>NC_092521.1:103996104-106396104 GCF_037038585.1 Patagioenas fasciata
AAGCAATAGCGGACCGTTTCCCTCGGAGCGAACGCGAAAGAGCCGTCTATATACTCGCAGACACGGGAACGTGCCTCAATGCGGTCACAGAGGCAGCAGCTTTTGCACAGATGCTCTGGTGATTCTGGCACTTTCCACGCACACTCCTGAAAGTCGCGCACACTGCTGTTCACTCGCTAAACGACCTCTTGGGAAACACGTCTCCGGTCGATGGACCGCTCAGATTGCTTCTCGTGTAACTGTGAACTGTGTCAGCGCAGGGAATCCGTCTCTGTTGAGCAGATGTCAATCCTGCCTCGCTTTTGCTTTGTTGCCTCTACCAAGATGATTTCCCGTTTCTCTCTTCACTGGAGCACGCAGACACAGCCAACGCACATCAAGTGTCAAGAGACACACTCTGCTGAGCTCAACGCTTGTGCAGATGCACATGTGCGACGAAGTCAACACACGTGCTTGTGGAGAGAAAGAAAGGGACTCCCAGGCGTGTGGAGCGACGGGGAGAAAGAGCGGGCGCTGAGGAACACAGTTTCAAACAGACTGTCTCCACACAAACAGGCACCTGTCTGCAGGTATCCTAGATCTTGATTCTTGAACTTGAGGAAACACGCGTCTGAGCAAAACTCCCAAACGCTTCCAGGAAAGACACAGGCTCTCCCACAAGCACACAAGTGTTTGCCCTCAGCTATAGATCAGGGACAAGCTTGTGAAGAGATGCCCTGCTATTCTTTCGCCTTATGGCATCATGTGTTTCGTTTCTCTTGGAGATCGATTGTTAAACGTCTTTCCTCGGGCGACTGTGAAGCATTTGCCAGCGGAGGAGAAGTAGCACGGAGCAGCATTCAGTACTGCCTACGAGTGTCTTTGCTACCCTACTAGCGGAGCTCCAAGAACAGGCACACATCTTCAGGTACCTTCCAAATGTGGATTCCCCTGCAGCCCCGTAGGCGGGCGTGCAGTACGCCAACCATCAACGGACGTTTTTCCCCTCAAGCCTGTCAGGACGTTGCTCGTCCGTCTTTCCCTCAATAGATGGGAGTAGGCGCGCTTGCGGATGTGTGCGTGTGTGTGGCCACGCGTTTGCTTAGGCATCAGTGTGTGAAAAGGTAGGTGCTTTTCTCTAGCTGCGTGTGCGTGCACGTGGTGCTGGGTGCACATCCCTGGGTGCTCGAGGTAAGGTTTCTGCATGGTTTTCGCTGAGGAATCGTGTGTGTGCACATGGACAAAGAGAAGGCGCAGCAACCAGGTTCCAGCGCCGAAGAAGGCAAAAGGCAAGGTTTCCGGCGCTATCTCCTTCACTCCCCAGTCCTAGTCGCGCAAAGCAAGCCGCTAAGCCGGCGACCGGCAAGAGAGCTACAACGAAGCATGCCGAACGGAGAAAATAGCAGCAGCTCATCTGTTCACACCTTGTTTCTGCCATGTGCTTGAACGCCAAGACGTTCGCGCTTCTGTGAGATGAAAGACGTCCTTCTGCATATGTGGTTGCTCACACCGGTGCACTTGTTAGTGTATCCATTCAGTCCTGGGCTGCGGGGCATTCAGAAGTGGCTCTGTGGAGACGTCTGCATAGAGGCAGCTGTCAGAACACGCACACTCGATTGTTCACCAAAACATATGCAGACGCGTCCTTAGCCTGTAGATTTGGATGCACAGAGTTCCCTGTGTTCGCAAGAGACAAGGGAATCGCGTCTGTACGCACAGAAGCAATAGCGGACCGTTTCCCTCGGAGCGAACGCGAAAGAGCCGTCTATGTACTCGGAGACACGGGAACGTGCCTCAATGCGGTCACAGAGGCAGCAGCTTTTGCACAGATGCTCTGGTGATTCTGGCACTTTCCACGCACACTCCTGAAAGTCGCGCACACTGCTGTTCACTCGCTAAACGACCTCTTGGGAAACACGTCTCCGGTCGATGGACCGCTCAGATTGCTTCTCGTGTAACTGTGAACTGTGTCAGCGCAGGGAATCCGTCTCTGTTGAGCAGATGTCAATCCTGCCTCGCTTTTGCTTTGTTGCCTCTACCAAGATGATTTCCCGTTTCTCTCTTCACTGGAGCACGCAGACACAGCCAACGCACATCAAGTGTCAAGAGACACACTCTGCTGAGCTCAACGCTTGTGCAGATGCACATGTGCGACGAAGTCAACACACGTGCTTGTGGAGAGAAAGAAAGGGACTCCCAGGCGTGTGGAGCGACGGGGAGAAAGAGCGGGCGCTGAGGAACACAGTTTCAAACAGACTGTCTCCACACAAACAGGCACCTGTCTGCAGGTATCCTAGATCTTGATTCTTGAACTTGAGGAAACACGCGTCTGAGCAAAACTCCCAAACGCTTCCAGGAAAGACACAGGCTCTCCCACAAGCACACAAGTGTTTGCCCTCAGCTATAGATCAGGGACAAGCTTGTGAAGAGATGCCCTGCTATTCTTTCGCCTTATGGCATCATGTGTTTCGTTTCTCTTGGAGATCGATTGTTAAACGTCTTTCCTCGGGCGACTGTGAAGCATTTGCCAGCGGAGGAGAAGTAGCACGGAGCAGCATTCAGTACTGCCTACGAGTGTCTTTGCTACCCTACTAGCGGAGCTCCAAGAACAGGCACACATCTTCAGGTACCTTCCAAATGTGGATTCCCCTGCAGCCCCGTAGGCGGGCGTGCAGTACGCCAACCATCAACGGACGTTTTTCCCCTCAAGCCTGTCAGGACGTTGCTCGTCCGTCTTTCCCTCAATAGATGGGAGTAGGCGCGCTTGCGGATGTGTGCGTGTGTGTGGCCACGCGTTTGCTTAGGCATCAGTGTGTGAAAAGGTAGGTGCTTTTCTCTAGCTGCGTGTGCGTGCACGTGGTGCTGGGTGCACATCCCTGGGTGCTCGAGGTAAGGTTTCTGCATGGTTTTCGCTGAGGAATCGTGTGTGTGCGCATGGACAAAGAGAAGGCGCAGCAACCAGGTTCCAGCGCCGAAGAAGGCAAAAGGCAAGGTTTCCGGCGCTATCTCCTTCACTCCCCAGTCCTAGTCGCGCAAAGCAAGCCGCTAAGCCGGCGACCGGCAAGAGAGCTACAACGAAGCATGCCGAACGGAGAAAATAGCAGCAGCGCATCTGTTCACACCTTGTTTCTGCCATGTGCTTGAACGCCAAGACGTTCGCGCTTCTGTGAGATGAAAGACGTCCTTCTGCATATGTGGTTGCTCACACCGGTGCACTTGTTAGTGTATCCATTCAGTCCTGGGCTGCGGGGCATTCAGAAGTGGCTCTGTGGAGACGTCTGCATAGAGGCAGCTGTCAGAACACGCACACTCGATTGTTCACCAAAACATATGCAGACGCGTCCTTAGCCTGTAGATTTGGATGCACAGAGTTCCCTGTGTTCGCAAGAGACAAGGGAATCGCGTCTGTACGCACAGAAGCAATAGCGGACCGTTTCCCTCGGAGCGAACGCGAAAGAGCCGTCTATGTACTCGGAGACACGGGAACGTGCCTCAATGCGGTCACAGAGGCAGCAGCTTTTGCACAGATGCTCTGGTGATTCTGGCACTTTCCAGGCACACTCCTGAAAGTCGCGCACACTGCTGTTCACTCGCTAAACGACCTCTTGGGAAACACGTCTCCGGTCGATGGACCGCTCAGATTGCTTCTCGTGTAACTGTGAACTGTGTCAGCGCAGGGAATCCGTCTCTGTTGAGCAGATGTCAATCCTGCCTCGCTTTTGCTTTGTTGCCTCTACCAAGATGATTTCCCGTTTCTCTCTTCACTGGAGCACGCAGACACAGCCAACGCACATCAAGTGTCAAGAGACACACTCTGCTGAGCTCAACGCTTGTGCAGATGCACATGTGCGACGAAGTCAACACACGTGCTTGTGGAGAGAAAGAAAGGGACTCCCAGGCGTGTGGAGCGACGGGGAGAAAGAGCGGGCGCTGAGGAACACAGTTTCAAACAGACTGTCTCCACACAAACAGGCACCTGTCTGCAGGTATCCTAGATCTTGATTCTTGAACTTGAGGAAACACGCGTCTGAGCAAAACTCCCAAACGCTTCCAGGAAAGACACAGGCTCTCCCACAAGCACACAAGTGTTTGCCCTCAGCTATAGATCAGGGACAAGCTTGTGAAGAGATGCCCTGCTATTCTTTTGCCTTATGGCATCATGTGTTTCGTTTCTCTTGGAGATCGATTGTTAAACGTCTTTCCTCGGGCGACTGTGAAGCATTTGCCAGCGGAGGAGAAGTAGCACGGAGCAGCATTCAGTACTGCCTACGAGTGTCTTTGCTACCCTACTAGCGGAGCTCCAAGAACAGGCACACATCTTCAGGTACCTTCCAAATGTGGATTCCCCTGCAGCCCCGTAGGCGGGCGTGCAGTACGCCAACCATCAACGGACGTTTTTCCCCTCAAGCCTGTCAGGACGTTGCTCGTCCGTCTTTCCCTCAATAGATGGGAGTAGGCGCGCTTGCGGATGTGTGCGTGTGTGTGGCCACGCGTTTGCTTAGGCATCAGTGTGTGAAAAGGTAGGTGCTTTTCTCTAGCTGCGTGTGCGTGCACGTGGTGCTGGGTGCACATCCCTGGGTGCTCGAGGTAAGGTTTCTGCATGGTTTTCGCTGAGGAATCGTGTGTGTGCGCATGGACAAAGAGAAGGCGCAGCAACCAGGTTCCAGCGCCGAAGAAGGCAAAAGGCAAGGTTTCCGGCGCTATCTCCTTCACTCCCCAGTCCTAGTCGCGCAAAGCAAGCCGCTAAGCCGGCGACCGGCAAGAGAGCTACAACGAAGCATGCCGAACGGAGAAAATAGCAGCAGCGCATCTGTTCACACCTTGTTTCTGCCATGTGCTTGAACGCCAAGACGTTCGCGCTTCTGTGAGATGAAAGACGTCCTTCTGCATATGTGGTTGCTCACACCGGTGCACTTGTTAGTGTATCCATTCAGTCCTGGGCTGCGGGGCATTCAGAAGTGGCTCTGTGGAGACGTCTGCATAGAGGCAGCTGTCAGAACACGCACACTCGATTGTTCACCAAAACATATGCAGACGCGTCCTTAGCCTGTAGATTTGGATGCACAGAGTTCCCTGTGTTCGCAAGAGACAAGGGAATCGCGTCTGTACGCACAGAAGCAATAGCGGACCGTTTCCCTCGGAGCGAACGCGAAAGAGCCGTCTATGTACTCGGAGACACGGGAACGTGCCTCAATGCGGTCACAGAGGCAGCAGCTTTTGCACAGATGCTCTGGTGATTCTGGCACTTTCCAGGCACACTCCTGAAAGTCGCGCACACTGCTGTTCACTCGCTAAACGACCTCTTGGGAAACACGTCTCCGGTCGATGGACCGCTCAGATTGCTTCTCGTGTAACTGTGAACTGTGTCAGCGCAGGGAATCCGTCTCTGTTGAGCAGATGTCAATCCTGCCTCGCTTTTGCTTTGTTGCCTCTACCAAGATGATTTCCCGTTTCTCTCTTCACTGGAGCACGCAGACACAGCCAACGCACATCAAGTGTCAAGAGACACACTCTGCTGAGCTCAACGCTTGTGCAGATGCACATGTGCGACGAAGTCAACACACGTGCTTGTGGAGAGAAAGAAAGGGACTCCCAGGCGTGTGGAGCGACGGGGAGAAAGAGCGGGCGCTGAGGAACACAGTTTCAAACAGACTGTCTCCACACAAACAGGCACCTGTCTGCAGGTATCCTAGATCTTGATTCTTGAACTTGAGGAAACACGCGTCTGAGCAAAACTCCCAAACGCTTCCAGGAAAGACACAGGCTCTCCCACAAGCACACAAGTGTTTGCCCTCAGCTATAGATCAGGGACAAGCTTGTGAAGAGATGCCCTGCTATTCTTTTGCCTTATGGCATCATGTGTTTCGTTTCTCTTGGAGATCGATTGTTAAACGTCTTTCCTCGGGCGACTGTGAAGCATTTGCCAGCGGAGGAGAAGTAGCACGGAGCAGCATTCAGTACTGCCTACGAGTGTCTTTGCTACCCTACTAGCGGAGCTCCAAGAACAGGCACACATCTTCAGGTACCTTCCAAATGTGGATTCCCCTGCAGCCCCGTAGGCGGGCGTGCAGTACGCCAACCATCAACGGACGTTTTTCCCCTCAAGCCTGTCAGGACGTTGCTCGTCCGTCTTTCCCTCAATAGATGGGAGTAGGCGCGCTTGCGGATGTGTGCGTGTGTGTGGCCACGCGTTTGCTTAGGCATCAGTGTGTGAAAAGGTAGGTGCTTTTCTCTAGCTGCGTGTGCGTGCACGTGGTGCTGGGTGCACATCCCTGGGTGCTCGAGGTAAGGTTTCTGCATGGTTTTCGCTGAGGAATCGTGTGTGTGCACATGGACAAAGAGAAGGCGCAGCAACCAGGTTCCAGCGCCGAAGAAGGCAAAAGGCAAGGTTTCCGGCGCTATCTCCTTCACTCCCCAGTCCTAGTCGCGCAAAGCAAGCCGCTAAGCCGGCGACCGGCAAGAGAGCTACAACGAAGCATGCCGAACGGAGAAAATAGCAGCAGCGCATCTGTTCACACCTTGTTTCTGCCATGTGCTTGAACGCCAAGACGTTCGCGCTTCTGTGAGATGAAAGACGTCCTTCTGCATATGTGGTTGCTCACACCGGTGCACTTGTTAGTGTATCCATTCAGTCCTGGGCTGCGGGGCATTCAGAAGTGGCTCTGTGGAGACGTCTGCATAGAGGCAGCTGTCAGAACACGCACACTCGATTGTTCACCAAAACATATGCAGACGCGTCCTTAGCCTGTAGATTTGGATGCACAGAGTTCCCTGTGTTCGCAAGAGACAAGGGAATCGCGTCTGTACGCACAGAAGCAATAGCGGACCGTTTCCCTCGGAGCGAACGCGAAAGAGCCGTCTATATACTCGCAGACACGGGAACGTGCCTCAATGCGGTCACAGAGGCAGCAGCTTTTGCACAGATGCTCTGGTGATTCTGGCACTTTCCAGGCACACTCCTGAAAGTCGCGCACACCGCTGTTCACTCGCTAAACGACCTCTTGGGAAACACGTCTCCGGTCGATGGACCGCTCAGATTGCTTCTCGTGTAACTGTGAACTGTGTCAGCGCAGGGAATCCGTCTCTGTTGAGCAGATGTCAATCCTGCCTCGCTTTTGCTTTGTTGCCTCTACCAAGATGATTTCCCGTTTCTCTCTTCACTGGAGCACGCAGACACAGCCAACGCACATCAAGTGTCAAGAGACACACTCTGCTGAGCTCAACGCTTGTGCAGATGCACATGTGCGACGAAGTCAACACACGTGCTTGTGGAGAGAAAGAAAGGGACTCCCAGGCGTGTGGAGCGACGGGGAGAAAGAGCGGGCGCTGAGGAACACAGTTTCAAACAGACTGTCTCCACACAAACAGGCACCTGTCTGCAGGTATCCTAGATCTTGATTCTTGAACTTGAGGAAACACGCGTCTGAGCAAAACTCCCAAACGCTTCCAGGAAAGACACAGGCTCTCCCACAAGCACACAAGTGTTTGCCCTCAGCTATAGATCAGGGACAAGCTTGTGAAGAGATGCCCTGCTATTCTTTCGCCTTATGGCATCATGTGTTTCGTTTCTCTTGGAGATCGATTGTTAAACGTCTTTCCTCGGGCGACTGTGAAGCATTTGCCAGCGGAGGAGAAGTAGCACGGAGCAGCATTCAGTACTGCCTACGAGTGTCTTTGCTACCCTACTAGCGGAGCTCCAAGAACAGGCACACATCTTCAGGTACCTTCCAAATGTGGATTCCCCTGCAGCCCCGTAGGCGGGCGTGCAGTACGCCAACCATCAACGGACGTTTTTCCCCTCAAGCCTGTCAGGACGTTGCTCGTCCGTCTTTCCCTCAATAGATGGGAGTAGGCGCGCTTGCGGATGTGTGCGTGTGTGTGGCCACGCGTTTGCTTAGGCATCAGTGTGTGAAAAGGTAGGTGCTTTTCTCTAGCTGCGTGTGCGTGCACGTGGTGCTGGGTGCACATCCCTGGGTGCTCGAGGTAAGGTTTCTGCATGGTTTTCGCTGAGGAATCGTGTGTGTGCACATGGACAAAGAGAAGGCGCAGCAACCAGGTTCCAGCGCCGAAGAAGGCAAAAGGCAAGGTTTCCGGCGCTATCTCCTTCACTCCCCAGTCCTAGTCGCGCAAAGCAAGCCGCTAAGCCGGCGACCGGCAAGAGAGCTACAACGAAGCATGCCGAACGGAGAAAATAGCAGCAGCGCATCTGTTCACACCTTGTTTCTGCCATGTGCTTGAACGCCAAGACGTTCGCGCTTCTGTGAGATGAAAGACGTCCTTCTGCATATGTGGTTGCTCACACCGGTGCACTTGTTAGTGTATCCATTCAGTCCTGGGCTGCGGGGCATTCAGAAGTGGCTCTGTGGAGACGTCTGCATAGAGGCAGCTGTCAGAACACGCACACTCGATTGTTCACCAAAACATATGCAGACGCGTCCTTAGCCTGTAGATTTGGATGCACAGAGTTCCCTGTGTTCGCAAGAGACAAGGGAATCGCGTCTGTACGCACAGAAGCAATAGCGGACCGTTTCCCTCGGAGCGAACGCGAAAGAGCCGTCTATATACTCGCAGACACGGGAACGTGCCTCAATGCGGTCACAGAGGCAGCAGCTTTTGCACAGATGCTCTGGTGATTCTGGCACTTTCCACGCACACTCCTGAAAGTCGCGCACACTGCTGTTCACTCGCTAAACGACCTCTTGGGAAACACGTCTCCGGTCGATGGACCGCTCAGATTGCTTCTCGTGTAACTGTGAACTGTGTCAGCGCAGGGAATCCGTCTCTGTTGAGCAGATGTCAATCCTGCCTCGCTTTTGCTTTGTTGCCTCTACCAAGATGATTTCCCGTTTCTCTCTTCACTGGAGCACGCAGACACAGCCAACGCACATCAAGTGTCAAGAGACACACTCTGCTGAGCTCAACGCTTGTGCAGATGCACATGTGCGACGAAGTCAACACACGTGCTTGTGGAGAGAAAGAAAGGGACTCCCAGGCGTGTGGAGCGACGGGGAGAAAGAGCGGGCGCTGAGGAACACAGTTTCAAACAGACTGTCTCCACACAAACAGGCACCTGTCTGCAGGTATCCTAGATCTTGATTCTTGAACTTGAGGAAACACGCGTCTGAGCAAAACTCCCAAACGCTTCCAGGAAAGACACAGGCTCTCCCACAAGCACACAAGTGTTTGCCCTCAGCTATAGATCAGGGACAAGCTTGTGAAGAGATGCCCTGCTATTCTTTTGCCTTATGGCATCATGTGTTTCGTTTCTCTTGGAGATCGATTGTTAAACGTCTTTCCTCGGGCGACTGTGAAGCATTTGCCAGCGGAGGAGAAGTAGCACGGAGCAGCATTCAGTACTGCCTACGAGTGTCTTTGCTACCCTACTAGCGGAGCTCCAAGAACAGGCACACATCTTCAGGTACCTTCCAAATGTGGATTCCCCTGCAGCCCCGTAGGCGGGCGTGCAGTACGCCAACCATCAACGGACGTTTTTCCCCTCAAGCCTGTCAGGACGTTGCTCGTCCGTCTTTCCCTCAATAGATGGGAGTAGGCGCGCTTGCGGATGTGTGCGTGTGTGTGGCCACGCGTTTGCTTAGGCATCAGTGTGTGAAAAGGTAGGTGCTTTTCTCTAGCTGCGTGTGCGTGCACGTGGTGCTGGGTGCACATCCCTGGGTGCTCGAGGTAAGGTTTCTGCATGGTTTTCGCTGAGGAATCGTGTGTGTGCACATGGACAAAGAGAAGGCGCAGCAACCAGGTTCCAGCGCCGAAGAAGGCAAAAGGCAAGGTTTCCGGCGCTATCTCCTTCACTCCCCAGTCCTAGTCGCGCAAAGCAAGCCGCTAAGCCGGCGACCGGCAAGAGAGCTACAACGAAGCATGCCGAACGGAGAAAATAGCAGCAGCGCATCTGTTCACACCTTGTTTCTGCCATGTGCTTGAACGCCAAGACGTTCGCGCTTCTGTGAGATGAAAGACGTCCTTCTGCATATGTGGTTGCTCACACCGGTGCACTTGTTAGTGTATCCATTCAGTCCTGGGCTGCGGGGCATTCAGAAGTGGCTCTGTGGAGACGTCTGCATAGAGGCAGCTGTCAGAACACGCACACTCGATTGTTCACCAAAACATATGCAGACGCGTCCTTAGCCTGTAGATTTGGATGCACAGAGTTCCCTGTGTTCGCAAGAGACAAGGGAATCGCGTCTGTACGCACAGAAGCAATAGCGGACCGTTTCCCTCGGAGCGAACGCGAAAGAGCCGTCTATATACTCGCAGACACGGGAACGTGCCTCAATGCGGTCACAGAGGCAGCAGCTTTTGCACAGATGCTCTGGTGATTCTGGCACTTTCCAGGCACACTCCTGAAAGTCGCGCACACCGCTGTTCACTCGCTAAACGACCTCTTGGGAAACACGTCTCCGGTCGATGGACCGCTCAGATTGCTTCTCGTGTAACTGTGAACTGTGTCAGCGCAGGGAATCCGTCTCTGTTGAGCAGATGTCAATCCTGCCTCGCTTTTGCTTTGTTGCCTCTACCAAGATGATTTCCCGTTTCTCTCTTCACTGGAGCACGCAGACACAGCCAACGCACATCAAGTGTCAAGAGACACACTCTGCTGAGCTCAACGCTTGTGCAGATGCACATGTGCGACGAAGTCAACACACGTGCTTGTGGAGAGAAAGAAAGGGACTCCCAGGCGTGTGGAGCGACGGGGAGAAAGAGCGGGCGCTGAGGAACACAGTTTCAAACAGACTGTCTCCACACAAACAGGCACCTGTCTGCAGGTATCCTAGATCTTGATTCTTGAACTTGAGGAAACACGCGTCTGAGCAAAACTCCCAAACGCTTCCAGGAAAGACACAGGCTCTCCCACAAGCACACAAGTGTTTGCCCTCAGCTATAGATCAGGGACAAGCTTGTGAAGAGATGCCCTGCTATTCTTTCGCCTTATGGCATCATGTGTTTCGTTTCTCTTGGAGATCGATTGTTAAACGTCTTTCCTCGGGCGACTGTGAAGCATTTGCCAGCGGAGGAGAAGTAGCACGGAGCAGCATTCAGTACTGCCTACGAGTGTCTTTGCTACCCTACTAGCGGAGCTCCAAGAACAGGCACACATCTTCAGGTACCTTCCAAATGTGGATTCCCCTGCAGCCCCGTAGGCGGGCGTGCAGTACGCCAACCATCAACGGACGTTTTTCCCCTCAAGCCTGTCAGGACGTTGCTCGTCCGTCTTTCCCTCAATAGATGGGAGTAGGCGCGCTTGCGGATGTGTGCGTGTGTGTGGCCACGCGTTTGCTTAGGCATCAGTGTGTGAAAAGGTAGGTGCTTTTCTCTAGCTGCGTGTGCGTGCACGTGGTGCTGGGTGCACATCCCTGGGTGCTCGAGGTAAGGTTTCTGCATGGTTTTCGCTGAGGAATCGTGTGTGTGCGCATGGACAAAGAGAAGGCGCAGCAACCAGGTTCCAGCGCCGAAGAAGGCAAAAGGCAAGGTTTCCGGCGCTATCTCCTTCACTCCCCAGTCCTAGTCGCGCAAAGCAAGCCGCTAAGCCGGCGACCGGCAAGAGAGCTACAACGAAGCATGCCGAACGGAGAAAATAGCAGCAGCGCATCTGTTCACACCTTGTTTCTGCCATGTGCTTGAACGCCAAGACGTTCGCGCTTCTGTGAGATGAAAGACGTCCTTCTGCATATGTGGTTGCTCACACCGGTGCACTTGTTAGTGTATCCATTCAGTCCTGGGCTGCGGGGCATTCAGAAGTGGCTCTGTGGAGACGTCTGCATAGAGGCAGCTGTCAGAACACGCACACTCGATTGTTCACCAAAACATATGCAGACGCGTCCTTAGCCTGTAGATTTGGATGCACAGAGTTCCCTGTGTTCGCAAGAGACAAGGGAATCGCGTCTGTACGCACAGAAGCAATAGCGGACCGTTTCCCTCGGAGCGAACGCGAAAGAGCCGTCTATGTACTCGGAGACACGGGAACGTGCCTCAATGCGGTCACAGAGGCAGCAGCTTTTGCACAGATGCTCTGGTGATTCTGGCACTTTCCAGGCACACTCCTGAAAGTCGCGCACACTGCTGTTCACTCGCTAAACGACCTCTTGGGAAACACGTCTCCGGTCGATGGACCGCTCAGATTGCTTCTCGTGTAACTGTGAACTGTGTCAGCGCAGGGAATCCGTCTCTGTTGAGCAGATGTCAATCCTGCCTCGCTTTTGCTTTGTTGCCTCTACCAAGATGATTTCCCGTTTCTCTCTTCACTGGAGCACGCAGACACAGCCAACGCACATCAAGTGTCAAGAGACACACTCTGCTGAGCTCAACGCTTGTGCAGATGCACATGTGCGACGAAGTCAACACACGTGCTTGTGGAGAGAAAGAAAGGGACTCCCAGGCGTGTGGAGCGACGGGGAGAAAGAGCGGGCGCTGAGGAACACAGTTTCAAACAGACTGTCTCCACACAAACAGGCACCTGTCTGCAGGTATCCTAGATCTTGATTCTTGAACTTGAGGAAACACGCGTCTGAGCAAAACTCCCAAACGCTTCCAGGAAAGACACAGGCTCTCCCACAAGCACACAAGTGTTTGCCCTCAGCTATAGATCAGGGACAAGCTTGTGAAGAGATGCCCTGCTATTCTTTCGCCTTATGGCATCATGTGTTTCGTTTCTCTTGGAGATCGATTGTTAAACGTCTTTCCTCGGGCGACTGTGAAGCATTTGCCAGCGGAGGAGAAGTAGCACGGAGCAGCATTCAGTACTGCCTACGAGTGTCTTTGCTACCCTACTAGCGGAGCTCCAAGAACAGGCACACATCTTCAGGTACCTTCCAAATGTGGATTCCCCTGCAGCCCCGTAGGCGGGCGTGCAGTACGCCAACCATCAACGGACGTTTTTCCCCTCAAGCCTGTCAGGACGTTGCTCGTCCGTCTTTCCCTCAATAGATGGGAGTAGGCGCGCTTGCGGATGTGTGCGTGTGTGTGGCCACGCGTTTGCTTAGGCATCAGTGTGTGAAAAGGTAGGTGCTTTTCTCTAGCTGCGTGTGCGTGCACGTGGTGCTGGGTGCACATCCCTGGGTGCTCGAGGTAAGGTTTCTGCATGGTTTTCGCTGAGGAATCGTGTGTGTGCACATGGACAAAGAGAAGGCGCAGCAACCAGGTTCCAGCGCCGAAGAAGGCAAAAGGCAAGGTTTCCGGCGCTATCTCCTTCACTCCCCAGTCCTAGTCGCGCAAAGCAAGCCGCTAAGCCGGCGACCGGCAAGAGAGCTACAACGAAGCATGCCGAACGGAGAAAATAGCAGCAGCTCATCTGTTCACACCTTGTTTCTGCCATGTGCTTGAACGCCAAGACGTTCGCGCTTCTGTGAGATGAAAGACGTCCTTCTGCATATGTGGTTGCTCACACCGGTGCACTTGTTAGTGTATCCATTCAGTCCTGGGCTGCGGGGCATTCAGAAGTGGCTCTGTGGAGACGTCTGCATAGAGGCAGCTGTCAGAACACGCACACTCGATTGTTCACCAAAACATATGCAGACGCGTCCTTAGCCTGTAGATTTGGATGCACAGAGTTCCCTGTGTTCGCAAGAGACAAGGGAATCGCGTCTGTACGCACAGAAGCAATAGCGGACCGTTTCCCTCGGAGCGAACGCGAAAGAGCCGTCTATATACTCGCAGACACGGGAACGTGCCTCAATGCGGTCACAGAGGCAGCAGCTTTTGCACAGATGCTCTGGTGATTCTGGCACTTTCCAGGCACACTCCTGAAAGTCGCGCACACCGCTGTTCACTCGCTAAACGACCTCTTGGGAAACACGTCTCCGGTCGATGGACCGCTCAGATTGCTTCTCGTGTAACTGTGAACTGTGTCAGCGCAGGGAATCCGTCTCTGTTGAGCAGATGTCAATCCTGCCTCGCTTTTGCTTTGTTGCCTCTACCAAGATGATTTCCCGTTTCTCTCTTCACTGGAGCACGCAGACACAGCCAACGCACATCAAGTGTCAAGAGACACACTCTGCTGAGCTCAACGCTTGTGCAGATGCACATGTGCGACGAAGTCAACACACGTGCTTGTGGAGAGAAAGAAAGGGACTCCCAGGCGTGTGGAGCGACGGGGAGAAAGAGCGGGCGCTGAGGAACACAGTTTCAAACAGACTGTCTCCACACAAACAGGCACCTGTCTGCAGGTATCCTAGATCTTGATTCTTGAACTTGAGGAAACACGCGTCTGAGCAAAACTCCCAAACGCTTCCAGGAAAGACACAGGCTCTCCCACAAGCACACAAGTGTTTGCCCTCAGCTATAGATCAGGGACAAGCTTGTGAAGAGATGCCCTGCTATTCTTTCGCCTTATGGCATCATGTGTTTCGTTTCTCTTGGAGATCGATTGTTAAACGTCTTTCCTCGGGCGACTGTGAAGCATTTGCCAGCGGAGGAGAAGTAGCACGGAGCAGCATTCAGTACTGCCTACGAGTGTCTTTGCTACCCTACTAGCGGAGCTCCAAGAACAGGCACACATCTTCAGGTACCTTCCAAATGTGGATTCCCCTGCAGCCCCGTAGGCGGGCGTGCAGTACGCCAACCATCAACGGACGTTTTTCCCCTCAAGCCTGTCAGGACGTTGCTCGTCCGTCTTTCCCTCAATAGATGGGAGTAGGCGCGCTTGCGGATGTGTGCGTGTGTGTGGCCACGCGTTTGCTTAGGCATCAGTGTGTGAAAAGGTAGGTGCTTTTCTCTAGCTGCGTGTGCGTGCACGTGGTGCTGGGTGCACATCCCTGGGTGCTCGAGGTAAGGTTTCTGCATGGTTTTCGCTGAGGAATCGTGTGTGTGCACATGGACAAAGAGAAGGCGCAGCAACCAGGTTCCAGCGCCGAAGAAGGCAAAAGGCAAGGTTTCCGGCGCTATCTCCTTCACTCCCCAGTCCTAGTCGCGCAAAGCAAGCCGCTAAGCCGGCGACCGGCAAGAGAGCTACAACGAAGCATGCCGAACGGAGAAAATAGCAGCAGCTCATCTGTTCACACCTTGTTTCTGCCATGTGCTTGAACGCCAAGACGTTCGCGCTTCTGTGAGATGAAAGACGTCCTTCTGCATATGTGGTTGCTCACACCGGTGCACTTGTTAGTGTATCCATTCAGTCCTGGGCTGCGGGGCATTCAGAAGTGGCTCTGTGGAGACGTCTGCATAGAGGCAGCTGTCAGAACACGCACACTCGATTGTTCACCAAAACATATGCAGACGCGTCCTTAGCCTGTAGATTTGGATGCACAGAGTTCCCTGTGTTCGCAAGAGACAAGGGAATCGCGTCTGTACGCACAGAAGCAATAGCGGACCGTTTCCCTCGGAGCGAACGCGAAAGAGCCGTCTATATACTCGCAGACACGGGAACGTGCCTCAATGCGGTCACAGAGGCAGCAGCTTTTGCACAGATGCTCTGGTGATTCTGGCACTTTCCAGGCACACTCCTGAAAGTCGCGCACACCGCTGTTCACTCGCTAAACGACCTCTTGGGAAACACGTCTCCGGTCGATGGACCGCTCAGATTGCTTCTCGTGTAACTGTGAACTGTGTCAGCGCAGGGAATCCGTCTCTGTTGAGCAGATGTCAATCCTGCCTCGCTTTTGCTTTGTTGCCTCTACCAAGATGATTTCCCGTTTCTCTCTTCACTGGAGCACGCAGACACAGCCAACGCACATCAAGTGTCAAGAGACACACTCTGCTGAGCTCAACGCTTGTGCAGATGCACATGTGCGACGAAGTCAACACACGTGCTTGTGGAGAGAAAGAAAGGGACTCCCAGGCGTGTGGAGCGACGGGGAGAAAGAGCGGGCGCTGAGGAACACAGTTTCAAACAGACTGTCTCCACACAAACAGGCACCTGTCTGCAGGTATCCTAGATCTTGATTCTTGAACTTGAGGAAACACGCGTCTGAGCAAAACTCCCAAACGCTTCCAGGAAAGACACAGGCTCTCCCACAAGCACACAAGTGTTTGCCCTCAGCTATAGATCAGGGACAAGCTTGTGAAGAGATGCCCTGCTATTCTTTCGCCTTATGGCATCATGTGTTTCGTTTCTCTTGGAGATCGATTGTTAAACGTCTTTCCTCGGGCGACTGTGAAGCATTTGCCAGCGGAGGAGAAGTAGCACGGAGCAGCATTCAGTACTGCCTACGAGTGTCTTTGCTACCCTACTAGCGGAGCTCCAAGAACAGGCACACATCTTCAGGTACCTTCCAAATGTGGATTCCCCTGCAGCCCCGTAGGCGGGCGTGCAGTACGCCAACCATCAACGGACGTTTTTCCCCTCAAGCCTGTCAGGACGTTGCTCGTCCGTCTTTCCCTCAATAGATGGGAGTAGGCGCGCTTGCGGATGTGTGCGTGTGTGTGGCCACGCGTTTGCTTAGGCATCAGTGTGTGAAAAGGTAGGTGCTTTTCTCTAGCTGCGTGTGCGTGCACGTGGTGCTGGGTGCACATCCCTGGGTGCTCGAGGTAAGGTTTCTGCATGGTTTTCGCTGAGGAATCGTGTGTGTGCACATGGACAAAGAGAAGGCGCAGCAACCAGGTTCCAGCGCCGAAGAAGGCAAAAGGCAAGGTTTCCGGCGCTATCTCCTTCACTCCCCAGTCCTAGTCGCGCAAAGCAAGCCGCTAAGCCGGCGACCGGCAAGAGAGCTACAACGAAGCATGCCGAACGGAGAAAATAGCAGCAGCGCATCTGTTCACACCTTGTTTCTGCCATGTGCTTGAACGCCAAGACGTTCGCGCTTCTGTGAGATGAAAGACGTCCTTCTGCATATGTGGTTGCTCACACCGGTGCACTTGTTAGTGTATCCATTCAGTCCTGGGCTGCGGGGCATTCAGAAGTGGCTCTGTGGAGACGTCTGCATAGAGGCAGCTGTCAGAACACGCACACTCGATTGTTCACCAAAACATATGCAGACGCGTCCTTAGCCTGTAGATTTGGATGCACAGAGTTCCCTGTGTTCGCAAGAGACAAGGGAATCGCGTCTGTACGCACAGAAGCAATAGCGGACCGTTTCCCTCGGAGCGAACGCGAAAGAGCCGTCTATATACTCGCAGACACGGGAACGTGCCTCAATGCGGTCACAGAGGCAGCAGCTTTTGCACAGATGCTCTGGTGATTCTGGCACTTTCCACGCACACTCCTGAAAGTCGCGCACACTGCTGTTCACTCGCTAAACGACCTCTTGGGAAACACGTCTCCGGTCGATGGACCGCTCAGATTGCTTCTCGTGTAACTGTGAACTGTGTCAGCGCAGGGAATCCGTCTCTGTTGAGCAGATGTCAATCCTGCCTCGCTTTTGCTTTGTTGCCTCTACCAAGATGATTTCCCGTTTCTCTCTTCACTGGAGCACGCAGACACAGCCAACGCACATCAAGTGTCAAGAGACACACTCTGCTGAGCTCAACGCTTGTGCAGATGCACATGTGCGATGAAGTCAACACACGTGCTTGTGGAGAGAAAGAAAGGGACTCCCAGGCGTGTGGAGCGACGGGGAGAAAGAGCGGGCGCTGAGGAACACAGTTTCAAACAGACTGTCTCCACACAAACAGGCACCTGTCTGCAGGTATCCTAGATCTTGATTCTTGAACTTGAGGAAACACGCGTCTGAGCAAAACTCCCAAACGCTTCCAGGAAAGACACAGGCTCTCCCACAAGCACACAAGTGTTTGCCCTCAGCTATAGATCAGGGACAAGCTTGTGAAGAGATGCCCTGCTATTCTTTCGCCTTACGGCATCATGTGTTTCGTTTCTCTTGGAGATCGATTGTTAAACGTCTTTCCTCGGGCGACTGTGAAGCATTTGCCAGCGGAGGAGAAGTAGCACGGAGCAGCATTCAGTACTGCCTACGAGTGTCTTTGCTACCCTACTAGCGGAGCTCCAAGAACAGGCACACATCTTCAGGTACCTTCCAAATGTGGATTCCCCTGCAGCCCCGTAGGCGGGCGTGCAGTACGCCAACCATCAACGGACGTTTTTCCCCTCAAGCCTGTCAGGACGTTGCTCGTCCGTCTTTCCCTCAATAGATGGGAGTAGGCGCGCTTGCGGATGTGTGCGTGTGTGTGGCCACGCGTTTGCTTAGGCATCAGTGTGTGAAAAGGTAGGTGCTTTTCTCTAGCTGCGTGTGCGTGCACGTGGTGCTGGGTGCACATCCCTGGGTGCTCGAGGTAAGGTTTCTGCATGGTTTTCGCTGAGGAATCGTGTGTGTGCACATGGACAAAGAGAAGGCGCAGCAACCAGGTTCCAGCGCCGAAGAAGGCAAAAGGCAAGGTTTCCGGCGCTATCTCCTTCACTCCCCAGTCCTAGTCGCGCAAAGCAAGCCGCTAAGCCGGCGACCGGCAAGAGAGCTACAACGAAGCATGCCGAACGGAGAAAATAGCAGCAGCGCATCTGTTCACACCTTGTTTCTGCCATGTGCTTGAACGCCAAGACGTTCGCGCTTCTGTGAGATGAAAGACGTCCTTCTGCATATGTGGTTGCTCACACCGGTGCACTTGTTAGTGTATCCATTCAGTCCTGGGCTGCGGGGCATTCAGAAGTGGCTCTGTGGAGACGTCTGCATAGAGGCAGCTGTCAGAACACGCACACTCGATTGTTCACCAAAACATATGCAGACGCGTCCTTAGCCTGTAGATTTGGATGCACAGAGTTCCCTGTGTTCGCAAGAGACAAGGGAATCGCGTCTGTACGCACAGAAGCAATAGCGGACCGTTTCCCTCGGAGCGAACGCGAAAGAGCCGTCTATATACTCGCAGACACGGGAACGTGCCTCAATGCGGTCACAGAGGCAGCAGCTTTTGCACAGATGCTCTGGTGATTCTGGCACTTTCCACGCACACTCCTGAAAGTCGCGCACACTGCTGTTCACTCGCTAAACGACCTCTTGGGAAACACGTCTCCGGTCGATGGACCGCTCAGATTGCTTCTCGTGTAACTGTGAACTGTGTCAGCGCAGGGAATCCGTCTCTGTTGAGCAGATGTCAATCCTGCCTCGCTTTTGCTTTGTTGCCTCTACCAAGATGATTTCCCGTTTCTCTCTTCACTGGAGCACGCAGACACAGCCAACGCACATCAAGTGTCAAGAGACACACTCTGCTGAGCTCAACGCTTGTGCAGATGCACATGTGCGACGAAGTCAACACACGTGCTTGTGGAGAGAAAGAAAGGGACTCCCAGGCGTGTGGAGCGACGGGGAGAAAGAGCGGGCGCTGAGGAACACAGTTTCAAACAGACTGTCTCCACACAAACAGGCACCTGTCTGCAGGTATCCTAGATCTTGATTCTTGAACTTGAGGAAACACGCGTCTGAGCAAAACTCCCAAACGCTTCCAGGAAAGACACAGGCTCTCCCACAAGCACACAAGTGTTTGCCCTCAGCTATAGATCAGGGACAAGCTTGTGAAGAGATGCCCTGCTATTCTTTCGCCTTACGGCATCATGTGTTTCGTTTCTCTTGGAGATCGATTGTTAAACGTCTTTCCTCGGGCGACTGTGAAGCATTTGCCAGCGGAGGAGAAGTAGCACGGAGCAGCATTCAGTACTGCCTACGAGTGTCTTTGCTACCCTACTAGCGGAGCTCCAAGAACAGGCACACATCTTCAGGTACCTTCCAAATGTGGATTCCCCTGCAGCCCCGTAGGCGGGCGTGCAGTACGCCAACCATCAACGGACGTTTTTCCCCTCAAGCCTGTCAGGACGTTGCTCGTCCGTCTTTCCCTCAATAGATGGGAGTAGGCGCGCTTGCGGATGTGTGCGTGTGTGTGGCCACGCGTTTGCTTAGGCATCAGTGTGTGAAAAGGTAGGTGCTTTTCTCTAGCTGCGTGTGCGTGCACGTGGTGCTGGGTGCACATCCCTGGGTGCTCGAGGTAAGGTTTCTGCATGGTTTTCGCTGAGGAATCGTGTGTGTGCACATGGACAAAGAGAAGGCGCAGCAACCAGGATCCAGCGCCGAAGAAGGCAAAAGGCAAGGTTTCCGGCGCTATCTCCTTCACTCCCCAGTCCTAGTCGCGCAAAGCAAGCCGCTAAGCCGGCGACCGGCAAGAGAGCTACAACGAAGCATGCCGAACGGAGAAAATAGCAGCAGCGCATCTGTTCACACCTTGTTTCTGCCATGTGCTTGAACGCCAAGACGTTCGCGCTTCTGTGAGATGAAAGACGTCCTTCTGCATATGTGGTTGCTCACACCGGTGCACTTGTTAGTGTATCCATTCAGTCCTGGGCTGCGGGGCATTCAGAAGTGGCTCTGTGGAGACGTCTGCATAGAGGCAGCTGTCAGAACACGCACACTCGATTGTTCACCAAAACATATGCAGACGCGTCCTTAGCCTGTAGATTTGGATGCACAGAGTTCCCTGTGTTCGCAAGAGACAAGGGAATCGCGTCTGTACGCACAGAAGCAATAGCGGACCGTTTCCCTCGGAGCGAACGCGAAAGAGCCGTCTATGTACTCGGAGACACGGGAACGTGCCTCAATGCGGTCACAGAGGCAGCAGCTTTTGCACAGATGCTCTGGTGATTCTGGCACTTTCCACGCACACTCCTGAAAGTCGCGCACACTGCTGTTCACTCGCTAAACGACCTCTTGGGAAACACGTCTCCGGTCGATGGACCGCTCAGATTGCTTCTCGTGTAACTGTGAACTGTGTCAGCGCAGGGAATCCGTCTCTGTTGAGCAGATGTCAATCCTGCCTCGCTTTTGCTTTGTTGCCTCTACCAAGATGATTTCCCGTTTCTCTCTTCACTGGAGCACGCAGACACAGCCAACGCACATCAAGTGTCAAGAGACACACTCTGCTGAGCTCAACGCTTGTGCAGATGCACATGTGCGACGAAGTCAACACACGTGCTTGTGGAGAGAAAGAAAGGGACTCCCAGGCGTGTGGAGCGACGGGGAGAAAGAGCGGGCGCTGAGGAACACAGTTTCAAACAGACTGTCTCCACACAAACAGGCACCTGTCTGCAGGTATCCTAGATCTTGATTCTTGAACTTGAGGAAACACGCGTCTGAGCAAAACTCCCAAACGCTTCCAGGAAAGACACAGGCTCTCCCACAAGCACACAAGTGTTTGCCCTCAGCTATAGATCAGGGACAAGCTTGTGAAGAGATGCCCTGCTATTCTTTCGCCTTATGGCATCATGTGTTTCGTTTCTCTTGGAGATCGATTGTTAAACGTGTTTCCTCGGGCGACTGTGAAGCATTTGCCAGCGGAGGAGAAGTAGCACGGAGCAGCATTCAGTACTGCCTACGAGTGTCTTTGCTACCCTACTAGCGGAGCTCCAAGAACAGGCACACATCTTCAGGTACCTTCCAAATGTGGATTCCCCTGCAGCCCCGTAGGCGGGCGTGCAGTACGCCAACCATCAACGGACGTTTTTCCCCTCAAGCCTGTCAGGACGTTGCTCGTCCGTCTTTCCCTCAATAGATGGGAGTAGGCGCGCTTGCGGATGTGTGCGTGTGTGTGGCCACGCGTTTGCTTAGGCATCAGTGTGTGAAAAGGTAGGTGCTTTTCTCTAGCTGCGTGTGCGTGCACGTGGTGCTGGGTGCACATCCCTGGGTGCTCGAGGTAAGGTTTCTGCATGGTTTTCGCTGAGGAATCGTGTGTGTGCACATGGACAAAGAGAAGGCGCAGCAACCAGGTTCCAGCGCCGAAGAAGGCAAAAGGCAAGGTTTCCGGCGCTATCTCCTTCACTCCCCAGTCCTAGTCGCGCAAAGCAAGCCGCTAAGCCGGCGACCGGCAAGAGAGCTACAACGAAGCATGCCGAACGGAGAAAATAGCAGCAGCGCATCTGTTCACACCTTGTTTCTGCCATGTGCTTGAACGCCAAGACGTTCGCGCTTCTGTGAGATGAAAGACGTCCTTCTGCATATGTGGTTGCTCACACCGGTGCACTTGTTAGTGTATCCATTCAGTCCTGGGCTGCGGGGCATTCAGAAGTGGCTCTGTGGAGACGTCTGCATAGAGGCAGCTGTCAGAACACGCACACTCGATTGTTCACCAAAACATATGCAGACGCGTCCTTAGCCTGTAGATTTGGATGCACAGAGTTCCCTGTGTTCGCAAGAGACAAGGGAATCGCGTCTGTACGCACAGAAGCAATAGCGGACCGTTTCCCTCGGAGCGAACGCGAAAGAGCCGTCTATGTACTCGGAGACACGGGAACGTGCCTCAATGCGGTCACAGAGGCAGCAGCTTTTGCACAGATGCTCTGGTGATTCTGGCACTTTCCACGCACACTCCTGAAAGTCGCGCACACTGCTGTTCACTCGCTAAACGACCTCTTGGGAAACACGTCTCCGGTCGATGGACCGCTCAGATTGCTTCTCGTGTAACTGTGAACTGTGTCAGCGCAGGGAATCCGTCTCTGTTGAGCAGATGTCAATCCTGCCTCGCTTTTGCTTTGTTGCCTCTACCAAGATGATTTCCCGTTTCTCTCTTCACTGGAGCACGCAGACACAGCCAACGCACATCAAGTGTCAAGAGACACACTCTGCTGAGCTCAACGCTTGTGCAGATGCACATGTGCGACGAAGTCAACACACGTGCTTGTGGAGAGAAAGAAAGGGACTCCCAGGCGTGTGGAGCGACGGGGAGAAAGAGCGGGCGCTGAGGAACACAGTTTCAAACAGACTGTCTCCACACAAACAGGCACCTGTCTGCAGGTATCCTAGATCTTGATTCTTGAACTTGAGGAAACACGCGTCTGAGCAAAACTCCCAAACGCTTCCAGGAAAGACACAGGCTCTCCCACAAGCACACAAGTGTTTGCCCTCAGCTATAGATCAGGGACAAGCTTGTGAAGAGATGCCCTGCTATTCTTTCGCCTTACGGCATCATGTGTTTCGTTTCTCTTGGAGATCGATTGTTAAACGTCTTTCCTCGGGCGACTGTGAAGCATTTGCCAGCGGAGGAGAAGTAGCACGGAGCAGCATTCAGTACTGCCTACGAGTGTCTTTGCTACCCTACTAGCGGAGCTCCAAGAACAGGCACACATCTTCAGGTACCTTCCAAATGTGGATTCCCCTGCAGCCCCGTAGGCGGGCGTGCAGTACGCCAACCATCAACGGACGTTTTTCCCCTCAAGCCTGTCAGGACGTTGCTCGTCCGTCTTTCCCTCAATAGATGGGAGTAGGCGCGCTTGCGGATGTGTGCGTGTGTGTGGCCACGCGTTTGCTTAGGCATCAGTGTGTGAAAAGGTAGGTGCTTTTCTCTAGCTGCGTGTGCGTGCACGTGGTGCTGGGTGCACATCCCTGGGTGCTCGAGGTAAGGTTTCTGCATGGTTTTCGCTGAGGAATCGTGTGTGTGCACATGGACAAAGAGAAGGCGCAGCAACCAGGATCCAGCGCCGAAGAAGGCAAAAGGCAAGGTTTCCGGCGCTATCTCCTTCACTCCCCAGTCCTAGTCGCGCAAAGCAAGCCGCTAAGCCGGCGACCGGCAAGAGAGCTACAACGAAGCATGCCGAACGGAGAAAATAGCAGCAGCGCATCTGTTCACACCTTGTTTCTGCCATGTGCTTGAACGCCAAGACGTTCGCGCTTCTGTGAGATGAAAGACGTCCTTCTGCATATGTGGTTGCTCACACCGGTGCACTTGTTAGTGTATCCATTCAGTCCTGGGCTGCGGGGCATTCAGAAGTGGCTCTGTGGAGACGTCTGCATAGAGGCAGCTGTCAGAACACGCACACTCGATTGTTCACCAAAACATATGCAGAGGCGTCCTTAGCCTGTAGATTTGGATGCACAGAGTTCCCTGTGTTCGCAAGAGACAAGGGAATCGCGTCTGTACGCACAGAAGCAATAGCGGACCGTTTCCCTCGGAGCGAACGCGAAAGAGCCGTCTATGTACTCGGAGACACGGGAACGTGCCTCAATGCGGTCACAGAGGCAGCAGCTTTTGCACAGATGCTCTGGTGATTCTGGCACTTTCCACGCACACTCCTGAAAGTCGCGCACACTGCTGTTCACTCGCTAAACGACCTCTTGGGAAACACGTCTCCGGTCGATGGACCGCTCAGATTGCTTCTCGTGTAACTGTGAACTGTGTCAGCGCAGGGAATCCGTCTCTGTTGAGCAGATGTCAATCCTGCCTCGCTTTTGCTTTGTTGCCTCTACCAAGATGATTTCCCGTTTCTCTCTTCACTGGAGCACGCAGACACAGCCAACGCACATCAAGTGTCAAGAGACACACTCTGCTGAGCTCAACGCTTGTGCAGATGCACATGTGCGACGAAGTCAACACACGTGCTTGTGGAGAGAAAGAAAGGGACTCCCAGGCGTGTGGAGCGACGGGGAGAAAGAGCGGGCGCTGAGGAACACAGTTTCAAACAGACTGTCTCCACACAAACAGGCACCTGTCTGCAGGTATCCTAGATCTTGATTCTTGAACTTGAGGAAACACGCGTCTGAGCAAAACTCCCAAACGCTTCCAGGAAAGACACAGGCTCTCCCACAAGCACACAAGTGTTTGCCCTCAGCTATAGATCAGGGACAAGCTTGTGAAGAGATGCCCTGCTATTCTTTCGCCTTATGGCATCATGTGTTTCGTTTCTCTTGGAGATCGATTGTTAAACGTCTTTCCTCGGGCGACTGTGAAGCATTTGCCAGCGGAGGAGAAGTAGCACGGAGCAGCATTCAGTACTGCCTACGAGTGTCTTTGCTACCCTACTAGCGGAGCTCCAAGAACAGGCACACATCTTCAGGTACCTTCCAAATGTGGATTCCCCTGCAGCCCCGTAGGCGGGCGTGCAGTACGCCAACCATCAACGGACGTTTTTCCCCTCAAGCCTGTCAGGACGTTGCTCGTCCGTCTTTCCCTCAATAGATGGGAGTAGGCGCGCTTGCGGATGTGTGCGTGTGTGTGGCCACGCGTTTGCTTAGGCATCAGTGTGTGAAAAGGTAGGTGCTTTTCTCTAGCTGCGTGTGCGTGCACGTGGTGCTGGGTGCACATCCCTGGGTGCTCGAGGTAAGGTTTCTGCATGGTTTTCGCTGAGGAATCGTGTGTGTGCACATGGACAAAGAGAAGGCGCAGCAACCAGGTTCCAGCGCCGAAGAAGGCAAAAGGCAAGGTTTCCGGCGCTATCTCCTTCACTCCCCAGTCCTAGTCGCGCAAAGCAAGCCGCTAAGCCGGCGACCGGCAAGAGAGCTACAACGAAGCATGCCGAACGGAGAAAATAGCAGCAGCGCATCTGTTCACACCTTGTTTCTGCCATGTGCTTGAACGCCAAGACGTTCGCGCTTCTGTGAGATGAAAGACGTCCTTCTGCATCTGTGGTTGCTCACACCGGTGCACTTGTTAGTGTATCCATTCAGTCCTGGGCTGCGGGGCATTCAGAAGTGGCTCTGTGGAGACGTCTGCATAGAGGCAGCTGTCAGAACACGCACACTCGATTGTTCACCAAAACATATGCAGACGCGTCCTTAGCCTGTAGATTTGGATGCACAGAGTTCCCTGTGTTCGCAAGAGACAAGGGAATCGCGTCTGTACGCACAGAAGCAATAGCGGACCGTTTCCCTCGGAGCGAACGCGGAAGAGCCGTCTATGTACTCGGAGACACGGGAACGTGCCTCAATGCGGTCACAGAGGCAGCAGCTTTTGCACAGATGCTCTGGTGATTCTGGCACTTTCCAGGCACACTCCTGAAAGTCGCGCACACTGCTGTTCACTCGCTAAACGACCTCTTGGGAAACACGTCTCCGGTCGATGGACCGCTCAGATTGCTTCTCGTGTAACTGTGAACTGTGTCAGCGCAGGGAATCCGTCTCTGTTGAGCAGATGTCAATCCTGCCTCGCTTTTGCTTTGTTGCCTCTACCAAGATGATTTCCCGTTTCTCTCTTCACTGGAGCACGCAGACACAGCCAACGCACATCAAGTGTCAAGAGACACACTCTGCTGAGCTCAACGCTTGTGCAGATGCACATGTGCGACGAAGTCAACACACGTGCTTGTGGAGAGAAAGAAAGGGACTCCCAGGCGTGTGGAGCGACGGGGAGAAAGAGCGGGCGCTGAGGAACACAGTTTCAAACAGACTGTCTCCACACAAACAGGCACCTGTCTGCAGGTATCCTAGATCTTGATTCTTGAACTTGAGGAAACACGCGTCTGAGCAAAACTCCCAAACGCTTCCAGGAAAGACACAGGCTCTCCCACAAGCACACAAGTGTTTGCCCTCAGCTATAGATCAGGGACAAGCTTGTGAAGAGATGCCCTGCTATTCTTTCGCCTTATGGCATCATGTGTTTCGTTTCTCTTGGAGATCGATTGTTAAACGTCTTTCCTCGGGCGACTGTGAAGCATTTGCCAGCGGAGGAGAAGTAGCACGGAGCAGCATTCAGTACTGCCTACGAGTGTCTTTGCTACCCTACTAGCGGAGCTCCAAGAACAGGCACACATCTTCAGGTACCTTCCAAATGTGGATTCCCCTGCAGCCCCGTAGGCGGGCGTGCAGTACGCCAACCATCAACGGACGTTTTTCCCCTCAAGCCTGTCAGGACGTTGCTCGTCCGTCTTTCCCTCAATAGATGGGAGTAGGCGCGCTTGCGGATGTGTGCGTGTGTGTGGCCACGCGTTTGCTTAGGCATCAGTGTGTGAAAAGGTAGGTGCTTTTCTCTAGCTGCGTGTGCGTGCACGTGGTGCTGGGTGCACATCCCTGGGTGCTCGAGGTAAGGTTTCTGCATGGTTTTCGCTGAGGAATCGTGTGTGTGCACATGGACAAAGAGAAGGCGCAGCAACCAGGTTCCAGCGCCGAAGAAGGCAAAAGGCAAGGTTTCCGGCGCTATCTCCTTCACTCCCCAGTCCTAGTCGCGCAAAGCAAGCCGCTAAGCCGGCGACCGGCAAGAGAGCTACAACGAAGCATGCCGAACGGAGAAAATAGCAGCAGCGCATCTGTTCACACCTTGTTTCTGCCATGTGCTTGAACGCCAAGACGTTCGCGCTTCTGTGAGATGAAAGACGTCCTTCTGCATATGTGGTTGCTCACACCGGTGCACTTGTTAGTGTATCCATTCAGTCCTGGGCTGCGGGGCATTCAGAAGTGGCTCTGTGGAGACGTCTGCATAGAGGCAGCTGTCAGAACACGCACACTCGATTGTTCACCAAAACATATGCAGACGCGTCCTTAGCCTGTAGATTTGGATGCACAGAGTTCCCTGTGTTCGCAAGAGACAAGGGAATCGCGTCTGTACGCACAGAAGCAATAGCGGACCGTTTCCCTCGGAGCGAACGCGAAAGAGCCGTCTATGTACTCGGAGACACGGGAACGTGCCTCAATGCGGTCACAGAGGCAGCAGCTTTTGCACAGATGCTCTGGTGATTCTGGCACTTTCCAGGCACACTCCTGAAAGTCGCGCACACTGCTGTTCACTCGCTAAACGACCTCTTGGGAAACACGTCTCCGGTCGATGGACCGCTCAGATTGCTTCTCGTGTAACTGTGAACTGTGTCAGCGCAGGGAATCCGTCTCTGTTGAGCAGATGTCAATCCTGCCTCGCTTTTGCTTTGTTGCCTCTACCAAGATGATTTCCCGTTTCTCTCTTCACTGGAGCACGCAGACACAGCCAACGCACATCAAGTGTCAAGAGACACACTCTGCTGAGCTCAACGCTTGTGCAGATGCACATGTGCGACGAAGTCAACACACGTGCTTGTGGAGAGAAAGAAAGGGACTCCCAGGCGTGTGGAGCGACGGGGAGAAAGAGCGGGCGCTGAGGAACACAGTTTCAAACAGACTGTCTCCACACAAACAGGCACCTGTCTGCAGGTATCCTAGATCTTGATTCTTGAACTTGAGGAAACACGCGTCTGAGCAAAACTCCCAAACGCTTCCAGGAAAGACACAGGCTCTCCCACAAGCACACAAGTGTTTGCCCTCAGCTATAGATCAGGGACAAGCTTGTGAAGAGATGCCCTGCTATTCTTTCGCCTTATGGCATCATGTGTTTCGTTTCTCTTGGAGATCGATTGTTAAACGTCTTTCCTCGGGCGACTGTGAAGCATTTGCCAGCGGAGGAGAAGTAGCACGGAGCAGCATTCAGTACTGCCTACGAGTGTCTTTGCTACCCTACTAGCGGAGCTCCAAGAACAGGCACACATCTTCAGGTACCTTCCAAATGTGGATTCCCCTGCAGCCCCGTAGGCGGGCGTGCAGTACGCCAACCATCAACGGACGTTTTTCCCCTCAAGCCTGTCAGGACGTTGCTCGTCCGTCTTTCCCTCAATAGATGGGAGTAGGCGCGCTTGCGGATGTGTGCGTGTGTGTGGCCACGCGTTTGCTTAGGCATCAGTGTGTGAAAAGGTAGGTGCTTTTCTCTAGCTGCGTGTGCGTGCACGTGGTGCTGGGTGCACATCCCTGGGTGCTCGAGGTAAGGTTTCTGCATGGTTTTCGCTGAGGAATCGTGTGTGTGCACATGGACAAAGAGAAGGCGCAGCAACCAGGTTCCAGCGCCGAAGAAGGCAAAAGGCAAGGTTTCCGGCGCTATCTCCTTCACTCCCCAGTCCTAGTCGCGCAAAGCAAGCCGCTAAGCCGGCGACCGGCAAGAGAGCTACAACGAAGCATGCCGAACGGAGAAAATAGCAGCAGCGCATCTGTTCACACCTTGTTTCTGCCATGTGCTTGAACGCCAAGACGTTCGCGCTTCTGTGAGATGAAAGACGTCCTTCTGCATCTGTGGTTGCTCACACCGGTGCACTTGTTAGTGTATCCATTCAGTCCTGGGCTGCGGGGCATTCAGAAGTGGCTCTGTGGAGACGTCTGCATAGAGGCAGCTGTCAGAACACGCACACTCGATTGTTCACCAAAACATATGCAGACGCGTCCTTAGCCTGTAGATTTGGATGCACAGAGTTCCCTGTGTTCGCAAGAGACAAGGGAATCGCGTCTGTACGCACAGAAGCAATAGCGGACCGTTTCCCTCGGAGCGAACGCGAAAGAGCCGTCTATATACTCGCAGACACGGGAACGTGCCTCAATGCGGTCACAGAGGCAGCAGCTTTTGCACAGATGCTCTGGTGATTCTGGCACTTTCCACGCACACTCCTGAAAGTCGCGCACACTGCTGTTCACTCGCTAAACGACCTCTTGGGAAACACGTCTCCGGTCGATGGACCGCTCAGATTGCTTCTCGTGTAACTGTGAACTGTGTCAGCGCAGGGAATCCGTCTCTGTTGAGCAGATGTCAATCCTGCCTCGCTTTTGCTTTGTTGCCTCTACCAAGATGATTTCCCGTTTCTCTCTTCACTGGAGCACGCAGACACAGCCAACGCACATCAAGTGTCAAGAGACACACTCTGCTGAGCTCAACGCTTGTGCAGATGCACATGTGCGACGAAGTCAACACACGTGCTTGTGGAGAGAAAGAAAGGGACTCCCAGGCGTGTGGAGCGACGGGGAGAAAGAGCGGGCGCTGAGGAACACAGTTTCAAACAGACTGTCTCCACACAAACAGGCACCTGTCTGCAGGTATCCTAGATCTTGATTCTTGAACTTGAGGAAACACGCGTCTGAGCAAAACTCCCAAACGCTTCCAGGAAAGACACAGGCTCTCCCACAAGCACACAAGTGTTTGCCCTCAGCTATAGATCAGGGACAAGCTTGTGAAGAGATGCCCTGCTATTCTTTCGCCTTACGGCATCATGTGTTTCGTTTCTCTTGGAGATCGATTGTTAAACGTCTTTCCTCGGGCGACTGTGAAGCATTTGCCAGCGGAGGAGAAGTAGCACGGAGCAGCATTCAGTACTGCCTACGAGTGTCTTTGCTACCCTACTAGCGGAGCTCCAAGAACAGGCACACATCTTCAGGTACCTTCCAAATGTGGATTCCCCTGCAGCCCCGTAAGCGGGCGTGCAGTACGCCAACCATCAACGGACGTTTTTCCCCTCAAGCCTGTCAGGACGTTGCTTGTCCGTCTTTCCCTCAATAGATGGGAGTAGGCGCGCTTGCGGATGTGTGCGTGTGTGTGGCCACGCGTTTGCTTAGGCATCAGTGTGTGAAAAGGTAGGTGCTTTTCTCTAGCTGCGTGTGCGTGCACGTGGTGCTGGGTGCACATCCCTGGGTGCTCGAGGTAAGGTTTCTGCATGGTTTTCGCTGAGGAATCGTGTGTGTGCGCATGGACAAAGAGAAGGCGCAGCAACCAGGTTCCAGCGCCGAAGAAGGCAAAAGGCAAGGTTTCCGGCGCTATCTCCTTCACTCCCCAGTCCTAGTCGCGCAAAGCAAGCCGCTAAGCCGGCGACCGGCAAGAGAGCTACAACGAAGCATGCCGAACGGAGAAAATAGCAGCAGCGCATCTGTTCACACCTTGTTTCTGCCATGTGCTTGAACGCCAAGACGTTCGCGCTTCTGTGAGATGAAAGACGTCCTTCTGCATATGTGGTTGCTCACACCGGTGCACTTGTTAGTGTATCCATTCAGTCCTGGGCTGCGGGGCATTCAGAAGTGGCTCTGTGGAGACGTCTGCATAGAGGCAGCTGTCAGAACACGCACACTCGATTGTTCACCAAAACATATGCAGACGCGTCCTTAGCCTGTAGATTTGGATGCACAGAGTTCCCTGTGTTCGCAAGAGACAAGGGAATCGCGTCTGTACGCACAGAAGCAATAGCGGACCGTTTCCCTCGGAGCGAACGCGAAAGAGCCGTCTATGTACTCGGAGACACGGGAACGTGCCTCAATGCGGTCACAGAGGCAGCAGCTTTTGCACAGATGCTCTGGTGATTCTGGCACTTTCCAGGCACACTCCTGAAAGTCGCGCACACTGCTGTTCACTCGCTAAACGACCTCTTGGGAAACACGTCTCCGGTCGATGGACCGCTCAGATTGCTTCTCGTGTAACTGTGAACTGTGTCAGCGCAGGGAATCCGTCTCTGTTGAGCAGATGTCAATCCTGCCTCGCTTTTGCTTTGTTGCCTCTACCAAGATGATTTCCCGTTTCTCTCTTCACTGGAGCACGCAGACACAGCCAACGCACATCAAGTGTCAAGAGACACACTCTGCTGAGCTCAACGCTTGTGCAGATGCACATGTGCGACGAAGTCAACACACGTGCTTGTGGAGAGAAAGAAAGGGACTCCCAGGCGTGTGGAGCGACGGGGAGAAAGAGCGGGCGCTGAGGAACACAGTTTCAAACAGACTGTCTCCACACAAACAGGCACCTGTCTGCAGGTATCCTAGATCTTGATTCTTGAACTTGAGGAAACACGCGTCTGAGCAAAACTCCCAAACGCTTCCAGGAAAGACACAGGCTCTCCCACAAGCACACAAGTGTTTGCCCTCAGCTATAGATCAGGGACAAGCTTGTGAAGAGATGCCCTGCTATTCTTTCGCCTTATGGCATCATGTGTTTCGTTTCTCTTGGAGATCGATTGTTAAACGTCTTTCCTCGGGCGACTGTGAAGCATTTGCCAGCGGAGGAGAAGTAGCACGGAGCAGCATTCAGTACTGCCTACGAGTGTCTTTGCTACCCTACTAGCGGAGCTCCAAGAACAGGCACACATCTTCAGGTACCTTCCAAATGTGGATTCCCCTGCAGCCCCGTAGGCGGGCGTGCAGTACGCCAACCATCAACGGACGTTTTTCCCCTCAAGCCTGTCAGGACGTTGCTCGTCCGTCTTTCCCTCAATAGATGGGAGTAGGCGCGCTTGCGGATGTGTGCGTGTGTGTGGCCACGCGTTTGCTTAGGCATCAGTGTGTGAAAAGGTAGGTGCTTTTCTCTAGCTGCGTGTGCGTGCACGTGGTGCTGGGTGCACATCCCTGGGTGCTCGAGGTAAGGTTTCTGCATGGTTTTCGCTGAGGAATCGTGTGTGTGCACATGGACAAAGAGAAGGCGCAGCAACCAGGTTCCAGCGCCGAAGAAGGCAAAAGGCAAGGTTTCCGGCGCTATCTCCTTCACTCCCCAGTCCTAGTCGCGCAAAGCAAGCCGCTAAGCCGGCGACCGGCAAGAGAGCTACAACGAAGCATGCCGAACGGAGAAAATAGCAGCAGCTCATCTGTTCACACCTTGTTTCTGCCATGTGCTTGAACGCCAAGACGTTCGCGCTTCTGTGAGATGAAAGACGTCCTTCTGCATATGTGGTTGCTCACACCGGTGCACTTGTTAGTGTATCCATTCAGTCCTGGGCTGCGGGGCATTCAGAAGTGGCTCTGTGGAGACGTCTGCATAGAGGCAGCTGTCAGAACACGCACACTCGATTGTTCACCAAAACATATGCAGACGCGTCCTTAGCCTGTAGATTTGGATGCACAGAGTTCCCTGTGTTCGCAAGAGACAAGGGAATCGCGTCTGTACGCACAGAAGCAATAGCGGACCGTTTCCCTCGGAGCGAACGCGAAAGAGCCGTCTATATACTCGCAGACACGGGAACGTGCCTCAATGCGGTCACAGAGGCAGCAGCTTTTGCACAGATGCTCTGGTGATTCTGGCACTTTCCAGGCACACTCCTGAAAGTCGCGCACACTGCTGTTCACTCGCTAAACGACCTCTTGGGAAACACGTCTCCGGTCGATGGACCGCTCAGATTGCTTCTCGTGTAACTGTGAACTGTGTCAGCGCAGGGAATCCGTCTCTGTTGAGCAGATGTCAATCCTGCCTCGCTTTTGCTTTGTTGCCTCTACCAAGATGATTTCCCGTTTCTCTCTTCACTGGAGCACGCAGACACAGCCAACGCACATCAAGTGTCAAGAGACACACTCTGCTGAGCTCAACGCTTGTGCAGATGCACATGTGCGACGAAGTCAACACACGTGCTTGTGGAGAGAAAGAAAGGGACTCCCAGGCGTGTGGAGCGACGGGGAGAAAGAGCGGGCGCTGAGGAACACAGTTTCAAACAGACTGTCTCCACACAAACAGGCACCTGTCTGCAGGTATCCTAGATCTTGATTCTTGAACTTGAGGAAACACGCGTCTGAGCAAAACTCCCAAACGCTTCCAGGAAAGACACAGGCTCTCCCACAAGCACACAAGTGTTTGCCCTCAGCTATAGATCAGGGACAAGCTTGTGAAGAGATGCCCTGCTATTCTTTCGCCTTATGGCATCATGTGTTTCGTTTCTCTTGGAGATCGATTGTTAAACGTCTTTCCTCGGGCGACTGTGAAGCATTTGCCAGCGGAGGAGAAGTAGCACGGAGCAGCATTCAGTACTGCCTACGAGTGTCTTTGCTACCCTACTAGCGGAGCTCCAAGAACAGGCACACATCTTCAGGTACCTTCCAAATGTGGATTCCCCTGCAGCCCCGTAGGCGGGCGTGCAGTACGCCAACCATCAACGGACGTTTTTCCCCTCAAGCCTGTCAGGACGTTGCTCGTCCGTCTTTCCCTCAATAGATGGGAGTAGGCGCGCTTGCGGATGTGTGCGTGTGTGTGGCCACGCGTTTGCTTAGGCATCAGTGTGTGAAAAGGTAGGTGCTTTTCTCTAGCTGCGTGTGCGTGCACGTGGTGCTGGGTGCACATCCCTGGGTGCTCGAGGTAAGGTTTCTGCATGGTTTTCGCTGAGGAATCGTGTGTGTGCACATGGACAAAGAGAAGGCGCAGCAACCAGGTTCCAGCGCCGAAGAAGGCAAAAGGCAAGGTTTCCGGCGCTATCTCCTTCACTCCCCAGTCCTAGTCGCGCAAAGCAAGCCGCTAAGCCGGCGACCGGCAAGAGAGCTACAACGAAGCATGCCGAACGGAGAAAATAGCAGCAGCTCATCTGTTCACACCTTGTTTCTGCCATGTGCTTGAACGCCAAGACGTTCGCGCTTCTGTGAGATGAAAGACGTCCTTCTGCATATGTGGTTGCTCACACCGGTGCACTTGTTAGTGTATCCATTCAGTCCTGGGCTGCGGGGCATTCAGAAGTGGCTCTGTGGAGACGTCTGCATAGAGGCAGCTGTCAGAACACGCACACTCGATTGTTCACCAAAACATATGCAGACGCGTCCTTAGCCTGTAGATTTGGATGCACAGAGTTCCCTGTGTTCGCAAGAGACAAGGGAATCGCGTCTGTACGCACAGAAGCAATAGCGGACCGTTTCCCTCGGAGCGAACGCGAAAGAGCCGTCTATATACTCGCAGACACGGGAACGTGCCTCAATGCGGTCACAGAGGCGGCAGCTTTTGCACAGATGCTCTGGTGATTCTGGCACTTTCCAGGCACACTCCTGAAAGTCGCGCACACCGCTGTTCACTCGCTAAACGACCTCTTGGGAAACACGTCTCCGGTCGATGGACCGCTCAGATTGCTTCTCGTGTAACTGTGAACTGTGTCAGCGCAGGGAATCCGTCTCTGTTGAGCAGATGTCAATCCTGCCTCGCTTTTGCTTTTTTGCCTCTACCAAGATGATTTCCCGTTTCTCTCTTCACTGGAGCACGCAGACACAGCCAACGCACATCAAGTGTCAAGAGACACACTCTGCTGAGCTCAACGCTTGTGCAGATGCACATGTGCGATGAAGTCAACACACGTGCTTGTGGAGAGAAAGAAAGGGACTCCCAGGCGTGTGGAGCGACGGGGAGAAAGAGCGGGCGCTGAGGAACACAGTTTCAAACAGACTGTCTCCACACAAACAGGCACCTGTCTGCAGGTATCCTAGATCTTGATTCTTGAACTTGAGGAAACACGCGTCTGAGCAAAACTCCCAAACGCTTCCAGGAAAGACACAGGCTCTCCCACAAGCACACAAGTGTTTGCCCTCAGCTATAGATCAGGGACAAGCTTGTGAAGAGATGCCCTGCTATTCTTTCGCCTTATGGCATCATGTGTTTCGTTTCTCTTGGAGATCGATTGTTAAACGTCTTTCCTCGGGCGACTGTGAAGCATTTGCCAGCGGAGGAGAAGTAGCACGGAGCAGCATTCAGTACTGCCTACGAGTGTCTTTGCTACCCTACTAGCGGAGCTCCAAGAACAGGCACACATCTTCAGGTACCTTCCAAATGTGGATTCCCCTGCAGCCCCGTAGGCGGGCGTGCAGTACGCCAACCATCAACGGACGTTTTTCCCCTCAAGCCTGTCAGGACGTTGCTCGTCCGTCTTTCCCTCAATAGATGGGAGTAGGCGCGCTTGCGGATGTGTGCGTGTGTGTGGCCACGCGTTTGCTTAGGCATCAGTGTGTGAAAAGGTAGGTGCTTTTCTCTAGCTGCGTGTGCGTGCACGTGGTGCTGGGTGCACATCCCTGGGTGCTCGAGGTAAGGTTTCTGCATGGTTTTCGCTGAGGAATCGTGTGTGTGCACATGGACAAAGAGAAGGCGCAGCAACCAGGTTCCAGCGCCGAAGAAGGCAAAAGGCAAGGTTTCCGGCGCTATCTCCTTCACTCCCCAGTCCTAGTCGCGCAAAGCAAGCCGCTAAGCCGGCGACCGGCAAGAGAGCTACAACGAAGCATGCCGAACGGAGAAAATAGCAGCAGCGCATCTGTTCACACCTTGTTTCTGCCATGTGCTTGAACGCCAAGACGTTCGCGCTTCTGTGAGATGAAAGACGTCCTTCTGCATATGTGGTTGCTCACACCGGTGCACTTGTTAGTGTATCCATTCAGTCCTGGGCTGCGGGGCATTCAGAAGTGGCTCTGTGGAGACGTCTGCATAGAGGCAGCTGTCAGAACACGCACACTCGATTGTTCACCAAAACATATGCAGACGCGTCCTTAGCCTGTAGATTTGGATGCACAGAGTTCCCTGTGTTCGCAAGAGACAAGGGAATCGCGTCTGTACGCACAGAAGCAATAGCGGACCGTTTCCCTCGGAGCGAACGCGGAAGAGCCGTCTATGTACTCGGAGACACGGGAACGTGCCTCAATGCGGTCACAGAGGCAGCAGCTTTTGCACAGATGCTCTGGTGATTCTGGCACTTTCCAGGCACACTCCTGAAAGTCGCGCACACTGCTGTTCACTCGCTAAACGACCTCTTGGGAAACACGTCTCCGGTCGATGGACCGCTCAGATTGCTTCTCGTGTAACTGTGAACTGTGTCAGCGCAGGGAATCCGTCTCTGTTGAGCAGATGTCAATCCTGCCTCGCTTTTGCTTTGTTGCCTCTACCAAGATGATTTCCCGTTTCTCTCTTCACTGGAGCACGCAGACACAGCCAACGCACATCAAGTGTCAAGAGACACACTCTGCTGAGCTCAACGCTTGTGCAGATGCACATGTGCGACGAAGTCAACACACGTGCTTGTGGAGAGAAAGAAAGGGACTCCCAGGCGTGTGGAGCGACGGGGAGAAAGAGCGGGCGCTGAGGAACACAGTTTCAAACAGACTGTCTCCACACAAACAGGCACCTGTCTGCAGGTATCCTAGATCTTGATTCTTGAACTTGAGGAAACACGCGTCTGAGCAAAACTCCCAAACGCTTCCAGGAAAGACACAGGCTCTCCCACAAGCACACAAGTGTTTGCCCTCAGCTATAGATCAGGGACAAGCTTGTGAAGAGATGCCCTGCTATTCTTTCGCCTTATGGCATCATGTGTTTCGTTTCTCTTGGAGATCGATTGTTAAACGTCTTTCCTCGGGCGACTGTGAAGCATTTGCCAGCGGAGGAGAAGTAGCACGGAGCAGCATTCAGTACTGCCTACGAGTGTCTTTGCTACCCTACTAGCGGAGCTCCAAGAACAGGCACACATCTTCAGGTACCTTCCAAATGTGGATTCCCCTGCAGCCCCGTAGGCGGGCGTGCAGTACGCCAACCATCAACGGACGTTTTTCCCCTCAAGCCTGTCAGGACGTTGCTCGTCCGTCTTTCCCTCAATAGATGGGAGTAGGCGCGCTTGCGGATGTGTGCGTGTGTGTGGCCACGCGTTTGCTTAGGCATCAGTGTGTGAAAAGGTAGGTGCTTTTCTCTAGCTGCGTGTGCGTGCACGTGGTGCTGGGTGCACATCCCTGGGTGCTCGAGGTAAGGTTTCTGCATGGTTTTCGCTGAGGAATCGTGTGTGTGCACATGGACAAAGAGAAGGCGCAGCAACCAGGTTCCAGCGCCGAAGAAGGCAAAAGGCAAGGTTTCCGGCGCTATCTCCTTCACTCCCCAGTCCTAGTCGCGCAAAGCAAGCCGCTAAGCCGGCGACCGGCAAGAGAGCTACAACGAAGCATGCCGAACGGAGAAAATAGCAGCAGCGCATCTGTTCACACCTTGTTTCTGCCATGTGCTTGAACGCCAAGACGTTCGCGCTTCTGTGAGATGAAAGACGTCCTTCTGCATATGTGGTTGCTCACACCGGTGCACTTGTTAGTGTATCCATTCAGTCCTGGGCTGCGGGGCATTCAGAAGTGGCTCTGTGGAGACGTCTGCATAGAGGCAGCTGTCAGAACACGCACACTCGATTGTTCACCAAAACATATGCAGACGCGTCCTTAGCCTGTAGATTTGGATGCACAGAGTTCCCTGTGTTCGCAAGAGACAAGGGAATCGCGTCTGTACGCACAGAAGCAATAGCGGACCGTTTCCCTCGGAGCGAACGCGAAAGAGCCGTCTATATACTCGCAGACACGGGAACGTGCCTCAATGCGGTCACAGAGGCAGCAGCTTTTGCACAGATGCTCTGGTGATTCTGGCACTTTCCACGCACACTCCTGAAAGTCGCGCACACTGCTGTTCACTCGCTAAACGACCTCTTGGGAAACACGTCTCCGGTCGATGGACCGCTCAGATTGCTTCTCGTGTAACTGTGAACTGTGTCAGCGCAGGGAATCCGTCTCTGTTGAGCAGATGTCAATCCTGCCTCGCTTTTGCTTTGTTGCCTCTACCAAGATGATTTCCCGTTTCTCTCTTCACTGGAGCACGCAGACACAGCCAACGCACATCAAGTGTCAAGAGACACACTCTGCTGAGCTCAACGCTTGTGCAGATGCACATGTGCGACGAAGTCAACACACGTGCTTGTGGAGAGAAAGAAAGGGACTCCCAGGCGTGTGGAGCGACGGGGAGAAAGAGCGGGCGCTGAGGAACACAGTTTCAAACAGACTGTCTCCACACAAACAGGCACCTGTCTGCAGGTATCCTAGATCTTGATTCTTGAACTTGAGGAAACACGCGTCTGAGCAAAACTCCCAAACGCTTCCAGGAAAGACACAGGCTCTCCCACAAGCACACAAGTGTTTGCCCTCAGCTATAGATCAGGGACAAGCTTGTGAAGAGATGCCCTGCTATTCTTTCGCCTTATGGCATCATGTGTTTCGTTTCTCTTGGAGATCGATTGTTAAACGTCTTTCCTCGGGCGACTGTGAAGCATTTGCCAGCGGAGGAGAAGTAGCACGGAGCAGCATTCAGTACTGCCTACGAGTGTCTTTGCTACCCTACTAGCGGAGCTCCAAGAACAGGCACACATCTTCAGGTACCTTCCAAATGTGGATTCCCCTGCAGCCCCGTAGGCGGGCGTGCAGTACGCCAACCATCAACGGACGTTTTTCCCCTCAAGCCTGTCAGGACGTTGCTCGTCCGTCTTTCCCTCAATAGATGGGAGTAGGCGCGCTTGCGGATGTGTGCGTGTGTGTGGCCACGCGTTTGCTTAGGCATCAGTGTGTGAAAAGGTAGGTGCTTTTCTCTAGCTGCGTGTGCGTGCACGTGGTGCTGGGTGCACATCCCTGGGTGCTCGAGGTAAGGTTTCTGCATGGTTTTCGCTGAGGAATCGTGTGTGTGCACATGGACAAAGAGAAGGCGCAGCAACCAGGTTCCAGCGCCGAAGAAGGCAAAAGGCAAGGTTTCCGGCGCTATCTCCTTCACTCCCCAGTCCTAGTCGCGCAAAGCAAGCCGCTAAGCCGGCGACCGGCAAGAGAGCTACAACGAAGCATGCCGAACGGAGAAAATAGCAGCAGCTCATCTGTTCACACCTTGTTTCTGCCATGTGCTTGAACGCCAAGACGTTCGCGCTTCTGTGAGATGAAAGACGTCCTTCTGCATCTGTGGTTGCTCACACCGGTGCACTTGTTAGTGTATCCATTCAGTCCTGGGCTGCGGGGCATTCAGAAGTGGCTCTGTGGAGACGTCTGCATAGAGGCAGCTGTCAGAACACGCACACTCGATTGTTCACCAAAACATATGCAGACGCGTCCTTAGCCTGTAGATTTGGATGCACAGAGTTCCCTGTGTTCGCAAGAGACAAGGGAATCGCGTCTGTACGCACAGAAGCAATAGCGGACCGTTTCCCTCGGAGCGAACGCGAAAGAGCCGTCTATATACTCGCAGACACGGGAACGTGCCTCAATGCGGTCACAGAGGCAGCAGCTTATGCACAGATGCTCTGGTGATTCTGGCACTTTCCAGGCACACTCCTGAAAGTCGCGCACACTGCTGTTCACTCGCTAAACGACCTCTTGGGAAACACGTCTCCGGTCGATGGACCGCTCAGATTGCTTCTCGTGTAACTGTGAACTGTGTCAGCGCAGGGAATCCGTCTCTGTTGAGCAGATGTCAATCCTGCCTCGCTTTTGCTTTGTTGCCTCTACCAAGATGATTTCCCGTTTCTCTCTTCACTGGAGCACGCAGACACAGCCAACGCACATCAAGTGTCAAGAGACACACTCTGCTGAGCTCAACGCTTGTGCAGATGCACATGTGCGACGAAGTCAACACACGTGCTTGTGGAGAGAAAGAAAGGGACTCCCAGGCGTGTGGAGCGACGGGGAGAAAGAGCGGGCGCTGAGGAACACAGTTTCAAACAGACTGTCTCCACACAAACAGGCACCTGTCTGCAGGTATCCTAGATCTTGATTCTTGAACTTGAGGAAACACGCGTCTGAGCAAAACTCCCAAACGCTTCCAGGAAAGACACAGGCTCTCCCACAAGCACACAAGTGTTTGCCCTCAGCTATAGATCAGGGACAAGCTTGTGAAGAGATGCCCTGCTATTCTTTCGCCTTATGGCATCATGTGTTTCGTTTCTCTTGGAGATCGATTGTTAAACGTCTTTCCTCGGGCGACTGTGAAGCATTTGCCAGCGGAGGAGAAGTAGCACGGAGCAGCATTCAGTACTGCCTACGAGTGTCTTTGCTACCCTACTAGCGGAGCTCCAAGAACAGGCACACATCTTCAGGTACCTTCCAAATGTGGATTCCCCTGCAGCCCCGTAGGCGGGCGTGCAGTACGCCAACCATCAACGGACGTTTTTCCCCTCAAGCCTGTCAGGACGTTGCTCGTCCGTCTTTCCCTCAATAGATGGGAGTAGGCGCGCTTGCGGATGTGTGCGTGTGTGTGGCCACGCGTTTGCTTAGGCATCAGTGTGTGAAAAGGTAGGTGCTTTTCTCTAGCTGCGTGTGCGTGCACGTGGTGCTGGGTGCACATCCCTGGGTGCTCGAGGTAAGGTTTCTGCATGGTTTTCGCTGAGGAATCGTGTGTGTGCACATGGACAAAGAGAAGGCGCAGCAACCAGGTTCCAGCGCCGAAGAAGGCAAAAGGCAAGGTTTCCGGCGCTATCTCCTTCACTCCCCAGTCCTAGTCGCGCAAAGCAAGCCGCTAAGCCGGCGACCGGCAAGAGAGCTACAACGAAGCATGCCGAACGGAGAAAATAGCAGCAGCGCATCTGTTCACACCTTGTTTCTGCCATGTGCTTGAACGCCAAGACGTTCGCGCTTCTGTGAGATGAAAGACGTCCTTCTGCATCTGTGGTTGCTCACACCGGTGCACTTGTTAGTGTATCCATTCAGTCCTGGGCTGCGGGGCATTCAGAAGTGGCTCTGTGGAGACGTCTGCATAGAGGCAGCTGTCAGAACACGCACACTCGATTGTTCACCAAAACATATGCAGACGCGTCCTTAGCCTGTAGATTTGGATGCACAGAGTTCCCTGTGTTCGCAAGAGACAAGGGAATCGCGTCTGTACGCACAGAAGCAATAGCGGACCGTTTCCCTCGGAGCGAACGCGAAAGAGCCGTCTATATACTCGCAGACACGGGAACGTGCCTCAATGCGGTCACAGAGGCAGCAGCTTTTGCACAGATGCTCTGGTGATTCTGGCACTTTCCACGCACACTCCTGAAAGTCGCGCACACTGCTGTTCACTCGCTAAACGACCTCTTGGGAAACACGTCTCCGGTCGATGGACCGCTCAGATTGCTTCTCGTGTAACTGTGAACTGTGTCAGCGCAGGGAATCCGTCTCTGTTGAGCAGATGTCAATCCTGCCTCGCTTTTGCTTTGTTGCCTCTACCAAGATGATTTCCCGTTTCTCTCTTCACTGGAGCACGCAGACACAGCCAACGCACATCAAGTGTCAAGAGACACACTCTGCTGAGCTCAACGCTTGTGCAGATGCACATGTGCGACGAAGTCAACACACGTGCTTGTGGAGAGAAAGAAAGGGACTCCCAGGCATGTGGAGCGACGGGGAGAAAGAGCAGGCGCTGAGGAACACAGTTTCAAACAGACTGTCTCCACACAAACAGGCACCTGTCTGCAGGTATCCTAGATCTTGATTCTTGAACTTGAGGAAACACGCGTCTGAGCAAAACTCCCAAACGCTTCCAGGAAAGACACAGGCTCTCCCACAAGCACACAAGTGTTTGCCCTCAGCTATAGATCAGGGACAAGCTTGTGAAGAGATGCCCTGCTATTCTTTCGCCTTATGGCATCATGTGTTTCGTTTCTCTTGGAGATCGATTGTTAAACGTCTTTCCTCGGGCGACTGTGAAGCATTTGCCAGCGGAGGAGAAGTAGCACGGAGCAGCATTCAGTACTGCCTACGAGTGTCTTTGCTACCCTACTAGCGGAGCTCCAAGAACAGGCACACATCTTCAGGTACCTTCCAAATGTGGATTCCCCTGCAGCCCCGTAGGCGGGCGTGCAGTACGCCAACCATCAACGGACGTTTTTCCCCTCAAGCCTGTCAGGACGTTGCTCGTCCGTCTTTCCCTCAATAGATGGGAGTAGGCGCGCTTGCGGATGTGTGCGTGTGTGTGGCCACGCGTTTGCTTAGGCATCAGTGTGTGAAAAGGTAGGTGCTTTTCTCTAGCTGCGTGTGCGTGCACGTGGTGCTGGGTGCACATCCCTGGGTGCTCGAGGTAAGGTTTCTGCATGGTTTTCGCTGAGGAATCGTGTGTGTGCACATGGACAAAGAGAAGGCGCAGCAACCAGGTTCCAGCGCCGAAGAAGGCAAAAGGCAAGGTTTCCGGCGCTATCTCCTTCACTCCCCAGTCCTAGTCGCGCAAAGCAAGCCGCTAAGCCGGCGACCGGCAAGAGAGCTACAACGAAGCATGCCGAACGGAGAAAATAGCAGCAGCTCATCTGTTCACACCTTGTTTCTGCCATGTGCTTGAACGCCAAGACGTTCGCGCTTCTGTGAGATGAAAGACGTCCTTCTGCATATGTGGTTGCTCACACCGGTGCACTTGTTAGTGTATCCATTCAGTCCTGGGCTGCGGGGCATTCAGAAGTGGCTCTGTGGAGACGTCTGCATAGAGGCAGCTGTCAGAACACGCACACTCGATTGTTCACCAAAACATATGCAGACGCGTCCTTAGCCTGTAGATTTGGATGCACAGAGTTCCCTGTGTTCGCAAGAGACAAGGGAATCGCGTCTGTACGCACAGAAGCAATAGCGGACCGTTTCCCTCGGAGCGAACGCGAAAGAGCCGTCTATATACTCGCAGACACGGGAACGTGCCTCAATGCGGTCACAGAGGCAGCAGCTTTTGCACAGATGCTCTGGTGATTCTGGCACTTTCCACGCACACTCCTGAAAGTCGCGCACACTGCTGTTCACTCGCTAAACGACCTCTTGGGAAACACGTCTCCGGTCGATGGACCGCTCAGATTGCTTCTCGTGTAACTGTGAACTGTGTCAGCGCAGGGAATCCGTCTCTGTTGAGCAGATGTCAATCCTGCCTCGCTTTTGCTTTGTTGCCTCTACCAAGATGATTTCCCGTTTCTCTCTTCACTGGAGCACGCAGACACAGCCAACGCACATCAAGTGTCAAGAGACACACTCTGCTGAGCTCAACGCTTGTGCAGATGCACATGTGCGACGAAGTCAACACACGTGCTTGTGGAGAGAAAGAAAGGGACTCCCAGGCGTGTGGAGCGACGGGGAGAAAGAGCGGGCGCTGAGGAACACAGTTTCAAACAGACTGTCTCCACACAAACAGGCACCTGTCTGCAGGTATCCTAGATCTTGATTCTTGAACTTGAGGAAACACGCGTCTGAGCAAAACTCCCAAACGCTTCCAGGAAAGACACAGGCTCTCCCACAAGCACACAAGTGTTTGCCCTCAGCTATAGATCAGGGACAAGCTTGTGAAGAGATGCCCTGCTATTCTTTCGCCTTACGGCATCATGTGTTTCGTTTCTCTTGGAGATCGATTGTTAAACGTCTTTCCTCGGGCGACTGTGAAGCATTTGCCAGCGGAGGAGAAGTAGCACGGAGCAGCATTCAGTACTGCCTACGAGTGTCTTTGCTACCCTACTAGCGGAGCTCCAAGAACAGGCACACATCTTCAGGTACCTTCCAAATGTGGATTCCCCTGCAGCCCCGTAGGCGGGCGTGCAGTACGCCAACCATCAACGGACGTTTTTCCCCTCAAGCCTGTCAGGACGTTGCTCGTCCGTCTTTCCCTCAATAGATGGGAGTAGGCGCGCTTGCGGATGTGTGCGTGTGTGTGGCCACGCGTTTGCTTAGGCATCAGTGTGTGAAAAGGTAGGTGCTTTTCTCTAGCTGCGTGTGCGTGCACGTGGTGCTGGGTGCACATCCCTGGGTGCTCGAGGTAAGGTTTCTGCATGGTTTTCGCTGAGGAATCGTGTGTGTGCACATGGACAAAGAGAAGGCGCAGCAACCAGGATCCAGCGCCGAAGAAGGCAAAAGGCAAGGTTTCCGGCGCTATCTCCTTCACTCCCCAGTCCTAGTCGCGCAAAGCAAGCCGCTAAGCCGGCGACCGGCAAGAGAGCTACAACGAAGCATGCCGAACGGAGAAAATAGCAGCAGCGCATCTGTTCACACCTTGTTTCTGCCATGTGCTTGAACGCCAAGACGTTCGCGCTTCTGTGAGATGAAAGACGTCCTTCTGCATATGTGGTTGCTCACACCGGTGCACTTGTTAGTGTATCCATTCAGTCCTGGGCTGCGGGGCATTCAGAAGTGGCTCTGTGGAGACGTCTGCATAGAGGCAGCTGTCAGAACACGCACACTCGATTGTTCACCAAAACATATGCAGACGCGTCCTTAGCCTGTAGATTTGGATGCACAGAGTTCCCTGTGTTCGCAAGAGACAAGGGAATCGCGTCTGTACGCACAGAAGCAATAGCGGACCGTTTCCCTCGGAGCGAACGCGAAAGAGCCGTCTATGTACTCGGAGACACGGGAACGTGCCTCAATGCGGTCACAGAGGCAGCAGCTTTTGCACAGATGCTCTGGTGATTCTGGCACTTTCCACGCACACTCCTGAAAGTCGCGCACACTGCTGTTCACTCGCTAAACGACCTCTTGGGAAACACGTCTCCGGTCGATGGACCGCTCAGATTGCTTCTCGTGTAACTGTGAACTGTGTCAGCGCAGGGAATCCGTCTCTGTTGAGCAGATGTCAATCCTGCCTCGCTTTTGCTTTGTTGCCTCTACCAAGATGATTTCCCGTTTCTCTCTTCACTGGAGCACGCAGACACAGCCAACGCACATCAAGTGTCAAGAGACACACTCTGCTGAGCTCAACGCTTGTGCAGATGCACATGTGCGACGAAGTCAACACACGTGCTTGTGGAGAGAAAGAAAGGGACTCCCAGGCGTGTGGAGCGACGGGGAGAAAGAGCGGGCGCTGAGGAACACAGTTTCAAACAGACTGTCTCCACACAAACAGGCACCTGTCTGCAGGTATCCTAGATCTTGATTCTTGAACTTGAGGAAACACGCGTCTGAGCAAAACTCCCAAACGCTTCCAGGAAAGACACAGGCTCTCCCACAAGCACACAAGTGTTTGCCCTCAGCTATAGATCAGGGACAAGCTTGTGAAGAGATGCCCTGCTATTCTTTCGCCTTATGGCATCATGTGTTTCGTTTCTCTTGGAGATCGATTGTTAAACGTGTTTCCTCGGGCGACTGTGAAGCATTTGCCAGCGGAGGAGAAGTAGCACGGAGCAGCATTCAGTACTGCCTACGAGTGTCTTTGCTACCCTACTAGCGGAGCTCCAAGAACAGGCACACATCTTCAGGTACCTTCCAAATGTGGATTCCCCTGCAGCCCCGTAGGCGGGCGTGCAGTACGCCAACCATCAACGGACGTTTTTCCCCTCAAGCCTGTCAGGACGTTGCTCGTCCGTCTTTCCCTCAATAGATGGGAGTAGGCGCGCTTGCGGATGTGTGCGTGTGTGTGGCCACGCGTTTGCTTAGGCATCAGTGTGTGAAAAGGTAGGTGCTTTTCTCTAGCTGCGTGTGCGTGCACGTGGTGCTGGGTGCACATCCCTGGGTGCTCGAGGTAAGGTTTCTGCATGGTTTTCGCTGAGGAATCGTGTGTGTGCACATGGACAAAGAGAAGGCGCAGCAACCAGGTTCCAGCGCCGAAGAAGGCAAAAGGCAAGGTTTCCGGCGCTATCTCCTTCACTCCCCAGTCCTAGTCGCGCAAAGCAAGCCGCTAAGCCGGCGACCGGCAAGAGAGCTACAACGAAGCATGCCGAACGGAGAAAATAGCAGCAGCGCATCTGTTCACACCTTGTTTCTGCCATGTGCTTGAACGCCAAGACGTTCGCGCTTCTGTGAGATGAAAGACGTCCTTCTGCATATGTGGTTGCTCACACCGGTGCACTTGTTAGTGTATCCATTCAGTCCTGGGCTGCGGGGCATTCAGAAGTGGCTCTGTGGAGACGTCTGCATAGAGGCAGCTGTCAGAACACGCACACTCGATTGTTCACCAAAACATATGCAGACGCGTCCTTAGCCTGTAGATTTGGATGCACAGAGTTCCCTGTGTTCGCAAGAGACAAGGGAATCGCGTCTGTACGCACAGAAGCAATAGCGGACCGTTTCCCTCGGAGCGAACGCGAAAGAGCCGTCTATGTACTCGGAGACACGGGAACGTGCCTCAATGCGGTCACAGAGGCAGCAGCTTTTGCACAGATGCTCTGGTGATTCTGGCACTTTCCACGCACACTCCTGAAAGTCGCGCACACTGCTGTTCACTCGCTAAACGACCTCTTGGGAAACACGTCTCCGGTCGATGGACCGCTCAGATTGCTTCTCGTGTAACTGTGAACTGTGTCAGCGCAGGGAATCCGTCTCTGTTGAGCAGATGTCAATCCTGCCTCGCTTTTGCTTTGTTGCCTCTACCAAGATGATTTCCCGTTTCTCTCTTCACTGGAGCACGCAGACACAGCCAACGCACATCAAGTGTCAAGAGACACACTCTGCTGAGCTCAACGCTTGTGCAGATGCACATGTGCGACGAAGTCAACACACGTGCTTGTGGAGAGAAAGAAAGGGACTCCCAGGCGTGTGGAGCGACGGGGAGAAAGAGCGGGCGCTGAGGAACACAGTTTCAAACAGACTGTCTCCACACAAACAGGCACCTGTCTGCAGGTATCCTAGATCTTGATTCTTGAACTTGAGGAAACACGCGTCTGAGCAAAACTCCCAAACGCTTCCAGGAAAGACACAGGCTCTCCCACAAGCACACAAGTGTTTGCCCTCAGCTATAGATCAGGGACAAGCTTGTGAAGAGATGCCCTGCTATTCTTTCGCCTTACGGCATCATGTGTTTCGTTTCTCTTGGAGATCGATTGTTAAACGTCTTTCCTCGGGCGACTGTGAAGCATTTGCCAGCGGAGGAGAAGTAGCACGGAGCAGCATTCAGTACTGCCTACGAGTGTCTTTGCTACCCTACTAGCGGAGCTCCAAGAACAGGCACACATCTTCAGGTACCTTCCAAATGTGGATTCCCCTGCAGCCCCGTAGGCGGGCGTGCAGTACGCCAACCATCAACGGACGTTTTTCCCCTCAAGCCTGTCAGGACGTTGCTCGTCCGTCTTTCCCTCAATAGATGGGAGTAGGCGCGCTTGCGGATGTGTGCGTGTGTGTGGCCACGCGTTTGCTTAGGCATCAGTGTGTGAAAAGGTAGGTGCTTTTCTCTAGCTGCGTGTGCGTGCACGTGGTGCTGGGTGCACATCCCTGGGTGCTCGAGGTAAGGTTTCTGCATGGTTTTCGCTGAGGAATCGTGTGTGTGCACATGGACAAAGAGAAGGCGCAGCAACCAGGATCCAGCGCCGAAGAAGGCAAAAGGCAAGGTTTCCGGCGCTATCTCCTTCACTCCCCAGTCCTAGTCGCGCAAAGCAAGCCGCTAAGCCGGCGACCGGCAAGAGAGCTACAACGAAGCATGCCGAACGGAGAAAATAGCAGCAGCGCATCTGTTCACACCTTGTTTCTGCCATGTGCTTGAACGCCAAGACGTTCGCGCTTCTGTGAGATGAAAGACGTCCTTCTGCATATGTGGTTGCTCACACCGGTGCACTTGTTAGTGTATCCATTCAGTCCTGGGCTGCGGGGCATTCAGAAGTGGCTCTGTGGAGACGTCTGCATAGAGGCAGCTGTCAGAACACGCACACTCGATTGTTCACCAAAACATATGCAGAGGCGTCCTTAGCCTGTAGATTTGGATGCACAGAGTTCCCTGTGTTCGCAAGAGACAAGGGAATCGCGTCTGTACGCACAGAAGCAATAGCGGACCGTTTCCCTCGGAGCGAACGCGGAAGAGCCGTCTATGTACTCGGAGACACGGGAACGTGCCTCAATGCGGTCACAGAGGCAGCAGCTTTTGCACAGATGCTCTGGTGATTCTGGCACTTTCCACGCACACTCCTGAAAGTCGCGCACACTGCTGTTCACTCGCTAAACGACCTCTTGGGAAACACGTCTCCGGTCGATGGACCGCTCAGATTGCTTCTCGTGTAACTGTGAACTGTGTCAGCGCAGGGAATCCGTCTCTGTTGAGCAGATGTCAATCCTGCCTCGCTTTTGCTTTGTTGCCTCTACCAAGATGATTTCCCGTTTCTCTCTTCACTGGAGCACGCAGACACAGCCAACGCACATCAAGTGTCAAGAGACACACTCTGCTGAGCTCAACGCTTGTGCAGATGCACATGTGCGACGAAGTCAACACACGTGCTTGTGGAGAGAAAGAAAGGGACTCCCAGGCGTGTGGAGCGACGGGGAGAAAGAGCGGGCGCTGAGGAACACAGTTTCAAACAGACTGTCTCCACACAAACAGGCACCTGTCTGCAGGTATCCTAGATCTTGATTCTTGAACTTGAGGAAACACGCGTCTGAGCAAAACTCCCAAACGCTTCCAGGAAAGACACAGGCTCTCCCACAAGCACACAAGTGTTTGCCCTCAGCTATAGATCAGGGACAAGCTTGTGAAGAGATGCCCTGCTATTCTTTCGCCTTATGGCATCATGTGTTTCGTTTCTCTTGGAGATCGATTGTTAAACGTCTTTCCTCGGGCGACTGTGAAGCATTTGCCAGCGGAGGAGAAGTAGCACGGAGCAGCATTCAGTACTGCCTACGAGTGTCTTTGCTACCCTACTAGCGGAGCTCCAAGAACAGGCACACATCTTCAGGTACCTTCCAAATGTGGATTCCCCTGCAGCCCCGTAGGCGGGCGTGCAGTACGCCAACCATCAACGGACGTTTTTCCCCTCAAGCCTGTCAGGACGTTGCTCGTCCGTCTTTCCCTCAATAGATGGGAGTAGGCGCGCTTGCGGATGTGTGCGTGTGTGTGGCCACGCGTTTGCTTAGGCATCAGTGTGTGAAAAGGTAGGTGCTTTTCTCTAGCTGCGTGTGCGTGCACGTGGTGCTGGGTGCACATCCCTGGGTGCTCGAGGTAAGGTTTCTGCATGGTTTTCGCTGAGGAATCGTGTGTGTGCACATGGACAAAGAGAAGGCGCAGCAACCAGGTTCCAGCGCCGAAGAAGGCAAAAGGCAAGGTTTCCGGCGCTATCTCCTTCACTCCCCAGTCCTAGTCGCGCAAAGCAAGCCGCTAAGCCGGCGACCGGCAAGAGAGCTACAACGAAGCATGCCGAACGGAGAAAATAGCAGCAGCGCATCTGTTCACACCTTGTTTCTGCCATGTGCTTGAACGCCAAGACGTTCGCGCTTCTGTGAGATGAAAGACGTCCTTCTGCATCTGTGGTTGCTCACACCGGTGCACTTGTTAGTGTATCCATTCAGTCCTGGGCTGCGGGGCATTCAGAAGTGGCTCTGTGGAGACGTCTGCATAGAGGCAGCTGTCAGAACACGCACACTCGATTGTTCACCAAAACATATGCAGACGCGTCCTTAGCCTGTAGATTTGGATGCACAGAGTTCCCTGTGTTCGCAAGAGACAAGGGAATCGCGTCTGTACGCACAGAAGCAATAGCGGACCGTTTCCCTCGGAGCGAACGCGGAAGAGCCGTCTATGTACTCGGAGACACGGGAACGTGCCTCAATGCGGTCACAGAGGCAGCAGCTTTTGCACAGATGCTCTGGTGATTCTGGCACTTTCCAGGCACACTCCTGAAAGTCGCGCACACTGCTGTTCACTCGCTAAACGACCTCTTGGGAAACACGTCTCCGGTCGATGGACCGCTCAGATTGCTTCTCGTGTAACTGTGAACTGTGTCAGCGCAGGGAATCCGTCTCTGTTGAGCAGATGTCAATCCTGCCTCGCTTTTGCTTTGTTGCCTCTACCAAGATGATTTCCCGTTTCTCTCTTCACTGGAGCACGCAGACACAGCCAACGCACATCAAGTGTCAAGAGACACACTCTGCTGAGCTCAACGCTTGTGCAGATGCACATGTGCGACGAAGTCAACACACGTGCTTGTGGAGAGAAAGAAAGGGACTCCCAGGCGTGTGGAGCGACGGGGAGAAAGAGCGGGCGCTGAGGAACACAGTTTCAAACAGACTGTCTCCACACAAACAGGCACCTGTCTGCAGGTATCCTAGATCTTGATTCTTGAACTTGAGGAAACACGCGTCTGAGCAAAACTCCCAAACGCTTCCAGGAAAGACACAGGCTCTCCCACAAGCACACAAGTGTTTGCCCTCAGCTATAGATCAGGGACAAGCTTGTGAAGAGATGCCCTGCTATTCTTTCGCCTTATGGCATCATGTGTTTCGTTTCTCTTGGAGATCGATTGTTAAACGTCTTTCCTCGGGCGACTGTGAAGCATTTGCCAGCGGAGGAGAAGTAGCACGGAGCAGCATTCAGTACTGCCTACGAGTGTCTTTGCTACCCTACTAGCGGAGCTCCAAGAACAGGCACACATCTTCAGGTACCTTCCAAATGTGGATTCCCCTGCAGCCCCGTAGGCGGGCGTGCAGTACGCCAACCATCAACGGACGTTTTTCCCCTCAAGCCTGTCAGGACGTTGCTCGTCCGTCTTTCCCTCAATAGATGGGAGTAGGCGCGCTTGCGGATGTGTGCGTGTGTGTGGCCACGCGTTTGCTTAGGCATCAGTGTGTGAAAAGGTAGGTGCTTTTCTCTAGCTGCGTGTGCGTGCACGTGGTGCTGGGTGCACATCCCTGGGTGCTCGAGGTAAGGTTTCTGCATGGTTTTCGCTGAGGAATCGTGTGTGTGCACATGGACAAAGAGAAGGCGCAGCAACCAGGTTCCAGCGCCGAAGAAGGCAAAAGGCAAGGTTTCCGGCGCTATCTCCTTCACTCCCCAGTCCTAGTCGCGCAAAGCAAGCCGCTAAGCCGGCGACCGGCAAGAGAGCTACAACGAAGCATGCCGAACGGAGAAAATAGCAGCAGCGCATCTGTTCACACCTTGTTTCTGCCATGTGCTTGAACGCCAAGACGTTCGCGCTTCTGTGAGATGAAAGACGTCCTTCTGCATATGTGGTTGCTCACACCGGTGCACTTGTTAGTGTATCCATTCAGTCCTGGGCTGCGGGGCATTCAGAAGTGGCTCTGTGGAGACGTCTGCATAGAGGCAGCTGTCAGAACACGCACACTCGATTGTTCACCAAAACATATGCAGACGCGTCCTTAGCCTGTAGATTTGGATGCACAGAGTTCCCTGTGTTCGCAAGAGACAAGGGAATCGCGTCTGTACGCACAGAAGCAATAGCGGACCGTTTCCCTCGGAGCGAACGCGAAAGAGCCGTCTATGTACTCGGAGACACGGGAACGTGCCTCAATGCGGTCACAGAGGCAGCAGCTTTTGCACAGATGCTCTGGTGATTCTGGCACTTTCCAGGCACACTCCTGAAAGTCGCGCACACTGCTGTTCACTCGCTAAACGACCTCTTGGGAAACACGTCTCCGGTCGATGGACCGCTCAGATTGCTTCTCGTGTAACTGTGAACTGTGTCAGCGCAGGGAATCCGTCTCTGTTGAGCAGATGTCAATCCTGCCTCGCTTTTGCTTTGTTGCCTCTACCAAGATGATTTCCCGTTTCTCTCTTCACTGGAGCACGCAGACACAGCCAACGCACATCAAGTGTCAAGAGACACACTCTGCTGAGCTCAACGCTTGTGCAGATGCACATGTGCGACGAAGTCAACACACGTGCTTGTGGAGAGAAAGAAAGGGACTCCCAGGCGTGTGGAGCGACGGGGAGAAAGAGCGGGCGCTGAGGAACACAGTTTCAAACAGACTGTCTCCACACAAACAGGCACCTGTCTGCAGGTATCCTAGATCTTGATTCTTGAACTTGAGGAAACACGCGTCTGAGCAAAACTCCCAAACGCTTCCAGGAAAGACACAGGCTCTCCCACAAGCACACAAGTGTTTGCCCTCAGCTATAGATCAGGGACAAGCTTGTGAAGAGATGCCCTGCTATTCTTTCGCCTTATGGCATCATGTGTTTCGTTTCTCTTGGAGATCGATTGTTAAACGTCTTTCCTCGGGCGACTGTGAAGCATTTGCCAGCGGAGGAGAAGTAGCACGGAGCAGCATTCAGTACTGCCTACGAGTGTCTTTGCTACCCTACTAGCGGAGCTCCAAGAACAGGCACACATCTTCAGGTACCTTCCAAATGTGGATTCCCCTGCAGCCCCGTAGGCGGGCGTGCAGTACGCCAACCATCAACGGACGTTTTTCCCCTCAAGCCTGTCAGGACGTTGCTCGTCCGTCTTTCCCTCAATAGATGGGAGTAGGCGCGCTTGCGGATGTGTGCGTGTGTGTGGCCACGCGTTTGCTTAGGCATCAGTGTGTGAAAAGGTAGGTGCTTTTCTCTAGCTGCGTGTGCGTGCACGTGGTGCTGGGTGCACATCCCTGGGTGCTCGAGGTAAGGTTTCTGCATGGTTTTCGCTGAGGAATCGTGTGTGTGCACATGGACAAAGAGAAGGCGCAGCAACCAGGTTCCAGCGCCGAAGAAGGCAAAAGGCAAGGTTTCCGGCGCTATCTCCTTCACTCCCCAGTCCTAGTCGCGCAAAGCAAGCCGCTAAGCCGGCGACCGGCAAGAGAGCTACAACGAAGCATGCCGAACGGAGAAAATAGCAGCAGCGCATCTGTTCACACCTTGTTTCTGCCATGTGCTTGAACGCCAAGACGTTCGCGCTTCTGTGAGATGAAAGACGTCCTTCTGCATCTGTGGTTGCTCACACCGGTGCACTTGTTAGTGTATCCATTCAGTCCTGGGCTGCGGGGCATTCAGAAGTGGCTCTGTGGAGACGTCTGCATAGAGGCAGCTGTCAGAACACGCACACTCGATTGTTCACCAAAACATATGCAGACGCGTCCTTAGCCTGTAGATTTGGATGCACAGAGTTCCCTGTGTTCGCAAGAGACAAGGGAATCGCGTCTGTACGCACAGAAGCAATAGCGGACCGTTTCCCTCGGAGCGAACGCGAAAGAGCCGTCTATATACTCGCAGACACGGGAACGTGCCTCAATGCGGTCACAGAGGCAGCAGCTTTTGCACAGATGCTCTGGTGATTCTGGCACTTTCCACGCACACTCCTGAAAGTCGCGCACACTGCTGTTCACTCGCTAAACGACCTCTTGGGAAACACGTCTCCGGTCGATGGACCGCTCAGATTGCTTCTCGTGTAACTGTGAACTGTGTCAGCGCAGGGAATCCGTCTCTGTTGAGCAGATGTCAATCCTGCCTCGCTTTTGCTTTGTTGCCTCTACCAAGATGATTTCCCGTTTCTCTCTTCACTGGAGCACGCAGACACAGCCAACGCACATCAAGTGTCAAGAGACACACTCTGCTGAGCTCAACGCTTGTGCAGATGCACATGTGCGACGAAGTCAACACACGTGCTTGTGGAGAGAAAGAAAGGGACTCCCAGGCGTGTGGAGCGACGGGGAGAAAGAGCGGGCGCTGAGGAACACAGTTTCAAACAGACTGTCTCCACACAAACAGGCACCTGTCTGCAGGTATCCTAGATCTTGATTCTTGAACTTGAGGAAACACGCGTCTGAGCAAAACTCCCAAACGCTTCCAGGAAAGACACAGGCTCTCCCACAAGCACACAAGTGTTTGCCCTCAGCTATAGATCAGGGACAAGCTTGTGAAGAGATGCCCTGCTATTCTTTCGCCTTACGGCATCATGTGTTTCGTTTCTCTTGGAGATCGATTGTTAAACGTCTTTCCTCGGGCGACTGTGAAGCATTTGCCAGCGGAGGAGAAGTAGCACGGAGCAGCATTCAGTACTGCCTACGAGTGTCTTTGCTACCCTACTAGCGGAGCTCCAAGAACAGGCACACATCTTCAGGTACCTTCCAAATGTGGATTCCCCTGCAGCCCCGTAAGCGGGCGTGCAGTACGCCAACCATCAACGGACGTTTTTCCCCTCAAGCCTGTCAGGACGTTGCTTGTCCGTCTTTCCCTCAATAGATGGGAGTAGGCGCGCTTGCGGATGTGTGCGTGTGTGTGGCCACGCGTTTGCTTAGGCATCAGTGTGTGAAAAGGTAGGTGCTTTTCTCTAGCTGCGTGTGCGTGCACGTGGTGCTGGGTGCACATCCCTGGGTGCTCGAGGTAAGGTTTCTGCATGGTTTTCGCTGAGGAATCGTGTGTGTGCGCATGGACAAAGAGAAGGCGCAGCAACCAGGTTCCAGCGCCGAAGAAGGCAAAAGGCAAGGTTTCCGGCGCTATCTCCTTCACTCCCCAGTCCTAGTCGCGCAAAGCAAGCCGCTAAGCCGGCGACCGGCAAGAGAGCTACAACGAAGCATGCCGAACGGAGAAAATAGCAGCAGCGCATCTGTTCACACCTTGTTTCTGCCATGTGCTTGAACGCCAAGACGTTCGCGCTTCTGTGAGATGAAAGACGTCCTTCTGCATATGTGGTTGCTCACACCGGTGCACTTGTTAGTGTATCCATTCAGTCCTGGGCTGCGGGGCATTCAGAAGTGGCTCTGTGGAGACGTCTGCATAGAGGCAGCTGTCAGAACACGCACACTCGATTGTTCACCAAAACATATGCAGACGCGTCCTTAGCCTGTAGATTTGGATGCACAGAGTTCCCTGTGTTCGCAAGAGACAAGGGAATCGCGTCTGTACGCACAGAAGCAATAGCGGACCGTTTCCCTCGGAGCGAACGCGAAAGAGCCGTCTATGTACTCGGAGACACGGGAACGTGCCTCAATGCGGTCACAGAGGCAGCAGCTTTTGCACAGATGCTCTGGTGATTCTGGCACTTTCCAGGCACACTCCTGAAAGTCGCGCACACTGCTGTTCACTCGCTAAACGACCTCTTGGGAAACACGTCTCCGGTCGATGGACCGCTCAGATTGCTTCTCGTGTAACTGTGAACTGTGTCAGCGCAGGGAATCCGTCTCTGTTGAGCAGATGTCAATCCTGCCTCGCTTTTGCTTTGTTGCCTCTACCAAGATGATTTCCCGTTTCTCTCTTCACTGGAGCACGCAGACACAGCCAACGCACATCAAGTGTCAAGAGACACACTCTGCTGAGCTCAACGCTTGTGCAGATGCACATGTGCGACGAAGTCAACACACGTGCTTGTGGAGAGAAAGAAAGGGACTCCCAGGCGTGTGGAGCGACGGGGAGAAAGAGCGGGCGCTGAGGAACACAGTTTCAAACAGACTGTCTCCACACAAACAGGCACCTGTCTGCAGGTATCCTAGATCTTGATTCTTGAACTTGAGGAAACACGCGTCTGAGCAAAACTCCCAAACGCTTCCAGGAAAGACACAGGCTCTCCCACAAGCACACAAGTGTTTGCCCTCAGCTATAGATCAGGGACAAGCTTGTGAAGAGATGCCCTGCTATTCTTTCGCCTTATGGCATCATGTGTTTCGTTTCTCTTGGAGATCGATTGTTAAACGTCTTTCCTCGGGCGACTGTGAAGCATTTGCCAGCGGAGGAGAAGTAGCACGGAGCAGCATTCAGTACTGCCTACGAGTGTCTTTGCTACCCTACTAGCGGAGCTCCAAGAACAGGCACACATCTTCAGGTACCTTCCAAATGTGGATTCCCCTGCAGCCCCGTAGGCGGGCGTGCAGTACGCCAACCATCAACGGACGTTTTTCCCCTCAAGCCTGTCAGGACGTTGCTCGTCCGTCTTTCCCTCAATAGATGGGAGTAGGCGCGCTTGCGGATGTGTGCGTGTGTGTGGCCACGCGTTTGCTTAGGCATCAGTGTGTGAAAAGGTAGGTGCTTTTCTCTAGCTGCGTGTGCGTGCACGTGGTGCTGGGTGCACATCCCTGGGTGCTCGAGGTAAGGTTTCTGCATGGTTTTCGCTGAGGAATCGTGTGTGTGCACATGGACAAAGAGAAGGCGCAGCAACCAGGTTCCAGCGCCGAAGAAGGCAAAAGGCAAGGTTTCCGGCGCTATCTCCTTCACTCCCCAGTCCTAGTCGCGCAAAGCAAGCCGCTAAGCCGGCGACCGGCAAGAGAGCTACAACGAAGCATGCCGAACGGAGAAAATAGCAGCAGCTCATCTGTTCACACCTTGTTTCTGCCATGTGCTTGAACGCCAAGACGTTCGCGCTTCTGTGAGATGAAAGACGTCCTTCTGCATATGTGGTTGCTCACACCGGTGCACTTGTTAGTGTATCCATTCAGTCCTGGGCTGCGGGGCATTCAGAAGTGGCTCTGTGGAGACGTCTGCATAGAGGCAGCTGTCAGAACACGCACACTCGATTGTTCACCAAAACATATGCAGACGCGTCCTTAGCCTGTAGATTTGGATGCACAGAGTTCCCTGTGTTCGCAAGAGACAAGGGAATCGCGTCTGTACGCACAGAAGCAATAGCGGACCGTTTCCCTCGGAGCGAACGCGAAAGAGCCGTCTATATACTCGCAGACACGGGAACGTGCCTCAATGCGGTCACAGAGGCAGCAGCTTTTGCACAGATGCTCTGGTGATTCTGGCACTTTCCAGGCACACTCCTGAAAGTCGCGCACACTGCTGTTCACTCGCTAAACGACCTCTTGGGAAACACGTCTCCGGTCGATGGACCGCTCAGATTGCTTCTCGTGTAACTGTGAACTGTGTCAGCGCAGGGAATCCGTCTCTGTTGAGCAGATGTCAATCCTGCCTCGCTTTTGCTTTGTTGCCTCTACCAAGATGATTTCCCGTTTCTCTCTTCACTGGAGCACGCAGACACAGCCAACGCACATCAAGTGTCAAGAGACACACTCTGCTGAGCTCAACGCTTGTGCAGATGCACATGTGCGACGAAGTCAACACACGTGCTTGTGGAGAGAAAGAAAGGGACTCCCAGGCGTGTGGAGCGACGGGGAGAAAGAGCGGGCGCTGAGGAACACAGTTTCAAACAGACTGTCTCCACACAAACAGGCACCTGTCTGCAGGTATCCTAGATCTTGATTCTTGAACTTGAGGAAACACGCGTCTGAGCAAAACTCCCAAACGCTTCCAGGAAAGACACAGGCTCTCCCACAAGCACACAAGTGTTTGCCCTCAGCTATAGATCAGGGACAAGCTTGTGAAGAGATGCCCTGCTATTCTTTCGCCTTATGGCATCATGTGTTTCGTTTCTCTTGGAGATCGATTGTTAAACGTCTTTCCTCGGGCGACTGTGAAGCATTTGCCAGCGGAGGAGAAGTAGCACGGAGCAGCATTCAGTACTGCCTACGAGTGTCTTTGCTACCCTACTAGCGGAGCTCCAAGAACAGGCACACATCTTCAGGTACCTTCCAAATGTGGATTCCCCTGCAGCCCCGTAGGCGGGCGTGCAGTACGCCAACCATCAACGGACGTTTTTCCCCTCAAGCCTGTCAGGACGTTGCTCGTCCGTCTTTCCCTCAATAGATGGGAGTAGGCGCGCTTGCGGATGTGTGCGTGTGTGTGGCCACGCGTTTGCTTAGGCATCAGTGTGTGAAAAGGTAGGTGCTTTTCTCTAGCTGCGTGTGCGTGCACGTGGTGCTGGGTGCACATCCCTGGGTGCTCGAGGTAAGGTTTCTGCATGGTTTTCGCTGAGGAATCGTGTGTGTGCACATGGACAAAGAGAAGGCGCAGCAACCAGGTTCCAGCGCCGAAGAAGGCAAAAGGCAAGGTTTCCGGCGCTATCTCCTTCACTCCCCAGTCCTAGTCGCGCAAAGCAAGCCGCTAAGCCGGCGACCGGCAAGAGAGCTACAACGAAGCATGCCGAACGGAGAAAATAGCAGCAGCTCATCTGTTCACACCTTGTTTCTGCCATGTGCTTGAACGCCAAGACGTTCGCGCTTCTGTGAGATGAAAGACGTCCTTCTGCATATGTGGTTGCTCACACCGGTGCACTTGTTAGTGTATCCATTCAGTCCTGGGCTGCGGGGCATTCAGAAGTGGCTCTGTGGAGACGTCTGCATAGAGGCAGCTGTCAGAACACGCACACTCGATTGTTCACCAAAACATATGCAGACGCGTCCTTAGCCTGTAGATTTGGATGCACAGAGTTCCCTGTGTTCGCAAGAGACAAGGGAATCGCGTCTGTACGCACAGAAGCAATAGCGGACCGTTTCCCTCGGAGCGAACGCGAAAGAGCCGTCTATATACTCGCAGACACGGGAACGTGCCTCAATGCGGTCACAGAGGCGGCAGCTTTTGCACAGATGCTCTGGTGATTCTGGCACTTTCCAGGCACACTCCTGAAAGTCGCGCACACCGCTGTTCACTCGCTAAACGACCTCTTGGGAAACACGTCTCCGGTCGATGGACCGCTCAGATTGCTTCTCGTGTAACTGTGAACTGTGTCAGCGCAGGGAATCCGTCTCTGTTGAGCAGATGTCAATCCTGCCTCGCTTTTGCTTTTTTGCCTCTACCAAGATGATTTCCCGTTTCTCTCTTCACTGGAGCACGCAGACACAGCCAACGCACATCAAGTGTCAAGAGACACACTCTGCTGAGCTCAACGCTTGTGCAGATGCACATGTGCGATGAAGTCAACACACGTGCTTGTGGAGAGAAAGAAAGGGACTCCCAGGCGTGTGGAGCGACGGGGAGAAAGAGCGGGCGCTGAGGAACACAGTTTCAAACAGACTGTCTCCACACAAACAGGCACCTGTCTGCAGGTATCCTAGATCTTGATTCTTGAACTTGAGGAAACACGCGTCTGAGCAAAACTCCCAAACGCTTCCAGGAAAGACACAGGCTCTCCCACAAGCACACAAGTGTTTGCCCTCAGCTATAGATCAGGGACAAGCTTGTGAAGAGATGCCCTGCTATTCTTTCGCCTTATGGCATCATGTGTTTCGTTTCTCTTGGAGATCGATTGTTAAACGTCTTTCCTCGGGCGACTGTGAAGCATTTGCCAGCGGAGGAGAAGTAGCACGGAGCAGCATTCAGTACTGCCTACGAGTGTCTTTGCTACCCTACTAGCGGAGCTCCAAGAACAGGCACACATCTTCAGGTACCTTCCAAATGTGGATTCCCCTGCAGCCCCGTAGGCGGGCGTGCAGTACGCCAACCATCAACGGACGTTTTTCCCCTCAAGCCTGTCAGGACGTTGCTCGTCCGTCTTTCCCTCAATAGATGGGAGTAGGCGCGCTTGCGGATGTGTGCGTGTGTGTGGCCACGCGTTTGCTTAGGCATCAGTGTGTGAAAAGGTAGGTGCTTTTCTCTAGCTGCGTGTGCGTGCACGTGGTGCTGGGTGCACATCCCTGGGTGCTCGAGGTAAGGTTTCTGCATGGTTTTCGCTGAGGAATCGTGTGTGTGCACATGGACAAAGAGAAGGCGCAGCAACCAGGTTCCAGCGCCGAAGAAGGCAAAAGGCAAGGTTTCCGGCGCTATCTCCTTCACTCCCCAGTCCTAGTCGCGCAAAGCAAGCCGCTAAGCCGGCGACCGGCAAGAGAGCTACAACGAAGCATGCCGAACGGAGAAAATAGCAGCAGCGCATCTGTTCACACCTTGTTTCTGCCATGTGCTTGAACGCCAAGACGTTCGCGCTTCTGTGAGATGAAAGACGTCCTTCTGCATATGTGGTTGCTCACACCGGTGCACTTGTTAGTGTATCCATTCAGTCCTGGGCTGCGGGGCATTCAGAAGTGGCTCTGTGGAGACGTCTGCATAGAGGCAGCTGTCAGAACACGCACACTCGATTGTTCACCAAAACATATGCAGACGCGTCCTTAGCCTGTAGATTTGGATGCACAGAGTTCCCTGTGTTCGCAAGAGACAAGGGAATCGCGTCTGTACGCACAGAAGCAATAGCGGACCGTTTCCCTCGGAGCGAACGCGGAAGAGCCGTCTATGTACTCGGAGACACGGGAACGTGCCTCAATGCGGTCACAGAGGCAGCAGCTTTTGCACAGATGCTCTGGTGATTCTGGCACTTTCCAGGCACACTCCTGAAAGTCGCGCACACTGCTGTTCACTCGCTAAACGACCTCTTGGGAAACACGTCTCCGGTCGATGGACCGCTCAGATTGCTTCTCGTGTAACTGTGAACTGTGTCAGCGCAGGGAATCCGTCTCTGTTGAGCAGATGTCAATCCTGCCTCGCTTTTGCTTTGTTGCCTCTACCAAGATGATTTCCCGTTTCTCTCTTCACTGGAGCACGCAGACACAGCCAACGCACATCAAGTGTCAAGAGACACACTCTGCTGAGCTCAACGCTTGTGCAGATGCACATGTGCGACGAAGTCAACACACGTGCTTGTGGAGAGAAAGAAAGGGACTCCCAGGCGTGTGGAGCGACGGGGAGAAAGAGCGGGCGCTGAGGAACACAGTTTCAAACAGACTGTCTCCACACAAACAGGCACCTGTCTGCAGGTATCCTAGATCTTGATTCTTGAACTTGAGGAAACACGCGTCTGAGCAAAACTCCCAAACGCTTCCAGGAAAGACACAGGCTCTCCCACAAGCACACAAGTGTTTGCCCTCAGCTATAGATCAGGGACAAGCTTGTGAAGAGATGCCCTGCTATTCTTTCGCCTTATGGCATCATGTGTTTCGTTTCTCTTGGAGATCGATTGTTAAACGTCTTTCCTCGGGCGACTGTGAAGCATTTGCCAGCGGAGGAGAAGTAGCACGGAGCAGCATTCAGTACTGCCTACGAGTGTCTTTGCTACCCTACTAGCGGAGCTCCAAGAACAGGCACACATCTTCAGGTACCTTCCAAATGTGGATTCCCCTGCAGCCCCGTAGGCGGGCGTGCAGTACGCCAACCATCAACGGACGTTTTTCCCCTCAAGCCTGTCAGGACGTTGCTCGTCCGTCTTTCCCTCAATAGATGGGAGTAGGCGCGCTTGCGGATGTGTGCGTGTGTGTGGCCACGCGTTTGCTTAGGCATCAGTGTGTGAAAAGGTAGGTGCTTTTCTCTAGCTGCGTGTGCGTGCACGTGGTGCTGGGTGCACATCCCTGGGTGCTCGAGGTAAGGTTTCTGCATGGTTTTCGCTGAGGAATCGTGTGTGTGCACATGGACAAAGAGAAGGCGCAGCAACCAGGTTCCAGCGCCGAAGAAGGCAAAAGGCAAGGTTTCCGGCGCTATCTCCTTCACTCCCCAGTCCTAGTCGCGCAAAGCAAGCCGCTAAGCCGGCGACCGGCAAGAGAGCTACAACGAAGCATGCCGAACGGAGAAAATAGCAGCAGCGCATCTGTTCACACCTTGTTTCTGCCATGTGCTTGAACGCCAAGACGTTCGCGCTTCTGTGAGATGAAAGACGTCCTTCTGCATATGTGGTTGCTCACACCGGTGCACTTGTTAGTGTATCCATTCAGTCCTGGGCTGCGGGGCATTCAGAAGTGGCTCTGTGGAGACGTCTGCATAGAGGCAGCTGTCAGAACACGCACACTCGATTGTTCACCAAAACATATGCAGACGCGTCCTTAGCCTGTAGATTTGGATGCACAGAGTTCCCTGTGTTCGCAAGAGACAAGGGAATCGCGTCTGTACGCACAGAAGCAATAGCGGACCGTTTCCCTCGGAGCGAACGCGAAAGAGCCGTCTATATACTCGCAGACACGGGAACGTGCCTCAATGCGGTCACAGAGGCAGCAGCTTTTGCACAGATGCTCTGGTGATTCTGGCACTTTCCACGCACACTCCTGAAAGTCGCGCACACTGCTGTTCACTCGCTAAACGACCTCTTGGGAAACACGTCTCCGGTCGATGGACCGCTCAGATTGCTTCTCGTGTAACTGTGAACTGTGTCAGCGCAGGGAATCCGTCTCTGTTGAGCAGATGTCAATCCTGCCTCGCTTTTGCTTTGTTGCCTCTACCAAGATGATTTCCCGTTTCTCTCTTCACTGGAGCACGCAGACACAGCCAACGCACATCAAGTGTCAAGAGACACACTCTGCTGAGCTCAACGCTTGTGCAGATGCACATGTGCGACGAAGTCAACACACGTGCTTGTGGAGAGAAAGAAAGGGACTCCCAGGCGTGTGGAGCGACGGGGAGAAAGAGCGGGCGCTGAGGAACACAGTTTCAAACAGACTGTCTCCACACAAACAGGCACCTGTCTGCAGGTATCCTAGATCTTGATTCTTGAACTTGAGGAAACACGCGTCTGAGCAAAACTCCCAAACGCTTCCAGGAAAGACACAGGCTCTCCCACAAGCACACAAGTGTTTGCCCTCAGCTATAGATCAGGGACAAGCTTGTGAAGAGATGCCCTGCTATTCTTTCGCCTTATGGCATCATGTGTTTCGTTTCTCTTGGAGATCGATTGTTAAACGTCTTTCCTCGGGCGACTGTGAAGCATTTGCCAGCGGAGGAGAAGTAGCACGGAGCAGCATTCAGTACTGCCTACGAGTGTCTTTGCTACCCTACTAGCGGAGCTCCAAGAACAGGCACACATCTTCAGGTACCTTCCAAATGTGGATTCCCCTGCAGCCCCGTAGGCGGGCGTGCAGTACGCCAACCATCAACGGACGTTTTTCCCCTCAAGCCTGTCAGGACGTTGCTCGTCCGTCTTTCCCTCAATAGATGGGAGTAGGCGCGCTTGCGGATGTGTGCGTGTGTGTGGCCACGCGTTTGCTTAGGCATCAGTGTGTGAAAAGGTAGGTGCTTTTCTCTAGCTGCGTGTGCGTGCACGTGGTGCTGGGTGCACATCCCTGGGTGCTCGAGGTAAGGTTTCTGCATGGTTTTCGCTGAGGAATCGTGTGTGTGCACATGGACAAAGAGAAGGCGCAGCAACCAGGTTCCAGCGCCGAAGAAGGCAAAAGGCAAGGTTTCCGGCGCTATCTCCTTCACTCCCCAGTCCTAGTCGCGCAAAGCAAGCCGCTAAGCCGGCGACCGGCAAGAGAGCTACAACGAAGCATGCCGAACGGAGAAAATAGCAGCAGCTCATCTGTTCACACCTTGTTTCTGCCATGTGCTTGAACGCCAAGACGTTCGCGCTTCTGTGAGATGAAAGACGTCCTTCTGCATCTGTGGTTGCTCACACCGGTGCACTTGTTAGTGTATCCATTCAGTCCTGGGCTGCGGGGCATTCAGAAGTGGCTCTGTGGAGACGTCTGCATAGAGGCAGCTGTCAGAACACGCACACTCGATTGTTCACCAAAACATATGCAGACGCGTCCTTAGCCTGTAGATTTGGATGCACAGAGTTCCCTGTGTTCGCAAGAGACAAGGGAATCGCGTCTGTACGCACAGAAGCAATAGCGGACCGTTTCCCTCGGAGCGAACGCGAAAGAGCCGTCTATATACTCGCAGACACGGGAACGTGCCTCAATGCGGTCACAGAGGCAGCAGCTTATGCACAGATGCTCTGGTGATTCTGGCACTTTCCACGCACTATCCTGAAAGTCGCGCACACTGCTGTTCACTCGCTAAACGACCTCTTGGGAAACACGTCTCCGGTCGATGGACCGCTCAGATTGCTTCTCGTGTAACTGTGAACTGTGTCAGCGCAGGGAATCCGTCTCTGTTGAGCAGATGTCAATCCTGCCTCGCTTTTGCTTTGTTGCCTCTACCAAGATGATTTCCCGTTTCTCTCTTCACTGGAGCACGCAGACACAGCCAACGCACATCAAGTGTCAAGAGACACGCTCTGCTGAGCTCAACACTTGTGCAGATGCACATGTGCGACGAAGTCAACACACGTGCTTGTGGAGAGAAAGAAAGGGACTCCCAGGCGTGTGGAGCGACGGGGAGAAAGAGCGGGCGCTGAGGAACACAGTTTCAAACAGACTGTCTCCACACAAACAGGCACCTGTCTGCAGGTATCCTAGATCTTGATTCTTGAACTTGAGGAAACACGCGTCTGAGCAAAACTCCCAAACGCTTCCAGGAAAGACACAGGCTCTCCCACAAGCACACAAGTGTTTGCCCTCAGCTATAGATCAGGGACAAGCTTGTGAAGAGATGCCCTGCTATTCTTTCGCCTTATGGCATCATGTGTTTCGTTTCTCTTGGAGATCGATTGTTAAACGTCTTTCCTCGGGCGACTGTGAAGCATTTGCCAGCGGAGGAGAAGTAGCACGGAGCAGCATTCAGTACTGCCTACGAGTGTCTTTGCTACCCTACTAGCGGAGCTCCAAGAACAGGCACACATCTTCAGGTACCTTCCAAATGTGGATTCCCCTGCAGCCCCGTAGGCGGGCGTGCAGTACGCCAACCATCAACGGACGTTTTTCCCCTCAAGCCTGTCAGGACGTTGCTCGTCCGTCTTTCCCTCAATAGATGGGAGTAGGCGCGCTTGCGGATGTGTGCGTGTGTGTGGCCACGCGTTTGCTTAGGCATCAGTGTGTGAAAAGGTAGGTGCTTTTCTCTAGCTGCGTGTGCGTGCACGTGGTGCTGGGTGCACATCCCTGGGTGCTCGAGGTAAGGTTTCTGCATGGTTTTCGCTGAGGAATCGTGTGTGTGCACATGGACAAAGAGAAGGCGCAGCAACCAGGTTCCAGCGCCGAAGAAGGCAAAAGGCAAGGTTTCCGGCGCTATCTCCTTCACTCCCCAGTCCTAGTCGCGCAAAGCAAGCCGCTAAGCCGGCGACCGGCAAGAGAGCTACAACGAAGCATGCCGAACGGAGAAAATAGCAGCAGCTCATCTGTTCACACCTTGTTTCTGCCATGTGCTTGAACGCCAAGACGTTCGCGCTTCTGTGAGATGAAAGACGTCCTTCTGCATATGTGGTTGCTCACACCGGTGCACTTGTTAGTGTATCCATTCAGTCCTGGGCTGCGGGGCATTCAGAAGTGGCTCTGTGGAGACGTCTGCATAGAGGCAGCTGTCAGAACACGCACACTCGATTGTTCACCAAAACATATGCAGACGCGTCCTTAGCCTGTAGATTTGGATGCACAGAGTTCCCTGTGTTCGCAAGAGACAAGGGAATCGCGTCTGTACGCACAGAAGCAATAGCGGACCGTTTCCCTCGGAGCGAACGCGAAAGAGCCGTCTATATACTCGCAGACACGGGAACGTGCCTCAATGCGGTCACAGAGGCAGCAGCTTTTGCACAGATGCTCTGGTGATTCTGGCACTTTCCACGCACACTCCTGAAAGTCGCGCACACTGCTGTTCACTCGCTAAACGACCTCTTGGGAAACACGTCTCCGGTCGATGGACCGCTCAGATTGCTTCTCGTGTAACTGTGAACTGTGTCAGCGCAGGGAATCCGTCTCTGTTGAGCAGATGTCAATCCTGCCTCGCTTTTGCTTTGTTGCCTCTACCAAGATGATTTCCCGTTTCTCTCTTCACTGGAGCACGCAGACACAGCCAACGCACATCAAGTGTCAAGAGACACACTCTGCTGAGCTCAACGCTTGTGCAGATGCACATGTGCGACGAAGTCAACACACGTGCTTGTGGAGAGAAAGAAAGGGACTCCCAGGCGTGTGGAGCGACGGGGAGAAAGAGCGGGCGCTGAGGAACACAGTTTCAAACAGACTGTCTCCACACAAACAGGCACCTGTCTGCAGGTATCCTAGATCTTGATTCTTGAACTTGAGGAAACACGCGTCTGAGCAAAACTCCCAAACGCTTCCAGGAAAGACACAGGCTCTCCCACAAGCACACAAGTGTTTGCCCTCAGCTATAGATCAGGGACAAGCTTGTGAAGAGATGCCCTGCTATTCTTTCGCCTTATGGCATCATGTGTTTCGTTTCTCTTGGAGATCGATTGTTAAACGTCTTTCCTCGGGCGACTGTGAAGCATTTGCCAGCGGAGGAGAAGTAGCACGGAGCAGCATTCAGTACTGCCTACGAGTGTCTTTGCTACCCTACTAGCGGAGCTCCAAGAACAGGCACACATCTTCAGGTACCTTCCAAATGTGGATTCCCCTGCAGCCCCGTAGGCGGGCGTGCAGTACGCCAACCATCAACGGACGTTTTTCCCCTCAAGCCTGTCAGGACGTTGCTCGTCCGTCTTTCCCTCAATAGATGGGAGTAGGCGCGCTTGCGGATGTGTGCGTGTGTGTGGCCACGCGTTTGCTTAGGCATCAGTGTGTGAAAAGGTAGGTGCTTTTCTCTAGCTGCGTGTGCGTGCACGTGGTGCTGGGTGCACATCCCTGGGTGCTCGAGGTAAGGTTTCTGCATGGTTTTCGCTGAGGAATCGTGTGTGTGCACATGGACAAAGAGAAGGCGCAGCAACCAGGTTCCAGCGCCGAAGAAGGCAAAAGGCAAGGTTTCCGGCGCTATCTCCTTCACTCCCCAGTCCTAGTCGCGCAAAGCAAGCCGCTAAGCCGGCGACCGGCAAGAGAGCTACAACGAAGCATGCCGAACGGAGAAAATAGCAGCAGCGCATCTGTTCACACCTTGTTTCTGCCATGTGCTTGAACGCCAAGACGTTCGCGCTTCTGTGAGATGAAAGACGTCCTTCTGCATCTGTGGTTGCTCACACCGGTGCACTTGTTAGTGTATCCATTCAGTCCTGGGCTGCGGGGCATTCAGAAGTGGCTCTGTGGAGACGTCTGCATAGAGGCAGCTGTCAGAACACGCACACTCGATTGTTCACCAAAACATATGCAGACGCGTCCTTAGCCTGTAGATTTGGATGCACAGAGTTCCCTGTGTTCGCAAGAGACAAGGGAATCGCGTCTGTACGCACAGAAGCAATAGCGGACCGTTTCCCTCGGAGCGAACGCGAAAGAGCCGTCTATATACTCGCAGACACGGGAACGTGCCTCAATGCGGTCACAGAGGCAGCAGCTTTTGCACAGATGCTCTGGTGATTCTGGCACTTTCCACGCACACTCCTGAAAGTCGCGCACACTGCTGTTCACTCGCTAAACGACCTCTTGGGAAACACGTCTCCGGTCGATGGACCGCTCAGATTGCTTCTCGTGTAACTGTGAACTGTGTCAGCGCAGGGAATCCGTCTCTGTTGAGCAGATGTCAATCCTGCCTCGCTTTTGCTTTGTTGCCTCTACCAAGATGATTTCCCGTTTCTCTCTTCACTGGAGCACGCAGACACAGCCAACGCACATCAAGTGTCAAGAGACACACTCTGCTGAGCTCAACGCTTGTGCAGATGCACATGTGCGACGAAGTCAACACACGTGCTTGTGGAGAGAAAGAAAGGGACTCCCAGGCATGTGGAGCGACGGGGAGAAAGAGCAGGCGCTGAGGAACACAGTTTCAAACAGACTGTCTCCACACAAACAGGCACCTGTCTGCAGGTATCCTAGATCTTGATTCTTGAACTTGAGGAAACACGCGTCTGAGCAAAACTCCCAAACGCTTCCAGGAAAGACACAGGCTCTCCCACAAGCACACAAGTGTTTGCCCTCAGCTATAGATCAGGGACAAGCTTGTGAAGAGATGCCCTGCTATTCTTTCGCCTTATGGCATCATGTGTTTCGTTTCTCTTGGAGATCGATTGTTAAACGTCTTTCCTCGGGCGACTGTGAAGCATTTGCCAGCGGAGGAGAAGTAGCACGGAGCAGCATTCAGTACTGCCTACGAGTGTCTTTGCTACCCTACTAGCGGAGCTCCAAGAACAGGCACACATCTTCAGGTACCTTCCAAATGTGGATTCCCCTGCAGCCCCGTAGGCGGGCGTGCAGTACGCCAACCATCAACGGACGTTTTTCCCCTCAAGCCTGTCAGGACGTTGCTCGTCCGTCTTTCCCTCAATAGATGGGAGTAGGCGCGCTTGCGGATGTGTGCGTGTGTGTGGCCACGCGTTTGCTTAGGCATCAGTGTGTGAAAAGGTAGGTGCTTTTCTCTAGCTGCGTGTGCGTGCACGTGGTGCTGGGTGCACATCCCTGGGTGCTCGAGGTAAGGTTTCTGCATGGTTTTCGCTGAGGAATCGTGTGTGTGCACATGGACAAAGAGAAGGCGCAGCAACCAGGTTCCAGCGCCGAAGAAGGCAAAAGGCAAGGTTTCCGGCGCTATCTCCTTCACTCCCCAGTCCTAGTCGCGCAAAGCAAGCCGCTAAGCCGGCGACCGGCAAGAGAGCTACAACGAAGCATGCCGAACGGAGAAAATAGCAGCAGCTCATCTGTTCACACCTTGTTTCTGCCATGTGCTTGAACGCCAAGACGTTCGCGCTTCTGTGAGATGAAAGACGTCCTTCTGCATATGTGGTTGCTCACACCGGTGCACTTGTTAGTGTATCCATTCAGTCCTGGGCTGCGGGGCATTCAGAAGTGGCTCTGTGGAGACGTCTGCATAGAGGCAGCTGTCAGAACACGCACACTCGATTGTTCACCAAAACATATGCAGACGCGTCCTTAGCCTGTAGATTTGGATGCACAGAGTTCCCTGTGTTCGCAAGAGACAAGGGAATCGCGTCTGTACGCACAGAAGCAATAGCGGACCGTTTCCCTCGGAGCGAACGCGAAAGAGCCGTCTATATACTCGCAGACACGGGAACGTGCCTCAATGCGGTCACAGAGGCAGCAGCTTTTGCACAGATGCTCTGGTGATTCTGGCACTTTCCACGCACACTCCTGAAAGTCGCGCACACTGCTGTTCACTCGCTAAACGACCTCTTGGGAAACACGTCTCCGGTCGATGGACCGCTCAGATTGCTTCTCGTGTAACTGTGAACTGTGTCAGCGCAGGGAATCCGTCTCTGTTGAGCAGATGTCAATCCTGCCTCGCTTTTGCTTTGTTGCCTCTACCAAGATGATTTCCCGTTTCTCTCTTCACTGGAGCACGCAGACACAGCCAACGCACATCAAGTGTCAAGAGACACACTCTGCTGAGCTCAACGCTTGTGCAGATGCACATGTGCGACGAAGTCAACACACGTGCTTGTGGAGAGAAAGAAAGGGACTCCCAGGCGTGTGGAGCGACGGGGAGAAAGAGCGGGCGCTGAGGAACACAGTTTCAAACAGACTGTCTCCACACAAACAGGCACCTGTCTGCAGGTATCCTAGATCTTGATTCTTGAACTTGAGGAAACACGCGTCTGAGCAAAACTCCCAAACGCTTCCAGGAAAGACACAGGCTCTCCCACAAGCACACAAGTGTTTGCCCTCAGCTATAGATCAGGGACAAGCTTGTGAAGAGATGCCCTGCTATTCTTTCGCCTTACGGCATCATGTGTTTCGTTTCTCTTGGAGATCGATTGTTAAACGTCTTTCCTCGGGCGACTGTGAAGCATTTGCCAGCGGAGGAGAAGTAGCACGGAGCAGCATTCAGTACTGCCTACGAGTGTCTTTGCTACCCTACTAGCGGAGCTCCAAGAACAGGCACACATCTTCAGGTACCTTCCAAATGTGGATTCCCCTGCAGCCCCGTAAGCGGGCGTGCAGTACGCCAACCATCAACGGACGTTTTTCCCCTCAAGCCTGTCAGGACGTTGCTTGTCCGTCTTTCCCTCAATAGATGGGAGTAGGCGCGCTTGCGGATGTGTGCGTGTGTGTGGCCACGCGTTTGCTTAGGCATCAGTGTGTGAAAAGGTAGGTGCTTTTCTCTAGCTGCGTGTGCGTGCACGTGGTGCTGGGTGCACATCCCTGGGTGCTCGAGGTAAGGTTTCTGCATGGTTTTCGCTGAGGAATCGTGTGTGTGCGCATGGACAAAGAGAAGGCGCAGCAACCAGGTTCCAGCGCCGAAGAAGGCAAAAGGCAAGGTTTCCGGCGCTATCTCCTTCACTCCCCAGTCCTAGTCGCGCAAAGCAAGCCGCTAAGCCGGCGACCGGCAAGAGAGCTACAACGAAGCATGCCGAACGGAGAAAATAGCAGCAGCGCATCTGTTCACACCTTGTTTCTGCCATGTGCTTGAACGCCAAGACGTTCGCGCTTCTGTGAGATGAAAGACGTCCTTCTGCATATGTGGTTGCTCACACCGGTGCACTTGTTAGTGTATCCATTCAGTCCTGGGCTGCGGGGCATTCAGAAGTGGCTCTGTGGAGACGTCTGCATAGAGGCAGCTGTCAGAACACGCACACTCGATTGTTCACCAAAACATATGCAGACGCGTCCTTAGCCTGTAGATTTGGATGCACAGAGTTCCCTGTGTTCGCAAGAGACAAGGGAATCGCGTCTGTACGCACAGAAGCAATAGCGGACCGTTTCCCTCGGAGCGAACGCGAAAGAGCCGTCTATGTACTCGGAGACACGGGAACGTGCCTCAATGCGGTCACAGAGGCAGCAGCTTTTGCACAGATGCTCTGGTGATTCTGGCACTTTCCAGGCACACTCCTGAAAGTCGCGCACACTGCTGTTCACTCGCTAAACGACCTCTTGGGAAACACGTCTCCGGTCGATGGACCGCTCAGATTGCTTCTCGTGTAACTGTGAACTGTGTCAGCGCAGGGAATCCGTCTCTGTTGAGCAGATGTCAATCCTGCCTCGCTTTTGCTTTGTTGCCTCTACCAAGATGATTTCCCGTTTCTCTCTTCACTGGAGCACGCAGACACAGCCAACGCACATCAAGTGTCAAGAGACACACTCTGCTGAGCTCAACGCTTGTGCAGATGCACATGTGCGACGAAGTCAACACACGTGCTTGTGGAGAGAAAGAAAGGGACTCCCAGGCGTGTGGAGCGACGGGGAGAAAGAGCGGGCGCTGAGGAACACAGTTTCAAACAGACTGTCTCCACACAAACAGGCACCTGTCTGCAGGTATCCTAGATCTTGATTCTTGAACTTGAGGAAACACGCGTCTGAGCAAAACTCCCAAACGCTTCCAGGAAAGACACAGGCTCTCCCACAAGCACACAAGTGTTTGCCCTCAGCTATAGATCAGGGACAAGCTTGTGAAGAGATGCCCTGCTATTCTTTCGCCTTATGGCATCATGTGTTTCGTTTCTCTTGGAGATCGATTGTTAAACGTCTTTCCTCGGGCGACTGTGAAGCATTTGCCAGCGGAGGAGAAGTAGCACGGAGCAGCATTCAGTACTGCCTACGAGTGTCTTTGCTACCCTACTAGCGGAGCTCCAAGAACAGGCACACATCTTCAGGTACCTTCCAAATGTGGATTCCCCTGCAGCCCCGTAGGCGGGCGTGCAGTACGCCAACCATCAACGGACGTTTTTCCCCTCAAGCCTGTCAGGACGTTGCTCGTCCGTCTTTCCCTCAATAGATGGGAGTAGGCGCGCTTGCGGATGTGTGCGTGTGTGTGGCCACGCGTTTGCTTAGGCATCAGTGTGTGAAAAGGTAGGTGCTTTTCTCTAGCTGCGTGTGCGTGCACGTGGTGCTGGGTGCACATCCCTGGGTGCTCGAGGTAAGGTTTCTGCATGGTTTTCGCTGAGGAATCGTGTGTGTGCACATGGACAAAGAGAAGGCGCAGCAACCAGGTTCCAGCGCCGAAGAAGGCAAAAGGCAAGGTTTCCGGCGCTATCTCCTTCACTCCCCAGTCCTAGTCGCGCAAAGCAAGCCGCTAAGCCGGCGACCGGCAAGAGAGCTACAACGAAGCATGCCGAACGGAGAAAATAGCAGCAGCTCATCTGTTCACACCTTGTTTCTGCCATGTGCTTGAACGCCAAGACGTTCGCGCTTCTGTGAGATGAAAGACGTCCTTCTGCATATGTGGTTGCTCACACCGGTGCACTTGTTAGTGTATCCATTCAGTCCTGGGCTGCGGGGCATTCAGAAGTGGCTCTGTGGAGACGTCTGCATAGAGGCAGCTGTCAGAACACGCACACTCGATTGTTCACCAAAACATATGCAGACGCGTCCTTAGCCTGTAGATTTGGATGCACAGAGTTCCCTGTGTTCGCAAGAGACAAGGGAATCGCGTCTGTACGCACAGAAGCAATAGCGGACCGTTTCCCTCGGAGCGAACGCGAAAGAGCCGTCTATATACTCGCAGACACGGGAACGTGCCTCAATGCGGTCACAGAGGCAGCAGCTTTTGCACAGATGCTCTGGTGATTCTGGCACTTTCCAGGCACACTCCTGAAAGTCGCGCACACTGCTGTTCACTCGCTAAACGACCTCTTGGGAAACACGTCTCCGGTCGATGGACCGCTCAGATTGCTTCTCGTGTAACTGTGAACTGTGTCAGCGCAGGGAATCCGTCTCTGTTGAGCAGATGTCAATCCTGCCTCGCTTTTGCTTTGTTGCCTCTACCAAGATGATTTCCCGTTTCTCTCTTCACTGGAGCACGCAGACACAGCCAACGCACATCAAGTGTCAAGAGACACACTCTGCTGAGCTCAACGCTTGTGCAGATGCACATGTGCGACGAAGTCAACACACGTGCTTGTGGAGAGAAAGAAAGGGACTCCCAGGCGTGTGGAGCGACGGGGAGAAAGAGCGGGCGCTGAGGAACACAGTTTCAAACAGACTGTCTCCACACAAACAGGCACCTGTCTGCAGGTATCCTAGATCTTGATTCTTGAACTTGAGGAAACACGCGTCTGAGCAAAACTCCCAAACGCTTCCAGGAAAGACACAGGCTCTCCCACAAGCACACAAGTGTTTGCCCTCAGCTATAGATCAGGGACAAGCTTGTGAAGAGATGCCCTGCTATTCTTTCGCCTTATGGCATCATGTGTTTCGTTTCTCTTGGAGATCGATTGTTAAACGTCTTTCCTCGGGCGACTGTGAAGCATTTGCCAGCGGAGGAGAAGTAGCACGGAGCAGCATTCAGTACTGCCTACGAGTGTCTTTGCTACCCTACTAGCGGAGCTCCAAGAACAGGCACACATCTTCAGGTACCTTCCAAATGTGGATTCCCCTGCAGCCCCGTAGGCGGGCGTGCAGTACGCCAACCATCAACGGACGTTTTTCCCCTCAAGCCTGTCAGGACGTTGCTCGTCCGTCTTTCCCTCAATAGATGGGAGTAGGCGCGCTTGCGGATGTGTGCGTGTGTGTGGCCACGCGTTTGCTTAGGCATCAGTGTGTGAAAAGGTAGGTGCTTTTCTCTAGCTGCGTGTGCGTGCACGTGGTGCTGGGTGCACATCCCTGGGTGCTCGAGGTAAGGTTTCTGCATGGTTTTCGCTGAGGAATCGTGTGTGTGCACATGGACAAAGAGAAGGCGCAGCAACCAGGTTCCAGCGCCGAAGAAGGCAAAAGGCAAGGTTTCCGGCGCTATCTCCTTCACTCCCCAGTCCTAGTCGCGCAAAGCAAGCCGCTAAGCCGGCGACCGGCAAGAGAGCTACAACGAAGCATGCCGAACGGAGAAAATAGCAGCAGCGCATCTGTTCACACCTTGTTTCTGCCATGTGCTTGAACGCCAAGACGTTCGCGCTTCTGTGAGATGAAAGACGTCCTTCTGCATATGTGGTTGCTCACACCGGTGCACTTGTTAGTGTATCCATTCAGTCCTGGGCTGCGGGGCATTCAGAAGTGGCTCTGTGGAGACGTCTGCATAGAGGCAGCTGTCAGAACACGCACACTCGATTGTTCACCAAAACATATGCAGACGCGTCCTTAGCCTGTAGATTTGGATGCACAGAGTTCCCTGTGTTCGCAAGAGACAAGGGAATCGCGTCTGTACGCACAGAAGCAATAGCGGACCGTTTCCCTCGGAGCGAACGCGAAAGAGCCGTCTATATACTCGCAGACACGGGAACGTGCCTCAATGCGGTCACAGAGGCGGCAGCTTTTGCACAGATGCTCTGGTGATTCTGGCACTTTCCAGGCACACTCCTGAAAGTCGCGCACACCGCTGTTCACTCGCTAAACGACCTCTTGGGAAACACGTCTCCGGTCGATGGACCGCTCAGATTGCTTCTCGTGTAACTGTGAACTGTGTCAGCGCAGGGAATCCGTCTCTGTTGAGCAGATGTCAATCCTGCCTCGCTTTTGCTTTTTTGCCTCTACCAAGATGATTTCCCGTTTCTCTCTTCACTGGAGCACGCAGACACAGCCAACGCACATCAAGTGTCAAGAGACACACTCTGCTGAGCTCAACGCTTGTGCAGATGCACATGTGCGATGAAGTCAACACACGTGCTTGTGGAGAGAAAGAAAGGGACTCCCAGGCGTGTGGAGCGACGGGGAGAAAGAGCGGGCGCTGAGGAACACAGTTTCAAACAGACTGTCTCCACACAAACAGGCACCTGTCTGCAGGTATCCTAGATCTTGATTCTTGAACTTGAGGAAACACGCGTCTGAGCAAAACTCCCAAACGCTTCCAGGAAAGACACAGGCTCTCCCACAAGCACACAAGTGTTTGCCCTCAGCTATAGATCAGGGACAAGCTTGTGAAGAGATGCCCTGCTATTCTTTCGCCTTATGGCATCATGTGTTTCGTTTCTCTTGGAGATCGATTGTTAAACGTCTTTCCTCGGGCGACTGTGAAGCATTTGCCAGCGGAGGAGAAGTAGCACGGAGCAGCATTCAGTACTGCCTACGAGTGTCTTTGCTACCCTACTAGCGGAGCTCCAAGAACAGGCACACATCTTCAGGTACCTTCCAAATGTGGATTCCCCTGCAGCCCCGTAGGCGGGCGTGCAGTACGCCAACCATCAACGGACGTTTTTCCCCTCAAGCCTGTCAGGACGTTGCTCGTCCGTCTTTCCCTCAATAGATGGGAGTAGGCGCGCTTGCGGATGTGTGCGTGTGTGTGGCCACGCGTTTGCTTAGGCATCAGTGTGTGAAAAGGTAGGTGCTTTTCTCTAGCTGCGTGTGCGTGCACGTGGTGCTGGGTGCACATCCCTGGGTGCTCGAGGTAAGGTTTCTGCATGGTTTTCGCTGAGGAATCGTGTGTGTGCACATGGACAAAGAGAAGGCGCAGCAACCAGGTTCCAGCGCCGAAGAAGGCAAAAGGCAAGGTTTCCGGCGCTATCTCCTTCACTCCCCAGTCCTAGTCGCGCAAAGCAAGCCGCTAAGCCGGCGACCGGCAAGAGAGCTACAACGAAGCATGCCGAACGGAGAAAATAGCAGCAGCGCATCTGTTCACACCTTGTTTCTGCCATGTGCTTGAACGCCAAGACGTTCGCGCTTCTGTGAGATGAAAGACGTCCTTCTGCATATGTGGTTGCTCACACCGGTGCACTTGTTAGTGTATCCATTCAGTCCTGGGCTGCGGGGCATTCAGAAGTGGCTCTGTGGAGACGTCTGCATAGAGGCAGCTGTCAGAACACGCACACTCGATTGTTCACCAAAACATATGCAGACGCGTCCTTAGCCTGTAGATTTGGATGCACAGAGTTCCCTGTGTTCGCAAGAGACAAGGGAATCGCGTCTGTACGCACAGAAGCAATAGCGGACCGTTTCCCTCGGAGCGAACGCGGAAGAGCCGTCTATGTACTCGGAGACACGGGAACGTGCCTCAATGCGGTCACAGAGGCAGCAGCTTTTGCACAGATGCTCTGGTGATTCTGGCACTTTCCAGGCACACTCCTGAAAGTCGCGCACACTGCTGTTCACTCGCTAAACGACCTCTTGGGAAACACGTCTCCGGTCGATGGACCGCTCAGATTGCTTCTCGTGTAACTGTGAACTGTGTCAGCGCAGGGAATCCGTCTCTGTTGAGCAGATGTCAATCCTGCCTCGCTTTTGCTTTGTTGCCTCTACCAAGATGATTTCCCGTTTCTCTCTTCACTGGAGCACGCAGACACAGCCAACGCACATCAAGTGTCAAGAGACACACTCTGCTGAGCTCAACGCTTGTGCAGATGCACATGTGCGACGAAGTCAACACACGTGCTTGTGGAGAGAAAGAAAGGGACTCCCAGGCGTGTGGAGCGACGGGGAGAAAGAGCGGGCGCTGAGGAACACAGTTTCAAACAGACTGTCTCCACACAAACAGGCACCTGTCTGCAGGTATCCTAGATCTTGATTCTTGAACTTGAGGAAACACGCGTCTGAGCAAAACTCCCAAACGCTTCCAGGAAAGACACAGGCTCTCCCACAAGCACACAAGTGTTTGCCCTCAGCTATAGATCAGGGACAAGCTTGTGAAGAGATGCCCTGCTATTCTTTCGCCTTATGGCATCATGTGTTTCGTTTCTCTTGGAGATCGATTGTTAAACGTCTTTCCTCGGGCGACTGTGAAGCATTTGCCAGCGGAGGAGAAGTAGCACGGAGCAGCATTCAGTACTGCCTACGAGTGTCTTTGCTACCCTACTAGCGGAGCTCCAAGAACAGGCACACATCTTCAGGTACCTTCCAAATGTGGATTCCCCTGCAGCCCCGTAGGCGGGCGTGCAGTACGCCAACCATCAACGGACGTTTTTCCCCTCAAGCCTGTCAGGACGTTGCTCGTCCGTCTTTCCCTCAATAGATGGGAGTAGGCGCGCTTGCGGATGTGTGCGTGTGTGTGGCCACGCGTTTGCTTAGGCATCAGTGTGTGAAAAGGTAGGTGCTTTTCTCTAGCTGCGTGTGCGTGCACGTGGTGCTGGGTGCACATCCCTGGGTGCTCGAGGTAAGGTTTCTGCATGGTTTTCGCTGAGGAATCGTGTGTGTGCACATGGACAAAGAGAAGGCGCAGCAACCAGGTTCCAGCGCCGAAGAAGGCAAAAGGCAAGGTTTCCGGCGCTATCTCCTTCACTCCCCAGTCCTAGTCGCGCAAAGCAAGCCGCTAAGCCGGCGACCGGCAAGAGAGCTACAACGAAGCATGCCGAACGGAGAAAATAGCAGCAGCGCATCTGTTCACACCTTGTTTCTGCCATGTGCTTGAACGCCAAGACGTTCGCGCTTCTGTGAGATGAAAGACGTCCTTCTGCATATGTGGTTGCTCACACCGGTGCACTTGTTAGTGTATCCATTCAGTCCTGGGCTGCGGGGCATTCAGAAGTGGCTCTGTGGAGACGTCTGCATAGAGGCAGCTGTCAGAACACGCACACTCGATTGTTCACCAAAACATATGCAGACGCGTCCTTAGCCTGTAGATTTGGATGCACAGAGTTCCCTGTGTTCGCAAGAGACAAGGGAATCGCGTCTGTACGCACAGAAGCAATAGCGGACCGTTTCCCTCGGAGCGAACGCGAAAGAGCCGTCTATATACTCGCAGACACGGGAACGTGCCTCAATGCGGTCACAGAGGCAGCAGCTTTTGCACAGATGCTCTGGTGATTCTGGCACTTTCCACGCACACTCCTGAAAGTCGCGCACACTGCTGTTCACTCGCTAAACGACCTCTTGGGAAACACGTCTCCGGTCGATGGACCGCTCAGATTGCTTCTCGTGTAACTGTGAACTGTGTCAGCGCAGGGAATCCGTCTCTGTTGAGCAGATGTCAATCCTGCCTCGCTTTTGCTTTGTTGCCTCTACCAAGATGATTTCCCGTTTCTCTCTTCACTGGAGCACGCAGACACAGCCAACGCACATCAAGTGTCAAGAGACACACTCTGCTGAGCTCAACGCTTGTGCAGATGCACATGTGCGACGAAGTCAACACACGTGCTTGTGGAGAGAAAGAAAGGGACTCCCAGGCATGTGGAGCGACGGGGAGAAAGAGCGGGCGCTGAGGAACACAGTTTCAAACAGACTGTCTCCACACAAACAGGCACCTGTCTGCAGGTATCCTAGATCTTGATTCTTGAACTTGAGGAAACACGCGTCTGAGCAAAACTCCCAAACGCTTCCAGGAAAGACACAGGCTCTCCCACAAGCACACAAGTGTTTGCCCTCAGCTATAGATCAGGGACAAGCTTGTGAAGAGATGCCCTGCTATTCTTTCGCCTTATGGCATCATGTGTTTCGTTTCTCTTGGAGATCGATTGTTAAACGTCTTTCCTCGGGCGACTGTGAAGCATTTGCCAGCGGAGGAGAAGTAGCACGGAGCAGCATTCAGTACTGCCTACGAGTGTCTTTGCTACCCTACTAGCGGAGCTCCAAGAACAGGCACACATCTTCAGGTACCTTCCAAATGTGGATTCCCCTGCAGCCCCGTAGGCGGGCGTGCAGTACGCCAACCATCAACGGACGTTTTTCCCCTCAAGCCTGTCAGGACGTTGCTCGTCCGTCTTTCCCTCAATAGATGGGAGTAGGCGCGCTTGCGGATGTGTGCGTGTGTGTGGCCACGCGTTTGCTTAGGCATCAGTGTGTGAAAAGGTAGGTGCTTTTCTCTAGCTGCGTGTGCGTGCACGTGGTGCTGGGTGCACATCCCTGGGTGCTCGAGGTAAGGTTTCTGCATGGTTTTCGCTGAGGAATCGTGTGTGTGCACATGGACAAAGAGAAGGCGCAGCAACCAGGTTCCAGCGCCGAAGAAGGCAAAAGGCAAGGTTTCCGGCGCTATCTCCTTCACTCCCCAGTCCTAGTCGCGCAAAGCAAGCCGCTAAGCCGGCGACCGGCAAGAGAGCTACAACGAAGCATGCCGAACGGAGAAAATAGCAGCAGCTCATCTGTTCACACCTTGTTTCTGCCATGTGCTTGAACGCCAAGACGTTCGCGCTTCTGTGAGATGAAAGACGTCCTTCTGCATCTGTGGTTGCTCACACCGGTGCACTTGTTAGTGTATCCATTCAGTCCTGGGCTGCGGGGCATTCAGAAGTGGCTCTGTGGAGACGTCTGCATAGAGGCAGCTGTCAGAACACGCACACTCGATTGTTCACCAAAACATATGCAGACGCGTCCTTAGCCTGTAGATTTGGATGCACAGAGTTCCCTGTGTTCGCAAGAGACAAGGGAATCGCGTCTGTACGCACAGAAGCAATAGCGGACCGTTTCCCTCGGAGCGAACGCGAAAGAGCCGTCTATATACTCGCAGACACGGGAACGTGCCTCAATGCGGTCACAGAGGCAGCAGCTTATGCACAGATGCTCTGGTGATTCTGGCACTTTCCACGCACTATCCTGAAAGTCGCGCACACTGCTGTTCACTCGCTAAACGACCTCTTGGGAAACACGTCTCCGGTCGATGGACCGCTCAGATTGCTTCTCGTGTAACTGTGAACTGTGTCAGCGCAGGGAATCCGTCTCTGTTGAGCAGATGTCAATCCTGCCTCGCTTTTGCTTTGTTGCCTCTACCAAGATGATTTCCCGTTTCTCTCTTCACTGGAGCACGCAGACACAGCCAACGCACATCAAGTGTCAAGAGACACGCTCTGCTGAGCTCAACACTTATGCAGATGCACATGTGCGACGAAGTCAACACACGTGCTTGTGGAGAGAAAGAAAGGGACTCCCAGGCGTGTGGAGCGACGGGGAGAAAGAGCGGGCGCTGAGGAACACAGTTTCAAACAGACTGTCTCCACACAAACAGGCACCTGTCTGCAGGTATCCTAGATCTTGATTCTTGAACTTGAGGAAACACGCGTCTGAGCAAAACTCCCAAACGCTTCCAGGAAAGACACAGGCTCTCCCACAAGCACACAAGTGTTTGCCCTCAGCTATAGATCAGGGACAAGCTTGTGAAGAGATGCCCTGCTATTCTTTCGCCTTATGGCATCATGTGTTTCGTTTCTCTTGGAGATCGATTGTTAAACGTCTTTCCTCGGGCGACTGTGAAGCATTTGCCAGCGGAGGAGAAGTAGCACGGAGCAGCATTCAGTACTGCCTACGAGTGTCTTTGCTACCCTACTAGCGGAGCTCCAAGAACAGGCACACATCTTCAGGTACCTTCCAAATGTGGATTCCCCTGCAGCCCCGTAGGCGGGCGTGCAGTACGCCAACCATCAACGGACGTTTTTCCCCTCAAGCCTGTCAGGACGTTGCTCGTCCGTCTTTCCCTCAATAGATGGGAGTAGGCGCGCTTGCGGATGTGTGCGTGTGTGTGGCCACGCGTTTGCTTAGGCATCAGTGTGTGAAAAGGTAGGTGCTTTTCTCTAGCTGCGTGTGCGTGCACGTGGTGCTGGGTGCACATCCCTGGGTGCTCGAGGTAAGGTTTCTGCATGGTTTTCGCTGAGGAATCGTGTGTGTGCACATGGACAAAGAGAAGGCGCAGCAACCAGGTTCCAGCGCCGAAGAAGGCAAAAGGCAAGGTTTCCGGCGCTATCTCCTTCACTCCCCAGTCCTAGTCGCGCAAAGCAAGCCGCTAAGCCGGCGACCGGCAAGAGAGCTACAACGAAGCATGCCGAACGGAGAAAATAGCAGCAGCTCATCTGTTCACACCTTGTTTCTGCCATGTGCTTGAACGCCAAGACGTTCGCGCTTCTGTGAGATGAAAGACGTCCTTCTGCATATGTGGTTGCTCACACCGGTGCACTTGTTAGTGTATCCATTCAGTCCTGGGCTGCGGGGCATTCAGAAGTGGCTCTGTGGAGACGTCTGCATAGAGGCAGCTGTCAGAACACGCACACTCGATTGTTCACCAAAACATATGCAGACGCGTCCTTAGCCTGTAGATTTGGATGCACAGAGTTCCCTGTGTTCGCAAGAGACAAGGGAATCGCGTCTGTACGCACAGAAGCAATAGCGGACCGTTTCCCTCGGAGCGAACGCGAAAGAGCCGTCTATATACTCGCAGACACGGGAACGTGCCTCAATGCGGTCACAGAGGCAGCAGCTTTTGCACAGATGCTCTGGTGATTCTGGCACTTTCCACGCACACTCCTGAAAGTCGCGCACACTGCTGTTCACTCGCTAAACGACCTCTTGGGAAACACGTCTCCGGTCGATGGACCGCTCAGATTGCTTCTCGTGTAACTGTGAACTGTGTCAGCGCAGGGAATCCGTCTCTGTTGAGCAGATGTCAATCCTGCCTCGCTTTTGCTTTGTTGCCTCTACCAAGATGATTTCCCGTTTCTCTCTTCACTGGAGCACGCAGACACAGCCAACGCACATCAAGTGTCAAGAGACACACTCTGCTGAGCTCAACGCTTGTGCAGATGCACATGTGCGACGAAGTCAACACACGTGCTTGTGGAGAGAAAGAAAGGGACTCCCAGGCGTGTGGAGCGACGGGGAGAAAGAGCGGGCGCTGAGGAACACAGTTTCAAACAGACTGTCTCCACACAAACAGGCACCTGTCTGCAGGTATCCTAGATCTTGATTCTTGAACTTGAGGAAACACGCGTCTGAGCAAAACTCCCAAACGCTTCCAGGAAAGACACAGGCTCTCCCACAAGCACACAAGTGTTTGCCCTCAGCTATAGATCAGGGACAAGCTTGTGAAGAGATGCCCTGCTATTCTTTCACCTTATGGCATCATGTGTTTCGTTTCTCTTGGAGATCGATTGTTAAACGTCTTTCCTCGGGCGACTGTGAAGCATTTGCCAGCGGAGGAGAAGTAGCACGGAGCAGCATTCAGTACTGCCTACGAGTGTCTTTGCTACCCTACTAGCGGAGCTCCAAGAACAGGCACACATCTTCAGGTACCTTCCAAATGTGGATTCCCCTGCAGCCCCGTAGGCGGGCGTGCAGTACGCCAACCATCAACGGACGTTTTTCCCCTCAAGCCTGTCAGGACGTTGCTCGTCCGTCTTTCCCTCAATAGATGGGAGTAGGCGCGCTTGCGGATGTGTGCGTGTGTGTGGCCACGCGTTTGCTTAGGCATCAGTGTGTGAAAAGGTAGGTGCTTTTCTCTAGCTGCGTGTGCGTGCACGTGGTGCTGGGTGCACATCCCTGGGTGCTCGAGGTAAGGTTTCTGCATGGTTTTCGCTGAGGAATCGTGTGTGTGCACATGGACAAAGAGAAGGCGCAGCAACCAGGTTCCAGCGCCGAAGAAGGCAAAAGGCAAGGTTTCCGGCGCTATCTCCTTCACTCCCCAGTCCTAGTCGCGCAAAGCAAGCCGCTAAGCCGGCGACCGGCAAGAGAGCTACAACGAAGCATGCCGAACGGAGAAAATAGCAGCAGCTCATCTGTTCACACCTTGTTTCTGCCATGTGCTTGAACGCCAAGACGTTCGCGCTTCTGTGAGATGAAAGACGTCCTTCTGCATATGTGGTTGCTCACACCGGTGCACTTGTTAGTGTATCCATTCAGTCCTGGGCTGCGGGGCATTCAGAAGTGGCTCTGTGGAGACGTCTGCATAGAGGCAGCTGTCAGAACACGCACACTCGATTGTTCACCAAAACATATGCAGACGCGTCCTTAGCCTGTAGATTTGGATGCACAGAGTTCCCTGTGTTCGCAAGAGACAAGGGAATCGCGTCTGTACGCACAGAAGCAATAGCGGACCGTTTCCCTCGGAGCGAACGCGAAAGAGCCGTCTATATACTCGCAGACACGGGAACGTGCCTCAATGCGGTCACAGAGGCAGCAGCTTTTGCACAGATGCTCTGGTGATTCTGGCACTTTCCACGCACTATCCTGAAAGTCGCGCACACTGCTGTTCACTCGCTAAACGACCTCTTGGGAAACACGTCTCCGGTCGATGGACCGCTCAGATTGCTTCTCGTGTAACTGTGAACTGTGTCAGCACAGGGAATCCGTCTCTGTTGAGCAGATGTCAATCCTGCCTCGCTTTTGCTTTGTTGCCTCTACCAAGATGATTTCCCGTTTCTCTCTTCACTGGAGCAGGCAGACACAGCCAACGCACATCAAGTGTCAAGAGACACACTCTGCTGAGCTCAACGCTTGTGCAGATGCACATGTGCGACGAAGTCAACACACGTGCTTGTGGAGAGAAAGAAAGGGACTCCCAGGCATGTGGAGCGACGGGGAGAAAGAGCGGGCGCTGAGGAACACAGTTTCAAACAGACTGTCTCCACACAAACAGGCACCTGTCTGCAGGTATCCTAGATCTTGATTCTTGAACTTGAGGAAACACGCGTCTGAGCAAAACTCCCAAACGCTTCCAGGAAAGACACAGGCTCTCCCACAAGCACACAAGTGTTTGTTCTCAGCTATACATCAGGGACAAGCTTGTGAAGAGATGCCCTGCTATTCTTTCGCCTTATGGCATCATGTGTTTCGTTTCTCTTGGAGATCGATTGTTAAACGTCTTTCCTCGGGCGACTGTGAAGCATTTGCCAGCGGAGGAGAAGTAGCACGGAGCAGCATTCAGTACTGCCTACGAGTGTCTTTGCTACCCTACTAGCGGAGCTCCAAGAACAGGCACACATCTTCAGGTACCTTCCAAATGTGGATTCCCCTGCAGCCCCGTAGGCGGGCGTGCAGTACGCCAACCATCAACGGACGTTTTTCCCCTCAAGCCTGTCAGGACGTTGCTCGTCCGTCTTTCCCTCAATAGATGGGAGTAGGCGCGCTTGCGGATGTGTGCGTGTGTGTGGCCACGCGTTTGCTTAGGCATCAGTGTGTGAAAAGGTAGGTGCTTTTCTCTAGCTGCGTGTGCGTGCACGTGGTGCTGGGTGCACATCCCTGGGTGCTCGAGGTAAGGTTTCTGCATGGTTTTCGCTGAGGAATCGTGTGTGTGCACATGGACAAAGAGAAGGCGCAGCAACCAGGTTCCAGCGCCGAAGAAGGCAAAAGGCAAGGTTTCCGGCGCTATCTCCTTCACTCCCCAGTCCTAGTCGCGCAAAGCAAGCCGCTAAGCCGGCGACCGGCAAGAGAGCTACAACGAAGCATGCCGAACGGAGAAAATAGCAGCAGCGCATCTGTTCACACCTTGTTTCTGCCATGTGCTTGAACGCCAAGACGTTCGCGCTTCTGTGAGATGAAAGACGTCCTTCTGCATATGTGGTTGCTCACACCGGTGCACTTGTTAGTGTATCCATTCAGTCCTGGGCTGCGGGGCATTCAGAAGTGGCTCTGTGGAGACGTCTGCATAGAGGCAGCTGTCAGAACACGCACACTCGATTGTTCACCAAAACATATGCAGACGCGTCCTTAGCCTGTAGATTTGGATGCACAGAGTTCCCTGTGTTCGCAAGAGACAAGGGAATCGCGTCTGTACGCACAGAAGCAATAGCGGACCGTTTCCCTCGGAGCGAACGCGGAAGAGCCGTCTATGTACTCGGAGACACGGGAACGTGCCTCAATGCGGTCACAGAGGCAGCAGCTTTTGCACAGATGCTCTGGTGATTCTGGCACTTTCCAGGCACACTCCTGAAAGTCGCGCACACTGCTGTTCACTCGCTAAACGACCTCTTGGGAAACACGTCTCCGGTCGATGGACCGCTCAGATTGCTTCTCGTGTAACTGTGAACTGTGTCAGCGCAGGGAATCCGTCTCTGTTGAGCAGATGTCAATCCTGCCTCGCTTTTGCTTTGTTGCCTCTACCAAGATGATTTCCCGTTTCTCTCTTCACTGGAGCACGCAGACACAGCCAACGCACATCAAGTGTCAAGAGACACACTCTGCTGAGCTCAACGCTTGTGCAGATGCACATGTGCGACGAAGTCAACACACGTGCTTGTGGAGAGAAAGAAAGGGACTCCCAGGCGTGTGGAGCGACGGGGAGAAAGAGCGGGCGCTGAGGAACACAGTTTCAAACAGACTGTCTCCACACAAACAGGCACCTGTCTGCAGGTATCCTAGATCTTGATTCTTGAACTTGAGGAAACACGCGTCTGAGCAAAACTCCCAAACGCTTCCAGGAAAGACACAGGCTCTCCCACAAGCACACAAGTGTTTGCCCTCAGCTATAGATCAGGGACAAGCTTGTGAAGAGATGCCCTGCTATTCTTTCGCCTTATGGCATCATGTGTTTCGTTTCTCTTGGAGATCGATTGTTAAACGTCTTTCCTCGGGCGACTGTGAAGCATTTGCCAGCGGAGGAGAAGTAGCACGGAGCAGCATTCAGTACTGCCTACGAGTGTCTTTGCTACCCTACTAGCGGAGCTCCAAGAACAGGCACACATCTTCAGGTACCTTCCAAATGTGGATTCCCCTGCAGCCCCGTAGGCGGGCGTGCAGTACGCCAACCATCAACGGACGTTTTTCCCCTCAAGCCTGTCAGGACGTTGCTCGTCCGTCTTTCCCTCAATAGATGGGAGTAGGCGCGCTTGCGGATGTGTGCGTGTGTGTGGCCACGCGTTTGCTTAGGCATCAGTGTGTGAAAAGGTAGGTGCTTTTCTCTAGCTGCGTGTGCGTGCACGTGGTGCTGGGTGCACATCCCTGGGTGCTCGAGGTAAGGTTTCTGCATGGTTTTCGCTGAGGAATCGTGTGTGTGCACATGGACAAAGAGAAGGCGCAGCAACCAGGTTCCAGCGCCGAAGAAGGCAAAAGGCAAGGTTTCCGGCGCTATCTCCTTCACTCCCCAGTCCTAGTCGCGCAAAGCAAGCCGCTAAGCCGGCGACCGGCAAGAGAGCTACAACGAAGCATGCCGAACGGAGAAAATAGCAGCAGCGCATCTGTTCACACCTTGTTTCTGCCATGTGCTTGAACGCCAAGACGTTCGCGCTTCTGTGAGATGAAAGACGTCCTTCTGCATATGTGGTTGCTCACACCGGTGCACTTGTTAGTGTATCCATTCAGTCCTGGGCTGCGGGGCATTCAGAAGTGGCTCTGTGGAGACGTCTGCATAGAGGCAGCTGTCAGAACACGCACACTCGATTGTTCACCAAAACATATGCAGACGCGTCCTTAGCCTGTAGATTTGGATGCACAGAGTTCCCTGTGTTCGCAAGAGACAAGGGAATCGCGTCTGTACGCACAGAAGCAATAGCGGACCGTTTCCCTCGGAGCGAACGCGAAAGAGCCGTCTATATACTCGCAGACACGGGAACGTGCCTCAATGCGGTCACAGAGGCAGCAGCTTTTGCACAGATGCTCTGGTGATTCTGGCACTTTCCACGCACACTCCTGAAAGTCGCGCACACTGCTGTTCACTCGCTAAACGACCTCTTGGGAAACACGTCTCCGGTCGATGGACCGCTCAGATTGCTTCTCGTGTAACTGTGAACTGTGTCAGCGCAGGGAATCCGTCTCTGTTGAGCAGATGTCAATCCTGCCTCGCTTTTGCTTTGTTGCCTCTACCAAGATGATTTCCCGTTTCTCTCTTCACTGGAGCACGCAGACACAGCCAACGCACATCAAGTGTCAAGAGACACACTCTGCTGAGCTCAACGCTTGTGCAGATGCACATGTGCGACGAAGTCAACACACGTGCTTGTGGAGAGAAAGAAAGGGACTCCCAGGCATGTGGAGCGACGGGGAGAAAGAGCGGGCGCTGAGGAACACAGTTTCAAACAGACTGTCTCCACACAAACAGGCACCTGTCTGCAGGTATCCTAGATCTTGATTCTTGAACTTGAGGAAACATGCGTCTGAGCAAAACTCCCAAACGCTTCCAGGAAAGACACAGGCTCTCCCACAAGCACACAAGTGTTTGCCCTCAGCTATAGATCAGGGACAAGCTTGTGAAGAGATGCCCTGCTATTCTTTCGCCTTATGGCATCATGTGTTTCGTTTCTCTTGGAGATCGATTGTTAAACGTCTTTCCTCGGGCGACTGTGAAGCATTTGCCAGCGGAGGAGAAGTAGCACGGAGCAGCATTCAGTACTGCCTACGAGTGTCTTTGCTACCCTACTAGCGGAGCTCCAAGAACAGGCACACATCTTCAGGTACCTTCCAAATGTGGATTCCCCTGCAGCCCCGTAGGCGGGCGTGCAGTACGCCAACCATCAACGGACGTTTTTCCCCTCAAGCCTGTCAGGACGTTGCTCGTCCGTCTTTCCCTCAATAGATGGGAGTAGGCGCGCTTGCGGATGTGTGCGTGTGTGTGGCCACGCGTTTGCTTAGGCATCAGTGTGTGAAAAGGTAGGTGCTTTTCTCTAGCTGCGTGTGCGTGCACGTGGTGCTGGGTGCACATCCCTGGGTGCTCGAGGTAAGGTTTCTGCATGGTTTTCGCTGAGGAATCGTGTGTGTGCACATGGACAAAGAGAAGGCGCAGCAACCAGGTTCCAGCGCCGAAGAAGGCAAAAGGCAAGGTTTCCGGCGCTATCTCCTTCACTCCCCAGTCCTAGTCGCGCAAAGCAAGCCGCTAAGCCGGCGACCGGCAAGAGAGCTACAACGAAGCATGCCGAACGGAGAAAATAGCAGCAGCTCATCTGTTCACACCTTGTTTCTGCCATGTGCTTGAACGCCAAGACGTTCGCGCTTCTGTGAGATGAAAGACGTCCTTCTGCATCTGTGGTTGCTCACACCGGTGCACTTGTTAGTGTATCCATTCAGTCCTGGGCTGCGGGGCATTCAGAAGTGGCTCTGTGGAGACGTCTGCATAGAGGCAGCTGTCAGAACACGCACACTCGATTGTTCACCAAAACATATGCAGACGCGTCCTTAGCCTGTAGATTTGGATGCACAGAGTTCCCTGTGTTCGCAAGAGACAAGGGAATCGCGTCTGTACGCACAGAAGCAATAGCGGACCGTTTCCCTCGGAGTGAACGCGAAAGAGCCGTCTATATACTCGCAGACACGGGAACGTGCCTCAATGCGGTCACAGAGGCAGCAGCTTATGCACAGATGCTCTGGTGATTCTGGCACTTTCCACGCACTATCCTGAAAGTCGCGCACACTGCTGTTCACTCGCTAAACGACCTCTTGGGAAACACGTCTCCGGTCGATGGACCGCTCAGATTGCTTCTCGTGTAACTGTGAACTGTGTCAGCGCAGGGAATCCGTCTCTGTTGAGCAGATGTCAATCCTGCCTCGCTTTTGCTTTGTTGCCTCTACCAAGATGATTTCCCGTTTCTCTCTTCACTGGAGCACGCAGACACAGCCAACGCACATCAAGTGTCAAGAGACACGCTCTGCTGAGCTCAACACTTGTGCAGATGCACATGTGCGACGAAGTCAACACACGTGCTTGTGGAGAGAAAGAAAGGGACTCCCAGGCGTGTGGAGCGACGGGGAGAAAGAGCGGGCGCTGAGGAACACAGTTTCAAACAGACTGTCTCCACACAAACAGGCACCTGTCTGCAGGTATCCTAGATCTTGATTCTTGAACTTGAGGAAACACGCGTCTGAGCAAAACTCCCAAACGCTTCCAGGAAAGACACAGGCTCTCCCACAAGCACACAAGTGTTTGCCCTCAGCTATAGATCAGGGACAAGCTTGTGAAGAGATGCCCTGCTATTCTTTCGCCTTATGGCATCATGTGTTTCGTTTCTCTTGGAGATCGATTGTTAAACGTCTTTCCTCGGGCGACTGTGAAGCATTTGCCAGCGGAGGAGAAGTAGCACGGAGCAGCATTCAGTACTGCCTACGAGTGTCTTTGCTACCCTACTAGCGGAGCTCCAAGAACAGGCACACATCTTCAGGTACCTTCCAAATGTGGATTCCCCTGCAGCCCCGTAGGCGGGCGTGCAGTACGCCAACCATCAACGGACGTTTTTCCCCTCAAGCCTGTCAGGACGTTGCTCGTCCGTCTTTCCCTCAATAGATGGGAGTAGGCGCGCTTGCGGATGTGTGCGTGTGTGTGGCCACGCGTTTGCTTAGGCATCAGTGTGTGAAAAGGTAGGTGCTTTTCTCTAGCTGCGTGTGCGTGCACGTGGTGCTGGGTGCACATCCCTGGGTGCTCGAGGTAAGGTTTCTGCATGGTTTTCGCTGAGGAATCGTGTGTGTGCACATGGACAAAGAGAAGGCGCAGCAACCAGGTTCCAGCGCCGAAGAAGGCAAAAGGCAAGGTTTCCGGCGCTATCTCCTTCACTCCCCAGTCCTAGTCGCGCAAAGCAAGCCGCTAAGCCGGCGACCGGCAAGAGAGCTACAACGAAGCATGCCGAACGGAGAAAATAGCAGCAGCTCATCTGTTCACACCTTGTTTCTGCCATGTGCTTGAACGCCAAGACGTTCGCGCTTCTGTGAGATGAAAGACGTCCTTCTGCATATGTGGTTGCTCACACCGGTGCACTTGTTAGTGTATCCATTCAGTCCTGGGCTGCGGGGCATTCAGAAGTGGCTCTGTGGAGACGTCTGCATAGAGGCAGCTGTCAGAACACGCACACTCGATTGTTCACCAAAACATATGCAGACGCGTCCTTAGCCTGTAGATTTGGATGCACAGAGTTCCCTGTGTTCGCAAGAGACAAGGGAATCGCGTCTGTACGCACAGAAGCAATAGCGGACCGTTTCCCTCGGAGCGAACGCGAAAGAGCCGTCTATATACTCGCAGACACGGGAACGTGCCTCAATGCGGTCACAGAGGCAGCAGCTTTTGCACAGATGCTCTGGTGATTCTGGCACTTTCCACGCACACTCCTGAAAGTCGCGCACACTGCTGTTCACTCGCTAAACGACCTCTTGGGAAACACGTCTCCGGTCGATGGACCGCTCAGATTGCTTCTCGTGTAACTGTGAACTGTGTCAGCGCAGGGAATCCGTCTCTGTTGAGCAGATGTCAATCCTGCCTCGCTTTTGCTTTGTTGCCTCTACCAAGATGATTTCCCGTTTCTCTCTTCACTGGAGCACGCAGACACAGCCAACGCACATCAAGTGTCAAGAGACACACTCTGCTGAGCTCAACGCTTGTGCAGATGCACATGTGCGACGAAGTCAACACACGTGCTTGTGGAGAGAAAGAAAGGGACTCCCAGGCGTGTGGAGCGACGGGGAGAAAGAGCGGGCGCTGAGGAACACAGTTTCAAACAGACTGTCTCCACACAAACAGGCACCTGTCTGCAGGTATCCTAGATCTTGATTCTTGAACTTGAGGAAACACGCGTCTGAGCAAAACTCCCAAACGCTTCCAGGAAAGACACAGGCTCTCCCACAAGCACACAAGTGTTTGCCCTCAGCTATAGATCAGGGACAAGCTTGTGAAGAGATGCCCTGCTATTCTTTCGCCTTATGGCATCATGTGTTTCGTTTCTCTTGGAGATCGATTGTTAAACGTCTTTCCTCGGGCGACTGTGAAGCATTTGCCAGCGGAGGAGAAGTAGCACGGAGCAGCATTCAGTACTGCCTACGAGTGTCTTTGCTACCCTACTAGCGGAGCTCCAAGAACAGGCACACATCTTCAGGTACCTTCCAAATGTGGATTCCCCTGCAGCCCCGTAGGCGGGCGTGCAGTACGCCAACCATCAACGGACGTTTTTCCCCTCAAGCCTGTCAGGACGTTGCTCGTCCGTCTTTCCCTCAATAGATGGGAGTAGGCGCGCTTGCGGATGTGTGCGTGTGTGTGGCCACGCGTTTGCTTAGGCATCAGTGTGTGAAAAGGTAGGTGCTTTTCTCTAGCTGCGTGTGCGTGCACGTGGTGCTGGGTGCACATCCCTGGGTGCTCGAGGTAAGGTTTCTGCATGGTTTTCGCTGAGGAATCGTGTGTGTGCACATGGACAAAGAGAAGGCGCAGCAACCAGGTTCCAGCGCCGAAGAAGGCAAAAGGCAAGGTTTCCGGCGCTATCTCCTTCACTCCCCAGTCCTAGTCGCGCAAAGCAAGCCGCTAAGCCGGCGACCGGCAAGAGAGCTACAACGAAGCATGCCGAACGGAGAAAATAGCAGCAGCTCATCTGTTCACACCTTGTTTCTGCCATGTGCTTGAACGCCAAGACGTTCGCGCTTCTGTGAGATGAAAGACGTCCTTCTGCATATGTGGTTGCTCACACCGGTGCACTTGTTAGTGTATCCATTCAGTCCTGGGCTGCGGGGCATTCAGAAGTGGCTCTGTGGAGACGTCTGCATAGAGGCAGCTGTCAGAACACGCACACTCGATTGTTCACCAAAACATATGCAGACGCGTCCTTAGCCTGTAGATTTGGATGCACAGAGTTCCCTGTGTTCGCAAGAGACAAGGGAATCGCGTCTGTACGCACAGAAGCAATAGCGGACCGTTTCCCTCGGAGCGAACGCGAAAGAGCCGTCTATATACTCGCAGACACGGGAACGTGCCTCAATGCGGTCACAGAGGCAGCAGCTTTTGCACAGATGCTCTGGTGATTCTGGCACTTTCCACGCACACTCCTGAAAGTCGCGCACACTGCTGTTCACTCGCTAAACGACCTCTTGGGAAACACGTCTCCGGTCGATGGACCGCTCAGATTGCTTCTCGTGTAACTGTGAACTGTGTCAGCGCAGGGAATCCGTCTCTGTTGAGCAGATGTCAATCCTGCCTCGCTTTTGCTTTGTTGCCTCTACCAAGATGATTTCCCGTTTCTCTCTTCACTGGAGCACGCAGACACAGCCAACGCACATCAAGTGTCAAGAGACACACTCTGCTGAGCTCAACGCTTGTGCAGATGCACATGTGCGACGAAGTCAACACACGTGCTTGTGGAGAGAAAGAAAGGGACTCCCAGGCGTGTGGAGCGACGGGGAGAAAGAGCGGGCGCTGAGGAACACAGTTTCAAACAGACTGTCTCCACACAAACAGGCACCTGTCTGCAGGTATCCTAGATCTTGATTCTTGAACTTGAGGAAACACGCGTCTGAGCAAAACTCCCAAACGCTTCCAGGAAAGACACAGGCTCTCCCACAAGCACACAAGTGTTTGCCCTCAGCTATAGATCAGGGACAAGCTTGTGAAGAGATGCCCTGCTATTCTTTCGCCTTATGGCATCATGTGTTTCGTTTCTCTTGGAGATCGATTGTTAAACGTCTTTCCTCGGGCGACTGTGAAGCATTTGCCAGCGGAGGAGAAGTAGCACGGAGCAGCATTCAGTACTGCCTACGAGTGTCTTTGCTACCCTACTAGCGGAGCTCCAAGAACAGGCACACATCTTCAGGTACCTTCCAAATGTGGATTCCCCTGCAGCCCCGTAGGCGGGCGCGCAGTACGCCAACCATCAACGGACGTTTTTCCCCTCAAGCCTGTCAGGACGTTGCTCGTCCGTCTTTCCCTCAATAGATGGGAGTAGGCGCGCTTGCGGATGTGTGCGTGTGTGTGGCCACGCGTTTGCTTAGGCATCAGTGTGTGAAAAGGTAGGTGCTTTTCTCTAGCTGCGTGTGCGTGCACGTGGTGCTGGGTGCACATCCCTGGGTGCTCGAGGTAAGGTTTCTGCATGGTTTTCGCTGAGGAATCGTGTGTGTGCACATGGACAAAGAGAAGGCGCAGCAACCAGGTTCCAGCGCCGAAGAAGGCAAAAGGCAAGGTTTCCGGCGCTATCTCCTTCACTCCCCAGTCCTAGTCACGCAAAGCAAGCCGCTAAGCCGGCGACCGGCAAGAGAGCTACAACGAAGCATGCCGAACGGAGAAAATAGCAGCAGCGCATCTGTTCACACCTTGTTTCTGCCATGTGCTTGAACGCCAAGACGTTCGCGCTTCTGTGAGATGAAAGACGTCCTTCTGCATATGTGGTTGCTCACACCGGTGCACTTGTTAGTGTATCCATTCAGTCCTGGGCTGCGGGGCATTCAGAAGTGGCTCTGTGGAGACGTCTGCATAGAGGCAGCTGTCAGAACACGCACACTCGATTGTTCACCAAAACATATGCAGACGCGTCCTTAGCCTGTAGATTTGGATGCACAGAGTTCCCTGTGTTCGCAAGAGACAAGGGAATCGCGTCTGTACGCACAGAAGCAATAGCGGACCGTTTCCCTCGGAGTGAACGCGAAAGAGCCGTCTATATACTCGCAGACACGGGAACGTGCCTCAATGCGGTCACAGAGGCAGCAGCTTTTGCACAGATGCTCTGGTGATTCTGGCACTTTCCACGCACACTCCTGAAAGTCGCGCACACTGCTGTTCACTCGCTAAACGACCTCTTGGGAAACACGTCTCCGGTCGACGGACCGCTCAGATTGCTTCTCGTGTAACTGTGAACTGTGTCAGCGCAGGGAATCCGTCTCTGTTGAGCAGATGTCAATCCTGCCTCGCTTTTGCTTTGTTGCCTCTACCAACATGATTTCCCGTTTCTCTCTTCACTGGAGCACGCAGACACAGCCAACGCACATCAAGTGTCAAGAGACACGCTCTGCTGAGCTCAACACTTGTGCAGATGCACATGTGCGACGAAGTCAACACACGTGCTTGTGGAGAGAAAGAAAGGGACTCCCAGGCGTGTGGAGCGACGGGGAGAAAGAGCGGGCGCTGAGGAACACAGTTTCAAACAGACTGTCTCCACACAAACAGGCACCTGTCTGCAGGTATCCTAGATCTTGATTCTTGAACTTGAGGAAACACGCGTCTGAGCAAAACTCCCAAACGCTTCCAGGAAAGACACACGCTCTCCCACAAGCACACAAGTGTTTGCCCTCAGCTATAGATCAGGGACAAGCTTGTGAAGAGATGCCCTGCTATTCTTTCGCCTTATGGCATCATGTGTTTCGTTCCTCTTGGAGATCGATTGTTAAACGTCTTTCCTAGGGCGACTGTGAAGCATTTGCCAGCGGAGGAGAAGTAGCACGGAGCAGCATTCAGTACTGCCTACGAGTGTCTTTGCTACCCTACTAGCGGAGCTCCAAGAACAGGCACACATCTTCAGGTACCTTCCAAATGTGGATTCCCCTGCAGCCCCGTAGGCGGGCGTGCAGTACGCCAACCATCGACGGACGTTTTTCCCCTCAAGCCTGTCAGGACGTTGCTCGTCCGTCTTTCCCTCAATAGATGGGAGTAGGCGCGCTTGCGGATGTGTGCGTGTGTGTGGCCACGCGTTTGCTTAGGCATCAGTGTGTGAAAAGGTAGGTGCTTTTCTCTAGCTGCGTGTGCGTGCACGTGGTGCTGGGTGCACATCCCTGGGTGCTCGAGGTAAGGTTTCTGCATGGTTTTCGCTGAGGAATCGTGTGTGTGCACATGGACAAAGAGAAGGCGCAGCAACCAGGTTCCAGCGCCGAAGAAGGCAAAAGGCAAGGTTTCCGGCGCTATCTCCTTCACTCCCCAGTCCTAGTCGCGCAAAGCAAGCCGCTAAGCCGGCGACCGGCAAGAGAGCTACAACGAAGCATGCCGAACGGAGAAAATAGCAGCAGCTCATCTGTTCACACCTTGTTTCTGCCATGTGCTTGAACGCCAAGACGTTCGCGCTTCTGTGAGATGAAAGACGTCCTTCTGCATATGTGGTTGCTCACACCGGTGCACTTGTTAGTGTATCCATTCAGTCCTGGGCTGCGGGGCATTCAGAAGTGGCTCTGTGGAGACGTCTGCATAGAGGCAGCTGTCAGAACACGCACACTCGATTGTTCACCAAAACATATGCAGACGCGTCCTTAGCCTGTAGATTTGGATGCACAGAGTTCCCTGTGTTCGCAAGAGACAAGGGAATCGCGTCTGTACGCACAGAAGCAATAGCGGACCGTTTCCCTCGGAGTGAACGCGAAGAGCCGTCTATGTACTCGCAGACACGGGAACGTGCCTCAATGTGGTCACAGAGGCAGCAGCTTTTGCACAGATGCTCTGGTGATTCTGGCACTTTCCAGGCACACTCCTGAAAGTCGCGCACACTGCTGTTCACTCGCTAAACGACCTCTTGGGAAACACGTCTCCGGTCGACGGACCGCTCAGATTGCTTCTCGTGTAACTGTGAACTGTGTCAGCGCAGGGAATCCGTCTCTGTTGAGCAGATGTCAATCCTGCCTCGCTTTTGCTTTGTTGCCTCTACCAAGATGATTTCCCGTTTCTCTCTTCACTGGAGCACGCAGACACAGCCAACGCACATCAAGTGTCAAGAGACACGCTCTGCTGAGCTCAACACTTGTGCAGATGCACATGTGCGACGAAGTCAACACACGTGCTTGTGGAGAGAAAGAAAGGGACTCCCAGGCGTGTGGAGCGACGGGGAGAAAGAGCGGGCGCTGAGGAACACAGTTTCAAACAGACTGTCTCCACACAAACAGGCACCTGTCTGCAGGTATCCTAGATCTTGATTCTTGAACTTGAGGAAACACGCGTCTGAGCAAAACTCCCAAACGCTTCCAGGAAAGACACACGCTCTCCCACAAGCACACAAGTGTTTGCCCTCAGCTATAGATCAGGGACAAGCTTGTGAAGAGATGCCCTGCTATTCTTTCGCCTTATGGCATCATGTGTTTCGTTTCTCTTGGAGATCGATTGTTAAACGTCTTTCCTAGGGCGACTGTGAAGCATTTGCCACCGGCGGAGAAGTCGCACGGAGCAGCATTCAGTACTGCCTACGAGTGTCTTTGCTACCCTACTAGCGGAGCTCCAAGAACAGGCACACATCTTCAGGTACCTTCCAAATGTGGATTCCCCTGCAGCCCCGTAGGCGGGCGTGCAGTACGCCAACCATCGACGGACGTTTTTCCCCTCAAGCCTGTCAGGACGTTGCTCGTCCGTCTTTCCCTCAATAGATGGGAGTAGGCGCGCTTGCGGATGTGTGCGTGTGTGTGGCCACGCGTTTGCTTAGGCATCAGTGTGTGAAAAGGTAGGTGCTTTTCTCTAGCTGCGTGTGCGTGCACGTGGTGCTGGGTGCACATCCCTGGGTGCTCGAGGTAAGGTTTCTGCATGGTTTTCGCTGAGGAATCGTGTGTGTGCACATGGACAAAGAGAAGGCGCAGCAACCAGGTTCCAGCGCCGAAGAAGGCAAAAGGCAAGGTTTCCGGCGCTATCTCCTTCACTCCCCAGTCCTAGTCGCGCAAAGCAAGCCGCTAAGCCGGCGACCGGCAAGAGAGCTACAACGAAGCATGCCGAACGGAGAAAATAGCAGCAGCGCATCTGTTCACACCTTGTTTCTGCCATGTGCTTGAACGCCAAGACGTTCGCGCTTCTGTGAGATGAAAGACGTCCTTCTGCATATGTGGTTGCTCACACCGGTGCACTTGTTAGTGTATCCATTCAGTCCTGGGCTGCGGGGCATTCAGAAGTGGCTCTGTGGAGACGTCTGCATAGAGGCAGCTGTCAGAACACGCACACTCGATTGTTCACCAAAACATATGCAGACGCGTCCTTAGCCTGTAGATTTGGATGCACAGAGTTCCCTGTGTTCGCAAGAGACAAGGGAATCGCGTCTGTACGCACAGAAGCAATAGCGGACCGTTTCCCTCGGAGCGAACGCGAAAGAGCCGTCTATATACTCGCAGACACGGGAACGTGCCTCAATGCGGTCACAGAGGCAGCAGCTTTTGCACAGATGCTCTGGTGATTCTGGCACTTTCCACGCACACTCCTGAAAGTCGCGCACACTGCTGTTCACTCGCTAAACGACCTCTTGGGAAACACGTCTCCGGTCGATGGACCGCTCAGATTGCTTCTCGTGTAACTGTGAACTGTGTCAGCGCAGGGAATCCGTCTCTGTTGAGCAGATGTCAATCCTGCCTCGCTTTTGCTTTGTTGCCTCTACCAAGATGATTTCCCGTTTCTCTCTTCACTGGAGCACGCAGACACAGCCAACGCACATCAAGTGTCAAGAGACACACTCTGCTGAGCTCAACGCTTGTGCAGATGCACATGTGCGACGAAGTCAACACACGTGCTTGTGGAGAGAAAGAAAGGGACTCCCAGGCGTGTGGAGCGACGGGGAGAAAGAGCGGGCGCTGAGGAACACAGTTTCAAACAGACTGTCTCCACACAAACAGGCACCTGTCTGCAGGTATCCTAGATCTTGATTCTTGAACTTGAGGAAACACGCGTCTGAGCAAAACTCCCAAACGCTTCCAGGAAAGACACAGGCTCTCCCACAAGCACACAAGTGTTTGCCCTCAGCTATAGATCAGGGACAAGCTTGTGAAGAGATGCCCTGCTATTCTTTCGCCTTATGGCATCATGTGTTTCGTTTCTCTTGGAGATCGATTGTTAAACGTCTTTCCTCGGGCGACTGTGAAGCATTTGCCAGCGGAGGAGAAGTAGCACGGAGCAGCATTCAGTACTGCCTACGAGTGTCTTTGCTACCCTACTAGCGGAGCTCCAAGAACAGGCACACATCTTCAGGTACCTTCCAAATGTGGATTCCCCTGCAGCCCCGTAGGCGGGCGTGCAGTACGCCAACCATCAACGGACGTTTTTCCCCTCAAGCCTGTCAGGACGTTGCTCGTCCGTCTTTCCCTCAATAGATGGGAGTAGGCGCGCTTGCGGATGTGTGCGTGTGTGTGGCCACGCGTTTGCTTAGGCATCAGTGTGTGAAAAGGTAGGTGCTTTTCTCTAGCTGCGTGTGCGTGCACGTGGTGCTGGGTGCACATCCCTGGGTGCTCGAGGTAAGGTTTCTGCATGGTTTTCGCTGAGGAATCGTGTGTGTGCACATGGACAAAGAGAAGGCGCAGCAACCAGGTTCCAGCGCCGAAGAAGGCAAAAGGCAAGGTTTCCGGCGCTATCTCCTTCACTCCCCAGTCCTAGTCGCGCAAAGCAAGCCGCTAAGCCGGCGACCGGCAAGAGAGCTACAACGAAGCATGCCGAACGGAGAAAATAGCAGCAGCGCATCTGTTCACACCTTGTTTCTGCCATGTGCTTGAACGCCAAGACGTTCGCGCTTCTGTGAGATGAAAGACGTCCTTCTGCATATGTGGTTGCTCACACCGGTGCACTTGTTAGTGTATCCATTCAGTCCTGGGCTGCGGGGCATTCAGAAGTGGCTCTGTGGAGACGTCTGCATAGAGGCAGCTGTCAGAACACGCACACTCGATTGTTCACCAAAACATATGCAGACGCGTCCTTAGCCTGTAGATTTGGATGCACAGAGTTCCCTGTGTTCGCAAGAGACAAGGGAATCGCGTCTGTACGCACAGAAGCAATAGCGGACCGTTTCCCTCGGAGCGAACGCGAAAGAGCCGTCTATATACTCGCAGACACGGGAACGTGCCTCAATGCGGTCACAGAGGCAGCAGCTTTTGCACAGATGCTCTGGTGATTCTGGCACTTTCCACGCACACTCCTGAAAGTCGCGCACACTGCTGTTCACTCGCTAAACGACCTCTTGGGAAACACGTCTCCGGTCGATGGACCGCTCAGATTGCTTCTCGTGTAACTGTGAACTGTGTCAGCGCAGGGAATCCGTCTCTGTTGAGCAGATGTCAATCCTGCCTCGCTTTTGCTTTGTTGCCTCTACCAAGATGATTTCCCGTTTCTCTCTTCACTGGAGCACGCAGACACAGCCAACGCACATCAAGTGTCAAGAGACACACTCTGCTGAGCTCAACGCTTGTGCAGATGCACATGTGCGACGAAGTCAACACACGTGCTTGTGGAGAGAAAGAAAGGGACTCCCAGGCGTGTGGAGCGACGGGGAGAAAGAGCGGGCGCTGAGGAACACAGTTTCAAACAGACTGTCTCCACACAAACAGGCACCTGTCTGCAGGTATCCTAGATCTTGATTCTTGAACTTGAGGAAACACGCGTCTGAGCAAAACTCCCAAACGCTTCCAGGAAAGACACACGCTCTCCCACAAGCACACAAGTGTTTGCCCTCAGCTATAGATCAGGGACAAGCTTGTGAAGAGATGCCCTGCTATTCTTTCGCCTTATGGCATCATGTGTTTCGTTTCTCTTGGAGATCGATTGTTAAACGTCTTTCCTCGGGCGACTGTGAAGCATTTGCCAGCGGAGGAGAAGTAGCACGGAGCAGCATTCAGTACTGCCTACGAGTGTCTTTGCTACCCTACTAGCGGAGCTCCAAGAACAGGCACACATCTTCAGGTACCTTCCAAATGTGGATTCCCCTGCAGCCCCGTAGGCGGGCGTGCAGTACGCCAACCATCAACGGACGTTTTTCCCCTCAAGCCTGTCAGGACGTTGCTCGTCCGTCTTTCCCTCAATAGATGGGAGTAGGCGCGCTTGCGGATGTGTGCGTGTGTGTGGCCACGCGTTTGCTTAGGCATCAGTGTGTGAAAAGGTAGGTGGTTTTCTCTAGCTGCGTGTGCGTGCACGTGGTGCTGGGTGCACATCCCTGGGTGCTCGAGGTAAGGTTTCTGCATGGTTTTCGCTGAGGAATCGTGTGTGTGCACATGGACAAAGAGAAGGCGCAGCAACCAGGTTCCAGCGCCGAAGAAGGCAAAAGGCAAGGTTTCCGGCGCTATCTCCTTCACTCCCCAGTCCTAGTCGCGCAAAGCAAGCCGCTAAGCCGGCGACCGGCAAGAGAGCTACAACGAAGCATGCCGAACGGAGAAAATAGCAGCAGCGCATCTGTTCACACCTTGTTTCTGCCATGTGCTTGAACGCCAAGACGTTCGCGCTTCTGTGAGATGAAAGACGTCCTTCTGCATATGTGGTTGCTCACACCGGTGCACTTGTTAGTGTATCCATTCAGTCCTGGGCTGCGGGGCATTCAGAAGTGGCTCTGTGGAGACGTCTGCATAGAGGCAGCTGTCAGAACACGCACACTCGATTGTTCACCAAAACATATGCAGACGCGTCCTTAGCCTGTAGATTTGGATGCACACAGTTCCCTGTGTTCGCAAGAGACAAGGGAATCGCGTCTGTACGCACAGAAGCAATAGCGGACCGTTTCCCTCGGAGCGAACGCGAAAGAGCCGTCTATATACTCGCAGACACGGGAACGTGCCTCAATGCGGTCACAGAGGCAGCAGCTTTTGCACAGATGCTCTGGTGATTCTGGCACTTTCCACGCACACTCCTGAAAGTCGCGCACACTGCTGTTCACTCGCTAAACGACCTCTTGGGAAACACGTCTCCGGTCGATGGACCGCTCAGATTGCTTCTCGTGTAACTGTGAACTGTGTCAGCGCAGGGAATCCGTCTCTGTTGAGCAGATGTCAATCCTGCCTCGCTTTTGCTTTGTTGCCTCTACCAAGATGATTTCCCGTTTCTCTCTTCACTGGAGCACGCAGACACAGCCAACGCACATCAAGTGTCAAGAGACACAGTCTGCTGAGCTCAACGCTTGTGCAGATGCACATGTGCGACGAAGTCAACACACGTGCTTGTGGAGAGAAAGAAAGGGACTCCCAGGCGTGTGGAGCGACGGGGAGAAAGAGCGGGCGCTGAGGAACACAGTTTCAAACAGACTGTCTCCACACAAACAGGCACCTGTCTGCAGGTATCCTAGATCTTGATTCTTGAACTTGAGGAAACACGCGTCTGAGCAAAACTCCCAAACGCTTCCAGGAAAGACACAGGCTCTCCCACAAGCACACAAGTGTTTGCCCTCAGCTATAGATCAGGGACAAGCTTATGAAGAGATGCCCTGCTATTCTTTCGCCTTATGGCATCATGTGTTTCGTTTCTCTTGGAGATCGATTGTTAAACGTCTTTCCTCGGGCGACTGTGAAGCATTTGCCAGCGGAGGAGAAGTAGCACGGAGCAGCATTCAGTACTGCCTACGAGTGTCTTTGCTACCCTACTAGCGGAGCTCCAAGAACAGGCACACATCTTCAGGTACCTTCCAAATGTGGATTCCCCTGCAGCCCCGTAGGCGGGCGTGCAGTACGCCAACCATCGACGGACGTTTTTCCCCTCAAGCCTGTCAGGACGTTGCTCGTCCGTCTTTCCCTCAATAGATGGGAGTAGGCGCGCTTGCGGATGTGTGCGTGTGTGTGGCCACGCGTTTGCTTAGGCATCAGTGTGTGAAAAGGTAGGTGCTTTTCTCTAGCTGCGTGTGCGTGCACGTGGTGCTGGGTGCACATCCCTGGGTGCTCGTGGAAAGGTTTCTGCATGGTTTTCGCTGAGGAATCGTGTGTGTGCACATGGACAAAGAGAAGGCGCAGCAACCAGGTTCCAGCGCCGAAGAAGGCAAAAGGCAAGGTTTCCGGCGCTATCTCCTTCTCTCCGCAGACCTAGTCGCGCAAAGCAAGCCGCTAAGCCGGCGACCGGCAAGAGATCTACAACGAAGCATGCCGAACGGAGAAAATAGCAGCAGCGCATCTGTTCACACCTTGTTTCTGCCATGTGCTTGAACGCCAAGACGTTCGTGCTTCTGTGAGATGAAAGACGTCCTTCTGCATATGTGGTTGCTCACACCGGTGCACTTGTTAGTGTATCCATTCAGTCCTGGGCTGCGGGGCATTCAGAAGTGGCTCTGTGGAGACGTCTGCATAGAGGCAGCTGTCAGAACACGCACACTCGATTGTTCACCAAAACATATGCAGACGCGTCCTTAGCCTGTAGATTTGGATGCACAGAGTTCCCTGTGTTCGCAAGAGACAAGGGAATCGCGTCTGTACGCACAGAAGCAATAGCGGACCGTTTCCCTCGGAGCGAACGCGAAAGAGCCGTCTATATACTCGCAGACACGGGAACGTGCCTCAATGCGGTCACAGAGGCAGCAGCTTTTGCACAGATGCTCTGGTGATTCTGGCACTTTCCACGCACACTCCTGAAAGTCGCGCACACTGCTGTTCACTCGCTAAACGACCTCTTGGGAAACACGTCTCCGGTCGATGGACCGCTCAGATTGCTTCTCGTGTAACTGTGAACTGTGTCAGCGCAGGGAATCCGTCTCTGTTGAGCAGATGTCAATCCTGCCTCGCTTTTGCTTTGTTGCCTCTACCAAGATGATTTCCCGTTTCTCTCTTCACTGGAGCACGCAGACACAGCCAACGCACATCAAGTGTCAAGAGACACACTCTGCTGAGCTCAACGCTTGTGCAGATGCACATGTGCGACGAAGTCAACACACGTGCTTGTGGAGAGAAAGAAAGGGACTCCCAGGCGTGTGGAGCGACGGGGAGAAAGAGCGGGCGCTGAGGAACACAGTTTCAAACAGACTGTCTCCACACAAACAGGCACCTGTCTGCAGGTATCCTAGATCTTGATTCTTGAACTTGAGGAAACACGCGTCTGAGCAAAACTCCCAAACGCTTCCAGGAAAGACACAGGCTCTCCCACAAGCACACAAGTGTTTGCCCTCAGCTATAGATCAGGGACAAGCTTATGAAGAGATGCCCTGCTATTCTTTCGCCTTATGGCATCATGTGTTTCGTTTCTCTTGGAGATCGATTGTTAAACGTCTTTCCTCGGGCGACTGTGAAGCATTTGCCAGCGGAGGAGAAGTAGCACGGAGCAGCATTCAGTACTGCCTACGAGTGTCTTTGCTACCCTACTAGCGGAGCTCCAAGAACAGGCACACATCTTCAGGTACCTTCCAAATGTGGATTCCCCTGCAGCCCCGTAGGCGGGCGTGCAGTACGCCAACCATCAACGGACGTTTTTCCCCTCAAGCCTGTCAGGACGTTGCTCGTCCGTCTTTCCCTCAATAGATGGGAGTAGGCGCGCTTGCGGATGTGTGCGTGTGTGTGGCCACGCGTTTGCTTAGGCATCAGTGTGTGAAAAGGTAGGTGCTTTTCTCTAGCTGCGTGTGCGTGCACGTGGTGCTGGGTGCACATCCCTGGGTGCTCGTGGAAAGGTTTCTGCATGGTTTTCGCTGAAGAATCGTGTGTGTGCACATGGACAAAGAGAAGGCGCAGCAACCAGGTTCCAGCGCCGAAGAAGGCAAAAGGCAAGGTTTCCGGCGCTATCTCCTTCTCTCCGCAGACCTAGTCGCGCAAAGCAAGCCGCTAAGCCGGCGACCGGCAAGAGATCTACAACGAAGCATGCCGAACGGAGAAAATAGCAGCAGCGCATCTGTTCACACCTTGTTTCTGCCATGTGCTTGAACGCCAAGACGTTCGTGCTTCTGTGAGATGAAAGACGTCCTTCTGCATATGTGGTTGCTCACACCGGTGCACTTGTTAGTGTATCCATTCAGTCCTGGGCTGCGGGGCATTCAGAAGTGGCTCTGTGGAGACGTCTGCATAGAGGCAGCTGTCAGAACACGCACACTCGATTGTTCACCAAAACATATGCAGACGCGTCCTTAGCCTGTAGATTTGGATGCACACAGTTCCCTGTGTTCGCAAGAGACAAGGGAATCGCGTCTGTACGCACAGAAGCAATAGCGGACCGTTTCCCTCGGAGTGAACGCGAAGAGCCGTCTATGTACTCGCAGACACGGGAACGTGCCTCAATGCGGTCACAGAGGCAGCAGCTTTTGCACAGATGCTCTGGTGATTCTGGCACTTTCCAGGCACACTCCTGAAAGTCGCGCACACTGCTGTTCACTCGCTAAACGACCTCTTGGGAAACACGTCTCCGGTCGACGGACCGCTCAGATTGCTTCTCGTGTAACTGTGAACTGTGTCAGCGCAGGGAATCCGTCTCTGTTGAGCAGATGTCAATCCTGCCTCGCTTTTGCTTTGTTGCCTCTACCAAGATGATTTCCCGTTTCTCTCTTCACTGGAGCAGGCAGACACAGCCAACGCACATCAAGTGTCAAGAGACACGCTCTGCTGAGCTCAACGCTTGTGCAGATGCACATGTGCGACGAAGTCAACACACGTGCTTGTGGAGAGAAAGAAAGGGACTCCCAGGCGTGTGGAGCGACGGGGAGAAAGAGCGGGCGCTGAGGAACACAGTTTCAAACAGACTGTCTCCACACAAACAGGCACCTGTCTGCAGGTATCCTAGATCTTGATTCTTGAACTTGAGGAAACACGCGTCTGAGCAAAACTCCCAAACGCTTCCAGGAAAGACACAGGCTCTCCCACAAGCACACAGGTGTTTGCCCTCAGCTATAGATCAGGGACAAGCTTGTGAAGAGATGCCCTGCTATTCTTTCGCCTTATGGCATCATGTGTTTCGTTTCTCTTGGAGATCGATTGTTAAACGTCTTTCCTCGGGCGACTGTGAAGCATTTGCCAGCGGAGGAGAAGTAGCACGGAGCAGCATTCAGTACTGCCTACGAGTGTCTTTGCTACCCTACTAGCGGAGCTCCAAGAACAGGCACACATCTTCAGGTACCTTCCAAATGTGGATTCCCCTGCAGCCCCGTAGGCGGGCGTGCAGTACGCCAACCATCAACGGACGTTTTTCCCCTCAAGCCTGTCAGGACGTTGCTCGTCCGTCTTTCCCTCAATAGATGGGAGTAGGCGCGCTTGCGGATGTGTGCGTGTGTGTGGCCACGCGTTTGCTTAGGCATCAGTGTGTGAAAAGGTAGGTGCTTTTCTCTAGCTGCGTGTGCGTGCACGTGGTGCTGGGTGCACATCCCTGGGTGCTCGTGGAAAGGTTTCTGCATGGTTTTCGCTGAAGAATCGTGTGTGTGCACATGGACAAAGAGAAGGCGCAGCAACCAGGTTCCAGCGCCGAAGAAGGCAAAAGGCAAGGTTTCCGGCGCTATCTCCTTCTCTCCGCAGACCTAGTCGCGCAAAGCAAGCCGCTAAGCCGGCGACCGGCAAGAGATCTACAACGAAGCATGCCGAACGGAGAAAATAGCAGCAGCGCATCTGTTCACACCTTGTTTCTGCCATGTGCTTGAACGCCAAGACGTTCGTGCTTCTGTGAGATGAAAGACGTCCTTCTGCATATGTGGTTGCTCACACCGGTGCACTTGTTAGTGTATCCATTCAGTCCTGGGCTGCGGGGCATTCAGAAGTGGCTCTGTGGAGACGTCTGCATAGAGGCAGCTGTCAGAACACGCACACTCGATTGTTCACCAAAACATATGCAGACGCGTCCTTAGCCTGTAGATTTGGATGCACACAGTTCCCTGTGTTCGCAAGAGACAAGGGAATCGCGTCTGTACGCACAGAAGCAATAGCGGACCGTTTCCCTCGGAGTGAACGCGAAGAGCCGTCTATGTACTCGCAGACACGGGAACGTGCCTCAATGCGGTCACAGAGGCAGCAGCTTTTGCACAGATGCTCTGGTGATTCTGGCACTTTCCAGGCACACTCCTGAAAGTCGCGCACACTGCTGTTCACTCGCTAAACGACCTCTTGGGAAACACGTCTCCGGTCGACGGACCGCTCAGATTGCTTCTCGTGTAACTGTGAACTGTGTCAGCGCAGGGAATCCGTCTCTGTTGAGCAGATGTCAATCCTGCCTCGCTTTTGCTTTGTTGCCTCTACCAAGATGATTTCCCGTTTCTCTCTTCACTGGAGCACGCAGACACAGCCAACGCACATCAAGTGTCAAGAGACACGCTCTGCTGAGCTCAACGCTTGTGCAGATGCACATGTGCGACGAAGTCAACACACGTGCTTGTGGAGAGAAAGAAAGGGACTCCCAGGCGTGTGGAGCGACGGGGAGAAAGAGCGGGCGCTGAGGAACACAGTTTCAAACAGACTGTCTCCACACAAACAGGCACCTGTCTGCAGGTATCCTAGATCTTGATTCTTGAACTTGAGGAAACACGCGTCTGAGCAAAACTCCCAAACGCTTCCAGGAAAGACACAGGCTCTCCCACAAGCACACAGGTGTTTGCCCTCAGCTATAGATCAGGGACAAGCTTGTGAAGAGATGCCCTGCTATTCTTTCGCCTTATGGCATCATGTGTTTCGTTTCTCTTGGAGATCGATTGTTAAACGTCTTTCCTCGGGCGACTGTGAAGCATTTGCCAGCGGAGGAGAAGTAGCACGGAGCAGCATTCAGTACTGCCTACGAGTGTCTTTGCTACCCTACTAGCGGAGCTCCAAGAACAGGCACACATCTTCAGGTACCTTCCAAATGTGGATTCCCCTGCAGCCCCGTAGGCGGGCGTGCAGTACGCCAACCATCAACGGACGTTTTTCCCCTCAAGCCTGTCAGGACGTTGCTCGTCCGTCTTTCCCTCAATAGATGGGAGTAGGCGCGCTTGCGGATGTGTGCGTGTGTGTGGCCACGCGTTTGCTTAGGCATCAGTGTGTGAAAAGGTAGGTGCTTTTCTCTAGCTGCGTGTGCGTGCACGTGGTGCTGGGTGCACATCCCTGGGTGCTCGAGGTAAGGTTTCTGCATGGTTTTCGCTGAGGAATCGTGTGTGTGCACATGGACAAAGAGAAGGCGCAGCAACCAGGTTCCAGCGCCGAAGAAGGCAAAAGGCAAGGTTTCCGGCGCTATCTCCTTCACTCCCCAGTCCTAGTCGCGCAAAGCAAGCCGCTAAGCCGGCGACCGGCAAGAGAGCTACAACGAAGCATGCCGAACGGAGAAAATAGCAGCAGCGCATCTGTTCACACCTTGTTTCTGCCATGTGCTTGAACGCCAAGACGTTCGCGCTTCTGTGAGATGAAAGACGTCCTTCTGCATCTGTGGTTGCTCACACCGGTGCACTTGTTAGTGTATCCATTCAGTCCTGGGCTGCGGGGCATTCAGAAGTGGCTCTGTGGAGACGTCTGCATAGAGGCAGCTGTCAGAACACGCACACTCGATTGTTCACCAAAACATATGCAGACGCGTCCTTAGCCTGTAGATTTGGATGCACAGAGTTCCCTGTGTTCGCAAGAGACAAGGGAATCGCGTCTGTACGCACAGAAGCAATAGCGGACCGTTTCCCTCGGAGTGAACGCGAAAGAGCCGTCTATATACTCGCAGACACGGGAACGTGCCTCAATGCGGTCACAGAGGCAGCAGCTTTTGCACAGATGCTCTGGTGATTCTGGCACTTTCCACGCACACTCCTGAAAGTCGCGCACACTGCTGTTCACTCGCTAAACGACCTCTTGGGAAACACGTCTCCGGTCGATGGACCGCTCAGATTGCTTCTCGTGTAACTGTGAACTGTGTCAGCGCAGGGAATCCGTCTCTGTTGAGCAGATGTCAATCCTGCCTCGCTTTTGCTTTGTTGCCTCTACCAAGATGATTTCCCGTTTCTCTCTTCACTGGAGCACGCAGACACAGCCAACGCACATCAAGTGTCAAGAGACACGCTCTGCTGAGCTCAACGCTTGTGCAGATGCACATGTGCGACGAAGTCAACACACGTGCTTGTGGAGAGAAAGAAAGGGACTCCCAGGCGTGTGGAGCGACGGGGAGAAAGAGCGGGCGCTGAGGAACACAGTTTCAAACAGACTGTCTCCACACAAACAGGCACCTGTCTGCAGGTATCCTAGATCTTGATTCTTGAACTTGAGGAAACACGCGTCTGAGCAAAACTCCCAAACGCTTCCAGGAAAGACACAGGCTCTCCCACAAGCACACAAGTGTTTGCCCTCAGCTATAGATCAGGGACAAGCTTGTGAAGAGATGCCCTGCTATTCTTTCGCCTTATGGCATCATGTGTTTCGTTTCTCTTGGAGATCGATTGTTAAACGTCTTTCCTCGGGCGACTGTGAAGCATTTGCCAGCGGAGGAGAAGTAGCACGGAGCAGCATTCAGTACTGCCTACGAGTGTCTTTGCTACCCTACTAGCGGAGCTCCAAGAACAGGCACACATCTTCAGGTACCTTCCAAATGTGGATTCCCCTGCAGCCCCGTAGGCGGGCGTGCAGTACGCCAACCATCAACGGACGTTTTTCCCCTCAAGCCTGTCAGGACGTTGCTCGTCCGTCTTTCCCTCAATAGATGGGAGTAGGCGCGCTTGCGGATGTGTGCGTGTGTGTGGCCACGCGTTTGCTTAGGCATCAGTGTGTGAAAAGGTAGGTGCTTTTCTCTAGCTGCGTGTGCGTGCACGTGGTGCTGGGTGCACATCCCTGGGTGCTCGAGGTAAGGTTTCTGCATGGTTTTCGCTGAGGAATCGTGTGTGTGCACATGGACAAAGAGAAGGCGCAGCAACCAGGTTCCAGCGCCGAAGAAGGCAAAAGGCAAGGTTTCCGGCGCTATCTCCTTCACTCCCCAGTCCTAGTCGCGCAAAGCAAGCCGCTAAGCCGGCGACCGGCAAGAGAGCTACAACGAAGCATGCCGAACGGAGAAAATAGCAGCAGCTCATCTGTTCACACCTTGTTTCTGCCATGTGCTTGAACGCCAAGACGTTCGCGCTTCTGTGAGATGAAAGACGTCCTTCTGCATATGTGGTTGCTCACACCGGTGCACTTGTTAGTGTATCCATTCAGTCCTGGGCTGCGGGGCATTCAGAAGTGGCTCTGTGGAGACGTCTGCATAGAGGCAGCTGTCAGAACACGCACACTCGATTGTTCACCAAAACATATGCAGACGCGTCCTTAGCCTGTAGATTTGGATGCACAGAGTTCCCTGTGTTCGCAAGAGACAAGGGAATCGCGTCTGTACGCACAGAAGCAATAGCGGACCGTTTCTCTCGTAGTGAACGCGAAGAGCCGTCTATGTACTCGGAGACACGGGAACGTGCCTCAATGCGGTCACAGAGGCAGCAGCTTTTGCACAGATGCTCTGGTGATTCTGGCACTTTCCAGGCACACTCCTGAAAGTCGCGCACACTGCTGTTCACTCGCTAAACGACCTCTTGGGAAACACGTCTCCGGTCGACGGACCGCTCAGATTGCTTCTCGTGTAACTGTGAACTGTGTCAGCGCAGGGAATCCGTCTCTGTTGAGCAGATGTCAATCCTGCCTCGCTTTTGCTTTGTTGCCTCTACCAAGATGATTTCCCGTTTCTCTCTTCACTGGAGCACGCAGACACAGCCAACGCACATCAAGTGTCAAGAGACACGCTCTGCTGAGCTCAACGCTTGTGCAGATGCACATGTGCGACGAAGTCAACACACGTGCTTGTGGAGAGAAAGAAAGGGACTCCCAGGCGTGTGGAGCGACGGGGAGAAAGAGCGGGCGCTGAGGAACACAGTTTCAAACAGACTGTCTCCACACAAACAGGCACCTGTCTGCAGGTATCCTAGATCTTGATTCTTGAACTTGAGGAAACACGCGTCTGAGCAAAACTCCCAAACGCTTCCAGGAAAGACACAGGCTCTCCCACAAGCACACAAGTGTTTGCCCTCAGCTATAGATCAGGGACAAGCTTGTGAAGAGATGCCCTGCTATTCTTTCGCCTTATGGCATCATGTGTTTCGTTTCTCTTGGAGATCGATTGTTAAACGTCTTTCCTCGGGCGACTGTGAAGCATTTGCCAGCGGAGGAGAAGTAGCACGGAGCAGCATTCAGTACTGCCTACGAGTGTCTTTGCTACCCTACTAGCGGAGCTCCAAGAACAGGCACACATCTTCAGGTACCTTCCAAATGTGGATTCCCCTGCAGCCCCGTAGGCGGGCGTGCAGTACGCCAACCATCAACGGACGTTTTTCCCCTCAAGCCTGTCAGGACGTTGCTCGTCCGTCTTTCCCTCAATAGATGGGAGTAGGCGCGCTTGCGGATGTGTGCGTGTGTGTGGCCACGCGTTTGCTTAGGCATCAGTGTGTGAAAAGGTAGGTGCTTTTCTCTAGCTGCGTGTGCGTGCACGTGGTGCTGGGTGCACATCCCTGGGTGCTCGAGGTAAGGTTTCTGCATGGTTTTCGCTGAGGAATCGTGTGTGTGCACATGGACAAAGAGAAGGCGCAGCAACCAGGTTCCAGCGCCGAAGAAGGCAAAAGGCAAGGTTTCCGGCGCTATCTCCTTCACTCCCCAGTCCTAGTCGCGCAAAGCAAGCCGCTAAGCCGGCGACCGGCAAGAGAGCTACAACGAAGCATGCCGAACGGAGAAAATAGCAGCAGCTCATCTGTTCACACCTTGTTTCTGCCATGTGCTTGAACGCCAAGACGTTCGCGCTTCTGTGAGATGAAAGACGTCCTTCTGCATATGTGGTTGCTCACACCGGTGCACTTGTTAGTGTATCCATTCAGTCCTGGGCTGCGGGGCATTCAGAAGTGGCTCTGTGGAGACGTCTGCATAGAGGCAGCTGTCAGAACACGCACACTCGATTGTTCACCAAAACATATGCAGACGCGTCCTTAGCCTGTACATTTGGATGCACAGAGTTCCCTGTGTTCGCAAGAGACAAGGGAATCGCGTCTGTACGCACAGAAGCAATAGCGGACCGTTTCCCTCGGAGCGAACGCGAAAGAGCCGTCTATATACTCGCAGACACGGGAACGTGCCTCAATGCGGTCACAGAGGCAGCAGCTTTTGCACAGATGCTCTGGTGATTCTGGCACTTTCCACGCACACTCCTGAAAGTCGCGCACACTGCTGTTCACTCGCTAAACGACCTCTTGGGAAACACGTCTCCGGTCGATGGACCGCTCAGATTGCTTCTCGTGTAACTGTGAACTGTGTCAGCGCAGGGAATCCGTCTCTGTTGAGCAGATGTCAATCCTGCCTCGCTTTTGCTTTGTTGCCTCTACCAAGATGATTTCCCGTTTCTCTCTTCACTGGAGCACGCAGACACAGCCAACGCACATCAAGTGTCAAGAGACACACTCTGCTGAGCTCAACGCTTGTGCAGATGCACATGTGCGACGAAGTCAACACACGTGCTTGTGGAGAGAAAGAAAGGGACTCCCAGGCGTGTGGAGCGACGGGGAGAAAGAGCGGGCGCTGAGGAACACAGTTTCAAACAGACTGTCTCCACACAAACAGGCACCTGTCTGCAGGTATCCTAGATCTTGATTCTTGAACTTGAGGAAACACGCGTCTGAGCAAAACTCCCAAACGCTTCCAGGAAAGACACAGGCTCTCCCACAAGCACACAAGTGTTTGCCCTCAGCTATACATCAGGGACAAGCTTGTGAAGAGATGCCCTGCTATTCTTTCGCCTTATGGCATCATGTGTTTCGTTTCTCTTGGAGATCGATTGTTAAACGTCTTTCCTCGGGCGACTGTGAAGCATTTGCCAGCGGAGGAGAAGTAGCACGGAGCAGCATTCAGTACTGCCTACGAGTGTCTTTGCTACCCTACTAGCGGAGCTCCAAGAACAGGCACACATCTTCAGGTACCTTCCAAATGTGGATTCCCCTGCAGCCCCGTAGGCGGGCGTGCAGTACGCCAACCATCAACGGACGTTTTTCCCCTCAAGCCTGTCAGGACGTTGCTCGTCCGTCTTTCCCTCAATAGATGGGAGTAGGCGCGCTTGCGGATGTGTGCGTGTGTGTGGCCACGCGTTTGCTTAGGCATCAGTGTGTGAAAAGGTAGGTGCTTTTCTCTAGCTGCGTGTGCGTGCACGTGGTGCTGGGTGCACATCCCTGGGTGCTCGAGGTAAGGTTTCTGCATGGTTTTCGCTGAGGAATCGTGTGTGTGCACATGGACAAAGAGAAGGCGCAGCAACCAGGTTCCAGCGCCGAAGAAGGCAAAAGGCAAGGTTTCCGGCGCTATCTCCTTCACTCCCCAGTCCTAGTCGCGCAAAGCAAGCCGCTAAGCCGGCGACCGGCAAGAGAGCTACAACGAAGCATGCCGAACGGAGAAAATAGCAGCAGCTCATCTGTTCACACCTTGTTTCTGCCATGTGCTTGAACGCCAAGACGTTCGCGCTTCTGTGAGATGAAAGACGTCCTTCTGCATATGTGGTTGCTCACACCGGTGCACTTGTTAGTGTATCCATTCAGTCCTGGGCTGCGGGGCATTCAGAAGTGGCTCTGTGGAGACGTCTGCATAGAGGCAGCTGTCAGAACACGCACACTCGATTGTTCACCAAAACATATGCAGACGCGTCCTTAGCCTGTAGATTTGGATGCACAGAGTTCCCTGTGTTCGCAAGAGACAAGGGAATCGCGTCTGTACGCACAGAAGCAATAGCGGACCGTTTCCCTCGGAGTGAACGCGAAAGAGCCGTCTATATACTCGCAGACACGGGAACGTGCCTCAATGCGGTCACAGAGGCAGCAGCTTTTGCACAGATGCTCTGGTGATTCTGGCACTTTCCACGCACACTCCTGAAAGTCGCGCACACTGCTGTTCACTCGCTAAACGACCTCTTGGGAAACACGTCTCCGGTCGATGGACCGCTCAGATTGCTTCTCGTGTAACTGTGAACTGTGTCAGCGCAGGGAATCCGTCTCTGTTGAGCAGATGTCAATCCTGCCTCGCTTTTGCTTTGTTGCCTCTACCAAGATGATTTCCCGTTTCTCTCTTCACTGGAGCAGGCAGACACAGCCAACGCACATCAAGTGTCAAGAGACACGCTCTGCTGAGCTCAACGCTTGTGCAGATGCACATGTGCGACGAAGTCAACACACGTGCTTGTGGAGAGAAAGAAAGGGACTCCCAGGCGTGTGGAGCGACGGGGAGAAAGAGCGGGCGCTGAGGAACACAGTTTCAAACAGACTGTCTCCACACAAACAGGCACCTGTCTGCAGGTATCCTAGATCTTGATTCTTGAACTTGAGGAAACACGCGTCTGAGCAAAACTCCCAAACGCTTCCAGGAAAGACACAGGCTCTCCCACAAGCACACAAGTGTTTGCCCTCAGCTATAGATCAGGGACAAGCTTGTGAAGAGATGCCCTGCTATTCTTTCGCCTTATGGCATCATGTGTTTCGTTTCTCTTGGAGATCGATTGTTAAACGTCTTTCCTCGGGCGACTGTGAAGCATTTGCCAGCGGAGGAGAAGTAGCACGGAGCAGCATTCAGTACTGCCTACGAGTGTCTTTGCTACCCTACTAGCGGAGCTCCAAGAACAGGCACACATCTTCAGGTACCTTCCAAATGTGGATTCCCCTGCAGCCCCGTAGGCGGGCGTGCAGTACGCCAACCATCAACGGACGTTTTTCCCCTCAAGCCTGTCAGGACGTTGCTCGTCCGTCTTTCCCTCAATAGATGGGAGTAGGCGCGCTTGCGGATGTGTGCGTGTGTGTGGCCACGCGTTTGCTTAGGCATCAGTGTGTGAAAAGGTAGGTGCTTTTCTCTAGCTGCGTGTGCGTGCACGTGGTGCTGGGTGCACATCCCTGGGTGCTCGAGGTAAGGTTTCTGCATGGTTTTCGCTGAGGAATCGTGTGTGTGCACATGGACAAAGAGAAGGCGCAGCAACCAGGTTCCAGCGCCGAAGAAGGCAAAAGGCAAGGTTTCCGGCGCTATCTCCTTCACTCCCCAGTCCTAGTCGCGCAAAGCAAGCCGCTAAGCCGGCGACCGGCAAGAGAGCTACAACGAAGCATGCCGAACGGAGAAAATAGCAGCAGCGCACCTGTTCACACCTTGTTTCTGCCATGTGCTTGAACGCCAAGACGTTCGCGCTTCTGTGAGATGAAAGACGTCCTTCTGCATATGTGGTTGCTCACACCGGTGCACTTGTTAGTGTATCCATTCAGTCCTGGGCTGCGGGGCATTCAGAAGTGGCTCTGTGGAGACGTCTGCATAGAGGCAGCTGTCAGAACACGCACACTCGATTGTTCACCAAAACATATGCAGACGCGTCCTTAGCCTGTACATTTGGATGCACACAGTTCCCTGTGTTCGCAAGAGACAAGGGAATCGCGTCTGTACGCACAGAAGCAATAGCGGACCGTTTCCCTCGGAGCGAACGCGAAAGAGCCGTCTATATACTCGCAGACACGGGAACGTGCCTCAATGCGGTCACAGAGGCAGCAGTTTTTGCACAGATGCTCTGGTGATTCTGGCACTTTCCAGGCACACTCCTGAAAGTCGCGCACACTGCTGTTCACTCGCTAAACGACCTCTTGGGAAACACGTCTCCGGTCGATGGACCGCTCAGATTGCTTCTCGTGTAACTGTGAACTGTGTCAGCGCAGGGAATCCGTCTCTGTTGAGCAGATGTCAATCCTGCCTCGCTTTTGCTTTGTTGCCTCTACCAAGATGATTTCCCGTTTCTCTCTTCACTGGAGCACGCAGACACAGCCAACGCACATCAAGTGTCAAGAGACACACTCTGCTGAGCTCAACGCTTGTGCAGATGCACATGTGCGACGAAGTCAACACACGTGCTTGTGGAGAGAAAGAAAGGGACTCCCAGGCGTGTGGAGCGACGGGGAGAAAGAGCGGGCGCTGAGGAACACAGTTTCAAACAGACTGTCTCCACACAAACAGGCACCTGTCTGCAGGTATCCTAGATCTTGATTCTTGAACTCGAGGAAACACGCGTCTGAGCAAAACTCCCAAACGCTTCCAGGAAAGACACAGGCTCTCCCACAAGCACACAAGTGTTTGCCCTCAGCTATAGATCAGGGACAAGCTTGTGAAGAGATGCCCTGCTATTCTTTCGCCTTATGGCATCATGTGTTTCGTTTCTCTTGGAGATCGATTGTTAAACGTCTTTCCTCCGGCGACTGTGAAGCATTTGCCAGCGGAGGAGAAGTAGCACGGAGCAGCATTCAGTACTGCCTACGAGTGTCTTTGCTACCCTACTAGCGGAGCTCCAAGAACAGGCACACATCTTCAGGTACCTTCCAAATGTGGATTCCCCTGCAGCCCCGTAGGCGGGCGTGCAGTACGCCAACCATCAACGGACGTTTTTCCCCTCAAGCCTGTCAGGACGTTGCTCGTCCGTCTTTCCCTCAATAGATGGGAGTAGGCGCGCTTGCGGATGTGTGCGTGTGTGTGGCCACGCGTTTGCTTAGGCATCAGTGTGTGAAAAGGTAGGTGCTTTTCTCTAGCTGCGTGTGCGTGCACGTGGGGCTGGGTGCACATCCCTGGGTGCTCGAGGTAAGGTTTCTGCATGGTTTTCGCTGAGGAATCGTGTGTGTGCACATGGACAAAGAGAAGGCGCAGCAACCAGGTTCCAGCGCCGAAGAAGGCAAAAGGCAAGGTTTCCGGCGCTATCTCCTTCACTCCCCAGTCCTAGTCGCGCAAAGCAAGCCGCTAAGCCGGCGACCGGCAAGAGAGCTACAACGAAGCATGCCGAACGGAGAAAATAGCAGCAGCGCATCTGTTCACACCTTGTTTCTGCCATGTGCTTGAACGCCAAGACGTTCGCGCTTCTGTGAGATGAAAGACGTCCTTCTGCATATGTGGTTGCTCACACCGGTGCACTTGTTAGTGTATCCATTCAGTCCTGGGCTGCGGGGCATTCAGAAGTGGCTCTGTGGAGACGTCTGCATAGAGGCAGCTGTCAGAACACGCACACTCGATTGTTCACCAAAACATATGCAGACGCGTCCTTAGCCTGTAGATTTGGATGCACAGAGTTCCCTGTGTTCGCAAGAGACAAGGGAATCGCGTCTGTACGCACAGAAGCAGTAGCGGACCGTTTCCCTCGGAGTGAACGCGAAAGAGCCGTCTATATACTCGCAGACACGGGAACGTGCCTCAATGCGGTCACAGAGGCAGCAGCTTTTGCACAGATGCTCTGGTGATTCTGGCACTTTCCAGGCACACTCCTGAAAGTCGCGCACACTGCTGTTCACTCGCTAAACGACCTCTTGGGAAACACGTCTCCGGTCGATGGACCGCTCAGATTGCTTCTCGTGTAACTGTGAACTGTGTCAGCGCAGGGAATCCGTCTCTGTTGAGCAGATGTCAATCCTGCCTCGCTTTTGCTTTGTTGCCTCTACCAAGATGATTTCCCGTTTCTCTCTTCACTGGAGCACGCAGACACAGCCAACGCACATCAAGTGTCAAGAGACACACTCTGCTGAGCTCAACGCTTGTGCAGATGCACATGTGCGACGAAGTCAACACACGTGCTTGTGGAGAGAAAGAAAGGGACTCCCAGGCGTGTGGAGCGACGGGGAGAAAGAGCGGGCGCTGAGGAACACAGTTTCAAACAGACTGTCTCCACACAAACAGGCACCTGTCTGCAGGTATCCTAGATCTTGATTCTTGAACTTGAGGAAACACGCGTCTGAGCAAAACTCCCAAACGCTTCCAGGAAAGACACAGGCTCTCCCACAAGCACACAAGTGTTTGCCCTCAGCTATAGATCAGGGACAAGCTTGTGAAGAGATGCCCTGCTATTCTTTCGCCTTATGGCATCATGTGTTTCGTTTCTCTTGGAGATCGATTGTTAAACGTCTTTCCTCGGGCGACTGTGAAGCATTTGCCAGCGGAGGAGAAGTAGCACGGAGCAGCATTCAGTACTGCCTACGAGTGTCTTTGCTACCCTACTAGCGGAGCTCCAAGAGCAGGCACACATCTTCAGGTACCTTCCAAATGTGGATTCCCCTGCAGCCCCGTAGGCGGGCGTGCAGTACGCCAACCATCAACGGACGTTTTTCCCCTCAAGCCTGTCAGGACGTTGCTCGTCCGTCTTTCCCTCAATAGATGGGAGTAGGCGCGCTTGCGGATGTGTGCGTGTGTGTGGCCACGCGTTTGCTTAGGCATCAGTGTGTGAAAAGGTAGGTGCTTTTCTCTAGCTGCGTGTGCGTGCACGTGGGGCTGGGTGCACATCCCTGGGTGCTCGAGGTAAGGTTTCTGCATGGTTTTCGCTGAGGAATCGTGTGTGTGCACATGGACAAAGAGAAGGCGCAGCAACCAGGTTCCAGCGCCGAAGAAGGCAAAAGGCAAGGTTTCCGGCGCTATCTCCTTCACTCCCCAGTCCTAGTCGCGCAAAGCAAGCCGCTAAGCCGGCGACCGGCAAGAGAGCTACAACGAAGCATGCCGAACGGAGAAAATAGCAGCAGCGCATCTGTTCACACCTTGTTTCTGCCATGTGCTTGAACGCCAAGACGTTCGCGCTTCTGTGAGATGAAAGACGTCCTTCTGCATATGTGGTTGCTCACACCGGTGCACTTGTTAGTGTATCCATTCAGTCCTGGGCTGCGGGGCATTCAGAAGTGGCTCTGTGGAGACGTCTGCATAGAGGCAGCTGTCAGAACACGCACACTCGATTGTTCACCAAAACATATGCAGACGCGTCCTTAGCCTGTAGATTTGGATGCACAGAGTTCCCTGTGTTCGCAAGAGACAAGGGAATCGCGTCTGTACGCACAGAAGCAATAGCGGACCGTTTCCCTCGGAGTGAACGCGAAAGAGCCGTCTATATACTCGCAGACACGGGAACGTGCCTCAATGCGGTCACAGAGGCAGCAGCTTTTGCACAGATGCTCTGGTGATTCTGGCACTTTCCAGGCACACTCCTGAAAGTCGCGCACACTGCTGTTCACTCGCTAAACGACCTCTTGGGAAACACGTCTCCGGTCGATGGACCGCTCAGATTGCTTCTCGTGTAACTGTGAACTGTGTCAGCGCAGGGAATCCGTCTCTGTTGAGCAGATGTCAATCCTGCCTCGCTTTTGCTTTGTTGCCTCTACCAAGATGATTTCCCGTTTCTCTCTTCACTGGAGCACGCAGACACAGCCAACGCACATCAAGTGTCAAGAGACACACTCTGCTGAGCTCAACGCTTGTGCAGATGCACATGTGCGACGAAGTCAACACACGTGCTTGTGGAGAGAAAGAAAGGGACTCCCAGGCGTGTGGAGCGACGGGGAGAAAGAGCGGGCGCTGAGGAACACAGTTTCAAACAGACTGTCTCCACACAAACAGGCACCTGTCTGCAGGTATCCTAGATCTTGATTCTTGAACTTGAGGAAACACGCGTCTGAGCAAAACTCCCAAACGCTTCCAGGAAAGACACAGGCTCTCCCACAAGCACACAAGTGTTTGCCCTCAGCTATAGATCAGGGACAAGCTTGTGAAGAGATGCCCTGCTATTCTTTCGCCTTATGGCATCATGTGTTTCGTTTCTCTTGGAGATCGATTGTTAAACGTCTTTCCTCGGGCGACTGTGAAGCATTTGCCAGCGGAGGAGAAGTAGCACGGAGCAGCATTCAGTACTGCCTACGAGTGTCTTTGCTACCCTACTAGCGGAGCTCCAAGAGCAGGCACACATCTTCAGGTACCTTCCAAATGTGGATTCCCCTGCAGCCCCGTAGGCGGGCGTGCAGTACGCCAACCATCAACGGACGTTTTTCCCCTCAAGCCTGTCAGGACGTTGCTCGTCCGTCTTTCCCTCAATAGATGGGAGTAGGCGCGCTTGCGGATGTGTGCGTGTGTGTGGCCACGCGTTTGCTTAGGCATCAGTGTGTGAAAAGGTAGGTGCTTTTCTCTAGCTGCGTGTGCGTGCACGTGGGGCTGGGTGCACATCCCTGGGTGCTCGAGGTAAGGTTTCTGCATGGTTTTCGCTGAGGAATCGTGTGTGTGCACATGGACAAAGAGAAGGCGCAGCAACCAGGTTCCAGCGCCGAAGAAGGCAAAAGGCAAGGTTTCCGGCGCTATCTCCTTCACTCCCCAGTCCTAGTCGCGCAAAGCAAGCCGCTAAGCCGGCGACCGGCAAGAGAGCTACAACGAAGCATGCCGAACGGAGAAAATAGCAGCAGCGCATCTGTTCACACCTTGTTTCTGCCATGTGCTTGAACGCCAAGACGTTCGCGCTTCTGTGAGATGAAAGACGTCCTTCTGCATATGTGGTTGCTCACACCGGTGCACTTGTTAGTGTATCCATTCAGTCCTGGGCTGCGGGGCATTCAGAAGTGGCTCTGTGGAGACGTCTGCATAGAGGCAGCTGTCAGAACACGCACACTCGATTGTTCACCAAAACATATGCAGACGCGTCCTTAGCCTGTAGATTTGGATGCACAGAGTTCCCTGTGTTCGCAAGAGACAAGGGAATCGCGTCTGTACGCACAGAAGCAATAGCGGACCGTTTCCCTCGGAGCGAACGCGAAAGAGCCGTCTATATACTCGCAGACACGGGAACGTGCCTCAATGCGGTCACAGAGGCAGCAGCTTTTGCACAGATGCTCTGGTGATTCTGGCACTTTCCAGGCACACTCCTGAAAGTCGCGCACACTGCTGTTCACTCGCTAAACGACCTCTTGGGAAACACGTCTCCGGTCGATGGACCGCTCAGATTGCTTCTCGTGTAACTGTGAACTGTGTCAGCGCAGGGAATCCGTCTCTGTTGAGCAGATGTCAATCCTGCCTCGCTTTTGCTTTGTTGCCTCTACCAAGATGATTTCCCGTTTCTCTCTTCACTGGAGCACGCAGACACAGCCAACGCACATCAAGTGTCAAGAGACACACTCTGCTGAGCTCAACGCTTGTGCAGATGCACATGTGCGACGAAGTCAACACACGTGCTTGTGGAGAGAAAGAAAGGGACTCCCAGGCGTGTGGAGCGACGGGGAGAAAGAGCGGGCGCTGAGGAACACAGTTTCAAACAGACTGTCTCCACACAAACAGGCACCTGTCTGCAGGTATCCTAGATCTTGATTCTTGAACTTGAGGAAACACGCGTCTGAGCAAAACTCCCAAACGCTTCCAGGAAAGACACAGGCTCTCCCACAAGCACACAAGTGTTTGCCCTCAGCTATAGATCAGGGACAAGCTTGTGAAGAGATGCCCTGCTATTCTTTCGCCTTATGGCATCATGTGTTTCGTTTCTCTTGGAGATCGATTGTTAAACGTCTTTCCTCGGGCGACTGTGAAGCATTTGCCAGCGGAGGAGAAGTAGCACGGAGCAGCATTCAGTACTGCCTACGAGTGTCTTTGCTACCCTACTAGCGGAGCTCCAAGAGCAGGCACACATCTTCAGGTACCTTCCAAATGTGGATTCCCCTGCAGCCCCGTAGGCGGGCGTGCAGTACGCCAACCATCAACGGACGTTTTTCCCCTCAAGCCTGTCAGGACGTTGCTCGTCCGTCTTTCCCTCAATAGATGGGAGTAGGCGCGCTTGCGGATGTGTGCGTGTGTGTGGCCACGCGTTTGCTTAGGCATCAGTGTGTGAAAAGGTAGGTGCTTTTCTCTAGCTGCGTGTGCGTGCACGTGGGGCTGGGTGCACATCCCTGGGTGCTCGAGGTAAGGTTTCTGCATGGTTTTCGCTGAGGAATCGTGTGTGTGCACATGGACAAAGAGAAGGCGCAGCAACCAGGTTCCAGCGCCGAAGAAGGCAAAAGGCAAGGTTTCCGGCGCTATCTCCTTCACTCCCCAGTCCTAGTCGCGCAAAGCAAGCCGCTAAGCCGGCGACCGGCAAGAGAGCTACAACGAAGCATGCCGAACGGAGAAAATAGCAGCAGCGCATCTGTTCACACCTTGTTTCTGCCATGTGCTTGAACGCCAAGACGTTCGCGCTTCTGTGAGATGAAAGACGTCCTTCTGCATATGTGGTTGCTCACACCGGTGCACTTGTTAGTGTATCCATTCAGTCCTGGGCTGCGGGGCATTCAGAAGTGGCTCTGTGGAGACGTCTGCATAGAGGCAGCTGTCAGAACACGCACACTCGATTGTTCACCAAAACATATGCAGACGCGTCCTTAGCCTGTAGATTTGGATGCACAGAGTTCCCTGTGTTCGCAAGAGACAAGGGAATCGCGTCTGTACGCACAGAAGCAATAGCGGACCGTTTCCCTCGGAGCGAACGCGAAAGAGCCGTCTATATACTCGCAGACACGGGAACGTGCCTCAATGCGGTCACAGAGGCAGCAGCTTTTGCACAGATGCTCTGGTGATTCTGGCACTTTCCAGGCACACTCCTGAAAGTCGCGCACACTGCTGTTCACTCGCTAAACGACCTCTTGGGAAACACGTCTCCGGTCGATGGACCGCTCAGATTGCTTCTCGTGTAACTGTGAACTGTGTCAGCGCAGGGAATCCGTCTCTGTTGAGCAGATGTCAATCCTGCCTCGCTTTTGCTTTGTTGCCTCTACCAAGATGATTTCCCGTTTCTCTCTTCACTGGAGCACGCAGACACAGCCAACGCACATCAAGTGTCAAGAGACACACTCTGCTGAGCTCAACGCTTGTGCAGATGCACATGTGCGACGAAGTCAACACACGTGCTTGTGGAGAGAAAGAAAGGGACTCCCAGGCGTGTGGAGCGACGGGGAGAAAGAGCGGGCGCTGAGGAACACAGTTTCAAACAGACTGTCTCCACACAAACAGGCACCTGTCTGCAGGTATCCTAGATCTTGATTCTTGAACTTGAGGAAACACGCGTCTGAGCAAAACTCCCAAACGCTTCCAGGAAAGACACAGGCTCTCCCACAAGCACACAAGTGTTTGCCCTCAGCTATAGATCAGGGACAAGCTTGTGAAGAGATGCCCTGCTATTCTTTCGCCTTATGGCATCATGTGTTTCGTTTCTCTTGGAGATCGATTGTTAAACGTCTTTCCTCGGGCGACTGTGAAGCATTTGCCAGCGGAGGAGAAGTAGCACGGAGCAGCATTCAGTACTGCCTACGAGTGTCTTTGCTACCCTACTAGCGGAGCTCCAAGAACAGGCACACATCTTCAGGTACCTTCCAAATGTGGATTCCCCTGCAGCCCCGTAGGCGGGCGTGCAGTACGCCAACCATCAACGGACGTTTTTCCCCTCAAGCCTGTCAGGACGTTGCTCGTCCGTCTTTCCCTCAATAGATGGGAGTAGGCGCGCTTGCGGATGTGTGCGTGTGTGTGGCCACGCGTTTGCTTAGGCATCAGTGTGTGAAAAGGTAGGTGCTTTTCTCTAGCTGCGTGTGCGTGCACGTGGTGCTGGGTGCACATCCCTGGGTGCTCGAGGTAAGGTTTCTGCATGGTTTTCGCTGAGGAATCGTGTGTGTGCACATGGACAAAGAGAAGGCGCAGCAACCAGGTTCCAGCGCCGAAGAAGGCAAAAGGCAAGGTTTCCGGCGCTATCTCCTTCACTCCCCAGTCCTAGTCGCGCAAAGCAAGCCGCTAAGCCGGCGACCGGCAAGAGAGCTACAACGAAGCATGCCGAACGGAGAAAATAGCAGCAGCTCATCTGTTCACACCTTGTTTCTGCCATGTGCTTGAACGCCAAGACGTTCGCGCTTCTGTGAGATGAAAGACGTCCTTCTGCATATGTGGTTGCTCACACCGGTGCACTTGTTAGTGTATCCATTCAGTCCTGGGCTGCGGGGCATTCAGAAGTGGCTCTGTGGAGACGTCTGCATAGAGGCAGCTGTCAGAACACGCACACTCGATTGTTCACCAAAACATATGCAGACGCGTCCTTAGCCTGTACATTTGGATGCACAGAGTTCCCTGTGTTCGCAAGAGACAAGGGAATCGCGTCTGTACGCACAGAAGCAATAGCGGACCGTTTCCCTCGGAGCGAACGCGAAAGAGCCGTCTATATACTCGCAGACACGGGAACGTGCCTCAATGCGGTCACAGAGGCAGCAGCTTTTGCACAGATGCTCTGGTGATTCTGGCACTTTCCACGCACACTCCTGAAAGTCGCGCACACTGCTGTTCACTCGCTAAACGACCTCTTGGGAAACACGTCTCCGGTCGATGGACCGCTCAGATTGCTTCTCGTGTAACTGTGAACTGTGTCAGCGCAGGGAATCCGTCTCTGTTGAGCAGATGTCAATCCTGCCTCGCTTTTGCTTTGTTGCCTCTACCAAGATGATTTCCCGTTTCTCTCTTCACTGGAGCACGCAGACACAGCCAACGCACATCAAGTGTCAAGAGACACAGTCTGCTGAGCTCAACGCTTGTGCAGATGCACATGTGCGACGAAGTCAACACACGTGCTTGTGGAGAGAAAGAAAGGGACTCCCAGGCGTGTGGAGCGACGGGGAGAAAGAGCGGGCGCTGAGGAACACAGTTTCAAACAGACTGTCTCCACACAAACAGGCACCTGTCTGCAGGTATCCTAGATCTTGATTCTTGAACTTGAGGAAACACGCGTCTGAGCAAAACTCCCAAACGCTTCCAGGAAAGACACAGGCTCTCCCACAAGCACACAAGTGTTTGCCCTCAGCTATAGATCAGGGACAAGCTTGTGAAGAGATGCCCTGCTATTCTTTCGCCTTATGGCATCATGTGTTTCGTTTCTCTTGGAGATCGATTGTTAAACGTCTTTCCTCGGGCGACTGTGAAGCATTTGCCAGCGGAGGAGAAGTAGCACGGAGCAGCATTCAGTACTGCCTACGAGTGTCTTTGCTACCCTACTAGCGGAGCTCCAAGAACAGGCACACATCTTCAGGTACCTTCCAAATGTGGATTCCCCTGCAGCCCCGTAGGCGGGCGTGCAGTACGCCAACCATCAACGGACGTTTTTCCCCTCAAGCCTGTCAGGACGTTGCTCGTCCGTCTTTCCCTCAATAGATGGGAGTAGGCGCGCTTGCGGATGTGTGCGTGTGTGTGGCCACGCGTTTGCTTAGGCATCAGTGTGTGAAAAGGTAGGTGCTTTTCTCTAGCTGCGTGTGCGTGCACGTGGTGCTGGGTGCACATCCCTGGGTGCTCGAGGTAAGGTTTCTGCATGGTTTTCGCTGAGGAATCGTGTGTGTGCACATGGACAAAGAGAAGGCGCAGCAACCAGGTTCCAGCGCCGAAGAAGGCAAAAGGCAAGGTTTCCGGCGCTATCTCCTTCACTCCCCAGTCCTAGTCGCGCAAAGCAAGCCGCTAAGCCGGCGACCGGCAAGAGAGCTACAACGAAGCATGCCGAACGGAGAAAATAGCAGCAGCGCATCTGTTCACACCTTGTTTCTGCCATGTGCTTGAACGCCAAGACGTTCGCGCTTCTGTGAGATGAAAGACGTCCTTCTGCATATGTGGTTGCTCACACCGGTGCACTTGTTAGTGTATCCATTCAGTCCTGGGCTGCGGGGCATTCAGAAGTGGCTCTGTGGAGACGTCTGCATAGAGGCAGCTGTCAGAACACGCACACTCGATTGTTCACCAAAACATATGCAGACGCGTCCTTAGCCTGTAGATTTGGATGCACAGAGTTCCCTGTGTTCGCAAGAGACAAGGGAATCGCGTCTGTACGCACAGAAGCAATAGCGGACCGTTTCCCTCGGAGTGAACGCGAAAGAGCCGTCTATATACTCGCAGACACGGGAACGTGCCTCAATGCGGTCACAGAGGCAGCAGCTTTTGCACAGATGCTCTGGTGATTCTGGCACTTTCCAGGCACACTCCTGAAAGTCGCGCACACTGCTGTTCACTCGCTAAACGACCTCTTGGGAAACACGTCTCCGGTCGATGGACCGCTCAGATTGCTTCTCGTGTAACTGTGAACTGTGTCAGCGCAGGGAATCCGTCTCTGTTGAGCAGATGTCAATCCTGCCTCGCTTTTGCTTTGTTGCCTCTACCAAGATGATTTCCCGTTTCTCTCTTCACTGGAGCACGCAGACACAGCCAACGCACATCAAGTGTCAAGAGACACACTCTGCTGAGCTCAACGCTTGTGCAGATGCACATGTGCGACGAAGTCAACACACGTGCTTGTGGAGAGAAAGAAAGGGACTCCCAGGCGTGTGGAGCGACGGGGAGAAAGAGCGGGCGCTGAGGAACACAGTTTCAAACAGACTGTCTCCACACAAACAGGCACCTGTCTGCAGGTATCCTAGATCTTGATTCTTGAACTTGAGGAAACACGCGTCTGAGCAAAACTCCCAAACGCTTCCAGGAAAGACACAGGCTCTCCCACAAGCACACAAGTGTTTGCCCTCAGCTATAGATCAGGGACAAGCTTGTGAAGAGATGCCCTGCTATTCTTTCGCCTTATGGCATCATGTGTTTCGTTTCTCTTGGAGATCGATTGTTAAACGTCTTTCCTCGGGCGACTGTGAAGCATTTGCCAGCGGAGGAGAAGTAGCACGGAGCAGCATTCAGTACTGCCTACGAGTGTCTTTGCTACCCTACTAGCGGAGCTCCAAGAACAGGCACACATCTTCAGGTACCTTCCAAATGTGGATTCCCCTGCAGCCCCGTAGGCGGGCGTGCAGTACGCCAACCATCAACGGACGTTTTTCCCCTCAAGCCTGTCAGGACGTTGCTCGTCCGTCTTTCCCTCAATAGATGGGAGTAGGCGCGCTTGCGGATGTGTGCGTGTGTGTGGCCACGCGTTTGCTTAGGCATCAGTGTGTGAAAAGGTAGGTGCTTTTCTCTAGCTGCGTGTGCGTGCACGTGGTGCTGGGTGCACATCCCTGGGTGCTCGAGGTAAGGTTTCTGCATGGTTTTCGCTGAGGAATCGTGTGTGTGCACATGGACAAAGAGAAGGCGCAGCAACCAGGTTCCAGCGCCGAAGAAGGCAAAAGGCAAGGTTTCCGGCGCTATCTCCTTCACTCCCCAGTCCTAGTCGCGCAAAGCAAGCCGCTAAGCCGGCGACCGGCAAGAGAGCTACAACGAAGCATGCCGAACGGAGAAAATAGCAGCAGCTCATCTGTTCACACCTTGTTTCTGCCATGTGCTTGAACGCCAAGACGTTCGCGCTTCTGTGAGATGAAAGACGTCCTTCTGCATATGTGGTTGCTCACACCGGTGCACTTGTTAGTGTATCCATTCAGTCCTGGGCTGCGGGGCATTCAGAAGTGGCTCTGTGGAGACGTCTGCATAGAGGCAGCTGTCAGAACACGCACACTCGATTGTTCACCAAAACATATGCAGACGCGTCCTTAGCCTGTAGATTTGGATGCACAGAGTTCCCTGTGTTCGCAAGAGACAAGGGAATCGCGTCTGTACGCACAGAAGCAATAGCGGACCGTTTCCCTCGGAGCGAACGCGAAAGAGCCGTCTATATACTCGCAGACACGGGAACGTGCCTCAATGCGGTCACAGAGGCAGCAGCTTTTGCACAGATGCTCTGGTGATTCTGGCACTTTCCACGCACACTCCTGAAAGTCGCACACACTGCTGTTCACTCGCTAAACGACCTCTTGGGAAACACGTCTCCGGTCGATGGACCGCTCAGATTGCTTCTCGTGTAACTGTGAACTGTGTCAGCGCAGGGAATCCGTCTCTGTTGAGCAGATGTCAATCCTGCCTCGCTTTTGCTTTGTTGCCTCTACCAAGATGATTTCCCGTTTCTCTCTTCACTGGAGCACGCAGACACAGCCAACGCACATCAAGTGTCAAGAGACACACTCTGCTGAGCTCAATGCTTGTGCAGATGCACATGTGCGACGAAGTCAACACACGTGCTTGTGGAGAGAAAGAAAGGGACTCCCAGGCGTGTGGAGCGACGGGGAGAAAGAGCGGGCGCTGAGGAACACAGTTTCAAACAGACTGTCTCCACACAAACAGGCACCTGTCTGCAGGTATCCTAGATCTTGATTCTTGAACTTGAGGAAACACGCGTCTGAGCAAAACTCCCAAACGCTTCCAGGAAAGACACAGGCTCTCCCACAAGCACACAAGTGTTTGCCCTCAGCTATAGATCAGGGACAAGCTTGTGAAGAGATGCCCTGCTATTCTTTCGCCTTATGGCATCATGTGTTTCGTTTCTCTTGGAGATCGATTGTTAAACGTCTTTCCTCGGGCGACTGTGAAGCATTTGCCAGCGGAGGAGAAGTAGCACGGAGCAGCATTCAGTACTGCCTACGAGTGTCTTTGCTACCCTACTAGCGGAGCTCCAAGAACAGGCACACATCTTCAGGTACCTTCCAAATGTGGATTCCCCTGCAGCCCCGTAGGCGGGCGTGCAGTACGCCAACCATCAACGGACGTTTTTCCCCTCAAGCCTGTCAGGACGTTGCTCGTCCGTCTTTCCCTCAATAGATGGGAGTAGGCGCGCTTGCGGATGTGTGCGTGTGTGTGGCCACGCGTTTGCTTAGGCATCAGTGTGTGAAAAGGTAGGTGCTTTTCTCTAGCTGCGTGTGCGTGCACGTGGTGCTGGGTGCACATCCCTGGGTGCTCGAGGTAAGGTTTCTGCATGGTTTTCGCTGAGGAATCGTGTGTGTGCACATGGACAAAGAGAAGGCGCAGCAACCAGGTTCCAGCGCCGAAGAAGGCAAAAGGCAAGGTTTCCGGCGCTATCTCCTTCACTCCCCAGTCCTAGTCGCGCAAAGCAAGCCGCTAAGCCGGCGACCGGCAAGAGAGCTACAACGAAGCATGCCGAACGGAGAAAATAGCAGCAGCTCATCTGTTCACACCTTGTTTCTGCCATGTGCTTGAACGCCAAGACGTTCGCGCTTCTGTGAGATGAAAGACGTCCTTCTGCATATGTGGTTGCTCACACCGGTGCACTTGTTAGTGTATCCATTCAGTCCTGGGCTGCGGGGCATTCAGAAGTGGCTCTGTGGAGACGTCTGCATAGAGGCAGCTGTCAGAACACGCACACTCGATTGTTCACCAAAACATATGCAGACGCGTCCTTAGCCTGTAGATTTGGATGCACAGAGTTCCCTGTGTTCGCAAGAGACAAGGGAATCGCGTCTGTACGCACAGAAGCAATAGCGGACCGTTTCCCTCGGAGCGAACGCGAAAGAGCCGTCTATATACTCGCAGACACGGGAACGTGCCTCAATGCGGTCACAGAGGCAGCAGCTTTTGCACAGATGCTCTGGTGATTCTGGCACTTTCCACGCACACTCCTGAAAGTCGCACACACTGCTGTTCACTCGCTAAACGACCTCTTGGGAAACACGTCTCCGGTCGATGGACCGCTCAGATTGCTTCTCGTGTAACTGTGAACTGTGTCAGCGCAGGGAATCCGTCTCTGTTGAGCAGATGTCAATCCTGCCTCGCTTTTGCTTTGTTGCCTCTACCAAGATGATTTCCCGTTTCTCTCTTCACTGGAGCACGCAGACACAGCCAACGCACATCAAGTGTCAAGAGACACACTCTGCTGAGCTCAATGCTTGTGCAGATGCACATGTGCGACGAAGTCAACACACGTGCTTGTGGAGAGAAAGAAAGGGACTCCCAGGCGTGTGGAGCGACGGGGAGAAAGAGCGGGCGCTGAGGAACACAGTTTCAAACAGACTGTCTCCACACAAACAGGCACCTGTCTGCAGGTATCCTAGATCTTGATTCTTGAACTTGAGGAAACACGCGTCTGAGCAAAACTCCCAAACGCTTCCAGGAAAGACACAGGCTCTCCCACAAGCACACAAGTGTTTGCCCTCAGCTATAGATCAGGGACAAGCTTGTGAAGAGATGCCCTGCTATTCTTTCGCCTTATGGCATCATGTGTTTCGTTTCTCTTGGAGATCGATTGTTAAACGTCTTTCCTCGGGCGACTGTGAAGCATTTGCCAGCGGAGGAGAAGTAGCACGGAGCAGCATTCAGTACTGCCTACGAGTGTCTTTGCTACCCTACTAGCGGAGCTCCAAGAACAGGCACACATCTTCAGGTACCTTCCAAATGTGGATTCCCCTGCAGCCCCGTAGGCGGGCGTGCAGTACGCCAACCATCAACGGACGTTTTTCCCCTCAAGCCTGTCAGGACGTTGCTCGTCCGTCTTTCCCTCAATAGATGGGAGTAGGCGCGCTTGCGGATGTGTGCGTGTGTGTGGCCACGCGTTTGCTTAGGCATCAGTGTGTGAAAAGGTAGGTGCTTTTCTCTAGCTGCGTGTGCGTGCACGTGGTGCTGGGTGCACATCCCTGGGTGCTCGAGGTAAGGTTTCTGCATGGTTTTCGCTGAGGAATCGTGTGTGTGCACATGGACAAAGAGAAGGCGCAGCAACCAGGTTCCAGCGCCGAAGAAGGCAAAAGGCAAGGTTTCCGGCGCTATCTCCTTCACTCCCCAGTCCTAGTCGCGCAAAGCAAGCCGCTAAGCCGGCGACCGGCAAGAGAGCTACAACGAAGCATGCCGAACGGAGAAAATAGCAGCAGCTCATCTGTTCACACCTTGTTTCTGCCATGTGCTTGAACGCCAAGACGTTCGCGCTTCTGTGAGATGAAAGACGTCCTTCTGCATATGTGGTTGCTCACACCGGTGCACTTGTTAGTGTATCCATTCAGTCCTGGGCTGCGGGGCATTCAGAAGTGGCTCTGTGGAGACGTCTGCATAGAGGCAGCTGTCAGAACACGCACACTCGATTGTTCACCAAAACATATGCAGACGCGTCCTTAGCCTGTACATTTGGATGCACAGAGTTCCCTGTGTTCGCAAGAGACAAGGGAATCGCGTCTGTACGCACAGAAGCAATAGCGGACCGTTTCCCTCGGAGCGAACGCGAAAGAGCCGTCTATATACTCGCAGACACGGGAACGTGCCTCAATGCGGTCACAGAGGCAGCAGCTTTTGCACAGATGCTCTGGTGATTCTGGCACTTTCCACGCACACTCCTGAAAGTCGCGCACACTGCTGTTCACTCGCTAAACGACCTCTTGGGAAACACGTCTCCGGTCGATGGACCGCTCAGATTGCTTCTCGTGTAACTGTGAACTGTGTCAGCGCAGGGAATCCGTCTCTGTTGAGCAGATGTCAATCCTGCCTCGCTTTTGCTTTGTTGCCTCTACCAAGATGATTTCCCGTTTCTCTCTTCACTGGAGCACGCAGACACAGCCAACGCACATCAAGTGTCAAGAGACACAACTCTGCTGAGCTCAACGCTTGTGCAGATGCACATGTGCGACGAAGTCAACACACGTGCTTGTGGAGAGAAAGAAAGGGACTCCCAGGCGTGTGGAGCGACGGGGAGAAAGAGCGGGCGCTGAGGAACACAGTTTCAAACAGACTGTCTCCACACAAACAGGCACCTGTCTGCAGGTATCCTAGATCTTGATTCTTGAACTTGAGGAAACACGCGTCTGAGCAAAACTCCCAAACGCTTCCAGGAAAGACACAGGCTCTCCCACAAGCACACAAGTGTTTGCCCTCAGCTATAGATCAGGGACAAGCTTGTGAAGAGATGCCCTGCTATTCTTTCGCCTTATGGCATCATGTGTTTCGTTTCTCTTGGAGATCGATTGTTAAACGTCTTTCCTCGGGCGACTGTGAAGCATTTGCCAGCGGAGGAGAAGTAGCACGGAGCAGCATTCAGTACTGCCTACGAGTGTCTTTGCTACCCTACTAGCGGAGCTCCAAGAACAGGCACACATCTTCAGGTACCTTCCAAATGTGGATTCCCCTGCAGCCCCGTAGGCGGGCGTGCAGTACGCCAACCATCAACGGACGTTTTTCCCCTCAAGCCTGTCAGGACGTTGCTCGTCCGTCTTTCCCTCAATAGATGGGAGTAGGCGCGCTTGCGGATGTGTGCGTGTGTGTGGCCACGCGTTTGCTTAGGCATCAGTGTGTGAAAAGGTAGGTGCTTTTCTCTAGCTGCGTGTGCGTGCACGTGGTGCTGGGTGCACATCCCTGGGTGCTCGAGGTAAGGTTTCTGCATGGTTTTCGCTGAGGAATCGTGTGTGTGCACATGGACAAAGAGAAGGCGCAGCAACCAGGTTCCAGCGCCGAAGAAGGCAAAAGGCAAGGTTTCCGGCGCTATCTCCTTCACTCCCCAGTCCTAGTCGCGCAAAGCAAGCCGCTAAGCCGGCGACCGGCAAGAGAGCTACAACGAAGCATGCCGAACGGAGAAAATAGCAGCAGCTCATCTGTTCACACCTTGTTTCTGCCATGTGCTTGAACGCCAAGACGTTCGCGCTTCTGTGAGATGAAAGACGTCCTTCTGCATATGTGGTTGCTCACACCGGTGCACTTGTTAGTGTATCCATTCAGTCCTGGGCTGCGGGGCATTCAGAAGTGGCTCTGTGGAGACGTCTGCATAGAGGCAGCTGTCAGAACACGCACACTCGATTGTTCACCAAAACATATGCAGACGCGTCCTTAGCCTGTAGATTTGGATGCACAGAGTTCCCTGTGTTCGCAAGAGACAAGGGAATCGCGTCTGTACGCACAGAAGCAATAGCGGACCGTTTCCCTCGGAGCGAACGCGAAAGAGCCGTCTATATACTCGCAGACACGGGAACGTGCCTCAATGCGGTCACAGAGGCAGCAGCTTTTGCACAGATGCTCTGGTGATTCTGGCACTTTCCACGCACACTCCTGAAAGTCGCGCACACTGCTGTTCACTCGCTAAACGACCTCTTGGGAAACACGTCTCCGGTCGATGGACCGCTCAGATTGCTTCTCGTGTAACTGTGAACTGTGTCAGCGCAGGGAATCCGTCTCTGTTGAGCAGATGTCAATCCTGCCTCGCTTTTGCTTTGTTGCCTCTACCAAGATGATTTCCCGTTTCTCTCTTCACTGGAGCACGCAGACACAGCCAACGCACATCAAGTGTCAAGAGACACACTCTGCTGAGCTCAATGCTTGTGCAGATGCACATGTGCGACGAAGTCAACACACGTGCTTGTGGAGAGAAAGAAAGGGACTCCCAGGCGTGTGGAGCGATGGGGAGAAAGAGCGGGCGCTGAGGAACACAGTTTCAAACAGACTGTCTCCACACAAACAGGCACCTGTCTGCAGGTATCCTAGATCTTGATTCTTGAACTTGAGGAAACACGCGTCTGAGCAAAACTCCCAAACGCTTCCAGGAAAGACACACGCTCTCCCACAAGCACACAAGTGTTTGCCCTCAGCTATAGATCAGGGACAAGCTTGTGAAGAGATGCCCTGCTATTCTTTCGCCTTATGGCATCATGTGTTTCGTTTCTCTTGGAGATCGATTGTTAAACGTCTTTCCTCGGGCGACTGTGAAGCATTTGCCAGCGGAGGAGAAGTAGCACGGAGCAGCATTCAGTACTGCCTACGAGTGTCTTTGCTACCCTACTAGCGGAGCTCCAAGAACAGGCACACATCTTCAGGTACCTTCCAAATGTGGATTCCCCTGCAGCCCCGTAGGCGGGCGTGCAGTACGCCAACCATCAACGGACGTTTTTCCCCTCAAGCCTGTCAGGACGTTGCTCGTCCGTCTTTCCCTCAATAGATGGGAGTAGGCGCGCTTGCGGATGTGTGCGTGTGTGTGGCCACGCGTTTGCTTAGGCATCAGTGTGTGAAAAGGTAGGTGCTTTTCTCTAGCTGCGTGTGCGTGCACGTGGTGCTGGGTGCACATCCCTGGGTGCTCGAGGTAAGGTTTCTGCATGGTTTTCGCTGAGGAATCGTGTGTGTGCACATGGACAAAGAGAAGGCGCAGCAACCAGGTTCCAGCGCCGAAGAAGGCAAAAGGCAAGGTTTCCGGCGCTATCTCCTTCACTCCCCAGTCCTAGTCGCGCAAAGCAAGCCGCTAAGCCGGCGACCGGCAAGAGAGCTACAACGAAGCATGCCGAACGGAGAAAATAGCAGCAGCTCATCTGTTCACACCTTGTTTCTGCCATGTGCTTGAACGCCAAGACGTTCGCGCTTCTGTGAGATGAAAGACGTCCTTCTGCATATGTGGTTGCTCACACCGGTGCACTTGTTAGTGTATCCATTCAGTCCTGGGCTGCGGGGCATTCAGAAGTGGCTCTGTGGAGACGTCTGCATAGAGGCAGCTGTCAGAACACGCACACTCGATTGTTCACCAAAACATATGCAGACGCGTCCTTAGCCTGTACATTTGGATGCACAGAGTTCCCTGTGTTCGCAAGAGACAAGGGAATCGCGTCTGTACGCACAGAAGCAATAGCGGACCGTTTCCCTCGGAGCGAACGCGAAAGAGCCGTCTATATACTCGCAGACACGGGAACGTGCCTCAATGCGGTCACAGAGGCAGCAGCTTTTGCACAGATGCTCTGGTGATTCTGGCACTTTCCACGCACACTCCTGAAAGTCGCGCACACTGCTGTTCACTCGCTAAACGACCTCTTGGGAAACACGTCTCCGGTCGATGGACCGCTCAGATTGCTTCTCGTGTAACTGTGAACTGTGTCAGCGCAGGGAATCCGTCTCTGTTGAGCAGATGTCAATCCTGCCTCGCTTTTGCTTTGTTGCCTCTACCAAGATGATTTCCCGTTTCTCTCTTCACTGGAGCACGCAGACACAGCCAACGCACATCAAGTGTCAAGAGACACAACTCTGCTGAGCTCAACGCTTGTGCAGATGCACATGTGCGACGAAGTCAACACACGTGCTTGTGGAGAGAAAGAAAGGGACTCCCAGGCGTGTGGAGCGACGGGGAGAAAGAGCGGGCGCTGAGGAACACAGTTTCAAACAGACTGTCTCCACACAAACAGGCACCTGTCTGCAGGTATCCTAGATCTTGATTCTTGAACTTGAGGAAACACGCGTCTGAGCAAAACTCCCAAACGCTTCCAGGAAAGACACAGGCTCTCCCACAAGCACACAAGTGTTTGCCCTCAGCTATAGATCAGGGACAAGCTTGTGAAGAGATGCCCTGCTATTCTTTCGCCTTATGGCATCATGTGTTTCGTTTCTCTTGGAGATCGATTGTTAAACGTCTTTCCTCGGGCGACTGTGAAGCATTTGCCAGCGGAGGAGAAGTAGCACGGAGCAGCATTCAGTACTGCCTACGAGTGTCTTTGCTACCCTACTAGCGGAGCTCCAAGAACAGGCACACATCTTCAGGTACCTTCCAAATGTGGATTCCCCTGCAGCCCCGTAGGCGGGCGTGCAGTACGCCAACCATCAACGGACGTTTTTCCCCTCAAGCCTGTCAGGACGTTGCTCGTCCGTCTTTCCCTCAATAGATGGGAGTAGGCGCGCTTGCGGATGTGTGCGTGTGTGTGGCCACGCGTTTGCTTAGGCATCAGTGTGTGAAAAGGTAGGTGCTTTTCTCTAGCTGCGTGTGCGTGCACGTGGTGCTGGGTGCACATCCCTGGGTGCTCGAGGTAAGGTTTCTGCATGGTTTTCGCTGAGGAATCGTGTGTGTGCACATGGACAAAGAGAAGGCGCAGCAACCAGGTTCCAGCGCCGAAGAAGGCAAAAGGCAAGGTTTCCGGCGCTATCTCCTTCACTCCCCAGTCCTAGTCGCGCAAAGCAAGCCGCTAAGCCGGCGACCGGCAAGAGAGCTACAACGAAGCATGCCGAACGGAGAAAATAGCAGCAGCTCATCTGTTCACACCTTGTTTCTGCCATGTGCTTGAACGCCAAGACGTTCGCGCTTCTGTGAGATGAAAGACGTCCTTCTGCATATGTGGTTGCTCACACCGGTGCACTTGTTAGTGTATCCATTCAGTCCTGGGCTGCGGGGCATTCAGAAGTGGCTCTGTGGAGACGTCTGCATAGAGGCAGCTGTCAGAACACGCACACTCGATTGTTCACCAAAACATATGCAGACGCGTCCTTAGCCTGTAGATTTGGATGCACAGAGTTCCCTGTGTTCGCAAGAGACAAGGGAATCGCGTCTGTACGCACAGAAGCAATAGCGGACCGTTTCCCTTGGAGCGAACGCGAAAGAGCCGTCTATATACTCGCAGACACGGGAACGTGCCTCAATGCGGTCACAGAGGCAGCAGCTTTTGCACAGATGCTCTGGTGATTCTGGCACTTTCCATGCACACTCCTGAAAGTCGCGCACACTGCTGTTCACTCGCTAAACGACCTCTTGGGAAACACGTCTCCGGTCGATGGACCGCTCAGATTGCTTCTCGTGTAACTGTGAACTGTGTCAGCGCAGGGAATCCGTCTCTGTTGAGCAGATGTCAATCCTGCCTCGCTTTTGCTTTGTTGCCTCTACCAAGATGATTTCCCGTTTCTCTCTTCACTGGAGCACGCAGACACAGCCAACGCACATCAAGTGTCAAGAGACACACTCTGCTGAGCTCAATGCTTGTGCAGATGCACATGTGCGACGAAGTCAACACACGTGCTTGTGGAGAGAAAGAAAGGGACTCCCAGGCGTGTGGAGCGACGGGGAGAAAGAGCGGGCGCTGAGGAACACAGTTTCAAACAGACTGTCTCCACACAAACAGGCACCTGTCTGCAGGTATCCTAGATCTTGATTCTTGAACTTGAGGAAACACGCGTCTGAGCAAAACTCCCAAACGCTTCCAGGAAAGACACAGGCTCTCCCACAAGCACACAAGTGTTTGCCCTCAGCTATAGATCAGGGACAAGCTTGTGAAGAGATGCCCTGCTATTCTTTCGCCTTATGGCATCATGTGTTTCGTTTCTCTTGGAGATCGATTGTTAAACGTCTTTCCTCGGGCGACTGTGAAGCATTTGCCAGCGGAGGAGAAGTAGCACGGAGCAGCATTCAGTACTGCCTACGAGTGTCTTTGCTACCCTACTAGCGGAGCTCCAAGAACAGGCACACATCTTCAGGTACCTTCCAAATGTGGATTCCCCTGCAGCCCCGTAGGCGGGCGTGCAGTACGCCAACCATCAACGGACGTTTTTCCCCTCAAGCCTGTCAGGACGTTCCTCGTCCGTCTTTCCCTCAATAGATGGGAGTAGGCGCGCTTGCGGATGTGTGCGTGTGTGTGGCCACGCTTTTGCTTAGGCATCAGTGTGTGAAAAGGTAGGTGCTTTTCTCTAGCTGCGTGTGCGTGCACGTGGTGCTGGGTGCACATCCCTGGGTGCTCGAGGTAAGGTTTCTGCATGGTTTTCGCTGAGGAATCGTGTGTGTGCACATGGACAAAGAGAAGGCGCAGCAACCAGGTTCCAGCGCCGAAGAAGGCAAAAGGCAAGGTTTCCGGCGTTATCTCCTTCACTCCCCAGTCCTAGTCGCGCAAAGCAAGCCGCTAAGCCGGCGACCGGCAAGAGAGCTACAACGAAGCATGCCGAACGGAGAAAATAGCAGCAGCTCATCTGTTCACACCTTGTTTCTGCCATGTGCTTGAACGCCAAGACGTTCGCGCTTCTGTGAGATGAAAGACGTCCTTCTGCATATGTGGTTGCTCACACCGGTGCACTTGTTAGTGTATCCATTCAGTCCTGGGCTGCGGGGCATTCAGAAGTGGCTCTGTGGAGACGTCTGCATAGAGGCAGCTGTCAGAACACGCACACTCGATTGTTCACCAAAACATATGCAGACGCGTCCTTAGCCTGTAGATTTGGATGCACAGAGTTCCCTGTGTTCGCAAGAGACAAGGGAATCGCGTCTGTACGCACAGAAGCAATAGCGGACCGTTTCCCTTGGAGCGAACGCGAAAGAGCCGTCTATATACTCGCAGACACGGGAACGTGCCTCAATGCGGTCACAGAGGCAGCAGCTTTTGCACAGATGCTCTGGTGATTCTGGCACTTTCCACGCACACTCCTGAAAGTCGCGCACACTGCTGTTCACTCGCTAAACGACCTCTTGGGAAACACGTCTCCGGTCGATGGACCGCTCAGATTGCTTCTCGTGTAACTGTGAACTGTGTCAGCGCAGGGAATCCGTCTCTGTTGAGCAGATGTCAATCCTGCCTCGCTTTTGCTTTGTTGCCTCTACCAAGATGATTTCCCGTTTCTCTCTTCACTGGAGCACGCAGACACAGCCAACGCACATCAAGTGTCAAGAGACACACTCTGCTGAGCTCAATGCTTGTGCAGATGCACATGTGCGACGAAGTCAACACACGTGCTTGTGGAGAGAAAGAAAGGGACTCCCAGGCGTGTGGAGCGACGGGGAGAAAGAGCGGGCGCTGAGGAACACAGTTTCAAACAGACTGTCTCCACACAAACAGGCACCTGTCTGCAGGTATCCTAGATCTTGATTCTTGAACTTGAGGAAACACGCGTCTGAGCAAAACTCCCAAACGCTTCCAGGAAAGACACAGGCTCTCCCACAAGCACACAAGTGTTTGCCCTCAGCTATAGATCAGGGACAAGCTTGTGAAGAGATGCCCTGCTATTCTTTCGCCTTATGGCATCATGTGTTTCGTTTCTCTTGGAGATCGATTGTTAAACGTCTTTCCTCGGGCGACTGTGAAGCATTTGCCAGCGGAGGAGAAGTAGCACGGAGCAGCATTCAGTACTGCCTACGAGTGTCTTTGCTACCCTACTAGCGGAGCTCCAAGAACAGGCACACATCTTCAGGTACCTTCCAAATGTGGATTCCCCTGCAGCCCCGTAGGCGGGCGTGCAGTACGCCAACCATCAACGGACGTTTTTCCCCTCAAGCCTGTCAGGACGTTCCTCGTCCGTCTTTCCCTCAATAGATGGGAGTAGGCGCGCTTGCGGATGTGTGCGTGTGTGTGGCCACGCTTTTGCTTAGGCATCAGTGTGTGAAAAGGTAGGTGCTTTTCTCTAGCTGCGTGTGCGTGCACGTGGTGCTGGGTGCACATCCCTGGGTGCTCGAGGTAAGGTTTCTGCATGGTTTTCGCTGAGGAATCGTGTGTGTGCACATGGACAAAGAGAAGGCGCAGCAACCAGGTTCCAGCGCCGAAGAAGGCAAAAGGCAAGGTTTCCGGCGTTATCTCCTTCACTCCCCAGTCCTAGTCGCGCAAAGCAAGCCGCTAAGCCGGCGACCGGCAAGAGAGCTACAACGAAGCATGCCGAACGGAGAAAATAGCAGCAGCTCATCTGTTCACACCTTGTTTCTGCCATGTGCTTGAACGCCAAGACGTTCGCGCTTCTGTGAGATGAAAGACGTCCTTCTGCATATGTGGTTGCTCACACCGGTGCACTTGTTAGTGTATCCATTCAGTCCTGGGCTGCGGGGCATTCAGAAGTGGCTCTGTGGAGACGTCTGCATAGAGGCAGCTGTCAGAACACGCACACTCGATTGTTCACCAAAACATATGCAGACGCGTCCTTAGCCTGTAGATTTGGATGCACAGAGTTCCCTGTGTTCGCAAGAGACAAGGGAATCGCGTCTGTACGCACAGAAGCAATAGCGGACCGTTTCCCTCGGAGCGAACGCGAAAGAGCCGTCTATATACTCGCAGACACGGGAACGTGCCTCAATGCGGTCACAGAGGCAGCAGCTTTTGCACAGATGCTCTGGTGATTCTGGCACTTTCCACGCACACTCCTGAAAGTCGCGCACACTGCTGTTCACTCGCTAAACGACCTCTTGGGAAACACGTCTCCGGTCGATGGACCGCTCAGATTGCTTCTCGTGTAACTGTGAACTGTGTCAGCGCAGGGAATCCGTCTCTGTTGAGCAGATGTCAATCCTGCCTCGCTTTTGCTTTGTTGCCTCTACCAAGATGATTTCCCGTTTCTCTCTTCACTGGAGCACGCAGACACAGCCAACGCACATCAAGTGTCAAGAGACACACTCTGCTGAGCTCAACGCTTGTGCAGATGCACATGTGCGACGAAGTCAACACACGTGCTTGTGGAGAGAAAGAAAGGGACTCCCAGGCGTGTGGAGCGACGGGGAGAAAGAGCGGGCGCTGAGGAACACAGTTTCAAACAGACTGTCTCCACACAAACAGGCACCTGTCTGCAGGTATCCTAGATCTTGATTCTTGAACTTGAGGAAACACGCGTCTGAGCAAAACTCCCAAACGCTTCCAGGAAAGACACAGGCTCTCCCACAAGCACACAAGTGTTTGCCCTCAGCTATAGATCAGGGACAAGCTTGTGAAGAGATGCCCTGCTATTCTTTCGCCTTATGGCATCATGTGTTTCGTTTCTCTTGGAGATCGATTGTTAAACGTCTTTCCTCGGGCGACTGTGAAGCATTTGCCAGCGGAGGAGAAGTAGCACGGAGCAGCATTCAGTACTGCCTACGAGTGTCTTTGCTACCCTACTAGCGGAGCTCCAAGAACAGGCACACATCTTCAGGTACCTTCCAAATGTGGATTCCCCTGCAGCCCCGTAGGCGGGCGTGCAGTACGCCAACCATCAACGGACGTTTTTCCCCTCAAGCCTGTCAGGACGTTGCTCGTCCGTCTTTCCCTCAATAGATGGGAGTAGGCGCGCTTGCGGATGTGTGCGTGTGTGTGGCCACGCGTTTGCTTAGGCATCAGTGTGTGAAAAGGTAGGTGCTTTTCTCTAGCTGCGTGTGCGTGCACGTGGTGCTGGGTGCACATCCCTGGGTGCTCGAGGTAAGGTTTCTGCATGGTTTTCGCTGAGGAATCGTGTGTGTGCACATGGACAAAGAGAAGGCGCAGCAACCAGGTTCCAGCGCCGAAGAAGGCAAAAGGCAAGGTTTCCGGCGCTATCTCCTTCACTCCCCAGTCCTAGTCGCGCAAAGCAAGCCGCTAAGCCGGCGACCGGCAAGAGAGCTACAACGAAGCATGCCGAACGGAGAAAATAGCAGCAGCTCATCTGTTCACACCTTGTTTCTGCCATGTGCTTGAACGCCAAGACGTTCGCGCTTCTGTGAGATGAAAGACGTCCTTCTGCATATGTGGTTGCTCACACCGGTGCACTTGTTAGTGTATCCATTCAGTCCTGGGCTGCGGGGCATTCAGAAGTGGCTCTGTGGAGACGTCTGCATAGAGGCAGCTGTCAGAACACGCACACTCGATTGTTCACCAAAACATATGCAGACGCGTCCTTAGCCTGTAGATTTGGATGCACAGAGTTCCCTGTGTTCGCAAGAGACAAGGGAATCGCGTCTGTACGCACAGAAGCAATAGCGGACCGTTTCCCTCGGAGCGAACGCGAAAGAGCCGTCTATATACTCGCAGACACGGGAACGTGCCTCAATGCGGTCACAGAGGCAGCAGCTTTTGCACAGATGCTCTGGTGATTCTGGCACTTTCCACGCACACTCCTGAAAGTCGCGCACACTGCTGTTCACTCGCTAAACGACCTCTTGGGAAACACGTCTCCGGTCGATGGACCGCTCAGATTGCTTCTCGTGTAACTGTGAACTGTGTCAGCGCAGGGAATCCGTCTCTGTTGAGCAGATGTCAATCCTGCCTCGCTTTTGCTTTGTTGCCTCTACCAAGATGATTTCCCGTTTCTCTCTTCACTGGAGCACGCAGACACAGCCAACGCACATCAAGTGTCAAGAGACACACTCTGCTGAGCTCAACGCTTGTGCAGATGCACATGTGCGACGAAGTCAACACACGTGCTTGTGGAGAGAAAGAAAGGGACTCCCAGGCGTGTGGAGCGACGGGGAGAAAGAGCGGGCGCTGAGGAACACAGTTTCAAACAGACTGTCTCCACACAAACAGGCACCTGTCTGCAGGTATCCTAGATCTTGATTCTTGAACTTGAGGAAACACGCGTCTGAGCAAAACTCCCAAACGCTTCCAGGAAAGACACAGGCTCTCCCACAAGCACACAAGTGTTTGCCCTCAGCTATAGATCAGGGACAAGCTTGTGAAGAGATGCCCTGCTATTCTTTCGCCTTATGGCATCATGTGTTTCGTTTCTCTTGGAGATCGATTGTTAAACGTCTTTCCTCGGGCGACTGTGAAGCATTTGCCAGCGGAGGAGAAGTAGCACGGAGCAGCATTCAGTACTGCCTACGAGTGTCTTTGCTACCCTACTAGCGGAGCTCCAAGAACAGGCACACATCTTCAGGTACCTTCCAAATGTGGATTCCCCTGCAGCCCCGTAGGCGGGCGTGCAGTACGCCATCAACGGACGTTTTTCCCCTCAAGCCTGTCAGGACGTTGCTCGTCCGTCTTTCCCTCAATAGATGGGAGTAGGCGCGCTTGCGGATGTGTGCGTGTGTGTGGCCACGCTTTTGCTTAGGCATCAGTGTGTGAAAAGGTAGGTGCTTTTCTCTAGCTGCGTGTGCGTGCACGTGGTGCTGGGTGCACATCCCTGGGTGCTCGAGGTAAGGTTTCTGCATGGTTTTCGCTGAGGAATCGTGTGTGTGCACATGGACAAAGAGAAGGCGCAGCAACCAGGTTCCAGCGCCGAAGAAGGCAAAAGGCAAGGTTTCCGGCGCTATCTCCTTCACTCCCCAGTCCTAGTCGCGCAAAGCAAGCCGCTAAGCCGGCGACCGGCAAGAGAGCTACAACGAAGCATGCCGAACGGAGAAAATAGCAGCAGCTCATCTGTTCACACCTTGTTTCTGCCATGTGCTTGAACGCCAAGATGTTCGCGCTTCTGTGAGATGAAAGACGTCCTTCTGCATATGTGGTTGCTCACACCGGTGCACTTGTTAGTGTATCCATTCAGTCCTGGGCTGCGGGGCATTCAGAAGTGGCTCTGTGGAGACGTCTGCATAGAGGCAGCTGTCAGAACACGCACACTCGATTGTTCACCAAAACATATGCAGACGCGTCCTTAGCCTGTAGATTTGGATGCACAGAGTTCCCTGTGTTCGCAAGAGACAAGGGAATCGCGTCTGTACGCACAGAAGCAATAGCGGACCGTTTCCCTCGGAGCGAACGCGAAAGAGCCGTCTATATACTCGCAGACACGGGAACGTGCCTCAATGCGGTCACAGAGGCAGCAGCTTTTGCACAGATGCTCTGGTGATTCTGGCACTTTCCACGCACACTCCTGAAAGTCGCGCACACTGCTGTTCACTCGCTAAACGACCTCTTGGGAAACACGTCTCCGGTCGATGGACCGCTCAGATTGCTTCTCGTGTAACTGTGAACTGTGTCAGCGCAGGGAATCCGTCTCTGTTGAGCAGATGTCAATCCTGCCTCGCTTTTGCTTTGTTGCCTCTACCAAGATGATTTCCCGTTTCTCTCTTCACTGGAGCACGCAGACACAGCCAACGCACATCAAGTGTCAAGAGACACACTCTGCTGAGCTCAACGCTTGTGCAGATGCACATGTGCGACGAAGTCAACACACGTGCTTGTGGAGAGAAAGAAAGGGACTCCCAGGCGTGTGGAGCGACGGGGAGAAAGAGCGGGCGCTGAGGAACACAGTTTCAAACAGACTGTCTCCACACAAACAGGCACCTGTCTGCAGGTATCCTAGATCTTGATTCTTGAACTTGAGGAAACACGCGTCTGAGCAAAACTCCCAAACGCTTCCAGGAAAGACACAGGCTCTCCCACAAGCACACAAGTGTTTGCCCTCAGCTATAGATCAGGGACAAGCTTGTGAAGAGATGCCCTGCTATTCTTTCGCCTTATGGCATCATGTGTTTCGTTTCTCTTGGAGATCGATTGTTAAACGTCTTTCCTCGGGCGACTGTGAAGCATTTGCCAGCGGAGGAGAAGTAGCACGGAGCAGCATTCAGTACTGCCTACGAGTGTCTTTGCTACCCTACTAGCGGAGCTCCAAGAACAGGCACACATCTTCAGGTACCTTCCAAATGTGGATTCCCCTGCAGCCCCGTAGGCGGGCGTGCAGTACGCCATCAACGGACGTTTTTCCCCTCAAGCCTGTCAGGACGTTGCTCGTCCGTCTTTCCCTCAATAGATGGGAGTAGGCGCGCTTGCGGATGTGTGCGTGTGTATGGCCACGCTTTTGCTTAGGCATCAGTGTGTGAAAAGGTAGGTGCTTTTCTCTAGCTGCGTGTGCGTGCACGTGGTGCTGGGTGCACATCCCTGGGTGCTCGAGGTAAGGTTTCTGCATGGTTTTCGCTGAGGAATCGTGTGTGTGCACATGGACAAAGAGAAGGCGCAGCAACCAGGTTCCAGCGCCGAAGAAGGCAAAAGGCAAGGTTTCCGGCGCTATCTCCTTCACTCCCCAGTCCTAGTCGCGCAAAGCAAGCCGCTAAGCCGGCGACCGGCAAGAGAGCTACAACGAAGCATGCCGAACGGAGAAAATAGCAGCAGCTCATCTGTTCACACCTTGTTTCTGCCATGTGCTTGAACGCCAAGACGTTCGCGCTTCTGTGAGATGAAAGACGTCCTTCTGCATATGTGGTTGCTCACACCGGTGCACTTGTTAGTGTATCCATTCAGTCCTGGGCTGCGGGGCATTCAGAAGTGGCTCTGTGGAGACGTCTGCATAGAGGCAGCTGTCAGAACACGCACACTCGATTGTTCACCAAAACATATGCAGACGCGTCCTTAGCCTGTAGATTTGGATGCACAGAGTTCCCTGTGTTCGCAAGAGACAAGGGAATCGCGTCTGTACGCACAGAAGCAATAGCGGACCGTTTCCCTCGGAGCGAACGCGAAAGAGCCGTCTATATACTCGCAGACACGGGAACGTGCCTCAATGCGGTCACAGAGGCAGCAGCTTTTGCACAGATGCTCTGGTGATTCTGGCACTTTCCACGCACACTCCTGAAAGTCGCGCACACTGCTGTTCACTCGCTAAACGACCTCTTGGGAAACACGTCTCCGGTCGATGGACCGCTCAGATTGCTTCTCGTGTAACTGTGAACTGTGTCAGCGCAGGGAATCCGTCTCTGTTGAGCAGATGTCAATCCTGCCTCGCTTTTGCTTTGTTGCCTCTACCAAGATGATTTCCCGTTTCTCTCTTCACTGGAGCACGCAGACACAGCCAACGCACATCAAGTGTCAAGAGACACACTCTGCTGAGCTCAACGCTTGTGCAGATGCACATGTGCGACGAAGTCAACACACGTGCTTGTGGAGAGAAAGAAAGGGACTCCCAGGCATGTGGAGCGACGGGGAGAAAGAGCGGGCGCTGAGGAACACAGTTTCAAACAGACTGTCTCCACACAAACAGGCACCTGTCTGCAGGTATCCTAGATCTTGATTCTTGAACTTGAGGAAACACGCGTCTGAGCAAAACTCCCAAACGCTTCCAGGAAAGACACAGGCTCTCCCACAAGCACACAAGTGTTTGCCCTCAGCTATAGATCAGGGACAAGCTTGTGAAGAGATGCCCTGCTATTCTTTCGCCTTATGGCATCATGTGTTTCGTTTCTCTTGGAGATCGATTGTTAAACGTCTTTCCTCGGGCGACTGTGAAGCATTTGCCAGCGGAGGAGAAGTAGCACGGAGCAGCATTCAGTACTGCCTACGAGTGTCTTTGCTACCCTACTAGCGGAGCTCCAAGAACAGGCACACATCTTCAGGTACCTTCCAAATGTGGATTCCCCTGCAGCCCCGTAGGCGGGCGTGCAGTACGCCAACCATCAACGGACGTTTTTCCCCTCAAGCCTGTCAGGACGTTGCTCGTCCGTCTTTCCCTCAATAGATGGGAGTAGGCGCGCTTGCGGATGTGTGCGTGTGTGTGGCCACGCGTTTGCTTAGGCATCAGTGTGTGAAAAGGTAGGTGCTTTTCTCTAGCTGCGTGTGCGTGCACGTGGTGCTGGGTGCACATCCCTGGGTGCTCGAGGTAAGGTTTCTGCATGGTTTTCGCTGAGGAATCGTGTGTGTGCACATGGACAAAGAGAAGGCGCAGCAACCAGGTTCCAGCGCCGAAGAAGGCAAAAGGCAAGGTTTCCGGCGCTATCTCCTTCACTCCCCAGTCCTAGTCGCGCAAAGCAAGCCGCTAAGCCGGCGACCGGCAAGAGAGCTACAACGAAGCATGCCGAACGGAGAAAATAGCAGCAGCTCATCTGTTCACACCTTGTTTCTGCCATGTGCTTGAACGCCAAGACGTTCGCGCTTCTGTGAGATGAAAGACGTCCTTCTGCATATGTGGTTGCTCACACCGGTGCACTTGTTAGTGTATCCATTCAGTCCTGGGCTGCGGGGCATTCAGAAGTGGCTCTGTGGAGACGTCTGCATAGAGGCAGCTGTCAGAACACGCACACTCGATTGTTCACCAAAACATATGCAGACGCGTCCTTAGCCTGTAGATTTGGATGCACAGAGTTCCCTGTGTTCGCAAGAGACAAGGGAATCGCGTCTGTACGCACAGAAGCAATAGCGGACCGTTTCCCTCGGAGCGAACGCGAAAGAGCCGTCTATATACTCGCAGACACGGGAACGTGCCTCAATGCGGTCACAGAGGCAGCAGCTTTTGCACAGATGCTCTGGTGATTCTGGCACTTTCCACGCACACTCCTGAAAGTCGCGCACACTGCTGTTCACTCGCTAAACGACCTCTTGGGAAACACGTCTCCGGTCGATGGACCGCTCAGATTGCTTCTCGTGTAACTGTGAACTGTGTCAGCGCAGGGAATCCGTCTCTGTTAAGCAGATGTCAATCCTGCCTCGCTTTTGCTTTGTTGCCTCTACCAAGATGATTTCCCGTTTCTCTCTTCACTGGAGCACGCAGACACAGCCAACGCACATCAAGTGTCAAGAGACACACTCTGCTGAGCTCAACGCTTGTGCAGATGCACATGTGCGACGAAGTCAACACACGTGCTTGTGGAGAGAAAGAAAGGGACTCCCAGGCGTGTGGAGCGACGGGGAGAAAGAGCGGGCGCTGAGGAACACAGTTTCAAACAGACTGTCTCCACACAAACAGGCACCTGTCTGCAGGTATCCTAGATCTTGATTCTTGAACTTGAGGAAACACGCGTCTGAGCAAAACTCCCAAACGCTTCCAGGAAAGACACAGGCTCTCCCACAAGCACACAAGTGTTTGCCCTCAGCTATAGATCAGGGACAAGCTTGTGAAGAGATGCCCTGCTATTCTTTCGCCTTATGGCATCATGTGTTTCGTTTCTCTTGGAGATCGATTGTTAAACGTCTTTCCTCGGGCGACTGTGAAGCATTTGCCAGCGGAGGAGAAGTAGCACGGAGCAGCATTCAGTACTGCCTACGAGTGTCTTTGCTACCCTACTAGCGGAGCTCCAAGAACAGGCACACATCTTCAGGTACCTTCCAAATGTGGATTCCCCTGCAGCCCCGTAGGCGGGCGTGCAGTACGCCAACCATCAACGGACGTTTTTCCCCTCAAGCCTGTCAGGACGTTGCTCGTCCGTCTTTACCTCAATAGATGGGAGTAGGCGCGCTTGCGGATGTGTGCGTGTGTGTGGCCACGCTTTTGCTTAGGCATCAGTGTGTGAAAAGGTAGGTGCTTTTCTCTAGCTGCGTGTGCGTGCACGTGGTGCTGGGTGCACATCCCTGGGTGCTCGAGGTAAGGTTTCTGCATGGTTTTCGCTGAGGAATCGTGTGTGTGCACATGGACAAAGAGAAGGCGCAGCAACCAGGTTCCAGCGCCGAAGAAGGCAAAAGGCAAGGTTTCCGGCGCTATCTCCTTCACTCCCCAGTCCTAGTCGCGCAAAGCAAGCCGCTAAGCCGGCGACCGGCAAGAGAGCTACAACGAAGCATGCCGAACGGAGAAAATAGCAGCAGCTCATCTGTTCACACCTTGTTTCTGCCATGTGCTTGAACGCCAAGACGTTCGCGCTTCTGTGAGATGAAAGACGTCCTTCTGCATATGTGCTTGCTCACACCGGTGCACTTGTTAGTGTATCCATTCAGTCCTGGGCTGCGGGGCATTCAGAAGTGGCTCTGTGGAGACGTCTGCATAGAGGCAGCTGTCAGAACACGCACACTCGATTGTTCACCAAAACATATGCAGACGCGTCCTTAGCCTGTAGATTTGGATGCACAGAGTTCCCTGTGTTCGCAAGAGACAAGGGAATCGCGTCTGTACGCACAGAAGCAATAGCGGACCGTTTCCCTCGGAGCGAACGCGAAAGAGCCGTCTATATACTCGCAGACACGGGAACGTGCCTCAATGCGGTCACAGAGGCAGCAGCTTTTGCACAGATGCTCCGGTGATTCTGGCACTTTCCACGCACACTCCTGAAAGTCGCGCACACTGCTGTTCACTCGCTAAACGACCTCTTGGGAAACACGTCTCCGGTCGATGGACCGCTCAGATTGCTTCTCGTGTAACTGTGAACTGTGTCAGCGCAGGGAATCCGTCTCTGTTGAGCAGATGTCAATCCTGCCTCGCTTTTGCTTTGTTGCCTCTACCAAGATGATTTCCCGTTTCTCTCTTCACTGGAGCACGCAGACACAGCCAACGCACATCAAGTGTCAAGAGACACACTCTGCTGAGCTCAACGCTTGTGCAGATGCACATGTGCGACGAAGTCAACACACGTGCTTGTGGAGAGAAAGAAAGGGACTCCCAGGCATGTGGAGCGACGGGGAGAAAGAGCGGGCGCTGAGGAACACAGTTTCAAACAGACTGTCTCCACACAAACAGGCACCTGTCTGCAGGTATCCTAGATCTTGATTCTTGAACTTGAGGAAACACGCGTCTGAGCAAAACTCCCAAACGCTTCCAGGAAAGACACAGGCTCTCCCACAAGCACACAAGTGTTTGCCCTCAGCTATAGATCAGGGACAAGCTTGTGAAGAGATGCCCTGCTATTCTTTTGCCTTATGGCATCATGTGTTTCGTTTCTCTTGGAGATCGATTGTTAAACGTCTTTCCTCGGGCGACTGTGAAGCATTTGCCAGCGGAGGAGAAGTAGCACGGAGCAGCATTCAGTACTGCCTACGAGTGTCTTTGCTACCCTACTAGCGGAGCTCCAAGAACAGGCACACATCTTCAGGTACCTTCCAAATGTGGATTCCCCTGCAGCCCCGTAGGCGGGCGTGCAGTACGCCAACCATCAACGGACGTTTTTCCCCTCAAGCCTGTCAGGACGTTGCTCGTCCGTCTTTCCCTCAATAGATGGGAGTAGGCGCGCTTGCGGATGTGTGCGTGTGTGTGGCCACGCGTTTGCTTAGGCATCAGTGTGTGAAAAGGTAGGTGCTTTTCTCTAGCTGCGTGTGCGTGCACGTGGTGCTGGGTGCACATCCCTGGGTGCTCGAGGTAAGGTTTCTGCATGGTTTTCGCTGAGGAATCGTGTGTGTGCACATGGACAAAGAGAAGGCGCAGCAACCAGGTTCCAGCGCCGAAGAAGGCAAAAGGCAAGGTTTCCGGCGCTATCTCCTTCACTCCCCAGTCCTAGTCGCGCAAAGCAAGCCGCTAAGCCGGCGACCGGCAAGAGAGCTACAACGAAGCATGCCGAACGGAGAAAATAGCAGCAGCTCATCTGTTCACACCTTGTTTCTGCCATGTGCTTGAACGCCAAGACGTTCGCGCTTCTGTGAGATGAAAGACGTCCTTCTGCATATGTGCTTGCTCACACCGGTGCACTTGTTAGTGTATCCATTCAGTCCTGGGCTGCGGGGCATTCAGAAGTGGCTCTGTGGAGACGTCTGCATAGAGGCAGCTGTCAGAACACGCACACTCGATTGTTCACCAAAACATATGCAGACGCGTCCTTAGCCTGTAGATTTGGATGCACAGAGTTCCCTGTGTTCGCAAGAGACAAGGGAATCGCGTCTGTACGCACAGAAGCAATAGCGGACCGTTTCCCTCGGAGCGAACGCGAAAGAGCCGTCTATATACTCGCAGACACGGGAACGTGCCTCAATGCGGTCACAGAGGCAGCAGCTTTTGCACAGATGCTCTGGTGATTCTGGCACTTTCCACGCACACTCCTGAAAGTCGCGCACACTGCTGTTCACTCGCTAAACGACCTCTTGGGAAACACGTCTCCGGTCGATGGACCGCTCAGATTGCTTCTCGTGTAACTGTGAACTGTGTCAGCGCAGGGAATCCGTCTCTGTTGAGCAGATGTCAATCCTGCCTCGCTTTTGCTTTGTTGCCTCTACCAAGATGATTTCCCGTTTCTCTCTTCACTGGAGCACGCAGACACAGCCAACGCACATCAAGTGTCAAGAGACACACTCTGCTGAGCTCAACGCTTGTGCAGATGCACATGTGCGACGAAGTCAACACACGTGCTTGTGGAGAGAAAGAAAGGGACTCCCAGGCGTGTGGAGCGACGGGGAGAAAGAGCGGGCGCTGAGGAACACAGTTTCAAACAGACTGTCTCCACACAAACAGGCACCTGTCTGCAGGTATCCTAGATCTTGATTCTTGAACTTGAGGAAACACGCGTCTGAGCAAAACTCCCAAACGCTTCCAGGAAAGACACAGGCTCTCCCACAAGCACACAAGTGTTTGCCCTCAGCTATAGATCAGGGACAAGCTTGTGAAGAGATGCCCTGCTATTCTTTCGCCTTATGGCATCATGTGTTTCGTTTCTCTTGGAGATCGATTGTTAAACGTCTTTCCTCGGGCGACTGTGAAGCATTTGCCAGCGGAGGAGAAGTAGCACGGAGCAGCATTCAGTACTGCCTACGAGTGTCTTTGCTACCCTACTAGCGGAGCTCCAAGAGCAGGCACACATCTTCAGGTACCTTCCAAATGTGGATTCCCCTGCAGCCCCGTAGGCGGGCGTGCAGTACGCCAACCATCAACGGACGTTTTTCCCCTCAAGCCTGTCAGGACGTTGCTCGTCCGTCTTTCCCTCAATAGATGGGAGTAGGCGCGCTTGCGGATGTGTGCGTGTGTGTGGCCACGCGTTTGCTTAGGCATCAGTGTGTGAAAAGGTAGGTGCTTTTCTCTAGCTGCGTGTTCGTGCACGTGGTGCTGGGTGCACATCCCTGGGTGCTCGAGGTAAGGTTTCTGCATGGTTTTCGCTGAGGAATCGTGTGTGTGCACATGGACAAAGAGAAGGCGCAGCAACCAGGTTCCAGCGCCGAAGAAGGCAAAAGGCAAGGTTTCCGGCGCTATCTCCTTCACTCCCCAGTCCTAGTCGCGCAAAGCAAGCCGCTAAGCCGGCGACCGGCAAGAGAGCTACAACGAAGCATGCCGAACGGAGAAAATAGCAGCAGCTCATCTGTTCACACCTTGTTTCTGCCATGTGCTTGAACGCCAAGACGTTCGCGCTTCTGTGAGATGAAAGACGTCCTTCTGCATATGTGGTTGCTCACACCGGTGCACTTGTTAGTGTATCCATTCAGTCCTGGGCTGCGGGGCATTCAGAAGTGGCTCTGTGGAGACGTCTGCATAGAGGCAGCTGTCAGAACACGCACACTCGATTGTTCACCAAAACATATGCAGACGCGTCCTTAGCCTGTAGATTTGGATGCACAGAGTTCCCTGTGTTCGCAAGAGACAAGGGAATCGCGTCTGTACGCACAGAAGCAATAGCGGACCGTTTCCCTCGGAGCGAACGCGAAAGAGCCGTCTATGTACTCGGAGACACGGGAACGTGCCTCAATGCGGTCACAGAGGCAGCAGCTTTTGCACAGATGCTCTGGTGATTCTGGCACTTTCCAGGCACACTCCTGAAAGTCGCGCACACTGCTGTTCACTCGCTAAACGACCTCTTGGGAAACACGTCTCCGGTCGATGGACCGCTCAGATTGCTTCTCGTGTAACTGTGAACTGTGTCAGCGCAGGGAATCCGTCTCTGTTGAGCAGATGTCAATCCTGCCTCGCTTTTGCTTTGTTGCCTCTACCAAGATGATTTCCCGTTTCTCTCTTCACTGGAGCACGCAGACACAGCCAACGCACATCAAGTGTCAAGAGACACACTCTGCTGAGCTCAACGCTTGTGCAGATGCACATGTGCGACGAAGTCAACACACGTGCTTGTGGAGAGAAAGAAAGGGACTCCCAGGCGTGTGGAGCGACGGGGAGAAAGAGCGGGCGCTGAGGAACACAGTTTCAAACAGACTGTCTCCACACAAACAGGCACCTGTCTGCAGGTATCCTAGATCTTGATTCTTGAACTTGAGGAAACACGCGTCTGAGCAAAACTCCCAAACGCTTCCAGGAAAGACACAGGCTCTCCCACAAGCACACAAGTGTTTGCCCTCAGCTATAGATCAGGGACAAGCTTGTGAAGAGATGCCCTGCTATTCTTTCGCCTTATGGCATCATGTGTTTCGTTTCTCTTGGAGATCGATTGTTAAACGTCTTTCCTCGGGCGACTGTGAAGCATTTGCCAGCGGAGGAGAAGTAGCACGGAGCAGCATTCAGTACTGCCTACGAGTGTCTTTGCTACCCTACTAGCGGAGCTCCAAGAGCAGGCACACATCTTCAGGTACCTTCCAAATGTGGATTCCCCTGCAGCCCCGTAGGCGGGCGTGCAGTACGCCAACCATCAACGGACGTTTTTCCCCTCAAGCCTGTCAGGACGTTGCTCGTCCGTCTTTCCCTCAATAGATGGGAGTAGGCGCGCTTGCGGATGTGTGCGTGTGTGTGGCCACGCGTTTGCTTAGGCATCAGTGTGTGAAAAGGTAGGTGCTTTTCTCTAGCTGCGTGTGCGTGCACGTGGTGCTGGGTGCACATCCCTGGGTGCTCGAGGTAAGGTTTCTGCATGGTTTTCGCTGAGGAATCGTGTGTGTGCACATGGACAAAGAGAAGGCGCAGCAACCAGGTTCCAGCGCCGAAGAAGGCAAAAGGCAAGGTTTCCGGCGCTATCTCCTTCACTCCCCAGTCCTAGTCGCGCAAAGCAAGCCGCTAAGCCGGCGACCGGCAAGAGAGCTACAACGAAGCATGCCGAACGGAGAAAATAGCAGCAGCTCATCTGTTCACACCTTGTTTCTGCCATGTGCTTGAACGCCAAGACGTTCGCGCTTCTGTGAGATGAAAGACGTCCTTCTGCATATGTGGTTGCTCACACCGGTGCACTTGTTAGTGTATCCATTCAGTCCTGGGCTGCGGGGCATTCAGAAGTGGCTCTGTGGAGACGTCTGCATAGAGGCAGCTGTCAGAACACGCACACTCGATTGTTCACCAAAACATATGCAGACGCGTCCTTAGCCTGTAGATTTGGATGCACAGAGTTCCCTGTGTTCGCAAGAGACAAGGGAATCGCGTCTGTACGCACAGAAGCAATAGCGGACCGTTTCCCTCGGAGCGAACGCGAAAGAGCCGTCTATATACTCGCAGACACGGGAACGTGCCTCAATGCGGTCACAGAGGCAGCAGCTTTTGCACAGATGCTCTGGTGATTCTGGCACTTTCCAGGCACACTCCTGAAAGTCGCGCACACTGCTGTTCACTCGCTAAACGACCTCTTGGGAAACACGTCTCCGGTCGATGGACCGCTCAGATTGCTTCTCGTGTAACTGTGAACTGTGTCAGCGCAGGGAATCCGTCTCTGTTGAGCAGATGTCAATCCTGCCTCGCTTTTGCTTTGTTGCCTCTACCAAGATGATTTCCCGTTTCTCTCTTCACTGGAGCACGCAGACACAGCCAACGCACATCAAGTGTCAAGAGACACACTCTGCTGAGCTCAACGCTTGTGCAGATGCACATGTGCGACGAAGTCAACACACGTGCTTGTGGAGAGAAAGAAAGGGACTCCCAGGCGTGTGGAGCGACGGGGAGAAAGAGCGGGCGCTGAGGAACACAGTTTCAAACAGACTGTCTCCACACAAACAGGCACCTGTCTGCAGGTATCCTAGATCTTGATTCTTGAACTTGAGGAAACACGCGTCTGAGCAAAACTCCCAAACGCTTCCAGGAAAGACACAGGCTCTCCCACAAGCACACAAGTGTTTGCCCTCAGCTATAGATCAGGGACAAGCTTGTGAAGAGATGCCCTGCTATTCTTTCGCCTTATGGCATCATGTGTTTCGTTTCTCTTGGAGATCGATTGTTAAACGTCTTTCCTCGGGCGACTGTGAAGCATTTGCCAGCGGAGGAGAAGTAGCACGGAGCAGCATTCAGTACTGCCTACGAGTGTCTTTGCTACCCTACTAGCGGAGCTCCAAGAGCAGGCACACATCTTCAGGTACCTTCCAAATGTGGATTCCCCTGCAGCCCCGTAGGCGGGCGTGCAGTACGCCAACCATCAACGGACGTTTTTCCCCTCAAGCCTGTCAGGACGTTGCTCGTCCGTCTTTCCCTCAATAGATGGGAGTAGGCGCGCTTGCGGATGTGTGCGTGTGTGTGGCCACGCGTTTGCTTAGGCATCAGTGTGTGAAAAGGTAGGTGCTTTTCTCTAGCTGCGTGTGCGTGCACGTGGTGCTGGGTGCACATCCCTGGGTGCTCGAGGTAAGGTTTCTGCATGGTTTTCGCTGAGGAATCGTGTGTGTGCACATGGACAAAGAGAAGGCGCAGCAACCAGGTTCCAGCGCCGAAGAAGGCAAAAGGCAAGGTTTCCGGCGCTATCTCCTTCACTCCCCAGTCCTAGTCGCGCAAAGCAAGCCGCTAAGCCGGCGACCGGCAAGAGAGCTACAACGAAGCATGCCGAACGGAGAAAATAGCAGCAGCTCATCTGTTCACACCTTGTTTCTGCCATGTGCTTGAACGCCAAGACGTTCGCGCTTCTGTGAGATGAAAGACGTCCTTCTGCATATGTGCTTGCTCACACCGGTGCACTTGTTAGTGTATCCATTCAGTCCTGGGCTGCGGGGCATTCAGAAGTGGCTCTGTGGAGACGTCTGCATAGAGGCAGCTGTCAGAACACGCACACTCGATTGTTCACCAAAACATATGCAGACGCGTCCTTAGCCTGTAGATTTGGATGCACAGAGTTCCCTGTGTTCGCAAGAGACAAGGGAATCGCGTCTGTACGCACAGAAGCAATAGCGGACCGTTTCCCTCGGAGCGAACGCGAAAGAGCCGTCTATATACTCGCAGACACGGGAACGTGCCTCAATGCGGTCACAGAGGCAGCAGCTTTTGCACAGATGCTCCGGTGATTCTGGCACTTTCCACGCACACTCCTGAAAGTCGCGCACACTGCTGTTCACTCGCTAAACGACCTCTTGGGAAACACGTCTCCGGTCGATGGACCGCTCAGATTGCTTCTCGTGTAACTGTGAACTGTGTCAGCGCAGGGAATCCGTCTCTGTTGAGCAGATGTCAATCCTGCCTCGCTTTTGCTTTGTTGCCTCTACCAAGATGATTTCCCGTTTCTCTCTTCACTGGAGCACGCAGACACAGCCAACGCACATCAAGTGTCAAGAGACACACTCTGCTGAGCTCAACGCTTGTGCAGATGCACATGTGCGACGAAGTCAACACACGTGCTTGTGGAGAGAAAGAAAGGGACTCCCAGGCATGTGGAGCGACGGGGAGAAAGAGCGGGCGCTGAGGAACACAGTTTCAAACAGACTGTCTCCACACAAACAGGCACCTGTCTGCAGGTATCCTAGATCTTGATTCTTGAACTTGAGGAAACACGCGTCTGAGCAAAACTCCCAAACGCTTCCAGGAAAGACACAGGCTCTCCCACAAGCACACAAGTGTTTGCCCTCAGCTATAGATCAGGGACAAGCTTGTGAAGAGATGCCCTGCTATTCTTTTGCCTTATGGCATCATGTGTTTCGTTTCTCTTGGAGATCGATTGTTAAACGTCTTTCCTCGGGCGACTGTGAAGCATTTGCCAGCGGAGGAGAAGTAGCACGGAGCAGCATTCAGTACTGCCTACGAGTGTCTTTGCTACCCTACTAGCGGAGCTCCAAGAACAGGCACACATCTTCAGGTACCTTCCAAATGTGGATTCCCCTGCAGCCCCGTAGGCGGGCGTGCAGTACGCCAACCATCAACGGACGTTTTTCCCCTCAAGCCTGTCAGGACGTTGCTCGTCCGTCTTTCCCTCAATAGATGGGAGTAGGCGCGCTTGCGGATGTGTGCGTGTGTGTGGCCACGCGTTTGCTTAGGCATCAGTGTGTGAAAAGGTAGGTGCTTTTCTCTAGCTGCGTGTGCGTGCACGTGGTGCTGGGTGCACATCCCTGGGTGCTCGAGGTAAGGTTTCTGCATGGTTTTCGCTGAGGAATCGTGTGTGTGCACATGGACAAAGAGAAGGCGCAGCAACCAGGTTCCAGCGCCGAAGAAGGCAAAAGGCAAGGTTTCCGGCGCTATCTCCTTCACTCCCCAGTCCTAGTCGCGCAAAGCAAGCCGCTAAGCCGGCGACCGGCAAGAGAGCTACAACGAAGCATGCCGAACGGAGAAAATAGCAGCAGCTCATCTGTTCACACCTTGTTTCTGCCATGTGCTTGAACGCCAAGACGTTCGCGCTTCTGTGAGATGAAAGACGTCCTTCTGCATATGTGCTTGCTCACACCGGTGCACTTGTTAGTGTATCCATTCAGTCCTGGGCTGCGGGGCATTCAGAAGTGGCTCTGTGGAGACGTCTGCATAGAGGCAGCTGTCAGAACACGCACACTCGATTGTTCACCAAAACATATGCAGACGCGTCCTTAGCCTGTAGATTTGGATGCACAGAGTTCCCTGTGTTCGCAAGAGACAAGGGAATCGCGTCTGTACGCACAGAAGCAATAGCGGACCGTTTCCCTCGGAGCGAACGCGAAAGAGCCGTCTATATACTCGCAGACACGGGAACGTGCCTCAATGCGGTCACAGAGGCAGCAGCTTTTGCACAGATGCTCTGGTGATTCTGGCACTTTCCACGCACACTCCTGAAAGTCGCGCACACTGCTGTTCACTCGCTAAACGACCTCTTGGGAAACACGTCTCCGGTCGATGGACCGCTCAGATTGCTTCTCGTGTAACTGTGAACTGTGTCAGCGCAGGGAATCCGTCTCTGTTGAGCAGATGTCAATCCTGCCTCGCTTTTGCTTTGTTGCCTCTACCAAGATGATTTCCCGTTTCTCTCTTCACTGGAGCACGCAGACACAGCCAACGCACATCAAGTGTCAAGAGACACACTCTGCTGAGCTCAACGCTTGTGCAGATGCACATGTGCGACGAAGTCAACACACGTGCTTGTGGAGAGAAAGAAAGGGACTCCCAGGCGTGTGGAGCGACGGGGAGAAAGAGCGGGCGCTGAGGAACACAGTTTCAAACAGACTGTCTCCACACAAACAGGCACCTGTCTGCAGGTATCCTAGATCTTGATTCTTGAACTTGAGGAAACACGCGTCTGAGCAAAACTCCCAAACGCTTCCAGGAAAGACACAGGCTCTCCCACAAGCACACAAGTGTTTGCCCTCAGCTATAGATCAGGGACAAGCTTGTGAAGAGATGCCCTGCTATTCTTTCGCCTTATGGCATCATGTGTTTCGTTTCTCTTGGAGATCGATTGTTAAACGTCTTTCCTCGGGCGACTGTGAAGCATTTGCCAGCGGAGGAGAAGTAGCACGGAGCAGCATTCAGTACTGCCTACGAGTGTCTTTGCTACCCTACTAGCGGAGCTCCAAGAGCAGGCACACATCTTCAGGTACCTTCCAAATGTGGATTCCCCTGCAGCCCCGTAGGCGGGCGTGCAGTACGCCAACCATCAACGGACGTTTTTCCCCTCAAGCCTGTCAGGACGTTGCTCGTCCGTCTTTCCCTCAATAGATGGGAGTAGGCGCGCTTGCGGATGTGTGCGTGTGTGTGGCCACGCGTTTGCTTAGGCATCAGTGTGTGAAAAGGTAGGTGCTTTTCTCTAGCTGCGTGTTCGTGCACGTGGTGCTGGGTGCACATCCCTGGGTGCTCGAGGTAAGGTTTCTGCATGGTTTTCGCTGAGGAATCGTGTGTGTGCACATGGACAAAGAGAAGGCGCAGCAACCAGGTTCCAGCGCCGAAGAAGGCAAAAGGCAAGGTTTCCGGCGCTATCTCCTTCACTCCCCAGTCCTAGTCGCGCAAAGCAAGCCGCTAAGCCGGCGACCGGCAAGAGAGCTACAACGAAGCATGCCGAACGGAGAAAATAGCAGCAGCTCATCTGTTCACACCTTGTTTCTGCCATGTGCTTGAACGCCAAGACGTTCGCGCTTCTGTGAGATGAAAGACGTCCTTCTGCATATGTGGTTGCTCACACCGGTGCACTTGTTAGTGTATCCATTCAGTCCTGGGCTGCGGGGCATTCAGAAGTGGCTCTGTGGAGACGTCTGCATAGAGGCAGCTGTCAGAACACGCACACTCGATTGTTCACCAAAACATATGCAGACGCGTCCTTAGCCTGTAGATTTGGATGCACAGAGTTCCCTGTGTTCGCAAGAGACAAGGGAATCGCGTCTGTACGCACAGAAGCAATAGCGGACCGTTTCCCTCGGAGCGAACGCGAAAGAGCCGTCTATGTACTCGGAGACACGGGAACGTGCCTCAATGCGGTCACAGAGGCAGCAGCTTTTGCACAGATGCTCTGGTGATTCTGGCACTTTCCAGGCACACTCCTGAAAGTCGCGCACACTGCTGTTCACTCGCTAAACGACCTCTTGGGAAACACGTCTCCGGTCGATGGACCGCTCAGATTGCTTCTCGTGTAACTGTGAACTGTGTCAGCGCAGGGAATCCGTCTCTGTTGAGCAGATGTCAATCCTGCCTCGCTTTTGCTTTGTTGCCTCTACCAAGATGATTTCCCGTTTCTCTCTTCACTGGAGCACGCAGACACAGCCAACGCACATCAAGTGTCAAGAGACACACTCTGCTGAGCTCAACGCTTGTGCAGATGCACATGTGCGACGAAGTCAACACACGTGCTTGTGGAGAGAAAGAAAGGGACTCCCAGGCGTGTGGAGCGACGGGGAGAAAGAGCGGGCGCTGAGGAACACAGTTTCAAACAGACTGTCTCCACACAAACAGGCACCTGTCTGCAGGTATCCTAGATCTTGATTCTTGAACTTGAGGAAACACGCGTCTGAGCAAAACTCCCAAACGCTTCCAGGAAAGACACAGGCTCTCCCACAAGCACACAAGTGTTTGCCCTCAGCTATAGATCAGGGACAAGCTTGTGAAGAGATGCCCTGCTATTCTTTCGCCTTATGGCATCATGTGTTTCGTTTCTCTTGGAGATCGATTGTTAAACGTCTTTCCTCGGGCGACTGTGAAGCATTTGCCAGCGGAGGAGAAGTAGCACGGAGCAGCATTCAGTACTGCCTACGAGTGTCTTTGCTACCCTACTAGCGGAGCTCCAAGAGCAGGCACACATCTTCAGGTACCTTCCAAATGTGGATTCCCCTGCAGCCCCGTAGGCGGGCGTGCAGTACGCCAACCATCAACGGACGTTTTTCCCCTCAAGCCTGTCAGGACGTTGCTCGTCCGTCTTTCCCTCAATAGATGGGAGTAGGCGCGCTTGCGGATGTGTGCGTGTGTGTGGCCACGCGTTTGCTTAGGCATCAGTGTGTGAAAAGGTAGGTGCTTTTCTCTAGCTGCGTGTGCGTGCACGTGGTGCTGGGTGCACATCCCTGGGTGCTCGAGGTAAGGTTTCTGCATGGTTTTCGCTGAGGAATCGTGTGTGTGCACATGGACAAAGAGAAGGCGCAGCAACCAGGTTCCAGCGCCGAAGAAGGCAAAAGGCAAGGTTTCCGGCGCTATCTCCTTCACTCCCCAGTCCTAGTCGCGCAAAGCAAGCCGCTAAGCCGGCGACCGGCAAGAGAGCTACAACGAAGCATGCCGAACGGAGAAAATAGCAGCAGCTCATCTGTTCACACCTTGTTTCTGCCATGTGCTTGAACGCCAAGACGTTCGCGCTTCTGTGAGATGAAAGACGTCCTTCTGCATATGTGGTTGCTCACACCGGTGCACTTGTTAGTGTATCCATTCAGTCCTGGGCTGCGGGGCATTCAGAAGTGGCTCTGTGGAGACGTCTGCATAGAGGCAGCTGTCAGAACACGCACACTCGATTGTTCACCAAAACATATGCAGACGCGTCCTTAGCCTGTAGATTTGGATGCACAGAGTTCCCTGTGTTCGCAAGAGACAAGGGAATCGCGTCTGTACGCACAGAAGCAATAGCGGACCGTTTCCCTCGGAGCGAACGCGAAAGAGCCGTCTATATACTCGCAGACACGGGAACGTGCCTCAATGCGGTCACAGAGGCAGCAGCTTTTGCACAGATGCTCTGGTGATTCTGGCACTTTCCAGGCACACTCCTGAAAGTCGCGCACACTGCTGTTCACTCGCTAAACGACCTCTTGGGAAACACGTCTCCGGTCGATGGACCGCTCAGATTGCTTCTCGTGTAACTGTGAACTGTGTCAGCGCAGGGAATCCGTCTCTGTTGAGCAGATGTCAATCCTGCCTCGCTTTTGCTTTGTTGCCTCTACCAAGATGATTTCCCGTTTCTCTCTTCACTGGAGCACGCAGACACAGCCAACGCACATCAAGTGTCAAGAGACACACTCTGCTGAGCTCAACGCTTGTGCAGATGCACATGTGCGACGAAGTCAACACACGTGCTTGTGGAGAGAAAGAAAGGGACTCCCAGGCGTGTGGAGCGACGGGGAGAAAGAGCGGGCGCTGAGGAACACAGTTTCAAACAGACTGTCTCCACACAAACAGGCACCTGTCTGCAGGTATCCTAGATCTTGATTCTTGAACTTGAGGAAACACGCGTCTGAGCAAAACTCCCAAACGCTTCCAGGAAAGACACAGGCTCTCCCACAAGCACACAAGTGTTTGCCCTCAGCTATAGATCAGGGACAAGCTTGTGAAGAGATGCCCTGCTATTCTTTCGCCTTATGGCATCATGTGTTTCGTTTCTCTTGGAGATCGATTGTTAAACGTCTTTCCTCGGGCGACTGTGAAGCATTTGCCAGCGGAGGAGAAGTAGCACGGAGCAGCATTCAGTACTGCCTACGAGTGTCTTTGCTACCCTACTAGCGGAGCTCCAAGAGCAGGCACACATCTTCAGGTACCTTCCAAATGTGGATTCCCCTGCAGCCCCGTAGGCGGGCGTGCAGTACGCCAACCATCAACGGACGTTTTTCCCCTCAAGCCTGTCAGGACGTTGCTCGTCCGTCTTTCCCTCAATAGATGGGAGTAGGCGCGCTTGCGGATGTGTGCGTGTGTGTGGCCACGCGTTTGCTTAGGCATCAGTGTGTGAAAAGGTAGGTGCTTTTCTCTAGCTGCGTGTGCGTGCACGTGGTGCTGGGTGCACATCCCTGGGTGCTCGAGGTAAGGTTTCTGCATGGTTTTCGCTGAGGAATCGTGTGTGTGCACATGGACAAAGAGAAGGCGCAGCAACCAGGTTCCAGCGCCGAAGAAGGCAAAAGGCAAGGTTTCCGGCGCTATCTCCTTCACTCCCCAGTCCTAGTCGCGCAAAGCAAGCCGCTAAGCCGGCGACCGGCAAGAGAGCTACAACGAAGCATGCCGAACGGAGAAAATAGCAGCAGCTCATCTGTTCACACCTTGTTTCTGCCATGTGCTTGAACGCCAAGACGTTCGCGCTTCTGTGAGATGAAAGACGTCCTTCTGCATATGTGGTTGCTCACACCGGTGCACTTGTTAGTGTATCCATTCAGTCCTGGGCTGCGGGGCATTCAGAAGTGGCTCTGTGGAGACGTCTGCATAGAGGCAGCTGTCAGAACACGCACACTCGATTGTTCACCAAAACATATGCAGACGCGTCCTTAGCCTGTAGATTTGGATGCACAGAGTTCCCTGTGTTCGCAAGAGACAAGGGAATCGCGTCTGTACGCACAGAAGCAATAGCGGACCGTTTCCCTCGGAGCGAACGCGAAAGAGCCGTCTATATACTCGCAGACACGGGAACGTGCCTCAATGCGGTCACAGAGGCAGCAGCTTTTGCACAGATGCTCTGGTGATTCTGGCACTTTCCACGCACACTCCTGAAAGTCGCGCACACTGCTGTTCACTCGCTAAACGACCTCTTGGGAAACACGTCTCCGGTCGATGGACCGCTCAGATTGCTTCTCGTGTAACTGTGAACTGTGTCAGCGCAGGGAATCCGTCTCTGTTGAGCAGATGTCAATCCTGCCTCGCTTTTGCTTTGTTGCCTCTACCAAGATGATTTCCCGTTTCTCTCTTCACTGGAGCACGCAGACACAGCCAACGCACATCAAGTGTCAAGAGACACACTCTGCTGAGCTCAACGCTTGTGCAGATGCACATGTGCGACGAAGTCAACACACGTGCTTGTGGAGAGAAAGAAAGGGACTCCCAGGCGTGTGGAGCGACGGGGAGAAAGAGCGGGCGCTGAGGAACACAGTTTCAAACAGACTGTCTCCACACAAACAGGCACCTGTCTGCAGGTATCCTAGATCTTGATTCTTGAACTTGAGGAAACACGCGTCTGAGCAAAACTCCCAAACGCTTCCAGGAAAGACACAGGCTCTCCCACAAGCACACAAGTGTTTGCCCTCAGCTATAGATCAGGGACAAGCTTGTGAAGAGATGCCCTGCTATTCTTTCGCCTTATGGCATCATGTGTTTCGTTTCTCTTGGAGATCGATTGTTAAACGTCTTTCCTCGGGCGACTGTGAAGCATTTGCCAGCGGAGGAGAAGTAGCACGGAGCAGCATTCAGTACTGCCTACGAGTGTCTTTGCTACCCTACTAGCGGAGCTCCAAGAACAGGCACACATCTTCAGGTACCTTCCAAATGTGGATTCCCCTGCAGCCCCGTAGGCGGGCGTGCAGTACGCCAACCATCAACGGACGTTTTTCCCCTCAAGCCTGTCAGGACGTTGCTCGTCCGTCTTTCCCTCAATAGATGGGAGTAGGCGCGCTTGCGGATGTGTGCGTGTGTGTGGCCACGCGTTTGCTTAGGCATCAGTGTGTGAAAAGGTAGGTGCTTTTCTCTAGCTGCGTGTGCGTGCACGTGGTGCTGGGTGCACATCCCTGGGTGCTCGAGGTAAGGTTTCTGCATGGTTTTCGCTGAGGAATCGTGTGTGTGCACATGGACAAAGAGAAGGCGCAGCAACCAGGTTCCAGCGCCGAAGAAGGCAAAAGGCAAGGTTTCCGGCGCTATCTCCTTCACTCCCCAGTCCTAGTCGCGCAAAGCAAGCCGCTAAGCCGGCGACCGGCAAGAGAGCTACAACGAAGCATGCCGAACGGAGAAAATAGCAGCAGCTCATCTGTTCACACCTTGTTTCTGCCATGTGCTTGAACGCCAAGACGTTCGCGCTTCTGTGAGATGAAAGACGTCCTTCTGCATATGTGGTTGCTCACACCGGTGCACTTGTTAGTGTATCCATTCAGTCCTGGGCTGCGGGGCATTCAGAAGTGGCTCTGTGGAGACGTCTGCATAGAGGCAGCTGTCAGAACACGCACACTCGATTGTTCACCAAAACATATGCAGACGCGTCCTTAGCCTGTAGATTTGGATGCACAGAGTTCCCTGTGTTCGCAAGAGACAAGGGAATCGCGTCTGTACGCACAGAAGCAATAGCGGACCGTTTCCCTCGGAGTGAACGCGAAAGAGCCGTCTATGTACTCGGAGACACGGGAACGTGCCTCAATGCGGTCACAGAGGCAGCAGCTTTTGCACAGATGCTCTGGTGATTCTGGCACTTTCCAGGCACACTCCTGAAAGTCGCGCACACTGCTGTTCACTCGCTAAACGACCTCTTGGGAAACACGTCTCCGGTCGATGGACCGCTCAGATTGCTTCTCGTGTAACTGTGAACTGTGTCAGCGCAGGGAATCCGTCTCTGTTGAGCAGATGTCAATCCTGCCTCGCTTTTGCTTTGTTGCCTCTACCAAGATGATTTCCCGTTTCTCTCTTCACTGGAGCACGCAGACACAGCCAACGCACATCAAGTGTCAAGAGACACACTCTGCTGAGCTCAACGCTTGTGCAGATGCACATGTGCGACGAAGTCAACACACGTGCTTGTGGAGAGAAAGAAAGGGACTCCCAGGCGTGTGGAGCGACGGGGAGAAAGAGCGGGCGCTGAGGAACACAGTTTCAAACAGACTGTCTCCACACAAACAGGCACCTGTCTGCAGGTATCCTAGATCTTGATTCTTGAACTTGAGGAAACACGCGTCTGAGCAAAACTCCCAAACGCTTCCAGGAAAGACACAGGCTCTCCCACAAGCACACAAGTGTTTGCCCTCAGCTATAGATCAGGGACAAGCTTGTGAAGAGATGCCCTGCTATTCTTTCGCCTTATGGCATCATGTGTTTCGTTTCTCTTGGAGATCGATTGTTAAACGTCTTTCCTCGGGCGACTGTGAAGCATTTGCCAGCGGAGGAGAAGTAGCACGGAGCAGCATTCAGTACTGCCTACGAGTGTCTTTGCTACCCTACTAGCGGAGCTCCAAGAACAGGCACACATCTTCAGGTACCTTCCAAATGTGGATTCCCCTGCAGCCCCGTAGGCGGGCGTGCAGTACGCCAACCATCAACGGACGTTTTTCCCCTCAAGCCTGTCAGGACGTTGCTCGTCCGTCTTTCCCTCAATAGATGGGAGTAGGCGCGCTTGCGGATGTGTGCGTGTGTGTGGCCACGCGTTTGCTTAGGCATCAGTGTGTGAAAAGGTAGGTGCTTTTCTCTAGCTGCGTGTGCGTGCACGTGGTGCTGGGTGCACATCCCTGGGTGCTCGAGGTAAGGTTTCTGCATGGTTTTCGCTGAGGAATCGTGTGTGTGCACATGGACAAAGAGAAGGCGCAGCAACCAGGTTCCAGCGCCGAAGAAGGCAAAAGGCAAGGTTTCCGGCGCTATCTCCTTCACTCCCCAGTCCTAGTCGCGCAAAGCAAGCCGCTAAGCCGGCGACCGGCAAGAGAGCTACAACGAAGCATGCCGAACGGAGAAAATAGCAGCAGCGCATCTGTTCACACCTTGTTTCTGCCATGTGCTTGAACGCCAAGACGTTCGCGCTTCTGTGAGATGAAAGACGTCCTTCTGCATATGTGGTTGCTCACACCGGTGCACTTGTTAGTGTATCCATTCAGTCCTGGGCTGCGGGGCATTCAGAAGTGGCTCTGTGGAGACGTCTGCATAGAGGCAGCTGTCAGAACACGCACACTCGATTGTTCACCAAAACATATGCAGACGCGTCCTTAGCCTGTAGATTTGGATGCACAGAGTTCCCTGTGTTCGCAAGAGACAAGGGAATCGCGTCTGTACGCACAGAAGCAATAGCGGACCGTTTCCCTCGGAGCGAACGCGAAAGAGCCGTCTATATACTCGCAGACACGGGAACGTGCCTCAATGCGGTCACAGAGGCAGCAGCTTTTGCACAGATGCTCTGGTGATTCTGGCACTTTCCAGGCACACTCCTGAAAGTCGCGCACACTGCTGTTCACTCGCTAAACGACCTCTTGGGAAACACGTCTCCGGTCGATGGACCGCTCAGATTGCTTCTCGTGTAACTGTGAACTGTGTCAGCGCAGGGAATCCGTCTCTGTTGAGCAGATGTCAATCCTGCCTCGCTTTTGCTTTGTTGCCTCTACCAAGATGATTTCCCGTTTCTCTCTTCACTGGAGCACGCAGACACAGCCAACGCACATCAAGTGTCAAGAGACACACTCTGCTGAGCTCAACGCTTGTGCAGATGCACATGTGCGACGAAGTCAACACACGTGCTTGTGGAGAGAAAGAAAGGGACTCCCAGGCGTGTGGAGCGACGGGGAGAAAGAGCGGGCGCTGAGGAACACAGTTTCAAACAGACTGTCTCCACACAAACAGGCACCTGTCTGCAGGTATCCTAGATCTTGATTCTTGAACTTGAGGAAACACGCGTCTGAGCAAAACTCCCAAACGCTTCCAGGAAAGACACAGGCTCTCCCACAAGCACACAAGTGTTTGCCCTCAGCTATAGATCAGGGACAAGCTTGTGAAGAGATGCCCTGCTATTCTTTCGCCTTATGGCATCATGTGTTTCGTTTCTCTTGGAGATCGATTGTTAAACGTCTTTCCTCGGGCGACTGTGAAGCATTTGCCAGCGGAGGAGAAGTAGCACGGAGCAGCATTCAGTACTGCCTACGAGTGTCTTTGCTACCCTACTAGCGGAGCTCCAAGAACAGGCACACATCTTCAGGTACCTTCCAAATGTGGATTCCCCTGCAGCCCCGTAGGCGGGCGTGCAGTACGCCAACCATCAACGGACGTTTTTCCCCTCAAGCCTGTCAGGACGTTGCTCGTCCGTCTTTCCCTCAATAGATGGGAGTAGGCGCGCTTGCGGATGTGTGCGTGTGTGTGGCCACGCGTTTGCTTAGGCATCAGTGTGTGAAAAGGTAGGTGCTTTTCTCTAGCTGCGTGTGCGTGCACGTGGTGCTGGGTGCACATCCCTGGGTGCTCGAGGTAAGGTTTCTGCATGGTTTTCGCTGAGGAATCGTGTGTGTGCACATGGACAAAGAGAAGGCGCAGCAACCAGGTTCCAGCGCCGAAGAAGGCAAAAGGCAAGGTTTCCGGCGCTATCTCCTTCACTCCCCAGTCCTAGTCGCGCAAAGCAAGCCGCTAAGCCGGCGACCGGCAAGAGAGCTACAACGAAGCATGCCGAACGGAGAAAATAGCAGCAGCGCATCTGTTCACACCTTGTTTCTGCCATGTGCTTGAACGCCAAGACGTTCGCGCTTCTGTGAGATGAAAGACGTCCTTCTGCATATGTGGTTGCTCACACCGGTGCACTTGTTAGTGTATCCATTCAGTCCTGGGCTGCGGGGCATTCAGAAGTGGCTCTGTGGAGACGTCTGCATAGAGGCAGCTGTCAGAACACGCACACTCGATTGTTCACCAAAACATATGCAGACGCGTCCTTAGCCTGTAGATTTGGATGCACAGAGTTCCCTGTGTTCGCAAGAGACAAGGGAATCGCGTCTGTACGCACAGAAGCAATAGCGGACCGTTTCCCTCGGAGCGAACGCGAAAGAGCCGTCTATGTACTCGGAGACACGGGAACGTGCCTCAATGCGGTCACAGAGGCAGCAGCTTTTGCACAGATGCTCTGGTGATTCTGGCACTTTCCAGGCACACTCCTGAAAGTCGCGCACACTGCTGTTCACTCGCTAAACGACCTCTTGGGAAACACGTCTCCGGTCGATGGACCGCTCAGATTGCTTCTCGTGTAACTGTGAACTGTGTCAGCGCAGGGAATCCGTCTCTGTTGAGCAGATGTCAATCCTGCCTCGCTTTTGCTTTGTTGCCTCTACCAAGATGATTTCCCGTTTCTCTCTTCACTGGAGCACGCAGACACAGCCAACGCACATCAAGTGTCAAGAGACACACTCTGCTGAGCTCAACGCTTGTGCAGATGCACATGTGCGACGAAGTCAACACACGTGCTTGTGGAGAGAAAGAAAGGGACTCCCAGGCGTGTGGAGCGACGGGGAGAAAGAGCGGGCGCTGAGGAACACAGTTTCAAACAGACTGTCTCCACACAAACAGGCACCTGTCTGCAGGTATCCTAGATCTTGATTCTTGAACTTGAGGAAACACGCGTCTGAGCAAAACTCCCAAACGCTTCCAGGAAAGACACAGGCTCTCCCACAAGCACACAAGTGTTTGCCCTCAGCTATAGATCAGGGACAAGCTTGTGAAGAGATGCCCTGCTATTCTTTTGCCTTATGGCATCATGTGTTTCGTTTCTCTTGGAGATCGATTGTTAAACGTCTTTCCTCGGGCGACTGTGAAGCATTTGCCAGCGGAGGAGAAGTAGCACGGAGCAGCATTCAGTACTGCCTACGAGTGTCTTTGCTACCCTACTAGCGGAGCTCCAAGAACAGGCACACATCTTCAGGTACCTTCCAAATGTGGATTCCCCTGCAGCCCCGTAGGCGGGCGTGCAGTACGCCAACCATCAACGGACGTTTTTCCCCTCAAGCCTGTCAGGACGTTGCTCGTCCGTCTTTCCCTCAATAGATGGGAGTAGGCGCGCTTGCGGATGTGTGCGTGTGTGTGGCCACGCGTTTGCTTAGGCATCAGTGTGTGAAAAGGTAGGTGCTTTTCTCTAGCTGCGTGTGCGTGCACGTGGTGCTGGGTGCACATCCCTGGGTGCTCGAGGTAAGGTTTCTGCATGGTTTTCGCTGAGGAATCGTGTGTGTGCACATGGACAAAGAGAAGGCGCAGCAACCAGGTTCCAGCGCCGAAGAAGGCAAAAGGCAAGGTTTCCGGCGCTATCTCCTTCACTCCCCAGTCCTAGTCGCGCAAAGCAAGCCGCTAAGCCGGCGACCGGCAAGAGAGCTACAACGAAGCATGCCGAACGGAGAAAATAGCAGCAGCGCATCTGTTCACACCTTGTTTCTGCCATGTGCTTGAACGCCAAGACGTTCGCGCTTCTGTGAGATGAAAGACGTCCTTCTGCATATGTGGTTGCTCACACCGGTGCACTTGTTAGTGTATCCATTCAGTCCTGGGCTGCGGGGCATTCAGAAGTGGCTCTGTGGAGACGTCTGCATAGAGGCAGCTGTCAGAACACGCACACTCGATTGTTCACCAAAACATATGCAGACGCGTCCTTAGCCTGTAGATTTGGATGCACAGAGTTCCCTGTGTTCGCAAGAGACAAGGGAATCGCGTCTGTACGCACAGAAGCAATAGCGGACCGTTTCCCTCGGAGCGAACGCGAAAGAGCCGTCTATATACTCGCAGACACGGGAACGTGCCTCAATGCGGTCACAGAGGCAGCAGCTTTTGCACAGATGCTCTGGTGATTCTGGCACTTTCCACGCACACTCCTGAAAGTCGCGCACACTGCTGTTCACTCGCTAAACGACCTCTTGGGAAACACGTCTCCGGTCGATGGACCGCTCAGATTGCTTCTCGTGTAACTGTGAACTGTGTCAGCGCAGGGAATCCGTCTCTGTTGAGCAGATGTCAATCCTGCCTCGCTTTTGCTTTGTTGCCTCTACCAAGATGATTTCCCGTTTCTCTCTTCACTGGAGCACGCAGACACAGCCAACGCACATCAAGTGTCAAGAGACACACTCTGCTGAGCTCAACGCTTGTGCAGATGCACATGTGCGACGAAGTCAACACACGTGCTTGTGGAGAGAAAGAAAGGGACTCCCAGGCGTGTGGAGCGACGGGGAGAAAGAGCGGGCGCTGAGGAACACAGTTTCAAACAGACTGTCTCCACACAAACAGGCACCTGTCTGCAGGTATCCTAGATCTTGATTCTTGAACTTGAGGAAACACGCGTCTGAGCAAAACTCCCAAACGCTTCCAGGAAAGACACAGGCTCTCCCACAAGCACACAAGTGTTTGCCCTCAGCTATAGATCAGGGACAAGCTTGTGAAGAGATGCCCTGCTATTCTTTCGCCTTATGGCATCATGTGTTTCGTTTCTCTTGGAGATCGATTGTTAAACGTCTTTCCTCGGGCGACTGTGAAGCATTTGCCAGCGGAGGAGAAGTAGCACGGAGCAGCATTCAGTACTGCCTACGAGTGTCTTTGCTACCCTACTAGCGGAGCTCCAAGAACAGGCACACATCTTCAGGTACCTTCCAAATGTGGATTCCCCTGCAGCCCCGTAGGCGGGCGTGCAGTACGCCAACCATCAACGGACGTTTTTCCCCTCAAGCCTGTCAGGACGTTGCTCGTCCGTCTTTCCCTCAATAGATGGGAGTAGGCGCGCTTGCGGATGTGTGCGTGTGTGTGGCCACGCGTTTGCTTAGGCATCAGTGTGTGAAAAGGTAGGTGCTTTTCTCTAGCTGCGTGTGCGTGCACGTGGTGCTGGGTGCACATCCCTGGGTGCTCGAGGTAAGGTTTCTGCATGGTTTTCGCTGAGGAATCGTGTGTGTGCACATGGACAAAGAGAAGGCGCAGCAACCAGGTTCCAGCGCCGAAGAAGGCAAAAGGCAAGGTTTCCGGCGCTATCTCCTTCACTCCCCAGTCCTAGTCGCGCAAAGCAAGCCGCTAAGCCGGCGACCGGCAAGAGAGCTACAACGAAGCATGCCGAACGGAGAAAATAGCAGCAGCGCATCTGTTCACACCTTGTTTCTGCCATGTGCTTGAACGCCAAGACGTTCGCGCTTCTGTGAGATGAAAGACGTCCTTCTGCATATGTGGTTGCTCACACCGGTGCACTTGTTAGTGTATCCATTCAGTCCTGGGCTGCGGGGCATTCAGAAGTGGCTCTGTGGAGACGTCTGCATAGAGGCAGCTGTCAGAACACGCACACTCGATTGTTCACCAAAACATATGCAGACGCGTCCTTAGCCTGTAGATTTGGATGCACAGAGTTCCCTGTGTTCGCAAGAGACAAGGGAATCGCGTCTGTACGCACAGAAGCAATAGCGGACCGTTTCCCTCGGAGCGAACGCGAAAGAGCCGTCTATGTACTCGGAGACACGGGAACGTGCCTCAATGCGGTCACAGAGGCAGCAGCTTTTGCACAGATGCTCTGGTGATTCTGGCACTTTCCAGGCACACTCCTGAAAGTCGCGCACACTGCTGTTCACTCGCTAAACGACCTCTTGGGAAACACGTCTCCGGTCGATGGACCGCTCAGATTGCTTCTCGTGTAACTGTGAACTGTGTCAGCGCAGGGAATCCGTCTCTGTTGAGCAGATGTCAATCCTGCCTCGCTTTTGCTTTGTTGCCTCTACCAAGATGATTTCCCGTTTCTCTCTTCACTGGAGCACGCAGACACAGCCAACGCACATCAAGTGTCAAGAGACACACTCTGCTGAGCTCAACGCTTGTGCAGATGCACATGTGCGACGAAGTCAACACACGTGCTTGTGGAGAGAAAGAAAGGGACTCCCAGGCGTGTGGAGCGACGGGGAGAAAGAGCGGGCGCTGAGGAACACAGTTTCAAACAGACTGTCTCCACACAAACAGGCACCTGTCTGCAGGTATCCTAGATCTTGATTCTTGAACTTGAGGAAACACGCGTCTGAGCAAAACTCCCAAACGCTTCCAGGAAAGACACAGGCTCTCCCACAAGCACACAAGTGTTTGCCCTCAGCTATACATCAGGGACAAGCTTGTGAAGAGATGCCCTGCTATTCTTTTGCCTTATGGCATCATGTGTTTCGTTTCTCTTGGAGATCGATTGTTAAACGTCTTTCCTCGGGCGACTGTGAAGCATTTGCCAGCGGAGGAGAAGTAGCACGGAGCAGCATTCAGTACTGCCTACGAGTGTCTTTGCTACCCTACTAGCGGAGCTCCAAGAACAGGCACACATCTTCAGGTACCTTCCAAATGTGGATTCCCCTGCAGCCCCGTAGGCGGGCGTGCAGTACGCCAACCATCAACGGACGTTTTTCCCCTCAAGCCTGTCAGGACGTTGCTCGTCCGTCTTTCCCTCAATAGATGGGAGTAGGCGCGCTTGCGGATGTGTGCGTGTGTGTGGCCACGCGTTTGCTTAGGCATCAGTGTGTGAAAAGGTAGGTGCTTTTCTCTAGCTGCGTGTGCGTGCACATGGTGCTGGGTGCACATCCCTGGGTGCTCGTGGAAAGGTTTCTGCATGGTTTTCGCTGAGGAATCGTGTGTGTGCACATGGACAAAGAGAAGGCGCAGCAACCAGGTTCCAGCGCCGAAGAAGGCAAAAGGCAAGGTTTCCGGCGCTATCTCCTTCACTCCCCAGTCCTAGTCGCGCAAAGCAAGCCGCTAAGCCGGCGACCGGCAAGAGAGCTACAACGAAGCATGCCGAACGGAGAAAATAGCAGCAGCGCATCTGTTCACACCTTGTTTCTGCCATGTGCTTGAACGCCAAGACGTTCGCGCTTCTGTGAGATGAAAGACGTCCTTCTGCATATGTGGTTGCTCACACCGGTGCATTTGTTAGTGTATCCATTCAGTCCTGGGCTGCGGGGCATTCAGAAGTGGCTCTGTGGAGACGTCTGCATAGAGGCAGCTGTCAGAACACGCACACTCGATTGTTCACCAAAACATATGCAGACGCGTCCTTAGCCTGTAGATTTGGATGCACAGAGTTCCCTGTGTTCGCAAGAGACAAGGGAATCGCGTCTGTACGCACAGAAGCAATAGCGGACCGTTTCCCTCGGAGCGAACGCGGAAGAGCCGTCTATGTACTCGGAGACACGGGAACGTGCCTCAATGCGGTCACAGAGGCAGCAGCTTTTGCACAGATGCTCTGGTGATTCTGGCACTTTCCAGGCACACTCCTGAAAGTCGCGCACACTGCTGTTCACTCGCTAAACGACCTCTTGGGAAACACGTCTCCGGTCGATGGACCGCTCAGATTGCTTCTCGTGTAACTGTGAACTGTGTCAGCGCAGGGAATCCGTCTCTGTTGAGCAGATGTCAATCCTGCCTCGCTTTTGCTTTGTTGCCTCTACCAAGATGATTTCCCGTTTCTCTCTTCACTGGAGCATGCAGACACAGCCAACGCACATCAAGTGTCAAGAGACACACTCTGCTGAGCTCAACGCTTGTGCAGATGCACATGTGCGACGAAGTCAACACACGTGCTTGTGGAGAGAAAGAAAGGGACTCCCAGGCGTGTGGAGCGACGGGGAGAAAGAGCGGGCGCTGAGGAACACAGTTTCAAACAGACTGTCTCCACACAAACAGGCACCTGTCTGCAGGTATCCTAGATCTTGATTCTTGAACTTGAGGAAACACGCGTCTGAGCAAAACTCCCAAACGCTTCCAGGAAAGACACAGGCTCTCCCACAAGCACACAAGTGTTTGCCCTCAGCTATAGATCAGGGACAAGCTTGTGAAGAGATGCCCTGCTATTCTTTTGCCTTATGGCATCATGTGTTTCGTTTCTCTTGGAGATCGATTGTTAAACGTCTTTCCTCGGGCGACTGTGAAGCATTTGCCAGCGGAGGAGAAGTAGCACGGAGCAGCATTCAGTACTGCCTACGAGTGTCTTTGCTACCCTACTAGCGGAGCTCCAAGAACAGGCACACATCTTCAGGTACCTTCCAAATGTGGATTCCCCTGCAGCCCCGTAGGCGGGCGTGCAGTACGCCAACCATCAACGGACGTTTTTCCCCTCAAGCCTGTCAGGACGTTGCTCGTCCGTCTTTCCCTCAATAGATGGGAGTAGGCGCGCTTGCGGATGTGTGCGTGTGTGTGGCCACGCGTTTGCTTAGGCATCAGTGTGTGAAAAGGTAGGTGCTTTTCTCTAGCTGCGTGTGCGTGCACGTGGTGCTGGGTGCACATCCCTGGGTGCTCGAGGTAAGGTTTCTGCATGGTTTTCGCTGAGGAATCGTGTGTGTGCACATGGACAAAGAGAAGGCGCAGCAACCAGGTTCCAGCGCCGAAGAAGGCAAAAGGCAAGGTTTCCGGCGCTATCTCCTTCACTCCCCAGTCCTAGTCGCGCAAAGCAAGCCGCTAAGCCGGCGACCGGCAAGAGAGCTACAACGAAGCATGCCGAACGGAGAAAATAGCAGCAGCTCATCTGTTCACACCTTGTTTCTGCCATGTGCTTGAACGCCAAGACGTTCGCGCTTCTGTGAGATGAAAGACGTCCTTCTGCATATGTGGTTGCTCACACCGGTGCACTTGTTAGTGTATCCATTCAGTCCTGGGCTGCGGGGCATTCAGAAGTGGCTCTGTGGAGACGTCTGCATAGAGGCAGCTGTCAGAACACGCACACTCGATTGTTCACCAAAACATATGCAGACGCGTCCTTAGCCTGTAGATTTGGATGCACAGAGTTCCCTGTGTTCGCAAGAGACAAGGGAATCGCGTCTGTACGCACAGAAGCAATAGCGGACCGTTTCCCTCGGAGCGAACGCGAAAGAGCCGTCTATATACTCGCAGACACGGGAACGTGCCTCAATGCGGTCACAGAGGCAGCAGCTTTTGCACAGATGCTCTGGTGATTCTGGCACTTTCCAGGCACACTCCTGAAAGTCGCGCACACTGCTGTTCACTCGCTAAACGACCTCTTGGGAAACACGTCTCCGGTCGATGGACCGCTCAGATTGCTTCTCGTGTAACTGTGAACTGTGTCAGCGCAGGGAATCCGTCTCTGTTGAGCAGATGTCAATCCTGCCTCGCTTTTGCTTTGTTGCCTCTACCAAGATGATTTCCCGTTTCTCTCTTCACTGGAGCACGCAGACACAGCCAACGCACATCAAGTGTCAAGAGACACACTCTGCTGAGCTCAACGCTTGTGCAGATGCACATGTGCGACGAAGTCAACACACGTGCTTGTGGAGAGAAAGAAAGGGACTCCCAGGCGTGTGGAGCGACGGGGAGAAAGAGCGGGCGCTGAGGAACACAGTTTCAAACAGACTGTCTCCACACAAACAGGCACCTGTCTGCAGGTATCCTAGATCTTGATTCTTGAACTTGAGGAAACACGCGTCTGAGCAAAACTCCCAAACGCTTCCAGGAAAGACACAGGCTCTCCCACAAGCACACAAGTGTTTGCCCTCAGCTATAGATCAGGGACAAGCTTGTGAAGAGATGCCCTGCTATTCTTTCGCCTTATGGCATCATGTGTTTCGTTTCTCTTGGAGATCGATTGTTAAACGTCTTTCCTCGGGCGACTGTGAAGCATTTGCCAGCGGAGGAGAAGTAGCACGGAGCAGCATTCAGTACTGCCTACGAGTGTCTTTGCTACCCTACTAGCGGAGCTCCAAGAACAGGCACACATCTTCAGGTACCTTCCAAATGTGGATTCCCCTGCAGCCCCGTAGGCGGGCGTGCAGTACGCCAACCATCAACGGACGTTTTTCCCCTCAAGCCTGTCAGGACGTTGCTCGTCCGTCTTTCCCTCAATAGATGGGAGTAGGCGCGCTTGCGGATGTGTGCGTGTGTGTGGCCACGCGTTTGCTTAGGCATCAGTGTGTGAAAAGGTAGGTGCTTTTCTCTAGCTGCGTGTGCGTGCACGTGGTGCTGGGTGCACATCCCTGGGTGCTCGAGGTAAGGTTTCTGCATGGTTTTCGCTGAGGAATCGTGTGTGTGCACATGGACAAAGAGAAGGCGCAGCAACCAGGTTCCAGCGCCGAAGAAGGCAAAAGGCAAGGTTTCCGGCGCTATCTCCTTCACTCCCCAGTCCTAGTCGCGCAAAGCAAGCCGCTAAGCCGGCGACCGGCAAGAGAGCTACAACGAAGCATGCCGAACGGAGAAAATAGCAGCAGCGCATCTGTTCACACCTTGTTTCTGCCATGTGCTTGAACGCCAAGACGTTCGCGCTTCTGTGAGATGAAAGACGTCCTTCTGCATATGTGGTTGCTCACACCGGTGCACTTGTTAGTGTATCCATTCAGTCCTGGGCTGCGGGGCATTCAGAAGTGGCTCTGTGGAGACGTCTGCATAGAGGCAGCTGTCAGAACACGCACACTCGATTGTTCACCAAAACATATGCAGACGCGTCCTTAGCCTGTAGATTTGGATGCACAGAGTTCCCTGTGTTCGCAAGAGACAAGGGAATCGCGTCTGTACGCACAGAAGCAATAGCGGACCGTTTCCCTCGGAGCGAACGCGAAAGAGCCGTCTATGTACTCGGAGACACGGGAACGTGCCTCAATGCGGTCACAGAGGCAGCAGCTTTTGCACAGATGCTCTGGTGATTCTGGCACTTTCCAGGCACACTCCTGAAAGTCGCGCACACTGCTGTTCACTCGCTAAACGACCTCTTGGGAAACACGTCTCCGGTCGATGGACCGCTCAGATTGCTTCTCGTGTAACTGTGAACTGTGTCAGCGCAGGGAATCCGTCTCTGTTGAGCAGATGTCAATCCTGCCTCGCTTTTGCTTTGTTGCCTCTACCAAGATGATTTCCCGTTTCTCTCTTCACTGGAGCACGCAGACACAGCCAACGCACATCAAGTGTCAAGAGACACACTCTGCTGAGCTCAACGCTTGTGCAGATGCACATGTGCGACGAAGTCAACACACGTGCTTGTGGAGAGAAAGAAAGGGACTCCCAGGCGTGTGGAGCGACGGGGAGAAAGAGCGGGCGCTGAGGAACACAGTTTCAAACAGACTGTCTCCACACAAACAGGCACCTGTCTGCAGGTATCCTAGATCTTGATTCTTGAACTTGAGGAAACACGCGTCTGAGCAAAACTCCCAAACGCTTCCAGGAAAGACACAGGCTCTCCCACAAGCACACAAGTGTTTGCCCTCAGCTATACATCAGGGACAAGCTTGTGAAGAGATGCCCTGCTATTCTTTCGCCTTATGGCATCATGTGTTTCGTTTCTCTTGGAGATCGATTGTTAAACGTCTTTCCTCGGGCGACTGTGAAGCATTTGCCAGCGGAGGAGAAGTAGCACGGAGCAGCATTCAGTACTGCCTACGAGTGTTTTTGCTACCCTACTAGCGGAGCTCCAAGAACAGGCACACATCTTCAGGTACCTTCCAAATGTGGATTCCCCTGCAGCCCCGTAGGCGGGCGTGCAGTACGCCAACCATCAACGGACGTTTTTCCCCTCAAGCCTGTCAGGACGTTGCTCGTCCGTCTTTCCCTCAATAGATGGGAGTAGGCGCGCTTGCGGATGTGTGCGTGTGTGTGGCCACGCGTTTGCTTAGGCATCAGTGTGTGAAAAGGTAGGTGCTTTTCTCTAGCTGCGTGTGCGTGCACGTGGTGCTGGGTGCACATCCCTGGGTGCTCGAGGTAAGGTTTCTGCATGGTTTTCGCTGAGGAATCGTGTGTGTGCACATGGACAAAGAGAAGGCGCAGCAACCAGGTTCCAGCGCCGAAGAAGGCAAAAGGCAAGGTTTCCGGCGCTATCTCCTTCACTCCCCAGTCCTAGTCGCGCAAAGCAAGCCGCTAAGCCGGCGACCGGCAAGAGAGCTACAACGAAGCATGCCGAACGGAGAAAATAGCAGCAGCTCATCTGTTCACACCTTGTTTCTGCCATGTGCTTGAACGCCAAGACGTTCGCGCTTCTGTGAGATGAAAGACGTCCTTCTGCATATGTGCTTGCTCACACCGGTGCACTTGTTAGTGTATCCATTCAGTCCTGGGCTGCGGGGCATTCAGAAGTGGCTCTGTGGAGACGTCTGCATAGAGGCAGCTGTCAGAACACGCACACTCGATTGTTCACCAAAACATATGCAGACGCGTCCTTAGCCTGTAGATTTGGATGCACAGAGTTCCCTGTGTTCGCAAGAGACAAGGGAATCGCGTCTGTACGCACAGAAGCAATAGCGGACCGTTTCCCTCGGAGCGAACGCGAAAGAGCCGTCTATATACTCGCAGACACGGGAACGTGCCTCAATGCGGTCACAGAGGCAGCAGCTTTTGCACAGATGCTCTGGTGATTCTGGCACTTTCCACGCACACTCCTGAAAGTCGCGCACACTGCTGTTCACTCGCTAAACGACCTCTTGGGAAACACGTCTCCGGTCGATGGACCGCTCAGATTGCTTCTCGTGTAACTGTGAACTGTGTCAGCGCAGGGAATCCGTCTCTGTTGAGCAGATGTCAATCCTGCCTCGCTTTTGCTTTGTTGCCTCTACCAAGATGATTTCCCGTTTCTCTCTTCACTGGAGCACGCAGACACAGCCAACGCACATCAAGTGTCAAGAGACACACTCTGCTGAGCTCAACGCTTGTGCAGATGCACATGTGCGACGAAGTCAACACACGTGCTTGTGGAGAGAAAGAAAGGGACTCCCAGGCGTGTGGAGCGACGGGGAGAAAGAGCGGGCGCTGAGGAACACAGTTTCAAACAGACTGTCTCCACACAAACAGGCACCTGTCTGCAGGTATCCTAGATCTTGATTCTTGAACTTGAGGAAACACGCGTCTGAGCAAAACTCCCAAACGCTTCCAGGAAAGACACAGGCTCTCCCACAAGCACACAAGTGTTTGCCCTCAGCTATAGATCAGGGACAAGCTTGTGAAGAGATGCCCTGCTATTCTTTTGCCTTATGGCATCATGTGTTTCGTTTCTCTTGGAGATCGATTGTTAAACGTCTTTCCTCGGGCGACTGTGAAGCATTTGCCAGCGGAGGAGAAGTAGCACGGAGCAGCATTCAGTACTGCCTACGAGTGTCTTTGCTACCCTACTAGCGGAGCTCCAAGAACAGGCACACATCTTCAGGTACCTTCCAAATGTGGATTCCCCTGCAGCCCCGTAGGCGGGCGTGCAGTACGCCAACCATCAACGGACGTTTTTCCCCTCAAGCCTGTCAGGACGTTGCTCGTCCGTCTTTCCCTCAATAGATGGGAGTAGGCGCGCTTGCGGATGTGTGCGTGTGTGTGGCCACGCGTTTGCTTAGGCATCAGTGTGTGAAAAGGTAGGTGCTTTTCTCTAGCTGCGTGTGCGTGCACGTGGTGCTGGGTGCACATCCCTGGGTGCTCGAGGTAAGGTTTCTGCATGGTTTTCGCTGAGGAATCGTGTGTGTGCACATGGACAAAGAGAAGGCGCAGCAACCAGGTTCCAGCGCCGAAGAAGGCAAAAGGCAAGGTTTCCGGCGCTATCTCCTTCACTCCCCAGTCCTAGTCGCGCAAAGCAAGCCGCTAAGCCGGCGACCGGCAAGAGAGCTACAACGAAGCATGCCGAACGGAGAAAATAGCAGCAGCTCATCTGTTCACACCTTGTTTCTGCCATGTGCTTGAACGCCAAGACGTTCGCGCTTCTGTGAGATGAAAGACGTCCTTCTGCATATGTGGTTGCTCACACCGGTGCACTTGTTAGTGTATCCATTCAGTCCTGGGCTGCGGGGCATTCAGAAGTGGCTCTGTGGAGACGTCTGCATAGAGGCAGCTGTCAGAACACGCACACTCGATTGTTCACCAAAACATATGCAGACGCGTCCTTAGCCTGTAGATTTGGATGCACAGAGTTCCCTGTGTTCGCAAGAGACAAGGGAATCGCGTCTGTACGCACAGAAGCAATAGCGGACCGTTTCCCTCGGAGCGAACGCGAAAGAGCCGTCTATGTACTCGGAGACACGGGAACGTGCCTCAATGCGGTCACAGAGGCAGCAGCTTTTGCACAGATGCTCTGGTGATTCTGGCACTTTCCAGGCACACTCCTGAAAGTCGCGCACACTGCTGTTCACTCGCTAAACGACCTCTTGGGAAACACGTCTCCGGTCGATGGACCGCTCAGATTGCTTCTCGTGTAACTGTGAACTGTGTCAGCGCAGGGAATCCGTCTCTGTTGAGCAGATGTCAATCCTGCCTCGCTTTTGCTTTGTTGCCTCTACCAAGATGATTTCCCGTTTCTCTCTTCACTGGAGCACGCAGACACAGCCAACGCACATCAAGTGTCAAGAGACACACTCTGCTGAGCTCAACGCTTGTGCAGATGCACATGTGCGACGAAGTCAACACACGTGCTTGTGGAGAGAAAGAAAGGGACTCCCAGGCGTGTGGAGCGACGGGGAGAAAGAGCGGGCGCTGAGGAACACAGTTTCAAACAGACTGTCTCCACACAAACAGGCACCTGTCTGCAGGTATCCTAGATCTTGATTCTTGAACTTGAGGAAACACGCGTCTGAGCAAAACTCCCAAACGCTTCCAGGAAAGACACAGGCTCTCCCACAAGCACACAAGTGTTTGCCCTCAGCTATAGATCAGGGACAAGCTTGTGAAGAGATGCCCTGCTATTCTTTTGCCTTATGGCATCATGTGTTTCGTTTCTCTTGGAGATCGATTGTTAAACGTCTTTCCTCGGGCGACTGTGAAGCATTTGCCAGCGGAGGAGAAGTAGCACGGAGCAGCATTCAGTACTGCCTACGAGTGTCTTTGCTACCCTACTAGCGGAGCTCCAAGAACAGGCACACATCTTCAGGTACCTTCCAAATGTGGATTCCCCTGCAGCCCCGTAGGCGGGCGTGCAGTACGCCAACCATCAACGGACGTTTTTCCCCTCAAGCCTGTCAGGACGTTGCTCGTCCGTCTTTCCCTCAATAGATGGGAGTAGGCGCGCTTGCGGATGTGTGCGTGTGTGTGGCCACGCGTTTGCTTAGGCATCAGTGTGTGAAAAGGTAGGTGCTTTTCTCTAGCTGCGTGTGCGTGCACGTGGTGCTGGGTGCACATCCCTGGGTGCTCGAGGTAAGGTTTCTGCATGGTTTTCGCTGAGGAATCGTGTGTGTGCACATGGACAAAGAGAAGGCGCAGCAACCAGGTTCCAGCGCCGAAGAAGGCAAAAGGCAAGGTTTCCGGCGCTATCTCCTTCACTCCCCAGTCCTAGTCGCGCAAAGCAAGCCGCTAAGCCGGCGACCGGCAAGAGAGCTACAACGAAGCATGCCGAACGGAGAAAATAGCAGCAGCGCATCTGTTCACACCTTGTTTCTGCCATGTGCTTGAACGCCAAGACGTTCGCGCTTCTGTGAGATGAAAGACGTCCTTCTGCATATGTGGTTGCTCACACCGGTGCACTTGTTAGTGTATCCATTCAGTCCTGGGCTGCGGGGCATTCAGAAGTGGCTCTGTGGAGACGTCTGCATAGAGGCAGCTGTCAGAACACGCACACTCGATTGTTCACCAAAACATATGCAGACGCGTCCTTAGCCTGTAGATTTGGATGCACAGAGTTCCCTGTGTTCGCAAGAGACAAGGGAATCGCGTCTGTACGCACAGAAGCAATAGCGGACCGTTTCCCTCGGAGCGAACGCGAAAGAGCCGTCTATGTACTCGGAGACACGGGAACGTGCCTCAATGCGGTCACAGAGGCAGCAGCTTTTGCACAGATGCTCTGGTGATTCTGGCACTTTCCAGGCACACTCCTGAAAGTCGCGCACACTGCTGTTCACTCGCTAAACGACCTCTTGGGAAACACGTCTCCGGTCGATGGACCGCTCAGATTGCTTCTCGTGTAACTGTGAACTGTGTCAGCGCAGGGAATCCGTCTCTGTTGAGCAGATGTCAATCCTGCCTCGCTTTTGCTTTGTTGCCTCTACCAAGATGATTTCCCGTTTCTCTCTTCACTGGAGCACGCAGACACAGCCAACGCACATCAAGTGTCAAGAGACACACTCTGCTGAGCTCAACGCTTGTGCAGATGCACATGTGCGACGAAGTCAACACACGTGCTTGTGGAGAGAAAGAAAGGGACTCCCAGGCGTGTGGAGCGACGGGGAGAAAGAGCGGGCGCTGAGGAACACAGTTTCAAACAGACTGTCTCCACACAAACAGGCACCTGTCTGCAGGTATCCTAGATCTTGATTCTTGAACTTGAGGAAACACGCGTCTGAGCAAAACTCCCAAACGCTTCCAGGAAAGACACAGGCTCTCCCACAAGCACACAAGTGTTTGCCCTCAGCTATAGATCAGGGACAAGCTTGTGAAGAGATGCCCTGCTATTCTTTTGCCTTATGGCATCATGTGTTTCGTTTCTCTTGGAGATCGATTGTTAAACGTCTTTCCTCGGGCGACTGTGAAGCATTTGCCAGCGGAGGAGAAGTAGCACGGAGCAGCATTCAGTACTGCCTACGAGTGTCTTTGCTACCCTACTAGCGGAGCTCCAAGAACAGGCACACATCTTCAGGTACCTTCCAAATGTGGATTCCCCTGCAGCCCCGTAGGCGGGCGTGCAGTACGCCAACCATCAACGGACGTTTTTCCCCTCAAGCCTGTCAGGACGTTGCTCGTCCGTCTTTCCCTCAATAGATGGGAGTAGGCGCGCTTGCGGATGTGTGCGTGTGTGTGGCCACGCGTTTGCTTAGGCATCAGTGTGTGAAAAGGTAGGTGCTTTTCTCTAGCTGCGTGTGCGTGCACGTGGTGCTGGGTGCACATCCCTGGGTGCTCGAGGTAAGGTTTCTGCATGGTTTTCGCTGAGGAATCGTGTGTGTGCACATGGACAAAGAGAAGGCGCAGCAACCAGGTTCCAGCGCCGAAGAAGGCAAAAGGCAAGGTTTCCGGCGCTATCTCCTTCACTCCCCAGTCCTAGTCGCGCAAAGCAAGCCGCTAAGCCGGCGACCGGCAAGAGAGCTACAACGAAGCATGCCGAACGGAGAAAATAGCAGCAGCTCATCTGTTCACACCTTGTTTCTGCCATGTGCTTGAACGCCAAGACGTTCGCGCTTCTGTGAGATGAAAGACGTCCTTCTGCATATGTGGTTGCTCACACCGGTGCACTTGTTAGTGTATCCATTCAGTCCTGGGCTGCGGGGCATTCAGAAGTGGCTCTGTGGAGACGTCTGCATAGAGGCAGCTGTCAGAACACGCACACTCGATTGTTCACCAAAACATATGCAGACGCGTCCTTAGCCTGTAGATTTGGATGCACAGAGTTCCCTGTGTTCGCAAGAGACAAGGGAATCGCGTCTGTACGCACAGAAGCAATAGCGGACCGTTTCCCTCGGAGCGAACGCGAAAGAGCCGTCTATATACTCGCAGACACGGGAACGTGCCTCAATGCGGTCACAGAGGCAGCAGCTTTTGCACAGATGCTCTGGTGATTCTGGCACTTTCCACGCACACTCCTGAAAGTCGCGCACACTGCTGTTCACTCGCTAAACGACCTCTTGGGAAACACGTCTCCGGTCGATGGACCGCTCAGATTGCTTCTCGTGTAACTGTGAACTGTGTCAGCGCAGGGAATCCGTCTCTGTTGAGCAGATGTCAATCCTGCCTCGCTTTTGCTTTGTTGCCTCTACCAAGATGATTTCCCGTTTCTCTCTTCACTGGAGCACGCAGACACAGCCAACGCACATCAAGTGTCAAGAGACACACTCTGCTGAGCTCAACGCTTGTGCAGATGCACATGTGCGACGAAGTCAACACACGTGCTTGTGGAGAGAAAGAAAGGGACTCCCAGGCGTGTGGAGCGACGGGGAGAAAGAGCGGGCGCTGAGGAACACAGTTTCAAACAGACTGTCTCCACACAAACAGGCACCTGTCTGCAGGTATCCTAGATCTTGATTCTTGAACTTGAGGAAACACGCGTCTGAGCAAAACTCCCAAACGCTTCCAGGAAAGACACAGGCTCTCCCACAAGCACACAAGTGTTTGCCCTCAGCTATAGATCAGGGACAAGCTTGTGAAGAGATGCCCTGCTATTCTTTCGCCTTATGGCATCATGTGTTTCGTTTCTCTTGGAGATCGATTGTTAAACGTCTTTCCTCGGGCGACTGTGAAGCATTTGCCAGCGGAGGAGAAGTAGCACGGAGCAGCATTCAGTACTGCCTACGAGTGTCTTTGCTACCCTACTAGCGGAGCTCCAAGAACAGGCACACATCTTCAGGTACCTTCCAAATGTGGATTCCCCTGCAGCCCCGTAGGCGGGCGTGCAGTACGCCAACCATCAACGGACGTTTTTCCCCTCAAGCCTGTCAGGACGTTGCTCGTCCGTCTTTCCCTCAATAGATGGGAGTAGGCGCGCTTGCGGATGTGTGCGTGTGTGTGGCCACGCGTTTGCTTAGGCATCAGTGTGTGAAAAGGTAGGTGCTTTTCTCTAGCTGCGTGTGCGTGCACGTGGTGCTGGGTGCACATCCCTGGGTGCTCGAGGTAAGGTTTCTGCATGGTTTTCGCTGAGGAATCGTGTGTGTGCACATGGACAAAGAGAAGGCGCAGCAACCAGGTTCCAGCGCCGAAGAAGGCAAAAGGCAAGGTTTCCGGCGCTATCTCCTTCACTCCCCAGTCCTAGTCGCGCAAAGCAAGCCGCTAAGCCGGCGACCGGCAAGAGAGCTACAACGAAGCATGCCGAACGGAGAAAATAGCAGCAGCGCATCTGTTCACACCTTGTTTCTGCCATGTGCTTGAACGCCAAGACGTTCGCGCTTCTGTGAGATGAAAGACGTCCTTCTGCATATGTGGTTGCTCACACCGGTGCACTTGTTAGTGTATCCATTCAGTCCTGGGCTGCGGGGCATTCAGAAGTGGCTCTGTGGAGACGTCTGCATAGAGGCAGCTGTCAGAACACGCACACTCGATTGTTCACCAAAACATATGCAGACGCGTCCTTAGCCTGTAGATTTGGATGCACAGAGTTCCCTGTGTTCGCAAGAGACAAGGGAATCGCGTCTGTACGCACAGAAGCAATAGCGGACCGTTTCCCTCGGAGCGAACGCGAAAGAGCCGTCTATGTACTCGGAGACACGGGAACGTGCCTCAATGCGGTCACAGAGGCAGCAGCTTTTGCACAGATGCTCTGGTGATTCTGGCACTTTCCAGGCACACTCCTGAAAGTCGCGCACACTGCTGTTCACTCGCTAAACGACCTCTTGGGAAACACGTCTCCGGTCGATGGACCGCTCAGATTGCTTCTCGTGTAACTGTGAACTGTGTCAGCGCAGGGAATCCGTCTCTGTTGAGCAGATGTCAATCCTGCCTCGCTTTTGCTTTGTTGCCTCTACCAAGATGATTTCCCGTTTCTCTCTTCACTGGAGCACGCAGACACAGCCAACGCACATCAAGTGTCAAGAGACACACTCTGCTGAGCTCAACGCTTGTGCAGATGCACATGTGCGACGAAGTCAACACACGTGCTTGTGGAGAGAAAGAAAGGGACTCCCAGGCGTGTGGAGCGACGGGGAGAAAGAGCGGGCGCTGAGGAACACAGTTTCAAACAGACTGTCTCCACACAAACAGGCACCTGTCTGCAGGTATCCTAGATCTTGATTCTTGAACTTGAGGAAACACGCGTCTGAGCAAAACTCCCAAACGCTTCCAGGAAAGACACAGGCTCTCCCACAAGCACACAAGTGTTTGCCCTCAGCTATACATCAGGGACAAGCTTGTGAAGAGATGCCCTGCTATTCTTTCGCCTTATGGCATCATGTGTTTCGTTTCTCTTGGAGATCGATTGTTAAACGTCTTTCCTCAGGCGACTGTGAAGCATTTGCCAGCGGAGGAGAAGTAGCACGGAGCAGCATTCAGTACTGCCTACGAGTGTCTTTGCTACCCTACTAGCGGAGCTCCAAGAACAGGCACACATCTTCAGGTACCTTCCAAATGTGGATTCCCCTGCAGCCCCGTAGGCGGGCGTGCAGTACGCCAACCATCAACGGACGTTTTTCCCCTCAAGCCTGTCAGGACGTTGCTCGTCCGTCTTTCCCTCAATAGATGGGAGTAGGCGCGCTTGCGGATGTGTGCGTGTGTGTGGCCACGCGTTTGCTTAGGCATCAGTGTGTGAAAAGGTAGGTGCTTTTCTCTAGCTGCGTGTGCGTGCACGTGGTGCTGGGTGCACATCCCTGGGTGCTCGAGGTAAGGTTTCTGCATGGTTTTCGCTGAGGAATCGTGTGTGTGCACATGGACAAAGAGAAGGCGCAGCAACCAGGTTCCAGCGCCGAAGAAGGCAAAAGGCAAGGTTTCCGGCGCTATCTCCTTCACTCCCCAGTCCTAGTCGCGCAAAGCAAGCCGCTAAGCCGGCGACCGGCAAGAGAGCTACAACGAAGCATGCCGAACGGAGAAAATAGCAGCAGCTCATCTGTTCACACCTTGTTTCTGCCATGTGCTTGAACGCCAAGACGTTCGCGCTTCTGTGAGATGAAAGACGTCCTTCTGCATATGTGGTTGCTCACACCGGTGCACTTGTTAGTGTATCCATTCAGTCCTGGGCTGCGGGGCATTCAGAAGTGGCTCTGTGGAGACGTCTGCATAGAGGCAGCTGTCAGAACACGCACACTCGATTGTTCACCAAAACATATGCAGACGCGTCCTTAGCCTGTAGATTTGGATGCACAGAGTTCCCTGTGTTCGCAAGAGACAAGGGAATCGCGTCTGTACGCACAGAAGCAATAGCGGACCGTTTCCCTCGGAGCGAACGCGAAAGAGCCGTCTATGTACTCGGAGACACGGGAACGTGCCTCAATGCGGTCACAGAGGCAGCAGCTTTTGCACAGATGCTCTGGTGATTCTGGCACTTTCCACGCACACTCCTGAAAGTCGCGCACACTGCTGTTCACTCGCTAAACGACCTCTTGGGAAACACGTCTCCGGTCGATGGACCGCTCAGATTGCTTCTCGTGTAACTGTGAACTGTGTCAGCGCAGGGAATCCGTCTCTGTTGAGCAGATGTCAATCCTGCCTCGCTTTTGCTTTGTTGCCTCTACCAAGATGATTTCCCGTTTCTCTCTTCACTGGAGCACGCAGACACAGCCAACGCACATCAAGTGTCAAGAGACACACTCTGCTGAGCTCAACGCTTGTGCAGATGCACATGTGCGACGAAGTCAACACACGTGCTTGTGGAGAGAAAGAAAGGGACTCCCAGGCGTGTGGAGCGACGGGGAGAAAGAGCGGGCGCTGAGGAACACAGTTTCAAACAGACTGTCTCCACACAAACAGGCACCTGTCTGCAGGTATCCTAGATCTTGATTCTTGAACTTGAGGAAACACGCGTCTGAGCAAAACTCCCAAACGCTTCCAGGAAAGACACAGGCTCTCCCACAAGCACACAAGTGTTTGCCCTCAGCTATAGATCAGGGACAAGCTTGTGAAGAGATGCCCTGCTATTCTTTCGCCTTATGGCATCATGTGTTTCGTTTCTCTTGGAGATCGATTGTTAAACGTCTTTCCTCGGGCGACTGTGAAGCATTTGCCAGCGGAGGAGAAGTAGCACGGAGCAGCATTCAGTACTGCCTACGAGTGTCTTTGCTACCCTACTAGCGGAGCTCCAAGAACAGGCACACATCTTCAGGTACCTTCCAAATGTGGATTCCCCTGCAGCCCCGTAGGCGGGCGTGCAGTACGCCAACCATCAACGGACGTTTTTCCCCTCAAGCCTGTCAGGACGTTGCTCGTCCGTCTTTCCCTCAATAGATGGGAGTAGGCGCGCTTGCGGATGTGTGCGTGTGTGTGGCCACGCGTTTGCTTAGGCATCAGTGTGTGAAAAGGTAGGTGCTTTTCTCTAGCTGCGTGTGCGTGCACGTGGTGCTGGGTGCACATCCCTGGGTGCTCGAGGTAAGGTTTCTGCATGGTTTTCGCTGAGGAATCGTGTGTGTGCGCATGGACAAAGAGAAGGCGCAGCAACCAGGTTCCAGCGCCGAAGAAGGCAAAAGGCAAGGTTTCCGGCGCTATCTCCTTCACTCCCCAGTCCTAGTCGCGCAAAGCAAGCCGCTAAGCCGGCGACCGGCAAGAGAGCTACAACGAAGCATGCCGAACGGAGAAAATAGCAGCAGCGCATCTGTTCACACCTTGTTTCTGCCATGTGCTTGAACGCCAAGACGTTCGCGCTTCTGTGAGATGAAAGACGTCCTTCTGCATATGTGGTTGCTCACACCGGTGCACTTGTTAGTGTATCCATTCAGTCCTGGGCTGCGGGGCATTCAGAAGTGGCTCTGTGGAGACGTCTGCATAGAGGCAGCTGTCAGAACACGCACACTCGATTGTTCACCAAAACATATGCAGACGCGTCCTTAGCCTGTAGATTTGGATGCACAGAGTTCCCTGTGTTCGCAAGAGACAAGGGAATCGCGTCTGTACGCACAGAAGCAATAGCGGACCGTTTCCCTCGGAGCGAACGCGAAAGAGCCGTCTATGTACTCGGAGACACGGGAACGTGCCTCAATGCGGTCACAGAGGCAGCAGCTTTTGCACAGATGCTCTGGTGATTCTGGCACTTTCCACGCACACTCCTGAAAGTCGCGCACACTGCTGTTCACTCGCTAAACGACCTCTTGGGAAACACGTCTCCGGTCGATGGACCGCTCAGATTGCTTCTCGTGTAACTGTGAACTGTGTCAGCGCAGGGAATCCGTCTCTGTTGAGCAGATGTCAATCCTGCCTCGCTTTTGCTTTGTTGCCTCTACCAAGATGATTTCCCGTTTCTCTCTTCACTGGAGCACGCAGACACAGCCAACGCACATCAAGTGTCAAGAGACACACTCTGCTGAGCTCAACGCTTGTGCAGATGCACATGTGCGACGAAGTCAACACACGTGCTTGTGGAGAGAAAGAAAGGGACTCCCAGGCGTGTGGAGCGACGGGGAGAAAGAGCGGGCGCTGAGGAACACAGTTTCAAACAGACTGTCTCCACACAAACAGGCACCTGTCTGCAGGTATCCTAGATCTTGATTCTTGAACTTGAGGAAACACGCGTCTGAGCAAAACTCCCAAACGCTTCCAGGAAAGACACAGGCTCTCCCACAAGCACACAAGTGTTTGCCCTCAGCTATAGATCAGGGACAAGCTTGTGAAGAGATGCCCTGCTATTCTTTTGCCTTATGGCATCATGTGTTTCGTTTCTCTTGGAGATCGATTGTTAAACGTCTTTCCTCGGGCGACTGTGAAGCATTTGCCAGCGGAGGAGAAGTAGCACGGAGCAGCATTCAGTACTGCCTACGAGTGTCTTTGCTACCCTACTAGCGGAGCTCCAAGAACAGGCACACATCTTCAGGTACCTTCCAAATGTGGATTCCCCTGCAGCCCCGTAGGCGGGCGTGCAGTACGCCAACCATCAACGGACGTTTTTCCCCTCAAGCCTGTCAGGACGTTGCTCGTCCGTCTTTCCCTCAATAGATGGGAGTAGGCGCGCTTGCGGATGTGTGCGTGTGTGTGGCCACGCGTTTGCTTAGGCATCAGTGTGTGAAAAGGTAGGTGCTTTTCTCTAGTTGCGTGTGCGTGCACGTGGTGCTGGGTGCACATCCCTGGGTGCTCGAGGTAAGGTTTCTGCATGGTTTTCGCTGAGGAATCGTGTGTGTGCACATGGACAAAGAGAAGGCGCAGCAACCAGGTTCCAGCGCCGAAGAAGGCAAAAGGCAAGGTTTCCGGCGCTATCTCCTTCACTCCCCAGTCCTAGTCGCGCAAAGCAAGCCGCTAAGCCGGCGACCGGCAAGAGAGCTACAACGAAGCATGCCGAACGGAGAAAATAGCAGCAGCTCATCTGTTCACACCTTGTTTCTGCCATGTGCTTGAACGCCAAGACGTTCGCGCTTCTGTGAGATGAAAGACGTCCTTCTGCATATGTGGTTGCTCACACCGGTGCACTTGTTAGTGTATCCATTCAGTCCTGGGCTGCGGGGCATTCAGAAGTGGCTCTGTGGAGACGTCTGCATAGAGGCAGCTGTCAGAACACGCACACTCGATTGTTCACCAAAACATATGCAGACGCGTCCTTAGCCTGTAGATTTGGATGCACAGAGTTCCCTGTGTTCGCAAGAGACAAGGGAATCGCGTCTGTACGCACAGAAGCAATAGCGGACCGTTTCCCTCGGAGCGAACGCGAAAGAGCCGTCTATATACTCGCAGACACGGGAACGTGCCTCAATGCGGTCACAGAGGCAGCAGCTTTTGCACAGATGCTCTGGTGATTCTGGCACTTTCCAGGCACACTCCTGAAAGTCGCGCACACTGCTGTTCACTCGCTAAACGACCTCTTGGGAAACACGTCTCCGGTCGATGGACCGCTCAGATTGCTTCTCGTGTAACTGTGAACTGTGTCAGCGCAGGGAATCCGTCTCTGTTGAGCAGATGTCAATCCTGCCTCGCTTTTGCTTTGTTGCCTCTACCAAGATGATTTCCCGTTTCTCTCTTCACTGGAGCACGCAGACACAGCCAACGCACATCAAGTGTCAAGAGACACACTCTGCTGAGCTCAACGCTTGTGCAGATGCACATGTGCGACGAAGTCAACACACGTGCTTGTGGAGAGAAAGAAAGGGACTCCCAGGCGTGTGGAGCGACGGGGAGAAAGAGCGGGCGCTGAGGAACACAGTTTCAAACAGACTGTCTCCACACAAACAGGCACCTGTCTGCAGGTATCCTAGATCTTGATTCTTGAACTTGAGGAAACACGCGTCTGAGCAAAACTCCCAAACGCTTCCAGGAAAGACACAGGCTCTCCCACAAGCACACAAGTGTTTGCCCTCAGCTATACATCAGGGACAAGCTTGTGAAGAGATGCCCTGCTATTCTTTCGCCTTATGGCATCATGTGTTTCGTTTCTCTTGGAGATCGATTGTTAAACGTCTTTCCTCGGGCGACTGTGAAGCATTTGCCAGCGGAGGAGAAGTAGCACGGAGCAGCATTCAGTACTGCCTACGAGTGTCTTTGCTACCCTACTAGCGGAGCTCCAAGAACAGGCACACATCTTCAGGTACCTTCCAAATGTGGATTCCCCTGCAGCCCCGTAGGCGGGCGTGCAGTACGCCAACCATCAACGGACGTTTTTCCCCTCAAGCCTGTCAGGACGTTGCTCGTCCGTCTTTCCCTCAATAGATGGGAGTAGGCGCGCTTGCGGATGTGTGCGTGTGTGTGGCCACGCGTTTGCTTAGGCATCAGTGTGTGAAAAGGTAGGTGCTTTTCTCTAGCTGCGTGTGCGTGCACGTGGTGCTGGGTGCACATCCCTGGGTGCTCGAGGTAAGGTTTCTGCATGGTTTTCGCTGAGGAATCGTGTGTGTGCACATGGACAAAGAGAAGGCGCAGCAACCAGGTTCCAGCGCCGAAGAAGGCAAAAGGCAAGGTTTCCGGCGCTATCTCCTTCACTCCCCAGTCCTAGTCGCGCAAAGCAAGCCGCTAAGCCGGCGACCGGCAAGAGAGCTACAACGAAGCATGCCGAACGGAGAAAATAGCAGCAGCGCATCTGTTCACACCTTGTTTCTGCCATGTGCTTGAACGCCAAGACGTTCGCGCTTCTGTGAGATGAAAGACGTCCTTCTGCATATGTGGTTGCTCACACCGGTGCACTTGTTAGTGTATCCATTCAGTCCTGGGCTGCGGGGCATTCAGAAGTGGCTCTGTGGAGACGTCTGCATAGAGGCAGCTGTCAGAACACGCACACTCGATTGTTCACCAAAACATATGCAGACGCGTCCTTAGCCTGTAGATTTGGATGCACAGAGTTCCCTGTGTTCGCAAGAGACAAGGGAATCGCGTCTGTACGCACAGAAGCAATAGCGGACCGTTTCCCTCGGAGCGAACGCGAAAGAGCCGTCTATATACTCGCAGACACGGGAACGTGCCTCAATGCGGTCACAGAGGCGGCAGCTTTTGCACAGATGCTCTGGTGATTCTGGCACTTTCCAGGCACACTCCTGAAAGTCGCGCACACCGCTGTTCACTCGCTAAACGACCTCTTGGGAAACACGTCTCCGGTCGATGGACCGCTCAGATTGCTTCTCGTGTAACTGTGAACTGTGTCAGCGCAGGGAATCCGTCTCTGTTGAGCAGATGTCAATCCTGCCTCGCTTTTGCTTTGTTGCCTCTACCAAGATGATTTCCCGTTTCTCTCTTCACTGGAGCACGCAGACACAGCCAACGCACATCAAGTGTCAAGAGACACACTCTGCTGAGCTCAACGCTTGTGCAGATGCACATGTGCGACGAAGTCAACACACGTGCTTGTGGAGAGAAAGAAAGGGACTCCCAGGCGTGTGGAGCGACGGGGAGAAAGAGCGGGCGCTGAGGAACACAGTTTCAAACAGACTGTCTCCACACAAACAGGCACCTGTCTGCAGGTATCCTAGATCTTGATTCTTGAACTTGAGGAAACACGCGTCTGAGCAAAACTCCCAAACGCTTCCAGGAAAGACACAGGCTCTCCCACAAGCACACAAGTGTTTGCCCTCAGCTATAGATCAGGGACAAGCTTGTGAAGAGATGCCCTGCTATTCTTTCGCCTTATGGCATCATGTGTTTCGTTTCTCTTGGAGATCGATTGTTAAACGTCTTTCCTCGGGCGACTGTGAAGCATTTGCCAGCGGAGGAGAAGTAGCACGGAGCAGCATTCAGTACTGCCTACGAGTGTCTTTGCTACCCTACTAGCGGAGCTCCAAGAACAGGCACACATCTTCAGGTACCTTCCAAATGTGGATTCCCCTGCAGCCCCGTAGGCGGGCGTGCAGTACGCCAACCCTCAACGGACGTTTTTCCCCTCAAGCCTGTCAGGACGTTGCTCGTCCGTCTTTCCCTCAATAGATGGGAGTAGGCGCGCTTGCGGATGTGTGCGTGTGTGTGGCCACGCGTTTGCTTAGGCATCAGTGTGTGAAAAGGTAGGTGCTTTTCTCTAGCTGCGTGTGCGTGCACGTGGTGCTGGGTGCACATCCCTGGGTGCTCGAGGTAAGGTTTCTGCATGGTTTTCGCTGAGGAATCGTGTGTGTGCACATGGACAAAGAGAAGGCGCAGCAACCAGGTTCCAGCGCCGAAGAAGGCAAAAGGCAAGGTTTCCGGCGCTATCTCCTTCACTCCCCAGTCCTAGTCGCGCAAAGCAAGCCGCTAAGCCGGCGACCGGCAAGAGAGCTACAACGAAGCATGCCGAACGGAGAAAATAGCAGCAGCGCATCTGTTCACACCTTGTTTCTGCCATGTGCTTGAACGCCAAGACGTTCGTGCTTCTGTGAGATGAAAGACGTCCTTCTGCATATGTGGTTGCTCACACCGGTGCACTTGTTAGTGTATCCATTCAGTCCTGGGCTGCGGGGCATTCAGAAGTGGCTCTGTGGAGACGTCTGCATAGAGGCAGCTGTCAGAACACGCACACTCGATTGTTCACCAAAACATATGCAGACGCGTCCTTAGCCTGTAGATTTGGATGCACAGAGTTCCCTGTGTTCGCAAGAGACAAGGGAATCGCGTCTGTACGCACAGAAGCAATAGCGGACCGTTTCCCTCGGAGTGAACGCGAAAGAGCCGTCTATGTACTCGGAGACACGGGAACGTGCCTCAATGCGGTCACAGAGGCAGCAGCTTTTGCACAGATGCTCTGGTGATTCTGGCACTTTCCAGGCACACTCCTGAAAGTCGCGCACACTGCTGTTCACTCGCTAAACGACCTCTTGGGAAACACGTCTCCGGTCGATGGACCGCTCAGATTGCTTCTCGTGTAACTGTGAACTGTGTCAGCGCAGGGAATCCGTCTCTGTTGAGCAGATGTCAATCCTGCCTCGCTTTTGCTTTGTTGCCTCTACCAAGATGATTTCCCGTTTCTCTCTTCACTGGAGCACGCAGACACAGCCAACGCACATCAAGTGTCAAGAGACACACTCTGCTGAGCTCAACGCTTGTGCAGATGCACATGTGCGACGAAGTCAACACACGTGCTTGTGGAGAGAAAGAAAGGGACTCCCAGGCGTGTGGAGCGACGGGGAGAAAGAGCGGGCGCTGAGGAACACAGTTTCAAACAGACTGTCTCCACACAAACAGGCACCTGTCTGCAGGTATCCTAGATCTTGATTCTTGAACTTGAGGAAACACGCGTCTGAGCAAAACTCCCAAACGCTTCCAGGAAAGACACAGGCTCTCCCACAAGCACACAAGTGTTTGCCCTCAGCTATAGATCAGGGACAAGCTTGTGAAGAGATGCCCTGCTATTCTTTCGCCTTATGGCATCATGTGTTTCGTTCCTCTTGGAGATCGATTGTTAAACGTCTTTCCTCGGGCGACTGTGAAGCATTTGCCAGCGGAGGAGAAGTAGCACGGAGCAGCATTCAGTACTGCCTACGAGTGTCTTTGCTACCCTACTAGCGGAGCTCCAAGAACAGGCACACATCTTCAGGTACCTTCCAAATGTGGATTCCCCTGCAGCCCCGTAGGCGGGCGTGCAGTACGCCAACCATCAACGGACGTTTTTCCCCTCAAGCCTGTCAGGACGTTGCTCGTCCGTCTTTCCCTCAATAGATGGGAGTAGGCGCGCTTGCGGATGTGTGCGTGTGTGTGGCCACGCGTTTGCTTAGGCATCAGTGTGTGAAAAGGTAGGTGCTTTTCTCTAGCTGCGTGTGCGTGCACGTGGTGCTGGGTGCACATCCCTGGGTGCTCGAGGTAAGGTTTCTGCATGGTTTTCGCTGAGGAATCGTGTGTGTGCACATGGACAAAGAGAAGGCGCAGCAACCAGGTTCCAGCGCCGAAGAAGGCAAAAGGCAAGGTTTCCGGCGCTATCTCCTTCACTCCCCAGTCCTAGTCGCGCAAAGCAAGCCGCTAAGCCGGCGACCGGCAAGAGAGCTACAACGAAGCATGCCGAACGGAGAAAATAGCAGCAGCTCATCTGTTCACACCTTGTTTCTGCCATGTGCTTGAACGCCAAGACGTTCGCGCTTCTGTGAGATGAAAGACATCCTTCTGCATATGTGGTTGCTCACACCGGTGCACTTGTTAGTGTATCCATTCAGTCCTGGGCTGCGGGGCATTCAGAAGTGGCTCTGTGGAGACGTCTGCATAGAGGCAGCTGTCAGAACACACACACTCGATTGTTCACCAAAACATATGCAGACGCGTCCTTAGCCTGTAGATTTGGATGCACAGAGTTCCCTGTGTTCGCAAGAGACAAGGGAATCGCGTCTGTACACACAGAAGCAATAGCGGACCGTTTCCCTCGGAGCGAACGCGAAAGAGCCGTCTATATACTCGCAGACACGGGAACGTGCCTCAATGCGGTCACAGAGGCAGCAGCTTTTGCACAGATGCTCTGGTGATTCTGGCACTTTCCAGGCACACTCCTGAAAGTCGCGCACACTGCTGTTCACTCGCTAAACGACCTCTTGGGAAACACGTCTCCGGTCGATGGACCGCTCAGATTGCTTCTCGTGTAACTGTGAACTGTGTCAGCGCAGGGAATCCGTCTCTGTTGAGCAGATGTCAATCCTGCCTCGCTTTTGCTTTGTTGCCTCTACCAAGATGATTTCCCGTTTCTCTCTTCACTGGAGCACGCAGACACAGCCAACGCACATCAAGTGTCAAGAGACACACTCTGCTGAGCTCAACGCTTGTGCAGATGCACATGTGCGACGAAGTCAACACACGTGCTTGTGGAGAGAAAGAAAGGGACTCCCAGGCGTGTGGAGCGACGGGGAGAAAGAGCGGGCGCTGAGGAACACAGTTTCAAACAGACTGTCTCCACACAAACAGGCACCTGTCTGCAGGTATCCTAGATCTTGATTCTTGAACTTGAGGAAACACGCGTCTGAGCAAAACTCCCAAACGCTTCCAGGAAAGACACAGGCTCTCCCACAAGCACACAAGTGTTTGCCCTCAGCTATACATCAGGGACAAGCTTGTGAAGAGATGCCCTGCTATTCTTTCGCCTTATGGCATCATGTGTTTCGTTTCTCTTGGAGATCGATTGTTAAACGTCTTTCCTCGGGCGACTGTGAAGCATTTGCCAGCGGAGGAGAAGTAGCACGGAGCAGCATTCAGTACTGCCTACGAGTGTCTTTGCTACCCTACTAGCGGAGCTCCAAGAACAGGCACACATCTTCAGGTACCTTCCAAATGTGGATTCCCCTGCAGCCCCGTAGGCGGGCGTGCAGTACGCCAACCATCAACGGACGTTTTTCCCCTCAAGCCTGTCAGGACGTTGCTCGTCCGTCTTTCCCTCAATAGATGGGAGTAGGCGCGCTTGCGGATGTGTGCGTGTGTGTGGCCACGCGTTTGCTTAGGCATCAGTGTGTGAAAAGGTAGGTGCTTTTCTCTAGCTGCGTGTGCGTGCACGTGGTGCTGGGTGCACATCCCTGGGTGCTCGAGGTAAGGTTTCTGCATGGTTTTCGCTGAGGAATCGTGTGTGTGCACATGGACAAAGAGAAGGCGCAGCAACCAGGTTCCAGCGCCGAAGAAGGCAAAAGGCAAGGTTTCCGGCGCTATCTCCTTCACTCCCCAGTCCTAGTCGCGCAAAGCAAGCCGCTAAGCCGGCGACCGGCAAGAGAGCTACAACGAAGCATGCCGAACGGAGAAAATAGCAGCAGCTCATCTGTTCACACCTTGTTTCTGCCATGTGCTTGAACGCCAAGACGTTCGCGCTTCTGTGAGATGAAAGACGTCCTTCTGCATATGTGGTTGCTCACACCGGTGCACTTGTTAGTGTATCCATTCAGTCCTGGGCTGCGGGGCATTCAGAAGTGGCTCTGTGGAGACGTCTGCATAGAGGCAGCTGTCAGAACACGCACACTCGATTGTTCACCAAAACATATGCAGACGCGTCCTTAGCCTGTAGATTTGGATGCACAGAGTTCCCTGTGTTCGCAAGAGACAAGGGAATCGCGTCTGTACGCACAGAAGCAATAGCGGACCGTTTCCCTCGGAGCGAACGCGAAAGAGCCGTCTATATACTCGCAGACACGGGAACGTGCCTCAATGCGGTCACAGAGGCAGCAGCTTTTGCACAGATGCTCTGGTGATTCTGGCACTTTCCACGCACACTCCTGAAAGTCGCGCACACTGCTGTTCACTCGCTAAACGACCTCTTGGGAAACACGTCTCCGGTCGATGGACCGCTCAGATTGCTTCTCGTGTAACTGTGAACTGTGTCAGCGCAGGGAATCCGTCTCTGTTGAGCAGATGTCAATCCTGCCTCGCTTTTGCTTTGTTGCCTCTACCAAGATGATTTCCCGTTTCTCTCTTCACTGGAGCACGCAGACACAGCCAACGCACATCAAGTGTCAAGAGACACACTCTGCTGAGCTCAACGCTTGTGCAGATGCACATGTGCGACGAAGTCAACACACGTGCTTGTGGAGAGAAAGAAAGGGACTCCCAGGCGTGTGGAGCGACGGGGAGAAAGAGCGGGCGCTGAGGAACACAGTTTCAAACAGACTGTCTCCACACAAACAGGCACCTGTCTGCAGGTATCCTAGATCTTGATTCTTGAACTTGAGGAAACACGCGTCTGAGCAAAACTCCCAAACGCTTCCAGGAAAGACACAGGCTCTCCCACAAGCACACAAGTGTTTGCCCTCAGCTATAGATCAGGGACAAGCTTGTGAAGAGATGCCCTGCTATTCTTTCGCCTTATGGCATCATGTGTTTCGTTTCTCTTGGAGATCGATTGTTAAACGTCTTTCCTCGGGCGACTGTGAAGCATTTGCCAGCGGAGGAGAAGTAGCACGGAGCAGTATTCAGTACTGCCTACGAGTGTCTTTGCTACCCTACTAGCGGAGCTCCAAGAACAGGCACACATCTTCAGGTACCTTCCAAATGTGGATTCCCCTGCAGCCCCGTAGGCGGGCGTGCAGTACGCCAACCATCAACGGACGTTTTTCCCCTCAAGCCTGTCAGGACGTTGCTCGTCCGTCTTTCCCTCAATAGATGGGAGTAGGCGCGCTTGCGGATGTGTGCGTGTGTGTGGCCACGCGTTTGCTTAGGCATCAGTGTGTGAAAAGGTAGGTGGTTTTCTCTAGCTGCGTGTGCGTGCACGTGGTGCTGGGTGCACATCCCTGGGTGCTCGAGGTAAGGTTTCTGCATGGTTTTCGCTGAGGAATCGTGTGTGTGCACATGGACAAAGAGAAGGCGCAGCAACCAGGTTCCAGCGCCGAAGAAGGCAAAAGGCAAGGTTTCCGGCGCTATCTCCTTCACTCCCCAGTCCTAGTCGCGCAAAGCAAGCCGCTAAGCCGGCGACCGGCAAGAGAGCTACAACGAAGCATGCCGAACGGAGAAAATAGCAGCAGCTCATCTGTTCACACCTTGTTTCTGCCATGTGCTTGAACGCCAAGACGTTCGCGCTTCTGTGAGATGAAAGACGTCCTTCTGCATATGTGGTTGCTCACACCGGTGCACTTGTTAGTGTATCCATTCAGTCCTGGGCTGCGGGGCATTCAGAAGTGGCTCTGTGGAGACGTCTGCATAGAGGCAGCTGTCAGAACACGCACACTCGATTGTTCACCAAAACATATGCAGACGCGTCCTTAGCCTGTAGATTTGGATGCACAGAGTTCCCTGTGTTCGCAAGAGACAAGGGAATCGCGTCTGTACGCACAGAAGCAATAGCGGACCGTTTCCCTCGGAGCGAACGCGAAAGAGCCGTCTATATACTCGCAGACACGGGAACGTGCCTCAATGCGGTCACAGAGGCAGCAGCTTTTGCACAGATGCTCTGGTGATTCTGGCACTTTCCACGCACACTCCTGAAAGTCGCGCACACTGCTGTTCACTCGCTAAACGACCTCTTGGGAAACACGTCTCCGGTCGATGGACCGCTCAGATTGCTTCTCGTGTAACTGTGAACTGTGTCAGCGCAGGGAATCCGTCTCTGTTGAGCAGATGTCAATCCTGCCTCGCTTTTGCTTTGTTGCCTCTACCAAGATGATTTCCCGTTTCTCTCTTCACTGGAGCACGCAGACACAGCCAACGCACATCAAGTGTCAAGAGACACACTCTGCTGAGCTCAACGCTTGTGCAGATGCACATGTGCGACGAAGTCAACACACGTGCTTGTGGAGAGAAAGAAAGGGACTCCCAGGCGTGTGGAGCGACGGGGAGAAAGAGCGGGCGCTGAGGAACACAGTTTCAAACAGACTGTCTCCACACAAACAGGCACCTGTCTGCAGGTATCCTAGATCTTGATTCTTGAACTTGAGGAAACACGCGTCTGAGCAAAACTCCCAAACGCTTCCAGGAAAGACACAGGCTCTCCCACAAGCACACAAGTGTTTGCCCTCAGCTATAGATCAGGGACAAGCTTGTGAAGAGATGCCCTGCTATTCTTTCGCCTTATGGCATCATGTGTTTCGTTTCTCTTGGAGATCGATTGTTAAACGTCTTTCCTCGGGCGACTGTGAAGCATTTGCCAGCGGAGGAGAAGTAGCACGGAGCAGCATTCAGTACTGCCTACGAGTGTCTTTGCTACCCTACTAGCGGAGCTCCAAGAACAGGCACACATCTTCAGGTACCTTCCAAATGTGGATTCCCCTGCAGCCCCGTAGGCGGGCGTGCAGTACGCCAACCATCAACGGACGTTTTTCCCCTCAAGCCTGTCAGGACGTTGCTCGTCCGTCTTTCCCTCAATAGATGGGAGTAGGCGCGCTTGCGGATGTGTGCGTGTGTGTGGCCACGCGTTTGCTTAGGCATCAGTGTGTGAAAAGGTAGGTGCTTTTCTCTAGCTGCGTGTGCGTGCACGTGGTGCTGGGTGCACATCCCTGGGTGCTCGTGGAAAGGTTTCTGCATGGTTTTCGCTGAGGAATCGTGTGTGTGCACATGGACAAAGAGAAGGCGCAGCAACCAGGTTCCAGCGCCGAAGAAGGCAAAAGGCAAGGTTTCCGGCGCTATCTCCTTCACTCCCCAGTCCTAGTCGCGCAAAGCAAGCCGCTAAGCCGGCGACCGGCAAGAGAGCTACAACCAAGCATGCCGAACGGAGAAAATAGCAGCAGCTCATCTGTTCACACCTTGTTTCTGCCATGTGCTTGAACGCCAAGACGTTCGCGCTTCTGTGAGATGAAAGACGTCCTTCTGCATATGTGGTTGCTCACACCGGTGCACTTGTTAGTGTATCCATTCAGTCCTGGGCTGCGGGGCATTCAGAAGTGGCTCTGTGGAGACGTCTGCATAGAGGCAGCTGTCAGAACACGCACACTCGATTGTTCACCAAAACATATGCAGACGCGTCCTTAGCCTGTAGATTTGGATGCACAGAGTTCCCTGTGTTCGCAAGAGACAAGGGAATCGCGTCTGTACGCACAGAAGCAATAGCGGACCGTTTCCCTCGGAGCGAACGCGAAAGAGCCGTCTATATACTCGCAGACACGGGAACGTGCCTCAATGCGGTCACAGAGGCAGCAGCTTTTGCACAGATGCTCTGGTGATTCTGGCACTTTCCACGCACACTCCTGAAAGTCGCGCACACTGCTGTTCACTCGCTAAACGACCTCTTGGGAAACACGTCTCCGGTCGATGGACCGCTCAGATTGCTTCTCGTGTAACTGTGAACTGTGTCAGCGCAGGGAATCCGTCTCTGTTGAGCAGATGTCAATCCTGCCTCGCTTTTGCTTTGTTGCCTCTACCAAGATGATTTCCCGTTTCTCTCTTCACTGGAGCACGCAGACACAGCCAACGCACATCAAGTGTCAAGAGACACACTCTGCTGAGCTCAACGCTTGTGCAGATGCACATGTGCGACGAAGTCAACACACGTGCTTGTGGAGAGAAAGAAAGGGACTCCCAGGCGTGTGGAGCGACGGGGAGAAAGAGCGGGCGCTGAGGAACACAGTTTCAAACAGACTGTCTCCACACAAACAGGCACCTGTCTGCAGGTATCCTAGATCTTGATTCTTGAACTTGAGGAAACACGCGTCTGAGCAAAACTCCCAAACGCTTCCAGGAAAGACACAGGCTCTCCCACAAGCACACAAGTGTTTGCCCTCAGCTATAGATCAGGGACAAGCTTGTGAAGAGATGCCCTGCTATTCTTTCGCCTTATGGCATCATGTGTTTCGTTTCTCTTGGAGATCGATTGTTAAACGTCTTTCCTCGGGCGACTGTGAAGCATTTGCCAGCGGAGGAGAAGTAGCACGGAGCAGCATTCAGTACTGCCTACGAGTGTCTTTGCTACCCTACTAGCGGAGCTCCAAGAACAGGCACACATCTTCAGGTACCTTCCAAATGTGGATTCCCCTGCAGCCCCGTAGGCGGGCGTGCAGTACGCCAACCATCAACGGACGTTTTTCCCCTCAAGCCTGTCAGGACGTTGCTCGTCCGTCTTTCCCTCAATAGATGGGAGTAGGCGCGCTTGCGGATGTGTGCGTGTGTGTGGCCACGCGTTTGCTTAGGCATCAGTGTGTGAAAAGGTAGGTGCTTTTCTCTAGCTGCGTGTGCGTGCACGTGGTGCTGGGTGCACATCCCTGGGTGCTCGTGGAAAGGTTTCTGCATGGTTTTCGCTGAGGAATCGTGTGTGTGCACATGGACAAAGAGAAGGCGCAGCAACCAGGTTCCAGCGCCGAAGAAGGCAAAAGGCAAGGTTTCCGGCGCTATCTCCTTCTCTCCGCAGACCTAGTCGCGCAAAGCAAGCCGCTAAGCCGGCGACCGGCAAGAGAGCTACAACGAAGCATGCCGAACGGAGAAAATAGCAGCAGCGCATCTGTTCACACCTTGTTTCTGCCATGTGCTTGAACGCCAAGACGTTCGTGCTTCTGTGAGATGAAAGACGTCCTTCTGCATATGTGGTTGCTCACACCGGTGCACTTGTTAGTGTATCCATTCAGTCCTGGGCTGCGGGGCATTCAGAAGTGGCTCTGTGGAGACGTCTGCATAGAGGCAGCTGTCAGAACACGCACACTCGATTGTTCACCAAAACATATGCAGACGCGTCCTTAGCCTGTAGATTTGGATGCACAGAGTTCCCTGTGTTCGCAAGAGACAAGGGAATCGCGTCTGTACGCACAGAAGCAATAGCGGACCGTTTCCCTCGGAGTGAACGCGAAAGAGCCGTCTATGTACTCGGAGACACGGGAACGTGCCTCAATGCGGTCACAGAGGCAGCAGCTTTTGCACAGATGCTCTGGTGATTCTGGCACTTTCCAGGCACACTCCTGAAAGTCGCGCACACTGCTGTTCACTCGCTAAACGACCTCTTGGGAAACACGTCTCCGGTCGATGGACCGCTCAGATTGCTTCTCGTGTAACTGTGAACTGTGTCAGCGCAGGGAATCCGTCTCTGTTGAGCAGATGTCAATCCTGCCTCGCTTTTGCTTTGTTGCCTCTACCAAGATGATTTCCCGTTTCTCTCTTCACTGGAGCACGCAGACACAGCCAACGCACATCAAGTGTCAAGAGACACACTCTGCTGAGCTCAACGCTTGTGCAGATGCACATGTGCGACGAAGTCAACACACGTGCTTGTGGAGAGAAAGAAAGGGACTCCCAGGCGTGTGGAGCGACGGGGAGAAAGAGCGGGCGCTGAGGAACACAGTTTCAAACAGACTGTCTCCACACAAACAGGCACCTGTCTGCAGGTATCCTAGATCTTGATTCTTGAACTTGAGGAAACACGCGTCTGAGCAAAACTCCCAAACGCTTCCAGGAAAGACACAGGCTCTCCCACAAGCACACAAGTGTTTGCCCTCAGCTATAGATCAGGGACAAGCTTGTGAAGAGATGCCCTGCTATTCTTTCGCCTTATGGCATCATGTGTTTCGTTTCTCTTGGAGATCGATTGTTAAACGTCTTTCCTCGGGCGACTGTGAAGCATTTGCCAGCGGAGGAGAAGTAGCACGGAGCAGCATTCAGTACTGCCTACGAGTGTCTTTGCTACCCTACTAGCGGAGCTCCAAGAACAGGCACACATCTTCAGGTACCTTCCAAATGTGGATTCCCCTGCAGCCCCGTAGGCGGGCGTGCAGTACGCCAACCATCAACGGACGTTTTTCCCCTCAAGCCTGTCAGGACGTTGCTCGTCCGTCTTTCCCTCAATAGATGGGAGTAGGCGCGCTTGCGGATGTGTGCGTGTGTGTGGCCACGCGTTTGCTTAGGCATCAGTGTGTGAAAAGGTAGGTGCTTTTCTCTAGCTGCGTGTGCGTGCACGTGGTGCTGGGTGCACATCCCTGGGTGCTCGTGGAAAGGTTTCTGCATGGTTTTCGCTGAGGAATCGTGTGTGTGCACATGGACAAAGAGAAGGCGCAGCAACCAGGTTCCAGCGCCGAAGAAGGCAAAAGGCAAGGTTTCCGGCGCTATCTCCTTCACTCCCCAGTCCTAGTCGCGCAAAGCAAGCCGCTAAGCCGGCGACCGGCAAGAGAGCTACAACCAAGCATGCCGAACGGAGAAAATAGCAGCAGCTCATCTGTTCACACCTTGTTTCTGCCATGTGCTTGAACGCCAAGACGTTCGCGCTTCTGTGAGATGAAAGACGTCCTTCTGCATATGTGGTTGCTCACACCGGTGCACTTGTTAGTGTATCCATTCAGTCCTGGGCTGCGGGGCATTCAGAAGTGGCTCTGTGGAGACGTCTGCATAGAGGCAGCTGTCAGAACACGCACACTCGATTGTTCACCAAAACATATGCAGACGCGTCCTTAGCCTGTAGATTTGGATGCACAGAGTTCCCTGTGTTCGCAAGAGACAAGGGAATCGCGTCTGTACGCACAGAAGCAATAGCGGACCGTTTCCCTCGGAGCGAACGCGAAAGAGCCGTCTATATACTCGCAGACACGGGAACGTGCCTCAATGCGGTCACAGAGGCAGCAGCTTTTGCACAGATGCTCTGGTGATTCTGGCACTTTCCACGCACACTCCTGAAAGTCGCGCACACTGCTGTTCACTCGCTAAACGACCTCTTGGGAAACACGTCTCCGGTCGATGGACCGCTCAGATTGCTTCTCGTGTAACTGTGAACTGTGTCAGCGCAGGGAATCCGTCTCTGTTGAGCAGATGTCAATCCTGCCTCGCTTTTGCTTTGTTGCCTCTACCAAGATGATTTCCCGTTTCTCTCTTCACTGGAGCACGCAGACACAGCCAACGCACATCAAGTGTCAAGAGACACACTCTGCTGAGCTCAACGCTTGTGCAGATGCACATGTGCGACGAAGTCAACACACGTGCTTGTGGAGAGAAAGAAAGGGACTCCCAGGCGTGTGGAGCGACGGGGAGAAAGAGCGGGCGCTGAGGAACACAGTTTCAAACAGACTGTCTCCACACAAACAGGCACCTGTCTGCAGGTATCCTAGATCTTGATTCTTGAACTTGAGGAAACACGCGTCTGAGCAAAACTCCCAAACGCTTCCAGGAAAGACACAGGCTCTCCCACAAGCACACAAGTGTTTGCCCTCAGCTATAGATCAGGGACAAGCTTGTGAAGAGATGCCCTGCTATTCTTTCGCCTTATGGCATCATGTGTTTCGTTTCTCTTGGAGATCGATTGTTAAACGTCTTTCCTCGGGCGACTGTGAAGCATTTGCCAGCGGAGGAGAAGTAGCACGGAGCAGCATTCAGTACTGCCTACGAGTGTCTTTGCTACCCTACTAGCGGAGCTCCAAGAACAGGCACACATCTTCAGGTACCTTCCAAATGTGGATTCCCCTGCAGCCCCGTAGGCGGGCGTGCAGTACGCCAACCATCAACGGACGTTTTTCCCCTCAAGCCTGTCAGGACGTTGCTCGTCCGTCTTTCCCTCAATAGATGGGAGTAGGCGCGCTTGCGGATGTGTGCGTGTGTGTGGCCACGCGTTTGCTTAGGCATCAGTGTGTGAAAAGGTAGGTGGTTTTCTCTAGCTGCGTGTGCGTGCACGTGGTGCTGGGTGCACATCCCTGGGTGCTCGAGGTAAGGTTTCTGCATGGTTTTCGCTGAGGAATCGTGTGTGTGCACATGGACAAAGAGAAGGCGCAGCAACCAGGTTCCAGCGCCGAAGAAGGCAAAAGGCAAGGTTTCCGGCGCTATCTCCTTCACTCCCCAGTCCTAGTCGCGCAAAGCAAGCCGCTAAGCCGGCGACCGGCAAGAGAGCTACAACGAAGCATGCCGAACGGAGAAAATAGCAGCAGCTCATCTGTTCACACCTTGTTTCTGCCATGTGCTTGAACGCCAAGACGTTCGCGCTTCTGTGAGATGAAAGACGTCCTTCTGCATCTGTGGTTGCTCACACCGGTGCACTTGTTAGTGTATCCATTCAGTCCTGGGCTGCGGGGCATTCAGAAGTGGCTCTGTGGAGACGTCTGCATAGAGGCAGCTGTCAGAACACGCACACTCGATTGTTCACCAAAACATATGCAGACGCGTCCTTAGCCTGTAGATTTGGATGCACAGAGTTCCCTGTGTTCGCAAGAGACAAGGGAATCGCGTCTGTACGCACAGAAGCAATAGCGGACCGTTTCCCTCGGAGTGAACGCGAAAGAGCCGTCTATGTACTCGCAGACACGGGAACGTGCCTCAATGCGGTCACAGAGGCAGCAGCTTTTGCACAGATGCTCTGGTGATTCTGGCACTTTCCACGCACACTCCTGAAAGTCGCGCACACTGCTGTTCACTCGCTAAACGACCTCTTGGGAAACACGTCTCCGGTCGATGGACCGCTCAGATTGCTTCTCGTGTAACTGTGAACTGTGTCAGCGCAGGGAATCCGTCTCTGTTGAGCAGATGTCAATCCTGCCTCGCTTTTGCTTTGTTGCCTCTACCAAGATGATTTCCCGTTTCTCTCTTCACTGGAGCACGCAGACACAGCCAACGCACATCAAGTGTCAAGAGACACACTCTGCTGAGCTCAACGCTTGTGCAGATGCACATGTGCGACGAAGTCAACACACGTGCTTGTGGAGAGAAAGAAAGGGACTCCCAGGCGTGTGGAGCGACGGGGAGAAAGAGCGGGCGCTGAGGAACACAGTTTCAAACAGACTGTCTCCACACAAACAGGCACCTGTCTGCAGGTATCCTAGATCTTGATTCTTGAACTTGAGGAAACACGCGTCTGAGCAAAACTCCCAAACGCTTCCAGGAAAGACACAGGCTCTCCCACAAGCACACAAGTGTTTGCCCTCAGCTATAGATCAGGGACAAGCTTGTGAAGAGATGCCCTGCTATTCTTTCGCCTTATGGCATCATGTGTTTCGTTTCTCTTGGAGATCGATTGTTAAACGTCTTTCCTCGGGCGACTGTGAAGCATTTGCCAGCGGAGGAGAAGTAGCACGGAGCAGCATTCAGTACTGCCTACGAGTGTCTTTGCTACCCTACTAGCGGAGCTCCAAGAACAGGCACACATCTTCAGGTACCTTCCAAATGTGGATTCCCCTGCAGCCCCGTAGGCGGGCGTGCAGTACGCCAACCATCAACGGACGTTTTTCCCCTCAAGCCTGTCAGGACGTTGCTCGTCCGTCTTTCCCTCAATAGATGGGAGTAGGCGCGCTTGCGGATGTGTGCGTGTGTGTGGCCACGCGTTTGCTTAGGCATCAGTGTGTGAAAAGGTAGGTGCTTTTCTCTAGCTGCGTGTGCGTGCACGTGGTGCTGGGTGCACATCCCTGGGTGCTCGAGGTAAGGTTTCTGCATGGTTTTCGCTGAGGAATCGTGTGTGTGCGCATGGACAAAGAGAAGGCGCAGCAACCAGGTTCCAGCGCCGAAGAAGGCAAAAGGCAAGGTTTCCGGCGCTATCTCCTTCACTCCCCAGTCCTAGTCGCGCAAAGCAAGCCGCTAAGCCGGCGACCGGCAAGAGAGCTACAACGAAGCATGCCGAACGGAGAAAATAGCAGCAGCGCATCTGTTCACACCTTGTTTCTGCCATGTGCTTGAACGCCAAGACGTTCGCGCTTCTGTGAGATGAAAGACGTCCTTCTGCATATGTGGTTGCTCACACCGGTGCACTTGTTAGTGTATCCATTCAGTCCTGGGCTGCGGGGCATTCAGAAGTGGCTCTGTGGAGACGTCTGCATAGAGGCAGCTGTCAGAACACGCACACTCGATTGTTCACCAAAACATATGCAGACGCGTCCTTAGCCTGTAGATTTGGATGCACAGAGTTCCCTGTGTTCGCAAGAGACAAGGGAATCGCGTCTGTACGCACAGAAGCAATAGCGGACCGTTTCCCTCGGAGCGAACGCGAAAGAGCCGTCTATGTACTCGGAGACACGGGAACGTGCCTCAATGCGGTCACAGAGGCAGCAGCTTTTGCACAGATGCTCTGGTGATTCTGGCACTTTCCACGCACACTCCTGAAAGTCGCGCACACTGCTGTTCACTCGCTAAACGACCTCTTGGGAAACACGTCTCCGGTCGATGGACCGCTCAGATTGCTTCTCGTGTAACTGTGAACTGTGTCAGCGCAGGGAATCCGTCTCTGTTGAGCAGATGTCAATCCTGCCTCGCTTTTGCTTTGTTGCCTCTACCAAGATGATTTCCCGTTTCTCTCTTCACTGGAGCACGCAGACACAGCCAACGCACATCAAGTGTCAAGAGACACACTCTGCTGAGCTCAACGCTTGTGCAGATGCACATGTGCGACGAAGTCAACACACGTGCTTGTGGAGAGAAAGAAAGGGACTCCCAGGCGTGTGGAGCGACGGGGAGAAAGAGCGGGCGCTGAGGAACACAGTTTCAAACAGACTGTCTCCACACAAACAGGCACCTGTCTGCAGGTATCCTAGATCTTGATTCTTGAACTTGAGGAAACACGCGTCTGAGCAAAACTCCCAAACGCTTCCAGGAAAGACACAGGCTCTCCCACAAGCACACAAGTGTTTGCCCTCAGCTATAGATCAGGGACAAGCTTGTGAAGAGATGCCCTGCTATTCTTTCGCCTTATGGCATCATGTGTTTCGTTTCTCTTGGAGATCGATTGTTAAACGTCTTTCCTCGGGCGACTGTGAAGCATTTGCCAGCGGAGGAGAAGTAGCACGGAGCAGCATTCAGTACTGCCTACGAGTGTCTTTGCTACCCTACTAGCGGAGCTCCAAGAACAGGCACACATCTTCAGGTACCTTCCAAATGTGGATTCCCCTGCAGCCCCGTAGGCGGGCGTGCAGTACGCCAACCATCAACGGACGTTTTTCCCCTCAAGCCTGTCAGGACGTTGCTCGTCCGTCTTTCCCTCAATAGATGGGAGTAGGCGCGCTTGCGGATGTGTGCGTGTGTGTGGCCACGCGTTTGCTTAGGCATCAGTGTGTGAAAAGGTAGGTGCTTTTCTCTAGCTGCGTGTGCGTGCACGTGGTGCTGGGTGCACATCCCTGGGTGCTCGAGGTAAGGTTTCTGCATGGTTTTCGCTGAGGAATCGTGTGTGTGCGCATGGACAAAGAGAAGGCGCAGCAACCAGGTTCCAGCGCCGAAGAAGGCAAAAGGCAAGGTTTCCGGCGCTATCTCCTTCACTCCCCAGTCCTAGTCGCGCAAAGCAAGCCGCTAAGCCGGCGACCGGCAAGAGAGCTACAACGAAGCATGCCGAACGGAGAAAATAGCAGCAGCGCATCTGTTCACACCTTGTTTCTGCCATGTGCTTGAACGCCAAGACGTTCGCGCTTCTGTGAGATGAAAGACGTCCTTCTGCATATGTGGTTGCTCACACCGGTGCACTTGTTAGTGTATCCATTCAGTCCTGGGCTGCGGGGCATTCAGAAGTGGCTCTGTGGAGACGTCTGCATAGAGGCAGCTGTCAGAACACGCACACTCGATTGTTCACCAAAACATATGCAGACGCGTCCTTAGCCTGTAGATTTGGATGCACAGAGTTCCCTGTGTTCGCAAGAGACAAGGGAATCGCGTCTGTACGCACAGAAGCAATAGCGGACCGTTTCCCTCGGAGCGAACGCGAAAGAGCCGTCTATGTACTCGGAGACACGGGAACGTGCCTCAATGCGGTCACAGAGGCAGCAGCTTTTGCACAGATGCTCTGGTGATTCTGGCACTTTCCACGCACACTCCTGAAAGTCGCGCACACTGCTGTTCACTCGCTAAACGACCTCTTGGGAAACACGTCTCCGGTCGATGGACCGCTCAGATTGCTTCTCGTGTAACTGTGAACTGTGTCAGCGCAGGGAATCCGTCTCTGTTGAGCAGATGTCAATCCTGCCTCGCTTTTGCTTTGTTGCCTCTACCAAGATGATTTCCCGTTTCTCTCTTCACTGGAGCACGCAGACACAGCCAACGCACATCAAGTGTCAAGAGACACACTCTGCTGAGCTCAACGCTTGTGCAGATGCACATGTGCGACGAAGTCAACACACGTGCTTGTGGAGAGAAAGAAAGGGACTCCCAGGCGTGTGGAGCGACGGGGAGAAAGAGCGGGCGCTGAGGAACACAGTTTCAAACAGACTGTCTCCACACAAACAGGCACCTGTCTGCAGGTATCCTAGATCTTGATTCTTGAACTTGAGGAAACACGCGTCTGAGCAAAACTCCCAAACGCTTCCAGGAAAGACACAGGCTCTCCCACAAGCACACAAGTGTTTGCCCTCAGCTATAGATCAGGGACAAGCTTGTGAAGAGATGCCCTGCTATTCTTTCGCCTTATGGCATCATGTGTTTCGTTTCTCTTGGAGATCGATTGTTAAACGTCTTTCCTCGGGCGACTGTGAAGCATTTGCCAGCGGAGGAGAAGTAGCACGGAGCAGCATTCAGTACTGCCTACGAGTGTCTTTGCTACCCTACTAGCGGAGCTCCAAGAACAGGCACACATCTTCAGGTACCTTCCAAATGTGGATTCCCCTGCAGCCCCGTAGGCGGGCGTGCAGTACGCCAACCATCAACGGACGTTTTTCCCCTCAAGCCTGTCAGGACGTTGCTCGTCCGTCTTTCCCTCAATAGATGGGAGTAGGCGCGCTTGCGGATGTGTGCGTGTGTGTGGCCACGCTTTTGCTTAGGCATCAGTGTGTGAAAAGGTAGGTGCTTTTCTCTAGCTGCGTGTGCGTGCACGTGGTGCTGGGTGCACATCCCTGGGTGCTCGAGGTAAGGTTTCTGCATGGTTTTCGCTGAGGAATCGTGTGTGTGCACATGGACAAAGAGAAGGCGCAGCAACCAGGTTCCAGCGCCGAAGAAGGCAAAAGGCAAGGTTTCCGGCGCTATCTCCTTCACTCCCCAGTCCTAGTCGCGCAAAGCAAGCCGCTAAGCCGGCGACCGGCAAGAGAGCTACAACGAAGCATGCCGAACGGAGAAAATAGCAGCAGCTCATCTGTTCACACCTTGTTTCTGCCATGTGCTTGAACGCCAAGACGTTCGCGCTTCTGTGAGATGAAAGACGTCCTTCTGCATATGTGGTTGCTCACACCGGTGCACTTGTTAGTGTATCCATTCAGTCCTGGGCTGCGGGGCATTCAGAAGTGGCTCTGTGGAGACGTCTGCATAGAGGCAGCTGTCAGAACACGCACACTCGATTGTTCACCAAAACATATGCAGACGCGTCCTTAGCCTGTAGATTTGGATGCACAGAGTTCCCTGTGTTCGCAAGAGACAAGGGAATCGCGTCTGTACGCACAGAAGCAATAGCGGACCGTTTCCCTCGGAGCGAACGCGAAAGAGCCGTCTATGTACTCGCAGACACGGGAACGTGCCTCAATGCGGTCACAGAGGCAGCAGCTTATGCACAGATGCTCTGGTGATTCTGGCACTTTCCACGCACACTCCTGAAAGTCGCGCACACTGCTGTTCACTCGCTAAACGACCTCTTGGGAAACACGTCTCCGGTCGATGGACCGCTCAGATTGCTTCTCGTGTAACTGTGAACTGTGTCAGCGCAGGGAATCCGTCTCTGTTGAGCAGATGTCAATCCTGCCTCGCTTTTGCTTTGTTGCCTCTACCAAGATGATTTCCCGTTTCTCTCTTCACTGGAGCACGCAGACACAGCCAACGCACATCAAGTGTCAAGAGACACACTCTGCTGAGCTCAACGCTTGTGCAGATGCACATGTGCGACGAAGTCAACACACGTGCTTGTGGAGAGAAAGAAAGGGACTCCCAGGCGTGTGGAGCGACGGGGAGAAAGAGCGGGCGCTGAGGAACACAGTTTCAAACAGACTGTCTCCACACAAACAGGCACCTGTCTGCAGGTATCCTAGATCTTGATTCTTGAACTTGAGGAAACACGCGTCTGAGCAAAACTCCCAAACGCTTCCAGGAAAGACACAGGCTCTCCCACAAGCACACAAGTGTTTGCCCTCAGCTATAGATCAGGGACAAGCTTGTGAAGAGATGCCCTGCTATTCTTTCGCCTTATGGCATCATGTGTTTCGTTTCTCTTGGAGATCGATTGTTAAACGTCTTTCCTCGGGCGACTGTGAAGCATTTGCCAGCGGAGGAGAAGTAGCACGGAGCAGCATTCAGTACTGCCTACGAGTGTCTTTGCTACCCTACTAGCGGAGCTCCAAGAACAGGCACACATCTTCAGGTACCTTCCAAATGTGGATTCCCCTGCAGCCCCGTAGGCGGGCGTGCAGTACGCCAACCATCAACGGACGTTTTTCCCCTCAAGCCTGTCAGGACGTTGCTCATCCGTCTTTCCCTCAATAGATGGGAGTAGGCGCGCTTGCGGATGTGTGCGTGTGTGTGGCCACGCTTTTGCTTAGGCATCAGTGTGTGAAAAGGTAGGTGCTTTTCTCTAGCTGCGTGTGCGTGCACGTGGTGCTGGGTGCACATCCCTGGGTGCTCGAGGTAAGGTTTCTGCATGGTTTTCGCTGAGGAATCGTGTGTGTGCACATGGACAAAGAGAAGGCGCAGCAACCAGGTTCCAGCGCCGAAGAAGGCAAAAGGCAAGGTTTCCGGCGCTATCTCCTTCACTCCCCAGTCCTAGTCGCGCAAAGCAAGCCGCTAAGCCGGCGACCGGCAAGAGAGCTACAACGAAGCATGCCGAACGGAGAAAATAGCAGCAGCTCATCTGTTCACACCTTGTTTCTGCCATGTGCTTGAACGCCAAGACGTTCGCGCTTCTGTGAGATGAAAGACGTCCTTCTGCATATGTGGTTGCTCACACCGGTGCACTTGTTAGTGTATCCATTCAGTCCTGGGCTGCGGGGCATTCAGAAGTGGCTCTGTGGAGACGTCTGCATAGAGGCAGCTGTCAGAACACGCACACTCGATTGTTCACCAAAACATATGCAGACGCGTCCTTAGCCTGTAGATTTGGATGCACAGAGTTCCCTGTGTTCGCAAGAGACAAGGGAATCGCGTCTGTACGCACAGAAGCAATAGCGGACCGTTTCCCTCGGAGCGAACGCGAAAGAGCCGTCTATATACTCGCAGACACGGGAACGTGCCTCAATGCGGTCACAGAGGCAGCAGCTTATGCACAGATGCTCTGGTGATTCTGGCACTTTCCACGCACTATCCTGAAAGTCGCGCACACTGCTGTTCACTCGCTAAACGACCTCTTGGGAAACACGTCTCCGGTCGATGGACCGCTCAGATTGCTTCTCGTGTAACTGTGAACTGTGTCAGCGCAGGGAATCCGTCTCTGTTGAGCAGATGTCAATCCTGCCTCGCTTTTGCTTTGTTGCCTCTACCAAGATGATTTCCCGTTTCTCTCTTCACTGGAGCACGCAGACACAGCCAACGCACATCAAGTGTCAAGAGACACACTCTGCTGAGCTCAACGCTTGTGCAGATGCACATGTGCGACGAAGTCAACACACGTGCTTGTGGAGAGAAAGAAAGGGACTCCCAGGCGTGTGGAGCGACGGGGAGAAAGAGCGGGCGCTGAGGAACACAGTTTCAAACAGACTGTCTCCACACAAACAGGCACCTGTCTGCAGGTATCCTAGATCTTGATTCTTGAACTTGAGGAAACACGCGTCTGAGCAAAACTCCCAAACGCTTCCAGGAAAGACACAGGCTCTCCCACAAGCACACAAGTGTTTGCCCTCAGCTATAGATCAGGGACAAGCTTGTGAAGAGATGCCCTGCTATTCTTTCGCCTTATGGCATCATGTGTTTCGTTTCTCTTGGAGATCGATTGTTAAACGTCTTTCCTCGGGCGACTGTGAAGCATTTGCCAGCGGAGGAGAAGTAGCACGGAGCAGCATTCAGTACTGCCTACGAGTGTCTTTGCTACCCTACTAGCGGAGCTCCAAGAACAGGCACACATCTTCAGGTACCTTCCAAATGTGGATTCCCCTGCAGCCCCGTAGGCGGGCGTGCAGTACGCCAACCATCAACGGACGTTTTTCCCCTCAAGCCTGTCAGGACGTTGCTCGTCCGTCTTTCCCTCAATAGATGGGAGTAGGCGCGCTTGCGGATGTGTGCGTGTGTGTGGCCACGCGTTTGCTTAGGCATCAGTGTGTGAAAAGGTAGGTGCTTTTCTCTAGCTGCGTGTGCGTGCACGTGGTGCTGGGTGCACATCCCTGGGTGCTCGAGGTAAGATTTCTGCATGGTTTTCGCTGAGGAATCGTGTGTGTGCACATGGACAAAGAGAAGGCGCAGCAACCAGGTTCCAGCGCCGAAGAAGGCAAAAGGCAAGGTTTCCGGCGCTATCTCCTTCACTCCCCAGTCCTAGTCGCGCAAAGCAAGCCGCTAAGCCGGCGACCGGCAAGAGAGCTACAACGAAGCATGCCGAACGGAGAAAATAGCAGCAGCTCATCTGTTCACACCTTGTTTCTGCCATGTGCTTGAACGCCAAGACGTTCGCGCTTCTGTGAGATGAAAGACGTCCTTCTGCATCTGTGGTTGCTCACACCGGTGCACTTGTTAGTGTATCCATTCAGTCCTGGGCTGCGGGGCATTCAGAAGTGGCTCTGTGGAGACGTCTGCATAGAGGCAGCTGTCAGAACACGCACACTCGATTGTTCACCAAAACATATGCAGACGCGTCCTTAGCCTGTAGATTTGGATGCACAGAGTTCCCTGTGTTCGCAAGAGACAAGGGAATCGCGTCTGTACGCACAGAAGCAATAGCGGACCGTTTCCCTCGGAGCGAACGCGAAAGAGCCGTCTATATACTCGCAGACACGGGAACGTGCCTCAATGCGGTCACAGAGGCAGCAGCTTATGCACAGATGCTCTGGTGATTCTGGCACTTTCCACGCACTATCCTGAAAGTCGCGCACACTGCTGTTCACTCGCTAAACGACCTCTTGGGAAACACGTCTCCGGTCGATGGACCGCTCAGATTGCTTCTCGTGTAACTGTGAACTGTGTCAGCGCAGGGAATCCGTCTCTGTTGAGCAGATGTCAATCCTGCCTCGCTTTTGCTTTGTTGCCTCTACCAAGATGATTTCCCGTTTCTCTCTTCACTGGAGCACGCAGACACAGCCAACGCACATCAAGTGTCAAGAGACACACTCTGCTGAGCTCAACGCTTGTGCAGATGCACATGTGCGACGAAGTCAACACACGTGCTTGTGGAGAGAAAGAAAGGGACTCCCAGGCGTGTGGAGCGACGGGGAGAAAGAGCGGGCGCTGAGGAACACAGTTTCAAACAGACTGTCTCCACACAAACAGGCACCTGTCTGCAGGTATCCTAGATCTTGATTCTTGAACTTGAGGAAACACGCGTCTGAGCAAAACTCCCAAACGCTTCCAGGAAAGACACAGGCTCTCCCACAAGCACACAAGTGTTTGCCCTCAGCTATAGATCAGGGACAAGCTTGTGAAGAGATGCCCTGCTATTCTTTCGCCTTATGGCATCATGTGTTTCGTTTCTCTTGGAGATCGATTGTTAAACGTCTTTCCTCGGGCGACTGTGAAGCATTTGCCAGCGGAGGAGAAGTAGCACGGAGCAGCATTCAGTACTGCCTACGAGTGTCTTTGCTACCCTACTAGCGGAGCTCCAAGAACAGGCACACATCTTCAGGTACCTTCCAAATGTGGATTCCCCTGCAGCCCCGTAGGCGGGCGTGCAGTACGCCAACCATCAACGGACGTTTTTCCCCTCAAGCCTGTCAGGACGTTGCTCGTCCGTCTTTCCCTCAATAGATGGGAGTAGGCGCGCTTGCGGATGTGTGCGTGTGTGTGGCCACGCGTTTGCTTAGGCATCAGTGTGTGAAAAGGTAGGTGCTTTTCTCTAGCTGCGTGTGCGTGCACGTGGTGCTGGGTGCACATCCCTGGGTGCTCGAGGTAAGGTTTCTGCATGGTTTTCGCTGAGGAATCGTGTGTGTGCACATGGACAAAGAGAAGGCGCAGCAACCAGGTTCCAGCGCCGAAGAAGGCAAAAGGCAAGGTTTCCGGCGCTATCTCCTTCACTCCCCAGTCCTAGTCGCGCAAAGCAAGCCGCTAAGCCGGCGACCGGCAAGAGAGCTACAACGAAGCATGCCGAACGGAGAAAATAGCAGCAGCTCATCTGTTCACACCTTGTTTCTGCCATGTGCTTGAACGCCAAGACGTTCGCGCTTCTGTGAGATGAAAGACGTCCTTCTGCATATGTGGTTGCTCACACCGGTGCACTTGTTAGTGTATCCATTCAGTCCTGGGCTGCGGGGCATTCAGAAGTGGCTCTGTGGAGACGTCTGCATAGAGGCAGCTGTCAGAACACGCACACTCGATTGTTCACCAAAACATATGCAGACGCGTCCTTAGCCTGTAGATTTGGATGCACAGAGTTCCCTGTGTTCGCAAGAGACAAGGGAATCGCGTCTGTACGCACAGAAGCAATAGCGGACCGTTTCCCTCGGAGCGAACGCGAAAGAGCCGTGTATATACTCGCAGACACGGGAACGTGCCTCAATGCGGTCACAGAGGCAGCAGCTTATGCACAGATGCTCTGGTGATTCTGGCACTTTCCACGCACTATCCTGAAAGTCGCGCACACTGCTGTTCACTCGCTAAACGACCTCTTGGGAAACAAGTCTCCGGTCGATGGACCGCTCAGATTGCTTCTCGTGTAACTGTGAACTGTGTCAGCGCAGGGAATCCGTCTCTGTTGAGCAGATGTCAATCCTGCCTCGCTTTTGCTTTGTTGCCTCTACCAAGATGATTTCCCGTTTCTCTCTTCACTGGAGCACGCAGACACAGCCAACGCACATCAAGTGTCAAGAGACACACTCTGCTGAGCTCAACGCTTGTGCAGATGCACATGTGCGACGAAGTCAACACACGTGCTTGTGGAGAGAAAGAAAGGGACTCCCAGGCGTGTGGAGCGACGGGGAGAAAGAGCGGGCGCTGAGGAACACAGTTTCAAACAGACTGTCTCCACACAAACAGGCACCTGTCTGCAGGTATCCTAGATCTTGATTCTTGAACTTGAGGAAACACGCGTCTGAGCAAAACTCCCAAACGCTTCCAGGAAAGACACAGGCTCTCCCACAAGCACACAAGTGTTTGCCCTCAGCTATAGATCAGGGACAAGCTTGTGAAGAGATGCCCTGCTATTCTTTCACCTTATGGCATCATGTGTTTCGTTTCTCTTGGAGATGGATTGTTAAACGTCTTTCCTCGGGCGACTGTGAAGCATTTGCCAGCGGAGGAGAAGTAGCACGGAGCAGCATTCAGTACTGCCTACGAGTGTCTTTGCTACCCTACTAGCGGAGCTCCAAGAACAGGCACACATCTTCAGGTACCTTCCAAATGTGGATTCCCCTGCAGCCCCGTAGGCGGGCGTGCAGTACGCCAACCATCAACGGACGTTTTTCCCCTCAAGCCTGTCAGGACGTTGCTCGTCCGTCTTTCCCTCAATAGATGGGAGTAGGCGCGCTTGCGGATGTGTGCGTGTGTGTGGCCACGCGTTTGCTTAGGCATCAGTGTGTGAAAAGGTAGGTGGTTTTCTCTAGCTGCGTGTGCGTGCACGTGGTGCTGGGTGCACATCCCTGGGTGCTCGAGGTAAGGTTTCTGCATGGTTTTCGCTGAGGAATCGTGTGTGTGCACATGGACAAAGAGAAGGCGCAGCAACCAGGTTCCAGCGCCGAAGAAGGCAAAAGGCAAGGTTTCCGGCGCTATCTCCTTCACTCCCCAGTCCTAGTCGCGCAAAGCAAGCCGCTAAGCCGGCGACCGGCAAGAGAGCTACAACGAAGCATGCCGAACGGAGAAAATAGCAGCAGCTCATCTGTTCACACCTTGTTTCTGCCATGTGCTTGAACGCCAAGACGTTCGCGCTTCTGTGAGATGAAAGACGTCCTTCTGCATATGTGGTTGCTCACACCGGTGCACTTGTTAGTGTATCCATTCAGTCCTGGGCTGCGGGGCATTCAGAAGTGGCTCTGTGGAGACGTCTGCATAGAGGCAGCTGTCAGAACACGCACACTCGATTGTTCACCAAAACATATGCAGACGCGTCCTTAGCCTGTAGATTTGGATGCACAGAGTTCCCTGTGTTCGCAAGAGACAAGGGAATCGCGTCTGTACGCACAGAAGCAATAGCGGACCGTTTCCCTCGGAGTGAACGCGAAAGAGCCGTGTATATACTCGCAGACACGGGAACGTGCCTCAATGCGGTCACAGAGGCAGCAGCTTTTGCACAGATGCTCTGGTGATTCTGGCACTTTCCACGCACACTCCTGAAAGTCGCGCACACTGCTGTTCACTCGCTAAACGACCTCTTGGGAAACACGTCTCCGGTCGACGGACCGCTCAGATTGCTTCTCGTGTAACTGTGAACTGTGTCAGCGCAGGGAATCCGTCTCTGTTGAGCAGATGTCAATCCTGCCTCGCTTTTGCTTTGTTGCCTCTACCAAGATGATTTCCCGTTTCTCTCTTCACTGGAGCACGCAGACACAGCCAACGCACATCAAGTGTCAAGAGACACGCTCTGCTGAGCTCAACGCTTGTGCAGATGCACATGTGCGACGAAGTCAACACACGTGCTTGTGGAGAGAAAGAAAGGGACTCCCAGGCGTGTGGAGCGACGGGGAGAAAGAGCGGGCGCTGAGGAACACAGTTTCAAACAGACTGTCTCCACACAAACAGGCACCTGTCTGCAGGTATCCTAGATCTTGATTCTTGAACTTGAGGAAACACGCGTCTGAGCAAAACTCCCAAACGCTTCCAGGAAAGACACACGCTCTCCCACAAGCACACAAGTGTTTGCCCTCAGCTATACATCAGGGACAAGCTTGTGAAGAGATGCCCTGCTATTCTTTCGCCTTATGGCATCATGTGTTTCGTTTCTCTTGGAGATCGATTGTTAAACGTCTTTCCTCGGGCGACTGTGAAGCATTTGCCAGCGGAGGAGAAGTAGCACGGAGCAGCATTCAGTACTGCCTACGAGTGTCTTTGCTACCCTACTAGCGGAGCTCCAAGAACAGGCACACATCTTCAGGTACCTTCCAAATGTGGATTCCCCTGCAGCCCCGTAGGCGGGCGTGCAGTACGCCAACCATCAACGGACGTTTTTCCCCTCAAGCCTGTCAGGACGTTGCTCGTCCGTCTTTCCCTCAATAGATGGGAGTAGGCGCGCTTGCGGATGTGTGCGTGTGTGTGGCCACGCGTTTGCTTAGGCATCAGTGTGTGAAAAGGTAGGTGCTTTTCTCTAGCTGCGTGTGCGTGCACGTGGTGCTGGGTGCACATCCCTGGGTGCTCGAGGTAAGGTTTCTGCATGGTTTTCGCTGAGGAATCGTGTGTGTGCACATGGACAAAGAGAAGGCGCAGCAACCAGGTTCCAGCGCCGAAGAAGGCAAAAGGCAAGGTTTCCGGCGCTATCTCCTTCACTCCCCAGTCCTAGTCGCGCAAAGCAAGCCGCTAAGCCGGCGACCGGCAAGAGAGCTACAACGAAGCATGCCGAACGGAGAAAATAGCAGCAGCGCATCTGTTCACACCTTGTTTCTGACATGTGCTTGAACGCCAAGACGTTCGCGCTTCTGTGAGATGAAAGACGTCCTTCTGCATATGTGGTTGCTCACACCGGTGCACTTGTTAGTGTATCCATTCAGTCCTGGGCTGCGGGGCATTCAGAAGTGGCTCTGTGGAGACGTCTGCATAGAGGCAGCTGTCAGAACACGCACACTCGATTGTTCACCAAAACATATGCAGACGCGTCCTTAGCCTGTAGATTTGGATGCACAGAGTTCCCTGTGTTCGCAAGAGACAAGGGAATCGCGTCTGTACGCACAGAAGCAATAGCGGACCGTTTCCCTCGGAGTGAACGCGAAAGAGCCGTCTATATACTCGCAGACACGGGAACGTGCCTCAATGCGGTCACAGAGGCAGCAGCTTTTGCACAGATGCTCTGGTGATTCTGGCACTTTCCAGGCACACTCCTGAAAGTCGCGCACACTGCTGTTCACTCGCTAAACGACCTCTTGGGAAACACGTCTCCGGTCGACGGACCGCTCAGATTGCTTCTCGTGTAACTGTGAACTGTGTCAGCGCAGGGAATCCGTCTCTGTTGAGCAGATGTCAATCCTGCCTCGCTTTTGCTTTGTTGCCTCTACCAAGATGATTTCCCGTTTCTCTCTTCACTGGAGCACGCAGACACAGCCAACGCACATCAAGTGTCAAGAGACACGCTCTGCTGAGCTCAACACTTGTGCAGATGCACATGTGCGACGAAGTCAACACACGTGCTTGTGGAGAGAAAGAAAGGGACTCCCAGGCGTGTGGAGCGACGGGGAGAAAGAGCGGGCGCTGAGGAACACAGTTTCAAACAGACTGTCTCCACACAAACAGGCACCTGTCTGCAGGTATCCTAGATCTTGATTCTTGAACTTGAGGAAACACGCGTCTGAGCAAAACTCCCAAACGCTTCCAGGAAAGACACACGCTCTCCCACAAGCACACAAGTGTTTGCCCTCAGCTATAGATCAGGGACAAGCTTGTGAAGAGATGCCCTGCTATTCTTTCGCCTTATGGCATCATGTGTTTCGTTCCTCTTGGAGATCGATTGTTAAACGTCTTTCCTAGGGCGACTGTGAAGCATTTGCCAGCGGAGGAGAAGTAGCACGGAGCAGCATTCAGTACTGCCTACGAGTGTCTTTGCTACCCTACTAGCGGAGCTCCAAGAACAGGCACACATCTTCAGGTACCTTCCAAATGTGGATTCCCCTGCAGCCCCGTAGGCGGGCGTGCAGTACGCCAACCATCGACGGACGTTTTTCCCCTCAAGCCTGTCAGGACGTTGCTCGTCCGTCTTTCCCTCAATAGATGGGAGTAGGCGCGCTTGCGGATGTGTGCGTGTGTGTGGCCACGCGTTTGCTTAGGCATCAGTGTGTGAAAAGGTAGGTGCTTTTCTCTAGCTGCGTGTGCGTGCACGTGGTGCTGGGTGCACATCCCTGGGTGCTCGAGGTAAGGTTTCTGCATGGTTTTCGCTGAGGAATCGTGTGTGTGCACATGAACAAAGAGAAGGCGCAGCAACCAGGTTCCAGCGCCGAAGAAGGCAAAAGGCAAGGTTTCCGGCGCTATCTCCTTCACTCCCCAGTCCTAGTCGCGCAAAGCAAGCCGCTAAGCCGGCGACCGGCAAGAGAGCTACAACGAAGCATGCCGAACGGAGAAAATAGCAGCAGCTCATCTGTTCACACCTTGTTTCTGCCATGTGCTTGAACGCCAAGACGTTCGCGCTTCTGTGAGATGAAAGACGTCCTTCTGCATATGTGGTTGCTCACACCGGTGCACTTGTTAGTGTATCCATTCAGTCCTGGGCTGCGGGGCATTCAGAAGTGGCTCTGTGGAGACGTCTGCATAGAGGCAGCTGTCAGAACACGCACACTCGATTGTTCACCAAAACATATGCAGACGCGTCCTTAGCCTGTAGATTTGGATGCACACAGTTCCCTGTGTTCGCAAGAGACAAGGGAATCGCGTCTGTACGCACAGAAGCAATAGCGGACCGTTTCCCTCGGAGTGAACGCGAAGAGCCGTCTATGTACTCGCAGACACGGGAACGTGCCTCAATGCGGTCACAGAGGCAGCAGCTTTTGCACAGATGCTCTGGTGATTCTGGCACTTTCCAGGCACACTCCTGAAAGTCGCGCACACTGCTGTTCACTCGCTAAACGACCTCTTGGGAAACACGTCTCCGGTCGACGGACCGCTCAGATTGCTTCTCGTGTAACTGTGAACTGTGTCAGCGCAGGGAATCCGTCTCTGTTGAGCAGATGTCAATCCTGCCTCGCTTTTGCTTTGTTGCCTCTACCAAGATGATTTCCCGTTTCTCTCTTCACTGGAGCAGGCAGACACAGCCAACGCACATCAAGTGTCAAGAGACACGCTCTGCTGAGCTCAACGCTTGTGCAGATGCACATGTGCGACGAAGTCAACACACGTGCTTGTGGAGAGAAAGAAAGGGACTCCCAGGCGTGTGGAGCGACGGGGAGAAAGAGCGGGCGCTGAGGAACACAGTTTCAAACAGACTGTCTCCACACAAACAGGCACCTGTCTGCAGGTATCCTAGATCTTGATTCTTGAACTTGAGGAAACACGCGTCTGAGCAAAACTCCCAAACGCTTCCAGGAAAGACACAGGCTCTCCCACAAGCACACAAGTGTTTGCCCTCAGCTATAGATCAGGGACAAGCTTGTGAAGAGATGCCCTGCTATTCTTTCGCCTTATGGCATCATGTGTTTCGTTTCTCTTGGAGATCGATTGTTAAACGTCTTTCCTCGGGCGACTGTGAAGCATTTGCCAGCGGAGGAGAAGTAGCACGGAGCAGCATTCAGTACTGCCTACGAGTGTCTTTGCTACCCTACTAGCGGAGCTCCAAGAACAGGCACACATCTTCAGGTACCTTCCAAATGTGGATTCCCCTGCAGCCCCGTAGGCGGGCGTGCAGTACGCCAACCATCAACGGACGTTTTTCCCCTCAAGCCTGTCAGGACGTTGCTCGTCCGTCTTTCCCTCAATAGATGGGAGTAGGCGCGCTTGCGGATGTGTGCGTGTGTGTGGCCACGCGTTTGCTTAGGCATCAGTGTGTGAAAAGGTAGGTGCTTTTCTCTAGCTGCGTGTGCGTGCACGTGGTGCTGGGTGCACATCCCTGGGTGCTCGTGGAAAGGTTTCTGCATGGTTTTCGCTGAGGAATCGTGTGTGTGCACATGGACAAAGAGAAGGCGCAGCAACCAGGTTCCAGCGCCAAAGAAGGCAAAAGGCAAGGTTTCCGGCGCTATCTCCTTCTCTCCGCAGACCTAGTCGCGCAAAGCAAGCCGCTAAGCCGGCGACCGGCAAGAGATCTACAACGAAGCATGCCGAACGGAGAAAATAGCAGCAGCGCATCTGTTCACACCTTGTTTCTGCCATGTGCTTGAACGCCAAGACGTTCGTGCTTCTGTGAGATGAAAGACGTCCTTCTGCATATGTGGTTGCTCACACCGGTGCACTTGTTAGTGTATCCATTCAGTCCTGGGCTGCGGGGCATTCAGAAGTGGCTCTGTGGAGACGTCTGCATAGAGGCAGCTGTCAGAACACGCACACTCGATTGTTCACCAAAACATATGCAGACGCGTCCTTAGCCTGTAGATTTGGATGCACACAGTTCCCTGTGTTCGCAAGAGACAAGGGAATCGCGTCTGTACGCACAGAAGCAATAGCGGACCGTTTCCCTTGGAGTGAACGCGAAGAGCCGTCTATGTACTCGCAGACACGGGAACGTGCCTCAATGCGGTCACAGAGGCAGCAGCTTTTGCACAGATGCTCTGGTGATTCTGGCACTTTCCACGCACACTCCTGAAAGTCGCGCACACTGCTGTTCACTCGCTAAACGACCTCTTGGGAAACACGTCTCCGGTCGATGGACCGCTCAGATTGCTTCTCGTGTAACTGTGAACTGTGTCAGCGCAGGGAATCCGTCTCTGTTGAGCAGATGTCAATCCTGCCTCGCTTTTGCTTTGTTGCCTCTACCAAGATGATTTCCCGTTTCTCTCTTCACTGGAGCACGCAGACACAGCCAACGCACATCAAGTGTCAAGAGACACACTCTGCTGAGCTCAACGCTTGTGCAGATGCACATGTGCGACGAAGTCAACACACGTGCTTGTGGAGAGAAAGAAAGGGACTCCCAGGCGTGTGGAGCGACGGGGAGAAAGAGCGGGCGCTGAGGAACACAGTTTCAAACAGACTGTCTCCACACAAACAGGCACCTGTCTGCAGGTATCCTAGATCTTGATTCTTGAACTTGAGGAAACACGCGTCTGAGCAAAACTCCCAAACGCTTCCAGGAAAGACACAGGCTCTCCCACAAGCACACAAGTGTTTGCCCTCAGCTATAGATCAGGGACAAGCTTGTGAAGAGATGCCCTGCTATTCTTTCGCCTTATGGCATCATGTGTTTCGTTTCTCTTGGAGATCGATTGTTAAACGTCTTTCCTCGGGCGACTGTGAAGCATTTGCCAGCGGAGGAGAAGTAGCACGGAGCAGCATTCAGTACTGCCTACGAGTGTCTTTGCTACCCTACTAGCGGAGCTCCAAGAACAGGCACACATCTTCAGGTACCTTCCAAATGTGGATTCCCCTGCAGCCCCGTAGGCGGGCGTGCAGTACGCCAACCATCAACGGACGTTTTTCCCCTCAAGCCTGTCAGGACGTTGCTCGTCCGTCTTTCCCTCAATAGATGGGAGTAGGCGCGCTTGCGGATGTGTGCGTGTGTGTGGCCACGCGTTTGCTTAGGCATCAGTGTGTGAAAAGGTAGGTGCTTTTCTCTAGCTGCGTGTGCGTGCACGTGGTGCTGGGTGCACATCCCTGGGTGCTCGTGGAAAGGTTTCTGCATGGTTTTCGCTGAGGAATCGTGTGTGTGCACATGGACAAAGAGAAGGCGCAGCAACCAGGTTCCAGCGCCGAAGAAGGCAAAAGGCAAGGTTTCCGGCGCTATCTCCTTCTCTCCGCAGACCTAGTCGCGCAAAGCAAGCCGCTAAGCCGGCGACCGGCAAGAGATCTACAACGAAGCATGCCGAACGGAGAAAATAGCAGCAGCGCATCTGTTCACACCTTGTTTCTGCCATGTGCTTGAACGCCAAGACGTTCGTGCTTCTGTGAGATGAAAGACGTCCTTCTGCATATGTGGTTGCTCACACCGGTGCACTTGTTAGTGTATCCATTCAGTCCTGGGCTGCGGGGCATTCAGAAGTGGCTCTGTGGAGACGTCTGCATAGAGGCAGCTGTCAGAACACGCACACTCGATTGTTCACCAAAACATATGCAGACGCGTCCTTAGCCTGTAGATTTGGATGCACACAGTTCCCTGTGTTCGCAAGAGACAAGGGAATCGCGTCTGTACGCACAGAAGCAATAGCGGACCGTTTCCCTCGGAGTGAACGCGAAGAGCCGTCTATGTACTCGCAGACACGGGAACGTGCCTCAATGCGGTCACAGAGGCAGCAGCTTTTGCACAGATGCTCTGGTGATTCTGGCACTTTCCAGGCACACTCCTGAAAGTCGCGCACACTGCTGTTCACTCGCTAAACGACCTCTTGGGAAACACGTCTCCGGTCGACGGACCGCTCAGATTGCTTCTCGTGTAACTGTGAACTGTGTCAGCGCAGGGAATCCGTCTCTGTTGAGCAGATGTCAATCCTGCCTCGCTTTTGCTTTGTTGCCTCTACCAAGATGATTTCCCGTTTCTCTCTTCACTGGAGCACGCAGACACAGCCAACGCACATCAAGTGTCAAGAGACACGCTCTGCTGAGCTCAACGCTTGTGCAGATGCACATGTGCGACGAAGTCAACACACGTGCTTGTGGAGAGAAAGAAAGGGACTCCCAGGCGTGTGGAGCGACGGGGAGAAAGAGCGGGCGCTGAGGAACACAGTTTCAAACAGACTGTCTCCACACAAACAGGCACCTGTCTGCAGGTATCCTAGATCTTGATTCTTGAACTTGAGGAAACACGCGTCTGAGCAAAACTCCCAAACGCTTCCAGGAGAGACACACGCTCTCCCACAAGCACACAAGTGTTTGCCCTCAGCTATAGATCAGGGACAAGCTTGTGAAGAGATGCCCTGCTATTCTTTCGCCTTATGGCATCATGTGTTTCGTTTTTCTTGGAGATCGATTGTTAAACGTCTTTCCTAGGGCGACTGTGAAGCATTTGCCACCGGCGGAGAAGTAGCACGGAGCAGCATTCAGTACTGCCTACGAGTGTCTTTGCTACCCTACTAGCGGAGCTCCAAGAACAGGCACACATCTTCAGGTACCTTCCAAATGTGGATTCCCCTGCAGCCCCGTAGGCGGGCGTGCAGTACGCCAACCATCGACGGACGTTTTTCCCCTCAAGCCTGTCAGGACGTTGCTCGTCCGTCTTTCCCTCAATAGATGGGAGTAGGCGCGCTTGCGGATGTGTGCGTGTGTGTGGCCACGCGTTTGCTTAGGCATCAGTGTGTGAAAAGGCAGGTGCTTTTCTCTAGCTGCGTGTGCGTGCACGTGGTGCTGGGTGCACATCCCTGGGTGCTCGAGGTAAGGTTTCTGCATGGTTTTCGCTGAGGAATCGTGTGTGTGCACATGGACAAAGAGAAGGCGCAGCAACCAGGTTCCAGCGCCGAAGAAGGCAAAAGGCAAGGTTTCCGGCGCTATCTCCTTCACTCCCCAGTCCTAGTCGCGCAAAGCAAGCCGCTAAGCCGGCGACCGGCAAGAGAGCTACAACGAAGCATGCCGAACGGAGAAAATAGCAGCAGCGCATCTGTTCACACCTTGTTTCTGCCATGTGCTTGAACGCCAAGACGTTCGCGCTTCTGTGAGATGAAAGACGTCCTTCTGCATATGTGGTTGCTCACACCGGTGCACTTGTTAGTGTATCCATTCAGTCCTGGGCTGCGGGGCATTCAGAAGTGGCTCTGTGGAGACGTCTGCATAGAGGCAGCTGTCAGAACACGCACACTCGATTGTTCACCAAAACATATGCAGACGCGTCCTTAGCCTGTAGATTTGGATGCACAGAGTTCCCTGTGTTCGCAAGAGACAAGGGAATCGCGTCTGTACGCACAGAAGCAATAGCGGACCGTTTCCCTCGGAGCGAACGCGAAAGAGCCGTCTATATACTCGCAGACACGGGAACGTGCCTCAATGCGGTCACAGAGGCAGCAGCTTTTGCACAGATGCTCTGGTGATTCTGGCACTTTCCACGCACACTCCTGAAAGTCGCGCACACTGCTGTTCACTCGCTAAACGACCTCTTGGGAAACACGTCTCCGGTCGATGGACCGCTCAGATTGCTTCTCGTGTAACTGTGAACTGTGTCAGCGCAGGGAATCCGTCTCTGTTGAGCAGATGTCAATCCTGCCTCGCTTTTGCTTTGTTGCCTCTACCAAGATGATTTCCCGTTTCTCTCTTCACTGGAGCACGCAGACACAGCCAACGCACATCAAGTGTCAAGAGACACACTCTGCTGAGCTCAACGCTTGTGCAGATGCACATGTGCGACGAAGTCAACACACGTGCTTGTGGAGAGAAAGAAAGGGACTCCCAGGCGTGTGGAGCGACGGGGAGAAAGAGCGGGCGCTGAGGAACACAGTTTCAAACAGACTGTCTCCACACAAACAGGCACCTGTCTGCAGGTATCCTAGATCTTGATTCTTGAACTTGAGGAAACACGCGTCTGAGCAAAACTCCCAAACGCTTCCAGGAAAGACACAGGCTCTCCCACAAGCACACAAGTGTTTGCCCTCAGCTATAGATCAGGGACAAGCTTGTGAAGAGATGCCCTGCTATTCTTTCGCCTTATAACATCATGTGTTTCGTTTCTCTTGGAGATCGATTGTTAAACGTCTTTCCTCGGGCGACTGTGAAGCATTTGCCAGCGGAGGAGAAGTAGCACGGAGCAGCATTCAGTACTGCCTACGAGTGTCTTTGCTACCCTACTAGCGGAGCTCCAAGAACAGGCACACATCTTCAGGTACCTTCCAAATGTGGATTCCCCTGCAGCCCCGTAGGCGGGCGTGCAGTACGCCAACCATCAACGGACGTTTTTCCCCTCAAGCCTGTCAGGACGTTGCTCGTCCGTCTTTCCCTCAATAGATGGGAGTAGGCGCGCTTGCGGATGTGTGCGTGTGTGTGGCCACGCGTTTGCTTAGGCATCAGTGTGTGAAAAGGTAGGTGCTTTTCTCTAGCTGCGTGTGCGTGCACGTGGTGCTGGGTGCACATCCCTGGGTGCTCGAGGTAAGGTTTCTGCATGGTTTTCGCTGAGGAATCGTGTGTGTGCACATGGACAAAGAGAAGGCGCAGCAACCAGGTTCCAGCGCCGAAGAAGGCAAAAGGCAAGGTTTCCGGCGCTATCTCCTTCACTCCCCAGTCCTAGTCGCGCAAAGCAAGCCGCTAAGCCGGCGACCGGCAAGAGAGCTACAACGAAGCATGCCGAACGGAGAAAATAGCAGCAGCGCATCTGTTCACACCTTGTTTCTGCCATGTGCTTGAACGCCAAGACGTTCGCGCTTCTGTGAGATGAAAGACGTCCTTCTGCATATGTGGTTGCTCACACCGGTGCACTTGTTAGTGTATCCATTCAGTCCTGGGCTGCGGGGCATTCAGAAGTGGCTCTGTGGAGACGTCTGCATAGAGGCAGCTGTCAGAACACGCACACTCGATTGTTCACCAAAACATATGCAGACGCGTCCTTAGCCTGTAGATTTGGATGCACAGAGTTCCCTGTGTTCGCAAGAGACAAGGGAATCGCGTCTGTACGCACAGAAGCAATAGCGGACCGTTTCCCTCGGAGCGAACGCGAAAGAGCCGTGTATATACTCGCAGACACGGGAACGTGCCTCAATGCGGTCACAGAGGCAGCAGCTTTTGCACAGATGCTCTGGTGATTCTGGCACTTTCCAGGCACACTCCTGAAAGTCGCGCACACTGCTGTTCACTCGCTAAACGACCTCTTGGGAAACACGTCTCCGGTCGATGGACCGCTCAGATTGCTTCTCGTGTAACTGTGAACTGTGTCAGCGCAGGGAATCCGTCTCTGTTGAGCAGATGTCAATCCTGCCTCGCTTTTGCTTTGTTGCCTCTACCAAGATGATTTCCCGTTTCTCTCTTCACTGGAGCACGCAGACACAGCCAACGCACATCAAGTGTCAAGAGACACACTCTGCTGAGCTCAACGCTTGTGCAGATGCACATGTGCGACGAAGTCAACACACGTGCTTGTGGAGAGAAAGAAAGGGACTCCCAGGCGTGTGGAGCGACGGGGAGAAAGAGCGGGCGCTGAGGAACACAGTTTCAAACAGACTGTCTCCACACAAACAGGCACCTGTCTGCAGGTATCCTAGATCTTGATTCTTGAACTTGAGGAAACACGCGTCTGAGCAAAACTCCCAAACGCTTCCAGGAAAGACACAGGCTCTCCCACAAGCACACAAGTGTTTGCCCTCAGCTATAGATCAGGGACAAGCTTATGAAGAGATGCCCTGCTATTCTTTCGCCTTATGGCATCATGTGTTTCGTTTCTCTTGGAGATCGATTGTTAAACGTCTTTCCTCGGGCGACTGTGAAGCATTTGCCAGCGGAGGAGAAGTAGCACGGAGCAGCATTCAGTACTGCCTACGAGTGTCTTTGCTACCCTACTAGCGGAGCTCCAAGAACAGGCACACATCTTCAGGTACCTTCCAAATGTGGATTCCCCTGCAGCCCCGTAGGCGGGCGTGCAGTACGCCAACCATCAACGGACGTTTTTCCCCTCAAGCCTGTCAGGACGTTGCTCGTCCGTCTTTCCCTCAATAGATGGGAGTAGGCGCGCTTGCGGATGTGTGCGTGTGTGTGGCCACGCGTTTGCTTAGGCATCAGTGTGTGAAAAGGTAGGTGCTTTTCTCTAGCTGCGTGTGCGTGCACGTGGTGCTGGGTGCACATCCCTGGGTGCTCGAGGTAAGGTTTCTGCATGGTTTTCGCTGAGGAATCGTGTGTGTGCACATGGACAAAGAGAAGGCGCAGCAACCAGGTTCCAGCGCCGAAGAAGGCAAAAGGCAAGGTTTCCGGCGCTATCTCCTTCACTCCCCAGTCCTAGTCGCGCAAAGCAAGTCGCTAAGCCGGCGACCGGCAAGAGAGCTACAACGAAGCATGCCGAACGGAGAAAATAGCAGCAGCGCATCTGTTCACACCTTGTTTCTGCCATGTGCTTGAACGCCAAGACGTTCGCGCTTCTGTGAGATGAAAGACGTCCTTCTGCATATGTGGTTGCTCACACCGGTGCACTTGTTAGTGTATCCATTCAGTCCTGGGCTGCGGGGCATTCAGAAGTGGCTCTGTGGAGACGTCTGCATAGAGGCAGCTGTCAGAACACGCACACTCGATTGTTCACCAAAACATATGCAGACGCGTCCTTAGCCTGTAGATTTGGATGCACACAGTTCCCTGTGTTCGCAAGAGACAAGGGAATCGCGTCTGTACGCACAGAAGCAATAGCGGACCGTTTCCCTCGGAGTGAACGCGAAGAGCCGTCTATGTACTCGCAGACACGGGAACGTGCCTCAATGCGGTCACAGAGGCAGCAGCTTTTGCACAGATGCTCTGGTGATTCTGGCACTTTCCACGCACACTCCTGAAAGTCGCGCACACTGCTGTTCACTCGCTAAACGACCTCTTGGGAAACACGTCTCCGGTCGACGGACCGCTCAGATTGCTTCTCGTGTAACTGTGAACTGTGTCAGCGCAGGGAATCCGTCTCTGTTGAGCAGATGTCAATCCTGCCTCGCTTTTGCTTTGTTGCCTCTACCAAGATGATTTCCCGTTTCTCTCTTCACTGGAGCAGGCAGACACAGCCAACGCACATCAAGTGTCAAGAGACACGCTCTGCTGAGCTCAACGCTTGTGCAGATGCACATGTGCGACGAAGTCAACACACGTGCTTGTGGAGAGAAAGAAAGGGACTCCCAGGCGTGTGGAGTGACGGGGAGAAAGAGCGGGCGCTGAGGAACACAGTTTCAAACAGACTGTCTCCACACAAACAGGCACCTGTCTGCAGGTATCCTAGATCTTGATTCTTGAACTTGAGGAAACACGCGTCTGAGCAAAACTCCCAAACGCTTCCAGGAAAGACACAGGCTCTCCCACAAGCACACAAGTGTTTGCCCTCAGCTATAGATCAGGGACAAGCTTGTGAAGAGATGCCCTGCTATTCTTTCGCCTTATGGCATCATGTGTTTCGTTTCTCTTGGAGATCGATTGTTAAACGTCTTTCCTCCGGCGACTGTGAAGCATTTGCCAGCGGAGGAGAAGTAGCACGGAGCAGCATTCAGTACTGCCTACGAGTGTCTTTGCTACCCTACTAGCGGAGCTCCAAGAACAGGCACACATCTTCAGGTACCTTCCAAATGTGGATTCCCCTGCAGCCCCGTAGGCGGGCGTGCAGTACGCCAACCATCAACGGACGTTTTTCCCCTCAAGCCTGTCAGGACGTTGCTCGTCCGTCTTTCCCTCAATAGATGGGAGTAGGCGCGCTTGCGGATGTGTGCGTGTGTGTGGCCACGCGTTTGCTTAGGCATCAGTGTGTGAAAAGGTAGGTGCTTTTCTCTAGCTGCGTGTGCGTGCACGTGGTGCTGGGTGCACATCCCTGGGTGCTCGAGGTAAGGTTTCTGCATGGTTTTCGCTGAGGAATCGTGTGTGTGCACATGGACAAAGAGAAGGCGCAGCAACCAGGTTCCAGCGCCGAAGAAGGCAAAAGGCAAGGTTTCCGGCGCTATCTCCTTCACTCCCCAGTCCTAGTCGCGCAAAGCAAGTCGCTAAGCCGGCGACCGGCAAGAGAGCTACAACGAAGCATGCCGAACGGAGAAAATAGCAGCAGCGCATCTGTTCACACCTTGTTTCTGCCATGTGCTTGAACGCCAAGACGTTCGCGCTTCTGTGAGATGAAAGACGTCCTTCTGCATATGTGGTTGCTCACACCGGTGCACTTGTTAGTGTATCCATTCAGTCCTGGGCTGCGGGGCATTCAGAAGTGGCTCTGTGGAGACGTCTGCATAGAGGCAGCTGTCAGAACACGCACACTCGATTGTTCACCAAAACATATGCAGACGCGTCCTTAGCCTGTAGATTTGGATGCACACAGTTCCCTGTGTTCGCAAGAGACAAGGGAATCGCGTCTGTACGCACAGAAGCAATAGCGGACCGTTTCCCTCGGAGCGAACGCGAAGAGCCGTCTATATACTCGCAGACACGGGAACGTGCCTCAATGCGGTCACAGAGGCAGCAGCTTTTGCACAGATGCTCTGGTGATTCTGGCACTTTCCACGCACACTCCTGAAAGTCGCGCACACTGCTGTTCACTCGCTAAACGACCTCTTGGGAAACACGTCTCCGGTCGATGGACCGCTCAGATTGCTTCTCGTGTAACTGTGAACTGTGTCAGCGCAGGGAATCCGTCTCTGTTGAGCAGATGTCAATCCTGCCTCGCTTTTGCTTTGTTGCCTCTACCAAGATGATTTCCCGTTTCTCTCTTCACTGGAGCACGCAGACACAGCCAACGCACATCAAGTGTCAAGAGACACCCTCTGCTGAGCTCAACGCTTGTGCAGATGCACATGTGCGACGAAGTCAACACACGTGCTTGTGGAGAGAAAGAAAGGGACTCCCAGGCGTGTGGAGCGACGGGGAGAAAGAGCGGGCGCTGAGGAACACAGTTTCAAACAGACTGTCTCCACACAAACAGGCACCTGTCTGCAGGTATCCTAGATCTTGATTCTTGAACTTGAGGAAACACGCGTCTGAGCAAAACTCCCAAACGCTTCCAGGAAAGACACAGGCTCTCCCACAAGCACACAAGTGTTTGCCCTCAGCTATACATCAGGGACAAGCTTGTGAAGAGATGCCCTGCTATTCTTTCGCCTTATGGCATCATGTGTTTCGTTTCTCTTGGAGATCGATTGTTAAACGTCTTTCCTCCGGCGACTGTGAAGCATTTGCCAGCGGAGGAGAAGTAGCACGGAGCAGCATTCAGTACTGCCTACGAGTGTCTTTGCTACCCTACTAGCGGAGCTCCAAGAACAGGCACACATCTTCAGGTACCTTCCAAATGTGGATTCCCCTGCAGCCCCGTAGGCGGGCGTGCAGTACGCCAACCATCAACGGACGTTTTTCCCCTCAAGCCTGTCAGGACGTTGCTCGTCCGTCTTTCCCTCAATAGATGGGAGTAGGCGCGCTTGCGGATGTGTGCGTGTGTGTGGCCACGCGTTTGCTTAGGCATCAGTGTGTGAAAAGGTAGGTGCTTTTCTCTAGCTGCGTGTGCGTGCACGTGGTGCTGGGTGCACATCCCTGGGTGCTCGAGGTAAGGTTTCTGCATGGTTTTCGCTGAGGAATCGTGTGTGTGCACATGGACAAAGAGAAGGCGCAGCAACCAGGTTCCAGCGCCGAAGAAGGCAAAAGGCAAGGTTTCCGGCGCTATCTCCTTCACTCCCCAGTCCTAGTCGCGCAAAGCAAGTCGCTAAGCCGGCGACCGGCAAGAGAGCTACAACGAAGCATGCCGAACGGAGAAAATAGCAGCAGCGCATCTGTTCACACCTTGTTTCTGCCATGTGCTTGAACGCCAAGACGTTCGCGCTTCTGTGAGATGAAAGACGTCCTTCTGCATATGTGGTTGCTCACACCGGTGCACTTGTTAGTGTATCCATTCAGTCCTGGGCTGCGGGGCATTCAGAAGTGGCTCTGTGGAGACGTCTGCATAGAGGCAGCTGTCAGAACACGCACACTCGATTGTTCACCAAAACATATGCAGACGCGTCCTTAGCCTGTAGATTTGGATGCACACAGTTCCCTGTGTTCGCAAGAGACAAGGGAATCGCGTCTGTACGCACAGAAGCAATAGCGGACCGTTTCCCTCGGAGCGAACGCGAAGAGCCGTCTATATACTCGCAGACACGGGAACGTGCCTCAATGCGGTCACAGAGGCAGCAGCTTTTGCACAGATGCTCTGGTGATTCTGGCACTTTCCAGGCACACTCCTGAAAGTCGCGCACACTGCTGTTCACTCGCTAAACGACCTCTTGGGAAACACGTCTCCGGTCGATGGACCGCTCAGATTGCTTCTCGTGTAACTGTGAACTGTGTCAGCGCAGGGAATCCGTCTCTGTTGAGCAGATGTCAATCCTGCCTCGCTTTTGCTTTGTTGCCTCTACCAAGATGATTTCCCGTTTCTCTCTTCACTGGAGCACGCAGACACAGCCAACGCACATCAAGTGTCAAGAGACACACTCTGCTGAGCTCAACGCTTGTGCAGATGCACATGTGCGACGAAGTCAACACACGTGCTTGTGGAGAGAAAGAAAGGGACTCCCAGGCGTGTGGAGCGACGGGGAGAAAGAGCGGGCGCTGAGGAACACAGTTTCAAACAGACTGTCTCCACACAAACAGGCACCTGTCTGCAGGTATCCTAGATCTTGATTCTTGAACTTGAGGAAACACGCGTCTGAGCAAAACTCCCAAACGCTTCCAGGAAAGACACAGGCTCTCCCACAAGCACACAAGTGTTTGCCCTCAGCTATACATCAGGGACAAGCTTGTGAAGAGATGCCCTGCTATTCTTTCGCCTTATGGCATCATGTGTTTCGTTCCTCTTGGAGATCGATTGTTAAACGTCTTTCCTCGGGCGACTGTGAAGCATTTGCCAGCGGAGGAGAAGTAGCACGGAGCAGCATTCAGTACTGCCTACGAGTGTCTTTGCTACCCTACTAGCGGAGCTCCAAGAACAGGCACACATCTTCAGGTACCTTCCAAATGTGGATTCCCCTGCAGCCCCGTAGGCGGGCGTGCAGTACGCCAACCATCAACGGACGTTTTTCCCCTCAAGCCTGTCAGGACGTTGCTCGTCCGTCTTTCCCTCAATAGATGGGAGTAGGCGCGCTTGCGGATGTGTGCGTGTGTGTGGCCACGCGTTTGCTTAGGCATCAGTGTGTGAAAAGGTAGGTGCTTTTCTCTAGCTGCGTGTGCGTGCACGTGGTGCTGGGTGCACATCCCTGGGTGCTCGAGGTAAGGTTTCTGCATGGTTTTCGCTGAGGAATCGTGTGTGTGCACATGGACAAAGAGAAGGCGCAGCAACCAGGTTCCAGCGCCGAAGAAGGCAAAAGGCAAGGTTTCCGGCGCTATCTCCTTCACTCCCCAGTCCTAGTCGCGCAAAGCAAGCCGCTAAGCCGGCGACCGGCAAGAGAGCTACAACGAAGCATGCCGAACGGAGAAAATAGCAGCAGCTCATCTGTTCACACCTTGTTTCTGCCATGTGCTTGAACGCCAAGACGTTCGCGCTTCTGTGAGATGAAAGACGTCCTTCTGCATATGTGGTTGCTCACACCGGTGCACTTGTTAGTGTATCCATTCAGTCCTGGGCTGCGGGGCATTCAGAAGTGGCTCTGTGGAGACGTCTGCATAGAGGCAGCTGTCAGAACACGCACACTCGATTGTTCACCAAAACATATGCAGACGCGTCCTTAGCCTGTAGATTTGGATGCACAGAGTTCCCTGTGTTCGCAAGAGACAAGGGAATCGCGTCTGTACGCACAGAAGCAATAGCGGACCGTTTCCCTCGGAGCGAACGCGAAAGAGCCGTCTATATACTCGCAGACACGGGAACGTGCCTCAATGCGGTCACAGAGGCAGCAGCTTTTGCACAGATGCTCTGGTGATTCTGGCACTTTCCACGCACACTCCTGAAAGTCGCGCACACTGCTGTTCACTCGCTAAACGACCTCTTGGGAAACACGTCTCCGGTCGATGGACCGCTCAGATTGCTTCTCGTGTAACTGTGAACTGTGTCAGCGCAGGGAATCCGTCTCTGTTGAGCAGATGTCAATCCTGCCTCGCTTTTGCTTTGTTGCCTCTACCAAGATGATTTCCCGTTTCTCTCTTCACTGGAGCACGCAGACACAGCCAACGCACATCAAGTGTCAAGAGACACACTCTGCTGAGCTCAACGCTTGTGCAGATGCACATGTGCGACGAAGTCAACACACGTGCTTGTGGAGAGAAAGAAAGGGAGTCCCAGGCGTGTGGAGCGACGGGGAGAAAGAGCGGGCGCTGAGGAACACAGTTTCAAACAGACTGTCTCCACACAAACAGGCACCTGTCTGCAGGTATCCTAGATCTTGATTCTTGAACTTGAGGAAACACGCGTCTGAGCAAAACTCCCAAACGCTTCCAGGAAAGACACAGGCTCTCCCACAAGCACACAAGTGTTTGCCCTCAGCTATAGATCAGGGACAAGCTTGTGAAGAGATGCCCTGCTATTCTTTCGCCTTATGGCATCATGTGTTTCGTTTCTCTTGGAGATCGATTGTTAAACGTCTTTCCTCGGGCGACTGTGAAGCATTTGCCAGCGGAGGAGAAGTAGCACGGAGCAGCATTCAGTACTGCCTACGAGTGTCTTTGCTACCCTACTAGCGGAGCTCCAAGAACAGGCACACATCTTCAGGTACCTTCCAAATGTGGATTCCCCTGCAGCCCCGTAGGCGGGCGTGCAGTACGCCAACCATCAACGGACGTTTTTCCCCTCAAGCCTGTCAGGACGTTGCTCGTCCGTCTTTCCCTCAATAGATGGGAGTAGGCGCGCTTGCGGATGTGTGCGTGTGTGTGGCCACGCGTTTGCTTAGGCATCAGTGTGTGAAAAGGTAGGTGCTTTTCTCTAGCTGCGTGTGCGTGCACGTGGTGCTGGGTGCACATCCCTGGGTGCTCGAGGTAAGGTTTCTGCATGGTTTTCGCTGAGGAATCGTGTGTGTGCACATGGACAAAGAGAAGGCGCAGCAACCAGGTTCCAGCGCCGAAGAAGGCAAAAGGCAAGGTTTCCGGCGCTATCTCCTTCACTCCCCAGTCCTAGTCGCGCAAAGCAAGCCGCTAAGCCGGCGACCGGCAAGAGAGCTACAACGAAGCATGCCGAACGGAGAAAATAGCAGCAGCGCATCTGTTCACACCTTGTTTCTGCCATGTGCTTGAACGCCAAGACGTTCGCGCTTCTGTGAGATGAAAGACGTCCTTCTGCATATGTGGTTGCTCACACCGGTGCACTTGTTAGTGTATCCATTCAGTCCTGGGCTGCGGGGCATTCAGAAGTGGCTCTGTGGAGACGTCTGCATAGAGGCAGCTGTCAGAACACGCACACTCGATTGTTCACCAAAACATATGCAGACGCGTCCTTAGCCTGTAGATTTGGATGCACAGAGTTCCCTGTGTTCGCAAGAGACAAGGGAATCGCGTCTGTACGCACAGAAGCAATAGCGGACCGTTTCCCTCGGAGCGAACGCGGAAGAGCCGTCTATGTACTCGGAGACACGGGAACGTGCCTCAATGCGGTCACAGAGGCAGCAGCTTTTGCACAGATGCTCTGGTGATTCTGGCACTTTCCAGGCACACTCCTGAAAGTCGCGCACACTGCTGTTCACTCGCTAAACGACCTCTTGGGAAACACGTCTCCGGTCGATGGACCGCTCAGATTGCTTCTCGTGTAACTGTGAACTGTGTCAGCGCAGGGAATCCGTCTCTGTTGAGCAGATGTCAATCCTGCCTCGCTTTTGCTTTGTTGCCTCTACCAAGATGATTTCCCGTTTCTCTCTTCACTGGAGCACGCAGACACAGCCAACGCACATCAAGTGTCAAGAGACACACTCTGCTGAGCTCAACGCTTGTGCAGATGCACATGTGCGACGAAGTCAACACACGTGCTTGTGGAGAGAAAGAAAGGGACTCCCAGGCGTGTGGAGCGACGGGGAGAAAGAGCGGGCGCTGAGGAACACAGTTTCAAACAGACTGTCTCCACACAAACAGGCACCTGTCTGCAGGTATCCTAGATCTTGATTCTTGAACTTGAGGAAACACGCGTCTGAGCAAAACTCCCAAACGCTTCCAGGAAAGACACAGGCTCTCCCACAAGCACACAAGTGTTTGCCCTCAGCTATAGATCAGGGACAAGCTTGTGAAGAGATGCCCTGCTATTCTTTCGCCTTATGGCATCATGTGTTTCGTTTCTCTTGGAGATCGATTGTTAAACGTCTTTCCTCGGGCGACTGTGAAGCATTTGCCAGCGGAGGAGAAGTAGCACGGAGCAGCATTCAGTACTGCCTACGAGTGTCTTTGCTACCCTACTAGCGGAGCTCCAAGAGCAGGCACACATCTTCAGGTACCTTCCAAATGTGGATTCCCCTGCAGCCCCGTAGGCGGGCGTGCAGTACGCCAACCATCAACGGACGTTTTTCCCCTCAAGCCTGTCAGGACGTTGCTCGTCCGTCTTTCCCTCAATAGATGGGAGTAGGCGCGCTTGCGGATGTGTGCGTGTGTGTGGCCACGCGTTTGCTTAGGCATCAGTGTGTGAAAAGGTAGGTGCTTTTCTCTAGCTGCGTGTGCGTGCACGTGGTGCTGGGTGCACATCCCTGGGTGCTCGAGGTAAGGTTTCTGCATGGTTTTCGCTGAGGAATCGTGTGTGTGCACATGGACAAAGAGAAGGCGCAGCAACCAGGTTCCAGCGCCGAAGAAGGCAAAAGGCAAGGTTTCCGGCGCTATCTCCTTCACTCCCCAGTCCTAGTCGCGCAAAGCAAGCCGCTAAGCCGGCGACCGGCAAGAGAGCTACAACGAAGCATGCCGAACGGAGAAAATAGCAGCAGCTCATCTGTTCACACCTTGTTTCTGCCATGTGCTTGAACGCCAAGACGTTCGCGCTTCTGTGAGATGAAAGACGTCCTTCTGCATATGTGGTTGCTCACACCGGTGCACTTGTTAGTGTATCCATTCAGTCCTGGGCTGCGGGGCATTCAGAAGTGGCTCTGTGGAGACGTCTGCATAGAGGCAGCTGTCAGAACACGCACACTCGATTGTTCACCAAAACATATGCAGACGCGTCCTTAGCCTGTAGATTTGGATGCACAGAGTTCCCTGTGTTCGCAAGAGACAAGGGAATCGCGTCTGTACGCACAGAAGCAATAGCGGACCGTTTCCCTCGGAGCGAACGCGAAAGAGCCGTCTATATACTCGCAGACACGGGAACGTGCCTCAATGCGGTCACAGAGGCAGCAGCTTATGCACAGATGCTCTGGTGATTCTGGCACTTTCCACGCACTATCCTGAAAGTCGCGCACACTGCTGTTCACTCGCTAAACGACCTCTTGGGAAACACGTCTCCGGTCGATGGACCGCTCAGATTGCTTCTCGTGTAACTGTGAACTGTGTCAGCACAGGGAATCCGTCTCTGTTGAGCAGATGTCAATCCTGCCTCGCTTTTGCTTTGTTGCCTCTACCAAGATGATTTCCTGTTTCTCTCTTCACTGGAGCACGCAGACACAGCCAACGCACATCAAGTGTCAAGAGACACACTCTGCTGAGCTCAACGCTTGTGCAGATGCACATGTGCGACGAAGTCAACACACGTGCTTGTGGAGAGAAAGAAAGGGACTCCCAGGCATGTGGAGCGACGGGGAGAAAGAGCGGGCGCTGAGGAACACAGTTTCAAACAGACTGTCTCCACACAAACAGGCACCTGTCTGCAGGTATCCTAGATCTTGATTCTTGAACTTGAGGAAACACGCGTCTGAGCAAAACTCCCAAACGCTTCCAGGAAAGACACAGGCTCTCCCACAAGCACACAAGTGTTTGCCCTCAGCTATAGATCAGGGACAAGCTTGTGAAGAGATGCCCTGCTATTCTTTCGCCTTATGGCATCATGTGTTTCGTTTCTCTTGGAGATCGATTGTTAAACGTCTTTCCTCGGGCGACTGTGAAGCATTTGCCAGCGGAGGAGAAGTAGCACGGAGCAGCATTCAGTACTGCCTACGAGTGTCTTTGCTACCCTACTAGCGGAGCTCCAAGAACAGGCACACATCTTCAGGTACCTTCCAAATGTGGATTCCCCTGCAGCCCCGTAGGCGGGCGTGCAGTACGCCAACCATCAACGGACGTTTTTCCCCTCAAGCCTGTCAGGACGTTGCTCGTCCGTCTTTCCCTCAATAGATGGGAGTAGGCGCGCTTGCGGATGTGTGCGTGTGTGTGGCCACGCGTTTGCTTAGGCATCAGTGTGTGAAAAGGTAGGTGCTTTTCTCTAGCTGCGTGTGCGTGCACGTGGTGCTGGGTGCACATCCCTGGGTGCTCGAGGTAAGGTTTCTGCATGGTTTTCGCTGAGGAATCGTGTGTGTGCACATGGACAAAGAGAAGGCGCAGCAACCAGGTTCCAGCGCCGAAGAAGGCAAAAGGCAAGGTTTCCGGCGCTATCTCCTTCACTCCCCAGTCCTAGTCGCGCAAAGCAAGCCGCTAAGCCGGCGACCGGCAAGAGAGCTACAAGGAAGCATGCCGAACGGAGAAAATAGCAGCAGCGCATCTGTTCACACCTTGTTTCTGCCATGTGCTTGAACGCCAAGACGTTCGCGCTTCTGTGAGATGAAAGACGTCCTTCTGCATATGTGGTTGCTCACACCGGTGCACTTGTTAGTGTATCCATTCAGTCCTGGGCTGCGGGGCATTCAGAAGTGGCTCTGTGGAGACGTCTGCATAGAGGCAGCTGTCAGAACACGCACACTCGATTGTTCACCAAAACATATGCAGACGCGTCCTTAGCCTGTAGATTTGGATGCACAGAGTTCCCTGTGTTCGCAAGAGACAAGGGAATCGCGTCTGTACGCACAGAAGCAATAGCGGACCGTTTCCCTCGGAGCGAACGCGGAAGAGCCGTCTATGTACTCGGAGACACGGGAACGTGCCTCAATGCGGTCACAGAGGCAGCAGCTTTTGCACAGATGCTCTGGTGATTCTGGCACTTTCCAGGCACACTCCTGAAAGTCGCGCACACTGCTGTTCACTCGCTAAACGACCTCTTGGGAAACACGTCTCCGGTCGATGGACCGCTCAGATTGCTTCTCGTGTAACTGTGAACTGTGTCAGCGCAGGGAATCCGTCTCTGTTGAGCAGATGTCAATCCTGCCTCGCTTTTGCTTTGTTGCCTCTACCAAGATGATTTCCCGTTTCTCTCTTCACTGGAGCACGCAGACACAGCCAACGCACATCAAGTGTCAAGAGACACACTCTGCTGAGCTCAACGCTTGTGCAGATGCACATGTGCGACGAAGTCAACACACGTGCTTGTGGAGAGAAAGAAAGGGACTCCCAGGCGTGTGGAGCGACGGGGAGAAAGAGCGGGCGCTGAGGAACACAGTTTCAAACAGACTGTCTCCACACAAACAGGCACCTGTCTGCAGGTATCCTAGATCTTGATTCTTGAACTTGAGGAAACACGCGTCTGAGCAAAACTCCCAAACGCTTCCAGGAAAGACACAGGCTCTCCCACAAGCACACAAGTGTTTGCCCTCAGCTATAGATCAGGGACAAGCTTGTGAAGAGATGCCCTGCTATTCTTTCGCCTTATGGCATCATGTGTTTCGTTTCTCTTGGAGATCGATTGTTAAACGTCTTTCCTCGGGCGACTGTGAAGCATTTGCCAGCGGAGGAGAAGTAGCACGGAGCAGCATTCAGTACTGCCTACGAGTGTCTTTGCTACCCTACTAGCGGAGCTCCAAGAGCAGGCACACATCTTCAGGTACCTTCCAAATGTGGATTCCCCTGCAGCCCCGTAGGCGGGCGTGCAGTACGCCAACCATCAACGGACGTTTTTCCCCTCAAGCCTGTCAGGACGTTGCTCGTCCGTCTTTCCCTCAATAGATGGGAGTAGGCGCGCTTGCGGATGTGTGCGTGTGTGTGGCCACGCGTTTGCTTAGGCATCAGTGTGTGAAAAGGTAGGTGCTTTTCTCTAGCTGCGTGTGCGTGCACGTGGTGCTGGGTGCACATCCCTGGGTGCTCGAGGTAAGGTTTCTGCATGGTTTTCGCTGAGGAATCGTGTGTGTGCACATGGACAAAGAGAAGGCGCAGCAACCAGGTTCCAGCGCCGAAGAAGGCAAAAGGCAAGGTTTCCGGCGCTATCTCCTTCACTCCCCAGTCCTAGTCGCGCAAAGCAAGCCGCTAAGCCGGCGACCGGCAAGAGAGCTACAACGAAGCATGCCGAACGGAGAAAATAGCAGCAGCTCATCTGTTCACACCTTGTTTCTGCCATGTGCTTGAACGCCAAGACGTTCGCGCTTCTGTGAGATGAAAGACGTCCTTCTGCATATGTGGTTGCTCACACCGGTGCACTTGTTAGTGTATCCATTCAGTCCTGGGCTGCGGGGCATTCAGAAGTGGCTCTGTGGAGACGTCTGCATAGAGGCAGCTGTCAGAACACGCACACTCGATTGTTCACCAAAACATATGCAGACGCGTCCTTAGCCTGTAGATTTGGATGCACAGAGTTCCCTGTGTTCGCAAGAGACAAGGGAATCGCGTCTGTACGCACAGAAGCAATAGCGGACCGTTTCCCTCGGAGCGAACGCGAAAGAGCCGTGTATATACTCGCAGACACGGGAACGTGCCTCAATGCGGTCACAGAGGCAGCAGCTTATGCACAGATGCTCTGGTGATTCTGGCACTTTCCACGCACTATCCTGAAAGTCGCGCACACTGCTGTTCACTCGCTAAACGACCTCTTGGGAAACACGTCTCCGGTCGATGGACCGCTCAGATTGCTTCTCGTGTAACTGTGAACTGTGTCAGCACAGGGAATCCGTCTCTGTTGAGCAGATGTCAATCCTGCCTCGCTTTTGCTTTGTTGCCTCTACCAAGATGATTTCCCGTTTCTCTCTTCACTGGAGCACGCAGACACAGCCAACGCACATCAAGTGTCAAGAGACACACTCTGCTGAGCTCAACGCTTGTGCAGATGCACATGTGCGACGAAGTCAACACACGTGCTTGTGGAGAGAAAGAAAGGGACTCCCAGGCATGTGGAGCGACGGGGAGGAAGAGCGGGCGCTGAGGAACACAGTTTCAAACAGACTGTCTCCACACAAACAGGCACCTGTCTGCAGGTATCCTAGATCTTGATTCTTGAACTTGAGGAAACACGCGTCTGAGCAAAACTCCCAAACGCTTCCAGGAAAGACACAGGCTCTCCCACAAGCACACAAGTGTTTGCCCTCAGCTATAGATCAGGGACAAGCTTGTGAAGAGATGCCCTGCTATTCTTTCGCCTTATGGCATCATGTGTTTCGTTCCTCTTGGAGATCGATTGTTAAACGTCTTTCCTCGGGCGACTGTGAAGCATTTGCCAGCGGAGGAGAAGTAGCACGGAGCAGCATTCAGTACTGCCTACGAGTGTCTTTGCTACCCTACTAGCGGAGCTCCAAGAACAGGCACACATCTTCAGGTACCTTCCAAATGTGGATTCCCCTGCAGCCCCGTAGGCGGGCGTGCAGTACGCCAACCATCAACGGACGTTTTTCCCCTCAAGCCTGTCAGGACGTTGCTCGTCCGTCTTTCCCTCAATAGATGGGAGTAGGCGCGCTTGCGGATGTGTGCGTGTGTGTGGCCACGCGTTTGCTTAGGCATCAGTGTGTGAAAAGGTAGGTGCTTTTCTCTAGCTGCGTGTGCGTGCACGTGGTGCTGGGTGCACATCCCTGGGTGCTCGAGGTAAGGTTTCTGCATGGTTTTCGCTGAGGAATCGTGTGTGTGCACATGGACAAAGAGAAGGCGCAGCAACCAGGTTCCAGCGCCGAAGAAGGCAAAAGGCAAGGTTTCCGGCGCTATCTCCTTCACTCCCCAGTCCTAGTCGCGCAAAGCAAGCCGCTAAGCCGGCGACCGGCAAGAGAGCTACAACGAAGCATGCCGAACGGAGAAAATAGCAGCAGCGCATCTGTTCACACCTTGTTTCTGCCATGTGCTTGAACGCCAAGACGTTCGCGCTTCTGTGAGATGAAAGACGTCCTTCTGCATATGTGGTTGCTCACACCGGTGCACTTGTTAGTGTATCCATTCAGTCCTGGGCTGCGGGGCATTCAGAAGTGGCTCTGTGGAGACGTCTGCATAGAGGCAGCTGTCAGAACACGCACACTCGATTGTTCACCAAAACATATGCAGACGCGTCCTTAGCCTGTAGATTTGGATGCACAGAGTTCCCTGTGTTCGCAAGAGACAAGGGAATCGCGTCTGTACGCACAGAAGCAATAGCGGACCGTTTCCCTCGGAGTGAACGCGAAAGAGCCGTCTATATACTCGCAGACACGGGAACGTGCCTCAATGCGGTCACAGAGGCAGCAGCTTTTGCACAGATGCTCTGGTGATTCTGGCACTTTCCACGCACTATCCTGAAAGTCGCGCACACTGCTGTTCACTCGCTAAACGACCTCTTGGGAAACACGTCTCCGGTCGATGGACCGCTCAGATTGCTTCTCGTGTAACTGTGAACTGTGTCAGCGCAGGGAATCCGTCTCTGTTGAGCAGATGTCAATCCTGCCTCGCTTTTGCTTTGTTGCCTCTACCAAGATGATTTCCCGTTTCTCTCTTCACTGGAGCACGCAGACACAGCCAACGCACATCAAGTGTCAAGAGACACACTCTGCTGAGCTCAACGCTTGTGCAGATGCACATGTGCGACGAAGTCAACACACGTGCTTGTGGAGAGAAAGAAAGGGACTCCCAGGCGTGTGGAGCGACGGGGAGAAAGAGCGGGCGCTGAGGAACACAGTTTCAAACAGACTGTCTCCACACAAACAGGCACCTGTCTGCAGGTATCCTAGATCTTGATTCTTGAACTTGAGGAAACACGCGTCTGAGCAAAACTCCCAAACGCTTCCAGGAAAGACACAGGCTCTCCCACAAGCACACAAGTGTTTGCCCTCAGCTATAGATCAGGGACAAGCTTGTGAAGAGATGCCCTGCTATTCTTTCGCCTTATGGCATCATGTGTTTCGTTTCTCTTGGAGATCGATTGTTAAACGTCTTTCCTCGGGCGACTGTGAAGCATTTGCCAGCGGAGGAGAAGTAGCACGGAGCAGCATTCAGTACTGCCTACGAGTGTCTTTGCTACCCTACTAGCGGAGCTCCAAGAACAGGCACACATCTTCAGGTACCTTCCAAATGTGGATTCCCCTGCAGCCCCGTAGGCGGGCGTGCAGTACGCCAACCATCAACGGACGTTTTTCCCCTCAAGCCTGTCAGGACGTTGCTCGTCCGTCTTTCCCTCAATAGATGGGAGTAGGCGCGCTTGCGGATGTGTGCGTGTGTGTGGCCACGCGTTTGCTTAGGCATCAGTGTGTGAAAAGGTAGGTGCTTTTCTCTAGCTGCGTGTGCGTGCACGTGGTGCTGGGTGCACATCCCTGGGTGCTCGAGGTAAGGTTTCTGCATGGTTTTCGCTGAGGAATCGTGTGTGTGCACATGGACAAAGAGAAGGCGCAGCAACCAGGTTCCAGCGCCGAAGAAGGCAAAAGGCAAGGTTTCCGGCGCTATCTCCTTCACTCCCCAGTCCTAGTCGCGCAAAGCAAGCCGCTAAGCCGGCGACCGGCAAGAGAGCTACAACGAAGCATGCCGAACGGAGAAAATAGCAGCAGCGCATCTGTTCACACCTTGTTTCTGCCATGTGCTTGAACGCCAAGACGTTCGCGCTTCTGTGAGATGAAAGACGTCCTTCTGCATATGTGGTTGCTCACACCGGTGCACTTGTTAGTGTATCCATTCAGTCCTGGGCTGCGGGGCATTCAGAAGTGGCTCTGTGGAGACGTCTGCATAGAGGCAGCTGTCAGAACACGCACACTCGATTGTTCACCAAAACATATGCAGACGCGTCCTTAGCCTGTAGATTTGGATGCACAGAGTTCCCTGTGTTCGCAAGAGACAAGGGAATCGCGTCTGTACGCACAGAAGCAATAGCGGACCGTTTCCCTCGGAGCGAACGCGAAAGAGCCGTCTATGTACTCGGAGACACGGGAACGTGCCTCAATGCGGTCACAGAGGCAGCAGCTTTTGCACAGATGCTCTGGTGATTCTGGCACTTTCCAGGCACACTCCTGAAAGTCGCGCACACTGCTGTTCACTCGCTAAACGACCTCTTGGGAAACACGTCTCCGGTCGATGGACCGCTCAGATTGCTTCTCGTGTAACTGTGAACTGTGTCAGCGCAGGGAATCCGTCTCTGTTGAGCAGATGTCAATCCTGCCTCGCTTTTGCTTTGTTGCCTCTACCAAGATGATTTCCCGTTTCTCTCTTCACTGGAGCACGCAGACACAGCCAACGCACATCAAGTGTCAAGAGACACACTCTGCTGAGCTCAACGCTTGTGCAGATGCACATGTGCGACGAAGTCAACACACGTGCTTGTGGAGAGAAAGAAAGGGACTCCCAGGCGTGTGGAGCGACGGGGAGAAAGAGCGGGCGCTGAGGAACACAGTTTCAAACAGACTGTCTCCACACAAACAGGCACCTGTCTGCAGGTATCCTAGATCTTGATTCTTGAACTTGAGGAAACACGCGTCTGAGCAAAACTCCCAAACGCTTCCAGGAAAGACACAGGCTCTCCCACAAGCACACAAGTGTTTGCCCTCAGCTATAGATCAGGGACAAGCTTGTGAAGAGATGCCCTGCTATTCTTTCGCCTTATGGCATCATGTGTTTCGTTCCTCTTGGAGATCGATTGTTAAACGTCTTTCCTCGGGCGACTGTGAAGCATTTGCCAGCGGAGGAGAAGTAGCACGGAGCAGCATTCAGTACTGCCTACGAGTGTCTTTGCTACCCTACTAGCGGAGCTCCAAGAACAGGCACACATCTTCAGGTACCTTCCAAATGTGGATTCCCCTGCAGCCCCGTAGGCGGGCGTGCAGTACGCCAACCATCAACGGACGTTTTTCCCCTCAAGCCTGTCAGGACGTTGCTCGTCCGTCTTTCCCTCAATAGATGGGAGTAGGCGCGCTTGCGGATGTGTGCGTGTGTGTGGCCACGCGTTTGCTTAGGCATCAGTGTGTGAAAAGGTAGGTGCTTTTCTCTAGCTGCGTGTGCGTGCACGTGGTGCTGGGTGCACATCCCTGGGTGCTCGAGGTAAGGTTTCTGCATGGTTTTCGCTGAGGAATCGTGTGTGTGCACATGGACAAAGAGAAGGCGCAGCAACCAGGTTCCAGCGCCGAAGAAGGCAAAAGGCAAGGTTTCCGGCGCTATCTCCTTCACTCCCCAGTCCTAGTCGCGCAAAGCAAGCCGCTAAGCCGGCGACCGGCAAGAGAGCTACAACGAAGCATGCCGAACGGAGAAAATAGCAGCAGCGCATCTGTTCACACCTTGTTTCTGCCATGTGCTTGAACGCCAAGACGTTCGCGCTTCTGTGAGATGAAAGACGTCCTTCTGCATATGTGGTTGCTCACACCGGTGCACTTGTTAGTGTATCCATTCAGTCCTGGGCTGCGGGGCATTCAGAAGTGGCTCTGTGGAGACGTCTGCATAGAGGCAGCTGTCAGAACACGCACACTCGATTGTTCACCAAAACATATGCAGACGCGTCCTTAGCCTGTAGATTTGGATGCACAGAGTTCCCTGTGTTCGCAAGAGACAAGGGAATCGCGTCTGTACGCACAGAAGCAATAGCGGACCGTTTCCCTCGGAGCGAACGCGAAAGAGCCGTCTATGTACTCGGAGACACGGGAACGTGCCTCAATGCGGTCACAGAGGCAGCAGCTTTTGCACAGATGCTCTGGTGATTCTGGCACTTTCCAGGCACACTCCTGAAAGTCGCGCACACTGCTGTTCACTCGCTAAACGACCTCTTGGGAAACACGTCTCCGGTCGATGGACCGCTCAGATTGCTTCTCGTGTAACTGTGAACTGTGTCAGCGCAGGGAATCCGTCTCTGTTGAGCAGATGTCAATCCTGCCTCGCTTTTGCTTTGTTGCCTCTACCAAGATGATTTCCCGTTTCTCTCTTCACTGGAGCACGCAGACACAGCCAACGCACATCAAGTGTCAAGAGACACACTCTGCTGAGCTCAACGCTTGTGCAGATGCACATGTGCGACGAAGTCAACACACGTGCTTGTGGAGAGAAAGAAAGGGACTCCCAGGCGTGTGGAGCGACGGGGAGAAAGAGCGGGCGCTGAGGAACACAGTTTCAAACAGACTGTCTCCACACAAACAGGCACCTGTCTGCAGGTATCCTAGATCTTGATTCTTGAACTTGAGGAAACACGCGTCTGAGCAAAACTCCCAAACGCTTCCAGGAAAGACACAGGCTCTCCCACAAGCACACAAGTGTTTGCCCTCAGCTATACATCAGGGACAAGCTTGTGAAGAGATGCCCTGCTATTCTTTTGCCTTATGGCATCATGTGTTTCGTTTCTCTTGGAGATCGATTGTTAAACGTCTTTCCTCGGGCGACTGTGAAGCATTTGCCAGCGGAGGAGAAGTAGCACGGAGCAGCATTCAGTACTGCCTACGAGTGTCTTTGCTACCCTACTAGCGGAGCTCCAAGAACAGGCACACATCTTCAGGTACCTTCCAAATGTGGATTCCCCTGCAGCCCCGTAGGCGGGCGTGCAGTACGCCAACCATCAACGGACGTTTTTCCCCTCAAGCCTGTCAGGACGTTGCTCGTCCGTCTTTCCCTCAATAGATGGGAGTAGGCGCGCTTGCGGATGTGTGCGTGTGTGTGGCCACGCGTTTGCTTAGGCATCAGTGTGTGAAAAGGTAGGTGCTTTTCTCTAGCTGCGTGTGCGTGCACGTGGTGCTGGGTGCACATCCCTGGGTGCTCGAGGTAAGGTTTCTGCATGGTTTTCGCTGAGGAATCGTGTGTGTGCACATGGACAAAGAGAAGGCGCAGCAACCAGGTTCCAGCGCCGAAGAAGGCAAAAGGCAAGGTTTCCGGCGCTATCTCCTTCACTCCCCAGTCCTAGTCGCGCAAAGCAAGCCGCTAAGCCGGCGACCGGCAAGAGAGCTACAACGAAGCATGCCGAACGGAGAAAATAGCAGCAGCGCATCTGTTCACACCTTGTTTCTGCCATGTGCTTGAACGCCAAGACGTTCGTGCTTCTGTGAGATGAAAGACGTCCTTCTGCATATGTGGTTGCTCACACCGGTGCACTTGTTAGTGTATCCATTCAGTCCTGGGCTGCGGGGCATTCAGAAGTGGCTCTGTGGAGACGTCTGCATAGAGGCAGCTGTCAGAACACGCACACTCGATTGTTCACCAAAACATATGCAGACGCGTCCTTAGCCTGTAGATTTGGATGCACAGAGTTCCCTGTGTTCGCAAGAGACAAGGGAATCGCGTCTGTACGCACAGAAGCAATAGCGGACCGTTTCCCTCGGAGTGAACGCGAAAGAGCCGTCTATGTACTCGGAGACACGGGAACGTGCCTCAATGCGGTCACAGAGGCAGCAGCTTTTGCACAGATGCTCTGGTGATTCTGGCACTTTCCAGGCACACTCCTGAAAGTCGCGCACACTGCTGTTCACTCGCTAAACGACCTCTTGGGAAACACGTCTCCGGTCGATGGACCGCTCAGATTGCTTCTCGTGTAACTGTGAACTGTGTCAGCGCAGGGAATCCGTCTCTGTTGAGCAGATGTCAATCCTGCCTCGCTTTTGCTTTGTTGCCTCTACCAAGATGATTTCCCGTTTCTCTCTTCACTGGAGCACGCAGACACAGCCAACGCACATCAAGTGTCAAGAGACACACTCTGCTGAGCTCAACGCTTGTGCAGATGCACATGTGCGACGAAGTCAACACACGTGCTTGTGGAGAGAAAGAAAGGGACTCCCAGGCGTGTGGAGCGACGGGGAGAAAGAGCGGGCGCTGAGGAACACAGTTTCAAACAGACTGTCTCCACACAAACAGGCACCTGTCTGCAGGTATCCTAGATCTTGATTCTTGAACTTGAGGAAACACGCGTCTGAGCAAAACTCCCAAACGCTTCCAGGAAAGACACAGGCTCTCCCACAAGCACACAAGTGTTTGCCCTCAGCTATACATCAGGGACAAGCTTGTGAAGAGATGCCCTGCTATTCTTTCGCCTTATGGCATCATGTGTTTCGTTCCTCTTGGAGATCGATTGTTAAACGTCTTTCCTCGGGTGACTGTGAAGCATTTGCCAGCGGAGGAGAAGTAGCACGGAGCAGCATTCAGTACTGCCTACGAGTGTCTTTGCTACCCTACTAGCGGAGCTCCAAGAACAGGCACACATCTTCAGGTACCTTCCAAATGTGGATTCCCCTGCAGCCCCGTAGGCGGGCGTGCAGTACGCCAACCATCAACGGACGTTTTTCCCCTCAAGCCTGTCAGGACGTTGCTCGTCCGTCTTTCCCTCAATAGATGGGAGTAGGCGCGCTTGCGGATGTGTGCGTGTGTGTGGCCACGCGTTTGCTTAGGCATCAGTGTGTGAAAAGGTAGGTGCTTTTCTCTAGCTGCGTGTGCGTGCACGTGGTGCTGGGTGCACATCCCTGGGTGCTCGAGGTAAGGTTTCTGCATGGTTTTCGCTGAGGAATCGTGTGTGTGCACATGGACAAAGAGAAGGCGCAGCAACCAGGTTCCAGCGCCGAAGAAGGCAAAAGGCAAGGTTTCCGGCGCTATCTCCTTCACTCCCCAGTCCTAGTCGCGCAAAGCAAGCCGCTAAGCCGGCGACCGGCAAGAGAGCTACAACGAAGCATGCCGAACGGAGAAAATAGCAGCAGCTCATCTGTTCACACCTTGTTTCTGCCATGTGCTTGAACGCCAAGACGTTCGCGCTTCTGTGAGATGAAAGACATCCTTCTGCATATGTGGTTGCTCACACCGGTGCACTTGTTAGTGTATCCATTCAGTCCTGGGCTGCGGGGCATTCAGAAGTGGCTCTGTGGAGACGTCTGCATAGAGGCAGCTGTCAGAACACACACACTCGATTGTTCACCAAAACATATGCAGACGCGTCCTTAGCCTGTAGATTTGGATGCACAGAGTTCCCTGTGTTCGCAAGAGACAAGGGAATCGCGTCTGTACGCACAGAAGCAATAGCGGACCGTTTCCCTCGGAGCGAACGCGAAAGAGCCGTCTATATACTCGCAGACACGGGAACGTGCCTCAATGCGGTCACAGAGGCAGCAGCTTTTGCACAGATGCTCTGGTGATTCTGGCACTTTCCAGGCACACTCCTGAAAGTCGCGCACACTGCTGTTCACTCGCTAAACGACCTCTTGGGAAACACGTCTCCGGTCGATGGACCGCTCAGATTGCTTCTCGTGTAACTGTGAACTGTGTCAGCGCAGGGAATCCGTCTCTGTTGAGCAGATGTCAATCCTGCCTCGCTTTTGCTTTGTTGCCTCTACCAAGATGATTTCCCGTTTCTCTCTTCACTGGAGCACGCAGACACAGCCAACGCACATCAAGTGTCAAGAGACACACTCTGCTGAGCTCAACGCTTGTGCAGATGCACATGTGCGACGAAGTCAACACACGTGCTTGTGGAGAGAAAGAAAGGGACTCCCAGGCGTGTGGAGCGACGGGGAGAAAGAGCGGGCGCTGAGGAACACAGTTTCAAACAGACTGTCTCCACACAAACAGGCACCTGTCTGCAGGTATCCTAGATCTTGATTCTTGAACTTGAGGAAACACGCGTCTGAGCAAAACTCCCAAACGCTTCCAGGAAAGACACAGGCTCTCCCACAAGCACACAAGTGTTTGCCCTCAGCTATAGATCAGGGACAAGCTTGTGAAGAGATGCCCTGCTATTCTTTCGCCTTATGGCATCATGTGTTTCGTTCCTCTTGGAGATCGATTGTTAAACGTCTTTCCTCGGGCGACTGTGAAGCATTTGCCAGCGGAGGAGAAGTAGCACGGAGCAGCATTCAGTACTGCCTACGAGTGTCTTTGCTACCCTACTAGCGGAGCTCCAAGAACAGGCACACATCTTCAGGTACCTTCCAAATGTGGATTCCCCTGCAGCCCCGTAGGCGGGCGTGCAGTACGCCAACCATCAACGGACGTTTTTCCCCTCAAGCCTGTCAGGACGTTGCTCGTCCGTCTTTCCCTCAATAGATGGGAGTAGGCGCGCTTGCGGATGTGTGCGTGTGTGTGGCCACGCGTTTGCTTAGGCATCAGTGTGTGAAAAGGTAGGTGCTTTTCTCTAGCTGCGTGTGCGTGCACGTGGTGCTGGGTGCACATCCCTGGGTGCTCGAGGTAAGGTTTCTGCATGGTTTTCGCTGAGGAATCGTGTGTGTGCACATGGACAAAGAGAAGGCGCAGCAACCAGGTTCCAGCGCCGAAGAAGGCAAAAGGCAAGGTTTCCGGCGCTATCTCCTTCACTCCCCAGTCCTAGTCGCGCAAAGCAAGCCGCTAAGCCGGCGACCGGCAAGAGAGCTACAACGAAGCATGCCGAACGGAGAAAATAGCAGCAGCGCATCTGTTCACACCTTGTTTCTGCCATGTGCTTGAACGCCAAGACGTTCGTGCTTCTGTGAGATGAAAGACGTCCTTCTGCATATGTGGTTGCTCACACCGGTGCACTTGTTAGTGTATCCATTCAGTCCTGGGCTGCGGGGCATTCAGAAGTGGCTCTGTGGAGACGTCTGCATAGAGGCAGCTGTCAGAACACGCACACTCGATTGTTCACCAAAACATATGCAGACGCGTCCTTAGCCTGTAGATTTGGATGCACAGAGTTCCCTGTGTTCGCAAGAGACAAGGGAATCGCGTCTGTACGCACAGAAGCAATAGCGGACCGTTTCCCTCGGAGCGAACGCGAAAGAGCCGTCTATATACTCGCAGACACGGGAACGTGCCTCAATGCGGTCACAGAGGCAGCAGCTTTTGCACAGATGCTCTGGTGATTCTGGCACTTTCCACGCACACTCCTGAAAGTCGCGCACACTGCTGTTCACTCGCTAAACGACCTCTTGGGAAACACGTCTCCGGTCGATGGACCGCTCAGATTGCTTCTCGTGTAACTGTGAACTGTGTCAGCGCAGGGAATCCGTCTCTGTTGAGCAGATGTCAATCCTGCCTCGCTTTTGCTTTGTTGCCTCTACCAAGATGATTTCCCGTTTCTCTCTTCACTGGAGCACGCAGACACAGCCAACGCACATCAAGTGTCAAGAGACACACTCTGCTGAGCTCAACGCTTGTGCAGATGCACATGTGCGACGAAGTCAACACACGTGCTTGTGGAGAGAAAGAAAGGGACTCCCAGGCGTGTGGAGCGACGGGGAGAAAGAGCGGGCGCTGAGGAACACAGTTTCAAACAGACTGTCTCCACACAAACAGGCACCTGTCTGCAGGTATCCTAGATCTTGATTCTTGAACTTGAGGAAACACGCGTCTGAGCAAAACTCCCAAACGCTTCCAGGAAAGACACAGGCTCTCCCACAAGCACACAAGTGTTTGCCCTCAGCTATACATCAGGGACAAGCTTGTGAAGAGATGCCCTGCTATTCTTTCGCCTTATGGCATCATGTGTTTCGTTCCTCTTGGACATCGATTGTTAAACGTCTTTCCTCGGGCGACTGTGAAGCATTTGCCAGCGGAGGAGAAGTAGCACGGAGCAGCATTCAGTACTGCCTACGAGTGTCTTTGCTACCCTACTAGCGGAGCTCCAAGAACAGGCACACATCTTCAGGTACCTTCCAAATGTGGATTCCCCTGCAGCCCCGTAGGCGGGCGTGCAGTACGCCAACCATCAACGGACGTTTTTCCCCTCAAGCCTGTCAGGACGTTGCTCGTCCGTCTTTCCCTCAATAGATGGGAGTAGGCGCGCTTGCGGATGTGTGCGTGTGTGTGGCCACGCGTTTGCTTAGGCATCAGTGTGTGAAAAGGTAGGTGCTTTTCTCTAGCTGCGTGTGCGTGCACGTGGTGCTGGGTGCACATCCCTGGGTGCTCGAGGTAAGGTTTCTGCATGGTTTTCGCTGAGGAATCGTGTGTGTGCACATGGACAAAGAGAAGGCGCAGCAACCAGGTTCCAGCGCCGAAGAAGGCAAAAGGCAAGGTTTCCGGCGCTATCTCCTTCACTCCCCAGTCCTAGTCGCGCAAAGCAAGCCGCTAAGCCGGCGACCGGCAAGAGAGCTACAACGAAGCATGCCGAACGGAGAAAATAGCAGCAGCTCATCTGTTCACACCTTGTTTCTGCCATGTGCTTGAACGCCAAGACGTTCGCGCTTCTGTGAGATGAAAGACATCCTTCTGCATATGTGGTTGCTCACACCGGTGCACTTGTTAGTGTATCCATTCAGTCCTGGGCTGCGGGGCATTCAGAAGTGGCTCTGTGGAGACGTCTGCATAGAGGCAGCTGTCAGAACACACACACTCGATTGTTCACCAAAACATATGCAGACGCGTCCTTAGCCTGTAGATTTGGATGCACAGAGTTCCCTGTGTTCGCAAGAGACAAGGGAATCGCGTCTGTACGCACAGAAGCAATAGCGGACCGTTTCCCTCGGAGTGAACGCGAAAGAGCCGTCTATGTACTCGGAGACACGGGAACGTGCCTCAATGCGGTCACAGAGGCAGCAGCTTTTGCACAGATGCTCTGGTGATTCTGGCACTTTCCAGGCACACTCCTGAAAGTCGCGCACACTGCTGTTCACTCGCTAAACGACCTCTTGGGAAACACGTCTCCGGTCGATGGACCGCTCAGATTGCTTCTCGTGTAACTGTGAACTGTGTCAGCGCAGGGAATCCGTCTCTGTTGAGCAGATGTCAATCCTGCCTCGCTTTTGCTTTGTTGCCTCTACCAAGATGATTTCCCGTTTCTCTCTTCACTGGAGCACGCAGACACAGCCAACGCACATCAAGTGTCAAGAGACACACTCTGCTGAGCTCAACGCTTGTGCAGATGCACATGTGCGACGAAGTCAACACACGTGCTTGTGGAGAGAAAGAAAGGGACTCCCAGGCGTGTGGAGCGACGGGGAGAAAGAGCGGGCGCTGAGGAACACAGTTTCAAACAGACTGTCTCCACACAAACAGGCACCTGTCTGCAGGTATCCTAGATCTTGATTCTTGAACTTGAGGAAACACGCGTCTGAGCAAAACTCCCAAACGCTTCCAGGAAAGACACAGGCTCTCCCACAAGCACACAAGTGTTTGCCCTCAGCTATACATCAGGGACAAGCTTGTGAAGAGATGCCCTGCTATTCTTTCGCCTTATGGCATCATGTGTTTCGTTCCTCTTGGAGATCGATTGTTAAACGTCTTTCCTCGGGCGACTGTGAAGCATTTGCCAGCGGAGGAGAAGTAGCACGGAGCAGCATTCAGTACTGCCTACGAGTGTCTTTGCTACCCTACTAGCGGAGCTCCAAGAACAGGCACACATCTTCAGGTACCTTCCAAATGTGGATTCCCCTGCAGCCCCGTAGGCGGGCGTGCAGTACGCCAACCATCAACGGACGTTTTTCCCCTCAAGCCTGTCAGGACGTTGCTCGTCCGTCTTTCCCTCAATAGATGGGAGTAGGCGCGCTTGCGGATGTGTGCGTGTGTGTGGCCACGCGTTTGCTTAGGCATCAGTGTGTGAAAAGGTAGGTGCTTTTCTCTAGCTGCGTGTGCGTGCACGTGGTGCTGGGTGCACATCCCTGGGTGCTCGAGGTAAGGTTTCTGCATGGTTTTCGCTGAGGAATCGTGTGTGTGCACATGGACAAAGAGAAGGCGCAGCAACCAGGTTCCAGCGCCGAAGAAGGCAAAAGGCAAGGTTTCCGGCGCTATCTCCTTCACTCCCCAGTCCTAGTCGCGCAAAGCAAGCCGCTAAGCCGGCGACCGGCAAGAGAGCTACAACGAAGCATGCCGAACGGAGAAAATAGCAGCAGCTCATCTGTTCACACCTTGTTTCTGCCATGTGCTTGAACGCCAAGACGTTCGCGCTTCTGTGAGATGAAAGACATCCTTCTGCATATGTGGTTGCTCACACCGGTGCACTTGTTAGTGTATCCATTCAGTCCTGGGCTGCGGGGCATTCAGAAGTGGCTCTGTGGAGACGTCTGCATAGAGGCAGCTGTCAGAACACACACACTCGATTGTTCACCAAAACATATGCAGACGCGTCCTTAGCCTGTAGATTTGGATGCACAGAGTTCCCTGTGTTCGCAAGAGACAAGGGAATCGCGTCTGTACGCACAGAAGCAATAGCGGACCGTTTCCCTCGGAGCGAACGCGAAAGAGCCGTCTATATACTCGCAGACACGGGAACGTGCCTCAATGCGGTCACAGAGGCAGCAGCTTTTGCACAGATGCTCTGGTGATTCTGGCACTTTCCAGGCACACTCCTGAAAGTCGCGCACACTGCTGTTCACTCGCTAAACGACCTCTTGGGAAACACGTCTCCGGTCGATGGACCGCTCAGATTGCTTCTCGTGTAACTGTGAACTGTGTCAGCGCAGGGAATCCGTCTCTGTTGAGCAGATGTCAATCCTGCCTCGCTTTTGCTTTGTTGCCTCTACCAAGATGATTTCCCGTTTCTCTCTTCACTGGAGCACGCAGACACAGCCAACGCACATCAAGTGTCAAGAGACACACTCTGCTGAGCTCAACGCTTGTGCAGATGCACATGTGCGACGAAGTCAACACACGTGCTTGTGGAGAGAAAGAAAGGGACTCCCAGGCGTGTGGAGCGACGGGGAGAAAGAGCGGGCGCTGAGGAACACAGTTTCAAACAGACTGTCTCCACACAAACAGGCACCTGTCTGCAGGTATCCTAGATCTTGATTCTTGAACTTGAGGAAACACGCGTCTGAGCAAAACTCCCAAACGCTTCCAGGAAAGACACAGGCTCTCCCACAAGCACACAAGTGTTTGCCCTCAGCTATAGATCAGGGACAAGCTTGTGAAGAGATGCCCTGCTATTCTTTCGCCTTATGGCATCATGTGTTTCGTTTCTCTTGGAGATCGATTGTTAAACGTCTTTCCTCGGGCGACTGTGAAGCATTTGCCAGCGGAGGAGAAGTAGCACGGAGCAGCATTCAGTACTGCCTACGAGTGTCTTTGCTACCCTACTAGCGGAGCTCCAAGAACAGGCACACATCTTCAGGTACCTTCCAAATGTGGATTCCCCTGCAGCCCCGTAGGCGGGCGTGCAGTACGCCAACCATCAACGGACGTTTTTCCCCTCAAGCCTGTCAGGACGTTGCTCGTCCGTCTTTCCCTCAATAGATGGGAGTAGGCGCGCTTGCGGATGTGTGCGTGTGTGTGGCCACGCGTTTGCTTAGGCATCAGTGTGTGAAAAGGTAGGTGCTTTTCTCTAGCTGCGTGTGCGTGCACGTGGTGCTGGGTGCACATCCCTGGGTGCTCGTGGAAAGGTTTCTGCATGGTTTTCGCTGAGGAATCGTGTGTGTGCACATGGACAAAGAGAAGGCGCAGCAACCAGGTTCCAGCGCCGAAGAAGGCAAAAGGCAAGGTTTCCGGCGCTATCTCCTTCTCTCCGCAGACCTAGTCGCGCAAAGCAAGCCGCTAAGCCGGCGACCGGCAAGAGAGCTACAACGAAGCATGCCGAACGGAGAAAATAGCAGCAGCGCATCTGTTCACACCTTGTTTCTGCCATGTGCTTGAACGCCAAGACGTTCGTGCTTCTGTGAGATGAAAGACGTCCTTCTGCATATGTGGTTGCTCACACCGGTGCACTTGTTAGTGTATCCATTCAGTCCTGGGCTGCGGGGCATTCAGAAGTGGCTCTGTGGAGACGTCTGCATAGAGGCAGCTGTCAGAACACGCACACTCGATTGTTCACCAAAACATATGCAGACGCGTCCTTAGCCTGTAGATTTGGATGCACAGAGTTCCCTGTGTTCGCAAGAGACAAGGGAATCGCGTCTGTACGCACAGAAGCAATAGCGGACCGTTTCCCTCGGAGCGAACGCGGAAGAGCCGTCTATGTACTCGGAGACACGGGAACGTGCCTCAATGCGGTCACAGAGGCAGCAGCTTTTGCACAGATGCTCTGGTGATTCTGGCACTTTCCAGGCACACTCCTGAAAGTCGCGCACACTGCTGTTCACTCGCTAAACGACCTCTTGGGAAACACGTCTCCGGTCGATGGACCGCTCAGATTGCTTCTCGTGTAACTGTGAACTGTGTCAGCGCAGGGAATCCGTCTCTGTTGAGCAGATGTCAATCCTGCCTCGCTTTTGCTTTGTTGCCTCTACCAAGATGATTTCCCGTTTCTCTCTTCACTGGAGCACGCAGACACAGCCAACGCACATCAAGTGTCAAGAGACACACTCTGCTGAGCTCAACGCTTGTGCAGATGCACATGTGCGACGAAGTCAACACACGTGCTTGTGGAGAGAAAGAAAGGGACTCCCAGGCGTGTGGAGCGACGGGGAGAAAGAGCGGGCGCTGAGGAACACAGTTTCAAACAGACTGTCTCCACACAAACAGGCACCTGTCTGCAGGTATCCTAGATCTTGATTCTTGAACTTGAGGAAACACGCGTCTGAGCAAAACTCCCAAACGCTTCCAGGAAAGACACAGGCTCTCCCACAAGCACACAAGTGTTTGCCCTCAGCTATAGATCAGGGACAAGCTTGTGAAGAGATGCCCTGCTATTCTTTCGCCTTATGGCATCATGTGTTTCGTTCCTCTTGGAGATCGATTGTTAAACGTCTTTCCTCGGGCGACTGTGAAGCATTTGCCAGCGGAGGAGAAGTAGCACGGAGCAGCATTCAGTACTGCCTACGAGTGTCTTTGCTACCCTACTAGCGGAGCTCCAAGAACAGGCACACATCTTCAGGTACCTTCCAAATGTGGATTCCCCTGCAGCCCCGTAGGCGGGCGTGCAGTACGCCAACCATCAACGGACGTTTTTCCCCTCAAGCCTGTCAGGACGTTGCTCGTCCGTCTTTCCCTCAATAGATGGGAGTAGGCGCGCTTGCGGATGTGTGCGTGTGTGTGGCCACGCGTTTGCTTAGGCATCAGTGTGTGAAAAGGTAGGTGCTTTTCTCTAGCTGCGTGTGCGTGCACGTGGTGCTGGGTGCACGTCCCTGGGTGCTCGTGGAAAGGTTTCTGCATGGTTTTCGCTGAGGAATCGTGTGTGTGCACATGGACAAAGAGAAGGCGCAGCAACCAGGTTCCAGCGCCGAAGAAGGCAAAAGGCAAGGTTTCCGGCGCTATCTCCTTCACTCCCCAGTCCTAGTCGCGCAAAGCAAGCCGCTAAGCCGGCGACCGGCAAGAGAGCTACAACGAAGCATGCCGAACGGAGAAAATAGCAGCAGCTCATCTGTTCACACCTTGTTTCTGCCATGTGCTTGAACGCCAAGACGTTCGCGCTTCTGTGAGATGAAAGACGTCCTTCTGCATATGTGGTTGCTCACACCGGTGCACTTGTTAGTGTATCCATTCAGTCCTGGGCTGCGGGGCATTCAGAAGTGGCTCTGTGGAGACGTCTGCATAGAGGCAGCTGTCAGAACACGCACACTCGATTGTTCACCAAAACATATGCAGACGCGTCCTTAGCCTGTAGATTTGGATGCACAGAGTTCCCTGTGTTCGCAAGAGACAAGGGAATCGCGTCTGTACGCACAGAAGCAATAGCGGACCGTTTCCCTCGGAGCGAACGCGAAAGAGCCGTCTATATACTCGCAGACACGGGAACGTGCCTCAATGCGGTCACAGAGGCAGCAGCTTTTGCACAGATGCTCTGGTGATTCTGGCACTTTCCAGGCACACTCCTGAAAGTCGCGCACACTGCTGTTCACTCGCTAAACGACCTCTTGGGAAACACGTCTCCGGTCGATGGACCGCTCAGATTGCTTCTCGTGTAACTGTGAACTGTGTCAGCGCAGGGAATCCGTCTCTGTTGAGCAGATGTCAATCCTGCCTCGCTTTTGCTTTGTTGCCTCTACCAAGATGATTTCCCGTTTCTCTCTTCACTGGAGCACGCAGACACAGCCAACGCACATCAAGTGTCAAGAGACACACTCTGCTGAGCTCAACGCTTGTGCAGATGCACATGTGCGACGAAGTCAACACACGTGCTTGTGGAGAGAAAGAAAGGGACTCCCAGGCGTGTGGAGCGACGGGGAGAAAGAGCGGGCGCTGAGGAACACAGTTTCAAACAGACTGTCTCCACACAAACAGGCACCTGTCTGCAGGTATCCTAGATCTTGATTCTTGAACTTGAGGAAACACGCGTCTGAGCAAAACTCCCAAACGCTTCCAGGAAAGACACAGGCTCTCCCACAAGCACACAAGTGTTTGCCCTCAGCTATAGATCAGGGACAAGCTTGTGAAGAGATGCCCTGCTATTCTTTCGCCTTATGGCATCATGTGTTTCGTTTCTCTTGGAGATCGATTGTTAAACGTCTTTCCTCGGGCGACTGTGAAGCATTTGCCAGCGGAGGAGAAGTAGCACGGAGCAGCATTCAGTACTGCCTACGAGTGTCTTTGCTACCCTACTAGCGGAGCTCCAAGAACAGGCACACATCTTCAGGTACCTTCCAAATGTGGATTCCCCTGCAGCCCCGTAGGCGGGCGTGCAGTACGCCAACCATCAACGGACGTTTTTCCCCTCAAGCCTGTCAGGACGTTGCTCGTCCGTCTTTCCCTCAATAGATGGGAGTAGGCGCGCTTGCGGATGTGTGCGTGTGTGTGGCCACGCGTTTGCTTAGGCATCAGTGTGTGAAAAGGTAGGTGCTTTTCTCTAGCTGCGTGTGCGTGCACGTGGTGCTGGGTGCACATCCCTGGGTGCTCGAGGTAAGGTTTCTGCATGGTTTTCGCTGAGGAATCGTGTGTGTGCACATGGACAAAGAGAAGGCGCAGCAACCAGGTTCCAGCGCCGAAGAAGGCAAAAGGCAAGGTTTCCGGCGCTATCTCCTTCACTCCCCAGTCCTAGTCGCGCAAAGCAAGCCGCTAAGCCGGCGACCGGCAAGAGAGCTACAACGAAGCATGCCGAACGGAGAAAATAGCAGCAGCTCATCTGTTCACACCTTGTTTCTGCCATGTGCTTGAACGCCAAGACGTTCGCGCTTCTGTGAGATGAAAGACGTCCTTCTGCATATGTGCTTGCTCACACCGGTGCACTTGTTAGTGTATCCATTCAGTCCTGGGCTGCGGGGCATTCAGAAGTGGCTCTGTGGAGACGTCTGCATAGAGGCAGCTGTCAGAACACGCACACTCGATTGTTCACCAAAACATATGCAGACGCGTCCTTAGCCTGTAGATTTGGATGCACAGAGTTCCCTGTGTTCGCAAGAGACAAGGGAATCGCGTCTGTACGCACAGAAGCAATAGCGGACCGTTTCCCTCGGAGTGAACGCGAAGAGCCGTCTATGTACTCGCAGACACGGGAACGTGCCTCAATGCGGTCACAGAGGCAGCAGCTTTTGCACAGATGCTCTGGTGATTCTGGCACTTTCCAGGCACACTCCTGAAAGTCGCGCACACTGCTGTTCACTCGCTAAACGACCTCTTGGGAAACACGTCTCCGGTCGATGGACCGCTCAGATTGCTTCTCGTGTAACTGTGAACTGTGTCAGCGCAGGGAATCCGTCTCTGTTGAGCAGATGTCAATCCTGCCTCGCTTTTGCTTTGTTGCCTCTACCAAGATGATTTCCCGTTTCTCTCTTCACTGGAGCACGCAGACACAGCCAACGCACATCAAGTGTCAAGAGACACGCTCTGCTGAGCTCAACGCTTGTGCAGATGCACATGTGCGACGAAGTCAACACACGTGCTTGTGGAGAGAAAGAAAGGGACTCCCAGGCGTGTGGAGCGACGGGGAGAAAGAGCGGGCGCTGAGGAACACAGTTTCAAACAGACTGTCTCCACACAAACAGGCACCTGTCTGCAGGTATCCTAGATCTTGATTCTTGAACTTGAGGAAACACGCGTCTGAGCAAAACTCCCAAACGCTTCCAGGAAAGACACACGCTCTCCCACAAGCACACAAGTGTTTGCCCTCAGCTATAGATCAGGGACAAGCTTGTGAAGAGATGCCCTGCTATTCTTTCGCCTTATGGCATCATGTGTTTCGTTCCTCTTGGAGATCGATTGTTAAACGTCTTTCCTAGGGCGACTGTGAAGCATTTGCCAGCGGAGGAGAAGTAGCACAGAGCAGCATTCAGTACTGCCTACGAGTGTCTTTGCTACCCTACTAGCGGAGCTCCAAGAACAGGCACACATCTTCAGGTACCTTCCAAATGTGGATTCCCCTGCAGCCCCGTAGGCGGGCGTGCAGTACGCCAACCATCAACGGACGTTTTTCCCCTCAAGCCTGTCAGGACGTTGCTCGTCCGTCTTTCCCTCAATAGATGGGAGTAGGCGCGCTTGCGGATGTGTGCGTGTGTGTGGCCACGCGTTTGCTTAGGCATCAGTGTGTGAAAAGGTAGGTGCTTTTCTCTAGCTGCGTGTGCGTGCACGTGGTGCTGGGTGCACATCCCTGGGTGCTCGTGGAAAGGTTTCTGCATGGTTTTCGCTGAAGAATCGTGTGTGTGCACATGGACAAAGAGAAGGCGCAGCAACCAGGTTCCAGCGCCGAAGAAGGCAAAAGGCAAGGTTTCCGGCGCTATCTCCTTCTCTCCGCAGACCTAGTCGCGTAAAGCAAGCCGCTAAGCCGGCGACCGGCAAGAGAGCTACAACGAAGCATGCCGAACGGAGAAAATAGCAGCAGCTCATCTGTTCACACCTTGTTTCTGCCATGTGCTTGAACGCCAAGACGTTCGCGCTTCTGTGAGATGAAAGACGTCCTTCTGCATATGTGGTTGCTCACACCGGTGCACTTGTTAGTGTATCCATTCAGTCCTGGGCTGCGGGGCATTCAGAAGTGGCTCTGTGGAGACGTCTGCATAGAGGCAGCTGTCAGAACACGCACACTCGATTGTTCACCAAAACATATGCAGACGCGTCCTTAGCCTGTAGATTTGGATGCACAGAGTTCCCTGTGTTCGCAAGAGACAAGGGAATCGCGTCTGTACGCACAGAAGCAATAGCGGACCGTTTCCCTCGGAGTGAACGCGAAGAGCCGTCTATGTACTCGCAGACACGGGAACGTGCCTCAATGCGGTCACAGAGGCAGCAGCTTTTGCACAGATGCTCTGGTGATTCTGGCACTTTCCAGGCACACTCCTGAAAGTCGCGCACACTGCTGTTCACTCGCTAAACGACCTCTTGGGAAACACGTCTCCGGTCGATGGACCGCTCAGATTGCTTCTCGTGTAACTGTGAACTGTGTCAGCGCAGGGAATCCGTCTCTGTTGAGCAGATGTCAATCCTGCCTCGCTTTTGCTTTGTTGCCTCTACCAAGATGATTTCCCGTTTCTCTCTTCACTGGAGCAGGCAGACACAGCCAACGCACATCAAGTGTCAAGAGACACGCTCTGCTGAGCTCAGCGCTTGTGCAGATGCACATGTGCGACGAAGTCAACACACGTGCTTGTGGAGAGAAAGAAAGGGACTCCCAGGCGTGTGGAGCGACGGGGAGAAAGAGCGGGCGCTGAGGAACACAGTTTCAAACAGACTGTCTCCACACAAACAGGCACCTGTCTGCAGGTATCCTAGATCTTGATTCTTGAACTTGAGGAAACACGCGTCTGAGCAAAACTCCCAAACGCTTCCAGGAAAGACACACGCTCTCCCACAAGCACACAAGTGTTTGCCCTCAGCTATAGATCAGGGACAAGCTTGTGAAGAGATGCCCTGCTATTCTTTCGCCTTATGGCATCATGTGTTTCGTTCCTCTTGGAGATCGATTGTTAAACGTCTTTCCTAGGGCGACTGTGAAGCATTTGCCAGCGGAGGAGAAGTAGCACGGAGCAGCATTCAGTACTGCCTACGAGTGTCTTTGCTACCCTACTAGCGGAGCTCCAAGAACAGGCACACATCTTCAGGTACCTTCCAAATGTGGATTCCCCTGCAGCCCCGTAGGCGGGCGTGCAGTACGCCAACCATCAACGGACGTTTTTCCCCTCAAGCCTGTCAGGACGTTGCTCGTCCGTCTTTCCCTCAATAGATGGGAGTAGGCGCGCTTGCGGATGTGTGCGTGTGTGTGGCCACGCGTTTGCTTAGGCATCAGTGTGTGAAAAGGTAGGTGCTTTTCTCTAGCTGCGTGTGCGTGCACGTGGTGCTGGGTGCACATCCCTGGGTGCTCGTGGAAAGGTTTCTGCATGGTTTTCGCTGAGGAATCGTGTGTGTGCACATGGACAAAGAGAAGGCGCAGCAACCAGGTTCCAGCGCCGAAGAAGGCAAAAGGCAAGGTTTCCGGCGCTATCTCCTTCTCTCCCCAGACCTAGTCGCGCAAAGCAAGCCGCTAAGCCGGCGACCGGCAAGAGAGCTACAACGAAGCATGCCGAACGGAGAAAATAGCAGCAGCTCATCTGTTCACACCTTGTTTCTGCCATGTGCTTGAACGCCAAGACGTTCGCGCTTCTGTGAGATGAAAGACGTCCTTCTGCATATGTGGTTGCTCACACCGGTGCACTTGTTAGTGTATCCATTCAGTCCTGGGCTGCGGGGCATTCAGAAGTGGCTCTGTGGAGACGTCTGCATAGAGGCAGCTGTCAGAACACGCACACTCGATTGTTCACCAAAACATATGCAGACGCGTCCTTAGCCTGTAGATTTGGATGCACAGAGTTCCCTGTGTTCGCAAGAGACAAGGGAATCGCGTCTGTACGCACAGAAGCAATAGCGGACCGTTTCCCTCGGAGTGAACGCGAAGAGCCGTCTATGTACTCGCAGACACGGGAACGTGCCTCAATGCGGTCACAGAGGCAGCAGCTTTTGCACAGATGCTCTGGTGATTCTGGCACTTTCCAGGCACACTCCTGAAAGTCGCGCACACTGCTGTTCACTCGCTAAACGACCTCTTGGGAAACACGTCTCCGGTCGATGGACCGCTCAGATTGCTTCTCGTGTAACTGTGAACTGTGTCAGCGCAGGGAATCCGTCTCTGTTGAGCAGATGTCAATCCTGCCTCGCTTTTGCTTTGTTGCCTCTACCAAGATGATTTCCCGTTTCTCTCTTCACTGGAGCAGGCAGACACAGCCAACGCACATCAAGTGTCAAGAGACACGCTCTGCTGAGCTCAACGCTTGTGCAGATGCACATGTGCGACGAAGTCAACACACGTGCTTGTGGAGAGAAAGAAAGGGACTCCCAGGCGTGTGGAGCGACGGGGAGAAAGAGCGGGCGCTGAGGAACACAGTTTCAAACAGACTGTCTCCACACAAACAGGCACCTGTCTGCAGGTATCCTAGATCTTGATTCTTGAACTTGAGGAAACACGCGTCTGAGCAAAACTCCCAAACGCTTCCAGGAAAGACACACGCTCTCCCACAAGCACACAAGTGTTTGCCCTCAGCTATAGATCAGGGACAAGCTTGTGAAGAGATGCCCTGCTATTCTTTCGCCTTATGGCATCATGTGTTTCGTTCCTCTTGGAGATCGATTGTTAAACGTCTTTCCTAGGGCGACTGTGAAGCATTTGCCAGCGGAGGAGAAGTAGCACGGAGCAGCATTCAGTACTGCCTACGAGTGTCTTTGCTACCCTACTAGCGGAGCTCCAAGAACAGGCACACATCTTCAGGTACCTTCCAAATGTGGATTCCCCTGCAGCCCCGTAGGCGGGCGTGCAGTACGCCAACCATCAACGGACGTTTTTGCCCTCAAGCCTGTCAGGACGTTGCTCGTCCGTCTTTCCCTCAATAGATGGGAGTAGGCGCGCTTGCGGATGTGTGCGTGTGTGTGGCCACGCGTTTGCTTAGGCATCAGTGTGTGAAAAGGTAGGTGCTTTTCTCTAGCTGCGTGTGCGTGCACGTGGTGCTGGGTGCACATGCCTGGGTGCTCGTGGAAAGGTTTCTGCATGGTTTTCGCTGAGGAATCGTGTGTGTGCACATGGACAAAGAGAAGGCGCAGCAACCAGGTTCCAGCGCCGAAGAAGGCAAAAGGCAAGGTTTCCGGCGCTATCTCCTTCTCTCCGCAGACCTAGTCGCGCAAAGCAAGCCGCTAAGCCGGCGACCGGCAAGAGAGCTACAACGAAGCATGCCGAACGGAGAAAATAGCAGCAGCTCATCTGTTCACACCTTGTTTCTGCCATGTGCTTGAACGCCAAGACGTTCGCGCTTCTGTGAGATGAAAGACGTCCTTCTGCATATGTGGTTGCTCACACCGGTGCACTTGTTAGTGTATCCATTCAGTCCTGGGCTGCGGGGCATTCAGAAGTGGCTCTGTGGAGACGTCTGCATAGAGGCAGCTGTCAGAACACGCACACTCGATTGTTCACCAAAACATATGCAGACGCGTCCTTAGCCTGTAGATTTGGATGCACAGAGTTCCCTGTGTTCGCAAGAGACAAGGGAATCGCGTCTGTACGCACAGAAGCAATAGCGGACCGTTTCCCTCGGAGTGAACGCGAAGAGCCGTCTATGTACTCGCAGACACGGGAACGTGCCTCAATGCGGTCACAGAGGCAGCAGCTTTTGCACAGATGCTCTGGTGATTCTGGCACTTTCCAGGCACACTCCTGAAAGTCGCGCACACTGCTGTTCACTCGCTAAACGACCTCTTGGGAAACACGTCTCCGGTCGATGGACCGCTCAGATTGCTTCTCGTGTAACTGTGAACTGTGTCAGCGCAGGGAATCCGTCTCTGTTGAGCAGATGTCAATCCTGCCTCGCTTTTGCTTTGTTGCCTCTACCAAGATGATTTCCCGTTTCTCTCTTCACTGGAGCAGGCAGACACAGCCAACGCACATCAAGTGTCAAGAGACACGCTCTGCTGAGCTCAACGCTTGTGCAGATGCACATGTGCGACGAAGTCAACACACGTGCTTGTGGAGAGAAAGAAAGGGACTCCCAGGCGTGTGGAGCGACGGGGAGAAAGAGCGGGCGCTGAGGAACACAGTTTCAAACAGACTGTCTCCACACAAACAGGCACCTGTCTGCAGGTATCCTAGATCTTGATTCTTGAACTTGAGGAAACACGCGTCTGAGCAAAACTCCCAAACGCTTCCAGGAAAGACACACGCTCTCCCACAAGCACACAAGTGTTTGCCCTCAGCTATAGATCAGGGACAAGCTTGTGAAGAGATGCCCTGCTATTCTTTCGCCTTATGGCATCATGTGTTTCGTTCCTCTTGGAGATCGATTGTTAAACGTCTTTCCTAGGGCGACTGTGAAGCATTTGCCAGCGGAGGAGAAGTAGCACGGAGCAGCATTCAGTACTGCCTACGAGTGTCTTTGCTACCCTACTAGCGGAGCTCCAAGAACAGGCACACATCTTCAGGTACCTTCCAAATGTGGATTCCCCTGCAGCCCCGTAGGCGGGCGTGCAGTACGCCAACCATCAACGGACGTTTTTGCCCTCAAGCCTGTCAGGACGTTGCTCGTCCGTCTTTCCCTCAATAGATGGGAGTAGGCGCGCTTGCGGATGTGTGCGTGTGTGTGGCCACGCGTTTGCTTAGGCATCAGTGTGTGAAAAGGTAGGTGCTTTTCTCTAGCTGCGTGTGCGTGCACGTGGTGCTGGGTGCACATGCCTGGGTGCTCGTGGAAAGGTTTCTGCATGGTTTTCGCTGAGGAATCGTGTGTGTGCACATGGACAAAGAGAAGGCGCAGCAACCAGGTTCCAGCGCCGAAGAAGGCAAAAGGCAAGGTTTCCGGCGCTATCTCCTTCTCTCCGCAGACCTAGTCGCGCAAAGCAAGCCGCTAAGCCGGCGACCGGCAAGAGAGCTACAACGAAGCATGCCGAACGGAGAAAATAGCAGCAGCTCATCTGTTCACACCTTGTTTCTGCCATGTGCTTGAACGCCAAGACGTTCGCGCTTCTGTGAGATGAAAGACGTCCTTCTGCATATGTGGTTGCTCACACCGGTGCACTTGTTAGTGTATCCATTCAGTCCTGGGCTGCGGGGCATTCAGAAGTGGCTCTGTGGAGACGTCTGCATAGAGGCAGCTGTCAGAACACGCACACTCGATTGTTCACCAAAACATATGCAGACGCGTCCTTAGCCTGTAGATTTGGATGCACAGAGTTCCCTGTGTTCGCAAGAGACAAGGGAATCGCGTCTGTACGCACAGAAGCAATAGCGGACCGTTTCCCTCGGAGTGAACGCGAAGAGCCGTCTATGTACTCGCAGACACGGGAACGTGCCTCAATGCGGTCACAGAGGCAGCAGCTTTTGCACAGATGCTCTGGTGATTCTGGCACTTTCCAGGCACACTCCTGAAAGTCGCGCACACTGCTGTTCACTCGCTAAACGACCTCTTGGGAAACACGTCTCCGGTCGATGGACCGCTCAGATTGCTTCTCGTGTAACTGTGAACTGTGTCAGCGCAGGGAATCCGTCTCTGTTGAGCAGATGTCAATCCTGCCTCGCTTTTGCTTTGTTGCCTCTACCAAGATGATTTCCCGTTTCTCTCTTCACTGGAGCACGCAGACACAGCCAACGCACATCAAGTGTCAAGAGACACGCTCTGCTGAGCTCAACGCTTGTGCAGATGCACATGTGCGACGAAGTCAACACACGTGCTTGTGGAGAGAAAGAAAGGGACTCCCAGGCGTGTGGAGCGACGGGGAGAAAGAGCGGGCGCTGAGGAACACAGTTTCAAACAGACTGTCTCCACACAAACAGGCACCTGTCTGCAGGTATCCTAGATCTTGATTCTTGAACTTGAGGAAACACGCGTCTGAGCAAAACTCCCAAACGCTTCCAGGAAAGACACACGCTCTCCCACAAGCACACAAGTGTTTGCCCTCAGCTATAGATCAGGGACAAGCTTGTGAAGAGATGCCCTGCTATTCTTTCGCCTTATGGCATCATGTGTTTCGTTCCTCTTGGAGATCGATTGTTAAACGTCTTTCCTAGGGCGACTGTGAAGCATTTGCCAGCGGAGGAGAAGTAGCACGGAGCAGCATTCAGTACTGCCTACGAGTGTCTTTGCTACCCTACTAGCGGAGCTCCAAGAACAGGCACACATCTTCAGGTACCTTCCAAATGTGGATTCCCCTGCAGCCCCGTAGGCGGGCGTGCAGTACGCCAGCCATCAACGGACGTTTTTCCCCTCAAGCCTGTCAGGACGTTGCTCGTCCGTCTTTCCCTCAATAGATGGGAGTAGGCGCGCTTGCGGATGTGTGCGTGTGTGTGGCCACGCGTTTGCTTAGGCATCACTGTGTGAAAAGGTAGGTGCTTTTCTCTAGCTGCGTGTGCGTGCACGTGGTGCTGGGTGCACATCCCTGGGTGCTCGTGGAAAGGTTTCTGCATGGTTTTCGCTGAGGAATCGTGTGTGTGCACATGGACAAAGAGAAGGCGCAGCAACCAGGTTCCAGCGCCGAAGAAGGCAAAAGGCAAGGTTTCCGGCGCTATCTCCTTCTCTCCGCAGACCTAGTCGCGCAAAGCAAGCCGCTAGGCCGGCGACCGGCAAGAGAGCTACAACGAAGCATGCCGAACGGAGAAAATAGCAGCAGCTCATCTGTTCACACCTTGTTTCTGCCGTGTGCTTGAACGCCAAGACGTTCGCGCTTCTGTGAGATGAAAGACGTCCTTCTGCATATGTGGTTGCTCACACCGGTGCACTTGTTAGTGTATCCATTCAGTCCTGGGCTGCGGGGCATTCAGAAGTGGCTCTGTGGAGACGTCTGCATAGAGGCAGCTGTCAGAACACGCACACTCGATTGTTCACCAAAACATATGCAGACGCGTCCTTAGCCTGTAGATTTGGATGCACAGAGTTCCCTGTGTTCGCAAGAGACAAGGGAATCGCGTCTGTACGCACAGAAGCAATAGCGGACCGTTTCCCTCGGAGTGAACGCAAAGAGCCGTCTATGTACTCGCAGACACGGGAACGTGCCTCAATGCGGTCACAGAGGCAGCAGCTTTTGCACAGATGCTCTGGTGATTCTGGCACTTTCCAGGCACACTCCTGAAAGTCGCGCACACTGCTGTTCACTCGCTAAACGACCTCTTGGGAAACACGTCTCCGGTCGATGGACCGCTCAGATTGCTTCTCGTGTAACTGTGAACTGTGTCAGCGCAGGGAATCCGTCTCTGTTGAGCAGATGTCAATCCTGCCTCGCTTTTGCTTTGTTGCCTCTACCAAGATGATTTCCCGTTTCTCTCTTCACTGGAGCAGGCAGACACAGCCAACGCACATCAAGTGTCAAGAGACACGCTCTGCTGAGCTCAACGCTTGTGCAGATGCACATGTGCGACGAAGTCAACACACGTGCTTGTGGAGAGAAAGAAAGGGACTCCCAGGCGTGTGGAGCGACGGGGAGAAAGAGCGGGCGCTGAGGAACACAGTTTCAAACAGACTGTCTCCACACAAACAGGCACCTGTCTGCAGGTATCCTAGATCTTGATTCTTGAACTTGAGGAAACACGCGTCTGAGCAAAACTCCCAAACGCTTCCAGGAAAGACACACGCTCTCCCACAAGCACACAAGTGTTTGCCCTCAGCTATAGATCAGGGACAAGCTTGTGAAGAGATGCCCTGCTATTCTTTCGCCTTATGGCATCATGTGTTTCGTTCCTCTTGGAGATCGATTGTTAAACGTCTTTCCTAGGGCGACTGTGAAGCATTTGCCAGCGGAGGAGAAGTAGCACGGAGCAGCATTCAGTACTGCCTACGAGTGTCTTTGCTACCCTACTAGCGGAGCTCCAAGAACAGGCACACATCTTCAGGTACCTTCCAAATGTGGATTCCCCTGCAGCCCCGTAGGCGGGCGTGCAGTACGCCAGCCATCAACGGACGTTTTTCCCCTCAAGCCTGTCAGGACGTTGCTCGTCCGTCTTTCCCTCAATAGATGGGAGTAGGCGCGCTTGCGGATGTGTGCGTGTGTGTGGCCACGCGTTTGCTTAGGCATCAGTGTGTGAAAAGGTAGGTGCTTTTCTCTAGCTGCGTGTGCGTGCACGTGGTGCTGGGTGCACATCCCTGGGTGCTCGTGGAAAGGTTTCTGCATGGTTTTCGCTGAGGAATCGTGTGTGTGCACATGGACAAAGAGAAGGCGCAGCAACCAGGTTCCAGCGCCGAAGAAGGCAAAAGGCAAGGTTTCCGGCGCTATCTCCTTCTCTCCGCAGACCTAGTCGCGCAAAGCAAACCGCTAAGCCGGCGACCGGCAAGAGAGCTACAACGAAGCATGCCGAACGGAGAAAATAGCAGCAGCTCATCTGTTCACACCTTGTTTCTGCCGTGTGCTTGAACGCCAAGACGTTCGCGCTTCTGTGAGATGAAAGACGTCCTTCTGCATATGTGGTTGCTCACACCGGTGCACTTGTTAGTGTATCCATTCAGTCCTGGGCTGCGGGGCATTCAGAAGTGGCTCTGTGGAGACGTCTGCATAGAGGCAGCTGTCAGAACACGCACACTCGATTGTTCACCAAAACATATGCAGACGCGTCCTTAGCCTGTAGATTTGGATGCACAGAGTTCCCTGTGTTCGCAAGAGACAAGGGAATCGCGTCTGTACGCACAGAAGCAATAGCGGACCGTTTCCCTCGGAGTGAACGCGAAGAGCCGTCTATGTACTCGCAGACACGGGAACGTGCCTCAATGCGGTCACAGAGGCAGCAGCTTTTGCACAGATGCTCTGGTGATTCTGGCACTTTCCAGGCACACTCCTGAAAGTCGCGCACACTGCTGTTCACTCGCTAAACGACCTCTTGGGAAACACGTCTCCGGTCGATGGACCGCTCAGATTGCTTCTCGTGTAACTGTGAACTGTGTCAGCGCAGGGAATCCGTCTCTGTTGAGCAGATGTCAATCCTGCCTCGCTTTTGCTTTGTTGCCTCTACCAAGATGATTTCCCGTTTCTCTCTTCACTGGAGCAGGCAGACACAGCCAACGCACATCAAGTGTCAAGAGACACGCTCTGCTGAGCTCAACGCTTGTGCAGATGCACATGTGCGACGAAGTCAACACACGTGCTTGTGGAGAGAAAGAAAGGGACTCCCAGGCGTGTGGAGCGACGGGGAGAAAGAGCGGGCGCTGAGGAACACAGTTTCAAACAGACTGTCTCCACACAAACAGGCACCTGTCTGCAGGTATCCTAGATCTTGATTCTTGAACTTGAGGAAACACGCGTCTGAGCAAAACTCCCAAACGCTTCCAGGAAAGACACACGCTCTCCCACAAGCACACAAGTGTTTGCCCTCAGCTATAGATCAGGGACAAGCTTGTGAAGAGATGCCCTGCTATTCTTTCGCCTTATGGCATCATGTGTTTCGTTCCTCTTGGAGATCGATTGTTAAACGTCTTTCCTAGGGCGACTGTGAAGCATATGCCAGCGGAGGAGAAGTAGCACGGAGCAGCATTCAGTACTGCCTACGAGTGTCTTTGCTACCCTACTAGCGGAGCTCCAAGAACAGGCACACATCTTCAGGTACCTTCCAAATGTGGATTCCCCTGCAGCCCCGTAGGCGGGCGTGCAGTACGCCAGCCATCAACGGACGTTTTTCCCCTCAAGCCTGTCAGGACGTTGCTCGTCCGTCTTTCCCTCAATAGATGGGAGTAGGCGCGCTTGCGGATGTGTGCGTGTGTGTGGCCACGCGTTTGCTTAGGCATCAGTGTGTGAAAAGGTAGGTGCTTTTCTCTAGCTGCGTGTGCGTGCACGTGGTGCTGGGTGCACATGCCTGGGTGCTCGTGGAAAGGTTTCTGCATGGTTTTCGCTGAGGAATCGTGTGTGTGCACATGGACAAAGAGAAGGCGCAGCAACCAGGTTCCAGCGCCGAAGAAGGCAAAAGGCAAGGTTTCCGGCGCTATCTCCTTCTCTCCGCAGACCTAGTCGCGCAAAGCAAGCCGCTAAGCCGGCGACCGGCAAGAGAGCTACAACGAAGCATGCCGAACGGAGAAAATAGCAGCAGCTCATCTGTTCACACCTTGTTTCTGCCGTGTGCTTGAACGCCAAGACGTTCGCGCTTCTGTGAGATGAAAGACGTCCTTCTGCATATGTGGTTGCTCACACCGGTGCACTTGTTAGTGTATCCATTCAGTCCTGGGCTGCGGGGCATTCAGAAGTGGCTCTGTGGAGACGTCTGCATAGAGGCAGCTGTCAGAACACGCACACTCGATTGTTCACCAAAACATATGCAGACGCGTCCTTAGCCTGTAGATTTGGATGCACAGAGTTCCCTGTGTTCGCAAGAGACAAGGGAATCGCGTCTGTACGCACAGAAGCAATAGCGGACCGTTTCCCTCGGAGTGAACGCAAAGAGCCGTCTATGTACTCGCAGACACGGGAACGTGCCTCAATGCGGTCACAGAGGCAGCAGCTTTTGCACAGATGCTCTGGTGATTCTGGCACTTTCCAGGCACACTCCTGAAAGTCGCGCACACTGCTGTTCACTCGCTAAACGACCTCTTGGGAAACACGTCTCCGGTCGATGGACCGCTCAGATTGCTTCTCGTGTAACTGTGAACTGTGTCAGCGCAGGGAATCCGTCTCTGTTGAGCAGATGTCAATCCTGCCTCGCTTTTGCTTTGTTGCCTCTACCAAGATGATTTCCCGTTTCTCTCTTCACTGGAGCAGGCAGACACAGCCAACGCACATCAAGTGTCAAGAGACACGCTCTGCTGAGCTCAACGCTTGTGCAGATGCACATGTGCGACGAAGTCAACACACGTGCTTGTGGAGAGAAAGAAAGGGACTCCCAGGCGTGTGGAGCGACGGGGAGAAAGAGCGGGCGCTGAGGAACACAGTTTCAAACAGACTGTCTCCACACAAACAGGCACCTGTCTGCAGGTATCCTAGATCTTGATTCTTGAACTTGAGGAAACACGCGTCTGAGCAAAACTCTCAAACGCTTCCAGGAAAGACACAGGCTCTCCCACAAGCACACAAGTGTTTGCCCTCAGCTATAGATCAGGGACAAGCTTGTGAAGAGATGCCCTGCTATTCTTTCGCCTTATGGCATCATGTGTTTCGTTCCTCTTGGAGATCGATTGTTAAACGTCTTTCCTAGGGCGACTGTGAAGCATTTGCCAGCGGAGGAGAAGTAGCACGGAGCAGCATTCAGTACTGCCTACGAGTGTCTTTGCTACCCTACTAGCGGAGCTCCAAGAACAGGCACACATCTTCAGGTACCTTCCAAATGTGGATTCCCCTGCAGCCCCGTAGGCGGGCGTGCAGTACGCCAGCCATCAACGGACGTTTTTCCCCTCAAGCCTGTCAGGACGTTGCTCGTCCGTCTTTCCCTCAATAGATGGGAGTAGGCGCGCTTGCGGATGTGTGCGTGTGTGTGGCCACGCGTTTGCTTAGGCATCAGTGTGTGAAAAGGTAGGTGCTTTTCTCTAGCTGCGTGTGCGTGCACGTGGTGCTGGGTGCACATCCCTGGGTGCTCATGGAAAGGTTTCTGCATGGTTTTCGCTGAGGAATCGTGTGTGTGCACATGGACAAAGAGAAGGCACAGCAACCAGGTTCCAGCGCCGAAGAAGGCAAAAGGCAAGGTTTCCGGCGCTATCTCCTTCTCTCCCCAGACCTAGTCGCGCAAAGCAAGCCGCTAAGCCGGCGACCGGCAAGAGAGCTACAACGAAGCATGCCGAACGGAGAAAATAGCAGCAGCTCATCTGTTCACACCTTGTTTCTGCCATGTGCTTGAACGCCAAGACGTTCGCGCTTCTGTGAGATGAAAGACGTCCTTCTGCATATGTGGTTGCTCACACCGGTGCACTTGTTAGTGTATCCATTCAGTCCTGGGCTGCGGGGCATTCAGAAGTGGCTCTGTGGAGACGTCTGCATAGAGGCAGCTGTCAGAACACGCACACTCGATTGTTCACCAAAACATATGCAGACGCGTCCTTAGCCTGTAGATTTGGATGCACAGAGTTCCCTGTGTTCGCAAGAGACAAGGGAATCGCGTCTGTACGCACAGAAGCAATAGCGGACCGTTTCCCTCGGAGTGAACGCAAAGAGCCGTCTATGTACTCGCAGACACGGGAACGTGCCTCAATGCGGTCACAGAGGCAGCAGCTTTTGCACAGATGCTCTGGTGATTCTGGCACTTTCCAGGCACACTCCTGAAAGTCGCGCACACTGCTGTTCACTCGCTAAACGACCTCTTGGGAAACACGTCTCCGGTCGATGGACCGCTCAGATTGCTTCTCGTGTAACTGTGAACTGTGTCAGCGCAGGGAATCCGTCTCTGTTGAGCAGATGTCAATCCTGCCTCGCTTTTGCTTTGTTGCCTCTACCAAGATGATTTCCCGTTTCTCTCTTCACTGGAGCACGCAGACACAGCCAACGCACATCAAGTGTCAAGAGACACGCTCTGCTGAGCTCAACGCTTGTGCAGATGCACATGTGCGACGAAGTCAACACACGTGCTTGTGGAGAGAAAGAAAGGGACTCCCAGGCGTGTGGAGCGACGGGGAGAAAGAGCGGGCGCTGAGGAACACAGTTTCAAACAGACTGTCTCCACACAAACAGACACCTGTCTGCAGGTATCCTAGATCTTGATTCTTGAACTTGAGGAAACACGCGTCTGAGCAAAACTCCCAAACGCTTCCAGGAAAGACACAGGCTCTCCCACAAGCACACAAGTGTTTGCCCTCAGCTATAGATCAGGGACAAGCTTGTGAAGAGATGCCCTGCTATTCTTTCGCCTTATGGCATCATGTGTTTCGTTCCTCTTGGAGATCGATTGTTAAACGTCTTTCCTAGGGCGACTGTGAAGCATTTGCCAGCGGAGGAGAAGTAGCACGGAGCAGCATTCAGTACTGCCTACGAGTGTCTTTGCTACCCTACTAGCGGAGCTCCAAGAACAGGCACACATCTTCAGGTACCTTCCAAATGTGGATTCCCCTGCAGCCCCGTAGGCGGGCGTGCAGTACGCCAACCATCAACGGACGTTTTTCCCCTCAAGCCTGTCAGGACGTTGCTCGTCCGTCTTTCCCTCAATAGATGGGAGTAGGCGCGCTTGCGGATGTGTGCGTGTGTGTGGCCACGCGTTTGCTTAGGCATCAGTGTGTGAAAAGGTAGGTGCTTTTCTCTAGCTGCGTGTGCGTGCACGTGGTGCTGGGTGCACGTCCCTGGGTGCTCGTGGAAAGGTTTCTGCATGGTTTTCGCTGAGGAATCGTGTGTGTGCACATGGACAAAGAGAAGGCGCAGCAACCAGGTTCCAGCGCCGAAGAAGGCAAAAGGCAAGGTTTCCGGCGCTATCTCCTTCACTCCCCAGTCCTAGTCGCGCAAAGCAAGCCGCTAAGCCGGCGACCGGCAAGAGAGCTACAACGAAGCATGCCGAACGGAGAAAATAGCAGCAGCTCATCTGTTCACACCTTGTTTCTGCCATGTGCTTGAACGCCAAGACGTTCGCGCTTCTGTGAGATGAAAGACGTCCTTCTGCATATGTGGTTGCTCACACCGGTGCACTTGTTAGTGTATCCATTCAGTCCTGGGCTGCGGGGCATTCAGAAGTGGCTCTGTGGAGACGTCTGCATAGAGGCAGCTGTCAGAACACGCACACTCGATTGTTCACCAAAACATATGCAGACGCGTCCTTAGCCTGTAGATTTGGATGCACAGAGTTCCCTGTGTTCGCAAGAGACAAGGGAATCGCGTCTGTACGCACAGAAGCAATAGCGGACCGTTTCCCTCGGAGTGAACGCAAAGAGCCGTCTATGTACTCGCAGACACGGGAACGTGCCTCAATGCGGTCACAGAGGCAGCAGCTTTTGCACAGATGCTCTGGTGATTCTGGCACTTTCCAGGCACACTCCTGAAAGTCGCGCACACTGCTGTTCACTCGCTAAACGACCTCTTGGGAAACACGTCTCCGGTCGATGGACCGCTCAGATTGCTTCTCGTGTAACTGTGAACTGTGTCAGCGCAGGGAATCCGTCTCTGTTGAGCAGATGTCAATCCTGCCTCGCTTTTGCTTTGTTGCCTCTACCAAGATGATTTCCCGTTTCTCTCTTCACTGGAGCACGCAGACACAGCCAACGCACATCAAGTGTCAAGAGACACGCTCTGCTGAGCTCAACGCTTGTGCAGATGCACATGTGCGACGAAGTCAACACACGTGCTTGTGGAGAGAAAGAAAGGGACTCCCAGGCGTGTGGAGCGACGGGGAGAAAGAGCGGGCGCTGAGGAACACAGTTTCAAACAGACTGTCTCCACACAAACAGGCACCTGTCTGCAGGTATCCTAGATCTTGATTCTTGAACTTGAGGAAACACGCGTCTGAGCAAAACTCCCAAACGCTTCCAGGAAAGACACACGCTCTCCCACAAGCACACAAGTGTTTGCCCTCAGCTATAGATCAGGGACAAGCTTGTGAAGAGATGCCCTGCTATTCTTTCGCCTTATGGCATCATGTGTTTCGTTCCTCTTGGAGATCGATTGTTAAACGTCTTTCCTAGGGCGACTGTGAAGCATTTGCCAGCGGAGGAGAAGTAGCACGGAGCAGCATTCAGTACTGCCTACGAGTGTCTTTGCTACCCTACTAGCGGAGCTCCAAGAACAGGCACACATCTTCAGGTACCTTCCAAATGTGGATTCCCCTGCAGCCCCGTAGGCGGGCGTGCAGTACGCCAACCATCAACGGACGTTTTTGCCCTCAAGCCTGTCAGGACGTTGCTCGTCCGTCTTTCCCTCAATAGATGGGAGTAGGCGCGCTTGCGGATGTGTGCGTGTGTGTGGCCACGCGTTTGCTTAGGCATCAGTGTGTGAAAAGGTAGGTGCTTTTCTCTAGCTGCGTGTGCGTGCACGTGGTGCTGGGTGCACATGCCTGGGTGCTCGTGGAAAGGTTTCTGCATGGTTTTCGCTGAGGAATCGTGTGTGTGCACATGGACAAAGAGAAGGCGCAGCAACCAGGTTCCAGCGCCGAAGAAGGCAAAAGGCAAGGTTTCCGGCGCTATCTCCTTCTCTCCGCAGACCTAGTCGCGCAAAGCAAGCCGCTAAGCCGGCGACCGGCAAGAGAGCTACAACGAAGCATGCCGAACGGAGAAAATAGCAGCAGCTCATCTGTTCACACCTTGTTTCTGCCATGTGCTTGAACGCCAAGACGTTCGCGCTTCTGTGAGATGAAAGACGTCCTTCTGCATATGTGGTTGCTCACACCGGTGCACTTGTTAGTGTATCCATTCAGTCCTGGGCTGCGGGGCATTCAGAAGTGGCTCTGTGGAGACGTCTGCATAGAGGCAGCTGTCAGAACACGCACACTCGATTGTTCACCAAAACATATGCAGACGCGTCCTTAGCCTGTAGATTTGGATGCACAGAGTTCCCTGTGTTCGCAAGAGACAAGGGAATCGCGTCTGTACGCACAGAAGCAATAGCGGACCGTTTCCCTCGGAGTGAACGCAAAGAGCCGTCTATGTACTCGCAGACACGGGAACGTGCCTCAATGCGGTCACAGAGGCAGCAGCTTTTGCACAGATGCTCTGGTGATTCTGGCACTTTCCAGGCACACTCCTGAAAGTCGCGCACACTGCTGTTCACTCGCTAAACGACCTCTTGGGAAACACGTCTCCGGTCGATGGACCGCTCAGATTGCTTCTCGTGTAACTGTGAACTGTGTCAGCGCAGGGAATCCGTCTCTGTTGAGCAGATGTCAATCCTGCCTCGCTTTTGCTTTGTTGCCTCTACCAAGATGATTTCCCGTTTCTCTCTTCACTGGAGCAGGCAGACACAGCCAACGCACATCAAGTGTCAAGAGACACGCTCTGCTGAGCTCAACGCTTGTGCAGATGCACATGTGCGACGAAGTCAACACACGTGCTTGTGGAGAGAAAGAAAGGGACTCCCAGGCGTGTGGAGCGACGGGGAGAAAGAGCGGGCGCTGAGGAACACAGTTTCAAACAGACTGTCTCCACACAAACAGGCACCTGTCTGCAGGTATCCTAGATCTTGATTCTTGAACTTGAGGAAACACGCGTCTGAGCAAAACTCTCAAACGCTTCCAGGAAAGACACAGGCTCTCCCACAAGCACACAAGTGTTTGCCCTCAGCTATAGATCAGGGACAAGCTTGTGAAGAGATGCCCTGCTATTCTTTCGCCTTATGGCATCATGTGTTTCGTTCCTCTTGGAGATCGATTGTTAAACGTCTTTCCTAGGGCGACTGTGAAGCATTTGCCAGCGGAGGAGAAGTAGCACGGAGCAGCATTCAGTACTGCCTACGAGTGTCTTTGCTACCCTACTAGCGGAGCTCCAAGAACAGGCACACATCTTCAGGTACCTTCCAAATGTGGATTCCCCTGCAGCCCCGTAGGCGGGCGTGCAGTACGCCAGCCATCAACGGACGTTTTTCCCCTCAAGCCTGTCAGGACGTTGCTCGTCCGTCTTTCCCTCAATAGATGGGAGTAGGCGCGCTTGCGGATGTGTGCGTGTGTGTGGCCACGCGTTTGCTTAGGCATCAGTGTGTGAAAAGGTAGGTGCTTTTCTCTAGCTGCGTGTGCGTGCACGTGGTGCTGGGTGCACATCCCTGGGTGCTCATGGAAAGGTTTCTGCATGGTTTTCGCTGAGGAATCGTGTGTGTGCACATGGACAAAGAGAAGGCACAGCAACCAGGTTCCAGCGCCGAAGAAGGCAAAAGGCAAGGTTTCCGGCGCTATCTCCTTCTCTCCCCAGACCTAGTCGCGCAAAGCAAGCCGCTAAGCCGGCGACCGGCAAGAGAGCTACAACGAAGCATGCCGAACGGAGAAAATAGCAGCAGCTCATCTGTTCACACCTTGTTTCTGCCATGTGCTTGAACGCCAAGACGTTCGCGCTTCTGTGAGATGAAAGACGTCCTTCTGCATATGTGGTTGCTCACACCGGTGCACTTGTTAGTGTATCCATTCAGTCCTGGGCTGCGGGGCATTCAGAAGTGGCTCTGTGGAGACGTCTGCATAGAGGCAGCTGTCAGAACACGCACACTCGATTGTTCACCAAAACATATGCAGACGCGTCCTTAGCCTGTAGATTTGGATGCACAGAGTTCCCTGTGTTCGCAAGAGACAAGGGAATCGCGTCTGTACGCACAGAAGCAATAGCGGACCGTTTCCCTCGGAGTGAACGCAAAGAGCCGTCTATGTACTCGCAGACACGGGAACGTGCCTCAATGCGGTCACAGAGGCAGCAGCTTTTGCACAGATGCTCTGGTGATTCTGGCACTTTCCAGGCACACTCCTGAAAGTCGCGCACACTGCTGTTCACTCGCTAAACGACCTCTTGGGAAACACGTCTCCGGTCGATGGACCGCTCAGATTGCTTCTCGTGTAACTGTGAACTGTGTCAGCGCAGGGAATCCGTCTCTGTTGAGCAGATGTCAATCCTGCCTCGCTTTTGCTTTGTTGCCTCTACCAAGATGATTTCCCGTTTCTCTCTTCACTGGAGCACGCAGACACAGCCAACGCACATCAAGTGTCAAGAGACACGCTCTGCTGAGCTCAACGCTTGTGCAGATGCACATGTGCGACGAAGTCAACACACGTGCTTGTGGAGAGAAAGAAAGGGACTCCCAGGCGTGTGGAGCGACGGGGAGAAAGAGCGGGCGCTGAGGAACACAGTTTCAAACAGACTGTCTCCACACAAACAGGCACCTGTCTGCAGGTATCCTAGATCTTGATTCTTGAACTTGAGGAAACACGCGTCTGAGCAAAACTCCCAAACGCTTCCAGGAAAGACACACGCTCTCCCACAAGCACACAAGTGTTTGCCCTCAGCTATAGATCAGGGACAAGCTTGTGAAGAGATGCCCTGCTATTCTTTCGCCTTATGGCATCATGTGTTTCGTTCCTCTTGGAGATCGATTGTTAAACGTCTTTCCTAGGGCGACTGTGAAGCATTTGCCAGCGGAGGAGAAGTAGCACGGAGCAGCATTCAGTACTGCCTACGAGTGTCTTTGCTACCCTACTAGCGGAGCTCCAAGAACAGGCACACATCTTCAGGTACCTTCCAAATGTGGATTCCCCTGCAGCCCCGTAGGCGGGCGTGCAGTACGCCAACCATCAACGGACGTTTTTCCCCTCAAGCCTGTCAGGACGTTGCTCGTCCGTCTTTCCCTCAATAGATGGGAGTAGGCGCGCTTGCGGATGTGTGCGTGTGTGTGGCCACGCGTTTGCTTAGGCATCAGTGTGTGAAAAGGTAGGTGCTTTTCTCTAGCTGCGTGTGCGTGCACGTGGTGCTGGGTGCACATGCCTGGGTGCTCGTGGAAAGGTTTCTGCATGGTTTTCGCTGAGGAATCGTGTGTGTGCACATGGACAAAGAGAAGGCGCAGCAACCAGGTTCCAGCGCCGAAGAAGGCAAAAGGCAAGGTTTCCGGCGCTATCTCCTTCTCTCCGCAGACCTAGTCGCGCAAAGCAAGCCGCTAAGCCGGCGACCGGCAAGAGAGCTACAACGAAGCATGCCGAACGGAGAAAATAGCAGCAGCTCATCTGTTCACACCTTGTTTCTGCCATGTGCTTGAACGCCAAGACGTTCGCGCTTCTGTGAGATGAAAGACGTCCTTCTGCATATGTGGTTGCTCACACCGGTGCACTTGTTAGTGTATCCATTCAGTCCTGGGCTGCGGGGCATTCAGAAGTGGCTCTGTGGAGACGTCTGCATAGAGGCAGCTGTCAGAACACGCACACTCGATTGTTCACCAAAACATATGCAGACGCGTCCTTAGCCTGTAGATTTGGATGCACAGAGTTCCCTGTGTTCGCAAGAGACAAGGGAATCGCGTCTGTACGCACAGAAGCAATAGCGGACCGTTTCCCTCGGAGTGAACGCAAAGAGCCGTCTATGTACTCGCAGACACGGGAACGTGCCTCAATGCGGTCACAGAGGCAGCAGCTTTTGCACAGATGCTCTGGTGATTCTGGCACTTTCCAGGCACACTCCTGAAAGTCGCGCACACTGCTGTTCACTCGCTAAACGACCTCTTGGGAAACACGTCTCCGGTCGATGGACCGCTCAGATTGCTTCTCGTGTAACTGTGAACTGTGTCAGCGCAGGGAATCCGTCTCTGTTGAGCAGATGTCAATCCTGCCTCGCTTTTGCTTTGTTGCCTCTACCAAGATGATTTCCCGTTTCTCTCTTCACTGGAGCAGGCAGACACAGCCAACGCACATCAAGTGTCAAGAGACACGCTCTGCTGAGCTCAACGCTTGTGCAGATGCACATGTGCGACGAAGTCAACACACGTGCTTGTGGAGAGAAAGAAAGGGACTCCCAGGCGTGTGGAGCGACGGGGAGAAAGAGCGGGCGCTGAGGAACACAGTTTCAAACAGACTGTCTCCACACAAACAGGCACCTGTCTGCAGGTATCCTAGATCTTGATTCTTGAACTTGAGGAAACACGCGTCTGAGCAAAACTCCCAAACGCTTCCAGGAAAGACACACGCTCTCCCACAAGCACACAAGTGTTTGCCCTCAGCTATAGATCAGGGACAAGCTTGTGAAGAGATGCCCTGCTATTCTTTCGCCTTATGGCATCATGTGTTTCGTTCCTCTTGGAGATCGATTGTTAAACGTCTTTCCTAGGGCGACTGTGAAGCATTTGCCAGCGGAGGAGAAGTAGCACGGAGCAGCATTCAGTACTGCCTACGAGTGTCTTTGCTACCCTACTAGCGGAGCTCCAAGAACAGGCACACATCTTCAGGTACCTTCCAAATGTGGATTCCCCTGCAGCCCCGTAGGCGGGCGTGCAGTACGCCAACCATCAACGGACGTTTTTGCCCTCAAGCCTGTCAGGACGTTGCTCGTCCGTCTTTCCCTCAATAGATGGGAGTAGGCGCGCTTGCGGATGTGTGCGTGTGTGTGGCCACGCGTTTGCTTAGGCATCAGTGTGTGAAAAGGTAGGTGCTTTTCTCTAGCTGCGTGTGCGTGCACGTGGTGCTGGGTGCACATGCCTGGGTGCTCGTGGAAAGGTTTCTGCATGGTTTTCGCTGAGGAATCGTGTGTGTGCACATGGACAAAGAGAAGGCGCAGCAACCAGGTTCCAGCGCCGAAGAAGGCAAAAGGCAAGGTTTCCGGCGCTATCTCCTTCTCTCCGCAGACCTAGTCGCGCAAAGCAAGCCGCTAAGCCGGCGACCGGCAAGAGAGCTACAACGAAGCATGCCGAACGGAGAAAATAGCAGCAGCTCATCTGTTCACACCTTGTTTCTGCCATGTGCTTGAACGCCAAGACGTTCGCGCTTCTGTGAGATGAAAGACGTCCTTCTGCATATGTGGTTGCTCACACCGGTGCACTTGTTAGTGTATCCATTCAGTCCTGGGCTGCGGGGCATTCAGAAGTGGCTCTGTGGAGACGTCTGCATAGAGGCAGCTGTCAGAACACGCACACTCGATTGTTCACCAAAACATATGCAGACGCGTCCTTAGCCTGTAGATTTGGATGCACAGAGTTCCCTGTGTTCGCAAGAGACAAGGGAATCGCGTCTGTACGCACAGAAGCAATAGCGGACCGTTTCCCTCGGAGTGAACGCAAAGAGCCGTCTATGTACTCGCAGACACGGGAACGTGCCTCAATGCGGTCACAGAGGCAGCAGCTTTTGCACAGATGCTCTGGTGATTCTGGCACTTTCCAGGCACACTCCTGAAAGTCGCGCACACTGCTGTTCACTCGCTAAACGACCTCTTGGGAAACACGTCTCCGGTCGATGGACCGCTCAGATTGCTTCTCGTGTAACTGTGAACTGTGTCAGCGCAGGGAATCCGTCTCTGTTGAGCAGATGTCAATCCTGCCTCGCTTTTGCTTTGTTGCCTCTACCAAGATGATTTCCCGTTTCTCTCTTCACTGGAGCAGGCAGACACAGCCAACGCACATCAAGTGTCAAGAGACACGCTCTGCTGAGCTCAACGCTTGTGCAGATGCACATGTGCGACGAAGTCAACACACGTGCTTGTGGAGAGAAAGAAAGGGACTCCCAGGCGTGTGGAGCGACGGGGAGAAAGAGCGGGCGCTGAGGAACACAGTTTCAAACAGACTGTCTCCACACAAACAGGCACCTGTCTGCAGGTATCCTAGATCTTGATTCTTGAACTTGAGGAAACACGCGTCTGAGCAAAACTCCCAAACGCTTCCAGGAAAGACACACGCTCTCCCACAAGCACACAAGTGTTTGCCCTCAGCTATAGATCAGGGACAAGCTTGTGAAGAGATGCCCTGCTATTCTTTCGCCTTATGGCATCATGTGTTTCGTTCCTCTTGGAGATCGATTGTTAAACGTCTTTCCTAGGGCGACTGTGAAGCATTTGCCAGCGGAGGAGAAGTAGCACGGAGCAGCATTCAGTACTGCCTACGAGTGTCTTTGCTACCCTACTAGCGGAGCTCCAAGAACAGGCACACATCTTCAGGTACCTTCCAAATGTGGATTCCCCTGCAGCCCCGTAGGCGGGCGTGCAGTACGCCAACCATCAACGGACGTTTTTGCCCTCAAGCCTGTCAGGACGTTGCTCGTCCGTCTTTCCCTCAATAGATGGGAGTAGGCGCGCTTGCGGATGTGTGCGTGTGTGTGGCCACGCGTTTGCTTAGGCATCAGTGTGTGAAAAGGTAGGTGCTTTTCTCTAGCTGCGTGTGCGTGCACGTGGTGCTGGGTGCACATGCCTGGGTGCTCGTGGAAAGGTTTCTGCATGGTTTTCGCTGAGGAATCGTGTGTGTGCACATGGACAAAGAGAAGGCGCAGCAACCAGGTTCCAGCGCCGAAGAAGGCAAAAGGCAAGGTTTCCGGCGCTATCTCCTTCTCTCCGCAGACCTAGTCGCGCAAAGCAAGCCGCTAAGCCGGCGACCGGCAAGAGAGCTACAACGAAGCATGCCGAACGGAGAAAATAGCAGCAGCTCATCTGTTCACACCTTGTTTCTGCCATGTGCTTGAACGCCAAGACGTTCGCGCTTCTGTGAGATGAAAGACGTCCTTCTGCATATGTGGTTGCTCACACCGGTGCACTTGTTAGTGTATCCATTCAGTCCTGGGCTGCGGGGCATTCAGAAGTGGCTCTGTGGAGACGTCTGCATAGAGGCAGCTGTCAGAACACGCACACTCGATTGTTCACCAAAACATATGCAGACGCGTCCTTAGCCTGTAGATTTGGATGCACAGAGTTCCCTGTGTTCGCAAGAGACAAGGGAATCGCGTCTGTACGCACAGAAGCAATAGCGGACCGTTTCCCTCGGAGTGAACGCGAAGAGCCGTCTATGTACTCGCAGACACGGGAACGTGCCTCAATGCGGTCACAGAGGCAGCAGCTTTTGCACAGATGCTCTGGTGATTCTGGCACTTTCCAGGCACACTCCTGAAAGTCGCGCACACTGCTGTTCACTCGCTAAACGACCTCTTGGGAAACACGTCTCCGGTCGATGGACCGCTCAGATTGCTTCTCGTGTAACTGTGAACTGTGTCAGCGCAGGGAATCCGTCTCTGTTGAGCAGATGTCAATCCTGCCTCGCTTTTGCTTTGTTGCCTCTACCAAGATGATTTCCCGTTTCTCTCTTCACTGGAGCACGCAGACACAGCCAACGCACATCAAGTGTCAAGAGACACGCTCTGCTGAGCTCAACGCTTGTGCAGATGCACATGTGCGACGAAGTCAACACACGTGCTTGTGGAGAGAAAGAAAGGGACTCCCAGGCGTGTGGAGCGACGGGGAGAAAGAGCGGGCGCTGAGGAACACAGTTTCAAACAGACTGTCTCCACACAAACAGGCACCTGTCTGCAGGTATCCTAGATCTTGATTCTTGAACTTGAGGAAACACGCGTCTGAGCAAAACTCCCAAACGCTTCCAGGAAAGACACACGCTCTCCCACAAGCACACAAGTGTTTGCCCTCAGCTATAGATCAGGGACAAGCTTGTGAAGAGATGCCCTGCTATTCTTTCGCCTTATGGCATCATGTGTTTCGTTCCTCTTGGAGATCGATTGTTAAACGTCTTTCCTAGGGCGACTGTGAAGCATTTGCCAGCGGAGGAGAAGTAGCACGGAGCAGCATTCAGTACTGCCTACGAGTGTCTTTGCTACCCTACTAGCGGAGCTCCAAGAACAGGCACACATCTTCAGGTACCTTCCAAATGTGGATTCCCCTGCAGCCCCGTAGGCGGGCGTGCAGTACGCCAACCATCAACGGACGTTTTTGCCCTCAAGCCTGTCAGGACGTTGCTCGTCCGTCTTTCCCTCAATAGATGGGAGTAGGCGCGCTTGCGGATGTGTGCGTGTGTGTGGCCACGCGTTTGCTTAGGCATCAGTGTGTGAAAAGGTAGGTGCTTTTCTCTAGCTGCGTGTGCGTGCACGTGGTGCTGGGTGCACATCCCTGGGTGCTCGTGGAAAGGTTTCTGCATGGTTTTCGCTGAGGAATCGTGTGTGTGCACATGGACAAAGAGAAGGCGCAGCAACCAGGTTCCAGCGCCGAAGAAGGCAAAAGGCAAGGTTTCCGGCGCTATCTCCTTCTCTCCGCAGACCTAGTCGCGCAAAGCAAGCCGCTAAGCCGGCGACCGGCAAGAGAGCTACAACGAAGCATGCCGAACGGAGAAAATAGCAGCAGCTCATCTGTTCACACCTTGTTTCTGCCGTGTGCTTGAACGCCAAGACGTTCGCGCTTCTGTGAGATGAAAGACGTCCTTCTGCATATGTGGTTGCTCACACCGGTGCACTTGTTAGTGTATCCATTCAGTCCTGGGCTGCGGGGCATTCAGAAGTGGCTCTGTGGAGACGTCTGCATAGAGGCAGCTGTCAGAACACGCACACTCGATTGTTCACCAAAACATATGCAGACGCGTCCTTAGCCTGTAGATTTGGATGCACAGAGTTCCCTGTGTTCGCAAGAGACAAGGGAATCGCGTCTGTACGCACAGAAGCAATAGCGGACCGTTTCCCTCGGAGTGAACGCGAAGAGCCGTCTATGTACTCGCAGACACGGGAACGTGCCTCAATGCGGTCACAGAGGCAGCAGCTTTTGCACAGATGCTCTGGTGATTCTGGCACTTTCCAGGCACACTCCTGAAAGTCGCGCACACTGCTGTTCACTCGCTAAACGACCTCTTGGGAAACACGTCTCCGGTCGATGGACCGCTCAGATTGCTTCTCGTGTAACTGTGAACTGTGTCAGCGCAGGGAATCCGTCTCTGTTGAGCAGATGTCAATCCTGCCTCGCTTTTGCTTTGTTGCCTCTACCAAGATGATTTCCCGTTTCTCTCTTCACTGGAGCAGGCAGACACAGCCAACGCACATCAAGTGTCAAGAGACACGCTCTGCTGAGCTCAACGCTTGTGCAGATGCACATGTGCGACGAAGTCAACACACGTGCTTGTGGAGAGAAAGAAAGGGACTCCCAGGCGTGTGGAGCGACGGGGAGAAAGAGCGGGCGCTGAGGAACACAGTTTCAAACAGACTGTCTCCACACAAACAGGCACCTGTCTGCAGGTATCCTAGATCTTGATTCTTGAACTTGAGGAAACACGCGTCTGAGCAAAACTCCCAAACGCTTCCAGGAAAGACACACGCTCTCCCACAAGCACACAAGTGTTTGCCCTCAGCTATAGATCAGGGACAAGCTTGTGAAGAGATGCCCTGCTATTCTTTCGCCTTATGGCATCATGTGTTTCGTTCCTCTTGGAGATCGGTGCAGTACGCCAACCATCAACGGACGTTTTTCCCCTCAAGCCTGTCAGGACGTTGCTCGTCCGTCTTTCCCTCAATAGATGGGAGTAGGCGCGCTTGCGGATGTGTGCGTGTGTGTGGCCACGCGTTTGCTTAGGCATCAGTGTGTGAAAAGGTAGGTGCTTTTCTCTAGCTGCGTGTGCGTGCACGTGGGGCTGGGTGCACATCCCTGGGTGCTCGAGGTAAGGTTTCTGCATGGTTTTCGCTGAGGAATCGTGTGTGTGCACATGGACAAAGAGAAGGCGCAGCAACCAGGTTCCAGCGCCGAAGAAGGCAAAAGGCAAGGTTTCCGGCGCTATCTCCTTCACTCCCCAGTCCTAGTCGCGCAAAGCAAGCCGCTAAGCCGGCGACCGGCAAGAGAGCTACAACGAAGCATGCCGAACGGAGAAAATAGCAGCAGCGCATCTGTTCACACCTTGTTTCTGCCATGTGCTTGAACGCCAAGACGTTCGCGCTTCTGTGAGATGAAAGACGTCCTTCTGCATATGTGGTTGCTCACACCGGTGCACTTGTTAGTGTATCCATTCAGTCCTGGGCTGCGGGGCATTCAGAAGTGGCTCTGTGGAGACGTCTGCATAGAGGCAGCTGTCAGAACACGCACACTCGATTGTTCACCAAAACATATGCAGACGCGTCCTTAGCCTGTAGATTTGGATGCACAGAGTTCCCTGTGTTCGCAAGAGACAAGGGAATCGCGTCTGTACGCACAGAAGCAATAGCGGACCGTTTCCCTCGGAGCGAACGCGAAAGAGCCGTCTATATACTCGCAGACACGGGAACGTGCCTCAATGCGGTCACAGAGGCAGCAGCTTTTGCACAGATGCTCTGGTGATTCTGGCACTTTCCACGCACACTCCTGAAAGTCGCGCACACTGCTGTTCACTCGCTAAACGACCTCTTGGGAAACACGTCTCCGGTCGATGGACCGCTCAGATTGCTTCTCGTGTAACTGTGAACTGTGTCAGCGCAGGGAATCCGTCTCTGTTGAGCAGATGTCAATCCTGCCTCGCTTTTGCTTTGTTGCCTCTACCAAGATGATTTCCCGTTTCTCTCTTCACTGGAGCACGCAGACACAGCCAACGCACATCAAGTGTCAAGAGACACAGTCTGCTGAGCTCAACGCTTGTGCAGATGCACATGTGCGACGAAGTCAACACACGTGCTTGTGGAGAGAAAGAAAGGGACTCCCAGGCGTGTGGAGCGACGGGGAGAAAGAGCGGGCGCTGAGGAACACAGTTTCAAACAGACTGTCTCCACACAAACAGGCACCTGTCTGCAGGTATCCTAGATCTTGATTCTTGAACTTGAGGAAACACGCGTCTGAGCAAAACTCCCAAACGCTTCCAGGAAAGACACAGGCTCTCCCACAAGCACACAAGTGTTTGCCCTCAGCTATAGATCAGGGACAAGCTTGTGAAGAGATGCCCTGCTATTCTTTCGCCTTACGGCATCATGTGTTTCGTTTCTCTTGGAGATCGATTGTTAAACGTCTTTCCTCGGGCGACTGTGAAGCATTTGCCAGCGGAGGAGAAGTAGCACGGAGCAGCATTCAGTACTGCCTACGAGTGTCTTTGCTACCCTACTAGCGGAGCTCCAAGAACAGGCACACATCTTCAGGTACCTTCCAAATGTGGATTCCCCTGCAGCCCCGTAGGCGGGCGTGCAGTACGCCAACCATCAACGGACGTTTTTCCCCTCAAGCCTGTCAGGACGTTGCTTGTCCGTCTTTCCCTCAATAGATGGGAGTAGGCGCGCTTGCGGATGTGTGCGTGTGTGTGGCCACGCGTTTGCTTAGGCATCAGTGTGTGAAAAGGTAGGTGCTTTTCTCTAGCTGCGTGTGCGTGCACGTGGTGCTGGGTGCACATCCCTGGGTGCTCGAGGTAAGGTTTCTGCATGGTTTTCGCTGAGGAATCGTGTGTGTGCGCATGGACAAAGAGAAGGCGCAGCAACCAGGTTCCAGCGCCGAAGAAGGCAAAAGGCAAGGTTTCCGGCGCTATCTCCTTCACTCCCCAGTCCTAGTCGCGCAAAGCAAGCCGCTAAGCCGGCGACCGGCAAGAGAGCTACAACGAAGCATGCCGAACGGAGAAAATAGCAGCAGCGCATCTGTTCACACCTTGTTTCTGCCATGTGCTTGAACGCCAAGACGTTCGCGCTTCTGTGAGATGAAAGACGTCCTTCTGCATATGTGGTTGCTCACACCGGTGCACTTGTTAGTGTATCCATTCAGTCCTGGGCTGCGGGGCATTCAGAAGTGGCTCTGTGGAGACGTCTGCATAGAGGCAGCTGTCAGAACACGCACACTCGATTGTTCACCAAAACATATGCAGACGCGTCCTTAGCCTGTAGATTTGGATGCACAGAGTTCCCTGTGTTCGCAAGAGACAAGGGAATCGCGTCTGTACGCACAGAAGCAATAGCGGACCGTTTCCCTCGGAGCGAACGCGAAAGAGCCGTCTATGTACTCGGAGACACGGGAACGTGCCTCAATGCGGTCACAGAGGCAGCAGCTTTTGCACAGATGCTCTGGTGATTCTGGCACTTTCCAGGCACACTCCTGAAAGTCGCGCACACTGCTGTTCACTCGCTAAACGACCTCTTGGGAAACACGTCTCCGGTCGATGGACCGCTCAGATTGCTTCTCGTGTAACTGTGAACTGTGTCAGCGCAGGGAATCCGTCTCTGTTGAGCAGATGTCAATCCTGCCTCGCTTTTGCTTTGTTGCCTCTACCAAGATGATTTCCCGTTTCTCTCTTCACTGGAGCACGCAGACACAGCCAACGCACATCAAGTGTCAAGAGACACACTCTGCTGAGCTCAACGCTTGTGCAGATGCACATGTGCGACGAAGTCAACACACGTGCTTGTGGAGAGAAAGAAAGGGACTCCCAGGCGTGTGGAGCGACGGGGAGAAAGAGCGGGCGCTGAGGAACACAGTTTCAAACAGACTGTCTCCACACAAACAGGCACCTGTCTGCAGGTATCCTAGATCTTGATTCTTGAACTTGAGGAAACACGCGTCTGAGCAAAACTCCCAAACGCTTCCAGGAAAGACACAGGCTCTCCCACAAGCACACAAGTGTTTGCCCTCAGCTATAGATCAGGGACAAGCTTGTGAAGAGATGCCCTGCTATTCTTTCGCCTTATGGCATCATGTGTTTCGTTTCTCTTGGAGATCGATTGTTAAACGTCTTTCCTCGGGCGACTGTGAAGCATTTGCCAGCGGAGGAGAAGTAGCACGGAGCAGCATTCAGTACTGCCTACGAGTGTCTTTGCTACCCTACTAGCGGAGCTCCAAGAACAGGCACACATCTTCAGGTACCTTCCAAATGTGGATTCCCCTGCAGCCCCGTAGGCGGGCGTGCAGTACGCCAACCATCAACGGACGTTTTTCCCCTCAAGCCTGTCAGGACGTTGCTCGTCCGTCTTTCCCTCAATAGATGGGAGTAGGCGCGCTTGCGGATGTGTGCGTGTGTGTGGCCACGCGTTTGCTTAGGCATCAGTGTGTGAAAAGGTAGGTGCTTTTCTCTAGCTGCGTGTGCGTGCACGTGGTGCTGGGTGCACATCCCTGGGTGCTCGAGGTAAGGTTTCTGCATGGTTTTCGCTGAGGAATCGTGTGTGTGCACATGGACAAAGAGAAGGCGCAGCAACCAGGTTCCAGCGCCGAAGAAGGCAAAAGGCAAGGTTTCCGGCGCTATCTCCTTCACTCCCCAGTCCTAGTCGCGCAAAGCAAGCCGCTAAGCCGGCGACCGGCAAGAGAGCTACAACGAAGCATGCCGAACGGAGAAAATAGCAGCAGCTCATCTGTTCACACCTTGTTTCTGCCATGTGCTTGAACGCCAAGACGTTCGCGCTTCTGTGAGATGAAAGACGTCCTTCTGCATATGTGGTTGCTCACACCGGTGCACTTGTTAGTGTATCCATTCAGTCCTGGGCTGCGGGGCATTCAGAAGTGGCTCTGTGGAGACGTCTGCATAGAGGCAGCTGTCAGAACACGCACACTCGATTGTTCACCAAAACATATGCAGACGCGTCCTTAGCCTGTAGATTTGGATGCACAGAGTTCCCTGTGTTCGCAAGAGACAAGGGAATCGCGTCTGTACGCACAGAAGCAATAGCGGACCGTTTCCCTCGGAGCGAACGCGAAAGAGCCGTCTATATACTCGCAGACACGGGAACGTGCCTCAATGCGGTCACAGAGGCAGCAGCTTTTGCACAGATGCTCTGGTGATTCTGGCACTTTCCAGGCACACTCCTGAAAGTCGCGCACACTGCTGTTCACTCGCTAAACGACCTCTTGGGAAACACGTCTCCGGTCGATGGACCGCTCAGATTGCTTCTCGTGTAACTGTGAACTGTGTCAGCGCAGGGAATCCGTCTCTGTTGAGCAGATGTCAATCCTGCCTCGCTTTTGCTTTGTTGCCTCTACCAAGATGATTTCCCGTTTCTCTCTTCACTGGAGCACGCAGACACAGCCAACGCACATCAAGTGTCAAGAGACACACTCTGCTGAGCTCAACGCTTGTGCAGATGCACATGTGCGACGAAGTCAACACACGTGCTTGTGGAGAGAAAGAAAGGGACTCCCAGGCGTGTGGAGCGACGGGGAGAAAGAGTGGGCGCTGAGGAACACAGTTTCAAACAGACTGTCTCCACACAAACAGGCACCTGTCTGCAGGTATCCTAGATCTTGATTCTTGAACTTGAGGAAACACGCGTCTGAGCAAAACTCCCAAACGCTTCCAGGAAAGACACAGGCTCTCCCACAAGCACACAAGTGTTTGCCCTCAGCTATAGATCAGGGACAAGCTTGTGAAGAGATGCCCTGCTATTCTTTCGCCTTATGGCATCATGTGTTTCGTTTCTCTTGGAGATCGATTGTTAAACGTCTTTCCTCGGGCGACTGTGAAGCATTTGCCAGCGGAGGAGAAGTAGCACGGAGCAGCATTCAGTACTGCCTACGAGTGTCTTTGCTACCCTACTAGCGGAGCTCCAAGAACAGGCACACATCTTCAGGTACCTTCCAAATGTGGATTCCCCTGCAGCCCCGTAGGCGGGCGTGCAGTACGCCAACCATCAACGGACGTTTTTCCCCTCAAGCCTGTCAGGACGTTGCTCGTCCGTCTTTCCCTCAATAGATGGGAGTAGGCGCGCTTGCGGATGTGTGCGTGTGTGTGGCCACGCGTTTGCTTAGGCATCAGTGTGTGAAAAGGTAGGTGCTTTTCTCTAGCTGCGTGTGCGTGCACGTGGTGCTGGGTGCACATCCCTGGGTGCTCGAGGTAAGGTTTCTGCATGGTTTTCGCTGAGGAATCGTGTGTGTGCACATGGACAAAGAGAAGGCGCAGCAACCAGGTTCCAGCGCCGAAGAAGGCAAAAGGCAAGGTTTCCGGCGCTATCTCCTTCACTCCCCAGTCCTAGTCGCGCAAAGCAAGCCGCTAAGCCGGCGACCGGCAAGAGAGCTACAACGAAGCATGCCGAACGGAGAAAATAGCAGCAGCGCATCTGTTCACACCTTGTTTCTGCCATGTGCTTGAACGCCAAGACGTTCGCGCTTCTGTGAGATGAAAGACGTCCTTCTGCATATGTGGTTGCTCACACCGGTGCACTTGTTAGTGTATCCATTCAGTCCTGGGCTGCGGGGCATTCAGAAGTGGCTCTGTGGAGACGTCTGCATAGAGGCAGCTGTCAGAACACGCACACTCGATTGTTCACCAAAACATATGCAGACGCGTCCTTAGCCTGTAGATTTGGATGCACAGAGTTCCCTGTGTTCGCAAGAGACAAGGGAATCGCGTCTGTACGCACAGAAGCAATAGCGGACCGTTTCCCTCGGAGCGAACGCGAAAGAGCCGTCTATATACTCGCAGACACGGGAACGTGCCTCAATGCGGTCACAGAGGCAGCAGCTTTTGCACAGATGCTCTGGTGATTCTGGCACTTTCCACGCACACTCCTGAAAGTCGCGCACACTGCTGTTCACTCGCTAAACGACCTCTTGGGAAACACGTCTCCGGTCGATGGACCGCTCAGATTGCTTCTCGTGTAACTGTGAACTGTGTCAGCGCAGGGAATCCGTCTCTGTTGAGCAGATGTCAATCCTGCCTCGCTTTTGCTTTGTTGCCTCTACCAAGATGATTTCCCGTTTCTCTCTTCACTGGAGCACGCAGACACAGCCAACGCACATCAAGTGTCAAGAGACACAGTCTGCTGAGCTCAACGCTTGTGCAGATGCACATGTGCGACGAAGTCAACACACGTGCTTGTGGAGAGAAAGAAAGGGACTCCCAGGCGTGTGGAGCGACGGGGAGAAAGAGCGGGCGCTGAGGAACACAGTTTCAAACAGACTGTCTCCACACAAACAGGCACCTGTCTGCAGGTATCCTAGATCTTGATTCTTGAACTTGAGGAAACACGCGTCTGAGCAAAACTCCCAAACGCTTCCAGGAAAGACACAGGCTCTCCCACAAGCACACAAGTGTTTGCCCTCAGCTATAGATCAGGGACAAGCTTGTGAAGAGATGCCCTGCTATTCTTTCGCCTTACGGCATCATGTGTTTCGTTTCTCTTGGAGATCGATTGTTAAACGTCTTTCCTCGGGCGACTGTGAAGCATTTGCCAGCGGAGGAGAAGTAGCACGGAGCAGCATTCAGTACTGCCTACGAGTGTCTTTGCTACCCTACTAGCGGAGCTCCAAGAACAGGCACACATCTTCAGGTACCTTCCAAATGTGGATTCCCCTGCAGCCCCGTAGGCGGGCGTGCAGTACGCCAACCATCAACGGACGTTTTTCCCCTCAAGCCTGTCAGGACGTTGCTTGTCCGTCTTTCCCTCAATAGATGGGAGTAGGCGCGCTTGCGGATGTGTGCGTGTGTGTGGCCACGCGTTTGCTTAGGCATCAGTGTGTGAAAAGGTAGGTGCTTTTCTCTAGCTGCGTGTGCGTGCACGTGGTGCTGGGTGCACATCCCTGGGTGCTCGAGGTAAGGTTTCTGCATGGTTTTCGCTGAGGAATCGTGTGTGTGCGCATGGACAAAGAGAAGGCGCAGCAACCAGGTTCCAGCGCCGAAGAAGGCAAAAGGCAAGGTTTCCGGCGCTATCTCCTTCACTCCCCAGTCCTAGTCGCGCAAAGCAAGCCGCTAAGCCGGCGACCGGCAAGAGAGCTACAACGAAGCATGCCGAACGGAGAAAATAGCAGCAGCGCATCTGTTCACACCTTGTTTCTGCCATGTGCTTGAACGCCAAGACGTTCGCGCTTCTGTGAGATGAAAGACGTCCTTCTGCATATGTGGTTGCTCACACCGGTGCACTTGTTAGTGTATCCATTCAGTCCTGGGCTGCGGGGCATTCAGAAGTGGCTCTGTGGAGACGTCTGCATAGAGGCAGCTGTCAGAACACGCACACTCGATTGTTCACCAAAACATATGCAGACGCGTCCTTAGCCTGTAGATTTGGATGCACAGAGTTCCCTGTGTTCGCAAGAGACAAGGGAATCGCGTCTGTACGCACAGAAGCAATAGCGGACCGTTTCCCTCGGAGCGAACGCGAAAGAGCCGTCTATGTACTCGGAGACACGGGAACGTGCCTCAATGCGGTCACAGAGGCAGCAGCTTTTGCACAGATGCTCTGGTGATTCTGGCACTTTCCAGGCACACTCCTGAAAGTCGCGCACACTGCTGTTCACTCGCTAAACGACCTCTTGGGAAACACGTCTCCGGTCGATGGACCGCTCAGATTGCTTCTCGTGTAACTGTGAACTGTGTCAGCGCAGGGAATCCGTCTCTGTTGAGCAGATGTCAATCCTGCCTCGCTTTTGCTTTGTTGCCTCTACCAAGATGATTTCCCGTTTCTCTCTTCACTGGAGCACGCAGACACAGCCAACGCACATCAAGTGTCAAGAGACACACTCTGCTGAGCTCAACGCTTGTGCAGATGCACATGTGCGACGAAGTCAACACACGTGCTTGTGGAGAGAAAGAAAGGGACTCCCAGGCGTGTGGAGCGACGGGGAGAAAGAGCGGGCGCTGAGGAACACAGTTTCAAACAGACTGTCTCCACACAAACAGGCACCTGTCTGCAGGTATCCTAGATCTTGATTCTTGAACTTGAGGAAACACGCGTCTGAGCAAAACTCCCAAACGCTTCCAGGAAAGACACAGGCTCTCCCACAAGCACACAAGTGTTTGCCCTCAGCTATAGATCAGGGACAAGCTTGTGAAGAGATGCCCTGCTATTCTTTCGCCTTATGGCATCATGTGTTTCGTTTCTCTTGGAGATCGATTGTTAAACGTCTTTCCTCGGGCGACTGTGAAGCATTTGCCAGCGGAGGAGAAGTAGCACGGAGCAGCATTCAGTACTGCCTACGAGTGTCTTTGCTACCCTACTAGCGGAGCTCCAAGAACAGGCACACATCTTCAGGTACCTTCCAAATGTGGATTCCCCTGCAGCCCCGTAGGCGGGCGTGCAGTACGCCAACCATCAACGGACGTTTTTCCCCTCAAGCCTGTCAGGACGTTGCTCGTCCGTCTTTCCCTCAATAGATGGGAGTAGGCGCGCTTGCGGATGTGTGCGTGTGTGTGGCCACGCGTTTGCTTAGGCATCAGTGTGTGAAAAGGTAGGTGCTTTTCTCTAGCTGCGTGTGCGTGCACGTGGTGCTGGGTGCACATCCCTGGGTGCTCGAGGTAAGGTTTCTGCATGGTTTTCGCTGAGGAATCGTGTGTGTGCACATGGACAAAGAGAAGGCGCAGCAACCAGGTTCCAGCGCCGAAGAAGGCAAAAGGCAAGGTTTCCGGCGCTATCTCCTTCACTCCCCAGTCCTAGTCGCGCAAAGCAAGCCGCTAAGCCGGCGACCGGCAAGAGAGCTACAACGAAGCATGCCGAACGGAGAAAATAGCAGCAGCTCATCTGTTCACACCTTGTTTCTGCCATGTGCTTGAACGCCAAGACGTTCGCGCTTCTGTGAGATGAAAGACGTCCTTCTGCATATGTGGTTGCTCACACCGGTGCACTTGTTAGTGTATCCATTCAGTCCTGGGCTGCGGGGCATTCAGAAGTGGCTCTGTGGAGACGTCTGCATAGAGGCAGCTGTCAGAACACGCACACTCGATTGTTCACCAAAACATATGCAGACGCGTCCTTAGCCTGTAGATTTGGATGCACAGAGTTCCCTGTGTTCGCAAGAGACAAGGGAATCGCGTCTGTACGCACAGAAGCAATAGCGGACCGTTTCCCTCGGAGCGAACGCGAAAGAGCCGTCTATATACTCGCAGACACGGGAACGTGCCTCAATGCGGTCACAGAGGCAGCAGCTTTTGCACAGATGCTCTGGTGATTCTGGCACTTTCCAGGCACACTCCTGAAAGTCGCGCACACTGCTGTTCACTCGCTAAACGACCTCTTGGGAAACACGTCTCCGGTCGATGGACCGCTCAGATTGCTTCTCGTGTAACTGTGAACTGTGTCAGCGCAGGGAATCCGTCTCTGTTGAGCAGATGTCAATCCTGCCTCGCTTTTGCTTTGTTGCCTCTACCAAGATGATTTCCCGTTTCTCTCTTCACTGGAGCACGCAGACACAGCCAACGCACATCAAGTGTCAAGAGACACAGTCTGCTGAGCTCAACGCTTGTGCAGATGCACATGTGCGACGAAGTCAACACACGTGCTTGTGGAGAGAAAGAAAGGGACTCCCAGGCGTGTGGAGCGACGGGGAGAAAGAGCGGGCGCTGAGGAACACAGTTTCAAACAGACTGTCTCCACACAAACAGGCACCTGTCTGCAGGTATCCTAGATCTTGATTCTTGAACTTGAGGAAACACGCGTCTGAGCAAAACTCCCAAACGCTTCCAGGAAAGACACAGGCTCTCCCACAAGCACACAAGTGTTTGCCCTCAGCTATAGATCAGGGACAAGCTTGTGAAGAGATGCCCTGCTATTCTTTCGCCTTATGGCATCATGTGTTTCGTTTCTCTTGGAGATCGATTGTTAAACGTCTTTCCTCGGGCGACTGTGAAGCATTTGCCAGCGGAGGAGAAGTAGCACGGAGCAGCATTCAGTACTGCCTACGAGTGTCTTTGCTACCCTACTAGCGGAGCTCCAAGAACAGGCACACATCTTCAGGTACCTTCCAAATGTGGATTCCCCTGCAGCCCCGTAGGCGGGCGTGCAGTACGCCAACCATCAACGGACGTTTTTCCCCTCAAGCCTGTCAGGACGTTGCTCGTCCGTCTTTCCCTCAATAGATGGGAGTAGGCGCGCTTGCGGATGTGTGCGTGTGTGTGGCCACGCGTTTGCTTAGGCATCAGTGTGTGAAAAGGTAGGTGCTTTTCTCTAGCTGCGTGTGCGTGCACGTGGTGCTGGGTGCACATCCCTGGGTGCTCGAGGTAAGGTTTCTGCATGGTTTTCGCTGAGGAATCGTGTGTGTGCACATGGACAAAGAGAAGGCGCAGCAACCAGGTTCCAGCGCCGAAGAAGGCAAAAGGCAAGGTTTCCGGCGCTATCTCCTTCACTCCCCAGTCCTAGTCGCGCAAAGCAAGCCGCTAAGCCGGCGACCGGCAAGAGAGCTACAACGAAGCATGCCGAACGGAGAAAATAGCAGCAGCGCATCTGTTCACACCTTGTTTCTGCCATGTGCTTGAACGCCAAGACGTTCGCGCTTCTGTGAGATGAAAGACGTCCTTCTGCATATGTGGTTGCTCACACCGGTGCACTTGTTAGTGTATCCATTCAGTCCTGGGCTGCGGGGCATTCAGAAGTGGCTCTGTGGAGACGTCTGCATAGAGGCAGCTGTCAGAACACGCACACTCGATTGTTCACCAAAACATATGCAGACGCGTCCTTAGCCTGTAGATTTGGATGCACAGAGTTCCCTGTGTTCGCAAGAGACAAGGGAATCGCGTCTGTACGCACAGAAGCAATAGCGGACCGTTTCCCTCGGAGCGAACGCGAAAGAGCCGTCTATATACTCGCAGACACGGGAACGTGCCTCAATGCGGTCACAGAGGCGGCAGCTTTTGCACAGATGCTCTGGTGATTCTGGCACTTTCCAGGCACACTCCTGAAAGTCGCGCACACCGCTGTTCACTCGCTAAACGACCTCTTGGGAAACACGTCTCCGGTCGATGGACCGCTCAGATTGCTTCTCGTGTAACTGTGAACTGTGTCAGCGCAGGGAATCCGTCTCTGTTGAGCAGATGTCAATCCTGCCTCGCTTTTGCTTTTTTGCCTCTACCAAGATGATTTCCCGTTTCTCTCTTCACTGGAGCACGCAGACACAGCCAACGCACATCAAGTGTCAAGAGACACACTCTGCTGAGCTCAACGCTTGTGCAGATGCACATGTGCGATGAAGTCAACACACGTGCTTGTGGAGAGAAAGAAAGGGACTCCCAGGCGTGTGGAGCGACGGGGAGAAAGAGCGGGCGCTGAGGAACACAGTTTCAAACAGACTGTCTCCACACAAACAGGCACCTGTCTGCAGGTATCCTAGATCTTGATTCTTGAACTTGAGGAAACACGCGTCTGAGCAAAACTCCCAAACGCTTCCAGGAAAGACACAGGCTCTCCCACAAGCACACAAGTGTTTGCCCTCAGCTATAGATCAGGGACAAGCTTGTGAAGAGATGCCCTGCTATTCTTTCGCCTTATGGCATCATGTGTTTCGTTTCTCTTGGAGATCGATTGTTAAACGTCTTTCCTCGGGCGACTGTGAAGCATTTGCCAGCGGAGGAGAAGTAGCACGGAGCAGCATTCAGTACTGCCTACGAGTGTCTTTGCTACCCTACTAGCGGAGCTCCAAGAACAGGCACACATCTTCAGGTACCTTCCAAATGTGGATTCCCCTGCAGCCCCGTAGGCGGGCGTGCAGTACGCCAACCATCAACGGACGTTTTTCCCCTCAAGCCTGTCAGGACGTTGCTCGTCCGTCTTTCCCTCAATAGATGGGAGTAGGCGCGCTTGCGGATGTGTGCGTGTGTGTGGCCACGCGTTTGCTTAGGCATCAGTGTGTGAAAAGGTAGGTGCTTTTCTCTAGCTGCGTGTGCGTGCACGTGGTGCTGGGTGCACATCCCTGGGTGCTCGAGGTAAGGTTTCTGCATGGTTTTCGCTGAGGAATCGTGTGTGTGCACATGGACAAAGAGAAGGCGCAGCAACCAGGTTCCAGCGCCGAAGAAGGCAAAAGGCAAGGTTTCCGGCGCTATCTCCTTCACTCCCCAGTCCTAGTCGCGCAAAGCAAGCCGCTAAGCCGGCGACCGGCAAGAGAGCTACAACGAAGCATGCCGAACGGAGAAAATAGCAGCAGCGCATCTGTTCACACCTTGTTTCTGCCATGTGCTTGAACGCCAAGACGTTCGCGCTTCTGTGAGATGAAAGACGTCCTTCTGCATATGTGGTTGCTCACACCGGTGCACTTGTTAGTGTATCCATTCAGTCCTGGGCTGCGGGGCATTCAGAAGTGGCTCTGTGGAGACGTCTGCATAGAGGCAGCTGTCAGAACACGCACACTCGATTGTTCACCAAAACATATGCAGACGCGTCCTTAGCCTGTAGATTTGGATGCACAGAGTTCCCTGTGTTCGCAAGAGACAAGGGAATCGCGTCTGTACGCACAGAAGCAATAGCGGACCGTTTCCCTCGGAGCGAACGCGGAAGAGCCGTCTATGTACTCGGAGACACGGGAACGTGCCTCAATGCGGTCACAGAGGCAGCAGCTTTTGCACAGATGCTCTGGTGATTCTGGCACTTTCCAGGCACACTCCTGAAAGTCGCGCACACTGCTGTTCACTCGCTAAACGACCTCTTGGGAAACACGTCTCCGGTCGATGGACCGCTCAGATTGCTTCTCGTGTAACTGTGAACTGTGTCAGCGCAGGGAATCCGTCTCTGTTGAGCAGATGTCAATCCTGCCTCGCTTTTGCTTTGTTGCCTCTACCAAGATGATTTCCCGTTTCTCTCTTCACTGGAGCACGCAGACACAGCCAACGCACATCAAGTGTCAAGAGACACAGTCTGCTGAGCTCAACGCTTGTGCAGATGCACATGTGCGACGAAGTCAACACACGTGCTTGTGGAGAGAAAGAAAGGGACTCCCAGGCGTGTGGAGCGACGGGGAGAAAGAGCGGGCGCTGAGGAACACAGTTTCAAACAGACTGTCTCCACACAAACAGGCACCTGTCTGCAGGTATCCTAGATCTTGATTCTTGAACTTGAGGAAACACGCGTCTGAGCAAAACTCCCAAACGCTTCCAGGAAAGACACAGGCTCTCCCACAAGCACACAAGTGTTTGCCCTCAGCTATAGATCAGGGACAAGCTTGTGAAGAGATGCCCTGCTATTCTTTCGCCTTACGGCATCATGTGTTTCGTTTCTCTTGGAGATCGATTGTTAAACGTCTTTCCTCGGGCGACTGTGAAGCATTTGCCAGCGGAGGAGAAGTAGCACGGAGCAGCATTCAGTACTGCCTATGAGTGTCTTTGCTACCCTACTAGCGGAGCTCCAAGAACAGGCACACATCTTCAGGTACCTTCCAAATGTGGATTCCCCTGCAGCCCCGTAGGCGGGCGTGCAGTACGCCAACCATCAACGGACGTTTTTCCCCTCAAGCCTGTCAGGACGTTGCTTGTCCGTCTTTCCCTCAATAGATGGGAGTAGGCGCGCTTGCGGATGTGTGCGTGTGTGTGGCCACGCGTTTGCTTAGGCATCAGTGTGTGAAAAGGTAGGTGCTTTTCTCTAGCTGCGTGTGCGTGCACGTGGTGCTGGGTGCACATCCCTGGGTGCTCGAGGTAAGGTTTCTGCATGGTTTTCGCTGAGGAATCGTGTGTGTGCGCATGGACAAAGAGAAGGCGCAGCAACCAGGTTCCAGCGCCGAAGAAGGCAAAAGGCAAGGTTTCCGGCGCTATCTCCTTCACTCCCCAGTCCTAGTCGCGCAAAGCAAGCCGCTAAGCCGGCGACCGGCAAGAGAGCTACAACGAAGCATGCCGAACGGAGAAAATAGCAGCAGCGCATCTGTTCACACCTTGTTTCTGCCATGTGCTTGAACGCCAAGACGTTCGCGCTTCTGTGAGATGAAAGACGTCCTTCTGCATATGTGGTTGCTCACACCGGTGCACTTGTTAGTGTATCCATTCAGTCCTGGGCTGCGGGGCATTCAGAAGTGGCTCTGTGGAGACGTCTGCATAGAGGCAGCTGTCAGAACACGCACACTCGATTGTTCACCAAAACATATGCAGACGCGTCCTTAGCCTGTAGATTTGGATGCACAGAGTTCCCTGTGTTCGCAAGAGACAAGGGAATCGCGTCTGTACGCACAGAAGCAATAGCGGACCGTTTCCCTCGGAGCGAACGCGAAAGAGCCGTCTATGTACTCGGAGACACGGGAACGTGCCTCAATGCGGTCACAGAGGCAGCAGCTTTTGCACAGATGCTCTGGTGATTCTGGCACTTTCCAGGCACACTCCTGAAAGTCGCGCACACTGCTGTTCACTCGCTAAACGACCTCTTGGGAAACACGTCTCCGGTCGATGGACCGCTCAGATTGCTTCTCGTGTAACTGTGAACTGTGTCAGCGCAGGGAATCCGTCTCTGTTGAGCAGATGTCAATCCTGCCTCGCTTTTGCTTTGTTGCCTCTACCAAGATGATTTCCCGTTTCTCTCTTCACTGGAGCACGCAGACACAGCCAACGCACATCAAGTGTCAAGAGACACACTCTGCTGAGCTCAACGCTTGTGCAGATGCACATGTGCGACGAAGTCAACACACGTGCTTGTGGAGAGAAAGAAAGGGACTCCCAGGCGTGTGGAGCGACGGGGAGAAAGAGCGGGCGCTGAGGAACACAGTTTCAAACAGACTGTCTCCACACAAACAGGCACCTGTCTGCAGGTATCCTAGATCTTGATTCTTGAACTTGAGGAAACACGCGTCTGAGCAAAACTCCCAAACGCTTCCAGGAAAGACACAGGCTCTCCCACAAGCACACAAGTGTTTGCCCTCAGCTATAGATCAGGGACAAGCTTGTGAAGAGATGCCCTGCTATTCTTTCGCCTTATGGCATCATGTGTTTCGTTTCTCTTGGAGATCGATTGTTAAACGTCTTTCCTCGGGCGACTGTGAAGCATTTGCCAGCGGAGGAGAAGTAGCACGGAGCAGCATTCAGTACTGCCTACGAGTGTCTTTGCTACCCTACTAGCGGAGCTCCAAGAACAGGCACACATCTTCAGGTACCTTCCAAATGTGGATTCCCCTGCAGCCCCGTAGGCGGGCGTGCAGTACGCCAACCATCAACGGACGTTTTTCCCCTCAAGCCTGTCAGGACGTTGCTCGTCCGTCTTTCCCTCAATAGATGGGAGTAGGCGCGCTTGCGGATGTGTGCGTGTGTGTGGCCACGCGTTTGCTTAGGCATCAGTGTGTGAAAAGGTAGGTGCTTTTCTCTAGCTGCGTGTGCGTGCACGTGGTGCTGGGTGCACATCCCTGGGTGCTCGAGGTAAGGTTTCTGCATGGTTTTCGCTGAGGAATCGTGTGTGTGCACATGGACAAAGAGAAGGCGCAGCAACCAGGTTCCAGCGCCGAAGAAGGCAAAAGGCAAGGTTTCCGGCGCTATCTCCTTCACTCCCCAGTCCTAGTCGCGCAAAGCAAGCCGCTAAGCCGGCGACCGGCAAGAGAGCTACAACGAAGCATGCCGAACGGAGAAAATAGCAGCAGCTCATCTGTTCACACCTTGTTTCTGCCATGTGCTTGAACGCCAAGACGTTCGCGCTTCTGTGAGATGAAAGACGTCCTTCTGCATATGTGGTTGCTCACACCGGTGCACTTGTTAGTGTATCCATTCAGTCCTGGGCTGCGGGGCATTCAGAAGTGGCTCTGTGGAGACGTCTGCATAGAGGCAGCTGTCAGAACACGCACACTCGATTGTTCACCAAAACATATGCAGACGCGTCCTTAGCCTGTAGATTTGGATGCACAGAGTTCCCTGTGTTCGCAAGAGACAAGGGAATCGCGTCTGTACGCACAGAAGCAATAGCGGACCGTTTCCCTCGGAGCGAACGCGAAAGAGCCGTCTATATACTCGCAGACACGGGAACGTGCCTCAATGCGGTCACAGAGGCAGCAGCTTTTGCACAGATGCTCTGGTGATTCTGGCACTTTCCAGGCACACTCCTGAAAGTCGCGCACACTGCTGTTCACTCGCTAAACGACCTCTTGGGAAACACGTCTCCGGTCGATGGACCGCTCAGATTGCTTCTCGTGTAACTGTGAACTGTGTCAGCGCAGGGAATCCGTCTCTGTTGAGCAGATGTCAATCCTGCCTCGCTTTTGCTTTGTTGCCTCTACCAAGATGATTTCCCGTTTCTCTCTTCACTGGAGCACGCAGACACAGCCAACGCACATCAAGTGTCAAGAGACACACTCTGCTGAGCTCAACGCTTGTGCAGATGCACATGTGCGACGAAGTCAACACACGTGCTTGTGGAGAGAAAGAAAGGGACTCCCAGGCGTGTGGAGCGACGGGGAGAAAGAGCGGGCGCTGAGGAACACAGTTTCAAACAGACTGTCTCCACACAAACAGGCACCTGTCTGCAGGTATCCTAGATCTTGATTCTTGAACTTGAGGAAACACGCGTCTGAGCAAAACTCCCAAACGCTTCCAGGAAAGACACAGGCTCTCCCACAAGCACACAAGTGTTTGCCCTCAGCTATAGATCAGGGACAAGCTTGTGAAGAGATGCCCTGCTATTCTTTCGCCTTATGGCATCATGTGTTTCGTTTCTCTTGGAGATCGATTGTTAAACGTCTTTCCTCGGGCGACTGTGAAGCATTTGCCAGCGGAGGAGAAGTAGCACGGAGCAGCATTCAGTACTGCCTACGAGTGTCTTTGCTACCCTACTAGCGGAGCTCCAAGAACAGGCACACATCTTCAGGTACCTTCCAAATGTGGATTCCCCTGCAGCCCCGTAGGCGGGCGTGCAGTACGCCAACCATCAACGGACGTTTTTCCCCTCAAGCCTGTCAGGACGTTGCTCGTCCGTCTTTCCCTCAATAGATGGGAGTAGGCGCGCTTGCGGATGTGTGCGTGTGTGTGGCCACGCGTTTGCTTAGGCATCAGTGTGTGAAAAGGTAGGTGCTTTTCTCTAGCTGCGTGTGCGTGCACGTGGTGCTGGGTGCACATCCCTGGGTGCTCGAGGTAAGGTTTCTGCATGGTTTTCGCTGAGGAATCGTGTGTGTGCACATGGACAAAGAGAAGGCGCAGCAACCAGGTTCCAGCGCCGAAGAAGGCAAAAGGCAAGGTTTCCGGCGCTATCTCCTTCACTCCCCAGTCCTAGTCGCGCAAAGCAAGCCGCTAAGCCGGCGACCGGCAAGAGAGCTACAACGAAGCATGCCGAACGGAGAAAATAGCAGCAGCGCATCTGTTCACACCTTGTTTCTGCCATGTGCTTGAACGCCAAGACGTTCGCGCTTCTGTGAGATGAAAGACGTCCTTCTGCATATGTGGTTGCTCACACCGGTGCACTTGTTAGTGTATCCATTCAGTCCTGGGCTGCGGGGCATTCAGAAGTGGCTCTGTGGAGACGTCTGCATAGAGGCAGCTGTCAGAACACGCACACTCGATTGTTCACCAAAACATATGCAGACGCGTCCTTAGCCTGTAGATTTGGATGCACAGAGTTCCCTGTGTTCGCAAGAGACAAGGGAATCGCGTCTGTACGCACAGAAGCAATAGCGGACCGTTTCCCTCGGAGCGAACGCGAAAGAGCCGTCTATATACTCGCAGACACGGGAACGTGCCTCAATGCGGTCACAGAGGCGGCAGCTTTTGCACAGATGCTCTGGTGATTCTGGCACTTTCCAGGCACACTCCTGAAAGTCGCGCACACCGCTGTTCACTCGCTAAACGACCTCTTGGGAAACACGTCTCCGGTCGATGGACCGCTCAGATTGCTTCTCGTGTAACTGTGAACTGTGTCAGCGCAGGGAATCCGTCTCTGTTGAGCAGATGTCAATCCTGCCTCGCTTTTGCTTTTTTGCCTCTACCAAGATGATTTCCCGTTTCTCTCTTCACTGGAGCACGCAGACACAGCCAACGCACATCAAGTGTCAAGAGACACACTCTGCTGAGCTCAACGCTTGTGCAGATGCACATGTGCGATGAAGTCAACACACGTGCTTGTGGAGAGAAAGAAAGGGACTCCCAGGCGTGTGGAGCGACGGGGAGAAAGAGCGGGCGCTGAGGAACACAGTTTCAAACAGACTGTCTCCACACAAACAGGCACCTGTCTGCAGGTATCCTAGATCTTGATTCTTGAACTTGAGGAAACACGCGTCTGAGCAAAACTCCCAAACGCTTCCAGGAAAGACACAGGCTCTCCCACAAGCACACAAGTGTTTGCCCTCAGCTATAGATCAGGGACAAGCTTGTGAAGAGATGCCCTGCTATTCTTTCGCCTTATGGCATCATGTGTTTCGTTTCTCTTGGAGATCGATTGTTAAACGTCTTTCCTCGGGCGACTGTGAAGCATTTGCCAGCGGAGGAGAAGTAGCACGGAGCAGCATTCAGTACTGCCTACGAGTGTCTTTGCTACCCTACTAGCGGAGCTCCAAGAACAGGCACACATCTTCAGGTACCTTCCAAATGTGGATTCCCCTGCAGCCCCGTAGGCGGGCGTGCAGTACGCCAACCATCAACGGACGTTTTTCCCCTCAAGCCTGTCAGGACGTTGCTCGTCCGTCTTTCCCTCAATAGATGGGAGTAGGCGCGCTTGCGGATGTGTGCGTGTGTGTGGCCACGCGTTTGCTTAGGCATCAGTGTGTGAAAAGGTAGGTGCTTTTCTCTAGCTGCGTGTGCGTGCACGTGGTGCTGGGTGCACATCCCTGGGTGCTCGAGGTAAGGTTTCTGCATGGTTTTCGCTGAGGAATCGTGTGTGTGCACATGGACAAAGAGAAGGCGCAGCAACCAGGTTCCAGCGCCGAAGAAGGCAAAAGGCAAGGTTTCCGGCGCTATCTCCTTCACTCCCCAGTCCTAGTCGCGCAAAGCAAGCCGCTAAGCCGGCGACCGGCAAGAGAGCTACAACGAAGCATGCCGAACGGAGAAAATAGCAGCAGCGCATCTGTTCACACCTTGTTTCTGCCATGTGCTTGAACGCCAAGACGTTCGCGCTTCTGTGAGATGAAAGACGTCCTTCTGCATATGTGGTTGCTCACACCGGTGCACTTGTTAGTGTATCCATTCAGTCCTGGGCTGCGGGGCATTCAGAAGTGGCTCTGTGGAGACGTCTGCATAGAGGCAGCTGTCAGAACACGCACACTCGATTGTTCACCAAAACATATGCAGACGCGTCCTTAGCCTGTAGATTTGGATGCACAGAGTTCCCTGTGTTCGCAAGAGACAAGGGAATCGCGTCTGTACGCACAGAAGCAATAGCGGACCGTTTCCCTCGGAGCGAACGCGGAAGAGCCGTCTATGTACTCGGAGACACGGGAACGTGCCTCAATGCGGTCACAGAGGCAGCAGCTTTTGCACAGATGCTCTGGTGATTCTGGCACTTTCCAGGCACACTCCTGAAAGTCGCGCACACTGCTGTTCACTCGCTAAACGACCTCTTGGGAAACACGTCTCCGGTCGATGGACCGCTCAGATTGCTTCTCGTGTAACTGTGAACTGTGTCAGCGCAGGGAATCCGTCTCTGTTGAGCAGATGTCAATCCTGCCTCGCTTTTGCTTTGTTGCCTCTACCAAGATGATTTCCCGTTTCTCTCTTCACTGGAGCACGCAGACACAGCCAACGCACATCAAGTGTCAAGAGACACACTCTGCTGAGCTCAACGCTTGTGCAGATGCACATGTGCGACGAAGTCAACACACGTGCTTGTGGAGAGAAAGAAAGGGACTCCCAGGCGTGTGGAGCGACGGGGAGAAAGAGCGGGCGCTGAGGAACACAGTTTCAAACAGACTGTCTCCACACAAACAGGCACCTGTCTGCAGGTATCCTAGATCTTGATTCTTGAACTTGAGGAAACACGCGTCTGAGCAAAACTCCCAAACGCTTCCAGGAAAGACACAGGCTCTCCCACAAGCACACAAGTGTTTGCCCTCAGCTATACATCAGGGACAAGCTTGTGAAGAGATGCCCTGCTATTCTTTCGCCTTATGGCATCATGTGTTTCGTTTCTCTTGGAGATCGATTGTTAAACGTCTTTCCTCGGGCGACTGTGAAGCATTTGCCAGCGGAGGAGAAGTAGCACGGAGCAGCATTCAGTACTGCCTACGAGTGTCTTTGCTACCCTACTAGCGGAGCTCCAAGAACAGGCACACATCTTCAGGTACCTTCCAAATGTGGATTCCCCTGCAGCCCCGTAGGCGGGCGTGCAGTACGCCAACCATCAACGGACGTTTTTCCCCTCAAGCCTGTCAGGACGTTGCTCGTCCGTCTTTCCCTCAATAGATGGGAGTAGGCGCGCTTGCGGATGTGTGCGTGTGTGTGGCCACGCGTTTGCTTAGGCATCAGTGTGTGAAAAGGTAGGTGCTTTTCTCTAGCTGCGTGTGCGTGCACGTGGTGCTGGGTGCACATCCCTGGGTGCTCGAGGTAAGGTTTCTGCATGGTTTTCGCTGAGGAATCGTGTGTGTGCACATGGACAAAGAGAAGGCGCAGCAACCAGGTTCCAGCGCCGAAGAAGGCAAAAGGCAAGGTTTCCGGCGCTATCTCCTTCACTCCCCAGTCCTAGTCGCGCAAAGCAAGCCGCTAAGCCGGCGACCGGCAAGAGAGCTACAACGAAGCATGCCGAACGGAGAAAATAGCAGCAGCGCATCTGTTCACACCTTGTTTCTGCCATGTGCTTGAACGCCAAGACGTTCGCGCTTCTGTGAGATGAAAGACGTCCTTCTGCATATGTGGTTGCTCACACCGGTGCACTTGTTAGTGTATCCATTCAGTCCTGGGCTGCGGGGCATTCAGAAGTGGCTCTGTGGAGACGTCTGCATAGAGGCAGCTGTCAGAACACGCACACTCGATTGTTCACCAAAACATATGCAGACGCGTCCTTAGCCTGTAGATTTGGATGCACAGAGTTCCCTGTGTTCGCAAGAGACAAGGGAATCGCGTCTGTACGCACAGAAGCAATAGCGGACCGTTTCCCTCGGAGCGAACGCGAAAGAGCCGTCTATATACTCGGAGACACGGGAACGTGCCTCAATGCGGTCACAGAGGCGGCAGATTTTGCACAGATGCTCTGGTGATTCTGGCACTTTCCAGGCACACTCCTGAAAGTCGCGCACACCGCTGTTCACTCGCTAAACGACCTCTTGGGAAACACGTCTCCGGTCGATGGACCGCTCAGATTGCTTCTCGTGTAACTGTGAACTGTGTCAGCGCAGGGAATCCGTCTCTGTTGAGCAGATGTCAATCCTGCCTCGCTTTTGCTTTTTTGCCTCTACCAAGATGATTTCCCGTTTCTCTCTTCACTGGAGCACGCAGACACAGCCAACGCACATCAAGTGTCAAGAGACACACTCTGCTGAGCTCAACGCTTGTGCAGATGCACATGTGCGATGAAGTCAACACACGTGCTTGTGGAGAGAAAGAAAGGGACTCCCAGGCGTGTGGAGCGACGGGGAGAAAGAGCGGGCGCTGAGGAACACAGTTTCAAACAGACTGTCTCCACACAAACAGGCACCTGTCTGCAGGTATCCTAGATCTTGATTCTTGAACTTGAGGAAACACGCGTCTGAGCAAAACTCCCAAACGCTTCCAGGAAAGACACAGGCTCTCCCACAAGCACACAAGTGTTTGCCCTCAGCTATAGATCAGGGACAAGCTTGTGAAGAGATGCCCTGCTATTCTTTCGCCTTATGGCATCATGTGTTTCGTTTCTCTTGGAGATCGATTGTTAAACGTCTTTCCTCGGGCGACTGTGAAGCATTTGCCAGCGGAGGAGAAGTAGCACGGAGCAGCATTCAGTACTGCCTACGAGTGTCTTTGCTACCCTACTAGCGGAGCTCCAAGAACAGGCACACATCTTCAGGTACCTTCCAAATGTGGATTCCCCTGCAGCCCCGTAGGCGGGCGTGCAGTACGCCAACCATCAACGGACGTTTTTCCCCTCAAGCCTGTCAGGACGTTGCTCGTCCGTCTTTCCCTCAATAGATGGGAGTAGGCGCGCTTGCGGATGTGTGCGTGTGTGTGGCCACGCGTTTGCTTAGGCATCAGTGTGTGAAAAGGTAGGTGCTTTTCTCTAGCTGCGTGTGCGTGCACGTGGTGCTGGGTGCACATCCCTGGGTGCTCGAGGTAAGGTTTCTGCATGGTTTTCGCTGAGGAATCGTGTGTGTGCACATGGACAAAGAGAAGGCGCAGCAACCAGGTTCCAGCGCCGAAGAAGGCAAAAGGCAAGGTTTCCGGCGCTATCTCCTTCACTCCCCAGTCCTAGTCGCGCAAAGCAAGCCGCTAAGCCGGCGACCGGCAAGAGAGCTACAACGAAGCATGCCGAACGGAGAAAATAGCAGCAGCGCATCTGTTCACACCTCGTTTCTGCCATGTGCTTGAACGCCAAGACGTTCGCGCTTCTGTGAGATGAAAGACGTCCTTCTGCATATGTGGTTGCTCACACCGGTGCACTTGTTAGTGTATCCATTCAGTCCTGGGCTGCGGGGCATTCAGAAGTGGCTCTGTGGAGACGTCTGCATAGAGGCAGCTGTCAGAACACGCACACTCGATTGTTCACCAAAACATATGCAGACGCGTCCTTAGCCTGTAGATTTGGATGCACAGAGTTCCCTGTGTTCGCAAGAGACAAGGGAATCGCGTCTGTACGCACAGAAGCAATAGCGGACCGTTTCCCTCGGAGCGAACGCGGAAGAGCCGTCTATGTACTCGGAGACACGGGAACGTGCCTCAATGCGGTCACAGAGGCAGCAGCTTTTGCACAGATGCTCTGGTGATTCTGGCACTTTCCAGGCACACTCCTGAAAGTCGCGCACACTGCTGTTCACTCGCTAAACGACCTCTTGGGAAACACGTCTCCGGTCGATGGACCGCTCAGATTGCTTCTCGTGTAACTGTGAACTGTGTCAGCGCAGGGAATCCGTCTCTGTTGAGCAGATGTCAATCCTGCCTCGCTTTTGCTTTGTTGCCTCTACCAAGATGATTTCCCGTTTCTCTCTTCACTGGAGCACGCAGACACAGCCAACGCACATCAAGTGTCAAGAGACACACTCTGCTGAGCTCAACGCTTGTGCAGATGCACATGTGCGACGAAGTCAACACACGTGCTTGTGGAGAGAAAGAAAGGGACTCCCAGGCGTGTGGAGCGACGGGGAGAAAGAGCGGGCGCTGAGGAACACAGTTTCAAACAGACTGTCTCCACACAAACAGGCACCTGTCTGCAGGTATCCTAGATCTTGATTCTTGAACTTGAGGAAACACGCGTCTGAGCAAAACTCCCAAACGCTTCCAGGAAAGACACAGGCTCTCCCACAAGCACACAAGTGTTTGCCCTCAGCTATAGATCAGGGACAAGCTTGTGAAGAGATGCCCTGCTATTCTTTCGCCTTATGGCATCATGTGTTTCGTTTCTCTTGGAGATCGATTGTTAAACGTCTTTCCTCGGGCGACTGTGAAGCATTTGCCAGCGGAGGAGAAGTAGCACGGAGCAGCATTCAGTACTGCCTACGAGTGTCTTTGCTACCCTACTAGCGGAGCTCCAAGAACAGGCACACATCTTCAGGTACCTTCCAAATGTGGATTCCCCTGCAGCCCCGTAGGCGGGCGTGCAGTACGCCAACCATCAACGGACGTTTTTCCCCTCAAGCCTGTCAGGACGTTGCTCGTCCGTCTTTCCCTCAATAGATGGGAGTAGGCGCGCTTGCGGATGTGTGCGTGTGTGTGGCCACGCGTTTGCTTAGGCATCAGTGTGTGAAAAGGTAGGTGCTTTTCTCTAGCTGCGTGTGCGTGCACGTGGTGCTGGGTGCACATCCCTGGGTGCTCGAGGTAAGGTTTCTGCATGGTTTTCGCTGAGGAATCGTGTGTGTGCACATGGACAAAGAGAAGGCGCAGCAACCAGGTTCCAGCGCCGAAGAAGGCAAAAGGCAAGGTTTCCGGCGCTATCTCCTTCACTCCCCAGTCCTAGTCGCGCAAAGCAAGCCGCTAAGCCGGCGACCGGCAAGAGAGCTACAACGAAGCATGCCGAACGGAGAAAATAGCAGCAGCGCATCTGTTCACACCTTGTTTCTGCCATGTGCTTGAACGCCAAGACGTTCGCGCTTCTGTGAGATGAAAGACGTCCTTCTGCATATGTGGTTGCTCACACCGGTGCACTTGTTAGTGTATCCATTCAGTCCTGGGCTGCGGGGCATTCAGAAGTGGCTCTGTGGAGACGTCTGCATAGAGGCAGCTGTCAGAACACGCACACTCGATTGTTCACCAAAACATATGCAGACGCGTCCTTAGCCTGTAGATTTGGATGCACAGAGTTCCCTGTGTTCGCAAGAGACAAGGGAATCGCGTCTGTACGCACAGAAGCAATAGCGGACCGTTTCCCTCGGAGCGAACGCGAAAGAGCCGTCTATATACTCGGAGACACGGGAACGTGCCTCAATGCGGTCACAGAGGCGGCAGATTTTGCACAGATGCTCTGGTGATTCTGGCACTTTCCAGGCACACTCCTGAAAGTCGCGCACACCGCTGTTCACTCGCTAAACGACCTCTTGGGAAACACGTCTCCGGTCGATGGACCGCTCAGATTGCTTCTCGTGTAACTGTGAACTGTGTCAGCGCAGGGAATCCGTCTCTGTTGAGCAGATGTCAATCCTGCCTCGCTTTTGCTTTTTTGCCTCTACCAAGATGATTTCCCGTTTCTCTCTTCACTGGAGCACGCAGACACAGCCAACGCACATCAAGTGTCAAGAGACACACTCTGCTGAGCTCAACGCTTGTGCAGATGCACATGTGCGATGAAGTCAACACACGTGCTTGTGGAGAGAAAGAAAGGGACTCCCAGGCGTGTGGAGCGACGGGGAGAAAGAGCGGGCGCTGAGGAACACAGTTTCAAACAGACTGTCTCCACACAAACAGGCACCTGTCTGCAGGTATCCTAGATCTTGATTCTTGAACTTGAGGAAACACGCGTCTGAGCAAAACTCCCAAACGCTTCCAGGAAAGACACAGGCTCTCCCACAAGCACACAAGTGTTTGCCCTCAGCTATAGATCAGGGACAAGCTTGTGAAGAGATGCCCTGCTATTCTTTCGCCTTATGGCATCATGTGTTTCGTTTCTCTTGGAGATCGATTGTTAAACGTCTTTCCTCGGGCGACTGTGAAGCATTTGCCAGCGGAGGAGAAGTAGCACGGAGCAGCATTCAGTACTGCCTACGAGTGTCTTTGCTACCCTACTAGCGGAGCTCCAAGAACAGGCACACATCTTCAGGTACCTTCCAAATGTGGATTCCCCTGCAGCCCCGTAGGCGGGCGTGCAGTACGCCAACCATCAACGGACGTTTTTCCCCTCAAGCCTGTCAGGACGTTGCTCGTCCGTCTTTCCCTCAATAGATGGGAGTAGGCGCGCTTGCGGATGTGTGCGTGTGTGTGGCCACGCGTTTGCTTAGGCATCAGTGTGTGAAAAGGTAGGTGCTTTTCTCTAGCTGCGTGTGCGTGCACGTGGTGCTGGGTGCACATCCCTGGGTGCTCGAGGTAAGGTTTCTGCATGGTTTTCGCTGAGGAATCGTGTGTGTGCACATGGACAAAGAGAAGGCGCAGCAACCAGGTTCCAGCGCCGAAGAAGGCAAAAGGCAAGGTTTCCGGCGCTATCTCCTTCTCTCCGCAGACCTAGTCGCGCAAAGCAAGCCGCTAAGCCGGCGACCGGCAAGAGAGCTACAACGAAGCATGCCGAACGGAGAAAATAGCAGCAGCGCATCTGTTCACACCTTGTTTCTGCCATGTGCTTGAACGCCAAGACGTTCGCGCTTCTGTGAGATGAAAGACGTCCTTCTGCATATGTGGTTGCTCACACCGGTGCACTTGTTAGTGTATCCATTCAGTCCTGGGCTGCGGGGCATTCAGAAGTGGCTCTGTGGAGACGTCTGCATAGAGGCAGCTGTCAGAACACGCACACTCGATTGTTCACCAAAACATATGCAGACGCGTCCTTAGCCTGTAGATTTGGATGCACAGAGTTCCCTGTGTTCGCAAGAGACAAGGGAATCGCGTCTGTACGCACAGAAGCAATAGCGGACCGTTTCCCTCGGAGCGAACGCGGAAGAGCCGTCTATGTACTCGGAGACACGGGAACGTGCCTCAATGCGGTCACAGAGGCAGCAGCTTTTGCACAGATGCTCTGGTGATTCTGGCACTTTCCAGGCACACTCCTGAAAGTCGCGCACACTGCTGTTCACTCGCTAAACGACCTCTTGGGAAACACGTCTCCGGTCGATGGACCGCTCAGATTGCTTCTCGTGTAACTGTGAACTGTGTCAGCGCAGGGAATCCGTCTCTGTTGAGCAGATGTCAATCCTGCCTCGCTTTTGCTTTGTTGCCTCTACCAAGATGATTTCCCGTTTCTCTCTTCACTGGAGCACGCAGACACAGCCAACGCACATCAAGTGTCAAGAGACACACTCTGCTGAGCTCAACGCTTGTGCAGATGCACATGTGCGACGAAGTCAACACACGTGCTTGTGGAGAGAAAGAAAGGGACTCCCAGGCGTGTGGAGCGACGGGGAGAAAGAGCGGGCGCTGAGGAACACAGTTTCAAACAGACTGTCTCCACACAAACAGGCACCTGTCTGCAGGTATCCTAGATCTTGATTCTTGAACTTGAGGAAACACGCGTCTGAGCAAAACTCCCAAACGCTTCCAGGAAAGACACAGGCTCTCCCACAAGCACACAAGTGTTTGCCCTCAGCTATAGATCAGGGACAAGCTTGTGAAGAGATGCCCTGCTATTCTTTCGCCTTATGGCATCATGTGTTTCGTTTCTCTTGGAGATCGATTGTTAAACGTCTTTCCTCGGGCGACTGTGAAGCATTTGCCAGCGGAGGAGAAGTAGCACGGAGCAGCATTCAGTACTGCCTACGAGTGTCTTTGCTACCCTACTAGCGGAGCTCCAAGAACAGGCACACATCTTCAGGTACCTTCCAAATGTGGATTCCCCTGCAGCCCCGTAGGCGGGCGTGCAGTACGCCAACCATCAACGGACGTTTTTCCCCTCAAGCCTGTCAGGACGTTGCTCGTCCGTCTTTCCCTCAATAGATGGGAGTAGGCGCGCTTGCGGATGTGTGCGTGTGTGTGGCCACGCGTTTGCTTAGGCATCAGTGTGTGAAAAGGTAGGTGCTTTTCTCTAGCTGCGTGTGCGTGCACGTGGTGCTGGGTGCACATCCCTGGGTGCTCGAGGTAAGGTTTCTGCATGGTTTTCGCTGAGGAATCGTGTGTGTGCACATGGACAAAGAGAAGGCGCAGCAACCAGGTTCCAGCGCCGAAGAAGGCAAAAGGCAAGGTTTCCGGCGCTATCTCCTTCACTCCCCAGTCCTAGTCGCGCAAAGCAAGCCGCTAAGCCGGCGACCGGCAAGAGAGCTACAACGAAGCATGCCGAACGGAGAAAATAGCAGCAGCGCATCTGTTCACACCTTGTTTCTGCCATGTGCTTGAACGCCAAGACGTTCGCGCTTCTGTGAGATGAAAGACGTCCTTCTGCATATGTGGTTGCTCACACCGGTGCACTTGTTAGTGTATCCATTCAGTCCTGGGCTGCGGGGCATTCAGAAGTGGCTCTGTGGAGACGTCTGCATAGAGGCAGCTGTCAGAACACGCACACTCGATTGTTCACCAAAACATATGCAGACGCGTCCTTAGCCTGTAGATTTGGATGCACAGAGTTCCCTGTGTTCGCAAGAGACAAGGGAATCGCGTCTGTACGCACAGAAGCAATAGCGGACCGTTTCCCTCGGAGTGAACGCGAAAGAGCCGTCTATATACTCGCAGACACGGGAACGTGCCTCAATGCGGTCACAGAGGCAGCAGCTTTTGCACAGATGCTCTGGTGATTCTGGCACTTTCCACGCACACTCCTGAAAGTCGCGCACACTGCTGTTCACTCGCTAAACGACCTCTTGGGAAACACGTCTCCGGTCGATGGACCGCTCAGATTGCTTCTCGTGTAACTGTGAACTGTGTCAGCGCAGGGAATCCGTCTCTGTTGAGCAGATGTCAATCCTGCCTCGCTTTTGCTTTGTTGCCTCTACCAAGATGATTTCCCGTTTCTCTCTTCACTGGAGCACGCAGACACAGCCAACGCACATCAAGTGTCAAGAGACACAGTCTGCTGAGCTCAACGCTTGTGCAGATGCACATGTGCGACGAAGTCAACACACGTGCTTGTGGAGAGAAAGAAAGGGACTCCCAGGCATGTGGAGCGATGGGGAGAAAGAGCGGGCGCTGAGGAACACAGTTTCAAACAGACTGTCTCCACACAAACAGGCACCTGTCTGCAGGTATCCTAGATCTTGATTCTTGAACTTGAGGAAACACGCGTCTGAGCAAAACTCCCAAACGCTTCCAGGAAAGACACAGGCTCTCCCACAAGCACACAAGTGTTTGCCCTCAGCTATAGATCAGGGACAAGCTTGTGAAGAGATGCCCTGCTATTCTTTCGCCTTATGGCATCATGTGTTTCGTTTCTCTTGGAGATCGATTGTTAAACGTCTTTCCTCGGGCGACTGTGAAGCATTTGCCAGCGGAGGAGAAGTAGCACGGAGCAGCATTCAGTACTGCCTACGAGTGTCTTTGCTACCCTACTAGCGGAGCTCCAAGAACAGGCACACATCTTCAGGTACCTTCCAAATGTGGATTCCCCTGCAGCCCCGTAGGCGGGCGTGCAGTACGCCAACCATCAACGGACGTTTTTCCCCTCAAGCCTGTCAGGACGTTGCTCGTCCGTCTTTCCCTCAATAGATGGGAGTAGGCGCGCTTGCGGATGTGTGCGTGTGTGTGGCCACGCGTTTGCTTAGGCATCAGTGTGTGAAAAGGTAGGTGCTTTTCTCTAGCTGCGTGTGCGTGCACGTGGTGCTGGGTGCACATCCCTGGGTGCTCGAGGTAAGGTTTCTGCATGGTTTTCGCTGAGGAATCGTGTGTGTGCACATGGACAAAGAGAAGGCGCAGCAACCAGGTTCCAGCGCCGAAGAAGGCAAAAGGCAAGGTTTCCGGCGCTATCTCCTTCACTCCCCAGTCCTAGTCGCGCAAAGCAAGCCGCTAAGCCGGCGACCGGCAAGAGAGCTACAACGAAGCATGCCGAACGGAGAAAATAGCAGCAGCTCATCTGTTCACACCTTGTTTCTGCCATGTGCTTGAACGCCAAGACGTTCGCGCTTCTGTGAGATGAAAGACGTCCTTCTGCATCTGTGGTTGCTCACACCGGTGCACTTGTTAGTGTATCCATTCAGTCCTGGGCTGCGGGGCATTCAGAAGTGGCTCTGTGGAGACGTCTGCATAGAGGCAGCTGTCAGAACACGCACACTCGATTGTTCACCAAAACATATGCAGACGCGTCCTTAGCCTGTAGATTTGGATGCACAGAGTTCCCTGTGTTCGCAAGAGACAAGGGAATCGCGTCTGTACGCACAGAAGCAATAGCGGACCGTTTCCCTCGGAGCGAACGCGAAAGAGCCGTCTATATATTCGCAGACACGGGAACGTGCCTCAATGCGGTCACAGAGGCAGCAGCTTATGCACAGATGCTCTGGTGATTCTGGCACTTTCCACGCACTATCCTGAAAGTCGCGCACACTGCTGTTCACTCGCTAAACGACCTCTTGGGAAACACGTCTCCGGTCGATGGACCGCTCAGATTGCTTCTCGTGTAACTGTGAACTGTGTCAGCGCAGGGAATCCGTCTCTGTTGAGCAGATGTCAATCCTGCCTCGCTTTTGCTTTGTTGCCTCTACCAAGATGATTTCCCGTTTCTCTCTTCACTGGAGCACGCAGACACAGCCAACGCACATCAAGTGTCAAGAGACACGCTCTGCTGAGCTCAACACTTGTGCAGATGCACATGTGCGACGAAGTCAACACACGTGCTTGTGGAGAGAAAGAAAGGGACTCCCAGGCGTGTGGAGCGACGGGGAGAAAGAGCGGGCGCTGAGGAACACAGTTTCAAACAGACTGTCTCCACACAAACAGGCACCTGTCTGCAGGTATCCTAGATCTTGATTCTTGAACTTGAGGAAACACGCGTCTGAGCAAAACTCCCAAACGCTTCCAGGAAAGACACAGGCTCTCCCACAAGCACACAAGTGTTTGCCCTCAGCTATAGATCAGGGACAAGCTTGTGAAGAGATGCCCTGCTATTCTTTCGCCTTATGGCATCATGTGTTTCGTTTCTCTTGGAGATCGATTGTTAAACGTCTTTCCTCGGGCGACTGTGAAGCATTTGCCAGCGGAGGAGAAGTAGCACGGAGCAGCATTCAGTACTGCCTACGAGTGTCTTTGCTACCCTACTAGCGGAGCTCCAAGAACAGGCACACATCTTCAGGTACCTTCCAAATGTGGATTCCCCTGCAGCCCCGTAGGCGGGCGTGCAGTACGCCAACCATCAACGGACGTTTTTCCCCTCAAGCCTGTCAGGACGTTGCTCGTCCGTCTTTCCCTCAATAGATGGGAGTAGGCGCGCTTGCGGATGTGTGCGTGTGTGTGGCCACGCGTTTGCTTAGGCATCAGTGTGTGAAAAGGTAGGTGCTTTTCTCTAGCTGCGTGTGCGTGCACGTGGTGCTGGGTGCACATCCCTGGGTGCTCGAGGTAAGGTTTCTGCATGGTTTTCGCTGAGGAATCGTGTGTGTGCACATGGACAAAGAGAAGGCGCAGCAACCAGGTTCCAGCGCCGAAGAAGGCAAAAGGCAAGGTTTCCGGCGCTATCTCCTTCACTCCCCAGTCCTAGTCGCGCAAAGCAAGCCGCTAAGCCGGCGACCGGCAAGAGAGCTACAACGAAGCATGCCGAACGGAGAAAATAGCAGCAGCTCATCTGTTCACACCTTGTTTCTGCCATGTGCTTGAACGCCAAGACGTTCGCGCTTCTGTGAGATGAAAGACGTCCTTCTGCATCTGTGGTTGCTCACACCGGTGCACTTGTTAGTGTATCCATTCAGTCCTGGGCTGCGGGGCATTCAGAAGTGGCTCTGTGGAGACGTCTGCATAGAGGCAGCTGTCAGAACACGCACACTCGATTGTTCACCAAAACATATGCAGACGCGTCCTTAGCCTGTAGATTTGGATGCACAGAGTTCCCTGTGTTCGCAAGAGACAAGGGAATCGCGTCTGTACGCACAGAAGCAATAGCGGACCGTTTCCCTCGGAGCGAACGCGAAAGAGCCGTCTATATATTCGCAGACACGGGAACGTGCCTCAATGCGGTCACAGAGGCAGCAGCTTATGCACAGATGCTCTGGTGATTCTGGCACTTTCCACGCACTATCCTGAAAGTCGCGCACACTGCTGTTCACTCGCTAAACGACCTCTTGGGAAACACGTCTCCGGTCGATGGACCGCTCAGATTGCTTCTCGTGTAACTGTGAACTGTGTCAGCGCAGGGAATCCGTCTCTGTTGAGCAGATGTCAATCCTGCCTCGCTTTTGCTTTGTTGCCTCTACCAAGATGATTTCCCGTTTCTCTCTTCACTGGAGCACGCAGACACAGCCAACGCACATCAAGTGTCAAGAGACACGCTCTGCTGAGCTCAACACTTGTGCAGATGCACATGTGCGACGAAGTCAACACACGTGCTTGTGGAGAGAAAGAAAGGGACTCCCAGGCGTGTGGAGCGACGGGGAGAAAGAGCGGGCGCTGAGGAACACAGTTTCAAACAGACTGTCTCCACACAAACAGGCACCTGTCTGCAGGTATCCTAGATCTTGATTCTTGAACTTGAGGAAACACGCGTCTGAGCAAAACTCCCAAACGCTTCCAGGAAAGACACAGGCTCTCCCACAAGCACACAAGTGTTTGCCCTCAGCTATAGATCAGGGACAAGCTTGTGAAGAGATGCCCTGCTATTCTTTCGCCTTATGGCATCATGTGTTTCGTTTCTCTTGGAGATCGATTGTTAAACGTCTTTCCTCGGGCGACTGTGAAGCATTTGCCAGCGGAGGAGAAGTAGCACGGAGCAGCATTCAGTACTGCCTACGAGTGTCTTTGCTACCCTACTAGCGGAGCTCCAAGAACAGGCACACATCTTCAGGTACCTTCCAAATGTGGATTCCCCTGCAGCCCCGTAGGCGGGCGTGCAGTACGCCAACCATCAACGGACGTTTTTCCCCTCAAGCCTGTCAGGACGTTGCTCGTCCGTCTTTCCCTCAATAGATGGGAGTAGGCGCGCTTGCGGATGTGTGCGTGTGTGTGGCCACGCGTTTGCTTAGGCATCAGTGTGTGAAAAGGTAGGTGCTTTTCTCTAGCTGCGTGTGCGTGCACGTGGTGCTGGGTGCACATCCCTGGGTGCTCGAGGTAAGGTTTCTGCATGGTTTTCGCTGAGGAATCGTGTGTGTGCACATGGACAAAGAGAAGGCGCAGCAACCAGGTTCCAGCGCCGAAGAAGGCAAAAGGCAAGGTTTCCGGCGCTATCTCCTTCACTCCCCAGTCCTAGTCGCGCAAAGCAAGCCGCTAAGCCGGCGACCGGCAAGAGAGCTACAACGAAGCATGCCGAACGGAGAAAATAGCAGCAGCTCATCTGTTCACACCTTGTTTCTGCCATGTGCTTGAACGCCAAGACGTTCGCGCTTCTGTGAGATGAAAGACGTCCTTCTGCATATGTGGTTGCTCACACCGGTGCACTTGTTAGTGTATCCATTCAGTCCTGGGCTGCGGGGCATTCAGAAGTGGCTCTGTGGAGACGTCTGCATAGAGGCAGCTGTCAGAACACGCACACTCGATTGTTCACCAAAACATATGCAGACGCGTCCTTAGCCTGTAGATTTGGATGCACAGAGTTCCCTGTGTTCGCAAGAGACAAGGGAATCGCGTCTGTACGCACAGAAGCAATAGCGGACCGTTTCCCTCGGAGCGAACGCGAAAGAGCCGTCTATATACTCGCAGACACGGGAACGTGCCTCAATGCGGTCACAGAGGCAGCAGCTTTTGCACAGATGCTCTGGTGATTCTGGCACTTTCCACGCACTATCCTGAAAGTCGCGCACACTGCTGTTCACTCGCTAAACGACCTCTTGGGAAACACGTCTCCGGTCGATGGACCGCTCAGATTGCTTCTCGTGTAACTGTGAACTGTGTCAGCACAGGGAATCCGTCTCTGTTGAGCAGATGTCAATCCTGCCTCGCTTTTGCTTTGTTGCCTCTACCAAGATGATTTCCCGTTTCTCTCTTCACTGGAGCAGGCAGACACAGCCAACGCACATCAAGTGTCAAGAGACACACTCTGCTGAGCTCAACGCTTGTGCAGATGCACATGTGCGACGAAGTCAACACACGTGCTTGTGGAGAGAAAGAAAGGGACTCCCAGGCATGTGGAGCGACGGGGAGAAAGAGCGGGCGCTGAGGAACACAGTTTCAAACAGACTGTCTCCACACAAACAGGCACCTGTCTGCAGGTATCCTAGATCTTGATTCTTGAACTTGAGGAAACACGCGTCTGAGCAAAACTCCCAAACGCTTCCAGGAAAGACACAGGCTCTCCCACAAGCACACAAGTGTTTGCCCTCAGCTATAGATCAGGGACAAGCTTGTGAAGAGATGCCCTGCTATTCTTTCGCCTTATGGCATCATGTGTTTCGTTTCTCTTGGAGATCGATTGTTAAACGTCTTTCCTCGGGCGACTGTGAAGCATTTGCCAGCGGAGGAGAAGTAGCACGGAGCAGCATTCAGTACTGCCTACGAGTGTCTTTGCTACCCTACTAGCGGAGCTCCAAGAACAGGCACACATCTTCAGGTACCTTCCAAATGTGGATTCCCCTGCAGCCCCGTAGGCGGGCGTGCAGTACGCCAACCATCAACGGACGTTTTTCCCCTCAAGCCTGTCAGGACGTTGCTCGTCCGTCTTTCCCTCAATAGATGGGAGTAGGCGCGCTTGCGGATGTGTGCGTGTGTGTGGCCACGCGTTTGCTTAGGCATCAGTGTGTGAAAAGGTAGGTGCTTTTCTCTAGCTGCGTGTGCGTGCACGTGGTGCTGGGTGCACATCCCTGGGTGCTCGAGGTAAGGTTTCTGCATGGTTTTCGCTGAGGAATCGTGTGTGTGCACATGGACAAAGAGAAGGCGCAGCAACCAGGTTCCAGCGCCGAAGAAGGCAAAAGGCAAGGTTTCCGGCGCTATCTCCTTCACTCCCCAGTCCTAGTCGCGCAAAGCAAGCCGCTAAGCCGGCGACCGGCAAGAGAGCTACAACGAAGCATGCCGAACGGAGAAAATAGCAGCAGCGCATCTGTTCACACCTTGTTTCTGCCATGTGCTTGAACGCCAAGACGTTCGCGCTTCTGTGAGATGAAAGACGTCCTTCTGCATATGTGGTTGCTCACACCGGTGCACTTGTTAGTGTATCCATTCAGTCCTGGGCTGCGGGGCATTCAGAAGTGGCTCTGTGGAGACGTCTGCATAGAGGCAGCTGTCAGAACACGCACACTCGATTGTTCACCAAAACATATGCAGACGCGTCCTTAGCCTGTAGATTTGGATGCACAGAGTTCCCTGTGTTCGCAAGAGACAAGGGAATCGCGTCTGTACGCACAGAAGCAATAGCGGACCGTTTCCCTCGGAGTGAACGCGAAAGAGCCGTCTATATACTCGCAGACACGGGAACGTGCCTCAATGCGGTCACAGAGGCAGCAGCTTTTGCACAGATGCTCTGGTGATTCTGGCACTTTCCACGCACACTCCTGAAAGTCGCGCACACTGCTGTTCACTCGCTAAACGACCTCTTGGGAAACACGTCTCCGGTCGACGGACCGCTCAGATTGCTTCTCGTGTAACTGTGAACTGTGTCAGCGCAGGGAATCCGTCTCTGTTGAGCAGATGTCAATCCTGCCTCGCTTTTGCTTTGTTGCCTCTACCAAGATGATTTCCCGTTTCTCTCTTCACTGGAGCACGCAGACACAGCCAACGCACATCAAGTGTCAAGAGACACGCTCTGCTGAGCTCAACACTTGTGCAGATGCACATGTGCGACGAAGTCAACACACGTGCTTGTGGAGAGAAAGAAAGGGACTCCCAGGCGTGTGGAGCGACGGGGAGAAAGAGCGGGCGCTGAGGAACACAGTTTCAAACAGACTGTCTCCACACAAACAGGCACCTGTCTGCAGGTATCCTAGATCTTGATTCTTGAACTTGAGGAAACACGCGTCTGAGCAAAACTCCCAAACGCTTCCAGGAAAGACACACGCTCTCCCACAAGCACACAAGTGTTTGCCCTCAGCTATAGATCAGGGACAAGCTTGTGAAGAGATGCCCTGCTATTCTTTCGCCTTATGGCATCATGTGTTTCGTTCCTCTTGGAGATCGATTGTTAAACGTCTTTCCTAGGGCGACTGTGAAGCATTTGCCAGCGGAGGAGAAGTAGCACGGAGCAGCATTCAGTACTGCCTACGAGTGTCTTTGCTACCCTACTAGCGGAGCTCCAAGAACAGGCACACATCTTCAGGTACCTTCCAAATGTGGATTCCCCTGCAGCCCCGTAGGCGGGCGTGCAGTACGCCAACCATCGACGGACGTTTTTCCCCTCAAGCCTGTCAGGACGTTGCTCGTCCGTCTTTCCCTCAATAGATGGGAGTAGGCGCGCTTGCGGATGTGTGCGTGTGTGTGGCCACGCGTTTGCTTAGGCATCAGTGTGTGAAAAGGTAGGTGCTTTTCTCTAGCTGCGTGTGCGTGCACGTGGTGCTGGGTGCACATCCCTGGGTGCTCGAGGTAAGGTTTCTGCATGGTTTTCGCTGAGGAATCGTGTGTGTGCACATGAACAAAGAGAAGGCGCAGCAACCAGGTTCCAGCGCCGAAGAAGGCAAAAGGCAAGGTTTCCGGCGCTATCTCCTTCACTCCCCAGTCCTAGTCGCGCAAAGCAAGCCGCTAAGCCGGCGACCGGCAAGAGAGCTACAACGAAGCATGCCGAACGGAGAAAATAGCAGCAGCTCATCTGTTCACACCTTGTTTCTGCCATGTGCTTGAACGCCAAGACGTTCGCGCTTCTGTGAGATGAAAGACGTCCTTCTGCATATGTGGTTGCTCACACCGGTGCACTTGTTAGTGTATCCATTCAGTCCTGGGCTGCGGGGCATTCAGAAGTGGCTCTGTGGAGACGTCTGCATAGAGGCAGCTGTCAGAACACGCACACTCGATTGTTCACCAAAACATATGCAGACGCGTCCTTAGCCTGTAGATTTGGATGCACAGAGTTCCCTGTGTTCGCAAGAGACAAGGGAATCGCGTCTGTACGCACAGAAGCAATAGCGGACCGTTTCCCTCGGAGTGAACGCGAAGAGCCGTCTATGTACTCGCAGACACGGGAACGTGCCTCAATGCGGTCACAGAGGCAGCAGCTTTTGCACAGATGCTCTGGTGATTCTGGCACTTTCCAGGCACACTCCTGAAAGTCGCGCACACTGCTGTTCACTCGCTAAACGACCTCTTGGGAAACACGTCTCCGGTCGACGGACCGCTCAGATTGCTTCTCGTGTAACTGTGAACTGTGTCAGCGCAGGGAATCCGTCTCTGTTGAGCAGATGTCAATCCTGCCTCGCTTTTGCTTTGTTGCCTCTACCAAGATGATTTCCCGTTTCTCTCTTCACTGGAGCACGCAGACACAGCCAACGCACATCAAGTGTCAAGAGACACGCTCTGCTGAGCTCAACACTTGTGCAGATGCACATGTGCGACGAAGTCAACACACGTGCTTGTGGAGAGAAAGAAAGGGACTCCCAGGCGTGTGGAGCGACGGGGAGAAAGAGCGGGCGCTGAGGAACACAGTTTCAAACAGACTGTCTCCACACAAACAGGCACCTGTCTGCAGGTATCCTAGATCTTGATTCTTGAACTTGAGGAAACACGCGTCTGAGCAAAACTCCCAAACGCTTCCAGGAAAGACACACGCTCTCCCACAAGCACACAAGTGTTTGCCCTCAGCTATAGATCAGGGACAAGCTTGTGAAGAGATGCCCTGCTATTCTTTCGCCTTATGGCATCATGTGTTTCGTTTCTCTTGGAGATCGATTGTTAAACGTCTTTCCTAGGGCGACTGTGAAGCATTTGCCACCGGCGGAGAAGTCGCACGGAGCAGCATTCAGTACTGCCTACGAGTGTCTTTGCTACCCTACTAGCGGAGCTCCAAGAACAGGCACACATCTTCAGGTACCTTCCAAATGTGGATTCCCCTGCAGCCCCGTAGGCGGGCGTGCAGTACGCCAACCATCGACGGACGTTTTTCCCCTCAAGCCTGTCAGGACGTTGCTCGTCCGTCTTTCCCTCAATAGATGGGAGTAGGCGCGCTTGCGGATGTGTGCGTGTGTGTGGCCACGCGTTTGCTTAGGCATCAGTGTGTGAAAAGGTAGGTGCTTTTCTCTAGCTGCGTGTGCGTGCACGTGGTGCTGGGTGCACATCCCTGGGTGCTCGAGGTAAGGTTTCTGCATGGTTTTCGCTGAGGAATCGTGTGTGTGCACATGGACAAAGAGAAGGCGCAGCAACCAGGTTCCAGCGCCGAAGAAGGCAAAAGGCAAGGTTTCCGGCGCTATCTCCTTCACTCCCCAGTCCTAGTCGCACAAAGCAAGCCGCTAAGCCGGCGACCGGCAAGAGAGCTACAACGAAGCATGCCGAACGGAGAAAATAGCAGCAGCGCATCTGTTCACACCTTGTTTCTGCCATGTGCTTGAACGCCAAGACGTTCGCGCTTCTGTGAGATGAAAGACGTCCTTCTGCATATGTGGTTGCTCACACCGGTGCACTTGTTAGTGTATCCATTCAGTCCTGGGCTGCGGGGCATTCAGAAGTGGCTCTGTGGAGACGTCTGCATAGAGGCAGCTGTCAGAACACGCACACTCGATTGTTCACCAAAACATATGCAGACGCGTCCTTAGCCTGTAGATTTGGATGCACAGAGTTCCCTGTGTTCGCAAGAGACAAGGGAATCGCGTCTGTACGCACAGAAGCAATAGCGGACCGTTTCCCTCGGAGCGAACGCGAAAGAGCCGTCTATATACTCGCAGACACGGGAACGTGCCTCAATGCGGTCACAGAGGCAGCAGCTTTTGCACAGATGCTCTGGTGATTCTGGCACTTTCCACGCACACTCCTGAAAGTCGCGCACACTGCTGTTCACTCGCTAAACGACCTCTTGGGAAACACGTCTCCGGTCGATGGACCGCTCAGATTGCTTCTCGTGTAACTGTGATCTGTGTCAGCGCAGGGAATCCGTCTCTGTTGAGCAGATGTCAATCCTGCCTCGCTTTTGCTTTGTTGCCTCTACCAAGATGATTTCCCGTTTCTCTCTTCACTGGAGCACGCAGACACAGCCAACGCACATCAAGTGTCAAGAGACACACTCTGCTGAGCTCAACGCTTGTGCAGATGCACATGTGCGACGAAGTCAACACACGTGCTTGTGGAGAGAAAGAAAGGGACTCCCAGGCGTGTGGAGCGACGGGGAGAAAGAGCGGGCGCTGAGGAACACAGTTTCAAACAGACTGTCTCCACACAAACAGGCACCTGTCTGCAGGTATCCTAGATCTTGATTCTTGAACTTGAGGAAACACGCGTCTGAGCAAAACTCCCAAACGCTTCCAGGAAAGACACACGCTCTCCCACAAGCACACAAGTGTTTGCCCTCAGCTATAGATCAGGGACAAGCTTGTGAAGAGATGCCCTGCTATTCTTTCGCCTTATGGCATCATGTGTTTCGTTTCTCTTGGAGATCGATTGTTAAACGTCTTTCCTCGGGCGACTGTGAAGCATTTGCCAGCGGAGGAGAAGTAGCACGGAGCAGCATTCAGTACTGCCTACGAGTGTCTTTGCTACCCTACTAGCGGAGCTCCAAGAACAGGCACACATCTTCAGGTACCTTCCAAATGTGGATTCCCCTGCAGCCCCGTAGGCGGGCGTGCAGTACGCCAACCATCAACGGACGTTTTTCCCCTCAAGCCTGTCAGGACGTTGCTCGTCCGTCTTTCCCTCAATAGATGGGAGTAGGCGCGCTTGCGGATGTGTGCGTGTGTGTGGCCACGCGTTTGCTTAGGCATCAGTGTGTGAAAAGGTAGGTGCTTTTCTCTAGCTGCGTGTGCGTGCACGTGGTGCTGGGTGCACATCCCTGGGTGCTCGAGGTAAGGTTTCTGCATGGTTTTCGCTGAGGAATCGTGTGTGTGCACATGGACAAAGAGAAGGCGCAGCAACCAGGTTCCAGCGCCGAAGAAGGCAAAAGGCAAGGTTTCCGGCGCTATCTCCTTCACTCCCCAGTCCTAGTCGCGCAAAGCAAGCCGCTAAGCCGGCGACCGGCAAGAGAGCTACAACGAAGCATGCCGAACGGAGAAAATAGCAGCAGCGCATCTGTTCACACCTTGTTTCTGCCATGTGCTTGAACGCCAAGACGTTCGCGCTTCTGTGAGATGAAAGACGTCCTTCTGCATATGTGGTTGCTCACACCGGTGCACTTGTTAGTGTATCCATTCAGTCCTGGGCTGCGGGGCATTCAGAAGTGGCTCTGTGGAGACGTCTGCATAGAGGCAGCTGTCAGAACACGCACACTCGATTGTTCACCAAAACATATGCAGACGCGTCCTTAGCCTGTAGATTTGGATGCACACAGTTCCCTGTGTTCGCAAGAGACAAGGGAATCGCGTCTGTACGCACAGAAGCAATAGCGGACCGTTTCCCTCGGAGCGAACGCGAAAGAGCCGTCTATATACTCGCAGACACGGGAACGTGCCTCAATGCGGTCACAGAGGCAGCAGCTTTTGCACAGATGCTCTGGTGATTCTGGCACTTTCCACGCACACTCCTGAAAGTCGCGCACACTGCTGTTCACTCGCTAAACGACCTCTTGGGAAACACGTCTCCGGTCGATGGACCGCTCAGATTGCTTCTCGTGTAACTGTGAACTGTGTCAGCGCAGGGAATCCGTCTCTGTTGAGCAGATGTCAATCCTGCCTCGCTTTTGCTTTGTTGCCTCTACCAAGATGATTTCCCGTTTCTCTCTTCACTGGAGCACGCAGACACAGCCAACGCACATCAAGTGTCAAGAGACACACTCTGCTGAGCTCAACGCTTGTGCAGATGCACATGTGCGACGAAGTCAACACACGTGCTTGTGGAGAGAAAGAAAGGGACTCCCAGGCGTGTGGAGCGACGGGGAGAAAGAGCGGGCGCTGAGGAACACAGTTTCAAACAGACTGTCTCCACACAAACAGGCACCTGTCTGCAGGTATCCTAGATCTTGATTCTTGAACTTGAGGAAACACGCGTCTGAGCAAAACTCCCAAACGCTTCCAGGAAAGACACAGGCTCTCCCACAAGCACACAAGTGTTTGCCCTCAGCTATAGATCAGGGACAAGCTTGTGAAGAGATGCCCTGCTATTCTTTCGCCTTATGGCATCATGTGTTTCGTTTCTCTTGGAGATCGATTGTTAAACGTCTTTCCTCGGGCGACTGTGAAGCATTTGCCAGCGGAGGAGAAGTAGCACGGAGCAGCATTCAGTACTGCCTACGAGTGTCTTTGCTACCCTACTAGCGGAGCTCCAAGAACAGGCACACATCTTCAGGTACCTTCCAAATGTGGATTCCCCTGCAGCCCCGTAGGCGGGCGTGCAGTACGCCAACCATCAACGGACGTTTTTCCCCTCAAGCCTGTCAGGACGTTGCTCGTCCGTCTTTCCCTCAATAGATGGGAGTAGGCGCGCTTGCGGATGTGTGCGTGTGTGTGGCCACGCGTTTGCTTAGGCATCAGTGTGTGAAAAGGTAGGTGCTTTTCTCTAGCTGCGTGTGCGTGCACGTGGTGCTGGGTGCACATCCCTGGGTGCTCGAGGTAAGGTTTCTGCATGGTTTTCGCTGAGGAATCGTGTGTGTGCACATGGACAAAGAGAAGGCGCAGCAACCAGGTTCCAGCGCCGAAGAAGGCAAAAGGCAAGGTTTCCGGCGCTATCTCCTTCACTCCCCAGTCCTAGTCGCGCAAAGCAAGCCGCTAAGCCGGCGACCGGCAAGAGAGCTACAACGAAGCATGCCGAACGGAGAAAATAGCAGCAGCGCATCTGTTCACACCTTGTTTCTGCCATGTGCTTGAACGCCAAGACGTTCGCGCTTCTGTGAGATGAAAGACGTCCTTCTGCATATGTGGTTGCTCACACCGGTGCACTTGTTAGTGTATCCATTCAGTCCTGGGCTGCGGGGCATTCAGAAGTGGCTCTGTGGAGACGTCTGCATAGAGGCAGCTGTCACAACACGCACACTCGATTGTTCACCAAAACATATGCAGACGCGTCCTTAGCCTGTAGATTTGGATGCACACAGTTCCCTGTGTTCGCAAGAGACAAGGGAATCGCGTCTGTACGCGCAGAAGCAATAGCGGACCGTTTCCCTCGGAGCGAACGCGAAAGAGCCGTCTATATACTCGCAGACACGGGAACGTGCCTCAATGCGGTCACAGAGGCAGCAGCTTTTGCACAGATGCTCTGGTGATTCTGGCACTTTCCACGCACACTCCTGAAAGTCGCGCACACTGCTGTTCACTCGCTAAACGACCTCTTGGGAAACACGTCTCCGGTCGATGGACCGCTCAGATTGCTTCTCGTGTAACTGTGAACTGTGTCAGCGCAGGGAATCCGTCTCTGTTGAGCAGATGTCAATCCTGCCTCGCTTTTGCTTTGTTGCCTCTACCAAGACGATTTCCCGTTTCTCTCTTCACTGGAGCACGCAGACACAGCCAACGCACATCAAGTGTCAAGAGACACACTCTGCTGAGCTCAACGCTTGTGCAGATGCACATGTGCGACGAAGTCAACACACGTGCTTGTGGAGAGAAAGAAAGGGACTCCCAGGCGTGTGGAGCGACGGGGAGAAAGAGCGGGCGCTGAGGAACACAGTTTCAAACAGACTGTCTCCACACAAACAGGCACCTGTCTGCAGGTATCCTAGATCTTGATTCTTGAACTTGAGGAAACACGCGTCTGAGCAAAACTCCCAAACGCTTCCAGGAAAGACACAGGCTCTCCCACAAGCACACAAGTGTTTGCCCTCAGCTATAGATCAGGGACAAGCTTATGAAGAGATGCCCTGCTATTCTTTCGCCTTATGGCATCATGTGTTTCGTTTCTCTTGGAGATCGATTGTTAAACGTCTTTCCTCGGGCGACTGTGAAGCATTTGCCAGCGGAGGAGAAGTAGCACGGAGCAGCATTCAGTACTGCCTACGAGTGTCTTTGCTACCCTACTAGCGGAGCTCCAAGAACAGGCACACATCTTCAGGTACCTTCCAAATGTGGATTCCCCTGCAGCCCCGTAGGCGGGCGTGCAGTACGCCAACCATCGACGGACGTTTTTCCCCTCAAGCCTGTCAGGACGTTGCTCGTCCGTCTTTCCCTCAATAGATGGGAGTAGGCGCGCTTGCGGATGTGTGCGTGTGTGTGGCCACGCGTTTGCTTAGGCATCAGTGTGTGAAAAGGTAGGTGCTTTTCTCTAGCTGCGTGTGCGTGCACGTGGTGCTGGGTGCACATCCCTGGGTGCTCGTGGAAAGGTTTCTGCATGGTTTTCGCTGAGGAATCGTGTGTGTGCACATGGACAAAGAGAAGGCGCAGCAACCAGGTTCCAGCGCCGAAGAAGGCAAAAGGCAAGGTTTCCGGCGCTATCTCCTTCTCTCCGCAGACCTAGTCGCGCAAAGCAAGCCGCTAAGCCGGCGACCGGCAAGAGATCTACAACGAAGCATGCCGAACGGAGAAAATAGCAGCAGCGCATCTGTTCACACCTTGTTTCTGCCATGTGCTTGAACGCCAAGACGTTCGCGCTTCTGTGAGATGAAAGACGTCCTTCTGCATATGTGGTTGCTCACACCGGTGCACTTGTTAGTGTATCCATTCAGTCCTGGGCTGCGGGGCATTCAGAAGTGGCTCTGTGGAGACGTCTGCATAGAGGCAGCTGTCAGAACACGCACACTCGATTGTTCACCAAAACATATGCAGACGCGTCCTTAGCCTGTAGATTTGGATGCACACAGTTCCCTGTGTTCGCAAGAGACAAGGGAATCGCGTCTGTACGCACAGAAGCAATAGCGGACCGTTTCCCTCGGAGCGAACGCGAAAGAGCCGTCTATATACTCGCAGACACGGGAACGTGCCTCAATGCGGTCACAGAGGCAGCAGCTTTTGCACAGATGCTCTGGTGATTCTGGCACTTTCCACGCACACTCCTGAAAGTCGCGCACACTGCTGTTCACTCGCTAAACGACCTCTTGGGAAACACGTCTCCGGTCGATGGACCGCTCAGATTGCTTCTCGTGTAACTGTGAACTGTGTCAGCGCAGGGAATCCGTCTCTGTTGAGCAGATGTCAATCCTGCCTCGCTTTTGCTTTGTTGCCTCTACCAAGATGATTTCCCGTTTCTCTCTTCACTGGAGCACGCAGACACAGCCAACGCACATCAAGTGTCAAGAGACACACTCTGCTGAGCTCAACGCTTGTGCAGATGCACATGTGCGACGAAGTCAACACACGTGCTTGTGGAGAGAAAGAAAGGGACTCCCAGGCGTGTGGAGCGACGGGGAGAAAGAGCGGGCGCTGAGGAACACAGTTTCAAACAGACTGTCTCCACACAAACAGGCACCTGTCTGCAGGTATCCTAGATCTTGATTCTTGAACTTGAGGAAACACGCGTCTGAGCAAAACTCCCAAACGCTTCCAGGAAAGACACAGGCTCTCCCACAAGCACACAAGTGTTTGCCCTCAGCTATAGATCAGGGACAAGCTTGTGAAGAGATGCCCTGCTATTCTTTCGCCTTATGGCATCATGTGTTTCGTTTCTCTTGGAGATCGATTGTTAAACGTCTTTCCTCGGGCGACTGTGAAGCATTTGCCAGCGGAGGAGAAGTAGCACGGAGCAGCATTCAGTACTGCCTACGAGTGTCTTTGCTACCCTACTAGCGGAGCTCCAAGAACAGGCACACATCTTCAGGTACCTTCCAAATGTGGATTCCCCTGCAGCCCCGTAGGCGGGCGTGCAGTACGCCAACCATCAACGGACGTTTTTCCCCTCAAGCCTGTCAGGACGTTGCTCGTCCGTCTTTCCCTCAATAGATGGGAGTAGGCGCGCTTGCGGATGTGTGCGTGTGTGTGGCCACGCGTTTGCTTAGGCATCAGTGTGTGAAAAGGTAGGTGCTTTTCTCTAGCTGCGTGTGCGTGCACGTGGTGCTGGGTGCACATCCCTGGGTGCTCGAGGTAAGGTTTCTGCATGGTTTTCGCTGAGGAATCGTGTGTGTGCACATGGACAAAGAGAAGGCGCAGCAACCAGGTTCCAGCGCCGAAGAAGGCAAAAGGCAAGGTTTCCGGCGCTATCTCCTTCACTCCCCAGTCCTAGTCGCGCAAAGCAAGCCGCTAAGCCGGCGACCGGCAAGAGAGCTACAACGAAGCATGCCGAACGGAGAAAATAGCAGCAGCGCATCTGTTCACACCTTGTTTCTGCCATGTGCTTGAACGCCAAGACGTTCGCGCTTCTGTGAGATGAAAGACGTCCTTCTGCATATGTGGTTGCTCACACCGGTGCACTTGTTAGTGTATCCATTCAGTCCTGGGCTGCGGGGCATTCAGAAGTGGCTCTGTGGAGACGTCTGCATAGAGGCAGCTGTCACAACACGCACACTCGATTGTTCACCAAAACATATGCAGACGCGTCCTTAGCCTGTAGATTTGGATGCACACAGTTCCCTGTGTTCGCAAGAGACAAGGGAATCGCGTCTGTACGCGCAGAAGCAATAGCGGACCGTTTCCCTCGGAGCGAACGCGAAAGAGCCGTCTATATACTCGCAGACACGGGAACGTGCCTCAATGCGGTCACAGAGGCAGCAGCTTTTGCACAGATGCTCTGGTGATTCTGGCACTTTCCACGCACACTCCTGAAAGTCGCGCACACTGCTGTTCACTCGCTAAACGACCTCTTGGGAAACACGTCTCCGGTCGATGGACCGCTCAGATTGCTTCTCGTGTAACTGTGAACTGTGTCAGCGCAGGGAATCCGTCTCTGTTGAGCAGATGTCAATCCTGCCTCGCTTTTGCTTTGTTGCCTCTACCAAGACGATTTCCCGTTTCTCTCTTCACTGGAGCACGCAGACACAGCCAACGCACATCAAGTGTCAAGAGACACACTCTGCTGAGCTCAACGCTTGTGCAGATGCACATGTGCGACGAAGTCAACACACGTGCTTGTGGAGAGAAAGAAAGGGACTCCCAGGCGTGTGGAGCGACGGGGAGAAAGAGCGGGCGCTGAGGAACACAGTTTCAAACAGACTGTCTCCACACAAACAGGCACCTGTCTGCAGGTATCCTAGATCTTGATTCTTGAACTTGAGGAAACACGCGTCTGAGCAAAACTCCCAAACGCTTCCAGGAAAGACACAGGCTCTCCCACAAGCACACAAGTGTTTGCCCTCAGCTATAGATCAGGGACAAGCTTATGAAGAGATGCCCTGCTATTCTTTCGCCTTATGGCATCATGTGTTTCGTTTCTCTTGGAGATCGATTGTTAAACGTCTTTCCTCGGGCGACTGTGAAGCATTTGCCAGCGGAGGAGAAGTAGCACGGAGCAGCATTCAGTACTGCCTACGAGTGTCTTTGCTACCCTACTAGCGGAGCTCCAAGAACAGGCACACATCTTCAGGTACCTTCCAAATGTGGATTCCCCTGCAGCCCCGTAGGCGGGCGTGCAGTACGCCAACCATCGACGGACGTTTTTCCCCTCAAGCCTGTCAGGACGTTGCTCGTCCGTCTTTCCCTCAATAGATGGGAGTAGGCGCGCTTGCGGATGTGTGCGTGTGTGTGGCCACGCGTTTGCTTAGGCATCAGTGTGTGAAAAGGTAGGTGCTTTTCTCTAGCTGCGTGTGCGTGCACGTGGTGCTGGGTGCACATCCCTGGGTGCTCGTGGAAAGGTTTCTGCATGGTTTTCGCTGAGGAATCGTGTGTGTGCACATGGACAAAGAGAAGGCGCAGCAACCAGGTTCCAGCGCCGAAGAAGGCAAAAGGCAAGGTTTCCGGCGCTATCTCCTTCTCTCCGCAGACCTAGTCGCGCAAAGCAAGCCGCTAAGCCGGCGACCGGCAAGAGATCTACAACGAAGCATGCCGAACGGAGAAAATAGCAGCAGCGCATCTGTTCACACCTTGTTTCTGCCATGTGCTTGAACGCCAAGACGTTCGCGCTTCTGTGAGATGAAAGACGTCCTTCTGCATATGTGGTTGCTCACACCGGTGCACTTGTTAGTGTATCCATTCAGTCCTGGGCTGCGGGGCATTCAGAAGTGGCTCTGTGGAGACGTCTGCATAGAGGCAGCTGTCAGAACACGCACACTCGATTGTTCACCAAAACATATGCAGACGCGTCCTTAGCCTGTAGATTTGGATGCACACAGTTCCCTGTGTTCGCAAGAGACAAGGGAATCGCGTCTGTACGCACAGAAGCAATAGCGGACCGTTTCCCTCGGAGCGAACGCGAAAGAGCCGTCTATATACTCGCAGACACGGGAACGTGCCTCAATGCGGTCACAGAGGCAGCAGCTTTTGCACAGATGCTCTGGTGATTCTGGCACTTTCCACGCACACTCCTGAAAGTCGCGCACACTGCTGTTCACTCGCTAAACGACCTCTTGGGAAACACGTCTCCGGTCGATGGACCGCTCAGATTGCTTCTCGTGTAACTGTGAACTGTGTCAGCGCAGGGAATCCGTCTCTGTTGAGCAGATGTCAATCCTGCCTCGCTTTTGCTTTGTTGCCTCTACCAAGATGATTTCCCGTTTCTCTCTTCACTGGAGCACGCAGACACAGCCAACGCACATCAAGTGTCAAGAGACACACTCTGCTGAGCTCAACGCTTGTGCAGATGCACATGTGCGACGAAGTCAACACACGTGCTTGTGGAGAGAAAGAAAGGGACTCCCAGGCGTGTGGAGCGACGGGGAGAAAGAGCGGGCGCTGAGGAACACAGTTTCAAACAGACTGTCTCCACACAAACAGGCACCTGTCTGCAGGTATCCTAGATCTTGATTCTTGAACTTGAGGAAACACGCGTCTGAGCAAAACTCCCAAACGCTTCCAGGAAAGACACAGGCTCTCCCACAAGCACACAAGTGTTTGCCCTCAGCTATAGATCAGGGACAAGCTTGTGAAGAGATGCCCTGCTATTCTTTCGCCTTATGGCATCATGTGTTTCGTTTCTCTTGGAGATCGATTGTTAAACGTCTTTCCTCGGGCGACTGTGAAGCATTTGCCAGCGGAGGAGAAGTAGCACGGAGCAGCATTCAGTACTGCCTACGAGTGTCTTTGCTACCCTACTAGCGGAGCTCCAAGAACAGGCACACATCTTCAGGTACCTTCCAAATGTGGATTCCCCTGCAGCCCCGTAGGCGGGCGTGCAGTACGCCAACCATCAACGGACGTTTTTCCCCTCAAGCCTGTCAGGACGTTGCTCGTCCGTCTTTCCCTCAATAGATGGGAGTAGGCGCGCTTGCGGATGTGTGCGTGTGTGTGGCCACGCGTTTGCTTAGGCATCAGTGTGTGAAAAGGTAGGTGCTTTTCTCTAGCTGCGTGTGCGTGCACGTGGTGCTGGGTGCACATCCCTGGGTGCTCGAGGTAAGGTTTCTGCATGGTTTTCGCTGAGGAATCGTGTGTGTGCACATGGACAAAGAGAAGGCGCAGCAACCAGGTTCCAGCGCCGAAGAAGGCAAAAGGCAAGGTTTCCGGCGCTATCTCCTTCACTCCCCAGTCCTAGTCGCGCAAAGCAAGCCGCTAAGCCGGCGACCGGCAAGAGAGCTACAACGAAGCATGCCGAACGGAGAAAATAGCAGCAGCGCATCTGTTCACACCTTGTTTCTGCCATGTGCTTGAACGCCAAGACGTTCGCGCTTCTGTGAGATGAAAGACGTCCTTCTGCATATGTGGTTGCTCACACCGGTGCACTTGTTAGTGTATCCATTCAGTCCTGGGCTGCGGGGCATTCAGAAGTGGCTCTGTGGAGACGTCTGCATAGAGGCAGCTGTCACAACACGCACACTCGATTGTTCACCAAAACATATGCAGACGCGTCCTTAGCCTGTAGATTTGGATGCACACAGTTCCCTGTGTTCGCAAGAGACAAGGGAATCGCGTCTGTACGCGCAGAAGCAATAGCGGACCGTTTCCCTCGGAGCGAACGCGAAAGAGCCGTCTATATACTCGCAGACACGGGAACGTGCCTCAATGCGGTCACAGAGGCAGCAGCTTTTGCACAGATGCTCTGGTGATTCTGGCACTTTCCACGCACACTCCTGAAAGTCGCGCACACTGCTGTTCACTCGCTAAACGACCTCTTGGGAAACACGTCTCCGGTCGATGGACCGCTCAGATTGCTTCTCGTGTAACTGTGAACTGTGTCAGCGCAGGGAATCCGTCTCTGTTGAGCAGATGTCAATCCTGCCTCGCTTTTGCTTTGTTGCCTCTACCAAGACGATTTCCCGTTTCTCTCTTCACTGGAGCACGCAGACACAGCCAACGCACATCAAGTGTCAAGAGACACACTCTGCTGAGCTCAACGCTTGTGCAGATGCACATGTGCGACGAAGTCAACACACGTGCTTGTGGAGAGAAAGAAAGGGACTCCCAGGCGTGTGGAGCGACGGGGAGAAAGAGCGGGCGCTGAGGAACACAGTTTCAAACAGACTGTCTCCACACAAACAGGCACCTGTCTGCAGGTATCCTAGATCTTGATTCTTGAACTTGAGGAAACACGCGTCTGAGCAAAACTCCCAAACGCTTCCAGGAAAGACACAGGCTCTCCCACAAGCACACAAGTGTTTGCCCTCAGCTATAGATCAGGGACAAGCTTATGAAGAGATGCCCTGCTATTCTTTCGCCTTATGGCATCATGTGTTTCGTTTCTCTTGGAGATCGATTGTTAAACGTCTTTCCTCGGGCGACTGTGAAGCATTTGCCAGCGGAGGAGAAGTAGCACGGAGCAGCATTCAGTACTGCCTACGAGTGTCTTTGCTACCCTACTAGCGGAGCTCCAAGAACAGGCACACATCTTCAGGTACCTTCCAAATGTGGATTCCCCTGCAGCCCCGTAGGCGGGCGTGCAGTACGCCAACCATCGACGGACGTTTTTCCCCTCAAGCCTGTCAGGACGTTGCTCGTCCGTCTTTCCCTCAATAGATGGGAGTAGGCGCGCTTGCGGATGTGTGCGTGTGTGTGGCCACGCGTTTGCTTAGGCATCAGTGTGTGAAAAGGTAGGTGCTTTTCTCTAGCTGCGTGTGCGTGCACGTGGTGCTGGGTGCACATCCCTGGGTGCTCGTGGAAAGGTTTCTGCATGGTTTTCGCTGAGGAATCGTGTGTGTGCACATGGACAAAGAGAAGGCGCAGCAACCAGGTTCCAGCGCCGAAGAAGGCAAAAGGCAAGGTTTCCGGCGCTATCTCCTTCTCTCCGCAGACCTAGTCGCGCAAAGCAAGCCGCTAAGCCGGCGACCGGCAAGAGATCTACAACGAAGCATGCCGAACGGAGAAAATAGCAGCAGCGCATCTGTTCACACCTTGTTTCTGCCATGTGCTTGAACGCCAAGACGTTCGTGCTTCTGTGAGATGAAAGACGTCCTTCTGCATATGTGGTTGCTCACACCGGTGCACTTGTTAGTGTATCCATTCAGTCCTGGGCTGCGGGGCATTCAGAAGTGGCTCTGTGGAGACGTCTGCATAGAGGCAGCTGTCAGAACACGCACACTCGATTGTTCACCAAAACATATGCAGACGCGTCCTTAGCCTGTAGATTTGGATGCACAGAGTTCCCTGTGTTCGCAAGAGACAAGGGAATCGCGTCTGTACGCACAGAAGCAATAGCGGACCGTTTCCCTCGGAGCGAACGCGAAAGAGCCGTCTATATACTCGCAGACACGGGAACGTGCCTCAATGCGGTCACAGAGGCAGCAGCTTTTGCACAGATGCTCTGGTGATTCTGGCACTTTCCAGGCACACTCCTGAAAGTCGCGCACACTGCTGTTCACTCGCTAAACGACCTCTTGGGAAACACGTCTCCGGTCGACGGACCGCTCAGATTGCTTCTCGTGTAACTGTGAACTGTGTCAGCGCAGGGAATCCGTCTCTGTTGAGCAGATGTCAATCCTGCCTCGCTTTTGCTTTGTTGCCTCTACCAAGATGATTTCCCGTTTCTCTCTTCACTGGAGCAGGCAGACACAGCCAACGCACATCAAGTGTCAAGAGACACGCTCTGCTGAGCTCAACGCTTGTGCAGATGCACATGTGCGACGAAGTCAACACACGTGCTTGTGGAGAGAAAGAAAGGGACTCCCAGGCGTGTGGAGCGACGGGGAGAAAGAGCGGGCGCTGAGGAACACAGTTTCAAACAGACTGTCTCCACACAAACAGACACCTGTCTGCAGGTATCCTAGATCTTGATTCTTGAACTTGAGGAAACACGCGTCTGAGCAAAACTCCCAAACGCTTCCAGGAAAGACACAGGCTCTCCCACAAGCACACAGGTGTTTGCCCTCAGCTATAGATCAGGGACAAGCTTGTGAAGAGATGCCCTGCTATTCTTTCGCCTTATGGCATCATGTGTTTCGTTTCTCTTGGAGATCGATTGTTAAACGTCTTTCCTCCGGCGACTGTGAAGCATTTGCCAGCGGAGGAGAAGTAGCACGGAGCAGCATTCAGTACTGCCTACGAGTGTCTTTGCTACCCTACTAGCGGAGCTCCAAGAACAGGCACACATCTTCAGGTACCTTCCAAATGTGGATTCCCCTGCAGCCCCGTAGGCGGGCGTGCAGTACGCCAACCATCAACGGACGTTTTTCCCCTCAAGCCTGTCAGGACGTTGCTCGTCCGTCTTTCCCTCAATAGATGGGAGTAGGCGCGCTTGCGGATGTGTGCGTGTGTGTGGCCACGCGTTTGCTTAGGCATCAGTGTGTGAAAAGGTAGGTGCTTTTCTCTAGCTGCGTGTGCGTGCACGTGGTGCTGGGTGCACATCCCTGGGTGCTCGAGGTAAGGTTTCTGCATGGTTTTCGCTGAGGAATCGTGTGTGTGCACATGGACAAAGAGAAGGCGCAGCAACCAGGTTCCAGCGCCGAAGAAGGCAAAAGGCAAGGTTTCCGGCGCTATCTCCTTCACTCCCCAGTCCTAGTCGCGCAAAGCAAGCCGCTAAGCCGGCGACCGGCAAGAGAGCTACAACGAAGCATGCCGAACGGAGAAAATAGCAGCAGCGCATCTGTTCACACCTTGTTTCTGCCATGTGCTTGAACGCCAAGACGTTCGCGCTTCTGTGAGATGAAAGACGTCCTTCTGCATCTGTGGTTGCTCACACCGGTGCACTTGTTAGTGTATCCATTCAGTCCTGGGCTGCGGGGCATTCAGAAGTGGCTCTGTGGAGACGTCTGCATAGAGGCAGCTGTCAGAACACGCACACTCTATTGTTCACCAAAACATATGCAGACGCGTCCTTAGCCTGTAGATTTGGATGCACAGAGTTCCCTGTGTTCGCAAGAGACAAGGGAATCGCGTCTGTACGCACAGAAGCAATAGCGGACCGTTTCCCTCGGAGTGAACGCGAAAGAGCCGTCTATATACTCGCAGACACGGGAACGTGCCTCAATGCGGTCACAGAGGCAGCAGCTTTTGCACAGATGCTCTGGTGATTCTGGCACTTTCCACGCACACTCCTGAAAGTCGCGCACACTGCTGTTCACTCGCTAAACGACCTCTTGGGAAACACGTCTCCGGTCGATGGACCGCTCAGATTGCTTCTCGTGTAACTGTGAACTGTGTCAGCGCAGGGAATCCGTCTCTGTTGAGCAGATGTCAATCCTGCCTCGCTTTTGCTTTGTTGCCTCTACCAAGATGATTTCCCGTTTCTCTCTTCACTGGAGCACGCAGACACAGCCAACGCACATCAAGTGTCAAGAGACACGCTCTGCTGAGCTCAACGCTTGTGCAGATGCACATGTGCGACGAAGTCAACACACGTGCTTGTGGAGAGAAAGAAAGGGACTCCCAGGCGTGTGGAGCGACGGGGAGAAAGAGCGGGCGCTGAGGAACACAGTTTCAAACAGACTGTCTCCACACAAACAGGCACCTGTCTGCAGGTATCCTAGATCTTGATTCTTGAACTTGAGGAAACACGCGTCTGAGCAAAACTCCCAAACGCTTCCAGGAAAGACACAGGCTCTCCCACAAGCACACAAGTGTTTGCCCTCAGCTATAGATCAGGGACAAGCTTGTGAAGAGATGCCCTGCTATTCTTTCGCCTTATGGCATCATGTGTTTCGTTTCTCTTGGAGATCGATTGTTAAACGTCTTTCCTCGGGCGACTGTGAAGCATTTGCCAGCGGAGGAGAAGTAGCACGGAGCAGCATTCAGTACTGCCTACGAGTGTCTTTGCTACCCTACTAGCGGAGCTCCAAGAACAGGCACACATCTTCAGGTACCTTCCAAATGTGGATTCCCCTGCAGCCCCGTAGGCGGGCGTGCAGTACGCCAACCATCAACGGACGTTTTTCCCCTCAAGCCTGTCAGGACGTTGCTCGTCCGTCTTTCCCTCAATAGATGGGAGTAGGCGCGCTTGCGGATGTGTGCGTGTGTGTGGCCACGCGTTTGCTTAGGCATCAGTGTGTGAAAAGGTAGGTGCTTTTCTCTAGCTGCGTGTGCGTGCACGTGGTGCTGGGTGCACATCCCTGGGTGCTCGAGGTAAGGTTTCTGCATGGTTTTCGCTGAGGAATCGTGTGTGTGCACATGGACAAAGAGAAGGCGCAGCAACCAGGTTCCAGCGCCGAAGAAGGCAAAAGGCAAGGTTTCCGGCGCTATCTCCTTCACTCCCCAGTCCTAGTCGCGCAAAGCAAGCCGCTAAGCCGGCGACCGGCAAGAGAGCTACAACGAAGCATGCCGAACGGAGAAAATAGCAGCAGCTCATCTGTTCACACCTTGTTTCTGCCATGTGCTTGAACGCCAAGACGTTCGCGCTTCTGTGAGATGAAAGACGTCCTTCTGCATCTGTGGTTGCTCACACCGGTGCACTTGTTAGTGTATCCATTCAGTCCTGGGCTGCGGGGCATTCAGAAGTGGCTCTGTGGAGACGTCTGCATAGAGGCAGCTGTCAGAACACGCACACTCGATTGTTCACCAAAACATATGCAGACGCGTCCTTAGCCTGTAGATTTGGATGCACAGAGTTCCCTGTGTTCGCAAGAGACAAGGGAATCGCGTCTGTACGCACAGAAGCAATAGCGGACCGTTTCCCTCGGAGTGAACGCGAAGAGCCGTCTATGTACTCGGAGACACGGGAACGTGCCTCAATGCGGTCACAGAGGCAGCAGCTTTTGCACAGATGCTCTGGTGATTCTGGCACTTTCCAGGCACACTCCTGAAAGTCGCGCACACTGCTGTTCACTCGCTAAACGACCTCTTGGGAAACACGTCTCCGGTCGACGGACCGCTCAGATTGCTTCTCGTGTAACTGTGAACTGTGTCAGCGCAGGGAATCCGTCTCTGTTGAGCAGATGTCAATCCTGCCTCGCTTTTGCTTTGTTGCCTCTACCAAGATGATTTCCCGTTTCTCTCTTCACTGGAGCACGCAGACACAGCCAACGCACATCAAGTGTCAAGAGACACGCTCTGCTGAGCTCAACGCTTGTGCAGATGCACATGTGCGACGAAGTCAACACACGTGCTTGTGGAGAGAAAGAAAGGGACTCCCAGGCGTGTGGAGCGACGGGGAGAAAGAGCGGGCGCTGAGGAACACAGTTTCAAACAGACTGTCTCCACACAAACAGGCACCTGTCTGCAGGTATCCTAGATCTTGATTCTTGAACTTGAGGAAACACGCGTCTGAGCAAAACTCCCAAACGCTTCCAGGAAAGACACAGGCTCTCCCACAAGCACACAAGTGTTTGCCCTCAGCTATAGATCAGGGACAAGCTTGTGAAGAGATGCCCTGCTATTCTTTCGCCTTATGGCATCATGTGTTTCGTTTCTCTTGGAGATCGATTGTTAAACGTCTTTCCTCGGGCGACTGTGAAGCATTTGCCAGCGGAGGAGAAGTAGCACGGAGCAGCATTCAGTACTGCCTACGAGTGTCTTTGCTACCCTACTAGCGGAGCTCCAAGAACAGGCACACATCTTCAGGTACCTTCCAAATGTGGATTCCCCTGCAGCCCCGTAGGCGGGCGTGCAGTACGCCAACCATCAACGGACGTTTTTCCCCTCAAGCCTGTCAGGACGTTGCTCGTCCGTCTTTCCCTCAATAGATGGGAGTAGGCGCGCTTGCGGATGTGTGCGTGTGTGTGGCCACGCGTTTGCTTAGGCATCAGTGTGTGAAAAGGTAGGTGCTTTTCTCTAGCTGCGTGTGCGTGCACGTGGTGCTGGGTGCACATCCCTGGGTGCTCGAGGTAAGGTTTCTGCATGGTTTTCGCTGAGGAATCGTGTGTGTGCACATGGACAAAGAGAAGGCGCAGCAACCAGGTTCCAGCGCCGAAGAAGGCAAAAGGCAAGGTTTCCGGCGCTATCTCCTTCACTCCCCAGTCCTAGTCGCGCAAAGCAAGCCGCTAAGCCGGCGACCGGCAAGAGAGCTACAACGAAGCATGCCGAACGGAGAAAATAGCAGCAGCTCATCTGTTCACACCTTGTTTCTGCCATGTGCTTGAACGCCAAGACGTTCGCGCTTCTGTGAGATGAAAGACGTCCTTCTGCATCTGTGGTTGCTCACACCGGTGCACTTGTTAGTGTATCCATTCAGTCCTGGGCTGCGGGGCATTCAGAAGTGGCTCTGTGGAGACGTCTGCATAGAGGCAGCTGTCAGAACACGCACACTCGATTGTTCACCAAAACATATGCAGACGCGTCCTTAGCCTGTAGATTTGGATGCACAGAGTTCCCTGTGTTCGCAAGAGACAAGGGAATCGCGTCTGTACGCACAGAAGCAATAGCGGACCGTTTCCCTCGGAGTGAACGCGAAGAGCCGTCTATGTACTCGGAGACACGGGAACGTGCCTCAATGCGGTCACAGAGGCAGCAGCTTTTGCACAGATGCTCTGGTGATTCTGGCACTTTCCAGGCACACTCCTGAAAGTCGCGCACACTGCTGTTCACTCGCTAAACGACCTCTTGGGAAACACGTCTCCGGTCGACGGACCGCTCAGATTGCTTCTCGTGTAACTGTGAACTGTGTCAGCGCAGGGAATCCGTCTCTGTTGAGCAGATGTCAATCCTGCCTCGCTTTTGCTTTGTTGCCTCTACCAAGATGATTTCCCGTTTCTCTCTTCACTGGAGCACGCAGACACAGCCAACGCACATCAAGTGTCAAGAGACACGCTCTGCTGAGCTCAACGCTTGTGCAGATGCACATGTGCGACGAAGTCAACACACGTGCTTGTGGAGAGAAAGAAAGGGACTCCCAGGCGTGTGGAGCGACGGGGAGAAAGAGCGGGCGCTGAGGAACACAGTTTCAAACAGACTGTCTCCACACAAACAGGCACCTGTCTGCAGGTATCCTAGATCTTGATTCTTGAACTTGAGGAAACACGCGTCTGAGCAAAACTCCCAAACGCTTCCAGGAAAGACACAGGCTCTCCCACAAGCACACAAGTGTTTGCCCTCAGCTATAGATCAGGGACAAGCTTGTGAAGAGATGCCCTGCTATTCTTTCGCCTTATGGCATCATGTGTTTCGTTTCTCTTGGAGATCGATTGTTAAACGTCTTTCCTCGGGCGACTGTGAAGCATTTGCCAGCGGAGGAGAAGTAGCACGGAGCAGCATTCAGTACTGCCTACGAGTGTCTTTGCTACCCTACTAGCGGAGCTCCAAGAACAGGCACACATCTTCAGGTACCTTCCAAATGTGGATTCCCCTGCAGCCCCGTAGGCGGGCGTGCAGTACGCCAACCATCAACGGACGTTTTTCCCCTCAAGCCTGTCAGGACGTTGCTCGTCCGTCTTTCCCTCAATAGATGGGAGTAGGCGCGCTTGCGGATGTGTGCGTGTGTGTGGCCACGCGTTTGCTTAGGCATCAGTGTGTGAAAAGGTAGGTGCTTTTCTCTAGCTGCGTGTGCGTGCACGTGGTGCTGGGTGCACATCCCTGGGTGCTCGAGGTAAGGTTTCTGCATGGTTTTCGCTGAGGAATCGTGTGTGTGCACATGGACAAAGAGAAGGCGCAGCAACCAGGTTCCAGCGCCGAAGAAGGCAAAAGGCAAGGTTTCCGGCGCTATCTCCTTCACTCCCCAGTCCTAGTCGCGCAAAGCAAGCCGCTAAGCCGGCGACCGGCAAGAGAGCTACAACGAAGCATGCCGAACGGAGAAAATAGCAGCAGCTCATCTGTTCACACCTTGTTTCTGCCATGTGCTTGAACGCCAAGACGTTCGCGCTTCTGTGAGATGAAAGACGTCCTTCTGCATATGTGGTTGCTCACACCGGTGCACTTGTTAGTGTATCCATTCAGTCCTGGGCTGCGGGGCATTCAGAAGTGGCTCTGTGGAGACGTCTGCATAGAGGCAGCTGTCAGAACACGCACACTCGATTGTTCACCAAAACATATGCAGACGCGTCCTTAGCCTGTACATTTGGATGCACAGAGTTCCCTGTGTTCGCAAGAGACAAGGGAATCGCGTCTGTACGCACAGAAGCAATAGCGGACCGTTTCCCTCGGAGCGAACGCGAAAGAGCCGTCTATATACTCGCAGACACGGGAACGTGCCTCAATGCGGTCACAGAGGCAGCAGTTTTTGCACAGATGCTCTGGTGATTCTGGCACTTTCCAGGCACACTCCTGAAAGTCGCGCACACTGCTGTTCACTCGCTAAACGACCTCTTGGGAAACACGTCTCCGGTCGATGGACCGCTCAGATTGCTTCTCGTGTAACTGTGAACTGTGTCAGCGCAGGGAATCCGTCTCTGTTGAGCAGATGTCAATCCTGCCTCGCTTTTGCTTTGTTGCCTCTACCAAGATGATTTCCCGTTTCTCTCTTCACTGGAGCACGCAGACACAGCCAACGCACATCAAGTGTCAAGAGACACACTCTGCTGAGCTCAACGCTTGTGCAGATGCACATGTGCGACGAAGTCAACACACGTGCTTGTGGAGAGAAAGAAAGGGACTCCCAGGCGTGTGGAGCGACGGGGAGAAAGAGCGGGCGCTGAGGAACACAGTTTCAAACAGACTGTCTCCACACAAACAGGCACCTGTCTGCAGGTATCCTAGATCTTGATTCTTGAACTTGAGGAAACACGCGTCTGAGCAAAACTCCCAAACGCTTCCAGGAAAGACACAGGCTCTCCCACAAGCACACAAGTGTTTGCCCTCAGCTATAGATCAGGGACAAGCTTGTGAAGAGATGCCCTGCTATTCTTTCGCCTTATGGCATCATGTGTTTCGTTTCTCTTGGAGATCGATTGTTAAACGTCTTTCCTCGGGCGACTGTGAAGCATTTGCCAGCGGAGGAGAAGTAGCACGGAGCAGCATTCAGTACTGCCTACGAGTGTCTTTGCTACCCTACTAGCGGAGCTCCAAGAACAGGCACACATCTTCAGGTACCTTCCAAATGTGGATTCCCCTGCAGCCCCGTAGGCGGGCGTGCAGTACGCCAACCATCAACGGACGTTTTTCCCCTCAAGCCTGTCAGGACGTTGCTCGTCCGTCTTTCCCTCAATAGATGGGAGTAGGCGCGCTTGCGGATGTGTGCGTGTGTGTGGCCACGCGTTTGCTTAGGCATCAGTGTGTGAAAAGGTAGGTGCTTTTCTCTAGCTGCGTGTGCGTGCACGTGGTGCTGGGTGCACATCCCTGGGTGCTCGAGGTAAGGTTTCTGCATGGTTTTCGCTGAGGAATCGTGTGTGTGCACATGGACAAAGAGAAGGCGCAGCAACCAGGTTCCAGCGCCGAAGAAGGCAAAAGGCAAGGTTTCCGGCGCTATCTCCTTCACTCCCCAGTCCTAGTCGCGCAAAGCAAGCCGCTAAGCCGGCGACCGGCAAGAGAGCTACAACGAAGCATGCCGAACGGAGAAAATAGCAGCAGCGCATCTGTTCACACCTTGTTTCTGCCATGTGCTTGAACGCCAAGACGTTCGCGCTTCTGTGAGATGAAAGACGTCCTTCTGCATCTGTGGTTGCTCACACCGGTGCACTTGTTAGTGTATCCATTCAGTCCTGGGCTGCGGGGCATTCAGAAGTGGCTCTGTGGAGACGTCTGCATAGAGGCAGCTGTCAGAACACGCACACTCGATTGTTCACCAAAACATATGCAGACGCGTCCTTAGCCTGTAGATTTGGATGCACACAGTTCCCTGTGTTCGCAAGAGACAAGGGAATCGCGTCTGTACGCACAGAAGCAATAGCGGACCGTTTCCCTCGGAGTGAACGCGAAGAGCCGTCTATGTACTCGGAGACACGGGAACGTGCCTCAATGCGGTCACAGAGGCAGCAGCTTTTGCACAGATGCTCTGGTGATTCTGGCACTTTCCAGGCACACTCCTGAAAGTCGCGCACACTGCTGTTCACTCGCTAAACGACCTCTTGGGAAACACGTCTCCGGTCGACGGACCGCTCAGATTGCTTCTCGTGTAACTGTGAACTGTGTCAGCGCAGGGAATCCGTCTCTGTTGAGCAGATGTCAATCCTGCCTCGCTTTTGCTTTGTTGCCTCTACCAAGATGATTTCCCGTTTCTCTCTTCACTGGAGCACGCAGACACAGCCAACGCACATCAAGTGTCAAGAGACACGCTCTGCTGAGCTCAACGCTTGTGCAGATGCACATGTGCGACGAAGTCAACACACGTGCTTGTGGAGAGAAAGAAAGGGACTCCCAGGCGTGTGGAGCGACGGGGAGAAAGAGCGGGCGCTGAGGAACACAGTTTCAAACAGACTGTCTCCACACAAACAGGCACCTGTCTGCAGGTATCCTAGATCTTGATTCTTGAACTTGAGGAAACACGCGTCTGAGCAAAACTCCCAAACGCTTCCAGGAAAGACACAGGCTCTCCCACAAGCACACAAGTGTTTGCCCTCAGCTATAGATCAGGGACAAGCTTGTGAAGAGATGCCCTGCTATTCTTTCGCCTTATGGCATCATGTGTTTCGTTTCTCTTGGAGATCGATTGTTAAACGTCTTTCCTCGGGCGACTGTGAAGCATTTGCCAGCGGAGGAGAAGTAGCACGGAGCAGCATTCAGTACTGCCTACGAGTGTCTTTGCTACCCTACTAGCGGAGCTCCAAGAACAGGCACACATCTTCAGGTACCTTCCAAATGTGGATTCCCCTGCAGCCCCGTAGGCGGGCGTGCAGTACGCCAACCATCAACGGACGTTTTTCCCCTCAAGCCTGTCAGGACGTTGCTCGTCCGTCTTTCCCTCAATAGATGGGAGTAGGCGCGCTTGCGGATGTGTGCGTGTGTGTGGCCACGCGTTTGCTTAGGCATCAGTGTGTGAAAAGGTAGGTGCTTTTCTCTAGCTGCGTGTGCGTGCACGTGGTGCTGGGTGCACATCCCTGGGTGCTCGAGGTAAGGTTTCTGCATGGTTTTCGCTGAGGAATCGTGTGTGTGCACATGGACAAAGAGAAGGCGCAGCAACCAGGTTCCAGCGCCGAAGAAGGCAAAAGGCAAGGTTTCCGGCGCTATCTCCTTCACTCCCCAGTCCTAGTCGCGCAAAGCAAGCCGCTAAGCCGGCGACCGGCAAGAGAGCTACAACGAAGCATGCCGAACGGAGAAAATAGCAGCAGCTCATCTGTTCACACCTTGTTTCTGCCATGTGCTTGAACGCCAAGACGTTCGCGCTTCTGTGAGATGAAAGACGTCCTTCTGCATATGTGGTTGCTCACACCGGTGCACTTGTTAGTGTATCCATTCAGTCCTGGGCTGCGGGGCATTCAGAAGTGGCTCTGTGGAGACGTCTGCATAGAGGCAGCTGTCAGAACACGCACACTCGATTGTTCACCAAAACATATGCAGACGCGTCCTTAGCCTGTACATTTGGATGCACAGAGTTCCCTGTGTTCGCAAGAGACAAGGGAATCGCGTCTGTACGCACAGAAGCAATAGCGGACCGTTTCCCTCGGAGCGAACGCGAAAGAGCCGTCTATATACTCGCAGACACGGGAACGTGCCTCAATGCGGTCACAGAGGCAGCAGCTTTTGCACAGATGCTCTGGTGATTCTGGCACTTTCCACGCACACTCCTGAAAGTCGCGCACACTGCTGTTCACTCGCTAAACGACCTCTTGGGAAACACGTCTCCGGTCGATGGACCGCTCAGATTGCTTCTCGTGTAACTGTGAACTGTGTCAGCGCAGGGAATCCGTCTCTGTTGAGCAGATGTCAATCCTGCCTCGCTTTTGCTTTGTTGCCTCTACCAAGATGATTTCCCGTTTCTCTCTTCACTGGAGCACGCAGACACAGCCAACGCACATCAAGTGTCAAGAGACACGCTCTGCTGAGCTCAACGCTTGTGCAGATGCACATGTGCGACGAAGTCAACACACGTGCTTGTGGAGAGAAAGAAAGGGACTCCCAGGCGTGTGGAGCGACGGGGAGAAAGAGCGGGCGCTGAGGAACACAGTTTCAAACAGACTGTCTCCACACAAACAGGCACCTGTCTGCAGGTATCCTAGATCTTGATTCTTGAACTTGAGGAAACACGCGTCTGAGCAAAACTCCCAAACGCTTCCAGGAAAGACACAGGCTCTCCCACAAGCACACAAGTGTTTGCCCTCAGCTATAGATCAGGGACAAGCTTGTGAAGAGATGCCCTGCTATTCTTTCGCCTTATGGCATCATGTGTTTCGTTTCTCTTGGAGATCGATTGTTAAACGTCTTTCCTCGGGCGACTGTGAAGCATTTGCCAGCGGAGGAGAAGTAGCACGGAGCAGCATTCAGTACTGCCTACGAGTGTCTTTGCTACCCTACTAGCGGAGCTCCAAGAACAGGCACACATCTTCAGGTACCTTCCAAATGTGGATTCCCCTGCAGCCCCGTAGGCGGGCGTGCAGTACGCCAACCATCAACGGACGTTTTTCCCCTCAAGCCTGTCAGGACGTTGCTCGTCTGTCTTTCCCTCAATAGATGGGAGTAGGCGCGCTTGCGGATGTGTGCGTGTGTGTGGCCACGCGTTTGCTTAGGCATCAGTGTGTGAAAAGGTAGGTGCTTTTCTCTAGCTGCGTGTGCGTGCACGTGGTGCTGGGTGCACATCCCTGGGTGCTCGAGGTAAGGTTTCTGCATGGTTTTCGCTGAGGAATCGTGTGTGTGCACATGGACAAAGAGAAGGCGCAGCAACCAGGTTCCAGCGCCGAAGAAGGCAAAAGGCAAGGTTTCCGGCGCTATCTCCTTCACTCCCCAGTCCTAGTCGCGCAAAGCAAGCCGCTAAGCCGGCGACCGGCAAGAGAGCTACAACGAAGCATGCCGAACGGAGAAAATAGCAGCAGCTCATCTGTTCACACCTTGTTTCTGCCATGTGCTTGAACGCCAAGACGTTCGCGCTTCTGTGAGATGAAAGACGTCCTTCTGCATCTGTGGTTGCTCACACCGGTGCACTTGTTAGTGTATCCATTCAGTCCTGGGCTGCGGGGCATTCAGAAGTGGCTCTGTGGAGACGTCTGCATAGAGGCAGCTGTCAGAACACGCACACTCGATTGTTCACCAAAACATATGCAGACGCGTCCTTAGCCTGTAGATTTGGATGCACAGAGTTCCCTGTGTTCGCAAGAGACAAGGGAATCGCGTCTGTACGCACAGAAGCAATAGCGGACCGTTTCCCTCGGAGTGAACGCGAAGAGCCGTCTATGTACTCGGAGACACGGGAACGTGCCTCAATGCGGTCACAGAGGCAGCAGCTTTTGCACAGATGCTCTGGTGATTCTGGCACTTTCCAGGCACACTCCTGAAAGTCGCGCACACTGCTGTTCACTCGCTAAACGACCTCTTGGGAAACACGTCTCCGGTCGACGGACCGCTCAGATTGCTTCTCGTGTAACTGTGAACTGTGTCAGCGCAGGGAATCCGTCTCTGTTGAGCAGATGTCAATCCTGCCTCGCTTTTGCTTTGTTGCCTCTACCAAGATGATTTCCCGTTTCTCTCTTCACTGGAGCACGCAGACACAGCCAACGCACATCAAGTGTCAAGAGACACGCTCTGCTGAGCTCAACGCTTGTGCAGATGCACATGTGCGACGAAGTCAACACACGTGCTTGTGGAGAGAAAGAAAGGGACTCCCAGGCGTGTGGAGCGACGGGGAGAAAGAGCGGGCGCTGAGGAACACAGTTTCAAACAGACTGTCTCCACACAAACAGGCACCTGTCTGCAGGTATCCTAGATCTTGATTCTTGAACTTGAGGAAACACGCGTCTGAGCAAAACTCCCAAACGCTTCCAGGAAAGACACAGGCTCTCCCACAAGCACACAAGTGTTTGCCCTCAGCTATAGATCAGGGACAAGCTTGTGAAGAGATGCCCTGCTATTCTTTCGCCTTATGGCATCATGTGTTTCGTTTCTCTTGGAGATCGATTGTTAAACGTCTTTCCTCGGGCGACTGTGAAGCATTTGCCAGCGGAGGAGAAGTAGCACGGAGCAGCATTCAGTACTGCCTACGAGTGTCTTTGCTACCCTACTAGCGGAGCTCCAAGAACAGGCACACATCTTCAGGTACCTTCCAAATGTGGATTCCCCTGCAGCCCCGTAGGCGGGCGTGCAGTACGCCAACCATCAACGGACGTTTTTCCCCTCAAGCCTGTCAGGACGTTGCTCGTCCGTCTTTCCCTCAATAGATGGGAGTAGGCGCGCTTGCGGATGTGTGCGTGTGTGTGGCCACGCGTTTGCTTAGGCATCAGTGTGTGAAAAGGTAGGTGCTTTTCTCTAGCTGCGTGTGCGTGCACGTGGTGCTGGGTGCACATCCCTGGGTGCTCGAGGTAAGGTTTCTGCATGGTTTTCGCTGAGGAATCGTGTGTGTGCACATGGACAAAGAGAAGGCGCAGCAACCAGGTTCCAGCGCCGAAGAAGGCAAAAGGCAAGGTTTCCGGCGCTATCTCCTTCACTCCCCAGTCCTAGTCGCGCAAAGCAAGCCGCTAAGCCGGCGACCGGCAAGAGAGCTACAACGAAGCATGCCGAACGGAGAAAATAGCAGCAGCGCACCTGTTCACACCTTGTTTCTGCCATGTGCTTGAACGCCAAGACGTTCGCGCTTCTGTGAGATGAAAGACGTCCTTCTGCATATGTGGTTGCTCACACCGGTGCACTTGTTAGTGTATCCATTCAGTCCTGGGCTGCGGGGCATTCAGAAGTGGCTCTGTGGAGACGTCTGCATAGAGGCAGCTGTCAGAACACGCACACTCGATTGTTCACCAAAACATATGCAGACGCGTCCTTAGCCTGTACATTTGGATGCACAGAGTTCCCTGTGTTCGCAAGAGACAAGGGAATCGCGTCTGTACGCACAGAAGCAATAGCGGACCGTTTCCCTCGGAGCGAACGCGAAAGAGCCGTCTATATACTCGCAGACACGGGAACGTGCCTCAATGCGGTCACAGAGGCAGCAGCTTTTGCACAGATGCTCTGGTGATTCTGGCACTTTCCAGGCACACTCCTGAAAGTCGCGCACACTGCTGTTCACTCGCTAAACGACCTCTTGGGAAACACGTCTCCGGTCGATGGACCGCTCAGATTGCTTCTCGTGTAACTGTGAACTGTGTCAGCGCAGGGAATCCGTCTCTGTTGAGCAGATGTCAATCCTGCCTCGCTTTTGCTTTGTTGCCTCTACCAAGATGATTTCCCGTTTCTCTCTTCACTGGAGCACGCAGACACAGCCAACGCACATCAAGTGTCAAGAGACACACTCTGCTGAGCTCAACGCTTGTGCAGATGCACATGTGCGACGAAGTCAACACACGTGCTTGTAGAGAGAAAGAAAGGGACTCCCAGGCGTGTGGAGCGACGGGGAGAAAGAGCGGGCGCTGAGGAACACAGTTTCAAACAGACTGTCTCCACACAAACAGGCACCTGTCTGCAGGTATCCTAGATCTTGATTCTTGAACTTGAGGAAACACGCGTCTGAGCAAAACTCCCAAACGCTTCCAGGAAAGACACAGGCTCTCCCACAAGCACACAAGTGTTTGCCCTCAGCTATAGATCAGGGACAAGCTTGTGAAGAGATGCCCTGCTATTCTTTCGCCTTATGGCATCATGTGTTTCGTTTCTCTTGGAGATCGATTGTTAAACGTCTTTCCTCCGGCGACTGTGAAGCATTTGCCAGCGGAGGAGAAGTAGCACGGAGCAGCATTCAGTACTGCCTACGAGTGTCTTTGCTACCCTACTAGCGGAGCTCCAAGAACAGGCACACATCTTCAGGTACCTTCCAAATGTGGATTCCCCTGCAGCCCCGTAGGCGGGCGTGCAGTACGCCAACCATCAACGGACGTTTTTCCCCTCAAGCCTGTCAGGACGTTGCTCGTCCGTCTTTCCCTCAATAGATGGGAGTAGGCGCGCTTGCGGATGTGTGCGTGTGTGTGGCCACGCGTTTGCTTAGGCATCAGTGTGTGAAAAGGTAGGTGCTTTTCTCTAGCTGCGTGTGCGTGCACGTGGTGCTGGGTGCACATCCCTGGGTGCTCGAGGTAAGGTTTCTGCATGGTTTTCGCTGAGGAATCGTGTGTGTGCACATGGACAAAGAGAAGGCGCAGCAACCAGGTTCCAGCGCCGAAGAAGGCAAAAGGCAAGGTTTCCGGCGCTATCTCCTTCACTCCCCAGTCCTAGTCGCGCAAAGCAAGCCGCTAAGCCGGCGACCGGCAAGAGAGCTACAACGAAGCATGCCGAACGGAGAAAATAGCAGCAGCGCATCTGTTCACACCTTGTTTCTGCCATGTGCTTGAACGCCAAGACATTCGCGCTTCTGTGAGATGAAAGACGTCCTTCTGCATATGTGGTTGCTCACACCGGTGCACTTGTTAGTGTATCCATTCAGTCCTGGGCTGCGGGGCATTCAGAAGTGGCTCTGTGGAGACGTCTGCATAGAGGCAGCTGTCAGAACACGCACACTCGATTGTTCACCAAAACATATGCAGACGCGTCCTTAGCCTGTAGATTTGGATGCACAGAGTTCCCTGTGTTCGCAAGAGACAAGGGAATCGCGTCTGTACGCACAGAAGCAGTAGCGGACCGTTTCCCTCGGAGTGAACGCGAAAGAGCCGTCTATATACTCGCAGACACGGGAACGTGCCTCAATGCGGTCACAGAGGCAGCAGCTTTTGCACAGATGCTCTGGTGATTCTGGCACTTTCCAGGCACACTCCTGAAAGTCGCGCACACTGCTGTTCACTCGCTAAACGACCTCTTGGGAAACACGTCTCCGGTCGATGGACCGCTCAGATTGCTTCTCGTGTAACTGTGAACTGTGTCAGCGCAGGGAATCCGTCTCTGTTGAGCAGATGTCAATCCTGCCTCGCTTTTGCTTTGTTGCCTCTACCAAGATGATTTCCCGTTTCTCTCTTCACTGGAGCACGCAGACACAGCCAACGCACATCAAGTGTCAAGAGACACACTCTGCTGAGCTCAACGCTTGTGCAGATGCACATGTGCGACGAAGTCAACACACGTGCTTGTGGAGAGAAAGAAAGGGACTCCCAGGCGTGTGGAGCGACGGGGAGAAAGAGCGGGCGCTGAGGAACACAGTTTCAAACAGACTGTCTCCACACAAACAGGCACCTGTCTGCAGGTATCCTAGATCTTGATTCTTGAACTTGAGGAAACACGCGTCTGAGCAAAACTCCCAAACGCTTCCAGGAAAGACACAGGCTCTCCCACAAGCACACAAGTGTTTGCCCTCAGCTATACATCAGGGACAAGCTTGTGAAGAGATGCCCTGCTATTCTTTCGCCTTATGGCATCATGTGTTTCGTTTCTCTTGGAGATCGATTGTTAAACGTCTTTCCTCGGGCGACTGTGAAGCATTTGCCAGCGGAGGAGAAGTAGCACGGAGCAGCATTCAGTACTGCCTACGAGTGTCTTTGCTACCCTACTAGCGGAGCTCCAAGAGCAGGCACACATCTTCAGGTACCTTCCAAATGTGGATTCCCCTGCAGCCCCGTAGGCGGGCGTGCAGTACGCCAACCATCAACGGACGTTTTTCCCCTCAAGCCTGTCAGGACGTTGCTCGTCCGTCTTTCCCTCAATAGATGGGAGTAGGCGCGCTTGCGGATGTGTGCGTGTGTGTGGCCACGCGTTTGCTTAGGCATCAGTGTGTGAAAAGGTAGGTGCTTTTCTCTAGCTGCGTGTGCGTGCACGTGGTGCTGGGTGCACATCCCTGGGTGCTCGAGGTAAGGTTTCTGCATGGTTTTCGCTGAGGAATCGTGTGTGTGCACATGGACAAAGAGAAGGCGCAGCAACCAGGTTCCAGCGCCGAAGAAGGCAAAAGGCAAGGTTTCCGGCGCTATCTCCTTCACTCCCCAGTCCTAGTCGCGCAAAGCAAGCCGCTAAGCCGGCGACCGGCAAGAGAGCTACAACGAAGCATGCCGAACGGAGAAAATAGCAGCAGCGCATCTGTTCACACCTTGTTTCTGCCATGTGCTTGAACGCCAAGACGTTCGCGCTTCTGTGAGATGAAAGACGTCCTTCTGCATATGTGGTTGCTCACACCGGTGCACTTGTTAGTGTATCCATTCAGTCCTGGGCTGCGGGGCATTCAGAAGTGGCTCTGTGGAGACGTCTGCATAGAGGCAGCTGTCAGAACACGCACACTCGATTGTTCACCAAAACATATGCAGACGCGTCCTTAGCCTGTAGATTTGGATGCACAGAGTTCCCTGTGTTCGCAAGAGACAAGGGAATCGCGTCTGTACGCACAGAAGCAATAGCGGACCGTTTCCCTCGGAGCGAACGCGAAAGAGCCGTCTATATACTCGCAGACACGGGAACGTGCCTCAATGCGGTCACAGAGGCAGCAGCTTTTGCACAGATGCTCTGGTGATTCTGGCACTTTCCACGCACACTCCTGAAAGTCGCGCACACTGCTGTTCACTCGCTAAACGACCTCTTGGGAAACACGTCTCCGGTCGATGGACCGCTCAGATTGCTTCTCGTGTAACTGTGAACTGTGTCAGCGCAGGGAATCCGTCTCTGTTGAGCAGATGTCAATCCTGCCTCGCTTTTGCTTTGTTGCCTCTACCAAGATGATTTCCCGTTTCTCTCTTCACTGGAGCACGCAGACACAGCCAACGCACATCAAGTGTCAAGAGACACAACTCTGCTGAGCTCAACGCTTGTGCAGATGCACATGTGCGACGAAGTCAACACACGTGCTTGTGGAGAGAAAGAAAGGGACTCCCAGGCGTGTGGAGCGACGGGGAGAAAGAGCGGGCGCTGAGGAACACAGTTTCAAACAGACTGTCTCCACACAAACAGGCACCTGTCTGCAGGTATCCTAGATCTTGATTCTTGAACTTGAGGAAACACGCGTCTGAGCAAAACTCCCAAACGCTTCCAGGAAAGACACAGGCTCTCCCACAAGCACACAAGTGTTTGCCCTCAGCTATAGATCAGGGACAAGCTTGTGAAGAGATGCCCTGCTATTCTTTCGCCTTATGGCATCATGTGTTTCGTTTCTCTTGGAGATCGATTGTTAAACGTCTTTCCTCGGGCGACTGTGAAGCATTTGCCAGCGGAGGAGAAGTAGCACGGAGCAGCATTCAGTACTGCCTACGAGTGTCTTTGCTACCCTACTAGCGGAGCTCCAAGAACAGGCACACATCTTCAGGTACCTTCCAAATGTGGATTCCCCTGCAGCCCCGTAGGCGGGCGTGCAGTACGCCAACCATCAACGGACGTTTTTCCCCTCAAGCCTGTCAGGACGTTGCTCGTCCGTCTTTCCCTCAATAGATGGGAGTAGGCGCGCTTGCGGATGTGTGCGTGTGTGTGGCCACGCGTTTGCTTAGGCATCAGTGTGTGAAAAGGTAGGTGCTTTTCTCTAGCTGCGTGTGCGTGCACGTGGTGCTGGGTGCACATCCCTGGGTGCTCGAGGTAAGGTTTCTGCATGGTTTTCGCTGAGGAATCGTGTGTGTGCACATGGACAAAGAGAAGGCGCAGCAACCAGGTTCCAGCGCCGAAGAAGGCAAAAGGCAAGGTTTCCGGCGCTATCTCCTTCACTCCCCAGTCCTAGTCGCGCAAAGCAAGCCGCTAAGCCGGCGACCGGCAAGAGAGCTACAACGAAGCATGCCGAACGGAGAAAATAGCAGCAGCTCATCTGTTCACACCTTGTTTCTGCCATGTGCTTGAACGCCAAGACGTTCGCGCTTCTGTGAGATGAAAGACGTCCTTCTGCATATGTGGTTGCTCACACCGGTGCACTTGTTAGTGTATCCATTCAGTCCTGGGCTGCGGGGCATTCAGAAGTGGCTCTGTGGAGACGTCTGCATAGAGGCAGCTGTCAGAACACGCACACTCGATTGTTCACCAAAACATATGCAGACGCGTCCTTAGCCTGTAGATTTGGATGCACAGAGTTCCCTGTGTTCGCAAGAGACAAGGGAATCGCGTCTGTACGCACAGAAGCAATAGCGGACCGTTTCCCTCGGAGCGAACGCGAAAGAGCCGTCTATATACTCGCAGACACGGGAACGTGCCTCAATGCGGTCACAGAGGCAGCAGCTTTTGCACAGATGCTCTGGTGATTCTGGCACTTTCCACGCACACTCCTGAAAGTCGCGCACACTGCTGTTCACTCGCTAAACGACCTCTTGGGAAACACGTCTCCGGTCGATGGACCGCTCAGATTGCTTCTCGTGTAACTGTGAACTGTGTCAGCGCAGGGAATCCGTCTCTGTTGAGCAGATGTCAATCCTGCCTCGCTTTTGCTTTGTTGCCTCTACCAAGATGATTTCCCGTTTCTCTCTTCACTGGAGCACGCAGACACAGCCAACGCACATCAAGTGTCAAGAGACACACTCTGCTGAGCTCAACGCTTGTGCAGATGCACATGTGCGACGAAGTCAACACACGTGCTTGTGGAGAGAAAGAAAGGGACTCCCAGGCGTGTGGAGCGACGGGGAGAAAGAGCGGGCGCTGAGGAACACAGTTTCAAACAGACTGTCTCCACACAAACAGGCACCTGTCTGCAGGTATCCTAGATCTTGATTCTTGAACTTGAGGAAACACGCGTCTGAGCAAAACTCCCAAACGCTTCCAGGAAAGACACAGGCTCTCCCACAAGCACACAAGTGTTTGCCCTCAGCTATACATCAGGGACAAGCTTGTGAAGAGATGCCCTGCTATTCTTTCGCCTTATGGCATCATGTGTTTCGTTTCTCTTGGAGATCGATTGTTAAACGTCTTTCCTCGGGCGACTGTGAAGCATTTGCCAGCGGAGGAGAAGTAGCACGGAGCAGCATTCAGTACTGCCTACGAGTGTCTTTGCTACCCTACTAGCGGAGCTCCAAGAACAGGCACACATCTTCAGGTACCTTCCAAATGTGGATTCCCCTGCAGCCCCGTAGGCGGGCGTGCAGTACGCCATCAACGGACGTTTTTCCCCTCAAGCCTGTCAGGACGTTGCTCGTCCGTCTTTCCCTCAATAGATGGGAGTAGGCGCGCTTGCGGATGTGTGCGTGTGTGTGGCCACGCTTTTGCTTAGGCATCAGTGTGTGAAAAGGTAGGTGCTTTTCTCTAGCTGCGTGTGCGTGCACGTGGTGCTGGGTGCACATCCCTGGGTGCTCGAGGTAAGGTTTCTGCATGGTTTTCGCTGAGGAATCGTGTGTGTGCACATGGACAAAGAGAAGGCGCAGCAACCAGGTTCCAGCGCCGAAGAAGGCAAAAGGCAAGGTTTCCGGCGCTATCTCCTTCACTCCCCAGTCCTAGTCGCGCAAAGCAAGCCGCTAAGCCGGCGACCGGCAAGAGAGCTACAACGAAGCATGCCGAACGGAGAAAATAGCAGCAGCTCATCTGTTCACACCTTGTTTCTGCCATGTGCTTGAACGCCAAGACGTTCGCGCTTCTGTGAGATGAAAGACGTCCTTCTGCATATGTGGTTGCTCACACCGGTGCACTTGTTAGTGTATCCATTCAGTCCTGGGCTGCGGGGCATTCAGAAGTGGCTCTGTGGAGACGTCTGCATAGAGGCAGCTGTCAGAACACGCACACTCGATTGTTCACCAAAACATATGCAGACGCGTCCTTAGCCTGTAGATTTGGATGCACAGAGTTCCCTGTGTTCGCAAGAGACAAGGGAATCGCGTCTGTACGCACAGAAGCAATAGCGGACCGTTTCCCTCGGAGCGAACGCGAAAGAGCCGTCTATATACTCGCAGACACGGGAACGTGCCTCAATGCGGTCACAGAGGCAGCAGCTTTTGCACAGATGCTCTGGTGATTCTGGCACTTTCCACGCACACTCCTGAAAGTCGCGCACACTGCTGTTCACTCGCTAAACGACCTCTTGGGAAACACGTCTCCGGTCGATGGACCGCTCAGATTGCTTCTCGTGTAACTGTGAACTGTGTCAGCGCAGGGAATCCGTCTCTGTTGAGCAGATGTCAATCCTGCCTCGCTTTTGCTTTGTTGCCTCTACCAAGATGATTTCCCGTTTCTCTCTTCACTGGAGCACGCAGACACAGCCAACGCACATCAAGTGTCAAGAGACACACTCTGCTGAGCTCAACGCTTGTGCAGATGCACATGTGCGACGAAGTCAACACACGTGCTTGTGGAGAGAAAGAAAGGGACTCCCAGGCGTGTGGAGCGACGGGGAGAAAGAGCGGGCGCTGAGGAACACAGTTTCAAACAGACTGTCTCCACACAAACAGGCACCTGTCTGCAGGTATCCTAGATCTTGATTCTTGAACTTGAGGAAACACGCGTCTGAGCAAAACTCCCAAACGCTTCCAGGAAAGACACAGGCTCTCCCACAAGCACACAAGTGTTTGCCCTCAGCTATAGATCAGGGACAAGCTTGTGAAGAGATGCCCTGCTATTCTTTCGCCTTATGGCATCATGTGTTTCGTTTCTCTTGGAGATCGATTGTTAAACGTCTTTCCTCGGGCGACTGTGAAGCATTTGCCAGCGGAGGAGAAGTAGCACGGAGCAGCATTCAGTACTGCCTACGAGTGTCTTTGCTACCCTACTAGCGGAGCTCCAAGAGCAGGCACACATCTTCAGGTACCTTCCAAATGTGGATTCCCCTGCAGCCCCGTAGGCGGGCGTGCAGTACGCCAACCATCAACGGACGTTTTTCCCCTCAAGCCTGTCAGGACGTTGCTCGTCCGTCTTTCCCTCAATAGATGGGAGTAGGCGCGCTTGCGGATGTGTGCGTGTGTGTGGCCACGCGTTTGCTTAGGCATCAGTGTGTGAAAAGGTAGGTGCTTTTCTCTAGCTGCGTGTGCGTGCACGTGGTGCTGGGTGCACATCCCTGGGTGCTCGAGGTAAGGTTTCTGCATGGTTTTCGCTGAGGAATCGTGTGTGTGCACATGGACAAAGAGAAGGCGCAGCAACCAGGTTCCAGCGCCGAAGAAGGCAAAAGGCAAGGTTTCCGGCGCTATCTCCTTCACTCCCCAGTCCTAGTCGCGCAAAGCAAGCCGCTAAGCCGGCGACCGGCAAGAGAGCTACAACGAAGCATGCCGAACGGAGAAAATAGCAGCAGCGCATCTGTTCACACCTTGTTTCTGCCATGTGCTTGAACGCCAAGACGTTCGCGCTTCTGTGAGATGAAAGACGTCCTTCTGCATATGTGGTTGCTCACACCGGTGCACTTGTTAGTGTATCCATTCAGTCCTGGGCTGCGGGGCATTCAGAAGTGGCTCTGTGGAGACGTCTGCATAGAGGCAGCTGTCAGAACACGCACACTCGATTGTTCACCAAAACATATGCAGACGCGTCCTTAGCCTGTAGATTTGGATGCACAGAGTTCCCTGTGTTCGCAAGAGACAAGGGAATCGCGTCTGTACGCACAGAAGCAATAGCGGACCGTTTCCCTCGGAGCGAACGCGAAAGAGCCGTCTATGTACTCGGAGACACGGGAACGTGCCTCAATGCGGTCACAGAGGCAGCAGCTTTTGCACAGATGCTCTGGTGATTCTGGCACTTTCCACGCACACTCCTGAAAGTCGCGCACACTGCTGTTCACTCGCTAAACGACCTCTTGGGAAACACGTCTCCGGTCGATGGACCGCTCAGATTGCTTCTCGTGTAACTGTGAACTGTGTCAGCGCAGGGAATCCGTCTCTGTTGAGCAGATGTCAATCCTGCCTCGCTTTTGCTTTGTTGCCTCTACCAAGATGATTTCCCGTTTCTCTCTTCACTGGAGCACGCAGACACAGCCAACGCACATCAAGTGTCAAGAGACACACTCTGCTGAGCTCAACGCTTGTGCAGATGCACATGTGCGACGAAGTCAACACACGTGCTTGTGGAGAGAAAGAAAGGGACTCCCAGGCGTGTGGAGCGACGGGGAGAAAGAGCGGGCGCTGAGGAACACAGTTTCAAACAGACTGTCTCCACACAAACAGGCACCTGTCTGCAGGTATCCTAGATCTTGATTCTTGAACTTGAGGAAACACGCGTCTGAGCAAAACTCCCAAACGCTTCCAGGAAAGACACAGGCTCTCCCACAAGCACACAAGTGTTTGCCCTCAGCTATAGATCAGGGACAAGCTTGTGAAGAGATGCCCTGCTATTCTTTCGCCTTATGGCATCATGTGTTTCGTTTCTCTTGGAGATCGATTGTTAAACGTCTTTCCTCGGGCGACTGTGAAGCATTTGCCAGCGGAGGAGAAGTAGCACGGAGCAGCATTCAGTACTGCCTACGAGTGTCTTTGCTACCCTACTAGCGGAGCTCCAAGAACGGGCACACATCTTCAGGTACCTTCCAAATGTGGATTCCCCTGCAGCCCCGTAGGCGGGCGTGCAGTACGCCAACCATCAACGGACGTTTTTCCCCTCAAGCCTGTCAGGACGTTGCTCGTCCGTCTTTCCCTCAATAGATGGGAGTAGGCGCGCTTGCGGATGTGTGCGTGTGTGTGGCCACGCGTTTGCTTAGGCATCAGTGTGTGAAAAGGTAGGTGCTTTTCTCTAGCTGCGTGTGCGTGCACGTGGTGCTGGGTGCACATCCCTGGGTGCTCGAGGTAAGGTTTCTGCATGGTTTTCGCTGAGGAATCGTGTGTGTGCACATGGACAAAGAGAAGGCGCAGCAACCAGGTTCCAGCGCCGAAGAAGGCAAAAGGCAAGGTTTCCGGCGCTATCTCCTTCACTCCCCAGTCCTAGTCGCGCAAAGCAAGCCGCTAAGCCGGCGACCGGCAAGAGAGCTACAACGAAGCATGCCGAACGGAGAAAATAGCAGCAGCTCATCTGTTCACACCTTGTTTCTGCCATGTGCTTGAACGCCAAGACGTTCGCGCTTCTGTGAGATGAAAGACGTCCTTCTGCATATGTGGTTGCTCACACCGGTGCACTTGTTAGTGTATCCATTCAGTCCTGGGCTGCGGGGCATTCAGAAGTGGCTCTGTGGAGACGTCTGCATAGAGGCAGCTGTCAGAACACGCACACTCGATTGTTCACCAAAACATATGCAGACGCGTCCTTAGCCTGTAGATTTGGATGCACAGAGTTCCCTGTGTTCGCAAGAGACAAGGGAATCGCGTCTGTACGCACAGAAGCAATAGCGGACCGTTTCCCTCGGAGCGAACGCGAAAGAGCCGTCTATGTACTCGCAGACACGGGAACGTGCCTCAATGCGGTCACAGAGGCAGCAGCTTTTGCACAGATGCTCTGGTGATTCTGGCACTTTCCACGCACACTCCTGAAAGTCGCGCACACTGCTGTTCACTCGCTAAACGACCTCTTGGGAAACACGTCTCCGGTCGATGGACCGCTCAGATTGCTTCTCGTGTAACTGTGAACTGTGTCAGCGCAGGGAATCCGTCTCTGTTGAGCAGATGTCAATCCTGCCTCGCTTTTGCTTTGTTGCCTCTACCAAGATGATTTCCCGTTTCTCTCTTCACTGGAGCACGCAGACACAGCCAACGCACATCAAGTGTCAAGAGACACACTCTGCTGAGCTCAACGCTTGTGCAGATGCACATGTGCGACGAAGTCAACACACGTGCTTGTGGAGAGAAAGAAAGGGACTCCCAGGCGTGTGGAGCGACGGGGAGAAAGAGCGGGCGCTGAGGAACACAGTTTCAAACAGACTGTCTCCACACAAACAGGCACCTGTCTGCAGGTATCCTAGATCTTGATTCTTGAACTTGAGGAAACACGCGTCTGAGCAAAACTCCCAAACGCTTCCAGGAAAGACACAGGCTCTCCCACAAGCACACAAGTGTTTGCCCTCAGCTATAGATCAGGGACAAGCTTGTGAAGAGATGCCCTGCTATTCTTTTGCCTTATGGCATCATGTGTTTCGTTTCTCTTGGAGATCGATTGTTAAACGTCTTTCCTCGGGCGACTGTGAAGCATTTGCCAGCGGAGGAGAAGTAGCACGGAGCAGCATTCAGTACTGCCTACGAGTGTCTTTGCTACCCTACTAGCGGAGCTCCAAGAACAGGCACACATCTTCAGGTACCTTCCAAATGTGGATTCCCCTGCAGCCCCGTAGGCGGGCGTGCAGTACGCCAACCATCAACGGACGTTTTTCCCCTCAAGCCTGTCAGGACGTTGCTCGTCCGTCTTTCCCTCAATAGATGGGAGTAGGCGCGCTTGCGGATGTGTGCGTGTGTGTGGCCACGCGTTTGCTTAGGCATCAGTGTGTGAAAAGGTAGGTGCTTTTCTCTAGCTGCGTGTGCGTGCACGTGGTGCTGGGTGCACATCCCTGGGTGCTCGAGGTAAGGTTTCTGCATGGTTTTCGCTGAGGAATCGTGTGTGTGCACATGGACAAAGAGAAGGCGCAGCAACCAGGTTCCAGCGCCGAAGAAGGCAAAAGGCAAGGTTTCCGGCGCTATCTCCTTCACTCCCCAGTCCTAGTCGCGCAAAGCAAGCCGCTAAGCCGGCGACCGGCAAGAGAGCTACAACGAAGCATGCCGAACGGAGAAAATAGCAGCAGCGCATCTGTTCACACCTTGTTTCTGCCATGTGCTTGAACGCCAAGACGTTCGCGCTTCTGTGAGATGAAAGACGTCCTTCTGCATATGTGGTTGCTCACACCGGTGCACTTGTTAGTGTATCCATTCAGTCCTGGGCTGCGGGGCATTCAGAAGTGGCTCTGTGGAGACGTCTGCATAGAGGCAGCTGTCAGAACACGCACACTCGATTGTTCACCAAAACATATGCAGACGCGTCCTTAGCCTGTAGATTTGGATGCACAGAGTTCCCTGTGTTCGCAAGAGACAAGGGAATCGCGTCTGTACGCACAGAAGCAATAGCGGACCGTTTCCCTCGGAGCGAACGCGAAAGAGCCGTCTATGTACTCGGAGACACGGGAACGTGCCTCAATGCGGTCACAGAGGCAGCAGCTTTTGCACAGATGCTCTGGTGATTCTGGCACTTTCCAGGCACACTCCTGAAAGTCGCGCACACTGCTGTTCACTCGCTAAACGACCTCTTGGGAAACACGTCTCCGGTCGATGGACTGCTCAGATTGCTTCTCGTGTAACTGTGAACTGTGTCAGCGCAGGGAATCCGTCTCTGTTGAGCAGATGTCAATCCTGCCTCGCTTTTGCTTTGTTGCCTCTACCAAGATGATTTCCCGTTTCTCTCTTCACTGGAGCACGCAGACACAGCCAACGCACATCAAGTGTCAAGAGACACACTCTGCTGAGCTCAACGCTTGTGCAGATGCACATGTGCGACGAAGTCAACACACGTGCTTGTGGAGAGAAAGAAAGGGACTCCCAGGCGTGTGGAGCGACGGGGAGAAAGAGCGGGCGCTGAGGAACACAGTTTCAAACAGACTGTCTCCACACAAACAGGCACCTGTCTGCAGGTATCCTAGATCTTGATTCTTGAACTTGAGGAAACACGCGTCTGAGCAAAACTCCCAAACGCTTCCAGGAAAGACACAGGCTCTCCCACAAGCACACAAGTGTTTGCCCTCAGCTATAGATCAGGGACAAGCTTGTGAAGAGATGCCCTGCTATTCTTTTGCCTTATGGCATCATGTGTTTCGTTTCTCTTGGAGATCGATTGTTAAACGTCTTTCCTCGGGCGACTGTGAAGCATTTGCCAGCGGAGGAGAAGTAGCACGGAGCAGCATTCAGTACTGCCTACGAGTGTCTTTGCTACCCTACTAGCGGAGCTCCAAGAACAGGCACACATCTTCAGGTACCTTCCAAATGTGGATTCCCCTGCAGCCCCGTAGGCGGGCGTGCAGTACGCCAACCATCAACGGACGTTTTTCCCCTCAAGCCTGTCAGGACGTTGCTCGTCCGTCTTTCCCTCAATAGATGGGAGTAGGCGCGCTTGCGGATGTGTGCGTGTGTGTGGCCACGCGTTTGCTTAGGCATCAGTGTGTGAAAAGGTAGGTGCTTTTCTCTAGCTGCGTGTGCGTGCACGTGGTGCTGGGTGCACATCCCTGGGTGCTCGAGGTAAGGTTTCTGCATGGTTTTCGCTGAGGAATCGTGTGTGTGCACATGGACAAAGAGAAGGCGCAGCAACCAGGTTCCAGCGCCGAAGAAGGCAAAAGACAAGGTTTCCGGCGCTATCTCCTTCACTCCCCAGTCCTAGTCGCGCAAAGCAAGCCGCTAAGCCGGCGACCGGCAAGAGAGCTACAACGAAGCATGCCGAACGGAGAAAATAGCAGCAGCGCATCTGTTCACACCTTGTTTCTGCCATGTGCTTGAACGCCAAGACGTTCGCGCTTCTGTGAGATGAAAGACGTCCTTCTGCATATGTGGTTGCTCACACCGGTGCACTTGTTAGTGTATCCATTCAGTCCTGGGCTGCGGGGCATTCAGAAGTGGCTCTGTGGAGACGTCTGCATAGAGGCAGCTGTCAGAACACGCACACTCGATTGTTCACCAAAACATATGCAGACGCGTCCTTAGCCTGTAGATTTGGATGCACAGAGTTCCCTGTGTTCGCAAGAGACAAGGGAATCGCGTCTGTACGCACAGAAGCAATAGCGGACCGTTTCCCTCGGAGCGAACGCGAAAGAGCCGTCTATGTACTCGGAGACACGGGAACGTGCCTCAATGCGGTCACAGAGGCAGCAGCTTTTGCACAGATGCTCTGGTGATTCTGGCACTTTCCAGGCACACTCCTGAAAGTCGCGCACACTGCTGTTCACTCGCTAAACGACCTCTTGGGAAACACGTCTCCGGTCGATGGACCGCTCAGATTGCTTCTCGTGTAACTGTGAACTGTGTCAGCGCAGGGAATCCGTCTCTGTTGAGCAGATGTCAATCCTGCCTCGCTTTTGCTTTGTTGCCTCTACCAAGATGATTTCCCGTTTCTCTCTTCACTGGAGCAGGCAGACACAGCCAACGCACATCAAGTGTCAAGAGACACACTCTGCTGAGCTCAACGCTTGTGCAGATGCACATGTGCGACGAAGTCAACACACGTGCTTGTGGAGAGAAAGAAAGGGACTCCCAGGCGTGTGGAGCGACGGGGAGAAAGAGCGGGCGCTGAGGAACACAGTTTCAAACAGACTGTCTCCACACAAACAGGCACCTGTCTGCAGGTATCCTAGATCTTGATTCTTGAACTTGAGGAAACACGCGTCTGAGCAAAACTCCCAAACGCTTCCAGGAAAGACACAGGCTCTCCCACAAGCACACAAGTGTTTGCCCTCAGCTATAGATCAGGGACAAGCTTGTGAAGAGATGCCCTGCTATTCTTTTGCCTTATGGCATCATGTGTTTCGTTTCTCTTGGAGATCGATTGTTAAACGTCTTTCCTCGGGCGACTGTGAAGCATTTGCCAGCGGAGGAGAAGTAGCACGGAGCAGCATTCAGTACTGCCTACGAGTGTCTTTGCTACCCTACTAGCGGAGCTCCAAGAACAGGCACACATCTTCAGGTACCTTCCAAATGTGGATTCCCCTGCAGCCCCGTAGGCGGGCGTGCAGTACGCCAACCATCAACGGACGTTTTTCCCCTCAAGCCTGTCAGGACGTTGCTCGTCCGTCTTTCCCTCAATAGATGGGAGTAGGCGCGCTTGCGGATGTGTGCGTGTGTGTGGCCACGCGTTTGCTTAGGCATCAGTGTGTGAAAAGGTAGGTGCTTTTCTCTAGCTGCGTGTGCGTGCACATGGTGCTGGGTGCACATCCCTGGGTGCTCGTGGAAAGGTTTCTGCATGGTTTTCGCTGAGGAATCGTGTGTGTGCACATGGACAAAGAGAAGGCGCAGCAACCAGGTTCCAGCGCCGAAGAAGGCAAAAGGCAAGGTTTCCGGCGCTATCTCCTTCACTCCCCAGTCCTAGTCGCGCAAAGCAAGCCGCTAAGCCGGCGACCGGCAAGAGAGCTACAACGAAGCATGCCGAACGGAGAAAATAGCAGCAGCGCATCTGTTCACACCTTGTTTCTGCCATGTGCTTGAACGCCAAGACGTTCGCGCTTCTGTGAGATGAAAGACGTCCTTCTGCATATGTGGTTGCTCACACCGGTGCATTTGTTAGTGTATCCATTCAGTCCTGGGCTGCGGGGCATTCAGAAGTGGCTCTGTGGAGACGTCTGCATAGAGGCAGCTGTCAGAACACGCACACTCGATTGTTCACCAAAACATATGCAGACGCGTCCTTAGCCTGTAGATTTGGATGCACAGAGTTCCCTGTGTTCGCAAGAGACAAGGGAATCGCGTCTGTACGCACAGAAGCAATAGCGGACCGTTTCCCTCGGAGCGAACGCGGAAGAGCCGTCTATGTACTCGGAGACACGGGAACGTGCCTCAATGCGGTCACAGAGGCAGCAGCTTTTGCACAGATGCTCTGGTGATTCTGGCACTTTCCAGGCACACTCCTGAAAGTCGCGCACACTGCTGTTCACTCGCTAAACGACCTCTTGGGAAACACGTCTCCGGTCGATGGACCGCTCAGATTGCTTCTCGTGTAACTGTGAACTGTGTCAGCGCAGGGAATCCGTCTCTGTTGAGCAGATGTCAATCCTGCCTCGCTTTTGCTTTGTTGCCTCTACCAAGATGATTTCCCGTTTCTCTCTTCACTGGAGCACGCAGACACAGCCAACGCACATCAAGTGTCAAGAGACACACTCTGCTGAGCTCAACGCTTGTGCAGATGCACATGTGCGACGAAGTCAACACACGTGCTTGTGGAGAGAAAGAAAGGGACTCCCAGGCGTGTGGAGCGACGGGGAGAAAGAGCGGGCGCTGAGGAACACAGTTTCAAACAGACTGTCTCCACACAAACAGGCACCTGTCTGCAGGTATCCTAGATCTTGATTCTTGAACTTGAGGAAACACGCGTCTGAGCAAAACTCCCAAACGCTTCCAGGAAAGACACAGGCTCTCCCACAAGCACACAAGTGTTTGCCCTCAGCTATAGATCAGGGACAAGCTTGTGAAGAGATGCCCTGCTATTCTTTCGCCTTATGGCATCATGTGTTTCGTTTCTCTTGGAGATCGATTGTTAAACGTCTTTCCTCGGGCGACTGTGAAGCATTTGCCAGCGGAGGAGAAGTAGCACGGAGCAGCATTCAGTACTGCCTACGAGTGTCTTTGCTACCCTACTAGCGGAGCTCCAAGAACAGGCACACATCTTCAGGTACCTTCCAAATGTGGATTCCCCTGCAGCCCCGTAGGCGGGCGTGCAGTACGCCAACCATCAACGGACGTTTTTCCCCTCAAGCCTGTCAGGACGTTGCTCGTCCGTCTTTCCCTCAATAGATGGGAGTAGGCGCGCTTGCGGATGTGTGCGTGTGTGTGGCCACGCGTTTGCTTAGGCATCAGTGTGTGAAAAGGTAGGTGCTTTTCTCTAGCTGCGTGTGCGTGCACGTGGTGCTGGGTGCACATCCCTGGGTGCTCGAGGTAAGGTTTCTGCATGGTTTTCGCTGAGGAATCGTGTGTGTGCACATGGACAAAGAGAAGGCGCAGCAACCAGGTTCCAGCGCCGAAGAAGGCAAAAGGCAAGGTTTCCGGCGCTATCTCCTTCACTCCCCAGTCCTAGTCGCGCAAAGCAAGCCGCTAAGCCGGCGACCGGCAAGAGAGCTACAACGAAGCATGCCGAACGGAGAAAATAGCAGCAGCGCATCTGTTCACACCTTGTTTCTGCCATGTGCTTGAACGCCAAGACGTTCGCGCTTCTGTGAGATGAAAGACGTCCTTCTGCATATGTGGTTGCTCACACCGGTGCACTTGTTAGTGTATCCATTCAGTCCTGGGCTGCGGGGCATTCAGAAGTGGCTCTGTGGAGACGTCTGCATAGAGGCAGCTGTCAGAACACGCACACTCGATTGTTCACCAAAACATATGCAGACGCGTCCTTAGCCTGTAGATTTGGATGCACAGAGTTCCCTGTGTTCGCAAGAGACAAGGGAATCGCGTCTGTACGCACAGAAGCAATAGCGGACCGTTTCCCTCGGAGCGAACGCGAAAGAGCCGTCTATATACTCGCAGACACGGGAACGTGCCTCAATGCGGTCACAGAGGCAGCAGCTTTTGCACAGATGCTCTGGTGATTCTGGCACTTTCCAGGCACACTCCTGAAAGTCGCGCACACTGCTGTTCACTCGCTAAACGACCTCTTGGGAAACACGTCTCCGGTCGATGGACCGCTCAGATTGCTTCTCGTGTAACTGTGAACTGTGTCAGCGCAGGGAATCCGTCTCTGTTGAGCAGATGTCAATCCTGCCTCGCTTTTGCTTTGTTGCCTCTACCAAGATGATTTCCCGTTTCTCTCTTCACTGGAGCACGCAGACACAGCCAACGCACATCAAGTGTCAAGAGACACACTCTGCTGAGCTCAACGCTTGTGCAGATGCACATGTGCGACGAAGTCAACACACGTGCTTGTGGAGAGAAAGAAAGGGACTCCCAGGCGTGTGGAGCGACGGGGAGAAAGAGCGGGCGCTGAGGAACACAGTTTCAAACAGACTGTCTCCACACAAACAGGCACCTGTCTGCAGGTATCCTAGATCTTGATTCTTGAACTTGAGGAAACACGCGTCTGAGCAAAACTCCCAAACGCTTCCAGGAAAGACACAGGCTCTCCCACAAGCACACAAGTGTTTGCCCTCAGCTATACATCAGGGACAAGCTTGTGAAGAGATGCCCTGCTATTCTTTTGCCTTATGGCATCATGTGTTTCGTTTCTCTTGGAGATCGATTGTTAAACGTCTTTCCTCGGGCGACTGTGAAGCATTTGCCAGCGGAGGAGAAGTAGCACGGAGCAGCATTCAGTACTGCCTACGAGTGTCTTTGCTACCCTACTAGCGGAGCTCCAAGAACAGGCACACATCTTCAGGTACCTTCCAAATGTGGATTCCCCTGCAGCCCCGTAGGCGGGCGTGCAGTACGCCAACCATCAACGGACGTTTTTCCCCTCAAGCCTGTCAGGACGTTGCTCGTCCGTCTTTCCCTCAATAGATGGGAGTAGGCGCGCTTGCGGATGTGTGCGTGTGTGTGGCCACGCGTTTGCTTAGGCATCAGTGTGTGAAAAGGTAGGTGCTTTTCTCTAGCTGCGTGTGCGTGCACGTGGTGCTGGGTGCACATCCCTGGGTGCTCGAGGTAAGGTTTCTGCATGGTTTTCGCTGAGGAATCGTGTGTGTGCACATGGACAAAGAGAAGGCGCAGCAACCAGGTTCCAGCGCCGAAGAAGGCAAAAGGCAAGGTTTCCGGCGCTATCTCCTTCACTCCCCAGTCCTAGTCGCGCAAAGCAAGCCGCTAAGCCGGCGACCGGCAAGAGAGCTACAACGAAGCATGCCGAACGGAGAAAATAGCAGCAGCTCATCTGTTCACACCTTGTTTCTGCCATGTGCTTGAACGCCAAGACGTTCGCGCTTCTGTGAGATGAAAGACGTCCTTCTGCATATGTGGTTGCTCACACCGGTGCACTTGTTAGTGTATCCATTCAGTCCTGGGCTGCGGGGCATTCAGAAGTGGCTCTGTGGAGACGTCTGCATAGAGGCAGCTGTCAGAACACGCACACTCGATTGTTCACCAAAACATATGCAGACGCGTCCTTAGCCTGTAGATTTGGATGCACAGAGTTCCCTGTGTTCGCAAGAGACAAGGGAATCGCGTCTGTACGCACAGAAGCAATAGCGGACCGTTTCCCTCGGAGCGAACGCGAAAGAGCCGTCTATATACTCGCAGACACGGGAACGTGCCTCAATGCGGTCACAGAGGCAGCAGCTTTTGCACAGATGCTCTGGTGATTCTGGCACTTTCCAGGCACACTCCTGAAAGTCGCGCACACTGCTGTTCACTCGCTAAACGACCTCTTGGGAAACACGTCTCCGGTCGATGGACCGCTCAGATTGCTTCTCGTGTAACTGTGAACTGTGTCAGCGCAGGGAATCCGTCTCTGTTGAGCAGATGTCAATCCTGCCTCGCTTTTGCTTTGTTGCCTCTACCAAGATGATTTCCCGTTTCTCTCTTCACTGGAGCACGCAGACACAGCCAACGCACATCAAGTGTCAAGAGACACACTCTGCTGAGCTCAACGCTTGTGCAGATGCACATGTGCGACGAAGTCAACACACGTGCTTGTGGAGAGAAAGAAAGGGACTCCCAGGCGTGTGGAGCGACGGGGAGAAAGAGCGGGCGCTGAGGAACACAGTTTCAAACAGACTGTCTCCACACAAACAGGCACCTGTCTGCAGGTATCCTAGATCTTGATTCTTGAACTTGAGGAAACACGCGTCTGAGCAAAACTCCCAAACGCTTCCAGGAAAGACACAGGCTCTCCCACAAGCACACAAGTGTTTGCCCTCAGCTATAGATCAGGGACAAGCTTGTGAAGAGATGCCCTGCTATTCTTTCGCCTTATGGCATCATGTGTTTCGTTTCTCTTGGAGATCGATTGTTAAACGTCTTTCCTCGGGCGACTGTGAAGCATTTGCCAGCGGAGGAGAAGTAGCACGGAGCAGCATTCAGTACTGCCTACGAGTGTCTTTGCTACCCTACTAGCGGAGCTCCAAGAACAGGCACACATCTTCAGGTACCTTCCAAATGTGGATTCCCCTGCAGCCCCGTAGGCGGGCGTGCAGTACGCCAACCATCAACGGACGTTTTTCCCCTCAAGCCTGTCAGGACGTTGCTCGTCCGTCTTTCCCTCAATAGATGGGAGTAGGCGCGCTTGCGGATGTGTGCGTGTGTGTGGCCACGCGTTTGCTTAGGCATCAGTGTGTGAAAAGGTAGGTGCTTTTCTCTAGCTGCGTGTGCGTGCACGTGGTGCTGGGTGCACATCCCTGGGTGCTCGAGGTAAGGTTTCTGCATGGTTTTCGCTGAGGAATCGTGTGTGTGCACATGGACAAAGAGAAGGCGCAGCAACCAGGTTCCAGCGCGAAGAAGGCAAAAGGCAAGGTTTCCGGCGCTATCTCCTTCACTCCCCAGTCCTAGTCGCGCAAAGCAAGCCGCTAAGCCGGCGACCGGCAAGAGAGCTACAACGAAGCAAGCCGAACGGAGAAAATAGCAGCAGCTCATCTGTTCACACCTTGTTTCTGCCATGTGCTTGAACGCCAAGACGTTCGCGCTAAACGACCTCTTGGGAAACACGTCTCCGGTCGATGGACCGCTCAGATTGCTTCTCGTGTAACTGTGAACTGTGTCAGCGCAGGGAATCCGTCTCTGTTGAGCAGATGTCAATCCTGCCTCGCTTTTGCTTTGTTGCCTCTACCAAGATGATTTCCCGTTTCTCTCTTCACTGGAGCACGCAGACACAGCCAACGCACATCAAGTGTCAAGAGACACACTCTGCTGAGCTCAACGCTTGTGCAGATGCACATGTGCGACGAAGTCAACACACGTGCTTGTGGAGAGAAAGAAAGGGACTCCCAGGCATGTGGAGCGACGGGGAGAAAGAGCGGGCGCTGAGGAACACAGTTTCAAACAGACTGTCTCCACACAAACAGGCACCTGTCTGCAGGTATCCTAGATCTTGATTCTTGAACTTGAGGAAACACGCGTCTGAGCAAAACTCCCAAACGCTTCCAGGAAAGACACAGGCTCTCCCACAAGCACACAAGTGTTTGCCCTCAGCTATAGATCAGGGACAAGCTTGTGAAGAGATGCCCTGCTATTCTTTCGCCTTATGGCATCATGTGTTTCGTTTCTCTTGGAGATCGATTGTTAAACGTCTTTCCTCGGGCGACTGTGAAGCATTTGCCAGCGGAGGAGAAGTAGCACGGAGCAGCATTCAGTACTGCCTACGAGTGTCTTTGCTACCCTACTAGCGGAGCTCCAAGAGCAGGCACACATCTTCAGGTACCTTCCAAATGTGGATTCCCCTGCAGCCCCGTAGGCGGGCGTGCAGTACGCCAACCATCAACGGACGTTTTTCCCCTCAAGCCTGTCAGGACGTTGCTCGTCCGTCTTTCCCTCAATAGATGGGAGTAGGCGCGCTTGCGGATGTGTGCGTGTGTGTGGCCACGCGTTTGCTTAGGCATCAGTGTGTGAAAAGGTAGGTGCTTTTCTCTAGCTGCGTGTGCGTGCACGTGGTGCTGGGTGCACATCCCTGGGTGCTCGAGGTAAGGTTTCTGCATGGTTTTCGCTGAGGAATCGTGTGTGTGCACATGGACAAAGAGAAGGCGCAGCAACCAGGTTCCAGCGCCGAAGAAGGCAAAAGGCAAGGTTTCCGGCGCTATCTCCTTCACTCCCCAGTCCTAGTCGCGCAAAGCAAGCCGCTAAGCCGGCGACCGGCAAGAGAGCTACAACGAAGCATGCCGAACGGAGAAAATAGCAGCAGCTCATCTGTTCACACCTTGTTTCTGCCATGTGCTTGAACGCCAAGACGTTCGCGCTTCTGTGAGATGAAAGACGTCCTTCTGCATATGTGGTTGCTCACACCGGTGCACTTGTTAGTGTATCCATTCAGTCCTGGGCTGCGGGGCATTCAGAAGTGGCTCTGTGGAGACGTCTGCATAGAGGCAGCTGTCAGAACACGCACACTCGATTGTTCACCAAAACATATGCAGACGCGTCCTTAGCCTGTAGATTTGGATGCACAGAGTTCCCTGTGTTCGCAAGAGACAAGGGAATCGCGTCTGTACGCACAGAAGCAATAGCGGACCGTTTCCCTCGGAGCGAACGCGAAAGAGCCGTCTATATACTCGCAGACACGGGAACGTGCCTCAATGCGGTCACAGAGGCAGCAGCTTTTGCACAGATGCTCTGGTGATTCTGGCACTTTCCAGGCACACTCCTGAAAGTCGCGCACACTGCTGTTCACTCGCTAAACGACCTCTTGGGAAACACGTCTCCGGTCGATGGACCGCTCAGATTGCTTCTCGTGTAACTGTGAACTGTGTCAGCGCAGGGAATCCGTCTCTGTTGAGCAGATGTCAATCCTGCCTCGCTTTTGCTTTGTTGCCTCTACCAAGATGATTTCCCGTTTCTCTCTTCACTGGAGCACGCAGACACAGCCAACGCACATCAAGTGTCAAGAGACACACTCTGCTGAGCTCAACGCTTGTGCAGATGCACATGTGCGACGAAGTCAACACACGTGCTTGTGGAGAGAAAGAAAGGGACTCCCAGGCGTGTGGAGCGACGGGGAGAAAGAGCGGGCGCTGAGGAACACAGTTTCAAACAGACTGTCTCCACACAAACAGGCACCTGTCTGCAGGTATCCTAGATCTTGATTCTTGAACTTGAGGAAACACGCGTCTGAGCAAAACTCCCAAACGCTTCCAGGAAAGACACAGGCTCTCCCACAAGCACACAAGTGTTTGCCCTCAGCTATAGATCAGGGACAAGCTTGTGAAGAGATGCCCTGCTATTCTTTCGCCTTATGGCATCATGTGTTTCGTTTCTCTTGGAGATCGATTGTTAAACGTCTTTCCTCGGGCGACTGTGAAGCATTTGCCAGCGGAGGAGAAGTAGCACGGAGCAGCATTCAGTACTGCCTACGAGTGTCTTTGCTACCCTACTAGCGGAGCTCCAAGAACAGGCACACATCTTCAGGTACCTTCCAAATGTGGATTCCCCTGCAGCCCCGTAGGCGGGCGTGCAGTACGCCAACCATCAACGGACGTTTTTCCCCTCAAGCCTGTCAGGACGTTGCTCGTCCGTCTTTACCTCAATAGATGGGAGTAGGCGCGCTTGCGGATGTGTGCGTGTGTGTGGCCACGCGTTTGCTTAGGCATCAGTGTGTGAAAAGGTAGGTGCTTTTCTCTAGCTGCGTGTGCGTGCACGTGGTGCTGGGTGCACATCCCTGGGTGCTCGAGGTAAGGTTTCTGCATGGTTTTCGCTGAGGAATCGTGTGTGTGCACATGGACAAAGAGAAGGCGCAGCAACCAGGTTCCAGCGCCGAAGAAGGCAAAAGGCAAGGTTTCCGGCGCTATCTCCTTCACTCCCCAGTCCTAGTCGCGCAAAGCAAGCCGCTAAGCCGGCGACCGGCAAGAGAGCTACAACGAAGCATGCCGAACGGAGAAAATAGCAGCAGCTCATCTGTTCACACCTTGTTTCTGCCATGTGCTTGAACGCCAAGACGTTCGCGCTTCTGTGAGATGAAAGACGTCCTTCTGCATATGTGGTTGCTCACACCGGTGCACTTGTTAGTGTATCCATTCAGTCCTGGGCTGCGGGGCATTCAGAAGTGGCTCTGTGGAGACGTCTGCATAGAGGCAGCTGTCAGAACACGCACACTCGATTGTTCACCAAAACATATGCAGACGCGTCCTTAGCCTGTAGATTTGGATGCACAGAGTTCCCTGTGTTCGCAAGAGACAAGGGAATCGCGTCTGTACGCACAGAAGCAATAGCGGACCGTTTCCCTCGGAGCGAACGCGAAAGAGCCGTCTATATACTCGCAGACACGGGAACGTGCCTCAATGCGGTCACAGAGGCAGCAGCTTTTGCACAGATGCTCTGGTGATTCTGGCACTTTCCACGCACACTCCTGAAAGTCGCGCACACTGCTGTTCACTCGCTAAACGACCTCTTGGGAAACACGTCTCCGGTCGATGGACCGCTCAGATTGCTTCTCGTGTAACTGTGAACTGTGTCAGCGCAGGGAATCCGTCTCTGTTGAGCAGATGTCAATCCTGCCTCGCTTTTGCTTTGTTGCCTCTACCAAGATGATTTCCCGTTTCTCTCTTCACTGGAGCACGCAGACACAGCCAACGCACATCAAGTGTCAAGAGACACACTCTGCTGAGCTCAACGCTTGTGCAGATGCACATGTGCGACGAAGTCAACACACGTGCTTGTGGAGAGAAAGAAAGGGACTCCCAGGCATGTGGAGCGACGGGGAGAAAGAGCGGGCGCTGAGGAACACAGTTTCAAACAGACTGTCTCCACACAAACAGGCACCTGTCTGCAGGTATCCTAGATCTTGATTCTTGAACTTGAGGAAACACGCGTCTGAGCAAAACTCCCAAACGCTTCCAGGAAAGACACAGGCTCTCCCACAAGCACACAAGTGTTTGCCCTCAGCTATAGATCAGGGACAAGCTTGTGAAGAGATGCCCTGCTATTCTTTCGCCTTATGGCATCATGTGTTTCGTTTCTCTTGGAGATCGATTGTTAAACGTCTTTCCTCGGGCGACTGTGAAGCATTTGCCAGCGGAGGAGAAGTAGCACGGAGCAGCATTCAGTACTGCCTACGAGTGTCTTTGCTACCCTACTAGCGGAGCTCCAAGAACAGGCACACATCTTCAGGTACCTTCCAAATGTGGATTCCCCTGCAGCCCCGTAGGCGGGCGTGCAGTACGCCAACCATCAACGGACGTTTTTCCCCTCAAGCCTGTCAGGACGTTGCTCGTCCGTCTTTCCCTCAATAGATGGGAGTAGGCGCGCTTGCGGATGTGTGCGTGTGTGTGGCCACGCGTTTGCTTAGGCATCAGTGTGTGAAAAGGTAGGTGCTTTTCTCTAGCTGCGTGTGCGTGCACGTGGTGCTGGGTGCACATCCCTGGGTGCTCGAGGTAAGGTTTCTGCATGGTTTTCGCTGAGGAATCGTGTGTGTGCACATGGACAAAGAGAAGGCGCAGCAACCAGGTTCCAGCGCCGAAGAAGGCAAAAGGCAAGGTTTCCGGCGCTATCTCCTTCACTCCCCAGTCCTAGTCGCGCAAAGCAAGCCGCTAAGCCGGCGACCGGCAAGAGAGCTACAACGAAGCATGCCGAACGGAGAAAATAGCAGCAGCTCATCTGTTCACACCTTGTTTCTGCCATGTGCTTTAACGCCAAGACGTTCGCGCTTCTGTGAGATGAAAGACGTCCTTCTGCATATGTGCTTGCTCACACCGGTGCACTTGTTAGTGTATCCATTCAGTCCTGGGCTGCGGGGCATTCAGAAGTGGCTCTGTGGAGACGTCTGCATAGAGGCAGCTGTCAGAACACGCACACTCGATTGTTCACCAAAACATATGCAGACGCGTCCTTAGCCTGTAGATTTGGATGCACAGAGTTCCCTGTGTTCGCAAGAGACAAGGGAATCGCGTCTGTACGCACAGAAGCAATAGCGGACCGTTTCCCTCGGAGCGAACGCGAAAGAGCCGTCTATATACTCGCAGACACGGGAACGTGCCTCAATGCGGTCACAGAGGCAGCAGCTTTTGCACAGATGCTCTGGTGATTCTGGCACTTTCCACGCACACTCCTGAAAGTCGCGCACACTGCTGTTCACTCGCTAAACGACCTCTTGGGAAACACGTCTCCGGTCGATGGACCGCTCAGATTGCTTCTCGTGTAACTGTGAACTGTGTCAGCGCAGGGAATCCGTCTCTGTTGAGCAGATGTCAATCCTGCCTCGCTTTTGCTTTGTTGCCTCTACCAAGATGATTTCCCGTTTCTCTCTTCACTGGAGCACGCAGACGCAGCCAACGCACATCAAGTGTCAAGAGACACACTCTGCTGAGCTCAACGCTTGTGCAGATGCACATGTGCGACGAAGTCAACACACGTGCTTGTGGAGAGAAAGAAAGGGACTCCCAGGCGTGTGGAGCGACGGGGAGAAAGAGCGGGCGCTGAGGAACACAGTTTCAAACAGACTGTCTCCACACAAACAGGCACCTGTCTGCAGGTATCCTAGATCTTGATTCTTGAACTTGAGAAAACACGCGTCTGAGCAAAACTCCCAAACGCTTCCAGGAAAGACACAGGCTCTCCCACAAGCACACAAGTGTTTGTTCTCAGCTATACATCAGGGACAAGCTTGTGAAGAGATGCCCTGCTATTCTTTCGCCTTATGGCATCATGTGTTTCGTTTCTCTTGGAGATCGATTGTTAAACGTCTTTCCTCGGGCGACTGTGAAGCATTTGCCAGCGGAGGAGAAGTAGCACGGAGCAGCATTCAGTACTGCCTACGAGTGTCTTTGCTACCCTACTAGCGGAGCTCCAAGAGCAGGCACACATCTTCAGGTACCTTCCAAATGTGGATTCCCCTGCAGCCCCGTAGGCGGGCGTGCAGTACGCCAACCATCAACGGACGTTTTTCCCCTCAAGCCTGTCAGGACGTTGCTCGTCCGTCTTTCCCTCAATAGATGGGAGTAGGCGCGCTTGCGGATGTGTGCGTGTGTGTGGCCACGCGTTTGCTTAGGCATCAGTGTGTGAAAAGGTAGGTGCTTTTCTCTAGCTGCGTGTGCGTGCACGTGGTGCTGGGTGCACATCCCTGGGTGCTCGAGGTAAGGTTTCTGCATGGTTTTCGCTGAGGAATCGTGTGTGTGCACATGGACAAAGAGAAGGCGCAGCAACCAGGTTCCAGCGCCGAAGAAGGCAAAAGGCAAGGTTTCCGGCGCTATCTCCTTCACTCCCCAGTCCTAGTCGCGCAAAGCAAGCCGCTAAGCCGGCGACCGGCAAGAGAGCTACAACGAAGCATGCCGAACGGAGAAAATAGCAGCAGCTCATCTGTTCACACCTTGTTTCTGCCATGTGCTTGAACGCCAAGACGTTCGCGCTTCTGTGAGATGAAAGACGTCCTTCTGCATATGTGGTTGCTCACACCGGTGCACTTGTTAGTGTATCCATTCAGTCCTGGGCTGCGGGGCATTCAGAAGTGGCTCTGTGGAGACGTCTGCATAGAGGCAGCTGTCAGAACACGCACACTCGATTGTTCACCAAAACATATGCAGACGCGTCCTTAGCCTGTAGATTTGGATGCACAGAGTTCCCTGTGTTCGCAAGAGACAAGGGAATCGCGTCTGTACGCACAGAAGCAATAGCGGACCGTTTCCCTCGGAGCGAACGCGAAAGAGCCGTCTATATACTCGCAGACACGGGAACGTGCCTCAATGCGGTCACAGAGGCAGCAGCTTTTGCACAGATGCTCTGGTGATTCTGGCACTTTCCAGGCACACTCCTGAAAGTCGCGCACACTGCTGTTCACTCGCTAAACGACCTCTTGGGAAACACGTCTCCGGTCGATGGACCGCTCAGATTGCTTCTCGTGTAACTGTGAACTGTGTCAGCGCAGGGAATCCGTCTCTGTTGAGCAGATGTCAATCCTGCCTCGCTTTTGCTTTGTTGCCTCTACCAAGATGATTTCCCGTTTCTCTCTTCACTGGAGCACGCAGACACAGCCAACGCACATCAAGTGTCAAGAGACACACTCTGCTGAGCTCAACGCTTGTGCAGATGCACATGTGCGACGAAGTCAACACACGTGCTTGTGGAGAGAAAGAAAGGGACTCCCAGGCATGTGGAGCGACGGGGAGAAAGAGCGGGCGCTGAGGAACACAGTTTCAAACAGACTGTCTCCACACAAACAGGCACCTGTCTGCAGGTATCCTAGATCTTGATTCTTGAACTTGAGGAAACACGCGTCTGAGCAAAACTCCCAAACGCTTCCAGGAAAGACACAGGCTCTCCCACAAGCACACAAGTGTTTGCCCTCAGCTATAGATCAGGGACAAGCTTGTGAAGAGATGCCCTGCTATTCTTTCGCCTTATGGCATCATGTGTTTCGTTTCTCTTGGAGATCGATTGTTAAACGTCTTTCCTCGGGCGACTGTGAAGCATTTGCCAGCGGAGGAGAAGTAGCACGGAGCAGCATTCAGTACTGCCTACGAGTGTCTTTGCTACCCTACTAGGGGAGCTCCAAGAGCAGGCACACATCTTCAGGTACCTTCCAAATGTGGATTCCCCTGCAGCCCCGTAGGCGGGCGTGCAGTACGCCAACCATCAACGGACGTTTTTCCCCTCAAGCCTGTCAGGACGTTGCTCGTCCGTCTTTCCCTCAATAGATGGGAGTAGGCGCGCTTGCGGATGTGTGCGTGTGTGTGGCCACGCGTTTGCTTAGGCATCAGTGTGTGAAAAGGTAGGTGCTTTTCTCTAGCTGCGTGTGCGTGCACGTGGTGCTGGGTGCACATCCCTGGGTGCTCGAGGTAAGGTTTCTGCATGGTTTTCGCTGAGGAATCGTGTGTGTGCACATGGACAAAGAGAAGGCGCAGCAACCAGGTTCCAGCGCCGAAGAAGGCAAAAGGCAAGGTTTCCGGCGCTATCTCCTTCACTCCCCAGTCCTAGTCGCGCAAAGCAAGCCGCTAAGCCGGCGACCGGCAAGAGAGCTACAACGAAGCATGCCGAACGGAGAAAATAGCAGCAGCTCATCTGTTCACACCTTGTTTCTGCCATGTGCTTGAACGCCAAGACGTTCGCGCTTCTGTGAGATGAAAGACGTCCTTCTGCATATGTGGTTGCTCACACCGGTGCACTTGTTAGTGTATCCATTCAGTCCTGGGCTGCGGGGCATTCAGAAGTGGCTCTGTGGAGACGTCTGCATAGAGGCAGCTGTCAGAACACGCACACTCGATTGTTCACCAAAACATATGCAGACGCGTCCTTAGCCTGTAGATTTGGATGCACAGAGTTCCCTGTGTTCGCAAGAGACAAGGGAATCGCGTCTGTACGCACAGAAGCAATAGCGGACCGTTTCCCTCGGAGCGAACGCGAAAGAGCCGTCTATGTACTCGGAGACACGGGAACGTGCCTCAATGCGGTCACAGAGGCAGCAGCTTTTGCACAGATGCTCTGGTGATTCTGGCACTTTCCAGGCACACTCCTGAAAGTCGCGCACACTGCTGTTCACTCGCTAAACGACCTCTTGGGAAACACGTCTCCGGTCGATGGACCGCTCAGATTGCTTCTCGTGTAACTGTGAACTGTGTCAGCGCAGGGAATCCGTCTCTGTTGAGCAGATGTCAATCCTGCCTCGCTTTTGCTTTGTTGCCTCTACCAAGATGATTTCCCGTTTCTCTCTTCACTGGAGCACGCAGACACAGCCAACGCACATCAAGTGTCAAGAGACACACTCTGCTGAGCTCAACGCTTGTGCAGATGCACATGTGCGACGAAGTCAACACACGTGCTTGTGGAGAGAAAGAAAGGGACTCCCAGGCGTGTGGAGCGACGGGGAGAAAGAGCGGGCGCTGAGGAACACAGTTTCAAACAGACTGTCTCCACACAAACAGGCACCTGTCTGCAGGTATCCTAGATCTTGATTCTTGAACTTGAGGAAACACGCGTCTGAGCAAAACTCCCAAACGCTTCCAGGAAAGACACAGGCTCTCCCACAAGCACACAAGTGTTTGCCCTCAGCTATAGATCAGGGACAAGCTTGTGAAGAGATGCCCTGCTATTCTTTCGCCTTATGGCATCATGTGTTTCATTTCTCTTGGAGATCGATTGTTAAACGTCTTTCCTCGGGCGACTGTGAAGCATTTGCCAGCGGAGGAGAAGTAGCACGGAGCAGCATTCAGTACTGCCTACGAGTGTCTTTGCTACCCTACTAGCGGAGCTCCAAGAGCAGGCACACATCTTCAGGTACCTTCCAAATGTGGATTCCCCTGCAGCCCCGTAGGCGGGCGTGCAGTACGCCAACCATCAACGGACGTTTTTCCCCTCAAGCCTGTCAGGACGTTGCTCGTCCATCTTTCCCTCAATAGATGGGAGTAGGCGCGCTTGCGGATGTGTGCGTGTGTGTGGCCACGCGTTTGCTTAGGCATCAGTGTGTGAAAAGGTAGGTGCTTTTCTCTAGCTGCGTGTGCGTGCACGTGGTGCTGGGTGCACATCCCTGGGTGCTCGAGGTAAGGTTTCTGCATGGTTTTCGCTGAGGAATCGTGTGTGTGCACATGGACAAAGAGAAGGCGCAGCAACCAGGTTCCAGCGCCGAAGAAGGCAAAAGGCAAGGTTTCCGGCGCTATCTCCTTCACTCCCCAGTCCTAGTCGCGCAAAGCAAGCCGCTAAGCCGGCGACCGGCAAGAGAGCTACAACGAAGCATGCCGAACGGAGAAAATAGCAGCAGCTCATCTGTTCACACCTTGTTTCTGCCATGTGCTTGAACGCCAAGACGTTCGCGCTTCTGTGAGATGAAAGACGTCCTTCTGCATATGTGGTTGCTCACACCGGTGCACTTGTTAGTGTATCCATTCAGTCCTGGGCTGCGGGGCATTCAGAAGTGGCTCTGTGGAGACGTCTGCATAGAGGCAGCTGTCAGAACACGCACACTCGATTGTTCACCAAAACATATGCAGACGCGTCCTTAGCCTGTACATTTGGATGCACAGAGTTCCCTGTGTTCGCAAGAGACAAGGGAATCGCGTCTGTACGCACAGAAGCAATAGCGGACCGTTTCCCTCGGAGCGAACGCGAAAGAGCCGTCTATATACTCGCAGACACGGGAACGTGCCTCAATGCGGTCACAGAGGCAGCAGCTTTTGCACAGATGCTCTGGTGATTCTGGCACTTTCCAGGCACACTCCTGAAAGTCGCGCACACTGCTGTTCACTCGCTAAACGACCTCTTGGGAAACACGTCTCCGGTCGATGGACCGCTCAGATTGCTTCTCGTGTAACTGTGAACTGTGTCAGCGCAGGGAATCCGTCTCTGTTGAGCAGATGTCAATCCTGCCTCGCTTTTGCTTTGTTGCCTCTACCAAGATGATTTCCCGTTTCTCTCTTCACTGGAGCACGCAGACACAGCCAACGCACATCAAGTGTCAAGAGACACACTCTGCTGAGCTCAACGCTTGTGCAGATGCACATGTGCGACGAAGTCAACACACGTGCTTGTGGAGAGAAAGAAAGGGACTCCCAGGCGTGTGGAGCGACGGGGAGAAAGAGCGGGCGCTGAGGAACACAGTTTCAAACAGACTGTCTCCACACAAACAGGCACCTGTCTGCAGGTATCCTAGATCTTGATTCTTGAACTTGAGGAAACACGCGTCTGAGCAAAACTCCCAAACGCTTCCAGGAAAGACACAGGCTCTCCCACAAGCACACAAGTGTTTGCCCTCAGCTATAGATCAGGGACAAGCTTGTGAAGAGATGCCCTGCTATTCTTTCGCCTTATGGCATCATGTGTTTCGTTTCTCTTGGAGATCGATTGTTAAACGTCTTTCCTCGGGCGACTGTGAAGCATTTGCCAGCGGAGGAGAAGTAGCACGGAGCAGCATTCAGTACTGCCTACGAGTGTCTTTGCTACCCTACTAGCGGAGCTCCAAGAGCAGGCACACATCTTCAGGTACCTTCCAAATGTGGATTCCCCTGCAGCCCCGTAGGCGGGCGTGCAGTACGCCAACCATCAACGGACGTTTTTCCCCTCAAGCCTGTCAGGACGTTGCTCGTCCGTCTTTCCCTCAATAGATGGGAGTAGGCGCGCTTGCGGATGTGTGCGTGTGTGTGGCCACGCGTTTGCTTAGGCATCAGTGTGTGAAAAGGTAGGTGCTTTTCTCTAGCTGCGTGTGCGTGCACGTGGTGCTGGGTGCACATCCCTGGGTGCTCGAGGTAAGGTTTCTGCATGGTTTTCGCTGAGGAATCGTGTGTGTGCACATGGACAAAGAGAAGGCGCAGCAACCAGGTTCCAGCGCCGAAGAAGGCAAAAGGCAAGGTTTCCGGCGCTATCTCCTTCACTCCCCAGTCCTAGTCGCGCAAAGCAAGCCGCTAAGCCGGCGACCGGCAAGAGAGCTACAACGAAGCATGCCGAACGGAGAAAATAGCAGCAGCTCATCTGTTCACACCTTGTTTCTGCCATGTGCTTGAACGCCAAGACGTTCGCGCTTCTGTGAGATGAAAGACGTCCTTCTGCATATGTGGTTGCTCACACCGGTGCACTTGTTAGTGTATCCATTCAGTCCTGGGCTGCGGGGCATTCAGAAGTGGCTCTGTGGAGACGTCTGCATAGAGGCAGCTGTCAGAACACGCACACTCGATTGTTCACCAAAACATATGCAGACGCGTCCTTAGCCTGTAGATTTGGATGCACAGAGTTCCCTGTGTTCGCAAGAGACAAGGGAATCGCGTCTGTACGCACAGAAGCAATAGCGGACCGTTTCCCTCGGAGCGAACGCGAAAGAGCCGTCTATATACTCGCAGACACGGGAACGTGCCTCAATGCGGTCACAGAGGCAGCAGCTTTTGCACAGATGCTCTGGTGATTCTGGCACTTTCCAGGCACACTCCTGAAAGTCGCGCACACTGCTGTTCACTCGCTAAACGACCTCTTGGGAAACACGTCTCCGGTCGATGGACCGCTCAGATTGCTTCTCGTGTAACTGTGAACTGTGTCAGCGCAGGGAATCCGTCTCTGTTGAGCAGATGTCAATCCTGCCTCGCTTTTGCTTTGTTGCCTCTACCAAGATGATTTCCCGTTTCTCTCTTCACTGGAGCACGCAGACACAGCCAACGCACATCAAGTGTCAAGAGACACACTCTGCTGAGCTCAACGCTTGTGCAGATGCACATGTGCGACGAAGTCAACACACGTGCTTGTGGAGAGAAAGAAAGGGACTCCCAGGCGTGTGGAGCGACGGGGAGAAAGAGCGGGCGCTGAGGAACACAGTTTCAAACAGACTGTCTCCACACAAACAGGCACCTGTCTGCAGGTATCCTAGATCTTGATTCTTGAACTTGAGGAAACACGCGTCTGAGCAAAACTCCCAAACGCTTCCAGGAAAGACACAGGCTCTCCCACAAGCACACAAGTGTTTGCCCTCAGCTATAGATCAGGGACAAGCTTGTGAAGAGATGCCCTGCTATTCTTTCGCCTTATGGCATCATGTGTTTCGTTTCTCTTGGAGATCGATTGTTAAACGTCTTTCCTCGGGCGACTGTGAAGCATTTGCCAGCGGAGGAGAAGTAGCACGGAGCAGCATTCAGTACTGCCTACGAGTGTCTTTGCTACCCTACTAGCGGAGCTCCAAGAGCAGGCACACATCTTCAGGTACCTTCCAAATGTGGATTCCCCTGCAGCCCCGTAGGCGGGCGTGCAGTACGCCAACCATCAACGGACGTTTTTCCCCTCAAGCCTGTCAGGACGTTGCTCGTCCGTCTTTCCCTCAATAGATGGGAGTAGGCGCGCTTGCGGATGTGTGCGTGTGTGTGGCCACGCGTTTGCTTAGGCATCAGTGTGTGAAAAGGTAGGTGCTTTTCTCTAGCTGCGTGTGCGTGCACGTGGTGCTGGGTGCACATCCCTGGGTGCTCGAGGTAAGGTTTCTGCATGGTTTTCGCTGAGGAATCGTGTGTGTGCACATGGACAAAGAGAAGGCGCAGCAACCAGGTTCCAGCGCCGAAGAAGGCAAAAGGCAAGGTTTCCGGCGCTATCTCCTTCACTCCCCAGTCCTAGTCGCGCAAAGCAAGCCGCTAAGCCGGCGACCGGCAAGAGAGCTACAACGAAGCATGCCGAACGGAGAAAATAGCAGCAGCTCATCTGTTCACACCTTGTTTCTGCCATGTGCTTGAACGCCAAGACGTTCGCGCTTCTGTGAGATGAAAGACGTCCTTCTGCATATGTGCTTGCTCACACCGGTGCACTTGTTAGTGTATCCATTCAGTCCTGGGCTGCGGGGCATTCAGAAGTGGCTCTGTGGAGACGTCTGCATAGAGGCAGCTGTCAGAACACGCACACTCGATTGTTCACCAAAACATATGCAGACGCGTCCTTAGCCTGTAGATTTGGATGCACAGAGTTCCCTGTGTTCGCAAGAGACAAGGGAATCGCGTCTGTACGCACAGAAGCAATAGCGGACCGTTTCCCTCGGAGCGAACGCGAAAGAGCCGTCTATATACTCGCAGACACGGGAACGTGCCTCAATGCGGTCACAGAGGCAGCAGCTTTTGCACAGATGCTCTGGTGATTCTGGCACTTTCCAGGCACACTCCTGAAAGTCGCGCACACTGCTGTTCACTCGCTAAACGACCTCTTGGGAAACACGTCTCCGGTCGATGGACCGCTCAGATTGCTTCTCGTGTAACTGTGAACTGTGTCAGCGCAGGGAATCCGTCTCTGTTGAGCAGATGTCAATCCTGCCTCGCTTTTGCTTTGTTGCCTCTACCAAGATGATTTCCCGTTTCTCTCTTCACTGGAGCACGCAGACACAGCCAACGCACATCAAGTGTCAAGAGACACACTCTGCTGAGCTCAACGCTTGTGCAGATGCACATGTGCGACGAAGTCAACACACGTGCTTGTGGAGAGAAAGAAAGGGACTCCCAGGCGTGTGGAGCGACGGGGAGAAAGAGCGGGCGCTGAGGAACACAGTTTCAAACAGACTGTCTCCACACAAACAGGCACCTGTCTGCAGGTATCCTAGATCTTGATTCTTGAACTTGAGGAAACACGCGTCTGAGCAAAACTCCCAAACGCTTCCAGGAAAGACACAGGCTCTCCCACAAGCACACAAGTGTTTGCCCTCAGCTATAGATCAGGGACAAGCTTGTGAAGAGATGCCCTGCTATTCTTTCGCCTTATGGCATCATGTGTTTCGTTTCTCTTGGAGATCGATTGTTAAACGTCTTTCCTCGGGCGACTGTGAAGCATTTGCCAGCGGAGGAGAAGTAGCACGGAGCAGCATTCAGTACTGCCTACGAGTGTCTTTGCTACCCTACTAGCGGAGCTCCAAGAGCAGGCACACATCTTCAGGTACCTTCCAAATGTGGATTCCCCTGCAGCCCCGTAGGCGGGCGTGCAGTACGCCAACCATCAACGGACGTTTTTCCCCTCAAGCCTGTCAGGACGTTGCTCGTCCATCTTTCCCTCAATAGATGGGAGTAGGCGCGCTTGCGGATGTGTGCGTGTGTGTGGCCACGCGTTTGCTTAGGCATCAGTGTGTGAAAAGGTAGGTGCTTTTCTCTAGCTGCGTGTGCGTGCACGTGGTGCTGGGTGCACATCCCTGGGTGCTCGAGGTAAGGTTTCTGCATGGTTTTCGCTGAGGAATCGTGTGTGTGCACATGGACAAAGAGAAGGCGCAGCAACCAGGTTCCAGCGCCGAAGAAGGCAAAAGGCAAGGTTTCCGGCGCTATCTCCTTCACTCCCCAGTCCTAGTCGCGCAAAGCAAGCCGCTAAGCCGGCGACCGGCAAGAGAGCTACAACGAAGCATGCCGAACGGAGAAAATAGCAGCAGCTCATCTGTTCACACCTTGTTTCTGCCATGTGCTTGAACGCCAAGACGTTCGCGCTTCTGTGAGATGAAAGACGTCCTTCTGCATATGTGGTTGCTCACACCGGTGCACTTGTTAGTGTATCCATTCAGTCCTGGGCTGCGGGGCATTCAGAAGTGGCTCTGTGGAGACGTCTGCATAGAGGCAGCTGTCAGAACACGCACACTCGATTGTTCACCAAAACATATGCAGACGCGTCCTTAGCCTGTAGATTTGGATGCACAGAGTTCCCTGTGTTCGCAAGAGACAAGGGAATCGCGTCTGTACGCACAGAAGCAATAGCGGACCGTTTCCCTCGGAGCGAACGCGAAAGAGCCGTCTATATACTCGCAGACACGGGAACGTGCCTCAATGCGGTCACAGAGGCAGCAGCTTTTGCACAGATGCTCTGGTGATTCTGGCACTTTCCAGGCACACTCCTGAAAGTCGCGCACACTGCTGTTCACTCGCTAAACGACCTCTTGGGAAACACGTCTCCGGTCGATGGACCGCTCAGATTGCTTCTCGTGTAACTGTGAACTGTGTCAGCGCAGGGAATCCGTCTCTGTTGAGCAGATGTCAATCCTGCCTCGCTTTTGCTTTGTTGCCTCTACCAAGATGATTTCCCGTTTCTCTCTTCACTGGAGCACGCAGACACAGCCAACGCACATCAAGTGTCAAGAGACACACTCTGCTGAGCTCAACGCTTGTGCAGATGCACATGTGCGACGAAGTCAACACACGTGCTTGTGGAGAGAAAGAAAGGGACTCCCAGGCATGTGGAGCGACGGGGAGAAAGAGCGGGCGCTGAGGAACACAGTTTCAAACAGACTGTCTCCACACAAACAGGCACCTGTCTGCAGGTATCCTAGATCTTGATTCTTGAACTTGAGGAAACACGCGTCTGAGCAAAACTCCCAAACGCTTCCAGGAAAGACACAGGCTCTCCCACAAGCACACAAGTGTTTGCCCTCAGCTATAGATCAGGGACAAGCTTGTGAAGAGATGCCCTGCTATTCTTTCGCCTTATGGCATCATGTGTTTCGTTTCTCTTGGAGATCGATTGTTAAACGTCTTTCCTCGGGCGACTGTGAAGCATTTGCCAGCGGAGGAGAAGTAGCACGGAGCAGCATTCAGTACTGCCTACGAGTGTCTTTGCTACCCTACTAGGGGAGCTCCAAGAGCAGGCACACATCTTCAGGTACCTTCCAAATGTGGATTCCCCTGCAGCCCCGTAGGCGGGCGTGCAGTACGCCAACCATCAACGGACGTTTTTCCCCTCAAGCCTGTCAGGACGTTGCTCGTCCGTCTTTCCCTCAATAGATGGGAGTAGGCGCGCTTGCGGATGTGTGCGTGTGTGTGGCCACGCGTTTGCTTAGGCATCAGTGTGTGAAAAGGTAGGTGCTTTTCTCTAGCTGCGTGTGCGTGCACGTGGTGCTGGGTGCACATCCCTGGGTGCTCGAGGTAAGGTTTCTGCATGGTTTTCGCTGAGGAATCGTGTGTGTGCACATGGACAAAGAGAAGGCGCAGCAACCAGGTTCCAGCGCCGAAGAAGGCAAAAGGCAAGGTTTCCGGCGCTATCTCCTTCACTCCCCAGTCCTAGTCGCGCAAAGCAAGCCGCTAAGCCGGCGACCGGCAAGAGAGCTACAACGAAGCATGCCGAACGGAGAAAATAGCAGCAGCTCATCTGTTCACACCTTGTTTCTGCCATGTGCTTGAACGCCAAGACGTTCGCGCTTCTGTGAGATGAAAGACGTCCTTCTGCATATGTGGTTGCTCACACCGGTGCACTTGTTAGTGTATCCATTCAGTCCTGGGCTGCGGGGCATTCAGAAGTGGCTCTGTGGAGACGTCTGCATAGAGGCAGCTGTCAGAACACGCACACTCGATTGTTCACCAAAACATATGCAGACGCGTCCTTAGCCTGTAGATTTGGATGCACAGAGTTCCCTGTGTTCGCAAGAGACAAGGGAATCGCGTCTGTACGCACAGAAGCAATAGCGGACCGTTTCCCTCGGAGCGAACGCGAAAGAGCCGTCTATGTACTCGGAGACACGGGAACGTGCCTCAATGCGGTCACAGAGGCAGCAGCTTTTGCACAGATGCTCTGGTGATTCTGGCACTTTCCAGGCACACTCCTGAAAGTCGCGCACACTGCTGTTCACTCGCTAAACGACCTCTTGGGAAACACGTCTCCGGTCGATGGACCGCTCAGATTGCTTCTCGTGTAACTGTGAACTGTGTCAGCGCAGGGAATCCGTCTCTGTTGAGCAGATGTCAATCCTGCCTCGCTTTTGCTTTGTTGCCTCTACCAAGATGATTTCCCGTTTCTCTCTTCACTGGAGCACGCAGACACAGCCAACGCACATCAAGTGTCAAGAGACACACTCTGCTGAGCTCAACGCTTGTGCAGATGCACATGTGCGACGAAGTCAACACACGTGCTTGTGGAGAGAAAGAAAGGGACTCCCAGGCGTGTGGAGCGACGGGGAGAAAGAGCGGGCGCTGAGGAACACAGTTTCAAACAGACTGTCTCCACACAAACAGGCACCTGTCTGCAGGTATCCTAGATCTTGATTCTTGAACTTGAGGAAACACGCGTCTGAGCAAAACTCCCAAACGCTTCCAGGAAAGACACAGGCTCTCCCACAAGCACACAAGTGTTTGCCCTCAGCTATAGATCAGGGACAAGCTTGTGAAGAGATGCCCTGCTATTCTTTCGCCTTATGGCATCATGTGTTTCATTTCTCTTGGAGATCGATTGTTAAACGTCTTTCCTCGGGCGACTGTGAAGCATTTGCCAGCGGAGGAGAAGTAGCACGGAGCAGCATTCAGTACTGCCTACGAGTGTCTTTGCTACCCTACTAGCGGAGCTCCAAGAGCAGGCACACATCTTCAGGTACCTTCCAAATGTGGATTCCCCTGCAGCCCCGTAGGCGGGCGTGCAGTACGCCAACCATCAACGGACGTTTTTCCCCTCAAGCCTGTCAGGACGTTGCTCGTCCATCTTTCCCTCAATAGATGGGAGTAGGCGCGCTTGCGGATGTGTGCGTGTGTGTGGCCACGCGTTTGCTTAGGCATCAGTGTGTGAAAAGGTAGGTGCTTTTCTCTAGCTGCGTGTGCGTGCACGTGGTGCTGGGTGCACATCCCTGGGTGCTCGAGGTAAGGTTTCTGCATGGTTTTCGCTGAGGAATCGTGTGTGTGCACATGGACAAAGAGAAGGCGCAGCAACCAGGTTCCAGCGCCGAAGAAGGCAAAAGGCAAGGTTTCCGGCGCTATCTCCTTCACTCCCCAGTCCTAGTCGCGCAAAGCAAGCCGCTAAGCCGGCGACCGGCAAGAGAGCTACAACGAAGCATGCCGAACGGAGAAAATAGCAGCAGCTCATCTGTTCACACCTTGTTTCTGCCATGTGCTTGAACGCCAAGACGTTCGCGCTTCTGTGAGATGAAAGACGTCCTTCTGCATATGTGGTTGCTCACACCGGTGCACTTGTTAGTGTATCCATTCAGTCCTGGGCTGCGGGGCATTCAGAAGTGGCTCTGTGGAGACGTCTGCATAGAGGCAGCTGTCAGAACACGCACACTCGATTGTTCACCAAAACATATGCAGACGCGTCCTTAGCCTGTACATTTGGATGCACAGAGTTCCCTGTGTTCGCAAGAGACAAGGGAATCGCGTCTGTACGCACAGAAGCAATAGCGGACCGTTTCCCTCGGAGCGAACGCGAAAGAGCCGTCTATATACTCGCAGACACGGGAACGTGCCTCAATGCGGTCACAGAGGCAGCAGCTTTTGCACAGATGCTCTGGTGATTCTGGCACTTTCCAGGCACACTCCTGAAAGTCGCGCACACTGCTGTTCACTCGCTAAACGACCTCTTGGGAAACACGTCTCCGGTCGATGGACCGCTCAGATTGCTTCTCGTGTAACTGTGAACTGTGTCAGCGCAGGGAATCCGTCTCTGTTGAGCAGATGTCAATCCTGCCTCGCTTTTGCTTTGTTGCCTCTACCAAGATGATTTCCCGTTTCTCTCTTCACTGGAGCACGCAGACACAGCCAACGCACATCAAGTGTCAAGAGACACACTCTGCTGAGCTCAACGCTTGTGCAGATGCACATGTGCGACGAAGTCAACACACGTGCTTGTGGAGAGAAAGAAAGGGACTCCCAGGCGTGTGGAGCGACGGGGAGAAAGAGCGGGCGCTGAGGAACACAGTTTCAAACAGACTGTCTCCACACAAACAGGCACCTGTCTGCAGGTATCCTAGATCTTGATTCTTGAACTTGAGGAAACACGCGTCTGAGCAAAACTCCCAAACGCTTCCAGGAAAGACACAGGCTCTCCCACAAGCACACAAGTGTTTGCCCTCAGCTATAGATCAGGGACAAGCTTGTGAAGAGATGCCCTGCTATTCTTTCGCCTTATGGCATCATGTGTTTCGTTTCTCTTGGAGATCGATTGTTAAACGTCTTTCCTCGGGCGACTGTGAAGCATTTGCCAGCGGAGGAGAAGTAGCACGGAGCAGCATTCAGTACTGCCTACGAGTGTCTTTGCTACCCTACTAGCGGAGCTCCAAGAGCAGGCACACATCTTCAGGTACCTTCCAAATGTGGATTCCCCTGCAGCCCCGTAGGCGGGCGTGCAGTACGCCAACCATCAACGGACGTTTTTCCCCTCAAGCCTGTCAGGACGTTGCTCGTCCGTCTTTCCCTCAATAGATGGGAGTAGGCGCGCTTGCGGATGTGTGCGTGTGTGTGGCCACGCGTTTGCTTAGGCATCAGTGTGTGAAAAGGTAGGTGCTTTTCTCTAGCTGCGTGTGCGTGCACGTGGTGCTGGGTGCACATCCCTGGGTGCTCGAGGTAAGGTTTCTGCATGGTTTTCGCTGAGGAATCGTGTGTGTGCACATGGACAAAGAGAAGGCGCAGCAACCAGGTTCCAGCGCCGAAGAAGGCAAAAGGCAAGGTTTCCGGCGCTATCTCCTTCACTCCCCAGTCCTAGTCGCGCAAAGCAAGCCGCTAAGCCGGCGACCGGCAAGAGAGCTACAACGAAGCATGCCGAACGGAGAAAATAGCAGCAGCTCATCTGTTCACACCTTGTTTCTGCCATGTGCTTGAACGCCAAGACGTTCGCGCTTCTGTGAGATGAAAGACGTCCTTCTGCATATGTGGTTGCTCACACCGGTGCACTTGTTAGTGTATCCATTCAGTCCTGGGCTGCGGGGCATTCAGAAGTGGCTCTGTGGAGACGTCTGCATAGAGGCAGCTGTCAGAACACGCACACTCGATTGTTCACCAAAACATATGCAGACGCGTCCTTAGCCTGTAGATTTGGATGCACAGAGTTCCCTGTGTTCGCAAGAGACAAGGGAATCGCGTCTGTACGCACAGAAGCAATAGCGGACCGTTTCCCTCGGAGCGAACGCGAAAGAGCCGTCTATATACTCGCAGACACGGGAACGTGCCTCAATGCGGTCACAGAGGCAGCAGCTTTTGCACAGATGCTCTGGTGATTCTGGCACTTTCCAGGCACACTCCTGAAAGTCGCGCACACTGCTGTTCACTCGCTAAACGACCTCTTGGGAAACACGTCTCCGGTCGATGGACCGCTCAGATTGCTTCTCGTGTAACTGTGAACTGTGTCAGCGCAGGGAATCCGTCTCTGTTGAGCAGATGTCAATCCTGCCTCGCTTTTGCTTTGTTGCCTCTACCAAGATGATTTCCCGTTTCTCTCTTCACTGGAGCACGCAGACACAGCCAACGCACATCAAGTGTCAAGAGACACACTCTGCTGAGCTCAACGCTTGTGCAGATGCACATGTGCGACGAAGTCAACACACGTGCTTGTGGAGAGAAAGAAAGGGACTCCCAGGCGTGTGGAGCGACGGGGAGAAAGAGCGGGCGCTGAGGAACACAGTTTCAAACAGACTGTCTCCACACAAACAGGCACCTGTCTGCAGGTATCCTAGATCTTGATTCTTGAACTTGAGGAAACACGCGTCTGAGCAAAACTCCCAAACGCTTCCAGGAAAGACACAGGCTCTCCCACAAGCACACAAGTGTTTGCCCTCAGCTATAGATCAGGGACAAGCTTGTGAAGAGATGCCCTGCTATTCTTTCGCCTTATGGCATCATGTGTTTCGTTTCTCTTGGAGATCGATTGTTAAACGTCTTTCCTCGGGCGACTGTGAAGCATTTGCCAGCGGAGGAGAAGTAGCACGGAGCAGCATTCAGTACTGCCTACGAGTGTCTTTGCTACCCTACTAGCGGAGCTCCAAGAGCAGGCACACATCTTCAGGTACCTTCCAAATGTGGATTCCCCTGCAGCCCCGTAGGCGGGCGTGCAGTACGCCAACCATCAACGGACGTTTTTCCCCTCAAGCCTGTCAGGACGTTGCTCGTCCGTCTTTCCCTCAATAGATGGGAGTAGGCGCGCTTGCGGATGTGTGCGTGTGTGTGGCCACGCGTTTGCTTAGGCATCAGTGTGTGAAAAGGTAGGTGCTTTTCTCTAGCTGCGTGTGCGTGCACGTGGTGCTGGGTGCACATCCCTGGGTGCTCGAGGTAAGGTTTCTGCATGGTTTTCGCTGAGGAATCGTGTGTGTGCACATGGACAAAGAGAAGGCGCAGCAACCAGGTTCCAGCGCCGAAGAAGGCAAAAGGCAAGGTTTCCGGCGCTATCTCCTTCACTCCCCAGTCCTAGTCGCGCAAAGCAAGCCGCTAAGCCGGCGACCGGCAAGAGAGCTACAACGAAGCATGCCGAACGGAGAAAATAGCAGCAGCTCATCTGTTCACACCTTGTTTCTGCCATGTGCTTGAACGCCAAGACGTTCGCGCTTCTGTGAGATGAAAGACGTCCTTCTGCATATGTGCTTGCTCACACCGGTGCACTTGTTAGTGTATCCATTCAGTCCTGGGCTGCGGGGCATTCAGAAGTGGCTCTGTGGAGACGTCTGCATAGAGGCAGCTGTCAGAACACGCACACTCGATTGTTCACCAAAACATATGCAGACGCGTCCTTAGCCTGTAGATTTGGATGCACAGAGTTCCCTGTGTTCGCAAGAGACAAGGGAATCGCGTCTGTACGCACAGAAGCAATAGCGGACCGTTTCCCTCGGAGCGAACGCGAAAGAGCCGTCTATATACTCGCAGACACGGGAACGTGCCTCAATGCGGTCACAGAGGCAGCAGCTTTTGCACAGATGCTCTGGTGATTCTGGCACTTTCCAGGCACACTCCTGAAAGTCGCGCACACTGCTGTTCACTCGCTAAACGACCTCTTGGGAAACACGTCTCCGGTCGATGGACCGCTCAGATTGCTTCTCGTGTAACTGTGAACTGTGTCAGCGCAGGGAATCCGTCTCTGTTGAGCAGATGTCAATCCTGCCTCGCTTTTGCTTTGTTGCCTCTACCAAGATGATTTCCCGTTTCTCTCTTCACTGGAGCACGCAGACACAGCCAACGCACATCAAGTGTCAAGAGACACACTCTGCTGAGCTCAACGCTTGTGCAGATGCACATGTGCGACGAAGTCAACACACGTGCTTGTGGAGAGAAAGAAAGGGACTCCCAGGCGTGTGGAGCGACGGGGAGAAAGAGCGGGCGCTGAGGAACACAGTTTCAAACAGACTGTCTCCACACAAACAGGCACCTGTCTGCAGGTATCCTAGATCTTGATTCTTGAACTTGAGGAAACACGCGTCTGAGCAAAACTCCCAAACGCTTCCAGGAAAGACACAGGCTCTCCCACAAGCACACAAGTGTTTGCCCTCAGCTATAGATCAGGGACAAGCTTGTGAAGAGATGCCCTGCTATTCTTTCGCCTTATGGCATCATGTGTTTCGTTTCTCTTGGAGATCGATTGTTAAACGTCTTTCCTCGGGCGACTGTGAAGCATTTGCCAGCGGAGGAGAAGTAGCACGGAGCAGCATTCAGTACTGCCTACGAGTGTCTTTGCTACCCTACTAGCGGAGCTCCAAGAGCAGGCACACATCTTCAGGTACCTTCCAAATGTGGATTCCCCTGCAGCCCCGTAGGCGGGCGTGCAGTACGCCAACCATCAACGGACGTTTTTCCCCTCAAGCCTGTCAGGACGTTGCTCGTCCATCTTTCCCTCAATAGATGGGAGTAGGCGCGCTTGCGGATGTGTGCGTGTGTGTGGCCACGCGTTTGCTTAGGCATCAGTGTGTGAAAAGGTAGGTGCTTTTCTCTAGCTGCGTGTGCGTGCACGTGGTGCTGGGTGCACATCCCTGGGTGCTCGAGGTAAGGTTTCTGCATGGTTTTCGCTGAGGAATCGTGTGTGTGCACATGGACAAAGAGAAGGCGCAGCAACCAGGTTCCAGCGCCGAAGAAGGCAAAAGGCAAGGTTTCCGGCGCTATCTCCTTCACTCCCCAGTCCTAGTCGCGCAAAGCAAGCCGCTAAGCCGGCGACCGGCAAGAGAGCTACAACGAAGCATGCCGAACGGAGAAAATAGCAGCAGCTCATCTGTTCACACCTTGTTTCTGCCATGTGCTTGAACGCCAAGACGTTCGCGCTTCTGTGAGATGAAAGACGTCCTTCTGCATATGTGGTTGCTCACACCGGTGCACTTGTTAGTGTATCCATTCAGTCCTGGGCTGCGGGGCATTCAGAAGTGGCTCTGTGGAGACGTCTGCATAGAGGCAGCTGTCAGAACACGCACACTCGATTGTTCACCAAAACATATGCAGACGCGTCCTTAGCCTGTAGATTTGGATGCACAGAGTTCCCTGTGTTCGCAAGAGACAAGGGAATCGCGTCTGTACGCACAGAAGCAATAGCGGACCGTTTCCCTCGGAGCGAACGCGAAAGAGCCGTCTATATACTCGCAGACACGGGAACGTGCCTCAATGCGGTCACAGAGGCAGCAGCTTTTGCACAGATGCTCTGGTGATTCTGGCACTTTCCAGGCACACTCCTGAAAGTCGCGCACACTGCTGTTCACTCGCTAAACGACCTCTTGGGAAACACGTCTCCGGTCGATGGACCGCTCAGATTGCTTCTCGTGTAACTGTGAACTGTGTCAGCGCAGGGAATCCGTCTCTGTTGAGCAGATGTCAATCCTGCCTCGCTTTTGCTTTGTTGCCTCTACCAAGATGATTTCCCGTTTCTCTCTTCACTGGAGCACGCAGACACAGCCAACGCACATCAAGTGTCAAGAGACACACTCTGCTGAGCTCAACGCTTGTGCAGATGCACATGTGCGACGAAGTCAACACACGTGCTTGTGGAGAGAAAGAAAGGGACTCCCAGGCGTGTGGAGCGACGGGGAGAAAGAGCGGGCGCTGAGGAACACAGTTTCAAACAGACTGTCTCCACACAAACAGGCACCTGTCTGCAGGTATCCTAGATCTTGATTCTTGAACTTGAGGAAACACGCGTCTGAGCAAAGCTCCCAAACGCTTCCAGGAAAGACACAGGCTCTCCCACAAGCACACAAGTGTTTGCCCTCAGCTATAGATCAGGGACAAGCTTGTGAAGAGATGCCCTGCTATTCTTTCGCCTTATGGCATCATGTGTTTCGTTTCTCTTGGAGATCGATTGTTAAACGTCTTTCCTCGGGCGACTGTGAAGCATTTGCCAGCGGAGGAGAAGTAGCACGGAGCAGCATTCAGTACTGCCTACGAGTGTCTTTGCTACCCTACTAGCGGAGCTCCAAGAACAGGCACACATCTTCAGGTACCTTCCAAATGTGGATTCCCCTGCAGCCCCGTAGGCGGGCGTGCAGTACGCCAACCATCAACGGACGTTTTTCCCCTCAAGCCTGTCAGGACGTTGCTCGTCCGTCTTTCCCTCAATAGATGGGAGTAGGCGCGCTTGCGGATGTGTGCGTGTGTGTGGCCACGCGTTTGCTTAGGCATCAGTGTGTGAAAAGGTAGGTGCTTTTCTCTAGCTGCGTGTGCGTGCACGTGGTGCTGGGTGCACATCCCTGGGTGCTCGAGGTAAGGTTTCTGCATGGTTTTCGCTGAGGAATCGTGTGTGTGCACATGGACAAAGAGAAGGCGCAGCAACCAGGTTCCAGCGCCGAAGAAGGCAAAAGGCAAGGTTTCCGGCGCTATCTCCTTCACTCCCCAGTCCTAGTCGCGCAAAGCAAGCCGCTAAGCCGGCGACCGGCAAGAGAGCTACAACGAAGCATGCCGAACGGAGAAAATAGCAGCAGCTCATCTGTTCACACCTTGTTTCTGCCATGTGCTTGAACGCCAAGACGTTCGCGCTTCTGTGAGATGAAAGACGTCCTTCTGCATATGTGGTTGCTCACACCGGTGCACTTGTTAGTGTATCCATTCAGTCCTGGGCTGCGGGGCATTCAGAAGTGGCTCTGTGGAGACGTCTGCATAGAGGCAGCTGTCAGAACACGCACACTCGATTGTTCACCAAAACATATGCAGACGCGTCCTTAGCCTGTAGATTTGGATGCACAGAGTTCCCTGTGTTCGCAAGAGACAAGGGAATCGCGTCTGTACGCACAGAAGCAATAGCGGACCGTTTCCCTCGGAGCGAACGCGAAAGAGCCGTCTATATACTCGCAGACACGGGAACGTGCCTCAATGCGGTCACAGAGGCAGCAGCTTTTGCACAGATGCTCTGGTGATTCTGGCACTTTCCAGGCACACTCCTGAAAGTCGCGCACACTGCTGTTCACTCGCTAAACGACCTCTTGGGAAACACGTCTCCGGTCGATGGACCGCTCAGATTGCTTCTCGTGTAACTGTGAACTGTGTCAGCGCAGGGAATCCGTCTCTGTTGAGCAGATGTCAATCCTGCCTCGCTTTTGCTTTGTTGCCTCTACCAAGATGATTTCCCGTTTCTCTCTTCACTGGAGCACGCAGACACAGCCAACGCACATCAAGTGTCAAGAGACACACTCTGCTGAGCTCAACGCTTGTGCAGATGCACATGTGCGACGAAGTCAACACACGTGCTTGTGGAGAGAAAGAAAGGGACTCCCAGGCGTGTGGAGCGACGGGGAGAAAGAGCGGGCGCTGAGGAACACAGTTTCAAACAGACTGTCTCCACACAAACAGGCACCTGTCTGCAGGTATCCTAGATCTTGATTCTTGAACTTGAGGAAACACGCGTCTGAGCAAAACTCCCAAACGCTTCCAGGAAAGACACAGGCTCTCCCACAAGCACACAAGTGTTTGCCCTCAGCTATAGATCAGGGACAAGCTTGTGAAGAGATGCCCTGCTATTCTTTCGCCTTATGGCATCATGTGTTTCGTTTCTCTTGGAGATCGATTGTTAAACGTCTTTCCTCGGGCGACTGTGAAGCATTTGCCAGCGGAGGAGAAGTAGCACGGAGCAGCATTCAGTACTGCCTACGAGTGTCTTTGCTACCCTACTAGCGGAGCTCCAAGAGCAGGCACACATCTTCAGGTACCTTCCAAATGTGGATTCCCCTGCAGCCCCGTAGGCGGGCGTGCAGTACGCCAACCATCAACGGACGTTTTTCCCCTCAAGCCTGTCAGGACGTTGCTCGTCCGTCTTTCCCTCAATAGATGGGAGTAGGCGCGCTTGCGGATGTGTGCGTGTGTGTGGCCACGCGTTTGCTTAGGCATCAGTGTGTGAAAAGGTAGGTGCTTTTCTCTAGCTGCGTGTGCGTGCACGTGGTGCTGGGTGCACATCCCTGGGTGCTCGAGGTAAGGTTTCTGCATGGTTTTCGCTGAGGAATCGTGTGTGTGCACATGGACAAAGAGAAGGCGCAGCAACCAGGTTCCAGCGCCGAAGAAGGCAAAAGGCAAGGTTTCCGGCGCTATCTCCTTCACTCCCCAGTCCTAGTCGCGCAAAGCAAGCCGCTAAGCCGGCGACCGGCAAGAGAGCTACAACGAAGCATGCCGAACGGAGAAAATAGCAGCAGCTCATCTGTTCACACCTTGTTTCTGCCATGTGCTTGAACGCCAAGACGTTCGCGCTTCTGTGAGATGAAAGACGTCCTTCTGCATATGTGGTTGCTCACACCGGTGCACTTGTTAGTGTATCCATTCAGTCCTGGGCTGCGGGGCATTCAGAAGTGGCTCTGTGGAGACGTCTGCATAGAGGCAGCTGTCAGAACACGCACACTCGATTGTTCACCAAAACATATGCAGACGCGTCCTTAGCCTGTAGATTTGGATGCACAGAGTTCCCTGTGTTCGCAAGAGACAAGGGAATCGCGTCTGTACGCACAGAAGCAATAGCGGACCGTTTCCCTCGGAGCGAACGCGAAAGAGCCGTCTATATACTCGCAGACACGGGAACGTGCCTCAATGCGGTCACAGAGGCAGCAGCTTTTGCACAGATGCTCTGGTGATTCTGGCACTTTCCAGGCACACTCCTGAAAGTCGCGCACACTGCTGTTCACTCGCTAAACGACCTCTTGGGAAACACGTCTCCGGTCGATGGACCGCTCAGATTGCTTCTCGTGTAACTGTGAACTGTGTCAGCGCAGGGAATCCGTCTCTGTTGAGCAGATGTCAATCCTGCCTCGCTTTTGCTTTGTTGCCTCTACCAAGATGATTTCCCGTTTCTCTCTTCACTGGAGCACGCAGACACAGCCAACGCACATCAAGTGTCAAGAGACACACTCTGCTGAGCTCAACGCTTGTGCAGATGCACATGTGCGACGAAGTCAACACACGTGCTTGTGGAGAGAAAGAAAGGGACTCCCAGGCGTGTGGAGCGACGGGGAGAAAGAGCGGGCGCTGAGGAACACAGTTTCAAACAGACTGTCTCCACACAAACAGGCACCTGTCTGCAGGTATCCTAGATCTTGATTCTTGAACTTGAGGAAACACGCGTCTGAGCAAAACTCCCAAACGCTTCCAGGAAAGACACAGGCTCTCCCACAAGCACACAAGTGTTTGCCCTCAGCTATAGATCAGGGACAAGCTTGTGAAGAGATGCCCTGCTATTCTTTCGCCTTATGGCATCATGTGTTTCATTTCTCTTGGAGATCGATTGTTAAACGTCTTTCCTCGGGCGACTGTGAAGCATTTGCCAGCGGAGGAGAAGTAGCACGGAGCAGCATTCAGTACTGCCTACGAGTGTCTTTGCTACCCTACTAGCGGAGCTCCAAGAGCAGGCACACATCTTCAGGTACCTTCCAAATGTGGATTCCCCTGCAGCCCCGTAGGCGGGCGTGCAGTACGCCAACCATCAACGGACGTTTTTCCCCTCAAGCCTGTCAGGACGTTGCTCGTCCGTCTTTCCCTCAATAGATGGGAGTAGGCGCGCTTGCGGATGTGTGCGTGTGTGTGGCCACGCGTTTGCTTAGGCATCAGTGTGTGAAAAGGTAGGTGCTTTTCTCTAGCTGCGTGTGCGTGCACGTGGTGCTGGGTGCACATCCCTGGGTGCTCGAGGTAAGGTTTCTGCATGGTTTTCGCTGAGGAATCGTGTGTGTGCACATGGACAAAGAGAAGGCGCAGCAACCAGGTTCCAGCGCCGAAGAAGGCAAAAGGCAAGGTTTCCGGCGCTATCTCCTTCACTCCCCAGTCCTAGTCGCGCAAAGCAAGCCGCTAAGCCGGCGACCGGCAAGAGAGCTACAACGAAGCATGCCGAACGGAGAAAATAGCAGCAGCTCATCTGTTCACACCTTGTTTCTGCCATGTGCTTGAACGCCAAGACGTTCGCGCTTCTGTGAGATGAAAGACGTCCTTCTGCATATGTGGTTGCTCACACCGGTGCACTTGTTAGTGTATCCATTCAGTCCTGGGCTGCGGGGCATTCAGAAGTGGCTCTGTGGAGACGTCTGCATAGAGGCAGCTGTCAGAACACGCACACTCGATTGTTCACCAAAACATATGCAGACGCGTCCTTAGCCTGTAGATTTGGATGCACAGAGTTCCCTGTGTTCGCAAGAGACAAGGGAATCGCGTCTGTACGCACAGAAGCAATAGCGGACCGTTTCCCTCGGAGCGAACGCGAAAGAGCCGTCTATATACTCGCAGACACGGGAACGTGCCTCAATGCGGTCACAGAGGCAGCAGCTTTTGCACAGATGCTCTGGTGATTCTGGCACTTTCCAGGCACACTCCTGAAAGTCGCGCACACTGCTGTTCACTCGCTAAACGACCTCTTGGGAAACACGTCTCCGGTCGATGGACCGCTCAGATTGCTTCTCGTGTAACTGTGAACTGTGTCAGCGCAGGGAATCCGTCTCTGTTGAGCAGATGTCAATCCTGCCTCGCTTTTGCTTTGTTGCCTCTACCAAGATGATTTCCCGTTTCTCTCTTCACTGGAGCACGCAGACACAGCCAACGCACATCAAGTGTCAAGAGACACACTCTGCTGAGCTCAACGCTTGTGCAGATGCACATGTGCGACGAAGTCAACACACGTGCTTGTGGAGAGAAAGAAAGGGACTCCCAGGCGTGTGGAGCGACGGGGAGAAAGAGCGGGCGCTGAGGAACACAGTTTCAAACAGACTGTCTCCACACAAACAGGCACCTGTCTGCAGGTATCCTAGATCTTGATTCTTGAACTTGAGGAAACACGCGTCTGAGCAAAACTCCCAAACGCTTCCAGGAAAGACACAGGCTCTCCCACAAGCACACAAGTGTTTGCCCTCAGCTATAGATCAGGGACAAGCTTGTGAAGAGATGCCCTGCTATTCTTTCGCCTTATGGCATCATGTGTTTCGTTTCTCTTGGAGATCGATTGTTAAACGTCTTTCCTCGGGCGACTGTGAAGCATTTGCCAGCGGAGGAGAAGTAGCACGGAGCAGCATTCAGTACTGCCTACGAGTGTCTTTGCTACCCTACTAGCGGAGCTCCAAGAGCAGGCACACATCTTCAGGTACCTTCCAAATGTGGATTCCCCTGCAGCCCCGTAGGCGGGCGTGCAGTACGCCAACCATCAACGGACGTTTTTCCCCTCAAGCCTGTCAGGACGTTGCTCGTCCATCTTTCCCTCAATAGATGGGAGTAGGCGCGCTTGCGGATGTGTGCGTGTGTGTGGCCACGCGTTTGCTTAGGCATCAGTGTGTGAAAAGGTAGGTGCTTTTCTCTAGCTGCGTGTGCGTGCACGTGGTGCTGGGTGCACATCCCTGGGTGCTCGAGGTAAGGTTTCTGCATGGTTTTCGCTGAGGAATCGTGTGTGTGCACATGGACAAAGAGAAGGCGCAGCAACCAGGTTCCAGCGCCGAAGAAGGCAAAAGGCAAGGTTTCCGGCGCTATCTCCTTCACTCCCCAGTCCTAGTCGCGCAAAGCAAGCCGCTAAGCCGGCGACCGGCAAGAGAGCTACAACGAAGCATGCCGAACGGAGAAAATAGCAGCAGCTCATCTGTTCACACCTTGTTTCTGCCATGTGCTTGAACGCCAAGACGTTCGCGCTTCTGTGAGATGAAAGACGTCCTTCTGCATATGTGGTTGCTCACACCGGTGCACTTGTTAGTGTATCCATTCAGTCCTGGGCTGCGGGGCATTCAGAAGTGGCTCTGTGGAGACGTCTGCATAGAGGCAGCTGTCAGAACACGCACACTCGATTGTTCACCAAAACATATGCAGACGCGTCCTTAGCCTGTAGATTTGGATGCACAGAGTTCCCTGTGTTCGCAAGAGACAAGGGAATCGCGTCTGTACGCACAGAAGCAATAGCGGACCGTTTCCCTCGGAGCGAACGCGAAAGAGCCGTCTATATACTCGCAGACACGGGAACGTGCCTCAATGCGGTCACAGAGGCAGCAGCTTTTGCACAGATGCTCTGGTGATTCTGGCACTTTCCAGGCACACTCCTGAAAGTCGCGCACACTGCTGTTCACTCGCTAAACGACCTCTTGGGAAACACGTCTCCGGTCGATGGACCGCTCAGATTGCTTCTCGTGTAACTGTGAACTGTGTCAGCGCAGGGAATCCGTCTCTGTTGAGCAGATGTCAATCCTGCCTCGCTTTTGCTTTGTTGCCTCTACCAAGATGATTTCCCGTTTCTCTCTTCACTGGAGCACGCAGACACAGCCAACGCACATCAAGTGTCAAGAGACACACTCTGCTGAGCTCAACGCTTGTGCAGATGCACATGTGCGACGAAGTCAACACACGTGCTTGTGGAGAGAAAGAAAGGGACTCCCAGGCGTGTGGAGCGACGGGGAGAAAGAGCGGGCGCTGAGGAACACAGTTTCAAACAGACTGTCTCCACACAAACAGGCACCTGTCTGCAGGTATCCTAGATCTTGATTCTTGAACTTGAGGAAACACGCGTCTGAGCAAAACTCCCAAACGCTTCCAGGAAAGACACAGGCTCTCCCACAAGCACACAAGTGTTTGCCCTCAGCTATAGATCAGGGACAAGCTTGTGAAGAGATGCCCTGCTATTCTTTCGCCTTATGGCATCATGTGTTTCGTTTCTCTTGGAGATCGATTGTTAAACGTCTTTCCTCGGGCGACTGTGAAGCATTTGCCAGCGGAGGAGAAGTAGCACGGAGCAGCATTCAGTACTGCCTACGAGTGTCTTTGCTACCCTACTAGCGGAGCTCCAAGAGCAGGCACACATCTTCAGGTACCTTCCAAATGTGGATTCCCCTGCAGCCCCGTAGGCGGGCGTGCAGTACGCCAACCATCAACGGACGTTTTTCCCCTCAAGCCTGTCAGGACGTTGCTCGTCCGTCTTTCCCTCAATAGATGGGAGTAGGCGCGCTTGCGGATGTGTGCGTGTGTGTGGCCACGCGTTTGCTTAGGCATCAGTGTGTGAAAAGGTAGGTGCTTTTCTCTAGCTGCGTGTGCGTGCACGTGGTGCTGGGTGCACATCCCTGGGTGCTCGAGGTAAGGTTTCTGCATGGTTTTCGCTGAGGAATCGTGTGTGTGCACATGGACAAAGAGAAGGCGCAGCAACCAGGTTCCAGCGCCGAAGAAGGCAAAAGGCAAGGTTTCCGGCGCTATCTCCTTCACTCCCCAGTCCTAGTCGCGCAAAGCAAGCCGCTAAGCCGGCGACCGGCAAGAGAGCTACAACGAAGCATGCCGAACGGAGAAAATAGCAGCAGCTCATCTGTTCACACCTTGTTTCTGCCATGTGCTTGAACGCCAAGACGTTCGCGCTTCTGTGAGATGAAAGACGTCCTTCTGCATATGTGCTTGCTCACACCGGTGCACTTGTTAGTGTATCCATTCAGTCCTGGGCTGCGGGGCATTCAGAAGTGGCTCTGTGGAGACGTCTGCATAGAGGCAGCTGTCAGAACACGCACACTCGATTGTTCACCAAAACATATGCAGACGCGTCCTTAGCCTGTAGATTTGGATGCACAGAGTTCCCTGTGTTCGCAAGAGACAAGGGAATCGCGTCTGTACGCACAGAAGCAATAGCGGACCGTTTCCCTCGGAGCGAACGCGAAAGAGCCGTCTATATACTCGCAGACACGGGAACGTGCCTCAATGCGGTCACAGAGGCAGCAGCTTTTGCACAGATGCTCTGGTGATTCTGGCACTTTCCAGGCACACTCCTGAAAGTCGCGCACACTGCTGTTCACTCGCTAAACGACCTCTTGGGAAACACGTCTCCGGTCGATGGACCGCTCAGATTGCTTCTCGTGTAACTGTGAACTGTGTCAGCGCAGGGAATCCGTCTCTGTTGAGCAGATGTCAATCCTGCCTCGCTTTTGCTTTGTTGCCTCTACCAAGATGATTTCCCGTTTCTCTCTTCACTGGAGCACGCAGACACAGCCAACGCACATCAAGTGTCAAGAGACACACTCTGCTGAGCTCAACGCTTGTGCAGATGCACATGTGCGACGAAGTCAACACACGTGCTTGTGGAGAGAAAGAAAGGGACTCCCAGGCGTGTGGAGCGACGGGGAGAAAGAGCGGGCGCTGAGGAACACAGTTTCAAACAGACTGTCTCCACACAAACAGGCACCTGTCTGCAGGTATCCTAGATCTTGATTCTTGAACTTGAGGAAACACGCGTCTGAGCAAAACTCCCAAACGCTTCCAGGAAAGACACAGGCTCTCCCACAAGCACACAAGTGTTTGCCCTCAGCTATAGATCAGGGACAAGCTTGTGAAGAGATGCCCTGCTATTCTTTCGCCTTATGGCATCATGTGTTTCGTTTCTCTTGGAGATCGATTGTTAAACGTCTTTCCTCGGGCGACTGTGAAGCATTTGCCAGCGGAGGAGAAGTAGCACGGAGCAGCATTCAGTACTGCCTACGAGTGTCTTTGCTACCCTACTAGCGGAGCTCCAAGAGCAGGCACACATCTTCAGGTACCTTCCAAATGTGGATTCCCCTGCAGCCCCGTAGGCGGGCGTGCAGTACGCCAACCATCAACGGACGTTTTTCCCCTCAAGCCTGTCAGGACGTTGCTCGTCCGTCTTTCCCTCAATAGATGGGAGTAGGCGCGCTTGCGGATGTGTGCGTGTGTGTGGCCACGCGTTTGCTTAGGCATCAGTGTGTGAAAAGGTAGGTGCTTTTCTCTAGCTGCGTGTGCGTGCACGTGGTGCTGGGTGCACATCCCTGGGTGCTCGAGGTAAGGTTTCTGCATGGTTTTCGCTGAGGAATCGTGTGTGTGCACATGGACAAAGAGAAGGCGCAGCAACCAGGTTCCAGCGCCGAAGAAGGCAAAAGGCAAGGTTTCCGGCGCTATCTCCTTCACTCCCCAGTCCTAGTCGCGCAAAGCAAGCCGCTAAGCCGGCGACCGGCAAGAGAGCTACAACGAAGCATGCCGAACGGAGAAAATAGCAGCAGCTCATCTGTTCACACCTTGTTTCTGCCATGTGCTTGAACGCCAAGACGTTCGCGCTTCTGTGAGATGAAAGACGTCCTTCTGCATATGTGCTTGCTCACACCGGTGCACTTGTTAGTGTATCCATTCAGTCCTGGGCTGCGGGGCATTCAGAAGTGGCTCTGTGGAGACGTCTGCATAGAGGCAGCTGTCAGAACACGCACACTCGATTGTTCACCAAAACATATGCAGACGCGTCCTTAGCCTGTAGATTTGGATGCACAGAGTTCCCTGTGTTCGCAAGAGACAAGGGAATCGCGTCTGTACGCACAGAAGCAATAGCGGACCGTTTCCCTCGGAGCGAACGCGAAAGAGCCGTCTATATACTCGCAGACACGGGAACGTGCCTCAATGCGGTCACAGAGGCAGCAGCTTTTGCACAGATGCTCTGGTGATTCTGGCACTTTCCAGGCACACTCCTGAAAGTCGCGCACACTGCTGTTCACTCGCTAAACGACCTCTTGGGAAACACGTCTCCGGTCGATGGACCGCTCAGATTGCTTCTCGTGTAACTGTGAACTGTGTCAGCGCAGGGAATCCGTCTCTGTTGAGCAGATGTCAATCCTGCCTCGCTTTTGCTTTGTTGCCTCTACCAAGATGATTTCCCGTTTCTCTCTTCACTGGAGCACGCAGACACAGCCAACGCACATCAAGTGTCAAGAGACACACTCTGCTGAGCTCAACGCTTGTGCAGATGCACATGTGCGACGAAGTCAACACACGTGCTTGTGGAGAGAAAGAAAGGGACTCCCAGGCGTGTGGAGCGACGGGGAGAAAGAGCGGGCGCTGAGGAACACAGTTTCAAACAGACTGTCTCCACACAAACAGGCACCTGTCTGCAGGTATCCTAGATCTTGATTCTTGAACTTGAGGAAACACGCGTCTGAGCAAAACTCCCAAACGCTTCCAGGAAAGACACAGGCTCTCCCACAAGCACACAAGTGTTTGCCCTCAGCTATAGATCAGGGACAAGCTTGTGAAGAGATGCCCTGCTATTCTTTCGCCTTATGGCATCATGTGTTTCGTTTCTCTTGGAGATCGATTGTTAAACGTCTTTCCTCGGGCGACTGTGAAGCATTTGCCAGCGGAGGAGAAGTAGCACGGAGCAGCATTCAGTACTGCCTACGAGTGTCTTTGCTACCCTACTAGCGGAGCTCCAAGAGCAGGCACACATCTTCAGGTACCTTCCAAATGTGGATTCCCCTGCAGCCCCGTAGGCGGGCGTGCAGTACGCCAACCATCAACGGACGTTTTTCCCCTCAAGCCTGTCAGGACGTTGCTCGTCCGTCTTTCCCTCAATAGATGGGAGTAGGCGCGCTTGCGGATGTGTGCGTGTGTGTGGCCACGCGTTTGCTTAGGCATCAGTGTGTGAAAAGGTAGGTGCTTTTCTCTAGCTGCGTGTGCGTGCACGTGGTGCTGGGTGCACATCCCTGGGTGCTCGAGGTAAGGTTTCTGCATGGTTTTCGCTGAGGAATCGTGTGTGTGCACATGGACAAAGAGAAGGCGCAGCAACCAGGTTCCAGCGCCGAAGAAGGCAAAAGGCAAGGTTTCCGGCGCTATCTCCTTCACTCCCCAGTCCTAGTCGCGCAAAGCAAGCCGCTAAGCCGGCGACCGGCAAGAGAGCTACAACGAAGCATGCCGAACGGAGAAAATAGCAGCAGCTCATCTGTTCACACCTTGTTTCTGCCATGTGCTTGAACGCCAAGACGTTCGCGCTTCTGTGAGATGAAAGACGTCCTTCTGCATATGTGGTTGCTCACACCGGTGCACTTGTTAGTGTATCCATTCAGTCCTGGGCTGCGGGGCATTCAGAAGTGGCTCTGTGGAGACGTCTGCATAGAGGCAGCTGTCAGAACACGCACACTCGATTGTTCACCAAAACATATGCAGACGCGTCCTTAGCCTGTAGATTTGGATGCACAGAGTTCCCTGTGTTCGCAAGAGACAAGGGAATCGCGTCTGTACGCACAGAAGCAATAGCGGACCGTTTCCCTCGGAGCGAACGCGAAAGAGCCGTCTATATACTCGCAGACACGGGAACGTGCCTCAATGCGGTCACAGAGGCAGCAGCTTTTGCACAGATGCTCTGGTGATTCTGGCACTTTCCACGCACACTCCTGAAAGTCGCGCACACTGCTGTTCACTCGCTAAACGACCTCTTGGGAAACACGTCTCCGGTCGATGGACCGCTCAGATTGCTTCTCGTGTAACTGTGAACTGTGTCAGCGCAGGGAATCCGTCTCTGTTGAGCAGATGTCAATCCTGCCTCGCTTTTGCTTTGTTGCCTCTACCAAGATGATTTCCCGTTTCTCTCTTCACTGGAGCACGCAGACACAGCCAACGCACATCAAGTGTCAAGAGACACACTCTGCTGAGCTCAACGCTTGTGCAGATGCACATGTGCGACGAAGTCAACACACGTGCTTGTGGAGAGAAAGAAAGGGACTCCCAGGCGTGTGGAGCGACGGGGAGAAAGAGCGGGCGCTGAGGAACACAGTTTCAAACAGACTGTCTCCACACAAACAGGCACCTGTCTGCAGGTATCCTAGATCTTGATTCTTGAACTTGAGGAAACACGCGTCTGAGCAAAACTCCCAAACGCTTCCAGGAAAGACACAGGCTCTCCCACAAGCACACAAGTGTTTGCCCTCAGCTATAGATCAGGGACAAGCTTGTGAAGAGATGCCCTGCTATTCTTTCGCCTTATGGCATCATGTGTTTCGTTTCTCTTGGAGATCGATTGTTAAACGTCTTTCCTCGGGCGACTGTGAAGCATTTGCCAGCGGAGGAGAAGTAGCACGGAGCAGCATTCAGTACTGCCTACGAGTGTCTTTGCTACCCTACTAGCGGAGCTCCAAGAGCAGGCACACATCTTCAGGTACCTTCCAAATGTGGATTCCCCTGCAGCCCCGTAGGCGGGCGTGCAGTACGCCAACCATCAACGGACGTTTTTCCCCTCAAGCCTGTCAGGACGTTGCTCGTCCGTCTTTCCCTCAATAGATGGGAGTAGGCGCGCTTGCGGATGTGTGCGTGTGTGTGGCCACGCGTTTGCTTAGGCATCAGTGTGTGAAAAGGTAGGTGCTTTTCTCTAGCTGCGTGTGCGTGCACGTGGTGCTGGGTGCACATCCCTGGGTGCTCGAGGTAAGGTTTCTGCATGGTTTTCGCTGAGGAATCGTGTGTGTGCACATGGACAAAGAGAAGGCGCAGCAACCAGGTTCCAGCGCCGAAGAAGGCAAAAGGCAAGGTTTCCGGCGCTATCTCCTTCACTCCCCAGTCCTAGTCGCGCAAAGCAAGCCGCTAAGCCGGCGACCGGCAAGAGAGCTACAACGAAGCATGCCGAACGGAGAAAATAGCAGCAGCGCATCTGTTCACACCTTGTTTCTGCCATGTGCTTGAACGCCAAGACGTTCGCGCTTCTGTGAGATGAAAGACGTCCTTCTGCATATGTGGTTGCTCACACCGGTGCACTTGTTAGTGTATCCATTCAGTCCTGGGCTGCGGGGCATTCAGAAGTGGCTCTGTGGAGACGTCTGCATAGAGGCAGCTGTCAGAACACGCACACTCGATTGTTCACCAAAACATATGCAGACGCGTCCTTAGCCTGTAGATTTGGATGCACAGAGTTCCCTGTGTTCGCAAGAGACAAGGGAATCGCGTCTGTACGCACAGAAGCAATAGCGGACCGTTTCCCTCGGAGCGAACGCGAAAGAGCCGTCTATATACTCGCAGACACGGGAACGTGCCTCAATGCGGTCACAGAGGCAGCAGCTTTTGCACAGATGCTCTGGTGATTCTGGCACTTTCCAGGCACACTCCTGAAAGTCGCGCACACTGCTGTTCACTCGCTAAACGACCTCTTGGGAAACACGTCTCCGGTCGATGGACCGCTCAGATTGCTTCTCGTGTAACTGTGAACTGTGTCAGCGCAGGGAATCCGTCTCTGTTGAGCAGATGTCAATCCTGCCTCGCTTTTGCTTTGTTGCCTCTACCAAGATGATTTCCCGTTTCTCTCTTCACTGGAGCACGCAGACACAGCCAACGCACATCAAGTGTCAAGAGACACACTCTGCTGAGCTCAACGCTTGTGCAGATGCACATGTGCGACGAAGTCAACACACGTGCTTGTGGAGAGAAAGAAAGGGACTCCCAGGCGTGTGGAGCGACGGGGAGAAAGAGCGGGCGCTGAGGAACACAGTTTCAAACAGACTGTCTCCACACAAACAGGCACCTGTCTGCAGGTATCCTAGATCTTGATTCTTGAACTTGAGGAAACACGCGTCTGAGCAAAACTCCCAAACGCTTCCAGGAAAGACACAGGCTCTCCCACAAGCACACAAGTGTTTGCCCTCAGCTATAGATCAGGGACAAGCTTGTGAAGAGATGCCCTGCTATTCTTTCGCCTTATGGCATCATGTGTTTCGTTTCTCTTGGAGATCGATTGTTAAACGTCTTTCCTCGGGCGACTGTGAAGCATTTGCCAGCGGAGGAGAAGTAGCACGGAGCAGCATTCAGTACTGCCTACGAGTGTCTTTGCTACCCTACTAGCGGAGCTCCAAGAGCAGGCACACATCTTCAGGTACCTTCCAAATGTGGATTCCCCTGCAGCCCCGTAGGCGGGCGTGCAGTACGCCAACCATCAACGGACGTTTTTCCCCTCAAGCCTGTCAGGACGTTGCTCGTCCGTCTTTCCCTCAATAGATGGGAGTAGGCGCGCTTGCGGATGTGTGCGTGTGTGTGGCCACGCGTTTGCTTAGGCATCAGTGTGTGAAAAGGTAGGTGCTTTTCTCTAGCTGCGTGTGCGTGCACGTGGTGCTGGGTGCACATCCCTGGGTGCTCGAGGTAAGGTTTCTGCATGGTTTTCGCTGAGGAATCGTGTGTGTGCACATGGACAAAGAGAAGGCGCAGCAACCAGGTTCCAGCGCCGAAGAAGGCAAAAGGCAAGGTTTCCGGCGCTATCTCCTTCACTCCCCAGTCCTAGTCGCGCAAAGCAAGCCGCTAAGCCGGCGACCGGCAAGAGAGCTACAACGAAGCATGCCGAACGGAGAAAATAGCAGCAGCGCATCTGTTCACACCTTGTTTCTGCCATGTGCTTGAACGCCAAGACGTTCGCGCTTCTGTGAGATGAAAGACGTCCTTCTGCATATGTGGTTGCTCACACCGGTGCACTTGTTAGTGTATCCATTCAGTCCTGGGCTGCGGGGCATTCAGAAGTGGCTCTGTGGAGACGTCTGCATAGAGGCAGCTGTCAGAACACGCACACTCGATTGTTCACCAAAACATATGCAGACGCGTCCTTAGCCTGTAGATTTGGATGCACAGAGTTCCCTGTGTTCGCAAGAGACAAGGGAATCGCGTCTGTACGCACAGAAGCAATAGCGGACCGTTTCCCTCGGAGCGAACGCGAAAGAGCCGTCTATGTACTCGGAGACACGGGAACGTGCCTCAATGCGGTCACAGAGGCAGCAGCTTTTGCACAGATGCTCTGGTGATTCTGGCACTTTCCAGGCACACTCCTGAAAGTCGCGCACACTGCTGTTCACTCGCTAAACGACCTCTTGGGAAACACGTCTCCGGTCGATGGACCGCTCAGATTGCTTCTCGTGTAACTGTGAACTGTGTCAGCGCAGGGAATCCGTCTCTGTTGAGCAGATGTCAATCCTGCCTCGCTTTTGCTTTGTTGCCTCTACCAAGATGATTTCCCGTTTCTCTCTTCACTGGAGCACGCAGACACAGCCAACGCACATCAAGTGTCAAGAGACACACTCTGCTGAGCTCAACGCTTGTGCAGATGCACATGTGCGACGAAGTCAACACACGTGCTTGTGGAGAGAAAGAAAGGGACTCCCAGGCGTGTGGAGCGACGGGGAGAAAGAGCGGGCGCTGAGGAACACAGTTTCAAACAGACTGTCTCCACACAAACAGGCACCTGTCTGCAGGTATCCTAGATCTTGATTCTTGAACTTGAGGAAACACGCGTCTGAGCAAAACTCCCAAACGCTTCCAGGAAAGACACAGGCTCTCCCACAAGCACACAAGTGTTTGCCCTCAGCTATAGATCAGGGACAAGCTTGTGAAGAGATGCCCTGCTATTCTTTCGCCTTATGGCATCATGTGTTTCGTTTCTCTTGGAGATCGATTGTTAAACGTCTTTCCTCGGGCGACTGTGAAGCATTTGCCAGCGGAGGAGAAGTAGCACGGAGCAGCATTCAGTACTGCCTACGAGTGTCTTTGCTACCCTACTAGCGGAGCTCCAAGAACAGGCACACATCTTCAGGTACCTTCCAAATGTGGATTCCCCTGCAGCCCCGTAGGCGGGCGTGCAGTACGCCAACCATCAACGGACGTTTTTCCCCTCAAGCCTGTCAGGACGTTGCTCGTCCGTCTTTCCCTCAATAGATGGGAGTAGGCGCGCTTGCGGATGTGTGCGTGTGTGTGGCCACGCGTTTGCTTAGGCATCAGTGTGTGAAAAGGTAGGTGCTTTTCTCTAGCTGCGTGTGCGTGCACGTGGTGCTGGGTGCACATCCCTGGGTGCTCGAGGTAAGGTTTCTGCATGGTTTTCGCTGAGGAATCGTGTGTGTGCACATGGACAAAGAGAAGGCGCAGCAACCAGGTTCCAGCGCCGAAGAAGGCAAAAGGCAAGGTTTCCGGCGCTATCTCCTTCACTCCCCAGTCCTAGTCGCGCAAAGCAAGCCGCTAAGCCGGCGACCGGCAAGAGAGCTACAACGAAGCATGCCGAACGGAGAAAATAGCAGCAGCTCATCTGTTCACACCTTGTTTCTGCCATGTGCTTGAACGCCAAGACGTTCGCGCTTCTGTGAGATGAAAGACGTCCTTCTGCATATGTGGTTGCTCACACCGGTGCACTTGTTAGTGTATCCATTCAGTCCTGGGCTGCGGGGCATTCAGAAGTGGCTCTGTGGAGACGTCTGCATAGAGGCAGCTGTCAGAACACGCACACTCGATTGTTCACCAAAACATATGCAGACGCGTCCTTAGCCTGTAGATTTGGATGCACAGAGTTCCCTGTGTTCGCAAGAGACAAGGGAATCGCGTCTGTACGCACAGAAGCAATAGCGGACCGTTTCCCTCGGAGCGAACGCGAAAGAGCCGTCTATGTACTCGGAGACACGGGAACGTGCCTCAATGCGGTCACAGAGGCAGCAGCTTTTGCACAGATGCTCTGGTGATTCTGGCACTTTCCAGGCACACTCCTGAAAGTCGCGCACACTGCTGTTCACTCGCTAAACGACCTCTTGGGAAACACGTCTCCGGTCGATGGACCGCTCAGATTGCTTCTCGTGTAACTGTGAACTGTGTCAGCGCAGGGAATCCGTCTCTGTTGAGCAGATGTCAATCCTGCCTCGCTTTTGCTTTGTTGCCTCTACCAAGATGATTTCCCGTTTCTCTCTTCACTGGAGCACGCAGACACAGCCAACGCACATCAAGTGTCAAGAGACACACTCTGCTGAGCTCAACGCTTGTGCAGATGCACATGTGCGACGAAGTCAACACACGTGCTTGTGGAGAGAAAGAAAGGGACTCCCAGGCGTGTGGAGCGACGGGGAGAAAGAGCGGGCGCTGAGGAACACAGTTTCAAACAGACTGTCTCCACACAAACAGGCACCTGTCTGCAGGTATCCTAGATCTTGATTCTTGAACTTGAGGAAACACGCGTCTGAGCAAAACTCCCAAACGCTTCCAGGAAAGACACAGGCTCTCCCACAAGCACACAAGTGTTTGCCCTCAGCTATACATCAGGGACAAGCTTGTGAAGAGATGCCCTGCTATTCTTTTGCCTTATGGCATCATGTGTTTCGTTTCTCTTGGAGATCGATTGTTAAACGTCTTTCCTCGGGCGACTGTGAAGCATTTGCCAGCGGAGGAGAAGTAGCACGGAGCAGCATTCAGTACTGCCTACGAGTGTCTTTGCTACCCTACTAGCGGAGCTCCAAGAACAGGCACACATCTTCAGGTACCTTCCAAATGTGGATTCCCCTGCAGCCCCGTAGGCGGGCGTGCAGTACGCCAACCATCAACGGACGTTTTTCCCCTCAAGCCTGTCAGGACGTTGCTCGTCCGTCTTTCCCTCAATAGATGGGAGTAGGCGCGCTTGCGGCTGTGTGCGTGTGTGTGGCCACGCGTTTGCTTAGGCATCAGTGTGTGAAAAGGTAGGTGCTTTTCTCTAGCTGCGTGTGCGTGCACGTGGTGCTGGGTGCACATCCCTGGGTGCTCGAGGTAAGGTTTCTGCATGGTTTTCGCTGAGGAATCGTGTGTGTGCACATGGACAAAGAGAAGGCGCAGCAACCAGGTTCCAGCGCCGAAGAAGGCAAAAGGCAAGGTTTCCGGCGCTATCTCCTTCACTCCCCAGTCCTAGTCGCGCAAAGCAAGCCGCTAAGCCGGCGACCGGCAAGAGAGCTACAACGAAGCATGCCGAACGGAGAAAATAGCAGCAGCGCATCTGTTCACACCTTGTTTCTGCCATGTGCTTGAACGCCAAGACGTTCGCGCTTCTGTGAGATGAAAGACGTCCTTCTGCATATGTGGTTGCTCACACCGGTGCACTTGTTAGTGTATCCATTCAGTCCTGGGCTGCGGGGCATTCAGAAGTGGCTCTGTGGAGACGTCTGCATAGAGGCAGCTGTCAGAACACGCACACTCGATTGTTCACCAAAACATATGCAGACGCGTCCTTAGCCTGTAGATTTGGATGCACAGAGTTCCCTGTGTTCGCAAGAGACAAGGGAATCGCGTCTGTACGCACAGAAGCAATAGCGGACCGTTTCCCTCGGAGCGAACGCGAAAGAGCCGTCTATGTACTCGGAGACACGGGAACGTGCCTCAATGCGGTCACAGAGGCAGCAGCTTTTGCACAGATGCTCTGGTGATTCTGGCACTTTCCAGGCACACTCCTGAAAGTCGCGCACACTGCTGTTCACTCGCTAAACGACCTCTTGGGAAACACGTCTCCGGTCGATGGACCGCTCAGATTGCTTCTCGTGTAACTGTGAACTGTGTCAGCGCAGGGAATCCGTCTCTGTTGAGCAGATGTCAATCCTGCCTCGCTTTTGCTTTGTTGCCTCTACCAAGATGATTTCCCGTTTCTCTCTTCACTGGAGCACGCAGACACAGCCAACGCACATCAAGTGTCAAGAGACACACTCTGCTGAGCTCAACGCTTGTGCAGATGCACATGTGCGACGAAGTCAACACACGTGCTTGTGGAGAGAAAGAAAGGGACTCCCAGGCGTGTGGAGCGACGGGGAGAAAGAGCGGGCGCTGAGGAACACAGTTTCAAACAGACTGTCTCCACACAAACAGGCACCTGTCTGCAGGTATCCTAGATCTTGATTCTTGAACTTGAGGAAACACGCGTCTGAGCAAAACTCCCAAACGCTTCCAGGAAAGACACAGGCTCTCCCACAAGCACACAAGTGTTTGCCCTCAGCTATACATCAGGGACAAGCTTGTGAAGAGATGCCCTGCTATTCTTTTGCCTTATGGCATCATGTGTTTCGTTTCTCTTGGAGATCGATTGTTAAACGTCTTTCCTCGGGCGACTGTGAAGCATTTGCCAGCGGAGGAGAAGTAGCACGGAGCAGCATTCAGTACTGCCTACGAGTGTCTTTGCTACCCTACTAGCGGAGCTCCAAGAACAGGCACACATCTTCAGGTACCTTCCAAATGTGGATTCCCCTGCAGCCCCGTAGGCGGGCGTGCAGTACGCCAACCATCAACGGACGTTTTTCCCCTCAAGCCTGTCAGGACGTTGCTCGTCCGTCTTTCCCTCAATAGATGGGAGTAGGCGCGCTTGCGGATGTGTGCGTGTGTGTGGCCACGCGTTTGCTTAGGCATCAGTGTGTGAAAAGGTAGGTGCTTTTCTCTAGCTGCGTGTGCGTGCACGTGGTGCTGGGTGCACATCCCTGGGTGCTCGAGGTAAGGTTTCTGCATGGTTTTCGCTGAGGAATCGTGTGTGTGCACATGGACAAAGAGAAGGCGCAGCAACCAGGTTCCAGCGCCGAAGAAGGCAAAAGGCAAGGTTTCCGGCGCTATCTCCTTCACTCCCCAGTCCTAGTCGCGCAAAGCAAGCCGCTAAGCCGGCGACCGGCAAGAGAGCTACAACGAAGCATGCCGAACGGAGAAAATAGCAGCAGCGCATCTGTTCACACCTTGTTTCTGCCATGTGCTTGAACGCCAAGACGTTCGCGCTTCTGTGAGATGAAAGACGTCCTTCTGCATATGTGGTTGCTCACACCGGTGCACTTGTTAGTGTATCCATTCAGTCCTGGGCTGCGGGGCATTCAGAAGTGGCTCTGTGGAGACGTCTGCATAGAGGCAGCTGTCAGAACACGCACACTCGATTGTTCACCAAAACATATGCAGACGCGTCCTTAGCCTGTAGATTTGGATGCACAGAGTTCCCTGTGTTCGCAAGAGACAAGGGAATCGCGTCTGTACGCACAGAAGCAATAGCGGACCGTTTCCCTCGGAGCGAACGCGAAAGAGCCGTCTATGTACTCGGAGACACGGGAACGTGCCTCAATGCGGTCACAGAGGCAGCAGCTTTTGCACAGATGCTCTGGTGATTCTGGCACTTTCCAGGCACACTCCTGAAAGTCGCGCACACTGCTGTTCACTCGCTAAACGACCTCTTGGGAAACACGTCTCCGGTCGATGGACCGCTCAGATTGCTTCTCGTGTAACTGTGAACTGTGTCAGCGCAGGGAATCCGTCTCTGTTGAGCAGATGTCAATCCTGCCTCGCTTTTGCTTTGTTGCCTCTACCAAGATGATTTCCCGTTTCTCTCTTCACTGGAGCACGCAGACACAGCCAACGCACATCAAGTGTCAAGAGACACACTCTGCTGAGCTCAACGCTTGTGCAGATGCACATGTGCGACGAAGTCAACACACGTGCTTGTGGAGAGAAAGAAAGGGACTCCCAGGCGTGTGGAGCGACGGGGAGAAAGAGCGGGCGCTGAGGAACACAGTTTCAAACAGACTGTCTCCACACAAACAGGCACCTGTCTGCAGGTATCCTAGATCTTGATTCTTGAACTTGAGGAAACACGCGTCTGAGCAAAACTCCCAAACGCTTCCAGGAAAGACACAGGCTCTCCCACAAGCACACAAGTGTTTGCCCTCAGCTATACATCAGGGACAAGCTTGTGAAGAGATGCCCTGCTATTCTTTTGCCTTATGGCATCATGTGTTTCGTTTCTCTTGGAGATCGATTGTTAAACGTCTTTCCTCGGGCGACTGTGAAGCATTTGCCAGCGGAGGAGAAGTAGCACGGAGCAGCATTCAGTACTGCCTACGAGTGTCTTTGCTACCCTACTAGCGGAGCTCCAAGAACAGGCACACATCTTCAGGTACCTTCCAAATGTGGATTCCCCTGCAGCCCCGTAGGCGGGCGTGCAGTACGCCAACCATCAACGGACGTTTTTCCCCTCAAGCCTGTCAGGACGTTGCTCGTCCGTCTTTCCCTCAATAGATGGGAGTAGGCGCGCTTGCGGATGTGTGCGTGTGTGTGGCCACGCGTTTGCTTAGGCATCAGTGTGTGAAAAGGTAGGTGCTTTTCTCTAGCTGCGTGTGCGTGCACATGGTGCTGGGTGCACATCCCTGGGTGCTCGTGGAAAGGTTTCTGCATGGTTTTCGCTGAGGAATCGTGTGTGTGCACATGGACAAAGAGAAGGCGCAGCAACCAGGTTCCAGCGCCGAAGAAGGCAAAAGGCAAGGTTTCCGGCGCTATCTCCTTCACTCCCCAGTCCTAGTCGCGCAAAGCAAGCCGCTAAGCCGGCGACCGGCAAGAGAGCTACAACGAAGCATGCCGAACGGAGAAAATAGCAGCAGCGCATCTGTTCACACCTTGTTTCTGCCATGTGCTTGAACGCCAAGACGTTCGCGCTTCTGTGAGATGAAAGACGTCCTTCTGCATATGTGGTTGCTCACACCGGTGCATTTGTTAGTGTATCCATTCAGTCCTGGGCTGCGGGGCATTCAGAAGTGGCTCTGTGGAGACGTCTGCATAGAGGCAGCTGTCAGAACACGCACACTCGATTGTTCACCAAAACATATGCAGACGCGTCCTTAGCCTGTAGATTTGGATGCACAGAGTTCCCTGTGTTCGCAAGAGACAAGGGAATCGCGTCTGTACGCACAGAAGCAATAGCGGACCGTTTCCCTCGGAGCGAACGCGAAAGAGCCGTCTATATACTCGCAGACACGGGAACGTGCCTCAATGCGGTCACAGAGGCAGCAGCTTTTGCACAGATGCTCTGGTGATTCTGGCACTTTCCACGCACTATCCTGAAAGTCGCGCACACTGCTGTTCACTCGCTAAACGACCTCTTGGGAAACACGTCTCCGGTCGATGGACCGCTCAGATTGCTTCTCGTGTAACTGTGAACTGTGTCAGCGCAGGGAATCCGTCTCTGTTGAGCAGATGTCAATCCTGCCTCGCTTTTGCTTTGTTGCCTCTACCAAGATGATTTCCCGTTTCTCTCTTCACTGGAGCACGCAGACACAGCCAACGCACATCAAGTGTCAAGAGACACACTCTGCTGAGCTCAACGCTTGTGCAGATGCACATGTGCGACGAAGTCAACACACGTGCTTGTGGAGAGAAAGAAAGGGACTCCCAGGCGTGTGGAGCGACGGGGAGAAAGAGCGGGCGCTGAGGAACACAGTTTCAAACAGACTGTCTCCACACAAACAGGCACCTGTCTGCAGGTATCCTAGATCTTGATTCTTGAACTTGAGGAAACACGCGTCTGAGCAAAACTCCCAAACGCTTCCAGGAAAGACACAGGCTCTCCCACAAGCACACAAGTGTTTGCCCTCAGCTATAGATCAGGGACAAGCTTGTGAAGAGATGCCCTGCTATTCTTTCGCCTTATGGCATCATGTGTTTCGTTTCTCTTGGAGATCGATTGTTAAACGTCTTTCCTCGGGCGACTGTGAAGCATTTGCCAGCGGAGGAGAAGTAGCACGGAGCAGCATTCAGTACTGCCTACGAGTGTCTTTGCTACCCTACTAGCGGAGCTCCAAGAACAGGCACACATCTTCAGGTACCTTCCAAATGTGGATTCCCCTGCAGCCCCGTAGGCGGGCGTGCAGTACGCCAACCATCAACGGACGTTTTTCCCCTCAAGCCTGTCAGGACGTTGCTCGTCCGTCTTTCCCTCAATAGATGGGAGTAGGCGCGCTTGCGGATGTGTGCGTGTGTGTGGCCACGCGTTTGCTTAGGCATCAGTGTGTGAAAAGGTAGGTGCTTTTCTCTAGCTGCGTGTGCGTGCACGTGGTGCTGGGTGCACATCCCTGGGTGCTCGAGGTAAGGTTTCTGCATGGTTTTCGCTGAGGAATCGTGTGTGTGCACATGGACAAAGAGAAGGCGCAGCAACCAGGTTCCAGCGCCGAAGAAGGCAAAAGGCAAGGTTTCCGGCGCTATCTCCTTCACTCCCCAGTCCTAGTCGCGCAAAGCAAGCCGCTAAGCCGGCGACCGGCAAGAGAGCTACAACGAAGCATGCCGAACGGAGAAAATAGCAGCAGCGCATCTGTTCACACCTTGTTTCTGCCATGTGCTTGAACGCCAAGACGTTCGCGCTTCTGTGAGATGAAAGACGTCCTTCTGCATATGTGGTTGCTCACACCGGTGCACTTGTTAGTGTATCCATTCAGTCCTGGGCTGCGGGGCATTCAGAAGTGGCTCTGTGGAGACGTCTGCATAGAGGCAGCTGTCAGAACACGCACACTCGATTGTTCACCAAAACATATGCAGACGCGTCCTTAGCCTGTAGATTTGGATGCACAGAGTTCCCTGTGTTCGCAAGAGACAAGGGAATCGCGTCTGTACGCACAGAAGCAATAGCGGACCGTTTCCCTCGGAGCGAACGCGAAAGAGCCGTCTATATACTCGCAGACACGGGAACGTGCCTCAATGCGGTCACAGAGGCAGCAGCTTTTGCACAGATGCTCTGGTGATTCTGGCACTTTCCACGCACACTCCTGAAAGTCGCGCACACTGCTGTTCACTCGCTAAACGACCTCTTGGGAAACACGTCTCCGGTCGATGGACCGCTCAGATTGCTTCTCGTGTAACTGTGAACTGTGTCAGCGCAGGGAATCCGTCTCTGTTGAGCAGATGTCAATCCTGCCTCGCTTTTGCTTTGTTGCCTCTACCAAGATGATTTCCCGTTTCTCTCTTCACTGGAGCAGGCAGACACAGCCAACGCACATCAAGTGTCAAGAGACACACTCTGCTGAGCTCAACGCTTGTGCAGATGCACATGTGCGACGAAGTCAACACACGTGCTTGTGGAGAGAAAGAAAGGGACTCCCAGGCGTGTGGAGCGACGGGGAGAAAGAGCGGGCGCTGAGGAACACAGTTTCAAACAGACTGTCTCCACACAAACAGGCACCTGTCTGCAGGTATCCTAGATCTTGATTCTTGAACTTGAGGAAACACGCGTCTGAGCAAAACTCCCAAACGCTTCCAGGAAAGACACAGGCTCTCCCACAAGCACACAAGTGTTTGCCCTCAGCTATAGATCAGGGACAAGCTTGTGAAGAGATGCCCTGCTATTCTTTCGCCTTATGGCATCATGTGTTTCGTTTCTCTTGGAGATCGATTGTTAAACGTCTTTCCTCGGGCGACTGTGAAGCATTTGCCAGCGGAGGAGAAGTAGCACGGAGCAGCATTCAGTACTGCCTACGAGTGTCTTTGCTACCCTACTAGCGGAGCTCCAAGAACAGGCACACATCTTCAGGTACCTTCCAAATGTGGATTCCCCTGCAGCCCCGTAGGCGGGCGTGCAGTACGCCAACCATCAACGGACGTTTTTCCCCTCAAGCCTGTCAGGACGTTGCTCGTCCGTCTTTCCCTCAATAGATGGGAGTAGGCGCGCTTGCGGATGTGTGCGTGTGTGTGGCCACGCGTTTGCTTAGGCATCAGTGTGTGAAAAGGTAGGTGCTTTTCTCTAGCTGCGTGTGCGTGCACGTGGTGCTGGGTGCACATCCCTGGGTGCTCGTGGAAAGGTTTCTGCATGGTTTTCGCTGAGGAATCGTGTGTGTGCACATGGACAAAGAGAAGGCGCAGCAACCAGGTTCCAGCGCCGAAGAAGGCAAAAGGCAAGGTTTCCGGCGCTATCTCCTTCACTACCCAGTCCTAGTCGCGCAAAGCAAGCCGCTAAGCCGGCGACCGGCAAGAGAGCTACAACGAAGCATGCCGAACGGAGAAAATAGCAGCAGCTCATCTGTTCACACCTTGTTTCTGCCATGTGCTTGAACGCCAAGACGTTCGCGCTTCTGTGAGATGAAAGACGTCCTTCTGCATATGTGGTTGCTCACACCGGTGCACTTGTTAGTGTATCCATTCAGTCCTGGGCTGCGGGGCATTCAGAAGTGGCTCTGTGGAGACGTCTGCATAGAGGCAGCTGTCAGAACACGCACACTCGATTGTTCACCAAAACATATGCAGACGCGTCCTTAGCCTGTAGATTTGGATGCACAGAGTTCCCTGTGTTCGCAAGAGACAAGGGAATCGCGTCTGTACGCACAGAAGCAATAGCGGACCGTTTCCCTCGGAGCGAACGCGAAAGAGCCGTCTATATACTCGCAGACACGGGAACGTGCCTCAATGCGGTCACAGAGGCAGCAGCTTTTGCACAGATGCTCTGGTGATTCTGGCACTTTCCAGGCACACTCCTGAAAGTCGCGCACACTGCTGTTCACTCGCTAAACGACCTCTTGGGAAACACGTCTCCGGTCGATGGACCGCTCAGATTGCTTCTCGTGTAACTGTGAACTGTGTCAGCGCAGGGAATCCGTCTCTGTTGAGCAGATGTCAATCCTGCCTCGCTTTTGCTTTGTTGCCTCTACCAAGATGATTTCCCGTTTCTCTCTTCACTGGAGCACGCAGACACAGCCAACGCACATCAAGTGTCAAGAGACACACTCTGCTGAGCTCAACGCTTGTGCAGATGCACATGTGCGACGAAGTCAACACACGTGCTTGTGGAGAGAAAGAAAGGGACTCCCAGGCGTGTGGAGCGACGGGGAGAAAGAGCGGGCGCTGAGGAACACAGTTTCAAACAGACTGTCTCCACACAAACAGGCACCTGTCTGCAGGTATCCTAGATCTTGATTCTTGAACTTGAGGAAACACGCGTCTGAGCAAAACTGCCAAACGCTTCCAGGAAAGACACAGGCTCTCCCACAAGCACACAAGTGTTTGCCCTCAGCTATAGATCAGGGACAAGCTTGTGAAGAGATGCCCTGCTATTCTTTCGCCTTATGGCATCATGTGTTTCGTTTCTCTTGGAGATCGATTGTTAAACGTCTTTCCTCGGGCGACTGTGAAGCATTTGCCAGCGGAGGAGAAGTAGCACGGAGCAGCATTCAGTACTGCCTACGAGTGTCTTTGCTACCCTACTAGCGGAGCTCCAAGAACAGGCACACATCTTCAGGTACCTTCCAAATGTGGATTCCCCTGCAGCCCCGTAGGCGGGCGTGCAGTACGCCAACCATCAACGGACGTTTTTCCCCTCAAGCCTGTCAGGACGTTGCTCGTCCGTCTTTCCCTCAATAGATGGGAGTAGGCGCGCTTGCGGATGTGTGCGTGTGTGTGGCCACGCGTTTGCTTAGGCATCAGTGTGTGAAAAGGTAGGTGCTTTTCTCTAGCTGCGTGTGCGTGCACGTGGTGCTGGGTGCACATCCCTGGGTGCTCGTGGAAAGGTTTCTGCATGGTTTTCGCTGAGGAATCGTGTGTGTGCACATGGACAAAGAGAAGGCGCAGCAACCAGGTTCCAGCGCCGAAGAAGGCAAAAGGCAAGGTTTCCGGCGCTATCTCCTTCTCTCCGCAGACCTAGTCGCGCAAAGCAAGCCGCTAAGCCGGCGACCGGCAAGAGAGCTACAACGAAGCATGCCGAACGGAGAAAATAGCAGCAGCGCATCTGTTCACACCTTGTTTCTGCCATGTGCTTGAACGCCAAGACGTTCGTGCTTCTGTGAGATGAAAGACGTCCTTCTGCATATGTGGTTGCTCACACCGGTGCACTTGTTAGTGTATCCATTCAGTCCTGGGCTGCGGGGCATTCAGAAGTGGCTCTGTGGAGACGTCTGCATAGAGGCAGCTGTCAGAACACGCACACTCGATTGTTCACCAAAACATATGCAGACGCGTCCTTAGCCTGTAGATTTGGATGCACAGAGTTCCCTGTGTTCGCAAGAGACAAGGGAATCGCGTCTGTACGCACAGAAGCAATAGCGGACCGTTTCCCTCGGAGCGAACGCGGAAGAGCCGTCTATGTACTCGGAGACACGGGAACGTGCCTCAATGCGGTCACAGAGGCAGCAGCTTTTGCACAGATGCTCTGGTGATTCTGGCACTTTCCAGGCACACTCCTGAAAGTCACGCACACTGCTGTTCACTCGCTAAACGACCTCTTGGGAAACACGTCTCCGGTCGATGGACCGCTCAGATTGCTTCTCGTGTAACTGTGAACTGTGTCAGCGCAGGGAATCCGTCTCTGTTGAGCAGATGTCAATCCTGCCTCGCTTTTGCTTTGTTGCCTCTACCAAGATGATTTCCCGTTTCTCTCTTCACTGGAGCACGCAGACACAGCCAACGCACATCAAGTGTCAAGAGACACACTCTGCTGAGCTCAACGCTTGTGCAGATGCACATGTGCGACGAAGTCAACACACGTGCTTGTGGAGAGAAAGAAAGGGACTCCCAGGCGTGTGGAGCGACGGGGAGAAAGAGCGGGCGCTGAGGAACACAGTTTCAAACAGACTGTCTCCACACAAACAGGCACCTGTCTGCAGGTATCCTAGATCTTGATTCTTGAACTTGAGGAAACACGCGTCTGAGCAAAACTCCCAAACGCTTCCAGGAAAGACACAGGCTCTCCCACAAGCACACAAGTGTTTGCCCTCAGCTATAGATCAGGGACAAGCTTGTGAAGAGATGCCCTGCTATTCTTTCGCCTTATGGCATCATGTGTTTCGTTTCTCTTGGAGATCGATTGTTAAACGTCTTTCCTCGGGCGACTGTGAAGCATTTGCCAGCGGAGGAGAAGTAGCACGGAGCAGCATTCAGTACTGCCTACGAGTGTCTTTGCTACCCTACTAGCGGAGCTCCAAGAACAGGCACACATCTTCAGGTACCTTCCAAATGTGGATTCCCCTGCAGCCCCGTAGGCGGGCGTGCAGTACGCCAACCATCAACGGACGTTTTTCCCCTCAAGCCTGTCAGGACGTTGCTCGTCCGTCTTTCCCTCAATAGATGGGAGTAGGCGCGCTTGCGGATGTGTGCGTGTGTGTGGCCACGCTTTTGCTTAGGCATCAGTGTGTGAAAAGGTAGGTGCTTTTCTCTAGCTGCGTGTGCGTGCACGTGGTGCTGGGTGCACATCCCTGGGTGCTCGAGGTAAGGTTTCTGCATGGTTTTCGCTGAGGAATCGTGTGTGTGCACATGGACAAAGAGAAGGCGCAGCAACCAGGTTCCAGCGCCGAAGAAGGCAAAAGGCAAGGTTTCCGGCGCTATCTCCTTCACTCCCCAGTCCTAGTCGCGCAAAGCAAGCCGCTAAGCCGGCGACCGGCAAGAGAGCTACAACGAAGCATGCCGAACGGAGAAAATAGCAGCAGCTCATCTGTTCACACCTTGTTTCTGCCATGTGCTTGAACGCCAAGACGTTCGCGCTTCTGTGAGATGAAAGACGTCCTTCTGCATATGTGGTTGCTCACACCGGTGCACTTGTTAGTGTATCCATTCAGTCCTGGGCTGCGGGGCATTCAGAAGTGGCTCTGTGGAGACGTCTGCATAGAGGCAGCTGTCAGAACACGCACACTCGATTGTTCACCAAAACATATGCAGACGCGTCCTTAGCCTGTAGATTTGGATGCACAGAGTTCCCTGTGTTCGCAAGAGACAAGGGAATCGCGTCTGTACGCACAGAAGCAATAGCGGACCGTTTCCCTCGGAGCGAACGCGAAAGAGCCGTCTATATACTCGCAGACACGGGAACGTGCCTCAATGCGGTCACAGAGGCAGCAGCTTTTGCACAGATGCTCTGGTGATTCTGGCACTTTCCACGCACACTCCTGAAAGTCGCGCACACTGCTGTTCACTCGCTAAACGACCTCTTGGGAAACACGTCTCCGGTCGATGGACCGCTCAGATTGCTTCTCCTGTAACTGTGAACTGTGTCAGCGCAGGGAATCCGTCTCTGTTGAGCAGATGTCAATCCTGCCTCGCTTTTGCTTTGTTGCCTCTACCAAGATGATTTCCCGTTTCTCTCTTCACTGGAGCACGCAGACACAGCCAACGCACATCAAGTGTCAAGAGACACACTCTGCTGAGCTCAACGCTTGTGCAGATGCACATGTGCGACGAAGTCAACACACGTGCTTGTGGAGAGAAAGAAAGGGACTCCCAGGCGTGTGGAGCGACGGGGAGAAAGAGCGGGCGCTGAGGAACACAGTTTCAAACAGACTGTCTCCACACAAACAGGCACCTGTCTGCAGGTATCCTAGATCTTGATTCTTGAACTTGAGGAAACACGCGTCTGAGCAAAACTCCCAAACGCTTCCAGGAAAGACACACGCTCTCCCACAAGCACACAAGTGTTTGCCCTCAGCTATAGATCAGGGACAAGCTTGTGAAGAGATGCCCTGCTATTCTTTCGCCTTATGGCATCATGTGTTTCGTTTCTCTTGGAGATCGATTGTTAAACGTCTTTCCTCGGGCGACTGTGAAGCATTTGCCAGCGGAGGAGAAGTAGCACGGAGCAGCATTCAGTACTGCCTACGAGTGTCTTTGCTACCCTACTAGCGGAGCTCCAAGAACAGGCACACATCTTCAGGTACCTTCCAAATGTGGATTCCCCTGCAGCCCCGTAGGCGGGCGTGCAGTACGCCAACCATCAACGGACGTTTTTCCCCTCAAGCCTGTCAGGACGTTGCTCGTCCGTCTTTCCCTCAATAGATGGGAGTAGGCGCGCTTGCGGATGTGTGCGTGTGTGTGGCCACGCGTTTGCTTAGGCATCAGTGTGTGAAAAGGTAGGTGCTTTTCTCTAGCTGCGTGTGCGTGCACGTGGTGCTGGGTGCACATCCCTGGGTGCTCGAGGTAAGGTTTCTGCATGGTTTTCGCTGAGGAATCGTGTGTGTGCACATGGACAAAGAGAAGGCGCAGCAACCAGGTTCCAGCGCCGAAGAAGGCAAAAGGCAAGGTTTCCGGCGCTATCTCCTTCACTCCCCAGTCCTAGTCGCGCAAAGCAAGCCGCTAAGCCGGCGACCGGCAAGAGAGCTACAACGAAGCATGCCGAACGGAGAAAATAGCAGCAGCTCATCTGTTCACACCTTGTTTCTGCCATGTGCTTGAACGCCAAGACGTTCGCGCTTCTGTGAGATGAAAGACGTCCTTCTGCATATGTGGTTGCTCACACCGGTGCACTTGTTAGTGTATCCATTCAGTCCTGGGCTGCGGGGCATTCAGAAGTGGCTCTGTGGAGACGTCTGCATAGAGGCAGCTGTCAGAACACGCACACTCGATTGTTCACCAAAACATATGCAGACGCGTCCTTAGCCTGTAGATTTGGATGCACAGAGTTCCCTGTGTTCGCAAGAGACAAGGGAATCGCGTCTGTACGCACAGAAGCAATAGCGGACCGTTTCCCTCGGAGCGAACGCGAAAGAGCCGTCTATATACTCGCAGACACGGGAACGTGCCTCAATGCGGTCACAGAGGCAGCAGCTTTTGCACAGATGCTCTGGTGATTCTGGCACTTTCCACGCACTATCCTGAAAGTCGCGCACACTGCTGTTCACTCGCTAAACGACCTCTTGGGAAACACGTCTCCGGTCGATGGACCGCTCAGATTGCTTCTCGTGTAACTGTGAACTGTGTCTGCACAGGGAATCCGTCTCTGTTGAGCAGATGTCAATCCTGCCTCGCTTTTGCTTTGTTGCCTCTACCAAGATGATTTCCCGTTTCTCTCTTCACTGGAGCACGCAGACACAGCCAACGCACATCAAGTGTCAAGAGACACACTCTGCTGAGCTCAACGCTTGTGCAGATGCACATGTGCGACGAAGTCAACACACGTGCTTGTGGAGAGAAAGAAAGGGACTCCCAGGCGTGTGGAGCGACGGGGAGAAAGAGCGGGCGCTGAGGAACACAGTTTCAAACAGACTGTCTCCACACAAACAGGCACCTGTCTGCAGGTATCCTAGATCTTGATTCTTGAACTTGAGGAAACACGCGTCTGAGCAAAACTCCCAAACGCTTCCAGGAAAGACACAGGCTCTCCCACAAGCACACAAGTGTTTGCCCTCAGCTATAGATCAGGGACAAGCTTGTGAAGAGATGCCCTGCTATTGTTTTGCCTTATGGCATCATGTGTTTCGTTTCTCTTGGAGATCGATTGTTAAACGTCTTTCCTCGGGCGACTGTGAAGCATTTGCCAGCAGAGGAGAAGTAGCACGGAGCAGCATTCAGTACTGCCTACGAGTGTCTTTGCTACCCTACTAGCGGAGCTCCAAGAACAGGCACACATCTTCAGGTACCTTCCAAATGTGGATTCCCCTGCAGCCCCGTAGGCGGGCGTGCAGTACGCCAACCATCAACGGACGTTTTTCCCCTCAAGCCTGTCAGGACGTTGCTCGTCCGTCTTTCCCTCAATAGATGGGAGTAGGCGCGCTTGCGGATGTGTGCGTGTGTGTGGCCACGCGTTTGCTTAGGCATCAGTGTGTGAAAAGGTAGGTGCTTTTCTCTAGCTGCGTGTGCGTGCACGTGGTGCTGGGTGCACATCCCTGGGTGCTCGAGGTAAGGTTTCTGCATGGTTTTCGCTGAGGAATCGTGTGTGTGCACATGGACAAAGAGAAGGCGCAGCAACCAGGTTCCAGCGCCGAAGAAGGCAAAAGGCAAGGTTTCCGGCGCTATCTCCTTCACTCCCCAGTCCTAGTCGCGCAAAGCAAGCCGCTAAGCCGGCGACCGGCAAGAGAACTACAACGAAGCATGCCGAACGGAGAAAATAGCAGCAGCGCATCTGTTCACACCTTGTTTCTGCCATGTGCTTGAACGCCAAGACGTTCGTGCTTCTGTGAGATGAAAGACGTCCTTCTGCATATGTGGTTGCTCACACCGGTGCACTTGTTAGTGTATCCATTCAGTCCTGGGCTGCGGGGCATTCAGAAGTGGCTCTGTGGAGACGTCTGCATAGAGGCAGCTGTCAGAACACGCACACTCGATTGTTCACCAAAACATATGCAGACGCGTCCTTAGCCTGTAGATTTGGATGCACAGAGTTCCCTGTGTTCGCAAGAGACAAGGGAATCGCGTCTGTACGCACAGAAGCAATAGCGGACCGTTTCCCTCGGAGTGAACGCGAAAGAGCCGTCTATGTACTCGGAGACACGGGAACGTGCCTCAATGCGGTCACAGAGGCAGCAGCTTTTGCACAGATGCTCTGGTGATTCTGGCACTTTCCAGGCACACTCCTGAAAGTCGCGCACACTGCTGTTCACTCGCTAAACGACCTCTTGGGAAACACGTCTCCGGTCGATGGACCGCTCAGATTGCTTCTCGTGTAACTGTGAACTGTGTCAGCGCAGGGAATCCGTCTCTGTTGAGCAGATGTCAATCCTGCCTCGCTTTTGCTTTGTTGCCTCTACCAAGATGATTTCCCGTTTCTCTCTTCACTGGAGCACGCAGACACAGCCAACGCACATCAAGTGTCAAGAGACACACTCTGCTGAGCTCAACGCTTGTGCAGATGCACATGTGCGACGAAGTCAACACACGTGCTTGTGGAGAGAAAGAAAGGGACTCCCAGGCGTGTGGAGCGACGGGGAGAAAGAGCGGGCGCTGAGGAACACAGTTTCAAACAGACTGTCTCCACACAAACAGGCACCTGTCTGCAGGTATCCTAGATCTTGATTCTTGAACTTGAGGAAACACGCGTCTGAGCAAAACTCCCAAACGCTTCCAGGAAAGACACAGGCTCTCCCACAAGCACACAAGTGTTTGCCCTCAGCTATACATCAGGGACAAGCTTGTGAAGAGATGCCCTGCTATTGTTTTGCCTTATGGCATCATGTGTTTCGTTTCTCTTGGAGATCGATTGTTAAACGTCTTTCCTCGGGCGACTGTGAAGCATTTGCCAGCGGAGGAGAAGTAGCACGGAGCAGCATTCAGTACTGCCTACGAGTGTCTTTGCTACCCTACTAGCGGAGCTCCAAGAACAGGCACACATCTTCAGGTACCTTCCAAATGTGGATTCCCCTGCAGCCCCGTAGGCGGGCGTGCAGTACGCCAACCATCAACGGACGTTTTTCCCCTCAAGCCTGTCAGGACGTTGCTCGTCCGTCTTTCCCTCAATAGATGGGAGTAGGCGCGCTTGCGGATGTGTGCGTGTGTGTGGCCACGCGTTTGCTTAGGCATCAGTGTGTGAAAAGGTAGGTGCTTTTCTCTAGCTGCGTGTGCGTGCACGTGGTGCTGGGTGCACATCCCTGGGTGCTCGAGGTAAGGTTTCTGCATGGTTTTCGCTGAGGAATCGTGTGTGTGCACATGGACAAAGAGAAGGCGCAGCAACCAGGTTCCAGCGCCGAAGAAGGCAAAAGGCAAGGTTTCCGGCGCTATCTCCTTCACTCCCCAGTCCTAGTCGCGCAAAGCAAGCCGCTAAGCCGGCGACCGGCAAGAGAGCTACAACGAAGCATGCCGAACGGAGAAAATAGCAGCAGCTCATCTGTTCACACCTTGTTTCTGCCATGTGCTTGAACGCCAAGACGTTCGCGCTTCTGTGAGATGAAAGACGTCCTTCTGCATATGTGGTTGCTCACACCGGTGCACTTGTTAGTGTATCCATTCAGTCCTGGGCTGCGGGGCATTCAGAAGTGGCTCTGTGGAGACGTCTGCATAGAGGCAGCTGTCAGAACACGCACACTCGATTGTTCACCAAAACATATGCAGACGCGTCCTTAGCCTGTAGATTTGGATGCACAGAGTTCCCTGTGTTCGCAAGAGACAAGGGAATCGCGTCTGTACGCACAGAAGCAATAGCGGACCGTTTCCCTCGGAGCGAACGCGAAAGAGCCGTCTATATACTCGCAGACACGGGAACGTGCCTCAATGCGGTCACAGAGGCAGCAGCTTTTGCACAGATGCTCTGGTGATTCTGGCACTTTCCAGGCACACTCCTGAAAGTCGCGCACACTGCTGTTCACTCGCTAAACGACCTCTTGGGAAACACGTCTCCGGTCGATGGACCGCTCAGATTGCTTCTCGTGTAACTGTGAACTGTGTCAGCGCAGGGAATCCGTCTCTGTTGAGCAGATGTCAATCCTGCCTCGCTTTTGCTTTGTTGCCTCTACCAAGATGATTTCCCGTTTCTCTCTTCACTGGAGCACGCAGACACAGCCAACGCACATCAAGTGTCAAGAGACACACTCTGCTGAGCTCAACGCTTGTGCAGATGCACATGTGCGACGAAGTCAACACACGTGCTTGTGGAGAGAAAGAAAGGGACTCCCAGGCGTGTGGAGCGACGGGGAGAAAGAGCGGGCGCTGAGGAACACAGTTTCAAACAGACTGTCTCCACACAAACAGGCACCTGTCTGCAGGTATCCTAGATCTTGATTCTTGAACTTGAGGAAACACGCGTCTGAGCAAAACTCCCAAACGCTTCCAGGAAAGACACAGGCTCTCCCACAAGCACACAAGTGTTTGCCCTCAGCTATACATCAGGGACAAGCTTGTGAAGAGATGCCCTGCTATTCTTTCGCCTTATGGCATCATGTGTTTCGTTCCTCTTGGAGATCGATTGTTAAACGTCTTTCCTCGGGCGACTGTGAAGCATTTGCCAGCGGAGGAGAAGTAGCACGGAGCAGCATTCAGTACTGCCTACGAGTGTCTTTGCTACCCTACTAGCGGAGCTCCAAGAACAGGCACACATCTTCAGGTACCTTCCAAATGTGGATTCCCCTGCAGCCCCGTAGGCGGGCGTGCAGTACGCCAACCATCAACGGACGTTTTTCCCCTCAAGCCTGTCAGGACGTTGCTCGTCCGTCTTTCCCTCAATAGATGGGAGTAGGCGCGCTTGCGGATGTGTGCGTGTGTGTGGCCACGCGTTTGCTTAGGCATCAGTGTGTGAAAAGGTAGGTGCTTTTCTCTAGCTGCGTGTGCGTGCACGTGGTGCTGGGTGCACATCCCTGGGTGCTCGAGGTAAGGTTTCTGCATGGTTTTCGCTGAGGAATCGTGTGTGTGCACATGGACAAAGAGAAGGCGCAGCAACCAGGTTCCAGCGCCGAAGAAGGCAAAAGGCAAGGTTTCCGGCGCTATCTCCTTCACTCCCCAGTCCTAGTCGCGCAAAGCAAGCCGCTAAGCCGGCGACCGGCAAGAGAGCTACAACGAAGCATGCCGAACGGAGAAAATAGCAGCAGCGCATCTGTTCACACCTTGTTTCTGCCATGTGCTTGAACGCCAAGACGTTCGTGCTTCTGTGAGATGAAAGACGTCCTTCTGCATATGTGGTTGCTCACACCGGTGCACTTGTTAGTGTATCCATTCAGTCCTGGGCTGCGGGGCATTCAGAAGTGGCTCTGTGGAGACGTCTGCATAGAGGCAGCTGTCAGAACACGCACACTCGATTGTTCACCAAAACATATGCAGACGCGTCCTTAGCCTGTAGATTTGGATGCACAGAGTTCCCTGTGTTCGCAAGAGACAAGGGAATCGCGTCTGTACGCACAGAAGCAATAGCGGACCGTTTCCCTCGGAGCGAACGCGAAAGAGCCGTCTATATACTCGCAGACACGGGAACGTGCCTCAATGCGGTCACAGAGGCAGCAGCTTTTGCACAGATGCTCTGGTGATTCTGGCACTTTCCACGCACACTCCTGAAAGTCGCGCACACTGCTGTTCACTCGCTAAACGACCTCTTGGGAAACACGTCTCCGGTCGATGGACCGCTCAGATTGCTTCTCGTGTAACTGTGAACTGTGTCAGCGCAGGGAATCCGTCTCTGTTGAGCAGATGTCAATCCTGCCTCGCTTTTGCTTTGTTGCCTCTACCAAGATGATTTCCCGTTTCTCTCTTCACTGGAGCACGCAGACACAGCCAACGCACATCAAGTGTCAAGAGACACACTCTGCTGAGCTCAACGCTTGTGCAGATGCACATGTGCGACGAAGTCAACACACGTGCTTGTGGAGAGAAAGAAAGGGACTCCCAGGCGTGTGGAGCGACGGGGAGAAAGAGCGGGCGCTGAGGAACACAGTTTCAAACAGACTGTCTCCACACAAACAGGCACCTGTCTGCAGGTATCCTAGATCTTGATTCTTGAACTTGAGGAAACACGCGTCTGAGCAAAACTCCCAAACGCTTCCAGGAAAGACACAGGCTCTCCCACAAGCACACAAGTGTTTGCCCTCAGCTATAGATCAGGGACAAGCTTGTGAAGAGATGCCCTGCTATTCTTTCGCCTTATGGCATCATGTGTTTCGTTCCTCTTGGAGATCGATTGTTAAACGTCTTTCCTCGGGCGACTGTGAAGCATTTGCCAGCGGAGGAGAAGTAGCACGGAGCAGCATTCAGTACTGCCTACGAGTGTCTTTGCTACCCTACTAGCGGAGCTCCAAGAACAGGCACACATCTTCAGGTACCTTCCAAATGTGGATTCCCCTGCAGCCCCGTAGGCGGGCGTGCAGTACGCCAACCATCAACGGACGTTTTTCCCCTCAAGCCTGTCAGGACGTTGCTCGTCCGTCTTTCCCTCAATAGATGGGAGTAGGCGCGCTTGCGGATGTGTGCGTGTGTGTGGCCACGCGTTTGCTTAGGCATCAGTGTGTGAAAAGGTAGGTGCTTTTCTCTAGCTGCGTGTGCGTGCACGTGGTGCTGGGTGCACATCCCTGGGTGCTCGAGGTAAGGTTTCTGCATGGTTTTCGCTGAGGAATCGTGTGTGTGCACATGGACAAAGAGAAGGCGCAGCAACCAGGTTCCAGCGCCGAAGAAGGCAAAAGGCAAGGTTTCCGGCGCTATCTCCTTCACTCCCCAGTCCTAGTCGCGCAAAGCAAGCCGCTAAGCCGGCGACCGGCAAGAGAGCTACAACGAAGCATGCCGAACGGAGAAAATAGCAGCAGCTCATCTGTTCACACCTTGTTTCTGCCATGTGCTTGAACGCCAAGACGTTCGCGCTTCTGTGAGATGAAAGACATCCTTCTGCATATGTGGTTGCTCACACCGGTGCACTTGTTAGTGTATCCATTCAGTCCTGGGCTGCGGGGCATTCAGAAGTGGCTCTGTGGAGACGTCTGCATAGAGGCAGCTGTCAGAACACACACACTCGATTGTTCACCAAAACATATGCAGACGCGTCCTTAGCCTGTAGATTTGGATGCACAGAGTTCCCTGTGTTCGCAAGAGACAAGGGAATCGCGTCTGTATGCACAGAAGCAATAGCGGACCGTTTCCCTCGGAGCGAACGCGAAAGAGCCGTCTATATACTCGCAGACACGGGAACGTGCCTCAATGCGGTCACAGAGGCAGCAGCTTTTGCACAGATGCTCTGGTGATTCTGGCACTTTCCAGGCACACTCCTGAAAGTCGCGCACACTGCTGTTCACTCGCTAAACGACCTCTTGGGAAACACGTCTCCGGTCGATGGACCGCTCAGATTGCTTCTCGTGTAACTGTGAACTGTGTCAGCGCAGGGAATCCGTCTCTGTTGAGCAGATGTCAATCCTGCCTCGCTTTTGCTTTGTTGCCTCTACCAAGATGATTTCCCGTTTCTCTCTTCACTGGAGCACGCAGACACAGCCAACGCACATCAAGTGTCAAGAGACACACTCTGCTGAGCTCAACGCTTGTGCAGATGCACATGTGCGACGAAGTCAACACACGTGCTTGTGGAGAGAAAGAAAGGGACTCCCAGGCGTGTGGAGCGACGGGGAGAAAGAGCGGGCGCTGAGGAACACAGTTTCAAACAGACTGTCTCCACACAAACAGGCACCTGTCTGCAGGTATCCTAGATCTTGATTCTTGAACTTGAGGAAACACGCGTCTGAGCAAAACTCCCAAACGCTTCCAGGAAAGACACAGGCTCTCCCACAAGCACACAAGTGTTTGCCCTCAGCTATAGATCAGGGACAAGCTTGTGAAGAGATGCCCTGCTATTCTTTCGCCTTATGGCATCATGTGTTTCGTTCCTCTTGGAGATCGATTGTTAAACGTCTTTCCTCGGGCGACTGTGAAGCATTTGCCAGCGGAGGAGAAGTAGCACGGAGCAGCATTCAGTACTGCCTACGAGTGTCTTTGCTACCCTACTAGCGGAGCTCCAAGAACAGGCACACATCTTCAGGTACCTTCCAAATGTGGATTCCCCTGCAGCCCCGTAGGCGGGCGTGCAGTACGCCAACCATCAACGGACGTTTTTCCCCTCAAGCCTGTCAGGACGTTGCTCGTCCGTCTTTCCCTCAATAGATGGGAGTAGGCGCGCTTGCGGATGTGTGCGTGTGTGTGGCCACGCGTTTGCTTAGGCATCAGTGTGTGAAAAGGTAGGTGCTTTTCTCTAGCTGCGTGTGCGTGCACGTGGTGCTGGGTGCACATCCCTGGGTGCTCGAGGTAAGGTTTCTGCATGGTTTTCGCTGAGGAATCGTGTGTGTGCACATGGACAAAGAGAAGGCGCAGCAACCAGGTTCCAGCGCCGAAGAAGGCAAAAGGCAAGGTTTCCGGCGCTATCTCCTTCACTCCCCAGTCCTAGTCGCGCAAAGCAAGCCGCTAAGCCGGCGACCGGCAAGAGAGCTACAACGAAGCATGCCGAACGGAGAAAATAGCAGCAGCGCATCTGTTCACACCTTGTTTCTGCCATGTGCTTGAACGCCAAGACGTTCGCGCTTCTGTGAGATGAAAGACGTCCTTCTGCATATGTGGTTGCTCACACCGGTGCACTTGTTAGTGTATCCATTCAGTCCTGGGCTGCGGGGCATTCAGAAGTGGCTCTGTGGAGACGTCTGCATAGAGGCAGCTGTCAGAACACGCACACTCGATTGTTCACCAAAACATATGCAGACGCGTCCTTAGCCTGTAGATTTGGATGCACAGAGTTCCCTGTGTTCGCAAGAGACAAGGGAATCGCGTCTGTACGCACAGAAGCAATAGCGGACCGTTTCCCTCGGAGCGAACGCGGAAGAGCCGTCTATGTACTCGGAGACACGGGAACGTGCCTCAATGCGGTCACAGAGGCAGCAGCTTTTGCACAGATGCTCTGGTGATTCTGGCACTTTCCAGGCACACTCCTGAAAGTCGCGCACACTGCTGTTCACTCGCTAAACGACCTCTTGGGAAACACGTCTCCGGTCGATGGACCGCTCAGATTGCTTCTCGTGTAACTGTGAACTGTGTCAGCGCAGGGAATCCGTCTCTGTTGAGCAGATGTCAATCCTGCCTCGCTTTTGCTTTGTTGCCTCTACCAAGATGATTTCCCGTTTCTCTCTTCACTGGAGCACGCAGACACAGCCAACGCACATCAAGTGTCAAGAGACACACTCTGCTGAGCTCAACGCTTGTGCAGATGCACATGTGCGACGAAGTCAACACACGTGCTTGTGGAGAGAAAGAAAGGGACTCCCAGGCGTGTGGAGCGACGGGGAGAAAGAGCGGGCGCTGAGGAACACAGTTTCAAACAGACTGTCTCCACACAAACAGGCACCTGTCTGCAGGTATCCTAGATCTTGATTCTTGAACTTGAGGAAACACGCGTCTGAGCAAAACTCCCAAACGCTTCCAGGAAAGACACAGGCTCTCCCACAAGCACACAAGTGTTTGCCCTCAGCTATAGATCAGGGACAAGCTTGTGAAGAGATGCCCTGCTATTCTTTCGCCTTATGGCATCATGTGTTTCGTTTCTCTTGGAGATCGATTGTTAAACGTCTTTCCTCGGGCGACTGTGAAGCATTTGCCAGCGGAGGAGAAGTAGCACGGAGCAGCATTCAGTACTGCCTACGAGTGTCTTTGCTACCCTACTAGCGGAGCTCCAAGAACAGGCACACATCTTCAGGTACCTTCCAAATGTGGATTCCCCTGCAGCCCCGTAGGCGGGCGTGCAGTACGCCAACCATCAACGGACGTTTTTCCCCTCAAGCCTGTCAGGACGTTGCTCGTCCGTCTTTCCCTCAATAGATGGGAGTAGGCGCGCTTGCGGATGTGTGCGTGTGTGTGGCCACGCTTTTGCTTAGGCATCAGTGTGTGAAAAGGTAGGTGCTTTTCTCTAGCTGCGTGTGCGTGCACGTGGTGCTGGGTGCACATCCCTGGGTGCTCGAGGTAAGGTTTCTGCATGGTTTTCGCTGAGGAATCGTGTGTGTGCACATGGACAAAGAGAAGGCGCAGCAACCAGGTTCCAGCGCCGAAGAAGGCAAAAGGCAAGGTTTCCGGCGCTATCTCCTTCACTCCCCAGTCCTAGTCGCGCAAAGCAAGCCGCTAAGCCGGCGACCGGCAAGAGAGCTACAACGAAGCATGCCGAACGGAGAAAATAGCAGCAGCTCATCTGTTCACACCTTGTTTCTGCCATGTGCTTGAACGCCAAGACGTTCGCGCTTCTGTGAGATGAAAGACGTCCTTCTGCATATGTGGTTGCTCACACCGGTGCACTTGTTAGTGTATCCATTCAGTCCTGGGCTGCGGGGCATTCAGAAGTGGCTCTGTGGAGACGTCTGCATAGAGGCAGCTGTCAGAACACGCACACTCGATTGTTCACCAAAACATATGCAGACGCGTCCTTAGCCTGTAGATTTGGATGCACAGAGTTCCCTGTGTTCGCAAGAGACAAGGGAATCGCGTCTGTACGCACAGAAGCAATAGCGGACCGTTTCCCTCGGAGCGAACGCGAAAGAGCCGTCTATATACTCGCAGACACGGGAACGTGCCTCAATGCGGTCACAGAGGCAGCAGCTTTTGCACAGATGCTCTGGTGATTCTGGCACTTTCCACGCACTATCCTGAAAGTCGCGCACACTGCTGTTCACTCGCTAAACGACCTCTTGGGAAACACGTCTCCGGTCGATGGACCGCTCAGATTGCTTCTCGTGTAACTGTGAACTGTGTCTGCACAGGGAATCCGTCTCTGTTGAGCAGATGTCAATCCTGCCTCGCTTTTGCTTTGTTGCCTCTACCAAGATGATTTCCCGTTTCTCTCTTCACTGGAGCACGCAGACACAGCCAACGCACATCAAGTGTCAAGAGACACACTCTGCTGAGCTCAACGCTTGTGCAGATGCACATGTGCGACGAAGTCAACACACGTGCTTGTGGAGAGAAAGAAAGGGACTCCCAGGCGTGTGGAGCGACGGGGAGAAAGAGCGGGCGCTGAGGAACACAGTTTCAAACAGACTGTCTCCACACAAACAGGCACCTGTCTGCAGGTATCCTAGATCTTGATTCTTGAACTTGAAGAAACACGCGTCTGAGCAAAACTCCCAAACGCTTCCAGGAAAGACACAGGCTCTCCCACAAGCACACAAGTGTTTGCCCTCAGCTATAGATCAGGGACAAGCTTGTGAAGAGATGCCCTGCTATTCTTTCGCCTTATGGCATCATGTGTTTCGTTTCTCTTGGAGATCGATTGTTAAACGTCTTTCCTCGGGCGACTGTGAAGCATTTGCCAGCGGAGGAGAAGTAGCACGGAGCAGCATTCAGTACTGCCTACGAGTGTCTTTGCTACCCTACTAGCGGAGCTCCAAGAACAGGCACACATCTTCAGGTACCTTCCAAATGTGGATTCCCCTGCAGCCCCGTAGGCGGGCGTGCAGTACGCCAACCATCAACGGACGTTTTTCCCCTCAAGCCTGTCAGGACGTTGCTCGTCCGTCTTTCCCTCAATAGATGGGAGTAGGCGCGCTTGCGGATGTGTGCGTGTGTGTGGCCACGCGTTTGCTTAGGCATCAGTGTGTGAAAAGGTAGGTGCTTTTCTCTAGCTGCGTGTGCGTGCACGTGGTGCTGGGTGCACATCCCTGGGTGCTCGAGGTAAGGTTTCTGCATGGTTTTCGCTGAGGAATCGTGTGTGTGCACATGGACAAAGAGAAGGCGCAGCAACCAGGTTCCAGCGCCGAAGAAGGCAAAAGGCAAGGTTTCCGGCGCTATCTCCTTCACTCCCCAGTCCTAGTCGCGCAAAGCAAGCCGCTAAGCCGGCGACCGGCAAGAGAGCTACAACGAAGCATGCCGAACGGAGAAAATAGCAGCAGCTCATCTGTTCACACCTTGTTTCTGCCATGTGCTTGAACGCCAAGACGTTCGCGCTTCTGTGAGATGAAAGACGTCCTTCTGCATCTGTGGTTGCTCACACCGGTGCACTTGTTAGTGTATCCATTCAGTCCTGGGCTGCGGGGCATTCAGAAGTGGCTCTGTGGAGACGTCTGCATAGAGGCAGCTGTCAGAACACGCACACTCGATTGTTCACCAAAACATATGCAGACGCGTCCTTAGCCTGTAGATTTGGATGCACAGAGTTCCCTGTGTTCGCAAGAGACAAGGGAATCGCGTCTGTACGCACAGAAGCAATAGCGGACCGTTTCCCTCGGAGTGAACGCGAAGAGCCGTCTATGTACTCGCAGACACGGGAACGTGCCTCAATGCGGTCACAGAGGCAGCAGCTTTTGCACAGATGCTCTGGTGATTCTGGCACTTTCCAGGCACACTCCTGAAAGTCGCGCACACTGCTGTTCACTCGCTAAACGACCTCTTGGGAAACACGTCTCCGGTCGATGGACCGCTCAGATTGCTTCTCGTGTAACTGTGAACTGTGTCAGCGCAGGGAATCCGTCTCTGTTGAGCAGATGTCAATCCTGCCTCGCTTTTGCTTTGTTGCCTCTACCAAGATGATTTCCCGTTTCTCTCTTCACTGGAGCACGCAGACACAGCCAACGCACATCAAGTGTCAAGAGACACGCTCTGCTGAGCTCAACGCTTGTGCAGATGCACATGTGCGACGAAGTCAACACACGTGCTTGTGGAGAGAAAGAAAGGGACTCCCAGGCGTGTGGAGCGACGGGGAGAAAGAGCGGGCGCTGAGGAACACAGTTTCAAACAGACTGTCTCCACACAAACAGGCACCTGTCTGCAGGTATCCTAGATCTTGATTCTTGAACTTGAGGAAACACGCGTCTGAGCAAAACTCCCAAACGCTTCCAGGAAAGACACACGCTCTCCCACAAGCACACAAGTGTTTGCCCTCAGCTATAGATCAGGGACAAGCTTGTGAAGAGATGCCCTGCTATTCTTTCGCCTTATGGCATCATGTGTTTCGTTCCTCTTGGAGATCGATTGTTAAACGTCTTTCCTAGGGCGACTGTGAAGCATTTGCCAGCGGAGGAGAAGTAGCACGGAGCAGCATTCAGTACTGCCTACGAGTGTCTTTGCTACCCTACTAGCGGAGCTCCAAGAACAGGCACACATCTTCAGGTACCTTCCAAATGTGGATTCCCCTGCAGCCCCGTAGGCGGGCGTGCAGTACGCCAACCATCAACGGACGTTTTTCCCCTCAAGCCTGTCAGGACGTTGCTCGTCCGTCTTTCCCTCAATAGATGGGAGTAGGCGCGCTTGCGGATGTGTGCGTGTGTGTGGCCACGCGTTTGCTTAGGCATCAGTGTGTGAAAAGGTAGGTGCTTTTCTCTAGCTGCGTGTGCGTGCACGTGGTGCTGGGTGCACATGCCTGGGTGCTCGTGGAAAGGTTTCTGCATGGTTTTCGCTGAGGAATCGTGTGTGTGCACATGGACAAAGAGAAGGCGCAGCAACCAGGTTCCAGCGCCGAAGAAGGCAAAAGGCAAGGTTTCCGGCGCTATCTCCTTCTCTCCGCAGACCTAGTCGCGTAAAGCAAGCCGCTAAGCCGGCGACCGGCAAGAGAGCTACAACGAAGCATGCCGAACGGAGAAAATAGCAGCAGCTCATCTGTTCACACCTTGTTTCTGCCATGTGCTTGAACGCCAAGACGTTCGCGCTTCTGTGAGATGAAAGACGTCCTTCTGCATATGTGGTTGCTCACACCGGTGCACTTGTTAGTGTATCCATTCAGTCCTGGGCTGCGGGGCATTCAGAAGTGGCTCTGTGGAGACGTCTGCATAGAGGCAGCTGTCAGAACACGCACACTCGATTGTTCACCAAAACATATGCAGACGCGTCCTTAGCCTGTAGATTTGGATGCACAGAGTTCCCTGTGTTCGCAAGAGACAAGGGAATCGCGTCTGTACGCACAGAAGCAATAGCGGACCGTTTCCCTCGGAGTGAACGCGAAGAGCCGTCTATGTACTCGCAGACACGGGAACGTGCCTCAATGCGGTCACAGAGGCAGCAGCTTTTGCACAGATGCTCTGGTGATTCTGGCACTTTCCACGCACACTCCTGAAAGTCGCGCACACTGCTGTTCACTCGCTAAACGACCTCTTGGGAAACACGTCTCCGGTCGATGGACCGCTCAGATTGCTTCTCGTGTAACTGTGAACTGTGTCAGCGCAGGGAATCCGTCTCTGTTGAGCAGATGTCAATCCTGCCTCGCTTTTGCTTTGTTGCCTCTACCAAGATGATTTCCCGTTTCTCTCTTCACTGGAGCACGCAGACACAGCCAACGCACATCAAGTGTCAAGAGACACGCTCTGCTGAGCTCAGCGCTTGTGCAGATGCACATGTGCGACGAAGTCAACACACGTGCTTGTGGAGAGAAAGAAAGGGACTCCCAGGCGTGTGGAGCGACGGGGAGAAAGAGCGGGCGCTGAGGAACACAGTTTCAAACAGACTGTCTCCACACAAACAGGCACCTGTCTGCAGGTATCCTAGATCTTGATTCTTGAACTTGAGGAAACACGCGTCTGAGCAAAACTCCCAAACGCTTCCAGGAAAGACACACGCTCTCCCACAAGCACACAAGTGTTTGCCCTCAGCTATAGATCAGGGACAAGCTTGTGAAGAGATGCCCTGCTATTCTTTCGCCTTATGGCATCATGTGTTTCGTTCCTCTTGGAGATCGATTGTTAAACGTCTTTCCTAGGGCGACTGTGAAGCATTTGCCAGCGGAGGAGAAGTAGCACGGAGCAGCATTCAGTACTGCCTACGAGTGTCTTTGCTACCCTACTAGCGGAGCTCCAAGAACAGGCACACATCTTCAGGTACCTTCCAAATGTGGATTCCCCTGCAGCCCCGTAGGCGGGCGTGCAGTACGCCAACCATCAACGGACGTTTTTGCCCTCAAGCCTGTCAGGACGTTGCTCGTCCGTCTTTCCCTCAATAGATGGGAGTAGGCGCGCTTGCGGATGTGTGCGTGTGTGTGGCCACGCGTTTGCTTAGGCATCAGTGTGTGAAAAGGTAGGTGCTTTTCTCTAGCTGCGTGTGCGTGCACGTGGTGCTGGGTGCACATGCCTGGGTGCTCGTGGAAAGGTTTCTGCATGGTTTTCGCTGAGGAATCGTGTGTGTGCACATGGACAAAGAGAAGGCGCAGCAACCAGGTTCCAGCGCCGAAGAAGGCAAAAGGCAAGGTTTCCGGCGCTATCTCCTTCTCTCCGCAGACCTAGTCGCGCAAAGCAAGCCGCTAAGCCGGCGACCGGCAAGAGAGCTACAACGAAGCATGCCGAACGGAGAAAATAGCAGCAGCTCATCTGTTCACACCTTGTTTCTGCCATGTGCTTGAACGCCAAGACGTTCGCGCTTCTGTGAGATGAAAGACGTCCTTCTGCATATGTGGTTGCTCACACCGGTGCACTTGTTAGTGTATCCATTCAGTCCTGGGCTGCGGGGCATTCAGAAGTGGCTCTGTGGAGACGTCTGCATAGAGGCAGCTGTCAGAACACGCACACTCGATTGTTCACCAAAACATATGCAGACGCGTCCTTAGCCTGTAGATTTGGATGCACAGAGTTCCCTGTGTTCGCAAGAGACAAGGGAATCGCGTCTGTACGCACAGAAGCAATAGCGGACCGTTTCCCTCGGAGTGAACGCGAAGAGCCGTCTATGTACTCGCAGACACGGGAACGTGCCTCAATGCGGTCACAGAGGCAGCAGCTTTTGCACAGATGCTCTGGTGATTCTGGCACTTTCCACGCACACTCCTGAAAGTCGCGCACACTGCTGTTCACTCGCTAAACGACCTCTTGGGAAACACGTCTCCGGTCGATGGACCGCTCAGATTGCTTCTCGTGTAACTGTGAACTGTGTCAGTGCAGGGAATCCGTCTCTGTTGAGCAGATGTCAATCCTGCCTCGCTTTTGCTTTGTTGCCTCTACCAAGATGATTTCCCGTTTCTCTCTTCACTGGAGCAGGCAGACACAGCCAACGCACATCAAGTGTCAAGAGACACGCTCTGCTGAGCTCAACTCTTGTGCAGATGCACATGTGCGACGAAGTCAACACACGTGCTTGTGGAGAGAAAGAAAGGGACTCCCAGGCGTGTGGAGCGACGGGGAGAAAGAGCGGGCGCTGAGGAACACAGTTTCAAACAGACTGTCTCCACACAAACAGGCACCTGTCTGCAGGTATCCTAGATCTTGATTCTTGAACTTGAGGAAACACGCGTCTGAGCAAAACTCCCAAACGCTTCCAGGAAAGACACTACGCTCTCCCACAAGCACACAAGTGTTTACCCTCAGCTATAGATCAGGGACAAGCTTGTGAAGAGATGCCCTGCTATTCTCTCGCCTTATGGCATCATGTGTTTCGTTCCTCTTGGAGATCGATTGTTAAACGTCTTTCCTCGGGCGACTGTGAAGCATTTGCCAGCGGAGGAGAAGTAGCACGGAGCAGCATTCAGTACTGCCTACGAGTGTCTTTGCTACCCTACTAGCGGAGCTCCAAGAACAGGCACACATCTTCAGGTACCTTCCAAATGTGGATTCCCCTGCAGCCCCGTAGGCGGGCGTGCAGTACGCCAACCATCAACGGACGTTTTTCCCCTCAAGCCTGTCAGGACGTTGCTCGTCCGTCTTTCCCTCAATAGATGGGAGTAGGCGCGCTTGCGGATGTGTGCGTGTGTGTGGCCACGCGTTTGCTTAGGCATCAGTGTGTGAAAAGGTAGGTGCTTTTCTCTAGCTGCGTGTGCGTGCACGTGGTGCTGGGTGCACATCCCTGGGTGCTCGTGGAAAGGTTTCTGCATGGTTTTCGCTGAGGAATCGTGTGTGTGCACATGGACAAAGAGAAGGCGCAGCAACCAGGTTCCAGCGCCGAAGAAGGCAAAAGGCAAGGTTTCCGGCGCTATCTCCTTCTCTCCCCAGACCTAGTCGCGCAAAGCAAGCCGCTAAGCCGGCGACCGGCAAGAGAGCTACAACGAAGCATGCCGAACGGAGAAAATAGCAGCAGCTCATCTGTTCACACCTTGTTTCTGCCATGTGCTTGAACGCCAAGACGTTCGCGCTTCTGTGAGATGAAAGACGTCCTTCTGCATATGTGGTTGCTCACACCGGTGCACTTGTTAGTGTATCCATTCAGTCCTGGGCTGCGGGGCATTCAGAAGTGGCTCTGTGGAGACGTCTGCATAGAGGCAGCTGTCAGAACACGCACACTCGATTGTTCACCAAAACATATGCAGACGCGTCCTTAGCCTGTAGATTTGGATGCACAGAGTTCCCTGTGTTCGCAAGAGACAAGGGAATCGCGTCTGTACGCACAGAAGCAATAGCGGACCGTTTCCCTCGGAGTGAACGCGAAGAGCCGTCTATGTACTCGCAGACACGGGAACGTGCCTCAATGCGGTCACAGAGGCAGCAGCTTTTGCACAGATGCTCTGGTGATTCTGGCACTTTCCAGGCACACTCCTGAAAGTCGCGCACACTGCTGTTCACTCGCTAAACGACCTCTTGGGAAACACGTCTCCGGTCGATGGACCGCTCAGATTGCTTCTCGTGTAACTGTGAACTGTGTCAGCGCAGGGAATCCGTCTCTGTTGAGCAGATGTCAATCCTGCCTCGCTTTTGCTTTGTTGCCTCTACCAAGATGATTTCCCGTTTCTCTCTTCACTGGAGCAGGCAGACACAGCCAACGCACATCAAGTGTCAAGAGACACGCTCTGCTGAGCTCAACGCTTGTGCAGATGCACATGTGCGACGAAGTCAACACACGTGCTTGTGGAGAGAAAGAAAGGGACTCCCAGGCGTGTGGAGCGACGGGGAGAAAGAGCGGGCGCTGAGGAACACAGTTTCAAACAGACTGTCTCCACACAAACAGGCACCTGTCTGCAGGTATCCTAGATCTTGATTCTTGAACTTGAGGAAACACGCGTCTGAGCAAAACTCCCAAACGCTTCCAGGAAAGACACACGCTCTCCCACAAGCACACAAGTGTTTGCCCTCAGCTATAGATCAGGGACAAGCTTGTGAAGAGATGCCCTGCTATTCTTTCGCCTTATGGCATCATGTGTTTCGTTCCTCTTGGAGATCGATTGTTAAACGTCTTTCCTAGGGCGACTGTGAAGCATTTGCCAGCGGAGGAGAAGTAGCACGGAGCAGCATTCAGTACTGCCTACGAGTGTCTTTGCTACCCTACTAGCGGAGCTCCAAGAACAGGCACACATCTTCAGGTACCTTCCAAATGTGGATTCCCCTGCAGCCCCGTAGGCGGGCGTGCAGTACGCCAACCATCAACGGACGTTTTTGCCCTCAAGCCTGTCAGGACGTTGCTCGTCCGTCTTTCCCTCAATAGATGGGAGTAGGCGCGCTTGCGGATGTGTGCGTGTGTGTGGCCACGCGTTTGCTTAGGCATCAGTGTGTGAAAAGGTAGGTGCTTTTCTCTAGCTGCGTGTGCGTGCACGTGGTGCTGGGTGCACATGCCTGGGTGCTCGTGGAAAGGTTTCTGCATGGTTTTCGCTGAGGAATCGTGTGTGTGCACATGGACAAAGAGAAGGCGCAGCAACCAGGTTCCAGCGCCGAAGAAGGCAAAAGGCAAGGTTTCCGGCGCTATCTCCTTCTCTCCGCAGACCTAGTCGCGCAAAGCAAGCCGCTAAGCCGGCGACCGGCAAGAGAGCTACAACGAAGCATGCCGAACGGAGAAAATAGCAGCAGCTCATCTGTTCACACCTTGTTTCTGCCATGTGCTTGAACGCCAAGACGTTCGCGCTTCTGTGAGATGAAAGACGTCCTTCTGCATATGTGGTTGCTCACACCGGTGCACTTGTTAGTGTATCCATTCAGTCCTGGGCTGCGGGGCATTCAGAAGTGGCTCTGTGGAGACGTCTGCATAGAGGCAGCTGTCAGAACACGCACACTCGATTGTTCACCAAAACATATGCAGACGCGTCCTTAGCCTGTAGATTTGGATGCACAGAGTTCCCTGTGTTCGCAAGAGACAAGGGAATCGCGTCTGTACGCACAGAAGCAATAGCGGACCGTTTCCCTCGGAGTGAACGCGAAGAGCCGTCTATGTACTCGCAGACACGGGAACGTGCCTCAATGCGGTCACAGAGGCAGCAGCTTTTGCACAGATGCTCTGGTGATTCTGGCACTTTCCAGGCACACTCCTGAAAGTCGCGCACACTGCTGTTCACTCGCTAAACGACCTCTTGGGAAACACGTCTCCGGTCGATGGACCGCTCAGATTGCTTCTCGTGTAACTGTGAACTGTGTCAGCGCAGGGAATCCGTCTCTGTTGAGCAGATGTCAATCCTGCCTCGCTTTTGCTTTGTTGCCTCTACCAAGATGATTTCCCGTTTCTCTCTTCACTGGAGCAGGCAGACACAGCCAACGCACATCAAGTGTCAAGAGACACGCTCTGCTGAGCTCAACGCTTGTGCAGATGCACATGTGCGACGAAGTCAACACACGTGCTTGTGGAGAGAAAGAAAGGGACTCCCAGGCGTGTGGAGCGACGGGGAGAAAGAGCGGGCGCTGAGGAACACAGTTTCAAACAGACTGTCTCCACACAAACAGGCACCTGTCTGCAGGTATCCTAGATCTTGATTCTTGAACTTGAGGAAACACGCGTCTGAGCAAAACTCCCAAACGCTTCCAGGAAAGACACCCGCTCTCCCACAAGCACACAAGTGTTTGCCCTCAGCTATAGATCAGGGACAAGCTTGTGAAGAGATGCCCTGCTATTCTTTCGCCTTATGGCATCATGTGTTTCGTTCCTCTTGGAGATCGATTGTTAAACGTCTTTCCTAGGGCGACTGTGAAGCATTTGCCAGCGGAGGAGAAGTAGCACGGAGCAGCATTCAGTACTGCCTACGAGTGTCTTTGCTACCCTACTAGCGGAGCTCCAAGAACAGGCACACATCTTCAGGTACCTTCCAAATGTGGATTCCCCTGCAGCCCCGTAGGCGGGCGTGCAGTACGCCAACCATCAACGGACGTTTTTGCCCTCAAGCCTGTCAGGACGTTGCTCGTCCGTCTTTCCCTCAATAGATGGGAGTAGGCGCGCTTGCGGATGTGTGCGTGTGTGTGGCCACGCGTTTGCTTAGGCATCAGTGTGTGAAAAGGTAGGTGCTTTTCTCTAGCTGCGTGTGCGTGCACGTGGTGCTGGGTGCACATGCCTGGGTGCTCGTGGAAAGGTTTCTGCATGGTTTTCGCTGAGGAATCGTGTGTGTGCACATGGACAAAGAGAAGGCGCAGCAACCAGGTTCCAGCGCCGAAGAAGGCAAAAGGCAAGGTTTCCGGCGCTATCTCCTTCTCTCCGCAGACCTAGTCGCGCAAAGCAAGCCGCTAAGCCGGCGACCGGCAAGAGAGCTACAACGAAGCATGCCGAACGGAGAAAATAGCAGCAGCTCATCTGTTCACACCTTGTTTCTGCCATGTGCTTGAACGCCAAGACGTTCGCGCTTCTGTGAGATGAAAGACGTCCTTCTGCATATGTGGTTGCTCACACCGGTGCACTTGTTAGTGTATCCATTCAGTCCTGGGCTGCGGGGCATTCAGAAGTGGCTCTGTGGAGACGTCTGCATAGAGGCAGCTGTCAGAACACGCACACTCGATTGTTCACCAAAACATATGCAGACGCGTCCTTAGCCTGTAGATTTGGATGCACAGAGTTCCCTGTGTTCGCAAGAGACAAGGGAATCGCGTCTGTACGCACAGAAGCAATAGCGGACCGTTTCCCTCGGAGTGAACGCGAAGAGCCGTCTATGTACTCGCAGACACGGGAACGTGCCTCAATGCGGTCACAGAGGCAGCAGCTTTTGCACAGATGCTCTGGTGATTCTGGCACTTTCCAGGCACACTCCTGAAAGTCGCGCACACTGCTGTTCACTCGCTAAACGACCTCTTGGGAAACACGTCTCCGGTCGATGGACCGCTCAGATTGCTTCTCGTGTAACTGTGAACTGTGTCAGCGCAGGGAATCCGTCTCTGTTGAGCAGATGTCAATCCTGCCTCGCTTTTGCTTTGTTGCCTCTACCAAGATGATTTCCCGTTTCTCTCTTCACTGGAGCACGCAGACACAGCCAACGCACATCAAGTGTCAAGAGACACGCTCTGCTGAGCTCAACGCTTGTGCAGATGCACATGTGCGACGAAGTCAACACACGTGCTTGTGGAGAGAAAGAAAGGGACTCCCAGGCGTGTGGAGCGACGGGGAGAAAGAGCGGGCGCTGAGGAACACAGTTTCAAACAGACTGTCTCCACACAAACAGGCACCTGTCTGCAGGTATCCTAGATCTTGATTCTTGAACTTGAGGAAACACGCGTCTGAGCAAAACTCCCAAACGCTTCCAGGAAAGACACACGCTCTCCCACAAGCACACAAGTGTTTGCCCTCAGCTATAGATCAGGGACAAGCTTGTGAAGAGATGCCCTGCTATTCTTTCGCCTTATGGCATCATGTGTTTCGTTCCTCTTGGAGAACGATTGTTAAACGTCTTTCCTAGGGCGACTGTGAAGCATTTGCCAGCGGAGGAGAAGTAGCACGGAGCAGCATTCAGTACTGCCTACGAGTGTCTTTGCTACCCTACTAGCGGAGCTCCAAGAACAGGCACACATCTTCAGGTACCTTCCAAATGTGGATTCCCCTGCAGCCCCGTAGGCGGGCGTGCAGTACGCCAACCATCAACGGACGTTTTTGCCCTCAAGCCTGTCAGGACGTTGCTCGTCCGTCTTTCCCTCAATAGATGGGAGTAGGCGCGCTTGCGGATGTGTGCGTGTGTGTGGCCACGCGTTTGCTTAGGCATCAGTGTGTGAAAAGGTAGGTGCTTTTCTCTAGCTGCGTGTGCGTGCACGTGGTGCTGGGTGCACATCCCTGGGTGCTCGTGGAAAGGTTTCTGCATGGTTTTCGCTGAGGAATCGTGTGTGTGCACATGGACAAAGAGAAGGCGCAGCAACCAGGTTCCAGCGCCGAAGAAGGCAAAAGGCAAGGTTTCCGGCGCTATCTCCTTCTCTCCGCAGACCTAGTCGCGCAAAGCAAGCCGCTAGGCCGGCGACCGGCAAGAGAGCTACAACGAAGCATGCCGAACGGAGAAAATAGCAGCAGCTCATCTGTTCACACCTTGTTTCTGCCATGTGCTTGAACGCCAAGACGTTCGCGCTTCTGTGAGATGAAAGACGTCCTTCTGCATATGTGGTTGCTCACACCGGTGCACTTGTTAGTGTATCCATTCAGTCCTGGGCTGCGGGGCATTCAGAAGTGGCTCTGTGGAGACGTCTGCATAGAGGCAGCTGTCAGAACACGCACACTCGATTGTTCACCAAAACATATGCAGACGCGTCCTTAGCCTGTAGATTTGGATGCACAGAGTTCCCTGTGTTCGCAAGAGACAAGGGAATCGCGTCTGTACGCACAGAAGCAATAGCGGACCGTTTCCCTCGGAGTGAACGCGAAGAGCCGTCTATGTACTCGCAGACACGGGAACGTGCCTCAATGCGGTCACAGAGGCAGCAGCTTTTGCACAGATGCTCTGGTGATTCTGGCACTTTCCAGGCACACTCCTGAAAGTCGCGCACACTGCTGTTCACTCGCTAAACGACCTCTTGGGAAACACGTCTCCGGTCGATGGACCGCTCAGATTGCTTCTCGTGTAACTGTGAACTGTGTCAGCGCAGGGAATCCGTCTCTGTTGAGCAGATGTCAATCCTGCCTCGCTTTTGCTTTGTTGCCTCTACCAAGATGATTTCCCGTTTCTCTCTTCACTGGAGCACGCAGACACAGCCAACGCACATCAAGTGTCAAGAGACACGCTCTGCTGAGCTCAACGCTTGTGCAGATGCACATGTGCGACGAAGTCAACACACGTGCTTGTGGAGAGAAAGAAAGGGACTCCCAGGCGTGTGGAGCGACGGGGAGAAAGAGCGGGCGCTGAGGAACACAGTTTCAAACAGACTGTCTCCACACAAACAGGCACCTCTCTGCAGGTATCCTAGATCTTGATTCTTGAACTTGAGGAAACACGCGTCTGAGCAAAACTCCCAAACGCTTCCAGGAAAGACACACGCTCTCCCACAAGCACACAAGTGTTTGCCCTCAGCTATAGATCAGGGACAAGCTTGTGAAGAGATGCCCTGCTATTCTTTCGCCTTATGGCATCATGTGTTTCGTTCCTCTTGGAGATCCATTGTTAAACGTCTTTCCTAGGGCGACTGTGAAGCATTTGCCAGCGGAGGAGAAGTAGCACGGAGCAGCATTCAGTACTGCCTACGAGTGTCTTTGCTACCCTACTAGCGGAGCTCCAAGAACAGGCACACATCTTCAGGTACCTTCCAAATGTGGATTCCCCTGCAGCCCCGTAGGCGGGCGTGCAGTACGCCAACCATCAACGGACGTTTTTGCCCTCAAGCCTGTCAGGACGTTGCTCGTCCGTCTTTCCCTCAATAGATGGGAGTAGGCGCGCTTGCGGATGTGTGCGTGTGTGTGGCCACGCGTTTGCTTAGGCATCAGTGTGTGAAAAGGTAGGTGCTTTTCTCTAGCTGCGTGTGCGTGCACGTGGTGCTGGGTGCACATGCCTGGGTGCTCGTGGAAAGGTTTCTGCATGGTTTTCGCTGAGGAATCGTGTGTGTGCACATGGACAAAGAGAAGGCGCAGCAACCAGGTTCCAGCGCCGAAGAAGGCAAAAGGCAAGGTTTCCGGCGCTATCTCCTTCTCTCCGCAGACCTAGTCGCGCAAAGCAAGCCGCTAAGCCGGCGACCGGCAAGAGAGCTACAACGAAGCATGCCGAACGGAGAAAATAGCAGCAGCTCATCTGTTCACACCTTGTTTCTGCCATGTGCTTGAACGCCAAGACGTTCGCGCTTCTGTGAGATGAAAGACGTCCTTCTGCATATGTGCTTGCTCACACCGGTGCACTTGTTAGTGTATCCATTCACTCCTGGGCTGCGGGGCATTCAGAAGTGGCTCTGTGGAGACGTCTGCATAGAGGCAGCTGTCAGAACACGCACACTCGATTGTTCACCAAAACATATGCAGACGCGTCCTTAGCCTGTAGATTTGGATGCACAGAGTTCCCTGTGTTCGCAAGAGACAAGGGAATCGCGTCTGTACGCACAGAAGCAATAGCGGACCGTTTCCCTCGGAGTGAACGCAAAGAGCCGTCTATGTACTCGCAGACACGGGAACGTGCCTCAATGCGGTCACAGAGGCAGCAGCTTTTGCACAGATGCTCTGGTGATTCTGGCACTTTCCAGGCACACTCCTGAAAGTCGCGCACACTGCTGTTCACTCGCTAAACGACCTCTTGGGAAACACGTCTCCGGTCGATGGACCGCTCAGATTGCTTCTCGTGTAACTGTGAACTGTGTCAGCGCAGGGAATCCGTCTCTGTTGAGCAGATGTCAATCCTGCCTCGCTTTTGCTTTGTTGCCTCTACCAAGATGATTTCCCGTTTCTCTCTTCACTGGAGCAGGCAGACACAGCCAACGCACATCAAGTGTCAAGAGACACGCTCTGCTGAGCTCAACGCTTGTGCAGATGCACATGTGCGACGAAGTCAACACACGTGCTTGTGGAGAGAAAGAAAGGGACTCCCAGGCGTGTGGAGCGACGGGGAGAAAGAGCGGGCGCTGAGGAACACAGTTTCAAACAGACTGTCTCCACACAAACAGGCACCTGTCTGCAGGTATCCTAGATCTTGATTCTTGAACTTGAGGAAACACGCGTCTGAGCAAAACTCTCAAACGCTTCCAGGAAAGACACAGGCTCTCCCACAAGCACACAAGTGTTTGCCCTCAGCTATAGATCAGGGACAAGCTTGTGAAGAGATGCCCTGCTATTCTTTCGCCTTATGGCATCATGTGTTTCGTTCCTCTTGGAGATCCATTGTTAAACGTCTTTCCTAGGGCGACTGTGAAGCATTTGCCAGCGGAGGAGAAGTAGCACGGAGCAGCATTCAGTACTGCCTACGAGTGTCTTTGCTACCCTACTAGCGGAGCTCCAAGAACAGGCACACATCTTCAGGTACCTTCCAAATGTGGATTCCCCTGCAGCCCCGTAGGCGGGCGTGCAGTACGCCAACCATCAACGGACGTTTTTGCCCTCAAGCCTGTCAGGACGTTGCTCGTCCGTCTTTCCCTCAATAGATGGGAGTAGGCGCGCTTGCGGATGTGTGCGTGTGTGTGGCCACGCGTTTGCTTAGGCATCAGTGTGTGAAAAGGTAGGTGCTTTTCTCTAGCTGCGTGTGCGTGCACGTGGTGCTGGGTGCACATGCCTGGGTGCTCGTGGAAAGGTTTCTGCATGGTTTTCGCTGAGGAATCGTGTGTGTGCACATGGACAAAGAGAAGGCGCAGCAACCAGGTTCCAGCGCCGAAGAAGGCAAAAGGCAAGGTTTCCGGCGCTATCTCCTTCTCTCCCCAGACCTAGTCGCGCAAAGCAAGCCGCTAAGCCGGCGACCGGCAAGAGAGCTACAACGAAGCATGCCGAACGGAGAAAATAGCAGCAGCTCATCTGTTCACACCTTGTTTCTGCCATGTGCTTGAACGCCAAGACGTTCGCGCTTCTGTGAGATGAAAGACGTCCTTCTGCATATGTGGTTGCTCACACCGGTGCACTTGTTAGTGTATCCATTCAGTCCTGGGCTGCGGGGCATTCAGAAGTGGCTCTGTGGAGACGTCTGCATAGAGGCAGCTGTCAGAACACGCACACTCGATTGTTCACCAAAACATATGCAGACGCGTCCTTAGCCTGTAGATTTGGATGCACAGAGTTCCCTGTGTTCGCAAGAGACAAGGGAATCGCGTCTGTACGCACAGAAGCAATAGCGGACCGTTTCCCTCGGAGTGAACGCGAAGAGCCGTCTATGTACTCGCAGACACGGGAACGTGCCTCAATGCGGTCACAGAGGCAGCAGCTTTTGCACAGATGCTCTGGTGATTCTGGCACTTTCCAGGCACACTCCTGAAAGTCGCGCACACTGCTGTTCACTCGCTAAACGACCTCTTGGGAAACACGTCTCCGGTCGATGGACCGCTCAGATTGCTTCTCGTGTAACTGTGAACTGTGTCAGCGCAGGGAATCCGTCTCTGTTGAGCAGATGTCAATCCTGCCTCGCTTTTGCTTTGTTGCCTCTACCAAGATGATTTCCCGTTTCTCTCTTCACTGGAGCACGCAGACACAGCCAACGCACATCAAGTGTCAAGAGACACGCTCTGCTGAGCTCAACGCTTGTGCAGATGCACATGTGCGACGAAGTCAACACACGTGCTTGTGGAGAGAAAGAAAGGGACTCCCAGGCGTGTGGAGCGACGGGGAGAAAGAGCGGGCGCTGAGGAACACAGTTTCAAACAGACTGTCTCCACACAAACAGGCACCTCTCTGCAGGTATCCTAGATCTTGATTCTTGAACTTGAGGAAACACGCGTCTGAGCAAAACTCCCAAACGCTTCCAGGAAAGACACACGCTCTCCCACAAGCACACAAGTGTTTGCCCTCAGCTATAGATCAGGGACAAGCTTGTGAAGAGATGCCCTGCTATTCTTTCGCCTTATGGCATCATGTGTTTCGTTCCTCTTGGAGATCCAATGTTAAACGTCTTTCCTAGGGCGACTGTGAAGCATTTGCCAGCGGAGGAGAAGTAGCACGGAGCAGCATTCAGTACTGCCTACGAGTGTCTTTGCTACCCTACTAGCGGAGCTCCAAGAACAGGCACACATCTTCAGGTACCTTCCAAATGTGGATTCCCCTGCAGCCCCGTAGGCGGGCGTGCAGTACGCCAACCATCAACGGACGTTTTTGCCCTCAAGCCTGTCAGGACGTTGCTCGTCCGTCTTTCCCTCAATAGATGGGAGTAGGCGCGCTTGCGGATGTGTGCGTGTGTGTGGCCACGCGTTTGCTTAGGCATCAGTGTGTGAAAAGGTAGGTGCTTTTCTCTAGCTGCGTGTGCGTGCACGTGGTGCTGGGTGCACATGCCTGGGTGCTCGTGGAAAGGTTTCTGCATGGTTTTCGCTGAGGAATCGTGTGTGTGCACATGGACAAAGAGAAGGCGCAGCAACCAGGTTCCAGCGCCGAAGAAGGCAAAAGGCAAGGTTTCCGGCGCTATCTCCTTCTCTCCGCAGACCTAGTCGCGCAAAGCAAGCCGCTAAGCCGGCGACCGGCAAGAGAGCTACAACGAAGCATGCCGAACGGAGAAAATAGCAGCAGCTCATCTGTTCACACCTTGTTTCTGCCATGTGCTTGAACGCCAAGACGTTCGCGCTTCTGTGAGATGAAAGACGTCCTTCTGCATATGTGGTTGCTCACACCGGTGCACTTGTTAGTGTATCCATTCAGTCCTGGGCTGCGGGGCATTCAGAAGTGGCTCTGTGGAGACGTCTGCATAGAGGCAGCTGTCAGAACACGCACACTCGATTGTTCACCAAAACATATGCAGACGCGTCCTTAGCCTGTAGATTTGGATGCACAGAGTTCCCTGTGTTCGCAAGAGACAAGGGAATCGCGTCTGTACGCACAGAAGCAATAGCGGACCGTTTCCCTCGGAGTGAACGCAAAGAGCCGTCTATGTACTCGCAGACACGGGAACGTGCCTCAATGCGGTCACAGAGGCAGCAGCTTTTGCACAGATGCTCTGGTGATTCTGGCACTTTCCAGGCACACTCCTGAAAGTCGCGCACACTGCTGTTCACTCGCTAAACGACCTCTTGGGAAACACGTCTCCGGTCGATGGACCGCTCAGATTGCTTCTCGTGTAACTGTGAACTGTGTCAGCGCAGGGAATCCGTCTCTGTTGAGCAGATGTCAATCCTGCCTCGCTTTTGCTTTGTTGCCTCTACCAAGATGATTTCCCGTTTCTCTCTTCACTGGAGCACGCAGACACAGCCAACGCACATCAAGTGTCAAGAGACACGCTCTGCTGAGCTCAACGCTTGTGCAGATGCACATGTGCGACGAAGTCAACACACGTGCTTGTGGAGAGAAAGAAAGGGACTCCCAGGCGTGTGGAGCGACGGGGAGAAAGAGCGGGCGCTGAGGAACACAGTTTCAAACAGACTGTCTCCACACAAACAGGCACCTGTCTGCAGGTATCCTAGATCTTGATTCTTGAACTTGAGGAAACACGCGTCTGAGCAAAACTCTCAAACGCTTCCAGGAAAGACACAGGCTCTCCCACAAGCACACAAGTGTTTGCCCTCAGCTATAGATCAGGGACAAGCTTGTGAAGAGATGCCCTGCTATTCTTTCGCCTTATGGCATCATGTGTTTCGTTCCTCTTGGAGATCGATTGTTAAACGTCTTTCCTAGGGCGACTGTGAAGCATTTGCCAGCGGAGGAGAAGTAGCACGGAGCAGCATTCAGTACTGCCTACGAGTGTCTTTGCTACCCTACTAGCGGAGCTCCAAGAACAGGCACACATCTTCAGGTACCTTCCAAATGTGGATTCCCCTGCAGCCCCGTAGGCGGGCGTGCAGTACGCCAGCCATCAACGGACGTTTTTCCCCTCAAGCCTGTCAGGACGTTGCTCGTCCGTCTTTCCCTCAATAGATGGGAGTAGGCGCGCTTGCGGATGTGTGCGTGTGTGTGGCCACGCGTTTGCTTAGGCATCAGTGTGTGAAAAGGTAGGTGCTTTTCTCTAGCTGCGTGTGCGTGCACGTGGTGCTGGGTGCACATCCCTGGGTGCTCATGGAAAGGTTTCTGCATGGTTTTCGCTGAGGAATCGTGTGTGTGCACATGGACAAAGAGAAGGCACAGCAACCAGGTTCCAGCGCCGAAGAAGGCAAAAGGCAAGGTTTCCGGCGCTATCTCCTTCTCTCCCCAGACCTAGTCGCGCAAAGCAAGCCGCTAAGCCGGCGACCGGCAAGAGAGCTACAACGAAGCATGCCGAACGGAGAAAATAGCAGCAGCTCATCTGTTCACACCTTGTTTCTGCCATGTGCTTGAACGCCAAGACGTTCGCGCTTCTGTGAGATGAAAGACGTCCTTCTGCATATGTGGTTGCTCACACCGGTGCACTTGTTAGTGTATCCATTCAGTCCTGGGCTGCGGGGCATTCAGAAGTGGCTCTGTGGAGACGTCTGCATAGAGGCAGCTGTCAGAACACGCACACTCGATTGTTCACCAAAACATATGCAGACGCGTCCTTAGCCTGTAGATTTGGATGCACAGAGTTCCCTGTGTTCGCAAGAGACAAGGGAATCGCGTCTGTACGCACAGAAGCAATAGCGGACCGTTTCCCTCGGAGTGAACGCAAAGAGCCGTCTATGTACTCGCAGACACGGGAACGTGCCTCAATGCGGTCACAGAGGCAGCAGCTTTTGCACAGATGCTCTGGTGATTCTGGCACTTTCCAGGCACACTCCTGAAAGTCGCGCACACTGCTGTTCACTCGCTAAACGACCTCTTGGGAAACACGTCTCCGGTCGATGGACCGCTCAGATTGCTTCTCGTGTAACTGTGAACTGTGTCAGCGCAGGGAATCCGTCTCTGTTGAGCAGATGTCAATCCTGCCTCGCTTTTGCTTTGTTGCCTCTACCAAGATGATTTCCCGTTTCTCTCTTCACTGGAGCACGCAGACACAGCCAACGCACATCAAGTGTCAAGAGACACGCTCTGCTGAGCTCAACGCTTGTGCAGATGCACATGTGCGACGAAGTCAACACACGTGCTTGTGGAGAGAAAGAAAGGGACTCCCAGGCGTGTGGAGCGACGGGGAGAAAGAGCGGGCGCTGAGGAACACAGTTTCAAACAGACTGTCTCCACACAAACAGGCACCTGTCTGCAGGTATCCTAGATCTTGATTCTTGAACTTGAGGAAACACGCGTCTGAGCAAAACTCCCAAACGCTTCCAGGAAAGACACACGCTCTCCCACAAGCACACAAGTGTTTGCCCTCAGCTATAGATCAGGGACAAGCTTGTGAAGAGATGCCCTGCTATTCTTTCGCCTTATGGCATCATGTGTTTCGTTCCTCTTGGAGATCGATTGTTAAACGTCTTTCCTAGGGCGACTGTGAAGCATTTGCCAGCGGAGGAGAAGTAGCACGGAGCAGCATTCAGTACTGCCTACGAGTGTCTTTGCTACCCTACTAGCGGAGCTCCAAGAACAGGCACACATCTTCAGGTACCTTCCAAATGTGGATTCCCCTGCAGCCCCGTAGGCGGGCGTGCAGTACGCCAACCATCAACGGACGTTTTTGCCCTCAAGCCTGTCAGGACGTTGCTCGTCCGTCTTTCCCTCAATAGATGGGAGTAGGCGCGCTTGCGGATGTGTGCGTGTGTGTGGCCACGCGTTTGCTTAGGCATCAGTGTGTGAAAAGGTAGGTGCTTTTCTCTAGCTGCGTGTGCGTGCACGTGGTGCTGGGTGCACATGCCTGGGTGCTCGTGGAAAGGTTTCTGCATGGTTTTCGCTGAGGAATCGTGTGTGTGCACATGGACAAAGAGAAGGCGCAGCAACCAGGTTCCAGCGCCGAAGAAGGCAAAAGGCAAGGTTTCCGGCGCTATCTCCTTCTCTCCGCAGACCTAGTCGCGCAAAGCAAGCCGCTAAGCCGGCGACCGGCAAGAGAGCTACAACGAAGCATGCCGAACGGAGAAAATAGCAGCAGCTCATCTGTTCACACCTTGTTTCTGCCATGTGCTTGAACGCCAAGACGTTCGCGCTTCTGTGAGATGAAAGACGTCCTTCTGCATATGTGCTTGCTCACACCGGTGCACTTGTTAGTGTATCCATTCACTCCTGGGCTGCGGGGCATTCAGAAGTGGCTCTGTGGAGACGTCTGCATAGAGGCAGCTGTCAGAACACGCACACTCGATTGTTCACCAAAACATATGCAGACGCGTCCTTAGCCTGTAGATTTGGATGCACAGAGTTCCCTGTGTTCGCAAGAGACAAGGGAATCGCGTCTGTACGCACAGAAGCAATAGCGGACCGTTTCCCTCGGAGTGAACGCAAAGAGCCGTCTATGTACTCGCAGACACGGGAACGTGCCTCAATGCGGTCACAGAGGCAGCAGCTTTTGCACAGATGCTCTGGTGATTCTGGCACTTTCCAGGCACACTCCTGAAAGTCGCGCACACTGCTGTTCACTCGCTAAACGACCTCTTGGGAAACACGTCTCCGGTCGATGGACCGCTCAGATTGCTTCTCGTGTAACTGTGAACTGTGTCAGCGCAGGGAATCCGTCTCTGTTGAGCAGATGTCAATCCTGCCTCGCTTTTGCTTTGTTGCCTCTACCAAGATGATTTCCCGTTTCTCTCTTCACTGGAGCAGGCAGACACAGCCAACGCACATCAAGTGTCAAGAGACACGCTCTGCTGAGCTCAACGCTTGTGCAGATGCACATGTGCGACGAAGTCAACACACGTGCTTGTGGAGAGAAAGAAAGGGACTCCCAGGCGTGTGGAGCGACGGGGAGAAAGAGCGGGCGCTGAGGAACACAGTTTCAAACAGACTGTCTCCACACAAACAGGCACCTGTCTGCAGGTATCCTAGATCTTGATTCTTGAACTTGAGGAAACACGCGTCTGAGCAAAACTCCCAAACGCTTCCAGGAAAGACACACGCTCTCCCACAAGCACACAAGTGTTTGCCCTCAGCTATAGATCAGGGACAAGCTTGTGAAGAGATGCCCTGCTATTCTTTCGCCTTATGGCATCATGTGTTTCGTTCCTCTTGGAGATCGATTGTTAAACGTCTTTCCTAGGGCGACTGTGAAGCATTTGCCAGCGGAGGAGAAGTAGCACGGAGCAGCATTCAGTACTGCCTACGAGTGTCTTTGCTACCCTACTAGCGGAGCTCCAAGAACAGGCACACATCTTCAGGTACCTTCCAAATGTGGATTCCCCTGCAGCCCCGTAGGCGGGCGTGCAGTACGCCAACCATCAACGGACGTTTTTGCCCTCAAGCCTGTCAGGACGTTGCTCGTCCGTCTTTCCCTCAATAGATGGGAGTAGGCGCGCTTGCGGATGTGTGCGTGTGTGTGGCCACGCGTTTGCTTAGGCATCAGTGTGTGAAAAGGTAGGTGCTTTTCTCTAGCTGCGTGTGCGTGCACGTGGTGCTGGGTGCACATGCCTGGGTGCTCGTGGAAAGGTTTCTGCATGGTTTTCGCTGAGGAATCGTGTGTGTGCACATGGACAAAGAGAAGGCGCAGCAACCAGGTTCCAGCGCCGAAGAAGGCAAAAGGCAAGGTTTCCGGCGCTATCTCCTTCTCTCCGCAGACCTAGTCGCGCAAAGCAAGCCGCTAAGCCGGCGACCGGCAAGAGAGCTACAACGAAGCATGCCGAACGGAGAAAATAGCAGCAGCTCATCTGTTCACACCTTGTTTCTGCCATGTGCTTGAACGCCAAGACGTTCGCGCTTCTGTGAGATGAAAGACGTCCTTCTGCATATGTGCTTGCTCACACCGGTGCACTTGTTAGTGTATCCATTCAGTCCTGGGCTGCGGGGCATTCAGAAGTGGCTCTGTGGAGACGTCTGCATAGAGGCAGCTGTCAGAACACGCACACTCGATTGTTCACCAAAACATATGCAGACGCGTCCTTAGCCTGTAGATTTGGATGCACAGAGTTCCCTGTGTTCGCAAGAGACAAGGGAATCGCGTCTGTACGCACAGAAGCAATAGCGGACCGTTTCCCTCGGAGTGAACGCAAAGAGCCGTCTATGTACTCGCAGACACGGGAACGTGCCTCAATGCGGTCACAGAGGCAGCAGCTTTTGCACAGATGCTCTGGTGATTCTGGCACTTTCCAGGCACACTCCTGAAAGTCGCGCACACTGCTGTTCACTCGCTAAACGACCTCTTGGGAAACACGTCTCCGGTCGATGGACCGCTCAGATTGCTTCTCGTGTAACTGTGAACTGTGTCAGCGCAGGGAATCCGTCTCTGTTGAGCAGATGTCAATCCTGCCTCGCTTTTGCTTTGTTGCCTCTACCAAGATGATTTCCCGTTTCTCTCTTCACTGGAGCAGGCAGACACAGCCAACGCACATCAAGTGTCAAGAGACACGCTCTGCTGAGCTCAACGCTTGTGCAGATGCACATGTGCGACGAAGTCAACACACGTGCTTGTGGAGAGAAAGAAAGGGACTCCCAGGCGTGTGGAGCGACGGGGAGAAAGAGCGGGCGCTGAGGAACACAGTTTCAAACAGACTGTCTCCACACAAACAGGCACCTGTCTGCAGGTATCCTAGATCTTGATTCTTGAACTTGAGGAAACACGCGTCTGAGCAAAACTCCCAAACGCTTCCAGGAAAGACACACGCTCTCCCACAAGCACACAAGTGTTTGCCCTCAGCTATAGATCAGGGACAAGCTTGTGAAGAGATGCCCTGCTATTCTTTCGCCTTATGGCATCATGTGTTTCGTTCCTCTTGGAGATCCAATGTTAAACGTCTTTCCTAGGGCGACTGTGAAGCATTTGCCAGCGGAGGAGAAGTAGCACGGAGCAGCATTCAGTACTGCCTACGAGTGTCTTTGCTACCCTACTAGCGGAGCTCCAAGAACAGGCACACATCTTCAGGTACCTTCCAAATGTGGATTCCCCTGCAGCCCCGTAGGCGGGCGTGCAGTACGCCAACCATCAACGGACGTTTTTGCCCTCAAGCCTGTCAGGACGTTGCTCGTCCGTCTTTCCCTCAATAGATGGGAGTAGGCGCGCTTGCGGATGTGTGCGTGTGTGTGGCCACGCGTTTGCTTAGGCATCAGTGTGTGAAAAGGTAGGTGCTTTTCTCTAGCTGCGTGTGCGTGCACGTGGTGCTGGGTGCACATGCCTGGGTGCTCGTGGAAAGGTTTCTGCATGGTTTTCGCTGAGGAATCGTGTGTGTGCACATGGACAAAGAGAAGGCGCAGCAACCAGGTTCCAGCGCCGAAGAAGGCAAAAGGCAAGGTTTCCGGCGCTATCTCCTTCTCTCCGCAGACCTAGTCGCGCAAAGCAAGCCGCTAAGCCGGCGACCGGCAAGAGAGCTACAACGAAGCATGCCGAACGGAGAAAATAGCAGCAGCTCATCTGTTCACACCTTGTTTCTGCCATGTGCTTGAACGCCAAGACGTTCGCGCTTCTGTGAGATGAAAGACGTCCTTCTGCATATGTGGTTGCTCACACCGGTGCACTTGTTAGTGTATCCATTCAGTCCTGGGCTGCGGGGCATTCAGAAGTGGCTCTGTGGAGACGTCTGCATAGAGGCAGCTGTCAGAACACGCACACTCGATTGTTCACCAAAACATATGCAGACGCGTCCTTAGCCTGTAGATTTGGATGCACAGAGTTCCCTGTGTTCGCAAGAGACAAGGGAATCGCGTCTGTACGCACAGAAGCAATAGCGGACCGTTTCCCTCGGAGTGAACGCGAAGAGCCGTCTATGTACTCGCAGACACGGGAACGTGCCTCAATGCGGTCACAGAGGCAGCAGCTTTTGCACAGATGCTCTGGTGATTCTGGCACTTTCCAGGCACACTCCTGAAAGTCGCGCACACTGCTGTTCACTCGCTAAACGACCTCTTGGGAAACACGTCTCCGGTCGATGGACCGCTCAGATTGCTTCTCGTGTAACTGTGAACTGTGTCAGCGCAGGGAATCCGTCTCTGTTGAGCAGATGTCAATCCTGCCTCGCTTTTGCTTTGTTGCCTCTACCAAGATGATTTCCCGTTTCTCTCTTCACTGGAGCACGCAGACACAGCCAACGCACATCAAGTGTCAAGAGACACGCTCTGCTGAGCTCAACGCTTGTGCAGATGCACATGTGCGACGAAGTCAACACACGTGCTTGTGGAGAGAAAGAAAGGGACTCCCAGGCGTGTGGAGCGACGGGGAGAAAGAGCGGGCGCTGAGGAACACAGTTTCAAACAGACTGTCTCCACACAAACAGGCACCTGTCTGCAGGTATCCTAGATCTTGATTCTTGAACTTGAGGAAACACGCGTCTGAGCAAAACTCCCAAACGCTTCCAGGAAAGACACACGCTCTCCCACAAGCACACAAGTGTTTGCCCTCAGCTATAGATCAGGGACAAGCTTGTGAAGAGATGCCCTGCTATTCTTTCGCCTTATGGCATCATGTGTTTCGTTCCTCTTGGAGATCGATTGTTAAACGTCTTTCCTAGGGCGACTGTGAAGCATTTGCCAGCGGAGGAGAAGTAGCACGGAGCAGCATTCAGTACTGCCTACGAGTGTCTTTGCTACCCTACTAGCGGAGCTCCAAGAACAGGCACACATCTTCAGGTACCTTCCAAATGTGGATTCCCCTGCAGCCCCGTAGGCGGGCGTGCAGTACGCCAACCATCAACGGACGTTTTTCCCCTCAAGCCTGTCAGGACGTTGCTCGTCCGTCTTTCCCTCAATAGATGGGAGTAGGCGCGCTTGCGGATGTGTGCGTGTGTGTGGCCACGCGTTTGCTTAGGCATCAGTGTGTGAAAAGGTAGGTGCTTTTCTCTAGCTGCGTGTGCGTGCACGTGGTGCTGGGTGCACATCCCTGGGTGCTCGTGGAAAGGTTTCTGCATGGTTTTCGCTGAGGAATCGTGTGTGTGCACATGGACAAAGAGAAGGCGCAGCAACCAGGTTCCAGCGCCGAAGAAGGCAAAAGGCAAGGTTTCCGGCGCTATCTCCTTCTCTCCGCAGACCTAGTCGCGCAAAGCAAGCCGCTAAGCCGGCGACCGGCAAGAGAGCTACAACGAAGCATGCCGAATGGAGAAAATAGCAGCAGCTCATCTGTTCACACCTTGTTTCTGCCGTGTGCTTGAACGCCAAGACGTTCGCGCTTCTGTGAGATGAAAGACGTCCTTCTGCATATGTGGTTGCTCACACCGGTGCACTTGTTAGTGTATCCATTCAGTCCTGGGCTGCGGGGCATTCAGAAGTGGCTCTGTGGAGACGTCTGCATAGAGGCAGCTGTCAGAACACGCACACTCGATTGTTCACCAAAACATATGCAGACGCGTCCTTAGCCTGTAGATTTGGATGCACAGAGTTCCCTGTGTTCGCAAGAGACAAGGGAATCGCGTCTGTACGCACAGAAGCAATAGCGGACCGTTTCCCTCGGAGTGAACGCGAAGAGCCGTCTATGTACTCGCAGACACGGGAACGTGCCTCAATGCGGTCACAGAGGCAGCAGCTTTTGCACAGATGCTCTGGTGATTCTGGCACTTTCCAGGCACACTCCTGAAAGTCGCGCACACTGCTGTTCACTCGCTAAACGACCTCTTGGGAAACACGTCTCCGGTCGATGGACCGCTCAGATTGCTTCTCGTGTAACTGTGAACTGTGTCAGCGCAGGGAATCCGTCTCTGTTGAGCAGATGTCAATCCTGCCTCGCTTTTGCTTTGTTGCCTCTACCAAGATGATTTCCCGTTTCTCTCTTCACTGGAGCAGGCAGACACAGCCAACGCACATCAAGTGTCAAGAGACACGCTCTGCTGAGCTCAACGCTTGTGCAGATGCACATGTGCGACGAAGTCAACACACGTGCTTGTGGAGAGAAAGAAAGGGACTCCCAGGCGTGTGGAGCGACGGGGAGAAAGAGCGGGCGCTGAGGAACACAGTTTCAAACAGACTGTCTCCACACAAACAGGCACCTGTCTGCAGGTATCCTAGATCTTGATTCTTGAACTTGAGGAAACACGCGTCTGAGCAAAACTCCCAAACGCTTCCAGGAAAGACACACGCTCTCCCACAAGCACACAAGTGTTTGCCCTCAGCTATAGATCAGGGACAAGCTTGTGAAGAGATGCCCTGCTATTCTTTCGCCTTATGGCATCATGTGTTTCGTTCCTCTTGGAGATCGATTGTTAAACGTCTTTCCTAGGGCGACTGTGAAGCATTTGCCAGCGGAGGAGAAGTAGCACGGAGCAGCATTCAGTACTGCCTACGAGTGTCTTTGCTACCCTACTAGCGGAGCTCCAAGAACAGGCACACATCTTCAGGTACCTTCCAAATGTGGATTCCCCTGCAGCCCCGTAGGCGGGCGTGCAGTACGCCAACCATCAACGGACGTTTTTCCCCTCAAGCCTGTCAGGACGTTGCTCGTCCGTCTTTCCCTCAATAGATGGGAGTAGGCGCGCTTGCGGATGTGTGCGTGTGTGTGGCCACGCGTTTGCTTAGGCATCAGTGTGTGAAAAGGTAGGTGCTTTTCTCTAGCTGCGTGTGCGTGCACGTGGTGCTGGGTGCACATCCCTGGGTGCTCGTGGAAAGGTTTCTGCATGGTTTTCGCTGAGGAATCGTGTGTGTGCACATGGACAAAGAGAAGGCGCAGCAACCAGGTTCCAGCGCCGAAGAAGGCAAAAGGCAAGGTTTCCGGCGCTATCTCCTTCTCTCCCCAGACCTAGTCGCGCAAAGCAAGCCGCTAAGCCGGCGACCGGCAAGAGAGCTACAACGAAGCATGCCGAACGGAGAAAATAGCAGCAGCTCATCTGTTCACACCTTGTTTCTGCCATGTGCTTGAACGCCAAGACGTTCGCGCTTCTGTGAGATGAAAGACGTCCTTCTGCATATGTGGTTGCTCACACCGGTGCACTTGTTAGTGTATCCATTCAGTCCTGGGCTGAGTTAGGGTTTGGGGTTTGATTTAGATTTAGGGTTAGGGGTTGGGGTTAGGGGTTGTTGTTAGGGGTTGGGGTTAGGTTAAGATTTGGGGTTAGGGGTTGAGGTTAGGTTTAGATTTGGGGTTAGGGGTTGGGGTTAGGTTTAGATTTGGGGTTAGGGGTTGGGGTTAGGGGTTGGGGTTAGGTTTAGATTTGGGGTTAGGGGTTGGGGTTAGGGGTTGGTGTTAGGGGTTGGGGTTAGGTTTAGATTTGGGGTTAGGTTTAGATTTGGGGTTAGGGGTTGGGGTTAGGTTTAGATTTGGGGTTAAGTTTAGATTTGGAGTTAGGTTTAGATTTGGGGTTAGGGGTTGGGGTTAGGGGTTGGGGTTAGGTTTAGATTTGGGGTTAGGGGTTGGGGTTAGGGGTTGTCGTTAGGGGTTGGGGTTAGGTTTAGATTTGGGGTTAGGTTTAGATTTGGGGTTAGGGGTTGGGGTTAGGTTTAGATTTGGGGTTAGGTTTAGATTTGGGTTTAGGGGTTGGGGTTAGGTTTATCTTTGGGGTTAGGTTAAGATTTGGGGTTAGGGGTTGAGGTTAGGTTTAGATTTGGGGTTAGGTTTAGATTTGGGGTTAGGGGTTGGGGTTAGGGGTTGGGGTTAGGTTTAGATTTGGGGTTAGGGGTTGGGGTTAGGGGTTGGGGTTAGGTTTAGATTTGGAGTTAGGGTTTGGGGTTTGGTTTAGATTTAGGGTTAGGGGTTGGGGTTAGGGGTTGTTGTTAGGGGTTGGGGTTAGGGGTTTGCGTTAGGGGTTGGGGTTAGGTTTAGATTTGGGGTTAGGTTTAGATTTGGGGTTAGGGGTTGGGGTTAGGTTTAGATTTGGGGTTAAGTTTAGATTTGGAGTTAGGTTTAGATCTGGGGTTAGGGGTTGGAGTTAGGTTTAGATTTGGGGTTAGGGGTTGGGTTTAGGTTTAGATTTGGGTTTAGGGGTTGGGGTTAGGTTTAGATTTGGAGTTAGGGTTTGGGGTTTGGTTTAGATTTAGGGTTAGGGGTTGGGGTTAGGGGTTGGCGTTAGGGGTTGGGGTTAGGGGTTGGCGTTAGGGGTTGGGGTTAGGTTTAGATTTGGGGTTAGGTTTAGATTTGGGGTTAGGGGTTGGGGTTAGGTTTAGATTTGGGGTTAAGTTTATATTTGGAGTTAGGTTTAGATCTGGGGTTAGGGGTTGGAGTTAGGATTAGATTTGGGGTTAGGGGTTGGGTTTAGGTTTAGATTTGGGTTTAGGGGTTGGGGTTAGGTTTAGATTTGGGGTTAGGTTTAGATTTGGGGTTTAGATTTGGGGTTAGGTTTAGATTTGGGGTTAGTGTTAGATTTGGGGTTTAGATTTCGGGTTAGGCTTAGATTTGGGGTTAGGTTTAGATTTGGGTTTAGGGGTTGGGGTTAGGTTTAGATTTGGGGTTAGGTTTAGATTTGGTGTTAGGGGTTGAGATTAGGTTTATATTTGGGGTTAGGTTTAGATTTGGGGTTAGGGGTTGGGTTTAGGTTTAGATTTGGGGTTAGGTTTAGATTTGGGTTTAGGGGTTGGGGTTAGGTTTATCTTTGGGGTTAGGTTAAGATTTGGGGTTAGGGGTTGAGGTTAGGTTTAGATTTGGGGTTAGGTTTAGATTTGGGGTTAGGGGTTGGGGTTAGGGGTTGGGGTTAGGTTTAGATTTGGGGTTAGGGGTTGGGGTTAGGGTTTGAGGTTAGGTTTAGATTTCGGGTTAGGGGTTGGGGTTAGGTTTTGGGGTTAGGTTTAGATTTGGGGTTAGGGTTTGGGGTTAGGTTTAGATTTGGGGTTAGGTTAAGATTTGGGGTTAGGGGTTGAGGTTAGGTTTAGATTTGGGGTTAGGTTTAGATTTGGGGTTAGGGGTTGGGGTTAGGTTTAGATTTGGGGTTAGGGGTTGGGGTTAGGGGTTGGGGTTAGGTTTAGATTTGGGGTTAGGGGTTGGGGTTAGGGGTTGGGGTTAGGTTTAGATTTGGGGTTAGGGGTTGGGGTTAGGGGTTGGGGTTAGGTTTAGATTTGGGGTTAGCGGCTGGGGTTAGCGGTTGGTGTTAGGTTTAGATTTGGGTTTAGGGGTTGGGGTTAGGGGTTGGGGTTAGGTTTAGATTTGGGGTTAGGGGTTGGGGTTCGGTTTAGATTTGGGGTTAGGTTTAGATTTAGGGTAGGGGTTGGGGTTAGGCTTAGATTTGGGGTTAGGTTTAGATTTGGGGTTAGGGGTTGGGGTTAGGTTTAGATTTGGGGTTAGGTTTAGATTTGGTGTTAGGGATTGGGGTTAGGTTTAGATTTGGGTTTAGGTTTAGATTTGGGGTTAGGTTTAGATTTGGGGTTAGGGTTTGGGGTTAGGTTTAGATTTGGGGTTAGGGGTTGCGGTTAGGGGTTTTGGGTTAGGGTTTGGGGTTAGGTTTAGATTTGGCGTTAGGTTTAGATTTGGGGTTAGGGGTTGGGGTTAGGTTTAGATTTGGGGTTAGGGGTTGGGGTTAGGGGTTGGGGTTAGGTTTAGATTTGGGGTTAGGGGTTGGGGTTAGGGGTTGGCGTTAGGGGTTGGGGTTAGGTTTAGATTTGGGGTTAGGTTTAGATTTGGGGTTAGGGGTTGGGGTTAGGTTTAGATTTGGGGTTAAGTTTAGATTTGGAGTTAGGTTTAGATTTGGGGTTAGGGGTTGGGTTTAGGGGTTGGGGTTAGGTTTAGATTTGGAGTTAGGGTTTGGGGTTTGGTTTAGATTTAGGGTTAGGGGTTGGGGTTAGGGGTTGGCGTTAGGGTTTGGGGTTAGGGGTTGGCGTTAGGGGTTGGGGTTAGGTTTAGATTTGGGGTTAGGTTTAGATTTGGGGTTAGGGGTTGGGGTTAGGTTTAGATTTGGGGTTAAGTTTAGATTTGGAGTTAGGTTTAGATCTGGGGTTAGGGGTTGGAGTTAGGTTTAGATTTGGGGTTAGGGGTTGGGTTTAGGTTTAGATTTGGGTTTAGGGGTTGGGGTTAGGTTTAGATTTGGGGTTAGGTTTAGATTTGGGGTTAGGTTTAGATTTGGGGTTAGTGTTAGATTTGGGGTTTAGATTTCGGGTTAGGCTTAGATTTGGGGTTAGGTTTAGATTTGGGTTTAGGGGTTGGGGTTAGGTTTAGATTTGGGGTTAGGTTTAGATTTGGTGTTAGGGTTTGAGATTAGGTTTATATTTGGGGTTAGGTTTAGATTTGGGGTTAGGGGTTGGGGTTAGGTTTAGATTTGGGGTTAGGTTTAGATTTGGGTTTAGGGGTTGGGGTTAGGTTTATCTTTGGGGTTAGGTTAAGATTTGGGGTTAGGGGTTGAGGTTAGGTTTAGATTTGGGGTTAGGTTTAGATTTGGGGTTAGGGGTTGGGGTTAGGAGTTGGGGTTAGGTTTAGATTTGGGGTTAGGGGTTGGGGTTAGGGTTTGGGGTTAGGTTTAGATTTGGGGTTAGGGGTTGGCGTTAGGGGTTGGGGTTAGGTTTAGATTTGGGGTTAGGGGTTGGGGTTAGGTTTAGATTTGGGGTTAGGTTAAGATTTGGGGTTAGGGGTTGAGGTTAGGTTTAGATTTGGGGTTAGGTTTAGATTTGGGGTTAGGGGTTGAGGTTAGGTTTAGATTTGGGGTTAGGTTTAGATTTGGGGTTAGGGGTTGGGGTTAGGGGTTGGGGTAAGGTTTAGATTTGGGGTTAGGGGTTGGGGTTAGGGGTTGGGGTTAGGTTTAGATTTGGGGTTAGCGGTTGCGGTTAGCGGTTGGTGTTAGGTTTAGATTTGGGGTTAGGGGTTGGGGTTAGGTTTAGATTTGGGGTTAGGTTTAGATTGGGGGTTTAGATTTGGGGTATAGGTTTAGATTTGGGTTTAGGGGTTGGGGTTAGGGGTTGGGGTTAGGTTTAGATTTGGGGTTAGGGGTTGGGGTTAGGTTTAGATTTGGGGTTAGGTTTAGATTTGGGGTTAGGGGTTGGGGTTAGGTTTAGATTTGGGGTTAAGTTTAGATTTGGGGTTAGGTTTAGATTTGGGGTTAGGGTTTGGGGTTAGGTTTAGATTTGGGGTTAGGGGTTGCGGTTAGGGGTTGGGGTTAGGGTGTGGGGTTAGGTTTAGATTTGGCGTTAGGTTTAGATTTGGGGTTAGGGGTTGGGGTTAGGTTTAGATTTGGGGTTAGGGGTTGGGGTTAGGGGTTGGGGTTAGGTTTAGATTTGGGGTTAGGGGTTGGGGTTAGGGGTTGGCGTTAGGGGTTGGGGTTAGGTTTAGATTTGGGGTTAGGTTTAGATTTTGGGTTAGGGGTTGGGGTTAGGTTTATATTTGGGGTTAAGTTTAGATTTGGAGTTCGGTTTAGATTTGGGGTTAGGGGTTGGGGTTAGGGGTTGGGGTTAGGTTTAGATTTGGGGTTAGGGGTTGGGGTTAGGGGTTGTCGTTAGGGGTTGGGGTTAGGTTTAGATTTGGGGTTAGGTTTAGATTTGGGTTTAGGGGTTGGGGTTAGGTTTAGATTTGGGGTTAGGTTTAGATTTGGGTTTAGGGGTTGGGGTTAGGTTTATCTTTGGGGTTAGGTTAAGATTTGGGGTTAGGGGTTGAGGTTAGGTTTAGATTTGGGGTTAGGTTTAGATTTGGGGTTAGGGGTTGGGGTTAGGGGTTGGGGTTAGATTTAGATTTGGGGTTAGGGGTTGGGGTTAGGGGTTGGGGTTAGGTTTAGATTTGGAGTTAGGGTTTGGGGTTTGGTTTAGATTTAGGGTTAGGGGTTGGGGTTAGGGGTTGGCGTTAGGGGTTGGGGTTAGGGGTTGGCGTTAGGGGTTGGGGTTAGGTTTAGATTTGGGGTTAGGTTTAGATTTGGGGTTAGGGGTTGGGGTTAGGTTTAGATTTGGGGTTAGGTTTAGATTTGGGTTTAGGGGTTGGGGTTAGGTTTATCTTTGGGGTTAGGTTAAGATTTGGGGTTAGGGGTTGAGGTTAGGTTTAGATTTGGGGTTAGGTTTAGATTTGGGGTTAGGGGTTGGGGTTAGGGGTTGGGGTTAGGTTTAGATTTGGGGTTAGGGGTTGGGGTTAGGGTTTGGGGTTAGGTTTAGATTTGGGGTTAGGGGTTGGCGTTAGGGGTTGGGGTTAGGTTTAGATTTGGGGTTAGGGGTTGGGGTTAGGTTTAGATTTGGGGTTAGGTTAAGATTTGGGGTTAGGGGTTGAGGTTAGGTTTAGATTTGGGGTTAGGTTTAGATTTGGGGTTAGGGGTTGAGGTTAGGTTTAGATTTGGGGTTAGGTTTAGATTTGGGGTTAGGGGTTGGGGTTAGGGGTTGGGGTAAGGTTTAGATTTGGGGTTAGGGGTTGGGGTTAGGGGTTGGGGTTAGGTTTAGATTTGGGGTTAGCGGTTGCGGTTAGCGGTTGGTGTTAGGTTTAGATTTGGGGTTAGGGGTCGGGGTTAGGTTTATATTTGGGGTTAGGTTTAGATTTGGGGTTTAGATTTGGGGTATAGGTTTAGATTTGGGTTTAGGGGTTGGGGTTAGGGGTTGGGGTTAGGTTTAGATTTGGGGTTAGGGGTTGGGGTTCGGTTTAGATTTGGGGTTAGGTTTAGATTTAGGGTTAGGGGTTGGGGTTAGGTTTAGATTTGGGGTTAGGTTTAGATTTGGGGTTAGGGGTTGGGGTTAGGTTTAGATTTGGGGTTAGGTTTAGATTTGGGGTTAGGTTTAGATTCGGGGTTAGGGTTTGGGGTTAGGTTTAGATTTGGGGTTAGGGGTTGCGGTTAGGGGTTGGGGTTAGGGTGTGGGGTTAGGTTTAGATTTGGCGTTAGGTTTAGATTTGGGGTTAGGGGTTGGGGTTAGGTTTAGATTTGGGGTTAGGGGTTGGGGTTAGGGGTTGGGCTTAGGTTTAGATTTGGGGTTAGGGGTTGGGGTTAGGGGTTGGCGTTAGGGGTTGGGGTTAGGTTTAGATTTGGGGTTAGGTTTAGATTTGGGGTTAGGGGTTGGGGTTAGGTTTAGATTTGGGGTTAAGTTTAGATTTGGAGTTAGGTTTAGATTTGGGGTTAGGGGTTGGGGTTAGGGGTTGGGGTTAGGTTTAGATTTGGGGTTAGGGGTTGGGGTTAGGGGTTGTCGTTAGGGGTTGGGGTTAGGTTTAGATTTGGGGTTAGGTTTAGATTTGGGGTTAGGGGTTGGGGTTAGGTTTAGATTTGGGGTTAGGTTTAGATTTGGGTTTAGGGGTTGGGGTTAGGTTTATCTTTGGGGTTAGGTTAAGATTTGGGGTTAGGGGTTGAGGTTAGGTTTAGATTTGGGGTTAGGTTTAGATTTGGGGTTAGGGGTTGGGGTTAGGGGTTGGGGTTAGATTTAGATTTGGGGTTAGGGGTTGGGGTTAGGGGTTGGGGTTAGGTTTAGATTTGGAGTTAGGGTTTGGGGTTTGGTTTAGATTTAGGGTTAGGGGTTGGGGTTAGGGGTTGGCGTTAGGGGTTGGGGTTAGGGGTTGGCGTTAGGGGTTGGGGTTAGGTTTAGATTTGGGGTTAGGTTTAGATTTGGGGTTAGGGGTTGGGGTTAGGTTTAGATTTGGGGTTAAGTTTAGATTTGGAGTTAGGTTTAGATCTGGGGTTAGGGGTTGGAGTTAGGTTTAGATTTGGGGTTAGGGGTTGGGTTTAGGTTTAGATTTGGGTTTAGGGGTTGGGGTTAGGTTTAGATTTGGAGTTAGGGTTTGGGGTTTGGTTTAGATTTAGGGTTAGGGGTTGGGGTTAGGGGTTGGCGTTAGGGGTTGGGGTTAGGGGTTGGCGTTAGGGGTTGGGGTTAGGTTTAGATTTGGGGTTAGGTTTAGATTTGGGGTTAGGGGTTGGGGTTAGGTTTAGATTTGGGGTTAAGTTTAGATTTGGAGTTAGGTTTACATTTGGGGTTAGGGGTTGGGTTTAGGGGTTGGGGTTAGGTTTAGATTTGGAGTTAGGGTTTGGGGTTTGGTTTAGATTTAGGGTTAGGGGTTGGGGTTAGGGGTTGGCGTTAGGGTTTGGGGTTAGGGGTTGGCGTTAGGGGTTGGGGTTAGGTTTAGATATGGGGTTAGGTTTAGATTTGGGGTTAGGGGTTGGGGTTAGGTTTAGATTTGGGGTTAAGTTTAGATTTGGAGTTAGGTTTAGATCTGGGGTTAGGGGTTGGAGATAGGTTTAGATTTGGGGTTAGGGGTTGGGTTTAGGTTTAGATTTGGGTTTAGGGGTTGGGGTTAGGTTTAGATTTGGGGTTAGGTTTAGATTTGGGGTTAGGTTTAGATTTGGGGTTAGTGTTAGATTTGGGGTTTAGATTTCGGGTTAGGCTTAGATTTGGGGTTAGGTTTAGATTTGGGTTTAGGGGTTGGGGTTAGGTTTAGATTTGGGGTTAGGTTTAGATTTGGTGTTAGGGGTTGAGATTAGGTTTATATTTGGGGTTAGGTTTAGATTTGGGGTTAGGGGTTGGGGTTAGGTTTAGATTTGGGGTTAGGTGTAGATTTGGGTTTAGGGGTTGGGGTTAGGTTTATCTTTGGGGTTAGGTTAAGATTTGGCGTTAGGGGTTGAGGTTAGGTTTAGATTTGGGGTTAGGTTTAGATTTGGGGTTAGGGGTTGGGGTTAGGGGTTGGGGTTAGGTTTAGATTTGGGGTTAGGGGTTGGGGTTAGGGTTTGGGGTTAGGTTTAGATTTGGGGTTAGGGGTTGGCGTTAGGGGTTGGGGTTAGGTTTAGATTTGGGGTTAGGGGTTGAGGTTAGGTTTAGATTTGGGGTTAGGTTAAGATTTGGGGTTAGGGGTTGAGGTTAGGTTTAGATTTGGGGTTAGGTTTAGATTTGGGGTTAGGGGTTGAGGTTAGGTTTAGATTTGGGGTTAGGTTTAGATTTGGGGTTAGGGGTTGGGGTTAGGGGTTGGGGTAAGGTTTAGATTTGGGGTTAGGGGTTGGGGTTAGGGGTTGGGGTTAGGTTTAGACTTGGGGTTAGCGGTTGCGGTTAGCGGTTGGTGTTAGGTTTAGATTTGGGGTTAGGGGTTGGGGTTAGGTTTAGATTTGGGGTTAGGTTTAGATTTGGGGTTTAGATTTGGGGTATAGGTTTAGATTTGGGTTTAGGGGTTGGGGTTAGGGGTTGGGGTTAGGTTTAGATTTGGGGTTAGGGGTTGGGGTTCGGTTTAGATTTGGGGTTAGGTTTAGATTTAGGGTTAGGGGTTGGGGTTAGGTTTAGATTTGGGGTTAGGTTTAGATTTGGGGTTAGGGGTTGGGGTTAGGTTTAGATTTGGCGTTAGGTTTAGATTTGGGGCTAGTGGTTGGGGTTAGATTTATATTTGGGGTTAGGTTAAGATTTGGGGTTAGGGGTTGGGGTTAGGTTTAGATTTGGGGTTAGGTTTAGATTTGGTGTTAGGGGTTGGGGTTAGGTTTAGATTTGGGTTTAGGTTTAGATTTGGGGTTAGGTTTAGATTTGGGGTTAGGGTTTGGGGTTAGGTTTAGATTTGGGGTTAGGGGTTGCGGTTAGGGGTTGGGGTTAGGGTTTGGGGTTAGGTTTAGATTTGGCGTTAGGTTTAGATTTGGGGTTAGGGGTTGGGGTTAGGTTTAGATTTGGGGTTAGGGGTTGGGGTTAGGGGTTGGGGTTAGGTTTAGATTTGGGGTTAGGGGTTGGGGTTAGGGGTTGGCGTTAGGGGTTGGGGTTAGGTTTAGATTTGGGGTTAGGTTTAGATTTGGGGTTAGGGGTTGGGGTTAGGTTTAGATTTAGGGTTAAGTTTAGATTTGGAGTTAGGTTTAGATTTGGGTTTAGGGGTTGGGGTTAGGGGTTGGGGTTAGGTTTAGATTTGGGGTTAGGGGTTGGGGTTAGGGGTTGTCGTTAGGGGTTGGGGTTAGGTTTAGATTTGGGGTTAGGTTTAGATTTGGGTTTAGGGGTTGGGGTTAGGTTTATCTTTGGGGTTAGGTTAAGATTTGGGGTTAGGGGTTGAGGTTAGGTTTAGATTTGGGGTTAGGTTTAGATTTGGGGTTAGGGGTTGGGGTTAGGGGTTGGGGTTAGATTTAGATTTGGGGTTAGGGGTTGGGTTTAGGGGTTGGGGTTAGGTTTAGATTTGGAGTTAGGGTTTGGGGTTTGGTTTAGATTTAGGGTTAGGGGTTGGGGTTAGGGGTTGGCGTTAGGGGTTGGGGTTAGGGGTTGGCGTTAGGGGTTGGGGTTAGGTTTAGATTTGGGGTTAGGTTTAGATTTGGGGTTAGGGGTTGGGGTTAGGTTTAGATTTGGAGTTAGGTTTAGATTTGGGGTTTAGATTTGGGGTTAGGTTTAGATTTGGGGTTAAGTTTAGATTTGGAGTTAGGTTTAGATCTGGGGTTAGGGGTTGGAGTTAGGTTTAGATTTGGGGTTAGTGGTTGGGTTTAGGTAGATTTGGGTTTAGGTGTTGGGGTTAGGTTTAGATTTGGGGTTAGGTTTAGATTTGGGGTTTAGATTTGGGGTTAGGTTTAGATTTGGGGTTAGTGTTAGATTTGGGGTTTAGATTTCGGGTTAGGCTTAGATTTGGGGTTAGGTTTAGATTTGGGTTTAGGGGTTGGGGTTAGGTTTAGATTTGGGGTTAGGTTTAGATTTGGTGTTAGGGGTTGAGATTAGGTTTATATTTGGGGTTAGGTTTAGATTTGGGGTTAGGGGTTGGGGTTAGGTTTAGATTTGGGGTTAGGTTTAGATTTGGGTTTAGGGGTTGGGGTTAGGTTTATCTTTGGGGTTAGGTTAAGATTTGGGGTTAGGGGTTGAGGTTAGGTTTAGATTTAAGGTTAGGTTTAGATTTGGGGTTAGGGGTTGGGGTTAGGGGTTGGAGTTAGGTTTAGATTTGGGGTTAGGGGTTGGGGTTAGGGTTTGGGGTTAGGTTTAGATTTCGGGTTAGGGGTTGGGGTTAGGGGTTGGGGTTAGGTTTAGATTTGGGGTTAGGGGTTGGGGTTAGGTTTAGATTTGGGGTTAGGTTAAGATTTGGGGTTAGGGGTTGAGGTTAGGTTTAGATTTGGGGTTAGGTTTAGATTTGGGTTAGGGGTTCAGGTTAGGTTTAGATTTGGGGTTAGGTTTAGATTTGGGGTTAGGGGTTGGGGTTAGGTTTAGATTTGGGGTTAGGGGTTGGGGTTACGGGTTGGGGTTAGGTTTAGATTTGGGGTTAGGGGTTGGGGTTAGGGGTTGGGGTTAGGTTTAGATTTGGGGTTAGCGGCTGGGGTTAGCGGTTGGTGTTAGGTTTAGATTTGGGTTTAGGGGTTGGGGTTAGGGGTTGGGGTTAGGTTTAGATTTGGGGTTAGGGGTTGGGGTTCGGTTTAGATTTGGGGTTAGGTTTAGATTTAGGGTAGGGGTTGGGGTTAGGTTTAGATTTGGGGTTAGCTTTAGATTTGGGCTTAGGGGTTAAGGTTAGGTTTAGATTTGGGGTTAGGTTTAGATTTGTTGTTAGGGGTTGGGGTTAGCTTTAGATTTGGGTTTAGGTTTAGATTTGGGGTTAGGTTTAGATTTGGGGTTAGGGTTTGGGGTTAGGTTTAGATTTGGGGTTAGGGGTTGCGGTTAGGGGTTTTGGGTTAGGGTTTGGGGTTAGGTTTAGATTTGGCGTTAGGTTTAGATTTGGGGTTAGGGGTTGGGGTTAGGTTTAGATTTGGGGTTAGGGGTTGGGGTTAGGGGTTGGGGTTAGGTTTAGATTTGGGGTTAGGGGTTGGGGTTAGGGGTTGGCGTTAGGGGTTGGGGTTAGGTTTAGATTTGGGGTTAGGTTTAGATTTGGGGTTAGGGGTTGGGGTTAGGTTTAGATTTGGGGTTAGGTTTAGATTTGGGTTTAGGGGTTGGGGTTAGGTTTATCTTTGGGGTTAGGTTAAGATTTGGGGTTAGGGGTTGAGGTTAGGTTTAGATTTGGGGTTAGGTTTAGATTTGGGGTTAGGGGTTGGGGTTAGGTTTAGATTTGGCGTTCGGTTTAGATTTGGGGCTAGTGGTTGGGGTTAGATTTATATTTGGGGTTAGGTTAAGATTTGGGGTTAGGGGTTGGGGTTAGGTTTAGATTTGGGGTTAGGTTTAGATTTGGTGTTAGGGGTTGGGGTTAGGTTTAGATTTGGGTTTAGGTTTAGATTTGGGTTTAGGTTTAGATTTGGGGTTAGGTTTTGGGGTTAGGTTTAGATTTGGGGTTAGGGGTTGCGGTTAGGGGTTGGGTTTAGGGTTTGGGGTTAGGTTTAGATTTGGCGTTAGGTTTAGATTTGGGGTTAGGGGTTGGGGTTAGGTTTAGATTTGGGGTTAGGGGTTGGGGTTAGGGGTTGGGGTTAGGTTTAGATTTGGGGTTAGGGGTTGGGGTTAGGGGTTGGCGTTAGGGGTTGCGGTTAGGTTTAGATTTGGGGTTAGGTTTAGATTTGGGGTTAGGGGTTGGGGTTAGGTTTAGATTTGGGGTTAAGTTTAGATTTGGAGTTAGGTTTAGATTTGGGTTTAGGGGTTGGGGTTAGGGGTTGGGGTTAGGTTTAGATTTGGGGTTAGGGGTTGGGGTTAGGGGTTGTCGTTAGGGGTTGGGGTTAGGTTTAGATTTGGGTTTAGGGGTTGGGGTTAGGTTTATCTTTGGGGTTAGGTTAAGATTTGGGGTTAGGGGTTGAGGTTAGGTTTAGATTTGGGGTTAGGTTTAGATTTGGGGTTAGGGGTTGGGGTTAGGGGTTGGGGTTAGGTTTAGATTTGGGGTTAGGGGTTGGGTTTAGGGGTTGGGGTTAGGTTTAGATTTGGAGTTAGGGTTTGGGGTTTGGTTTAGATTTAGGGTTAGGGGTTGGGGTTAGGGGTTGGCGTTAGGGGTTGGGGTTAGGGGTTGGCGTTAGGGGTTGGGGTTAGGTTTAGATTTGGGGTTAGGTTTAGATTTGGGGTTAGGGGTTGGGGTTAGGTTTAGATTTGGAGTTAGGTTTAGATTTGGGGTTTAGATTTGGGGTTAGGTTTAGATTTGGGGTTAAGTTTAGATTTGGAGTTAGGTTTAGATCTGGGGTTAGGGGTTGGAGTTAGGTTTAGATTTGGGGTTAGGGGTTGGGTTTAGGTTTAGATTTGGGTTTAGGGGTTGGGGTTAGGTTTAGATTTGGGGTTAGGTTTAGATTTGGGGTTTAGATTTGGGGTTAGGTTTAGATTTGGGGTTAGTGTTAGATTTGGGGTTTAGATTTCGGGTTAGGCTTAGATTTGGGGTTAGGTTTAGATTTGGGTTTAGGGGTTGGGGTTAGGTTTAGATTTGGGGTTAGGTTTAGATTTGGTGTTAGGGGTTGAGATTAGGTTTATATTTGGGGTTAGGTTTAGATTTGGGGTTAGGGGTTGGGGTTAGGTTTAGATTTGGGGTTAGGTTTAGATTTGGGTTTAGGGGTTGGGGTTAGGTTTATCTTTGGGGTTAGGTTAAGATTTGGGGTTAGGGGTTGAGGTTAGGTTTAGATTTGAGGTTAGGTTTAGATTTGGGGTTAGGGGTTGGGGTTAGGGGTTGGAGTTAGGTTTAGATTTGGGGTTAGGGGTTGGGGTTAGGGTTTGGGGTTAGGTTTAGATTTCGGGTTAGGGGTTGGGGTTAGGGGTTGGGGTTAGGTTTAGATTTGGGGTTAGGGGTTGGGGTTAGGTTTAGATTTGGGGTTAGGTTAAGATTTGGGGTTAGGGGTTGAGGTTAGGTTTAGATTTGGGGTTAGGTTTAGATTTGGGTTAGGGGTTCAGGTTAGGTTTAGATTTGGGGTTAGGTTTAGATTTGGGGTTAGGGGTTGGGGTTAGGTTTAGATTTGGGGTTAGGGGTTGGGGTTACGGGTTGGGGTTAGGTTTAGATTTGGGGTTAGGGGTTGGGGTTAGGGGTTGGGGTTAGGTTTAGATTTGGGGTTAGCGGCTGGGGTTAGCGGTTGGTGTTAGGTTTAGATTTGGGGTTAGGGGTTGGGGTTAGGGGTTGGGGTTAGGTTTAGATTTGGGGTTAGGGGTTGGGGTTCGGTTTAGATTTGGGGTTAGGTTTAGATTTAGGGTAGGGGTTGGGGTTAGGTTTAGATTTGGGGTTAGCTTTAGATTTGGGGTTAGGGGTTAAGGTTAGGTTTAGATTTGGGGTTAGGTTTAGATTTGGTGTTAGGGGTTGGGGTTAGGTTTAGATTTGGGTTTAGGTTTAGATTTGGGGTTAGGTTTAGATTTGGGGTTAGGGTTTGGGGTTAGGTTTAGATTTGGGGTTAGGGGTTGCGGTTAGGGGTTTTGGGTTAGGGTTTGGGGTTAGGTTTAGATTTGGCGTTAGGTTTAGATTTGGGGTTAGGGGTTGGGGTAAGGTTTAGATTTGGGGTTAGGGGTTGGGGTTAGGGGTTGGGGTTAGGTTTAGATTTGGGGTTAGGGGTTGGGGTTAGGGGTTGGTGTTAGGGGTTGGGGTTAGGTTTAGATTTGGGGTTAGGTTTAGATTTGGGTTTAGGGGTTGGGGTTAGGTTTATCTTTGGGGTTAGGTTAAGATTTGGGGTTAGGGGTTGAGGTTAGGTTTAGATTTGGGGTTAGGTTTAGATTTGGGGTTAGGGGTTGGGGTTAGGGGTTGGGGTTAGGTTTAGATTTGGGGTTAGGGGTTGGGGTTAGGGGTTGGGGTTAGGTTTAGATTTGGAGTTAGGGTTTGGGGTTTGGTTTAGATTTAGGGTTAGGGGTTGGGGTTAGGGGTTGGCGTTAGGGTTTGGGGTTAGGGGTTGGCGTTAGGGGTTGGGGTTAGGTTTAGATTTGGGGTTAGGTTTAGATTTGGGGTTAGAGGTTGGAGTTAGGTTTAGATTTGGGGTTAAGTTTAGATTTGGAGTTAGGTTTTGATCTGGGGTTAGGGGTTGGAGTTAGGTTTAGATTTGGGGTTAGGGGTTGGGTTTAGGTTTAGATTTGGGTTTAGGGGTTGGGGTTAGGTTTAGATTTGGGGTTAGGATTAGATTTGGGGTTTAGATTGGGGGTTAGGTTTAGATTTGGGGTTAGTGTTAGATTTGGGGTTTAGATTTCGGGTTAGGCTTAGATTTGGGGTTAGGTTTAGATTTGGGTTTAGGGGTTGGGGTTAGGTTTAGATTTGGGGTTAGGTTTAGATTTGGGTTTAGGGGTTGAGATTAGGTTTATATTTGGGGTTAGGTTTAGATTTGGGGTTAGGGGTTGGGGTTAGGTTTAGATTTGGGGTTAGGTTTAGATTTGGGTTTAGGGGTTGGGGTTAGGTTTATCTTTGGGGTTAGGTTAAGATTTGGGGTTAGGGGTTGAGGTTAGGTTTAGATTTGGGGTTAGGTTTAGATTTGGGGTTAGGGGTTGGGGTTAGGGGTTGGGGTTAGGTTTAGATTTGGGGTTAGGGGTTGGGGTTAGGGTTTGGTGTTAGGTTTAGATTTGGGGTTAGGGGTTGGGGTTAGGGGTTGGGGTTAGGTTTAGATTTGGGGTTAGGGGTTGGGGTTAGGTTTAGATTTGGGGTTAGGTTAAGATTTGGGGTTAGGGGTTGAGGTTAGGTTTAGATTTGGGGTTAGGTTTAGATTTGGGGTTAGGGGTTGAGGTTAGGTTTAGATTTGGGGTTAGGTTTAGATTTGGGGTTAGGGGTTGGGGTTAGGGGTTGGGGTTAGGTTTAGATTTGGGGTTAGGGGTTGGGGTTAGGGGTTGGGGTTATGTTTAGATTTGGGGTTAGGGGTTGGGGTTAGGGGTTGGGGTTAGGTTTAGATTTGGGGTTAGCGGCTGGGGTTAGCGGTTGGTGTTAGGTTTAGATTTGGGGTTAGGGGTTGGGGTTAGGGGTTGGGGTTAGGTTTAGATTTGGGGTTAGGGGTTGGGGTTCGGTTTAGATTTGGGGTTAGGTTTAGATTTAGGGTAGGGGTTGGGGTTAGGTTTAGATTTGGGGTTAGCTTTAGATTTGGGGTTAGGGGTTGGGGTTAGGTTTAGATTTGGGGTTAGGTTTAGATTTGGGGCTAGTGGTTAGGGTTAGATTTAGATTTGGGGTTAGGTTAAGATTTGGGGTTAGGGGTTGGGGTTAGGTTTAGATTTGGGGTTAGGTTTAGATTTGGTGTTAGGGGTTGGGGTTAGGTTTAGATTTGGGTTTAGGTTTAGATTTGGGGTTAGGTTTAGATTTGGGGTTAGGGTTTGGGGTTAGGTTTAGATTTGGGGTTAGGGGTTGCGGTTAGGGGTTGGGGTTAGGGTTTGGGGTTAGGTTTAGATTTGGCGTTAGGTTTAGATTTGGGGTTAGAGGTTGGGGTTAGGTTTAGATTTTAGGTTAGGGGTTGGGGTTAGGGGTTGGGGTTAGGTTTAGATTTGGGGTTAGGGGTTGGGGTTAGGGGTTGGCGTTAGGGGTTGGGGTTAGGTTTAGATTTGGGGTTAGGTTTAGATTTGGGGTTAGGGGTTGGGGTTAGGTTTAGATTTAGGGTTAAGTTTAGATTTGGAGTTAGGTTTAGATTTGGGGTTAGGGGTTGGGGTTAGGGGTTGGGGTTAGGTTTAGATTTGGGGTTAGGGGTTGGGGTTAGGGGTTGGCGTTAGGGGTTGGGGTTAGGTTTAGATTTGGGGTTAGGTTTAGATTTGGGGTTAGGGGTTGGGGTTAGGTTTAGATTTGGGGTTAGGTTTAGATTTGGGTTTAGGGGTTGGGGTTAGGTTTATCTTTGGGGTTAGGTTAAGATTTGGGGTTAGGGGTTGAGGTTAGGTTTAGATTTGGGGTTAGGTTTAGATTTGGGGTTAGGGGTTGGGGTTAGGGGTTGGGGTTAGGTTTAGATTTGGGGTTAGGGGTTGGGTTTAGGTTTAGATTTGGGGTTAGGTTTAGATTTGGTGTTAGGGGTTGGGGTTAGGTTTAGATTTGGGTTTAGGTTTAGATTTGGGGTTAGGTTTAGATTTGGGGTTAGGGTTTGGGGTTAGGTTTAGATTTGGGGTTAGGGGTTGCGGTTAGGGGTTGGGGTTAGGGTTTGGGGTTAGGTTTAGATTTGGCGTTAGGTTTAGATTTGGGGTTAGGGGTTGGGGTTAGGTTTAGATTTGGGGTTAGGGGTTGGGGTTAGGGGTTGGGGTTAGGTTTAGATTTGGGGTTAGGGGTTGGGGTTAGGGGTTGGCGTTAGGGGTTGGGGTTAGGTTTAGATTTGGGGTTAGGTTTAGATTTGGGGTTAGGGGTTGGGGTTAGGTTTAGATTTAGGGTTAAGTTTAGATTTGGAGTTAGGTTTAGATTTGGGTTTAGGGGTTGGGGTTAGGGGTTGGGGTTAGGTTTAGATTTGGGGTTAGGGGTTGGGGTTAGGGGTTGTCGTTAGGGGTTGGGGTTAGGTTTAGATTTGGGGTTAGGTTTAGATTTGGGTTTAGGGGTTGGGGTTAGGTTTATCTTTGGGGTTAGGTTAAGATTTGGGGTTAGGGGTTGAGGTTAGGTTTAGATTTGGGGTTAGGTTTAGATTTGGGGTTAGGGGTTGGGGTTAGGTGTTGGGGTTAGGTTTAGATTTGGGGTTAGGGGTTGGGTTTAGGGGTTGGGGTTAGGTTTAGATTTGGAGTTAGGGTTTGGGGTTTGGTTTAGATTTAGGGTTAGGGGTTGGGGTTAGGGGTTGGCGTTAGGGGTTGGGGTTAGGTTTAGATTTGGGGTTAGGTTTAGATTTGGGGTTAGGGGTTGGGGTTAGGTTTAGATTTGGAGTTAGGTTTAGATTTGGGGTTTAGATTTGGGGTTAGGTTTAGATTTGGGGTTAAGTTTAGATTTGGAGTTAGGTTTAGATCTGGGGTTAGGGGTTGGAGTTAGGTTTAGATTTGGGGTTAGGGGTTGGGTTTAGGTTTAGATTTGGGTTTAGGGGTTGGGGTTAGGTTTAGATTTGGGGTTAGGTTTAGATTTGGGGTTAGGGGTTGAGGTTAGGTTTAGATTTGAGGTTAGGTTTAGATTTGGGTTTAGGGGTTGGGGTTAGGCTTAGATTTGGGGTTAGGTTTAGATTTGGGTTTAGGGGTTGGGGTTAGGTTTAGATTTGGGGTTAGGTTTAGATTTGGTGTTAGGGTTTGAGATTAGGTTTATATTTGGGGTTAGGTTTAGATTTGGGGTTAGGGGTTGGGGTTAGGTTTAGATTTGGGGTTAGGTTTAGATTTGGGTTTAGGGGTTGGGGTTAGGTTTATCTTTGGGGTTAGGTTAAGATTTGGGGTTAGGGGTTGAGGTTAGGTTTAGATTTGAGGTTAGGTTTAGATTTGGGGTTAGGGGTTGGGGTTAGGGGTTGGAGTTAGGTTTAGATTTGGGGTTAGGGGTTGGGGTTAGGGTTTGGGGTTAGGTTTAGATTTCGGGTTAGGGGTTGGGGTTAGGGGTTGGGGTTAGGTTTAGATTTGGGGTTAGGGGTTGGGGTTAGGTTTAGATTTGGGGTTAGGTTAAGATTTGGGGTTAGGGGTTGAGGTTAGGTTTAGATTTGGGGTTAGGTTTAGATTTGGGTTAGGGGTTCAGGTTAGGTTTAGATTTGGGGTTAGGTTTAGATTTGGGGTTAGGGGTTGGGGTTAGGTTTAGATTTGGGGTTAGGGGTTGGGGTTACGGGTTGGGGTTAGGTTTAGATTTGGGGTTAGGGGTTGGGGTTAGGGGTTGGGGTTAGGTTTAGATTTGGGGTTAGCGGCTGGGGTTAGCGGTTGGTGTTAGGTTTAGATTTGGGGTTAGGGGTTGGGGTTAGGGGTTGGGGTTAGGTTTAGATTTGGGGTTAGGGGTTGGGGTTCGGTTTAGATTTGGGGTTAGGTTTAGATTTAGGGTAGGGGTTGGGGTTAGGTTTAGATTTGGGGTTAGGGGTTGGGGTTAGGGGTTGGGGTTAGGTTTAGATTTGGGGTTAGGGGTTGGGGTTCGGTTTAGATTTGGGGTTAGGTTTAGATTTAGGGTAGGGGTTGGGGTTAGGTTTAGATTTGGGGTTAGCTTTAGATTTGGGGTTAGGGGTTAAGGTTAGGTTTAGATTTGGGGTTAGGTTTAGATTTGGTGTTAGGGGTTGGGGTTAGGTTTAGATTTGGGTTTAGGTTTAGATTTGGGGTTAGGTTTAGATTTGGGGTTAGGGTTTGGGGTTAGGTTTAGATTTGGGGTTAGGGGTTGCGGTTAGGGGTTTTGGGTTAGGGTTTGGGGTTAGGTTTAGATTTGGCGTTAGGTTTAGATTTGGGGTTAGGGGTTGGGGTTAGGTTTAGATTTGGGGTTAGGGGTTGGGGTTAGGGGTTGGGGTTAGGTTTAGATTTGGGGTTAGGGGTTGGGGTTAGGGGTTGGCGTTAGGGGTTGGGGTTAGGTTTAGATTTGGGGTTAGGTTTAGATTTGGGGTTAGGGGTTGGGGTTAGGTTTAGATTTGGGGTTAGGTTTAGATTTGGGTTTAGGGGTTGGGGTTAGGTTTATCTTTGGGGTTAGGTTAAGATTTGGGGTTAGGGGTTGAGGTTAGGTTTAGATTTGGGGTTAGGTTTAGATTTGGGGTTAGGGGTTGGGGTTAGGTTTAGATTTGGCGTTAGGTTTAGATTTGGGGCTAGTGGTTGGGGTTAGATTTATATTTGGGGTTAGGTTAAGATTTGGGGTTAGGGGTTGGGGTTAGGTTTAGATTTGGGGTTAGGTTTAGATTTGGTGTTAGGGGTTGGGGTTAGGTTTAGATTTGGGGTTAGGTTTAGATTTGGGTTTAGGTTTAGTTTTGGGGTTAGGTTTTGGGGTTAGGTTTAGATTTGGGGTTAGGGGTTGCGGTTAGGGGTTGGGTTTAGGGTTTGGGGTTAGGTTTAGATTTGGCGTTAGGTTTAGATTTGGGGTTAGGGGTTGGGGTTAGGTTTAGATTTGGGGTTAGGGGTTGGGGTTAGGGGTTGGGGTTAGGTTTAGATTTGGGGTTAGGGGTTGGGGTTAGGGGTTGGCGTTAGGGGTTGGGGTTAGGTTTAGATTTGGGGTTAGGTTTAGATTTGGGGTTAGGGGTTGGGGTTAGGTTTAGATTTGGGGTTAAGTTTAGATTTGGAGTTAGGTTTAGATTTGGGTTTAGGGGTTGGGGTTAGGGGTTGGGGTTAGGTTTAGATTTGGGGTTAGGGGTTGGGGTTAGGGGTTGTCGTTAGGGGTTGGGGTTAGGTTTAGATTTGGGTTTAGGGGTTGGGGTTAGGTTTATCTTTGGGGTTAGGTTAAGATTTGGGGTTAGGGGTTGAGGTTAGGTTTAGATTTGAGGTTAGGTTTAGATTTGGGGTTAGGGGTTGGGGTTAGGGGTTGGAGTTAGGTTTAGATTTGGGGTTAGGGGTTGGGGTTAGGGTTTGGGGTTAGGTTTAGATTTCGGGTTAGGGGTTGGGGTTAGGGGTTGGGGTTAGGTTTAGATTTGGGGTTAGGGGTTGGGGTTAGGTTTAGATTTGGGGTTAGGTTAAGATTTGGGGTTAGGGGTTGAGGTTAGGTTTAGATTTGGGGTTAGGTTTAGATTTGGGTTAGGGGTTCAGGTTAGGTTTAGATTTGGGGTTAGGTTTAGATTTGGGGTTAGGGGTTGGGGTTAGGTTTAGATTTGGGGTTAGGGGTTGGGGTTACGGGTTAGGGTTAGGTTTAGATTTGGGGTTAGGGGTTGGGGTTAGGGGTTGGGGTTAGGTTTAGATTTGGGGTTAGCGGCTGGGGTTAGCGGTTGGTGTTAGGTTTAGATTTGGGGTTAGGGGTTGGGGTTAGGGGTTGGGGTTAGGTTTAGATTTGGGGTTAGGGGTTGGGGTTCGGTTTAGATTTGGGGTTAGGTTTAGATTTAGGGTAGGGGTTGGGGTTAGGTTTAGATTTGGGGTTAGCTTTAGATTTGGGGTTAGGGGTTAAGGTTAGGTTTAGATTTGGGGTTAGGTTTAGATTTGGTGTTAGGGGTTGGGGTTAGGTTTAGATTTGGGTTTAGGTTTAGATTTGGGGTTAGGTTTAGATTTGGGGTTAGGGTTTGGGGTTAGGTTTAGATTTGGGGTTAGGGGTTGCGGTTAGGGGTTTTGGGTTAGGGTTTGGGGTTAGGTTTAGATTTGGGGTTAGGGGTTGGGGTTAGGTTTAGATTTGGGGTTAGGGGTTGGGGTTAGGGGTTGGGGTTAGGTTTAGATTTGGGGTTAGGGGTTGGGGTTAGGGGTTGGCGTTAGGGGTGGGGTTAGGTTTAGATTTGGGGTTAGGTTTAGATTTGGGGTTAGGGGTTGGGGTTAGGTTTAGATTTGGGGTTAGGTTTAGATTTGGGTTTAGGGGTTGGGGTTAGGTTTATCTTTGGGGTTAGGTTAAGATTTGGGGTTAGGGGTTGAGGTTAGGTTTAGATTTGGGGTTAGGTTTAGATTTGGGGTTAGGGGTTGGGGTTAGGTTTAGATTTGCCGTTAGGTTTAGATTTGGGGCTAGTGGTTGGGGTTAGATTTATATTTGGGGTTAGGTTAAGATTTGGGGTTAGGGGTTGGGGTTAGGTTTAGATTTGGGGTTAGGTTTAGATTTGGTGTTAGGGGTTGGGGTTAGGTTTAGATTTGGGTTTAGGTTTAGATTTGGGTTTAGGTTTAGATTTGGGTTTAGGTTTAGATTTGGGGTTAGGTTTTGGGGTTAGGTTTAGATTTGGGGTTAGGGGTTGCGGTTAGGGGTTGGGTTTAGGGTTTGGGGTTAGGTTTAGATTTGGCGTTAGGTTTAGATTTGGGGTTAGGGGTTGGGGTTAGGTTTAGATTTGGGGTTAGGGGTTGGGGTTAGGGGTTGGGGTTAGGTTTAGATTTGGGGTTAGGGGTTGGGGTTAGGGGTTGGCGTTAGGGGTTGGGGTTAGGTTTAGATTTGGGGTTAGGTTTAGATTTGGGGTTAGGGGTTGGGGTTAGGTTTAGATTTGGGGTTAAGTTTAGATTTGGAGTTAGGTTTAGATTTGGGTTTAGGGGTTGGGGTTAGGGGTTGGGGTTAGGTTTAGATTTGGGGTTAGGGGTTGGGGTTAGGGGTTGTCGTTAGGGGTTGGGGTTAGGTTTAGATTTGGGTTTAGGGGTTGGGGTTAGGTTTATCTTTGGGGTTAGGTTAAGATTTGGGGTTAGGGGTTGAGGTTAGGTTTAGATTTGGGGTTAGGTTTAGATTTGGGGTTAGGGGTTGGGGTTAGGGGTTGGGGTTAGGTTTAGATTTGGGGTTAGGGGTTGGGTTTAGGGGTTGGGGTTAGGTTTAGATTTGGAGTTAGGGTTTGGGGTTTGGTTTAGATTTAGGGTTAGGGGTTGGGGTTAGGGGTTGCCGTTAGGGGTTGGGGTTAGGGGTTGGCGTTAGGGGTTGGGGTTAGGTTTAGATTTGGGGTTAGGTTTAGATTTGGGGTTAGGGGTTGGGGTTAGGTTTAGATTTGGAGTTAGGTTTAGATTTGGGGTTTAGATTTGGGGTTAGGTTTAGATTTGGGGTTAAGTTTAGATTTGGAGTTAGGTTTAGATCTGGGGTTAGGGGTTGGAGTTAGGTTTAGATTTGGGGTTAGGGGTTGGGTTTAGGTTTAGATTTGGGTTTAGGGGTTGGGGTTAGGTTTAGATTTGGGGTTAGGTTTAGATTTGGGGTTTAGATTTGGGGTTAGGTTTAGATTTGGGGTTAGTGTTAGATTTGGGGTTTAGATTTCGGGTTAGGCTTAGATTTGGGGTTAGGTTTAGATTTGGGTTTAGGGGTTGGGGTTAGGTTTAGATTTGGGGTTAGGTTTAGATTTGGTGTTAGGGGTTGAGATTAGGTTTATATTTGGGGTTAGGTTTAGATTTGGGGTTAGGGGTTGGGGTTAGGTTTAGATTTGGGGTTAGGTTTAGATTTGGGTTTAGGGGTTGGGGTTAGGTTTATCTTTGGGGTTAGGTTAAGATTTGGGGTTAGGGGTTGAGGTTAGGTTTAGATTTGAGGTTAGGTTTAGATTTGGGGTTAGGGGTTGGGTTTAGGGGTTGGAGTTAGGTTTAGATTTGGGGTTAGGGGTTGGGGTTAGGGTTTGGGGTTAGGTTTAGATTTCGGGTTAGGGGTTGGGGTTAGGGGTTGGGGTTAGGTTTAGATTTGGGGTTAGGGGTTGGGGTTAGGTTTAGATTTGGGGTTAGGTTAAGATTTGGGGTTAGGGGTTGAGGTTAGGTTTAGATTTGGGGTTAGGTTTAGATTTGGGTTAGGGGTTCAGGTTAGGTTTAGATTTGGGGTTAGGTTTAGATTTGGGGTTAGGGGTTGGGGTTAGGTTTAGATTTGGGGTTAGGGGTTGGGGTTACGGGTTGGGGTTAGGTTTAGATTTGGGGTTAGTGGTTGGGGTTAGGGGTTGGGGTTAGGTTTAGATTTGGGGTTAGCGGCTGGGCTTAGCGGTTGGTGTTAGGTTTAGATTTGGGGTTAGGGGTTGGGGTTAGGGGTTGGGGTTAGGTTTAGATTTGGGGTTAGGGGTTGGGGTTCGGTTTAGATTTGGGGTTAGGTTTAGATTTAGGGTAGGGGTTGGGGTTAGGTTTAGATTTGGGGTTAGCTTTAGATTTGGGGTTAGGGGTTAAGGTTAGGTTTAGATTTGGGGTTAGGTTTAGATTTGGTGTTAGGGGTTGGGGTTAGGTTTAGATTTGGGTTTAGGTTTAGATTTGGGGTTAGGTTTAGATTTGGGGTTAGGGGTTGGGGTTAGGTTTAGATTTGGGGTTAGGGGTTGCGGTTAGGGGTTTTGGGTTAGGGTTTGGGGTTAGGTTTAGATTTGGCGTTAGGTTTAGATTTGGGGTTAGGGGTTGGGGTTAGGTTTAGATTTGGGGTTAGGGGTTGGGGTTAGGGGTTGGGGTTAGGTTTAGATTTGGGGTTAGGGGTTGGGGTTAGGGGTTGGCGTTAGGGGTTGGGGTTAGGTTTAGATTTGGGGTTAGGTTTAGATTTGGGGTTAGGGGTTGGGGTTAGGTTTAGATTTGGGGTTAGGTTTAGATTTGGGTTTAGGGGTTGGGGTTAGGTTTATCTTTGGGGTTAGGTTAAGATTTGGGGTTAGGGGTTGAGGTTAGGTTTAGATTTGGGGTTAGGTTTAGATTTGGGGTTAGGGGTTGGGGTTAGGGGTTGGGGTTAGGTTTAGATTTGGGGTTAGGGGTTGGGTTTAGGGGTTGGGGTTAGGTTTAGATTTGGAGTTAGGGTTTGGGGTTTGGTTTAGATTTAGGGTTAGGGGTTGGGGTTAGGGGTTGGCGTTAGGGTTTGGGGTTAGGGGTTGGCGTTAGGGGTTGGGGTTAGGTTTAGATTTGGGGTTAGGTTTAGATTTGGGGTTAGAGGTTGGAGTTAGGTTTAGATTTGGGGTTAAGTTTAGATTTGGAGTTAGGTTTAGATCTGGGGTTAGGGGTTGGAGTTAGGTTTAGATTTGGGGTTAGGGGTTGGGTTTAGGTTTAGATTTGGGTTTAGGGGTTGGGGTTAGGTTTAGATTTGGGGTTAGGATTAGATTTGGGGTTTAGATTGGGGGTTAGGTTTAGATTTGGGGTTAGTGTTAGATTTGGGGTTTAGATTTCGGGTTAGGCTTAGATTTGGGGTTAGGTTTAGATTTGGGTTTAGGGGTTGGGGTTAGGTTTAGATTTGGGGTTAGGTTTAGATTTGGGTTTAGGGGTTGAGATTAGGTTTATATTTGGGGTTAGGTTTAGATTTGGGGTTAGGGGTTGGGGTTAGGTTTAGATTTGGGGTTAGGTTTAGATTTGGGTTTAGGGGTTGGGGTTAGGTTTATCTTTGGGGTTAGGTTAAGATTTGGGGTTAGGGGTTGAGGTTAGGTTTAGATTTGGGGTTAGGTTTAGATTTGGGGTTAGGGGTTGGGGTTAGGGGTTGGGGTTAGGTTTAGATTTGGGGTTAGGGGTTGGGGTTAGGGTTTGGTGTTAGGTTTAGATTTGGGGTTAGGGGTTGGGGTTAGGGGTTGGGGTTAGGTTTAGATTTGGGGTTAGGGGTTGGGGTTAGGTTTAGATTTGGGGTTAGGTTAAGATTTGGGGTTAGGGGTTGAGGTTAGGTTTAGATTTGGGGTTAGGTTTAGATTTGGGGTTAGGGGTTGAGGTTAGGTTTAGATTTGGGGTTAGGTTTAGATTTGGGGTTAGGGGTTGGGGTTAGGGGTTGGGGTTAGGTTTAGATTTGGGGTTAGGGGTTGGGGTTAGGGGTTGGGGTTATGTTTAGATTTGGGGTTAGGGGTTGGGGTTAGGGGTTGGGGTTAGGTTTAGATTTGGGGTTAGCGGCTGGGGTTAGCGGTTGGTGTTAGGTTTAGATTTGGGGTTAGGGGTTGGGGTTAGGGGTTGGGGTTAGGTTTAGATTTGGGGTTAGGGGTTGGGGTTCGGTTTAGATTTGGGGTTAGGTTTAGATTTAGGGTAGGGGTTGGGGTTAGGTTTAGATTTGGGGTTAGCTTTAGATTTGGGGTTAGGGGTTGGGGTTAGGTTTAGATTTGGGGTTAGGTTTAGATTTGGGGCTAGTGGTTAGGGTTAGATTTAGATTTGGGGTTAGGTTAAGATTTGGGGTTAGGGGTTGGGGTTAGGTTTAGATTTGGGGTTAGGTTTAGATTTGGTGTTAGGGGTTGGGGTTAGGTTTAGATTTGGGTTTAGGTTTAGATTTGGGGTTAGGTTTAGATTTGGGGTTAGGGTTTGGGGTTAGGTTTAGATTTGGGGTTAGGGGTTGCGGTTAGGGGTTGGGGTTAGGGTTTGGGGTTAGGTTTAGATTTGGCGTTAGGTTTAGATTTGGGGTTAGAGGTTGGGGTTAGGTTTAGATTTAAGGTTAGGGGTTGGGGTTAGGGGTTGGGGTTAGGTTTAGATTTGGGGTTAGGGGTTGGGGTTAGGGGTTGGCGTTAGGGGTTGGGGTTAGGTTTAGATTTGGGGTTAGGTTTAGATTTGGGGTTAGGGGTTGGGGTTAGGTTTAGATTTGGGGTTAAGTTTAGATTTGGAGTTAGGTTTAGATTTGGGGTTAGGGGTTGGGGTTAGGGGTTGGGGTTAGGTTTAGATTTGGGGTTAGGGGTTGGGGTTAGGGGTTGGCGTTAGGGGTTGGGGTTAGGTTTAGATTTGGGGTTAGGTTTAGATTTGGGGTTAGGGGTTGGGGTTAGGTTTAGATTTGGGGTTAGGTTTAGATTTGGGTTTAGGGGTTGGGGTTAGGTTTATCTTTGGGGTTAGGTTAAGATTTGGGGTTAGGGGTTGAGGTTAGGTTTAGATTTGGGGTTAGGTTTAGATTTGGGGTTAGGGGTTGGGGTTAGGGGTTGGGGTTAGGTTTAGATTTGGGGTTAGGGGTTGGGTTTAGGGTTTGGGGTTAGGTTTAGATTTGGAGTTAGGGTTTGGGGTTTGGTTTAGATTTAGGGTTAGGGGTTGGGGTTAGGGGTTGGCGTTAGGGTTTGGGGTTAGGGGTTGGCGTTAGGGGTTGGGGTTAGGTTTAGATTTGGGGTTAGGTTTAGATTTGGGGTTAGGGGTTGGGGTTAGGTTTAGATTTGGGGTTAAGTTTAGATTTGGAGTTAGGTTTAGATCTGGGGTTAGGGGTTGGAGTTAGGTTTAGATTTGCGGTTAGGGGTTGGGTTTAGGTTTAGATTTGGGTTTAGGGGTTGGGGTTAGGTTTAGATTTGGGGTTAGGTTTAGATTTGGGGTTTAGATTTGGGGTTAGGTTTAGATTTGGGGTTAGTGTTAGATTTGGGGTTTAGATTTCGGGTTAGGCTTAGATTTGGGGTTAGGTTTAGATTTGGGGTTAGGGGTTGGGGTTAGGTTTAGATTTGGGGTTAGGTTTAGATTTGGTGTTAGGGGTTGGGGTTAGGTTTAGATTTGGGGTTAAGTTTAGATTTGGAGTTAGGTTTAGATCTGGGGTTAGGGGTTGGAGTTAGGTTTAGATTTGGGGTTAGGGGTTGGGTTTAGGTTTAGATTTGGGTTTAGGGGTTGGGGTTAGGTTTAGATTTGGGGTTAGGTTTAGATTTGGGGTTTAGATTTGGGGTTAGGTTTAGATTTGGGGTTAGTGTTAGATTTGGGGTTTAGATTTCGGGTTAGGCTTAGACTTGGGGTTAGGTTTAGATTTGGGTTTAGGGGTTGGGGTTAGGTTTAGATTTGGGGTTAGGTTTAGATTTGGTGTTAGGGGTTGAGATTAAGTTTATATTTGGGGTTAGGTTTAGATTTGGGGTTAGGGGTTGGGGTTAGGTTTATATTTGGGGTTAGGTTTAGATATGGGTTTAGGGGTTGGGGTTAGGTTTATCTTTGGGGTTAGGTTAAGATTTGGGGTTAGGGGTTGAGGTTAGGTTTAGATTTGGGGTTAGGTTTAGATTTGGGGTTAGGGGTTGGGGTTAGGGGTTGGGGTTAGGTTTAGATTTGGGGTTAGGGGTTGGGGTTAGGGTTTGGGGTTAGGTTTAGATTTCGGGTTAGGGGTTGGGGTTAGGGGTTGGGGTTAGGTTTAGATTTGGGGTTAGGGGTTGGGGTTAGGTTTAGATTTGGGGTTAGGTTAAGATTTGGGGTTAGGGGTTGAGGTTAGGTTTAGATTTGGGGTTAGGTTTAGATTTGGGTTAGGGGTTGAGGTTAGGTTTAGATTTGGGGTTAGGTTTAGATTTGGGGTTAGGGGTTGGGGTTAGGTTTAGATTTCGGGTTAGGGGTTGGGGTTAGGGGTTGGGGTTAGGTTTAGATTTGGGGTTAGGGGTTGGGGTTAGGGGTTGGGGTTAGGTTTAGATTTGGGGTTAGCGGCTGGGCTTAGCGGTTGGTGTTAGGTTTAGATTTGGGGTTAGGGGTTGGGGTTAGGGGTTGGGGTTAGGTTTAGATTTGGGGTTAGGGGTTGGGGTTCGGTTTAGATTTGGGGTTAGGTTTAGATTTAGGGTAGGGGTTGGCGTTAGGTTTAGATTTGGGGTTAGCTTTAGATTTGGGGTTAGGGGTTGGGGTTAGGTTTAGATTTGGGGTTAGGTTTAGATTTGGTGTTAGGGGTTGGGGTTAGGTTTAGATTTGGGTTTAGGTTTAGATTTGGGGTTAGGTTTAGATTTGGGGTTAGGGTTTGGGGTTAGGTTTAGATTTGGGGTTAGGGGTTGCGGTTAGGGGTTTTGGGTTAGGGTTTGGGGTTAGGTTTAGATTTGGCGTTAGGTTTAGATTTGGGGTTAGGGGTTGGGGTTAGGTTTAGATTTGGGGTTAAGGGTTGGGGTTAGGGGTTGGGGTTAGGTTTAGATTTGGGGTTAGGGGTTGGGGTTAGGGGTTGGCGTTAGGGGTTGGGGTTAGGTTTAGATTTGGGGTTAGGTTTAGATTTGGGGTTAGGGGTTGGGGTTAGGTTTAGATTTGGGGTTAAGTTTAGATTTGGAGTTAGGTTTAGATTTGGGGTTAGGTTTAGATTTGGTGTTAGGGGTTGAGATTAGGTTTATATTTGGGGTTAGGTTTAGATTTGGGGTTAGGGGTTGGGGTTAGGTTTAGATTTGGGGTTAGGTTTAGATTTGGGTTTAGGGGTTGGGGTTAGGTTTATCTTTGGGGTTAGGTTAAGATTTGGGGTTAGGGGTTGAGGTTAGGTTTAGATTTGAGGTTAGGTTTAGATTTGGGGTTAGGGGTTGGGTTTAGGGGTTGGAGTTAGGTTTAGATTTGGGGTTAGGGGTTGGGGTTAGGGTTTGGGGTTAGGTTTAGATTTCGGGTTAGGGGTTGGGGTTAGGGGTTGGGGTTAGGTTTAGATTTGGGGTTAGGGTTTGGGGTTAGGTTTAGATTTGGGGTTAGGTTTAGATTTGGGGTTAGAGGTTGGGGTTAGGTTTAGATTTGGGGTTAAGTTTAGATTTGGAGTTAGGTTTAGATCTGGGGTTAGGGGTTGGAGTTAGGTTTAGATTTGGGGTTAGGGGTTGGGTTTAGGTTTAGATTTGGGTTTAGGGGTTGGGGTTAGGTTTAGATTTGGGGTTAGGATTAGATTTGGGGTTTAGATTTGGGGTTAGGTTTAGATTTGGGGTTAGTGTTAGATTTGGGGTTTAGATTTCGGGTTAGGCTTAGATTTGGGGTTAGGTTTAGATTTGGGTTTAGGGGTTGGGGTTAGGTTTAGATTTGGGGTTAGGTTTAGATTTGGGTTTAGGGGTTGAGATTAGGTTTATATTTGGGGTTAGGTTTCGATTTGGGGTTAGGGGTTGGGGTTAGGTTTAGATTTGGGGTTAGGTTTAGATTTGGGTTTAGGGGTTGGGGTTAGGTTTATCTTTGGGGTTAGGTTAAGATTTGGGGTTAGGGGTTGAGGTTAGGTTTAGATTTGGGGTTAGGTTTAGATTTGGGGTTAGGGGTTGGGGTTAGGGGTTGGGGTTAGGTTTAGATTTGGGGTTAGGCGTTGGGTTTAGGGTTTGGGGTTAGGTTTAGATTTCGGGTTAGGGGTTGGGGTTAGGGGTTGGGGTTAGGTTTAGATTTGGGGTTAGGGGTTGGGGTTAGGTTTAGATTTGGGGTTAGGTTAAGATTTGGGGTTAGGGGTTGAGGTTAGGTTTAGATTTGGGGTTAGGTTTAGATTTGGGGTTAGGGGTTGAGGTTAGGTTTAGATTTGGGGGTAGGTTTAGATTTGGGGTTAGGGGTTGGGGTTAAAGGTTGGGGTTAGGTTTAGATTTAGGGTTAGGGGTTGGGTTTAGGGGTTGGGGTTAGGTTTAGATTTGGGGTTAGGGGTTGGGCTTAGGGGTTGGGGTTAGGTTTAGATTTGGGGTTAGCGGCTGGGGTTAGCGGTTGGTGTTAGGTTTAGATTTGGGGTTAGGGGTTGGGGTTAGGTTTAGATTTGGGGTTAGGTTTAGATTTGGGGTTTAGATTTGGGGTATAGGTTTAGATTTGGATTTAGGGGTTGGGGTTAGGGGTTGGGGTTAGGTTTAGATTTGGGGTTAGGGGTTGGGGTTCGGTTTAGATTTCGGGTTAGGTTTAGATTTAGGGTAGGGGTTGAGGTTAGGTTTAGATTTGGGGTTAGGTTTAGATTTGGGGTTAGGGGTTGGGGTTAGGTTTAGATTTGGGGTTAGGGGTTGGGGTTAGGGGTTGGGGTTAGGTTTAGATTTGGGGTTAGGGGTTGGGGTTAGGGGTTGGCGTTAGGGGTTGGGGTTAGGTTTAGATTTGGGGTTAGGTTTAGATTTGGGGTTAGGGGTTGGGGTTAGGTTTAGATTTGGGGTTAAGTTTAGATTTGGAGTTAGGTTTAGATTTGGGTTTAGGGGTTGGGGTTAGGGGTTGGGGTTAGGTTTAGATTTGGGGTTAGGTTTAGATTTGGGGTTAGGGTTTGGGGTTAGGTTTAGATTTGGGGTTAGGTTTAGATTTGGGGTTAGGGGTTGGGGTTAGGGGTTGGGGTTAGGTTTAGATTTGGGGTTAGGGGTTGGGGTTCGGTTTAGATTTGGGGTTAGGTTTAGATTTAGGGTAGGGGTTGGCGTTAGGTTTAGATTTGGGGTTAGCTTTAGATTTGGGGTTAGGGGTTGGGGTTAGGTTTAGATTTGGGGTTAGGTTTAGATTTGGTGTTAGGGGTTGGGGTTAGGTTTAGATTTGGGTTTAGGTTTAGATTTGGGGTTAGGTTTAGATTTGGGGTTAGGGTTTGGGGTTAGGTTTAGATTTCGGGTTAGGGGTTGCGGTTAGGGGTTTTGGGTTAGGGTTTGGGGTTAGGTTTAGATTTGGCGTTAGGTTTAGATTTGGGGTTAGGGGTTGGGGTTAGGTTTAGATTTGGGGTTAAGGGTTGGGGTTAGGGGTTGGGGTTAGGTTTAGATTTGGGGTTAGGGGTTGGGGTTAGGGGTTGGCGTTAGGGGTTGGGGTTAGGTTTAGATTTGGGGTTAGGTTTAGATTTAGGGTTAGGGGTTGGGGTTAGGTTTAGATTTGGGGTTAAGTTTAGATTTGGAGTTAGGTTTAGATTTGGGGTTAGGGGTTGGGGTTAGGGGTTGGGGTTAGGTTTAGATTTGGGGTTAGGGGTTGGGGTTAGGGGTTGGCGTTAGGGGTTGGGGTTAGGTTTAGATTTGGGGTTAGGGGTTGGGTTTAGGTTTAGATTTGGGGTTAGGTTTAGATTTGGGGTTAGGGGTTGGGGTTAGGTTTATCTTTGGGGTTAGGTTAAGATTTGGGGTTAGGGGTTGAGGTTAGGTTTAGATTTGGGGTTAGGTTTAGATTTGGGGTTAGGGGTTGGGGTTAGGGGTTGGGGTTAGGTTTGGATTTGGGGTTAGGGGTTGGGTTTAGGGATTGGGGTTAGGTTTAGATTTGGAGTTAGGGTTTGGGGTTTGGTTTAGATTTAGGGTTAGGGGTTGGGGTTAGGGGTTGGCGTTAGGGTTTGGGGTTAGGTTTAGATTTGGGGTTAGGTTTAGATTTGGGGTTAGGGGTTGGGGTTAGGTTTAGATTTGGGGTTAAGTTTAGATTTGGAGTTAGGTTTAGATCTGGGGTTAGGGGTTGGAGTTAGGTTTAGATTTGGGGTTAGGGGTTGGGTTTAGGTTTAGATTTGGGTTTAGGGGTTGGGGTTAGGTTTAGATTTGGGGTTAGGATTAGATTTGGGGTTTAGATTTGGGGTTAGGTTTAGATTTGGGGTTAGTGTTAGATTTGGGGTTTAGATTTCGGGTTAGGCTTAGATTTGGGGTTAGGTTTAGATTTGGGTTTAGGGGTTGGGGTTAGGTTTAGATTTGGGGTTAGGTTTAGATTTGGGTTTAGGGGTTGAGATTAGGTTTATATTTGGGGTTAGGTTTCGATTTGGGGTTAGGGGTTGGGGTTAGGTTTAGATTTGGGGTTAGGTTTAGATTTGGGTTTAGGGGTTGGGGTTAGGTTTATCTTTGGGGTTAGGTTAAGATTTGGGGTTAGGGGTTGAGGTTAGGTTTAGATTTGGGGTTAGGTTTAGATTTGGGGTTAGGGGTTAGGGGTTAGGGGTTGGGGTTAGGTTTAGATTTGGGGTTAGGCGTTGGGTTTAGGGTTTGGGGTTAGGTTTAGATTTCGGGTTAGGGGTTGGGGTTAGGGGTTGGGGTTAGGTTTAGATTTGGGGTTAGGGGTTGGGGTTAGGTTTAGATTTGGGGTTAGGTTAAGATTTGGGTTTAGGGGTTGAGGTTAGGTTTAGATTTGGGATTAGGTTTAGATTTGGGGTTAGGGGTTGAGGTTAGGTTTAGATTTGGGGTTAGGTTTAGATTTGGGGTTAGGGGTTGGGGTTAAAGGTTGGGGTTAGGTTTAGATTTAGGGTTAGGGGTTGGGGTTAGGGGTTGGGGTTAGGTTTAGATTTGGGGTTAGGGGTTGGGGTTAGGGGTTGGGGTTAGGTTTAGATTTGGGGTTAGCGGCTGGGGTTAGCGGTTGGTGTTAGGTTTAGATTTGGGGTTAGGGGTTGGGGTTAGGTTTAGATTTGGGGTTAGGTTTAGATTTGGGGTTTAGATTTGGGGTATAGGTTTAGATTTGGGTTTAGGGGTTGGGGTTAGGGGTTGGGGTTAGGTTTAGATTTGGGGTTAGGGGTTGGGGTTCGGTTTAGATTTCGGGTTAGGTTTAGATTTAGGGTAGGGGTTGGGGTTAGGTTTAGATTTGGGGTTAGGTTTAGATTTGGGGTTAGGGGTTGGGGTTAGGTTTAGATTTGGGGTTAGGGGTTGGGGTTAGGGGTTGGGGTTAGGTTTAGATTTGGGGTTAGGGGTTGGGGTTAGGGGTTGGCGTTAGGGGTTGGGGTTAGGTTTAGATTTGGGGTTAGGATTAGATTTGGGGTTAGGGTTTGGGGTTAGGTTTAGATTTGGGGTTAGGTTTAGATTTGGGTTTAGGGGTTGGGGTTAGGTTTAGATTTGGGGTTAGGTTTAGATTTGGGGTTAGGGGTTGGGGTTAGGGGTTGGGGTTAGGTTTAGATTTGGGGTTAGGGGTTGGGGTTAGGGGTTGGGGTTAGGTTTAGATTTGGAGTTAGGTTTAGATTTGGGGTTTAGATTTGGGGTTAGGTTTAGATTTGGGTTTAGGGGTTGGGGTTAGGTTTATCTTTGGGGTTAGGTTAAGATTTGGGGTTAGGGGTTGAGGTTAGGTTTAGATTTGGGGTTAGGTTTAGATTTGGGGTTAGGGGTTGGGGTTAGGGGTTGGGGTTAGGTTTAGATTTGGGGTTAGGGGTTGGGTTTAGGTTTAGATTTGGGTTTAGGGGTTGGGGTTAGGTTTAGATTTGGGGTTAGGTTTAGATTTGGGGTTTAGATTTGGGGTTAGGTTTAGATTTGGGGTTAGTGTTAGATTTGGGGTTTAGATTTCGGGTTAGGCTTAGACTTGGGGTTAGGTTTAGATTTGGGTTTAGGGGTTGGGGTTAGGTTTAGATTTGGGGTTAGGTTTAGATTTGGTGTTAGGGGTTGAGATTAGGTTTATATTTGGGGTTAGGTTTAGATTTGGGGTTAGGGGTTGGGGTTAGGTTTAGATTTGGGGTTAGGTTTAGATTTGGGGTTAGGGGTTGGGGTTAGGTTTATCTTTGGGGTTAGGTTAAGATTTGGGGTTAGGGGTTGAGGTTAGGTTTAGATTTGGGGTTAGGTTTAGATTTGGGGTTAGGGGTTGGGGTTAGGGGTTGGGGTGAGGTTTAGATTTGGGGTTAGGGGTTGGGGTTAGGGTTTGGGGTTAGGTTTAGATTTGGGGTTTAGGGGTTGGGGTTAGGGGTTGGGGTTAGGTTTAGATTTGGGGTTAGGGGTTGGGGTTAGGTTTAGATTTGGGGTTAGGTTAAGATTTGGGGTTAGGGGTTGAGGTTAGGTTTAGATTTGGGGTTAGGTTTAGATTTGGGGTTAGGGGTTGAGGTTAGGTTTAGATTTGGGGTTAGGTTTAGATTTGGGGTTGGGGGTTGGGGTTAGGGGTTGGGGTTAGGTTTAGATTTAAGGTTAGGGGTTGGGGTTAGGGGTTGGGGTTAGGTTTAGATTTGGGGTTAGGGGTTGGGGTTAGGGGTTGGGGTTAGGTTTAGATTTGGGGTTAGGGGTTGAGGTTAGGTTTAGATTTGGGGTTAGGTTAAGATTTGGGGTTAGGGGTTGAGGTTAGGTTTAGATTTGGGGTTTAGATTTGGGGTTAGGTTTAGATTTGGGGTTAGTGTTAGATTTGGGGTTTAGATTTCGGGTTAGGCTTAGACTTGGGGTTAGGTTTAGATTTGGGTTTAGGGGTTGGGGTTAGGTTTAGATTTGGGGTTAGGTTTAGATTTGGTGTTAGGGGTTGAGATTAGGTTTATATTTGGGGTTAGGTTTAGATTTGGGGTTAGGGGTTGGGGTTAGGTTTAGATTTGGGGTTAGGTTTAGATTTGGGGTTAGGGGTTGGGGTTAGGTTTATCTTTGGGGTTAGGTTAAGATTTGGGGTTAGGGGTTGAGGTTAGGTTTAGATTTGGGGTTAGGTTTAGATTTGGGGTTAGGGGTTGGGGTTAGGGGTTGGGGTGAGGTTTAGATTTGGGGTTAGGGGTTGGGGTTAGGGTTTGGGGTTAGGTTTAGATTTGGGGTTTAGGGGTTGGGGTTAGGGGTTGGGGTTAGGTTTAGATTTGGGGTTAGGGGTTGGGGTTAGGTTTAGATTTGGGGTTAGGTTAAGATTTGGGGTTAGGGGTTGAGGTTAGGTTTAGATTTGGGGTTAGGTTTAGATTTGGGGTTAGGGGTTGAGGTTAGGTTTAGATTTGGGGTTAGGTTTAGATTTGGGGTTAGGGGTTGGGGTTAGGGGTTGGGGTTAGGTTTAGCTTTGGGGTTAGGGGTTGGGGTTAGGGGTTGGGGTTAGGTTTAGATTTGGGGTTAGGGGTTGGGGTTAGGGGTTGGGGTTAGGTTTAGATTTGGGGTTAGGGGTTGGGGTTAGGTTTAGATTTGGGGTTAGGTTAAGATTTGGGGTTAGGGGTTGAGGTTAGGTTTAGATTTGGGGTTAGGTTTAGATTTGGGTTAGGGGTTGAGGTTAGGTTTAGATTTGGGGTTAGGTTTAGATTTGGGGTTAGGGGTTGGGGTTAGGTTTAGATTTCGGGTTAGGGGTTGGGGTTAGGGGTTGGGGTTAGGTTTAGATTTGGGGTTAGGTTAAGATTTGGGGTTAGGGGTTGAGGTTAGGTTTATCTTTGGGGTTAGGTTAAGATTTGGGGTTAGGGGTTGAGGTTAGGTTTAGATTTGGGGTTAGGTTTAGATTTGGGGTTAGGGGTTGGGGTTAGGGGTTGGGGTTAGGTTTAGATTTGGGGTTTAGGGGTTGGGGTTAGGGGTTGGGGTTAGGTTTAGATTTGGGGTTAGGGGTTGGGGTTAGGTTTAGATTTGGGGTTAGGTTAAGATTTGGGGTTAGGGGTTGAGGTTAGGTTTAGATTTGGGGTTAGGTTTAGATTTGGGGTTAGGGGTTGGGGTTAGGGGTTGGGGTTAGGTTTAGATTTGGGGTTAGGTTTAGATTTGGGGTTAGGGGTTGGGGTTAGGTTTAGATTTGGGGTTAGGTTTAGATTTGGGTTTAGGGGTTGGGGTTAGGTTTATCTTTGGGGTTAGGTTAAGATTTGGGGTTAGGGGTTGAGGTTAGGTTTAGATTTGGGGTTAGGTTTAGATTTGGGGTTAGGGGTTGGGGTTAGGGGTTGGGTTTAGGTTTAGATTTGGGGTTAGGGGTTGGGGTTAGGGTTTGGGGTTAGGTTTAGATTTGGGGTTAGGGGTTGGCGTTAGGGGTGGGGGTTAGGTTTAGATTTGGGGTTAGGGGTTGGCGTTAGGTTTAGATTTGGGGTTAGGTTAAGATTTGGGGTTAGGGGTTGAGGTTAGGTTTAGATTTGGGGTTAGGTTTAGATTTGGGGTTAGGGGTTGAGGTTAGGTTTAGATTTGGGGTTAGGTTTAGATTTGGGGTTAGTGGTTGTGGTTAGGGGTTGGGGTAAGGTTTAGATTTGGGGTTAGGGGTTGGGGTTAGGGGTTGGGGTTAGGTTTAGATTTGGGGTTAGCGGTTGGGGTTAGCGGTTGGTGTTAGGTTTAGATTTGGGGTTAGGGGTTGGGGTTAGGTTTAGATTTGGGGTTAGGTTTAGATTTGGGGTTTAGATTTGGGGTATAGGTTTAGATTTGGGTTTAGGGGTTGGGGTTAGGTTTGGATTTTGGGTTAGGGGTTGGGTTTAGGTTTAGATTTGGGGTTAGGTTTAGATTTAGGGTTAGGGGTTGGGGTTAGGTTTAGATTTGGGGTTAGGTTTAGATTTGGGGTTAGGGGTTGGGGTTAGGTTTAGATTTGGGGTTAGGTTTAGATTTGGGGCTAGTGGTTGGGGTTAGATTTATATTTGGGGTTAGGTTAAGATTTGGGGTTAGTGGTTGGGGTTAGGTTTAGATTTGGGGTTAGGTTTAGATTTGGTGTTAGGGGTTGGGGTTAGGTTTAGATTTGGGTTTAGGTTTAGATTTGGGGTTAGGTTTAGATTTGGGGTTAGGGTTTGGGGTTAGGTTTAGATTTGGGGTTAGGGGTTGCGGTTAGGGGTTGGGGTTAGGGTTTGGGGTTAGGTTTAGATTTGGCGTTAGGTTTAGATTTGGGGTTAGGGGTTGGGGTTAGGTTTAGATTTGGGCTTAGGGGTTGGGGTTAGGGGTTGGGGTTAGGTTTAGATTTGGGGTTAGGGGTTGGGGTTAGGGGTTGGCGTTAGGGGTTGGGGTTAGGTTTAGATTTGGGGTTAGGTTTAGATTTGGGGTTAGGGGTTGGGGTTAGGTTTAGATTTGGGGTTAAGTTTAGATTTGGAGTTAGGTTTAGATTTGGGGTTAGGGGTTGGGGTTAGGGGTTGGGGTTAGGTTTAGATTTGGGGTTAGGGGTTGGGGTTAGGGGTTGTCGTTAGGAGTTGGGGTTAGGTTTAGATTTGGGGTTAGGTTTAGATTTGGGGTTAGGGGTTGGGGTTAGGTTTAGATTTGGGGTTAGGTTTAGATTTGGGTTTAGGGGTTGGGGTTAGGTTTATCTTTGGGGTTAGGTTAAGATTTGGGGTTAGGGGTTGAGGTTAGGTTTAGATTTGGGGTTAGGTTTAGATTTGGGGTTAGGGGTTGGGGTTAGGGGTTGGGGTTAGGTTTAGATTTGGGGTTAGGGGTTGGGGTTAGGGGTTGGGGTTAGGTTTAGATTTGGAGTTAGGGTTAGATTTGGGGTTTAGATTTGGGGTTAGGTTTAGATTTGGGTTTAGGGGTTGGGGTTAGGTTTATCTTTGGGGTTAGGTTAAGATTTGGGGTTAGGGGTTGAGGTTAGGTTTAGATTTGGGGTTAGGTTTAGATTTGGGGTTAGGGGTTGGGGTTAGGGGTTGGGGTTAGGTTTAGATTTGGGGTTAGTGGTTGGGTTTAGGTTTAGATTTGGGTTTAGGGGTTGGGGTTAGGTTTAGATTTGGGGTTAGGTTTAGATTTGGGGTTTAGATTTGGGGTTAGGTTTAGATTTGGGGTTAGTGTTAGATTTGGGGTTTAGATTTCGGGTTAGGCTTAGACTTGGGGTTAGGTTTAGATTTGGGTTTAGGGGTTGGGGTTAGGTTTAGATTTGGGGTTAGGTTTAGATTTGGTGTTAGGGGTTGAGATTAGGTTTATATTTGGGGTTAGGTTTAGATTTGGGGTTAGGGGTTGGGGTTAGGTTTAGATTTGGGGTTAGGTTTAGATTTGGGGTTAGGGGTTGGGGTTAGGTTTATCTTTGGGGTTAGGTTAAGATTTGGGGTTAGGGGTTGAGGTTAGGTTTAGATTTGGGGTTAGGTTTAGATTTGGGGTTAGGGGTTGGGGTTAGGGGTTGGGGTGAGGTTTAGATTTGGGGTTAGGGGTTGGGGTTAGGGTTTGGGGTTAGGTTTAGATTTGGGGTTTAGGGGTTGGGGTTAGGGGTTGGGGTTAGGTTTAGATTTGGGGTTAGGGGTTGGGGTTAGGTTTAGATTTGGGGTTAGGTTAAGATTTGGGGTTAGGGGTTGAGGTTAGGTTTAGATTTGGGGTTAGGTTTAGATTTGGGGTTGGGGGTTGGGGTTAGGGGTTGGGGTTAGGTTTAGATTTAAGGTTAGGGGTTGGGGTTAGGGGTTGGGGTTAGGTTTAGATTTGGGGTTAGGGGTTGGGGTTAGGGGTTGGGGTTAGGTTTAGATTTGGGGTTAGGGGTTGGGTTTAGGTTTAGATTTGGGTTTAGGGGTTGGGGTTAGGTTTAGATTTGGAGTTAGGGTTTGGGGTTTGGTTTAGATTTAGGGTTAGGGGTTGGGGTTAGGGGTTGGCGTTAGGGGTTGGGGTTAGGGGTTGGCGTTAGGGGTTGGGGTTAGGTTTAGATTTGGGGTTAGGTTTAGATTTGGGGTTAGGGGTTGGGGTTAGGTTTAGATTTGGGGTTAAGTTTAGATTTGGAGTTAGGTTTAGATCTGGGGTTAGGGGTTGGAGTTAGGTTTAGATTTGGGGTTAGGGGTTGGGTTTAGGTTTAGATTTGGGTTTAGGGGTTGGGGTTAGGTTTAGATTTGGGGTTAGGTTTAGATTTGGGGTTTAGATTTGGGGTTAGGTTTAGATTTGGGGTTAGTGTTAGATTTGGGGTTTAGATTTCGGGTTAGGCTTAGATTTGGGGTTAGGTTTAGATTTCGGTTTAGGGGTTTGGGTTAGGTTTAGATTTGGGGTTAGGTTTAGATTTGGTGTTAGGGGTTGAGATTAGGTTTATATTTGGGGTTAGGTTTAGATTTGGGGTTAGGGGTTGGGGTTAGGTTTAGATTTGGGGTTAGGTTTAGATTTGGGTTTAGGGGTTGGGGTTAGGTTTATCTTTGGGGTTAGGTTAATATTTGGGGTTAGGGGTTGAGGTTAGGTTTAGATTTGGGGTTAGGTTTAGATTTGGGGTTAGGGGTTGGGGTTAGGGGTTGGGGTTAGGTTTAGATTTGGGGTTAGGGGTTGGGGTTAGGGTTTTGGGTTAAGTTTAGATTTCGGGTTAGGGGTTGGGGTTAGGGGTTGGGGTTAGGTTTAGATTTGGGGTTAGGGGTTGGGGTTAGGTTTAGATTTGGGGTTAGGTTAAGATTTGGGGTTAGGGGTTGAGGTTAGGTTTAGATTTGGGGTTAGGTTTAGATTTGGGGTTAGGGGTTGGGGTTAGGGGTTGGGGTTAGGTTTAGATTTGGGTTTAGGGGTTGGGTTTAGGGGTTGGGGTTAGGTTTAGATTTGGAGTTTGGTTTTGGGGTTTGGTTTAGATTTAGGGTTAGGGGTTGGGGTTAGGGGTTGGCGTTAGGGTTTGGGGTTAGGGGTTGGCGTTAGGGGTTAGGGTTAGGTTTAGATTTGGGGTTAGGTTTAGATTTGGGGTTAGGGGTTGGGGTTAGGTTTAGATTTGGGGTTAAGTTTAGATTTGGAGTTAGGTTTAGATCTGGGGTTAGGGGTTGGAGTTAGGTTTAGATTTGGGGTTAGGGGTTGGGTTTAGGTTTAGATTTGGGTTTAGGGGTTGGGGTTAGGTTTAGATTTGGGGTTAGGTTTAGATTTGGTGTTAGGGGTTGAGATTAGGTTTATATTTGGGGTTAGGTTTAGATTTGGGGTTAGGGGTTGGGGTTCGGTTTAGATTTGGGGTTAGGTTTAGATTTAGGGTTAGGGGTTGGGGTTAGGTTTAGATTTGGGGTTAGGTTTAGATTTGGGGTTAGGGGTTGGGGTTAGGTTTAGATTTGGGTTTAGGGGTTGGGGTTAGGTTTAGATTTGGGGTTAGGTTTAGATTTGGTGTTAGGGGTTGAGATTAGGTTTATATTTGGGGTTAGGTTTAGATTTGGGGTTAGGGGTTGGGGTTAGGTTTAGATTTGGGGTTAGGTTTAGATTTGGGTTTAGGGGTTGGGGTTAGGTTTATCTTTGGGGTTAGGTTTAGATTTGGGGTTAGGGGTTGGGGTTAGGTTGAGATTTGGGGTTAGGTTTAGATTTGGGGTTAGGGGTTGTGGTTAGGTTTAGATTTGGGGTTAGGGGTTGGGGTTAGGGTTTGGGGTTAGGTTTAGATTTGGGGTTAGGGGTTGGCGTTAGGGGTTGGGGTTAGGTTTAGATTTGGGGTTAGGGGTTGAGGTTAGGTTTAGATTTGGGGTTAGGTTTAGATTTGGGGTTAGTGGTTGTGGTTAGGGGTTGGGGTAAGGTTTAGATTTGGGGTTAGGGGTTGGGGTTAGGGGTTGGGGTTAGGTTTAGATTTGGGGTTAGCGGTTGGGGTTAGCGGTTGGTGTTAGGTTTAGATTTGGGGTTAGGGGTTGGGGTTAGGTTTAGATTTGGGGTTAGGTGTAGATTGGGGGTTTAGATTTGGGGTATAGGTTTAGATTTGGGTTTAGGGGTTGGGGTTAGGGGTTGGGGTTAGGTTTAGATTTGGGGTTAGGGGTTGGGGTTCGGTTTAGATTTGGGGTTAGGTTTAGATTTAGGGTTAGGGGTTGGGGTTAGGTTTAGATTTGGGGTTAGGTTTAGATTTGGGGTTAGGGGTTGGGGTTAGGTTTAGATTTGGGGTTAGGTTTAGATTTGGGGCTAGTGGTTGGGGTTAGATTTATATTTGGGGTTAGGTTAAGATTTGGGGTTAGGGGTTGGGGTTAGGTTTAGATTTGGGGTTAGGTTTAGATTTGGTGTTAGGGGTTGGGGTTAGGTTTAGATTTGGGTTTAGGTTTAGATTTGGGGTTAGGTTTAGATTTGGGGTTAGGGTTTGGGGTTAGGTTTAGATTTGGGGTTAGGGGTTGCGGTTAGGGGTTGGGGTTAGGGTTTGGGGTTAGGTTTAGATTTGGCGTTAGGTTTAGATTTGGGGTTAGGGGTTGGGGTTAGGTTTAGATTTGGGCTTAGGGGTTGGGGTTAGGTTTAGATTTGGGGTTAGGGGTTGGGGTTAGGGGTTGGGGTTAGGTTTAGATTTGGGGTTAGGGGTTGGGGTTAGGGGTTGGGGTTAGGTTTAGATTTGGGGTTAGGGGTTGGGGTTAGGGGTTGGGGTTAGGTTTAGATTTGGGGTTAGGGGTTGGGGTTAGGGTTTGGGGTTAGGTTTAGATTTGGGGTTAGGGGTTGGCGTTAGGGGTTGGGGTTAGGTTTAGATTTGGGGTTAGGGGTTGGGGTTAGGTTTAGATTTGGGGTTAGGTTTAGATTTGGGGTTTAGATTTGGGGTATAGGTTTAGATTTGGGTTTAGGGGTTGGGGTTAGGGGTTGGGGTTAGGTTTAGATTTGGGGTTAGGGGTTGGGGTTAGGTTTAGATTTGGGGTTAGGTTTAGATTTGGGGCTAGTGGTTGGGGTTAGATTTATATTTGGTGTTAGGTTAAGATTTGGGGTTAGGGGTTGGGGTTAGGTTTAGATTTGGGGTTAGGTTTAGATTTGGTGTTAGGGGTTGGGGTTAGGTTTAGATTTGGGTTTAGGTTTAGATTTGGGGTTAGGTTTAGATTTGGGGTTAGGGTTTGGGGTTAGGTTTAGATTTGGGGTTAGGGGTTGCGGTTATGGGTTGGGGTTAGGGTTTGGGGTTAGGTTTAGATTTGGCGTTAGGTTTAGATTTGGGGTTAGGGGTTGGGGTTAGGTTTAGATTTGGGGTTAGGGGTTGGGGTTAGGGGTTGGGGTTAGGTTTAGATTTGGGGTTAGGGGTTGGGGTTAGGGGTTGGGGTTAGGTTTAGATTTGGGGTTAGGGGTTGGGGTTAGGGGTTGGGGTTAGGTTTAGATTTGGGGTTAGCGGTTGGGGTTAGCGGTTGGTGTTAGGTTTAGATTTGGGGTTAGGGGTTGGGGTTAGGTTTAGATTTGGGGTTAGGTTAAGATTTGGGGTTAGGGGTTGAGGTTAGGTTTAGATTTGGGGTTAGGTTTAGATTTGGGTTAGGGGTTGAGGTTAGGTTTAGATTTGGGGTTAGGTTTAGATTTGGGGTTAGGGGTTGGGGTTAGGTTTAGATTTGGGGTTAGGGGTTGGGGTTAGGGGTTGGGGTTAGGTTTAGATTTGGGGTTAGGGGTTGGGGTCAGGGGATGGGGTTAGGTTTAGATTTGGGGTTAGCGGCTGGGGTTAGCGGTTGGTGTTAGGTTTAGATTTGGGGTTAGGGGTTGGGGTTAGGGGTTGGGGTTAGGTTTAGATTTGGGGTTAGGGGTTGGGGTTAAGTTTAGATTTGGGTTTAGGTTTAGATTTGGGGTTAGGTTTAGATTTGGTGTTAGGGGTTGGGGTTAAGTTTAGATTTGGGTTTAGGTTTAGATTTGGGGTTAGGTTTAGATTTGGGGTTAGGGTTTGGGGTTAGGTTTAGATTTGGGGTTAGGGGTTGCGGTTAGGGGTTTTGGGTTAGGGTTGGGGGTTAGGTTTAGATTTGGCGTTAGGTTTAGATTTGGGGTTAGGGGTTGGGGTTAGGTTTAGATTTGGGGTTAGGGGTTGGGGTTAGGGGTTGGGGTTAGGTTCAGATTTGGGGTTAGGGGTTGGGGTTAGGGGTTGGCGTTAGGGGTTGGGGTTAGGTTTAGATTTGGGGTTAGGTTTAGATTTGGGGTTAGGGGTTGGGGTTAGGTTTAGATTTGGGGTTAAGTTTAGATTTGGAGTTAGGTTTAGATTTGGGGTTAGGGGTTGGGGTTAGGGGTTGGGGTTAGGTTTAGATTTGGAGTTAGGGTTTGGGGTTTGGTTTAGATTTAGGGTTAGGGGTTGGGGTTAGGGGTTGGCGTTAGGGTTTGGGGTTAGGGGTTGGCGTTAGGGGTTGGGGTTAGGTTTAGATTTGGGGTTAGGTTTAGATTTGGGGTTAGGGGTTGGGGTTAGGTTTAGATTTAGGGTTAAGTTTAGATTTGGAGTTAGGTTTAGATCTGGGGTTAGGGGTTGGAGATAGGTTTAGATTTGGGGTTAGGGGTTGGGTTTAGGTTTAGATTTGGGGTTAGGGGTTGGGTTTAGGTTTAGATTTGGGTTTAGGGGTTGGGGTTAGGTTTAGATTTGGGGTTAGGTTTAGATTTGGGGTTAGGTTTAGATTTGGGGTTAGTGTTAGATTTGGGGTTTAGATTTCGGGTTAGGTTTAGATTTGGGGTTAGTTTTAGATTTGGGGTTAGGTTTAGATTTGGGGTTAGTGTTAGATTTGGGGTTTAGATTTCGGGTTAGGCTTAGATTTGGGGTTAGGTTTAGATTTGGGTTTAGGGGTTGGGGTTAGGTTTAGATTTGGGGTTAGGTTTAGATTTGGTGTTAGGGGTTGAGATTAGGTTTATATTTGGGGTTAGGTTTAGATTCGGGGTTAGGGGTTGGGGTTAGGTTTAGATTTGGGATTAGGTTTAGATTTGGGTTTAGGGGCTGGGGTTAGGTTTATCTTTGGGGTTAGGTTAAGATTTGGGGTTAGGGGTTGAGGTTAGGTTTATATTTGGGGTTAGGTTTAGATTTGGGGTTAGGGGTTGGGGTTAGGGGTTGGGGTTAGGTTTAGATTTGGGGTTAGGGGTTGGGGTTAGGGTTTGGGGTTAGGTTTAGATTTGGGGTTAGGGGTTGGCGTTAGGGGTTGGGGTTAGGTTTAGATTTGGGGTTAGGGGTTGGGGTTAGGTTTAGATTTGGGGTTAGGGGTTGGCGTTAGGGGTTGGGGTTAGGTTTAGATTTGGGGTTAGGGGTTGGGGTTAGGTTTAGATTTGGGGTTAGGTTAAGATTTGGGGTTAGGGGTTGAGGTTAGGTTTAGATTTGGGGTTAGGTTTAGATTTGGGGTTAGGGGTTGAGGTTAGGTTTAGATTTGGGGTTAGGTTTAGATTTGGGGTTAGTGGTTGTGGTTAGGGCTTGGGGTAAGGTTTAGATTTGGGGTTAGAGGTTGGGGTTAGGGGTTGGGGTTAGGTTTAGATTTGGGGTTAGCGGTTGGGGTTAGCGGTTGGTGTTAGGTTTAGATTTGGGGTTAGGGGTTGGGGTTAGGTTTAGATTTGGGGTTAGGTTTAGATTTGGGGTTAGGGGTTGGGGTTAGGTTTAGATTTGGGGTTAGGTTTAGATTTGGGGCTAGTGGCTGGGGTTAGATTTATATTTGGGGTTAGGTTAAGATTTGGGGTTAGGGGTTGGGGTTAGGTTTAGATTTGGGGTTAGGTTTAGATTTGGTGTTAGGGGTTGGGGTTAGGTTTAGATTTGGGTTTAGGTTTAGATTTGGGGTTAGGTTTAGATTTGGGGTTAGGGTTTGGGGTTAGGTTTAGATTTGGGGTTAGGGGTTGCGGTTAGGGGTTGGGGTTAGGGTTTGGGGTTAGGTTTAGATTTGGCGTTAGGTTTAGATTTGGGGTTAGGGGTTGGGGTTAGGTTTAGATTTGGGGTTAGGGGTTGGGGTTAGGTTTAGATTTGGGGTTAGGGGTTGGGGTTAGGGGTTGGCGTTAGGGGTTGGGGTTAGGTTTAGATTTGGGGTTAGGTTTAGATTTGGGGTTAGGGGTTGGGGTTAGGGGTTGGGGTTAGGTTTAGATTTGGGGTTAGGGGTTGGGGTTAGGGGTTGTCGTTAGGGGTTGGGGTTAGGTTTAGATTTGGGGTTAGGTTTAGATTTGGGGTTAAAGGTTGGGGTTAGGTTTAGATTTGGGGTTAGGTTTAGATTTGGGTTTAGGGGTTGGGGTTAGGTTTATCTTTGGGGTTAGGTTAAGATTTGGGGTTAGGGGTTGAGGTTAGGTTTAGATTTGGGGTTAGGTTTAGATTTGGGGTTAGGGGTTGGGGTTAGGGGTTGGGGTTAGGTTTAGATTTGGGGTTAGGGGTTGGGGTTAGGGGTTGGGGTTAGGTTTATATTTGGAGTTAGGGTTTGGGGTTTGGTTTAGATTTAAAGTTAGGGGTTGGGGTTAGGGGTTGTCGTTAGGGGTTGGGGTTAGGGGTTTGCGTTAGGGGTTGGGGTTAGGTTTAGATTTGGGGTTAGGTTTAGATTTGGGGTTAGGGGTTGGGGTTAGGTTTAGATTTGGGGTTAAGTTTAGATTTGGAGTTAGGTTTAGATCTGGGGTTAGGGGTTGGAGTTAGGTTTAGATTTGGGGTTAGGGGTTGAGTTTAGGTTTAGATTTGGGTTTAGGGGTTGGGGTTAGGTTTAGATTTGGAGTTAGGGTTTGGGGTTTGGTTTAGATTTAGGGTTAGGGGTTGGGGTTAGGGGTTGGCGTTAGGGGTTGGGGTTAGGGGTTGGCGTTAGGGGTTGGGGTTAGGTTTAGATTTGGGGTTAGGTTTAGATTTGGGGTTAGGGGTTGGGGTTAGGTTTAGATTTGGGGTTAAGTTTAGATTTGGAGTTAGGTTTAGATCTGGGGTTAGGGGTTGGAGTTAGGATTAGATTTGGGGTTAGGGGTTGGGTTTAGGTTTAGATTTGGGTTTAGGGGTTGGGGTTAGGTTTAGATTTGGGGTTAGGTTTAGATTTGGGGTTTAGATTTGGGGTTAGGTTTAGATTTGGGGTTAGTGTTAGATTTGGGGTTTAGATTTCGGGTTATGCTTAGATTTGGGGTTAGGTTTAGATTTGGGTTTAGGGGTTGGGGTTAGGTTTAGATTTGGGGTTAGGTTTAGATTTGGTGTTAGGGGTTGAGATTAGGTTTATATTTGGGGTTAGGTTTAGATTTGGGGTTAGGGGTTGGGGTTAGGTTTAGATTTGGGGTTAGGTTTAGATTTGGGTTTAGGGGTTGGGGTTAGGTTTATCTTTGGGGTTAGGTTAAGATTTGGGGTTAGGGGTTGAGGTTAGGTTTAGATTTGGGGTTAGGTTTAGATTTGGGGTTAGGGGTTGGGGTTAGGGGTTGGGGTTAGGTTTAGATTTGGGGTTAGGGGTTGGGGTTAGGGTTTGGGGTTAGGTTTAGATTTCGGGTTAGGGGTTGGGGTTAGGTTTTGGGGTTAGGTTTAGATTTGGGGTTAGGGGTTGGGGTTAGGTTTAGATTTGGGGTTAGGTTAAGATTTGGGGTTAGGGGTTGAGGTTAGGTTTAGATTTGGGGTTAGGTTTAGATTTGGGTTAGGGGTTGAGGTTAGGTTTAGATTTGGGGTTAGGTTTAGATTTGGTGTTAGGGGTTGGGGTTAGGTTTAGATTTGGGGTTAGGTGTTGGGGTTAGGGGTTGGGGTTAGGTTTAGATTTGGGGTTAGGGGTTGGGGTTAGGGGTTGGGGTTAGGTTTAGATTTGGGGTTAGCGGCTGGGGTTAGCGGTTGGTGTTAGGTTTAGATTTGGGGTTAGGGGTTGGGGTTAGGGGTTGGGGTTAGGTTTAGATTTGGGGTTAGGGGTTGGGGTTCGGTTTAGATTTGGGGTTAGGTTTAGATTTAGGGTAGGGGTTGGGGTTAGGTTTAGATTTGGGGTTAGGTTTAGATTTGGGTTTAGGGGTTGGGGTTAGGTTTATCTTTGGGGTTAGGTTAAGATTTGGGGTTAGGGGTTGAGGTTAGGTTTATATTTGGGGTTAGGTTTAGATTTGGGGTTAGGGGTTGGGGTTAGGGGTTGGGGTTAGGTTTAGATTTGGGGTTAGGGGTTGGGGTTAGGGTTTGGGGTTAGGTTTAGATTTGGGGTTAGGGGTTGGCGTTAGGGGTTGGGGTTAGGTTTAGATTTGGGGTTAGGGGTTGGGGTTAGGTTTAGATTTGGGGTTAGGTTAAGATTTGGGGTTAGGGGTTGAGGTTAGGTTTAGATTTGGGGTTAGGTTTAGATTTGGGGTTAGGGGTTGAGGTTAGGTTTAGATTTGGGGTTAGCTTTAGATTTGGGGTTAGGGGTTGGGGTTAGGGGTTGGGGTAAGGTTTAGATTTGGGGTTAGGGGTTGGGGTTAGGGGTTGGGGTTAGGTTTAGATTTGGGGTTAGCGGTTGCGGTTAGCGGTTGGTGTTAGGTTTAGATTTGGGGTTAGGGGTTGGGGTTAGGTTTAGATTTGGGGTTAGGTTTAAATTTGGGGTTTAGATTTGGGGTATAGGTTTAGATTTGGGTTTAGGGGTTGGGGTTAGGGGTTGGGGTTAGGTTTAGATTTGGGTTTAGGGGTTGGGGTTCGGTTTAGACTTGGGGTTAGGTTTAGATTTAGGGTTAGGGGTTGGGGTTAGGTTTAGATTTGGGGTTAGGTTTAGATTTGGGGTTAGGGGTTGGGGTTAGGTTTAGATTTGGGGTTAGGTTTAGATTTGGGGTTAGGGTTTGGGGTTATGTTTAGATTTGGGGTTAGGGGTTGCGGTTAGGGGTTGGGGTTAGGGTTTGGGTTTAGGTTTAGATTTGGGGTTAGGGGTTGGGGTTAGGTTTAGATTTGGGGTTAGGGGTTGGGGTTAGGGGTTGGGGTTAGGTTTAGATTTGGGGTTAGGGGTTGGGGTTAGAGGTTGGCGTTAGGGGTTGGGGTTAGGTTTAGATTTGGGGTTAGGTTTAGATTTGGGGTTAGGGGTTGGGGTTAGGTTTAGATTTGGGGTTAAGTTTAGATTTGGAGTTAGGTTGAGATTTGGGGTTAGGGGTTGGGGTTAGGGGTTGGGGTTAGGTTTAGATTTGGGGTTAGGGGTTGGGGTTAGGGGTTGTCGTTAGGGGTTGGGGTTAGGTTTAGATTTGGGGTTACGTTTAGATTTGGGTTTAGGGGTTGGGGTTAGGTTTAGATTTGGGGTTAGGTTTAGATTTGGGTTTAGGGGTTGGGGTTAGGTTTATCTTTGGGGTTAGGTTAAGATTTGGGGTTAGGGGTTGAGGTTAGGTTTAGATTTGGGGTTAGGTTAAGATTTGGGGTTAGGGGTTGGGGTTAGGGGTTGGGGTTAGATTTAGATTTGGGGTTAGGGGTTGGGGTTAGGGGTTGGGGTTAGGTTTAGATTTGGAGTTAGGGTTTGGGGTTTGGTTTAGATTTAGGGTTAGGGGTTGGGGTTAGGGGTTGACGTTAGGGGTTGGGGTTAGGGGTTGGCGTTAGGGGTTGGGGTTAGGTTTAGATTTGGGGTTAGGTTTAGATTTGGGGTTAGGGGTTGGGGTTAGGTTTAGATTTGGGGTTAAGTTTAGATTTGGAGTTAGGTTTACATCTGGGGTTAGGGGTTGGAGTTAGGTTTAGATTTGGGGTTAGGGGTTGGGTTTAGGTTTAGATTTGGGTTTAGGGGTTGGGGTTAGGTTTAGATTTGGAGTTAGGGTTTGGGGTTTGGTTTAGATTTAGGGTTAGGGGTTGGGGTTAGGGGTTGGCGTTAGGGGTTGGGGTTAGGGGTTGGCGTTAGGGGTTGGGGTTAGGTTTAGATTTGGGGTTAGGTTTAGATTTGGGGTTAGGGGTTGGGGTTAGGTTTAGATTTGGGGTTAAGTTTAGATTTGGAGTTAGGTTTAGATTTGGGGTTAGGGGTTGGGTTTAGGGGTTGGGGTTAGGTTTAGATTTGGAGTTAGGGTTTGGGGTTTGGTTTAGATTTAGGCTTAGGGGTTGGGGTTAGGGGTTGGCGTTAGGGTTTGGGGTTAGGGGTTGGCGTTAGGGGTTGGGGTTAGGTTTAGATTTGGCGTTAGGTTTAGATTTGAGGTTAGGGGTTGGGGTTAGGTTTAGATTTGGGGTTAAGTTTAGATTTGGAGTTAGGTTTAGATCTGGGGTTAGGGGTTGGAGATAGGTTTAGATTTGGGGTTAGGGGTTGGGTTTAGGTTTAGATTTGGGTTTAGGGGTTGGGGTTAGGTTTAGATTTGGGGTTAGGTTTAGATTTGGGGTTAGGTTTAGATTTGGGGTTAGTGTTAGATTTGGGGTTTAGATTTCGGGTTAGGCTTAGATTTGGGGTTAGGTTTAGATTTGGGTTTAGGGGTTGGGGTTAGGTTTAGATTTGGGGTTAGGTTTAGATTTGGTGTTAGGGGTTGAGATTAGGTTTATATTTGGGGTTAGGTTTAGATTTGGGGTTAGGGGTTGGGGTTAGGTTTAGATTTGGGGTTAGGTTAAGATTTGGGGTTAGGGGTTGAGGTTAGGTTTAGATTTGGGGTTAGGTTTAGATTTGGGGTTAGGGGTTGGGGTTAGGGGTTGGGGTTAGGTTTAGATTTGGGGTTAGGGGTTGGGGTTAGGGTTTGGGGTTAGGTTTAGATTTGGGGTTAGGGGTTGGCGTTAGGGGTTGGGGTTAGGTTTAGATTTGGGGTTAGGGGTTGAGGTTAGGTTTAGATTTGGGGTTAGGTTAAGATTTGGGGTTAGGGGTTGATGTTAGGTTTAGATTTGGGGTTAGGTTTAGATTTGGGGTTAGGGGTTGAGGTTAGGTTTAGATTTGGGGTTAGGTTTAGATTTGGGGTTAGGGGTTGGGGTTAGGGGTTGGGGTAAAGTTTAGATTTGGGGTTAGGGGTTGGGGTTAGGGGTTGGGGTTAGGTTTAGATTTGGGGTTAGCGGTTGCGGTTAGCGGTTGGTGTTAGGTTTAGATTTGGGGTTAGGGGTTGGGGTTAGGTTTAGATTTGGGGTTAGGTTTAGATTTGGGGTTTAGATTTGGGGTATAGGTTTAGATTTGGGTTTAGGGGTTGGGGTTAGGGGTTGGGGTTAGGTTTAGATTTGGGGTTAGGGGTTGAGGTTAGGTTTAGATTTGGGGTTAGGTTTAGATTTAGGGTTAGGGAGTGGGGTTAGGTTTAGATTTGGGGTTAGGTTTAGATTTGGGTTTAGGGGTGGGGTTAGGTTTAGATTTGGGGTTAGGTTTAGATTTGGGGCTAGTGGTTGGGGTTAGATTTATATTTGGGGTTAGGTTAAGATTTGGGGTTAGGGGTTGGGGTTAGGTTTAGATTTGGGGTATAGGTTTAGATTTGGGTTTAGGGGTTGGGGTTAGGGGTTGGGGTTAGGTTTAGATTTGGGGTTAGGGGTTGAGGTTAGGTTTAGATTTGGGGTTAGGTTTAGATTTAGGGTTAGGGAGTGGGGTTAGGTTTAGATTTGGGGTTAGGTTTAGATTTGGGTTTAGGGGTGGGGTTAGGTTTAGATTTGGGGTTAGGTTTAGATTTGGGTTTAGTTTTAGATTTGGGGTTAGGTTTAGATTTGGGGTTAGGGTTTGGGGTTAGGTTTAGATTTGGGGTTAGGGGTTGCGGTTAGGGGTTGGGGTTAGGGTTTGGGGTTAGGTTTAGATTTGGCGTTAGGTTTAGATTTGGGGTTAGGGGTTGGTGTTAGGTTTAGATTTGGGGTTAGGGGTTGGGGTTAGGTTTAGATTTGGGGTTAGGGTTTGGGGTTAGGGGTTTGCGTTAGGGGTTGGGGTTAGGTTTAGATTTGGGGGTAGGTTTAGATTTGGGGTTAGGGGTTGGGGTTAGGTTTAGATTTGGGGTTAAGTTTAGATTTGGAGTTAGGTTTAGATTTGGGTTTAGGGGTTGGGGTTAGGGGTTGGGGTTAGGTTTAGATTTGGGGTTAGGGGTTGGGGTTAGGGGTTGTCGTTAGGGGTTGGGGTTAGGTTTAGATTTGGGGTTAGGTTTAGATTTGGGTTTAGGGGTTGGGGTTAGGTTTATCTTTGGGGTTAGGTTAAGATTTGGGGTTAGGGGTTGAGGTTAGGTTTAGATTTGGGGTTAGGTTTAGATTTGGGGTTAGGGGTTGGGGTTAGGGGTTGGGGTTAGGTTTAGATTTGGGGTTAGGGGTTGGGGTTAGGGGTTGGGGTTAGGTTTAGATTTGGAGTTAGGGTTTGGGGTTTGGTTTAGATTTAGGGTTAGGGGTTGGGGTTAGGGGTTGGCGTTAGGGGTTGGGGTTAGGGGTTGGCGTTAGGGGTTGGGGTTAGGTTTAGATTTGGGGTTAGGTTTAGATTTGGGGTTAGGGGTTGGGGTTAGGTTTAGATTTGGAGTTAGGTTTAGATTTGGGGTTTAGATTTGGGGTTAGGTTTAGATTTGGGGTTAAGTTTAGATTTGGAGTTAGGTTTAGATCTGGGGTTAGGGGTTGGAGTTAGGTTTAGATTTGGGGTTAGGGGTTGGGTTTAGGTTTAGATTTGGGTTTAGGGGTTGGGGTTAGGTTTAGATTTGGGGTTAGGTTTAGATTTGGGGTTTAGATTTGGGGTTAGGTTTAGATTTGGGGTTAGTGTTAGATTTGGGGTTTAGATTTCGGGTTAGGCTTAGATTTGGGGTTAGGTTTAGATTTGGGTTTAGGGGTTGGGGTTAGGTTTAGATTTGGGGTTAGGTTTAGATTTGGTGTTAGGGGTTGAGATTAGGTTTATATTTGGGGTTAGGTTTAGATTTGGGGTTAGGGGTTGGGGTTAGGTTTAGATTTGGGGTTAGGTTTAGATTTGGGTTTAGGGGTTGGGGTTAGGTTTATCTTTGGGGTTAGGTTAAGATTTGGGGTTAGGGGTTGAGGTTAGGTTTAGATTTGGGGTTAGGTTTAGATTTGGGGTTAGGGGTTGGGGTTAGGGGTTGGAGTTAGGTTTAGATTTGGGGTTAGGGGTTGGGGTTAGGGTTTGGGGTTAGGTTTAGATTTCGGGTTAGGGGTTGGGGTTAGGGGTTGGGGTTAGGTTTAGATTTGGGGTTAGGGGTTGGGGTTAGGTTTAGATTTGGGGTTAGGTTAAGATTTGGGGTTAGGGGTTGAGGTTAGGTTTAGATTTGGGGTTAGGTTTAGATTTGGGTTAGGGGTTGAGGTTAGGTTTAGATTTGGGGTTAGGTTTAGATTTGGGGTTAGGGGTTGGGGTTAGGTTTAGATTTGGGGTTAGGGGTTGGGGTTAGGGGTTGGGGTTAGGTTTAGATTTGGGGTTAGGGGTTGGGGTTAGGGGTTGGGGTTAGGTTTAGATTTGGGGTTAGCGGCTGGGGTTAGCGGTTGGTGTTAGGTTTAGATTTGGGGTTAGGGGTTGGGGTTAGGGGTTGGGGTTAGGTTTAGATTTGGGGTTAGGGGTTGGGGTTCGGTTTAGATTTGGGGTTAGGTTTAGATTTAGGGTAGGGGTTGGGGTTAGGTTTAGATTTGGGGTTAGCTTTAGATTTGGGGTTAGGGGTTAAGGTTAGGTTTAGATTTGCGGTTAGGTTTAGATTTGGTGTTAGGGGTTGGGGTTAGGTTTAGATTTGGGTTTAGGTTTAGATTTGGGGTTAGGTTTAGATTTGGGGTTAGGGTTTGGGGTTAGGTTTAGATTTGGGGTTAGGGGTTGCGGTTAGGGGTTTTGGGTTAGGGTTTGGGGTTAGGTTTAGATTTGGCGTTAGGTTTAGATTTGGGGTTAGGGGTTGGGGTTAGGTTTAGATTTGGGGTTAGGGGTTGGGGTTAGGGGTTGGGGTTAGGTTTAGATTTGGGGTTAGGGGTTGGGGTTAGGGGTTGGCGTTAGGGGTTGGGGTTAGGTTTAGATTTGGGGTTAGGTTTAGATTTGGGGTTAGGAGTTGGGGTTAGGTTTAGATTTGGGGTTAAGTTTAGATTTGGAGTTAGGTTTAGATTTGGGGTTAGGGGTTGGGGTTAGGGGTTGGGGTTAGGTTTAGATTTGGGGTTAGGGGTTGTGGTTAGGGGTTGGCGTTAGGGGTTGGGGTTAGGTTTAGATTTGGGGTTAGGTTTAGATTTGGGGTAGGGGTTGGGGTTAGGTTTAGATTTGGGGTTAGGTTTAGATTTGGGTTTAGGGGTTGGGGTTAGGTTTATCTTTGGGGTTAGGTTAAGATTTGGGGTTAGGGGTTGAGGTTAGGTTTAGATTTGGGGTTAGGTTTAGATTTGGGGTTAGGGGTTGGGGTTAGGGGTTGGGGTTAGGTTTAGATTTGGGGTTAGGGGTTGGGTTTAGGGGTTGGGGTTAGGTTTAGATTTGGAGTTAGGGTTTGGGGTTAGGTTTAGATTTAGGGTTAGGGGTTGGGGTTAGGGGTTGGCGTTAGGGTTTGGGGTTAGGGGTTGGCGTTAGGGGTTGGGGTTAGGTTTAGATTTGGGGTTAGGTTTAGATTTGGGGTTAGAGGTTGGAGTTAGGTTTAGATTTGGGGTTAAGTTTAGATTTGGAGTTAGGTTTAGATCTGGGGTTAGGGGTTGGAGTTAGGTTTAGATTTGGAGTTAGGGGTTGGGTTTAGGTTTAGATTTGGGTTTAGGGGTTGGGGTTAGGTTTAGATTTGGGGTTAGGATTAGATTTGGGGTTTGGATTTGGGGTTAGGTTTAGATTTGGGGTTAGTGTTAGATTTGGGGTTTAGATTTCGGGTTAGGCTTAGATTTGGGGTTAGGTTTAGATTTGGGTTTAGGGGTTGGGGTTAGGTTTAGATTTGGGGTTAGGTTTAGATTTGGGTTTAGGGGTTGAGATTAGGTTTATATTTGGGGTTAGGTTTAGATTTGGGGTTAGGGGTTGGGGTTAGGTTTAGATTTGGGGTTAGGTTTAGATTTGGGTTTAGGGGTTGGGGTTAGGTTTATCTTTGGGGTTAGGTTAAGATTTGGGGTTAGGGGTTGAGGTTAGGTTTAGATTTGGGGTTAGGTTTAGATTTGGGGTTAGGGGTTGGGGTTAGGGGTTGGGGTTAGGTTTAGATTTGGGGTTAGGGGTTGGGGTTACGGTTTGGGGTTAGGTTTAGATTTCGTGTTAGGGGTTGGGGTTAGGGGTTGGGGTTAGGTTTAGATTTGGGGTTAGGGTTTGGGGTTAGGTTTAGATTTGGGGTTAGGTTAAGATTTGGCGTTAGGGGTTGAGGTTCGGTTTAGATTTGGGGTTAGGTTTAGATTTGGGGTTAGGGGTTGAGGTTAGGTTTAGATTTGGGGTTAGGTTTAGATTTGGGGTTAGGGGTTGGGGTTAGGGGTTGGGGTTAGGTTTAGATTTGGGGTTAGGGGTTGGGGTTAGGGGTTGGGGTTATGTTTAGATTTGGGGTTAGGGGTTGGGGTTAGGGGTTGGGGTTAGGTTTAGATTTGGGGTTAGCGGCTGGGGTTAGCGGTTGGTGTTAGGTTTAGATTTGGGGTTAGGGGTTGGGGTTAGGGGTTGGGGTTAGGTTTAGATTTGGGGTTAGGGGTTGGGGTTCGGTTTAGATTTGGGGTTAGGTTTAGATTTGGGGCTAGTGGTTAGGGTTAGATTTATATTTGGGGTTAGGTTAAGATTTGGGGTTAGGGGTTGGGGTTAGGTTTAGATTTGGGGTTAGGTTTAGATTTGGTGTTAGGGTTTGGGGTTAGGTTTAGATTTGGGGTTAGGGGTTGCGGTTAGGGGTTGGGGTTAGGGTTTGGGGTTAGGTTTAGATTTGGCGTTAGGTTTAGATTTGGGGTTATGGGTTGGGGTTAGGTTTAGATTTAAGGTTAGGGGTTGGGGTTAGGGGTTGGGGTTAGGTTTAGATTTGGGGTTAGGGGTTGGGGTTAGGGGTTGGCGTTAGGGGTTGGGGTTAGGTTTAGATTTGGGGTTAGGTTTAGATTTGGGGTTAGGGGTTGGGGTTAGGTTTAGATTTGGGGTTAAGTTTAGATTTGGAGTTAGGTTTAGATTTGGGGTTAGGGGTTGGGGTTAGGGGTTGGGGTTAGGTTTAGATTTGGGGTTAGGGGTTGGGGTTAGGGGTTGGCGTTAGGGGTTGGGGTTAGGTTTAGATTTGGGGTTAGGTTTAGATTTGGGGTTAGGGGTTGGGGTTAGGTTTAGATTTGGGGTTAGGTTTAGATTTGGGTTTAGGGGTTGGGGTTAGGTTTATCTTTGGGGTTAGGTTAAGATTTGGGGTTAGGGGTTGAGGTTACGTTTAGATTTGGGGTTAGGTTTAGATTTGGGGTTAGGGGTTGGGGTTAGGGGTTGGGGTTAGGTTTAGATTTGGGGTTAGGGGTTGGGTTTAGGGTTTGGGGTTAGGTTTAGATTTGGAGTTAGGGGTTGGGGTTAGGGGTTGGAGTTAGGTTTAGATTTCGGGTTAGGGGTTGGGGTTAGGGGTTGGGGTTAGGTTTAGATTTGGGGTTAGGGGTTGGGGTTAGGTTTAGATTTGGGGTTAGGTTAAGATTTGGGGTTAGGGGTTGAGGTTAGGTTTAGATTTGGGGTTAGGTTTAGATTTGGGTTAGGGGTTGAGGTTAGGTTTAGATTTGGGGTTAGGTTTAGATTTGGGGTTAGGGGTTGGGGTTAGGTTTAGATTTGGGGTTAGGGGTTGGGGTTAGGGGTTGGGGTTAGGTTTAGATTTGGGGTTAGGGGTTGGGGTTAGGGGTTGGGGTTAGGTTTAGATTTGGGGTTAGCGGCTGGGGTTAGCGGTTGGTGTTAGGTTTAGATTTGGGGTTAGGGGTTGGGGTTAGGGGTTGGGGTTAGGTTTAGATTTGGGGTTAGGGGTTGGGGTTCGGTTTAGATTTGGGGTTAGGTTTAGATTTAGGGTAGGGGTTGGGGTTAGGTTTAGATTTGGGGTTAGCTTTAGATTTGGGGTTAGGGGTTAAGGGTAGGTTTAGATTTGCGGTTAGGTTTAGATTTGGTGTTAGGGGTTGGGGTTAGGTTTAGATTTGGGTTTAGGTTTAGATTTGGGGTTAGGTTTAGATTTGGGGTTAGGGTTTGGGGTTAGCTTTAGATTTGGGGTTAGGGGTTGCGGTTAGGGGTTTTGGGTTAGGGTTTGGGGTTAGGTTTAGATTTGGCGTTAGGTTTAGATTTGGGGTTAGGGGTTGGGGTTAGGTTTAGATTTGGGGTTAGGGGTTGGGGTTAGGGGTTGGGGTTAGGTTTAGATTTGGGGTTAGGGGTTGGGGTTAGGGGTTGGCGTTAGGGGTTGGGGTTAGGTTTAGATTTGGGGTTAGGTTTAGATTTGGGGTTAGGGGTTGGGGTTAGGTTTAGATTTGGGGTTAAGTTTAGATTTGGAGTTAGGTTTAGATTTGGGGTTAGGGGTTGGGGTTAGGGGTTGGGGTTAGGTTTAGATTTGGGGTTAGGGGTTGTGGTTAGGGGTTGGCGTTAGGGGTTGGGGTTAGGTTTAGATTTGGGGTTAGGTTTAGATTTGGGGTTAGGGGTTGGGGTTAGGTTTAGATTTGGGGTTAGGTTTAGATTTGGGTTTAGGGGTTGGGGTTAGGTTTATCTTTGGGGTTAGGTTAAGATTTGGGGTTAGGGGTTGAGGTTAGGTTTAGATTTGGGGTTAGGTTTAGATTTGGGGTTAGGGGTTGGGGTTAGGGGTTGGGGTTAGGTTTAGATTTGGGGTTAGGGGTTGGGTTTAGGGGTTGGGGTTAGGTTTAGATTTGGAGTTAGGGTTTGGGGTTAGGTTTAGATTTAGGGTTAGGGGTTGGGGTTAGGGGTTGGCGTTAGGGTTTGGGGTTAGGGGTTGGCGTTAGGGGTTGGGGTTAGGTTTAGATTTGGGGTTAGGTTTAGATTTGGGGTTAGAGGTTGGAGTTAGGTTTAGATTTGGGGTTAAGTTTAGATTTGGAGTTAGGTTTAGATCTGGGGTTAGGGGTTGGAGTTAGGTTTAGATTTGGAGTTAGGGGTTGGGTTTAGGTTTAGATTTGGGTTTAGGGGTTGGGGTTAGGTTTAGATTTGGGGTTAGGATTAGATTTGGGGTTTGGATTTGGGGTTAGGTTTAGATTTGGGGTTAGTGTTAGATATGGGGTTTAGATTTCGGGTTAGGCTTAGATTTGGGGTTAGGTTTAGATTTGGGTTTAGGGGTTGGGGTTAGGTTTAGATTTGGGGTTAGGTTTAGATTTGGGTTTAGGGGTTGAGATTAGGTTTATATTTGGGGTTAGGTTTAGATTTGGGGTTAGGGGTTGGGGTTAGGTTTAGATTTGGGTTTAGGGGTTGGGGTTAGGTTTATCTTTGGGGTTAGGTTAAGATTTGGGGTTAGGGGTTGAGGTTAGGTTTAGATTTGGGGTTAGGTTTAGATTTGGGGTTAGGGGTTGGGGTTAGGGGTTGGGGTTAGGTTTAGATTTGGGGTTAGGGGTTGGGGTTACGGTTTGGGGTTAGGTTTAGATTTCGTGTTAGGGGTTGGGGTTAGGGGTTGGGCTTAGGTTTAGATTTGGGGTTAGGGGTTGGGGTTAGGTTTAGATTTGGGGTTAGGTTAAGATTTGGGGTTAGGGGTTGAGGTTCGGTTTAGATTTGGGGTTAGGTTTAGATTTGGGGTTAGGGGTTGAGGTTAGGTTTAGATTTGGGGTTAGGTTTAGATTTGGGGTTAGGGGTTGGGGTTAGGGGTTGGGGTTAGGTTTAGATTTGGGGTTAGGGGTTGGGGTTAGGGGTTGGGGTTATGTTTAGATTTGGGGTTAGGGGTTGGGGTTAGGGGTTGGGGTTAGGTTTAGATTTGGGGTTAGCGGCTGTTGTTAGCGGTTGTTGTTAGGTTTAGATTTGGGGTTAGGGGTTGGGGTTAGGGGTTGGGGTTAGGTTTAGATTTGGGGTTAGGGGTTGGGGTTCGGTTTAGATTTGGGGTTAGGTTTAGATTTGGGGCTAGTGGTTAGGGTTAGATTTATATTTGGGGTTAGGTTAAGATTTGGGGTTAGGGGTTGGGGTTAGGTTTAGATTTGGGGTTAGGTTTAGATTTGGTGTTAGGGTTTGGGGTTAGGTTTAGATTTGGGGTTAGGGGTTGCGGTTAGGGGTTGGGGTTAGGGTTTGGGGTTAGGTTTAGATTTGGCGTTAGGTTTAGATTTGGGGTTAGGGGTTGGGGTTAGGTTTAGATTTAAGGTTAGGGGTTGGGGTTAGGGGTTGGGGTTAGGTTTAGATTTGGGGTTAGGGGTTGGGGTTAGGGGTTGGCGTTAGGGGTTGGGGTTAGGTTTAGATTTGGGGTTAGGTTTAGATTTGGGGTTAGGGGTTGGGGTTAGGTTTAGATTTGGGGTTAAGTTTAGATTTGGAGTTAGGTTTAGATTTGGGGTTAGGGGTTGGGGTTAGGGGTTGGGGTTAGGTTTAGATTTGGGGTTAGGGGTTGGGGTTAGGGGTTGGCGTTAGGGGTTGGGGTTAGGTTTAGATTTGGGGTTAGGTTTAGATTTGGGGTTAGGGGTTGGGGTTAGGTTTAGATTTGGGGTTAGGTTTAGATTTGGGTTTAGGGGTTGGGGTTAGGTTTATCTTTGGGGTTAGGTTAAGATTTGGGGTTAGGGGTTGAGGTTACGTTTAGATTTGGGGTTAGGTTTAGATTTGGGGTTAGGGGTTGGGGTTAGGGGTTGGGGTTAGGTTTAGATTTGGGGTTAGGGGTTGGGTTTAGGGTTTGGGGTTAGGTTTAGATTTGGAGTTAGGGTTTGGGGTTTGGTTTAGATTTAGGGTTAGGGGTTGGGGTTAGGGGTTGGCGTTAGGGTTTGGTGTTAGGGGTTGGCGTTAGGGGTTGGGGTTAGGTTTAGATTTGGGGTTAGGTTTAGATTTGGGGTTAGGGGTTGGGGTTAGGTTTAGATTTGGGGTTAAGTTTAGATTTGGAGTTAGGTTTAGATCTGGGGTTAGGGGTTGGAGTTATGTTTAGATTTGGGGTTAGGGGTTGGGTTTAGGTTTAGATTTGGGTTTAGGGGTTGGAGTTAGGTTTAGATTTGGGGTTAGGTTTAGATTTGGGGTTTAGATTTGGGGTTAGGTTTAGATTTGGGGTTAGTGTTAGATTTGGGGTTTAGATTTCGGGTTAGGCTTAGATTTGGGGTTAGCTTTAGATTTGGGGTTAGGGGTTGGGGTTAGGTTTAGATTTGGGGTTAGGTTTCGATTTGGTGTTAGGGGTTGAGATTAGGTTTATATTTGGGGTTAGGTTTAGATTTGCGGTTAGGGGTTGGGGTTAGGTTTAGATTTGGGGTTAGGTTTAGATTTGGGGTTAGGGGTTGGGGTTAGGTTTATCTTTGGGGTTAGGTTAAGATTTGGGGTTAGGGGTTGAGGTTAGGTTTAGATTTGGGGTTAGGTTTAGATTTGGGGTTAGGGGTTGGGGTTAGGGGTTGGGGTTAGGTTTAGATTTGGGGTTAGGGGTTGGGGTTAGGTTTAGATTTGGGGTTAGGTTTAGATTTGGGGTTTAGATTTGGGGTATAGGTTTAGATTTGGGTTTAGGGGTTGGGGTTAGGGGTTGGGGTTAGGTTTAGATTTGGGTTTAGGTTTAGATTTGGGGTTAGGTTTAGATTTGGGGTTAGGGTTTGGGGTTAGGTTTAGATTTGGGGTTATGTGTTGCGGTTAGGGGTTGGGGTTAGGGTTTGGGGTTAGGTTTAGATTTGGCGTTAGGTTTAGATTTGGGTTTAGGGGTTGGGGTTAGGTTTAGATTTGGGGTTAGGGATTGGGGTTAGGGGTTGGGGTTAGGTTTAGATTTGGGGTTAGGTTTAGATTTGGGGTTAGGGGTTGGGGTTAGGTTTAGATTTGGGGTTAAGTTTAGATTTGGAGTTAGGTTTAGATTTGGGGTTAGGGGTTGGGGTTAGGGGTTGGGGTTAGGTTTAGATTTGGGGTTAGGGGTTGGGGTTAGGGGTTGTCGTTAGGGGTTGGGGTTAGGTTTAGATTTGGGGTTAGGTCTAGATTTGGGTTTAGGGGTTGGGGTTAGGTTTATCTTTGGGGTTAGGTTAAGATTTGGGGTTAGGGGTGGAGGTTAGGTTTAGATTTGGGGTTAGGTTTAGATTTGGGTTTAGGGGTTGGGGTTAGGGGTTGGGGTTAGGTTTAGATTTGGGGTTAGGGGTTGGGGTTAGGGGTTGGGGTTAGGTTTAGATTTGGAGTTAGGGTTTGGGGTTTGGTTTAGATTTAGGGTTAGGGGTTGGGGTTAGGGGTTGGCGTTAGGGGTTGGGGTTAGGGGTTGGCGTTAGGGGTTGGGGTTAGGTTTAGATTTGGGGTTAGGTTTAGATTTGGGGTTAGGGGTTGGGGTTAGGTTTAGATTTGGGGTTAAGTTTAGATTTGGAGTTAGGTTTAGATCTGGGGTTAGGGGTTGGAGTTAGGTTTAGATTTGGGGTTAGGGGTTGGGTTTAGGTTTAGATTTGGGTTTAGGGGTTGGGGTTAGGTTTAGATTTGGAGTTAGGGTTTGGGGTTTGGTTTAGATTTAGGGTTAGGGGTTGGGGTTAGGGGTTGGCGTTAGGGGTTGGGGTTAGGGGTTGGCGTTAGGGGTTGGGGTTAGGTTTAGATTTGGGGTTAGGTTTAGATTTGGGGTTAGGGGTTGGGGTTAGGTTTAGATTTGGGGTTAAGTTTAGATTTGGAGTTAGGTTTAGATCTGGGGTTAGGGGTTGGAGTTAGGTTTAGATTTGGGGTTAGGGGTTGGGTTTAGGTTTAGATTTGGGTTTAGGGGTTGGGGTTAGGTTTAGATTTGGGGTTAGGTTTAGATTTGGGGTTTAGATTTGGGGTTAGTGTTAGATTTGGGGTTAGTGTTAGATTTGGGGTTTAGATTTCGGGTTAGGCTTAGACTTGGGGTTAGGTTTAGATTTGGGTTTAGGGGTTGGGGTTAGGTTTAGATTTGGGGTTAGGTTTAGATTTGGTGTTAGGGGTTGAGATTAGGTTTATATTTGGGGTTAGGTTTAGATTTGGGGTTAGGGGTTGGGGTTAGGTTTAGATTTGGGGTTAGGTTTAGATTTGGGTTTAGGGGTTGGGGTTAGGTTTATCTTTGGGGTTAGGTTAAGATTTGGGGTTAGGGGTTGAGGTTAGGTTTAGATTTGGGGTTAGGTTTAGATTTGGGGTTAGGGGTTGGGGTTAGGGGTTGGGGTTAGGTTTAGATTTGGGGTTAGGGGTTGGGGTTAGGGTTTGGGGTTAGGTTTAGATTTCGGGTTAGGGGTTGGGGTTAGGGGTTGGGGTTAGGTTTAGATTTGGGGTTAGGGGTTGGGGTTAGGTTTAGATTTGGGGTTAGGTTAAGATTTGGGGTTAGGGGTTGAGGTTAGATTTAGATTTGGGGTTAGGTTTAGATTTGGGTTAGGGGTTGAGGTTAGGTTTAGATTTGGGGTTAGGTTTAGATTTGGGGTTAGGGGTTGGGGTTAGGTTTAGATTTCGGGTTAGGGGTTGGGGTTAGGGGTTGGGGTTAGGTTTAGATTTGGGGTTAGGGGTTGGGGTTAGGGGTTGGGGTTAGGTTTAGATTTGGGGTTAGCGGCTGGGATTAGCGGTTGGTGTTAGGTTTAGATTTGGGGTTAGGGGTTGGGGTTAGGGGTTGGGGTTAGGTATAGATTTGGGGTTAGGGGTTGGGGTTCGGTTTAGATTTGGGGTTAGGTTTAGATTTGGGGTTAGGGGTTGGGGTTAGGTTTAGATTTGGGTTTAGGTTTAGATTTGGGGTTAGGTTTAGATTTGGGGTTAGGGTTTGGGGTTAGGTTTAGATTTGGGGTTAGGTTTAGATTTGGTGTTAGGGGTTGGGGTTAGGTTTAGATTTGGGGTTAGCTTTAGATTTGGGGTTAGGGGTTGGGGTTAGGTTTAGATTTGGGGTTAGGTTTAGATTTGGTGTTAGGGGTTGGGGTTAGGTTTAGATTTGGGTTTAGGTTTAGATTTGGGGTTAGGTTTAGATTTGGGGTTAGGGTTTGGGGTTAGGTTTAGTTTTGGGGTTAGGGGTTGTGGTTAGGGGTTTTGGGTTAGGGTTTGGGGTTAGGTTTAGATTTGGCGTTAGGTTTAGATTTGGGGTTAGGGGTTGGGGTTAGGTTTAGATTTGGGGTTAAGGGTTGGGGTTAGGGGTTGGGGTTAGGTTTAGATTTGGGGTAAGGGGTTGGGGTTAGGGGTTGGCGTTAGGGGTTGGTGTTAGGTTTAGATTTGGGGTTAGGTTTAGATTTGGGGTTAGGGGTTGGGGTTAGGTTTAGATTTGGGGTTAGGTTTAGATTTGGGTTTAGGGGTTGGGGTTAGGTTTATCTTTGGGGTTAGGTTAAGATTTGGGGTTAGGGGTTGAGGTTAGGTTTAGATTTGGGGTTAGGTTTAGATTTGGGGTTAGGGGTTGGGGTTAGGGGTTGGGGTTAGGTTTAGATTTGGGGTTAGGGGTTGGGCTTAGGGGTTGGCGTTAGGGGTTGGGGTTAGGTTTAGATTTGGGGTTAGGTTTAGATTTGGGGTTAGGGGTTGGGGTTAGGTTTAGATTTGGGGTTAGGTTTAGATTTGGTGTTAGGGTTTGGGGTTAGGTTTAGATTTGGGGTTAGGGGTTGCGGTTAGGGGTTGGGGTTAGGGGTTGGGGTTAGGTTTAGATTTGGGTTTAGGTTTAGATTTGGGGTTAGGTTTAGATTTGGGGTTAGGGTTTGGGGTTAGGTTTAGATTTGGGGTTATGTGTTGCGGTTAGGGGTTGGGGTTAGGGTTTGGGGTTAGGTTTAGATTTGGCGTTAGGTTTAGATTTGGGTTTAGGGGTTGGGGTTAGGTTTAGATTTGGGGTTAGGGATTGGGGTTAGGGGTTGGGGTTAGGTTTAGATTTGGGGTTAGGTTTAGATTTGGGGTTAGGGGTTGGGGTTAGGTTTAGATTTGGGGTTAAGTTTAGATTTGGAGTTAGGTTTAGATTTGGGGTTAGGGGTTGGGGTTAGGGGTTGGGGTTAGGTTTAGATTTGGGGTTAGGGGTTGGGGTTAGGGGTTGTCGTTAGGGGTTGGGGTTAGGTTTAGATTTGGGGTTAGGTCTAGATTTGGGTTTAGGGGTTGGGGTTAGGTTTATCTTTGGGGTTAGGTTAAGATTTGGGGTTAGGGGTGGAGGTTAGGTTTAGATTTGGGGTTAGGTTTAGATTTGGGTTTAGGGGTTGGGGTTAGGGGTTGGGGTTAGGTTTAGATTTGGGGTTAGGGGTTGGGGTTAGGGGTTGGGGTTAGGTTTAGATTTGGAGTTAGGGTTTGGGGTTTGGTTTAGATTTAGGGTTAGGGGTTGGGGTTAGGGGTTGGCGTTAGGGGTTGGGGTTAGGGGTTGGCGTTAGGGGTTGGGGTTAGGTTTAGATTTGGGGTTAGGTTTAGATTTGGGGTTAGGGGTTGGGGTTAGGTTTAGATTTGGGGTTAAGTTTAGATTTGGAGTTAGGTTTAGATCTGGGGTTAGGGGTTGGAGTTAGGTTTAGATTTGGGGTTAGGGGTTGGGTTTAGGTTTAGATTTGGGTTTAGGGGTTGGGGTTAGGTTTAGATTTGGAGTTAGGGTTTGGGGTTTGGTTTAGATTTAGGGTTAGGGGTTGGGGTTAGGGGTTGGCGTTAGGGGTTGGGGTTAGGGGTTGGCGTTAGGGGTTGGGGTTAGGTTTAGATTTGGGGTTAGGTTTAGATTTGGGGTTAGGGGTTGGGGTTAGGTTTAGATTTGGGGTTAAGTTTAGATTTGGAGTTAGGTTTAGATCTGGGGTTAGGGGTTGGAGTTAGGTTTAGATTTGGGGTTAGGGGTTGGGTTTAGGTTTAGATTTGGGTTTAGGGGTTGGGGTTAGGTTTAGATTTGGGGTTAGGTTTAGATTTGGGGTTTAGATTTGGGGTTAGTGTTAGATTTGGGGTTAGTGTTAGATTTGGGGTTTAGATTTCGGGTTAGGCTTAGACTTGGGGTTAGGTTTAGATTTGGGTTTAGGGGTTGGGGTTAGGTTTAGATTTGGGGTTAGGTTTAGATTTGGTGTTAGGGGTTGAGATTAGGTTTATATTTGGGGTTAGGTTTAGATTTGGGGTTAGGGGTTGGGGTTAGGTTTAGATTTGGGGTTAGGTTTAGATTTGGGTTTAGGGGTTGGGGTTAGGTTTATCTTTGGGGTTAGGTTAAGATTTGGGGTTAGGGGTTGAGGTTAGGTTTAGATTTGGGGTTAGGTTTAGATTTGGGGTTAGGGGTTGGGGTTAGGGGTTGGGGTTAGGTTTAGATTTGGGGTTAGGGGTTGGGGTTAGGGTTTGGGGTTAGGTTTAGATTTCGGGTTAGGGGTTGGGGTTAGGGGTTGGGGTTAGGTTTAGATTTGGGGTTAGGGGTTGGGGTTAGGTTTAGATTTGGGGTTAGGTTAAGATTTGGGGTTAGGGGTTGAGGTTAGATTTAGATTTGGGGTTAGGTTTAGATTTGGGTTAGGGGTTGAGGTTAGGTTTAGATTTGGGGTTAGGTTTAGATTTGGGGTTAGGGGTTGGGGTTAGGTTTAGATTTCGGGTTAGGGGTTGGGGTTAGGGGTTGGGGTTAGGTTTAGATTTGGGGTTAGGGGTTGGGGTTAGGGGTTGGGGTTAGGTTTAGATTTGGGGTTAGCGGCTGGGATTAGCGGTTGGTGTTAGGTTTAGATTTGGGGTTAGGGGTTGGGGTTAGGGGTTGGGGTTAGGTATAGATTTGGGGTTAGGGGTTGGGGTTCGGTTTAGATTTGGGGTTAGGTTTAGATTTGGGGTTAGGGGTTGGGGTTAGGTTTAGATTTGGGTTTAGGTTTAGATTTGGGGTTAGGTTTAGATTTGGGGTTAGGGTTTGGGGTTAGGTTTAGATTTGGGGTTAGGTTTAGATTTGGTGTTAGGGGTTGGGGTTAGGTTTAGATTTGGGGTTAGCTTTAGATTTGGGGTTAGGGGTTGGGGTTAGGTTTAGATTTGGGGTTAGGTTTAGATTTGGTGTTAGGGGTTGGGGTTAGGTTTAGATTTGGGTTTAGGTTTAGATTTGGGGTTAGGTTTAGATTTGGGGTTAGGGTTTGGGGTTAGGTTTAGTTTTGGGGTTAGGGGTTGTGGTTAGGGGTTTTGGGTTAGGGTTTGGGGTTAGGTTTAGATTTGGCGTTAGGTTTAGATTTGGGGTTAGGGGTTGGGGTTAGGTTTAGATTTGGGGTTAAGGGTTGGGGTTAGGGGTTGGGGTTAGGTTTAGATTTGGGGTAAGGGGTTGGGGTTAGGGGTTGGCGTTAGGGGTTGGTGTTAGGTTTAGATTTGGGGTTAGGTTTAGATTTGGGGTTAGGGGTTGGGGTTAGGTTTAGATTTGGGGTTAGGTTTAGATTTGGGTTTAGGGGTTGGGGTTAGGTTTATCTTTGGGGTTAGGTTAAGATTTGGGGTTAGGGGTTGAGGTTAGGTTTAGATTTGGGGTTAGGTTTAGATTTGGGGTTAGGGGTTGGGGTTAGGGGTTGGGGTTAGGTTTAGATTTGGGGTTAGGGGTTGGGCTTAGGGGTTGGCGTTAGGGGTTGGGGTTAGGTTTAGATTTGGGGTTAGGTTTAGATTTGGGGTTAGGGGTTGGGTTTAGGTTTAGATTTGGGGTTAGGTTTAGATTTGGGTTTAGGGGTTGGGGTTAGGTTTATCTTTGGGGTTAGGTTAAGATTTCGGATTAGGGGTTGAGGTTAGGTTTAGATTTGGGGTTAGGTTTAGATTTGGGGTTAGGGGTTGGGGTTAGGGGTTGGGGTTAGGTTTGGATTTGGGGTTAGGGGTTGGGTTTAGGGATTGGGGTTAGGTTTAGATTTGGAGTTAGGGTTTGGGGTTTGGTTTAGATTTAGGGTTAGGGGTTGGGGTTAGGGGTTGGCGTTAGGGTTTGGGGTTAGGTTTAGATTTGGGGTTAGGTTTAGATTTGGGATTAGAGGTTGGGGTTAGGTTTAGATTTGGGGTTAAGTTTAGATTTGGAGTTAGGTTTAGATCTGGGGTTAGGGGTTGGAGTTAGGTTTAGATTTGGGGTTAGGGGTTGGGTTTAGGTTTAGATTTGGGTTTAGGGGTTGGGGTTAGGTTTAGATTTGGGGTTAGGATTAGATTTGGGGTTTAGATTTGGGGTTAGGTTTAGATTTGGGGTTAGTGTTAGATTTGGGGTTTAGATTTCGGGTTAGGCTTAGATTTGGGGTTAGGTTTAGATTTGGGTTTAGGGGTTGGGGTTAGGTTTAGATTTGGGGTTAGGTTTAGATTTGGTGTTAGGGGTTGAGATTAGGTTTATATTTGGGGTTAGGTTTAGATTTGGGGTTAGGGGTTGGGGTTAGGTTTAGATTTGGGGTTAGGTTTAGATTTGGGTTTAGGGGTTGGGGTTAGGTTTATCTTTGGGGTTAGGTTAAGATTTGGGGTTAGGGGTTGAGGTTAGGTTTAGATTTGGGGTTAGGTTTAGATTTGGGGTTAGGGGTTGGGGTTAGGGGTTGGGGTTAGGTTTAGATTTGGGGTTAGGCGTTGGGGTTAGGGTTTGGGGTTAGGTTTAGATTTCGGGTTAGGGGTTGGGGTTAGGGGTTGGGGTTAGGTTTAGATTTGGGGTTAGGGGTTGGGGTTAGGTTTAGATTTGGGGTTAGGTTAAGATTTGGGGTTAGGGGTTGGGGTTAGGTTTAGATTTGGGGTTAGGTTTAGATTTGGTGTTAGGGGTTGGGGTTAAAGGTTGGGGTTAGGTTTAGATTTGGGGTTAGGGGTTGGGGTTAGGGGTTGGGGTTAGGTTTAGATTTGGGGTTAGGGGTTGGGGTTAGGGGTTGGGGTTAGGTTTAGATTTGGGGTTAGCGGCTGGGGTTAGCGGTTGGTGTTAGGTTTAGATTTGGGGTTAGGGGTTGGGTTTAGGTTTAGATTTGGGGTTAGGTTTAGATTTGGGGTTTAGATTTGGGGTATAGGTTTAGATTTGGGTTTAGGGGTTGGGGTTAGGGGTTGGGGTTAGGTTTAGATTTGGGGTTAGGGGTTGGGGTTCGGTTTAGATTTGGGGTTAGGTTTAGATTTAGGGTAGGGGTTGGGGTTAGGTTTAGATTTGGGGTTAGGTTTAGATTTGGGGTTAGGGGTTGGGGTTAGGTTTAGATTTGGGGTTAGGGGTTGGGGTTAGGGGTTGGGGTTAGGTTTAGATTTGGGGTTAGGGTTTGGGGTTAGGGGTTGGCGTTAGGGGTTGGGGTTAGGTTTAGATTTGGGGTTAGGTTTAGATTTGGGGTTAGGGGTTGGGGTTAGGTTTAGATTTGGGGTTAAGTTTAGATTTGGAGTTAGGTTTAGATTTGGGGTTAGGGTTTGGGGTTAGGGGTTGGGGTTAGGTTTAGATTTGGGGTTAGGGGTTGGGGTTAGGGGTTGGTGTTAGGGGTTGGGGTTAGGTTTAGATTTGGGGTTAGGTTTAGATTTGGGGTTAGGGTTTGGGGTTAGGTTTAGATTTGGGGTTAGGTTTAGATTTGGGTTTAGGGGTTGGGGTTAGGGTTAGATTTGGGGTTAGGTTTAGATTTGGGGTTAGGGGTTGGGGTTAGGGGTTGGGGTTAGGTTTAGATTTGGGGTTAGGGGTTGGGTTTAGGGGTTGGGGTTAGGTTTAGATTTGGAGTTAGGGTTTGGGGTTTGGTTTAGATTTAGGGTTAGGGGTTGGGGCTAGTGGTTGGCGTTAGGGTTTGGGGTTAGGGTTTGGCGTTAGGGGTTGGGGTTAGGTTTAGATTTGGGGTTAGGTTTAGATTTGGGGTTAGGGGTTGGGGTTAGGTTTAGATTTGGGGTTAAGTTTAGATTTGGAGTTAGGTTTAGATCTGGGGTTAGGGGTTGGAGTTAGGTTTAGATTTGCGGTTAGGGGTTGGGTTTAGGTTTAGATTTGGGGTTAGGGGTTGGGGTTAGGGGTTGGGGTTAGGTTTAGATTTGGGGTTAGGGGTTGGGGTTAGGGTTTGGGGTTAGGTTTAGATTTCGGGTTAGGGGTTGGGGTTAGGGGTTGGGGTTAGGTTTAGATTTGGGGTTAGGGGTTGGGGTTAGGTTTAGATTTGGGGTTAGGTTAAGATTTGGGATTAGGGGTTGAGGTTAGGTTTAGATTTGGGGTTAGGTTTAGATTTGGGGTTAGGGGTTGGGGTTAGGCGTTGGGGTTAGGTTTAGATTTGGGGTTAGGGGTTGGGGTTAGGGGTTGGGGTTAGGTTTAGATTTGGGGTTAGGGGTTGGGGTTAGGGGTTGGGGTTAGGTTTAGATTTGGGGTTAGCGGCTGGGGTTAGCGGTTGGTGTTAGGTTTAGATTTGGGGTTAGGGGTTGGGGTTAGGTTTAGATTTGGGGTTAGGTTTAGATTTGGGGTTTAGATTTGGGGTATAGGTTTAGATTTGGGTTTAGGGGTTGGGGTTAGGTTTGGATTTTGGGTTAGGGGTTGGGTTTAGGTTTAGATTTGGGGTTAGGTTTAGATTTAGGGTTAGGGGTTGGGGTTAGGTTTAGATTTGGGGTTAGGTTTAGATTTGGGGTTAGGGGTTGGGGTTAGGTTTAGATTTGGGGTTAGGTTTAGATTTGGGGCTAGTGGTTGGGGTTAGATTTATATTTGGGGTTAGGTTAAGATTTGGGGTTAGTGGTTGGGGTTAGGTTTAGATTTGGGGTTAGGTTTAGATTTGGTGTTAGGGGTTGGGGTTAGGTTTAGATTTGGGTTTAGGTTTAGATTTGGGGTTAGGTTTAGATTTGGGGTTAGGGTTTGGGGTTAGGTTTAGATTTGGGGTTAGGGGTTGCGGTTAGGGGTTGGGGTTAGGGTTTGGGGTTAGGTTTAGATTTGGCGTTAGGTTTAGATTTGGGGTTAGGGGTTGGGGTTAGGTTTAGATTTGGGGTTAGGGGTTGGGGTTAGGGGTTGGGGTTAGGTTTAGATTTGGGGTTAGGGGTTGGGGTTAGGGGTTGGCGTTAGGGGTTGGGGTTAGGTTTAGATTTGGCGTTAGGTTTAGATTTGGGGTTAGGGGTTGGGGTTAGGTTTAGATTTGGGGTTAAGTTTAGATTTGGAGTTAGGTTTAGATTTGGGGTTAGGGGTTGGGGTTAGGGGTTGGGGTTAGGTTTAGATTTGGGGTTAGGGGTTGGGGTTAGGGGTTGTCGTTAGGGGTTGGGGTTAGGTTTAGATTTGGGGTTAGGTTTAGATTTGGGGTTAGGGGTTGGGGTTAGGTTTAGATTTCGGGTTAGGTTTAGATTTGGGTTTAGGGGTTGGGGTTAGGTTTATCTTTGGGGTTAGGTTAAGATTTGGGGTTAGGGGTTGAGGTTAGGTTTAGATTTGGGGTTAGGTTTAGATTTGGGGTTAGGGGTTGGGGTTAGGGGTTGGGGTTAGGTTTAGATTTGGGGTTAGGGGTTGGGGTTAGGGGTTGGGGTTAGGTTTAGATTTGGAGTTAGGGTTTGGGGTTTGGTTTAGATTTAGGGTTAGGGGTTGGGGTTAGGGGTTGTCGTTATGGGTTGGGGTTAGGGGTTTGCGTTAGGGGTTGGGGTTAGGTTTAGATTTGGGGTTAGGTTTAGATTTGGGGTTAGGGGTTGGGGTTAGGTTTAGATTTGGGGTTAAGTTTAGATTTGGAGTTAGGTTTAGATCTGGGGTTAGGGGTTGGAGTTAGGTTTAGATTTGGGGTTAGGGGTTGGGTTTAGGTTTAGATTTGGGTTTAGGGGTTGGGGTTAGGTTTAGATTTGGAGTTAGGGTTTGGGGTTTGGTTTAGATTTAGGGTTAGGGGTTGGGGTTAGGGGTTGGCGTTAGGGGTTGGGGTTAGGGGTTGGCGTTAGGGGTTGGGGTTAGGTTTAGATTTGGGGTTAGGTTTAGATTTGGGGTTAGGGGTTGGGGTTAGGTTTAGATTTGGGGTTAAGTTTAGATTTGGAGTTAGGTTTAGATCTGGGGTTAGGGGTTGGAGTTAGGTTTAGATTTGGGGTTAGGGGTTGGGTTTAGGTTTAGATTTGGGTTTAGGGGTTGGGGTTAGGTTTAGATTTGGGGTTAGGTTTAGATTTGGGGTTTAGATTTGGGGTTAGGTTTAGATTTGGGGTTAGTGTTAGATTTGGGGTTTAGATTTCGGGTTAGGCTTAGATTTGGGGTTAGGTTTAGATTTGGGTTTAGGGGTTGGGGTTAGGTTTAGATTTGGGGTTAGGTTTAGATTTGGTGTTAGGGGTTGAGATTAGGTTTATATTTGGGGTTAGGTTTAGATTTGGGGTTAGGGGTTGGGGTTAGGTTTAGATTTGGGGTTAGGTTTAGATTTGGGTTTAGGGGTTGGGGTTAGGTTTATCTTTGGGGTTAGGTTAATATTTGGGGTTAGGGGTTGAGGTTAGGTTTAGATTTGGGGTTAGGTTTAGATTTGGGGTTAGGGGTTGGGGTTAGGGGTTGGGGTTAGGTTTAGATTTGGGGTTAGGGGTTGGGGTTAGGGTTTTGGGTTAGGTTTAGATTTCGGGTTAGGGGTTGGGGTTAGGGGTTGGGGTTAGGGGTTGGGGTTAGGTTTAGATTTGGGGTTAGGTTAAGATTTGGGGTTAGGGGTTGAGGTTAGGTTTAGATTTGGGGTTAGGTTTAGATTTGGGGTTAGGGGTTGGGGTTAGGGGTTGGGGTTAGGTTTAGATTTGGGGTTAGGGGTTGGGTTTAGGGGTTGGGGTTAGGTTTAGATTTGGAGTTTGGTTTTGGGGTTTGGTTTAGATTTAGGGTTAGGGGTTGGGGTTAGGGGTTGGCGTTAGGGTTTGGGGTTAGGGGTTGGCGTTAGGGGTTGGGGTTAGGTTTAGATTTGGGGTTAGGTTTAGATTTGGGGTTAGGGGTTGGGGTTAGGTTTAGATTTGGGGTTAAGTTTAGATTTGGAGTTAGGTTTAGATCTGGGGTTAGGGGTTGGAGATAGGTTTAGATTTGGGGTTAGGGGTTGGGTTTAGGTTTAGATTTGGGTTTAGGGGTTGGGGTTAGGTTTAGATTTGGGGTTAGGTTTAGATTTGGGGTTAGGTTTAGATTTGGGGTTAGTGTTAGATTTGGGGTTTAGATTTCGGGTTAGGCTTAGATTTGGGGTTAGGTTTAGATTTGGGTTTAGGGGTTGGGGTTAGGTTTAGATTTGGGGTTAGGTTTAGATTTGGTGTTAGGGGTTGAGATTAGGTTTATATTTGGGGTTAGGTTTAGATTTGGGGTTAGGGGTTGGGGTTAGGTTTAGATTTGGGGTTAGGTTTAGATTTGGGTTTAGGGGTTGGGGTTAGGTTTATCTTTGGGGTTAGGTTTAGATTTGGGGTTAGGGGTTGGGGTTAGGTTTAGATTTGGGGTTAGGTTTAGATTTGGGGTTAGGGGTTGGGGTTAGGGGTTGGGGTTAGGTTTAGATTTGGGGTTAGGGGTTGGGGTTAGGGTTTGGGGTTAGGTTTAGATTTGGGGTTAGGGGTTGGCGTTAGGGGTTGGGGTTAGGTTTAGATTTGGGGTTAGGGGTTGAGGTTAGGTTTAGATTTGGGGTTAGGTTTAGATTTGGGGTTAGTGGTTGTGGTTAGGGGTTGGGGTAAGGTTTAGATTTGGGGTTAGGGGTTGGGGTTAGGTTTAGATTTGGGGTTAGCGGTTGGGGTTAGCGGTTGGTGTTAGGTTTAGATTTGGGGTTAGGGGTTGGGGTTAGGTTTAGATTTGGGGTTAGGTTTAGATTGGGGGTTTAGATTTGGGGTATAGGTTTAGATTTGGGTTTAGGGGTTGGGGTTAGGGGTTGGGGTTAGGTTTAGATTTGGGGTTAGGGGTTGGGGTTCGGTTTAGATTTGGGGTTAGGTTTAGATTTAGGGTTAGGGGTTGGGGTTAGGTTTAGATTTGGGGTTAGGTTTAGATTTGGGGTTAGGGGTTGGGGTTAGGTTTAGATTTGGGGTTAGGTTTAGATTTGGGGCTAGTGGTTGGGGTTAGATTTATATTTGGGGTTAGGTTAAGATTTGGGGTTAGGGGTTGGGGTTAGGTTTAGATTTGGGGTTAGGTTTAGATTTGGTGTTAGGGGTTGGGGTTAGGTTTAGATTTGGGTTTAGGTTTAGATTTGGGGTTAGGTTTAGATTTGGGGTTAGGGTTTGGGGTTAGGTTTAGATTTGGGGTTAGGGGTTGCGGTTAGGGGTTGGGGTTAGGGTTTGGGGTTAGGTTTAGATTTGGCGTTAGGTTTAGATTTGGGGTTAGGGGTTGGGGTTAGGTTTAGATTTGGGGTTAGGGGTTGGGGTTAGGGGTTGGGGTTAGGTTTAGATTTGGGGTTAGGGGTTGGGGTTAGGGGTTGGGGTTAGGTTTAGATTTGGGGTTAGGGGTTGGGGTTAGGGGTTGGGGTTAGGTTTAGATTTGGGGTTAGGGGTTGGGGTTAGGGGTTGGGGTTAGGTTTAGATTTGGGGTTAGGGGTTGTGGTTAGGGGTTGGGGTTAGGTTTAGATTTGGTGTTAGGGGTTGGGGTTAGGTTTAGATTTGGGTTTAGGTTTAGATTTGGGGTTAGGTTTAGATTTGGGGTTAGGGTTTGGGGTTAGGTTTAGATTTGGGGTTAGGGGTTGCGGTTAGGGGTTGGGGTTAGGGTTTGGGGTTAGGTTTAGATTTGGCGTTAGGTTTAGATTTGGGGTTAGGGGTTGGGGTTAGGTTTAGATTTGGGGTTAGGGGTTGGGGTTAGGGGTTGGGGTTAGGTTTAGATTTGGGGTTAGGGGTTGGGGTTAGGGGTTGGGGTTAGGTTTAGATTTGGGGTTAGGGGTTGGGGTTAGGGGTTGGGGTTAGGTTTAGATTTGGGGTTAGGGGTTGGGGTTAGGGGTTGGGGTTAGGGGTTGGGGTTAGGTTTAGATTTGGGGTTAGGGGTTGGGGTTAGGGGTTGGGGTTAGGTTTAGATTTGGGGTTAGGGGTTGGGGTTAGGGGTTGGCGTTAGGGGTTGGGGTTAGGTTTAGATTTGGGGTTAGGTTTAGATTTGGGGTTAGGGGTTGGGGTTAGGTTTAGATTTGGGGTTAAGTTTATATTTGGAGTTAGGTTTAGATCTGGGGTTAGGGGTTGGAGTTAGGATTAGATTTGGGGTTAGGGGTTGGGTTTAGGTTTAGATTTGGGTTTAGGGGTTGGGGTTAGGTTTAGATTTGGGGTTAGGTTTAGATTTGGGGTTTAGATTTGGGGTTAGGTTTAGATTTGGGGTTAGTGTTAGATTTGGGGTTTAGATTTCGGGTTAGGCTTAGATTTGGGGTTAGGTTTAGATTTGGGTTTAGGGGTTGGGGTTAGGTTTAGATTTGGGGTTAGGTTTAGATTTGGTGTTAGGGGTTGAGATTAGGTTTATATTTGGGGTTAGGTTTAGATTTGGGGTTAGGGGTTGGGTATAGGTTTAGATTTGGGGTTAGGTTTAGATTTGGGTTTAGGGGTTGGGGTTAGGTTTATCTTTGGGGTTAGGTTAAGATTTGGGGTTAGGGGTTGAGGTTAGGTTTAGATTTGGGGTTAGGTTTAGATTTGGGGTTAGGGGTTGGGGTTAGGGGTTGGGGTTAGGTTTAGATTTGGGGTTAGGGGTTGGGGTTACGGTTTGGGGTTAGGTTTAGATTTCGGGTTAGGGGTTGGGGTTAGGTTTTGGGGTTAGGTTTAGATTTGGGGTTAGGGGTTGGGGTTAGGTTTAGATTTGGGGTTAGGTTAAGATTTGGGGTTAGGGGTTGAGGTTAGGTTTAGATTTGGGGTTAGGTTTAGATTTGGGTTAGGGGTTGAGGTTAGGTTTAGATTTGGGGTTAGGTTTAGATTTGGTGTTAGGGGTTGGGGTTAGGTTTAGATTTGGGGTTAGGGGTTGGGGTTAGGTTTAGATTTGGGGTTAAGTTTAGATTTGGAGTTAGGTTTAGATCTGGGGTTAGGGGTTGGAGTTAGGTTTAGATTTGGGGTTAGGGGTTGGGTTTAGGTTTAGATTTGGGTTTAGGGGTTGGGGTTAGGTTTAGATTTGGGGTTAGGTTTAGATTTGGGGTTTAGATTTGGGGTTAGGTTTAGATTTGGGGTTAGTGTTAGATTTGGGGTTTAGATTTCGGGTTAGGCTTAGATTTGGGGTTAGGTTTAGATTTGGGTTTAGGGGTTGGGGTTAGGTTTAGATTTGGGGTTAGGTTTAGATTTGGTGTTAGGGGTTGAGATTAGGTTTATATTTGGGGTTAGGTTTAGATTTGGGGTTAGGGGTTGGGGTTAGGTTTAGATTTGGGGTTAGGTTTAGATTTGGGTTTAGGGGTTGGGGTTAGGTTTATCTTTGGGGTTAGGTTAATATTTGGGGTTAGGGGTTGAGGTTAGGTTTAGATTTGGGGTTAGGTTTAGATTTGGGGTTAGGGGTTGGGGTTAGGGGTTGGGGTTAGGTTTAGATTTGGGGTTAGGGGTTGGGGTTAGGGTTTTGGGTTAGGTTTAGATTTCGGGTTAGGGGTTGGGGTTAGGGGTTGGGGTTAGGGGTTGGGGTTAGGTTTAGATTTGGGGTTAGGTTAAGATTTGGGGTTAGGGGTTGAGGTTAGGTTTAGATTTGGGGTTAGGTTTAGATTTGGGGTTAGGGGTTGGGGTTAGGGGTTGGGGTTAGGTTTAGATTTGGGGTTAGGGGTTGGGTTTAGGGGTTGGGGTTAGGTTTAGATTTGGAGTTTGGTTTTGGGGTTTGGTTTAGATTTAGGGTTAGGGGTTGGGGTTAGGGGTTGGCGTTAGGGTTTGGGGTTAGGGGTTGGCGTTAGGGGTTGGGGTTAGGTTTAGATTTGGGGTTAGGTTTAGATTTGGGGTTAGGGGTTGGGGTTAGGTTTAGATTTGGGGTTAAGTTTAGATTTGGAGTTAGGTTTAGATCTGGGGTTAGGGGTTGGAGATAGGTTTAGATTTGGGGTTAGGGGTTGGGTTTAGGTTTAGATTTGGGTTTAGGGGTTGGGGTTAGGTTTAGATTTGGGGTTAGGTTTAGATTTGGGGTTAGGTTTAGATTTGGGGTTAGTGTTAGATTTGGGGTTTAGATTTCGGGTTAGGCTTAGATTTGGGGTTAGGTTTAGATTTGGGTTTAGGGGTTGGGGTTAGGTTTAGATTTGGGGTTAGGTTTAGATTTGGTGTTAGGGGTTGAGATTAGGTTTATATTTGGGGTTAGGTTTAGATTTGGGGTTAGGGGTTGGGGTTAGGTTTAGATTTGGGGTTAGGTTTAGATTTGGGTTTAGGGGTTGGGGTTAGGTTTATCTTTGGGGTTAGGTTTAGATTTGGGGTTAGGGGTTGGGGTTAGGTTTAGATTTGGGGTTAGGTTTAGATTTGGGGTTAGGGGTTGGGGTTAGGGGTTGGGGTTAGGTTTAGATTTGGGGTTAGGGGTTGGGGTTAGGGTTTGGGGTTAGGTTTAGATTTGGGGTTAGGGGTTGGCGTTAGGGGTTGGGGTTAGGTTTAGATTTGGGGTTAGGGGTTGAGGTTAGGTTTAGATTTGGGGTTAGGTTTAGATTTGGGGTTAGTGGTTGTGGTTAGGGGTTGGGGTAAGGTTTAGATTTGGGGTTAGGGGTTGGGGTTAGGTTTAGATTTGGGGTTAGCGGTTGGGGTTAGCGGTTGGTGTTAGGTTTAGATTTGGGGTTAGGGGTTGGGGTTAGGTTTAGATTTGGGGTTAGGTTTAGATTGGGGGTTTAGATTTGGGGTATAGGTTTAGATTTGGGTTTAGGGGTTGGGGTTAGGGGTTGGGGTTAGGTTTAGATTTGGGGTTAGGGGTTGGGGTTCGGTTTAGATTTGGGGTTAGGTTTAGATTTAGGGTTAGGGGTTGGGGTTAGGTTTAGATTTGGGGTTAGGTTTAGATTTGGGGTTAGGGGTTGGGGTTAGGTTTAGATTTGGGGTTAGGTTTAGATTTGGGGCTAGTGGTTGGGGTTAGATTTATATTTGGGGTTAGGTTAAGATTTGGGGTTAGGGGTTGGGGTTAGGTTTAGATTTGGGGTTAGGTTTAGATTTGGTGTTAGGGGTTGGGGTTAGGTTTAGATTTGGGTTTAGGTTTAGATTTGGGGTTAGGTTTAGATTTGGGGTTAGGGTTTGGGGTTAGGTTTAGATTTGGGGTTAGGGGTTGCGGTTAGGGGTTGGGGTTAGGGTTTGGGGTTAGGTTTAGATTTGGCGTTAGGTTTAGATTTGGGGTTAGGGGTTGGGGTTAGGTTTAGATTTGGGGTTAGGGGTTGGGGTTAGGGGTTGGGGTTAGGTTTAGATTTGGGGTTAGGGGTTGGGGTTAGGGGTTGGGGTTAGGTTTAGATTTGGGGTTAGGGGTTGGGGTTAGGGGTTGGGGTTAGGTTTAGATTTGGGGTTAGGGGTTGGGGTTAGGGGTTGGGGTTAGGTTTAGATTTGGGGTTAGGGGTTGTGGTTAGGGGTTGGGGTTAGGTTTAGATTTGGTGTTAGGGGTTGGGGTTAGGTTTAGATTTGGGTTTAGGTTTAGATTTGGGGTTAGGTTTAGATTTGGGGTTAGGGTTTGGGGTTAGGTTTAGATTTGGGGTTAGGGGTTGCGGTTAGGGGTTGGGGTTAGGGTTTGGGGTTAGGTTTAGATTTGGCGTTAGGTTTAGATTTGGGGTTAGGGGTTGGGGTTAGGTTTAGATTTGGGGTTAGGGGTTGGGGTTAGGGGTTGGGGTTAGGTTTAGATTTGGGGTTAGGGGTTGGGGTTAGGGGTTGGGGTTAGGTTTAGATTTGGGGTTAGGGGTTGGGGTTAGGGGTTGGGGTTAGGTTTAGATTTGGGGTTAGGGGTTGGGGTTAGGGGTTGGGGTTAGGGGTTGGGGTTAGGTTTAGATTTGGGGTTAGGGGTTGGGGTTAGGGGTTGGGGTTAGGTTTAGATTTGGGGTTAGGGGTTGGGGTTAGGGGTTGGCGTTAGGGGTTGGGGTTAGGTTTAGATTTGGGGTTAGGTTTAGATTTGGGGTTAGGGGTTGGGGTTAGGTTTAGATTTGGGGTTAAGTTTATATTTGGAGTTAGGTTTAGATCTGGGGTTAGGGGTTGGAGTTAGGATTAGATTTGGGGTTAGGGGTTGGGTTTAGGTTTAGATTTGGGTTTAGGGGTTGGGGTTAGGTTTAGATTTGGGGTTAGGTTTAGATTTGGGGTTTAGATTTGGGGTTAGGTTTAGATTTGGGGTTAGTGTTAGATTTGGGGTTTAGATTTCGGGTTAGGCTTAGATTTGGGGTTAGGTTTAGATTTGGGTTTAGGGGTTGGGGTTAGGTTTAGATTTGGGGTTAGGTTTAGATTTGGTGTTAGGGGTTGAGATTAGGTTTATATTTGGGGTTAGGTTTAGATTTGGGGTTAGGGGTTGGGTATAGGTTTAGATTTGGGGTTAGGTTTAGATTTGGGTTTAGGGGTTGGGGTTAGGTTTATCTTTGGGGTTAGGTTAAGATTTGGGGTTAGGGGTTGAGGTTAGGTTTAGATTTGGGGTTAGGTTTAGATTTGGGGTTAGGGGTTGGGGTTAGGGGTTGGGGTTAGGTTTAGATTTGGGGTTAGGGGTTGGGGTTACGGTTTGGGGTTAGGTTTAGATTTCGGGTTAGGGGTTGGGGTTAGGTTTTGGGGTTAGGTTTAGATTTGGGGTTAGGGGTTGGGGTTAGGTTTAGATTTGGGGTTAGGTTAAGATTTGGGGTTAGGGGTTGAGGTTAGGTTTAGATTTGGGGTTAGGTTTAGATTTGGGTTAGGGGTTGAGGTTAGGTTTAGATTTGGGGTTAGGTTTAGATTTGGTGTTAGGGGTTGGGGTTAGGTTTAGATTTGGGGTTAGGGGTTGGGGTTAGGGGTTGGGGTTAGGTTTAGATTTGGGGTTAGGGGTTGGGGTTAGGGGTTGGGGTTAGGTTTAGATTTGGGGTTAGCGGCTGGGGTTAGCGGTTGGTGTTAGGTTTAGATTTGGGGTTAGGGGTTGGGGTTAGGGGTTGGGGTTAGGTTTAGATTTGGGGTTAGGGGTTGGGGTTCGGTTTAGATTTGGGGTTAGGTTTAGATTTAGGGTAGGGGTTGGGGTTAGGTTTAGATTTGGGGTTAGCTTTAGATTTGGGGTTAGGGGTTGGGGTTAGGTTTAGATTTGGGGTTAGGTTTAGATTTGGTGTTAGGGGTTGGGGTTAGGTTTAGATTTGGGTTTAGGTTTAGATTTGGGGTTAGGTTTAGATTTGGGGTTAGGGTTTGGGGTTAGGTTTAGATTTGGGGTTAGGGGTTGCGGTTAGGGGTTTTGGGTTAGGGTTTGGGGTTAGGTTTAGATTTGGCGTTAGGTTTAGATTTGGGGTTAGGGGTTGGGGTTAGGTTTAGATTTGGGGTTAGGGGTTGGGGTTAGGGGTTGGGGTTAGGTTTAGATTTGGGGTTAGGGGTTGGGGTTAGGGGTTGGCGTTAGGGGTTGGGGTTAGGTTTAGATTTGGGGTTAGGTTTAGATTTGGGGTTAGGGGTTGGGGTTAGGTTTAGATTTGGGGTTAAGTTTATATTTGGAGTTAGGTTTAGATCTGGGGTTAGGGGTTGGAGTTAGGATTAGATTTGGGGTTAGGGGTTGGGTTTAGGTTTAGATTTGGGTTTAGGGGTTGGGGTTAGGTTTAGATTTGGGGTTAGGTTTAGATTTGGGGTTTAGATTTGGGGTTAGGTTTAGATTTGGGGTTAGTGTTAGATTTGGGGTTTAGATTTCGGGTTAGGCTTAGATTTGGGGTTAGGTTTAGATTTGGGTTTAGGGGTTGGGATTAGGTTTAGATTTGGCGTTAGGTTTAGATTTGGGGTTAGGGGTTGGGGTTAGGTTTAGATTTGGGGTTAGGGGTTGGGGTTAGGGGTTGGGGTTAGGTTTAGATTTGGGGTTAGGTTTAGATTTGGGTTTAGGGGTTGGGGTTAGGTTTATCTTTGGGGTTAGGTTAAGATTTGGGGTTAGGGGTTGAGGTTAGGTTTAGATTTGGGGTTAGGTTTAGATTTGGGGTTAGGGGTTGGGGTTAGGAGTTGGGGTTAGGTTTAGATTTGGGGTTAGGGGTTGGGGTTAGGGTTTGGGGTTAGGTTTAGATTTCGGGTTAGGGGTTGGGGTTAGGTTTTGGGGTTAGGTTTAGATTTGGGGTTAGGGGTTGGGGTTAGGTTTAGATTTGGGGTTAGGTTAAGATTTGGGGTTAGGGGTTGAGGTTAGGTTTAGATTTGGGGTTAGGTTTAGATTTGGGTTAGGGGTTGAGGTTAGGTTTAGATTTGGGGTTAGGTTTAGATTTGGTGTTAGGGGTTGGGGTTAGGTTTAGATTTGGGGTTAGGGGTTGGGGTTAGGGGTTGGGGTTAGGTTTAGATTTGGGGTTAGGGGTTGGGGTTAGGGGTTGGGGTTAGGTTTAGATTTGGGGTTAGCGGCTGGGGTTAGCGGTTGGTGTTAGGTTTAGATTTGGGGTTAGGGGTTGGGGTTAGGGGTTGGGGTTAGGTTTAGATTTGGGGTTAGGGGTTGGGGTTCGGTTTAGATTTGGGGTTAGGTTTAGATTTAGGGTAGGGGTTGGGGTTAGGTTTAGATTTGGGGTTAGCTTTAGATTTGGGTCTAGGGGTTGGGGTTAGGTTTAGATTTGGGGTTAGGTTTAGATTTGGTGTTAGGGGTTGGGGTTAGGTTTAGATTTGGGTTTAGGTTTAGATTTGGGGTTAGGTTTAGATTTGGGGTTAGGGTTTGGGGTTAGGTTTAGATTTGGGGTTAGGGGTTGCGGTTAGGGGTTTTGGGTTAGGGTTTGGGGTTAGGTTTAGATTTGGCGTTAGGTTTAGATTTGGGGTTAGGGGTTGGGGTTAGGTTTAGATTTGGGGTTAGGGGTTGGGGTTAGGGGTTGGGGTTAGGTTTAGATTTGGGGTTAGGGGTTGGGGTTAGGGGTTGGCGTTAGGGGTTGGGGTTAGGTTTAGATTTGGGGTTAGGTTTAGATTTGGGGTTAGGGGTTGGGGTTAGGTTTAGATTTGGGGTTAAGTTTAGATTTGGAGTTAGGTTTAGATTTGGGGTTAGGGGTTGTGTTTAGGGGTTGGGGTTAGGTTTAGATTTGGAGTTAGGGTTTGGGGTTTGGTTTAGATTTAGGGTTAGGGGTTGGGATTAGGGGTTCGCGTTAGGGTTTGGGGTTAGGGGTTGGCGTTAGGGGTTGGGGTTAGGTTTAGATTTGGGGTTAGGTTTAGATTTGGGGTTAGGGGTTGGGGTTAGGTTTAGATTTGGGGTTAAGTTTAGATTTGGAGTTAGGTTTAGATCTGGGTTTAGGGGTTGGAGATAGGTTTAGATTTGGGGTTAGGGGTTGGGTTTAGGTTTAGATTTGGGTTTAGGGGTTGGTGTTAGGTTTAGATTTGGGGTTAGGTTTAGATTTGGGGTTAGGTTTAGATTTGGGGTTAGTGTTAGATTTGGGGTTTAGATTTTGGGTTAGGCTTAGATTTGGGGTTAGGTTTAGATTTGGGTTTAGGGGTTGGGGTTAGGTTTAGATTTGGGGTTAGGTTTAGATTTGGTGTTAGGGGTTGAGATTAGGTTTATATTTGGGGTTAGGTTTAGATTTGGGGTTAGGGGTTGGGGTTAGGTTTAGATTTGGGGTTAGGTTTAGATTTGGGTTTAGGGGTTGGGGTTAGGTTTATCTTTGGGGTTAGGTTAAGATTTGGGGTTAGGGGTTGAGGTTAGGTTTATATTTGGGGTTAGGTTTAGATTTGGGGTTAGGGGTTGGGGTTAGGGGTTGGGGTTAGGTTTAGATTTGGGGTTAGGGGTTGGGGTTAGGGTTTGGGGTTAGGTTTAGATTTGGGGTTAGGGGTTGGCGTTAGGGGTTGGGGTTAGGTTTAGATTTGGGGTTAGGGGTTGGGGTTAGGTTTAGATTTGGGGTTAGGTTAAGATTTGGGGTTAGGGGTTGAGGTTAGGTTTAGATTTGGGGTTAGGTTTAGATTTGGGGTTAGGGGTTGAGGTTAGGTTTAGATTTGGGGTTACGTTTAGATTTGGGGTTAGGGGTTGGGGTTAGGGGTTGGGGTAAGGTTTAGATTTGGGGTTAGGGGTTGGGGTTAGGGGTTGGGGTTAGGTTTAGATTTGGGGTTAGCGGTTGCGGTTAGCGGTTGGTGTTAGGTTTAGATTTGGGGTTAGGGGTTGGGGTTAGGTTTAGATTTGGGGTTAGGTTTAGATTTGGGGTTTAGATTTGGGGTATAGGTTTAGATTTGGGTTTAGGGGTTGAGGTTAGGGGTTGGGGTTAGGTTTAGATTTGGGTTTAGGGGTTGGGGTTCGGTTTAGACTTGGGGTTAGGTTTAGATTTAGGGTTAGGGGTTGGGGTTAGGTTTAGATTTGGGGTTAGGTTTAGATTTGGGGTTAGGGGTTGGGGTTAGGTTTAGATTTGGGGTTAGGTTTAGATTTGGGGTTAGGGTTTGGGGTTAGGTTTAGATTTGGGGTTAGGGGTTGCGGTTAGGGGTTGGGGTTAGGGTTTGGGTTTAGGTTTAGATTTGGGGTTAGGGGTTGGGGTTAGGTTTAGATTTGGGGTTAGGGGTTGGGGTTAGGGGTTGGGGTTAGGTTTAGATTTGGGGTTAGGGGTTGGGGTTAGGGGTTGGCGTTAGGGGTTGGGGTTAGGTTTAGATTTGGGGTTAGGTTTAGATTTGGGGTTAGGGGTTGGGGTTAGGTTTAGATTTGGGGTTAAGTTTAGATTTGGAGTTAGGTTTAGGTTTGGGGTTAGGGGTTGGGGTTAGGGGTTGGGGTTAGGTTTAGATTTGGGGTTAGGGGTTGGGGTTAGGGGTTGTCGTTAGGGGTTGGGGTTAGGTTTAGATTTGGGGTTAGGTTTAGATTTGGGTTTAGGGGTTGGGGTTAGGTTTAGATTTGGGTTTAGGTTTAGATTTGGGTTTAGGGGTTGGGGTTAGGTTTATCTTTGGGGTTAGGTTAAGATTTGGGGTTAGGGGTTGAGGTTAGGTTTAGATTTGGGGTTAGGTTTAGATTTGGGGTTAGGGGTTGGGGTTAGGGGTTGGGGTTAGATTTAGATTTGGGGTTAGGGGTTGGGGTTAGGGGTTGGGGTTAGGTTTAGATTTGGAGTTAGGGTTTGGGGTTTGGTTTAGATTTAGGGTTAGGGGTTGGGGTTAGGGGTTGACGTCAGGGGTTGGGGTTAGGGGTTGGCGTTAGGGGTTGGGGTTAGGTTTAGATTTGGGGTTAGGTTTAGATTTGGGGTTAGGGGTTGGGGTTAGGTTTAGATTTGGGGTTAAGTTTAGATTTGGAGTTAGGTTTAGATCTGGGGTTAGGGGTTGGACTTAGGTTTAGATTTGGGGTTAGGGGTTGGGTTTAGGTTTAGATTTGGGTTTAGGGGTTGGGGTTAGGTTTAGATTTGGAGTTAGGGTTTGGGGTTTGGTTTAGATTTAGGGTTAGGGGTTGGGGTTAGGGGTTGGCGTTAGGGGTTGGGGTTAGGGGTTGGCGTTAGGGGTTGGGGTTAGGTTTAGATTTGGGGTTAGGTTTAGATTTGGGGTTAGGGGTTGGGGTTAGGTTTAGATTTGGGGTTAAGTTTAGATTTGGATTTAGGTTTAGTTTTGGGGTTAGGGGTTGAGTTTAGGGGTTGGGGTTAGGTTTAGATTTGGAGTTAGGGTTTGGGGTTTGGTTTAGATTTAGGGTTAGGGGTTGGGGTTAGGGGTTGGCGTTAGGGTTTGGGGTTAGGGGTTGGCGTTAGGGGTTGGGGTTAGGTTTAGATTTGGGGTTAGGTTTAGATTTGGGGTTAGGGGTTGGGGTTAGGTTTAGATTTGGGGTTAAGTTTAGATTTGGAGTTAGGTTTAGATCTGGGGTTAGGGGTTGGAGATAGGTTTAGATTTGGGGTTAGGGGTTGGGTTTAGGTTTAGATTTGGGTTTAGGGGTTGGGGTTAGGTTTAGATTTGGGGTTAGGTTTAGATTTGGGGTTAGGTTTAGATTTGGGGTTAGTGTTAGATTTGGGGTTTAGATTTCGGGTTAGGCTTAGATTTGGGGTTAGGTTTAGATTTGGGTTTAGGGGTTGGGGTTAGGTTTAGATTTGGGGTTAGGTTTAGATTTGGGTTTAGGGGTTGAGATTAGGTTTATATTTGGGGTTAGGTTTAGATTTGGGGTTAGGGGTTGGGGTTAGGTTTAGATTTGGGGTTAGGTTTAGATTTGGGTTTAGGGGTTGGGGTTAGGTTTATCTTTGGGGTTAGGTTAAGATTTGGGGTTAGGGGTTGAGGTTAGGTTTAGATTTGGGGTTAGGGGTTGGGGTTAGGGGTTGGGGTTAGGTTTAGATTTGGGGTTAGGGGTTGGGGTTAGGGTTTGGGGTTAGGTTTAGATTTGGGGTTAGGGGTTGGCGTTAGGGGTTGGGGTTAGGTTTAGATTTGGGGTTAGGGGTTGAGGTTAGGTTTAGATTTGGGGTTAGGTTAAGATTTGGGGTTAGGGGTTGAGGTTAGGTTTAGATTTGGGGTTAGGTTTAGATTTGGGGTTAGGGGTTGAGGTTAGGTTTAGATTTGGGGTAGGTTTAGATTTGGGGTTAGGGGTTGGGGTTAGGGGATGGGGTAAAGTTTAGATTTGGGGTTAGGGGTTGGGGTTAGGGGTTGGGGTTAGGTTTAGATTTGGGGTTAGCGGTTGCGGTTAGCGGTTGGTGTTAGGTTTAGATTTGGGGTTAGGGGTTGGGGTTAGGTTTAGATTTGGGGTTAGGTTTAGATTTGGGGTTTAGATTTGGGGTATAGGTTTAGATTTGGGTTTAGGGGTTGGGGTTAGGGGTTGGGGTTAGGTTTAGATTTGGGGTTAGGGGTTGAGGTTAGGTTTAGATTTGGGGTTAGGTTTAGATTTAGGGTTAGGGGTTGGGGTTAGGTTTAGATTTGGGGTTAGGTTTAGATTTGGGTTTAGGGGTGGGGTTAGGTTTAGATTTGGGGTTAGGTTTAGATTTGGGGCTAGTGGTTGGGGTTAGATTTATATTTGGGGTTAGGTTAAGATTTGGGGTTAGGGGTTGGGGTTAGGTTTAGATTTGGGGTTTGGTTTAGATTTGGTGTTAGGGGTTGGGGTTAGGTTTAGATTTGGGTTTAGGTTTAGATTTGGGGTTAGGTTTAGATTTGGGGTTAGGGTTTGGGGTTAGGTTTAGATTTGGGGTTAGGGGTTGCGATTAGGGGTTGGGGTTAGGGTTTGGGGTTAGGTTTAGATTTGGCGTTAGGTTTAGATTTAGGGTTAGGGGTTGGTGTTAGGTTTAGATTTGGGGTTAGGGGTTGGGGTTAGGTTTAGATTTGGGGTTAGGGGTTGGGGTTAGGGGTTTGCGTTAGGGGTTGGGGTTAGGTTTAGATTTGGGGTTAGGTTTAGATTTGGGGTTAGGGGTTGGGGTTAGGTTTAGATTTGGGGTTAAGTTTAGATTTGGAGTTAGGTTTAGATTTGGGTTTAGGGGTTGGGGTTAGGGGTTGGGGTTAGGTTTAGATTTGGGGTTAGGGGTTGGGGTTAGGGGTTGTCGTTAGGGGTTGGGGTTAGGTTTAGATTTGGGGTTAGGTTTAGATTTGGGTTTAGGGGTTGGGGTTAGGTTTATCTTTGGGGTTAGGTTAAGATTTGGGGTTAGGGGTTGAGGTTAGGTTTAGATTTGGGGTTAGGTTTAGATTTGGGGTTAGGGGTTGGGGTTAGGGGTTGGGGTTAGGTTTAGATTTGGGGTTAGGGGTTGGGGTTAGGGGTTGGGGTTAGGTTTAGATTTGGAGTTAGGGTTTGGGGTTTGGTTTAGATTTAGGGTTAGGGGTTGGGGTTAGGGGTTGGCGTTAGGGGTTGGGGTTAGGGGTTGGCGTTAGGGGTTGGGGTTAGGTTTAGATTTGGGGTTAGGTTTAGATTTGGGGTTAGGGGTTGGGGTTAGGTTTAGATTTGGAGTTAGGTTTAGATTTGGGGTTTAGATTTGGGGTTAGGTTTAGATTTGGGGTTAAGTTTAGATTTGGAGTTAGGTTTAGATCTGGGGTTAGGGGTTGGAGTTAGGTTTAGATTTGGGGTTAGGGGTTGGGTTTAGGTTTAGATTTGGGTTTAGGGGTTGGGGTTAGGTTTAGATTTGGGGTTAGGTTTAGATTTGGGGTTTAGATTTGGGGTTAGGTTTAGATTTGGGGTTAGTGTTAGATTTGGGGTTTAGATTTCGGGTTAGGCTTAGATTTGGGGTTAGGTTTAGATTTGGGTTTAGGGGTTGGGGTTAGGTTTAGATTTGGGGTTAGGTTTAGATTTGGTGTTAGGGGTTGAGATTAGGTTTATATTTGGGGTTAGGTTTAGATTTGGGGTTAGGGGTTGGGGTTAGGGTTTGGGGTTAGGTTTAGATTTGGGGTTAGGGGTTGGCGTTAGGGGTTGGGGTTAGGTTTAGATTTGGGGTTAGGGGTTGAGGTTAGGTTTAGATTTGGGGTTAGGTTAAGATTTGGGGTTAGGGGTTGAGGTTAGGTTTAGATTTGGGGTTAGGTTTAGATTTGGGGTTAGGGGTTGAGGTTAGGTTTAGATTTGGGGTTAGGTTTAGATTTGGGGTTAGGGGTTGGGGTTAGGGGATGGGGTAAAGTTTAGATTTGGGGTTAGGGGTTGGGGTTAGGGGTTGGGGTTAGGTTTAGATTTGGGGTTAGCGGTTGCGGTTAGCGGTTGGTGTTAGGTTTAGATTTGGGGTTAGGGGTTGGGGTTAGGTTTAGATTTGGGGTTAGGTTTAGATTTGGGGTTTAGATTTGGGGTATAGGTTTAGATTTGGGTTTAGGGGTTGGGGTTAGGGGTTGGGGTTAGGTTTAGATTTGGGGTTAGGGGTTGAGGTTAGGTTTAGATTTGGGGTTAGGTTTAGATTTAGGGTTAGGGGTTGGGGTTAGGTTTAGATTTGGGGTTAGGTTTAGATTTGGGTTTAGGGGTGGGGTTAGGTTTAGATTTGGGGTTAGGTTTAGATTTGGGGCTAGTGGTTGGGGTTAGATTTATATTTGGGGTTAGGTTAAGATTTGGGGTTAGGGGTTGGGGTTAGGTTTAGATTTGGGGTTTGGTTTAGATTTGGTGTTAGGGGTTGGGGTTAGGTTTAGATTTGGGTTTAGGTTTAGATTTGGGGTTAGGTTTAGATTTGGGGTTAGGGTTTGGGGTTAGGTTTAGATTTGGGGTTAGGGGTTGCGATTAGGGGTTGGGGTTAGGGTTTGGGGTTAGGTTTAGATTTGGCGTTAGGTTTAGATTTAGGGTTAGGGGTTGGTGTTAGGTTTAGATTTGGGGTTAGGGGTTGGGGTTAGGTTTAGATTTGGGGTTAGGGGTTGGGGTTAGGGGTTTGCGTTAGGGGTTGGGGTTAGGTTTAGATTTGGGGTTAGGTTTAGATTTGGGGTTAGGGGTTGGGGTTAGGTTTAGATTTGGGGTTAAGTTTAGATTTGGAGTTAGGTTTAGATTTGGGTTTAGGGGTTGGGGTTAGGGGTTGGGGTTAGGTTTAGATTTGGGGTTAGGGGTTGGGGTTAGGGGTTGTCGTTAGGGGTTGGGGTTAGGTTTAGATTTGGGGTTAGGTTTAGATTTGGGTTTAGGGGTTGGGGTTAGGTTTATCTTTGGGGTTAGGTTAAGATTTGGGGTTAGGGGTTGAGGTTAGGTTTAGATTTGGGGTTAGGTTTAGATTTGGGGTTAGGGGTTGGGGTTAGGGGTTGGGGTTAGGTTTAGATTTGGGGTTAGGGGTTGGGGTTAGGGGTTGGGGTTAGGTTTAGATTTGGAGTTAGGGTTTGGGGTTTGGTTTAGATTTAGGGTTAGGGGTTGGGGTTAGGGGTTGGCGTTAGGGGTTGGGGTTAGGGGTTGGCGTTAGGGGTTGGGGTTAGGTTTAGATTTGGGGTTAGGTTTAGATTTGGGGTTAGGGGTTGGGGTTAGGTTTAGATTTGGAGTTAGGTTTAGATTTGGGGTTTAGATTTGGGGTTAGGTTTAGATTTGGGGTTAAGTTTAGATTTGGAGTTAGGTTTAGATCTGGGGTTAGGGGTTGGAGTTAGGTTTAGATTTGGGGTTAGGGGTTGGGTTTAGGTTTAGATTTGGGTTTAGGGGTTGGGGTTAGGTTTAGATTTGGGGTTAGGTTTAGATTTGGGGTTTAGATTTGGGGTTAGGTTTAGATTTGGGGTTAGTGTTAGATTTGGGGTTTAGATTTCGGGTTAGGCTTAGATTTGGGGTTAGGTTTAGATTTGGGTTTAGGGGTTGGGGTTAGGTTTAGATTTGGGGTTAGGTTTAGATTTGGTGTTAGGGGTTGAGATTAGGTTTATATTTGGGGTTAGGTTTAGATTTGGGGTTAGGGGTTGGGGTTAGGTTTAGATTTGGGGTTAGGTTTAGATTTGGGTTTAGGGGTTGGGGTTAGGTTTATCTTTGGGGTTAGGTTAAGATTTGGGGTTAGGGGTTGAGGTTAGGTTTAGATTTGGGGTTAGGTTTAGATTTGGGGTTAGGGGTTGGGGTTAGGGGTTGGAGTTAGGTTTAGATTTGGGGTTAGGGGTTGGGGTTAGGGTTTGGTGTTAGGTTTAGATTTCGGGTTAGGGGTTGGGGTTAGGGGTTGGGGTTAGGTTTAGATTTGGGGTTAGGGGTTGGGGTTCGGTTTAGATTTGGGGTTAGGTTAAGATTTGGGGTTAGGGGTTGAGGTTAGGTTTAGATTTGGGGTTAGGTTTAGATTTGGGTTAGGGGTTGAGGTTAGGTTTAGATTTGGGGTTAGGTTTAGATTTGGGGTTAGGGGTTGGGGTTAGGTTTAGATTTGGGGTTAGGGGTTGGGGTTAGGGGTTGGGGTTAGGTTTAGATTTGGGGTTAGGGGTTGGGGTTAGGGGTTGGGGTTAGGTTTAGATTTGGGGTTAGCGGCTGGGGTTAGCGGTTGGTGTTAGGTTTAGATTTGGGGTTAGGGGTTGGGGTTAGGGGTTGGGGTTAGGTTTAGATTTGGGGTTAGGGGTTGGGGTTCGGTTTAGACTTGGGGTTAGGTTTAGATTTAGGGTAGGGGTTGGGGTTAGGTTTAGATTTGGGGTTAGCTTTAGATTTGGGGTTAGGGGTTAAGGTTAGGTTTAGATTTGCGGTTAGGTTTAGATTTGGTGTTAGGGCTTGGGGTTAGGTTTAGATTTGGGTTTAGGTTTAGATTTGGGGTTAGGTTTAGATTTGGGGTTAGGGTTTGGGGTTAGCTTTAGATTTGGGGTTAGGGGTTGCGGTTAGGGGTTTTGGGTTAGGGTTTGGGGTTAGGTTTAGATTTGGCGTTAGGTTTAGATTTGTGGTTAGGGGTTGGGGTTAGGTTTAGATTTGGGGTTAGGGGTTGGGGTTAGGGGTTGGGGTTAGGTTTAGATTTGCGGTTAGGGGTTGGGGTTAGGGGTTGGCGTTAGGGGTTGGGGTTAGGTTTAGATTTGGGGTTAGGTTTAGATTTGGGGTTAGGGGTTGGGGTTAAGTTTAGATTTGGGGTTAAGTTTAGATTTGGAGTTAGGTTTAGATTTGGGGTTAGGGGTTGGGGTTAGGGGTTGGGGTTAGGTTTAGATTTGGGGTTAGGGATTGGGGTTAGGGGTTGGCGTTAGGGGTTGGGGTTAGGTTTAGATTTGGGGTTAGGTTTAGATTTGGGGTTAGGGGTTGGGGTTAGGTTTAGATTTGGGGTTAGGTTTAGATTTGGGTTTAGGGGTTGGGGTTAGGTTTATCTTTGGGGTTAGGTTAAGATTTGGGGTTAGGGGTTGAGGTTAGGTTTAGATTTGGGGTTAGGTTTAGATTTGGGGTTAGGGGTTGGGGTTAGGGGTTGGGGTTAGGTTTAGATTTGGGGTTAGGGGTTGGGTTTAGGGGTTGGGGTTAGGTTTAGATTTGGAGTTAGGGTTTGGGGTTAGGTTTAGATTTAGGGTTAGGGGTTGGGGTTAGGGGTTGGCGTTAGGGTTTGGGGTTAGGGGTTGGCGTTAGGGGTTGGGGTTAGGTTTAGATTTGGGGTTAGGTTTAGATTTGGGGTTAGAGGTTGGAGTTAGGTTTAGATTTGGGGTTAAGTTTAGATTTGGAGTTAGGTTTAGATCTGGGGTTAGGGGTTGGAGTTAGGTTTAGATTTGGAGTTAGGGGTTGGGTTTAGGTTTAGATTTGGGTTTAGGGGTTGGGGGTAGGTTTAGATTTGGGGTTAGGATTAGATTTGGGGTTTGGATTTGGGGTTAGGTTTAGATTTGGGGTTAGTGTTAGATTTGGGGTTTAGATTTTGGGTTAGGCTTAGATTTGGGGTTAGGTTTAGATTTGGGTTTAGGGGTTGGGGTTAGGTTTAGATTTGGGGTTAGGTTTAGATTTGGGTTTAGGGGTTGAGATTAGGTTTATATTTGGGGTTAGGTTTAGATTTGGGGTTAGGGGTTGGGGTTAGGTTTAGATTTGGGGTTAGGTTTAGATTTGGGTTTAGGGGCTGGGGTTAGGTTTATCTTTGGGGTTAGGTTAAGATTTGGGGTTAGGGGTTGAGGTTAGGTTTAGATTTGGGGTTAGGTTTAGATTTGGGGTTAGGGGTTGGGGTTAGTGGTTGGGGTTAGGTTTAGATTTGGGGTTAGGGGTTGGGGTTACGGTTTGGGGTTAGGTTTAGATTTCGTGTTAGGGGTTGGGGTTAGGGGTTGGGGTTAGGTTTAGATTTGGGGTTAGGGGTTGGGGTTAGGTTTAGATTTGGGGTTAGGTTAAGATTTGGGGTTAGGGTTTGAGGTTCGGTTTAGATTTGGGGTTAGGTTTAGATTTGGGGTTAGGGGTTGAGGTTAGGTTTAGATTTGGGGTTAGGTTTAGATTTGGGGTTAGGGGTTGGGGTTAGGGGTTGGGGTTAGGTTTAGATTTGGGGTTAGGGGTTGGGGTTAGGGGTTTGGGTTATGTTTAGATTTGGGGTTAGGGGTTGGGGTTAGGGGTTGGGGTTAGGTTTAGATTTGGGGTTAGCAGCTGGGGTTAGCGGTTGGTGTTAGGTTTAGATTTGGGGTTAGGGGTTGGGGTTAGGGGTTGGGGTTAGGTTTAGATTTGGGGTTAGGGGTTGGGGTTCGGTTTAGATTTGGGGTTAGGTTTAGATTTAGGGTAGGGGTTGGGGTTAGGTTTAGATTTGGGGTTAGCTTTAGATTTGGGGTTAGGGGTTGGGGTTAGGTTTAGATTTGGGGTTAGGTTTAGATTTGGGGCTAGTGGTTAGGGTTAGATTTATATTTGGGGTTAGGTTAAGATTTGGGGTTAGGGGTTGGGGTTAGGTTTAGATTTGGGGTTAGGTTTAGATTTGGTGTTAGGGTTTGGGGTTAGGTTTAGATTTGGGGTTAGGGGTTGCGGTTAGGGGTTGGGGTTAGGGTTTGGGGTTAGGTTTAGATTTGGCGTTAGGTTTAGATTTGGGGTTAGGGGTTGGGGTTAGGTTTAGATTTAAGGTTAGGGGTTGGGGTTAGGGGTTGGGGTTAGGTTTAGATTTGGGGTTAGGGGTTGGGGTTAGGGGTTGGCGTTAGGGGTTGGGGTTAGGTTTAGATTTGGGGTTAGGTTTAGATTTGGGGTTAGGGGTTGGGGTTAGGTTTAGATTTGGGGTTAAGTTTAGATTTGGAGTTAGGTTTAGATTTGGGGTTAGGGGTTGGGGTTAGGGGTTGGGGTTAGGTTTAGATTTGGGGTTAGGGGTTGGGGTTGGGGGTTGGCGTTAGGGGTTGGGGTTAGGTTTAGATTTGGGGTTAGGTTTAGATTTGGGGTTAGGGGTTGGGGTTAGGTTTAGATTTGGGGTTAGGTTTAGATTTGGGTTTAGGGGTTGGGGTTAGGTTTATCTTTGGGGTTAGGTTAAGATTTGGGGTTAGGGGTTGAGGTTAGGTTTAGATTTGGGGTTAGGTTTAGATTTGGGGTTAGGGGTTGGGGTTAGGGGTTGGGGTTAGGTTTAGATTTGGGGTTAGGGGTTGGGTTTAGGGTTTGGGGTTAGGTTTAGATTTGGAGTTAGGGTTTGGGGTTTGGTTTAGATTTAGGGTTAGGGGTTGGGGTTAGGGGTTGGCGTTAGGGTTTGGTGTTAGGGGTTGGCGTTAGGGGTTGGGGTTAGGTTTAGATTTGGGGTTAGGTTTAGATTTGGGGTTAGGGGTTGGGGTTAGGTTTAGATTTGGGGTTAAGTTTAGATTTGGAGTTAGGTTTAGATCTGGGGTTAGGGGTTGGAGTTAGGTTTAGATTTGGGGTTAGGGGTTGGGTTTAGTTTTAGATTTGGGTTTAGGGGTTGGGGTTAGGTTTAGATTTGGGGTTAGGTTTAGATTTGGGGTTTAGATTTGGGGTTAGGTTTAGATTTGGGGTTAGTGTTAGATTTGGGGTTTAGATTTCGGGTTAGGCTTAGATTTGGGGTTAGCTTTAGATTTGGGGTTAGGGGTTGGGGTTAGGTTTAGATTTGGGGTTAGGTTTAGATTTGGTGTTAGGGGTTGAGATTAGGTTTATATTTGGGGTTAGGTTTAGATTTGGGGTTAGGGGTTGGGGTTAGGTTTAGATTTGGGGTTAGGTTTAGATTTGGGTTTAGGGGTTGGGGTTAGGTTTATCTTTGGGGTTAGGTTAAGATTTGGGGTTAGGGGTTGAGGTTAGGTTTAGATTTGGGGTTAGGTTTAGATTTGGGGTTAGGGGTTGGGGTTAGTGGTTGGGGTTAGGTTTAGATTTGGGGTTAGGGGTTGGGGTTACGGTTTGGGGTTAGGTTTAGATTTCGTGTTAGGGGTTGGGGTTAGGGGTTGGGGTTAGGTTTAGATTTGGGGTTAGGGGTTGGGGTTAGGTTTAGATTTGGGGTTAGGTTAAGATTTGGGGTTAGGGTTTGAGGTTCGGTTTAGATTTGGGGTTAGGTTTAGATTTGGGGTTAGGGGTTGAGGTTAGGTTTAGATTTGGGGTTAGGTTTAGATTTGGGGTTAGGGGTTGGGGTTAGGGGTTGGGGTTAGGTTTAGATTTGGGGTTAGGGGTTGGGGTTAGGGGTTGGGGTTATGTTTAGATTTGGGGTTAGGGGTTGGGGTTAGGGGTTGGGGTTAGGTTTAGATTTGGGGTTAGCGGCTGGGGTTAGCGGTTGGTGTTAGGTTTAGATTTGGGGTTAGGGGTTGGGGTTAGGGGTTGGGGTTAGGTTTAGATTTGGGGTTAGGGGTTGGGGTTCGGTTTAGATTTGGGGTTAGGTTTAGATTTAGGGTAGGGGTTGGGGTTAGGTTTAGATTTGGGGTTAGCTTTAGATTTGGGGTTAGGGGTTGGGGTTAGGTTTAGATTTGGGGTTAGGTTTAGATTTGGGGCTAGTGGTTAGGGTTAGATTTATATTTGGGGTTAGGTTAAGATTTGGGGTTAGGGGTTGGGGTTAGGTTTAGATTTGGGGTTAGGTTTAGATTTGGTGTTAGGGTTTGGGGTTAGGTTTAGATTTGGGGTTAGGGGTTGCGGTTAGGGGTTGGGGTTAGGGTTTGGGGTTAGGTTTAGATTTGGCGTTAGGTTTAGATTTGGGGTTAGGGGTTGGGGTTAGGTTTAGATTTAAGGTTAGGGGTTGGGGTTAGGGGTTGGGGTTAGGTTTAGATTTGGGGTTAGGGGTTGGGGTTAGGGGTTGGCGTTAGGGGTTGGGGTTAGGTTTAGATTTGGGGTTAGGTTTAGATTTGGGGTTAGGGGTTGGGGTTAGGTTTAGATTTGGGGTTAAGTTTAGATTTGGAGTTAGGTTTAGATTTGGGGTTAGGGGTTGGGGTTAGGGGTTGGGGTTAGGTTTAGATTTGGGGTTAGGGGTTGGGGTTGGGGGTTGGCGTTAGGGGTTGGGGTTAGGTTTAGATTTGGGGTTAGGTTTAGATTTGGGGTTAGGGGTTGGGGTTAGGTTTAGATTTGGGGTTAGGTTTAGATTTGGGTTTAGGGGTTGGGGTTAGGTTTATCTTTGGGGTTAGGTTAAGATTTGGGGTTAGGGGTTGAGGTTAGGTTTAGATTTGGGGTTAGGTTTAGATTTGGGGTTAGGGGTTGGGGTTAGGGGTTGGGGTTAGGTTTAGATTTGGGGTTAGGGGTTGGGTTTAGGGTTTGGGGTTAGGTTTAGATTTGGAGTTAGGGTTTGGGGTTTGGTTTAGATTTGGGGTTAGGGGTTGGGGTTAGGTTTAGATTTGGGGTTAAGTTTAGATTTGGAGTTAGGTTTAGATCTGGGGTTAGGGGTTGGAGTTAGGTTTAGATTTGGGGTTAGGGGTTGGGTTTAGGTTTAGATTTGGGTTTAGGGGTTGGGGTTAGGTTTAGATTTGGGGTTAGGTTTAGATTTGGGGTTTAGATTTGGGGTTAGGTTTAGATTTGGGGTTAGTGTTAGATTTGGGGTTTAGATTTCGGGTTAGGCTTAGATTTGGGGTTAGCTTTAGATTTGGGGTTAGGGGTTGGGGTTAGGTTTAGATTTGGGGTTAGGTTTAGATTTGGTGTTAGGGGTTGAGATTAGGTTTATATTTGGGGTTAGGTTTAGATTTGCGGTTAGGGGTTGGGGTTAGGTTTAGATTTGGGGTTAGGTTTAGATTTGGGGTTAGGGGTTGGGGTTAGGTTTATCTTTGGGGTTAGGTTAAGATTTGGGGTTAGGGGTTGAGGTTAGGTTTAGATTTGGGGTTAGGTTTAGATTTGGGGTTAGGGGTTGGGGTTAGGGGTTGGGGTTAGGTTTAGATTTGGGGTTAGGGGTTGGGGTTAGGGTTTGGGGTTAGGTTTAGATTTCGGGTTAGGGGTTGGGGTTAGGGGTTGGGGTTAGGTTTAGATTTGGGGTTAGGGGTTGGGGTTAGGTTTAGATTTGGGGTTAGGTTAAGATTTGGGGTTAGGGGTTGAGGTTAGGTTTAGATTTGGGGTTAAGTTTAGATTTGGGGTTAGGGGTTGAGGTTAGGTTTAGATTTGGGGTTAGGTTTAGATTTGGGGTTAGGGGTTGGGGTTAGGGGTTGGGGTTAGGTTTAGATTTGGGGTTAGGGGTTGGGGTTAGGGGTTGGGGTTAGGTTTAGATTTGGGGTTAGGGGTTGGGGTTAGGGGTTGGGGTTAGGTTTAGATTTGGGGTTAGCGGCTGGGGTTAGCGGTTGGTGTTAGGTTTAGATTTGGGGTTGGGGTTTGGGTTAGGTTTAGATTTGGGCTTAGGTTTAGATTTGGGGTTTAGATTTGGGGTATAGGTTTAGATTTGGGTTTAGGGGTAGGGGTTAGGGGTTGGGGTTAGGTTTAGATTTGGGTTTAGGTTTAGATTTGGGGTTAGGTTTAGATTTGGGGTTAGGGTTTGGAGTTAGGTTTAGATTTGGGGTTATGTGTTGCGGTTAGGGGTTGGGGTTAGGGTTTGGGGTTAGGTTTAGATTTGGCGTTAGGTTTAGATTTGGGTTTAGGGGTTGGGGTTAGGTTTAGATTTGGGGTTAGGGATTGGGGTTAGGGGTTGGGGTTAGGTTTAGATTTGGGGTTAGGGGTTGGGGTTAGGGGTTGGCGTTAGGGGTTGGGGTTAGGTTTAGATTTGGGGTTAGGTTTAGATTTGGGGTTAGGGGTTGGGGTTAGGTTTAGATTTGGGGTTAAGTTTAGATTTGGAGTTAGGTTTAGATTTGGGGTTAGGGGTTGGGGTTAGGGGTTGGGGTTAGGTTTAGATTTGGGGTTAGGGGTTGGGGTTAGGGGTTGTCGTTAGGGGTTGGGGTTAGGTTTAGATTTGGGGTTAGGTTTAGATTTGGGTTTAGGGGTTGGGGTTAGGTTTATCTTTGGGGTTAGGTTAAGATTTGGGGTTAGGGGTTGAGGTTAGGTTTAGATTTGGGGTTAGGTTTAGATTTGGGTTTAGGGGTTGGGGTTAGGGGTTGGGGTTAGGTTTAGATTTGGGGTTAGGGGTTGGGGTTAGGGGTTGGGGTTAGGTTTAGATTTGGAGTTAGGGTTTGGGGTTTGGTTTAGATTTAGGGTTAGGGGTTGGGGTTAGGGGTTGGCGTTAGGGGTTGGGGTTAGGGGTTGGCGTTAGGGGTTGGGGTTAGGTTTAGATTTGGGGTTAGGTTTAGATTTGGGGTTAGGGGTTGGGGTTAGGTTTAGATTTGGGGTTAAGTTTAGATTTGGAGTTAGGTTTAGATCTGGGGTTAGGGGTTGGAGTTAGGTTTAGATTTGGGGTTAGGGGTTGGGTTTAGGTTTAGATTTGGGTTTAGGGGTTGGGGTTAGGTTTAGATTTGGAGTTAGGGTTTGGGGTTTGGTTTAGATTTAGGGTTAGGGGTTGGGGTTAGGGGTTGGCGTTAGGGGTTGGGGTTAGGGGTTGGCGTTAGGGGTTGGGGTTAGGTTTAGATTTGGGGTTAGGTTTAGATTTGGGGTTAGGGGTTGGGGTTAGGTTTAGATTTGGGGTTAAGTTTAGATTTGGAGTTAGGTTTAGATCTGGGGTTAGGGGTTGGAGTTAGGTTTAGATTTGGGGTTAGGGGTTGGGTTTAGGTTTGATTTGGGTTTAGGGGTTGGGGTTAGGTTTAGATTTGGGGTTAGGTTTAGATTTGGGGTTAGGTTTAGATTTGGGGTTAGGGGTTGGGGTTAGGTTTATCTTTGGGGTTAGGTTAAGATTTGGGGTTAGGGGTTGAGGTTAGGTTTAGATTTGGGGTTAGGTTTAGATTTGGGGTTAGGGGTTGGGGTTAGGGGTTGGGGTTAGGTTTAGATTTGGGGTTAGGGGTTGGGGTTAGGGTTTGGGGTTAGGTTTAGATTTCGGGTTAGGGGTTGGGGTTAGGGGTTGGGGTTAGGTTTAGATTTGGGGTTAGGGGTTGGGGTTAGGTTTAGATTTGGGGTTAGGTTAAGATTTGGGGTTAGGGGTTGAGGTTAGGTTTAGATTTGGGGTTAAGTTTAGATTTGGGGTTAGGGGTTGAGGTTAGGTTTAGATTTGGGGTTAGGTTTAGATTTGGGGTTAGGGGTTGGGGTTAGGGGTTGGGGTTAGGTTTAGATTTGGGGTTAGGGGTTGGGGTTAGGGGTTGGGGTTAGGTTTAGATTTGGGGTTAGGGGTTGGGGTTAGGGGTTGGGGTTAGGTTTAGATTTGGGGTTAGCGGCTGGGGTTAGCGGTTGGTGTTAGGTTTAGATTTGGGGTTAGGGGTTTGGGTTAGGTTTAGATTTGGGCTTAGGTTTAGATTTGGGGTTTAGATTTGGGGTATAGGTTTAGATTTGGGTTTAGGGGTAGGGGTTAGGGGTTGGGGTTAGGTTTAGATTTGGGTTTAGGTTTAGATTTGGGGTTAGGTTTAGATTTGGGGTTAGGGTTTGGGGTTAGGTTTAGATTTGGGGTTATGTGTTGCGGTTAGGGGTTGGGGTTAGGGTTTGGGGTTAGGTTTAGATTTGGCGTTAGGTTTAGATTTGGGTTTAGGGGTTGGGGTTAGGTTTAGATTTGGGGTTAGGGATTGGGGTTAGGGGTTGGGGTTAGGTTTAGATTTGGGGTTAGGGGTTGGGGTTAGGGGTTGGCGTTAGGGGTTGGGGTTAGGTTTAGATTTGGGGTTAGGTTTAGATTTGGGGTTAGGGGTTGGGGTTAGGTTTAGATTTGGGGTTAAGTTTAGATTTGGAGTTAGGTTTAGATTTGGGGTTAGGGGTTGGGGTTAGGGGTTGGGGTTAGGTTTAGATTTGGGGTTAGGGGTTGGGGTTAGGGGTTGTCGTTAGGGGTTGGGGTTAGGTTTAGATTTGGGGTTAGGTTTAGATTTGGGTTTAGGGGTTGGGGTTAGGTTTATCTTTGGGGTTAGGTTAAGATTTGGGGTTAGGGGTTGAGGTTAGGTTTAGATTTGGGGTTAGGTTTAGATTTGGGTTTAGGGGTTGGGGTTAGGGGTTGGGGTTAGGTTTAGATTTGGGGTTAGGGGTTGGGGTTAGGGGTTGGGGTTAGGTTTAGATTTGGAGTTAGGGTTTGGGGTTTGGTTTAGATTTAGGGTTAGGGGTTGGGGTTAGGGGTTGGCGTTAGGGGTTGGGGTTAGGGGTTGGCGTTAGGGGTTGGGGTTAGGTTTAGATTTGGGGTTAGGTTTAGATTTGGGGTTAGGGGTTGGGGTTAGGTTTAGATTTGGGGTTAAGTTTAGATTTGGAGTTAGGTTTAGATCTGGGGTTAGGGGTTGGAGTTAGGTTTAGATTTGGGGTTAGGGGTTGGGTTTAGGTTTAGATTTGGGTTTAGGGGTTGGGGTTAGGTTTAGATTTGGAGTTAGGGTTTGGGGTTTGGTTTAGATTTAGGGTTAGGGGTTGGGGTTAGGGGTTGGCGTTAGGGGTTGGGGTTAGGGGTTGGCGTTAGGGGTTGGGGTTAGGTTTAGATTTGGGGTTAGGTTTAGATTTGGGGTTAGGGGTTGGGGTTAGGTTTAGATTTGGGGTTAAGTTTAGATTTGGAGTTAGGTTTAGATCTGGGGTTAGGGGTTGGAGTTAGGTTTAGATTTGGGGTTAGGGGTTGGGTTTAGGTTTAGATTTGGGTTTAGGGGTTGGGGTTAGGTTTAGATTTGGGGTTAGGTTTAGATTTGGGGTTTAGATTTGGGGTTAGGTTTAGATTTGGGGTTAGTGTTATATTTGGGGTTTAGATTTCGGGTTAGGCTTAGATTTGGGGTTAGCTTTAGATTTGGGGTTAGGGGTTGGGGTTAGGTTTAGATTTGGGGTTAGGTTTAGATTTGGTGTTAGGCGTTGAGATTAGGTTTATATTTGGGGTTAGGTTTAGATTTGCGGTTAGGGGTTGGGGTTAGGTTTAGATTTGGGGTTAGGTTTAGATTTGGGGTTAGGGGTTGGGGTTAGGTTTATCTTTGGGGTTAGGTTAAGATTTGGGGTTAGGGGTTGAGGTTAGGTTTAGATTTGGGGTTAGGTTTAGATTTGGGGTTAGGGGTTGGGGTTAGGGGTTGGGGTTAGGTTTAGATTTGCGGTTAGGGGTTGGGGTTAGGGTTTGGGGTTAGGTTTAGATTTCGGGTTAGGGGTTGGGGTTAGGGGTTGGGGTTAGGTTTAGATTTGGGGTTAGGGGTTGGGGTTAGGTTTAGATTTGGGGTTAGGTTAAGATTTGGGGTTAGGGGTTGAGGTTAGGTTTAGATTTGGGGTTAAGTTTAGATTTGGGGTTAGGGGTTGAGGTTAGGTTTAGATTTGATGTTAGGTTTAGATTTGGGGTTAGGGGTTGGGGTTAGGGGTTGGGGTTAGGTTTAGATTTGGGGTTAGGGGTTGGGGTTAGGGGTTGGGGTTAGGTTTAGATTTGGGGTTAGGGGTTGGGGTTAGGGGTTGGGGTTAGGTTTAGATTTGGGGTTAGCGGCTGGGGTTAGCGGTTGGTGTTAGGTTTAGATTTGGGGTTAGGGGTTTGGGTTAGGTTTAGATTTGGGCTTAGGTTTAGATTTGGGGTTTAGATTTGGGGTATAGGTTTAGATTTGGGTTTAGGGGTTGGGGTTAGGGGTTGGGGTTAGGTTTAGATTTGGGTTTAGGTTTAGATTTGGGGTTAGGTTTAGATTTGGGGTTAGTGTTTGGGGTTAGGTTTAGATTTGGGGTTATGTGTTGCGGTTAGGGGTTGGGGTTAGGGTTTGGGGTTAGGTTTAGATTTGGCGTTAGGTTTAGATTTGGGTTTAGGGGTTGGGGTTAGGTTTAGATTTGGGGTTAGGGATTGGGGTTAGGGGTTGGGGTTAGGTTTAGATTTGGGGTTAGGGGTTGGGGTTAGGGGTTGGCGTTAGGGGTTGGGGTTAGGTTTAGATTTGGGGTTAGGTTTAGATTTGGGGTTAGGGGTTGGGGTTAGGTTTAGATTTGGGGTTAAGTTTAGATTTGGAGTTAGGTTTAGATTTGGGGTTAGGGGTTGGGGTTAGGGGTTGGGGTTAGGTTTAGATTTGGGGTTTAGATTTGGGGTTAGTGTTAGATTTGGGGTTAGTGTTAGATTAGGGGTTTAGATTTCGGGTTAGGCTTAGACTTGGGGTTAGGTTTAGATTTGGGTTTAGGGGTTGGGGTTAGGTTTAGATTTGGGGTTAGGTTTAGATTTGGTGTTAGGGGTTGAGATTAGGTTTATATTTGGGGTTAGGTTTAGATTTGGGGTTAGGGGTTGGGGTTAGGTTTATATTTGGGGTTAGGTTTAGATTTGGGTTTAGGGGTTGGGGTTAGGTTTATCTTTGGGGTTAGGTTAAGATTTGGGGTTAGGGGTTGAGGTTAGGTTTAGATTTGGGGTTAGGTTTAGATTTGGGGTTAGGGGTTGGGGTTAGGGGTTGGGGTTAGGTTTAGATTTGGGGTTAGGGGTTGGGGTTAGGGTTTGGGGTTAGGTTTAGATTTCGGGTTAGGGGTTGGGGTTAGGGGTTGGGGTTAGGTTTAGATTTGGGGTTAGGGGTTGGGGTTAGGTTTAGATTTGGGGTTAGGTTAAGATTTGGGGTTAGGGGTTGAGGTTAGGTTTAGATTTGGGGTTAGGTTTAGATTTGGGTTAGGGGTTGAGGTTAGGTTTAGATTTGGGGTTAGGTTTAGATTTGGGGTTAGGGGTTGGGGTTAGGTTTAGATTTCGGGTTAGGGGTTGGGGTTAGGGGTTGGGGTTAGGTTTAGATTTGGGGTTAGGGGTTGGGGTTAGGGGTTGGGGTTAGGTTTAGATTTGGGGTTAGCGGCTGGGGTTAGCGGTTGGTGTTAGGTTTAGATTTGGGGTTAGGGGTTGGGGTTAGGGGTTGGGGTTAGGTATAGATTTGGGGTTAGGGGTTGGGGTTCGGTTTAGATTTGGGGTTAGGTTTAGATTTGGGGTTAGGGGTTGGGGTTAGGTTTAGATTTGGCTTTAGGTTTAGATTTGGGGTTAGGTTTAGATTTGGGGTTAGGGTTTGGGGTTAGGTTTAGATTTGGGGTTAGGTTTAGATTTGGTGTTAGGGGTTGGGGTTAGGTTTAGATTTGGGGTTAGCTTTAGATTTGGGGTTAGGGGTTGGGGTTAGGTTTAGATTTGGGGTTAGGTTTAGATTTGGTGTTAGGGGTTGGGGTTAGGTTTAGATTTGGGTTTAGGTTTAGATTTGGGGTTAGGTTTAGATTTGGGGTTAGGGTTTGGGGTTAGGTTTAGATTTGGGGTTAGGGGTTGTGGTTAGGGGTTTTGGGTTAGGGTTTGGGGTTAGGTTTAGATTTGGCGTTAGGTTTAGATTTGGGGTTAGGGGTTGGGGTTAGGTTTAGATTTGGGGTTAAGGGTTGGGGTTAGGGGTTGGGGTTAGGTTTAGATTTGGGGTTAGGGGTTGAGGTTAGGGGTTGGCGTTAGGGGTTGGTGTTAGGTTTAGATTTGGGGTTAGGTTTAGATTTGGGGTTAGGGGTTGGGGTTAGGTTTAGATTTGGGGTTAGGTTTAGATTTGGGTTTAGGGGTTGGGGTTAGGTTTATCTTTGGGGTTAGGTTAAGATTTGGGGTTAGGGGTTGAGGTTAGGTTTAGATTTGGGGTTAGGTTTAGATTTGGGGTTAGGGGTTGGGGTTAGGGGTTGGGGTTAGGTTTAGATTTGGGGTTAGGGGTTGGGGTTAGGGGTTGGCGTTAGGGGTTGGGGTTAGGTTTAGATTTTGGGTTAGGTTTAGATTTGGGGTTAGGGGTTGGGTTTAGGTTTAGATTTGGGGTTAGGTTTAGATTTGGGTTTAGGGGTTGGGGTTAGGTTTATCTTTGGGGTTAGGTTAAGATTTGGGGTTAGGGGTTGAGGTTAGGTTTAGATTTGGGGTTAGGTTTAGATTTGGGGTTAGGGGTTGGGGTTAGGGGTTGGGGTTAGGTTTGGATTTGGGGTTAGGGGTTGGGTTTAGGGATTGGGGTTAGGTTTAGATTTGGAGTTAGGGTTTGGGGTTTGGTTTAGATTTAGGGTTAGGGGTTGGGGTTAGGGGTTGGCGTTAGGGTTTGGGGTTAGGTTTAGATTTGGGGTTAGGTTTAGATTTGGGGTTAGAGGTTGGGGTTAGGTTTAGATTTGGGGTTAAGTTTAGATTTGGAGTTAGGTTTAGATCTGGGGTTAGGGGTTGGAGTTAGGTTTAGATTTGGGGTTAGGGGTTGGGTTTAGGTTTAGATTTGGGTTTAGGGGTTGGGGTTAGGTTTAGATTTGGGGTTAGGATTAGATTTGGGGTTTAGATTTGGGGTTAGGTTTAGATTTGGGGTTAGTGTTAGATTTGGGGTTTAGATTTCGGGTTAGGCTTAGATTTGGGGTTAGGTTTAGATTTGGGTTTAGGGGTTGGGGTTAGGTTTAGATTTGGGGTTAGGTTTAGATTTGGGTTTAGGGGTTGAGATTAGGTTTATATTTGGGGTTAGGTTTAGATTTGGGGTTAGGGGTTGGGGTTAGGTTTATATTTGGGGTTAGGTTTAGATTTGGGTTTAGGGGTTGGGGTTAGGTTTATCTTTGGGGTTAGGTTAAGATTTGGGGTTAGGGGTTGAGGTTAGGTTTAGATTTGGGGTTAGGTTTAGATTTGGGGTTAGGGGTTGGGGTTAGGGGTTGGGGTTAGGTTTAGATTTGGGGTTAGGGGTTGGGGTTAGGGTTTGGGGTTAGGTTTAGATTTCGGGTTAGGGGTTGGGGTTAGGGGTTGGGGTTAGGTTTAGATTTGGGGTTAGGGGTTGGGGTTAGGTTTAGATTTGGGGTTAGGTTAAGATTTGGGGTTAGGGGTTGAGGTTAGGTTTAGATTTGGGGTTAGGTTTAGATTTGGGTTAGGGGTTGAGGTTAGGTTTAGATTTGGGGTTAGGTTTAGATTTGGGGTTAGGGGTTGGGGTTAGGTTTAGATTTGGGGTTAGGGGTTGGGGTTAGGGGTTGGGGTTAGGTTTAGATTTGGGGTTAGGGGTTGGGGTTAGGGGTTGGGGTTAGGTTTAGATTTGGGGTTAGCGGCTGGGGTTAGCGGTTGGTGTTAGGTTTAGATTTGGGGTTAGGGGTTGGGGTTAGGGGTTGGGGTTAGGTATAGATTTGGGGTTAGGGGTTGGGGTTCGGTTTAGATTTGGGGTTAGGTTTAGATTTGGGGTTAGGGGTTGGGGTTAGGTTTAGATTTGGGTTTAGGTTTAGATTTGGGGTTAGGTTTAGATTTGGGGTTAGGGTTTGGGGTTAGGTTTAGATTTGGGGTTAGGTTTAGATTTGGTGTTAGGGGTTGGGGTTAGGTTTAGATTTGGGGTTAGCTTTAGATTTGGGGTTAGGGGTTGGGGTTAGGTTTAGATTTGGGGTTAGGTTTAGATTTGGGGTTAGGGGTTGGGGTTAGGTTTAGATTTGGGTTTAGGTTTAGATTTGGGGTTAGGTTTAGATTTGGGGTTAGGGTTTGGGGTTAGGTTCAGATTTGGGGTTAGGGGTTGTGGTTAGGGGTTTTGGGTTAGGGTTTGGGGTTAGGTTTAGATTTGGCGTTAGGTTTAGATTTGGGGTTAGGGGTTGGGGTTAGGTTTAGATTTGGGGTTAAGGGTTGGGGTTAGGGGTTGGGGTTAGGTTTAGATTTGGGGTTAGGGGTTGGGGTTAGGGGTTGGCGTTAGGGGTTGGTGTTAGGTTTAGATTTGGGGTTAGGTTTAGATTTGGGGTTAGGGGTTGGGGTTAGGTTTAGATTTGGGGTTAGGTTTAGATTTGGGTTTAGGGGTTGGGGTTAGGTTTATCTTTGGGGTTAGGTTAAGATTTGGGGTTAGGGGTTGAGGTTAGGTTTAGATTTGGGGTTAGGTTTAGATTTGGGGTTAGGGGTTGGGGTTAGGGGTTGGGGTTAGGTTTAGATTTGGGGTTAGGGGTTGGGGTTAGGGGTTGGCGTTAGGGGTTGGGGTTAGGTTTAGATTTGGGGTTAGGTTTAGATTTGGGGTTAGGGGTTGGGTTTAGGTTTAGATTTGGGGTTAGGTTTAGATTTGGGTTTAGGGGTTGGGGTTAGGTTTATCTTTGGGGTTAGGTTAAGATTTGGGGTTAGGGGTTGAGGTTAGGTTTAGATTTGGGGTTAGGTTTAGATTTGGGGTTAGGGGTTGGGGTTAGGGGTTGGGGTTAGGTTTGGATTTGGGGTTAGGGGTTGGGTTTAGGGATTGGGGTTAGGTTTAGATTTGGAGTTAGGGTTTGGGGTTTGGTTTAGATTTAGGGTTAGGGGTTGGGGTTAGGGGTTGGCGTTAGGGTTTGGGGTTAGGTTTAGATTTGGGGTTAGGTTTAGATTTGGGGTTAGAGGTTGGGGTTAGGTTTAGATTTGGGGTTAAGTTTAGATTTGGAGTTAGGTTTAGATCTGGGGTTAGGGGTTGGAGTTAGGTTTAGATTTGGGGTTAGGGGTTGGGTTTAGGTTTAGATTTGGGTTTAGGGGTTGGGGTTAGGTTTAGATTTGGGGTTAGGATTAGATTTGGGGTTTAGATTTGGGGTTAGGTTTAGATTTGGGGTTAGTGTTAGATTTGGGGTTTAGATTTCGGGTTAGGCTTAGATTTGGGGTTAGGTTTAGATTTGGGTTTAGGGGTTGGGGTTAGGTTTAGATTTGGGGTTAGGTTTAGATTTGGGTTTAGGGGTTGAGATTAGGTTTATATTTGGGGTTAGGTTTAGATTTGGGGTTAGGGGTTGGGGTTAGGTTTAGATTTGGGGTTAGGTTTAGATTTGGGTTTAGGGGTTGGGGTTAGGTTTATCTTTGGGGTTAGGTTAAGATTTGGGGTTAGGGGTTGAGGTTAGGTTTAGATTTGGGGTTAGGTTTAGATTTGGGGTTAGGGGTTGGGGTTAGGGGTTGGGGTTAGGTTTAGATTTGGGGTTAGGCGTTGGGGTTAGGGTTTGGGGTTAGGTTTAGATTTCGGGTTAGGGGTTGGGGTTAGGGGTTGGGGTTAGGTTTAGATTTGGGGTTAGGGGTTGGGGTTAGGTTTAGATTTGGGGTTAGGTTAAGATTTGGGGTTAGGGGTTGAGGTTAGGTTTAGATTTGGGGTTAGGTTTAGATTTGGGGTTAGGGGTTGAGGTTAGGTTTAGATTTGGGGTTAGGTTTAGATTTGGGGTTAGGGGTTGGGGTTAAAGGTTGGGGTTAGGTTTAGATTTGGGGTTAGGGGTTGGGGTTAGGGGTTGGGGTTAGGTTTAGATTTGGGGTTAGGGGTTGGGGTTAGGGGTTGGGGTTAGGTTTAGATTTGGGGTTAGCGGCTGGGGTTAGCGGTTGGTGTTAGGTTTAGATTTGGGGTTAGGGGTTGGGTTTAGGTTTAGATTTGGGGTTAGGTTTAGATTTGGGGTTTAGATTTGGGGTATAGTTTTAGATTTGGGTTTAGGGGTTGGGGTTAGGGGTTGGGGTTAGGTTTAGATTTGGGGTTAGGGGTTGGGGTTCGGTTTAGATTTGGGGTTAGGTTTAGATTTAGGGTAGGGGTTGGGGTTAGGTTTAGATTTGGGGTTAGGTTTAGATTTGGGGTTAGGGGTTGGGGTTAGGTTTAGATTTGGGGTTAGGGGTTGGGGTTAGGGGTTGGGGTTAGGTTTAGATTTGGGGTTAGGGGTTGGGGTTAGGGGTTGGCGTTAGGGGTTGGGGTTAGGTTTAGATTTGGGGTTAGGTTTAGATTTGGGGTTAGGGGTTGGGGTTAGGTTTAGATTTGGGGTTAAGTTTAGATTTGGAGTTAGGTTTAGATTTGGGGTTAGGGTTTGGGGTTAGGGGTTGGGGTTAGGTTTAGATTTGGGGTTAGGGGTTGGGGTTAGGGGTTGGTGTTAGGGGTTGGGGTTAGGTTTAGATTTGGGGTTAGGTTTAGATTTGGGGTTAGGGTTTGGGGTTAGGTTTAGATTTGGGGTTAGGTTTAGATTTGGGTTTAGGGGTTGGGGTTAGGTTTAGATTTGGGGTTAGGTTTAGATTTGGGGTTAGGGGTTGGGGTTAGGGGTTGGGGTTAGGTTTAGATTTGGGGTTAGGGGTTGGGTTTAGGGGTTGGGGTTAGGTTTAGATTTGGAGTTAGGGTTTGGTGTTTGGTTTAGATTTAGGGTTAGGGGTTGGGGCTAGTGGTTGGCGTTAGGGTTTGGGGTTAGGGTTTGGCGTTAGGGGTTGGGGTTAGGTTTAGATTTGGGGTTAGGTTTAGATTTGGGGTTAGGGGTTGGGGTTAGGTTTAGATTTGGGGTTAAGTTTAGATTTGGAGTTAGGTTTAGATCTGGGGTTAGGGGTTGGAGTTAGGTTTAGATTTGCGGTTAGGGGTTGGGTTTAGGTTTAGATTTGGGGTTAGGGGTTGGGGTTAGGGGTTGGGGTTAGGTTTAGATTTGGGGTTAGGGGTTGGGGTTAGGGTTTGGGGTTAGGTTTAGATTTCGGGTATAGGGGTTGGGGTTAGGGGTTGGGGTTAGGTTTAGATTTGGGGTTAGGGGTTGGGGTTAGGTTTAGATTTGGGGTTAGGTTAAGATTTGGGATTAGGGGTTGAGGTTAGGTTTAGATTTGGGGTTAGGTTTAGATTTGGGGTTAGGGGTTGAGGTTAGGTTTAGATTTGGGGTTAGGTTTAGATTTGGGGTTAGGGGTTGGGGTTAGGCGTTGGGGTTAGGTTTAGATTTGGGGTTAGGGGTTGGGGTTAGGGGTTGGGGTTAGGTTTAGATTTGGGGTTAGGGGTTGGGGTTAGGGGTTGGGGTTAGGTTTAGATTTGGGGTTAGCGGCTGGGGTTAGCGGTTGGTGTTAGGTTTAGATTTGGGGTTAGGGGTTGGGGTTAGGTTTAGATTTGGGGTTAGGTTTAGATTTGGGGTTTAGATTTGGGGTATAGGTTTAGATTTGGGTTTAGGGGTTGGGGTTAGGGGTTGGGGTTAGGTTTAGATTTGGGGTTAGGGGTTGGGGTTCGGTTTAGATTTGGGGTTAGGTTTAGATTTAGGGTAGGGGTTGGGGTTAGGTTTAGATTTGGGGTTAGGTTTAGATTTGGGGTTAGGGGTTGGGGTTAGGTTTAGATTTGGGGTTAGGTTTAGATTTGGGGCTAGTGGTTGGGGTTAGATTTATATTTGGGGTTAGGTTAAGATTTGGAGTTAGGGGTTGGGGTTAGGTTTAGATTTGGGGTTAGGTTTAGATTTGGTGTTAGGGGTTGGGGTTAGGTTTAGATTTGGGTTTAGGTTTAGATTTGGGGTTAGGTTTAGATTTGGGGTTAGGGTTTGGGGTTAGGTTTAGATTTGGGGTTAGGGGTTGCGGTTAGGGGTTGGGGTTAGGGTTTGGGGTTAGGTTTAGATTTGGCGTTAGGTTTAGATTTGGGGTTACGGGTTGGGGTTAGGTTTAGATTTGGGGTTAGGGGTTGGGGTTAGGGGTTGGGGTTAGGTTTAGATTTGGGGTTAGGGGTTGGGGTTAGGGGTTGGCGTTAGGGGTTGGGGTTAGGTTTAGATTTGGGGTTAGGTTTAGATTTGGGGTTAGGGGTTGGGGTTAGGTTTAGATTTGGGGTTAAGTTTAGATTTGGAGTTAGGTTTAGATTTGGGGTTAGGGGTTGGAGTTAGGTTTAGATTTGGGGTTAGGGGTTGGGTTTAGGTTTAGATTTGGGTTTAGGGGTTGGGGTTAGGTTTAGATTTGGGGTTTAGATTTGGGGTTAGGTTAAGATTTGGGATTAGTGTTAGATTTGGGGTTTAGATTTAGGGTTAGGCTTAGATTTGGGGTTAGGTTTAGATTTGGGTTTAGGGGTTGGGGTTAGGTTTAGATTTCGTGTTAGGTTTAGATTTTGTGTTAGGAGTTGAGGTTAGGTTTAGATTTGGGGTTAAGTTTAGATTTGGAGTTAGGTTTAGATCTGGGGTTAGGGGTTGGAGTTAGGTTTAGATTTGCGGTTAGGGGTTGGGTTTAGGTTTAGATTTGGGGTTAGGGGTTGGGGTTAGGGGTTGGGGTTAGGTTTAGATTTGGGGTTAGGGGTTGGGGTTAGGGTTTGGGGTTAGGTTTAGATTTCGGGTTAGGGGTTGGGGTTAGGGGTTGGGGTTAGGTTTAGATTTGGGGTTAGGGGTTGGGGTTATGTTTAGATTTGGGGTTAGGTTAAGATTTGGGATTAGGGGTTGAGGTTAGGTTTAGATTTGGGGTTAGGTTTAGATTTGGGGTTAGGGGTTGAGGTTAGGTTTAGATTTGGGGTTAGGTTTAGATTTGGGGTTAGGGGTTGGGGTTAGGCGTTGGGGTTAGGTTTAGATTTGGGGTTAGGGGTTGGGGTTAGGGGTTGGGGTTAGGTTTAGATTTGGGGTTAGGGGTTGGGGTTAGGGGTTGGGGTTAGGTTTAGATTTGGGGTTAGCGGCTGGGGTTAGCGGTTGGTGTTAGGTTTAGATTTCGGGTTAGGGGTTGGGGTTAGGTTTAGATTTGGGGTTAGGTTTAGATTTGGGGTTTAGATTTGGGGTATAGGTTTAGATCTGGGTTTAGGGGTTGGGGTTAGGGGTTGGGGTTAGGTTTAGATTTGGGGTTAGGGGTTGGGGTTCGGTTTAGATTTGGGGTTAGGTTTAGATTTAGGGTAGGGGTTGGGGTTAGGTTTAGATTTGGGGTTAGGTTTAGATTTGGGGTTAGGGGTTGGGGTTAGGTTTAGATTTGGGGTTAGGTTTAGATTTGGGGCTAGTGGTTGGGGTTAGATTTATATTTGGGGTTAGGTTAAGATTTGGAGTTAGGGGTTGGGGTTAGGTTTAGATTTGGGGTTAGGTTTAGATTTGGTGTTAGGGGTTGGGGTTAGGTTTAGATTTGGGTTTAGGTTTAGATTTGGGGTTAGGTTTAGATTTGGGGTTAGGGTTTGGGGTTAGGTTTAGATTTGGGGTTAGGGGTTACGGTTAGGGGTTGGGGTTAGGGTTTGGGGTTAGGTTTAGATTTGGCGTTAGGTTTAGATTTGGGGTTACGGGTTGGGGTTAGGTTTAGATTTGGGGTTAGGGGTTGGGGTTAGGGGTTGGGGTTAGGTTTAGATTTGGGGTTAGGGGTTGGGGTTAGGGGTTGGCGTTAGGGGTTGGGGTTAGGTTTAGATTTGGGGTTAGGTTTAGATTTGGGGTTAGGGGTTGGGGTTAGGTTTAGATTTGGGGTTAAGTTTAGATTTGGAGTTAGGTTTAGATTTGGGGTTAGGGGTTGGAGTTAGGTTTAGATTTGGGGTTAGGGGTTGGGTTTAGGTTTAGATTTGGGTTTAGGGGTTGGGGTTAGGTTTAGATTTGGGGTTTAGATTTGGGGTTAGGTTAAGATTTGGGATTAGTGTTAGATTTGGGGTTTAGATTTAGGGTTAGGCTTAGATTTGGGGTTAGGTTTAGATTTGGGTTTAGGGGTTGGGGTTAGGTTTAGATTTCGTGTTAGGTTTAGATTTTGTGTTAGGAGTTGAGGTTAGGTTTAGATTTGGGGTTAGGTTTAGATTTGGGGTTAGGGTGAGATTTGGGGTTAGGGGTTGAGGTTAGGTTTAGATTTGGGGTTAGGTTTAGATTTGGGGTTAGGGGTTGGGGTTAGATTTATATTTGTGGTTAGGTTAAGATTTGGGGTTAGGGGTTGGGGTTAGGTTTAGATTTGGGGTTAGGGGTTGGGGTTAGGGTTTGGGCTTAGGTTTAGATTTGGGGTTAGGGCTTGGGGTTACGTTTAGATTTGGGGTTAGGGGTTGCGGTTCGGTTTAAATTTGGGGTTAGGTTTAGATTTAGGGTTAGGGGTTGGGGTTAGGTTTAGATTTGGGGTTAGGTTTAGTTTTGGGGTTCGGGGTTGGGGTTAGGTTTAGATTTGGGGTTAGGTTTAGATTTGGTGTTAGGGGTTGGGGTTAGGTTTAGATTTGGGTTTAGGTTTAGATTTGGGGTTAGGTTTAGATTTGGGGTTAGGGTTTGGGGTTAGGTTTAGAATTGGCGTTAGGTTTAGATTTGGGTTTAGGGGTTGGGGTTAGGTTTAGATTTGGGGTTAGGGGTTGGGGTTAGGGGTTGGGGTTAGGAATTGGGGTTAGGTTTAGATTTGGGGTTAGTGGTTGGCGTTAGGGGTTGGGGTTAGGTTTAGATTTGGGGTTAGGGGTTGGGGTTAGGGGTTGGCGTTAGGGGTTGGGGTTAGGTTTAGATTTGGGGTTAGGCTTAGATTTGGGGTTAGGGGTTGGGGTTAGGTTTAGATTTGGGGTTTAGTTTAGATTTGGAGTTAGGTTTAGATTAGGGGTTAGGGGTTGGAGTTAGGTTTAGATTTGGGGTTAGGGGTTGGGTTTAGGTTTAGATTTGAGTTTAGGGGTTGGGGTTAGGGGTTGGGGTTAGGTTTAGATTTGGGGTTTAGATTTGGGGTTAGGTTTAGATTTGGGGTTAGTGTTAGATTTGGGGTTTAGATTTAGGGTTAGGCTTAGATTTGGGGTTAGGTTTAGATTTGGGTTTAGGGTTTGGGTTAGGTTTAGATTTGGTGTTAGGTTTAGATTTTGTGTTAGGGGTTGAGGTTAGGTTTAGATTTGGGGTTAGGTTTAGATTTGGGTTTAGGGGTTGGGGTTAGTTTTAGATTTGGGGTTAGGTTAAGATTTGGGTTTAGGGGTTTGTGTTAGGTTTATGTTTGGGGTTAGGTTAAGATTTGGGGTTAGGGGTGGAGGTTAGGTTTATATTTGGGGTTATGTTGAGATTTGGGGTTAGGGGTTGAGGTTAGGTTTAGATTTGGGGTTAGGTTTAGATTTGGGGTTAGGGGTTGGGGTTAGGTTTAGATTTGGGGTTAGGTTTAGATTTGGGGTTAGGGGTTGGGGTTAGGTTTAGATTTGGGTTTAGGTTTAGATTTGGGGTAAGGTTTAGATTTCGGGTTAGGGGTTAAGTTTAGGTTTAGATTTGGGGTTAGGTTTAGAATTGGGGTTAGGTTTAGGTTTAGGGTTAGGTTTAGATTTGGGGTTAGGGGTTGGGGTTAGGGGTTGGGGTTATTTTTAGATTTGGGGTTAGGGGTTGGGGTTAGGAATTGGGGTTAGGTTTAGATTTGGGATTAGTGGTTGGGGTTAGGGGTTGGGGTTAGGTTTAGATTTGGGGTTAGGGGTTGGAGTTAGGGGTTGGCATTAGGGGATGGGGTTAGGTTTAGATTTGGGGTTAGGTTTAGATTTGGGGTTAGGGGTTGGGGTTAGGTTTAGATTTGGGGTTAGGTTTAGATTTGGGGTTAGGTTTAGATTTGGGATTAGGTGTTGGGGTTAGGGGTTGGGGTTAGGGTTTGGGGTTAGGGGTTGGGGTTAGGTTTTGATTTGGGGTTAGATTTCGATTTGGGGTTAGGGGTTGGGGTTAGGTTTATATTTGTGGTTAGGTTTAGATTTAGGGTTAGGTTTAGATTTGGGATTAGGTGTTGGGGTTAGGGGATGGGGTTAGGGGTTGGGGTTAGGTTTAGATTTGGGGTTAGGGGTTGGGGTTAGGGGTTGGGGTTAGGGGTTGGGTTTAGGTTTAGATTTGGGGTTAGGTTTAGATTTAGGGTTAGGGGTTGGGATAAGGTTTAGATTTGGGTTTAGGTTTAGGTTTGGGTTTAGGGGTTGGGGTTAGGTTTAGATTTGGGGTTAGGTTTAGATTTGGGGTTAGGGGTTGAGGTTAGGTTTAGATTTGGGTTTAGGTGTTGGGGTTAGGTTTAGATTTGGGGTTAGGTTTATGTTTGGGGTTAGGGGTTGGAGTTAGGTTTAGATTTGGGGTTAGGTTTAGATTTGGGGTTAGGTTTAGATTTATGGTTAGGTTTAGATTTAGGGTTAGGTGTTGGGGTTAGGTTTAGATTTGGGGTTAGGTTTAGATTTGGGGTTAGGGGTTGGGGTTAGGTTTAGATTTGGGGTTAGGGGTTGGGGTTAGGGGTTGGGGTTAGGGTTTGGGGTTAGGGGTTTAGATTTGGGGTTAGGTTTAGATTTGGGGTTAGGGGTTGGGGTTAGGTTTAGATTTGGGGTTAGGGGTTGGGGTTAGGGGTTGGGGTTAGGTTTAGATTTGGGGTTAGGGGTTGGGGTTAGGGGTTGGCGTTAGGGGTTGGGGTTAGGTTTAGATTTGGGGTTAGGTTTAGATTTGGGGTTAGGGGTTGGGGTTAGGTTTAGATTTGGGGTTAAGTTTAGATTTGGAGTTAGGTTTAGATTTGGGGTTAGGGGTTGGGGTTAGGGGTTGGGGTTAGGTTTAGATTTGGGGTTAGGGGTTGGGGTTAGGGGTTGGCGTTAGGGGTTGGGGTTAGGTTTAGATTTGGGGTTAGGTTTAGATTTGGGGTTAGGGGTTGGGGTTAGGTTTAGATTTGGGGTTAGGTTTAGATTTGGGTTTAGGGGTTGGGGTTAGGTTTATCTTTGGGGTTAGGTTAAGATTTGGGGTTAGGGGTTGAGGTTAGGTTTAGATTTGGGGTTAGGTTTAGATTTGGGGTTAGGGGTTGGGGTTAGGGGTTGGGGTTAGGTTTAGATTTGGGTTTAGGGGTTGGGGTTAGGGGTTGGGGTTAGGTTTAGATTTGGAGTTAGGGTTTGGGGTTTGGTTTAGATTTAGGGTTAGGGGTTGGGGTTAGGGGTTGGCGTTAGGGTTTGGGGTTAGGGGTTGGCGTTAGGGGTTGGGGTTAGGTTTAGATTTGGGGTTAGGTTTAGATTTGGGGTTAGGGGTTGTGGTTAGGTTTAGATTTGGGGTTAAGTTTAGATTTGGAGTTAGGTTTAGATCTGGGGTTAGGGGTTGGAGTTAGGTTTAGATTTGGGGTTAGGGGTTGGGTTTAGGTTTAGATTTGGGTTTAGGGGTTGGGGTTAGGTTTAGATTTGGGGTTAGGTTTAGATTTGGGGTTTAGATTTGGGGTTAGGTTTAGATTTGGGGTTAGTGTTAGATTTGGGGTTTAGATTTCGGGTTAGGCTTAGATTTGGGGTTAGGTTCAGATTTGGGTTTAGGGGTTGGGGTTAGGTTTAGATTTGGGGTTAGGTTTAGATTTGGTGTTAGGGGTTGAGATTAGGTTTATATTTGGGGTTAGGTTTAGATTTGCGGTTAGGGGTTGGGGTTAGGTTTAGATTTGGGGTTAGGTTTACATTTGGGTTTTAGATTTGGGGTATAGGTTTAGATTTGGGTTTAGGGGTTGGGGTTAGGGGTTGGGGTTAGGTTTAGATTTGGGGTTAGGGGTTGGGGTTCGGTTTAGATTTGGGGTTAGGTTTAGATTTAGGGTAGGGGTTGGGGTTAGGTTTAGATTTGGGGTTAGGTTTAGATTTGGGGTTAGGGGTTGGGGTTAGGTTTAGATTTGGGGTTAGGTTTAGATTTGGGGCTAGTGGTTGGGGTTAGATTTATATTTGGGGTTAGGTTAAGATTTGGAGTTAGGGGTTGGGGTTAGGTTTAGATTTGGGGTTAGGTTTAGATTTGGTGTTAGGGGTTGGGGTTAGGTTTAGATTTGGGTTTAGGTTTAGATTTGGGGTTAGGTTTAGATTTGGGGTTAGGTTTGGGGTTAGGTTTAGATTTGGGGTTAGGGGTTGCGGTTAGGGGTTGGGGTTAGGGTTTGGGGTTAGGTTTAGATTTGGCGTTAGGTTTAGATTTGGGGTTAGGGGTTGGGGTTAGATTTAGATTTGGGGTTAGGGGTTGGGGTTAGGTTTAGATTTGGGGTTAAGTTTAGATTTGGAGTTAGGTTGAGATTTGGGGTTAGGGGTTGGGGTTAGGGGTTGGGGTTAGGTTTAGATTTGGGGTTAGGGGTTGGGGTTAGGGGTTGTCGTTAGGGGTTGGGGTTAGGTTTAGATTTGGGGTTAGGTTTAGATTTGGGTTTAGGGGTTGGGGTTAGGTTTAGATTTGGGGTTAGGTTTAGATTTGGGTTTAGGGGTTGGGGTTAGGTTTATCTTTGGGGTTAGGTTAAGATTTGGGGTTAGGGGTTGAGGTTAGGTTTAGATTTGGGGTTAGGTTTAGATTTGGGGTTAGGGGTTGGGGTTAGGGGTTGGGGTTAGATTTAGATTTGGGGTTAGGGGTTGGGGTTAGGGGTTGGGGTTAGGTTTAGATTTGGAGTTAGGGTTTGGGGTTTGGTTTAGATTTAGGGTTAGGGGTTGGGGTTAGGGGTTGACGTTAGGGGTTGGGGTTAGGGGTTGGCGTTAGGGGTTGGGGTTAGGTTTAGATTTGGGGTTAGGTTTAGATTTGGGGTTAGGGGTTGGGGTTAGGTTTAGATTTGGGGTTAAGTTTAGATTTGGAGTTAGGTTTACATCTGGGGTTAGGGGTTGGAGTTAGGTTTAGATTTGGGGTTAGGGGTTGGGTTTAGGTTTAGATTTGGGTTTAGGGGTTGGGGTTAGGTTTAGATTTGGAGTTAGGGTTTGGGGTTTGGTTTAGATTTAGGGTTAGGGGTTGGGGTTAGGGGTTGGCGTTAGGGGTTGGGGTTAGGGGTTGGCGTTAGGGGTTGGGGTTAGGTTTAGATTTGGGGTTAGGTTTAGATTTGGGGTTAGGGGTTGGGGTTAGGTTTAGATTTGGGGTTAAGTTTAGATTTGGAGTTAGGTTTAGATTTGGGGTTAGGGGTTGGGTTTAGGGGTTGGGGTTAGGTTTAGATTTGGAGTTAGGGTTTGGGGTTTGGTTTAGATTTAGGGTTAGGGGTTGGGGTTAGGTGTTGGCGTTAGGGTTTGGGGTTAGGGGTTGGCGTTAGGGGTTGGGGTTAGGTTTAGATTTGGCGTTAGGTTTAGATTTGGGGTTAGGGGTTGGGGTTAGGTTTAGATTTCGGGTTAAGTTTAGATTTGGAGTTAGGTTTAGATCTGGGGTTAGGGGTTGGAGATAGGTTTAGATTTGGGGTTAGGGGTTGGGTTTAGGTTTAGATTTGGGTTTAGGGGTTGGGGTTAGGTTTAGATTTGGGGTTAGGTTTAGATTTGGGGTTAGGTTTAGATTTGGGGTTAGTGTTAGATTTGGGGTTTAGATTTCGGGTTAGGCTTAGATTTGGGGTTAGGTTTAGATTTGGGTTTAGGGGTTGGGGTTAGGTTTAGATTTGGGGTTAGGTTTAGATTTGGTGTTAGGGGTTGAGATTAGGTTTATATTTGGGGTTAGGTTTAGATTTGGGGTTAGGGGTTGGGGTTAGGTTTAGATTTGGGGTTAGGTTAAGATTTGGGGTTAGGGGTTGAGGTTAGGTTTAGATTTGGGGTTAGGTTTAGATTTGGGGTTAGGGGTTGGGGTTAGGGGTTGGGGTTAGGTTTAGATTTGGGGTTAGGGGTTGGGGTTAGGGTTTGGGGTTAGGTTTAGATTTGGGGTTAGGGGTTGGCGTTAGGGGTTGGGGTTAGGTTTAGATTTGGGGTTAGGGGTTGAGGTTAGGTTTAGATTTGGGGTTAGGTTAAGATTTGGGGTTAGGGGTTGATGTTAGGTTTAGATTTGGGGTTAGGTTTAGATTTGGGGTTAGGGGTTGAGGTTAGGTTTAGATTTGGGGTTAGGTTTAGATTTGGGGTTAGGGGTTGGGGTTAGAGGTTGGGGTAAAGTTTAGATTTGGGGTTAGGGGTTGGGGTTAGGGGTTGGGGTTAGGTTTAGATTTGGGGTTAGCGGTTGCGGTTAGCGGTTGGTGTTAGGTTTAGATTTGGGGTTAGGGGTTGGGGTTAGGTTTAGATTTGGGGTTAGGTTTAGATTTGGGGTTTAGATTTGGGGTATAGGTTTAGATTTGGGTTTAGGGGTTGGGGTTAGGGGTTGGGGTTAGGTTTAGATTTGGGGTTAGGGGTTGAGGTTAGGTTTAGATTTGGGGTTAGGTTTAGATTTAGGGTTAGGGAGTGGGGTTAGGTTTAGATTTGGGGTTAGGTTTAGATTTGGGTTTAGGGGTGGGGTTAGGTTTAGATTTGGGGTTAGGTTTAGATTTGGGGCTAGTGGTTGGGGTTAGATTTATATTTGGGGTTAGGTTAAGATTTGGGGTTAGGGGTTGGGGTTAGGTTTAGATTTGGGGTTTGGTTTAGATTTGGTGTTAGGGGTTGGGGTTAGGTTTAGATTTGGGTTTAGTTTTAGATTTGGGGTTAGGTTTAGATTTGGGGTTAGGGTTTGGGGTTAGGGTTAGATTTGGGGTTAGGGGTTGCGGTTAGGGGTTGGGGTTAGGGTTTGGGGTTAGGTTTAGATTTGGCGTTAGGTTTAGATTTGGGGTTAGGGGTTGGTGTTAGGTTTAGATTTGGGGTTAGGGGTTGGGGTTAGGTTTAGATTTGGGGTTAGGGTTTGGGGTTAGGGGTTTGCGTTAGGGGTTGGGGTTAGGTTTAGATTTGGGGTTAGGTTTAGATTTGGGGTTAGGGGTTGGGGTTAGGTTTAGATTTGGGGTTAAGTTTAGATTTGGAGTTAGGTTTAGATTTGGGTTTAGGGGTTGGGGTTAGGGGTTGGGGTTAGGTTTAGATTTGGGGTTAGGGGTTGGGGTTAGGGGTTGTCGTTAGGGGTTGGGGTTAGGTTTAGATTTGGGGTTAGGTTTAGATTTGGGTTTAGGGGTTGGGGTTAGGTTTATCTTTGGGGTTAGGTTAAGATTTGGGGTTAGGGGTTGAGGTTAGGTTTAGATTTGGGGTTAGGTTTAGATTTGGGGTTAGGGGTTGGGGTTAGGGGTTGGGGTTAGGTTTAGATTTGGGGTTAGGGGTTGGGGTTAGGGGTTGGGGTTAGGTTTAGATTTGGAGTTAGGGTTTGGGGTTTGGTTTAGATTTAGGGTTAGGGGTTGGGGTTAGGGGTTGGCGTTAGGGGTTGGGGTTAGGGGTTGGCGTTAGGGGTTGGGGTTAGGTTTAGATTTGGGGTTAGGTTTAGATTTGGGGTTAGGGGTTGGGGTTAGGTTTAGATTTGGAGTTAGGTTTAGATTTGGGGTTTAGATTTGGGGTTAGGTTTAGATTTGGGGTTAAGTTTAGATTTGGAGTTAGGTTTAGATCTGGGGTTAGGGGTTGGAGTTAGGTTTAGATTTGGGGTTAGGGGTTGGGTTTAGGTTTAGATTTGGGTTTAGGGGTTGGGGTTAGATTTAGATTTGGGGTTAGGTTTAGATTTGGGGTTTAGATTTGGGGTTAGGTTTAGATTTGGGGTTAGTGTTAGATTTGGGGTTTAGATTTCGGGTTAGGCTTAGATTTGGGGTTAGGTTTAGATTTGGGTTTAGGGGTTGGGGTTAGGTTTAGATTTGGGGTTAGGTTTAGATTTGGTGTTAGGGGTTGAGATTAGGTTTATATTTGGGGTTAGGTTTAGATTTGGGGTTAGGGGTTGGGGTTAGGTTTAGATTTGGGGTTAGGTTTAGATTTGGGTTTAGGGGTTGGGGTTAGGTTTATCTTTGGGGTTAGGTTAAGATTTGGGGTTAGGGGTTGAGGTTAGGTTTAGATTTGGGGTTAGGTTTAGATTTGGGGTTAGGGGTTGGGGTTAGGGGTTGGAGTTAGGTTTAGATTTGGGGTTAGGGGTTGGGGTTAGGGTTTGGGGTTAGGTTTAGATTTCGGGTTAGGGGTTGGGGTTAGGGGTTGGGGTTAGGTTTAGATTTGGGGTTAGGGGTTGGGGTTAGGTTTAGATTTGGGGTTAGGTTAACATTTGGGGTTAGGGGTTGAGGTTAGGTTTAGATTTGGGGTTAGGTTTAGATTTGGGTTAGGGGTTGAGGTTAGGTTTAGATTTGGGGTTAGGTTTAGATTTGGGGTTAGGGGTTGGGGTTAGGTTTAGATTTGGGGTTAGGGGTTGGGGTTAGGGGTTGGGGTTAGGTTTAGATTTGGGGTTAGGGGTTGGGGTTAGGGGTTGGGGTTAGGTTTAGATTTGGGGTTAGCGGCTGGGGTTAGCGGTTGGTGTTAGGTTTAGATTTGGGGTTAGGGGTTGGGGTTAGGGGTTGGGGTTAGGTTTAGATTTGGGGTTAGGGGTTGGGGTTCGGTTTAGATTTGGGGTTAGGTTTAGATTTAGGGTAGGGGTTGGGGTTAGGTTTAGATTTGGGGTTAGCTTTAGATTTGGGGTTAGGGGTTAAGGTTAGGTTTAGATTTGCGGTTAGGTTTAGATTTGGTGTTAGGGGTTGGGGTTAGGTTTAGATTTGGGTTTAGGTTTAGATTTGGGGTTAGGTTTAGATTTGGGGTTATGGTTTGGGGTTAGCTTTAGATTTGGGGTTAGGGGTTGCGGTTAGGGGTTTTGGGTTAGGGTTTGGGGTTAGGTTTAGATTTGGCGTTAGGTTTAGATTTGGGGTTAGGGGTTGGGGTTAGGTTTAGATTTGGGGTTAGGGGTTGGGGTTAGGGGTTGGGGTTAGGTTTAGATTTGGGGTTAGGGGTTGGGGTTAGGGGTTGGCGTTAGGGGTTGGGGTTAGGTTTAGATTTGGGGTTAGGTTTAGATTTGGGGTTAGGGGTTGGGGTTAGGTTTAGATTTGGGGTTAAGTTTAGATTTGGAGTTAGGTTTAGATTTGGGGTTAGGGGTTGGGGTTAGGGGTTGGGGTTAGGTTTAGATTTGGGGTTAGGGGTTGTGGTTAGGGGTTGGCGTTAGGGGTTGGGGTTAGGTTTAGATTTGGGGTTAGGTTTAGATTTGGGGTAGGGGTTGGGGTTAGGTTTAGATTTGGGGTTAGGTTTAGATTTGGGTTTAGGGGTTGGGGTTAGGTTTATCTTTGGGGTTAGGTTAAGATTTGGGGTTAGGGGTTGAGGTTAGGTTTAGATTTGGGGTTAGGTTTAGATTTGGGGTTAGGGGTTGGGGTTAGGGGTTGGGGTTAGGTTTAGATTTGGGGTTAGGGGTTGGGTTTAGGGGTTGGGGTTAGGTTTAGATTTGGAGTTAGGGTTTGGGGTTAGGTTTAGATTTAGGGTTAGGGGTTGGGGTTAGGGGTTGGCGTTAGGGTTTGGGGTTAGGGGTTGGCGTTAGGGGTTGGGGTTAGGTTTAGATTTGGGGTTAGGTTTAGATTTGGGGTTAGAGGTTGGAGTTAGGTTTAGATTTGGGGTTAAGTTTAGATTTGGAGTTAGGTTTAGATCTGGGGTTAGGGGTTGGAGTTAGGTTTAGCTTTGGAGTTAGGGGTTGGGTTTAGGTTTAGATTTGGGTTTAGGGGTTGGGGTTAGGTTTAGATTTGGGGTTAGGATTAGATTTGGGGTTTGGATTTGGGGTTAGGTTTAGATTTGGGGTTAGTGTTAAATTTGGGGTTTAGATTTCGGGTTAGGCTTAGATTTGGGGTTAGGTTTAGATTTGGGTTTAGGGGTTGGGGTTAGGTTTAGATTTGGGGTTAGGTTTAGATTTGGGTTTAGGGGTTGAGATTAGGTTTATATTTGGGGTTAGGTTTAGATTTGGGGTTAGGGGTTGGGGTTAGGTTTAGATTTGGGGTTAGGTTTAGATTTGGGTTTAGGGGTTGGGGTTAGGTTTATCTTTGGGGTTAGGTTAAGATTTGGGGTTAGGGGTTGAGGTTAGGTTTAGATTTGGGGTTAGGTTTAGATTTGGGGTTAGGGGTTGGGGTTAGGGGTTGGGGTTAGGTTTAGATTTGGGGTTAGGGGTTGGGGTTACGGTTTGGGGTTAGGTTTAGATTTCGTGTTAGGGGTTGGGGTTAGGGGTTGGGGTTAGGTTTAGATTTGGGGTTAGGGGTTGGGGTTAGGTTTAGATTTGGGGTTAGGTTAAGATTTGGCGTTAGGGGTTGAGGTTCGGTTTAGATTTGGGGTTAGGTTTAGATTTGGGGTTAGGGGTTGAGGTTAGGTTTAGATTTGGGGTTAGGTTTAGATTTGGGGTTAGGGGTTGGGGTTAGGGGTTGGGGTTAGGTTTAGATTTGGGGTTAGGGGTTGGGGTTAGGGGTTGGGGTTATGTTTAGATTTGGGGTTAGGGGTTGGGGTTAGGGGTTGGGGTTAGGTTTAGATTTGGGGTTAGCGGCTGGGGTTAGCGGTTGGTGTTAGGTTTAGATTTGGGGTTAGGGGTTGGGGTTAGGGGTTGGGGTTAGGTTTAGATTTGGGGTTAGGGGTTGGGGTTCGGTTTAGATTTGGGGTTAGGTTTAGATTTGGGGCTAGTGGTTAGGGTTAGATTTATATTTGGGGTTAGGTTAAGATTTGGGGTTAGGGGTTGGGGTTAGGTTTAGATTTGGGGTTAGGTTTAGATTTGGTGTTAGGGTTTGGGGTTAGGTTTAGATTTGGGGTTAGGGGTTGCGGTTAGGGGTTGGGGTTAGGGTTTGGGGTTAGGTTTAGATTTGGCGTTAGGTTTAGATTTGGGGTTATGGGTTGGGGTTAGGTTTAGATTTAAGGTTAGGGGTTGGGGTTAGGGGTTGGGGTTAGGTTTAGATTTGGGGTTAGGGGTTGGGGTTAGGGGTTGGCGTTAGGGGTTGGGGTTAGGTTTAGATTTGGGGTTAGGTTTAGATTTGGGGTTAGGGGTTGGGGTTAGGTTTAGATTTGGGGTTAAGTTTAGATTTGGAGTTAGGTTTAGATTTGGGGTTAGGGGTTGGGGTTAGGGGTTGGGGTTAGGTTTAGATTTGGGGTTAGGGGTTGGGGTTAGGGGTTGGCGTTAGGGGTTGGGGTTAGGTTTAGATTTGGGGTTAGGTTTAGATTTGGGGTTAGGGGTTGGGGTTAGGTTTAGATTTGGGGTTAGGTTTAGATTTGGGTTTAGGGGTTGGGGTTAGGTTTATCTTTGGGGTTAGGTTAAGATTTGGGGTTAGGGGTTGAGGTTACGTTTAGATTTGGGGTTAGGTTTAGATTTGGGGTTAGGGGTTGGGGTTAGGGGTTGGGGTTAGGTTTAGATTTGGGGTTAGGGGTTGGGTTTAGGGTTTGGGGTTAGGTTTAGATTTGGAGTTAGGGGTTGGGGTTAGGGGTTGGAGTTAGGTTTAGATTTCGGGTTAGGGGTTGGGGTTAGGGGTTGGGGTTAGGTTTAGATTTGGGGTTAGGGGTTTGGGTTAGGTTTAGATTTGGGGTTAGGTTAAGATTTGGGGTTAGGGGTTGAGGTTAGGTTTAGATTTGGGGTTAGGTTTAGATTTGGGGTTAAGTTTAGATTTGGAGTTAGGTTTAGATTTGGGGTTAGGGGTTGGGGTTAGGGGTTGGGGTTAGGTTTAGATTTGGGGTTAGGGGTTGTGGTTAGGGGTTGGCGTTAGGGGTTGGGGTTAGGTTTAGATTTGGGGTTAGGTTTAGATTTGGGGTAGGGGTTGGGGTTAGGTTTAGATTTGGGGTTAGGTTTAGATTTGGGTTTAGGGGTTGGGGTTAGGTTTATCTTTGGGGTTAGGTTAAGATTTGGGGTTAGGGGTTGAGGTTAGGTTTAGATTTGGGGTTAGGTTTAGATTTGGGGTTAGGGGTTGGGGTTAGGGGTTGGGGTTAGGTTTAGATTTGGGGTTAGGGGTTGGGTTTAGGGGTTGGGGTTAGGTTTAGATTTGGAGTTAGGGTTTGGGGTTAGGTTTAGATTTAGGGTTAGGGGTTGGGGTTAGGGGTTGGCGTTAGGGTTTGGGGTTAGGGGTTGGCGTTAGGGGTTGGGGTTAGGTTTAGATTTGGGGTTAGGTTTAGATTTGGGGTTAGAGGTTGGAGTTAGGTTTAGATTTGGGGTTAAGTTTAGATTTGGAGTTAGGTTTAGATCTGGGGTTAGGGGTTGGAGTTAGGTTTAGATTTGGAGTTAGGGGTTGGGTTTAGGTTTAGATTTGGGTTTAGGGGTTGGGGTTAGGTTTAGATTTGGGGTTAGGATTAGATTTGGGGTTTGGATTTGGGGTTAGGTTTAGATTTGGGGTTAGTGTTAAATTTGGGGTTTAGATTTCGGGTTAGGCTTAGATTTGGGGTTAGGTTTAGATTTGGGTTTAGGGGTTGGGGTTAGGTTTAGATTTGGGGTTAGGTTTAGATTTGGGTTTAGGGGTTGAGATTAGGTTTATATTTGGGGTTAGGTTTAGATTTGGGGTTAGGGGTTGGGGTTAGGTTTAGATTTGGGGTTAGGTTTAGATTTGGGTTTAGGGGTTGGGGTTAGGTTTATCTTTGGGGTTAGGTTAAGATTTGGGGTTAGGGGTTGAGGTTAGGTTTAGATTTGGGGTTAGGTTTAGATTTGGGGTTAGGGGTTGGGGTTAGGGGTTGGGGTTAGGTTTAGATTTGGGGTTAGGGGTTGGGGTTACGGTTTGGGGTTAGGTTTAGATTTCGTGTTAGGGGTTGGGGTTAGGGGTTGGGGTTAGGTTTAGATTTGGGGTTAGGGGTTGGGGTTAGGTTTAGATTTGGGGTTAGGTTAAGATTTGGCGTTAGGGGTTGAGGTTCGGTTTAGATTTGGGGTTAGGTTTAGATTTGGGGTTAGGGGTTGAGGTTAGGTTTAGATTTGGGGTTAGGTTTAGATTTGGGGTTAGGGGTTGGGGTTAGGGGTTGGGGTTAGGTTTAGATTTGGGGTTAGGGGTTCGGGTTAGGGGTTGGGGTTATGTTTAGATTTGGGGTTAGGGGTTGGGGTTAGGGGTTGGGGTTAGGTTTAGATTTGGGGTTAGCGGCTGGGGTTAGCGGTTGGTGTTAGGTTTAGATTTGGGGTTAGGGGTTGGGGTTAGGGGTTGGGGTTAGGTTTAGATTTGGGGTTAGGGGTTGGGGTTCGGTTTAGATTTGGGGTTAGGTTTAGATTTGGGGCTAGTGGTTAGGGTTAGATTTATATTTGGGGTTAGGTTAAGATTTGGGGTTAGGGGTTGGGGTTAGGTTTAGATTTGGGGTTAGGTTTAGATTTGGTGTTAGGGTTTGGGGTTAGGTTTAGATTTGGGGTTAGGGGTTGCGGTTAGGGGTTGGGGTTAGGGTTTGGGGTTAGGTTTAGATTTGGCGTTAGGTTTAGATTTGGGGTTATGGGTTGGGGTTAGGTTTAGATTTAAGGTTAGGGGTTGGGGTTAGGGGTTGGGGTTAGGTTTAGATTTGGGGTTAGGGGTTGGGGTTAGGGGTTGGCGTTAGGGGTTGGGGTTAGGTTTAGATTTGGGGTTAGGTTTAGATTTGGGGTTAGGGGTTGGGGTTAGGTTTAGATTTGGGGTTAAGTTTAGATTTGGAGTTAGGTTTAGATTTGGGGTTAGGGGTTGGGGTTAGGGGTTGGGGTTAGGTTTAGATTTGGGGTTAGGGGTTGGGGTTAGGGGTTGGCGTTAGGGGTTGGGGTTAGGTTTAGATTTGGGGTTAGGTTTAGATTTGGGGTTAGGGGTTGGGGTTAGGTTTAGATTTGGGGTTAGGTTTAGATTTGGGTTTAGGGGTTGGGGTTAGGTTTATCTTTGGGGTTAGGTTAAGATTTGGGGTTAGGGGTTGAGGTTACGTTTAGATTTGGGGTTAGGTTTAGATTTGGGGTTAGGGGTTGGGGTTAGGGGTTGGGGTTAGGTTTAGATTTGGGGTTAGGGGTTGGGTTTAGGGTTTGGGGTTAGGTTTAGATTTGGAGTTAGGGGTTGGGGTTAGGGGTTGGAGTTAGGTTTAGATTTCGGGTTAGGGGTTGGGGTTAGGGGTTGGGGTTAGGTTTAGATTTGGGGTTAGGGGTTTGGGTTAGGTTTAGATTTGGGGTTAGGTTAAGATTTGGGGTTAGGGGTTGAGGTTAGGTTTAGATTTGGGGTTAGGTTTAGATTTGGGTTAGGGGTTGAGGTTAGGTTTAGATTTGGGGTTAGGTTTAGAGTTGGGGTTAGGGGTTGGGGTTAGGTTTAGATTTGGGGTTAGGGGTTGGGGTTAGGGGTTGGGGTTAGGTTTAGATTTGGGGTTAGGGGTTGGGGTTAGGGGTTGGGGTTAGGTTTAGATTTGGGGTTAGCGGCTGGGGTTAGCGGTTGGTGTTAGGTTTAGATTTGGGGTTAGGGGTTGGGGTTAGGGGTTGGGGTTAGGTTTAGATTTGGGGTTAGGGGTTGGGGTTCGGTTTAGATTTGGGGTTAGGTTTAGATTTAGGGTAGGGGTTGGGGTTAGGTTTAGATTTGGGGTTAGCTTTAGATTTGGGGTTAGGGGTTAAGGGTAGGTTTAGATTTGCGGTTAGGTTTAGATTTGGTGTTAGGGGTTGGGGTTAGGTTTAGATTTGGGTTTAGGTTTAGATTTGGGGTTAGGTTTAGATTTGGGGTTAGGGTTTGGGGTTAGCTTTAGATTTGGGGTTAGGGGTTGCGGTTAGGGGTTTTGGGTTAGGGTTTGGGGTTAGGTTTAGATTTGGCGTTAGGTTTAGATTTGGGGTTAGGGGTTGGGGTTAGGTTTAGATTTGGGGTTAGGGGTTGGGGTTAGGGGTTGGGGTTAGGTTTAGATTTGGGGTTAGGGGTTGGGGTTAGGGGTTGGCGTTAGGGGTTGGGGTTAGGTTTAGATTTGGGGTTAGGTTTAGATTTGGGGTTAGGGGTTGGGGTTAGGTTTAGATTTGGGGTTAAGTTTAGATTTGGAGTTAGGTTTAGATTTGGGGTTAGGGGTTGGGGTTAGGGGTTGGGGTTAGGTTTAGATTTGGGGTTAGGGGTTGTGGTTAGGGGTTGGCGTTAGGGGTTGGGGTTAGGTTTAGATTTGGGGTTAGGTTTAGATTTGGGGTTAGGGGTTGGGGTTAGGTTTAGATTTGGGGTTAGGTTTAGATTTGGGTTTAGGGGTTGGGGTTAGGTTTATCTTTGGGGTTAGGTTAAGATTTGGGGTTAGGGGTTGAGGTTAGGTTTAGATTTGGGGTTAGGTTTAGATTTGGGGTTAGGGGTTGGGGTTAGGGGTTGGGGTTAGGTTTAGATTTGGGGTTAGGGGTTGGGTTTAGGGGTTGGGGTTAGGTTTAGATTTGGAGTTAGGGTTTGGGGTTAGGTTTAGATTTAGGGTTAGGGGTTGGGGTTAGGGGTTGGCGTTAGGGTTTGGGGTTAGGGGTTGGCGTTAGGGGTTGGGGTTAGGTTTAGATTTGGGGTTAGGTTTAGATTTGGGGTTAGAGGTTGGAGTTAGGTTTAGATTTGGGGTTAAGTTTAGATTTGGAGTTAGGTTTAGATCTGGGGTTAGGGGTTGGAGTTAGGTTTAGATTTGGAGTTAGGGGTTGGGTTTAGGTTTAGATTTGGGTTTAGGGGTTGGGGTTAGGTTTAGATTTGGGGTTAGGATTAGATTTGGGGTTTGGATTTGGGGTTAGGTTTAGATTTGGGGTTAGTGTTAGATTTGGGGTTTAGATTTTGGGTTAGGCTTAGATTTGGGGTTAGGTTTAGATTTGGGTTTAGGGGTTGGGGTTAGGTTTAGATTTGGGGTTAGGTTTAGATTTGGGTTTAGGGGTTGAGATTAGGTTTATATTTGGGGTTAGGTTTAGATTTGGGGTTAGGGGTTGGGGTTAGGTTTAGATTTGGGGTTAGGTTTAGATTTGGGTTTAGGGGTTGGGGTTAGGTTTATCTTTGGGGTTAGGTTAAGATTTGGGGTTAGGGGTTGAGGTTAGGTTTAGATTTGGGGTTAGGTTTAGATTTGGGGTTAGGGGTTGGGGTTAGGGGTTGGGGTTAGGTTTAGATTTGGGGTTAGGGGTTGGGGTTACGGTTTGGGGTTAGGTTTAGATTTCGTGTTAGGGGTTGGGGTTAGGGGTTGGGGTTAGGTTTAGATTTGGGGTTAGGGGTTGGGGTTAGGTTTAGATTTGGGGTTAGGTTAAGATTTGGGGTTAGGGGTTGAGGTTCGGTTTAGATTTGGGCTTAGGTTTAGATTTGGGGTTAGGGGTTGATGTTAGGTTTAGATTTGGGGTTAGGTTTAGATTTGGGGTTAGGGGTTGGGGTTAGGGGTTGGGGTTAGGTTTAGATTTGGGGTTAGGGGTTGGGTTTAGGGTTTGGGGTTAGGTTTAGATTTGGAGTTAGGGGTTGGGGTTAGGGGTTGGAGTTAGGTTTAGATTTCGGGTTAGGGGTTGGGGTTAGGGGTTGGGGTTAGGTTTAGATTTGGGGTTAGGGGTTTGGGTTAGGTTTAGATTTGGGGTTAGGTTAAGATTTGGGGTTAGGGGTTGAGGTTAGGTTTAGATTTGGGGTTAGGTTTAGATTTGGGTTAGGGGTTGAGGTTAGGTTTAGATTTGGGGTTAGGTTTAGATTTGGGGTTAGGGGTTGGGGTTAGGTTTAGATTTGGGGTTAGGGGTTGGGGTTAGGGGTTGGGGTTAGGTTTAGATTTGGGGTTAGGGGTTGGGGTTAGGGGTTGGGGTTAGGTTTAGATTTGGGGTTAGCGGCTGGGGTTAGCGGTTGGTGTTAGGTTTAGATTTGGGGTTAGGGGTTGGGGTTAGGGGTTGGGGTTAGGTTTAGATTTGGGGTTAGGGGTTGGGGTTCGGTTTAGATTTGGGGTTAGGTTTAGATTTAGGGTAGGGGTTGGGGTTAGGTTTAGATTTGGGGTTAGCTTTAGATTTGGGGTTAGGGGTTAAGGGTAGGTTTAGATTTGCGGTTAGGTTTAGATTTGGTGTTAGGGGTTGGGGTTAGGTTTAGATTTGGGTTTAGGTTTAGATTTGGGGTTAGGTTTAGATTTGGGGTTAGGGTTTGGGGTTAGCTTTAGATTTGGGGTTAGGGGTTGCGGTTAGGGGTTTTGGGTTAGGGTTTGGGGTTAGGTTTAGATTTGGCGTTAGGTTTAGATTTGGGGTTAGGGGTTGGGGTTAGGTTTAGATTTGGGGTTAGGGGTTGGGGTTAGGGGTTGGGGTTAGGTTTAGATTTGGGGTTAGGGGTTGGGGTTAGGGGTTGGCGTTAGGGGTTGGGGTTAGGTTTAGATTTGGGGTTAGGTTTAGATTTGGGGTTAGGGGTTGGGGTTAGGTTTAGATTTGGGGTTAAGTTTAGATTTGGAGTTAGGTTTAGATTTGGGGTTAGGGGTTGGGGTTAGGGGTTGGGGTTAGGTTTAGATTTGGGGTTAGGGGTTGTGGTTAGGGGTTGGCGTTAGGGGTTGGGGTTAGGTTTAGATTTGGGGTTAGGTTTAGATTTGGGGTTAGGGGTTGGGGTTAGGTTTAGATTTGGGGTTAGGTTTAGATTTGGGTTTAGGGGTTGGGGTTAGGTTTATCTTTGGGGTTAGGTTAAGATTTGGGGTTAGGGGTTGAGGTTAGGTTTAGATTTGGGGTTAGGTTTAGATTTGGGGTTAGGGGTTGGGGTTAGGGGTTGGGGTTAGGTTTAGATTTGGGGTTAGGGGTTGGGTTTAGGGGTTGGGGTTAGGTTTAGATTTGGAGTTAGGGTTTGGGGTTAGGTTTAGATTTAGGGTTAGGGGTTGGGGTTAGGGGTTGGCGTTAGGGTTTGGGGTTAGGGGTTGGCGTTAGGGGTTGGGGTTAGGTTTAGATTTGGGGTTAGGTTTAGATTTGGGGTTAGAGGTTGGAGTTAGGTTTAGATTTGGGGTTAAGTTTAGATTTGGAGTTAGGTTTAGATCTGGGGTTAGGGGTTGGAGTTAGGTTTAGATTTGGAGTTAGGGGTTGGGTTTAGGTTTAGATTTGGGTTTAGGGGTTGGGGTTAGGTTTAGATTTGGGGTTAGGATTAGATTTGGGGTTTGGATTTGGGGTTAGGTTTAGATTTGGGGTTAGTGTTAGATTTGGGGTTTAGATTTTGGGTTAGGCTTAGATTTGGGGTTAGGTTTAGATTTGGGTTTAGGGGTTGGGGTTAGGTTTAGATTTGGGGTTAGGTTTAGATTTGGGTTTAGGGGTTGAGATTAGGTTTATATTTGGGGTTAGGTTTAGATTTGGGGTTAGGGGTTGGGGTTAGGTTTAGATTTGGGGTTAGGTTTAGATTTGGGTTTAGGGGTTGGGGTTAGGTTTATCTTTGGGGTTAGGTTAAGATTTGGGGTTAGGGGTTGAGGTTAGGTTTAGATTTGGGGTTAGGTTTAGATTTGGGGTTAGGGGTTGGGGTTAGGGGTTGGGGTTAGGTTTAGATTTGGGGTTAGGGGTTGGGGTTACGGTTTGGGGTTAGGTTTAGATTTCGTGTTAGGGGTTGGGGTTAGGGGTTGGGGTTAGGTTTAGATTTGGGGTTAGGGGTTGGGGTTAGGTTTAGATTTGGGGTTAGGTTAAGATTTGGGGTTAGGGGTTGAGGTTCGGTTTAGATTTGGGCTTAGGTTTAGATTTGGGGTTAGGGGTTGATGTTAGGTTTAGATTTGGGGTTAGGTTTAGATTTGGGGTTAGGGGTTGGGGTTAGGGGTTGGGGTTAGGTTTAGATTTGGGGTTAGGGGTTGGGGTTAGGGGTTGGGGTTATGTTTAGATTTGGGGTTAGGGGTTGGGGTTAGGGGTTGGGGTTAGGTTTAGATTTGGGGTTAGCGGCTGTTGTTAGCGGTTGGTGTTAGGTTTAGATTTGGGGTTAGGGGTTGGGGTTAGGGGTTGGGGTTAGGTTTAGATTTGGGGTTAGGGGTTGGGGTTCGGTTTAGATTTGGGGTTAGGTTTAGATTTGGGGCTAGTGGTTAGGGTTAGATTTATATTTGGGGTTAGGTTAAGATTTGGGGTTAGGGGTTGGGGTTAGGTTTAGATTTGGGGTTAGGTTTAGATTTGGTGTTAGGGTTTGGGGTTAGGTTTAGATTTGGGGTTAGGGGTTGCGGTTAGGGGTTGGGGTTAGGGTTTGGGGTTAGGTTTAGATTTGGCGTTAGGTTTAGATTTGGGGTTAGGGGTTGGGGTTAGGTTTAGATTTAAGGTTAGGGGTTGGGGTTAGGGGTTGGGGTTAGGTTTAGATTTGGGGTTAGGGGTTGGGGTTAGGGGTTGGCGTTAGGGGTTGGGGTTAGGTTTAGATTTGGGGTTAGGTTTAGATTTGGGGTTAGGGGTTGGGGTTAGGTTTAGATTTGGGGTTAAGTTTAGATTTGGAGTTAGGTTTAGATTTGGGGTTAGGGGTTGGGGTTAGGGGTTGGGGTTAGGTTTAGATTTGGGGTTAGGGGTTGGGGTTAGGGGTTGGCGTTAGGGGTTGGGGTTAGGTTTAGATTTGGGGTTAGGTTTAGATTTGGGGTTAGGGGTTGGGGTTAGGTTTAGATTTGGGGTTAGGTTTAGATTTGGGTTTAGGGGTTGGGGTTAGGTTTATCTTTGGGGTTAGGTTAAGATTTGGGGTTAGGGGTTGAGGTTACGTTTAGATTTGGGGTTAGGTTTAGATTTGGGGTTAGGGGTTGGGGTTAGGGGTTGGGGTTAGGTTTAGATTTGGGGTTAGGGGTTGGGTTTAGGGTTTGGGGTTAGGTTTAGATTTGGAGTTAGGGTTTGGGGTTTGGTTTAGATTTAGGGTTAGGGGTTGGGGTTAGGGGTTGGCGTTAGGGTTTGGTGTTAGGGGTTGGCGTTAGGGGTTGGGGTTAGGTTTAGATTTGGGGTTAGGTTTAGATTTGGGGTTAGGGGTTGGGGTTAGGTTTAGATTTGGGGTTAAGTTTAGATTTGGAGTTAGGTTTAGATCTGGGGTTAGGGGTTGGAGTTATGTTTAGATTTGGGGTTAGGGGTTGGGTTTAGGTTTAGATTTGGGTTTAGGGGTTGGAGTTAGGTTTAGATTTGGGGTTAGGTTTAGATTTGGGGTTTAGATTTGGGGTTAGGTTTAGATTTGGGGTTAGTGTTAGATTTGGGGTTTAGATTTCGGGTTAGGCTTAGATTTGGGGTTAGCTTTAGATTTGGGGTTAGGGGTTGGGGTTAGGTTTAGATTTGGGGTTAGGTTTCGATTTGGTGTTAGGGGTTGAGATTAGGTTTATATTTGGGGTTAGGTTTAGATTTGCGGTTAGGGGTTGGGGTTAGGTTTAGATTTGGGGTTAGGTTTAGATTTGGGGTTAGGGGTTGGGGTTAGGTTTATCTTTGGGGTTAGGTTAAGATTTGGGGTTAGGGGTTGAGGTTAGGTTTAGATTTGGGGTTAGGTTTAGATTTGGGGTTAGGGGTTGGGGTTAGGGGTTGGGGTTAGGTTTAGATTTGGGGTTAGGGGTTGGGGTTAGGGTTTGGGGTTAGGTTTAGATTTCGGGTTAGGGGTTGGGGTTAGGGGTTGGGGTTAGGTTTAGATTTGGGGTTAGGGGTTGGGGTTAGGTTTAGATTTGGGGTTAGGTTAAGATTTGGGGTTAGGGGTTGAGGTTAGGTTTAGATTTGGGGTTAAGTTTAGATTTGGGGTTAGGGGTTGAGGTTAGGTTTAGATTTGGGGTTAGGTTTAGATTTGGGGTTAGGGGTTGGGGTTAGGGGTTGGGGTTAGGTTTAGATTTGGGGTTAGGGGTTGGGGTTAGGGGTTGGGGTTAGGTTTAGATTTGGGGTTAGGGGTTGGGGTTAGGGGTTGGGGTTAGGTTTAGATATGGGGTTAGCGGCTGGGGTTAGCGGTTGGTGTTAGGTTTAGATTTGGGGTTAGGGGTTTGGGTTAGGTTTAGATTTGGGGTTAGGTTTAGATTTGGGGTTTAGATTTGGGGTATAGGTTTAGATTTGGGTTTAGGGGTTGGGGTTAGGGGTTGGGGTTAGGTTTAGATTTGGGTTTAGGTTTAGATTTGGGGTTAGGTTTAGATTTGGGGTTAGGGTTTGGGGTTAGGTTTAGATTTGGGGTTATGTGTTGCGGTTAGGGGTTGGGGTTAGGGTTTGGGGTTAGGTTTAGATTTGGCGTTAGGTTTAGATTTGGGTTTAGGGGTTGGGGTTAGGTTTAGATTTGGGGTTAGGGATTGGGGTTAGGGGTTGGGGTTAGGTTTAGATTTGGGGTTAGGTTTAGATTTGGGGTTAGGGGTTGGGGTTAGGTTTAGATTTGGGGTTAAGTTTAGATTTGGAGTTAGGTTTAGATTTGGGGTTAGGGGTTGGGGTTAGGGGTTGGGGTTAGGTTTAGATTTGGGGTTAGGGGTTGGGGTTAGGGGTTGTCGTTAGGGGTTGGGGTTAGGTTTAGATTTGGGGTTAGGTTTAGATTTGGGTTTAGGGGTTGGGGTTAGGTTTATCTTTGGGGTTAGGTTAAGATTTGGGGTTAGGGGTGGAGGTTAGGTTTAGATTTGGGGTTAGGTTTAGATTTGGGTTTAGGGGTTGGGGTTAGGGGTTGGGGTTAGGTTTAGATTTGGGGTTAGGGGTTGGGGTTAGGGGTTGGGGTTAGGTTTAGATTTCGGGTTAGGGTTTGGGGTTTGGTTTAGATTTAGGGTTAGGGGTTGGGGTTAGGGGTTGGCGTTAGGGGTTGGGGTTAGGTTTAGATTTGGGGTTAGGTTTAGATTTGGGGTTAGGGGTTGGGGTTAGGTTTAGATTTGGGGTTAAGTTTAGATTTGGAGTTAGGTTTAGATCTGGGGTTAGGGGTTGGAGTTAGGTTTAGATTTGGGGTTAGGGGTTGGGTTTAGGTTTAGATTTGGGTTTAGGGGTTGGGGTTAGGTTTAGATTTGGAGTTAGGGTTTGGGGTTTGGTTTAGATTTAGGGTTAGGGGTTGGGGTTAGGGGTTGGCGTTAGGGGTTGGGGTTAGGGGTTGGCGTTAGGGGTTGGGGTTAGGTTTAGATTTGGGGTTAGGTTTAGATTTGGGGTTAGGGGTTGGGGTTAGGTTTAGATTTGGGGTTAAGTTTAGATTTGGAGTTAGGTTTAGATCTGGGGTTAGGGGTTGGAGTTAGGTTTAGATTTGGGGTTAGGGGTTGGGTTTAGGTTTAGATTTGGGTTTAGGGGTTGGGGTTAGGTTTAGATTTGGGGTTAGGTTTAGATTTGGGGTTTAGATTTGGGGTTAGTGTTAGATTTGGGGTTAGTGTTAGATTTGGGGTTTAGATTTCGGGTTAGGCTTAGACTTGGGGTTAGGTTTAGATTTGGGTTTAGGGGTTGGGGTTAGGTTTAGATTTGGGGTTAGGTTTAGATTTGGTGTTAGGGGTTGAGATTAGGTTTATATTTGGGGTTAGGTTTAGATTTGGGGTTAGGGGTTGGGGTTAGGTTTAGATTTGGGGTTAGGTTTAGATTTGGGTTTAGGGGTTGGGGTTAGGTTTATCTTTGGGGTTAGGTTAAGATTTGGGGTTAGGGGTTGAGGTTAGGTTTAGATTTGGGGTCAGGTTTAGATTTGGGTTTAGGGGTTGGGGTTAGGGGTTGGGGTTAGGTTTAGATTTGGGGTTAGGGGTTGGGGTTAGGGTTTGGGGTTAGGTTTAGATTTCGGGTTAGGGGTTGGGGTTAGGGGTTGGGGTTAGGTTTAGATTTGGGGTTAGGGGTTGGGGTTAGGTTTAGATTTGGGGTTAGGTTAAGATTTGGGGTTAGGGGTTGAGGTTAGGTTTAGATTTGGGGTTAGGTTTAGATTTGGGTTAGGGGTTGAGGTTAGGTTTAGATTTGGGGTTAGGTTTAGATTTGGGGTTAGGGGTTGGGGTTAGGTTTAGATTTCGGGTTAGGGGTTGGGGTTAGGGGTTGGGGTTAGGTTTAGATTTGGGGTTAGGGGTTGGGGTTAGGGGTTGGGGTTAGGTTTAGATTTGGGGTTAGCGGCTGGGGTTAGCGGTTGGTGTTAGGTTTAGATTTGGGGTTAGGGGTTGGGGTTAGGGGTTGGGGTTAGGTATAGATTTGGGGTTAGGGGTTGGGGTTCGGTTTAGATTTGGGGTTAGGTTTAGATTTGGGGTTAGGGGTTGGGGTTAGGTTTAGATTTGGGTTTAGGTTTAGATTTGGGGTTAGGTTTAGATTTGGGGTTAGGGTTTGGGGTTAGGTTTAGATTTGGGGTTAGGTTTAGATTTGGTGTTAGGGGTTGGGGTTAGGTTTAGATTTGGGGTTAGCTTTAGATTTGGGGTTAGGGGTTGGGGTTAGGTTTAGATTTGGGGTTAGGTTTAGATTTGGTGTTAGGGGTTGGGGTTAGGTTTAGATTTGGGTTTAGGTTTAGATTTGGGGTTAGGTTTAGATTTGGGGTTAGGGTTTGGGATTAGGTTTAGATTTGGGGTTAGGGGTTGTGGTTAGGGGTTTTGGGTTAGGGTTTGGGGTTAGGTTTAGATTTGGCGTTAGGTTTAGATTTGGGGTTAGGGGTTGGGGTTAGGTTTAGATTTGGGGTTAAGGGTTGGGGTTAGGGGTTGGGGTTAGGTTTAGATTTGGGGTAAGGGGTTGGGGTTAGGGGTTGGCGTTAGGGGTTGGTGTTAGGTTTAGATTTGGGGTTAGGTTTAGATTTGGGGTTAGGGGTTGGGGTTAGGTTTAGATTTGGGGTTAGGTTTAGATTTGGGTTTAGGGGTTGGGGTTAGGTTTATCTTTGGGGTTAGGTTAAGATTTGGGGTTAGGGGTTGAGGTTAGGTTTAGATTTGGGGTTAGGTTTAGATTTGGGGTTAGGGGTTGGGGTTAGGGGTTGGGGTTAGGTTTAGATTTGGGGTTAGGGGTTGGGCTTAGGGGTTGGCGTTAGGGGTTGGGGTTAGGTTTAGATTTGGGGTTAGGTTTAGATTTGGGGTTAGGGGTTGGGGTTAGGTTTAGATTTGGGGTTAAGTTTAGATTTGGAGTTAGGTTTAGATCTGGGGTTAGGGGTTGGAGTTATGTTTAGATTTGGGGTTAGGGGTTGGGTTTAGGTTTAGATTTGGGTTTAGGGGTTGGAGTTAGGTTTAGATTTGGGGTTAGGTTTAGATTTGGGGTTTAGATTTGGGGTTAGGTTTAGATTTGGGGTTAGTGTTAGATTTGGGGTTTAGATTTCGGGTTAGGCTTAGATTTGGGGTTAGCTTTAGATTTGGGGTTAGGGGTTGGGGTTAGGTTTAGATTTGGGGTTAGGTTTCGATTTGGTGTTAGGGGTTGAGATTAGGTTTATATTTGGGGTTAGGTTTAGATTTGCGGTTAGGGGTTGGGGTTAGGTTTAGATTTGGGGTTAGGTTTAGATTTGGGGTTAGGGGTTGGGGTTAGGTTTATCTTTGGGGTTAGGTTAAGATTTGGGGTTAGGGGTTGAGGTTAGGTTTAGATTTGGGGTTAGGTTTAGATTTGGGGTTAGGGGTTGGGGTTAGGGGTTGGGGTTAGGTTTAGATTTGGGGTTAGGGGTTGGGGTTAGGGTTTGGGGTTAGGTTTAGATTTCGGGTTAGGGGTTGGGGTTAGGGGTTGGGGTTAGGTTTAGATTTGGGGTTAGGGGTTGGGGTTAGGTTTAGATTTGGGGTTAGGTTAAGATTTGGGGTTAGGGGTTGAGGTTAGGTTTAGATTTGGGGTTAAGTTTAGATTTGGGGTTAGGGGTTGAGGTTAGGTTTAGATTTGGGGTTAGGTTTAGATTTGGGGTTAGGGGTTGGGGTTAGGGGTTGGGGTTAGGTTTAGATTTGGGGTTAGGGGTTGGGGTTAGGGGTTGGGGTTAGGTTTAGATTTGGGGTTAGGGGTTGGGGTTAGGGGTTGGGGTTAGGTTTAGATTTGGGGTTAGCGGCTGGGGTTAGCGGTTGGTGTTAGGTTTAGATTTGGGGTTAGGGGTTTGGGTTAGGTTTAGATTTGGGGTTAGGTTTAGATTTGGGGTTTAGATTTGGGGTATAGGTTTAGATTTGGGTTTAGGGGTTGGGGTTAGGGGTTGGGGTTAGGTTTAGATTTGGGTTTAGGTTTAGATTTGGGGTTAGGTTTAGATTTGGGGTTAGGGTTTGGGGTTAGGTTTAGATTTGGGGTTATGTGTTGCGGTTAGGGGTTGGGGTTAGGGTTTGGGGTTAGGTTTAGATTTGGCGTTAGGTTTAGATTTGGGTTTAGGGGTTGGGGTTAGGTTTAGATTTGGGGTTAGGGATTGGGGTTAGGGGTTGGGGTTAGGTTTAGATTTGGGGTTAGGTTTAGATTTGGGGTTAGGGGTTGGGGTTAGGTTTAGATTTGGGGTTAAGTTTAGATTTGGAGTTAGGTTTAGATTTGGGGTTAGGGGTTGGGGTTAGGGGTTGGGGTTAGGTTTAGATTTGGGGTTAGGGGTTGGGGTTAGGGGTTGTCGTTAGGGGTTGGGGTTAGGTTTAGATTTGGGGTTAGGTTTAGATTTGGGTTTAGGGGTTGGGGTTAGGTTTATCTTTGGGGTTAGGTTAAGATTTGGGGTTAGGGGTGGAGGTTAGGTTTAGATTTGGGGTTAGGTTTAGATTTGGGTTTAGGGGTTGGGGTTAGGGGTTGGGGTTAGGTTTAGATTTGGGGTTAGGGGTTGGGGTTAGGGGTTGGGGTTAGGTTTAGATTTGGAGTTAGGGTTTGGGGTTTGGTTTAGATTTAGGGTTAGGGGTTGGGGTTAGGGGTTGGCGTTAGGGGTTGGGGTTAGGTTTAGATTTGGGGTTAGGTTTAGATTTGGGGTTAGGGGTTGGGGTTAGGTTTAGATTTGGGGTTAAGTTTAGATTTGGAGTTAGGTTTAGATCTGGGGTTAGGGGTTGGAGTTAGGTTTAGATTTGGGGTTAGGGGTTGGGTTTAGGTTTAGATTTGGGTTTAGGGGTTGGGGTTAGGTTTAGATTTGGAGTTAGGGTTTGGGGTTTGGTTTAGATTTAGGGTTAGGGGTTGGGGTTAGGGGTTGGCGTTAGGGGTTGGGGTTAGGGGTTGGCGTTAGGGGTTGGGGTTAGGTTTAGATTTGGGGTTAGGTTTAGATTTGGGGTTAGGGGTTGGGGTTAGGTTTAGATTTGGGGTTAAGTTTAGATTTGGAGTTAGGTTTAGATCTGGGGTTAGGGGTTGGAGTTAGGTTTAGATTTGGGGTTAGGGGTTGGGTTTAGGTTTAGATTTGGGTTTAGGGGTTGGGGTTAGGTTTAGATTTGGGGTTAGGTTTAGATTTGGGGTTTAGATTTGGGGTTAGTGTTAGATTTGGGGTTAGTGTTAGATTTGGGGTTTAGATTTCGGGTTAGGCTTAGACTTGGGGTTAGGTTTAGATTTGGGTTTAGGGGTTGGGGTTAGGTTTAGATTTGGGGTTAGGTTTAGATTTGGTGTTAGGGGTTGAGATTAGGTTTATATTTGGGGTTAGGTTTAGATTTGGGGTTAGGGGTTGGGGTTAGGTTTAGATTTGGGGTTAGGTTTAGATTTGGGTTTAGGGGTTGGGGTTAGGTTTATCTTTGGGGTTAGGTTAAGATTTGGGGTTAGGGGTTGAGGTTAGGTTTAGATTTGGGGTTAGGTTTAGATTTGGGGTTAGGGGTTGGGGTTAGGGGTTGGGGTTAGGTTTAGATTTGGGGTTAGGGGTTGGGGTTAGGGTTTGGGGTTAGGTTTAGATTTCGGGTTAGGGGTTGGGGTTAGGGGTTGGGGTTAGGTTTAGATTTGGGGTTAGGGGTTGGGGTTAGGTTTAGATTTGGGGTTAGGTTAAGATTTGGGGTTAGGGGTTGAGGTTAGGTTTAGATTTGGGGTTAGGTTTAGATTTGGGTTAGGGGTTGAGGTTAGGTTTAGATTTGGGGTTAGGTTTAGATTTGGGGTTAGGGGTTGGGGTTAGGTTTAGATTTCGGGTTAGGGGTTGGGGTTAGGGGTTGGGGTTAGGTTTAGATTTGGGGTTAGGGGTTGGGGTTAGGGGTTGGGGTTAGGTTTAGATTTGGGGTTAGCGGCTGGGGTTAGCGGTTGGTGTTAGGTTTAGATTTGGGGTTAGGGGTTGGGGTTAGGGGTTGGGGTTAGGTATAGATTTGGGGTTAGGGGTTGGGGTTCGGTTTAGATTTGGGGTTAGGTTTAGATTTGGGGTTAGGGGTTGGGGTTAGGTTTAGATTTGGGTTTAGGTTTAGATTTGGGGTTAGGTTTAGATTTGGGGTTAGGGTTTGGGGTTAGGTTTAGATTTGGGGTTAGGTTTAGATTTGGTGTTAGGGGTTGGGGTTAGGTTTAGATTTGGGGTTAGCTTTAGATTTGGGGTTAGGGGTTGGGGTTAGGTTTAGATTTGGGGTTAGGTTTAGATTTGGTGTTAGGGGTTGGGGTTAGGTTTAGATTTGGGTTTAGGTTTAGATTTGGGGTTAGGTTTAGATTTGGGGTTAGGGTTTGGGATTAGGTTTAGATTTGGGGTTAGGGGTTGTGGTTAGGGGTTTTGGGTTAGGGTTTGGGGTTAGGTTTAGATTTGGCGTTAGGTTTAGATTTGGGGTTAGGGGTTGGGGTTAGGTTTAGATTTGGGGTTAAGGGTTGGGGTTAGGGGTTGGGGTTAGGTTTAGATTTGGGGTAAGGGGTTGGGGTTAGGGGTTGGCGTTAGGGGTTGGTGTTAGGTTTAGATTTGGGGTTAGGTTTAGATTTGGGGTTAGGGGTTGGGGTTAGGTTTAGATTTGGGGTTAGGTTTAGATTTGGGTTTAGGGGTTGGGGTTAGGTTTATCTTTGGGGTTAGGTTAAGATTTGGGGTTAGGGGTTGAGGTTAGGTTTAGATTTGGGGTTAGGTTTAGATTTGGGGTTAGGGGTTGGGGTTAGGGGTTGGGGTTAGGTTTAGATTTGGGGTTAGGGGTTGGGCTTAGGGGTTGGCGTTAGGGGTTGGGGTTAGGTTTAGATTTGGGGTTAGGTTTAGATTTGGGGTTAGGGGTTGGGTTTAGGTTTAGATTTGGGGTTAGGTTTAGATTTGGGTTTAGGGGTTGGGGTTAGGTTTATCTTTGGGGTTAGGTTAAGATTTCGGGTTAGGGGTTGAGGTTAGGTTTAGATTTGGGGTTAGGTTTAGATTTGGGGTTAGGGGTTGGGGTTAGGGGTTGGGGTTAGGTTTGGATTTGGGGTTAGGGGTTGGGTTTAGGGATTGGGGTTAGGTTTAGATTTGGAGTTAGGGTTTGGGGTTTGGTTTAGATTTAGGGTTAGGGGTTGGGGTTAGGGGTTGGCGTTAGGGTTTGGGGTTAGGTTTAGATTTGGGGTTAGGTTTAGATTTGGGATTAGAGGTTGGGGTTAGGTTTAGATTTGGGGTTAAGTTTAGATTTGGAGTTAGGTTTAGATCTGGGGTTAGGGGTTGGAGTTAGGTTTAGATTTGGGGTTAGGGGTTGGGTTTAGGTTTAGATTTGGGTTTAGGGGTTGGGGTTAGGTTTAGATTTGGGGTTAGGATTAGATTTGGGGTTTAGATTTGGGGTTAGGTTTAGATTTGGGGTTAGTGTTAGATTTGGGGTTTAGATTTCGGGTTAGGCTTAGATTTGGGGTTAGGTTTAGATTTGGGTTTAGGGGTTGGGGTTAGGTTTAGATTTGGGGTTAGGTTTAGATTTGGTGTTAGGGGTTGAGATTAGGTTTATATTTGGGGTTAGGTTTAGATTTGGGGTTAGGGGTTGGGGTTAGGTTTAGATTTGGGGTTAGGTTTAGATTTGGGTTTAGGGGTTGGGTTTAGGTTTATCTTTGGGGTTAGGTTAAGATTTGGGGTTAGGGGTTGAGGTTAGGTTTAGATTTGGGGTTAGGTTTAGATTTGGGGTTAGGGGTTGGGGTTAGGGGTTGGGGTTAGGTTTAGATTTGGGGTTAGGCGTTGGGGTTAGGGTTTGGGGTTAGGTTTAGATTTCGGGTTAGGGGTTGGGGTTAGGGGTTGGGGTTAGGTTTAGATTTGGGGTTAGGGGTTGGGGTTAGGTTTAGATTTGGGGTTAGGTTAAGATTTGGGGTTAGGGGTTGAGGTTAGGTTTAGATTTGGGGTTAGGTTTAGATTTGGGGTTAGGGGTTGAGGTTAGGTTTAGATTTGGGGTTAGGTTTAGATTTGGGGTTAGGGGTTGGGGTTAAAGGTTGGGGTTAGGTTTAGATTTGGGGTTAGGGGTTGGGGTTAGGGGTTGGGGTTAGGTTTAGATTTGGGGTTAGGGGTTGGGGTTAGGGGTTGGGGTTAGGTTTAGATTTGGGGTTAGCGGCTGGGGTTAGCGGTTGGTGTTAGGTTTAGATTTGGGGTTAGGGGTTGGGGTTAGGGGTTGGGGTTAGGTATAGATTTGGGGTTAGGGGTTGGGGTTCGGTTTAGATTTGGGGTTAGGTTTAGATTTGGGGTTAGGGGTTGGGGTTAGGTTTAGATTTGGGTTTAGGTTTAGATTTGGGGTTAGGTTTAGATTTGGGGTTAGGGTTTGGGGTTAGGTTTAGATTTGGGGTTAGGTTTAGATTTGGTGTTAGGGGTTGGGGTTAGGTTTAGATTTGGGGTTAGCTTTAGATTTGGGGTTAGGGGTTGGGGTTAGGTTTAGATTTGGGGTTAGGTTTAGATTTGGTGTTAGGGGTTGGGGTTAGGTTTAGATTTGGGTTTAGGTTTAGATTTGGGGTTAGGTTTAGATTTGGGGTTAGGGTTTGGGATTAGGTTTAGATTTGGGGTTAGGGGTTGTGGTTAGGGGTTTTGGGTTAGGGTTTGGGGTTAGGTTTAGATTTGGCGTTAGGTTTAGATTTGGGGTTAGGGGTTGGGGTTAGGTTTAGATTTGGGGTTAAGGGTTGGGGTTAGGGGTTGGGGTTAGGTTTAGATTTGGGGTAAGGGGTTGGGGTTAGGGGTTGGCGTTAGGGGTTGGTGTTAGGTTTAGATTTGGGGTTAGGTTTAGATTTGGGGTTAGGGGTTGGGGTTAGGTTTAGATTTGGGGTTAGGTTTAGATTTGGGTTTAGGGGTTGGGGTTAGGTTTATCTTTGGGGTTAGGTTAAGATTTGGGGTTAGGGGTTGAGGTTAGGTTTAGATTTGGGGTTAGGTTTAGATTTGGGGTTAGGGGTTGGGGTTAGGGGTTGGGGTTAGGTTTAGATTTGGGGTTAGGGGTTGGGCTTAGGGGTTGGCGTTAGGGGTTGGGGTTAGGTTTAGATTTGGGGTTAGGTTTAGATTTGGGGTTAGGGGTTGGGTTTAGGTTTAGATTTGGGGTTAGGTTTAGATTTGGGTTTAGGGGTTGGGGTTAGGTTTATCTTTGGGGTTAGGTTAAGATTTCGGGTTAGGGGTTGAGGTTAGGTTTAGATTTGGGGTTAGGTTTAGATTTGGGGTTAGGGGTTGGGGTTAGGGGTTGGGGTTAGGTTTGGATTTGGGGTTAGGGGTTGGGTTTAGGGATTGGGGTTAGGTTTAGATTTGGAGTTAGGGTTTGGGGTTTGGTTTAGATTTAGGGTTAGGGGTTGGGGTTAGGGGTTGGCGTTAGGGTTTGGGGTTAGGTTTAGATTTGGGGTTAGGTTTAGATTTGGGATTAGAGGTTGGGGTTAGGTTTAGATTTGGGGTTAAGTTTAGATTTGGAGTTAGGTTTAGATCTGGGGTTAGGGGTTGGAGTTAGGTTTAGATTTGGGGTTAGGGGTTGGGTTTAGGTTTAGATTTGGGTTTAGGGGTTGGGGTTAGGTTTAGATTTGGGGTTAGGATTAGATTTGGGGTTTAGATTTGGGGTTAGGTTTAGATTTGGGGTTAGTGTTAGATTTGGGGTTTAGATTTCGGGTTAGGCTTAGATTTGGGGTTAGGTTTAGATTTGGGTTTAGGGGTTGGGGTTAGGTTTAGATTTGGGGTTAGGTTTAGATTTGGTGTTAGGGGTTGAGATTAGGTTTATATTTGGGGTTAGGTTTAGATTTGGGGTTAGGGGTTGGGGTTAGGTTTAGATTTGGGGTTAGGTTTAGATTTGGGTTTAGGGGTTGGGTTTAGGTTTATCTTTGGGGTTAGGTTAAGATTTGGGGTTAGGGGTTGAGGTTAGGTTTAGATTTGGGGTTAGGTTTAGATTTGGGGTTAGGGGTTGGGGTTAGGGGTTGGGGTTAGGTTTAGATTTGGGGTTAGGCGTTGGGGTTAGGGTTTGGGGTTAGGTTTAGATTTCGGGTTAGGGGTTGGGGTTAGGGGTTGGGGTTAGGTTTAGATTTGGGGTTAGGGGTTGGGGTTAGGTTTAGATTTGGGGTTAGGTTAAGATTTGGGGTTAGGGGTTGAGGTTAGGTTTAGATTTGGGGTTAGGTTTAGATTTGGGGTTAGGGGTTGAGGTTAGGTTTAGATTTGGGGTTAGGTTTAGATTTGGGGTTAGGGGTTGGGGTTAAAGGTTGGGGTTAGGTTTAGATTTGGGGTTAGGGGTTGGGGTTAGGGGTTGGGGTTAGGTTTAGATTTGGGGTTAGGGGTTGGGGTTAGGGGTTGGGGTTAGGTTTAGATTTGGGGTTAGCGGCTGGGGTTAGCGGTTGGTGTTAGGTTTAGATTTGGGGTTAGGGGTTGGGGTTAGGGGTTGGGGTTAGGTATAGATTTGGGGTTAGGGGTTGGGGTTCGGTTTAGATTTGGGGTTAGGTTTAGATTTGGGGTTAGGGGTTGGGGTTAGGTTTAGATTTGGGTTTAGGTTTAGATTTGGGGTTAGGTTTAGATTTGGGGTTAGGGTTTGGGGTTAGGTTTAGATTTGGGGTTAGGTTTAGATTTGGTGTTAGGGGTTGGGGTTAGGTTTAGATTTGGGGTTAGCTTTAGATTTGGGGTTAGGGGTTGGGGTTAGGTTTAGATTTGGGGTTAGGTTTAGATTTGGTGTTAGGGGTTGGGGTTAGGTTTAGATTTGGGTTTAGGTTTAGATTTGGGGTTAGGTTTAGATTTGGGGTTAGGGTTTGGGATTAGGTTTAGATTTGGGGTTAGGGGTTGTGGTTAGGGGTTTTGGGTTAGGGTTTGGGGTTAGGTTTAGATTTGGCGTTAGGTTTAGATTTGGGGTTAGGGGTTGGGGTTAGGTTTAGATTTGGGGTTAAGGGTTGGGGTTAGGGGTTGGGGTTAGGTTTAGATTTGGGGTAAGGGGTTGGGGTTAGGGGTTGGCGTTAGGGGTTGGTGTTAGGTTTAGATTTGGGGTTAGGTTTAGATTTGGGGTTAGGGGTTGGGGTTAGGTTTAGATTTGGGGTTAGGTTTAGATTTGGGTTTAGGGGTTGGGGTTAGGTTTATCTTTGGGGTTAGGTTAAGATTTGGGGTTAGGGGTTGAGGTTAGGTTTAGATTTGGGGTTAGGTTTAGATTTGGGGTTAGGGGTTGGGGTTAGGGGTTGGGGTTAGGTTTAGATTTGGGGTTAGGGGTTGGGCTTAGGGGTTGGCGTTAGGGGTTGGGGTTAGGTTTAGATTTGGGGTTAGGTTTAGATTTGGGGTTAGGGGTTGGGTTTAGGTTTAGATTTGGGGTTAGGTTTAGATTTGGGGTTAGGGGTTGAGGTTAGGTTTAGATTTGGGGTTAGGTTTAGATTTGGGGTTAGGGGTTGGGGTTAAAGGTTGGGGTTAGGTTTAGATTTGGGGTTAGGGGTTGGGGTTAGGGGTTGGGGTTAGGTTTAGATTTGGGGTTAGGGGTTGGGGTTAGGGGTTGGGGTTAGGTTTAGATTTGGGGTTAGCGGCTGGGGTTAGCGGTTGGTGTTAGGTTTAGATTTGGGGTTAGGGGTTGGGGTTAGGGGTTGGGGTTAGGTATAGATTTGGGGTTAGGGGTTGGGGTTCGGTTTAGATTTGGGGTTAGGTTTAGATTTGGGGTTAGGGGTTGGGGTTAGGTTTAGATTTGGGTTTAGGTTTAGATTTGGGGTTAGGTTTAGATTTGGGGTTAGGGTTTGGGGTTAGGTTTAGATTTGGGGTTAGGTTTAGATTTGGTGTTAGGGGTTGGGGTTAGGTTTAGATTTGGGGTTAGCTTTAGATTTGGGGTTAGGGGTTGGGGTTAGGTTTAGATTTGGGGTTAGGTTTAGATTTGGTGTTAGGGGTTGGGGTTAGGTTTAGATTTGGGTTTAGGTTTAGATTTGGGGTTAGGTTTAGATTTGGGGTTAGGGTTTGGGATTAGGTTTAGATTTGGGGTTAGGGGTTGTGGTTAGGGGTTTTGGGTTAGGGTTTGGGGTTAGGTTTAGATTTGGCGTTAGGTTTAGATTTGGGGTTAGGGGTTGGGGTTAGGTTTAGATTTGGGGTTAAGGGTTGGGGTTAGGGGTTGGGGTTAGGTTTAGATTTGGGGTAAGGGGTTGGGGTTAGGGGTTGGCGTTAGGGGTTGGTGTTAGGTTTAGATTTGGGGTTAGGTTTAGATTTGGGGTTAGGGGTTGGGGTTAGGTTTAGATTTGGGGTTAGGTTTAGATTTGGGTTTAGGGGTTGGGGTTAGGTTTATCTTTGGGGTTAGGTTAAGATTTGGGGTTAGGGGTTGAGGTTAGGTTTAGATTTGGGGTTAGGTTTAGATTTGGGGTTAGGGGTTGGGGTTAGGGGTTGGGGTTAGGTTTAGATTTGGGGTTAGGGGTTGGGCTTAGGGGTTGGCGTTAGGGGTTGGGGTTAGGTTTAGATTTGGGGTTAGGTTTAGATTTGGGGTTAGGGGTTGGGTTTAGGTTTAGATTTGGGGTTAGGTTTAGATTTGGGTTTAGGGGTTGGGGTTAGGTTTATCTTTGGGGTTAGGTTAAGATTTCGGGTTAGGGGTTGAGGTTAGGTTTAGATTTGGGGTTAGGTTTAGATTTGGGGTTAGGGGTTGGGGTTAGGGGTTGGGGTTAGGTTTGGATTTGGGGTTAGGGGTTGGGTTTAGGGATTGGGGTTAGGTTTAGATTTGGAGTTAGGGTTTGGGGTTTGGTTTAGATTTAGGGTTAGGGGTTGGGGTTAGGGGTTGGCGTTAGGGTTTGGGGTTAGGTTTAGATTTGGGGTTAGGTTTAGATTTGGGATTAGAGGTTGGGGTTAGGTTTAGATTTGGGGTTAAGTTTAGATTTGGAGTTAGGTTTAGATCTGGGGTTAGGGGTTGGAGTTAGGTTTAGATTTGGGGTTAGGGGTTGGGTTTAGGTTTAGATTTGGGTTTAGGGGTTGGGGTTAGGTTTAGATTTGGGGTTAGGATTAGATTTGGGGTTTAGATTTGGGGTTAGGTTTAGATTTGGGGTTAGTGTTAGATTTGGGGTTTAGATTTCGGGTTAGGCTTAGATTTGGGGTTAGGTTTAGATTTGGGTTTAGGGGTTGGGGTTAGGTTTAGATTTGGGGTTAGGTTTAGATTTGGTGTTAGGGGTTGAGATTAGGTTTATATTTGGGGTTAGGTTTAGATTTGGGGTTAGGGGTTGGGGTTAGGTTTAGATTTGGGGTTAGGTTTAGATTTGGGTTTAGGGGTTGGGTTTAGGTTTATCTTTGGGGTTAGGTTAAGATTTGGGGTTAGGGGTTGAGGTTAGGTTTAGATTTGGGGTTAGGTTTAGATTTGGGGTTAGGGGTTGGGGTTAGGGGTTGGGGTTAGGTTTAGATTTGGGGTTAGGCGTTGGGGTTAGGGTTTGGGGTTAGGTTTAGATTTCGGGTTAGGGGTTGGGGTTAGGGGTTGGGGTTAGGTTTAGATTTGGGGTTAGGGGTTGGGGTTAGGTTTAGATTTGGGGTTAGGTTAAGATTTGGGGTTAGGGGTTGAGGTTAGGTTTAGATTTGGGGTTAGGTTTAGATTTGGGGTTAGGGGTTGAGGTTAGGTTTAGATTTGGGGTTAGGTTTAGATTTGGGGTTAGGGGTTGGGGTTAAAGGTTGGGGTTAGGTTTAGATTTGGGGTTAGGGGTTGGGGTTAGGGGTTGGGGTTAGGTTTAGATTTGGGGTTAGGGGTTGGGGTTAGGGGTTGGGGTTAGGTTTAGATTTGGGGTTAGCGGCTGGGGTTAGCGGTTGGTGTTAGGTTTAGATTTGGGGTTAGGGGTTGGGGTTAGGGGTTGGGGTTAGGTATAGATTTGGGGTTAGGGGTTGGGGTTCGGTTTAGATTTGGGGTTAGGTTTAGATTTGGGGTTAGGGGTTGGGGTTAGGTTTAGATTTGGGTTTAGGTTTAGATTTGGGGTTAGGTTTAGATTTGGGGTTAGGGTTTGGGGTTAGGTTTAGATTTGGGGTTAGGTTTAGATTTGGTGTTAGGGGTTGGGGTTAGGTTTAGATTTGGGGTTAGCTTTAGATTTGGGGTTAGGGGTTGGGGTTAGGTTTAGATTTGGGGTTAGGTTTAGATTTGGTGTTAGGGGTTGGGGTTAGGTTTAGATTTGGGTTTAGGTTTAGATTTGGGGTTAGGTTTAGATTTGGGGTTAGGGTTTGGGATTAGGTTTAGATTTGGGGTTAGGGGTTGTGGTTAGGGGTTTTGGGTTAGGGTTTGGGGTTAGGTTTAGATTTGGCGTTAGGTTTAGATTTGGGGTTAGGGGTTGGGGTTAGGTTTAGATTTGGGGTTAAGGGTTGGGGTTAGGGGTTGGGGTTAGGTTTAGATTTGGGGTAAGGGGTTGGGGTTAGGGGTTGGCGTTAGGGGTTGGTGTTAGGTTTAGATTTGGGGTTAGGTTTAGATTTGGGGTTAGGGGTTGGGGTTAGGTTTAGATTTGGGGTTAGGTTTAGATTTGGGTTTAGGGGTTGGGGTTAGGTTTATCTTTGGGGTTAGGTTAAGATTTGGGGTTAGGGGTTGAGGTTAGGTTTAGATTTGGGGTTAGGTTTAGATTTGGGGTTAGGGGTTGGGGTTAGGGGTTGGGGTTAGGTTTAGATTTGGGGTTAGGGGTTGGGCTTAGGGGTTGGCGTTAGGGGTTGGGGTTAGGTTTAGATTTGGGGTTAGGTTTAGATTTGGGGTTAGGGGTTGGGTTTAGGTTTAGATTTGGGGTTAGGTTTAGATTTGGGTTTAGGGGTTGGGGTTAGGTTTATCTTTGGGGTTAGGTTAAGATTTCGGGTTAGGGGTTGAGGTTAGGTTTAGATTTGGGGTTAGGTTTAGATTTGGGGTTAGGGGTTGGGGTTAGGGGTTGGGGTTAGGTTTGGATTTGGGGTTAGGGGTTGGGTTTAGGGATTGGGGTTAGGTTTAGATTTGGAGTTAGGGTTTGGGGTTTGGTTTAGATTTAGGGTTAGGGGTTGGGGTTAGGGGTTGGCGTTAGGGTTTGGGGTTAGGTTTAGATTTGGGGTTAGGTTTAGATTTGGGATTAGAGGTTGGGGTTAGGTTTAGATTTGGGGTTAAGTTTAGATTTGGAGTTAGGTTTAGATCTGGGGTTAGGGGTTGGAGTTAGGTTTAGATTTGGGGTTAGGGGTTGGGTTTAGGTTTAGATTTGGGTTTAGGGGTTGGGGTTAGGTTTAGATTTGGGGTTAGGATTAGATTTGGGGTTTAGATTTGGGGTTAGGTTTAGATTTGGGGTTAGTGTTAGATTTGGGGTTTAGATTTCGGGTTAGGCTTAGATTTGGGGTTAGGTTTAGATTTGGGTTTAGGGGTTGGGGTTAGGTTTAGATTTGGGGTTAGGTTTAGATTTGGTGTTAGGGGTTGAGATTAGGTTTATATTTGGGGTTAGGTTTAGATTTGGGGTTAGGGGTTGGGGTTAGGTTTAGATTTGGGGTTAGGTTTAGATTTGGGTTTAGGGGTTGGGTTTAGGTTTATCTTTGGGGTTAGGTTAAGATTTGGGGTTAGGGGTTGAGGTTAGGTTTAGATTTGGGGTTAGGTTTAGATTTGGGGTTAGGGGTTGGGGTTAGGGGTTGGGGTTAGGTTTAGATTTGGGGTTAGGCGTTGGGGTTAGGGTTTGGGGTTAGGTTTAGATTTCGGGTTAGGGGTTGGGGTTAGGGGTTGGGGTTAGGTTTAGATTTGGGGTTAGGGGTTGGGGTTAGGTTTAGATTTGGGGTTAGGTTAAGATTTGGGGTTAGGGGTTGAGGTTAGGTTTAGATTTGGGGTTAGGTTTAGATTTGGGGTTAGGGGTTGAGGTTAGGTTTAGATTTGGGGTTAGGTTTAGATTTGGGGTTAGGGGTTGGGGTTAAAGGTTGGGGTTAGGTTTAGATTTGGGGTTAGGGGTTGGGGTTAGGGGTTGGGGTTAGGTTTAGATTTGGGGTTAGGGGTTGGGGTTAGGGGTTGGGGTTAGGTTTAGATTTGGGGTTAGCCGCTGGGGTTAGCGGTTGGTGTTAGGTTTAGATTTGGGGTTAGGGGTTGGGTTTAGGTTTAGATTTGGGGTTAGGTTTAGATTTGGGGTTTAGATTTGGGGTATAGGTTTAGATTTGGGTTTAGGGGTTGGGGTTAGGGGTTGGGGTTAGGTTTAGATTTGGGGTTAGGGGTTGGGGTTCGGTTTAGATTTGGGGTTAGGTTTAGATTTAGGGTAGGGGTTGGGGTTAGGTTTAGATTTGGGGTTAGGTTTAGATTTGGGGTTAGGGGTTGGGGTTAGGTTTAGATTTGGGGTTAGGGGTTGGGGTTAGGGGTTGGGGTTAGGTTTAGATTTGGGGTTAGGGGTTGGGGTTAGGGGTTGGCGTTAGGGGTTGGGGTTAGGTTTAGATTTGGGGTTAGGTTTAGATTTGGGGTTAGGGGTTGGGGTTAGGTTTAGATTTGGGGTTAAGTTTAGATTTGGAGTTAGGTTTAGATTTGGGGTTAGGGTTTGGGGTTAGGGGTTGGGGTTAGGTTTAGATTTGGGGTTAGGGGTTGGGGTTAGGGGTTGGTGTTAGGGGTTGGGGTTAGGTTTAGATTTGGGGTTAGGTTTAGATTTGGGGTTAGGGTTTGGGGTTAGGTTTAGATTTGGGGTTAGGTTTAGATTTGGGTTTAGGGGTTGGGGTTAGGTTTAGATTTGGGGTTAGGTTTAGATTTGGGGTTAGGGGTTGGGGTTAGGGGTTGGGGTTAGGTTTAGATTTGGGGTTAGGGGTTGGGTTTAGGGGTTGGGGTTAGGTTTAGATTTGGAGTTAGGGTTTGGGGTTTGGTTTAGATTTAGGGTTAGGGGTTGGGGCTAGTGGTTGGCGTTAGGGTTTGGGGTTAGGGTTTGGCGTTAGGGGTTGGGGTTAGGTTTAGATTTGGGGTTAGGTTTAGATTTGGGGTTAGGGGTTGGGGTTAGGTTTAGATTTGGGGTTAAGTTTAGATTTGGAGTTAGGTTTAGATCTGGGGTTAGGGGTTGGAGTTAGGTTTAGATTTGCGGTTAGGGGTTGGGTTTAGGTTTAGATTTGGGGTTAGGGGTTGGGGTTAGGGGTTGGGGTTAGGTTTAGATTTGGGGTTAGGGGTTGGGGTTAGGGTTTGGGGTTAGGTTTAGATTTCGGGTTAGGGGTTGGGGTTAGGGGTTGGGGTTAGGTTTAGATTTGGGGTTAGGGGTTGGGGTTAGGTTTAGATTTGGGGTTAGGTTAAGATTTGGGATTAGGGGTTGAGGTTAGGTTTAGATTTGGGGTTAGGTTTAGATTTGGGGTTAGGGGTTGGGGTTAGGCGTTGGGGTTAGGTTTAGATTTGGGGTTAGGGGTTGGGGTTAGGGGTTGGGGTTAGGTTTAGATTTGGGGTTAGGGGTTGGGGTTAGGGGTTGGGGTTAGGTTTAGATTTGGGGTTAGCGGCTGGGGTTAGCGGTTGGTGTTAGGTTTAGATTTGGGGTTAGGGGTTGGGGTTAGGTTTAGATTTGGGGTTAGGTTTAGATTTGGGGTTTAGATTTGGGGTATAGGTTTAGATTTGGGTTTAGGGGTTGGGGTTAGGTTTGGATTTTGGGTTAGGGGTTGTTTTTAGGTTTAGATTTGGGGTTAGGTTTAGATTTAGGGTTAGGGGTTGGGGTTAGGTTTAGATTTGGGGTTAGGTTTAGATTTGGGGTTAGGGGTTGGGGTTAGGTTTAGATTTGGGGTTAGGTTTAGATTTGGGGCTAGTGGTTGGGGTTAGATTTATATTTGGGGTTAGGTTAAGATTTGGGGTTAGTGGTTGGGGTTAGGTTTAGATTTGGGGTTAGGTTTAGATTTGGTGTTAGGGGTTGGGGTTAGGTTTAGATTTGGGTTTAGGTTTAGATTTGGGGTTAGGTTTAGATTTGGGGTTAGGGTTTGGGGTTAGGTTTAGATTTGGGGTTAGGGGTTGCGGTTAGGGGTTGGGGTTAGGGTTTGGGGTTAGGTTTAGATTTGGCGTTAGGTTTAGATTTGGGGTTAGGGGTTGGGGTTAGGTTTAGATTTGGGGTTAGGGGTTGGGGTTAGGGGTTGGGGTTAGGTTTAGATTTGGGGTTAGGGGTTGGGGTTAGGGGTTGGCGTTAGGGGTTGGGGTTAGGTTTAGATTTGGGGTTAGGTTTAGATTTGGGGTTAGGGGTTGGGGTTAGGTTTAGATTTGGGGTTAAGTTTAGATTTGGAGTTAGGTTTAGATTTGGGGTTAGGGGTTGGGGTTAGGGGTTGGGGTTAGGTTTAGATTTGGGGTTAGGGGTTGGGGTTAGGGGTTGTCGTTAGGGGTTGGGGTTAGGTTTAGATTTGGGGTTAGGTTTAGATTTGGGGTTAGGGGTTGGGGTTAGGTTTAGATTTGGGGTTAGGTTTAGATTTGGGTTTAGGGGTTGGGGTTAGGTTTATCTTTGGGGTTAGGTTAAGATTTGGGGTTAGGGGTTGAGGTTAGGTTTAGATTTGGGGTTAGGTTTAGATTTGGGGTTAGGGGTTGGGGTTAGGGGTTGGGGTTAGGTTTAGATTTGGGGTTAGGGGTTGGGGTTAGGGGTTGGGGTTAGGTTTAGATTTGGAGTTAGGGTTTGGGGTTTGGTTTAGATTTAGGGTTAGGGGTTGGGGTTAGGGGTTGTCGTTAGGGGTTGGGGTTAGGGGTTTGCGTTAGGGGTTGGGGTTAGGTTTAGATTTGGGGTTAGGTTTAGATTTGGGGTTAGGGGTTGGGGTTAGGTTTAGATTTGGGGTTAAGTTTAGATTTGGAGTTAGGTTTAGATCTGGGGTTAGGGGTTGGAGTTAGGTTTAGATTTGGGGTTAGGGGTTGGGTTTAGGTTTAGATTTGGGTTTAGGGGTTGGGGTTAGGTTTAGATTTGGAGTTAGGGTTTGGGGTTTGGTTTAGATTTAGGGTTAGGGGTTGGGGTTAGGGGTTGGCGTTAGGGGTTGGGGTTAGGGGTTGGCGTTAGGGGTTGGGGTTAGGTTTAGATTTGGGGTTAGGTTTAGATTTGGGGTTAGGGGTTGGGGTTAGGTTTAGATTTGGGGTTAAGTTTAGATTTGGAGTTAGGTTTAGATCTGGGGTTAGGGGTTGGAGTTAGGTTTAGATTTGGGTTTAGGGGTTGGGTTTAGGTTTAGATTTGGGTTTAGGGGTTGGGGTTAGGTTTAGATTTGGGGTTAGGTTTAGATTTGGGGTTTAGATTTGGGGTTAGGTTTAGATTTGGGGTTAGTGTTAGATTTGGGGTTTAGATTTCGGGTTAGGCTTAGATTTGGGGTTAGGTTTAGATTTGGGTTTAGGGGTTGGGGTTAGGTTTAGATTTGGGGTTAGGTTTAGATTTGGTGTTAGGGGTTGAGATTAGGTTTATATTTGGGGTTAGGTTTAGATTTGGGGTTAGGGGTTGGGGTTAGGTTTAGATTTGGGGTTAGGTTTAGATTTGGGTTTAGGGGTTGGGGTTAGGTTTATCTTTGGGGTTAGGTTAAGATTTGGGGTTAGGGGTTGAGGTTAGGTTTAGATTTGGGGTTAGGTTTAGATTTGGGGTTAGGGGTTGGGGTTAGGGGTTGGGGTTAGGTTTAGATTTGGGGTTAGGGGTTGGGGTTAGGGTTTTGGGTTAGGTTTAGATTTCGGGTTAGGGGTTGGGGTTAGGGGTTGGGGTTAGGTTTAGATTTGGGGTTAGGGGTTGGGGTTAGGTTTAGATTTGGGGTTAGGTTAAGATTTGGGGTTAGGGGTTGAGGTTAGGTTTAGATTTGGGGTTAGGTTTAGATTTGGGGTTAGGGGTTGGGGTTAGGGGTTGGGGTTAGGTTTAGATTTGGGGTTAGGGGTTGGGTTTAGGGGTTGGGGTTAGGTTTAGATTTGGAGTTTGGTTTTGGGGTTTGGTTTAGATTTAGGGTTAGGGGTTGGGGTTAGGGGTTGGCGTTAGGGTTTGGGGTTAGGGGTTGGCGTTAGGGGTTGGGGTTAGGTTTAGATTTGGGGTTAGGTTTAGATTTGGGGTTAGGGGTTGGGGTTAGGTTTAGATTTGGGGTTAAGTTTAGATTTGGAGTTAGGTTTAGATCTGGGGTTAGGGGTTGGAGATAGGTTTAGATTTGGGGTTAGGGGTTGGGTTTAGGTTTAGATTTGGGTTTAGGGGTTGGGGTTAGGTTTAGATTTGGGGTTAGGTTTAGATTTGGGGTTAGGTTTAGATTTGGGGTTAGTGTTAGATTTGGGGTTTAGATTTCGGGTTAGGCTTAGATTTGGGGTTAGGTTTAGATTTGGGTTTAGGGGTTGGGGTTAGGTTTAGATTTGGGGTTAGGTTTAGATTTGGTGTTAGGGGTTGAGATTAGGTTTATATTTGGGGTTAGGTTTAGATTTGGGGTTAGGGGTTGGGGTTAGGTTTAGATTTGGGGTTAGGTTTAGATTTGGGTTTAGGGGTTGGGGTTAGGTTTATCTTTGGGGTTAGGTTTAGATTTGGGGTTAGGGGTTGGGGTTAGGTTTAGATTTGGGGTTAGGTTTAGATTTGGGGTTAGGGGTTGGGGTTAGGGGTTGGGGTTAGGTTTAGATTTGGGGTTAGGGGTTGGGGTTAGGGTTTGGGGTTAGGTTTAGATTTGGGGTTAGGGGTTGGCGTTAGGGGTTGGGGTTAGGTTTAGATTTGGGGTTAGGGGTTGAGGTTAGGTTTAGATTTGGGGTTAGGTTTAGATTTGGGGTTAGTGGTTGTGGTTAGGGGTTGGGGTAAGGTTTAGATTTGGGGTTAGGGGTTGGGGTTAGGGGTTGGGGTTAGGTTTAGATTTGGGGTTAGCGGTTAGGGTTAGCGGTTGGTGTTAGGTTTAGATTTGGGGTTAGGGGTTGGGGTTAGGTTTAGATTTGGGGTTAGGTTTAGATTGGGGGTTTAGATTTGGGGTATAGGTTTAGATTTGGGTTTAGGGGTTGGGGTTAGGGGTTGGGGTTAGGTTTAGATTTGGGGTTAGGGTTTGGGGTTCGGTTTAGATTTGGGGTTAGGTTTAGATTTAGGGTTAGGGGTTGGGGTTAGGTTTAGATTTGGGGTTAGGTTTAGATTTGGGGTTAGGGGTTGGGGTTAGGTTTAGATTTGGGGTTAGGTTTAGATTTGGGGCTAGTGGTTGGGGTTAGATTTATATTTGGGGTTAGGTTAAGATTTGGGGTTAGGGGTTGGGGTTAGGTTTAGATTTGGGGTTAGGTTTAGATTTGGTGTTAGGGGTTGGGGTTAGGTTTAGATTTGGGTTTAGGTTTAGATTTGGGGTTAGGTTTAGATTTGGGGTTAGGGTTTGGGGTTAGGTTTAGATTTGGGGTTAGGGGTTGCGGTTAGGGGTTGGGGTTAGGGTTTGGGGTTAGGTTTAGATTTGGCGTTAGGTTTAGATTTGGGGTTAGGGGTTGGGGTTAGGTTTAGATTTGGGGTTAGGGGTTGGGGTTAGGGGTTGGGGTTAGGTTTAGATTTGGGGTTAGGGGTTGGGGTTAGGGGTTGGGGTTAGGTTTAGATTTGGGGTTAGGGGTTGGGGTTAGGGGTTGGGGTTAGGTTTAGATTTGGGGTTAGGGGTTGGGGTTAGGGGTTGGGGTTAGGTTTAGATTTGGGGTTAGGGGTTGTGGTTAGGGGTTGGGGTTAGGTTTAGATTTGGTGTTAGGGGTTGGGGTTAGGTTTAGATTTGGGTTTAGGTTTAGATTTGGGGTTAGGTTTAGATTTGGGGTTAGGGTTTGGGGTTAGGTTTAGATTTGGGGTTAGGGGTTGCGGTTAGGGGTTGGGGTTAGGGTTTGGGGTTAGGTTTAGATTTGGCGTTAGGTTTAGATTTGGGGTTAGGGGTTGGGGTTAGGTTTAGATTTGGGGTTAGGGGTTGGGGTTAGGGGTTGGGGTTAGGTTTAGATTTGGGGTTAGGGGTTGGGGTTAGGGGTTGGGGTTAGGTTTAGATTTGGGGTTAGGGGTTGGGGTTAGGGGTTGGGGTGAGGTTTAGATTTGGGGTTAGGGGTTGGGGTTAGGGGTTGGGGTTAGGGGTTGGGGTTAGGTTTAGATTTGGGGTTAGGGGTTGGGGTTAGGGGTTGGGGTTAGGTTTAGATTTGGGGTTAGGGGTTGGGGTTAGGGGTTGGGGTTAGGTTTAGATTTGGGGTTAGGGGTTGGGGTTAGGGGTTGGCGTTAGGGGTTGGGGTTAGGTTTAGATTTGGGGTATAGGTTTAGATTTGGGTTTAGGGGTTGGGGTTAGGGGTTGGGGTTAGGTTTAGATTTGGGGTTAGGGGTTGGGGTTAGGTTTAGATTTGGGGTTAGGGGTTGGGGTTAGGGGTTGGGGTTAGGTTTAGATTTGGAGTTAGGGTTTGGGGTTTGGTTTAGATTTAGGGTTAGGGGTTGGGGTTAGGGGTTGTCGTTAGGGGTTGGGGTTAGGGGTTTGCGTTAGGGGTTGGGGTTAGGTTTAGATTTGGGGTTAGGTTTAGATTTGGGGTTAGGGGTTGGGGTTAGGTTTAGATTTGGGGTTAAGTTTAGATTTGGAGTTAGGTTTAGATCTGGGGTTAGGGGTTGGAGTTAGGTTTAGATTTGGGGTTAGGGGTTGGGTTTAGGTTTAGATTTGGGTTTAGGGGTTGGGGTTAGGTTTAGATTTGGAGTTAGGGTTTGGGGTTTGGTTTAGATTTAGGGTTAGGGGTTGGGGTTAGGGGTTGGCGTTAGGGGTTGGGGTTAGGGGTTGGCGTTAGGGGTTGGGGTTAGGTTTAGATTTGGGGTTAGGTTTAGATTTGGGGTTAGGGGTTGGGGTTAGGTTTAGATTTGGGGTTAAGTTTAGATTTGGAGTTAGGTTTAGATCTGGGGTTAGGGGTTGGAGTTAGGTTTAGATTTGGGGTTAGGGGTTGGGTTTAGGTTTAGATTTGGGTTTAGGGGTTGGGGTTAGGTTTAGATTTGGGGTTAGGTTTAGATTTGGGGTTTAGATTTGGGGTTAGGTTTAGATTTGGGGTTAGTGTTAGATTTGGGGTTTAGATTTCGGGTTAGGCTTAGATTTGGGGTTAGGTTTAGATTTGGGTTTAGGGGTTGGGGTTAGGTTTAGATTTGGGGTTAGGTTTAGATTTGGTGTTAGGGGTTGAGATTAGGTTTATATTTGGGGTTAGGTTTAGATTTGGGGTTAGGGGTTGGGGTTAGGTTTAGATTTGGGGTTAGGTTTAGATTTGGGTTTAGGGGTTGGGGTTAGGTTTATCTTTGGGGTTAGGTTAATATTTGGGGTTAGGGGTTGAGGTTAGGTTTAGATTTGGGGTTAGGTTTAGATTTGGGGTTAGGGGTTGGGGTTAGGGGTTGGGGTTAGGTTTAGATTTGGGGTTAGGGGTTGGGGTTAGGGTTTTGGGTTAGGTTTAGATTTCGGGTTAGGGGTTGGGGTTAGGGGTTGGGGTTAGGTTTAGATTTGGGGTTAGGGGTTGGGGTTAGGTTTAGATTTGGGGTTAGGTTAAGATTTGGGGTTAGGGGTTGAGGTTAGGTTTAGATTTGGGGTTAGGTTTAGATTTGGGGTTAGGGGTTGGGGTTAGGGGTTGGGGTTAGGTTTAGATTTGGGGTTAGGGGTTGGGTTTAGGGGTTGGGGTTAGGTTTAGATTTGGAGTTTGGTTTTGGGGTTTGGTTTAGATTTAGGGTTAGGGGTTGGGGTTAGGGGTTGGCGTTAGGGTTTGGGGTTAGGGGTTGGCGTTAGGGGTTGGGGTTAGGTTTAGATTTGGGGTTAGGTTTAGATTTGGGGTTAGGGGTTGGGGTTAGGTTTAGATTTGGGGTTAAGTTTAGATTTGGAGTTAGGTTTAGATCTGGGGTTAGGGGTTGGAGATAGGTTTAGATTTGGGGTTAGGGGTTGGGTTTAGGTTTAGATTTGGGTTTAGGGGTTGGGGTTAGGTTTAGATTTGGGGTTAGGTTTAGATTTGGGGTTAGGTTTAGATTTGGGGTTAGTGTTAGATTTGGGGTTTAGATTTCGGGTTAGGCTTAGATTTGGGGTTAGGTTTAGATTTGGGTTTAGGGGTTGGGGTTAGGTTTAGATTTGGGGTTAGGTTTAGATTTGGTGTTAGGGGTTGAGATTAGGTTTATATTTGGGGTTAGGTTTAGATTTGGGGTTAGGGGTTGGGGTTAGGTTTAGATTTGGGGTTAGGTTTAGATTTGGGTTTAGGGGTTGGGGTTAGGTTTATCTTTGGGGTTAGGTTTAGATTTGGGGTTAGGGGTTGGGGTTAGGTTTAGATTTGGGGTTAGGTTTAGATTTGGGGTTAGGGGTTGGGGTTAGGGGTTGGGGTTAGGTTTAGATTTGGGGTTAGGGGTTGGGGTTAGGGTTTGGGGTTAGGTTTAGATTTGGGGTTAGGGGTTGGCGTTAGGGGTTGGGGTTAGGTTTAGATTTGGGGTTAGGGGTTGAGGTTAGGTTTAGATTTGGGGTTAGGTTTAGATTTGGGGTTAGTGGTTGTGGTTAGGGGTTGGGGTAAGGTTTAGATTTGGGGTTAGGGGTTGGGGTTAGGGGTTGGGGTTAGGTTTAGATTTGGGGTTAGCGGTTGGGGTTAGCGGTTGGTGTTAGGTTTAGATTTGGGGTTAGGGGTTGGGGTTAGGTTTAGATTTGGGGTTAGGTTTAGATTGGGGGTTTAGATTTGGGGTATAGGTTTAGATTTGGGTTTAGGGGTTGGGGTTAGGGGTTGGGGTTAGGTTTAGATTTGGGGTTAGGGGTTGGGGTTCGGTTTAGATTTGGGGTTAGGTTTAGATTTAGGGTTAGGGGTTGGGGTTAGGTTTAGATTTGGGGTTAGGTTTAGATTTGGGGTTAGGGGTTGGGGTTAGGTTTAGATTTGGGGTTAGGTTTAGATTTGGGGCTAGTGGTTGGGGTTAGATTTATATTTGGGGTTAGGTTAAGATTTGGGGTTAGGGGTTGGGGTTAGGTTTAGATTTGGGGTTAGGTTTAGATTTGGTGTTAGGGGTTGGGGTTAGGTTTAGATTTGGGTTTAGGTTTAGATTTGGGGTTAGGTTTAGATTTGGGGTTAGGGTTTGGGGTTAGGTTTAGATTTGGGGTTAGGGGTTGCGGTTAGGGGTTGGGGTTAGGGTTTGGGGTTAGGTTTAGATTTGGCGTTAGGTTTAGATTTGGGGTTAGGGGTTGGGGTTAGGTTTAGATTTGGGGTTAGGGGTTGGGGTTAGGGGTTGGGGTTAGGTTTAGATTTGGGGTTAGGGGTTGGGGTTAGGGGTTGGGGTTAGGTTTAGATTTGGGGTTAGGGGTTGGGGTTAGGGGTTGGGGTTAGGTTTAGATTTGGGGTTAGGGGTTGGGGTTAGGGGTTGGGGTTAGGTTTAGATTTGGGGTTAGGGGTTGTGGTTAGGGGTTGGGGTTAGGTTTAGATTTGGTGTTAGGGGTTGGGGTTAGGTTTAGATTTGGGTTTAGGTTTAGATTTGGGGTTAGGTTTAGATTTGGGGTTAGGGTTTGGGGTTAGGTTTAGATTTGGGGTTAGGGGTTGCGGTTAGGGGTTGGGGTTAGGGTTTGGGGTTAGGTTTAGATTTGGCGTTAGGTTTAGATTTGGGGTTAGGGGTTGGGGTTAGGTTTAGATTTGGGGTTAGGGGTTGGGGTTAGGGGTTGGGGTTAGGTTTAGATTTGGGGTTAGGGGTTGGGGTTAGGGGTTGGGGTTAGGTTTAGATTTGGGGTTAGGGGTTGGGGTTAGGGGTTGGGGTGAGGTTTAGATTTGGGGTTAGGGGTTGGGGTTAGGGGTTGGGGTTAGGGGTTGGGGTTAGGTTTAGATTTGGGGTTAGGGGTTGGGGTTAGGGGTTGGGGTTAGGTTTAGATTTGGGGTTAGGGGTTGGGGTTAGGGGTTGGCGTTAGGGGTTGGGGTTAGGTTTAGATTTGGGGTTAGGTTTAGATTTGGGGTTAGGGTTTGGGGTTAGGTTTAGATTTGGGGTTAAGTTTATATTTGGAGTTAGGTTTAGATCTGGGGTTAGGGGTTGGAGTTAGGATTAGATTTGGGGTTAGGGGTTGGGTTTAGGTTTAGATTTGGGTTTAGGGGTTGGGGTTAGGTTTAGATTTGGGGTTAGGTTTAGATTTGGGGTTTAGATTTGGGGTTAGGTTTAGATTTGGGGTTAGTGTTAGATTTGGGGTTTAGATTTCGGGTTAGGCTTAGATTTGGGGTTAGGTTTAGATTTGGGTTTAGGGGTTGGGGTTAGGTTTAGATTTGGGGTTAGGTTTAGATTTGGTGTTAGGGGTTGAGATTAGGTTTATATTTGGGGTTAGGTTTAGATTTGGGGTTAGGGGTTGGGGTTAGGTTTAGATTTGGGGTTAGGTTTAGATTTGGGTTTAGGGGTTGGGGTTAGGTTTATCTTTGGGGTTAGGTTAAGATTTGGGGTTAGGGGTTGAGGTTAGGTTTAGATTTGGGGTTAGGTTTAGATTTGGGGTTAGGGGTTGGGGTTAGGGGTTGGGGTTAGGTTTAGATTTGGGGTTAGGGGTTGGGGTTAGGGTTTGGGGTTAGGTTTAGATTTCGGGTTAGGGGTTGGGGTTAGGTTTTGGGGTTAGGTTTAGATTTGGGGTTAGGGGTTGGGGTTAGTTTTAGATTTGGGGTTAGGTTAAGATTTGGGGTTAGGGGTTGAGGTTAGGTTTAGATTTGGGGTTAGGTTTAGATTTGGGTTAGGGGTTGAGGTTAGGTTTAGATTTGGGGTTAGGTTTAGATTTGGTGTTAGGGGTTGGGGTTAGGTTTAGATTTGGGGTTAGGGGTTGGGGTTAGGGGTTGGGGTTAGGTTTAGATTTGGGGTTAGGGGTTGGGGTTAGGGGTTGGGGTTAGGTTTAGATTTGGGGTTAGCGGCTGGGGTTAGCGGTTGGTGTTAGGTTTAGATTTGGGGTTAGGGGTTGGGGTTAGGGGTTGGGGTTAGGTTTAGATTTGGGGTTAGGGGTTGGGGTTCGGTTTAGATTTGGGGTTAGGTTTAGATTTAGGGTAGGGGTTGGGGTTAGGTTTAGATTTGGGGTTAGCTTTAGATTTGGGGTTAGGGGTTGGGGTTAGGTTTAGATTTGGGGTTAGGTTTAGATTTGGTGTTAGGGGTTGGGGTTAGGTTTAGATTTGGGTTTAGTTTTAGATTTGGGGTTAGGTTTAGATTTGGGGTTAGGGTTTGGGGTTAGGTTTAGATTTGGGGTTAGGGGTTGCGGTTAGGGGTTTTGGGTTAGGGTTTGGGGTTAGGTTTAGATTTGGCGTTAGGTTTAGATTTGGGGTTAGGGGTTGGGGTTAGGTTTAGATTTGGGGTTAGGGGTTGGGGTTAGGGGTTGGGGTTAGGTTTAGATTTGGGGTTAGGGGTTGGGGTTAGGGGTTGGCGTTAGGGGTTGGGGTTAGGTTTAGATTTGGGGTTAGGTTTAGATTTGGGGTTAGGGGTTGGGGTTAGGTTTAGATTTGGGGTTAAGTTTAGATTTGGAGTTAGGTTTAGATTTGGGGTTAGGGGTTGGGTTTAGGGGTTGGGGTTAGGTTTAGATTTGGAGTTAGGGTTTGGGGTTTGGTTTAGATTTAGGGTTAGGGGTTGGGATTAGGGGTTGGCATTAGGGTTTGGGGTTAGGGGTTGGCGTTAGGGGTTGGGGTTAGGTTTATCTTTGGGGTTAGGTTTAGATTTGGGGTTAGGGGTTGGCGTTAGGGGTTGGGGTTAGGTTTAGATTTGGGGTTAGGGGTTGAAGTTAGGTTTAGATTTGGGGTTAGGTTTAGATTTGGGGTTAGTGGTTGTGGTTAGGGGTTGGGGTAAGGTTTAGATTTGGGGTTAGGGGTTGGGGTTAGGGGTTGGGGTTAGGTTTAGATTTGGGGTTAGCGGTTGGGGTTAGCGGTTGGTGTTAGGTTTAGATTTGGGGTTAGGGGTTGGGGTTAGGTTTAGATTTGGGGTTAGGTTTAGATTGGGGGTTTAGATTTGGGGTATAGGTTTAGATTTGGGTTTAGGGGTTGGGGTTAGGGGTTGGGGTTAGGTTTAGATTTGGGGTTAGGGGTTGGGGTTCGGTTTAGATTTGGGGTTAGGTTTAGATTTAGGGTTAGGGGTTGGGGTTAGGTTTAGATTTGGGGTTAGGTTTAGATTTGGGGTTAGGGGTTGGGGTTAGGTTTAGATTTGGGGTTAGGTTTAGATTTGGGGCTAGTGGTTGGGGTTAGATTTATATTTGGGGTTAGGTTAAGATTTGGGGTTAGGGGTTGGGGTTAGGTTTAGATTTGGGGTTAGGTTTAGATTTGGTGTTAGGGGTTGGGGTTAGGTTTAGATTTGGGGTTTAGGTTTAGATTTGGGGTTAGGTTTAGATTTGGGGTTAGGGTTTGGGGTTAGGTTTAGATTTGGGGTTAGGGGTTGCGGTTAGGGGTTGGGGTTAGGGTTTGGGGTTAGGTTTAGATTTGGCGTTAGGTTTAGATTTGGGGTTAGGGGTTGGGGTTAGGTTTAGATTTGGGTTTAGGGGTTGGGGTTAGGGGTTGGGGTTAGGTTTAGATTTGGGGTTAGGGGTTGGGGTTAGGGGTTGGCGTTAGGGGTTGGGGTTAGGTTTAGATTTGGGGTTAGGTTTAGATTTGGGGTTAGGGTTTGGGGTTAGGTTTAGATTTGGGGTTAAGTTTATATTTGGAGTTAGGTTTAGATCTGGGGTTAGGGGTTGGAGTTAGGATTAGATTTGGGGTTAGGGGTTGGGTTTAGGTTTAGATTTGGGTTTAGGGGTTGGGGTTAGGTTTAGATTTGGGGTTAGGTTTAGATTTGGGGTTTAGATTTGGGGTTAGGTTTAGATTTGGGGTTAGTGTTAGATTTGGGGTTTAGATTTCGGGTTAGGCTTAGATTTGGGGTTAGGTTTAGATTTGGGTTTAGGGGTTGGGGTTAGGTTTAGATTTGGGGTTAGGTTTAGATTTGGTGTTAGGGGTTGAGATTAGGTTTATATTTGGGGTTAGGTTTAGATTTGGGGTTAGGGGTTGGGGTTAGGTTTAGATTTGGGGTTAGGTTTAGATTTGGGTTTAGGGGTTGGGGTTAGGTTTATCTTTGGGGTTAGGTTAAGATTTGGGGTTAGGGGTTGAGGTTAGGTTTAGATTTGGGGTTAGGTTTAGATTTGGGGTTAGGGGTTGGGGTTAGGGGTTGGGGTTAGGTTTAGATTTGGGGTTAGGGGTTGGGGTTAGGGTTTGGGGTTAGGTTTAGATTTCGGGTTAGGGGTTGGGGTTAGGTTTTGGGGTTAGGTTTAGATTTGGGGTTAGGGGTTGGGGTTAGTTTTAGATTTGGGGTTAGGTTAAGATTTGGGGTTAGGGGTTGAGGTTAGGTTTAGATTTGGGGTTAGGTTTAGATTTGGGTTAGGGGTTGAGGTTAGGTTTAGATTTGGGGTTAGGTTTAGATTTGGTGTTAGGGGTTGGGGTTAGGTTTAGATTTGGGGTTAGGGGTTGGGGTTAGGGGTTGGGGTTAGGTTTAGATTTGGGGTTAGGGGTTGGGGTTAGGGGTTGGGGTTAGGTTTAGATTTGGGGTTAGCGGCTGGGGTTAGCGGTTGGTGTTAGGTTTAGATTTGGGGTTAGGGGTTGGGGTTAGGGGTTGGGGTTAGGTTTAGATTTGGGGTTAGGGGTTGGGGTTCGGTTTAGATTTGGGGTTAGGTTTAGATTTAGGGTAGGGGTTGGGGTTAGGTTTAGATTTGGGGTTAGCTTTAGATTTGGGGTTAGGGGTTGGGGTTAGGTTTAGATTTGGGGTTAGGTTTAGATTTGGTGTTAGGGGTTGGGGTTAGGTTTAGATTTGGGTTTAGTTTTAGATTTGGGGTTAGGTTTAGATTTGGGGTTAGGGTTTGGGGTTAGGTTTAGATTTGGGGTTAGGGGTTGCGGTTAGGGGTTTTGGGTTAGGGTTTGGGGTTAGGTTTAGATTTGGCGTTAGGTTTAGATTTGGGGTTAGGGGTTGGGGTTAGGTTTAGATTTGGGGTTAGGGGTTGGGGTTAGGGGTTGGGGTTAGGTTTAGATTTGGGGTTAGGGGTTGGGGTTAGGGGTTGGCGTTAGGGGTTGGGGTTAGGTTTAGATTTGGGGTTAGGTTTAGATTTGGGGTTAGGGGTTGGGGTTAGGTTTAGATTTGGGGTTAAGTTTAGATTTGGAGTTAGGTTTAGATTTGGGGTTAGGGGTTGGGTTTAGGGGTTGGGGTTAGGTTTAGATTTGGAGTTAGGGTTTGGGGTTTGGTTTAGATTTAGGGTTAGGGGTTGGGATTAGGGGTTGGCATTAGGGTTTGGGGTTAGGGGTTGGCGTTAGGGGTTGGGGTTAGGTTTATCTTTGGGGTTAGGTTTAGATTTGGGGTTAGGGGTTGGCGTTAGGGGTTGGGGTTAGGTTTAGATTTGGGGTTAGGGGTTGAGGTTAGGTTTAGATTTGGGGTTAGGTTTAGATTTGGGGTTAGTGGTTGTGGTTAGGGGTTGGGGTAAGGTTTAGATTTGGGGTTAGGGGTTGGGGTTAGGGGTTGGGGTTAGGTTTAGATTTGGGGTTAGCGGTTGGGGTTAGCGGTTGGTGTTAGGTTTAGATTTGGGGTTAGGGGTTGGGGTTAGGTTTAGATTTGGGGTTAGGTTTAGATTGGGGGTTTAGATTTGGGGTATAGGTTTAGATTTGGGTTTAGGGGTTGGGGTTAGGGGTTGGGGTTAGGTTTAGATTTGGGGTTAGGGGTTGGGGTTCGGTTTAGATTTGGGGTTAGGTTTAGATTTAGGGTTAGGGGTTGGGGTTAGGTTTAGATTTGGGGTTAGGTTTAGATTTGGGGTTAGGGGTTGGGGTTAGGTTTAGATTTGGGGTTAGGTTTAGATTTGGGGCTAGTGGTTGGGGTTAGATTTATATTTGGGGTTAGGTTAAGATTTGGGGTTAGGGGTTGGGGTTAGGTTTAGATTTGGGGTTAGGTTTAGATTTGGTGTTAGGGGTTGGGGTTAGGTTTAGATTTGGGGTTTAGGTTTAGATTTGGGGTTAGGTTTAGATTTGGGCTTAGGGTTTGGGGTTAGGTTTAGATTTGGGGTTAGGGGTTGCGGTTAGGGGTTGGGGTTAGGGTTTGGGGTTAGGTTTAGATTTGGCGTTAGGTTTATCTTTGGGGTTAGGTTAAGATTTGGGGTTAGGGGTTGAGGTTAGGTTTAGATTTGGGGTTAGGTTTAGATTTGGGGTTAGGGGTTGGGGTTAGGGGTTGGGGTTAGGTTTAGATTTGGGGTTAGGGGTTGGGGTTAGGGTTTGGGGTTAGGTTTAGATTTCGGGTTAGGGGTTGGGGTTAGGTTTTGGGGTTAGGTTTAGATTTGGGGTTAGGGGTTGGGGTTAGTTTTAGATTTGGGGTTAGGTTAAGATTTGGGGTTAGGGGTTGAGGTTAGGTTTAGATTTGGGGTTAGGTTTAGATTTGGGTTAGGGGTTGAGGTTAGGTTTAGATTTGGGGTTAGGTTTAGATTTGGTGTTAGGGGTTGGGGTTAGGTTTAGATTTGGGGTTAGGGGTTGGGGTTAGGGGTTGGGGTTAGGTTTAGATTTGGGGTTAGGGGTTGGGGTTAGGGGTTGGGGTTAGGTTTAGATTTGGGGTTAGCGGCTGGGGTTAGCGGTTGGTGTTAGGTTTAGATTTGGGGTTAGGGGTTGGGGTTAGGGGTTGGGGTTAGGTTTAGATTTGGGGTTAGGGGTTGGGGTTCGGTTTAGATTTGGGGTTAGGTTTAGATTTAGGGTAGGGGTTGGGGTTAGGTTTAGATTTGGGGTTAGCTTTAGATTTGGGGTTAGGGGTTGGGGTTAGGTTTAGATTTGGGGTTAGGTTTAGATTTGGTGTTAGGGGTTGGGGTTAGGTTTAGATTTGGGTTTAGTTTTAGATTTGGGGTTAGGTTTAGATTTGGGGTTAGGGTTTGGGGTTAGGTTTAGATTTGGGGTTAGGGGTTGCGGTTAGGGGTTTTGGGTTAGGGTTTGGGGTTAGGTTTAGATTTGGCGTTAGGTTTAGATTTGGGGTTAGGGGTTGGGGTTAGGTTTAGATTTGGGGTTAGGGGTTGGGGTTAGGGGTTGGGGTTAGGTTTAGATTTGGGGTTAGGGGTTGGGGTTAGGGGTTGGCGTTAGGGGTTGGGGTTAGGTTTAGATTTGGGGTTAGGTTTAGATTTGGGGTTAGGGGTTGGGGTTAGGTTTAGATTTGGGGTTAAGTTTAGATTTGGAGTTAGGTTTAGATTTGGGGTTAGGGGTTGGGTTTAGGGGTTGGGGTTAGGTTTAGATTTGGAGTTAGGGTTTGGGGTTTGGTTTAGATTTAGGGTTAGGGGTTGGGATTAGGGGTTGGCATTAGGGTTTGGGGTTAGGGGTTGGCGTTAGGGGTTGGGGTTAGGTTTATCTTTGGGGTTAGGTTTAGATTTGGGGTTAGGGGTTGGCGTTAGGGGTTGGGGTTAGGTTTAGATTTGGGGTTAGGGGTTGAGGTTAGGTTTAGATTTGGGGTTAGGTTTAGATTTGGGGTTAGTGGTTGTGGTTAGGGGTTGGGGTAAGGTTTAGATTTGGGGTTAGGGGTTGGGGTTAGGGGTTGGGGTTAGGTTTAGATTTGGGGTTAGCGGTTGGGGTTAGCGGTTGGTGTTAGGTTTAGATTTGGGGTTAGGGGTTGGGGTTAGGTTTAGATTTGGGGTTAGGTTTAGATTGGGGGTTTAGATTTGGGGTATAGGTTTAGATTTGGGTTTAGGGGTTGGGGTTAGGGGTTGGGGTTAGGTTTAGATTTGGGGTTAGGGGTTGGGGTTCGGTTTAGATTTGGGGTTAGGTTTAGATTTAGGGTTAGGGGTTGGGGTTAGGTTTAGATTTGGGGTTAGGTTTAGATTTGGGGTTAGGGGTTGGGGTTAGGTTTAGATTTGGGGTTAGGTTTAGATTTGGGGCTAGTGGTTGGGGTTAGATTTATATTTGGGGTTAGGTTAAGATTTGGGGTTAGGGGTTGGGGTTAGGTTTAGATTTGGGGTTAGGTTTAGATTTGGTGTTAGGGGTTGGGGTTAGGTTTAGATTTGGGGTTTAGGTTTAGATTTGGGGTTAGGTTTAGATTTGGGGTTAGGGTTTGGGGTTAGGTTTAGATTTGGGGTTAGGGGTTGCGGTTAGGGGTTGGGGTTAGGGTTTGGGGTTAGGTTTAGATTTGGCGTTAGGTTTAGATTTGGGGTTAGGGGTTGGGGTTAGGTTTAGATTTGGGGTTAGGGGTTGGGGTTAGGGGTTGGGGTTAGGTTTAGATTTGGGGTTAGGGGTTGGGGTTAGGGGTTGGGGTTAGGTTTAGATTTGGGGTTAGGGGTTGGGGTTAGGGGTTGGGGTTAGGTTTAGATTTGGGGTTAGGGGTTGGGGTTAGGGGTTGGGGTTAGGTTTAGATTTGGGGTTAGGGGTTGTGGTTAGGGGTTGGGGTTAGGTTTAGATTTGGTGTTAGGGGTTAAGGTTAGGTTTAGATTTGGGTTTAGGTTTAGATTTGGGGTTAGGTTTAGATTTGGGGTTAGGGTTTGGGGTTAGGTTTAGATTTGGGGTTAGGGGTTGCGGTTAGGGGTTGGGGTTAGGGTTTGGGGTTAGGTTTAGATTTGGCGTTAGGTTTAGATTTGGGGTTAGGGGTTGGGGTTAGGTTTAGATTTGGGGTTAGGGGTTGGGGTTAGGGGTTGGGGTTAGGTTTAGATTTGGGGTTAGGGGTTGGGGTTAGGGGTTGGGGTTAGGTTTAGATTTGGGGTTAGGGGTTGGGGTTAGGGGTTGGGGTTAGGTTTAGATTTGGGGTTAGGGGTTGGGGTTAGGGGTTGGGGTTAGGGGTTGGGGTTAGGTTTAGATTTGGGGTTAGGGGTTGGGGTTAGGGGTTGGGGTTAGGTTTAGATTTGGGGTTAGGGGTTGGGGTTAGGGGTTGGCGTTAGGGGTTGGGGTTAGGTTTAGATTTGGGGTTAGGTTTAGATTTGGGGTTAGGGGTTGGGGTTAGGTTTAGATTTGGGGTTAAGTTTATATTTGGAGTTAGGTTTAGATCTGGGGTTAGGGGTTGGAGTTAGGATTAGATTTGGGGTTAGGGGTTGGGTTTAGGTTTAGATTTGGGTTTAGGGGTTGGGGTTAGGTTTAGATTTGGGGTTAGGTTTAGATTTGGGGTTTAGATTTGGGGTTAGGTTTAGATTTGGGGTTAGTGTTAGATTTGGGGTTTAGATTTCGGGTTAGGCTTAGATTTGGGGTTAGGTTTAGATTTGGGTTTAGGGGTTGGGGTTAGGTTTAGATTTGGGGTTAGGTTTAGATTTGGTGTTAGGGGTTGAGATTAGGTTTATATTTGGGGTTAGGTTTAGATTTGGGGTTAGGGGTTGGGGTTAGGTTTAGATTTGGGGTTAGGTTTAGATTTGGGTTTAGGGGTTGGGGTTAGGTTTATCTTTGGGGTTAGGTTAAGATTTGGGGTTAGGGGTTGAGGTTAGGTTTAGATTTGGGGTTAGGTTTAGATTTGGGGTTAGGGGTTGGGGTTAGGGGTTGGGGTTAGGTTTAGATTTGGGGTTAGGGGTTGGGGTTAGGGTTTGGGGTTAGGTTTAGATTTCGGGTTAGGGGTTGGGGTTAGGTTTTGGGGTTAGGTTTAGATTTGGGGTTAGGGGTTGGGGTTAGGTTTAGATTTGGGGTTAGGTTAAGATTTGGGGTTAGGGGTTGAGGTTAGGTTTAGATTTGGGGTTAGGTTTAGATTTGGGTTAGGGGTTGAGGTTAGGTTTAGATTTGGGGTTAGGTTTAGATTTGGTGTTAGGGGTTGGGGTTAGGTTTAGATTTGGGGTTAGGGGTTGGGGTTAGGGGTTGGGGTTAGGTTTAGATTTGGGGTTAGGGGTTGGGGTTAGGGGTTGGGGTTAGGTTTAGATTTGGGGTTAGCGGCTGGGGTTAGCGGTTGGTGTTAGGTTTAGATTTGGGGTTAGGGGTTGGGGTTAGGGGTTGGGGTTAGGTTTAGATTTGGGGTTAGGGGTTGGGGTTCGGTTTAGATTTGGGGTTAGGTTTAGATTTAGGGTAGGGGTTGGGGTTAGGTTTAGATTTGGGGTTAGCTTTAGATTTGGGGTTAGGGGTTGGGGTTAGGTTTAGATTTGGGGTTAGGTTTAGATTTGGTGTTAGGGGTTGGGGTTAGGTTTAGATTTGGGTTTAGGTTTAGATTTGGGGTTAGGTTTAGATTTGGGGTTAGGGTTTGGGGTTAGGTTTAGATTTGGGGTTAGGGGTTGCGGTTAGGGGTTTTGGGTTAGGGTTTGGGGTTAGGTTTAGATTTGGCGTTAGGTTTAGATTTGGGGTTAGGGGTTGGGGTTAGGTTTAGATTTGGGGTTAGGGGTTGGGGTTAGGGGTTGGGGTTAGGTTTAGATTTGGGGTTAGGGGTTGGGGTTAGGGGTTGGCGTTAGGGGTTGGGGTTAGGTTTAGATTTGGGGTTAGGTTTAGATTTGGGGTTAGGGGTTGGGGTTAGGTTTAGATTTGGGGTTAAGTTTATATTTGGAGTTAGGTTTAGATCTGGGGTTAGGGGTTGGAGTTAGGATTAGATTTGGGGTTAGGGGTTGGGTTTAGGTTTAGATTTGGGTTTAGGGGTTGGGGTTAGGTTTATATTTGGGGTTAGGTTTAGATTTGGGGTTTAGATTTGGGGTTAGGTTTAGATTTGGGGTTAGTGTTAGATTTGGGGTTTAGATTTCGGGTTAGGCTTAGATTTGGGGTTAGGTTTAGATTTGGGTTTAGGGGTTGGGGTTAGGTTTAGATTTGGGGTTAGGTTTAGATTTGGTGTTAGGGGTTGAGATTAGGTTTATATTTGGGGTTAGGTTTAGATTTGGGGTTAGGGGTTGGGGTTAGGTTTAGATTTGGGGTTAGGTTTAGATTTGGGTTTAGGGGTTGGGGTTAGGTTTATCTTTGGGGTTAGGTTAAGATTTGGGGTTAGGGGTTGAGGTTAGGTTTAGATTTGGGGTTAGGTTTAGATTTGGGGTTAGGGGTTGGGGTTAGGAGTTGGGGTTAGGTTTAGATTTGGGGTTAGGGGTTGGGGTTAGGGGTTGGGGTTAGGTTTAGATTTCGGGTTAGGGGTTGGGGTTAGGTTTTGGGGTTAGGTTTAGATTTGGGGTTAGGGGTTGGGGTTAGGTTTAGATTTGGGGTTAGGTTAAGATTTGGGGTTAGGGGTTGAGGTTAGGTTTAGATTTGGGGTTAGGTTTAGATTTGGGTTAGGGGTTGAGGTTAGGTTTAGATTTGGGGTTAGGTTTAGATTTGGTGTTAGGGGTTGGGGTTAGGTTTAGATTTGGGGTTAGGGGTTGGGGTTAGGGGTTGGGGTTAGGTTTAGATTTGGGGTTAGGGGTTGGGGTTAGGGGTTGGGGTTAGGTTTAGATTTGGGGTTAGCGGCTGGGGTTAGCGGTTGGTGTTAGGTTTAGATTTGGGGTTAGGGGTTGGGGTTAGGGGTTGGGGTTAGGTTTAGATTTGGGGTTAGGGGTTGGGGTTCGGTTTAGATTTGGGGTTAGGTTTAGATTTAGGGTAGGGGTTGGGGTTAGGTTTAGATTTGGGGTTAGCTTTAGATTTGGGGTTAGGGGTTGGGGTTAGGTTTAGATTTGGGGTTAGGTTTAGATTTGGTGTTAGGGGTTGGGGTTAGGTTTAGATTTGGGTTTAGGTTTAGATTTGGGGTTAGGGTTTGGGGTTAGGTTTAGATTTGGGGTTAGGGGTTGCGGTTAGGGGTTTTGGGTTAGGGTTTGGGGTTAGGTTTAGATTTGGCGTTAGGTTTAGATTTGGGGTTAGGGGTTGGGGTTAGGTTTAGATTTGGGGTTAGGGGTTGGGGTTAGGGGTTGGGGTTAGGTTTAGATTTGGGGTTAGGGGTTGGGGTTAGGGGTTGGCGTTAGGGGTTGGGGTTAGGTTTAGATTTGGGGTTAGGTTTAGATTTGGGGTTAGGGGTTGGGGTTAGGTTTAGATTTGGGGTTAAGTTTAGATTTGGAGTTAGGTTTAGATTTGGGGTTAGGGGTTGTGTTTAGGGGTTGGGGTTAGGTTTAGATTTGGAGTTAGGGTTTGGGGTTTGGTTTAGATTTAGGGTTAGGGGTTGGGATTAGGGGTTGGCGTTAGGGTTTGGGGTTAGGGGTTGGCGTTAGGGGTTGGGGTTAGGTTTAGATTTGGGGTTAGGTTTAGATTTGGGGTTAGGGGTTGGGGTTAGGTTTAGATTTGGGGTTAAGTTTAGATTTGGAGTTAGGTTTAGATCTGGGTTTAGGGGTTGGAGATAGGTTTAGATTTGGGGTTAGGGGTTGGGTTTAGGTTTAGATTTGGGTTTAGGGGTTGGTGTTAGGTTTAGATTTGGGGTTAGGTTTAGATTTGGGGTTAGGTTTAGATTTGGGGTTAGTGTTAGATTTGGGGTTTAGATTTTGGGTTAGGCTTAGATTTGGGGTTAGGTTTAGATTTGGGTTTAGGGGTTGGGGTTAGGTTTAGATTTGGGGTTAGGTTTAGATTTGGTGTTAGGGGTTGAGATTAGGTTTATATTTGGGGTTAGGTTTAGATTTGGGGTTAGGGGTTGGGGTTAGGTTTAGATTTGGGGTTAGGTTTAGATTTGGGTTTAGGGGTTGGGGTTAGGTTTATCTTTGGGGTTAGGTTAAGATTTGGGGTTAGGGGTTGAGGTTAGGTTTATATTTGGGGTTAGGTTTAGATTTGGGGTTAGGGGTTGGGGTTAGGGGTTGGGGTTAGGTTTAGATTTGGGGTTAGGGGTTGGGGTTAGGGTTTGGGGTTAGGTTTAGATTTGGGGTTAGGGGTTGGCGTTAGGGGTTGGGGTTAGGTTTAGATTTGGGGTTAGGGGTTGGGGTTAGGTTTAGATTTGGGGTTAGGTTAAGATTTGGGGTTAGGGGTTGAGGTTAGGTTTAGATTTGGGGTTAGGTTTAGATTTGGGGTTAGGGGTTGAGGTTAGGTTTAGATTTGGGGTTAGGTTTAGATTTGGGGTTAGGGGTTGGGGTTAGGGGTTGGGGTAAGGTTTAGATTTGGGGTTAGGGGTTGGGGTTAGGGGTTGGGGTTAGGTTTAGATTTGGGGTTAGCGGTTGCGGTTAGCGGTTGGTGTTAGGTTTAGATTTGGGGTTAGGGGTTGGGGTTAGGTTTAGATTTGGGGTTAGGTTTAGATTTGGGGTTTAGATTTGGGGTATAGGTTTAGATTTGGGTTTAGGGGTTGGGGTTAGGGGTTGGGGTTAGGTTTAGATTTGGGTTTAGGGGTTGGGGTTCGGTTTAGACTTGGGGTTAGGTTTAGATTTAGGGTTAGGGGTTGGGGTTAGGTTTAGATTTGGGGTTAGGTTTAGATTTGGGGTTAGGGGTTGGGGTTAGGTTTAGATTTGGGGTTAGGTTTAGATTTGGGGTTAGGGTTTGGGGTTAGGTTTAGATTTGGGGTTAGGGGTTGCGGTTAGGGGTTGGGGTTAGGGTTTGGGTTTAGGTTTAGATTTGGGGTTAGGTTTTGGGGTTAGGTTTAGATTTGGGGTTAGGGGTTGGGGTTAGGTTTAGATTTGGGGTTAGGTTTAGATTTGGGGTTAGGGGTTGGGGTTAGGGGTTGGCGTTAGGGGTTGGGGTTAGGTTTAGATTTGGGGTTAGGTTTAGATTTGGGGTTAGGGGTTGGGGTTAGGTTTAGATTTGGGGTTAAGTTTAGATTTGGAGTTAGGGTTAGGTTTGGGGTTAGGGGTTGGGGTTAGGGTTTGGGGTTAGGTTTAGATTTGGGGTTAGGGGTTGGGGTTAGGGGTTGTCGTTAGGGGTTGGGGTTAGGTTTAGATTTGGGGTTAGGTTTAGATTTGGGTTTAGGGGTTGGGGTTAGGTTTAGATTTGGGTTTAGGTTTAGATTTGGGTTTAGGGGTTGGGGTTAGGTTTATCTTTGGGGTTAGGTTAAGATTTGGGGTTAGGGGTTGAGGTTAGGTTTAGATTTGGGGTTAGGTTTAGATTTGGGGTTAGGGGTTGGGGTTAGGGGTTGGGGTTAGATTTAGATTTGGGGTTAGGGGTTGGGGTTAGGGGTTGGGGTTAGGTTTAGATTTGGAGTTAGGGTTTGGGGTTTGGTTTAGATTTAGGGTTAGGGGTTGGGGTTAGGGGTTGACGTCAGGGGTTGGGGTTAGGGGTTGGCGTTAGTGGTTGGGGTTAGGTTTAGATTTGGGGTTAGGTTTAGATTTGGGGTTAGGGGTTGGGGTTAGGTTTAGATTTGGGGTTAAGTTTAGATTTGGAGTTAGGTTTAGATCTGGGGTTAGGGGTTGGACTTAGGTTTAGATTTGGGGTTAGGGGTTGGGTTTAGGTTTAGATTTGGGTTTAGGGGTTGGGGTTAGGTTTAGATTTGGAGTTAGGGTTTGGGGTTTGGTTTAGATTTAGGGTTAGGGGTTGGGGTTAGGGGTTGGCGTTAGGGGTTGGGGTTAGGGGTTGGCGTTAGGGGTTGGGGTTAGGTTTAGATTTGGGGTTAGGTTTAGATTTGGGGTTAGGGGTTGGGGTTAGGTTTAGATTTGGGGTTAAGTTTAGATTTGGATTTAGGTTTCGATTTGGGGTTAGGGGTTGAGTTTAGGGGTTGGGGTTAGGTTTAGATTTGGAGTTAGGGTTTGGGGTTTGGTTTAGATTTAGGGTTAGGGGTTGGGGTTAGGGGTTGGCGTTAGGGTTTGGGGTTAGGGGTTGGCGTTAGGGGTTGGGGTTAGGTTTAGATTTGGGGTTAGGTTTAGATTTGGGGTTAGGGGTTGGGGTTAGGTTTAGATTTGGGGTTAGGTTTAGATTTGGGGTTAGGTTTAGATTTGGGGTTAGTGTTAGATTTGGGGTTTAGATTTCGGGTTAGGCTTAGATTTGGGGTTAGGTTTAGATTTGGGTTTAGGGGTTGGGGTTAGGTTTAGATTTGGGGTTAGGTTTAGATTTGGGTTTAGGGGTTGAGATTAGGTTTATATTTGGGGTTAGGTTTAGATTTGGGGTTAGGGGTTGGGGTTAGGTTTAGATTTGGGGTTAGGTTTAGATTTGGGTTTAGGGGTTGGGGTTAGGTTTATCTTTGGGGTTAGGTTAAGATTTGGGGTTAGGGGTTGAGGTTAGGTTTAGATTTGGGGTTAGGGGTTGGGGTTAGGGGTTGGGGTTAGGGTTTGGGGTTAGGTTTAGATTTGGGGTTAGGGGTTGGCGTTAGGGGTTGGGGTTAGGTTTAGATTTGGGGTTAGGGGTTGAGGTTAGGTTTAGATTTGGGGTTAGGTTAAGATTTGGGGTTAGGGGTTGAGGTTAGGTTTAGATTTGGGGTTAGGTTTAGATTTGGGGTTAGGGGTTGAGGTTAGGTTTAGATTTGGGGTTAGGTTTAGATTTGGGGTTAGGGGTTGGGGTTAGGGGTTGGGGTAAAGTTTAGATTTGGGGTTAGGGGTTGGGGTTAGGGGTTGGGGTTAGGTTTAGATTTGGGGTTAGCGGTTGCGGTTAGCGGTTGGTGTTAGGTTTAGATTTGGGGTTAGGGGTTGGGGTTAGGTTTAGATTTGGGGTTAGGTTTAGATTTGGGGTTTAGATTTGGGGTATAGGTTTAGATTTGGGTTTAGGGGTTGGGGTTAGGGGTTGGGGTTAGGTTTAGATTTGGGGTTAGGGGTTGAGGTTAGGTTTAGATTTGGGGTTAGGTTTAGATTTAGGGTTAGGGGTTGGGGTTAGGTTTAGATTTGGGGTTAGGTTTAGATTTGGGTTTAGGGGTGGGGTTAGGTTTAGATTTGGGGTTAGGTTTAGATTTGGGGCTAGTGGTTGGGGTTAGATTTATATTTGGGGTTAGGTTAAGATTTGGGGTTAGGGGTTGGGGTTAGGTTTAGATTTGGGGTTTGGTTTAGATTTGGTGTTAGGGGTTGGGGTTAGGTTTAGATTTGGGTTTAGGTTTAGATTTGGGGTTAGGTTTAGATTTGGGGTTAGGGTTTGGGGTTAGGTTTAGATTTGGGGTTAGGGGTTGCGATTAGGGGTTGGGGTTAGGGTTTGGGGTTAGGTTTAGATTTGGCGTTAGGTTTAGATTTAGGGTTAGGGGTTGGTGTTAGGTTTAGATTTGGGGTTAGGGGTTGGGGTTAGGTTTAGATTTGGGGTTAGGGGTTGGGGTTAGGGGTTTGCGTTAGGGGTTGGGGTTAGGTTTAGATTTGGGGTTAGGTTTAGATTTGGGGTTAGGGGTTGGGGTTAGGTTTAGATTTGGGGTTAAGTTTAGATTTGGAGTTAGGTTTAGATTTGGGTTTAGGGGTTGGGGTTAGGGGTTGGGGTTAGGTTTAGATTTGGGGTTAGGGGTTGGGGTTAGGGGTTGTCGTTAGGGGTTGGGGTTAGGTTTAGATTTGGGGTTAGGTTTAGATTTGGGTTTAGGGGTTGGGGTTAGGTTTATCTTTGGGGTTAGGTTAAGATTTGGGGTTAGGGGTTGAGGTTAGGTTTAGATTTGGGGTTAGGTTTAGATTTGGGGTTAGGGGTTGGGGTTAGGGGTTGGGGTTAGGTTTAGATTTGGGGTTAGGGGTTGGGGTTAGGGGTTGGGGTTAGGTTTAGATTTGGAGTTAGGGTTTGGGGTTTGGTTTAGATTTAGGGTTAGGGGTTGGGGTTAGGGGTTGGCGTTAGGGGTTGGGGTTAGGGGTTGGCGTTAGGGGTTGGGGTTAGGTTTAGATTTGGGGTTAGGTTTAGATTTGGGGTTAGGGGTTGGGGTTAGGTTTAGATTTGGAGTTAGGTTTAGATTTGGGGTTTAGATTTGGGGTTAGGTTTAGATTTGGGGTTAAGTTTAGATTTGGAGTTAGGTTTAGATCTGGGGTTAGGGGTTGGAGTTAGGTTTAGATTTGGGGTTAGGGGTTGGGTTTAGGTTTAGATTTGGGTTTAGGGGTTGGGGTTAGGTTTAGATTTGGGGTTAGGTTTAGATTTGGGGTTTAGATTTGGGGTTAGGTTTAGATTTGGGGTTAGTGTTAGATTTGGGGTTTAGATTTCGGGTTAGGCTTAGATTTGGGGTTAGGTTTAGATTTGGGTTTAGGGGTTGGGGTTAGGTTTAGATTTGGGGTTAGGTTTAGATTTGGTGTTAGGGGTTGAGATTAGGTTTATATTTGGGGTTAGGTTTAGATTTGGGGTTAGGGGTTGGGGTTAGGTTTAGATTTGGGGTTAGGTTTAGATTTGGGTTTAGGGGTTGGGGTTAGGTTTATCTTTGGGGTTAGGTTAAGATTTGGGGTTAGGGGTTGAGGTTAGGTTTAGATTTGGGGTTAGGTTTAGATTTGGGGTTAGGGGTTGGGGTTAGGGGTTGGAGTTAGGTTTAGATTTGGGGTTAGGGGTTGGGGTTAGGGTTTGGTGTTAGGTTTAGATTTCGGGTTAGGGGTTGGGGTTAGGGGTTGGGGTTAGGTTTAGATTTGGGGTTAGGGGTTGGGGTTCGGTTTAGATTTGGGGTTAGGTTAAGATTTGGGGTTAGGGGTTGAGGTTAGGTTTAGATTTGGGGTTAGGTTTAGATTTGGGTTAGGGGTTGAGGTTAGTTTTAGATTTGGGGTTAGGTTTAGATTTGGGGTTAGGGGTTGGGGTTAGGTTTAGATTTGGGGTTAGGGGTTGGGGTTAGGGGTTGGGGTTAGGTTTAGATTTGGGGTTAGGGGTTGGGGTTAGGGGTTGGGGTTAGGTTTAGATTTGGGGTTAGCGGCTGGGGTTAGCGGTTGGTGTTAGGTTTAGATTTGGGGTTAGGGGTTGGGGTTAGGGGTTGGGGTTAGGTTTAGATTTGGGGTTAGGTTTAGATTTAGGGTAGGGGTTGGGGTTAGGTTTAGATTTGGGGTTAGCTTTAGATTTGGGGTTAGGGGTTAAGGTTAGGTTTAGATTTGCGGTTAGGTTTAGATTTGGTGTTAGGGCTTGGGGTTAGGTTTAGATTTGGGTTTAGGTTTAGATTTGGGGTTAGGTTTAGATTTGGGGTTAGGGTTTGGGGTTAGCTTTAGATTTGGGGTTAGGGGTTGCGGTTAGGGGTTTTGGGTTAGGGTTTGGGGTTAGGTTTAGATTTGGCGTTAGGTTTAGATTTGTGGTTAGGGGTTGGGGTTAGGTTTAGATTTGGGGTTAGGGGTTGGGGTTAGGGGTTGGGGTTAGGTTTAGATTTGCGGTTAGGGGTTGGGGTTAGGGGTTGGCGTTAGGGGTTGGGGTTAGGTTTAGATTTGGGGTTAGGTTTAGATTTGGGGTTAGGGGTTGGGGTTAGGTTTAGATTTGGGGTTAAGTTTAGATTTGGAGTTAGGTTTAGATTTGGGGTTAGGGGTTGGGGTTAGGGGTTGGGGTTAGGTTTAGATTTGGGGTTAGGGATTGGGGTTAGGGGTTGGCGTTAGGGGTTGGGGTTAGGTTTAGATTTGGGGTTAGGTTTAGATTTGGGGTTAGGGGTTGGGGTTAGGTTTAGATTTGGGGTTAGGTTTAGATTTGGGTTTAGGGGTTGGGGTTAGGTTTATCTTTGGGGTTAGGTTAAGATTTGGGGTTAGGGGTTGAGGTTAGGTTTAGATTTGGGGTTAGGTTTAGATTTGGGGTTAGGGGTTGGGGTTAGGGGTTGGGGTTAGGTTTAGATTTGGGGTTAGGGGTTGGGTTTAGGGGTTGGGGTTAGGTTTAGATTTGGAGTTAGGGTTTGGGGTTAGGTTTAGATTTAGGGTTAGGGGTTGGGGTTAGGGGTTGGCGTTAGGGTTTGGGGTTAGGGGTTGGCGTTAGGGGTTGGGGTTAGGTTTAGATTTGGGGTTAGAGGTTGGAGTTAGGTTTAGATTTGGGGTTAAGTTTAGATTTGGAGGTAGGTTTAGATCTGGGGTTAGGGGTTGGAGTTAGGTTTAGATTTGGAGTTAGGGGTTGGGTTTAGGTTTAGATTTGGGTTTAGGGGTTGGGGTTAGGTTTAGATTTGGGGTTAGGATTAGATTTGGGGTTTGGATTTGAGGTTAGGTTTAGATTTGGGGTTAGTGTTAGATTTGGGGTTTAGATTTCGGGTTAGGCTTAGATTTGGGGTTAGGTTTAGATTTGGGTTTAGGGGTTGGGGTTAGGTTTAGATTTGGGGTTAGGTTTAGATTTGGGTTTAGGGGTTGAGATTAGGTTTATATTTGGGGTTAGGTTTAGATTTGGGGTTAGGGGTTGGGGTTAGGTTTAGATTTGGGGTTAGGTTTAGATTTGGGTTTAGGGGTTGGGGTTAGGTTTATCTTTGGGGTTAGGTTAAGATTTGGGGTTAGGGGTTGAGGTTAGGTTTAGATTTGGGGTTAGGTTTAGATTTGGGGTTAGGGGTTGGGGTTAGGGGTTGGGGTTAGGTTTAGATTTGGGGTTAGGGGTTGGGGTTACGGTTTGGGGTTAGGTTTAGATTTCGTGTTAGGGGTTGGGGTTAGGGGTTGGGGTTAGGTTTAGATTTGGGGTTAGGGGTTGGGGTTAGGTTTAGATTTGGGGTTAGGTTAAGATTTGGGGTTAGGGTTTGAGGTTCGGTTTAGATTTGGGGTTAGGTTTAGATTTGGGGTTAGGGGTTGAGGTTAGGTTTAGATTTGGGGTTAGGTTTAGATTTGGGGTTAGGGGTTGGGGTTAGGGGTTGGGGTTAGGTTTAGATTTGGGGTTAGGGGTTGGGGTTAGGGGTTGGGGTTATGTTTAGATTTGGGGTTAGGGGTTGGGGTTAGGGGTTGGGGTTAGGTTTAGATTTGGGGTTAGCGGCTGGGGTTAGCGGTTGGTGTTAGGTTTAGATTTGGGGTTAGGGGTTGGGGTTAGGGGTTGGGGTTAGGTTTAGATTTGGGGTTAGGGGTTGGGGTTCGGTTTAGATTTGGGGTTAGGTTTAGATTTAGGGTAGGGGTTGGGGTTAGGTTTAGATTTGGGGTTAGCTTTAGATTTGGGGTTAGGGGTTGGGGTTAGGTTTAGATTTGGGGTTAGGTTTAGATTTGGGGCTAGTGGTTAGGGTTAGATTTATATTTGGGGTTAGGTTAAGATTTGGGGTTAGGGGTTGGGGTTAGGTTTAGATTTGGGGTTAGGTTTAGATTTGGTGTTAGGGTTTGGGGTTAGGTTTAGATTTGGGGTTAGGGGTTGCGGTTAGGGGTTGGGGTTAGGGTTTGGGGTTAGGTTTAGATTTGGCGTTAGGTTTAGATTTGGGGTTAGGGGTTGGGGTTAGGTTTAGATTTAAGGTTAGGGGTTGGGGTTAGGGGTTGGGGTTAGGTTTAGATTTGGGGTTAGGGGTTGGGGTTAGGGGTTGGCGTTAGGGGTTGGGGTTAGGTTTAGATTTGGGGTTAGGTTTAGATTTGGGGTTAGGGGTTGGGGTTAGGTTTAGATTTGGGGTTAAGTTTAGATTTGGAGTTAGGTTTAGATTTGGGGTTAGGGGTTGGGGTTAGGGGTTGGGGTTAGGTTTAGATTTGGGGTTAGGGGTTGGGGTTAGGGGTTGGCGTTAGGGGTTGGGGTTAGGTTTAGATTTGGGGTTAGGTTTAGATTTGGGGTTAGGGGTTGGGGTTAGGTTTAGATTTGGGGTTAGGTTTAGATTTGGGTTTAGGGGTTGGGGTTAGGTTTATCTTTGGGGTTAGGTTAAGATTTGGGGTTAGGGGTTGAGGTTAGGTTTAGATTTGGGGTTAGGTTTAGATTTGGGGTTAGGGGTTGGGGTTAGGGGTTGGGGTTAGGTTTAGATTTGGGGTTAGGGGTTGGGTTTAGGGTTTGGGGTTAGGTTTAGATTTGGAGTTAGGGTTTGGGGTTTGGTTTAGATTTAGGGTTAGGGGTTGGGGTTAGGGGTTGGCGTTAGGGTTTGGTGTTAGGGGTTGGCGTTAGGGGTTGGGGTTAGGTTTAGATTTGGGGTTAGGTTTAGATTTGGGGTTAGGGGTTGGGGTTAGGTTTAGATTTGGGGTTAAGTTTAGATTTGGAGTTAGGTTTAGATCTGGGGTTAGGGGTTGGAGTTAGGTTTAGATTTGGGGTTAGGGGTTGGGTTTAGGTTTAGATTTGGGTTTAGGGGTTGGGGTTAGGTTTAGATTTGGGGTTAGGTTTAGATTTGGGGTTTAGATTTGGGGTTAGGTTTAGATTTGGGGTTAGTGTTAGATTTGGGGTTTAGATTTCGGGTTAGGCTTAGATTTGGGGTTAGCTTTAGATTTGGGGTTAGGGGTTGGGGTTAGGTTTAGATTTGGGGTTAGGTTTAGATTTGGTGTTAGGGGTTGAGATTAGGTTTATATTTGGGGTTAGGTTTAGATTTGCGGTTAGGGGTTGGGGTTAGGTTTAGATTTGGGGTTAGGTTTAGATTTGGGGTTAGGGGTTGGGGTTAGGTTTATCTTTGGGGTTAGGTTAAGATTTGGGGTTAGGGGTTGAGGTTAGGTTTAGATTTGGGGTTAGGTTTAGATTTGGGGTTAGGGGTTGGGGTTAGGGGTTGGGGTTAGGTTTAGATTTGGGGTTAGGGGTTGGGGTTAGGGTTTGGGGTTAGGTTTAGATTTCGGGTTAGGGGTTGGGGTTAGGGGTTGGGGTTAGGTTTAGATTTGGGGTTAGGGGTTGGGGTTAGGTTTAGATTTGGGGTTAGGTTAAGATTTGGGGTTAGGGGTTGAGGTTAGGTTTAGATTTGGGGTTAAGTATAGATTTGGGGTTAGGGGTTGAGGTTAGGTTTAGATTTGGGGTTAGGTTTAGATTTGGGGTTAGGGGTTGGGGTTAGGGGTTGGGGTTAGGTTTAGATTTGGGGTTAGGGGTTGGGGTTAGGGGTTGGGGTTAGGTTTAGATTTGGGGTTAGGGGTTGGGGTTAGGGGTTGGGGTTAGGTTTAGATTTGGGGTTAGCGGCTGGGGTTAGCGGTTGGTGTTAGGCTTAGATTTGGGGTTAGGGGTTTGGGTTAGGTTTAGATTTGGGCTTAGGTTTAGATTTGGGGTTTAGATTTGGGGTATAGGTTTAGATTTGGGTTTAGGGGTAGGGGTTAGGGGTTGGGGTTAGGTTTAGATTTGGGTTTAGGTTTAGATTTGGGGTTAGGTTTAGATTTGGGGTTAGGGTTTGGGGTTAGGTTTAGATTTGGGGTTATGTGTTGCGGTTAGGGGTTGGGGTTAGGGTTTGGGGTTAGGTTTAGATTTGGCGTTAGGTTTAGATTTGGGTTTAGGGGTTGGGGTTAGGTTTAGATTTGGGGTTAGGGATTGGGGTTAGGGGTTGGGGTTAGGTTTAGATTTGGGGTTAGGGGTTGGGGTTAGGGGTTGGCGTTAGGGGTTGGGGTTAGGTTTAGATTTGGGGTTAGGTTTAGATTTGGGGTTAGGGGTTGGGGTTAGGTTTAGATTTGGGGTTAAGTTTAGATTTGGAGTTAGGTTTAGATTTGGGGTTAGGGGTCGGGGTTAGGGGTTGGGGTTAGGTTTAGATTTGGGGTTAGGGGTTGGGGTTAGGGGTTGTCGTTAGGGGTTGGGGTTAGGTTTAGATTTGGGGTTAGGTTTAGATTTGGGTTTAGGGGTTGGGGTTAGGTTTATCTTTGGGGTTAGGTTAAGATTTGGGGTTAGGGGTTGAGGTTAGGTTTAGATTTGGGGTTAGGTTTAGATTTGGGTTTAGGGGTTGGGGTTAGGGGTTGGGGTTAGGTTTAGATTTGGGGTTAGGGGTTGGGGTTAGGGGTTGGGGTTAGGTTTAGATTTGGAGTTAGGGTTTGGGGTTTGGTTTAGATTTAGGGTTAGGGGTTGGGGTTAGGGGTTGGCGTTAGGGGTTGGGGTTAGGGGTTGGCGTTAGGGGTTGGGGTTAGGTTTAGATTTGGGGTTAGGTTTAGATTTGGGGTTAGGGGTTGGGGTTAGGTTTAGATTTGGGGTTAAGTTTAGATTTGGAGTTAGGTTTAGATCTGGGGTTAGGGGTTGGAGTTAGGTTTAGATTTGGGGTTAGGGGTTGGGTTTAGGTTTAGATTTGGGTTTAGGGGTTGGGGTTAGGTTTAGATTTGGAGTTAGGGTTTGGGGTTTGGTTTAGATTTAGGGTTAGGGGTTGGGGTTAGGGGTTGGCGTTAGGGGTTGGGGTTAGGGGTTGGCGTTAGGGGTTGGGGTTAGGTTTAGATTTGGGGTTAGGTTTAGATTTGGGGTTAGGGGTTGGGGTTAGGTTTAGATTTGGGGTTAAGTTTAGATTTGGAGTTAGGTTTAGATCTGGGGTTAGGGGTTGGAGTTAGGTTTAGATTTGGGGTTAGGGGTTGGGTTTAGGTTTAGATTTGGGTTTAGGGGTTGGGGTTAGGTTTAGATTTGGGGTTAGGTTTAGATTTGGGGTTTAGATTTGGGGTTAGGTTTAGATTTGGGGTTAGTGTTAGATTTGGGGTTTAGATTTCGGGTTAGGCTTAGATTTGGGGTTAGCTTTAGATTTGGGGTTAGGGGTTGGGGTTAGGTTTAGATTTGGGGTTAGGTTTAGATTTGGTGTTAGGGGTTGAGATTAGGTTTATATTTGGGGTTAGGTTTAGATTTGCGGTTAGGGGTTGGGGTTAGGTTTAGATTTGGGGTTAGGTTTAGATTTGGGGTTAGGGGTTGGGGTTAGGTTTATCTTTGGGGTTAGGTTAAGATTTGGGGTTAGGGGTTGAGGTTAGGTTTAGATTTGGGGTTAGGTTTAGATTTGGGGTTAGGGGTTGGGGTTAGGGGTTGGGGTTAGGTTTAGATTTGGGGTTAGGGGTTGGGGTTAGGGTTTGGGGTTAGGTTTAGATTTCGGGTTAGGGGTTGGGGTTAGGGGTTGGGGTTAGGTTTAGATTTGGGGTTAGGGGTTGGGGTTAGGTTTAGATTTGGGGTTAGGTTAAGATTTGGGGTTAGGGGTTGAGGTTAGGTTTAGATTTGGGGTTAAGTTTAGATTTGGGGTTAGGGGTTGAGGTTAGGTTTAGATTTGATGTTAGGTTTAGATTTGGGGTTAGGGGTTGGGGTTAGGGGTTGGGGTTAGGTTTAGATTTGGGGTTAGGGGTTGGGGTTAGGGGTTGGGGTTAGGTTTAGATTTGGGGTTAGGGGTTGGGGTTAGGGGTTGGGGTTAGGTTTAGATTTGGGGTTAGCGGCTGGGGTTAGCGGTTGGTGTTAGGTTTAGATTTGGGGTTAGGGGTTTGGGTTAGGTTTAGATTTGGGCTTAGGTTTAGATTTGGGGTTTAGATTTGGGGTATAGGTTTAGATTTGGGTTTAGGGGTTGGGGTTAGGGGTTGGGGTTAGGTTTAGATTTGGGTTTAGGTTTAGATTTGGGGTTAGGTTTAGATTTGGGGTTAGGGGTTGGGGTTAGGTTTAGATTTGGGGTTATGTGTTGCGGTTAGGGGTTGGGGTTAGGGTTTGGGGTTAGGTTTAGATTTGGCGTTAGGTTTAGATTTGGGTTTAGGGGTTGGGGTTAGGTTTAGATTTGGGGTTAGAGATTGGGGTTAGGGGTTGGGGTTAGGTTTAGATTTGGGGTTAGGGGTTGGGGTTAGGGGTTGGCGTTAGGGGTTGGGGTTAGGTTTAGATTTGGGGTTAGGTTTAGATTTGGGGTTAGGGGTTGGGGTTAGGTTTAGATTTGGGGTTAAGTTTAGATTTGGAGTTAGGTTTAGATTTGGGGTTAGGGGTTGGGGTTAGGGGTTGGGGTTAGGTTTAGATTTGGGGTTAGGGGTTGGGGTTAGGGGTTGTCGTTAGGGGTTGGGGTTAGGTTTAGATTTGGGGTTAGGTTTAGATTTGGGTTTAGGGGTTGGGGTTAGGTTTATCTTTGGGGTTAGGTTAAGATTTGGGGTTAGGGGTTGAGGTTAGGTTTAGATTTGGGGTTATGTTTAGATTTGGGTTTAGGGGTTGGGGTTAGGGGTTGGGGTTAGGTTTAGATTTGGGGTTAGGGGTTGGGGTTAGGGGTTGGGGTTAGGTTTAGATTTGGAGTTAGGGTTTGGGGTTTGGTTTAGATTTAGGGTTAGGGGTTGGGGTTAGGGGTTGGCGTTAGGGGTTGGGGTTAGGTTTAGATTTGGGGTTAGGTTTAGATTTGGGGTTAGGGGTTGGGGTTAGGTTTAGATTTGGGGTTAAGTTTAGATTTGGAGTTAGGTTTAGATCTGGGGTTAGGGGTTGGAGTTAGGTTTAGATTTGGGGTTAGGGGTTGGGTTTAGGTTTAGATTTGGGTTTAGGGGTTGGGGTTAGGTTTAGATTTGGAGTTAGGGTTTGGGGTTTGGTTTAGATTTAGGGTTAGGGGTTGGGGTTAGGGGTTGGCGTTAGGGGTTGGGGTTATGGGTTGGCGTTAGGGCTTGGGGTTAGGTTTAGATTTGGGGTTAGGTTTAGATTTGGGGTTAGGGGTTGGGGTTAGGTTTAGATTTGGGGTTAAGTTTAGATTTGGAGTTAGGTTTAGATCTGGGGTTAGGGGTTGGAGTTAGGTTTAGATTTGGGGTTAGGGGTTGGGTTTAGGTTTAGATTTGGGTTTAGGGGTTGGGGTTAGGTTTAGATTTGGGGTTAGGTTTAGATTTGGGGTTTAGATTTGGGGTTAGTGTTAGATTTGGGGTTAGTGTTAGATTAGGGGTTTAGATTTCGGGTTAGGCTTAGACTTGGGGTTAGGTTTAGATTTGGGTTTAGGGGTTGGGGTTAGGTTTAGATTTGGGGTTAGGTTTAGATTTGGTGTTAGGGGTTGAGATTAGGTTTATATTTGGGGTTAGGTTTAGATTTGGGGTTAGGGGTTGGGGTTAGGTTTATATTTGGGGTTAGGTTTAGATTTGGGTTTAGGGGTTGGGGTTAGGTTTATCTTTGGGGTTAGGTTAAGATTTGGGGTTAGGGGTTGAGGTTAGGTTTAGATTTGGGGTTAGGTTTAGATTTGGGGTTAGGGGTTGGGGTTAGGGGTTGGGGTTAGGTTTAGATTTGGGGTTAGGGGTTGGGGTTAGGGTTTGGGGTTAGGTTTAGATTTCGGGTTAGGGGTTGGGGTTAGGGGTTGGGGTTAGGTTTAGATTTGGGGTTAGGGGTTGGGGTTAGGTTTAGATTTGGGGTTAGGTTAAGATTTGGGGTTAGGGGTTGAGGTTAGGTTTAGATTTGGGGTTAGGTTTAGATTTGGGTTAGGGGTTGAGGTTAGGTTTAGATTTGGGGTTAGGTTTAGATTTGGGGTTAGGGGTTGGGGTTAGGTTTAGATTTCGGGTTAGGGGTTGGGGTTAGGGGTTGGGGTTAGGTTTAGATTTGGGGTTAGGGGTTGGGGTTAGGGGTTGGGGTTAGGTTTAGATTTGGGGTTAGCGGCTGGGGTTAGCGGTTGGTGTTAGGTTTAGATTTGGGGTTAGGGGTTGGGGTTAGGGGTTGGGGTTAGGTATAGATTTGGGGTTAGGGGTTGGGGTTCGGTTTAGATTTGGGGTTAGGTTTAGATTTGGGGTTAGGGGTTGGGGTTAGGTTTAGATTTGGCTTTAGGTTTAGATTTGGGGTTAGGTTTAGATTTGGGGTTAGGGTTTGGGGTTAGGTTTAGATTTGGGGTTAGGTTTAGATTTGGTGTTAGGGGTTGGGGTTAGGTTTAGATTTGGGGTTAGCTTTAGATTTGGGGTTAGGGGTTGGGGTTAGGTTTAGATTTGGGGTTAGGTTTAGATTTGGTGTTAGGGGTTGGGGTTAGGTTTAGATTTGGGTTTAGGTTTAGATTTGGGGTTAGGTTTAGATTTGGGGTTAGGGTTTGGGGTTAGGTTTAGATTTGGGGTTAGGGGTTGTGGTTAGGGGTTTTGGGTTAGGGTTTGGGGTTAGGTTTAGATTTGGCGTTAGGTTTAGATTTGGGGTTAGGGGTTGGGGTTAGGTTTAGATTTGGGGTTAAGGGTTGGGGTTAGGGGTTGGGGTTAGGTTTAGATTTGGGGTTAGGGGTTGGGGTTAGGGGTTGGCGTTAGGGGTTGGTGTTAGGTTTAGATTTGGGGTTAGGTTTAGATTTGGGGTTAGGGGTTGGGGTTAGGTTTAGATTTGGGGTTAGGTTTAGATTTGGGTTTAGGGGTTGGGGTTAGGTTTATCTTTGGGGTTAGGTTAAGATTTGGGGTTAGGGGTTGAGGTTAGGTTTAGATTTGGGGTTAGGTTTAGATTTGGGGTTAGGGGTTGGGGTTAGGGGTTGGGGTTAGGTTTAGATTTGGGGTTAGGGGTTGGGGTTAGGGGTTGGCGTTAGGGGTTGGGGTTAGGTTTAGATTTTGGGTTAGGTTTAGATTTGGGGTTAGGGGTTGGGTTTAGGTTTAGATTTGGGGTTAGGTTTAGATTTGGGTTTAGGGGTTGGGGTTAGGTTTATCTTTGGGGTTAGGTTAAGATTTGGGGTTAGGGGTTGAGGTTAGGTTTAGATTTGGGGTTAGGTTTAGATTTGGGGTTAGGGGTTGGGGTTAGGGGTTGGGGTTAGGTTTGGATTTGGGGTTAGGGGTTGGGTTTAGGGATTGGGGTTAGGTTTAGATTTGGAGTTAGGGTTTGGGGTTTGGTTTAGATTTAGGGTTAGGGGTTGGGGTTAGGGGTTGGCGTTAGGGTTTGGGGTTAGGTTTAGATTTGGGGTTAGGTTTAGATTTGGGGTTAGAGGTTGGGGTTAGGTTTAGATTTGGGGTTAAGTTTAGATTTGGAGTTAGGTTTAGATCTGGGGTTAGGGGTTGGAGTTAGGTTTAGATTTGGGGTTAGGGGTTGGGTTTAGGTTTAGATTTGGGTTTAGGGGTTGGGGTTAGGTTTAGATTTGGGGTTAGGATTAGATTTGGGGTTTAGATTTGGGGTTAGGTTTAGATTTGGGGTTAGTGTTAGATTTGGGGTTTAGATTTCGGGTTAGGCTTAGATTTGGGGTTAGGTTTAGATTTGGGTTTAGGGGTTGGGGTTAGGTTTAGATTTGGGGTTAGGTTTAGATTTGGGTTTAGGGGTTGAGATTAGGTTTATATTTGGGGTTAGGTTTAGATTTGGGGTTAGGGGTTGGGGTTAGGTTTATATTTGGGGTTAGGTTTAGATTTGGGTTTAGGGGTTGGGGTTAGGTTTATCTTTGGGGTTCGGTTAAGATTTGGGGTTAGGGGTTGAGGTTAGGTTTAGATTTGGGGTTAGGTTTAGATTTGGGGTTAGGGGTTGGGGTTAGGGGTTGGGGTTAGGTTTAGATTTGGGGTTAGGGGTTGGGGTTAGGGTTTGGGGTTAGGTTTAGATTTCGGGTTAGGGGTTGGGGTTAGGGGTTGGGGTTAGGTTTAGATTTGGGGTTAGGGGTTGGGGTTAGGTTTAGATTTGGGGTTAGGTTAAGATTTGGGGTTAGGGGTTGAGGTTAGGTTTAGATTTGGGGTTAGGTTTAGATTTGGGTTAGGGGTTGAGGTTAGGTTTAGATTTGGGGTTAGGTTTAGATTTGGGGTTAGGGGTTGGGGTTAGGTTTAGATTTCGGGTTAGGGGTTGGGGTTAGGGGTTGGGGTTAGGTTTAGATTTGGGGTTAGGGGTTGGGGTTAGGGGTTGGGGTTAGGTTTAGATTTGGGGTTAGCGGCTGGGGTTAGCGGTTGGTGTTAGGTTTAGATTTGGGGTTAGGGGTTGGGGTTAGGGGTTGGGGTTAGGTATAGATTTGGGGTTAGGGGTTGGGGTTCGGTTTAGATTTGGGGTTAGGTTTAGATTTGGGGTTAGGGGTTGGGGTTAGGTTTAGATTTGGGTTTAGGTTTAGATTTGGGGTTAGGTTTAGATTTGGGGTTAGGGTTTGGGGTTAGGTTTAGATTTGGGGTTAGGTTTAGATTTGGTGTTAGGGGTTGGGGTTAGGTTTAGATTTGGGGTTAGCTTTAGATTTGGGGTTAGGGGTTGGGGTTAGGTTTAGATTTGGGGTTAGGTTTAGATTTGGGGTTAGGGGTTGGGGTTAGGTTTAGATTTGGGTTTAGGTTTAGATTTGGGGTTAGGTTTAGATTTGGGGTTAGGGTTTGGGGTTAGGTTTAGATTTGGGGTTAGGGGTTGTGGTTAGGGGTTTTGGGTTAGGGTTTGGGGTTAGGTTTAGATTTGGCGTTAGGTTTAGATTTGGGGTTAGGGGTTGGGGTTAGGTTTAGATTTGGGGTTAAGGGTTGGGGTTAGGGGTTGGGGTTAGGTTTAGATTTGGGGTTAGGGGTTGGGGTTAGGGGTTGGCGTTAGGGGTTGGTGTTAGGTTTAGATTTGGGGTTAGGTTTAGATTTGGGGTTAGGGGTTGGGGTTAGGTTTAGATTTGGGGTTAGGTTTAGATTTGGGTTTAGGGGTTGGGGTTAGGTTTATCTTTGGGGTTAGGTTAAGATTTGGGGTTAGGGGTTGAGGTTAGGTTTAGATTTGGGGTTAGGTTTAGATTTGGGGTTAGGGGTTGGGGTTAGGGGTTGGGGTTAGGTTTAGATTTGGGGTTAGGGGTTGGGGTTAGGGGTTGGCGTTAGGGGTTGGGGTTAGGTTTAGATTTGGGGTTAGGTTTAGATTTGGGGTTAGGGGTTGGGTTTAGGTTTAGATTTGGGGTTAGGTTTAGATTTGGGTTTAGGGGTTGGGGTTAGGTTTATCTTTGGGGTTAGGTTAAGATTTGGGGTTAGGGGTTGAGGTTAGGTTTAGATTTGGGGTTAGGTTTAGATTTGGGGTTAGGGGTTGGGGTTAGGGGTTGGGGTTAGGTTTGGATTTGGGGTTAGGGGTTGGGTTTAGGGATTGGGGTTAGGTTTAGATTTGGAGTTAGGGTTTGGGGTTTGGTTTAGATTTAGGGTTAGGGGTTGGGGTTAGGGGTTGGCGTTAGGGTTTGGGGTTAGGTTTAGTTTTGGGGTTAGGTTTAGATTTGGGGTTAGAGGTTGGGGTTAGGTTTAGATTTGGGGTTAAGTTTAGATTTGGAGTTAGGTTTAGATCTGGGGTTAGGGGTTGGAGTTAGGTTTAGATTTGGGGTTAGGGGTTGGGTTTAGGTTTATATTTGGGTTTAGGGGTTGGGGTTAGGTTTAGATTTGGGGTTAGGATTAGATTTGGGGTTTAGATTTGGGGTTAGGTTTAGATTTGGGGTTAGTGTTAGATTTGGGGTTTAGATTTCGGGTTAGGCTTAGATTTGGGGTTAGGTTTAGATTTGGGTTTAGGGGTTGGGGTTAGGTTTAGATTTGGGGTTAGGTTTAGATTTGGGTTTAGGGGTTGAGATTAGGTTTATATTTGGGGTTAGGTTTAGATTTGGGGTTAGGGGTTGGGGTTAGGTTTATATTTGGGGTTAGGTTTAGATTTGGGTTTAGGGGTTGGGGTTAGGTTTATCTTTGGGGTTAGGTTAAGATTTGGGGTTAGGGGTTGAGGTTAGGTTTAGATTTGGGGTTAGGTTTAGATTTGGGGTTAGGGGTTGGGGTTAGGGGTTGGGGTTAGGTTTAGATTTGGGGTTAGGCGTTGGGGTTAGGGTTTGGGGTTAGGTTTAGATTTCGGGTTAGGGGTTGGGGTTAGGGGTTGGGGTTAGGTTTAGATTTGGGGTTAGGGGTTGGGGTTAGGTTTAGATTTGGGGTTAGGTTAAGATTTGGGGTTAGGGGTTGAGGTTAGGTTTAGATTTGGGGTTAGGTTTAGATTTGGGGTTAGGGGTTGAGGTTAGGTTTAGATTTGGGGTTAGGTTTAGATTTGGGGTTAGGGGTTGGGGTTAAAGGTTGGGGTTAGGTTTAGATTTGGGGTTAGGGGTTGGGGTTAGGGGTTGGGGTTAGGTTTAGATTTGGGGTTAGGGGTTGGGGTTAGGGGTTGGGGTTAGGTTTAGATTTGGGGTTAGCGGCTGGGGTTAGCGGTTGGTGTTAGGTTTAGATTTGGGGTTAGGGGTTGGGTTTAGGTTTAGATTTGGGGTTAGGTTTAGATTTGGGGTTTAGATTTGGGGTATAGTTTTAGATTTGGGTTTAGGGGTTGGGGTTAGGGGTTGGGGTTAGGTTTAGATTTGGGGTTAGCGGCTGGGGTTAGCGGTTGGTGTTAGGTTTAGATTTAGGGTAGGGGTTGGGGTTAGGTTTAGATTTGGGGTTAGGTTTAGATTTGGGGTTAGGGGTTGGGGTTAGGTTTAGATTTGGGGTTAGGGGTTGGGGTTAGGGGTTGGGGTTAGGTTTAGATTTGGGGTTAGGGGTTGGGGTTAGGGGTTGGCGTTAGGGGTTGGGGTTAGGTTTAGATTTGGGGTTAGGTTTAGATTTGGGGTTAGGGGTTGGGGTTAGGTTTAGATTTGGGGTTAAGTTTAGATTTGGAGTTAGGTTTAGATTTGGGGTTAGGGTTTGGGGTTAGGGGTTGGGGTTAGGTTTAGATTTGGGGTTAGGGGTTGGGGTTAGGGGTTGGTGTTAGGGGTTGGGGTTAGGTTTAGATTTGGGGTTAGGTTTAGATTTGGGGTTAGGGTTTGGGGTTAGGTTTAGATTTGGGGTTAGGTTTAGATTTGGGTTTAGGGGTTGGGGTTAGGTTTAGATTTGGGGTTAGGTTTAGATTTGGGGTTAGGGTTTGGGGTTAGGGGTTGGGGTTAGGTTTAGATTTGGGGTTAGGGGTTGGGTTTAGGGGTTGGGGTTAGGTTTAGATTTGGAGTTAGGGTTTGGTGTTTGGTTTAGATTTAGGGTTAGGGGTTGGGGCTAGTGGTTGGCGTTAGGGTTTGGGGTTAGGGTTTGGCGTTAGGGGTTGGGGTTAGGTTTAGATTTGGGGTTAGGTTTAGATTTGGGGTTAGGGGTTGGGGTTAGGTTTAGATTTGGGGTTAAGTTTAGATTTGGAGTTAGGTTTAGATCTGGGGTTAGGGGTTGGAGTTAGGTTTAGATTTGCGGTTAGGGGTTGGGTTTAGGTTTAGATTTGGGGTTAGGGGTTGGGGTTAGGGGTTGGGGTTAGGTTTAGATTTGGGGTTAGGGGTTGGGGTTCGGTTTAGATTTGGGGTTAGGTTTAGATTTAGGGTAGGGGTTGGGGTTAGGTTTAGATTTGGGGTTAGGTTTAGATTTGGGGTTAGGGGTTGGGGTTAGGTTTAGATTTGGGGTTAGGTTTAGATTTGGGGTTACGGGTTGGGGTTAGGTTTAGATTTCGGGTTAGGGGTTGGGGTTAGGGGTTGGGGTTAGGTTTAGATTTGGGGTTAGGGGTTGGGGTTAGGGGTTGGGGTTAGGTTTAGATTTGGGGTTAGCGGCTGGGGTTAGCGGTTGGTGTTAGGTTTAGATTTGGGGTTAGGGGTTGGGGTTAGGGGTTGGGGTTAGGTATAGATTTGGGGTTAGGGGTTGAGGTTAGGTTTAGATTTGGGGTTAGGTTTAGATTTGGGGTTAGGGGTTGGGGTTAGGTTTAGATTTCGGGTTAGGGGTTGGGGTTAGGGGTTGGGGTTAGGTTTAGATTTGGGGTTAGGGGTTGGGGTTAGGGGTTGGGGTTAGGTTTAGATTTGGGGTTAGCGGCTGGGGTTAGCGGTTGGTGTTAGGTTTAGATTTGGGGTTAGGGGTTGGGGTTAGGGGTTGGGGTTAGGTATAGATTTGGGGTTAGGGGTTGGGGTTCGGTTTAGATTTGGGGTTAGGTTTAGATTTGGGGTTAGGGGTTGGGGTTAGGTTTAGATTTGGGTTTAGGTTTAGATTTGGGGTTAGGTTTAGATTTGGGGTTAGGGTTTGGGGTTAGGTTTAGATTTGGGGTTAGGTTTAGATTTGGTGTTAGGGGTTGGGGTTAGGTTTAGATTTGGGGTTAGCTTTAGATTTGGGGTTAGGGGTTGGGGTTAGGTTTAGATTTGGGGTTAGGTTTAGATTTGGGGTTAGGGGTTGGGGTTAGGTTTAGATTTGGGTTTAGGTTTAGATTTGGGGTTAGGTTTAGATTTGGGGTTAGGGTTTGGGGTTAGGTTTAGATTTGGGGTTAGGGGTTGTGGTTAGGGGTTTTGGGTTAGGGTTTGGGGTTAGGTTTAGATTTGGCGTTAGGTTTAGATTTGGGGTTAGGGGTTGGGGTTAGGTTTAGATTTGGGGTTAAGGGTTGGGGTTAGGGGTTGGGGTTAGGTTTAGATTTGGGGTTAGGGGTTGGGGTTAGGGGTTGGCGTTAGGGGTTGGTGTTAGGTTTAGATTTGGGGTTAGGTTTAGATTTGGGGTTAGGGGTTGGGGTTAGGTTTAGATTTGGGGTTAGGTTTAGATTTGGGTTTAGGGGTTGGGGTTAGGTTTATCTTTGGGGTTAGGTTAAGATTTGGGGTTAGGGGTTGAGGTTAGGTTTAGATTTGGGGTTAGGTTTAGATTTGGGGTTAGGGGTTGGGGTTAGGGGTTGGGGTTAGGTTTAGATTTGGGGTTAGGGGTTGGGGTTAGGGGTTGGCGTTAGGGGTTGGGGTTAGGTTTAGATTTGGGGTTAGGTTTAGATTTGGGGTTAGGGGTTGGGTTTAGGTTTAGATTTGGGGTTAGGTTTAGATTTGGGTTTAGGGGTTGGGGTTAGGTTTATCTTTGGGGTTAGGTTAAGATTTGGGGTTAGGGGTTGAGGTTAGGTTTAGATTTGGGGTTAGGTTTAGATTTGGGGTTAGGGGTTGGGGTTAGGGGTTGGGGTTAGGTTTGGATTTGGGGTTAGGGGTTGGGTTTAGGGATTGGGGTTAGGTTTAGATTTGGAGTTAGGGTTTGGGGTTTGGTTTAGATTTAGGGTTAGGGGTTGGGGTTAGGGGTTGGCGTTAGGGTTTGGGGTTAGGTTTAGATTTGGGGTTAGGTTTAGATTTGGGGTTAGAGGTTGGGGTTAGGTTTAGATTTGGGGTTAAGTTTAGATTTGGAGTTAGGTTTAGATCTGGGGTTAGGGGTTGGAGTTAGGTTTAGATTTGGGGTTAGGGGTTGGGTTTAGGTTTAGATTTGGGTTTAGGGGTTGGGGTTAGGTTTAGATTTGGGGTTAGGATTAGATTTGGGGTTTAGATTTGGGGTTAGGTTTAGATTTGGGGTTAGTGTTAGATTTGGGGTTTAGATTTCGGGTTAGGCTTAGATTTGGGGTTAGGTTTAGATTTGGGTTTAGGGGTTGGGGTTAGGTTTAGATTTGGGGTTAGGTTTAGATTTGGGTTTAGGGGTTGAGATTAGGTTTATATTTGGGGTTAGGTTTAGATTTGGGGTTAGGGGTTGGGGTTAGGTTTATATTTGGGGTTAGGTTTAGATTTGGGTTTAGGGGTTGGGGTTAGGTTTATCTTTGGGGTTAGGTTAAGATTTGGGGTTAGGGGTTGAGGTTAGGTTTAGATTTGGGGTTAGGTTTAGATTTGGGGTTAGGGGTTGGGGTTAGGGGTTGGGGTTAGGTTTAGATTTGGGGTTAGGCGTTGGGGTTAGGGTTTGGGGTTAGGTTTAGATTTCGGGTTAGGGGTTGGGGTTAGGGGTTGGGGTTAGGTTTAGATTTGGGGTTAGGGGTTGGGGTTAGGTTTAGATTTGGGGTTAGGTTAAGATTTGGGGTTAGGGGTTGAGGTTAGGTTTAGATTTGGGGTTAGGTTTAGATTTGGGGTTAGGGGTTGAGGTTAGGTTTAGATTTGGGGTTAGGTTTAGATTTGGGGTTAGGGGTTGGGGTTAAAGGTTGGGGTTAGGTTTAGATTTGGGGTTAGGGGTTGGGGTTAGGGGTTGGGGTTAGGTTTAGATTTGGGGTTAGGGGTTGGGGTTAGGGGTTGGGGTTAGGTTTAGATTTGGGGTTAGCGGCTGGGGTTAGCGGTTGGTGTTAGGTTTAGATTTGGGGTTAGGGGTTGGGTTTAGGTTTAGATTTGGGGTTAGGTTTAGATTTGGGGTTTAGATTTGGGGTATAGTTTTAGATTTGGGTTTAGGGGTTGGGGTTAGGGGTTGGGGTTAGGTTTAGATTTGGGGTTAGGGGTTGGGGTTCGGTTTAGATTTGGGGTTAGGTTTAGATTTAGGGTAGGGGTTGGGGTTAGGTTTAGATTTGGGGTTAGGTTTAGATTTGGGGTTAGGGGTTGGGGTTAGGTTTAGATTTGGGGTTAGGGGTTGGGGTTAGGGGTTGGGGTTAGGTTTAGATTTGGGGTTAGGGGTTGGGGTTAGGGGTTGGCGTTAGGGGTTGGGGTTAGGTTTAGATTTGGGGTTAGGTTTAGATTTGGGGTTAGGGGTTGGGGTTAGGTTTAGATTTGGGGTTAAGTTTAGATTTGGAGTTAGGTTTAGATTTGGGGTTAGGGTTTGGGGTTAGGGGTTGGGGTTAGGTTTAGATTTGGGGTTAGGGGTTGGGGTTAGGGGTTGGTGTTAGGGGTTGGGGTTAGGTTTAGATTTGGGGTTAGGTTTAGATTTGGGGTTAGGGTTTGGGGTTAGGTTTAGATTTGGGGTTAGGTTTAGATTTGGGTTTAGGGGTTGGGGTTAGGTTTAGATTTGGGGTTAGGTTTAGATTTGGGGTTAGGGTTTGGGGTTAGGGGTTGGGGTTAGGTTTAGATTTGGGGTTAGGGGTTGGGTTTAGGGGTTGGGGTTAGGTTTAGATTTGGAGTTAGGGTTTGGTGTTTGGTTTAGATTTAGGGTTAGGGGTTGGGGCTAGTGGTTGGCGTTAGGGTTTGGGGTTAGGGTTTGGCGTTAGGGGTTGGGGTTAGGTTTAGATTTGGGGTTAGGTTTAGATTTGGGGTTAGGGGTTGGGGTTAGGTTTAGATTTGGGGTTAAGTTTAGATTTGGAGTTAGGTTTAGATCTGGGGTTAGGGGTTGGAGTTAGGTTTAGATTTGCGGTTAGGGGTTGGGTTTAGGTTTAGATTTGGGGTTAGGGGTTGGGGTTAGGGGTTGGGGTTAGGTTTAGATTTGGGGTTAGGGGTTGGGGTTAGGGTTTGGGGTTAGGTTTAGATTTCGGGTTAGGGGTTGGGGTTAGGGGTTGGGGTTAGGTTTAGATTTGGGGTTAGGGGTTGGGGTTAGGTTTAGATTTGGGGTTAGGTTAAGATTTGGGATTAGGGGTTGAGGTTAGGTTTAGATTTGGGGTTAGGTTTAGATTTGGGGTTAGGGGTTGAGGTTAGGTTTAGATTTGGGGTTAGGTTTAGATTTGGGGTTAGGGGTTGGGGTTAGGCGTTGGGGTTAGGTTTAGATTTGGGGTTAGGGGTTGGGGTTAGGGGTTGGGGTTAGGTTTAGATTTGGGGTTAGGGGTTGGGGTTAGGGGTTGGAGTTAGGTTTAGATTTGGGGTTAGCGGCTGGGGTTAGCGGTTGGTGTTAGGTTTAGATTTGGGGTTAGGGGTTGGGGTTAGGTTTAGATTTGGGGTTAGGTTTAGATTTGGGGTTTAGATTTGGGGTATAGGTTTAGATTTGGGTTTAGGGGTTGGGGTTAGGGGTTGGGGTTAGGTTTAGATTTGGGGTTAGGGGTTGGGGTTCGGTTTAGATTTGGGGTTAGGTTTAGATTTAGGGTAGGGGTTGGGGTTAGGTTTAGATTTGGGGTTAGGTTTAGATTTGGGGTTAGGGGTTGGGGTTAGGTTTAGATTTGGGGTTAGGTTTAGATTTGGGGCTAGTGGTTGGGGTTAGATTTATATTTGGGGTTAGGTTAAGATTTGGAGTTAGGGGTTGGGGTTAGGTTTAGATTTGGGGTTAGGTTTAGATTTGGTGTTAGGGGTTGGGGTTAGGTTTAGATTTGGGTTTAGGTTTAGATTTGGGGTTAGGTTTAGATTTGGGGTTAGGGTTTGGGGTTAGGTTTAGATTTGGGGTTAGGGGTTGCAGTTAGGGGTTGGGGTTAGGGTTTGGGGTTAGGTTTAGATTTGGCGTTAGGTTTAGATTTGGGGTTACGGGTTGGGGTTAGGTTTAGATTTGGGGTTAGGGGTTGGGGTTAGGGGTTGGGGTTAGGTTTAGATTTGGGGTTAGGGGTTGGGGTTAGGGGTTGGCGTTAGGGGTTGGGGTTAGGTTTAGATTTGGGGTTAGGTTTAGATTTGGGGTTAGGGGTTGGGGTTAGGTTTAGATTTGGGGTTAAGTTTAGATTTGGAGTTAGGTTTAGATTTGGGGTTAGGGGTTGGAGTTAGGTTTAGATTTGGGGTTAGGGGTTGGGTTTAGGTTTAGATTTGGGTTTAGGGGTTGGGGTTAGGTTTAGATTTGGGGTTAGGTTTACATTTGGGGTTTAGATTTGGGGTTAGGTTTAGATTTGGGGTTAGTGTTAGATTTGGGGTTTAGATTTAGGGTTAGGCTTAGATTTGGGGTTAGGTTTAGATTTGGGTTTAGGGGTTGGGGTTAGGTTTAGATTTCGTGTTAGGTTTAGATTTTGTGTTAGGGGTTGAGGTTAGGTTTAGATTTGGGGTTAGGTTTAGATTTGGGGTTAGGGTGAGATTTGGGGTTAGGGGTTGAGGTTAGGTTTAGATTTGGGGTTAGGTTTAGATTTGGGGTTAGGGGTTGGGGTTAGATTTATATTTGGGGTTAGGTTAAGATTTGGGGTTAGGGGTTGGGGTTAGGTTTACATTTGGGGTTAGGGCTTGGGGTTAGGGTTTGGGCTTAGGTTTAGATTTGGGGTTAGGGGTTGGGGTTACGTTTAGATTTGGGGTTAGGGGTTGCATTCGGTTCAAATTTGGGGTTAGGTTTAGATTTAGGGTTAGGGGTTGGGGTTAGGTTTAGATTTGGGGTTAGGTTTAGATTTGGGGTTAGGGGTTGGGGTTAGGTTTAGATTTGGGGTTAGGTTTAGATTTGGGGCTAGTGGTTGGGGTTAGATTTAGATTTGGGGTTAGGTTTAGATTTAGGGTTAGGGGTTGGGGTTAGGTTTAGATTTGGGGTTAGGTTTATATTTGGTGTTAGGGGTTGGGGTTAGGTTTAGATTTGGGTTTAGGTTTAGATTTGGGGTTAGGTTTAGATTTGGGGTTAGGGTTTGGGGTTAGGTTTAGAATTGGCGTTAGGTTTAGATTTGGGTTTAGGGGTTGGGGTTAGGTTTAGATTTGGGGTTAGGGGTTGGGGTTAGGGTTTGGGGTTAGGTTTAGATTTGGCGTTAGGTTTAGATTTGGGGTTAGGGGTTGGGGTTAGGGGTTGGGGTTAGGTTTAGATTTGGGGTTAGGGGTTGGGGTTAGGAATTGGGGTTAGGTTTAGATTTGGGGTTAGTGGTTGGCGTTAGGGGTTGGGGTTAGGTTTAGATTTGGGGTTAGGGGTTGGGGTTAGGGGTTGGCGTTAGGGGTTGGTGTTAGGTTTAGATTTGGGGTTAGGTTTAGATTTGGGGTTAGGGGTTCGGGTTAGGTTTAGATTTGGGGTTAAGTTTAGATTTGGAGTTAGGTTTAGATTAGGGGTTAGGGGTTGGAGTTAGGTTTAGATTTGGGGTTAGGGGTTGGGTTTAGGTTTAGATTTGAGTTTAGGGGTTGGGGTTAGGATAAGATTTGGGGTTAGGTTTAGATTTGGGGTTAGGTTTAGATTTGGGGTTAGTGTTAGATTTGGGGTTTAGATTTAGGGTTAGGCTTAGATTTGGGGTTAGGTTTAGATTTGGGTTTAGGGGTTGGGGTTAGGTTTAGATTTGGTGTTAGGTTTAGATTTTGTGTTAGGGGTTGAGGTTAGGTTTAGATTTGGGGTTAGGTTTAGATTTGGGTTTAGGGGTTGGGGTTAGTTTTAGATTTGGGGTTAGGTTAAGATTTGGGTTTAGGGGTTTGTGTTAGGTTTATGTTTGGGGTTCGGTTAAGATTTGGGGTTAGGGGTTGAGGTTAGGTTTATATTTGGGGTTATGTTGAGATTTGGGGTTAGGGGTTGAGGTTAGGTTTAGATTTGGGGTTAGGTTTAGATTTGGGGTTAGGGGTTGGGGTTAGGTTTAGATTTGGTGTTAGGTTTAGATTTGGGGTTAGGGGTTAAGGTTAGGTTTAGATTTGGGGTTAGGTTTAGAATTGGGGTTAGGTTTAGGTTTAGGGTTAGGTTTAGATTTGGGGTTAGGGGTTGGGGTTAGGGGTTGGGGTTATTTTTAGATTTGGGGTTAGGGGTTGGGGTTAGGGGTTGGCGTTAGGGGTTGGGGTTAGGTTTAGATTTGGGGTTAGGTTTAGATTTGGGGTTAGGGGTTGGGGTTAGGTTTAGATTTGGGGTTAAGTTTAGATTTGGAGTTAGGTTTAGATTTGGGGTTAGGGGTTGGGGTTAGGGGTTGGGGTTAGGTTTAGATTTGGGGTTAGGGGTTGGGGTTAGGTTTATCTTTGGGGTTAGGTTAAGATTTGGGGTTAGGGGTTGAGGTTAGGTTTAGATTTGGGGTTAGGTTTAGATTTGGGGTTAGGGGTTGGGGTTAGGGGTTGGGGTTAGGTTTAGATTTGGAGTTAGGGTTTGGGGTATGGTTTAGATTTAGGGTTAGGGGTTGGGGTTAGGGGTTGGCGTTAGGGTTTGGGGTTAGGGGTTGGCGTTAGGGGTTGGGGTTAGGTTTAGATTTGGGGTTAGGTTTAGATTTGGGGTTAGGGGTTGGGGTTAGGTTTAGATTTGGGGTTAAGTTTAGATTTGGAGTTAGGTTTAGATCTGGGTTTAGGGGTTGGAGTTAGGTTTAGATTTGGGGTTAGGGGTTGGGTTTAGGTTTAGATTTGGGTTTAGGGGTTGGGGTTAGGTTTAGATTTGGGGTTAGGTTTAGATTTGGGGTTTAGATTTGGGGTTAGGTTTAGATTTGGGGTTAGTGTTAGATTTGGGGTTTAGATTTCGGGTTAGGCTTAGATTTGGGGTTAGGTTCAGATTTGGGTTTAGGGGTTGGGGTTAGGTTTAGATTTGGGGTTAGGTTTAGATTTGGTGTTAGGGGTTGAGATTAGGTTTATATTTGGGGTTAGGTTTAGATTTGGGGTTAGGGGTTGGGGTTAGGTTTAGATTTGGGGTTAGGTTTAGATTTGGGTTTAGGGGTTGGGGTTAGGTTTATCTTTGGGGTTAGGTTAAGATTTGGGGTTAGGGGTTGAGGTTAGGTTTAGATTTGGGGTTAGGTTTAGATTTGGGGTTAGGGGTTGGGGTTAGGGGTTGGGGTTAGGTTTAGATTTGGGGTTAGGCGTTGGGGTTAGGGTTTGGGGTTAGGTTTAGATTTCGGGTTAGGGGTTGGGGTTAGGGGTTGGGGTTAGGTTTAGATTTGGGGTTAGGGGTTGGGGTTAGGTTTAGATTTGGGGTTAGGTTAAGATTTGGGGTTAGGGGTTGAGGTTAGGTTTAGATTTGGGGTTAGGTTTAGATTTGGGGTTAGGGGTTGAGGTTAGGTTTAGATTTGGGGTTAGGTTTAGATTTGGGGTTAGGGGTTGGGGTTAAAGGTTGGGGTTAGGTTTAGATTTGGGGTTAGGGGTTGGGGTTAGGGGTTGGGGTTAGGTTTAGATTTGGGGTTAGGGGTTGGGGTTAGGGGTTGGGGTTAGGTTTAGATTTGGGGTTAGCGGCTGGGGTTAGCGGTTGGTGTTAGGTTTAGATTTGGGGTTAGGGGTTGGGTTTAGGTTTAGATTTGGGGTTAGGTTTAGATTTGGGGTTTAGATTTGGGGTATAGTTTTAGATTTGGGTTTAGGGGTTGGGGTTAGGGGTTGGGGTTAGGTTTAGATTTGGGGTTAGGGGTTGGGGTTCGGTTTAGATTTGGGGTTAGGTTTAGATTTAGGGTAGGGGTTGGGGTTAGGTTTAGATTTGGGGTTAGGTTTAGATTTGGGGTTAGGGGTTGGGGTTAGGTTTAGATTTGGGGTTAGGGGTTGGGGTTAGGGGTTGGGGTTAGGTTTAGATTTGGGGTTAGGGGTTGGGGTTAGGGGTTGGCGTTAGGGGTTGGGGTTAGGTTTAGATTTGGGGTTAGGTTTAGATTTGGGGTTAGGGGTTGGGGTTAGGTTTAGATTTGGGGTTAAGTTTAGATTTGGAGTTAGGTTTAGATTTGGGGTTAGGGTTTGGGGTTAGGGGTTGGGGTTAGGTTTAGATTTGGGGTTAGGGGTTGGGGTTAGGGGTTGGTGTTAGGGGTTGGGGTTAGGTTTAGATTTGGGGTTAGGTTTAGATTTGGGGTTAGGGTTTGGGGTTAGGTTTAGATTTGGGGTTAGGTTTAGATTTGGGTTTAGGGGTTGGGGTTAGGTTTAGATTTGGGGTTAGGTTTAGATTTGGGGTTAGGGTTTGGGGTTAGGGGTTGGGGTTAGGTTTAGATTTGGGGTTAGGGGTTGGGTTTAGGGGTTGGGGTTAGGTTTAGATTTGGAGTTAGGGTTTGGTGTTTGGTTTAGATTTAGGGTTAGGGGTTGGGGCTAGTGGTTGGCGTTAGGGTTTGGGGTTAGGGTTTGGCGTTAGGGGTTGGGGTTAGGTTTAGATTTGGGGTTAGGTTTAGATTTGGGGTTAGGGGTTGGGGTTAGGTTTAGATTTGGGGTTAAGTTTAGATTTGGAGTTAGGTTTAGATCTGGGGTTAGGGGTTGGAGTTAGGTTTAGATTTGCGGTTAGGGGTTGGGTTTAGGTTTAGATTTGGGGTTAGGGGTTGGGGTTAGGGGTTGGGGTTAGGTTTAGATTTGGGGTTAGGGGTTGGGGTTAGGGTTTGGGGTTAGGTTTAGATTTCGGGTTAGGGGTTGGGGTTAGGGGTTGGGGTTAGGTTTAGATTTGGGGTTAGGGGTTGGGGTTAGGTTTAGATTTGGGGTTAGGTTAAGATTTGGGATTAGGGGTTGAGGTTAGGTTTAGATTTGGGGTTAGGTTTAGATTTGGGGTTAGGGGTTGAGGTTAGGTTTAGATTTGGGGTTAGGTTTAGATTTGGGGTTAGGGGTTGGGGTTAGGCGTTGGGGTTAGGTTTAGATTTGGGGTTAGGGGTTGGGGTTAGGGGTTGGGGTTAGGTTTAGATTTGGGGTTAGGGGTTGGGGTTAGGGGTTGGAGTTAGGTTTAGATTTGGGGTTAGCGGCTGGGGTTAGCGGTTGGTGTTAGGTTTAGATTTGGGGTTAGGGGTTGGGGTTAGGTTTAGATTTGGGGTTAGGTTTAGATTTGGGGTTTAGATTTGGGGTATAGGTTTAGATTTGGGTTTAGGGGTTGGGGTTAGGGGTTGGGGTTAGGTTTAGATTTGGGGTTAGGGGTTGGGGTTCGGTTTAGATTTGGGGTTAGGTTTAGATTTAGGGTAGGGGTTGGGGTTAGGTTTAGATTTGGGGTTAGGTTTAGATTTGGGGTTAGGGGTTGGGGTTAGGTTTAGATTTGGGGTTAGGTTTAGATTTGGGGCTAGTGGTTGGGGTTAGATTTATATTTGGGGTTAGGTTAAGATTTGGAGTTAGGGGTTGGGGTTAGGTTTAGATTTGGGGTTAGGTTTAGATTTGGTGTTAGGGGTTGGGGTTAGGTTTAGATTTGGGTTTAGGTTTAGATTTGGGGTTAGGTTTAGATTTGGGGTTAGGGTTTGGGGTTAGGTTTAGATTTGGGGTTAGGGGTTGCGGTTAGGGGTTGGGGTTAGGGTTTGGGGTTAGGTTTAGATTTGGCGTTAGGTTTAGATTTGGGGTTACGGGTTGGGGTTAGGTTTAGATTTGGGGTTAGGGGTTGGGGTTAGGGGTTGGGGTTAGGTTTAGATTTGGGGTTAGGGGTTGGGGTTAGGGGTTGGCGTTAGGGGTTGGGGTTAGGTTTAGATTTGGGGTTAGGTTTAGATTTGGGGTTAGGGGTTGGGGTTAGGTTTAGATTTGGGGTTAAGTTTAGATTTGGAGTTAGGTTTAGATTTGGGGTTAGGGGTTGGAGTTAGGTTTAGATTTGGGGTTAGGGGTTGGGTTTAGGTTTAGATTTGGGTTTAGGGGTTGGGGTTAGGTTTAGATTTGGGGTTAGGTTTACATTTGGGGTTTAGATTTGGGGTTAGGTTTAGATTTGGGGTTAGTGTTAGATTTGGGGTTTAGATTTAGGGTTAGGCTTAGATTTGGGGTTAGGTTTAGATTTGGGTTTAGGGGTTGGGGTTAGGTTTAGATTTCGTGTTAGGTTTAGATTTTGTGTTAGGGGTTGAGGTTAGGTTTAGATTTGGGGTTAGGTTTAGATTTGGGGTTAGGGTGAGATTTGGGGTTAGGGGTTGAGGTTAGGTTTAGATTTGGGGTTAGGTTTAGATTTGGGGTTAGGGGTTGGGGTTAGATTTATATTTGGGGTTAGGTTAAGATTTGGGGTTAGGGGTTGGGGTTAGGTTTACATTTGGGGTTAGGGCTTGGGGTTAGGGTTTGGGCTTAGGTTTAGATTTGGGGTTAGGGGTTGGGGTTACGTTTAGATTTGGGGTTAGGGGTTGCATTCGGTTCAAATTTGGGGTTAGGTTTAGATTTAGGGTTAGGGGTTGGGGTTAGGTTTAGATTTGGGGTTAGGTTTAGATTTGGGGTTAGGGGTTGGGGTTAGGTTTAGATTTGGGGTTAGGTTTAGATTTGGGGCTAGTGGTTGGGGTTAGATTTAGATTTGGGGTTAGGTTTAGATTTAGGGTTAGGGGTTGGGGTTAGGTTTAGATTTGGGGTTAGGTTTATATTTGGTGTTAGGGGTTGGGGTTAGGTTTAGATTTGGGTTTAGGTTTAGATTTGGGGTTAGGTTTAGATTTGGGGTTAGGGTTTGGGGTTAGGTTTAGAATTGGCGTTAGGTTTAGATTTGGGTTTAGGGGTTGGGGTTAGGTTTAGATTTGGGGTTAGGGGTTGGGGTTAGGGTTTGGGGTTAGGTTTAGATTTGGCGTTAGGTTTAGATTTGGGGTTAGGGGTTGGGGTTAGGGGTTGGGGTTAGGTTTAGATTTGGGGTTAGGGGTTGGGGTTAGGAATTGGGGTTAGGTTTAGATTTGGGGTTAGTGGTTGGCGTTAGGGGTTGGGGTTAGGTTTAGATTTGGGGTTAGGGGTTGGGGTTAGGGGTTGGCGTTAGGGGTTGGTGTTAGGTTTAGATTTGGGGTTAGGTTTAGATTTGGGGTTAGGGGTTCGGGTTAGGTTTAGATTTGGGGTTAAGTTTAGATTTGGAGTTAGGTTTAGATTAGGGGTTAGGGGTTGGAGTTAGGTTTAGATTTGGGGTTAGGGGTTGGGTTTAGGTTTAGATTTGAGTTTAGGGGTTGGGGTTAGGATAAGATTTGGGGTTAGGTTTAGATTTGGGGTTAGGTTTAGATTTGGGGTTAGTGTTAGATTTGGGGTTTAGATTTAGGGTTAGGCTTAGATTTGGGGTTAGGTTTAGATTTGGGTTTAGGGGTTGGGGTTAGGTTTAGATTTGGTGTTAGGTTTAGATTTTGTGTTAGGGGTTGAGGTTAGGTTTAGATTTGGGGTTAGGTTTAGATTTGGGTTTAGGGGTTGGGGTTAGTTTTAGATTTGGGGTTAGGTTAAGATTTGGGTTTAGGGGTTTGTGTTAGGTTTATGTTTGGGGTTCGGTTAAGATTTGGGGTTAGGGGTTGAGGTTAGGTTTATATTTGGGGTTATGTTGAGATTTGGGGTTAGGGGTTGAGGTTAGGTTTAGATTTGGGGTTAGGTTTAGATTTGGGGTTAGGGGTTGGGGTTAGGTTTAGATTTGGGGTTAGGTTTAGATTTGGGGTTAGGGGTTAAGGTTAGGTTTAGATTTGGGGTTAGGTTTAGAATTGGGGTTAGGTTTAGGTTTAGGGTTAGGTTTAGATTTGGGGTTAGGGGTTGGGGTTAGGGGTTGGGGTTATTTTTAGATTTGGGGTTAGGGGTTGGGGTTAGGGGTTGGCGTTAGGGGTTGGGGTTAGGTTTAGATTTGGGGTTAGGTTTAGATTTGGGGTTAGGGGTTGGGGTTAGGTTTAGATTTGGGGTTAAGTTTAGATTTGGAGTTAGGTTTAGATTTGGGGTTAGGGGTTGGGGTTAGGGGTTGGGGTTAGGTTTAGATTTGGGGTTAGGGGTTGGGGTTAGGTTTATCTTTGGGGTTAGGTTAAGATTTGGGGTTAGGGGTTGAGGTTAGGTTTAGATTTGGGGTTAGGTTTAGATTTGGGGTTAGGGGTTGGGGTTAGGGGTTGGGGTTAGGTTTAGATTTGGAGTTAGGGTTTGGGGTATGGTTTAGATTTAGGGTTAGGGGTTGGGGTTAGGGGTTGGCGTTAGGGTTTGGGGTTAGGGGTTGGCGTTAGGGGTTGGGGTTAGGTTTAGATTTGGGGTTAGGTTTAGATTTGGGGTTAGGGGTTGGGGTTAGGTTTAGATTTGGGGTTAAGTTTAGATTTGGAGTTAGGTTTAGATCTGGGTTTAGGGGTTGGAGTTAGGTTTAGATTTGGGGTTAGGGGTTGGGTTTAGGTTTAGATTTGGGTTTAGGGGTTGGGGTTAGGTTTAGATTTGGGGTTAGGTTTAGATTTGGGGTTTAGATTTGGGGTTAGGTTTAGATTTGGGGTTAGTGTTAGATTTGGGGTTTAGATTTCGGGTTAGGCTTAGATTTGGGGTTAGGTTCAGATTTGGGTTTAGGGGTTGGGGTTAGGTTTAGATTTGGGGTTAGGTTTAGATTTGGTGTTAGGGGTTGAGATTAGGTTTATATTTGGGGTTAGGTTTAGATTTGGGGTTAGGGGTTGGGGTTAGGTTTAGATTTGGGGTTAGGTTTAGATTTGGGTTTAGGGGTTGGGGTTAGGTTTATCTTTGGGGTTAGGTTAAGATTTGGGGTTAGGGGTTGAGGTTAGGTTTAGATTTGGGGTTAGGTTTAGATTTGGGTTTAGGGGTTGGGGTTAGGTTTAGATTTGGGGTTAGGGGTTGGGGTTAGGGTTTGGGGTTAGGTTTAGATTTCGGGTTAGGGGTTGGGGTTAGGGGTTGGGGTTAGGTTTAGATTTGGGGTTAGGAGTTGGGGTTAGGTTTAGATTTGGGGTTAGGTTAAGATTTGGGGTTAGGGGTTGAGGTTAGGTTTAGATTTGGGGTTAGGTTTAGATTTGGGGTTGGGGTTGAGGTTTGGTTTAGATTTGGGGTTAGGTTTAGATTTGGGGTTAGGGGTTGGGGTTAGGGGTTGGGGTTAGGTTTAGATTTGGGGTTAGGGGTTGGGGTTAGGGGTTGGGGTTAGGTTTAGATTTGGGGTTAGGGGTTGGGGTTAGGGGTTGGGGTTAGATTTAGATTTGGGGTTAGCGGCTGGGGTTAGCGGTTGGTGTTAGGTTTAGATTTGGGGTTAGGGGTTGGGGTTAGGTTTAGATTTGGGGTTAGGTTTAGATTTGGGGTTTAGGTTTGGGGTATAGGTTTAGATTTGGGTTTAGGGGTTGGGGTTAGGGGTTGGGGTTAGGTTTAGATTTGGGGTTAGGGGTTGGGGTTCGGTTTAGATTTGGGGTTAGGTTTAGATTTAGGGTAGGGGTTGGGGTTAGGTTTAGATTTGGGGTTAGGTTTAGATTTGGGGTTAGGGGTTGGGGTTAGGTTTAGATTTGGGGTTAGGTTTAGATTTGGGGCTAGTGCTTGGGGTTAGATTTATATTTGGGGTTAGGTTAAGATTTGGAGTTAGGGGTGGGGTTAGGTTTAGATTTGGGGTTAGGTTTAGGTTTGGTGTTAGGGGTTGGGGTTAGGTTTAGATTTGGGTTTAGGTTTAGATTTGGGGTTAGGTTTAGATTTGGGGTTAGGGTTTGGGGTTAGGTTTAGATTTGGGGTTAGGGGTTGCGGTTAGGGGTTGGGGTTAGGGTTTGGGGTTAGGTTTAGATTTGGCGTTAGGTTTAGATTTGGGGTTAGGGGTTGGGGTTAGGTTTAGATTTGGGGTTAGGGGTTGGGGTTAGGGGTTGGGGTTAGGTTTAGATTTGGGGTTAGGGGTTGGGGTTAGGGGTTGGCGTTAGGGGTTGGGGTTAGGTTTAGATTTGGGGTTAGGTTTAGATTTGGGGTTAGGGGTTGGGGTTACGTTTAGATTTGGGGTTAAGTTTAGATTTAGAGTTAGGTTTAGATTTGGGGGTAGGGGTTGGAGTTAGGTTTAGATTTGGGGTTAGGGGTTGGGTTTAGGTTTAGATTTGGGTTTAGGTGTTGGGGTTAGGTTTAGATTTGGGGTTAGGTTTAGATTTGGGGTTTAGATTTGGGGTTAGGTTTAGATTTGGGGTTAGTGTTAGATTTGGGGTTTAGATTTAGGGTTAGGCTTAGATTTGGGGTTAGGTTTAGATTTGGGTTTAGGGGTTGGGGTTAGGTTTAGATTTCGTGTTAGGTTTAGATTTTGTGTTAGGGGTTGAGGTTAGGTTTAGATTTGGGGTTAGGTTTAGATTTGGGGTTAGGGTGAGATTTGGGGTTAGGGGTTGAGGTTAGGTTTAGATTTGGGGTTAGGTTTAGATTTGGGGTTAGGGGTTGGGGTTAGATTTATATTTGGGGTTAGGTTTAGATTTGGGGTTTAGATTTGGGGTTAGGTTTAGATTTGGGGTTAGGGCTTGGGGTTAGGTTTTTGGCTTAGGTTTAGATTTGGGGTTAGGGGTTGGGGTTACGTTTAGATTTGGGGTTAGGGGTTGCGGTTCGGTTTAAATTTGGGGTTAGGTTTAGATTTAGGGTTAGGGGTTGGGGTTAGGTTTAGATTTGGTGTTAGGTTTAGATTTGGGGTTAGGGGTTGGGGTTAGGTTTAGATTTGGGGTTAGGTTTAGATTTGGGGCTAGTGGTTGGGGTTAGATTTAGATTTGGGGTTAGGTTTAGATTTAGGGTTAGGGGTTGGGGTTAGGTTTAGATTTGGGGTTAGGTTTAGATTTGGTGTTAGGGGTTGGGGTTAGGTTTAGATTTGGGGTTAGGTTTAGATTTGGGGTTAGGTTTAGATTTGGGGTTAGGGTTTGGGGTTAGGTTTAGAATTGGCGTTAGGTTTAGATTTGGGTTTAGGGGTTGGGGTTAGGTTTAGATTTGGGGTTAGGGGTTGGGGTTAGGGGTTGGGGTTAGGTTTAGATTTGGGGTTAGGGGTTGGGGTTAGGAATTGGGGTTAGGTTTAGATTTGGGGTTAGTGGTTGGCGTTAGGGGTTGGGGTTAGGTTTAGATTTGGGGTTAGGGGTTGGGGTTAGGGGTTGGCGTTAGGGGTTGGGGTTAGGTTTAGATTTGGGGTTAGGTTTAGATTTGGGGTTAGGGGTTGTGGTTAGGTTTAGATTTGGGGTTAAGTTTAGATTTGGAGTTAGGTTTAGATTAGGGGTTAGGGGTTGGAGTTAGGTTTAGATTTGGGGTTAGGGGTTGGGTTTAGGTTTAGATTTGAGTTTAGGGGTTGGGGTTAGGATAAGATTTGGGGTTAGGTTTAGATTTGGGGTTTAGATTTGGGGTTAGGTTTAGATTTGGGGTTAGTGTTAGATTTGGGGTTTAGATTTAGGGTTAGGCTTAGATTTGGGGTTAGGTTTAGATTTGGGTTTAGGGGTTGGGGTTAGGTTTAGATTTGGTGTTAGGTTTAGATTTTGTGTTAGGGGTTGAGGTTAGGTTTAGATTTGGGGTTAGGTTTAGATTTGGGTTTAGGGGTTGGGGTTAGTTTTAGATTTGGGGTTAGGTTAAGATTTGGGTTTAGGGGTTTGTGTTAGGTTTATGTTTGGGGTTCGGTTAAGATTTGGGGTTAGGGATTGAGGTTAGGTTTATATTTGGGGTTATGTTGAGATTTGGGGTTAGGGGTTGAGGTTAGGTTTAGATTTGGGGTTAGGTTTAGATTTGGGGTTAGGGGTTGGGGTTAGGTTTAGATTTGGGGTTAGGTTTAGATTTGGGGTTAGGGGTTGGGGTTAGGTTTAGATTTGGGTTTAGGTTTAGATTTGGGGTTAGGTTTAGATTTGGGGTTAGGGGTTAAGGTTAGGTTTAGATTTGGGGTTAGGTTTAGAATTGGGGTTAGGTTTAGGTTTAGGGTTAGGTTTAGATTTGGGGTTAGGGGTTGGGGTTAGGGGTTGGGGTTATTTTTAGATTTGGGGTTAGGGGTTGGGGTTAGGAATTGGGGTTAGGTTTAGATTTGGGATTAGTGGTTGGGGTTAGGGGTTGGGGTTAGGTTTAGATTTGGGGTTAGGGGTTGGGGTTAGGGGTTGGCATTAGGGGTTGGGGTTAGGTTTAGATTTGGGGTTAGGTTTAGATTTGGGGTTAGGGGTTGGGGTTAGGTTTAGATTTGGGGTTAGGTTTAGATTTGGGGTTAGGTTTAGATTTGGGATTAGGGGTTGGGGTTAGGTTTATATTTGTGGTTAGGTTTAGATTTAGGGTTAGGTTTAGATTTGGGATTAGGTGTTGGGGTTAGGGGATGGGGTTAGGGGTTGGGGTTAGGTTTAGATTTGGGGTTAGGGGTTGGTGTTAGGGGTTGGGTTTAGGGGTTGGGGTTAGGTTTAGATTTGGGGTTAGATTTCGATTTGGGGTTAGGCGTTGGGGTTAGGTTTATATTTGGGGTTAGGTTTAGATTTAGGGTTAGGGGTTGGGATAAGGTTTAGATTTGGGTTTAGGTTTAGGTTTGGGTTTAGGGGTTGGGGTTAGGTTTAGATTTGGGGTTAGGTTTAGATTTGGGGTTAGGGGTTGAGGTTAGGTTTAGATTTGGATTTAGGTGTTGGGGTTAGGTTTAGATTTGAGGTTAGGTTTATGTTTGGGGTTAGGGGTTGGAGTTAGGTTTAGATTTGGGGTTAGGTTTAGATTTGGGGTTAGGTTTAGATTTATGGTTAGGTTTAGATTTAGGGTTAGGTGTTGGGGTTAGGTTTAGATTTGGGGTTAGGTTTAGATTTGGGGTTTATATTTGGGGTTAGGTTTAGATTTGGGGTTAGGTTTAGATTTGGGGCTAGGGTTTGGGGTTAGGTTTAGATTTGGGGTTAGGTTTAGATTTGGGGTTAGGGGTTGGGGTTAGGTTTAGATTTGGGGTTAGGTTTAGATTTGGGGTTAGGGGTTGACGTTAGGTTTAGATTTAGCGTTAGGTTTAGATTTGGGGTTACGGGTTGGGGTTAGGTTTAGATTTGGGGCTAGGGTTTGGGGTTAGGTTTAGATTTGGGGTTAGGTTTAGATTTGGGGTTAGGAGTTGGGGTTAGGTTTAGATTTGGAGTTAGGTTTAGATTTGGGGTTAGGGGTTGACGTTAGGTTTAGATTTAGCGTTAGGTTTAGATTTGGGGTTACGGGTTGGGGTTAGGTTTAGATTTGGGGTTAGGTGTTGGGGTTAGGTTTAGATTTGGGGTTAGGTTTAGATTTAGGGTTGGGGTTCGGGTTAGGGGTTGGGGTTAGGTTTAGATTTGGGGTTAGGGGTTGGGGTTAGGGGTTGGGGTTAGGTTTACATTTGGGGTTAGGGGTTGGGGTTCGGGGTTGGGGTTAGGGGTTGGGGTTAGGTTTAGATTTGGGGTTAGGGGTTGGGATTAGGTTTAGATTTGGGATTAGGTTTATATTTGGGATTTGGATTTGGGGTTAGGTTTAGATTTGTGTTTAGGGGTTGGGGTTAGGGGTTGGGGTTAGGTTTAGATTTGGGGTTAGGGGTTGGGGTTAGGGGTTGGGGTTAGGGGTTGGGGTTAGGGGTTGGGGTTAGGTTTAGATTTGGGGTTAGGTTTAGATTTGGGGTTAGGGGTTGGGGTTAGGGTTTAGATTTGGGGTTATGTTGAAATTTGGGGTTAGGGGTTGGGGCTAGTTTTAGATTTGGGATTAGGTTTGGATTCGGGGTTAGGGGTTGGGGTTAGGTTTAGATTTGGGGTTAGGTTTAGATTTGGGGTTAGGAGTTGGGGTTAGGTTTAGATTTGGGGTTAGGTTTAGATTTGGGGTTCGGGGTTGAGGTTAGGTTTAGATTTAGCGTTAGGTTTAGATTTGGGGTTAGGGGTTGGGGTTAGGGGTTGGGGTTAAGTTTACATTTCGGGTTAGGGCTTGGGGTTAGGTTTAGATTTGGGGTTAGGTTTAGATTTGGGGTTGGGGTTGGGGTTAGGGGTTGGGGTTAGGTTTAGATTTGGGCTTAGGGGTTGGGATTAGGTTTAGATTTGGGAGTAGGTTTAGATTAGGGGTTAGGGGTTGAGGTTAGGTTTAGATTTAGCGTTAGGTTTAGATTTGGGGTTAGGGGTTGGGGTTAGGGGTTTGGTTAGGTTTAGATTTAGTGTTAGGTTTAGATTTGGGGTTAGGGGTTGTGGTTAGGGGTTGGGGTTAGGTTACATTTGGGGTTAGGGATTGGGGTTAGGGGTTGGGGTTAGGTTTAGATTTGGGGTTAGGGGTTGGGATTAGGTTTAGATTTGGGAGTAGGTTTAGATTTGGGGTTAGGTTTAGATTTGGGTTTAGGGGTTGGGGTTAGGGGTTAGGGTTAGGTTTAGATTTGGGGTTAGGGGTTGGGGTTAGGGGTTGGGGTCAGGGGTTTGGGTTAGCTTTAGATTTGGGGTTAGGTTTAGATTTGGGGTTAGGTTTATATTTGGGGTTAAGGGTTGGGGTTAGGGGCTGGGGTTAGGGGTTGGGGTTAGGTTTGATTTGGAGTTAGGTTTGGATTTGGGATTAGGTTTTGATTCGGGGTTAGGGGTTGGGGTTAGGTTTAGATTTGGGGTTAGGTTTATATTTGGGGTTAGGAGTTGGGGTTAGGTTTAGATTTGGGGTTAGGTTTAGATTTGGGGTTAGGGGTTGAGGTTAGGTTTAGATTTAGCGTTAGGTTTAGATTTGGGGTTAGGGGTTGGGGTTAGGTCTAGATTTGGGGTTCGGGCTTGGCGTTAGGTTTATATTTGGGGTTAGGTTTAGATTTAGGGTTGGGGTTGGGGTTAGGGGTTGGGGTTAGGTTAGATTTGGGGTTAGGGGTTGGGGTTAGGGGTTGGGGTTAGGTTTAGATTTGGGGTTAGGGGTTGGGGTTTGGATTTGGGGTTAGGGGTTGGGATTAGGTTTAGATTTGAGAGTAGGTTTAGATTTGGGGTTAGGGGTTGGGGTTAGGTTTAGTTTTGGGGTTAGGTTTAGATTTGGGGTTGGGGTTAGGGGTTGGGGTTAGGTTTAGATTTGGGGTTAGGGGTTGGGATTAGGTTTAGATTTGGGAGTAGGTTTAGATTTGGGGTTAGGGGTTGAGGTTAGGTTCAGATTTAGCGTTAGGTTTAGATTTGGGGTTAGGGGTTGTGGTTAGGGGTTGGGGTTAGGTTACATTTGGAGTTAGGGGTTGGGGTTCGGGGTTGGGGTTGGGGGTTGGGGTTAGGTTTAGATTTGGGGTTAGGGGTTGGGATTAGGTTTAGATTTGGGAGTAGGTTTAGATTTGGGGTTAGGTTTAGATTTGGGTTTAGGGGTTGGGGTTAGGGGTTAGGGTTAGGTTTAGATTTGGGGTTAGGGGTTGGGGTTAGGTTTAGATTTAGCGTTAGGTTTAGATTTGGGGTTATGGGTTGGGTTTAGGTTTAGATTTGGGGTTAGGGGTTGGGTTTAGGTTTAGATTTAGCGTTAGGTTTAGATTTGGGGTTATGGGTTAGGGTTAGGTTTAGATTTGGGGTTAGGGGTTGGGGTTAGGTTTAGATTTGGGGTTAGGTTTAGATTTAGGGTTGGGGTTGGGGTTAGGGGTTGGGGTTAGGTTTAGATTTGGGGTTAGGGGTTGGGGTTAGGGGTTGGGGTTAGGTTTAGATTTGGGGTTGGGGGTTGGGATTCGGGTTTGGGGTTAGGGGTTGGGGTTAGGTTTAGATTTGGGGTTAGGGGTTGAGATTAGGTTTAGATTTGGGATTAGGTTTATATTTGGGGTTTAGATTTGGGGTTAGGTTTAGATTTGGGTTTATGGGTTGGGGTTAGGGGTTGGGGTTAGGTTTAGATTTGGGGTTAGGGGTTGGGGTTAGGTTTAGATTTGGGTTTAGGGGTTGGGGTTAGGGGTTGGGGTTAGGTTTAGATTTGGGGTTAGGGGTTGGGGTTAGGTTTAGATTTGGAGTTAGGGCTTGGGGTTAGGTTTAGATTTGAGGTTAGGTTTAGATTTGGGGTTAGGGGTTGGGGTTAGGTTTAGATTTGGGGTTAGGGGTTGGGGTTAGGTTTAGATTTGGGGTTAGGGGTTGGGATTAGATTTAGATTTGGGGTTAGGTTTAGATTTGGGGTTAGGGGTTGAGGTTAGGCTTAGATTTGGGGTTAGGGGTTGGGGTTAGGGGTTGGGGTTAGGTTATATTTGGGGTTAGGGGTGTGGGTTCGGGGTTGGGGTTAGGGGTTGGGGTTAGGATTAGATTTGGGGTTAGGTTTAGATTTGGGGTTAGGAGTTGGGGTTAGGTTTAGATTTGGGGTTAGGTTTAGATTTGGGGTTCGGGGTTGAGGTTAGGTTTAGATTTAGCGTTAGGTTTAGATTTGGGGTTAGGGGTTGGGGTTAGGGGTTGGGGTTAAGTTTAGATTTCGGGTTAGGGCTTGGGGTTAGGTTTAGATTTGGGGTTAGGTTTAGATTTGGGGTTGGGGTTGGGGTTAGGGGTTGGGGTTAGGTTTAGATTTGGGGTTAGGGGTTGGCATTAGGTTTAGATTTGGGAGTAGGTTTAGATTTGGGGTTAGGGGTTGAGGTTAGGTTTAGATTTAGCGTTAGGTTTAGATTTGGGGTTAGGGGTTGGGGTTAGGGGTTTGGTTAGGTTTAGATTTAGCGTTAGGTTTAGATTTGGGGTTAGGGGTTGTGGTTAGGGGTTGGGGTTAGGTTACATTTGGGGTTAGGGGTTGGGGTTCGGGGTTGGGGTTAGGGGTTGGGGTTAGGTTTAGATTTGGGGTTAGGGGATGGGATTAGGTTTAGATTTGGGAGTAGGTTTAGATTTGGGGTTAGGTTTAGATTTGGGGTTAGGGGTTGGGGTTAGGGGTTAGGGTTAGGTTTAGATTTGGGGTTAGGGGTTGTGGTTAGGGGTTGGGGTCAGGGGTTTGGGTTAGCTTTAGATTTGGGGTTAGGTTTAGATTTGGGGTTAGGTTTATATTTGGGGTTAAGGGTTGGGGTTAGGGGTTGGGGTTAGGGGTTGGGGTTAGGTTTGATTTGGGGTTAGGTTTGGATTTGGGATTAGGTTTTGATTCGGGGTTAGGGGTTGGGGTTAGGTTTAGATTTGGGGTTAGGTTTATATTTGGGGTTAGGAGTTGGGGTTAGGTTTAGATTTGGGGTTAGGTTTAGATTTGGGGTTAGGGGTTGGGGTTAGGTTTAGATTTAGCGTTAGGTTTAGATTTGGGGTTATGGGTTGGGGTTAGGTTTAGATTTGGGGTTAGGGGTTGGGGTTAGGTTTACATTTGGGGTTAGGTTTAGATTTAGGGTTGGGGTTGGGGTTAGGGGTTGGGGTTAGGTTTAGATTTGGGGTTAGAGGTTGGGGTTCGGGGTTGGGGTTAGGGGTTGGGGTTAGGTTTAGATTTGGGGTTAGGGGTTGGGATTAGGTTTAGATTTGGGATTAGGTTTATATTTGGGGTTTAGATTTGGGGTTAGGTTTAGATTTGGGTTTAGGGGTTGGGGTTAGGGGTTGGGATTAGGTTTAGATTTGGGAGTAGGTTTAGATTTGGGGTTAGGGGTTGAAGTTAGGTTTAGATTTGGGGTTAGGGGTTGGTGTTAGGGGTTGGGGTTAGGTTATATTTGGGGTTAGGGGTGTGGGTTCGCGGTTGGGGTTAGGGGTTGGGGTTAGGTTTAGATTTGGGTTTAGGGGTTGGGATTAGGTTTAGATTTGGGAGTAGGTTTAGATTTGGGGTTAGGTTTAGATTTGGGTTTAGGGGTTGGGGTTAGGGGTTAGGGTTAGGTTTAGATTTGGGGTTAGGGGGTGGGGTTAGGGGTTGGGGTCAGGGGTTTGGGTTAGCTTTAGATTTGGGGTTAGGTTTAGATTTGGGGTTAGGTTTATATTTGGGGATAAGGGTTGGGGTTAGGGGTTGGGGTTAGGGGTTGGGGTTAGGTGTGATTTGGGGTTAGGTTTGGATTAGGGGTTAGGAGTTGGGGTTTTGTTTAAATTTTGGGTTATTTTTAAATTTGGGGTCAGGGTTTGGGGTTAGGTTTAGATTTGGGATTAGGTTTAGATTCGGGGTTAGGGGTTGGGGTTAGGTTTAGATTTGGGGTTAGGTTTAGATTTGGGGTTAGGTTTAGATTTGGGGTTAGGGGTTGACGTTAGGTTTAGATTTAGCGTTAGGTTTAGATTTGGGGTTAGGGGTTGGGGTTAGGTTTAGATTTGGGGTTAGGGCTTGGGGTTAGGTTTAGATTTGGGGTTAGGTTTAGATTTAGGGATGGGGTTGGGGTTAGGGGTTGGGGTTAGGTTTAGATTTGGGGTTAGGGGTTGGGGTTAGGGTTTAGATTTGGGGTTATGTTGAAATTTGGGGTTAGGGGTTGGGGTTAGGTTTAGATTTGGGATTAGGTTTGGATTCGGGGTTAGGGGTTGGGGTTAGGTTTAGATTTGGGGTTAGGTTTAGATTTGGGGGTAGGAGTTGGGGTTAGGTTTAGATTTGGTGTTAGGGGTTGAGGTTAGGTTTAGATTTGGGATTAGGTTTAGATTTGGGGTTAGAGGTTGAGGTTAGGTTTAGATTTAGCGTTAGGTTTAGATTTGGGGTTAGGGGTTGGGGTTAGGTTTAGATTTGGGGTTAGGGGTTGGGGTTAGGGGTTGGGGTTAGGTTTACATTTGGGGTTAGGGGTTGGGGTTCGGGGTTGGGGTTAGGGGTTGGGGTTAGGTTTAGATTTGGGGTTAGGGGTTGGGATTAGGTTTAGATTTGGGATTAGGTTTATATTTGGGGTTTAGATTTGGGGTTAGGTTTAGATTTGGGTTTAGGGGTAGGGGTTAGGGGTTGGGGTTAGGTTTAGATTTGGGTTTAGGGTTTGGGATTAGGTTTAGATTTGGGAGTAGGTTTATATTTGGGGTTTAGATTTGGGGTTAGGTTTAGATTTGGGTTTAGGGGTAGGGGTTAGGGGTTGAGGTTAGGTTTAGATTTAGCGTTAGGTTTAGATTTGGGGTTAGGGGTTGGGGTTAGGGGTTGGGGTTAGGTTACATTTGGGGTTAGGGGTTGGGGTTCGGGTTTGGGGGTAGGGGTTGGGGTTAGGTTTAGATTTGGGGTTAGGGGTTGGGATTAGGTTTAGATTTGGGAGTAGGTTTAGATTTGGGGTTAGGTTTAGATTTGGGTTTTGATGTTGGGGTTAGGGGTTAGGGTTAGGTTTAGATTTGGGGTTAAGGGTTGGGGTTAGGGTTTGGGGTCAGGGTTTGGGGTCAGGGGTTTGGGTTAGCTTTAGATTTGGGGTTAGGTTTAGATTTGGGGTTAGGTTTATATTTGGGGATAAGGGTTGGGGTTAGGGGTTGGGGTTAGGTGTGATTTGGGGTTAGGTTTGGATTTGGAGTTAGGGGTTGGGGTTTTGTTTAGATTTGGGGTTATGTTTAAATTTGGGGTTAGGGTTTGGGTTTAGGTTTAGATTTGGGATTAGATTTAGATTCAGGGTTAGGGGTTGGGGTTAGGTTTAGATTTGGGGTTAGGTTTAGATTTGGGGTTAGGAGTTGGGGTTAGGTTTAGATATGGGGCTAGGTTTAGATTTGGGGTTAGGGGTTGAGGTGAGGTTTAGATTTAGCGTTAGGTTTAGATTTGGGGTTAGGGGTTGGGGTTAGGTTTAGATTTGGGGTTAGGGCTTGGGGTTAGGTTTAGATTTGCGGTAAGGTTTAGATTTAGGGTTGGGGTTGGGGTTAGGGGTTGGGGTTAGGTTTAGATTTGGGGTTAGGGGTTGGGGTCAGGGTTTGGGGTTAGGTTTACATTAGGGGTTAGGGGTTGGGGTTCAAGGTTGGGGTTAGGAGTTGGGGTTAGGTTTAGATTTGGGGTTAGGGGTTGGGATTAGGTTTAGATTTGGGATTAGGTTTATATTTGGGGTTTAGATTTGGGGTTAGGTTTAGATTTGGGTTTAGGGGTAGGGGTTAGGGGTTGGGGTTAGGTTTAGATTTGGGGTTAGGGGTTGGGGTTAGGGGTTGGGGTTAGGGGTTGGGGTTAGGTTTAGATTTGGGGTTAGATTTCGATTTGGGGTTAGGTGTTGGGGTTAGGTTTAGATTTGGGGTTAGGTTTAGATTTGGGGTTAGGGGTTGGAGTTAGGTTTAGATTTGGGGTTAGGTTTAGATTTGGGGTTAGGTTTAGATTTAGGGTTAGGTTTAGATTTAGGTTTAGGTGTTGGGGTTAGGTTTAGATTTGGGCTTAGGTTTAGATTTGGGGTTTAGATTTGGGGTTAGGTTTAGATTTGGGGTTAGGTTTAGATTTGGGGCTAGGGTTTGGGGTTAGGTTTAGATTTGGGGTTAGGTTTAGATTTGGGGTTAGGGGTTGGGGTTAGATTTATATTTGGGGTTAGGTTTAGATTTGGGGTTAGGGTTTGGGGTTAGGTTTAGATTTGGGGTTAGGTTTAGATTTGGGGTTAGGGGTTGGGGTTATGTTTAGATTTGGGGTTAGGTTTAGATTTGGGGTTTTGATTTGGGGTTAGTTTTAGATTTAAGGTTAGGTTTAGATTTGGGGTTAGGGGTTGGGGTTAGGGGTTGGGGTTAGGTTTGGATTTGGGGTTAGGGGTTGTGGTAAGGTTTACATTTGGGGTTCTGATTTGGGGTTAGGTTTAGATTTAAGGTTAGGTTTAGATTTGGGGTTAGGGTTTGGGGTTAGGGGTTGGGGTTAGGTTTAGATTTGGGGTTAGGGGTTGGGGTTAGGTTTAGATTTGGGGTTAGGGGTTGGGGTTAGAGGTTGGGGTTAGGTGTAGATTTGGGGTTAGGGGTTGGGGTTTGCTTTGCGCGACTAGGTCTGCGGAGAGAAGGGACAAGCTCGTGAAGAGATGCCCTGCTATTCTTTCGCCTTATGGCATCATGTGTTTCGTTCCTCTTGGAGATCCATTGTTAAACGTCTTTCCTAGGGCGACTGTGAAGCATTTGCCAGCGGAGGAGAAGTAGCACGGAGCAGCATTCAGTACTGCCTACGAGTGTCTTTGCTACCCTACTAGCGGAGCTCCAAGAACAGGCACACATCTTCAGGTACCTTCCAAATGTGGATTCCCCTGCAGCCCCGTAGGCGGGCGTGCAGTACGCCAACCATCAACGGACGTTTTTCCCCTCAAGCCTGTCAGGACGTTGCTCGTCCGTCTTTCCCTCAATAGATGGGAGTAGGCGCGCTTGCGGATGTGTGCGTGTGTGTGGCCACGCGTTTGCTTAGGCATCAGTGTGTGAAAAGGTAGGTGCTTTTCTCTAGCTGCGTGTGCGTGCACGTGGTGCTGGGTGCACATCCCTGGGTGCTCGTGGAAAGGTTTCTGCATGGTTTTCGCTGAGGAATCGTGTGTGTGCACATGGACAAAGAGAAGGCGCAGCAACCAGGTTCCAGCGCCGAAGAAGGCAAAAGGCAAGGTTTCCGGCGCTATCTCCTTCTCTCCGCAGACCTAGTCGCGCAAAGCAAGCCGCTAAGCCGGCGACCGGCAAGAGAGCTACAACGAAGCATGCCGAACGGAGAAAATAGCAGCAGCTCATCTGTTCACACCTTGTTTCTGCCATGTGCTTGAACGCCGAGACGTTCGCGCTTCTGTGAGATGAAAGACGTCCTTCTGCATATGTGCTTGCTCACACCGGTGCACTTGTTAGTGTATCCATTCAGTCCTGGGCTGCGGGGCATTCAGAAGTGGCTCTGTGGAGACGTCTGCATAGAGGCAGCTGTCAGAACACGCACACTCGATTGTTCACCAAAACATATGCAGACGCGTCCTTAGCCTGTAGATTTGGATGCACACAGTTCCCTGTGTTCGCAAGAGACAAGGGAATCGCGTCTGTACGCACAGAAGCAATAGCGGACCGTTTCCCTCGGAGTGAACGCGAAGAGCCGTCTATGTACTCGCAGACACGGGAACGTGCCTCAATGCGGTCACAGAGGCAGCAGCTTTTGCACAGATGCTCTGGTGATTCTGGCACTTTCCAGGCACACTCCTGAAAGTCGCGCACACTGCTGTTCACTCGCTAAACGACCTCTTGGGACACACGTCTCCGGTCGATGGACCGCTCAGATTGCTTCTCGTGTAACTGTGAACTGTGTCAGCGCAGGGAATCCGTCTCTGTTGAGCAGATGTCAATCCTGCCTCGCTTTTGCTTTGTTGCCTCTACCAAGATGATTTCCCGTTTCTCTCTTCACTGGAGCACGCAGACACAGCCAACGCACATCAAGTGTCAAGAGACACGCTCTGCTGAGCTCAACGCTTGTGCAGATGCACATGTGCGACGAAGTCAACACACGTGCTTGTGGAGAGAAAGAAAGGGACTCCCAGGCGTGTGGAGCGACGGGGAGAAAGAGCGGGCGCTGAGGAACACAGTTTCAAACAGACTGTCTCCACACAAACAGGCACCTGTCTGCAGGTATCCTAGATCTTGATTCTTGAACTTGAGGAAACACGCGTCTGAGCAAAACTCCCAAACGCTTCCAGGAAAGACACACGCTCTCCCACAAGCACACAAGTGTTTGCCCTCAGCTATAGATCAGGGACAAGCTTGTGAAGAGATGCCCTGCTATTCTTTCGCCTTATGGCATCATGTGTTTCGTTCCTCTTGGAGATCGATTGTTAAACGTCTTTCCTAGGGCGACTGTGAAGCATTTGCCAGCGGAGGAGAAGTAGCACGGAGCAGCATTCAGTACTGCCTACGAGTGTCTTTGCTACCCTACTAGCGGAGCTCCAAGAACAGGCACACATCTTCAGGTACCTTCCAAATGTGGATTCCCCTGCAGCCCCGTAGGCGGGCGTGCAGTACGCCAACCATCAACGGACGTTTTTCCCCTCAAGCCTGTCAGGACGTTGCTCGTCCGTCTTTCCCTCAATAGATGGGAGTAGGCGCGCTTGCGGATGTGTGCGTGTGTGTGGCCACGCGTTTGCTTAGGCATCAGTGTGTGAAAAGGTAGGTGCTTTTCTCTAGCTGCGTGTGCGTGCACGTGGTGCTGGGTGCACATCCCTGGGTGCTCGTGGAAAGGTTTCTGCATGGTTTTCGCTGAGGAATCGTGTGTGTGCACATGGACAAAGAGAAGGCGCAGCAACCAGGTTCCAGCGCCGAAGAAGGCAAAAGGCAAGGTTTCCGGCGCTATCTCCTTCTCTCCCCAGACCTAGTCGCGCAAAGCAAGCCGCTAAGCCGGCGACCGGCAAGAGAGCTACAACGAAGCATGCCGAACGGAGAAAATAGCAGCAGCTCATCTGTTCACACCTTGTTTCTGCCATGTGCTTGAACGCCAAGACGTTCGCGCTTCTGTGAGATGAAAGACGTCCTTCTGCATATGTGCTTGCTCACACCGGTGCACTTGTTAGTGTATCCATTCAGTCCTGGGCTGCGGGGCATTCAGAAGTGGCTCTGTGGAGACGTCTGCATAGAGGCAGCTGTCAGAACACGCACACTCGATTGTTCACCAAAACATATGCAGACGCGTCCTTAGCCTGTAGATTTGGATGCACACAGTTCCCTGTGTTCGCAAGAGACAAGGGAATCGCGTCTGTACGCACAGAAGCAATAGCGGACCGTTTCCCTCGGAGTGAACGCGAAGAGCCGTCTATGTACTCGCAGACACGGGAACGTGCCTCAATGCGGTCACAGAGGCAGCAGCTTTTGCACAGATGCTCTGGTGATTCTGGCACTTTCCAGGCACACTCCTGAAAGTCGCGCACACTGCTGTTCACTCGCTAAACGACCTCTTGGGACACACGTCTCCGGTCGATGGACCGCTCAGATTGCTTCTCGTGTAACTGTGAACTGTGTCAGCGCAGGGAATCCGTCTCTGTTGAGCAGATGTCAATCCTGCCTCGGTTTTGCTTTGTTGCCTCTACCAAGATGATTTCCCGTTTCTCTCTTCACTGGAGCACGCAGACACAGCCAACGCACATCAAGTGTCAAGAGACACGCTCTGCTGAGCTCAACGCTTGTGCAGATGCACATGTGCGACGAAGTCAACACACGTGCTTGTGGAGAGAAAGAAAGGGACTCCCAGGCGTGTGGAGCGACGGGGAGAAAGAGCGGGCGCTGAGGAACACAGTTTCAAACAGACTGTCTCCACACAAACAGGCACCTGTCTGCAGGTATCCTAGATCTTGATTCTTGAACTTGAGGAAACACGCGTCTGAGCAAAACTCCCAAACGCTTCCAGGAAAGACACACGCTCTCCCACAAGCACACAAGTGTTTGCCCTCAGCTATAGATCAGGGACAAGCTTGTGAAGAGATGCCCTGCTATTCTTTCGCCTTATGGCATCATGTGTTTCGTTCCTCTTGGAGATCCATTGTTAAACGTCTTTCCTAGGGCGACTGTGAAGCATTTGCCAGCGGAGGAGAAGTAGCACGGAGCAGCATTCAGTACTGCCTACGAGTGTCTTTGCTACCCTACTAGCGGAGCTCCAAGAACAGGCACACATCTTCAGGTACCTTCCAAATGTGGATTCCCCTGCAGCCCCGTAGGCGGGCGTGCAGTACGCCAACCATCAACGGACGTTTTTCCCCTCAAGCCTGTCAGGACGTTGCTCGTCCGTCTTTCCCTCAATAGATGGGAGTAGGCGCGCTTGCGGATGTGTGCGTGTGTGTGGCCACGCGTTTGCTTAGGCATCAGTGTGTGAAAAGGTAGGTGCTTTTCTCTAGCTGCGTGTGCGTGCACGTGGTGCTGGGTGCACATGCCTGGGTGCTCGTGGAAAGGTTTCTGCATGGTTTTCGCTGAGGAATCGTGTGTGTGCACATGGACAAAGAGAAGGCGCAGCAACCAGGTTCCAGCGCCGAAGAAGGCAAAAGGCAAGGTTTCCGGCGCTATCTCCTTCTCTCCCCAGACCTAGTCGCGCAAAGCAAGCCGCTAAGCCGGCGACCGGCAAGAGAGCTACAACGAAGCATGCCGAACGGAGAAAATAGCAGCAGCTCATCTGTTCACACCTTGTTTCTGCCATGTGCTTGAACGCCAAGACGTTCGCGCTTCTGTGAGATGAAAGACGTCCTTCTGCATATGTGCTTGCTCACACCGGTGCACTTGTTAGTGTATCCATTCAGTCCTGGGCTGCGGGGCATTCAGAAGTGGCTCTGTGGAGACGTCTGCATAGAGGCAGCTGTCAGAACACGCACACTCGATTGTTCACCAAAACATATGCAGACGCGTCCTTAGCCTGTAGATTTGGATGCACACAGTTCCCTGTGTTCGCAAGAGACAAGGGAATCGCGTCTGTACGCACAGAAGCAATAGCGGACCGTTTCCCTCGGAGTGAACGCGAAGAGCCGTCTATGTACTCGCAGACACGGGAACGTGCCTCAATGCGGTCACAGAGGCAGCAGCTTTTGCACAGATGCTCTGGTGATTCTGGCACTTTCCAGGCACACTCCGGAAAGTCGCGCACACTGCTGTTCACTCGCTAAACGACCTCTTGGGACACACGTCTCCGGTCGATGGACCGCTCAGATTGCTTCTCGTGTAACTGTGAACTGTGTCAGCGCAGGGAATCCGTCTCTGTTGAGCAGATGTCAATCCTGCCTCGCTTTTGCTTTGTTGCCTCTACCAAGATGATTTCCCGTTTCTCTCTTCACTGGAGCAGGCAGACACAGCCAACGCACATCAAGTGTCAAGAGACACGCTCTGCTGAGCTCAACGCTTGTGCAGATGCACATGTGCGACGAAGTCAACACACGTGCTTGTGGAGAGAAAGAAAGGGACTCCCAGGCGTGTGGAGCGACGGGGAGAAAGAGCGGGCGCTGAGGAACACAGTTTCAAACAGACTGTCTCCACACAAACAGGCACCTGTCTGCAGGTATCCTAGATCTTGATTCTTGAACTTGAGGAAACACGCGTCTGAGCAAAACTCCCAAACGCTTCCAGGAAAGACACACGCTCTCCCACAAGCACACAAGTGTTTGCCCTCAGCTATAGATCAGGGACAAGCTTGTGAAGAGATGCCCTGCTATTCTTTCGCCTTATGGCATCATGTGTTTCGTTCCTCTTGGAGATCCATTGTTAAACGTCTTTCCTAGGGCGACTGTGAAGCATTTGCCAGCGGAGGAGAAGTAGCACGGAGCAGCATTCAGTACTGCCTACGAGTGTCTTTGCTACCCTACTAGCGGAGCTCCAAGAACAGGCACACATCTTCAGGTACCTTCCAAATGTGGATTCCCCTGCAGCCCCGTAGGCGGGCGTGCAGTACGCCAACCATCAACGGACGTTTTTCCCCTCAAGCCTGTCAGGACGTTGCTCGTCCGTCTTTCCCTCAATAGATGGGAGTAGGCGCGCTTGCGGATGTGTGCGTGTGTGTGGCCACGCGTTTGCTTAGGCATCAGTGTGTGAAAAGGTAGGTGCTTTTCTCTAGCTGCGTGTGCGTGCACGTGGTGCTGGGTGCACATCCCTGGGTGCTCGTGGAAAGGTTTCTGCATGGTTTTCGCTGAGGAATCGTGTGTGTGCACATGGACAAAGAGAAGGCGCAGCAACCAGGTTCCAGCGCCGAAGAAGGCAAAAGGCAAGGTTTCCGGCGCTATCTCCTTCTCTCCGCAGACCTAGTCGCGCAAAGCAAGCCGCTAAGCCGGCGACCGGCAAGAGAGCTACAACGAAGCATGCCGAACGGAGAAAATAGCAGCAGCTCATCTGTTCACACCTTGTTTCTGCCATGTGCTTGAACGCCAAGACGTTCGCGCTTCTGTGAGATGAAAGACGTCCTTCTGCATATGTGCTTGCTCACACCGGTGCACTTGTTAGTGTATCCATTCAGTCCTGGGCTGCGGGGCATTCAGAAGTGGCTCTGTGGAGACGTCTGCATAGAGGCAGCTGTCAGAACACGCACACTCGATTGTTCACCAAAACATATGCAGACGTGTCCTTAGCCTGTAGATTTGGATGCACAGAGTTCCCTGTGTTCGCAAGAGACAAGGGACTCGCGTCTGTACGCACAGAAGCAATAGCGGACCGTTTCCCTCGGAGTGAACACGAAGAGCCGTCTATGTACTCGCAGACACGGGAACGTGCCTCAATGCGGTCACAGAGGCAGCAGCTTTTGCACAGATGCTCTGGTGATTCTGGCACTTTCCAGGCACACTCCTGAAAGTCGCGCACACTGCTGTTCACTCGCTAAACGACCTCTTGGGAAACACGTCTCCGGTCGACGGACCGCTCAGATTGCTTCTCGTGTAACTGTGAACTGTGTCAGCGCAGGGAATCCGTCTCTGTTGAGCAGATGTCAATCCTGCCTCGCTTTTGCTTTGTTGCCTCTACCAAGATGATTTCCCGTTTCTCTCTTCACTGGAGCAGGCAGACACAGCCAACGCACATCAAGTGTCAAGAGACACGCTCTGCTGAGCTCAACGCTTGTGCAGATGCACATGTGCGACGAAGTCAACACACGTGCTTGTGGAGAGAAAGAAAGGGACTCCCAGGCGTGTGGAGCGACGGGGAGAAAGAGCGGGCGCTGAGGAACACAGTTTCAAACAGACTGTCTCCACACAAACAGGCACCTGTCTGCAGGTATCCTAGATCTTGATTCTTGAACTTGAGGAAACACGCGTCTGAGCAAAACTCCCAAACGCTTCCAGGAAAGACACACGCTCTCCCACAAGCACACAAGTGTTTGCCCTCAGCTATAGATCAGGGACAAGCTTGTGAAGAGATGCCCTGCTATTCTTTCGCCTTATGGCATCATGTGTTTCGTTCCTCTTGGAGATCGATTGTTAAACGTCTTTCCTCGGGCGACTGTGAAGCATTTGCCAGCGGAGGAGAAGTAGCACGGAGCAGCATTCAGTACTGCCTACGAGTGTCTTTGCTACCCTACTAGCGGAGCTCCAAGAACAGGCACACATCTTCAGGTACCTTCCAAATGTGGATTCCCCTGCAGCCCCGTAGGCGGGCGTGCAGTACGCCAACCATCAACGGACGTTTTTCCCCTCAAGCCTGTCAGGACGTTGCTCGTCCGTCTTTCCCTCAATAGATGGGAGTAGGCGCGCTTGCGGATGTGTGCGTGTGTGTGGCCACGCGTTTGCTTAGGCATCAGTGTGTGAAAAGGTAGGTGCTTTTCTCTAGCTGCGTGTGCGTGCACGTGGTGCTGGGTGCACATCCCTGGGTGCTCGTGGAAAGGTTTCTGCATGGTTTTCACTGAGGAATCGTGTGTGTGCACATGGACAAAGAGAAGGCGCAGCAACCAGGTTCCAGCGCCGAAGAAGGCAAAAGGCAAGGTTTCCAGCGCTATCTCCTTCTCTCCGCAGACCTAGTCGCGCAAAGCAAGCCGCTAAGCCGGCGACCGGCAAGAGAGCTACAACGAAGCATGCCGAACGGAGAAAATAGCAGCAGCTCATCTGTTCACACCTTGTTTCTGCCATGTGCTTGAACGCCAAGACGTTCGCGCTTCTGTGAGATGAAAGACGTCCTTCTGCATATGTGCTTGCTCACACCGGTGCACTTGTTAGTGTATCCATTCACTCCTGGGCTGCGGGGCATTCAGAAGTGGCTCTGTGGAGACGTCTGCATAGAGGCAGCTGTCAGAACACGCACACTCGATTGTTCACCAAAACATATGCAGACGCGTCCTTAGCCTGTAGATTTGGATGCACAGAGTTCCCTGTGTTCGCAAGAGACAAGGGAATCGCGTCTGTACGCACAGAAGCAATAGCGGACCGTTTCCCTCGGAGTGAACGCGAAGAGCCGTCTATGTACTCGCAGACACGGGAACGTGCCTCAATGCGGTCACAGAGGCAGCAGCTTTTGCACAGATGCTCTGGTGATTCTGGCACTTTCCAGGCACACTCCGGAAAGTCGCGCACACTGCTGTTCACTCGCTAAACGACCTCTTGGGACACACGTCTCCGGTCGATGGACCGCTCAGATTGCTTCTCGTGTAACTGTGAACTGTGTCAGCGCAGGGAATCCGTCTCTGTTGAGCAGATGTCAATCCTGCCTCGCTTTTGCTTTGTTGCCTCTACCAAGATGATTTCCCGTTTCTCTCTTCACTGGAGCACGCAGACACAGCCAACGCACATCAAGTGTCAAGAGACACGCTCTGCTGAGCTCAACGCTTGTGCAGATGCACATGTGCGACGAAGTCAACACACGTGCTTGTGGAGAGAAAGAAAGGGACTCCCAGGCGTGTGGAGCGACGGGGAGAAAGAGCGGGCGCTGAGGAACACAGTTTCAAACAGACTGTCTCCACACAAACAGGCACCTGTCTGCAGGTATCCTAGATCTTGATTCTTGAACTTGAGGAAACACGCGTCTGAGCAAAACTCCCAAACGCTTCCAGGAAGGACACACGCTCTCCCACAAGCACACAAGTGTTTGCCCTCAGCTATAGATCAGGGACAAGCTTGTGAAGAGATGCCCTGCTATTCTTTCGCCTTATGGCATCATGTGTTTCGTTCCTCTTGGAGATCCATTGTTAAACGTCTTTCCTAGGGCGACTGTGAAGCATTTGCCAGCGGAGGAGAAGTAGCACGGAGCAGCATTCAGTACTGCCTACGAGTGTCTTTGCTACCCTACTAGCGGAGCTCCAAGAACAGGCACACATCTTCAGGTACCTTCCAAATGTGGATTCCCCTGCAGCCCCGTAGGCGGGCGTGCAGTACGCCAACCATCAACGGACGTTTTTCCCCTCAAGCCTGTCAGGACGTTGCTCGTCCGTCTTTCCCTCAATAGATGGGAGTAGGCGCGCTTGCGGATGTGTGCGTGTGTGTGGCCACGCGTTTGCTTAGGCATCAGTGTGTGAAAAGGTAGGTGCTTTTCTCTAGCTGCGTGTGCGTGCACGTGGTGCTGGGTGCACATCCCTGGGTGCTCGTGGAAAGGTTTCTGCATGGTTTTCGCTGAGGAATCGTGTGTGTGCACATGGACAAAGAGAAGGCGCAGCAACCAGGTTCCAGCGCCGAAGAAGGCAAAAGGCAAGGTTTCCGGCGCTATCTCCTTCTCTCCGCAGACCTAGTCGCGCAAAGCAAGCCGCTAAGCCGGCGACCGGCAAGAGAGCTACAACGAAGCATGCCGAACGGAGAAAATAGCAGCAGCTCATCTGTTCACACCTTGTTTCTGCCATGTGCTTGAACGCCAAGACGTTCGCGCTTCTGTGAGATGAAAGACGTCCTTCTGCATATGTGCTTGCTCACACCGGTGCACTTGTTAGTGTATCCATTCAGTCCTGGGCTGCGGGGCATTCAGAAGTGGCTCTGTGGAGACGTCTGCATAGAGGCAGCTGTCAGAACACGCACACTCGATTGTTCACCAAAACATATGCAGACGTGTCCTTAGCCTGTAGATTTGGATGCACACAGTTCCCTGTGTTCGCAAGAGACAAGGGAATCGCGTCTGTACGCACAGAAGCAATAGCGGACCGTTTCCCTCGGAGTGAACGCGAAGAGCCGTCTATGTACTCGCAGACACGGGAACGTGCCTCAATGCGGTCACAGAGGCAGCAGCTTTTGCACAGATGCTCTGGTGATTCTGGCACTTTCCAGGCACACTCCGGAAAGTCGCGCACACTGCTGTTCACTCGCTAAACGACCTCTTGGGACACACGTCTCCGGTCGATGGACCGCTCAGATTGCTTCTCGTGTAACTGTGAACTGTGTCAGCGCAGGGAATCCGTCTCTGTTGAGCAGATGTCAATCCTGCCTCGCTTTTGCTTTGTTGCCTCTACCAAGATGATTTCCCGTTTCTCTCTTCACTGGAGCACGCAGACACAGCCAACGCACATCAAGTGTCAAGAGACACGCTCTGCTGAGCTCAACGCTTGTGCAGATGCACATGTGCGACGAAGTCAACACACGTGCTTGTGGAGAGAAAGAAAGGGACTCCCAGGCGTGTGGAGCGACGGGGAGAAAGAGCGGGCGCTGAGGAACACAGTTTCAAACAGACTGTCTCCACACAAACAGGCACCTGTCTGCAGGTATCCTAGATCTTGATTCTTGAACTTGAGGAAACACGCGTCTGAGCAAAACTCTCAAACGCTTCCAGGAAAGACACAGGCTCTCCCACAAGCACACAAGTGTTTGCCCTCAGCTATAGATCAGGGACAAGCTTGTGAAGAGATGCCCTGCTATTCTTTCGCCTTATGGCATCATGTGTTTCGTTCCTCTTGGAGATCGATTGTTAAACGTCTTTCCTAGGGCGACTGTGAAGCATTTGCCAGCGGAGGAGAAGTAGCACGGAGCAGCATTCAGTACTGCCTACGAGTGTCTTTGCTACCCTACTAGCGGAGCTCCAAGAACAGGCACACATCTTCAGGTACCTTCCAAATGTGGATTCCCCTGCAGCCCCGTAGGCGGGCGTGCAGTACGCCAACCATCAACGGACGTTTTTCCCCTCAAGCCTGTCAGGACGTTGCTCGTCCGTCTTTCCCTCAATAGATGGGAGTAGGCGCGCTTGCGGATGTGTGCGTGTGTGTGGCCACGCGTTTGCTTAGGCATCAGTGTGTGAAAAGGTAGGTGCTTTTCTCTAGCTGCGTGTGCGTGCACGTGGTGCTGGGTGCACATCCCTGGGTGCTCGTGGAAAGGTTTCTGCATGGTTTTCGCTGAGGAATCGTGTGTGTGCACATGGACAAAGAGAAGGCGCAGCAACCAGGTTCCAGCGCCGAAGAAGGCAAAAGGCAAGGTTTCCAGCGCTATCTCCTTCTCTCCGCAGACCTAGTCGCGCAAAGCAAGCCGCTAAGCCGGCGACCGGCAAGAGAGCTACAACCAAGCATGCCGAACGGAGAAAATAGCAGCAGCTCATCTGTTCACACCTTGTTTCTGCCATGTGCTTGAACGCCAAGACGTTCGCGCTTCTGTGAGATGAAAGACGTCCTTCTGCATATGTGCTTGCTCACACCGGTGCACTTGTTAGTGTATCCATTCAGTCCTGGGCTGCGGGGCATTCAGAAGTGGCTCTGTGGAGACGTCTGCATAGAGGCAGCTGTCAGAACACGCACACTCGATTGTTCACCAAAACATATGCAGACGCGTCCTTAGCCTGTAGATTTGGATGCACACAGTTCCCTGTGTTCGCAAGAGACAAGGGAATCGCGTCTGTACGCACAGAAGCAATAGCGGACCGTTTCCCTCGGAGTGAACGCGAAGAGCCGTCTATGTACTCGCAGACACGGGAACGTGCCTCAATGCGGTCACAGAGGCAGCAGCTTTTGCACAGATGCTCTGGTGATTCTGGCACTTTCCAGGCACACTCCTGAAAGTCGCGCACACTGCTGTTCACTCGCTAAACGACCTCTTGGGACACACGCCTCCGGTCGATGGACCGCTCAGATTGCTTCTCGTGTAACTGTGAACTGTGTCAGCGCAGGGAATCCGTCTCTGTTGAGCAGATGTCAATCCTGCCTCGCTTTTGCTTTGTTGCCTCTACCAAGATGATTTCCCGTTTCTCTCTTCACTGGAGCAGGCAGACACAGCCAACGCACATCAAGTGTCAAGAGACACGCTCTGCTGAGCTCAACGCTTGTGCAGATGCACATGTGCGACGAAGTCAACACACGTGCTTGTGGAGAGAAAGAAAGGGACTCCCAGGCGTGTGGAGCGACGGGGAGAAAGAGCGGGCGCTGAGGAACACAGTTTCAAACAGACTGTCTCCACACAAACAGGCACCTGTCTGCAGGTATCCTAGATCTTGATTCTTGAACTTGAGGAAACACGCGTCTGAGCAAAACTCCCAAACGCTTCCAGGAAAGACACACGCTCTCCCACAAGCACACAAGTGTTTGCCCTCAGCTATAGATCAGGGACAAGCTTGTGAAGAGATGCCCTGCTATTCTTTCGCCTTATGGCATCATGTGTTTCGTTCCTCTTGGAGATCGATTGTTAAACGTCTTTCCTAGGGCGACTGTGAAGCATTTGCCAGCGGAGGAGAAGTAGCACGGAGCAGCATTCAGTACTGCCTACGAGTGTCTTTGCTACCCTACTAGCGGAGCTCCAAGAACAGGCACACATCTTCAGGTACCTTCCAAATGTGGATTCCCCTGCAGCCCCGTAGGCGGGCGTGCAGTACGCCAACCATCAACGGACGTTTTTCCCCTCAAGCTTGTCAGGACGTTGCTCGTCCGTCTTTCCCTCAATAGATGGGAGTAGGCGCGCTTGCGGATGTGTGCGTGTGTGTGGCCACGCGTTTGCTTAGGCATCAGTGTGTGAAAAGGTAGGTGCTTTTCTCTAGCTGCGTGTGCGTGCACGTGGTGCTGGGTGCACATCCCTGGGTGCTCGTGGAAAGGTTTCTGCATGGTTTTCGCTGAGGAATCGTGTGTGTGCACATGGACAAAGAGAAGGCGCAGCAACCAGGTTCCAGCGCCGAAGAAGGCAAAAGGCAAGGTTTCCGGCGCTATCTCCTTCTCTCCCCAGACCTAGTCGCGCAAAGCAAGCCGCTAAGCCGGCGACCGGCAAGAGAGCTACAAGCAAGCATGCCGAACGGAGAAAATAGCAGCAGCTCATCTGTTCACACCTTGTTTCTGCCATGTGCTTGAACGCCGAGACGTTCGCCCTTCTGTGAGATGAAAGACGTCCTTCTGCATATGTGGTTGCTCACACCGGTGCACTTGTTAGTGTATCCATTCAGTCCTGGGCTGCGGGGCATTCAGAAGTGGCTCTGTGGAGACGTCTGCATAGAGGCAGCTGTCAGAACACGCACACTCGATTGTTCACCAAAACATATGCAGACGCGTCCTTAGCCTGTAGATTTGGATGCACAGAGTTCCCTGTGTTCGCAAGAGACAAGGGAATCGCGTCTGTACGCACAGAAGCAATAGCGGACCGTTTCCCTCGGAGTGAACGCGAAGAGCCGTCTATGTACTCGCAGACACGGGAACGTGCCTCAATGCGGTCACAGAGGCAGCAGCTTTTGCACAGATGCTCTGGTGATTCTGGCACTTTCCAGGCACACTCCGGAAAGTCGCGCACACTGCTGTTCACTCGCTAAACGACCTCTTGGGACACACGTCTCCGGTCGATGGACCGCTCAGATTGCTTCTCGTGTAACTGTGAACTGTGTCAGCGCAGGGAATCCGTCTCTGTTGAGCAGATGTCAATCCTGCCTCGCTTTTGCTTTGTTGCCTCTACCAAGATGATTTCCCGTTTCTCTCTTCACTGGAGCACGCAGACACAGCCAACGCACATCAAGTGTCAAGAGACACGCTCTGCTGAGCTCAACGCTTGTGCAGATGCACATGTGCGACGAAGTCAACACACGTGCTTGTGGAGAGAAAGAAAGGGACTCCCAGGCGTGTGGAGCGACGGGGAGAAAGAGCGGGCGCTGAGGAACACAGTTTCAAACAGACTGTCTCCACACAAACAGGCACCTGTCTGCAGGTATCCTAGATCTTGATTCTTGAACTTGAGGAAACACGCGTCTGAGCAAAACTCTCAAACGCTTCCAGGAAAGACACAGGCTCTCCCACAAGCACACAAGTGTTTGCCCTCAGCTATAGATCAGGGACAAGCTTGTGAAGAGATGCCCTGCTATTCTTTCGCCTTATGGCATCATGTGTTTCGTTCCTCTTGGAGATCGATTGTTAAACGTCTTTCCTCGGGCGACTGTGAAGCATTTGCCAGCGGAGGAGAAGTAGCACGGAGCAGCATTCAGTACTGCCTACGAGTGTCTTTGCTACCCTACTAGCGGAGCTCCAAGAACAGGCACACATCTTCAGGTACCTTCCAAATGTGGATTCCCCTGCAGCCCCGTAGGCGGGCGTGCAGTACGCCAACCATCAACGGACGTTTTTCCCCTCAAGCCTGTCAGGACGTTGCTCGTCCGTCTTTCCCTCAATAGATGGGAGTAGGCGCGCTTGCGGATGTGTGCGTGTGTGTGGCCACGCGTTTGCTTAGGCATCAGTGTGTGAAAAGGTAGGTGCTTTTCTCTAGCTGCGTGTGCGTGCACGTGGTGCTGGGTGCACATCCCTGGGTGCTCGTGGAAAGGTTTCTGCATGGTTTTCGCTGAGGAATCGTGTGTGTGCACATGGACAAAGAGAAGGCGCAGCAACCAGGTTCCAGCGCCGAAGAAGGCAAAAGGCAAGGTTTCCGGCGCTATCTCCTTCTCTCCCCAGACCTAGTCGCGCAAAGCAAGCCGCTAAGCCGGCGACCGGCAAGAGAGCTACAAGCAAGCATGCCGAACGGAGAAAATAGCAGCAGCTCATCTGTTCACACCTTGTTTCTGCCATGTGCTTGAACGCCGAGACGTTCGCCCTTCTGTGAGATGAAAGACGTCCTTCTGCATATGTGCTTGCTCACACCGGTGCACTTGTTAGTGTATCCATTCAGTCCTGGGCTGCGGGGCATTCAGAAGTGGCTCTGTGGAGACGTCTGCATAGAGGCAGCTGTCAGAACACGCACACTCGATTGTTCACCAAAACATATGCAGACGCGTCCTTAGCCTGTAGATTTGGATGCACAGAGTTCCCTGTGTTCGCAAGAGACAAGGGAATCGCGTCTGTACGCACAGAAGCAATAGCGGACCGTTTCCCTCGGAGTGAACGCGAAGAGCCGTCTATGTACTCGCAGACACGGGAACGTGCCTCAATGCGGTCACAGAGGCAGCAGCTTTTGCACAGATGCTCTGGTGATTCTGGCACTTTCCAGGCACACTCCTGAAAGTCGCGCACACTGCTGTTCACTCGCTAAACGACCTCTTGGGAAACACGTCTCCGGTCGATGGACCACTCAGATTGCTTCTCGTGTAACTGTGAACTGTGTCAGCGCAGGGAATCCGTCTCTGTTGAGCAGATGTCAATCCTGCCTCGCTTTTGCTTTGTTGCCTCTACCAAGATGATTTCCCGTTTCTCTCTTCACTGGAGCACGCAGACACAGCCAACGCACATCAAGTGTCAAGAGACACGCTCTGCTGAGCTCAACGCTTGTGCAGATGCACATGTGCGACGAAGTCAACACACGTGCTTGTGGAGAGAAAGAAAGTGACTCCCAGGCGTGTGGAGCGACGGGGAGAAAGAGCGGGCGCTGAGGAACACAGTTTCAAACAGACTGTCTCCACACAAACAGGCACCTGTCTGCAGGTATCCTAGATCTTGATTCTTGACCTTGAGGAAACACGCGTCTGAGCAAAACTCCCAAACGCTTCCAGGAAAGACACACGCTCTCCCACAAGCACACAAGTGTTTGCCCTCAGCTATAGATCAGGGACAAGCTTGTGAAGAGATGCCCTGCTATTCTTTCGCCTTATGGCATCATGTGTTTCGTTCCTCTTGGAGATCCATTGTTAAACGTCTTTCCTAGGGCGACTGTGAAGCATTTGCCAGCGGAGGAGAAGTAGCACGGAGCAGCATTCAGTACTGCCTACGAGTGTCTTTGCTACCCTACTAGCGGAGCTCCAAGAACAGGCACACATCTTCAGGTACCTTCCAAATGTGGATTCCCCTGCAGCCCCGTAGGCGGGCGTGCAGTACGCCAACCATCAACGGACGTTTTTCCCCTCAAGCCTGTCAGGACGTTGCTCGTCCGTCTTTCCCTCAATAGATGGGAGTAGGCGCGCTTGCGGATGTGTGCGTGTGTGTGGCCACGCGTTTGCTTAGGCATCAGTGTGTGAAAAGGTAGGTGCTTTTCTCTAGCTGCGTGTGCGTGCACGTGGTGCTGGGTGCACATCCCTGGGTGCTCGTGGAAAGGTTTCTGCATGGTTTTCGCTGAGGAATCGTGTGTGTGCACATGGACAAAGAGAAGGCGCAGCAACCAGGTTCCAGCGCCGAAGAAGGCAAAAGGCAAGGTTTCCGGCGCTATCTCCTTCTCTCCGCAGACCTAGTCGCGCAAAGCAAGCCGCTAAGCCGGCGACCGGCAAGAGAGCTACAACGAAGCATGCCGAACGGAGAAAATAGCAGCAGCTCATCTGTTCACACCTTGTTTCTGCCATGTGCTTGAACGCCAAGACGTTCGCGCTTCTGTGAGATGAAAGACGTCCTTCTGCATATGTGGTTGCTCACACCGGTGCACTTGTTAGTGTATCCATTCAGTCCTGGGCTGCGGGGCATTCAGAAGTGGCTCTGTGGAGACGTCTGCATAGAGGCAGCTGTCAGAACACGCACACTCGATTGTTCACCAAAACATATGCAGACGCGTCCTTAGCCTGTAGATTTGGATGCACAGAGTTCCCTGTGTTCGCAAGAGACAAGGGAATCGCGTCTGTACGCACAGAAGCAATAGCGGACCGTTTCCCTCGGAGTGAACGCGAAGAGCCGTCTATGTACTCGCAGACACGGGAACGTGCCTCAATGCGGTCACAGAGGCAGCAGCTTTTGCACAGATGCTCTGGTGATTCTGGCACTTTCCAGGCACACTCCGGAAAGTCGCGCACACTGCTGTTCACTCGCTAAACGACCTCTTGGGACACACGTCTCCGGTCGATGGACCGCTCAGATTGCTTCTCGTGTAACTGTGAACTGTGTCAGCGCAGGGAATCCGTCTCTGTTGAGCAGATGTCAATCCTGCCTCGCTTTTGCTTTGTTGCCTCTACCAAGATGATTTCCCGTTTCTCTCTTCACTGGAGCACGCAGACACAGCCAACGCACATCAAGTGTCAAGAGACACGCTCTGCTGAGCTCAACGCTTGTGCAGATGCACATGTGCGACGAAGTCAACACACGTGCTTGTGGAGAGAAAGAAAGGGACTCCCAGGCGTGTGGAGCGACGGGGAGAAAGAGCGGGCGCTGAGGAACACAGTTTCAAACAGACTGTCTCCACACAAACAGGCACCTGTCTGCAGGTATCCTAGATCTTGATTCTTGAACTTGAGGAAACACGCGTCTGAGCAAAACTCTCAAACGCTTCCAGGAAAGACACAGGCTCTCCCACAAGCACACAAGTGTTTGCCCTCAGCTATAGATCAGGGACAAGCTTGTGAAGAGATGCCCTGCTATTCTTTCGCCTTATGGCATCATGTGTTTCGTTCCTCTTGGAGATCGATTGTTAAACGTCTTTCCTCGGGCGACTGTGAAGCATTTGCCAGCGGAGGAGAAGTAGCACGGAGCAGCATTCAGTACTGCCTACGAGTGTCTTTGCTACCCTACTAGCGGAGCTCCAAGAACAGGCACACATCTTCAGGTACCTTCCAAATGTGGATTCCCCTGCAGCCCCGTAGGCGGGCGTGCAGTACGCCAACCATCAACGGACGTTTTTCCCCTCAAGCCTGTCAGGACGTTGCTCGTCCGTCTTTCCCTCAATAGATGGGAGTAGGCGCGCTTGCGGATGTGTGCGTGTGTGTGGCCACGCGTTTGCTTAGGCATCAGTGTGTGAAAAGGTAGGTGCTTTTCTCTAGCTGCGTGTGCGTGCACGTGGTGCTGGGTGCACATCCCTGGGTGCTCGTGGAAAGGTTTCTGCATGGTTTTCGCTGAGGAATCGTGTGTGTGCACATGGACAAAGAGAAGGCGCAGCAACCAGGTTCCAGCGCCGAAGAAGGCAAAAGGCAAGGTTTCCGGCGCTATCTCCTTCTCTCCCCAGACCTAGTCGCGCAAAGCAAGCCGCTAAGCCGGCGACCGGCAAGAGAGCTACAACCAAGCATGCCGAACGGAGAAAATAGCAGCAGCTCATCTGTTCACACCTTGTTTCTGCCATGTGCTTGAACGCCGAGACGTTCGCCCTTCTGTGAGATGAAAGACGTCCTTCTGCATATGTGCTTGCTCACACCGGTGCACTTGTTAGTGTATCCATTCAGTCCTGGGCTGCGGGGCATTCAGAAGTGGCTCTGTGGAGACGTCTGCATAGAGGCAGCTGTCAGAACACGCACACTCGATTGTTCACCAAAACATATGCAGACGCGTCCTTAGCCTGTAGATTTGGATGCACAGAGTTCCCTGTGTTCGCAAGAGACAAGGGAATCGCGTCTGTACGCACAGAAGCAATAGCGGACCGTTTCCCTCGGAGTGAACGCGAAGAGCCGTCTATGTACTCGCAGACACGGGAACGTGCCTCAATGCGGTCACAGAGGCAGCAGCTTTTGCACAGATGCTCTGGTGATTCTGGCACTTTCCAGGCACACTCCTGAAAGTCGCGCACACTGCTGTTCACTCGCTAAACGACCTCTTGGGACACACGTCTCCGGTCGATGGACCGCTCAGATTGCTTCTCGTGTAACTGTGAACTGTGTCAGCGCAGGGAATCCGTCTCTGTTGAGCAGATGTCAATCCTGCCTCGCTTTTGCTTTGTTGCCTCTACCAAGATGATTTCCCGTTTCTCTCTTCACTGGAGCAGGCAGACACAGCCAACGCACATCAAGTGTCAAGAGACACGCTCTGCTGAGCTCAACGCTTGTGCAGATGCACATGTGCGACGAAGTCAACACACGTGCTTGTGGAGAGAAAGAAAGGGACTCCCAGGCGTGTGGAGCGACGGGGAGAAAGAGCGGGCGCTGAGGAACACAGTTTCAAACAGACTGTCTCCACACAAACAGGCACCTGTCTGCAGGTATCCTAGATCTTGATTCTTGAACTTGAGGAAACACGCGTCTGAGCAAAACTCTCAAACGCTTCCAGGAAAGACACAGGCTCTCCCACAAGCACACAAGTGTTTGCCCTCAGCTATAGATCAGGGACAAGCTTGTGAAGAGATGCCCTGCTATTCTTTCGCCTTATGGCATCATGTGTTTCGTTCCTCTTGGAGATCGATTGTTAAACGTCTTTCCTCGGGCGACTGTGAAGCATTTGCCAGCGGAGGAGAAGTAGCACGGAGCAGCATTCAGTACTGCCTACGAGTGTCTTTGCTACCCTACTAGCGGAGCTCCAAGAACAGGCACACATCTTCAGGTACCTTCCAAATGTGGATTCCCCTGCAGCCCCGTAGGCGGGCGTGCAGTACGCCAACCATCAACGGACGTTTTTCCCCTCAAGCCTGTCAGGACGTTGCTCGTCCGTCTTTCCCTCAATAGATGGGAGTAGGCGCGCTTGCGGATGTGTGCGTGTGTGTGGCCACGCGTTTGCTTAGGCATCAGTGTGTGAAAAGGTAGGTGCTTTTCTCTAGCTGCGTGTGCGTGCACGTGGTGCTGGGTGCACATCCCTGGGTGCTCGTGGAAAGGTTTCTGCATGGTTTTCGCTGAGGAATCGTGTGTGTGCACATGGACAAAGAGAAGGCGCAGCAACCAGGTTCCAGCGCCGAAGAAGGCAAAAGGCAAGGTTTCCGGCACTATCTCCTTCTCTCCCCAGACCTAGTCGCGCAAAGCAAGCCGCTAAGCCGGCGACCGGCAAGAGAGCTACAACGAAGCATGCCGAACGGAGAAAATAGCAGCAGCTCATCTGTTCACACCTTGTTTCTGCCATGTGCTTGAACGCCGAGACGTTCGCGCTTCTGTGAGATGAAAGACGTCCTTCTGCATATGTGGTTGCTCACACCGGTGCACTTGTTAGTGTATCCATTCAGTCCTGGGCTGCGGGGCATTCAGAAGTGGCTCTGTGGAGACGTCTGCATAGAGGCAGCTGTCAGAACACGCACACTCGATTGTTCACCAAAACATATGCAGACGCGTCCTTAGCCTGTAGATTTGGATGCACAGAGTTCCCTGTGTTCGCAAGAGACAAGGGAATCGCGTCTGTACGCACAGAAGCAATAGCGAAACGTTTCCCTCGGAGTGAACGCGAAGAGCCGTCTATGTACTCGCAGACACGGGAACGTGCCTCAATGCGGTCACAGAGGCAGCAGCTTTTGCACAGATGCTCTGGTGATTCTGGCACTTTCCAGGCACACTCCGGAAAGTCGCGCACACTGCTGTTCACTCGCTAAACGACCTCTTGGGAAACACGTCTCCGGTCGGTGGACCGCTCAGATTGCTTCTCGTGTAACTGTGAACTGTGTCAGCGCAGGGAATCCGTCTCTGTTGAGCAGATGTCAATCCTGCCTCGCTTTTGCTTTGTTGCCTCTACCAAGATGATTTCCCGTTTCTCTCTTCACTGGAGCACGCAGACACAGCCAACGCACATCAAGTGTCAAGAGACACGCTCTGCTGAGCTCAACGCTTGTGCAGATGCACATGTGCGACGAAGTCAACACACGTGCTTGTGGAGAGAAAGAAAGGGACTCCCAGGCGTGTGGAGCGACGGGGAGAAAGAGCGGGCGCTGAGGAACACAGTTTCAAACAGACTGTCTCCACACAAACAGGCACCTGTCTGCAGGTATCCTAGATCTTGATTCTTGAACTTGAGGAAACACGCGTCTGAGCAAAACTCTCAAACGCTTCCAGGAAAGACACAGGCTCTCCCACAAGCACACAAGTGTTTGCCCTCAGCTATAGATCAGGGACAAGCTTGTGAAGAGATGCCCTGCTATTCTTTCGCCTTATGGCATCATGTGTTTCGTTCCTCTTGGAGATCGATTGTTAAACGTCTTTCCTCGGGCGACTGTGAAGCATTTGCCAGCGGAGGAGAAGTAGCACGGAGCAGCATTCAGTACTGCCTACGAGTGTCTTTGCTACCCTACTAGCGGAGCTCCAAGAACAGGCACACATCTTCAGGTACCTTCCAAATGTGGATTCCCCTGCAGCCCCGTAGGCGGGCGTGCAGTACGCCAACCATCAACGGACGTTTTTCCCCTCAAGCCTGTCAGGACGTTGCTCGTCCGTCTTTCCCTCAATAGATGGGAGTAGGCGCGCTTGCGGATGTGTGCGTGTGTGTGGCCACGCGTTTGCTTAGGCATCAGTGTGTGAAAAGGTAGGTGCTTTTCTCTAGCTGCGTGTGCGTGCACGTGGTGCTGGGTGCACATCCCTGGGTGCTCGTGGAAAGGTTTCTGCATGGTTTTCGCTGAGGAATCGTGTGTGTGCACATGGACAAAGAGAAGGCGCAGCAACCAGGTTCCAGCGCCGAAGAAGGCAAAAGGCAAGGTTTCCGGCACTATCTCCTTCTCTCCCCAGACCTAGTCGCGCAAAGCAAGCCGCTAAGCCGGCGACCGGCAAGAGAGCTACAACGAAGCATGCCGAACGGAGAAAATAGCAGCAGCTCATCTGTTCACACCTTGTTTCTGCCATGTGCTTGAACGCCGAGACGTTCGCGCTTCTGTGAGATGAAAGACGTCCTTCTGCATATGTGGTTGCTCACACCGGTGCACTTGTTAGTGTATCCATTCAGTCCTGGGCTGCGGGGCATTCAGAAGTGGCTCTGTGGAGACGTCTGCATAGAGGCAGCTGTCAGAACACGCACACTCGATTGTTCACCAAAACATATGCAGACGCGTCCTTAGCCTGTAGATTTGGATGCACACAGTTCCCTGTGTTCGCAAGAGACAAGGGAATCGCGTCTGTACGCACAGAAGCAATAGCGAAACGTTTCCCTCGGAGTGAACGCGAAGAGCCGTCTATGTACTCGCAGACACGGGAACGTGCCTCAATGCGGTCACAGAGGCAGCAGCTTTTGCACAGATGCTCTGGTGATTCTGGCACTTTCCAGGCACACTCCGGAAAGTCGCGCACACTGCTGTTCACTCGCTAAACGACCTCTTGGGAAACACGTCTCCGGTCGGTGGACCGCTCAGATTGCTTCTCGTGTAACTGTGAACTGTGTCAGCGCAGGGAATCCGTCTCTGTTGAGCAGATGTCAATCCTGCCTCGCTTTTGCTTTGTTGCCTCTACCAAGATGATTTCCCGTTTCTCTCTTCACTGGAGCACGCAGACACAGCCAACGCACATCAAGTGTCAAGAGACACGCTCTGCTGAGCTCAACGCTTGTGCAGATGCACATGTGCGACGAAGTCAACACACGTGCTTGTGGAGAGAAAGAAAGGGACTCCCAGGCGTGTGGAGCGACGGGGAGAAAGAGCGGGCGCTGAGGAACACAGTTTCAAACAGACTGTCTCCACACAAACAGGCACCTGTCTGCAGGTATCCTAGATCTTGATTCTTGACCTTGAGGAAACACGCGTCTGAGCAAAACTCCCAAACGCTTCCAGGAAAGACACACGCTCTCCCACAAGCACACAAGTGTTTGCCCTCAGCTATAGATCAGGGACAAGCTTGTGAAGAGATGCCCTGCTATTCTTTCGCCTTATGGCATCATGTGTTTCGTTCCTCTTGGAGATCCATTGTTAAACGTCTTTCCTAGGGCGACTGTGAAGCATTTGCCAGCGGAGGAGAAGTAGCACGGAGCAGCATTCAGTACTGCCTACGAGTGTCTTTGCTACCCTACTAGCGGAGCTCCAAGAACAGGCACACATCTTCAGGTACCTTCCAAATGTGGATTCCCCTGCAGCCCCGTAGGCGGGCGTGCAGTACGCCAACCATCAACGGACGTTTTTCCCCTCAAGCCTGTCAGGACGTTGCTCGTCCGTCTTTCCCTCAATAGATGGGAGTAGGCGCGCTTGCGGATGTGTGCGTGTGTGTGGCCACGCGTTTGCTTAGGCATCAGTGTGTGAAAAGGTAGGTGCTTTTCTCTAGCTGCGTGTGCGTGCACGTGGTGCTGGGTGCACATCCCTGGGTGCTCGTGGAAAGGTTTCTGCATGGTTTTCGCTGAGGAATCGTGTGTGTGCACATGGACAAAGAGAAGGCGCAGCAACCAGGTTCCAGCGCCGAAGAAGGCAAAAGGCAAGGTTTCCGGCGCTATCTCCTTCACTCCCCAGTCCTAGTCGCGCAAAGCAAGCCGCTAAGCCGGCGACCGGCAAGAGAGCTACAACGAAGCATGCCGAACGGAGAAAATAGCAGCAGCTCATCTGTTCACACCTTGTTTCTGCCATGTGCTTGAACGCCAAGACGTTCGCGCTTCTGTGAGATGAAAGACGTCCTTCTGCATATGTGCTTGCTCACACCGGTGCACTTGTTAGTGTATCCATTCAGTCCTGGGCTGCGGGGCATTCAGAAGTGGCTCTGTGGAGACGTCTGCATAGAGGCAGCTGTCAGAACACGCACACTCGATTGTTCACCAAAACATATGCAGACGCGTCCTTAGCCTGTAGATTTGGATGCACAGAGTTCCCTGTGTTCGCAAGAGACAAGGGAATCGCGTCTGTACGCACAGAAGCAATAGCGGACCGTTTCCCTCGGAGTGAACGCGAAGAGCCGTCTATGTACTCGCAGACACGGGAACGTGCCTCAATGCGGTCACAGAGGCAGCAGCTTTTGCACAGATGCTCTGGTGATTCTGGCACTTTCCAGGCACACTCCTGAAAGTCGCGCACACTGCTGTTCACTCGCTAAACGACCTCTTGGGAAACACGTCTCCGGTCGATGGACCGCTCAGATTGCTTCTCGTGTAACTGTGAACTGTGTCAGCGCAGGGAATCCGTCTCTGTTGAGCAGATGTCAATCCTGCCTCGCTTTTGCTTTGTTGCCTCTACCAAGATGATTTCCCGTTTCTCTCTTCACTGGAGCACGCAGACACAGCCAACGCACATCAAGTGTCAAGAGACACGCTCTGCTGAGCTCAACGCTTGTGCAGATGCACATGTGCGACGAAGTCAACACACGTGCTTGTGGAGAGAAAGAAAGGGACTCCCAGGCGTGTGGAGCGACGGGGAGAAAGAGCGGGCGCTGAGGAACACAGTTTCAAACAGACTGTCTCCACACAAACAGGCACCTGTCTGCAGGTATCCTAGATCTTGATTCTTGACCTTGAGGAAACACGCGTCTGAGCAAAACTCCCAAACGCTTCCAGGAAAGACACACGCTCTCCCACAAGCACACAAGTGTTTGCCCTCAGCTATAGATCAGGGACAAGCTTGTGAAGAGATGCCCTGCTATTCTTTCGCCTTATGGCATCATGTGTTTCGTTCCTCTTGGAGATCCATTGTTAAACGTCTTTCCTAGGGCGACTGTGAAGCATTTGCCAGCGGAGGAGAAGTAGCACGGAGCAGCATTCAGTACTGCCTACGAGTGTCTTTGCTACCCTACTAGCGGAGCTCCAAGAACAGGCACACATCTTCAGGTACCTTCCAAATGTGGATTCCCCTGCAGCCCCGTAGGCGGGCGTGCAGTACGCCAACCATCAACGGACGTTTTTCCCCTCAAGCCTGTCAGGACGTTGCTCGTCCGTCTTTCCCTCAATAGATGGGAGTAGGCGCGCTTGCGGATGTGTGCGTGTGTGTGGCCACGCGTTTGCTTAGGCATCAGTGTGTGAAAAGGTAGGTGCTTTTCTCTAGCTGCGTGTGCGTGCACGTGGTGCTGGGTGCACATCCCTGGGTGCTCGTGGAAAGGTTTCTGCATGGTTTTCGCTGAGGAATCGTGTGTGTGCACATGGACAAAGAGAAGGCGCAGCAACCAGGTTCCAGCGCCGAAGAAGGCAAAAGGCAAGGTTTCCGGCGCTATCTCCTTCTCTCCGCAGACCTAGTCGCGCAAAGCAAGCCGCTAAGCCGGCGACCGGCAAGAGAGCTACAACGAAGCATGCCGAACGGAGAAAATAGCAGCAGCTCATCTGTTCACACCTTGTTTCTGCCATGTGCTTGAACGCCGAGACGTTCGCGCTTCTGTGAGATGAAAGACGTCCTTCTGCATATGTGCTTGCTCACACCGGTGCACTTGTTAGTGTATCCATTCAGTCCTGGGCTGCGGGGCATTCAGAAGTGGCTCTGTGGAGACGTCTGCATAGAGGCAGCTGTCAGAACACGCACACTCGATTGTTCACCAAAACATATGCAGACGCGTCCTTAGCCTGTAGATTTGGATGCACAGAGTTCCCTGTGTTCGCAAGAGACAAGGGAATCGCGTCTGTACGCACAGAAGCAATAGCGGACCGTTTCCCTCGGAGTGAACGCGAAGAGCCGTCTATGTACTCGCAGACACGGGAACGTGCCTCAATGCGGTCACAGAGGCAGCAGCTTTTGCACAGATGCTCTGGTGATTCTGGCACTTTCCAGGCACACTCCTGAAAGTCGCGCACACTGCTGTTCACTCGCTAAACGACCTCTTGGGAAACACGTCTCCGGTCGATGGACCGCTCAGATTGCTTCTCGTGTAACTGTGAACTGTGTCAGCGCAGGGAATCCGTCTCTGTTGAGCAGATGTCAATCCTGCCTCGCTTTTGCTTTGTTGCCTCTACCAAGATGATTTCCCGTTTCTCTCTTCACTGGAGCACGCAGACACAGCCAACGCACATCAAGTGTCAAGAGACACGCTCTGCTGAGCTCAACGCTTGTGCAGATGCACATGTGCGACGAAGTCAACACACGTGCTTGTGGAGAGAAAGAAAGGGACTCCCAGGCGTGTGGAGCGACGGGGAGAAAGAGAGGGCGCTGAGGAACACAGTTTCAAACAGACTGTCTCCACACAAACAGGCACCTGTCTGCAGGTATCCTAGATCTTGATTCTTGAACTTGAGGAAACACGCGTCTGAGCAAAACTCTCAAACGCTTCCAGGAAAGACACACGCTCTCCCACAAGCACAAAAGTGTTTGCCCTCAGCTATAGATCAGGGACAAGCTTGTGAAGAGATGCCCTGCTATTCTTTCGCCTTATGGCATCATGTGTTTCGTTCCTCTTGGAGATCGATTGTTAAACGTCTTTCCTAGGGCGACTGTGAAGCATTTGCCAGCGGAGGAGAAGTAGCACGGAGCAGCATTCAGTACTGCCTACGAGTGTCTTTGCTACCCTACTAGCGGAGCTCCAAGAACAGGCACACATCTTCAGGTACCTTCCAAATGTGGATTCCCCTGCAGCCCCGTAGGCGGGCGTGCAGTACGCCAACCATCAACGGACGTTTTTCCCCTCAAGCCTGTCAGGACGTTGCTCGTCCGTCTTTCCCTCAATAGATGGGAGTAGGCGCGCTTGCGGATGTGTGCGTGTGTGTGGCCACGCGTTTGCTTAGGCATCAGTGTGTGAAAAGGTAGGTGCTTTTCTCTAGCTGCGTGTGCGTGCACGTGGTGCTGGGTGCACATCCCTGGGTGCTCGTGGAAAGGTTTCTGCATGGTTTTCGCTGAGGAATCGTGTGTGTGCACATGGACAAAGAGAAGGCGCAGCAACCAGGTTCCAGCGCCGAAGAAGGCAAAAGGCAAGGTTTCCGGCGCTATCTCCTTCTCTCCGCAGACCTAGTCGCGCAAAGCAAGCCGCTAAGCCGGCGACCGGCAAGAGAGCTACAACGAAGCATGCCGAACGGAGAAAATAGCAGCAGCTCATCTGTTCACACCTTGTTTCTGCCATGTGCTTGAACGCCGAGACGTTCGCGCTTCTGTGAGATGAAAGACGTCCTTCTGCATATGTGGTTGCTCACACCGGTGCACTTGTTAGTGTATCCATTCAGTCCTGGGCTGCGGGGCATTCAGAAGTGGCTCTGTGGAGACGTCTGCATAGAGGCAGCTGTCAGAACACGCACACTCGATTGTTCACCAAAACATATGCAGACGCGTCCTTAGCCTGTAGATTTGGATGCACAGAGTTCCCTGTGTTCGCAAGAGACAAGGGAATCGCGTCTGTACGCACAGAAGCAATAGCGGACCGTTTCCCTCGGAGTGAACGCGAAGAGCCGTCTATGTACTCGCAGACACGGGAACGTGCCTCAATGCGGTCACAGAGGCAGCAGCTTTTGCACAGATGCTCTGGTGATTCTGGCACTTTCCAGGCACACTCCTGAAAGTCGCGCACACTGCTGTTCACTCGCTAAACGACCTCTTGGGAAACACGTCTCCGGTCGATGGACCGCTCAGATTGCTTCTCGTGTAACTGTGAACTGTGTCAGCGCAGGGAATCCGTCTCTGTTGAGCAGATGTCAATCCTGCCTCGCTTTTGCTTTGTTGCCTCTACCAAGATGATTTCCCGTTTCTCTCTTCACTGGAGCAGGCAGACACAGCCAACGCACATCAAGTGTCAAGAGACACGCTCTGCTGAGCTCAACGCTTGTGCAGATGCACATGTGCGACGAAGTCAACACACGTGCTTGTGGAGAGAAAGAGAGGGACTCCCAGGCGTGTGGAGCGACGGGGAGAAAGAGCGGGCGCTGAGGAACACAGTTTCAAACAGACTGTCTCCACACAAACAGGCACCTGTCTGCAGGTATCCTAGATCTTGATTCTTGAACTTGAGGAAACACGCGTCTGAGCAAAACTCTCAAACGCTTCCAGGAAAGACACAGGCTCTCCCACAAGCACAAAAGTGTTTGCCCTCAGCTATAGATCAGGGACAAGCTTGTGAAGAGATGCCCTGCTATTCTTTCGCCTTATGGCATCATGTGTTTCGTTCCTCTTGGAGATCGATTGTTAAACGTCTTTCCTAGGGCGACTGTGAAGCATTTGCCAGCGGAGGAGAAGTAGCACGGAGCAGCATTCAGTACTGCCTACGAGTGTCTTTGCTACCCTACTAGCGGAGCTCCAAGAACAGGCACACATCTTCAGGTACCTTCCAAATGTGGATTCCCCTGCAGCCCCGTAGGCGGGCGTGCAGTACGCCAACCATCAACGGACGTTTTTCCCCTCAAGCCTGTCAGGACGTTGCTCGTCCGTCTTTCCCTCAATAGATGGGAGTAGGCGCGCTTGCGGATGTGTGCGTGTGTGTGGCCACGCGTTTGCTTAGGCATCAGTGTGTGAAAAGGTAGGTGCTTTTCTCTAGCTGCGTGTGCGTGCACGTGGTGCTGGGTGCACATCCCTGGGTGCTCGTGGAAAGGTTTCTGCATGGTTTTCGCTGAGGAATCGTGTGTGTGCACATGGACAAAGAGAAGGCGCAGCAACCAGGTTCCAGCGCCGAAGAAGGCAAAAGGCAAGGTTTCCGGCGCTATCTCCTTCTCTCCGCAGACCTAGTCGCGCAAAGCAAGCCGCTAAGCCGGCGACCGGCAAGAGAGCTACAACGAAGCATGCCGAACGGAGAAAATAGCAGCAGCTCATCTGTTCACACCTTGTTTCTGCCATGTGCTTGAACGCCGAGACGTTCGCGCTTCTGTGAGATGAAAGACGTCCTTCTGCATATGTGGTTGCTCACACCGGTGCACTTGTTAGTGTATCCATTCAGTCCTGGGCTGCGGGGCATTCAGAAGTGGCTCTGTGGAGACGTCTGCATAGAGGCAGCTGTCAGAACACGCACACTCGATTGTTCACCAAAACATATGCAGACGCGTCCTTAGCCTGTAGATTTGGATGCACAGAGTTCCCTGTGTTCGCAAGAGACAAGGGAATCGCGTCTGTACGCACAGAAGCAATAGCGGACCGTTTCCCTCGGAGTGAACGCGAAGAGCCGTCTATATACTCGCAGACACGGGAACGTGCCTCAATGCGGTCACAGAGGCAGCAGCTTTTGCACAGATGCTCTGGTGATTCTGGCACTTTCCACGCACACTCCTGAAAGTCGCGCACACTGCTGTTCACTCGCTAAACGACCTCTTGGGAAACACGTCTCCGGTCGATGGACCGCTCAGATTGCTTCTCGTGTAACTGTGAACTGTGTCAGCGCAGGGAATCCGTCTCTGTTGAGCAGATGTCAATCCTGCCTCGCTTTTGCTTTGTTGCCTCTACCAAGATGATTTCCCGTTTCTCTCTTCACTGGAGCAGGCAGACACAGCCAACGCACATCAAGTGTCAAGAGACACGCTCTGCTGAGCTCAACGCTTGTGCAGATGCACATGTGCGACGAAGTCAACACACGTGCTTGTGGAGAGAAAGAGAGGGACTCCCAGGCGTGTGGAGCGACGGGGAGAAAGAGCGGGCGCTGAGGAACACAGTTTCAAACAGACTGTCTCCACACAAACAGGCACCTGTCTGCAGGTATCCTAGATCTTGATTCTTGACCTTGAGGAAACACGCGTCTGAGCAAAACTCCCAAACGCTTCCAGGAAAGACACACGCTCTCCCACAAGCACACAAGTGTTTGCCCTCAGCTATAGATCAGGGACAAGCTTGTGAAGAGATGCCCTGCTATTCTTTCGCCTTATGGCATCATGTGTTTCGTTCCTCTTGGAGATCCATTGTTAAACGTCTTTCCTAGGGCGACTGTGAAGCATTTGCCAGCGGAGGAGAAGTAGCACGGAGCAGCATTCAGTACTGCCTACGAGTGTCTTTGCTACCCTACTAGCGGAGCTCCAAGAACAGGCACACATCTTCAGGTACCTTCCAAATGTGGATTCCCCTGCAGCCCCGTAGGCGGGCGTGCAGTACGCCAACCATCAACGGACGTTTTTCCCCTCAAGCCTGTCAGGACGTTGCTCGTCCGTCTTTCCCTCAATAGATGGGAGTAGGCGCGCTTGCGGATGTGTGCGTGTGTGTGGCCACGCGTTTGCTTAGGCATCAGTGTGTGAAAAGGTAGGTGCTTTTCTCTAGCTGCGTGTGCGTGCACGTGGTGCTGGGTGCACATCCCTGGGTGCTCGTGGAAAGGTTTCTGCATGGTTTTCGCTGAGGAATCGTGTGTGTGCACATGGACAAAGAGAAGGCGCAGCAACCAGGTTCCAGCGCCGAAGAAGGCAAAAGGCAAGGTTTCCGGCGCTATCTCCTTCACTCCCCAGTCCTAGTCGCGCAAAGCAAGCCGCTAAGCCGGCGACCGGCAAGAGAGCTACAACGAAGCATGCCGAACGGAGAAAATAGCAGCAGCTCATCTGTTCACACCTTGTTTCTGCCATGTGCTTGAACGCCAAGACGTTCGCGCTTCTGTGAGATGAAAGACGTCCTTCTGCATATGTGCTTGCTCACACCGGTGCACTTGTTAGTGTATCCATTCAGTCCTGGGCTGCGGGGCATTCAGAAGTGGCTCTGTGGAGACGTCTGCATAGAGGCAGCTGTCAGAACACGCACACTCGATTGTTCACCAAAACATATGCAGACGCGTCCTTAGCCTGTAGATTTGGATGCACAGAGTTCCCTGTGTTCGCAAGAGACAAGGGAATCGCGTCTGTACGCACAGAAGCAATAGCGGACCGTTTCCCTCAGAGTGAACGCGAAGAGCCGTCTATGTACTCGCAGACACGGGAACGTGCCTCAATGCGGTCACAGAGGCAGCAGCTTTTGCACAGATGCTCTGGTGATTCTGGCACTTTCCAGGCACACTCCTGAAAGTCGCGCACACTGCTGTTCACTCGCTAAACGACCTCTTGGGAAACACGTCTCCGGTCGATGGACCGCTCAGATTGCTTCTCGTGTAACTGTGAACTGTGTCAGCGCAGGGAATCCGTCTCTGTTGAGCAGATGTCAATCCTGCCTCGCTTTTGCTTTGTTGCCTCTACCAAGATGATTTCCCGTTTCTCTCTTCACTGGAGCACGCAGACACAGCCAACGCACATCAAGTGTCAAGAGACACGCTCTGCTGAGCTCAACGCTTGTGCAGATGCACATGTGCGACGAAGTCAACACACGTGCTTGTGGAGAGAAAGAAAGGGACTCCCAGGCGTGTGGAGCGACGGGGAGAAAGAGCGGGCGCTGAGGAACACAGTTTCAAACAGACTGTCTCCACACAAACAGGCACCTGTCTGCAGGTATCCTAGATCTTGATTCTTGACCTTGAGGAAACACGCGTCTGAGCAAAACTCCCAAACGCTTCCAGGAAAGACACACGCTCTCCCACAAGCACACAAGTGTTTGCCCTCAGCTATAGATCAGGGACAAGCTTGTGAAGAGATGCCCTGCTATTCTTTCGCCTTATGGCATCATGTGTTTCGTTCCTCTTGGAGATCCATTGTTAAACGTCTTTCCTAGGGCGACTGTGAAGCATTTGCCAGCGGAGGAGAAGTAGCACGGAGCAGCATTCAGTACTGCCTACGAGTGTCTTTGCTACCCTACTAGCGGAGCTCCAAGAACAGGCACACATCTTCAGGTACCTTCCAAATGTGGATTCCCCTGCAGCCCCGTAGGCGGGCGTGCAGTACGCCAACCATCAACGGACGTTTTTCCCCTCAAGCCTGTCAGGACGTTGCTCGTCCGTCTTTCCCTCAATAGATGGGAGTAGGCGCGCTTGCGGATGTGTGCGTGTGTGTGGCCACGCGTTTGCTTAGGCATCAGTGTGTGAAAAGGTAGGTGCTTTTCTCTAGCTGCGTGTGCGTGCACGTGGTGCTGGGTGCACATCCCTGGGTGCTCGTGGAAAGGTTTCTGCATGGTTTTCGCTGAGGAATCGTGTGTGTGCACATGGACAAAGAGAAGGCGCAGCAACCAGGTTCCAGCGCCGAAGAAGGCAAAAGGCAAGGTTTCCGGCGCTATCTCCTTCTCTCCGCAGACCTAGTCGCGCAAAGCAAGCCGCTAAGCCGGCGACCGGCAAGAGAGCTACAACGAAGCATGCCGAACGGAGAAAATAGCAGCAGCTCATCTGTTCACACCTTGTTTCTGCCATGTGCTTGAACGCCGAGACGTTCGCGCTTCTGTGAGATGAAAGACGTCCTTCTGCATATGTGGTTGCTCACACCGGTGCACTTGTTAGTGTATCCATTCAGTCCTGGGCTGCGGGGCATTCAGAAGTGGCTCTGTGGAGACGTCTGCATAGAGGCAGCTGTCAGAACACGCACACTCGATTGTTCACCAAAACATATGCAGACGCGTCCTTAGCCTGTAGATTTGGATGCACAGAGTTCCCTGTGTTCGCAAGAGACAAGGGAATCGCGTCTGTACGCACAGAAGCAATAGCGGACCGTTTCCCTCGGAGTGAACGCGAAGAGCCGTCTATGTACTCGCAGACACGGGAACGTGCCTCAATGCGGTCACAGAGGCAGCAGCTTTTGCACAGATGCTCTGGTGATTCTGGCACTTTCCAGGCACACTCCTGAAAGTCGCGCACACTGCTGTTCACTCGCTAAACGACCTCTTGGGAAACACGTCTCCGGTCGATGGACCGCTCAGATTGCTTCTCGTGTAACTGTGAACTGTGTCAGCGCAGGGAATCCGTCTCTGTTGAGCAGATGTCAATCCTGCCTCGCTTTTGCTTTGTTGCCTCTACCAAGATGATTTCCCGTTTCTCTCTTCACTGGAGCACGCAGACACAGCCAACGCACATCAAGTGTCAAGAGACACGCTCTGCTGAGCTCAACGCTTGTGCAGATGCACATGTGCGACGAAGTCAACACACGTGCTTGTGGAGAGAAAGAAAGGGACTCCCAGGCGTGTGGAGCGACGGGGAGAAAGAGAGGGCGCTGAGGAACACAGTTTCAAACAGACTGTCTCCACACAAACAGGCACCTGTCTGCAGGTATCCTAGATCTTGATTCTTGAACTTGAGGAAACACGCGTCTGAGCAAAACTCTCAAACGCTTCCAGGAAAGACACACGCTCTCCCACAAGCACAAAAGTGTTTGCCCTCAGCTATAGATCAGGGACAAGCTTGTGAAGAGATGCCCTGCTATTCTTTCGCCTTATGGCATCATGTGTTTCGTTCCTCTTGGAGATCGATTGTTAAACGTCTTTCCTAGGGCGACTGTGAAGCATTTGCCAGCGGAGGAGAAGTAGCACGGAGCAGCATTCAGTACTGCCTACGAGTGTCTTTGCTACCCTACTAGCGGAGCTCCAAGAACAGGCACACATCTTCAGGTACCTTCCAAATGTGGATTCCCCTGCAGCCCCGTAGGCGGGCGTGCAGTACGCCAACCATCAACGGACGTTTTTCCCCTCAAGCCTGTCAGGACGTTGCTCGTCCGTCTTTCCCTCAATAGATGGGAGTAGGCGCGCTTGCGGATGTGTGCGTGTGTGTGGCCACGCGTTTGCTTAGGCATCAGTGTGTGAAAAGGTAGGTGCTTTTCTCTAGCTGCGTGTGCGTGCACGTGGTGCTGGGTGCACATCCCTGGGTGCTCGTGGAAAGGTTTCTGCATGGTTTTCGCTGAGGAATCGTGTGTGTGCACATGGACAAAGAGAAGGCGCAGCAACCAGGTTCCAGCGCCGAAGAAGGCAAAAGGCAAGGTTTCCGGCGCTATCTCCTTCTCTCCGCAGACCTAGTCGCGCAAAGCAAGCCGCTAAGCCGGCGACCGGCAAGAGAGCTACAACGAAGCATGCCGAACGGAGAAAATAGCAGCAGCTCATCTGTTCACACCTTGTTTCTGCCATGTGCTTGAACGCCGAGACGTTCGCGCTTCTGTGAGATGAAAGACGTCCTTCTGCATATGTGGTTGCTCACACCGGTGCACTTGTTAGTGTATCCATTCAGTCCTGGGCTGCGGGGCATTCAGAAGTGGCTCTGTGGAGACGTCTGCATAGAGGCAGCTGTCAGAACACGCACACTCGATTGTTCACCAAAACATATGCAGACGCGTCCTTAGCCTGTAGATTTGGATGCACAGAGTTCCCTGTGTTCGCAAGAGACAAGGGAATCGCGTCTGTACGCACAGAAGCAATAGCGGACCGTTTCCCTCGGAGTGAACGCGAAGAGCCGTCTATGTACTCGCAGACACGGGAACGTGCCTCAATGCGGTCACAGAGGCAGCAGCTTTTGCACAGATGCTCTGGTGATTCTGGCACTTTCCAGGCACACTCCTGAAAGTCGCGCACACTGCTGTTCACTCGCTAAACGACCTCTTGGGAAACACGTCTCCGGTCGATGGACCGCTCAGATTGCTTCTCGTGTAACTGTGAACTGTGTCAGCGCAGGGAATCCGTCTCTGTTGAGCAGATGTCAATCCTGCCTCGCTTTTGCTTTGTTGCCTCTACCAAGATGATTTCCCGTTTCTCTCTTCACTGGAGCAGGCAGACACAGCCAACGCACATCAAGTGTCAAGAGACACGCTCTGCTGAGCTCAACGCTTGTGCAGATGCACATGTGCGACGAAGTCAACACACGTGCTTGTGGAGAGAAAGAGAGGGACTCCCAGGCGTGTGGAGCGACGGGGAGAAAGAGCGGGCGCTGAGGAACACAGTTTCAAACAGACTGTCTCCACACAAACAGGCACCTGTCTGCAGGTATCCTAGATCTTGATTCTTGAACTTGAGGAAACACGCGTCTGAGCAAAACTCTCAAACGCTTCCAGGAAAGACACACGCTCTCCCACAAGCACAAAAGTGTTTGCCCTCAGCTATAGATCAGGGACAAGCTTGTGAAGAGATGCCCTGCTATTCTTTCGCCTTATGGCATCATGTGTTTCGTTCCTCTTGGAGATCGATTGTTAAACGTCTTTCCTAGGGCGACTGTGAAGCATTTGCCAGCGGAGGAGAAGTAGCACGGAGCAGCATTCAGTACTGCCTACGAGTGTCTTTGCTACCCTACTAGCGGAGCTCCAAGAACAGGCACACATCTTCAGGTACCTTCCAAATGTGGATTCCCCTGCAGCCCCGTAGGCGGGCGTGCAGTACGCCAACCATCAACGGACGTTTTTCCCCTCAAGCCTGTCAGGACGTTGCTCGTCCGTCTTTCCCTCAATAGATGGGAGTAGGCGCGCTTGCGGATGTGTGCGTGTGTGTGGCCACGCGTTTGCTTAGGCATCAGTGTGTGAAAAGGTAGGTGCTTTTCTCTAGCTGCGTGTGCGTGCACGTGGTGCTGGGTGCACATCCCTGGGTGCTCGTGGAAAGGTTTCTGCATGGTTTTCGCTGAGGAATCGTGTGTGTGCACATGGACAAAGAGAAGGCGCAGCAACCAGGTTCCAGCGCCGAAGAAGGCAAAAGGCAAGGTTTCCGGCGCTATCTCCTTCTCTCCGCAGACCTAGTCGCGCAAAGCAAGCCGCTAAGCCGGCGACCGGCAAGAGAGCTACAACGAAGCATGCCGAACGGAGAAAATAGCAGCAGCTCATCTGTTCACACCTTGTTTCTGCCATGTGCTTGAACGCCGAGACGTTCGCGCTTCTGTGAGATGAAAGACGTCCTTCTGCATATGTGGTTGCTCACACCGGTGCACTTGTTAGTGTATCCATTCAGTCCTGGGCTGCGGGGCATTCAGAAGTGGCTCTGTGGAGACGTCTGCATAGAGGCAGCTGTCAGAACACGCACACTCGATTGTTCACCAAAACATATGCAGACGCGTCCTTAGCCTGTAGATTTGGATGCACAGAGTTCCCTGTGTTCGCAAGAGACAAGGGAATCGCGTCTGTACGCACAGAAGCAATAGCGTCCCGTTTCCCTCGGAGTGAACGCGAAGAGCCGTCTATGTACTCGCAGACACGGGAACGTGCCTCAATGCGGTCACAGAGGCAGCAGCTTTTGCACAGATGCTCTGGTGATTCTGGCACTTTCCAGGCACACTCCTGAAAGTCGCGCACACTGCTGTTCACTCGCTAAACGACCTCTTGGGAAACACGTCTCCGGTCGATGGACCGCTCAGATTGCTTCTCGTGTAACTGTGAACTGTGTCAGCGCAGGGAATCCGTCTCTGTTGAGCAGATGTCAATCCTGCCTCGCTTTTGCTTTGTTGCCTCTACCAAGATGATTTCCCGTTTCTCTCTTCACTGGAGCAGGCAGACACAGCCAACGCACATCAAGTGTCAAGAGACACGCTCTGCTGAGCTCAACGCTTGTGCAGATGCACATGTGCGACGAAGTCAACACACGTGCTTGTGGAGAGAAAGAGAGGGACTCCCAGGCGTGTGGAGCGACGGGGAGAAAGAGCGGGCGCTGAGGAACACAGTTTCAAACAGACTGTCTCCACACAAACAGGCACCTGTCTGCAGGTATCCTAGATCTTGATTCTTGAACTTGAGGAAACACGCGTCTGAGCAAAACTCTCAAACGCTTCCAGGAAAGACACACGCTCTCCCACAAGCACAAAAGTGTTTGCCCTCAGCTATAGATCAGGGACAAGCTTGTGAAGAGATGCCCTGCTATTCTTTCGCCTTATGGCATCATGTGTTTCGTTCCTCTTGGAGATCGATTGTTAAACGTCTTTCCTAGGGCGACTGTGAAGCATTTGCCAGCGGAGGAGAAGTAGCACGGAGCAGCATTCAGTACTGCCTACGAGTGTCTTTGCTACCCTACTAGCGGAGCTCCAAGAACAGGCACACATCTTCAGGTACCTTCCAAATGTGGATTCCCCTGCAGCCCCGTAGGCGGGCGTGCAGTACGCCAACCATCAACGGACGTTTTTCCCCTCAAGCCTGTCAGGACGTTGCTCGTCCGTCTTTCCCTCAATAGATGGGAGTAGGCGCGCTTGCGGATGTGTGCGTGTGTGTGGCCACGCGTTTGCTTAGGCATCAGTGTGTGAAAAGGTAGGTGCTTTTCTCTAGCTGCGTGTGCGTGCACGTGGTGCTGGGTGCACATCCCTGGGTGCTCGTGGAAAGGTTTCTGCATGGTTTTCGCTGAGGAATCGTGTGTGTGCACATGGACGAAGAGAAGGCGCAGCAACCAGGTTCCAGCGCCGAAGAAGGCAAAAGGCAAGGTTTCCGGCGCTATCTCCTTCTCTCCGCAGACCTAGTCGCGCAAAGCAAGCCGCTAAGCCGGCGACCGGCAAGAGAGCTACAACCAAGCATGCCGAACGGAGAAAATAGCAGCAGCTCATCTGTTCACACCTTGTTTCTGCCATGTGCTTGAACGCCGAGACGTTCGCCCTTCTGTGAGATGAAAGACGTCCTTCTGCATATGTGCTTGCTCACACCGGTGCACTTGTTAGTGTATCCATTCAGTCCTGGGCTGCGGGGCATTCAGAAGTGGCTCTGTGGAGACGTCTGCATAGAGGCAGCTGTCAGAACACGCACACTCGATTGTTCACCAAAACATATGCAGACGCGTCCTTAGCCTGTAGATTTGGATGCACAGAGTTCCCTGTGTTCGCAAGAGACAAGGGAATCGCGTCTGTACGCACAGAAGCAATAGCGGACCGTTTCCCTCGGAGTGAACGCGAAGAGCCGTCTATGTACTCGCAGACACGGGAACGTGCCTCAATGCGGTCACAGAGGCAGCAGCTTTTGCACAGATGCTCTGGTGATTCTGGCACTTTCCAGGCACACTCCTGAAAGTCGCGCACACTGCTGTTCACTCGCTAAACGACTTCTTGGGAAACACGTCTCCGGTCGATGGACCACTCAGATTGCTTCTCGTGTAACTGTGAACTGTGTCAGCGCAGGGAATCCGTCTCTGTTGAGCAGATGTCAATCCTGCCTCGCTTTTGCTTTGTTGCCTCTACCAAGATGATTTCCCGTTTCTCTCTTCACTGGAGCACGCAGACACAGCCAACGCACATCAAGTGTCAAGAGACACGCTCTGCTGAGCTCAACGCTTGTGCAGATGCACATGTGCGACGAAGTCAACACACGTGCTTGTGGAGAGAAAGAAAGGGACTCCCAGGCGTGTGGAGCGACGGGGAGAAAGAGCGGGCGCTGAGGAACACAGTTTCAAACAGACTGTCTCCACACAAACAGGCACCTGTCTGCAGGTATCCTAGATCTTGATTCTTGACCTTGAGGAAACACGCGTCTGAGCAAAACTCCCAAACGCTTCCAGGAAAGACACACGCTCTCCCACAAGCACACAAGTGTTTGCCCTCAGCTATAGATCAGGGACAAGCTTGTGAAGAGATGCCCTGCTATTCTTTCGCCTTATGGCATCATGTGTTTCGTTCCTCTTGGAGATCCATTGTTAAACGTCTTTCCTAGGGCGACTGTGAAGCATTTGCCAGCGGAGGAGAAGTAGCACGGAGCAGCATTCAGTACTGCCTACGAGTGTCTTTGCTACCCTACTAGCGGAGCTCCAAGAACAGGCACACATCTTCAGGTACCTTCCAAATGTGGATTCCCCTGCAGCCCCGTAGGCGGGCGTGCAGTACGCCAACCATCAACGGACGTTTTTCCCCTCAAGCCTGTCAGGACGTTGCTCGTCCGTCTTTCCCTCAATAGATGGGAGTAGGCGCGCTTGCGGATGTGTGCGTGTGTGTGGCCACGCGTTTGCTTAGGCATCAGTGTGTGAAAAGGTAGGTGCTTTTCTCTAGCTGCGTGTGCGTGCACGTGGTGCTGGGTGCACATCCCTGGGTGCTCGTGGAAAGGTTTCTGCATGGTTTTCGCTGAGGAATCGTGTGTGTGCACATGGACAAAGAGAAGGCGCAGCAACCAGGTTCCAGCGCCGAAGAAGGCAAAAGGCAAGGTTTCCGGCGCTATCTCCTTCTCTCCCCAGACCTAGTCGCGCAAAGCAAGCCGCTAAGCCGGCGACCGGCAAGAGAGCTACAACGAAGCATGCCGAACGGAGAAAATAGCAGCAGCTCATCTGTTCACACCTTGTTTCTGCCATGTGCTTGAACGCCGAGACGTTCGCGCTTCTGTGAGATGAAAGACGTCCTTCTGCATATGTGGTTGCTCACACCGGTGCACTTGTTAGTGTATCCATTCAGTCCTGGGCTGCGGGGCATTCAGAAGTGGCTCTGTGGAGACGTCTGCATAGAGGCAGCTGTCAGAACACGCACACTCGATTGTTCACCAAAACATATGCAGACGCGTCCTTAGCCTGTAGATTTGGATGCACAGAGTTCCCTGTGTTCGCAAGAGACAAGGGAATCGCGTCTGTACGCACAGAAGCAATAGCGGACCGTTTCCCTCGGAGTGAACGCGAAGAGCCGTCTATGTACTCGCAGACACGGGAACGTGCCTCAATGCGGTCACAGAGGCAGCAGCTTTTGCACAGATGCTCTGGTGATTCTGGCACTTTCCAGGCACACTCCTGAAAGTCGCGCACACTGCTGTTCACTCGCTAAACGACCTCTTGGGAAACACGTCTCCGGTCGATGGACCACTCAGATTGCTTCTCGTGTAACTGTGAACTGTGTCAGCGCAGGGAATCCGTCTCTGTTGAGCAGATGTCAATCCTGCCTCGCTTTTGCTTTGTTGCCTCTACCAAGATGATTTCCCGTTTCTCTCTTCACTGGAGCACGCAGACACAGCCAACGCACATCAAGTGTCAAGAGACACGCTCTGCTGAGCTCAACGCTTGTGCAGATGCACATGTGCGACGAAGTCAACACACGTGCTTGTGGAGAGAAAGAAAGGGACTCCCAGGCGTGTGGAGCGACGGGGAGAAAGAGCGGGCGCTGAGGAACACAGTTTCAAACAGACTGTCTCCACACAAACAGGCACCTGTCTGCAGGTATCCTAGATCTTGATTCTTGACCTTGAGGAAACACGCGTCTGAGCAAAACTCCCAAACGCTTCCAGGAAAGACACACGCTCTCCCACAAGCACACAAGTGTTTGCCCTCAGCTATAGATCAGGGACAAGCTTGTGAAGAGATGCCCTGCTATTCTTTCGCCTTATGGCATCATGTGTTTCGTTCCTCTTGGAGATCCATTGTTAAACGTCTTTCCTAGGGCGACTGTGAAGCATTTGCCAGCGGAGGAGAAGTAGCACGGAGCAGCATTCAGTACTGCCTACGAGTGTCTTTGCTACCCTACTAGCGGAGCTCCAAGAACAGGCACACATCTTCAGGTACCTTCCAAATGTGGATTCCCCTGCAGCCCCGTAGGCGGGCGTGCAGTACGCCAACCATCAACGGACGTTTTTCCCCTCAAGCCTGTCAGGACGTTGCTCGTCCGTCTTTCCCTCAATAGATGGGAGTAGGCGCGCTTGCGGATGTGTGCGTGTGTGTGGCCACGCGTTTGCTTAGGCATCAGTGTGTGAAAAGGTAGGTGCTTTTCTCTAGCTGCGTGTGCGTGCACGTGGTGCTGGGTGCACATCCCTGGGTGCTCGTGGAAAGGTTTCTGCATGGTTTTCGCTGAGGAATCGTGTGTGTGCACATGGACAAAGAGAAGGCGCAGCAACCAGGTTCCAGCGCCGAAGAAGGCAAAAGGCAAGGTTTCCGGCGCTATCTCCTTCTCTCCGCAGACCTAGTCGCGCAAAGCAAGCCGCTAAGCCGGCGACCGGCAAGAGAGCTACAACCAAGCATGCCGAACGGAGAAAATAGCAGCAGCTCATCTGTTCACACCTTGTTTCTGCCATGTGCTTGAACGCCGAGACGTTCGCGCTTCTGTGAGATGAAAGACGTCCTTCTGCATATGTGGTTGCTCACACCGGTGCACTTGTTAGTGTATCCATTCAGTCCTGGGCTGCGGGGCATTCAGAAGTGGCTCTGTGGAGACGTCTGCATAGAGGCAGCTGTCAGAACACGCACACTCGATTGTTCACCAAAACATATGCAGACGCGTCCTTAGCCTGTAGATTTGGATGCACAGAGTTCCCTGTGTTCGCAAGAGACAAGGGAATCGCGTCTGTACGCACAGAAGCAATAGCGGACCGTTTCCCTCGGAGTGAACGCGAAGAGCCGTCTATGTACTCGCAGACACGGGAACGTGCCTCAATGCGGTCACAGAGGCAGCAGCTTTTGCACAGATGCTCTGGTGATTCTGGCACTTTCCAGGCACACTCCTGAAAGTCGCGCACACTGCTGTTCACTCGCTAAACGACCTCTTGGGAAACACGTCTCCGGTCGATGGACCGCTCAGATTGCTTCTCGTGTAACTGTGAACTGTGTCAGCGCAGGGAATCCGTCTCTGTTGAGCAGATGTCAATCCTGCCTCGCTTTTGCTTTGTTGCCTCTACCAAGATGATTTCCCGTTTCTCTCTTCACTGGAGCACGCAGACACAGCCAACGCACATCAAGTGTCAAGAGACACGCTCTGCTGAGCTCAACGCTTGTGCAGATGCACATGTGCGACGAAGTCAACACACGTGCTTGTGGAGAGAAAGAAAGGGACTCCCAGGCGTGTGGAGCGACGGGGAGAAAGAGCGGGCGCTGAGGAACACAGTTTCAAACAGACTGTCTCCACACAAACAGGCACCTGTCTGCAGGTATCCTAGATCTTGATTCTTGACCTTGAGGAAACACGCGTCTGAGCAAAACTCCCAAACGCTTCCAGGAAAGACACACGCTCTCCCACAAGCACACAAGTGTTTGCCCTCAGCTATAGATCAGGGACAAGCTTGTGAAGAGATGCCCTGCTATTCTTTCGCCTTATGGCATCATGTGTTTCGTTCCTCTTGGAGATCCATTGTTAAACGTCTTTCCTAGGGCGACTGTGAAGCATTTGCCAGCGGAGGAGAAGTAGCACGGAGCAGCATTCAGTACTGCCTACGAGTGTCTTTGCTACCCTACTAGCGGAGCTCCAAGAACAGGCACACATCTTCAGGTACCTTCCAAATGTGGATTCCCCTGCAGCCCCGTAGGCGGGCGTGCAGTACGCCAACCATCAACGGACGTTTTTCCCCTCAAGCCTGTCAGGACGTTGCTCGTCCGTCTTTCCCTCAATAGATGGGAGTAGGCGCGCTTGCGGATGTGTGCGTGTGTGTGGCCACGCGTTTGCTTAGGCATCAGTGTGTGAAAAGGTAGGTGCTTTTCTCTAGCTGCGTGTGCGTGCACGTGGTGCTGGGTGCACATCCCTGGGTGCTCGTGGAAAGGTTTCTGCATGGTTTTCGCTGAGGAATCGTGTGTGTGCACATGGACAAAGAGAAGGCGCAGCAACCAGGTTCCAGCGCCGAAGAAGGCAAAAGGCAAGGTTTCCGGCGCTATCTCCTTCTCTCCGCAGACCTAGTCGCGCAAAGCAAGCCGCTAAGCCGGCGACCGGCAAGAGAGCTACAACGAAGCATGCCGAACGGAGAAAATAGCAGCAGCTCATCTGTTCACACCTTGTTTCTGCCATGTGCTTGAACGCCGAGACGTTCGCGCTTCTGTGAGATGAAAGACGTCCTTCTGCATATGTGCTTGCTCACACCGGTGCACTTGTTAGTGTATCCATTCAGTCCTGGGCTGCGGGGCATTCAGAAGTGGCTCTGTGGAGACGTCTGCATAGAGGCAGCTGTCAGAACACGCACACTCGATTGTTCACCAAAACATATGCAGACGCGTCCTTAGCCTGTAGATTTGGATGCACAGAGTTCCCTGTGTTCGCAAGAGACAAGGGAATCGCGTCTGTACGCACAGAAGCAATAGCGGACCGTTTCCCTCGGAGTGAACGCGAAGAGCCGTCTATGTACTCGCAGACACGGGAACGTGCCTCAATGCGGTCACAGAGGCAGCAGCTTTTGCACAGATGCTCTGGTGATTCTGGCACTTTCCAGGCACACTCCGGAAAGTCGCGCACACTGCTGTTCACTCGCTAAACGACCTCTTGGGAAACACGTCTCCGGTCGATGGACCGCTCAGATTGCTTCTCGTGTAACTGTGAACTGTGTCAGCGCAGGGAATCCGTCTCTGTTGAGCAGATGTCAATCCTGCCTCGCTTTTGCTTTGTTGCCTCTACCAAGATGATTTCCCGTTTCTCTCTTCACTGGAGCACGCAGACACAGCCAACGCACATCAAGTGTCAAGAGACACGCTCTGCTGAGCTCAACGCTTGTGCAGATGCACATGTGCGACGAAGTCAACACACGTGCTTGTGGAGAGAAAGAAAGGGACTCCCAGGCGTGTGGAGCGACGGGGAGAAAGAGCGGGCGCTGAGGAACACAGTTTCAAACAGACTGTCTCCACACAAACAGGCACCTGTCTGCAGGTATCCTAGATCTTGATTCTTGACCTTGAGGAAACACGCGTCTGAGCAAAACTCCCAAACGCTTCCAGGAAAGACACACGCTCTCCCACAAGCACACAAGTGTTTGCCCTCAGCTATAGATCAGGGACAAGCTTGTGAAGAGATGCCCTGCTATTCTTTCGCCTTATGGCATCATGTGTTTCGTTCCTCTTGGAGATCCATTGTTAAACGTCTTTCCTAGGGCGACTGTGAAGCATTTGCCAGCGGAGGAGAAGTAGCACGGAGCAGCATTCAGTACTGCCTACGAGTGTCTTTGCTACCCTACTAGCGGAGCTCCAAGAACAGGCACACATCTTCAGGTACCTTCCAAATGTGGATTCCCCTGCAGCCCCGTAGGCGGGCGTGCAGTACGCCAACCATCAACGGACGTTTTTCCCCTCAAGCCTGTCAGGACGTTGCTCGTCCGTCTTTCCCTCAATAGATGGGAGTAGGCGCGCTTGCGGATGTGTGCGTGTGTGTGGCCACGCGTTTGCTTAGGCATCAGTGTGTGAAAAGGTAGGTGCTTTTCTCTAGCTGCGTGTGCGTGCACGTGGTGCTGGGTGCACATCCCTGGGTGCTCGTGGAAAGGTTTCTGCATGGTTTTCGCTGAGGAATCGTGTGTGTGCACATGGACAAAGAGAAGGCGCAGCAACCAGGTTCCAGCGCCGAAGAAGGCAAAAGGCAAGGTTTCCGGCGCTATCTCCTTCTCTCCGCAGACCTAGTCGCGCAAAGCAAGCCGCTAAGCCGGCGACCGGCAAGAGAGCTACAACGAAGCATGCCGAACGGAGAAAATAGCAGCAGCTCATCTGTTCACACCTTGTTTCTGCCATGTGCTTGAACGCCGAGACGTTCGCGCTTCTGTGAGATGAAAGACGTCCTTCTGCATATGTGGTTGCTCACACCGGTGCACTTGTTAGTGTATCCATTCAGTCCTGGGCTGCGGGGCATTCAGAAGTGGCTCTGTGGAGACGTCTGCATAGAGGCAGCTGTCAGAACACGCACACTCGATTGTTCACCAAAACATATGCAGACGCGTCCTTAGCCTGTAGATTTGGATGCACAGAGTTCCCTGTGTTCGCAAGAGACAAGGGAATCGCGTCTGTACGCACAGAAGCAATAGCGGACCGTTTCCCTCGGAGTGAACGCGAAGAGCCGTCTATGTACTCGCAGACACGGGAACGTGCCTCAATGCGGTCACAGAGGCAGCAGCTTTTGCACAGATGCTCTGGTGATTCTGGCACTTTCCAGGCACACTCCTGAAAGTCGCGCACACTGCTGTTCACTCGCTAAACGACCTCTTGGGAAACACGTCTCCGGTCGATGGACCGCTCAGATTGCTTCTCGTGTAACTGTGAACTGTGTCAGCGCAGGGAATCCGTCTCTGTTGAGCAGATGTCAATCCTGCCTCGCTTTTGCTTTGTTGCCTCTACCAAGATGATTTCCCGTTTCTCTCTTCACTGGAGCACGCAGACACAGCCAACGCACATCAAGTGTCAAGAGACACGCTCTGCTGAGCTCAACGCTTGTGCAGATGCACATGTGCGACGAAGTCAACACACGTGCTTGTGGAGAGAAAGAAAGGGACTCCCAGGCGTGTGGAGCGACGGGGAGAAAGAGCGGGCGCTGAGGAACACAGTTTCAAACAGACTGTCTCCACACAAACAGGCACCTGTCTGCAGGTATCCTAGATCTTGATTCTTGACCTTGAGGAAACACGCGTCTGAGCAAAACTCCCAAACGCTTCCAGGAAAGACACACGCTCTCCCACAAGCACACAAGTGTTTGCCCTCAGCTATAGATCAGGGACAAGCTTGTGAAGAGATGCCCTGCTATTCTTTCGCCTTATGGCATCATGTGTTTCGTTCCTCTTGGAGATCCATTGTTAAACGTCTTTCCTAGGGCGACTGTGAAGCATTTGCCAGCGGAGGAGAAGTAGCACGGAGCAGCATTCAGTACTGCCTACGAGTGTCTTTGCTACCCTACTAGCGGAGCTCCAAGAACAGGCACACATCTTCAGGTACCTTCCAAATGTGGATTCCCCTGCAGCCCCGTAGGCGGGCGTGCAGTACGCCAACCATCAACGGACGTTTTTCCCCTCAAGCCTGTCAGGACGTTGCTCGTCCGTCTTTCCCTCAATAGATGGGAGTAGGCGCGCTTGCGGATGTGTGCGTGTGTGTGGCCACGCGTTTGCTTAGGCATCAGTGTGTGAAAAGGTAGGTGCTTTTCTCTAGCTGCGTGTGCGTGCACGTGGTGCTGGGTGCACATCCCTGGGTGCTCGTGGAAAGGTTTCTGCATGGTTTTCGCTGAGGAATCGTGTGTGTGCACATGGACAAAGAGAAGGCGCAGCAACCAGGTTCCAGCGCCGAAGAAGGCAAAAGGCAAGGTTTCCGGCGCTATCTCCTTCTCTCCGCAGACCTAGTCGCGCAAAGCAAGCCGCTAAGCCGGCGACCGGCAAGAGAGCTACAACGAAGCATGCCGAACGGAGAAAATAGCAGCAGCTCATCTGTTCACACCTTGTTTCTGCCATGTGCTTGAACGCCAAGACGTTCGCGCTTCTGTGAGATGAAAGACGTCCTTCTGCATATGTGGTTGCTCACACCGGTGCACTTGTTAGTGTATCCATTCAGTCCTGGGCTGCGGGGCATTCAGAAGTGGCTCTGTGGAGACGTCTGCATAGAGGCAGCTGTCAGAACACGCACACTCGATTGTTCACCAAAACATATGCAGACGCGTCCTTAGCCTGTAGATTTGGATGCACAGAGTTCCCTGTGTTCGCAAGAGACAAGGGAATCGCGTCTGTACGCACAGAAGCAATAGCGGACCGTTTCCCTCGGAGTGAACGCGAAGAGCCGTCTATGTACTCGCAGACACGGGAACGTGCCTCAATGCGGTCACAGAGGCAGCAGCTTTTGCACAGATGCTCTGGTGATTCTGGCACTTTCCAGGCACACTCCTGAAAGTCGCGCACACTGCTGTTCACTCGCTAAACGACCTCTTGGGAAACACGTCTCCGGTCGATGGACCGCTCAGATTGCTTCTCGTGTAACTGTGAACTGTGTCAGCGCAGGGAATCCGTCTCTGTTGAGCAGATGTCAATCCTGCCTCGCTTTTGCTTTGTTGCCTCTACCAAGATGATTTCCCGTTTCTCTCTTCACTGGAGCACGCAGACACAGCCAACGCACATCAAGTGTCAAGAGACACGCTCTGCTGAGCTCAACGCTTGTGCAGATGCACATGTGCGACGAAGTCAACACACGTGCTTGTGGAGAGAAAGAAAGGGACTCCCAGGCGTGTGGAGCGACGGGGAGAAAGAGCGGGCGCTGAGGAACACAGTTTCAAACAGACTGTCTCCACACAAACAGGCACCTGTCTGCAGGTATCCTAGATCTTGATTCTTGACCTTGAGGAAACACGCGTCTGAGCAAAACTCCCAAACGCTTCCAGGAAAGACACACGCTCTCCCACAAGCACACAAGTGTTTGCCCTCAGCTATAGATCAGGGACAAGCTTGTGAAGAGATGCCCTGCTATTCTTTCGCCTTATGGCATCATGTGTTTCGTTCCTCTTGGAGATCCATTGTTAAACGTCTTTCCTAGGGCGACTGTGAAGCATTTGCCAGCGGAGGAGAAGTAGCACGGAGCAGCATTCAGTACTGCCTACGAGTGTCTTTGCTACCCTACTAGCGGAGCTCCAAGAACAGGCACACATCTTCAGGTACCTTCCAAATGTGGATTCCCCTGCAGCCCCGTAGGCGGGCGTGCAGTACGCCAACCATCAACGGACGTTTTTCCCCTCAAGCCTGTCAGGACGTTGCTCGTCCGTCTTTCCCTCAATAGATGGGAGTAGGCGCGCTTGCGGATGTGTGCGTGTGTGTGGCCACGCGTTTGCTTAGGCATCAGTGTGTGAAAAGGTAGGTGTTTTTCTCTAGCTGCGTGTGCGTGCACGTGGTGCTGGGTGCACATCCCTGGGTGCTCGTGGAAAGGTTTCTGCATGGTTTTCGCTGAGGAATCGTGTGTGTGCACATGGACAAAGAGAAGGCGCAGCAACCAGGTTCCAGCGCCGAAGAAGGCAAAAGGCAAGGTTTCCGGCGCTATCTCCTTCTCTCCGCAGACCTAGTCGCGCAAAGCAAGCCGCTAAGCCGGCGACCGGCAAGAGAGCTACAACGAAGCATGCCGAACGGAGAAAATAGCAGCAGCTCATCTGTTCACACCTTGTTTCTGCCATGTGCTTGAACGCCAAGACGTTCGCGCTTCTGTGAGATGAAAGACGTCCTTCTGCATATGTGGTTGCTCACACCGGTGCACTTGTTAGTGTATCCATTCAGTCCTGGGCTGCGGGGCATTCAGAAGTGGCTCTGTGGAGACGTCTGCATAGAGGCAGCTGTCAGAACACGCACACTCGATTGTTCACCAAAACATATGCAGACGCGTCCTTAGCCTGTAGATTTGGATGCACAGAGTTCCCTGTGTTCGCAAGAGACAAGGGAATCGCGTCTGTACGCACAGAAGCAATAGCGGACCGTTTCCCTCGGAGTGAACGCGAAGAGCCGTCTATGTACTCGCAGACACGGGAACGTGCCTCAATGCGGTCACAGAGGCAGCAGCTTTTGCACAGATGCTCTGGTGATTCTGGCACTTTCCAGGCACACTCCGGAAAGTCGCGCACACTGCTGTTCACTCGCTAAACGACCTCTTGGGAAACACGTCTCCGGTCGATGGACCGCTCAGATTGCTTCTCGTGTAACTGTGAACTGTGTCAGCGCAGGGAATCCGTCTCTGTTGAGCAGATGTCAATCCTGCCTCGCTTTTGCTTTGTTGCCTCTACCAAGATGATTTCCCGTTTCTCTCTTCACTGGAGCACGCAGACACAGCCAACGCACATCAAGTGTCAAGAGACACGCTCTGCTGAGCTCAACGCTTGTGCAGATGCACATGTGCGACGAAGTCAACACACGTGCTTGTGGAGAGAAAGAGAGGGACTCCCAGGCGTGTGGAGCGACGGGGAGAAAGAGCGGGCGCTGAGGAACACAGTTTCAAACAGACTGTCTCCACACAAACAGGCACCTGTCTGCAGGTATCCTAGATCTTGATTCTTGAACTTGAGGAAACACGCGTCTGAGCAAAACTCTCAAACGCTTCCAGGAAAGACACAGGCTCTCCCACAAGCACAAAAGTGTTTGCCCTCAGCTATAGATCAGGGACAAGCTTGTGAAGAGATGCCCTGCTATTCTTTCGCCTTATGGCATCATGTGTTTCGTTCCTCTTGGAGATCGATTGTTAAACGTCTTTCCTAGGGCGACTGTGAAGCATTTGCCAGCGGAGGAGAAGTAGCACGGAGCAGCATTCAGTACTGCCTACGAGTGTCTTTGCTACCCTACTAGCGGAGCTCCAAGAACAGGCACACATCTTCAGGTACCTTCCAAATGTGGATTCCCCTGCAGCCCCGTAGGCGGGCGTGCAGTACGCCAACCATCAACGGACGTTTTTCCCCTCAAGCCTGTCAGGACGTTGCTCGTCCGTCTTTCCCTCAATAGATGGGAGTAGGCGCGCTTGCGGATGTGTGCGTGTGTGTGGCCACGCGTTTGCTTAGGCATCAGTGTGTGAAAAGGTAGGTGTTTTTCTCTAGCTGCGTGTGCGTGCACGTGGTGCTGGGTGCACATCCCTGGGTGCTCGTGGAAAGGTTTCTGCATGGTTTTCGCTGAGGAATCGTGTGTGTGCACATGGACAAAGAGAAGGCGCAGCAACCAGGTTCCAGCGCCGAAGAAGGCAAAAGGCAAGGTTTCCGGCGCTATCTCCTTCTCTCCGCAGACCTAGTCGCGCAAAGCAAGCCGCTAAGCCGGCGACCGGCAAGAGAGCTACAACGAAGCATGCCGAACGGAGAAAATAGCAGCAGCTCATCTGTTCACACCTTGTTTCTGCCATGTGCTTGAACGCCGAGACGTTCGCGCTTCTGTGAGATGAAAGACGTCCTTCTGCATATGTGGTTGCTCACACCGGTGCACTTGTTAGTGTATCCATTCAGTCCTGGGCTGCGGGGCATTCAGAAGTGGCTCTGTGGAGACGTCTGCATAGAGGCAGCTGTCAGAACACGCACACTCGATTGTTCACCAAAACATATGCAGACGCGTCCTTAGCCTGTAGATTTGGATGCACAGAGTTCCCTGTGTTCGCAAGAGACAAGGGAATCGCGTCTGTACGCACAGAAGCAATAGCGGACCGTTTCCCTCGGAGTGAACGCGAAGAGCCGTCTATGTACTCGCAGACACGGGAACGTGCCTCAATGCGGTCACAGAGGCAGCAGCTTTTGCACAGATGCTCTGGTGATTCTGGCACTTTCCAGGCACACTCCTGAAAGTCGCGCACACTGCTGTTCACTCGCTAAACGACCTCTTGGGAAACACGTCTCCGGTCGATGGACCACTCAGATTGCTTCTCGTGTAACTGTGAACTGTGTCAGCGCAGGGAATCCGTCTCTGTTGAGCAGATGTCAATCCTGCCTCGCTTTTGCTTTGTTGCCTCTACCAAGATGATTTCCCGTTTCTCTCTTCACTGGAGCACGCAGACACAGCCAACGCACATCAAGTGTCAAGAGACACGCTCTGCTGAGCTCAACGCTTGTGCAGATGCACATGTGCGACGAAGTCAACACACGTGCTTGTGGAGAGAAAGAAAGGGACTCCCAGGCGTGTGGAGCGACGGGGAGAAAGAGCGGGCGCTGAGGAACACAGTTTCAAACAGACTGTCTCCACACAAACAGGCACCTGTCTGCAGGTATCCTAGATCTTGATTCTTGACCTTGAGGAAACACGCGTCTGAGCAAAACTCTCAAACGCTTCCAGGAAAGACACACGCTCTCCCACAAGCACACAAGTGTTTGCCCTCAGCTATAGATCAGGGACAAGCTTGTGAAGAGATGCCCTGCTATTCTTTCGCCTTATGGCATCATGTGTTTCGTTCCTCTTGGAGATCGATTGTTAAACGTCTTTCCTAGGGCGACTGTGAAGCATTTGCCAGCGGAGGAGAAGTAGCACGGAGCAGCATTCAGTACTGCCTACGAGTGTCTTTGCTACCCTACTAGCGGAGCTCCAAGAACAGGCACACATCTTCAGGTACCTTCCAAATGTGGATTCCCCTGCAGCCCCGTAGGCGGGCGTGCAGTACGCCAACCATCAACGGACGTTTTTCTCCTCAAGCCTGTCAGGACGTTGCTCGTCCGTCTTTCCCTCAATAGATGGGAGTAGGCGCGCTTGCGGATGTGTGCGTGTGTGTGGCCACGCGTTTGCTTAGGCATCAGTGTGTGAAAAGGTAGGTGCTTTTCTCTAGCTGCGTGTGCGTGCACGTGGTGCTGGGTGCACATCCCTGGGTGCTCGTGGAAAGGTTTCTGCATGGTTTTCGCTGAGGAATCGTGTGTGTGCACATGGACAAAGAGAAGGCGCAGCAACCAGGTTCCAGCGCCGAAGAAGGCAAAAGGCAAGGTTTCCGGCGCTATCTCCTTCTCTCCGCAGACCTAGTCGCGCAAAGCAAGCCGCTAAGCCGGCGACCGGCAAGAGAGCTACAACGAAGCATGCCGAACGGAGAAAATAGCAGCAGCTCATCTGTTCACACCTTGTTTCTGCCATGTGCTTGAACGCCAAGACGTTCGCGCTTCTGTGAGATGAAAGACGTCCTTCTGCATATGTGGTTGCTCACACCGGTGCACTTGTTAGTGTATCCATTCAGTCCTGGGCTGCGGGGCATTCAGAAGTGGCTCTGTGGAGACGTCTGCATAGAGGCAGCTGTCAGAACACGCACACTCGATTGTTCACCAAAACATATGCAGACGCGTCCTTAGCCTGTAGATTTGGATGCACAGAGTTCCCTGTGTTCGCAAGAGACAAGGGAATCGCGTCTGTACGCACAGAAGCAATAGCGGACCGTTTCCCTCGGAGTGAACGCGAAGAGCCGTCTATGTACTCGCAGACACGGGAACGTGCCTCAATGCGGTCACAGAGGCAGCAGCTTTTGCACAGATGCTCTGGTGATTCTGGCACTTTCCAGGCACACTCCTGAAAGTCGCGCACACTGCTGTTCACTCGCTAAACGACCTCTTGGGAAACACGTCTCCGGTCGATGGACCACTCAGATTGCTTCTCGTGTAACTGTGAACTGTGTCAGCGCAGGGAATCCGTCTCTGTTGAGCAGATGTCAATCCTGCCTCGCTTTTGCTTTGTTGCCTCTACCAAGATGATTTCCCGTTTCTCTCTTCACTGGAGCACGCAGACACAGCCAACGCACATCAAGTGTCAAGAGACACGCTCTGCTGAGCTCAACGCTTGTGCAGATGCACATGTGCGACGAAGTCAACACACGTGCTTGTGGAGAGAAAGAAAGGGACTCCCAGGCGTGTGGAGCGACGGGGAGAAAGAGCGGGCGCTGAGGAACACAGTTTCAAACAGACTGTCTCCACACAAACAGGCACCTGTCTGCAGGTATCCTAGATCTTGATTCTTGAACTTGAGGAAACACGCGTCTGAGCAAAACTCCCAAACGCTTCCAGGAAAGACACAGGCTCTCCCACAAGCACACAAGTGTTTGCCCTCAGCTATAGATCAGGGACAAGCTTGTGAAGAGATGCCCTGCTATTCTTTCGCCTTATGGCATCATGTGTTTCGTTTCTCTTGGAGATCGATTGTTAAACGTCTTTCCTCGGGCGACTGTGAAGCATTTGCCAGCGGAGGAGAAGTAGCACGGAGCAGCATTCAGTACTGCCTACGAGTGTCTTTGCTACCCTACTAGCGGAGCTCCAAGAACAGGCACACATCTTCAGGTACCTTCCAAATGTGGATTCCCCTGCAGCCCCGTAGGCGGGCGTGCAGTACGCCAACCATCAACGGACGTTTTTCCCCTCAAGCCTGTCAGGACGTTGCTCGTCCGTCTTTCCCTCAATAGATGGGAGTAGGCGCGCTTGCGGATGTGTGCGTGTGTGTGGCCACGCGTTTGCTTAGGCATCAGTGTGTGAAAAGGTAGGTGCTTTTCTCTAGCTGCGTGTGCGTGCACGTGGTGCTGGGTGCACATCCCTGGGTGCTCGAGGTAAGGTTTCTGCATGGTTTTCGCTGAGGAATCGTGTGTGTGCACATGGACAAAGAGAAGGCGCAGCAACCAGGTTCCAGCGCCGAAGAAGGCAAAAGGCAAGGTTTCCGGCGCTATCTCCTTCACTCCCCAGTCCTAGTCGCGCAAAGCAAGCCGCTAAGCCGGCGACCGGCAAGAGAGCTACAACGAAGCATGCCGAACGGAGAAAATAGCAGCAGCGCATCTGTTCACACCTTGTTTCTGCCATGTGCTTGAACGCCAAGACGTTCGCGCTTCTGTGAGATGAAAGACGTCCTTCTGCATATGTGGTTGCTCACACCGGTGCACTTGTTAGTGTATCCATTCAGTCCTGGGCTGCGGGGCATTCAGAAGTGGCTCTGTGGAGACGTCTGCATAGAGGCAGCTGTCAGAACACGCACACTCGATTGTTCACCAAAACATATGCAGACGCGTCCTTAGCCTGTAGATTTGGATGCACAGAGTTCCCTGTGTTCGCAAGAGACAAGGGAATCGCGTCTGTACGCACAGAAGCAATAGCGGACCGTTTCCCTCGGAGCGAACGCGAAAGAGCCGTCTATATACTCGCAGACACGGGAACGTGCCTCAATGCGGTCACAGAGGCAGCAGCTTTTGCACAGATGCTCTGGTGATTCTGGCACTTTCCACGCACACTCCTGAAAGTCGCGCACACTGCTGTTCACTCGCTAAACGACCTCTTGGGAAACACGTCTCCGGTCGATGGACCGCTCAGATTGCTTCTCGTGTAACTGTGAACTGTGTCAGCGCAGGGAATCCGTCTCTGTTGAGCAGATGTCAATCCTGCCTCGCTTTTGCTTTGTTGCCTCTACCAAGATGATTTCCCGTTTCTCTCTTCACTGGAGCACGCAGACACAGCCAACGCACATCAAGTGTCAAGAGACACACTCTGCTGAGCTCAACGCTTGTGCAGATGCACATGTGCGACGAAGTCAACACACGTGCTTGTGGAGAGAAAGAAAGGGACTCCCAGGCGTGTGGAGCGACGGGGAGAAAGAGCGGGCGCTGAGGAACACAGTTTCAAACAGACTGTCTCCACACAAACAGGCACCTGTCTGCAGGTATCCTAGATCTTGATTCTTGAACTTGAGGAAACACGCGTCTGAGCAAAACTCCCAAACGCTTCCAGGAAAGACACAGGCTCTCCCACAAGCACACAAGTGTTTGCCCTCAGCTATAGATCAGGGACAAGCTTGTGAAGAGATGCCCTGCTATTCTTTCGCCTTATGGCATCATGTGTTTCGTTTCTCTTGGAGATCGATTGTTAAACGTCTTTCCTCGGGCGACTGTGAAGCATTTGCCAGCGGAGGAGAAGTAGCACGGAGCAGCATTCAGTACTGCCTACGAGTGTCTTTGCTACCCTACTAGCGGAGCTCCAAGAACAGGCACACATCTTCAGGTACCTTCCAAATGTGGATTCCCCTGCAGCCCCGTAGGCGGGCGTGCAGTACGCCAACCATCAACGGACGTTTTTCCCCTCAAGCCTGTCAGGACGTTGCTCGTCCGTCTTTCCCTCAATAGATGGGAGTAGGCGCGCTTGCGGATGTGTGCGTGTGTGTGGCCACGCGTTTGCTTAGGCATCAGTGTGTGAAAAGGTAGGTGCTTTTCTCTAGCTGCGTGTGCGTGCACGTGGGGCTGGGTGCACATCCCTGGGTGCTCGAGGTAAGGTTTCTGCATGGTTTTCGCTGAGGAATCGTGTGTGTGCACATGGACAAAGAGAAGGCGCAGCAACCAGGTTCCAGCGCCGAAGAAGGCAAAAGGCAAGGTTTCCGGCGCTATCTCCTTCACTCCCCAGTCCTAGTCGCGCAAAGCAAGCCGCTAAGCCGGCGACCGGCAAGAGAGCTACAACGAAGCATGCCGAACGGAGAAAATAGCAGCAGCGCATCTGTTCACACCTTGTTTCTGCCATGTGCTTGAACGCCAAGACGTTCGCGCTTCTGTGAGATGAAAGACGTCCTTCTGCATATGTGGTTGCTCACACCGGTGCACTTGTTAGTGTATCCATTCAGTCCTGGGCTGCGGGGCATTCAGAAGTGGCTCTGTGGAGACGTCTGCATAGAGGCAGCTGTCAGAACACGCACACTCGATTGTTCACCAAAACATATGCAGACGCGTCCTTAGCCTGTAGATTTGGATGCACAGAGTTCCCTGTGTTCGCAAGAGACAAGGGAATCGCGTCTGTACGCACAGAAGCAATAGCGGACCGTTTCCCTCGGAGTGAACGCGAAAGAGCCGTCTATATACTCGCAGACACGGGAACGTGCCTCAATGCGGTCACAGAGGCAGCAGCTTTTGCACAGATGCTCTGGTGATTCTGGCACTTTCCACGCACACTCCTGAAAGTCGCGCACACTGCTGTTCACTCGCTAAACGACCTCTTGGGAAACACGTCTCCGGTCGATGGACCGCTCAGATTGCTTCTCGTGTAACTGTGAACTGTGTCAGCGCAGGGAATCCGTCTCTGTTGAGCAGATGTCAATCCTGCCTCGCTTTTGCTTTGTTGCCTCTACCAAGATGATTTCCCGTTTCTCTCTTCACTGGAGCACGCAGACACAGCCAACGCACATCAAGTGTCAAGAGACACACTCTGCTGAGCTCAACGCTTGTGCAGATGCACATGTGCGACGAAGTCAACACACGTGCTTGTGGAGAGAAAGAAAGGGACTCCCAGGCGTGTGGAGCGACGGGGAGAAAGAGCGGGCGCTGAGGAACACAGTTTCAAACAGACTGTCTCCACACAAACAGGCACCTGTCTGCAGGTATCCTAGATCTTGATTCTTGAACTTGAGGAAACACGCGTCTGAGCAAAACTCCCAAACGCTTCCAGGAAAGACACAGGCTCTCCCACAAGCACACAAGTGTTTGCCCTCAGCTATACATCAGGGACAAGCTTGTGAAGAGATGCCCTGCTATTCTTTCGCCTTATGGCATCATGTGTTTCGTTTCTCTTGGAGATCGATTGTTAAACGTCTTTCCTCGGGCGACTGTGAAGCATTTGCCAGCGGAGGAGAAGTAGCACGGAGCAGCATTCAGTACTGCCTACGAGTGTCTTTGCTACCCTACTAGCGGAGCTCCAAGAACAGGCACACATCTTCAGGTACCTTCCAAATGTGGATTCCCCTGCAGCCCCGTAGGCGGGCGTGCAGTACGCCAACCATCAACGGACGTTTTTCCCCTCAAGCCTGTCAGGACGTTGCTCGTCCGTCTTTCCCTCAATAGATGGGAGTAGGCGCGCTTGCGGATGTGTGCGTGTGTGTGGCCACGCGTTTGCTTAGGCATCAGTGTGTGAAAAGGTAGGTGCTTTTCTCTAGCTGCGTGTGCGTGCACGTGGTGCTGGGTGCACATCCCTGGGTGCTCGAGGTAAGGTTTCTGCATGGTTTTCGCTGAGGAATCGTGTGTGTGCACATGGACAAAGAGAAGGCGCAGCAACCAGGTTCCAGCGCCGAAGAAGGCAAAAGGCAAGGTTTCCGGCGCTATCTCCTTCACTCCCCAGTCCTAGTCGCACAAAGCAAGCCGCTAAGCCGGCGACCGGCAAGAGAGCTACAACGAAGCATGCCGAACGGAGAAAATAGCAGCAGCGCATCTGTTCACACCTTGTTTCTGCCATGTGCTTGAACGCCAAGACGTTCGCGCTTCTGTGAGATGAAAGACGTCCTTCTGCATATGTGGTTGCTCACACCGGTGCACTTGTTAGTGTATCCATTCAGTCCTGGGCTGCGGGGCATTCAGAAGTGGCTCTGTGGAGACGTCTGCATAGAGGCAGCTGTCAGAACACGCACACTCGATTGTTCACCAAAACATATGCAGACGCGTCCTTAGCCTGTAGATTTGGATGCACAGAGTTCCCTGTGTTCGCAAGAGACAAGGGAATCGCGTCTGTACGCACAGAAGCAATAGCGGACCGTTTCCCTCGGAGCGAACGCGAAAGAGCCGTCTATATACTCGCAGACACGGGAACGTGCCTCAATGCGGTCACAGAGGCAGCAGCTTTTGCACAGATGCTCTGGTGATTCTGGCACTTTCCAGGCACACTCCTGAAAGTCGCGCACACTGCTGTTCACTCGCTAAACGACCTCTTGGGAAACACGTCTCCGGTCGATGGACCGCTCAGATTGCTTCTCGTGTAACTGTGAACTGTGTCAGCGCAGGGAATCCGTCTCTGTTGAGCAGATGTCAATCCTGCCTCGCTTTTGCTTTGTTGCCTCTACCAAGATGATTTCCCGTTTCTCTCTTCACTGGAGCACGCAGACACAGCCAACGCACATCAAGTGTCAAGAGACACACTCTGCTGAGCTCAACGCTTGTGCAGATGCACATGTGCGACGAAGTCAACACACGTGCTTGTGGAGAGAAAGAAAGGGACTCCCAGGCGTGTGGAGCGACGGGGAGAAAGAGCGGGCGCTGAGGAACACAGTTTCAAACAGACTGTCTCCACACAAACAGGCACCTGTCTGCAGGTATCCTAGATCTTGATTCTTGAACTTGAGGAAACACGCGTCTGAGCAAAACTCCCAAACGCTTCCAGGAAAGACACAGGCTCTCCCACAAGCACACAAGTGTTTGCCCTCAGCTATAGATCAGGGACAAGCTTGTGAAGAGATGCCCTGCTATTCTTTCGCCTTATGGCATCATGTGTTTCGTTTCTCTTGGAGATCGATTGTTAAACGTCTTTCCTCGGGCGACTGTGAAGCATTTGCCAGCGGAGGAGAAGTAGCACGGAGCAGCATTCAGTACTGCCTACGAGTGTCTTTGCTACCCTACTAGCGGAGCTCCAAGAACAGGCACACATCTTCAGGTACCTTCCAAATGTGGATTCCCCTGCAGCCCCGTAGGCGGGCGTGCAGTACGCCAACCATCAACGGACGTTTTTCCCCTCAAGCCTGTCAGGACGTTGCTCGTCCGTCTTTCCCTCAATAGATGGGAGTAGGCGCGCTTGCGGATGTGTGCGTGTGTGTGGCCACGCGTTTGCTTAGGCATCAGTGTGTGAAAAGGTAGGTGCTTTTCTCTAGCTGCGTGTGCGTGCACGTGGTGCTGGGTGCACATCCCTGGGTGCTCGAGGTAAGGTTTCTGCATGGTTTTCGCTGAGGAATCGTGTGTGTGCACATGGACAAAGAGAAGGCGCAGCAACCAGGTTCCAGCGCCGAAGAAGGCAAAAGGCAAGGTTTCCGGTGCTATCTCCTTCACTCCCCAGTCCTAGTCGCGCAAAGCAAGCCGCTAAGCCGGCGACCGGCAAGAGAGCTACAACGAAGCATGCCGAACGGAGAAAATAGCAGCAGCGCATCTGTTCACACCTTGTTTCTGCCATGTGCTTGAACGCCAAGACGTTCGCGCTTCTGTGAGATGAAAGACGTCCTTCTGCATATGTGGTTGCTCACACCGGTGCACTTGTTAGTGTATCCATTCAGTCCTGGGCTGCGGGGCATTCAGAAGTGGCTCTGTGGAGACGTCTGCATAGAGGCAGCTGTCAGAACACGCACACTCGATTGTTCACCAAAACATATGCAGACGCGTCCTTAGCCTGTAGATTTGGATGCACAGAGTTCCCTGTGTTCGCAAGAGACAAGGGAATCGCGTCTGTACGCACAGAAGCAATAGCGGACCGTTTCCCTCGGAGCGAACGCGAAAGAGCCGTCTATATACTCGCAGACACGGGAACGTGCCTCAATGCGGTCACAGAGGCAGCAGCTTTTGCACAGATGCTCTGGTGATTCTGGCACTTTCCAGGCACACTCCTGAAAGTCGCGCACACTGCTGTTCACTCGCTAAACGACCTCTTGGGAAACACGTCTCCGGTCGATGGACCGCTCAGATTGCTTCTCGTGTAACTGTGAACTGTGTCAGCGCAGGGAATCCGTCTCTGTTGAGCAGATGTCAATCCTGCCTCGCTTTTGCTTTGTTGCCTCTACCAAGATGATTTCCCGTTTCTCTCTTCACTGGAGCACGCAGACACAGCCAACGCACATCAAGTGTCAAGAGACACACTCTGCTGAGCTCAACGCTTGTGCAGATGCACATGTGCGACGAAGTCAACACACGTGCTTGTGGAGAGAAAGAAAGGGACTCCCAGGCGTGTGGAGCGACGGGGAGAAAGAGCGGGCGCTGAGGAACACAGTTTCAAACAGACTGTCTCCACACAAACAGGCACCTGTCTGCAGGTATCCTAGATCTTGATTCTTGAACTTGAGGAAACACGCGTCTGAGCAAAACTCCCAAACGCTTCCAGGAAAGACACAGGCTCTCCCACAAGCACACAAGTGTTTGCCCTCAGCTATAGATCAGGGACAAGCTTGTGAAGAGATGCCCTGCTATTCTTTCGCCTTATGGCATCATGTGTTTCGTTTCTCTTGGAGATCGATTGTTAAACGTCTTTCCTCGGGCGACTGTGAAGCATTTGCCAGCGGAGGAGAAGTAGCACGGAGCAGCATTCAGTACTGCCTACGAGTGTCTTTGCTACCCTACTAGCGGAGCTCCAAGAACAGGCACACATCTTCAGGTACCTTCCAAATGTGGATTCCCCTGCAGCCCCGTAGGCGGGCGTGCAGTACGCCAACCATCAACGGACGTTTTTCCCCTCAAGCCTGTCAGGACGTTGCTCGTCCGTCTTTCCCTCAATAGATGGGAGTAGGCGCGCTTGCGGATGTGTGCGTGTGTGTGGCCACGCGTTTGCTTAGGCATCAGTGTGTGAAAAGGTAGGTGCTTTTCTCTAGCTGCGTGTGCGTGCACGTGGTGCTGGGTGCACATCCCTGGGTGCTCGAGGTAAGGTTTCTGCATGGTTTTCGCTGAGGAATCGTGTGTGTGCACATGGACAAAGAGAAGGCGCAGCAACCAGGTTCCAGCGCCGAAGAAGGCAAAAGGCAAGGTTTCCGGCGCTATCTCCTTCACTCCCCAGTCCTAGTCGCGCAAAGCAAGCCGCTAAGCCGGCGACCGGCAAGAGAGCTACAACGAAGCATGCCGAACGGAGAAAATAGCAGCAGCTCATCTGTTCACACCTTGTTTCTGCCATGTGCTTGAACGCCAAGACGTTCGCGCTTCTGTGAGATGAAAGACGTCCTTCTGCATATGTGCTTGCTCACACCGGTGCACTTGTTAGTGTATCCATTCAGTCCTGGGCTGCGGGGCATTCAGAAGTGGCTCTGTGGAGACGTCTGCATAGAGGCAGCTGTCAGAACACGCACACTCGATTGTTCACCAAAACATATGCAGACGCGTCCTTAGCCTGTAGATTTGGATGCACAGAGTTCCCTGTGTTCGCAAGAGACAAGGGAATCGCGTCTGTACGCACAGAAGCAATAGCGGACCGTTTCCCTCGGAGCGAACGCGAAAGAGCCGTCTATATACTCGCAGACACGGGAACGTGCCTCAATGCGGTCACAGAGGCAGCAGCTTTTGCACAGATGCTCTGGTGATTCTGGCACTTTCCACGCACACTCCTGAAAGTCGCGCACACTGCTGTTCACTCGCTAAACGACCTCTTGGGAAACACGTCTCCGGTCGATGGACCGCTCAGATTGCTTCTCGTGTAACTGTGAACTGTGTCAGCGCAGGGAATCCGTCTCTGTTGAGCAGATGTCAATCCTGCCTCGCTTTTGCTTTGTTGCCTCTACCAAGATGATTTCCCGTTTCTCTCTTCACTGGAGCACGCAGACACAGCCAACGCACATCAAGTGTCAAGAGACACTCTGCTGAGCTCAACGCTTGTGCAGATGCACATGTGCGACGAAGTCAACACACGTGCTTGTGGAGAGAAAGAAAGGGACTCCCAGGCGTGTGGAGCGACGGGGAGAAAGAGCGGGCGCTGAGGAACACAGTTTCAAACAGACTGTCTCCACACAAACAGGCACCTGTCTGCAGGTATCCTAGATCTTGATTCTTGAACTTGAGGAAACACGCGTCTGAGCAAAACTCCCAAACGCTTCCAGGAAAGACACAGGCTCTCCCACAAGCACACAAGTGTTTGCCCTCAGCTATAGATCAGGGACAAGGTTGTGAAGAGATGCCCTGCTATTCTTTCGCCTTATGGCATCATGTGTTTCGTTTCTCTTGGAGATCGATTGTTAAACGTCTTTCCTCGGGCGACTGTGAAGCATTTGCCAGCGGAGGAGAAGTAGCACGGAGCAGCATTCAGTACTGCCTACGAGTGTCTTTGCTACCCTACTAGCGGAGCTCCAAGAACAGGCACACATCTTCAGGTACCTTCCAAATGTGGATTCCCCTGCAGCCCCGTAGGCGGGCGTGCAGTACGCCAACCATCAACGGACGTTTTTCCCCTCAAGCCTGTCAGGACGTTGCTCGTCCGTCTTTCCCTCAATAGATGGGAGTAGGCGCGCTTGCGGATGTGTGCGTGTGTGTGGCCACGCTTTTGCTTAGTCATCAGTGTGTGAAAAGGTAGGTGCTTTTCTCTAGCTGCGTGTGCGTGCACGTGGTGCTGGGTGCACATCCCTGGGTGCTCGAGGTAAGGTTTCTGCATGGTTTTCGCTGAGGAATCGTGTGTGTGCACGTGGACAAAGAGAAGGCGCAGCAACCAGGTTCCAGCGCCGAAGAAGGCAAAAGGCAAGGTTTCCGGCGCTATCTCCTTCACTCCCCAGTCCTAGTCGCGCAAAGCAAGCCGCTAAGCCGGCGACCGGCAAGAGAGCTACAACGAAGCATGCCGAACGGAGAAAATAGCAGCAGCTCATCTGTTCACGCCTTGTTTCTGCCATGTGCTTGAACGCCAAGACGTTCGCGCTTCTGTGAGATGAAAGACGTCCTTCTGCATATGTGGTTGCTCACACCGGTGCACTTGTTAGTGTATCCATTCAGTCCTGGGCTGCGGGGCATTCAGAAGTGGCTCTGTGGAGACGTCTGCATAGAGGCAGCTGTCAGAACACGCACACTCGATTGTTCACCAAAACATATGCAGACGCGTCCTTAGCCTGTAGATTTGGATGCACAGAGTTCCCTGTGTTCGCAAGAGACAAGGGAATCGCGTCTGTACGCACAGAAGCAATAGCGGACCGTTTCCCTCGGAGCGAACGCGAAAGAGCCGTCTATATACTCGCAGACACGGGAACGTGCCTCAATGCGGTCACAGAGGCAGCAGCTTTTGCACAGATGCTCTGGTGATTCTGGCACTTTCCAGGCACACTCCTGAAAGTCGCGCACACTGCTGTTCACTCGCTAAACGACCTCTTGGGAAACACGTCTCCGGTCGATGGACCGCTCAGATTGCTTCTCGTGTAACTGTGAACTGTGTCAGCGCAGGGAATCCGTCTCTGTTGAGCAGATGTCAATCCTGCCTCGCTTTTGCTTTGTTGCCTCTACCAAGATGATTTCCCGTTTCTCTCTTCACTGGAGCACGCAGACACAGCCAACGCACATCAAGTGTCAAGAGACACACTCTGCTGAGCTCAACGCTTGTGCAGATGCACATGTGCGACGAAGTCAACACACGTGCTTGTGGAGAGAAAGAAAGGGACTCCCAGGCGTGTGGAGCGACGGGGAGAAAGAGCGGGCGCTGAGGAACACAGTTTCAAACAGACTGTCTCCACACAAACAGGCACCTGTCTGCAGGTATCCTAGATCTTGATTCTTGAACTTGAGGAAACACGCGTCTGAGCAAAACTCCCAAACGCTTCCAGGAAAGACACAGGCTCTCCCACAAGCACACAAGTGTTTGCCCTCAGCTATAGATCAGGGACAAGCTTGTGAAGAGATGCCCTGCTATTCTTTCGCCTTATGGCATCATGTGTTTCGTTTCTCTTGGAGATCGATTGTTAAACGTCTTTCCTCGGGCGACTGTGAAGCATTTGCCAGCGGAGGAGAAGTAGCACGGAGCAGCATTCAGTACTGCCTACGAGTGTCTTTGCTACCCTACTAGCGGAGCTCCAAGAACAGGCACACATCTTCAGGTACCTTCCAAATGTGGATTCCCCTGCAGCCCCGTAGGCGGGCGTGCAGTACGCCAACCATCAACGGACGTTTTTCCCCTCAAGCCTGTCAGGACGTTGCTCGTCCGTCTTTCCCTCAATAGATGGGAGTAGGCGCGCTTGCGGATGTGTGCGTGTGTGTGGCCACGCGTTTGCTTAGGCATCAGTGTGTGAAAAGGTAGGTGCTTTTCTCTAGCTGCGTGTGCGTGCACGTGGTGCTGGGTGCACATCCCTGGGTGCTCGAGGTAAGGTTTCTGCATGGTTTTCGCTGAGGAATCGTGTGTGTGCACATGGACAAAGAGAAGGCGCAGCAACCAGGTTCCAGCGCCGAAGAAGGCAAAAGGCAAGGTTTCCGGCGCTATCTCCTTCTCTCCGCAGACCTAGTCGCGCAAAGCAAGCCGCTAAGCCGGCGACCGGCAAGAGAGCTACAACGAAGCATGCCGAACGGAGAAAATAGCAGCAGCGCATCTGTTCACACCTTGTTTCTGCCATGTGCTTGAACGCCAAGACGTTCGCGCTTCTGTGAGATGAAAGACGTCCTTCTGCATATGTGGTTGCTCACACCGGTGCACTTGTTAGTGTATCCATTCAGTCCTGGGCTGCGGGGCATTCAGAAGTGGCTCTGTGGAGACGTCTGCATAGAGGCAGCTGTCAGAACACGCACACTCGATTGTTCACCAAAACATATGCAGACGCGTCCTTAGCCTGTAGATTTGGATGCACAGAGTTCCCTGTGTTCGCAAGAGACAAGGGAATCGCGTCTGTACGCACAGAAGCAATAGCGGACCGTTTCCCTCGGAGCGAACGCGAAAGAGCCGTCTATATACTCGCAGACACGGGAACGTGCCTCAATGCGGTCACAGAGGCAGCAGCTTTTGCACAGATGCTCTGGTGATTCTGGCACTTTCCACGCACACTCCTGAAAGTCGCGCACACTGCTGTTCACTCGCTAAACGACCTCTTGGGAAACACGTCTCCGGTCGATGGACCGCTCAGATTGCTTCTCGTGTAACTGTGAACTGTGTCAGCGCAGGGAATCCGTCTCTGTTGAGCAGATGTCAATCCTGCCTCGCTTTTGCTTTGTTGCCTCTACCAAGATGATTTCCCGTTTCTCTCTTCACTGGAGCACGCAGACACAGCCAACGCACATCAAGTGTCAAGAGACACACTCTGCTGAGCTCAACGCTTGTGCAGATGCACATGTGCGACGAAGTCAACACACGTGCTTGTGGAGAGAAAGAAAGGGACTCCCAGGCGTGTGGAGCGACGGGGAGAAAGAGCGGGCGCTGAGGAACACAGTTTCAAACAGACTGTCTCCACACAAACAGGCACCTGTCTGCAGGTATCCTAGATCTTGATTCTTGAACTTGAGGAAACACGCGTCTGAGCAAAACTCCCAAACGCTTCCAGGAAAGACACAGGCTCTCCCACAAGCACACAAGTGTTTGCCCTCAGCTATAGATCAGGGACAAGCTTGTGAAGAGATGCCCTGCTATTCTTTCGCCTTATGGCATCATGTGTTTCGTTTCTCTTGGAGATCGATTGTTAAACGTCTTTCCTCGGGCGACTGTGAAGCATTTGCCAGCGGAGGAGAAGTAGCACGGAGCAGCATTCAGTACTGCCTACGAGTGTCTTTGCTACCCTACTAGCGGAGCTCCAAGAACAGGCACACATCTTCAGGTACCTTCCAAATGTGGATTCCCCTGCAGCCCCGTAGGCGGGCGTGCAGTACGCCAACCATCAACGGACGTTTTTCCCCTCAAGCCTGTCAGGACGTTGCTCGTCCGTCTTTCCCTCAATAGATGGGAGTAGGCGCGCTTGCGGATGTGTGCGTGTGTGTGGCCACGCGTTTGCTTAGGCATCAGTGTGTGAAAAGGTAGGTGCTTTTCTCTAGCTGCGTGTGCGTGCACGTGGTGCTGGGTGCACATCCCTGGGTGCTCGAGGTAAGGTTTCTGCATGGTTTTCGCTGAGGAATCGTGTGTGTGCACATGGACAAAGAGAAGGCGCAGCAACCAGGTTCCAGCGCCGAAGAAGGCAAAAGGCAAGGTTTCCGGCGCTATCTCCTTCACTCCCCAGTCCTAGTCGCGCAAAGCAAGCCGCTAAGCCGGCGACCGGCAAGAGAGCTACAACGAAGCATGCCGAACGGAGAAAATAGCAGCAGCTCATCTGTTCACACCTTGTTTCTGCCATGTGCTTGAACGCCAAGACGTTCGCGCTTCTGTGAGATGAAAGACGTCCTTCTGCATATGTGGTTGCTCACACCGGTGCACTTGTTAGTGTATCCATTCAGTCCTGGGCTGCGGGGCATTCAGAAGTGGCTCTGTGGAGACGTCTGCATAGAGGCAGCTGTCAGAACACGCACACTCGATTGTTCACCAAAACATATGCAGACGCGTCCTTAGCCTGTAGATTTGGATGCACAGAGTTCCCTGTGTTCGCAAGAGACAAGGGAATCGCGTCTGTACGCACAGAAGCAATAGCGGACCGTTTCCCTCGGAGCGAACGCGAAAGAGCCGTCTATATACTCGCAGACACGGGAACGTGCCTCAATGCGGTCACAGAGGCAGCAGCTTTTGCACAGATGCTCTGGTGATTCTGGCACTTTCCACGCACTATCCTGAAAGTCGTGCACACTGCTGTTCACTCGCTAAACGACCTCTTGGGAAACACGTCTCCGGTCGATGGACCGCTCAGATTGCTTCTCGTGTAACTGTGAACTGTGTCAGCGCAGGGAATCCGTCTCTGTTGAGCAGATGTCAATCCTGCCTCGCTTTTGCTTTGTTGCCTCTACCAAGATGATTTCCCGTTTCTCTCTTCACTGGAGCACGCAGACACAGCCAACGCACATCAAGTGTCAAGAGACACGCTCTGCTGAGCTCAACGCTTGTGCAGATGCACATGTGCGACGAAGTCAACACACGTGCTTGTGGAGAGAAAGAAAGGGACTCCCAGGCGTGTGGAGCGACGGGGAGAAAGAGCGGGCGCTGAGGAACACAGTTTCAAACAGACTGTCTCCACACAAACAGGCACCTGTCTGCAGGTATCCTAGATCTTGATTCTTGAACTTGAGGAAACACGCGTCTGAGCAAAACTCCCAAACGCTTCCAGGAAAGACACACGCTCTCCCACAAGCACACAAGTGTTTGCCCTCAGCTATACATCAGGGACAAGCTTGTGAAGAGATGCCCTGCTATTCTTTCGCCTTATGGCATCATGTGTTTCGTTTCTCTTGGAGATCGATTGTTAAACGTCTTTCCTCGGGCGACTGTGAAGCATTTGCCAGCGGAGGAGAAGTAGCACGGAGCAGCATTCAGTACTGCCTACGAGTGTCTTTGCTACCCTACTAGCGGAGCTCCAAGAACAGGCACACATCTTCAGGTACCTTCCAAATGTGGATTCCCCTGCAGCCCCGTAGGCGGGCGTGCAGTACGCCAACCATCAACGGACGTTTTTCCCCTCAAGCCTGTCAGGACGTTGCTCGTCCGTCTTTCCCTCAATAGATGGGAGTAGGCGCGCTTGCGGATGTGTGCGTGTGTGTGGCCACGCGTTTGCTTAGGCATCAGTGTGTGAAAAGGTAGGTGCTTTTCTCTAGCTGCGTGTGCGTGCACGTGGTGCTGGGTGCACATCCCTGGGTGCTCGAGGTAAGGTTTCTGCATGGTTTTCGCTGAGGAATCGTGTGTGTGCACATGGACAAAGAGAAGGCGCAGCAACCAGGTTCCAGCGCCGAAGAAGGCAAAAGGCAAGGTTTCCGGCGCTATCTCCTTCACTCCCCAGTCCTAGTCGCGCAAAGCAAGCCGCTAAGCCGGCGACCGGCAAGAGAGCTACAACGAAGCATGCCGAACGGAGAAAATAGCAGCAGCTCATCTGTTCACACCTTGTTTCTGCCATGTGCTTGAACGCCAAGACGTTCGCGCTTCTGTGAGATGAAAGACGTCCTTCTGCATCTGTGGTTGCTCACACCGGTGCACTTGTTAGTGTATCCATTCAGTCCTGGGCTGCGGGGCATTCAGAAGTGGCTCTGTGGAGACGTCTGCATAGAGGCAGCTGTCAGAACACGCACACTCGATTGTTCACCAAAACATATGCAGACGCGTCCTTAGCCTGTAGATTTGGATGCACAGAGTTCCCTGTGTTCGCAAGAGACAAGGGAATCGCGTCTGTACGCACAGAAGCAATAGCGGACCGTTTCCCTCGGAGCGAACGCGAAAGAGCCGTCTATATACTCGCAGACACGGGAACGTGCCTCAATGCGGTCACAGAGGCAGCAGCTTTTGCACAGATGCTCTGGTGATTCTGGCACTTTCCACGCACTATCCTGAAAGTCGCGCACACTGCTGTTCACTCGCTAAACGACCTCTTGGGAAACACGTCTCCGGTCGATGGACCGCTCAGATTGCTTCTCGTGTAACTGTGAACTGTGTCAGCGCAGGGAATCCGTCTCTGTTGAGCAGATGTCAATCCTGCCTCGCTTTTGCTTTGTTGCCTCTACCAAGATGATTTCCCGTTTCTCTCTTCACTGGAGCACGCAGACACAGCCAACGCACATCAAGTGTCAAGAGACACACTCTGCTGAGCTCAACGCTTGTGCAGATGCACATGTGCGACGAAGTCAACACACGTGCTTGTGGAGAGAAAGAAAGGGACTCCCAGGCGTGTGGAGCGACGGGGAGAAAGAGCGGGCGCTGAGGAACACAGTTTCAAACAGACTGTCTCCACACAAACAGGCACCTGTCTGCAGGTATCCTAGATCTTGATTCTTGAACTTGAGGAAACACGCGTCTGAGCAAAACTCCCAAACGCTTCCAGGAAAGACACAGGCTCTCCCACAAGCACACAAGTGTTTGCCCTCAGCTATAGATCAGGGACAAGCTTGTGAAGAGATGCCCTGCTATTCTTTCGCCTTATGGCATCATGTGTTTCGTTTCTCTTGGAGATCGATTGTTAAACGTCTTTCCTCGGGCGACTGTGAAGCATTTGCCAGCGGAGGAGAAGTAGCACGGAGCAGCATTCAGTACTGCCTACGAGTGTCTTTGCTACCCTACTAGCGGAGCTCCAAGAACAGGCACACATCTTCAGGTACCTTCCAAATGTGGATTCCCCTGCAGCCCCGTAGGCGGGCGTGCAGTACGCCAACCATCAACGGACGTTTTTCCCCTCAAGCCTGTCAGGACGTTGCTCGTCCGTCTTTCCCTCAATAGATGGGAGTAGGCGCGCTTGCGGATGTGTGCGTGTGTGTGGCCACGCGTTTGCTTAGGCATCAGTGTGTGAAAAGGTAGGTGCTTTTCTCTAGCTGCGTGTGCGTGCACGTGGTGCTGGGTGCACATCCCTGGGTGCTCGAGGTAAGGTTTCTGCATGGTTTTCGCTGAGGAATCGTGTGTGTGCACATGGACAAAGAGAAGGCGCAGCAACCAGGTTCCAGCGCCGAAGAAGGCAAAAGGCAAGGTTTCCGGCGCTATCTCCTTCACTCCCCAGTCCTAGTCGCGCAAAGCAAGCCGCTAAGCCGGCGACCGGCAAGAGAGCTACAACGAAGCATGCCGAACGGAGAAAATAGCAGCAGCTCATCTGTTCACACCTTGTTTCTGCCATGTGCTTGAACGCCAAGACGTTCGCGCTTCTGTGAGATGAAAGACGTCCTTCTGCATATGTGGTTGCTCACACCGGTGCACTTGTTAGTGTATCCATTCAGTCCTGGGCTGCGGGGCATTCAGAAGTGGCTCTGTGGAGACGTCTGCATAGAGGCAGCTGTCAGAACACGCACACTCGATTGTTCACCAAAACATATGCAGACGCGTCCTTAGCCTGTAGATTTGGATGCACAGAGTTCCCTGTGTTCGCAAGAGACAAGGGAATCGCGTCTGTACGCACAGAAGCAATAGCGGACCGTTTCCCTCGGAGCGAACGCGAAAGAGCCGTCTATATACTCGCAGACACGGGAACGTGCCTCAATGCGGTCACAGAGGCAGCAGCTTTTGCACAGATGCTCTGGTGATTCTGGCACTTTCCACGCACTATCCTGAAAGTCGTGCACACTGCTGTTCACTCGCTAAACGACCTCTTGGGAAACACGTCTCCGGTCGATGGACCGCTCAGATTGCTTCTCGTGTAACTGTGAACTGTGTCAGCGCAGGGAATCCGTCTCTGTTGAGCAGATGTCAATCCTGCCTCGCTTTTGCTTTGTTGCCTCTACCAAGATGATTTCCCGTTTCTCTCTTCACTGGAGCACGCAGACACAGCCAACGCACATCAAGTGTCAAGAGACACGCTCTGCTGAGCTCAACGCTTGTGCAGATGCACATGTGCGACGAAGTCAACACACGTGCTTGTGGAGAGAAAGAAAGGGACTCCCAGGCGTGTGGAGCGACGGGGAGAAAGAGCGGGCGCTGAGGAACACAGTTTCAAACAGACTGTCTCCACACAAACAGGCACCTGTCTGCAGGTATCCTAGATCTTGATTCTTGAACTTGAGGAAACACGCGTCTGAGCAAAACTCCCAAACGCTTCCAGGAAAGACACACGCTCTCCCACAAGCACACAAGTGTTTGCCCTCAGCTATACATCAGGGACAAGCTTGTGAAGAGATGCCCTGCTATTCTTTCGCCTTATGGCATCATGTGTTTCGTTTCTCTTGGAGATCGATTGTTAAACGTCTTTCCTCGGGCGACTGTGAAGCATTTGCCAGCGGAGGAGAAGTAGCACGGAGCAGCATTCAGTACTGCCTACGAGTGTCTTTGCTACCCTACTAGCGGAGCTCCAAGAACAGGCACACATCTTCAGGTACCTTCCAAATGTGGATTCCCCTGCAGCCCCGTAGGCGGGCGTGCAGTACGCCAACCATCAACGGACGTTTTTCCCCTCAAGCCTGTCAGGACGTTGCTCGTCCGTCTTTCCCTCAATAGATGGGAGTAGGCGCGCTTGCGGATGTGTGCGTGTGTGTGGCCACGCGTTTGCTTAGGCATCAGTGTGTGAAAAGGTAGGTGCTTTTCTCTAGCTGCGTGTGCGTGCACGTGGTGCTGGGTGCACATCCCTGGGTGCTCGAGGTAAGGTTTCTGCATGGTTTTCGCTGAGGAATCGTGTGTGTGCACATGGACAAAGAGAAGGCGCAGCAACCAGGTTCCAGCGCCGAAGAAGGCAAAAGGCAAGGTTTCCGGCGCTATCTCCTTCACTCCCCAGTCCTAGTCGCGCAAAGCAAGCCGCTAAGCCGGCGACCGGCAAGAGAGCTACAACGAAGCATGCCGAACGGAGAAAATAGCAGCAGCTCATCTGTTCACACCTTGTTTCTGCCATGTGCTTGAACGCCAAGACGTTCGCGCTTCTGTGAGATGAAAGACGTCCTTCTGCATCTGTGGTTGCTCACACCGGTGCACTTGTTAGTGTATCCATTCAGTCCTGGGCTGCGGGGCATTCAGAAGTGGCTCTGTGGAGACGTCTGCATAGAGGCAGCTGTCAGAACACGCACACTCGATTGTTCACCAAAACATATGCAGACGCGTCCTTAGCCTGTAGATTTGGATGCACAGAGTTCCCTGTGTTCGCAAGAGACAAGGGAATCGCGTCTGTACGCACAGAAGCAATAGCGGACCGTTTCCCTCGGAGCGAACGCGAAAGAGCCGTCTATATACTCGCAGACACGGGAACGTGCCTCAATGCGGTCACAGAGGCAGCAGCTTTTGCACAGATGCTCTGGTGATTCTGGCACTTTCCACGCACTATCCTGAAAGTCGCGCACACTGCTGTTCACTCGCTAAACGACCTCTTGGGAAACACGTCTCCGGTCGATGGACCGCTCAGATTGCTTCTCGTGTAACTGTGAACTGTGTCAGCGCAGGGAATCCGTCTCTGTTGAGCAGATGTCAATCCTGCCTCGCTTTTGCTTTGTTGCCTCTACCAAGATGATTTCCCGTTTCTCTCTTCACTGGAGCACGCAGACACAGCCAACGCACATCAAGTGTCAAGAGACACACTCTGCTGAGCTCAACGCTTGTGCAGATGCACATGTGCGACGAAGTCAACACACGTGCTTGTGGAGAGAAAGAAAGGGACTCCCAGGCGTGTGGAGCGACGGGGAGAAAGAGCGGGCGCTGAGGAACACAGTTTCAAACAGACTGTCTCCACACAAACAGGCACCTGTCTGCAGGTATCCTAGATCTTGATTCTTGAACTTGAGGAAACACGCGTCTGAGCAAAACTCCCAAACGCTTCCAGGAAAGACACAGGCTCTCCCACAAGCACACAAGTGTTTGCCCTCAGCTATAGATCAGGGACAAGCTTGTGAAGAGATGCCCTGCTATTCTTTCGCCTTATGGCATCATGTGTTTCGTTTCTCTTGGAGATCGATTGTTAAACGTCTTTCCTCGGGCGACTGTGAAGCATTTGCCAGCGGAGGAGAAGTAGCACGGAGCAGCATTCAGTACTGCCTACGAGTGTCTTTGCTACCCTACTAGCGGAGCTCCAAGAACAGGCACACATCTTCAGGTACCTTCCAAATGTGGATTCCCCTGCAGCCCCGTAGGCGGGCGTGCAGTACGCCAACCATCAACGGACGTTTTTCCCCTCAAGCCTGTCAGGACGTTGCTCGTCCGTCTTTCCCTCAATAGATGGGAGTAGGCGCGCTTGCGGATGTGTGCGTGTGTGTGGCCACGCGTTTGCTTAGGCATCAGTGTGTGAAAAGGTAGGTGCTTTTCTCTAGCTGCGTGTGCGTGCACGTGGTGCTGGGTGCACATCCCTGGGTGCTCGAGGTAAGGTTTCTGCATGGTTTTCGCTGAGGAATCGTGTGTGTGCACATGGACAAAGAGAAGGCGCAGCAACCAGGTTCCAGCGCCGAAGAAGGCAAAAGGCAAGGTTTCCGGCGCTATCTCCTTCACTCCCCAGTCCTAGTCGCGCAAAGCAAGCCGCTAAGCCGGCGACCGGCAAGAGAGCTACAACGAAGCATGCCGAACGGAGAAAATAGCAGCAGCTCATCTGTTCACACCTTGTTTCTGCCATGTGCTTGAACGCCAAGACGTTCGCGCTTCTGTGAGATGAAAGACGTCCTTCTGCATATGTGGTTGCTCACACCGGTGCACTTGTTAGTGTATCCATTCAGTCCTGGGCTGCGGGGCATTCAGAAGTGGCTCTGTGGAGACGTCTGCATAGAGGCAGCTGTCAGAACACGCACACTCGATTGTTCACCAAAACATATGCAGACGCGTCCTTAGCCTGTAGATTTGGATGCACACAGTTCCCTGTGTTCGCAAGAGACAAGGGAATCGCGTCTGTACGCACAGAAGCAATAGCGGACCGTTTCCCTCGGAGCGAACGCGAAAGAGCCGTCTATATACTCGCAGACACGGGAACGTGCCTCAATGCGGTCACAGAGGCAGCAGCTTTTGCACAGATGCTCTGGTGATTCTGGCACTTTCCACGCACTATCCTGAAAGTCGCGCACACTGCTGTTCACTCGCTAAACGACCTCTTGGGAAACACGTCTCCGGTCGATGGACCGCTCAGATTGCTTCTCGTGTAACTGTGAACTGTGTCAGCGCAGGGAATCCGTCTCTGTTGAGCAGATGTCAATCCTGCCTCGCTTTTGCTTTGTTGCCTCTACCAAGATGATTTCCCGTTTCTCTCTTCACTGGAGCACGCAGACACAGCCAACGCACATCAAGTGTCAAGAGACACACTCTGCTGAGCTCAACGCTTGTGCAGATGCACATGTGCGACGAAGTCAACACACGTGCTTGTGGAGAGAAAGAAAGGGACTCCCAGGCGTGTGGAGCGACGGGGAGAAAGAGCGGGCGCTGAGGAACACAGTTTCAAACAGACTGTCTCCACACAAACAGGCACCTGTCTGCAGGTATCCTAGATCTTGATTCTTGAACTTGAGGAAACACGCGTCTGAGCAAAACTCCCAAACGCTTCCAGGAAAGACACAGGCTCTCCCACAAGCACACAAGTGTTTGCCCTCAGCTATAGATCAGGGACAAGCTTGTGAAGAGATGCCCTGCTATTCTTTCGCCTTATGGCATCATGTGTTTCGTTTCTCTTGGAGATCGATTGTTAAACGTCTTTCCTCGGGCGACTGTGAAGCATTTGCCAGCGGAGGAGAAGTAGCACGGAGCAGCATTCAGTACTGCCTACGAGTGTCTTTGCTACCCTACTAGCGGAGCTCCAAGAACAGGCACACATCTTCAGGTACCTTCCAAATGTGGATTCCCCTGCAGCCCCGTAGGCGGGCGTGCAGTACGCCAACCATCAACGGACGTTTTTCCCCTCAAGCCTGTCAGGACGTTGCTCGTCCGTCTTTCCCTCAATAGATGGGAGTAGGCGCGCTTGCGGATGTGTGCGTGTGTGTGGCCACGCGTTTGCTTAGGCATCAGTGTGTGAAAAGGTAGGTGCTTTTCTCTAGCTGCGTGTGCGTGCACGTGGTGCTGGGTGCACATCCCTGGGTGCTCGAGGTAAGGTTTCTGCATGGTTTTCGCTGAGGAATCGTGTGTGTGCACATGGACAAAGAGAAGGCGCAGCAACCAGGTTCCAGCGCCGAAGAAGGCAAAAGGCAAGGTTTCCGGCGCTATCTCCTTCACTCCCCAGTCCTAGTCGCGCAAAGCAAGCCGCTAAGCCGGCGACCGGCAAGAGAGCTACAACGAAGCATGCCGAACGGAGAAAATAGCAGCAGCTCATCTGTTCACACCTTGTTTCTGCCATGTGCTTGAACGCCAAGACGTTCGCGCTTCTGTGAGATGAAAGACGTCCTTCTGCATATGTGGTTGCTCACACCGGTGCACTTGTTAGTGTATCCATTCAGTCCTGGGCTGCGGGGCATTCAGAAGTGGCTCTGTGGAGACGTCTGCATAGAGGCAGCTGTCAGAACACGCACACTCGATTGTTCACCAAAACATATGCAGACGCGTCCTTAGCCTGTAGATTTGGATGCACAGAGTTCCCTGTGTTCGCAAGAGACAAGGGAATCGCGTCTGTACGCACAGAAGCAATAGCGGACCGTTTCCCTCGGAGCGAACGCGAAAGAGCCGTCTATATACTCGCAGACACGGGAACGTGCCTCAATGCGGTCACAGAGGCAGCAGCTTTTGCACAGATGCTCTGGTGATTCTGGCACTTTCCACGCACTATCCTGAAAGTCGCGCACACTGCTGTTCACTCGCTAAACGACCTCTTGGGAAACACGTCTCCGGTCGATGGACCGCTCAGATTGCTTCTCGTGTAACTGTGAACTGTGTCAGCGCAGGGAATCCGTCTCTGTTGAGCAGATGTCAATCCTGCCTCGCTTTTGCTTTGTTGCCTCTACCAAGATGATTTCCCGTTTCTCTCTTCACTGGAGCACGCAGACACAGCCAACGCACATCAAGTGTCAAGAGACACGCTCTGCTGAGCTCAACGCTTGTGCAGATGCACATGTGCGACGAAGTCAACACACGTGCTTGTGGAGAGAAAGAAAGGGACTCCCAGGCGTGTGGAGCGACGGGGAGAAAGAGCGGGCGCTGAGGAACACAGTTTCAAACAGACTGTCTCCACACAAACAGGCACCTGTCTGCAGGTATCCTAGATCTTGATTCTTGAACTTGAGGAAACACGCGTCTGAGCAAAACTCCCAAACGCTTCCAGGAAAGACACAGGCTCTCCCACAAGCACACAAGTGTTTGCCCTCAGCTATAGATCAGGGACAAGCTTGTGAAGAGATGCCCTGCTATTCTTTCGCCTTATGGCATCATGTGTTTCGTTTCTCTTGGAGATCGATTGTTAAACGTCTTTCCTCGGGCGACTGTGAAGCATTTGCCAGCGGAGGAGAAGTAGCACGGAGCAGCATTCAGTACTGCCTACGAGTGTCTTTGCTACCCTACTAGCGGAGCTCCAAGAACAGGCACACATCTTCAGGTACCTTCCAAATGTGGATTCCCCTGCAGCCCCGTAGGCGGGCGTGCAGTACGCCAACCATCAACGGACGTTTTTCCCCTCAAGCCTGTCAGGACGTTGCTCGTCCGTCTTTCCCTCAATAGATGGGAGTAGGCGCGCTTGCGGATGTGTGCGTGTGTGTGGCCACGCGTTTGCTTAGGCATCAGTGTGTGAAAAGGTAGGTGCTTTTCTCTAGCTGCGTGTGCGTGCACGTGGTGCTGGGTGCACATCCCTGGGTGCTCGAGGTAAGGTTTCTGCATGGTTTTCGCTGAGGAATCGTGTGTGTGCACATGGACAAAGAGAAGGCGCAGCAACCAGGTTCCAGCGCCGAAGAAGGCAAAAGGCAAGGTTTCCGGCGCTATCTCCTTCACTCCCCAGTCCTAGTCGCGCAAAGCAAGCCGCTAAGCCGGCGACCGGCAAGAGAGCTACAACGAAGCATGCCGAACGGAGAAAATAGCAGCAGCTCATCTGTTCACACCTTGTTTCTGCCATGTGCTTGAACGCCAAGACGTTCGCGCTTCTGTGAGATGAAAGACGTCCTTCTGCATCTGTGGTTGCTCACACCGGTGCACTTGTTAGTGTATCCATTCAGTCCTGGGCTGCGGGGCATTCAGAAGTGGCTCTGTGGAGACGTCTGCACAGAGGCAGCTGTCAGAACACGCACACTCGATTGTTCACCAAAACATATGCAGACGCGTCCTTAGCCTGTAGATTTGGATGCACAGAGTTCCCTGTGTTCGCAAGAGACAAGGGAATCGCGTCTGTACGCACAGAAGCAATAGCGGACCGTTTCCCTCGGAGCGAACGCGAAAGAGCCGTCTATATACTCGCAGACACGGGAACGTGCCTCAATGCGGTCACAGAGGCAGCAGCTTTTGCACAGATGCTCTGGTGATTCTGGCACTTTCCACGCACTATCCTGAAAGTCGCGCACACTGCTGTTCACTCGCTAAACGACCTCTTGGGAAACACGTCTCCGGTCGATGGACCGCTCAGATTGCTTCTCGTGTAACTGTGAACTGTGTCAGCGCAGGGAATCCGTCTCTGTTGAGCAGATGTCAATCCTGCCTCGCTTTTGCTTTGTTGCCTCTACCAAGATGATTTCCCGTTTCTCTCTTCACTGGAGCACGCAGACACAGCCAACGCACATCAAGTGTCAAGAGACACACTCTGCTGAGCTCAACGCTTGTGCAGATGCACATGTGCGACGAAGTCAACACACGTGCTTGTGGAGAGAAAGAAAGGGACTCCCAGGCGTGTGGAGCGACGGGGAGAAAGAGCGGGCGCTGAGGAACACAGTTTCAAACAGACTGTCTCCACACAAACAGGCACCTGTCTGCAGGTATCCTAGATCTTGATTCTTGAACTTGAGGAAACACGCGTCTGAGCAAAACTCCCAAACGCTTCCAGGAAAGACACAGGCTCTCCCACAAGCACACAAGTGTTTGCCCTCAGCTATAGATCAGGGACAAGCTTGTGAAGAGATGCCCTGCTATTCTTTCGCCTTATGGCATCATGTGTTTCGTTTCTCTTGGAGATCGATTGTTAAACGTCTTTCCTCGGGCGACTGTGAAGCATTTGCCAGCGGAGGAGAAGTAGCACGGAGCAGCATTCAGTACTGCCTACGAGTGTCTTTGCTACCCTACTAGCGGAGCTCCAAGAACAGGCACACATCTTCAGGTACCTTCCAAATGTGGATTCCCCTGCAGCCCCGTAGGCGGGCGTGCAGTACGCCAACCATCAACGGACGTTTTTCCCCTCAAGCCTGTCAGGACGTTGCTCGTCCGTCTTTCCCTCAATAGATGGGAGTAGGCGCGCTTGCGGATGTGTGCGTGTGTGTGGCCACGCGTTTGCTTAGGCATCAGTGTGTGAAAAGGTAGGTGCTTTTCTCTAGCTGCGTGTGCGTGCACGTGGTGCTGGGTGCACATCCCTGGGTGCTCGAGGTAAGGTTTCTGCATGGTTTTCGCTGAGGAATCGTGTGTGTGCACATGGACAAAGAGAAGGCGCAGCAACCAGGTTCCAGCGCCGAAGAAGGCAAAAGGCAAGGTTTCCGGCGCTATCTCCTTCACTCCCCAGTCCTAGTCGCGCAAAGCAAGCCGCTAAGCCGGCGACCGGCAAGAGAGCTACAACGAAGCATGCCGAACGGAGAAAATAGCAGCAGCTCATCTGTTCACACCTTGTTTCTGCCATGTGCTTGAACGCCAAGACGTTCGCGCTTCTGTGAGATGAAAGACGTCCTTCTGCATATGTGGTTGCTCACACCGGTGCACTTGTTAGTGTATCCATTCAGTCCTGGGCTGCGGGGCATTCAGAAGTGGCTCTGTGGAGACGTCTGCATAGAGGCAGCTGTCAGAACACGCACACTCGATTGTTCACCAAAACATATGCAGACGCGTCCTTAGCCTGTAGATTTGGATGCACAGAGTTCCCTGTGTTCGCAAGAGACAAGGGAATCGCGTCTGTACGCACAGAAGCAATAGCGGACCGTTTCCCTCGGAGCGAACGCGAAAGAGCCGTCTATATACTCGCAGACACGGGAACGTGCCTCAATGCGGTCACAGAGGCAGCAGCTTTTGCACAGATGCTCTGGTGATTCTGGCACTTTCCACGCACACTCCTGAAAGTCGCGCACACTGCTGTTCACTCGCTAAACGACCTCTTGGGAAACACGTCTCCGGTCGATGGACCGCTCAGATTGCTTCTCGTGTAACTGTGAACTGTGTCAGCGCAGGGAATCCGTCTCTGTTGAGCAGATGTCAATCCTGCCTCGCTTTTGCTTTGTTGCCTCTACCAAGATGATTTCCCGTTTCTCTCTTCACTGGAGCACGCAGACACAGCCAACGCACATCAAGTGTCAAGAGACACGCTCTGCTGAGCTCAACGCTTGTGCAGATGCACATGTGCGACGAAGTCAACACACGTGCTTGTGGAGAGAAAGAAAGGGACTCCCAGGCGTGTGGAGCGACGGGGAGAAAGAGCGGGCGCTGAGGAACACAGTTTCAAACAGACTGTCTCCACACAAACAGGCACCTGTCTGCAGGTATCCTAGATCTTGATTCTTGAACTTGAGGAAACACGCGTCTGAGCAAAACTCCCAAACGCTTCCAGGAAAGACACAGGCTCTCCCACAAGCACACAAGTGTTTGCCCTCAGCTATAGATCAGGGACAAGCTTGTGAAGAGATGCCCTGCTATTCTTTCGCCTTATGGCATCATGTGTTTCGTTTCTCTTGGAGATCGATTGTTAAACGTCTTTCCTCGGGCGACTGTGAAGCATTTGCCAGCGGAGGAGAAGTAGCACGGAGCAGCATTCAGTACTGCCTACGAGTGTCTTTGCTACCCTACTAGCGGAGCTCCAAGAACAGGCACACATCTTCAGGTACCTTCCAAATGTGGATTCCCCTGCAGCCCCGTAGGCGGGCGTGCAGTACGCCAACCATCAACGGACGTTTTTCCCCTCAAGCCTGTCAGGACGTTGCTCGTCCGTCTTTCCCTCAATAGATGGGAGTAGGCGCGCTTGCGGATGTGTGCGTGTGTGTGGCCACGCGTTTGCTTAGGCATCAGTGTGTGAAAAGGTAGGTGCTTTTCTCTAGCTGCGTGTGCGTGCACGTGGTGCTGGGTGCACATCCCTGGGTGCTCGAGGTAAGGTTTCTGCATGGTTTTCGCTGAGGAATCGTGTGTGTGCACATGGACAAAGAGAAGGCGCAGCAACCAGGTTCCAGCGCCGAAGAAGGCAAAAGGCAAGGTTTCCGGCGCTATCTCCTTCACTCCCCAGTCCTAGTCGCGCAAAGCAAGCCGCTAAGCCGGCGACCGGCAAGAGAGCTACAACGAAGCATGCCGAACGGAGAAAATAGCAGCAGCTCATCTGTTCACACCTTGTTTCTGCCATGTGCTTGAACGCCAAGACGTTCGCGCTTCTGTGAGATGAAAGACGTCCTTCTGCATCTGTGGTTGCTCACACCGGTGCACTTGTTAGTGTATCCATTCAGTCCTGGGCTGCGGGGCATTCAGAAGTGGCTCTGTGGAGACGTCTGCATAGAGGCAGCTGTCAGAACACGCACACTCGATTGTTCACCAAAACATATGCAGACGCGTCCTTAGCCTGTAGATTTGGATGCACAGAGTTCCCTGTGTTCGCAAGAGACAAGGGAATCGCGTCTGTACGCACAGAAGCAATAGCGGACCGTTTCCCTCGGAGCGAACGCGAAAGAGCCGTCTATATACTCGCAGACACGGGAACGTGCCTCAATGCGGTCACAGAGGCAGCAGCTTTTGCACAGATGCTCTGGTGATTCTGGCACTTTCCACGCACACTCCTGAAAGTCGCGCACACTGCTGTTCACTCGCTAAACGACCTCTTGGGAAACACGTCTCCGGTCGATGGACCGCTCAGATTGCTTCTCGTGTAACTGTGAACTGTGTCAGCGCAGGGAATCCGTCTCTGTTGAGCAGATGTCAATCCTGCCTCGCTTTTGCTTTGTTGCCTCTACCAAGATGATTTCCCGTTTCTCTCTTCACTGGAGCACGCAGACACAGCCAACGCACATCAAGTGTCAAGAGACACACTCTGCTGAGCTCAACGCTTGTGCAGATGCACATGTGCGACGAAGTCAACACACGTGCTTGTGGAGAGAAAGAAAGGGACTCCCAGGCGTGTGGAGCGACGGGGAGAAAGAGCGGGCGCTGAGGAACACAGTTTCAAACAGACTGTCTCCACACAAACAGGCACCTGTCTGCAGGTATCCTAGATCTTGATTCTTGAACTTGAGGAAACACGCGTCTGAGCAAAACTCCCAAACGCTTCCAGGAAAGACACAGGCTCTCCCACAAGCACACAAGTGTTTGCCCTCAGCTATACATCAGGGACAAGCTTGTGAAGAGATGCCCTGCTATTCTTTCGCCTTATGGCATCATGTGTTTCGTTTCTCTTGGAGATCGATTGTTAAACGTCTTTCCTCGGGCGACTGTGAAGCATTTGCCAGCGGAGGAGAAGTAGCACGGAGCAGCATTCAGTACTGCCTACGAGTGTCTTTGCTACCCTACTAGCGGAGCTCCAAGAACAGGCACACATCTTCAGGTACCTTCCAAATGTGGATTCCCCTGCAGCCCCGTAGGCGGGCGTGCAGTACGCCAACCATCAACGGACGTTTTTCCCCTCAAGCCTGTCAGGACGTTGCTCGTCCGTCTTTCCCTCAATAGATGGGAGTAGGCGCGCTTGCGGATGTGTGCGTGTGTGTGGCCACGCGTTTGCTTAGGCATCAGTGTGTGAAAAGGTAGGTGCTTTTCTCTAGCTGCGTGTGCGTGCACGTGGTGCTGGGTGCACATCCCTGGGTGCTCGAGGTAAGGTTTCTGCATGGTTTTCGCTGAGGAATCGTGTGTGTGCACATGGACAAAGAGAAGGCGCAGCAACCAGGTTCCAGCGCCGAAGAAGGCAAAAGGCAAGGTTTCCGGCGCTATCTCCTTCTCTCCGCAGACCTAGTCGCGCAAAGCAAGCCGCTAAGCCGGCGACCGGCAAGAGAGCTACAACGAAGCATGCCGAACGGAGAAAATAGCAGCAGCGCATCTGTTCACACCTTGTTTCTGCCATGTGCTTGAACGCCAAGACGTTCGCGCTTCTGTGAGATGAAAGACGTCCTTCTGCATATGTGGTTGCTCACACCGGTGCACTTGTTAGTGTATCCATTCAGTCCTGGGCTGCGGGGCATTCAGAAGTGGCTCTGTGGAGACGTCTGCATAGAGGCAGCTGTCAGAACACGCACACTCGATTGTTCACCAAAACATATGCAGACGCGTCCTTAGCCTGTAGATTTGGATGCACAGAGTTCCCTGTGTTCGCAAGAGACAAGGGAATCGCGTCTGTACGCACAGAAGCAATAGCGGACCGTTTCCCTCGGAGCGAACGCGAAAGAGCCGTCTATATACTCGCAGACACGGGAACGTGCCTCAATGCGGTCACAGAGGCAGCAGCTTTTGCACAGATGCTCTGGTGATTCTGGCACTTTCCACGCACACTCCTGAAAGTCGCGCACACTGCTGTTCACTCGCTAAACGACCTCTTGGGAAACACGTCTCCGGTCGATGGACCGCTCAGATTGCTTCTCGTGTAACTGTGAACTGTGTCAGCGCAGGGAATCCGTCTCTGTTGAGCAGATGTCAATCCTGCCTCGCTTTTGCTTTGTTGCCTCTACCAAGATGATTTCCCGTTTCTCTCTTCACTGGAGCACGCAGACACAGCCAACGCACATCAAGTGTCAAGAGACACGCTCTGCTGAGCTCAACGCTTGTGCAGATGCACATGTGCGACGAAGTCAACACACGTGCTTGTGGAGAGAAAGAAAGGGACTCCCAGGCGTGTGGAGCGACGGGGAGAAAGAGCGGGCGCTGAGGAACACAGTTTCAAACAGACTGTCTCCACACAAACAGGCACCTGTCTGCAGGTATCCTAGATCTTGATTCTTGAACTTGAGGAAACACGCGTCTGAGCAAAACTCCCAAACGCTTCCAGGAAAGACACAGGCTCTCCCACAAGCACACAAGTGTTTGCCCTCAGCTATAGATCAGGGACAAGCTTGTGAAGAGATGCCCTGCTATTCTTTCGCCTTATGGCATCATGTGTTTCGTTTCTCTTGGAGATCGATTGTTAAACGTCTTTCCTCGGGCGACTGTGAAGCATTTGCCAGCGGAGGAGAAGTAGCACGGAGCAGCATTCAGTACTGCCTACGAGTGTCTTTGCTACCCTACTAGCGGAGCTCCAAGAACAGGCACACATCTTCAGGTACCTTCCAAATGTGGATTCCCCTGCAGCCCCGTAGGCGGGCGTGCAGTACGCCAACCATCAACGGACGTTTTTCCCCTCAAGCCTGTCAGGACGTTGCTCGTCCGTCTTTCCCTCAATAGATGGGAGTAGGCGCGCTTGCGGATGTGTGCGTGTGTGTGGCCACGCGTTTGCTTAGGCATCAGTGTGTGAAAAGGTAGGTGCTTTTCTCTAGCTGCGTGTGCGTGCACGTGGTGCTGGGTGCACATCCCTGGGTGCTCGAGGTAAGGTTTCTGCATGGTTTTCGCTGAGGAATCGTGTGTGTGCACATGGACAAAGAGAAGGCGCAGCAACCAGGTTCCAGCGCCGAAGAAGGCAAAAGGCAAGGTTTCCGGCGCTATCTCCTTCACTCCCCAGTCCTAGTCGCGCAAAGCAAGCCGCTAAGCCGGCGACCGGCAAGAGAGCTACAACGAAGCATGCCGAACGGAGAAAATAGCAGCAGCTCATCTGTTCACACCTTGTTTCTGCCATGTGCTTGAACGCCAAGACGTTCGCGCTTCTGTGAGATGAAAGACGTCCTTCTGCATATGTGGTTGCTCACACCGGTGCACTTGTTAGTGTATCCATTCAGTCCTGGGCTGCGGGGCATTCAGAAGTGGCTCTGTGGAGACGTCTGCATAGAGGCAGCTGTCAGAACACGCACACTCGATTGTTCACCAAAACATATGCAGACGCGTCCTTAGCCTGTAGATTTGGATGCACACAGTTCCCTGTGTTCGCAAGAGACAAGGGAATCGCGTCTGTACGCACAGAAGCAATAGCGGACCGTTTCCCTCGGAGCGAACGCGAAAGAGCCGTCTATATACTCGCAGACACGGGAACGTGCCTCAATGCGGTCACAGAGGCAGCAGCTTTTGCACAGATGCTCTGGTGATTCTGGCACTTTCCACGCACTATCCTGAAAGTCGCGCACACTGCTGTTCACTCGCTAAACGACCTCTTGGGAAACACGTCTCCGGTCGATGGACCGCTCAGATTGCTTCTCGTGTAACTGTGAACTGTGTCAGCGCAGGGAATCCGTCTCTGTTGAGCAGATGTCAATCCTGCCTCGCTTTTGCTTTGTTGCCTCTACCAAGATGATTTCCCGTTTCTCTCTTCACTGGAGCACGCAGACACAGCCAACGCACATCAAGTGTCAAGAGACACGCTCTGCTGAGCTCAACGCTTGTGCAGATGCACATGTGCGACGAAGTCAACACACGTGCTTGTGGAGAGAAAGAAAGGGACTCCCAGGCGTGTGGAGCGACGGGGAGAAAGAGCGGGCGCTGAGGAACACAGTTTCAAACAGACTGTCTCCACACAAACAGGCACCTGTCTGCAGGTATCCTAGATCTTGATTCTTGAACTTGAGGAAACACGCGTCTGAGCAAAACTCCCAAACGCTTCCAGGAAAGACACAGGCTCTCCCACAAGCACACAAGTGTTTGCCCTCAGCTATAGATCAGGGACAAGCTTGTGAAGAGATGCCCTGCTATTCTTTCGCCTTATGGCATCATGTGTTTCGTTTCTCTTGGAGATCGATTGTTAAACGTCTTTCCTCGGGCGACTGTGAAGCATTTGCCAGCGGAGGAGAAGTAGCACGGAGCAGCATTCAGTACTGCCTACGAGTGTCTTTGCTACCCTACTAGCGGAGCTCCAAGAACAGGCACACATCTTCAGGTACCTTCCAAATGTGGATTCCCCTGCAGCCCCGTAGGCGGGCGTGCAGTACGCCAACCATCAACGGACGTTTTTCCCCTCAAGCCTGTCAGGACGTTGCTCGTCCGTCTTTCCCTCAATAGATGGGAGTAGGCGCGCTTGCGGATGTGTGCGTGTGTGTGGCCACGCGTTTGCTTAGGCATCAGTGTGTGAAAAGGTAGGTGCTTTTCTCTAGCTGCGTGTGCGTGCACGTGGTGCTGGGTGCACATCCCTGGGTGCTCGAGGTAAGGTTTCTGCATGGTTTTCGCTGAGGAATCGTGTGTGTGCACATGGACAAAGAGAAGGCGCAGCAACCAGGTTCCAGCGCCGAAGAAGGCAAAAGGCAAGGTTTCCGGCGCTATCTCCTTCACTCCCCAGTCCTAGTCGCGCAAAGCAAGCCGCTAAGCCGGCGACCGGCAAGAGAGCTACAACGAAGCATGCCGAACGGAGAAAATAGCAGCAGCTCATCTGTTCACACCTTGTTTCTGCCATGTGCTTGAACGCCAAGACGTTCGCGCTTCTGTGAGATGAAAGACGTCCTTCTGCATATGTGCTTGCTCACACCGGTGCACTTGTTAGTGTATCCATTCAGTCCTGGGCTGCGGGGCATTCAGAAGTGGCTCTGTGGAGACGTCTGCATAGAGGCAGCTGTCAGAACACGCACACTCGATTGTTCACCAAAACATATGCAGACGCGTCCTTAGCCTGTAGATTTGGATGCACAGAGTTCCCTGTGTTCGCAAGAGACAAGGGAATCGCGTCTGTACGCACAGAAGCAATAGCGGACCGTTTCCCTCGGAGTGAACGCGAAAGAGCCGTCTATATACTCGCAGACACGGGAACGTGCCTCAATGCGGTCACAGAGGCAGCAGCTTTTGCACAGATGCTCTGGTGATTCTGGCACTTTCCACGCACACTCCTGAAAGTCGCGCACACTGCTGTTCACTCGCTAAACGACCTCTTGGGAAACACGTCTCCGGTCGATGGACCGCTCAGATTGCTTCTCGTGTAACTGTGAACTGTGTCAGCGCAGGGAATCCGTCTCTGTTGAGCAGATGTCAATCCTGCCTCGCTTTTGCTTTGTTGCCTCTACCAAGATGATTTCCCGTTTCTCTCTTCACTGGAGCACGCAGACACAGCCAACGCACATCAAGTGTCAAGAGACACACTCTGCTGAGCTCAACGCTTGTGCAGATGCACATGTGCGACGAAGTCAACACACGTGCTTGTGGAGAGAAAGAAAGGGACTCCCAGGCGTGTGGAGCGACGGGGAGAAAGAGCGGGCGCTGAGGAACACAGTTTCAAACAGACTGTCTCCACACAAACAGGCACCTGTCTGCAGGTATCCTAGATCTTGATTCTTGAACTTGAGGAAACACGCGTCTGAGCAAAACTCCCAAACGCTTCCAGGAAAGACACAGGCTCTCCCACAAGCACACAAGTGTTTGCCCTCAGCTACAGATCAGGGACAAGCTTGTGAAGAGATGCCCTGCTATTCTTTCGCCTTATGGCATCATGTGTTTCGTTTCTCTTGGAGATCGATTGTTAAACGTCTTTCCTCGGGCGACTGTGAAGCATTTGCCAGCGGAGGAGAAGTAGCACGGAGCAGCATTCAGTACTGCCTACGAGTGTCTTTGCTACCCTACTAGCGGAGCTCCAAGAACAGGCACACATCTTCAGGTACCTTCCAAATGTGGATTCCCCTGCAGCCCCGTAGGCGGGCGTGCAGTACGCCAACCATCAACGGACGTTTTTCCCCTCAAGCCTGTCAGGACGTTGCTCGTCCGTCTTTCCCTCAATAGATGGGAGTAGGCGCGCTTGCGGATGTGTGCGTGTGTGTGGCCACGCGTTTGCTTAGGCATCAGTGTGTGAAAAGGTAGGTGCTTTTCTCTAGCTGCGTGTGCGTGCACGTGGTGCTGGGTGCATATCCCTGGGTGCTCGAGGTAAGGTTTCTGCATGGTTTTCGCTGAGGAATCGTGTGTATGCACATGGACAAAGAGAAGGCGCAGCAACCAGGTTCCAGCGCCGAAGAAGGCAAAAGGCAAGGTTTCCGGCGCTATCTCCTTCTCTCCGCAGACCTAGTCGCGCAAAGCAAGCCGCTAAGCCGGCGACCGGCAAGAGAGCTACAACGAAGCATGCCGAACGGAGAAAATAGCAGCAGCGCATCTGTTCACACCTTGTTTCTGCCATGTGCTTGAACGCCAAGACGTTCGTGCTTCTGTGAGATGAAAGACGTCCTTCTGCATATGTGGTTGCTCACACCGGTGCACTTGTTAGTGTATCCATTCAGTCCTGGGCTGCGGGGCATTCAGAAGTGGCTCTGTGGAGACGTCTGCATAGAGGCAGCTGTCAGAACACGCACACTCGATTGTTCACCAAAACATATGCAGACGCGTCCTTAGCCTGTAGATTTGGATGCACAGAGTTCCCTGTGTTCGCAAGAGACAAGGGAATCGCGTCTGTACGCACAGAAGCAATAGCGGACCGCTTCCCTCGGAGTGAACGCGGAAGAGCCGTCTATGTACTCGGAGACACGGGAACGTGCCTCAATGCGGTCACAGAGGCAGCAGCTTTTGCACAGATGCTCTGGTGATTCTGGCACTTTCCAGGCACACTCCTGAAAGTCGCGCACACTGCTGTTCACTCGCTAAACGACCTCTTGGGAAACACGTCTCCGGTCGATGGACCGCTCAGATTGCTTCTCGTGTAACTGTGAACTGTGTCAGCGCAGGGAATCCGTCTCTGTTGAGCAGATGTCAATCCTGCCTCGCTTTTGCTTTGTTGCCTCTACCAAGATGATTTCCCGTTTCTCTCTTCACTGGAGCACGCAGACACAGCCAACGCATATCAAGTGTCAAGAGACACACTCTGCTGAGCTCAACGCTTGTGCAGATGCACATGTGCGACGAAGTCAACACACGTGCTTGTGGAGAGAAAGAAAGGGACTCCCAGGCGTGTGGAGCGACGGGGAGAAAGAGCGGGCGCTGAGGAACACAGTTTCAAACAGACTGTCTCCACACAAACAGGCACCTGTCTGCAGGTATCCTAGATCTTGATTCTTGAACTTGAGGAAACACGCGTCTGAGCAAAACTCCCAAACGCTTCCAGGAAAGACACAGGCTCTCCCACAAGCACACAAGTGTTTGCCCTCAGCTACAGATCAGGGACAAGCTTGTGAAGAGATGCCCTGCTATTCTTTCGCCTTATGGCATCATGTGTTTCGTTTCTCTTGGAGATCGATTGTTAAACGTCTTTCCTCGGGCGACTGTGAAGCATTTGCCAGCGGAGGAGAAGTAGCACGGAGCAGCATTCAGTACTGCCTACGAGTGTCTTTGCTACCCTACTAGCGGAGCTCCAAGAACAGGCACACATCTTCAGGTACCTTCCAAATGTGGATTCCCCTGCAGCCCCGTAGGCGGGCGTGCAGTACGCCAACCATCAACGGACGTTTTTCCCCTCAAGCCTGTCAGGACGTTGCTCGTCCGTCTTTCCCTCAATAGATGGGAGTAGGCGCGCTTGCGGATGTGTGCGTGTGTGTGGCCACGCGTTTGCTTAGGCATCAGTGTGTGAAAAGGTAGGTGCTTTTCTCTAGCTGCGTGTGCGTGCACGTGGTGCTGGGTGCATATCCCTGGGTGCTCGAGGTAAGGTTTCTGCATGGTTTTCGCTGAGGAATCGTGTGTATGCACATGGACAAAGAGAAGGCGCAGCAACCAGGTTCCAGCGCCGAAGAAGGCAAAAGGCAAGGTTTCCGGCGCTATCTCCTTCTCTCCGCAGACCTAGTCGCGCAAAGCAAGCCGCTAAGCCGGCGACCGGCAAGAGAGCTACAACGAAGCATGCCGAACGGAGAAAATAGCAGCAGCGCATCTGTTCACACCTTGTTTCTGCCATGTGCTTGAACGCCAAGACGTTCGTGCTTCTGTGAGATGAAAGACGTCCTTCTGCATATGTGGTTGCTCACACCGGTGCACTTGTTAGTGTATCCATTCAGTCCTGGGCTGCGGGGCATTCAGAAGTGGCTCTGTGGAGACGTCTGCATAGAGGCAGCTGTCAGAACACGCACACTCGATTGTTCACCAAAACATATGCAGACGCGTCCTTAGCCTGTAGATTTGGATGCACAGAGTTCCCTGTGTTCGCAAGAGACAAGGGAATCGCGTCTGTACGCACAGAAGCAATAGCGGACCGCTTCCCTCGGAGTGAACGCGGAAGAGCCGTCTATGTACTCGGAGACACGGGAACGTGCCTCAATGCGGTCACAGAGGCAGCAGCTTTTGCACAGATGCTCTGGTGATTCTGGCACTTTCCAGGCACACTCCTGAAAGTCGCGCACACTGCTGTTCACTCGCTAAACGACCTCTTGGGAAACACGTCTCCGGTCGATGGACCGCTCAGATTGCTTCTCGTGTAACTGTGAACTGTGTCAGCGCAGGGAATCCGTCTCTGTTGAGCAGATGTCAATCCTGCCTCGCTTTTGCTTTGTTGCCTCTACCAAGATGATTTCCCGTTTCTCTCTTCACTGGAGCACGCAGACACAGCCAACGCATATCAAGTGTCAAGAGACACACTCTGCTGAGCTCAACGCTTGTGCAGATGCACATGTGCGACGAAGTCAACACACGTGCTTGTGGAGAGAAAGAAAGGGACTCCCAGGCGTGTGGAGCGACGGGGAGAAAGAGCGGGCGCTGAGGAACACAGTTTCAAACAGACTGTCTCCACACAAACAGGCACCTGTCTGCAGGTATCCTAGATCTTGATTCTTGAACTTGAGGAAACACGCGTCTGAGCAAAACTCCCAAACGCTTCCAGGAAAGACACAGGCTCTCCCACAAGCACACAAGTGTTTGCCCTCAGCTATACATCAGGGACAAGCTTGTGAAGAGATGCCCTGCTATTCTTTCGCCTTATGGCATCATGTGTTTCGTTTCTCTTGGAGATCGATTGTTAAACGTCTTTCCTCGGGCGACTGTGAAGCATTTGTCAGCGGAGGAGAAGTAGCACGGAGCAGCATTCAGTACTGCCTACGAGTGTCTTTGCTACCCTACTAGCGGAGCTCCAAGAACAGGCACACATCTTCAGGTACCTTCCAAATGTGGATTCCCCTGCAGCCCCGTAGGCGGGCGTGCAGTACGCCAACCATCAACGGACGTTTTTCCCCTCAAGCCTGTCAGGACGTTGCTCGTCCGTCTTTCCCTCAATAGATGGGAGTAGGCGCGCTTGCGGATGTGTGCGTGTGTGTGGCCACGCGTTTGCTTAGGCATCAGTGTGTGAAAAGGTAGGTGCTTTTCTCTAGCTGCGTGTGCGTGCACGTGGGGCTGGGTGCACATCCCTGGGTGCTCGAGGTAAGGTTTCTGCATGGTTTTCGCTGAGGAATCGTGTGTGTGCACATGGACAAAGAGAAGGCGCAGCAACCAGGTTCCAGCGCCGAAGAAGGCAAAAGGCAAGGTTTCCGGCGCTATCTCCTTCACTCCCCAGTCCTAGTCGCGCAAAGCAAGCCGCTAAGCCGGCGACCGGCAAGAGAGCTACAACCAAGCATGCCGAACGGAGAAAATAGCAGCAGCGCATCTGTTCACACCTTGTTTCTGCCATGTGCTTGAACGCCAAGACGTTCGCGCTTCTGTGAGATGAAAGACGTCCTTCTGCATATGTGGTTGCTCACACCGGTGCACTTGTTAGTGTATCCATTCAGTCCTGGGCTGCGGGGCATTCAGAAGTGGCTCTGTGGAGACGTCTGCATAGAGGCAGCTGTCAGAACACGCACACTCGATTGTTCACCAAAACATATGCAGACGCGTCCTTAGCCTGTAGATTTGGATGCACAGAGTTCCCTGTGTTCGCAAGAGACAAGGGAATCGCGTCTGTACGCACAGAAGCAATAGCGGACCGTTTCCCTCGGAGCGAACGCGAAAGAGCCGTCTATATACTCGCAGACACGGGAACGTGCCTCAATGCGGTCACAGAGGCAGCAGCTTTTGCACAGATGCTCTGGTGATTCTGGCACTTTCCACGCACACTCCTGAAAGTCGCGCACACTGCTGTTCACTCGCTAAACGACCTCTTGGGAAACACGTCTCCGGTCGATGGACCGCTCAGATTGCTTCTCGTGTAACTGTGAACTGTGTCAGCGCAGGGAATCCGTCTCTGTTGAGCAGATGTCAATCCTGCCTCGCTTTTGCTTTGTTGCCTCTACCAAGATGATTTCCCGTTTCTCTCTTCACTGGAGCACGCAGACACAGCCAACGCACATCAAGTGTCAAGAGACACACTCTGCTGAGCTCAACGCTTGTGCAGATGCACATGTGCGACGAAGTCAACACACGTGCTTGTGGAGAGAAAGAAAGGGACTCCCAGGCGTGTGGAGCGACGGGGAGAAAGAGCGGGCGCTGAGGAACACAGTTTCAAACAGACTGTCTCCACACAAACAGGCACCTGTCTGCAGGTATCCTAGATCTTGATTCTTGAACTTGAGGAAACACGCGTCTGAGCAAAACTCCCAAACGCTTCCAGGAAAGACACACGCTCTCCCACAAGCACACAAGTGTTTGCCCTCAGCTATAGATCAGGGACAAGCTTGTGAAGAGATGCCCTGCTATTCTTTCGCCTTATGGCATCATGTGTTTCGTTTCTCTTGGAGATCGATTGTTAAACGTCTTTCCTCGGGCGACTGTGAAGCATTTGCCAGCGGAGGAGAAGTAGCACGGAGCAGCATTCAGTACTGCCTACGAGTGTCTTTGCTACCCTACTAGCGGAGCTCCAAGAACAGGCACACATCTTCAGGTACCTTCCAAATGTGGATTCCCCTGCAGCCCCGTAGGCGGGCGTGCAGTACGCCAACCATCAACGGACGTTTTTCCCCTCAAGCCTGTCAGGACGTTGCTCGTCCGTCTTTCCCTCAATAGATGGGAGTAGGCGCGCTTGCGGATGTGTGCGTGTGTGTGGCCACGCGTTTGCTTAGGCATCAGTGTGTGAAAAGGTAGGTGCTTTTCTCTAGCTGCGTGTGCGTGCACGTGGTGCTGGGTGCACATCCCTGGGTGCTCGAGGTAAGGTTTCTGCATGGTTTTCGCTGAGGAATCGTGTGTGTGCACATGGACAAAGAGAAGGCGCAGCAACCAGGTTCCAGCGCCGAAGAAGGCAAAAGGCAAGGTTTCCGGCGCTATCTCCTTCACTCCCCAGTCCTAGTCGCGCAAAGCAAGCCGCTAAGCCGGCGACCGGCAAGAGAGCTACAACGAAGCATGCCGAACGGAGAAAATAGCAGCAGCGCATCTGTTCACACCTTGTTTCTGCCATGTGCTTGAACGCCAAGACGTTCGCGCTTCTGTGAGATGAAAGACGTCCTTCTGCATATGTGGTTGCTCACACCGGTGCACTTGTTAGTGTATCCATTCAGTCCTGGGCTGCGGGGCATTCAGAAGTGGCTCTGTGGAGACGTCTGCATAGAGGCAGCTGTCAGAACACGCACACTCGATTGTTCACCAAAACATATGCAGACGCGTCCTTAGCCTGTAGATTTGGATGCACAGAGTTCCCTGTGTTCGCAAGAGACAAGGGAATCGCGTCTGTACGCACAGAAGCAATAGCGGACCGTTTCCCTCGGAGTGAACGCGAAAGAGCCGTCTATATACTCGCAGACACGGGAACGTGCCTCAATGCGGTCACAGAGGCAGCAGCTTTTGCACAGATGCTCTGGTGATTCTGGCACTTTCCAGGCACACTCCTGAAAGTCGCGCACACTGCTGTTCACTCGCTAAACGACCTCTTGGGAAACACGTCTCCGGTCGATGGACCGCTCAGATTGCTTCTCGTGTAACTGTGAACTGTGTCAGCGCAGGGAATCCGTCTCTGTTGAGCAGATGTCAATCCTGCCTCGCTTTTGCTTTGTTGCCTCTACCAAGATGATTTCCCGTTTCTCTCTTCACTGGAGCACGCAGACACAGCCAACGCACATCAAGTGTCAAGAGACACACTCTGCTGAGCTCAACGCTTGTGCAGATGCACATGTGCGACGAAGTCAACACACGTGCTTGTGGAGAGAAAGAAAGGGACTCCCAGGCGTGTGGAGCGACGGGGAGAAAGAGCGGGCGCTGAGGAACACAGTTTCAAACAGACTGTCTCCACACAAACAGGCACCTGTCTGCAGGTATCCTAGATCTTGATTCTTGAACTTGAGGAAACACGCGTCTGAGCAAAACTCCCAAACGCTTCCAGGAAAGACACAGGCTCTCCCACAAGCACACAAGTGTTTGCCCTCAGCTATAGATCAGGGACAAGCTTGTGAAGAGATGCCCTGCTATTCTTTCGCCTTATGGCATCATGTGTTTCGTTTCTCTTGGAGATCGATTGTTAAACGTCTTTCCTCGGGCGACTGTGAAGCATTTGCCAGCGGAGGAGAAGTAGCACGGAGCAGCATTCAGTACTGCCTACGAGTGTCTTTGCTACCCTACTAGCGGAGCTCCAAGAACAGGCACACATCTTCAGGTACCTTCCAAATGTGGATTCCCCTGCAGCCCCGTAGGCGGGCGTGCAGTACGCCAACCATCAACGGACGTTTTTCCCCTCAAGCCTGTCAGGACGTTGCTCGTCCGTCTTTCCCTCAATAGATGGGAGTAGGCGCGCTTGCGGATGTGTGCGTGTGTGTGGCCACGCGTTTGCTTAGGCATCAGTGTGTGAAAAGGTAGGTGCTTTTCTCTAGCTGCGTGTGCGTGCACGTGGTGCTGGGTGCACATCCCTGGGTGCTCGAGGTAAGGTTTCTGCATGGTTTTCGCTGAGGAATCGTGTGTGTGCACATGGACAAAGAGAAGGCGCAGCAACCAGGTTCCAGCGCCGAAGAAGGCAAAAGGCAAGGTTTCCGGCGCTATCTCCTTCACTCCCCAGTCCTAGTCGCGCAAAGCAAGCCGCTAAGCCGGCGACCGGCAAGAGAGCTACAACGAAGCATGCCGAACGGAGAAAATAGCAGCAGCGCATCTGTTCACACCTTGTTTCTGCCATGTGCTTGAACGCCAAGACGTTCGCGCTTCTGTGAGATGAAAGACGTCCTTCTGCATATGTGGTTGCTCACACCGGTGCACTTGTTAGTGTATCCATTCAGTCCTGGGCTGCGGGGCATTCAGAAGTGGCTCTGTGGAGACGTCTGCATAGAGGCAGCTGTCAGAACACGCACACTCGATTGTTCACCAAAACATATGCAGACGCGTCCTTAGCCTGTAGATTTGGATGCACAGAGTTCCCTGTGTTCGCAAGAGACAAGGGAATCGCGTCTGTACGCACAGAAGCAATAGCGGACCGTTTCCCTCGGAGTGAACGCGAAAGAGCCGTCTATATACTCGCAGACACGGGAACGTGCCTCAATGCGGTCACAGAGGCAGCAGCTTTTGCACAGATGCTCTGGTGATTCTGGCACTTTCCACGCACACTCCTGAAAGTCGCGCACACTGCTGTTCACTCGCTAAACGACCTCTTGGGAAACACGTCTCCGGTCGATGGACCGCTCAGATTGCTTCTCGTGTAACTGTGAACTGTGTCAGCGCAGGGAATCCGTCTCTGTTGAGCAGATGTCAATCCTGCCTCGCTTTTGCTTTGTTGCCTCTACCAAGATGATTTCCCGTTTCTCTCTTCACTGGAGCACGCAGACACAGCCAACGCACATCAAGTGTCAAGAGACACACTCTGCTGAGCTCAACGCTTGTGCAGATGCACATGTGCGACGAAGTCAACACACGTGCTTGTGGAGAGAAAGAAAGGGACTCCCAGGCGTGTGGAGCGACGGGGAGAAAGAGCGGGCGCTGAGGAACACAGTTTCAAACAGACTGTCTCCACACAAACAGGCACCTGTCTGCAGGTATCCTAGATCTTGATTCTTGAACTTGAGGAAACACGCGTCTGAGCAAAACTCCCAAACGCTTCCAGGAAAGACACAGGCTCTCCCACAAGCACACAAGTGTTTGCCCTCAGCTACAGATCAGGGACAAGCTTGTGAAGAGATGCCCTGCTATTCTTTCGCCTTATGGCATCATGTGTTTCGTTTCTCTTGGAGATCGATTGTTAAACGTCTTTCCTCGGGCGACTGTGAAGCATTTGCCAGCGGAGGAGAAGTAGCACGGAGCAGCATTCAGTACTGCCTACGAGTGTCTTTGCTACCCTACTAGCGGAGCTCCAAGAACAGGCACACATCTTCAGGTACCTTCCAAATGTGGATTCCCCTGCAGCCCCGTAGGCGGGCGTGCAGTACGCCAACCATCAACGGACGTTTTTCCCCTCAAGCCTGTCAGGACGTTGCTCGTCCGTCTTTCCCTCAATAGATGGGAGTAGGCGCGCTTGCGGATGTGTGCGTGTGTGTGGCCACGCGTTTGCTTAGGCATCAGTGTGTGAAAAGGTAGGTGCTTTTCTCTAGCTGCGTGTGCGTGCACGTGGTGCTGGGTGCATATCCCTGGGTGCTCGAGGTAAGGTTTCTGCATGGTTTTCGCTGAGGAATCGTGTGTATGCACATGGACAAAGAGAAGGCGCAGCAACCAGGTTCCAGCGCCGAAGAAGGCAAAAGGCAAGGTTTCCGGCGCTATCTCCTTCTCTCCGCAGACCTAGTCGCGCAAAGCAAGCCGCTAAGCCGGCGACCGGCAAGAGAGCTACAACGAAGCATGCCGAACGGAGAAAATAGCAGCAGCGCATCTGTTCACACCTTGTTTCTGCCATGTGCTTGAACGCCAAGACGTTCGTGCTTCTGTGAGATGAAAGACGTCCTTCTGCATATGTGGTTGCTCACACCGGTGCACTTGTTAGTGTATCCATTCAGTCCTGGGCTGCGGGGCATTCAGAAGTGGCTCTGTGGAGACGTCTGCATAGAGGCAGCTGTCAGAACACGCACACTCGATTGTTCACCAAAACATATGCAGACGCGTCCTTAGCCTGTAGATTTGGATGCACAGAGTTCCCTGTGTTCGCAAGAGACAAGGGAATCGCGTCTGTACGCACAGAAGCAATAGCGGACCGCTTCCCTCGGAGTGAACGCGGAAGAGCCGTCTATGTACTCGGAGACACGGGAACGTGCCTCAATGCGGTCACAGAGGCAGCAGCTTTTGCACAGATGCTCTGGTGATTCTGGCACTTTCCAGGCACACTCCTGAAAGTCGCGCACACTGCTGTTCACTCGCTAAACGACCTCTTGGGAAACACGTCTCCGGTCGATGGACCGCTCAGATTGCTTCTCGTGTAACTGTGAACTGTGTCAGCGCAGGGAATCCGTCTCTGTTGAGCAGATGTCAATCCTGCCTCGCTTTTGCTTTGTTGCCTCTACCAAGATGATTTCCCGTTTCTCTCTTCACTGGAGCACGCAGACACAGCCAACGCATATCAAGTGTCAAGAGACACACTCTGCTGAGCTCAACGCTTGTGCAGATGCACATGTGCGACGAAGTCAACACACGTGCTTGTGGAGAGAAAGAAAGGGACTCCCAGGCGTGTGGAGCGACGGGGAGAAAGAGCGGGCGCTGAGGAACACAGTTTCAAACAGACTGTCTCCACACAAACAGGCACCTGTCTGCAGGTATCCTAGATCTTGATTCTTGAACTTGAGGAAACACGCGTCTGAGCAAAACTCCCAAACGCTTCCAGGAAAGACACAGGCTCTCCCACAAGCACACAAGTGTTTGCCCTCAGCTATACATCAGGGACAAGCTTGTGAAGAGATGCCCTGCTATTCTTTCGCCTTATGGCATCATGTGTTTCGTTCCTCTTGGAGATCGATTGTTAAACGTCTTTCCTCGGGCGACTGTGAAGCATTTGCCAGCGGAGGAGAAGTAGCACGGAGCAGCATTCAGTACTGCCTACGAGTGTCTTTGCTACCCTACTAGCGGAGCTCCAAGAACAGGCACACATCTTCAGGTACCTTCCAAATGTGGATTCCCCTGCAGCCCCGTAGGCGGGCGTGCAGTACGCCAACCATCAACGGACGTTTTTCCCCTCAAGCCTGTCAGGACGTTGCTCGTCCGTCTTTCCCTCAATAGATGGGAGTAGGCGCGCTTGCGGATGTGTGCGTGTGTGTGGCCACGCGTTTGCTTAGGCATCAGTGTGTGAAAAGGTAGGTGCTTTTCTCTAGCTGCGTGTGCGTGCACGTGGTGCTGGGTGCACATCCCTGGGTGCTCGAGGTAAGGTTTCTGCATGGTTTTCGCTGAGGAATCGTGTGTGTGCACATGGACAAAGAGAAGGCGCAGCAACCAGGTTCCAGCGCCGAAGAAGGCAAAAGGCAAGGTTTCCGGCGCTATCTCCTTCACTCCCCAGTCCTAGTCGCGCAAAGCAAGCCGCTAAGCCGGCGACCGGCAAGAGAGCTACAACGAAGCATGCCGAACGGAGAAAATAGCAGCAGCTCATCTGTTCACACCTTGTTTCTGCCATGTGCTTGAACGCCAAGACGTTCGCGCTTCTGTGAGATGAAAGACGTCCTTCTGCATATGTGGTTGCTCACACCGGTGCACTTGTTAGTGTATCCATTCAGTCCTGGGCTGCGGGGCATTCAGAAGTGGCTCTGTGGAGACGTCTGCATAGAGGCAGCTGTCAGAACACGCACACTCGATTGTTCACCAAAACATATGCAGACGCGTCCTTAGCCTGTAGATTTGGATGCACAGAGTTCCCTGTGTTCGCAAGAGACAAGGGAATCGCGTCTGTACGCACAGAAGCAATAGCGGACCGTTTCCCTCGGAGCGAACGCGAAAGAGCCGTCTATATACTCGCAGACACGGGAACGTGCCTCAATGCGGTCACAGAGGCAGCAGCTTTTGCACAGATGCTCTGGTGATTCTGGCACTTTCCACGCACACTCCTGAAAGTCGCGCACACTGCTGTTCACTCGCTAAACGACCTCTTGGGAAACACGTCTCCGGTCGATGGACCGCTCAGATTGCTTCTCGTGTAACTGTGAACTGTGTCAGCGCAGGGAATCCGTCTCTGTTGAGCAGATGTCAATCCTGCCTCGCTTTTGCTTTGTTGCCTCTACCAAGATGATTTCCCGTTTCTCTCTTCACTGGAGCACGCAGACACAGCCAACGCACATCAAGTGTCAAGAGACACGCTCTGCTGAGCTCAACGCTTGTGCAGATGCACATGTGCGACGAAGTCAACACACGTGCTTGTGGAGAGAAAGAAAGGGACTCCCAGGCGTGTGGAGCGACGGGGAGAAAGAGCGGGCGCTGAGGAACACAGTTTCAAACAGACTGTCTCCACACAAACAGGCACCTGTCTGCAGGTATCCTAGATCTTGATTCTTGACCTTGAGGAAACACGCGTCTGAGCAAAACTCCCAAACGCTTCCAGGAAAGACACAGGCTCTCCCACAAGCACACAAGTGTTTGCCCTCAGCTATACATCAGGGACAAGCTTGTGAAGAGATGCCCTGCTATTCTTTCGCCTTATGGCATCATGTGTTTCGTTCCTCTTGGAGATCGATTGTTAAACGTCTTTCCTCGGGCGACTGTGAAGCATTTGCCAGCGGAGGAGAAGTAGCACGGAGCAGCATTCAGTACTGCCTACGAGTGTCTTTGCTACCCTACTAGCGGAGCTCCAAGAACAGGCACACATCTTCAGGTACCTTCCAAATGTGGATTCCCCTGCAGCCCCGTAGGCGGGCGTGCAGTACGCCAACCATCAACGGACGTTTTTCCCCTCAAGCCTGTCAGGACGTTGCTCGTCCGTCTTTCCCTCAATAGATGGGAGTAGGCGCGCTTGCGGATGTGTGCGTGTGTGTGGCCACGCTTTTGCTTAGGCATCAGTGTGTGAAAAGGTAGGTGCTTTTCTCTAGCTGCGTGTGCGTGCACGTGGTGCTGGGTGCACATCCCTGGGTGCTCGAGGTAAGGTTTCTGCATGGTTTTCGCTGAGGAATCGTGTGTGTGCACATGGACAAAGAGAAGGCGCAGCAACCAGGTTCCAGCGCCGAAGAAGGCAAAAGGCAAGGTTTCCGGCGCTATCTCCTTCACTCCCCAGTCCTAGTCGCGCAAAGCAAGCCGCTAAGCCGGCGACCGGCAAGAGAGCTACAACGAAGCATGCCGAACGGAGAAAATAGCAGCAGCTCATCTGTTCACACCTTGTTTCTGCCATGTGCTTGAACGCCAAGACGTTCGCGCTTCTGTGAGATGAAAGACGTCCTTCTGCATATGTGCTTGCTCACACCGGTGCACTTGTTAGTGTATCCATTCAGTCCTGGGCTGCGGGGCATTCAGAAGTGGCTCTGTGGAGACGTCTGCATAGAGGCAGCTGTCAGAACACGCACACTCGATTGTTCACCAAAACATATGCAGACGCGTCCTTAGCCTGTAGATTTGGATGCACAGAGTTCCCTGTGTTCGCAAGAGACAAGGGAATCGCGTCTGTACGCACAGAAGCAATAGCGGACCGTTTCCCTCGGAGCGAACGCGAAAGAGCCGTCTATATACTCGCAGACACGGGAACGTGCCTCAATGCGGTCACAGAGGCAGCAGCTTTTGCACAGATGCTCTGGTGATTCTGGCACTTTCCACGCACACTCCTGAAAGTCGCGCACACTGCTGTTCACTCGCTAAACGACCTCTTGGGAAACACGTCTCCGGTCGATGGACCGCTCAGATTGCTTCTCGTGTAACTGTGAACTGTGTCAGCGCAGGGAATCCGTCTCTGTTGAGCAGATGTCAATCCTGCCTCGCTTTTGCTTTGTTGCCTCTACCAAGATGATTTCCCGTTTCTCTCTTCACTGGAGCACGCAGACACAGCCAACGCACATCAAGTGTCAAGAGACACGCTCTGCTGAGCTCAACGCTTGTGCAGATGCACATGTGCGACGAAGTCAACACACGTGCTTGTGGAGAGAAAGAAAGGGACTCCCAGGCGTGTGGAGCGACGGGGAGAAAGAGCGGGCGCTGAGGAACACAGTTTCAAACAGACTGTCTCCACACAAACAGGCACCTGTCTGCAGGTATCCTAGATCTTGATTCTTGAACTTGAGGAAACACGCGTCTGAGCAAAACTCCCAAACGCTTCCAGGAAAGACACAGGCTCTCCCACAAGCACACAAGTGTTTGCCCTCAGCTATACATCAGGGACAAGCTTGTGAAGAGATGCCCTGCTATTCTTTCGCCTTATGGCATCATGTGTTTCGTTCCTCTTGGAGATCGATTGTTAAACGTCTTTCCTCGGGCGACTGTGAAGCATTTGCCAGCGGAGGAGAAGTAGCACGGAGCAGCATTCAGTACTGCCTACGAGTGTCTTTGCTACCCTACTAGCGGAGCTCCAAGAACAGGCACACATCTTCAGGTACCTTCCAAATGTGGATTCCCCTGCAGCCCCGTAGGCGGGCGTGCAGTACGCCAACCATCAACGGACGTTTTTCCCCTCAAGCCTGTCAGGACGTTCCTCGTCCGTCTTTCCCTCAATAGATGGGAGTAGGCGCGCTTGCGGATGTGTGCGTGTGTGTGGCCACGCTTTTGCTTAGGCATCAGTGTGTGAAAAGGTAGGTGCTTTTCTCTAGCTGCGTGTGCGTGCACGTGGTGCTGGGTGCACATCCCTGGGTGCTCGAGGTAAGGTTTCTGCATGGTTTTCGCTGAGGAATCGTGTGTGTGCACATGGACAAAGAGAAGGCGCAGCAACCAGGTTCCAGCGCCGAAGAAGGCAAAAGGCAAGGTTTCCGGCGCTATCTCCTTCACTCCCCAGTCCTAGTCGCGCAAAGCAAGCCGCTAAGCCGGCGACCGGCAAGAGAGCTACAACGAAGCATGCCGAACGGAGAAAATAGCAGCAGCTCATCTGTTCACACCTTGTTTCTGCCATGTGCTTGAACGCCAAGACGTTCGCGCTTCTGTGAGATGAAAGACGTCCTTCTGCATATGTGGTTGCTCACACCGGTGCACTTGTTAGTGTATCCATTCAGTCCTGGGCTGCGGGGCATTCAGAAGTGGCTCTGTGGAGACGTCTGCATAGAGGCAGCTGTCAGAACACGCACACTCGATTGTTCACCAAAACATATGCAGACGCGTCCTTAGCCTGTAGATTTGGATGCACAGAGTTCCCTGTGTTCGCAAGAGACAAGGGAATCGCGTCTGTACGCACAGAAGCAATAGCGGACCGTTTCCCTCGGAGCGAACGCGAAAGAGCCGTCTATATACTCGCAGACACGGGAACGTGCCTCAATGCGGTCACAGAGGCAGCAGCTTTTGCACAGATGCTCTGGTGATTCTGGCACTTTCCACGCACACTCCTGAAAGTCGCGCACACTGCTGTTCACTCGCTAAACGACCTCTTGGGAAACACGTCTCCGGTCGATGGACCGCTCAGATTGCTTCTCGTGTAACTGTGAACTGTGTCAGCGCAGGGAATCCGTCTCTGTTGAGCAGATGTCAATCCTGCCTCGCTTTTGCTTTGTTGCCTCTACCAAGATGATTTCCCGTTTCTCTCTTCACTGGAGCACGCAGACACAGCCAACGCACATCAAGTGTCAAGAGACACGCTCTGCTGAGCTCAACGCTTGTGCAGATGCACATGTGCGACGAAGTCAACACACGTGCTTGTGGAGAGAAAGAAAGGGACTCCCAGGCGTGTGGAGCGACGGGGAGAAAGAGCGGGCGCTGAGGAACACAGTTTCAAACAGACTGTCTCCACACAAACAGGCACCTGTCTGCAGGTATCCTAGATCTTGATTCTTGAACTTGAGGAAACACGCGTCTGAGCAAAACTCCCAAACGCTTCCAGGAAAGACACAGGCTCTCCCACAAGCACACAAGTGTTTGCCCTCAGCTATAGATCAGGGACAAGCTTGTGAAGAGATGCCCTGCTATTCTTTCGCCTTATGGCATCATGTGTTTCGTTTCTCTTGGAGATCGATTGTTAAACGTCTTTCCTCGGGCGACTGTGAAGCATTTGCCAGCGGAGGAGAAGTAGCACGGAGCAGCATTCAGTACTGCCTACGAGTGTCTTTGCTACCCTACTAGCGGAGCTCCAAGAACAGGCACACATCTTCAGGTACCTTCCAAATGTGGATTCCCCTGCAGCCCCGTAGGCGGGCGTGCAGTACGCCAACCATCAACGGACGTTTTTCCCCTCAAGCCTGTCAGGACGTTGCTCGTCCGTCTTTCCCTCAATAGATGGGAGTAGGCGCGCTTGCGGATGTGTGCGTGTGTGTGGCCACGCGTTTGCTTAGGCATCAGTGTGTGAAAAGGTAGGTGCTTTTCTCTAGCTGCGTGTGCGTGCACGTGGTGCTGGGTGCACATCCCTGGGTGCTCGAGGTAAGGTTTCTGCATGGTTTTCGCTGAGGAATCGTGTGTGTGCACATGGACAAAGAGAAGGCGCAGCAACCAGGTTCCAGCGCCGAAGAAGGCAAAAGGCAAGGTTTCCGGCGCTATCTCCTTCACTCCCCAGTCCTAGTCGCGCAAAGCAAGCCGCTAAGCCGGCGACCGGCAAGAGAGCTACAACGAAGCATGCCGAACGGAGAAAATAGCAGCAGCGCATCTGTTCACACCTTGTTTCTGCCATGTGCTTGAACGCCAAGACGTTCGCGCTTCTGTGAGATGAAAGACGTCCTTCTGCATATGTGGTTGCTCACACCGGTGCACTTGTTAGTGTATCCATTCAGTCCTGGGCTGCGGGGCATTCAGAAGTGGCTCTGTGGAGACGTCTGCATAGAGGCAGCTGTCAGAACACGCACACTCGATTGTTCACCAAAACATATGCAGACGCGTCCTTAGCCTGTAGATTTGGATGCACAGAGTTCCCTGTGTTCGCAAGAGACAAGGGAATCGCGTCTGTACGCACAGAAGCAATAGCGGACCGTTTCCCTCGGAGCGAACGCGAAAGAGCCGTCTATATACTCGCAGACACGGGAACGTGCCTCAATGCGGTCACAGAGGCAGCAGCTTTTGCACAGATGCTCTGGTGATTCTGGCACTTTCCACGCACACTCCTGAAAGTCGCGCACACTGCTGTTCACTCGCTAAACGACCTCTTGGGAAACACGTCTCCGGTCGATGGACCGCTCAGATTGCTTCTCGTGTAACTGTGAACTGTGTCAGCGCAGGGAATCCGTCTCTGTTGAGCAGATGTCAATCCTGCCTCGCTTTTGCTTTGTTGCCTCTACCAAGATGATTTCCCGTTTCTCTCTTCACTGGAGCACGCAGACACAGCCAACGCACATCAAGTGTCAAGAGACACGCTCTGCTGAGCTCAACGCTTGTGCAGATGCACATGTGCGACGAAGTCAACACACGTGCTTGTGGAGAGAAAGAAAGGGACTCCCAGGCGTGTGGAGCGACGGGGAGAAAGAGCGGGCGCTGAGGAACACAGTTTCAAACAGACTGTCTCCACACAAACAGGCACCTGTCTGCAGGTATCCTAGATCTTGATTCTTGACCTTGAGGAAACACGCGTCTGAGCAAAACTCCCAAACGCTTCCAGGAAAGACACAGGCTCTCCCACAAGCACACAAGTGTTTGCCCTCAGCTATACATCAGGGACAAGCTTGTGAAGAGATGCCCTGCTATTCTTTCGCCTTATGGCATCATGTGTTTCGTTCCTCTTGGAGATCGATTGTTAAACGTCTTTCCTCGGGCGACTGTGAAGCATTTGCCAGCGGAGGAGAAGTAGCACGGAGCAGCATTCAGTACTGCCTACGAGTGTCTTTGCTACCCTACTAGCGGAGCTCCAAGAACAGGCACACATCTTCAGGTACCTTCCAAATGTGGATTCCCCTGCAGCCCCGTAGGCGGGCGTGCAGTACGCCAACCATCAACGGACGTTTTTCCCCTCAAGCCTGTCAGGACGTTGCTCGTCCGTCTTTCCCTCAATAGATGGGAGTAGGCGCGCTTGCGGATGTGTGCGTGTGTGTGGCCACGCTTTTGCTTAGGCATCAGTGTGTGAAAAGGTAGGTGCTTTTCTCTAGCTGCGTGTGCGTGCACGTGGTGCTGGGTGCACATCCCTGGGTGCTCGAGGTAAGGTTTCTGCATGGTTTTCGCTGAGGAATCGTGTGTGTGCACATGGACAAAGAGAAGGCGCAGCAACCAGGTTCCAGCGCCGAAGAAGGCAAAAGGCAAGGTTTCCGGCGCTATCTCCTTCACTCCCCAGTCCTAGTCGCGCAAAGCAAGCCGCTAAGCCGGCGACCGGCAAGAGAGCTACAACGAAGCATGCCGAACGGAGAAAATAGCAGCAGCTCATCTGTTCACACCTTGTTTCTGCCATGTGCTTGAACGCCAAGACGTTCGCGCTTCTGTGAGATGAAAGACGTCCTTCTGCATATGTGCTTGCTCACACCGGTGCACTTGTTAGTGTATCCATTCAGTCCTGGGCTGCGGGGCATTCAGAAGTGGCTCTGTGGAGACGTCTGCATAGAGGCAGCTGTCAGAACACGCACACTCGATTGTTCACCAAAACATATGCAGACGCGTCCTTAGCCTGTAGATTTGGATGCACAGAGTTCCCTGTGTTCGCAAGAGACAAGGGAATCGCGTCTGTACGCACAGAAGCAATAGCGGACCGTTTCCCTCGGAGCGAACGCGAAAGAGCCGTCTATATACTCGCAGACACGGGAACGTGCCTCAATGCGGTCACAGAGGCAGCAGCTTTTGCACAGATGCTCTGGTGATTCTGGCACTTTCCACGCACACTCCTGAAAGTCGCGCACACTGCTGTTCACTCGCTAAACGACCTCTTGGGAAACACGTCTCCGGTCGATGGACCGCTCAGATTGCTTCTCGTGTAACTGTGAACTGTGTCAGCGCAGGGAATCCGTCTCTGTTGAGCAGATGTCAATCCTGCCTCGCTTTTGCTTTGTTGCCTCTACCAAGATGATTTCCCGTTTCTCTCTTCACTGGAGCACGCAGACACAGCCAACGCACATCAAGTGTCAAGAGACACGCTCTGCTGAGCTCAACGCTTGTGCAGATGCACATGTGCGACGAAGTCAACACACGTGCTTGTGGAGAGAAAGAAAGGGACTCCCAGGCGTGTGGAGCGACGGGGAGAAAGAGCGGGCGCTGAGGAACACAGTTTCAAACAGACTGTCTCCACACAAACAGGCACCTGTCTGCAGGTATCCTAGATCTTGATTCTTGAACTTGAGGAAACACGCGTCTGAGCAAAACTCCCAAACGCTTCCAGGAAAGACACAGGCTCTCCCACAAGCACACAAGTGTTTGCCCTCAGCTATACATCAGGGACAAGCTTGTGAAGAGATGCCCTGCTATTCTTTCGCCTTATGGCATCATGTGTTTCGTTCCTCTTGGAGATCGATTGTTAAACGTCTTTCCTCGGGCGACTGTGAAGCATTTGCCAGCGGAGGAGAAGTAGCACGGAGCAGCATTCAGTACTGCCTACGAGTGTCTTTGCTACCCTACTAGCGGAGCTCCAAGAACAGGCACACATCTTCAGGTACCTTCCAAATGTGGATTCCCCTGCAGCCCCGTAGGCGGGCGTGCAGTACGCCAACCATCAACGGACGTTTTTCCCCTCAAGCCTGTCAGGACGTTGCTCGTCCGTCTTTCCCTCAATAGATGGGAGTAGGCGCGCTTGCGGATGTGTGCGTGTGTGTGGCCACGCGTTTGCTTAGGCATCAGTGTGTGAAAAGGTAGGTGCTTTTCTCTAGCTGCGTGTGCGTGCACGTGGTGCTGGGTGCACATCCCTGGGTGCTCGAGGTAAGGTTTCTGCATGGTTTTCGCTGAGGAATCGTGTGTGTGCACATGGACAAAGAGAAGGCGCAGCAACCAGGTTCCAGCGCCGAAGAAGGCAAAAGGCAAGGTTTCCGGCGCTATCTCCTTCACTCCCCAGTCCTAGTCGCGCAAAGCAAGCCGCTAAGCCGGCGACCGGCAAGAGAGCTACAACGAAGCATGCCGAACGGAGAAAATAGCAGCAGCGCATCTGTTCACACCTTGTTTCTGCCATGTGCTTGAACGCCAAGACGTTCGCGCTTCTGTGAGATGAAAGACGTCCTTCTGCATATGTGGTTGCTCACACCGGTGCACTTGTTAGTGTATCCATTCAGTCCTGGGCTGCGGGGCATTCAGAAGTGGCTCTGTGGAGACGTCTGCATAGAGGCAGCTGTCAGAACACGCACACTCGATTGTTCACCAAAACATATGCAGACGCGTCCTTAGCCTGTAGATTTGGATGCACAGAGTTCCCTGTGTTCGCAAGAGACAAGGGAATCGCGTCTGTACGCACAGAAGCAATAGCGGACCGTTTCCCTCGGAGCGAACGCGAAAGAGCCGTCTATATACTCGCAGACACGGGAACGTGCCTCAATGCGGTCACAGAGGCAGCAGCTTTTGCACAGATGCTCTGGTGATTCTGGCACTTTCCACGCACACTCCTGAAAGTCGCGCACACTGCTGTTCACTCGCTAAACGACCTCTTGGGAAACACGTCTCCGGTCGATGGACCGCTCAGATTGCTTCTCGTGTAACTGTGAACTGTGTCAGCGCAGGGAATCCGTCTCTGTTGAGCAGATGTCAATCCTGCCTCGCTTTTGCTTTGTTGCCTCTACCAAGATGATTTCCCGTTTCTCTCTTCACTGGAGCACGCAGACACAGCCAACGCACATCAAGTGTCAAGAGACACGCTCTGCTGAGCTCAACGCTTGTGCAGATGCACATGTGCGACGAAGTCAACACACGTGCTTGTGGAGAGAAAGAAAGGGACTCCCAGGCGTGTGGAGCGACGGGGAGAAAGAGCGGGCGCTGAGGAACACAGTTTCAAACAGACTGTCTCCACACAAACAGGCACCTGTCTGCAGGTATCCTAGATCTTGATTCTTGACCTTGAGGAAACACGCGTCTGAGCAAAACTCCCAAACGCTTCCAGGAAAGACACAGGCTCTCCCACAAGCACACAAGTGTTTGCCCTCAGCTATACATCAGGGACAAGCTTGTGAAGAGATGCCCTGCTATTCTTTCGCCTTATGGCATCATGTGTTTCGTTCCTCTTGGAGATCGATTGTTAAACGTCTTTCCTCGGGCGACTGTGAAGCATTTGCCAGCGGAGGAGAAGTAGCACGGAGCAGCATTCAGTACTGCCTACGAGTGTCTTTGCTACCCTACTAGCGGAGCTCCAAGAACAGGCACACATCTTCAGGTACCTTCCAAATGTGGATTCCCCTGCAGCCCCGTAGGCGGGCGTGCAGTACGCCAACCATCAACGGACGTTTTTCCCCTCAAGCCTGTCAGGACGTTGCTCGTCCGTCTTTCCCTCAATAGATGGGAGTAGGCGCGCTTGCGGATGTGTGCGTGTGTGTGGCCACGCTTTTGCTTAGGCATCAGTGTGTGAAAAGGTAGGTGCTTTTCTCTAGCTGCGTGTGCGTGCACGTGGTGCTGGGTGCACATCCCTGGGTGCTCGAGGTAAGGTTTCTGCATGGTTTTCGCTGAGGAATCGTGTGTGTGCACATGGACAAAGAGAAGGCGCAGCAACCAGGTTCCAGCGCCGAAGAAGGCAAAAGGCAAGGTTTCCGGCGCTATCTCCTTCACTCCCCAGTCCTAGTCGCGCAAAGCAAGCCGCTAAGCCGGCGACCGGCAAGAGAGCTACAACGAAGCATGCCGAACGGAGAAAATAGCAGCAGCTCATCTGTTCACACCTTGTTTCTGCCATGTGCTTGAACGCCAAGACGTTCGCGCTTCTGTGAGATGAAAGACGTCCTTCTGCATCTGTGGTTGCTCACACCGGTGCACTTGTTAGTGTATCCATTCAGTCCTGGGCTGCGGGGCATTCAGAAGTGGCTCTGTGGAGACGTCTGCATAGAGGCAGCTGTCAGAACACGCACACTCGATTGTTCACCAAAACATATGCAGACGCGTCCTTAGCCTGTAGATTTGGATGCACAGAGTTCCCTGTGTTCGCAAGAGACAAGGGAATCGCGTCTGTACGCACAGAAGCAATAGCGGACCGTTTCCCTCGGAGCGAACGCGAAAGAGCCGTCTATATACTCGCAGACACGGGAACGTGCCTCAATGCGGTCACAGAGGCAGCAGCTTTTGCACAGATGCTCTGGTGATTCTGGCACTTTCCACGCACACTCCTGAAAGTCGCGCACACTGCTGTTCACTCGCTAAACGACCTCTTGGGAAACACGTCTCCGGTCGATGGACCGCTCAGATTGCTTCTCGTGTAACTGTGAACTGTGTCAGCGCAGGGAATCCGTCTCTGTTGAGCAGATGTCAATCCTGCCTCGCTTTTGCTTTGTTGCCTCTACCAAGATGATTTCCCGTTTCTCTCTTCACTGGAGCACGCAGACACAGCCAACGCACATCAAGTGTCAAGAGACACGCTCTGCTGAGCTCAACGCTTGTGCAGATGCACATGTGCGACGAAGTCAACACACGTGCTTGTGGAGAGAAAGAAAGGGACTCCCAGGCGTGTGGAGCGACGGGGAGAAAGAGCGGGCGCTGAGGAACACAGTTTCAAACAGACTGTCTCCACACAAACAGGCACCTGTCTGCAGGTATCCTAGATCTTGATTCTTGAACTTGAGGAAACACGCGTCTGAGCAAAACTCCCAAACGCTTCCAGGAAAGACACAGGCTCTCCCACAAGCACACAAGTGTTTGCCCTCAGCTATAGATCAGGGACAAGCTTGTGAAGAGATGCCCTGCTATTCTTTCGCCTTATGGCATCATGTGTTTCGTTTCTCTTGGAGATCGATTGTTAAACGTCTTTCCTCGGGCGACTGTGAAGCATTTGCCAGCGGAGGAGAAGTAGCACGGAGCAGCATTCAGTACTGCCTACGAGTGTCTTTGCTACCCTACTAGCGGAGCTCCAAGAACAGGCACACATCTTCAGGTACCTTCCAAATGTGGATTCCCCTGCAGCCCCGTAGGCGGGCGTGCAGTACGCCAACCATCAACGGACGTTTTTCCCCTCAAGCCTGTCAGGACGTTGCTCGTCCGTCTTTCCCTCAATAGATGGGAGTAGGCGCGCTTGCGGATGTGTGCGTGTGTGTGGCCACGCGTTTGCTTAGGCATCAGTGTGTGAAAAGGTAGGTGCTTTTCTCTAGCTGCGTGTGCGTGCACGTGGTGCTGGGTGCACATCCCTGGGTGCTCGAGGTAAGGTTTCTGCATGGTTTTCGCTGAGGAATCGTGTGTGTGCACATGGACAAAGAGAAGGCGCAGCAACCAGGTTCCAGCGCCGAAGAAGGCAAAAGGCAAGGTTTCCGGCGCTATCTCCTTCACTCCCCAGTCCTAGTCGCGCAAAGCAAGCCGCTAAGCCGGCGACCGGCAAGAGAGCTACAACCAAGCATGCCGAACGGAGAAAATAGCAGCAGCGCATCTGTTCACACCTTGTTTCTGCCATGTGCTTGAACGCCAAGACGTTCGCGCTTCTGTGAGATGAAAGACGTCCTTCTGCATATGTGGTTGCTCACACCGGTGCACTTGTTAGTGTATCCATTCAGTCCTGGGCTGCGGGGCATTCAGAAGTGGCTCTGTGGAGACGTCTGCATAGAGGCAGCTGTCAGAACACGCACACTCGATTGTTCACCAAAACATATGCAGACGCGTCCTTAGCCTGTAGATTTGGATGCACAGAGTTCCCTGTGTTCGCAAGAGACAAGGGAATCGCGTCTGTACGCACAGAAGCAATAGCGGACCGTTTCCCTCGGAGCGAACGCGAAAGAGCCGTCTATATACTCGCAGACACGGGAACGTGCCTCAATGCGGTCACAGAGGCAGCAGCTTTTGCACAGATGCTCTGGTGATTCTGGCACTTTCCACGCACACTCCTGAAAGTCGCGCACACTGCTGTTCACTCGCTAAACGACCTCTTGGGAAACACGTCTCCGGTCGATGGACCGCTCAGATTGCTTCTCGTGTAACTGTGAACTGTGTCAGCGCAGGGAATCCGTCTCTGTTGAGCAGATGTCAATCCTGCCTCGCTTTTGCTTTGTTGCCTCTACCAAGATGATTTCCCGTTTCTCTCTTCACTGGAGCACGCAGACACAGCCAACGCACATCAAGTGTCAAGAGACACACTCTGCTGAGCTCAACGCTTGTGCAGATGCACATGTGCGACGAAGTCAACACACGTGCTTGTGGAGAGAAAGAAAGGGACTCCCAGGCGTGTGGAGCGACGGGGAGAAAGAGCGGGCGCTGAGGAACACAGTTTCAAACAGACTGTCTCCACACAAACAGGCACCTGTCTGCAGGTATCCTAGATCTTGATTCTTGAACTTGAGGAAACACGCGTCTGAGCAAAACTCCCAAACGCTTCCAGGAAAGACACAGGCTCTCCCACAAGCACACAAGTGTTTGCCCTCAGCTACAGATCAGGGACAAGCTTGTGAAGAGATGCCCTGCTATTCTTTCGCCTTATGGCATCATGTGTTTCGTTTCTCTTGGAGATCGATTGTTAAACGTCTTTCCTCGGGCGACTGTGAAGCATTTGCCAGCGGAGGAGAAGTAGCACGGAGCAGCATTCAGTACTGCCTACGAGTGTCTTTGCTACCCTACTAGCGGAGCTCCAAGAACAGGCACACATCTTCAGGTACCTTCCAAATGTGGATTCCCCTGCAGCCCCGTAGGCGGGCGTGCAGTACGCCAACCATCAACGGACGTTTTTCCCCTCAAGCCTGTCAGGACGTTGCTCGTCCGTCTTTCCCTCAATAGATGGGAGTAGGCGCGCTTGCGGATGTGTGCGTGTGTGTGGCCACGCGTTTGCTTAGGCATCAGTGTGTGAAAAGGTAGGTGCTTTTCTCTAGCTGCGTGTGCGTGCACGTGGTGCTGGGTGCACATCCCTGGGTGCTCGAGGTAAGGTTTCTGCATGGTTTTCGCTGAGGAATCGTGTGTGTGCACATGGACAAAGAGAAGGCGCAGCAACCAGGTTCCAGCGCCGAAGAAGGCAAAAGGCAAGGTTTCCGGCGCTATCTCCTTCACTCCCCAGTCCTAGTCGCGCAAAGCAAGCCGCTAAGCCGGCGACCGGCAAGAGAGCTACAACGAAGCATGCCGAACGGAGAAAATAGCAGCAGCGCATCTGTTCACACCTTGTTTCTGCCATGTGCTTGAACGCCAAGACGTTCGCGCTTCTGTGAGATGAAAGACGTCCTTCTGCATATGTGGTTGCTCACACCGGTGCACTTGTTAGTGTATCCATTCAGTCCTGGGCTGCGGGGCATTCAGAAGTGGCTCTGTGGAGACGTCTGCATAGAGGCAGCTGTCAGAACACGCACACTCGATTGTTCACCAAAACATATGCAGACGCGTCCTTAGCCTGTAGATTTGGATGCACAGAGTTCCCTGTGTTCGCAAGAGACAAGGGAATCGCGTCTGTACGCACAGAAGCAATAGCGGACCGTTTCCCTCGGAGCGAACGCGAAAGAGCCGTCTATATACTCGCAGACACGGGAACGTGCCTCAATGCGGTCACAGAGGCAGCAGCTTTTGCACAGATGCTCTGGTGATTCTGGCACTTTCCACGCACACTCCTGAAAGTCGCGCACACTGCTGTTCACTCGCTAAACGACCTCTTGGGAAACACGTCTCCGGTCGATGGACCGCTCAGATTGCTTCTCGTGTAACTGTGAACTGTGTCAGCGCAGGGAATCCGTCTCTGTTGAGCAGATGTCAATCCTGCCTCGCTTTTGCTTTGTTGCCTCTACCAAGATGATTTCCCGTTTCTCTCTTCACTGGAGCACGCAGACACAGCCAACGCACATCAAGTGTCAAGAGACACACTCTGCTGAGCTCAACGCTTGTGCAGATGCACATGTGCGACGAAGTCAACACACGTGCTTGTGGAGAGAAAGAAAGGGACTCCCAGGCGTGTGGAGCGACGGGGAGAAAGAGCGGGCGCTGAGGAACACAGTTTCAAACAGACTGTCTCCACACAAACAGGCACCTGTCTGCAGGTATCCTAGATCTTGATTCTTGAACTTGAGGAAACACGCGTCTGAGCAAAACTCCCAAACGCTTCCAGGAAAGACACAGGCTCTCCCACAAGCACACAAGTGTTTGCCCTCAGCTATAGATCAGGGACAAGCTTGTGAAGAGATGCCCTGCTATTCTTTCGCCTTATGGCATCATGTGTTTCGTTTCTCTTGGAGATCGATTGTTAAACGTCTTTCCTCGGGCGACTGTGAAGCATTTGCCAGCGGAGGAGAAGTAGCACGGAGCAGCATTCAGTACTGCCTACGAGTGTCTTTGCTACCCTACTAGCGGAGCTCCAAGAACAGGCACACATCTTCAGGTACCTTCCAAATGTGGATTCCCCTGCAGCCCCGTAGGCGGGCGTGCAGTACGCCAACCATCAACGGACGTTTTTCCCCTCAAGCCTGTCAGGACGTTGCTCGTCCGTCTTTCCCTCAATAGATGGGAGTAGGCGCGCTTGCGGATGTGTGCGTGTGTGTGGCCACGCTTTTGCTTAGGCATCAGTGTGTGAAAAGGTAGGTGCTTTTCTCTAGCTGCGTGTGCGTGCACGTGGTGCTGGGTGCACATCCCTGGGTGCTCGAGGTAAGGTTTCTGCATGGTTTTCGCTGAGGAATCGTGTGTGTGCACATGGACAAAGAGAAGGCGCAGCAACCAGGTTCCAGCGCCGAAGAAGGCAAAAGGCAAGGTTTCCGGCGCTATCTCCTTCACTCCCCAGTCCTAGTCGCGCAAAGCAAGCCGCTAAGCCGGCGACCGGCAAGAGAGCTACAACGAAGCATGCCGAACGGAGAAAATAGCAGCAGCGCATCTGTTCACACCTTGTTTCTGCCATGTGCTTGAACGCCAAGACGTTCGCGCTTCTGTGAGATGAAAGACGTCCTTCTGCATATGTGGTTGCTCACACCGGTGCACTTGTTAGTGTATCCATTCAGTCCTGGGCTGCGGGGCATTCAGAAGTGGCTCTGTGGAGACGTCTGCATAGAGGCAGCTGTCAGAACACGCACACTCGATTGTTCACCAAAACATATGCAGACGCGTCCTTAGCCTGTAGATTTGGATGCACAGAGTTCCCTGTGTTCGCAAGAGACAAGGGAATCGCGTCTGTACGCACAGAAGCAATAGCGGACCGTTTCCCTCGGAGCGAACGCGAAAGAGCCGTCTATATACTCGCAGACACGGGAACGTGCCTCAATGCGGTCACAGAGGCAGCAGCTTTTGCACAGATGCTCTGGTGATTCTGGCACTTTCCACGCACACTCCTGAAAGTCGCGCACACTGCTGTTCACTCGCTAAACGACCTCTTGGGAAACACGTCTCCGGTCGATGGACCGCTCAGATTGCTTCTCGTGTAACTGTGAACTGTGTCAGCGCAGGGAATCCGTCTCTGTTGAGCAGATGTCAATCCTGCCTCGCTTTTGCTTTGTTGCCTCTACCAAGATGATTTCCCGTTTCTCTCTTCACTGGAGCACGCAGACACAGCCAACGCACATCAAGTGTCAAGAGACACACTCTGCTGAGCTCAACGCTTGTGCAGATGCACATGTGCGACGAAGTCAACACACGTGCTTGTGGAGAGAAAGAAAGGGACTCCCAGGCGTGTGGAGCGACGGGGAGAAAGAGCGGGCGCTGAGGAACACAGTTTCAAACAGACTGTCTCCACACAAACAGGCACCTGTCTGCAGGTATCCTAGATCTTGATTCTTGAACTTGAGGAAACACGCGTCTGAGCAAAACTCCCAAACGCTTCCAGGAAAGACACAGGCTCTCCCACAAGCACACAAGTGTTTGCCCTCAGCTATAGATCAGGGACAAGCTTGTGAAGAGATGCCCTGCTATTCTTTCGCCTTATGGCATCATGTGTTTCGTTTCTCTTGGAGATCGATTGTTAAACGTCTTTCCTCGGGCGACTGTGAAGCATTTGCCAGCGGAGGAGAAGTAGCACGGAGCAGCATTCAGTACTGCCTACGAGTGTCTTTGCTACCCTACTAGCGGAGCTCCAAGAACAGGCACACATCTTCAGGTACCTTCCAAATGTGGATTCCCCTGCAGCCCCGTAGGCGGGCGTGCAGTACGCCAACCATCAACGGACGTTTTTCCCCTCAAGCCTGTCAGGACGTTGCTCGTCCGTCTTTCCCTCAATAGATGGGAGTAGGCGCGCTTGCGGATGTGTGCGTGTGTGTGGCCACGCTTTTGCTTAGGCATCAGTGTGTGAAAAGGTAGGTGCTTTTCTCTAGCTGCGTGTGCGTGCACGTGGTGCTGGGTGCACATCCCTGGGTGCTCGAGGTAAGGTTTCTGCATGGTTTTCGCTGAGGAATCGTGTGTGTGCACATGGACAAAGAGAAGGCGCAGCAACCAGGTTCCAGCGCCGAAGAAGGCAAAAGGCAAGGTTTCCGGCGCTATCTCCTTCACTCCCCAGTCCTAGTCGCGCAAAGCAAGCCGCTAAGCCGGCGACCGGCAAGAGAGCTACAACCAAGCATGCCGAACGGAGAAAATAGCAGCAGCTCATCTGTTCACGCCTTGTTTCTGCCATGTGCTTGAACGCCAAGACGTTCGCGCTTCTGTGAGATGAAAGACGTCCTTCTGCATATGTGGTTGCTCACACCGGTGCACTTGTTAGTGTATCCATTCAGTCCTGGGCTGCGGGGCATTCAGAAGTGGCTCTGTGGAGACGTCTGCATAGAGGCAGCTGTCAGAACACGCACACTCGATTGTTCACCAAAACATATGCAGACGCGTCCTTAGCCTGTAGATTTGGATGCACAGAGTTCCCTGTGTTCGCAAGAGACAAGGGAATCGCGTCTGTACGCACAGAAGCAATAGCGGACCGTTTCCCTCGGAGCGAACGCGAAAGAGCCGTCTATATACTCGCAGACACGGGAACGTGCCTCAATGCGGTCACAGAGGCAGCAGCTTTTGCACAGATGCTCTGGTGATTCTGGCACTTTCCACGCACACTCCTGAAAGTTGCGCACACTGCTGTTCACTCGCTAAACGACCTCTTGGGAAACACGTCTCCGGTCGATGGACCGCTCAGATTGCTTCTCGTGTAACTGTGAACTGTGTCAGCGCAGGGAATCCGTCTCTGTTGAGCAGATGTCAATCCTGCCTCGCTTTTGCTTTGTTGCCTCTACCAAGATGATTTCCCGTTTCTCTCTTCACTGGAGCACGCAGACACAGCCAACGCACATCAAGTGTCAAGAGACACACTCTGCTGAGCTCAACGCTTGTGCAGATGCACATGTGCGACGAAGTCAACACACGTGCTTGTGGAGAGAAAAAAGGGACTCCCAGGCGTGTGGAGCGACGGGGAGAAAGAGCGGGCGCTGAGGAACACAGTTTCAAACAGACTGTCTCCACACAAACAGGCACCTGTCTGCAGGTATCCTAGATCTTGATTCTTGAACTTGAGGAAACACGCGTCTGAGCAAAACTCCCAAACGCTTCCAGGAAAGACACAGGCTCTCCCACAAGCACACAAGTGTTTGCCCTCAGCTATAGATCAGGGACAAGCTTGTGAAGAGATGCCCTGCTATTCTTTCGCCTTATGGCATCATGTGTTTCGTTTCTCTTGGAGATCGATTGTTAAACGTCTTTCCTCGGGCGACTGTGAAGCATTTGCCAGCGGAGGAGAAGTAGCACGGAGCAGCATTCAGTACTGCCTACGAGTGTCTTTGCTACCCTACTAGCGGAGCTCCAAGAACAGGCACACATCTTCAGGTACCTTCCAAATGTGGATTCCCCTGCAGCCCCGTAGGCGGGCGTGCAGTACGCCAACCATCAACGGACGTTTTTCCCCTCAAGCCTGTCAGGACGTTGCTCGTCCGTCTTTCCCTCAATAGATGGGAGTAGGCGCGCTTGCGGATGTGTGCGTGTGTGTGGCCACGCTTTTGCTTAGGCATCAGTGTGTGAAAAGGTAGGTGCTTTTCTCTAGCTGCGTGTGCGTGCACGTGGTGCTGGGTGCACATCCCTGGGTGCTCGAGGTAAGGTTTCTGCATGGTTTTCGCTGAGGAATCGTGTGTGTGCACATGGACAAAGAGAAGGCGCAGCAACCAGGTTCCAGCGCCGAAGAAGGCAAAAGGCAAGGTTTCCGGCGCTATCTCCTTCACTCCCCAGTCCTAGTCGCGCAAAGCAAGCCGCTAAGCCGGCGACCGGCAAGAGAGCTACAACGAAGCATGCCGAACGGAGAAAATAGCAGCAGCTCATCTGTTCACACCTTGTTTCTGCCATGTGCTTGAACGCCAAGACGTTCGCGCTTCTGTGAGATGAAAGACGTCCTTCTGCATATGTGGTTGCTCACACCGGTGCACTTGTTAGTGTATCCATTCAGTCCTGGGCTGCGGGGCATTCAGAAGTGGCTCTGTGGAGACGTCTGCATAGAGGCAGCTGTCAGAACACGCACACTCGATTGTTCACCAAAACATATGCAGACGCGTCCTTAGCCTGTAGATTTGGATGCACAGAGTTCCCTGTGTTCGCAAGAGACAAGGGAATCGCGTCTGTACGCACAGAAGCAATAGCGGACCGTTTCCCTCGGAGCGAACGCGAAAGAGCCGTCTATATACTCGCAGACACGGGAACGTGCCTCAATGCGGTCACAGAGGCAGCAGCTTTTGCACAGATGCTCTGGTGATTCTGGCACTTTCCACGCACACTCCTGAAAGTCGCGCACACTGCTGTTCACTCGCTAAACGACCTCTTGGGAAACACGTCTCCGGTCGATGGACCGCTCAGATTGCTTCTCGTGTAACTGTGAACTGTGTCAGCGCAGGGAATCCGTCTCTGTTGAGCAGATGTCAATCCTGCCTCGCTTTTGCTTTGTTGCCTCTACCAAGATGATTTCCCGTTTCTCTCTTCACTGGAGCACGCAGACACAGCCAACGCACATCAAGTGTCAAGAGACACGCTCTGCTGAGCTCAACGCTTGTGCAGATGCACATGTGCGACGAAGTCAACACACGTGCTTGTGGAGAGAAAGAAAGGGACTCCCAGGCGTGTGGAGCGACGGGGAGAAAGAGCGGGCGCTGAGGAACACAGTTTCAAACAGACTGTCTCCACACAAACAGGCACCTGTCTGCAGGTATCCTAGATCTTGATTCTTGAACTTGAGGAAACACGCGTCTGAGCAAAACTCCCAAACGCTTCCAGGAAAGACACAGGCTCTCCCACAAGCACACAAGTGTTTGCCCTCAGCTATACATCAGGGACAAGCTTGTGAAGAGATGCCCTGCTATTCTTTCGCCTTATGGCATCATGTGTTTCGTTTCTCTTGGAGATCGATTGTTAAACGTCTTTCCTCGGGCGACTGTGAAGCATTTGCCAGCGGAGGAGAAGTAGCACGGAGCAGCATTCAGTACTGCCTATGAGTGTCTTTGCTACCCTACTAGCGGAGCTCCAAGAACAGGCACACATCTTCAGGTACCTTCCAAATGTGGATTCCCCTGCAGCCCCGTAGGCGGGCGTGCAGTACGCCAACCATCAACGGACGTTTTTCCCCTCAAGCCTGTCAGGACGTTGCTCGTCCGTCTTTCCCTCAATAGATGGGAGTAGGCGCGCTTGCGGATGTGTGCGTGTGTGTGGCCACGCGTTTGCTTAGGCATCAGTGTGTGAAAAGGTAGGTGCTTTTCTCTAGCTGCGTGTGCGTGCACGTGGTGCTGGGTGCACATCCCTGGGTGCTCGAGGTAAGGTTTCTGCATGGTTTTCGCTGAGGAATCGTGTGTGTGCACATGGACAAAGAGAAGGCGCAGCAACCAGGTTCCAGCGCCGAAGAAGGCAAAAGGCAAGGTTTCCGGCGCTATCTCCTTCACTCCCCAGTCCTAGTCGCGCAAAGCAAGCCGCTAAGCCGGCGACCGGCAAGAGAGCTACAACGAAGCATGCCGAACGGAGAAAATAGCAGCAGCGCATCTGTTCACACCTTGTTTCTGCCATGTGCTTGAACGCCAAGACGTTCGCGCTTCTGTGAGATGAAAGACGTCCTTCTGCATATGTGGTTGCTCACACCGGTGCACTTGTTAGTGTATCCATTCAGTCCTGGGCTGCGGGGCATTCAGAAGTGGCTCTGTGGAGACGTCTGCATAGAGGCAGCTGTCAGAACACGCACACTCGATTGTTCACCAAAACATATGCAGACGCGTCCTTAGCCTGTAGATTTGGATGCACAGAGTTCCCTGTGTTCGCAAGAGACAAGGGAATCGCGTCTGTACGCACAGAAGCAATAGCGGACCGTTTCCCTCGGAGCGAACGCGAAAGAGCCGTCTATATACTCGCAGACACGGGAACGTGCCTCAATGCGGTCACAGAGGCAGCAGCTTTTGCACAGATGCTCTGGTGATTCTGGCACTTTCCACGCACACTCCTGAAAGTCGCGCACACTGCTGTTCACTCGCTAAACGACCTCTTGGGAAACACGTCTCCGGTCGATGGACCGCTCAGATTGCTTCTCGTGTAACTGTGAACTGTGTCAGCGCAGGGAATCCGTCTCTGTTGAGCAGATGTCAATCCTGCCTCGCTTTTGCTTTGTTGCCTCTACCAAGATGATTTCCCGTTTCTCTCTTCACTGGAGCACGCAGACACAGCCAACGCACATCAAGTGTCAAGAGACACGCTCTGCTGAGCTCAACGCTTGTGCAGATGCACATGTGCGACGAAGTCAACACACGTGCTTGTGGAGAGAAAGAAAGGGACTCCCAGGCGTGTGGAGCGACGGGGAGAAAGAGCGGGCGCTGAGGAACACAGTTTCAAACAGACTGTCTCCACACAAACAGGCACCTGTCTGCAGGTATCCTAGATCTTGATTCTTGAACTTGAGGAAACACGCGTCTGAGCAAAACTCCCAAACGCTTCCAGGAAAGACACAGGCTCTCCCACAAGCACACAAGTGTTTGCCCTCAGCTATAGATCAGGGACAAGCTTGTGAAGAGATGCCCTGCTATTCTTTCGCCTTATGGCATCATGTGTTTCGTTTCTCTTGGAGATCGATTGTTAAACGTCTTTCCTCGGGCGACTGTGAAGCATTTGCCAGCGGAGGAGAAGTAGCACGGAGCAGCATTCAGTACTGCCTACGAGTGTCTTTGCTACCCTACTAGCGGAGCTCCAAGAACAGGCACACATCTTCAGGTACCTTCCAAATGTGGATTCCCCTGCAGCCCCGTAGGCGGGCGTGCAGTACGCCAACCATCAACGGACGTTTTTCCCCTCAAGCCTGTCAGGACGTTGCTCGTCCGTCTTTCCCTCAATAGATGGGAGTAGGCGCGCTTGCGGATGTGTGCGTGTGTGTGGCCACGCGTTTGCTTAGGCATCAGTGTGTGAAAAGGTAGGTGCTTTTCTCTAGCTGCGTGTGCGTGCACGTGGTGCTGGGTGCACATCCCTGGGTGCTCGAGGTAAGGTTTCTGCATGGTTTTCGCTGAGGAATCGTGTGTGTGCACATGGACAAAGAGAAGGCGCAGCAACCAGGTTCCAGCGCCGAAGAAGGCAAAAGGCAAGGTTTCCGGCGCTATCTCCTTCACTCCCCAGTCCTAGTCGCGCAAAGCAAGCCGCTAAGCCGGCGACCGGCAAGAGAGCTACAACGAAGCATGCCGAACGGAGAAAATAGCAGCAGCTCATCTGTTCACACCTTGTTTCTGCCATGTGCTTGAACGCCAAGACGTTCGCGCTTCTGTGAGATGAAAGACGTCCTTCTGCATCTGTGGTTGCTCACACCGGTGCACTTGTTAGTGTATCCATTCAGTCCTGGGCTGCGGGGCATTCAGAAGTGGCTCTGTGGAGACGTCTGCATAGAGGCAGCTGTCAGAACACGCACACTCGATTGTTCACCAAAACATATGCAGACGCGTCCTTAGCCTGTAGATTTGGATGCACAGAGTTCCCTGTGTTCGCAAGAGACAAGGGAATCGCGTCTGTACGCACAGAAGCAATAGCGGACCGTTTCCCTCGGAGCGAACGCGAAAGAGCCGTCTATATACTCGCAGACACGGGAACGTGCCTCAATGCGGTCACAGAGGCAGCAGCTTTTGCACAGATGCTCTGGTGATTCTGGCACTTTCCACGCACACTCCTGAAAGTCGCGCACACTGCTGTTCACTCGCTAAACGACCTCTTGGGAAACACGTCTCCGGTCGATGGACCGCTCAGATTGCTTCTCGTGTAACTGTGAACTGTGTCAGCGCAGGGAATCCGTCTCTGTTGAGCAGATGTCAATCCTGCCTCGCTTTTGCTTTGTTGCCTCTACCAAGATGATTTCCCGTTTCTCTCTTCACTGGAGCACGCAGACACAGCCAACGCACATCAAGTGTCAAGAGACACGCTCTGCTGAGCTCAACGCTTGTGCAGATGCACATGTGCGACGAAGTCAACACACGTGCTTGTGGAGAGAAAGAAAGGGACTCCCAGGCGTGTGGAGCGACGGGGAGAAAGAGCGGGCGCTGAGGAACACAGTTTCAAACAGACTGTCTCCACACAAACAGGCACCTGTCTGCAGGTATCCTAGATCTTGATTCTTGAACTTGAGGAAACACGCGTCTGAGCAAAACTCCCAAACGCTTCCAGGAAAGACACAGGCTCTCCCACAAGCACACAAGTGTTTGCCCTCAGCTATAGATCAGGGACAAGCTTGTGAAGAGATGCCCTGCTATTCTTTCGCCTTATGGCATCATGTGTTTCGTTTCTCTTGGAGATCGATTGTTAAACGTCTTTCCTCGGGCGACTGTGAAGCATTTGCCAGCGGAGGAGAAGTAGCACGGAGCAGCATTCAGTACTGCCTACGAGTGTCTTTGCTACCCTACTAGCGGAGCTCCAAGAACAGGCACACATCTTCAGGTACCTTCCAAATGTGGATTCCCCTGCAGCCCCGTAGGCGGGCGTGCAGTACGCCAACCATCAACGGACGTTTTTCCCCTCAAGCCTGTCAGGACGTTGCTCGTCCGTCTTTCCCTCAATAGATGGGAGTAGGCGCGCTTGCGGATGTGTGCGTGTGTGTGGCCACGCGTTTGCTTAGGCATCAGTGTGTGAAAAGGTAGGTGCTTTTCTCTAGCTGCGTGTGCGTGCACGTGGTGCTGGGTGCACATCCCTGGGTGCTCGAGGTAAGGTTTCTGCATGGTTTTCGCTGAGGAATCGTGTGTGTGCACATGGACAAAGAGAAGGCGCAGCAACCAGGTTCCAGCGCCGAAGAAGGCAAAAGGCAAGGTTTCCGGCGCTATCTCCTTCACTCCCCAGTCCTAGTCGCGCAAAGCAAGCCGCTAAGCCGGCGACCGGCAAGAGAGCTACAACGAAGCATGCCGAACGGAGAAAATAGCAGCAGCGCATCTGTTCACACCTTGTTTCTGCCATGTGCTTGAACGCCAAGACGTTCGCGCTTCTGTGAGATGAAAGACGTCCTTCTGCATATGTGGTTGCTCACACCGGTGCACTTGTTAGTGTATCCATTCAGTCCTGGGCTGCGGGGCATTCAGAAGTGGCTCTGTGGAGACGTCTGCATAGAGGCAGCTGTCAGAACACGCACACTCGATTGTTCACCAAAACATATGCAGACGCGTCCTTAGCCTGTAGATTTGGATGCACAGAGTTCCCTGTGTTCGCAAGAGACAAGGGAATCGCGTCTGTACGCACAGAAGCAATAGCGGACCGTTTCCCTCGGAGCGAACGCGAAAGAGCCGTCTATATACTCGCAGACACGGGAACGTGCCTCAATGCGGTCACAGAGGCAGCAGCTTTTGCACAGATGCTCTGGTGATTCTGGCACTTTCCACGCACACTCCTGAAAGTCGCGCACACTGCTGTTCACTCGCTAAACGACCTCTTGGGAAACACGTCTCCGGTCGATGGACCGCTCAGATTGCTTCTCGTGTAACTGTGAACTGTGTCAGCGCAGGGAATCCGTCTCTGTTGAGCAGATGTCAATCCTGCCTCGCTTTTGCTTTGTTGCCTCTACCAAGATGATTTCCCGTTTCTCTCTTCACTGGAGCACGCAGACACAGCCAACGCACATCAAGTGTCAAGAGACACACTCTGCTGAGCTCAACGCTTGTGCAGATGCACATGTGCGACGAAGTCAACACACGTGCTTGTGGAGAGAAAGAAAGGGACTCCCAGGCGTGTGGAGCGACGGGGAGAAAGAGCGGGCGCTGAGGAACACAGTTTCAAACAGACTGTCTCCACACAAACAGGCACCTGTCTGCAGGTATCCTAGATCTTGATTCTTGAACTTGAGGAAACACGCGTCTGAGCAAAACTCCCAAACGCTTCCAGGAAAGACACAGGCTCTCCCACAAGCACACAAGTGTTTGCCCTCAGCTATAGATCAGGGACAAGCTTGTGAAGAGATGCCCTGCTATTCTTTCGCCTTATGGCATCATGTGTTTCGTTTCTCTTGGAGATCGATTGTTAAACGTCTTTCCTCGGGCGACTGTGAAGCATTTGCCAGCGGAGGAGAAGTAGCACGGAGCAGCATTCAGTACTGCCTACGAGTGTCTTTGCTACCCTACTAGCGGAGCTCCAAGAACAGGCACACATCTTCAGGTACCTTCCAAATGTGGATTCCCCTGCAGCCCCGTAGGCGGGCGTGCAGTACGCCAACCATCAACGGACGTTTTTCCCCTCAAGCCTGTCAGGACGTTGCTCGTCCGTCTTTCCCTCAATAGATGGGAGTAGGCGCGCTTGCGGATGTGTGCGTGTGTGTGGCCACGCGTTTGCTTAGGCATCAGTGTGTGAAAAGGTAGGTGCTTTTCTCTAGCTGCGTGTGCGTGCACGTGGTGCTGGGTGCACATCCCTGGGTGCTCGAGGTAAGGTTTCTGCATGGTTTTCGCTGAGGAATCGTGTGTGTGCACATGGACAAAGAGAAGGCGCAGCAACCAGGTTCCAGCGCCGAAGAAGGCAAAAGGCAAGGTTTCCGGCGCTATCTCCTTCACTCCCCAGTCCTAGTCGCGCAAAGCAAGCCGCTAAGCCGGCGACCGGCAAGAGAGCTACAACCAAGCATGCCGAACGGAGAAAATAGCAGCAGCTCATCTGTTCACACCTTGTTTCTGCCATGTGCTTGAACGCCAAGACGTTCGCGCTTCTGTGAGATGAAAGACGTCCTTCTGCATCTGTGGTTGCTCACACCGGTGCACTTGTTAGTGTATCCATTCAGTCCTGGGCTGCGGGGCATTCAGAAGTGGCTCTGTGGAGACGTCTGCATAGAGGCAGCTGTCAGAACACGCACACTCGATTGTTCACCAAAACATATGCAGACGCGTCCTTAGCCTGTAGATTTGGATGCACAGAGTTCCCTGTGTTCGCAAGAGACAAGGGAATCGCGTCTGTACGCACAGAAGCAATAGCGGACCGTTTCCCTCGGAGCGAACGCGAAAGAGCCGTCTATATACTCGCAGACACGGGAACGTGCCTCAATGCGGTCACAGAGGCAGCAGCTTTTGCACAGATGCTCTGGTGATTCTGGCACTTTCCACGCACACTCCTGAAAGTCGCGCACACTGCTGTTCACTCGCTAAACGACCTCTTGGGAAACACGTCTCCGGTCGATGGACCGCTCAGATTGCTTCTCGTGTAACTGTGAACTGTGTCAGCGCAGGGAATCCGTCTCTGTTGAGCAGATGTCAATCCTGCCTCGCTTTTGCTTTGTTGCCTCTACCAAGATGATTTCCCATTTCTCTCTTCACTGGAGCACGCAGACACAGCCAACGCACATCAAGTGTCAAGAGACACACTCTGCTGAGCTCAACGCTTGTGCAGATGCACATGTGCGACGAAGTCAACACACGTGCTTGTGGAGAGAAAGAAAGGGACTCCCAGGCGTGTGGAGCGACGGGGAGAAAGAGCGGGCGCTGAGGAACACAGTTTCAAACAGACTGTCTCCACACAAACAGGCACCTGTCTGCAGGTATCCTAGATCTTGATTCTTGAACTTGAGGAAACACGCGTCTGAGCAAAACTCCCAAACGCTTCCAGGAAAGACACAGGCTCTCCCACAAGCACACAAGTGTTTGCCCTCAGCTATAGATCAGGGACAAGCTTGTGAAGAGATGCCCTGCTATTCTTTCGCCTTATGGCATCATGTGTTTCGTTTCTCTTGGAGATCGATTGTTAAACGTCTTTCCTCGGGCGACTGTGAAGCATTTGCCAGCGGAGGAGAAGTAGCACGGAGCAGCATTCAGTACTGCCTACGAGTGTCTTTGCTACCCTACTAGCGGAGCTCCAAGAACAGGCACACATCTTCAGGTACCTTCCAAATGTGGATTCCCCTGCAGCCCCGTAGGCGGGCGTGCAGTACGCCAACCATCAACGGACGTTTTTCCCCTCAAGCCTGTCAGGACGTTGCTCGTCCGTCTTTCCCTCAATAGATGGGAGTAGGCGCGCTTGCGGATGTGTGCGTGTGTGTGGCCACGCTTTTGCTTAGGCATCAGTGTGTGAAAAGGTAGGTGCTTTTCTCTAGCTGCGTGTGCGTGCACGTGGTGCTGGGTGCACATCCCTGGGTGCTCGAGGTAAGGTTTCTGCATGGTTTTCGCTGAGGAATCGTGTGTGTGCACATGGACAAAGAGAAGGCGCAGCAACCAGGTTCCAGCGCCGAAGAAGGCAAAAGGCAAGGTTTCCGGCGCTATCTCCTTCACTCCCCAGTCCTAGTCGCGCAAAGCAAGCCGCTAAGCCGGCGACCGGCAAGAGAGCTACAACGAAGCATGCCGAACGGAGAAAATAGCAGCAGCTCATCTGTTCACACCTTGTTTCTGCCATGTGCTTGAACGCCAAGACGTTCGCGCTTCTGTGAGATGAAAGACGTCCTTCTGCATATGTGGTTGCTCACACCGGTGCACTTGTTAGTGTATCCATTCAGTCCTGGGCTGCGGGGCATTCAGAAGTGGCTCTGTGGAGACGTCTGCATAGAGGCAGCTGTCAGAACACGCACACTCGATTGTTCACCAAAACATATGCAGACGCGTCCTTAGCCTGTAGATTTGGATGCACAGAGTTCCCTGTGTTCGCAAGAGACAAGGGAATCGCGTCTGTACGCACAGAAGCAATAGCGGACCGTTTCCCTCGGAGCGAACGCGAAAGAGCCGTCTATATACTCGCAGACACGGGAACGTGCCTCAATGCGGTCACAGAGGCAGCAGCTTTTGCACAGATGCTCTGGTGATTCTGGCACTTTCCACGCACTATCCTGAAAGTCGCGCACACTGCTGTTCACTCGCTAAACGACCTCTTGGGAAACACGTCTCCGGTCGATGGACCGCTCAGATTGCTTCTCGTGTAACTGTGAACTGTGTCAGCGCAGGGAATCCGTCTCTGTTGAGCAGATGTCAATCCTGCCTCGCTTTTGCTTTGTTGCCTCTACCAAGATGATTTCCCGTTTCTCTCTTCACTGGAGCACGCAGACACAGCCAACGCACATCAAGTGTCAAGAGACACGCTCTGCTGAGCTCAACGCTTGTGCAGATGCACATGTGCGACGAAGTCAACACACGTGCTTGTGGAGAGAAAGAAAGGGACTCCCAGGCGTGTGGAGCGACGGGGAGAAAGAGCGGGCGCTGAGGAACACAGTTTCAAACAGACTGTCTCCACACAAACAGGCACCTGTCTGCAGGTATCCTAGATCTTGATTCTTGAACTTGAGGAAACACGCGTCTGAGCAAAACTCCCAAACGCTTCCAGGAAAGACACAGGCTCTCCCACAAGCACACAAGTGTTTGCCCTCAGCTATACATCAGGGACAAGCTTGTGAAGAGATGCCCTGCTATTCTTTCGCCTTATGGCATCATGTGTTTCGTTTCTCTTGGAGATCGATTGTTAAACGTCTTTCCTCGGGCGACTGTGAAGCATTTGCCAGCGGAGGAGAAGTAGCACGGAGCAGCATTCAGTACTGCCTACGAGTGTCTTTGCTACCCTACTAGCGGAGCTCCAAGAACAGGCACACATCTTCAGGTACCTTCCAAATGTGGATTCCCCTGCAGCCCCGTAGGCGGGCGTGCAGTACGCCAAACATCAACGGACGTTTTTCCCCTCAAGCCTGTCAGGACGTTGCTCGTCCGTCTTTCCCTCAATAGATGGGAGTAGGCGCGCTTGCGGATGTGTGCGTGTGTGTGGCCACGCGTTTGCTTAGGCATCAGTGTGTGAAAAGGTAGGTGCTTTTCTCTAGCTGCGTGTGCGTGCACGTGGTGCTGGGTGCACATCCCTGGGTGCTCGAGGTAAGGTTTCTGCATGGTTTTCGCTGAGGAATCGTGTGTGTGCACATGGACAAAGAGAAGGCGCAGCAACCAGGTTCCAGCGCCGAAGAAGGCAAAAGGCAAGGTTTCCGGCGCTATCTCCTTCACTCCCCAGTCCTAGTCGCGCAAAGCAAGCCGCTAAGCCGGCGACCGGCAAGAGAGCTACAACGAAGCATGCCGAACGGAGAAAATAGCAGCAGCGCATCTGTTCACACCTTGTTTCTGCCATGTGCTTGAACGCCAAGACGTTCGCGCTTCTGTGAGATGAAAGACGTCCTTCTGCATATGTGGTTGCTCACACCGGTGCACTTGTTAGTGTATCCATTCAGTCCTGGGCTGCGGGGCATTCAGAAGTGGCTCTGTGGAGACGTCTGCATAGAGGCAGCTGTCAGAACACGCACACTCGATTGTTCACCAAAACATATGCAGACGCGTCCTTAGCCTGTAGATTTGGATGCACAGAGTTCCCTGTGTTCGCAAGAGACAAGGGAATCGCGTCTGTACGCACAGAAGCAATAGCGGACCGTTTCCCTCGGAGCGAACGCGAAAGAGCCGTCTATATACTCGCAGACACGGGAACGTGCCTCAATGCGGTCACAGAGGCAGCAGCTTTTGCACAGATGCTCTGGTGATTCTGGCACTTTCCACGCACACTCCTGAAAGTCGCGCACACTGCTGTTCACTCGCTAAACGACCTCTTGGGAAACACGTCTCCGGTCGATGGACCGCTCAGATTGCTTCTCGTGTAACTGTGAACTGTGTCAGCGCAGGGAATCCGTCTCTGTTGAGCAGATGTCAATCCTGCCTCGCTTTTGCTTTGTTGCCTCTACCAAGATGATTTCCCATTTCTCTCTTCACTGGAGCACGCAGACACAGCCAACGCACATCAAGTGTCAAGAGACACGCTCTGCTGAGCTCAACGCTTGTGCAGATGCACATGTGCGACGAAGTCAACACACGTGCTTGTGGAGAGAAAGAAAGGGACTCCCAGGCGTGTGGAGCGACGGGGAGAAAGAGCGGGCGCTGAGGAACACAGTTTCAAACAGACTGTCTCCACACAAACAGGCACCTGTCTGCAGGTATCCTAGATCTTGATTCTTGAACTTGAGGAAACACGCGTCTGAGCAAAACTCCCAAACGCTTCCAGGAAAGACACAGGCTCTCCCACAAGCACACAAGTGTTTGCCCTCAGCTATAGATCAGGGACAAGCTTGTGAAGAGATGCCCTGCTATTCTTTCGCCTTATGGCATCATGTGTTTCGTTTCTCTTGGAGATCGATTGTTAAACGTCTTTCCTCGGGCGACTGTGAAGCATTTGCCAGCGGAGGAGAAGTAGCACGGAGCAGCATTCAGTACTGCCTACGAGTGTCTTTGCTACCCTACTAGCGGAGCTCCAAGAACAGGCACACATCTTCAGGTACCTTCCAAATGTGGATTCCCCTGCAGCCCCGTAGGCGGGCGTGCAGTACGCCAACCATCAACGGACGTTTTTCCCCTCAAGCCTGTCAGGACGTTGCTCGTCCGTCTTTCCCTCAATAGATGGGAGTAGGCGCGCTTGCGGATGTGTGCGTGTGTGTGGCCACGCGTTTGCTTAGGCATCAGTGTGTGAAAAGGTAGGTGCTTTTCTCTAGCTGCGTGTGCGTGCACGTGGTGCTGGGTGCACATCCCTGGGTGCTCGAGGTAAGGTTTCTGCATGGTTTTCGCTGAGGAATCGTGTGTGTGCACATGGACAAAGAGAAGGCGCAGCAACCAGGTTCCAGCGCCGAAGAAGGCAAAAGGCAAGGTTTCCGGCGCTATCTCCTTCACTCCCCAGTCCTAGTCGCGCAAAGCAAGCCGCTAAGCCGGCGACCGGCAAGAGAGCTACAACGAAGCATGCCGAACGGAGAAAATAGCAGCAGCGCATCTGTTCACACCTTGTTTCTGCCATGTGCTTGAACGCCAAGACGTTCGCGCTTCTGTGAGATGAAAGACGTCCTTCTGCATATGTGGTTGCTCACACCGGTGCACTTGTTAGTGTATCCATTCAGTCCTGGGCTGCGGGGCATTCAGAAGTGGCTCTGTGGAGACGTCTGCATAGAGGCAGCTGTCAGAACACGCACACTCGATTGTTCACCAAAACATATGCAGACGCGTCCTTAGCCTGTAGATTTGGATGCACAGAGTTCCCTGTGTTCGCAAGAGACAAGGGAATCGCGTCTGTACGCACAGAAGCAATAGCGGACCGTTTCCCTCGGAGCGAACGCGAAAGAGCCGTCTATATACTCGCAGACACGGGAACGTGCCTCAATGCGGTCACAGAGGCAGCAGCTTTTGCACAGATGCTCTGGTGATTCTGGCACTTTCCAGGCACACTCCTGAAAGTCGCGCACACTGCTGTTCACTCGCTAAACGACCTCTTGGGAAACACGTCTCCGGTCGATGGACCGCTCAGATTGCTTCTCGTGTAACTGTGAACTGTGTCAGCGCAGGGAATCCGTCTCTGTTGAGCAGATGTCAATCCTGCCTCGCTTTTGCTTTGTTGCCTCTACCAAGATGATTTCCCGTTTCTCTCTTCACTGGAGCACGCAGACACAGCCAACGCACATCAAGTGTCAAGAGACACACTCTGCTGAGCTCAACGCTTGTGCAGATGCACATGTGCGACGAAGTCAACACACGTGCTTGTGGAGAGAAAGAAAGGGACTCCCAGGCGTGTGGAGCGACGGGGAGAAAGAGCGGGCGCTGAGGAACACAGTTTCAAACAGACTGTCTCCACACAAACAGGCACCTGTCTGCAGGTATCCTAGATCTTGATTCTTGAACTTGAGGAAACACGCGTCTGAGCAAAACTCCCAAACGCTTCCAGGAAAGACACAGGCTCTCCCACAAGCACACAAGTGTTTGCCCTCAGCTACAGATCAGGGACAAGCTTGTGAAGAGATGCCCTGCTATTCTTTCGCCTTATGGCATCATGTGTTTCGTTTCTCTTGGAGATCGATTGTTAAACGTCTTTCCTCGGGCGACTGTGAAGCATTTGCCAGCGGAGGAGAAGTAGCACGGAGCAGCATTCAGTACTGCCTACGAGTGTCTTTGCTACCCTACTAGCGGAGCTCCAAGAACAGGCACACATCTTCAGGTACCTTCCAAATGTGGATTCCCCTGCAGCCCCGTAGGCGGGCGTGCAGTACGCCAACCATCAACGGACGTTTTTCCCCTCAAGCCTGTCAGGACGTTGCTCGTCCGTCTTTCCCTCAATAGATGGGAGTAGGCGCGCTTGCGGATGTGTGCGTGTGTGTGGCCACGCGTTTGCTTAGGCATCAGTGTGTGAAAAGGTAGGTGCTTTTCTCTAGCTGCGTGTGCGTGCACGTGGTGCTGGGTGCACATCCCTGGGTGCTCGAGGTAAGGTTTCTGCATGGTTTTCGCTGAGGAATCGTGTGTGTGCACATGGACAAAGAGAAGGCGCAGCAACCAGGTTCCAGCGCCGAAGAAGGCAAAAGGCAAGGTTTCCGGCGCTATCTCCTTCACTCCCCAGTCCTAGTCGCGCAAAGCAAGCCGCTAAGCCGGCGACCGGCAAGAGAGCTACAACGAAGCATGCCGAACGGAGAAAATAGCAGCAGCTCATCTGTTCACACCTTGTTTCTGCCATGTGCTTGAACGCCAAGACGTTCGCGCTTCTGTGAGATGAAAGACGTCCTTCTGCATCTGTGGTTGCTCACACCGGTGCACTTGTTAGTGTATCCATTCAGTCCTGGGCTGCGGGGCATTCAGAAGTGGCTCTGTGGAGACGTCTGCATAGAGGCAGCTGTCAGAACACGCACACTCGATTGTTCACCAAAACATATGCAGACGCGTCCTTAGCCTGTAGATTTGGATGCACAGAGTTCCCTGTGTTCGCAAGAGACAAGGGAATCGCGTCTGTACGCACAGAAGCAATAGCGGACCGTTTCCCTCGGAGCGAACGCGAAAGAGCCGTCTATATACTCGCAGACACGGGAACGTGCCTCAATGCGGTCACAGAGGCAGCAGCTTTTGCACAGATGCTCTGGTGATTCTGGCACTTTCCACGCACACTCCTGAAAGTCGCGCACACTGCTGTTCACTCGCTAAACGACCTCTTGGGAAACACGTCTCCGGTCGATGGACCGCTCAGATTGCTTCTCGTGTAACTGTGAACTGTGTCAGCGCAGGGAATCCGTCTCTGTTGAGCAGATGTCAATCCTGCCTCGCTTTTGCTTTGTTGCCTCTACCAAGATGATTTCCCGTTTCTCTCTTCACTGGAGCACGCAGACACAGCCAACGCACATCAAGTGTCAAGAGACACGCTCTGCTGAGCTCAACGCTTGTGCAGATGCACATGTGCGACGAAGTCAACACACGTGCTTGTGGAGAGAAAGAAAGGGACTCCCAGGCGTGTGGAGCGACGGGGAGAAAGAGCGGGCGCTGAGGAACACAGTTTCAAACAGACTGTCTCCACACAAACAGGCACCTGTCTGCAGGTATCCTAGATCTTGATTCTTGAACTTGAGGAAACACGCGTCTGAGCAAAACTCCCAAACGCTTCCAGGAAAGACACAGGCTCTCCCACAAGCACACAAGTGTTTGCCCTCAGCTATACATCAGGGACAAGCTTGTGAAGAGATGCCCTGCTATTCTTTCGCCTTATGGCATCATGTGTTTCGTTTCTCTTGGAGATCGATTGTTAAACGTCTTTCCTCGGGCGACTGTGAAGCATTTGCCAGCGGAGGAGAAGTAGCACGGAGCAGCATTCAGTACTGCCTACGAGTGTCTTTGCTACCCTACTAGCGGAGCTCCAAGAACAGGCACACATCTTCAGGTACCTTCCAAATGTGGATTCCCCTGCAGCCCCGTAGGCGGGCGTGCAGTACGCCAACCATCAACGGACGTTTTTCCCCTCAAGCCTGTCAGGACGTTGCTCGTCCGTCTTTCCCTCAATAGATGGGAGTAGGCGCGCTTGCGGATGTGTGCGTGTGTGTGGCCACGCGTTTGCTTAGGCATCAGTGTGTGAAAAGGTAGGTGCTTTTCTCTAGCTGCGTGTGCGTGCACGTGGTGCTGGGTGCACATCCCTGGGTGCTCGAGGTAAGGTTTCTGCATGGTTTTCGCTGAGGAATCGTGTGTGTGCACATGGACAAAGAGAAGGCGCAGCAACCAGGTTCCAGCGCCGAAGAAGGCAAAAGGCAAGGTTTCCGGCGCTATCTCCTTCACTCCCCAGTCCTAGTCGCGCAAAGCAAGCCGCTAAGCCGGCGACCGGCAAGAGAGCTACAACGAAGCATGCCGAACGGAGAAAATAGCAGCAGCGCATCTGTTCACACCTTGTTTCTGCCATGTGCTTGAACGCCAAGACGTTCGCGCTTCTGTGAGATGAAAGACGTCCTTCTGCATATGTGGTTGCTCACACCGGTGCACTTGTTAGTGTATCCATTCAGTCCTGGGCTGCGGGGCATTCAGAAGTGGCTCTGTGGAGACGTCTGCATAGAGGCAGCTGTCAGAACACGCACACTCGATTGTTCACCAAAACATATGCAGACGCGTCCTTAGCCTGTAGATTTGGATGCACAGAGTTCCCTGTGTTCGCAAGAGACAAGGGAATCGCGTCTGTACGCACAGAAGCAATAGCGGACCGTTTCCCTCGGAGCGAACGCGAAAGAGCCGTCTATATACTCGCAGACACGGGAACGTGCCTCAATGCGGTCACAGAGGCAGCAGCTTTTGCACAGATGCTCTGGTGATTCTGGCACTTTCCAGGCACACTCCTGAAAGTCGCGCACACTGCTGTTCACTCGCTAAACGACCTCTTGGGAAACACGTCTCCGGTCGATGGACCGCTCAGATTGCTTCTCGTGTAACTGTGAACTGTGTCAGCGCAGGGAATCCGTCTCTGTTGAGCAGATGTCAATCCTGCCTCGCTTTTGCTTTGTTGCCTCTACCAAGATGATTTCCCGTTTCTCTCTTCACTGGAGCACGCAGACACAGCCAACGCACATCAAGTGTCAAGAGACACACTCTGCTGAGCTCAACGCTTGTGCAGATGCACATGTGCGACGAAGTCAACACACGTGCTTGTGGAGAGAAAGAAAGGGACTCCCAGGCGTGTGGAGCGACGGGGAGAAAGAGCGGGCGCTGAGGAACACAGTTTCAAACAGACTGTCTCCACACAAACAGGCACCTGTCTGCAGGTATCCTAGATCTTGATTCTTGAACTTGAGGAAACACGCGTCTGAGCAAAACTCCCAAACGCTTCCAGGAAAGACACAGGCTCTCCCACAAGCACACAAGTGTTTGCCCTCAGCTACAGATCAGGGACAAGCTTGTGAAGAGATGCCCTGCTATTCTTTCGCCTTATGGCATCATGTGTTTCGTTTCTCTTGGAGATCGATTGTTAAACGTCTTTCCTCGGGCGACTGTGAAGCATTTGCCAGCGGAGGAGAAGTAGCACGGAGCAGCATTCAGTACTGCCTACGAGTGTCTTTGCTACCCTACTAGCGGAGCTCCAAGAACAGGCACACATCTTCAGGTACCTTCCAAATGTGGATTCCCCTGCAGCCCCGTAGGCGGGCGTGCAGTACGCCAACCATCAACGGACGTTTTTCCCCTCAAGCCTGTCAGGACGTTGCTCGTCCGTCTTTCCCTCAATAGATGGGAGTAGGCGCGCTTGCGGATGTGTGCGTGTGTGTGGCCACGCGTTTGCTTAGGCATCAGTGTGTGAAAAGGTAGGTGCTTTTCTCTAGCTGCGTGTGCGTGCACGTGGTGCTGGGTGCACATCCCTGGGTGCTCGAGGTAAGGTTTCTGCATGGTTTTCGCTGAGGAATCGTGTGTGTGCACATGGACAAAGAGAAGGCGCAGCAACCAGGTTCCAGCGCCGAAGAAGGCAAAAGGCAAGGTTTCCGGCGCTATCTCCTTCACTCCCCAGTCCTAGTCGCGCAAAGCAAGCCGCTAAGCCGGCGACCGGCAAGAGAGCTACAACGAAGCATGCCGAACGGAGAAAATAGCAGCAGCTCATCTGTTCACACCTTGTTTCTGCCATGTGCTTGAACGCCAAGACGTTCGCGCTTCTGTGAGATGAAAGACGTCCTTCTGCATATGTGGTTGCTCACACCGGTGCACTTGTTAGTGTATCCATTCAGTCCTGGGCTGCGGGGCATTCAGAAGTGGCTCTGTGGAGACGTCTGCATAGAGGCAGCTGTCAGAACACGCACACTCGATTGTTCACCAAAACATATGCAGACGCGTCCTTAGCCTGTAGATTTGGATGCACAGAGTTCCCTGTGTTCGCAAGAGACAAGGGAATCGCGTCTGTACGCACAGAAGCAATAGCGGACCGTTTCCCTCGGAGCGAACGCGAAAGAGCCGTCTATATACTCGCAGACACGGGAACGTGCCTCAATGCGGTCACAGAGGCAGCAGCTTTTGCACAGATGCTCTGGTGATTCTGGCACTTTCCACGCACACTCCTGAAAGTCGCGCACACTGCTGTTCACTCGCTAAACGACGTCTTGGGAAACACGTCTCCGGTCGATGGACCGCTCAGATTGCTTCTCGTGTAACTGTGAACTGTGTCAGCGCAGGGAATCCGTCTCTGTTGAGCAGATGTCAATCCTGCCTCGCTTTTGCTTTGTTGCCTCTACCAAGATGATTTCCCGTTTCTCTCTTCACTGGAGCACGCAGACACAGCCAACGCACATCAAGTGTCAAGAGACACGCTCTGCTGAGCTCAACGCTTGTGCAGATGCACATGTGCGACGAAGTCAACACACGTGCTTGTGGAGAGAAAGAAAGGGACTCCCAGGCGTGTGGAGCGACGGGGAGAAAGAGCGGGCGCTGAGGAACACAGTTTCAAACAGACTGTCTCCACACAAACAGGCACCTGTCTGCAGGTATCCTAGATCTTGATTCTTGAACTTGAGGAAACACGCGTCTGAGCAAAACTCCCAAACGCTTCCAGGAAAGACACAGGCTCTCCCACAAGCACACAAGTGTTTGCCCTCAGCTATACATCAGGGACAAGCTTGTGAAGAGATGCCCTGCTATTCTTTCGCCTTATGGCATCATGTGTTTCGTTTCTCTTGGAGATCGATTGTTAAACGTCTTTCCTCGGGCGACTGTGAAGCATTTGCCAGCGGAGGAGAAGTAGCACGGAGCAGCATTCAGTACTGCCTACGAGTGTCTTTGCTACCCTACTAGCGGAGCTCCAAGAACAGGCACACATCTTCAGGTACCTTCCAAATGTGGATTCCCCTGCAGCCCCGTAGGCGGGCGTGCAGTACGCCAACCATCAACGGACGTTTTTCCCCTCAAGCCTGTCAGGACGTTGCTCGTCCGTCTTTCCCTCAATAGATGGGAGTAGGCGCGCTTGCGGATGTGTGCGTGTGTGTGGCCACGCTTTTGCTTAGGCATCAGTGTGTGAAAAGGTAGGTGCTTTTCTCTAGCTGCGTGTGCGTGCACGTGGTGCTGGGTGCACATCCCTGGGTGCTCGAGGTAAGGTTTCTGCATGGTTTTCGCTGAGGAATCGTGTGTGTGCACATGGACAAAGAGAAGGCGCAGCAACCAGGTTCCAGCGCCGAAGAAGGCAAAAGGCAAGGTTTCCGGCGCTATCTCCTTCACTCCCCAGTCCTAGTCGCGCAAAGCAAGCCGCTAAGCCGGCGACCGGCAAGAGAGCTACAACCAAGCATGCCGAACGGAGAAAATAGCAGCAGCTCATCTGTTCACGCCTTGTTTCTGCCATGTGCTTGAACGCCAAGACGTTCGCGCTTCTGTGAGATGAAAGACGTCCTTCTGCATATGTGGTTGCTCACACCGGTGCACTTGTTAGTGTATCCATTCAGTCCTGGGCTGCGGGGCATTCAGAAGTGGCTCTGTGGAGACGTCTGCATAGAGGCAGCTGTCAGAACACGCACACTCGATTGTTCACCAAAACATATGCAGACGCGTCCTTAGCCTGTACATTTGGATGCACAGAGTTCCCTGTGTTCGCAAGAGACAAGGGAATCGCGTCTGTACGCACAGAAGCAATAGCGGACCGTTTCCCTCGGAGCGAACGCGAAAGAGCCGTCTATATACTCGCAGACACGGGAACGTGCCTCAATGCGGTCACAGAGGCAGCAGCTTTTGCACAGATGCTCTGGTGATTCTGGCACTTTCCACGCACACTCCTGAAAGTTGCGCACACTGCTGTTCACTCGCTAAACGACCTCTTGGGAAACACGTCTCCGGTCGATGGACCGCTCAGATTGCTTCTCGTGTAACTGTGAACTGTGTCAGCGCAGGGAATCCGTCTCTGTTGAGCAGATGTCAATCCTGCCTCGCTTTTGCTTTGTTGCCTCTACCAAGATGATTTCCCGTTTCTCTCTTCACTGGAGCACGCAGACACAGCCAACGCACATCAAGTGTCAAGAGACACACTCTGCTGAGCTCAACGCTTGTGCAGATGCACATGTGCGACGAAGTCAACACACGTGCTTGTGGAGAGAAAAAAGGGACTCCCAGGCGTGTGGAGCGACGGGGAGAAAGAGCGGGCGCTGAGGAACACAGTTTCAAACAGACTGTCTCCACACAAACAGGCACCTGTCTGCAGGTATCCTAGATCTTGATTCTTGAACTTGAGGAAACACGCGTCTGAGCAAAACTCCCAAACGCTTCCAGGAAAGACACAGGCTCTCCCACAAGCACACAAGTGTTTGCCCTCAGCTATAGATCAGGGACAAGCTTGTGAAGAGATGCCCTGCTATTCTTTCGCCTTATGGCATCATGTGTTTCGTTTCTCTTGGAGATCGATTGTTAAACGTCTTTCCTCGGGCGACTGTGAAGCATTTGCCAGCGGAGGAGAAGTAGCACGGAGCAGCATTCAGTACTGCCTACGAGTGTCTTTGCTACCCTACTAGCGGAGCTCCAAGAACAGGCACACATCTTCAGGTACCTTCCAAATGTGGATTCCCCTGCAGCCCCGTAGGCGGGCGTGCAGTACGCCAACCATCAACGGACGTTTTTCCCCTCAAGCCTGTCAGGACGTTGCTCGTCCGTCTTTCCCTCAATAGATGGGAGTAGGCGCGCTTGCGGATGTGTGCGTGTGTGTGGCCACGCTTTTGCTTAGGCATCAGTGTGTGAAAAGGTAGGTGCTTTTCTCTAGCTGCGTGTGCGTGCACGTGGTGCTGGGTGCACATCCCTGGGTGCTCGAGGTAAGGTTTCTGCATGGTTTTCGCTGAGGAATCGTGTGTGTGCACATGGACAAAGAGAAGGCGCAGCAACCAGGTTCCAGCGCCGAAGAAGGCAAAAGGCAAGGTTTCCGGCGCTATCTCCTTCACTCCCCAGTCCTAGTCGCGCAAAGCAAGCCGCTAAGCCGGCGACCGGCAAGAGAGCTACAACGAAGCATGCCGAACGGAGAAAATAGCAGCAGCTCATCTGTTCACACCTTGTTTCTGCCATGTGCTTGAACGCCAAGACGTTCGCGCTTCTGTGAGATGAAAGACGTCCTTCTGCATATGTGGTTGCTCACACCGGTGCACTTGTTAGTGTATCCATTCAGTCCTGGGCTGCGGGGCATTCAGAAGTGGCTCTGTGGAGACGTCTGCATAGAGGCAGCTGTCAGAACACGCACACTCGATTGTTCACCAAAACATATGCAGACGCGTCCTTAGCCTGTAGATTTGGATGCACAGAGTTCCCTGTGTTCGCAAGAGACAAGGGAATCGCGTCTGTACGCACAGAAGCAATAGCGGACCGTTTCCCTCGGAGCGAACGCGAAAGAGCCGTCTATATACTCGCAGACACGGGAACGTGCCTCAATGCGGTCACAGAGGCAGCAGCTTTTGCACAGATGCTCTGGTGATTCTGGCACTTTCCACGCACACTCCTGAAAGTCGCGCACACTGCTGTTCACTCGCTAAACGACCTCTTGGGAAACACGTCTCCGGTCGATGGACCGCTCAGATTGCTTCTCGTGTAACTGTGAACTGTGTCAGCGCAGGGAATCCGTCTCTGTTGAGCAGATGTCAATCCTGCCTCGCTTTTGCTTTGTTGCCTCTACCAAGATGATTTCCCGTTTCTCTCTTCACTGGAGCACGCAGACACAGCCAACGCACATCAAGTGTCAAGAGACACGCTCTGCTGAGCTCAACGCTTGTGCAGATGCACATGTGCGACGAAGTCAACACACGTGCTTGTGGAGAGAAAGAAAGGGACTCCCAGGCGTGTGGAGCGACGGGGAGAAAGAGCGGGCGCTGAGGAACACAGTTTCAAACAGACTGTCTCCACACAAACAGGCACCTGTCTGCAGGTATCCTAGATCTTGATTCTTGAACTTGAGGAAACACGCGTCTGAGCAAAACTCCCAAACGCTTCCAGGAAAGACACAGGCTCTCCCACAAGCACACAAGTGTTTGCCCTCAGCTATACATCAGGGACAAGCTTGTGAAGAGATGCCCTGCTATTCTTTCGCCTTATGGCATCATGTGTTTCGTTTCTCTTGGAGATCGATTGTTAAACGTCTTTCCTCGGGCGACTGTGAAGCATTTGCCAGCGGAGGAGAAGTAGCACGGAGCAGCATTCAGTACTGCCTATGAGTGTCTTTGCTACCCTACTAGCGGAGCTCCAAGAACAGGCACACATCTTCAGGTACCTTCCAAATGTGGATTCCCCTGCAGCCCCGTAGGCGGGCGTGCAGTACGCCAACCATCAACGGACGTTTTTCCCCTCAAGCCTGTCAGGACGTTGCTCGTCCGTCTTTCCCTCAATAGATGGGAGTAGGCGCGCTTGCGGATGTGTGCGTGTGTGTGGCCACGCGTTTGCTTAGGCATCAGTGTGTGAAAAGGTAGGTGCTTTTCTCTAGCTGCGTGTGCGTGCACGTGGTGCTGGGTGCACATCCCTGGGTGCTCGAGGTAAGGTTTCTGCATGGTTTTCGCTGAGGAATCGTGTGTGTGCACATGGACAAAGAGAAGGCGCAGCAACCAGGTTCCAGCGCCGAAGAAGGCAAAAGGCAAGGTTTCCGGCGCTATCTCCTTCACTCCCCAGTCCTAGTCGCGCAAAGCAAGCCGCTAAGCCGGCGACCGGCAAGAGAGCTACAACGAAGCATGCCGAACGGAGAAAATAGCAGCAGCGCATCTGTTCACACCTTGTTTCTGCCATGTGCTTGAACGCCAAGACGTTCGCGCTTCTGTGAGATGAAAGACGTCCTTCTGCATATGTGGTTGCTCACACCGGTGCACTTGTTAGTGTATCCATTCAGTCCTGGGCTGCGGGGCATTCAGAAGTGGCTCTGTGGAGACGTCTGCATAGAGGCAGCTGTCAGAACACGCACACTCGATTGTTCACCAAAACATATGCAGACGCGTCCTTAGCCTGTACATTTGGATGCACAGAGTTCCCTGTGTTCGCAAGAGACAAGGGAATCGCGTCTGTACGCACAGAAGCAATAGCGGACCGTTTCCCTCGGAGCGAACGCGAAAGAGCCGTCTATATACTCGCAGACACGGGAACGTGCCTCAATGCGGTCACAGAGGCAGCAGCTTTTGCACAGATGCTCTGGTGATTCTGGCACTTTCCACGCACACTCCTGAAAGTCGCGCACACTGCTGTTCACTCGCTAAACGACCTCTTGGGAAACACGTCTCCGGTCGATGGACCGCTCAGATTGCTTCTCGTGTAACTGTGAACTGTGTCAGCGCAGGGAATCCGTCTCTGTTGAGCAGATGTCAATCCTGCCTCGCTTTTGCTTTGTTGCCTCTACCAAGATGATTTCCCGTTTCTCTCTTCACTGGAGCACGCAGACACAGCCAACGCACATCAAGTGTCAAGAGACACGCTCTGCTGAGCTCAACGCTTGTGCAGATGCACATGTGCGACGAAGTCAACACACGTGCTTGTGGAGAGAAAGAAAGGGACTCCCAGGCGTGTGGAGCGACGGGGAGAAAGAGCGGGCGCTGAGGAACACAGTTTCAAACAGACTGTCTCCACACAAACAGGCACCTGTCTGCAGGTATCCTAGATCTTGATTCTTGAACTTGAGGAAACACGCGTCTGAGCAAAACTCCCAAACGCTTCCAGGAAAGACACAGGCTCTCCCACAAGCACACAAGTGTTTGCCCTCAGCTATAGATCAGGGACAAGCTTGTGAAGAGATGCCCTGCTATTCTTTCGCCTTATGGCATCATGTGTTTCGTTTCTCTTGGAGATCGATTGTTAAACGTCTTTCCTCGGGCGACTGTGAAGCATTTGCCAGCGGAGGAGAAGTAGCACGGAGCAGCATTCAGTACTGCCTACGAGTGTCTTTGCTACCCTACTAGCGGAGCTCCAAGAACAGGCACACATCTTCAGGTACCTTCCAAATGTGGATTCCCCTGCAGCCCCGTAGGCGGGCGTGCAGTACGCCAACCATCAACGGACGTTTTTCCCCTCAAGCCTGTCAGGACGTTGCTCGTCCGTCTTTCCCTCAATAGATGGGAGTAGGCGCGCTTGCGGATGTGTGCGTGTGTGTGGCCACGCGTTTGCTTAGGCATCAGTGTGTGAAAAGGTAGGTGCTTTTCTCTAGCTGCGTGTGCGTGCACGTGGTGCTGGGTGCACATCCCTGGGTGCTCGAGGTAAGGTTTCTGCATGGTTTTCGCTGAGGAATCGTGTGTGTGCACATGGACAAAGAGAAGGCGCAGCAACCAGGTTCCAGCGCCGAAGAAGGCAAAAGGCAAGGTTTCCGGCGCTATCTCCTTCACTCCCCAGTCCTAGTCGCGCAAAGCAAGCCGCTAAGCCGGCGACCGGCAAGAGAGCTACAACGAAGCATGCCGAACGGAGAAAATAGCAGCAGCTCATCTGTTCACACCTTGTTTCTGCCATGTGCTTGAACGCCAAGACGTTCGCGCTTCTGTGAGATGAAAGACGTCCTTCTGCATCTGTGGTTGCTCACACCGGTGCACTTGTTAGTGTATCCATTCAGTCCTGGGCTGCGGGGCATTCAGAAGTGGCTCTGTGGAGACGTCTGCATAGAGGCAGCTGTCAGAACACGCACACTCGATTGTTCACCAAAACATATGCAGACGCGTCCTTAGCCTGTAGATTTGGATGCACAGAGTTCCCTGTGTTCGCAAGAGACAAGGGAATCGCGTCTGTACGCACAGAAGCAATAGCGGACCGTTTCCCTCGGAGCGAACGCGAAAGAGCCGTCTATATACTCGCAGACACGGGAACGTGCCTCAATGCGGTCACAGAGGCAGCAGCTTTTGCACAGATGCTCTGGTGATTCTGGCACTTTCCACGCACACTCCTGAAAGTCGCGCACACTGCTGTTCACTCGCTAAACGACCTCTTGGGAAACACGTCTCCGGTCGATGGACCGCTCAGATTGCTTCTCGTGTAACTGTGAACTGTGTCAGCGCAGGGAATCCGTCTCTGTTGAGCAGATGTCAATCCTGCCTCGCTTTTGCTTTGTTGCCTCTACCAAGATGATTTCCCGTTTCTCTCTTCACTGGAGCACGCAGACACAGCCAACGCACATCAAGTGTCAAGAGACACGCTCTGCTGAGCTCAACGCTTGTGCAGATGCACATGTGCGACGAAGTCAACACACGTGCTTGTGGAGAGAAAGAAAGGGACTCCCAGGCGTGTGGAGCGACGGGGAGAAAGAGCGGGCGCTGAGGAACACAGTTTCAAACAGACTGTCTCCACACAAACAGGCACCTGTCTGCAGGTATCCTAGATCTTGATTCTTGAACTTGAGGAAACACGCGTCTGAGCAAAACTCCCAAACGCTTCCAGGAAAGACACAGGCTCTCCCACAAGCACACAAGTGTTTGCCCTCAGCTATAGATCAGGGACAAGCTTGTGAAGAGATGCCCTGCTATTCTTTCGCCTTATGGCATCATGTGTTTCGTTTCTCTTGGAGATCGATTGTTAAACGTCTTTCCTCGGGCGACTGTGAAGCATTTGCCAGCGGAGGAGAAGTAGCACGGAGCAGCATTCAGTACTGCCTACGAGTGTCTTTGCTACCCTACTAGCGGAGCTCCAAGAACAGGCACACATCTTCAGGTACCTTCCAAATGTGGATTCCCCTGCAGCCCCGTAGGCGGGCGTGCAGTACGCCAACCATCAACGGACGTTTTTCCCCTCAAGCCTGTCAGGACGTTGCTCGTCCGTCTTTCCCTCAATAGATGGGAGTAGGCGCGCTTGCGGATGTGTGCGTGTGTGTGGCCACGCGTTTGCTTAGGCATCAGTGTGTGAAAAGGTAGGTGCTTTTCTCTAGCTGCGTGTGCGTGCACGTGGTGCTGGGTGCACATCCCTGGGTGCTCGAGGTAAGGTTTCTGCATGGTTTTCGCTGAGGAATCGTGTGTGTGCACATGGACAAAGAGAAGGCGCAGCAACCAGGTTCCAGCGCCGAAGAAGGCAAAAGGCAAGGTTTCCGGCGCTATCTCCTTCACTCCCCAGTCCTAGTCGCGCAAAGCAAGCCGCTAAGCCGGCGACCGGCAAGAGAGCTACAACGAAGCATGCCGAACGGAGAAAATAGCAGCAGCGCATCTGTTCACACCTTGTTTCTGCCATGTGCTTGAACGCCAAGACGTTCGCGCTTCTGTGAGATGAAAGACGTCCTTCTGCATCTGTGGTTGCTCACACCGGTGCACTTGTTAGTGTATCCATTCAGTCCTGGGCTGCGGGGCATTCAGAAGTGGCTCTGTGGAGACGTCTGCATAGAGGCAGCTGTCAGAACACGCACACTCGATTGTTCACCAAAACATATGCAGACGCGTCCTTAGCCTGTAGATTTGGATGCACAGAGTTCCCTGTGTTCGCAAGAGACAAGGGAATCGCGTCTGTACGCACAGAAGCAATAGCGGACCGTTTCCCTCGGAGCGAACGCGAAAGAGCCGTCTATATACTCGCAGACACGGGAACGTGCCTCAATGCGGTCACAGAGGCAGCAGCTTTTGCACAGATGCTCTGGTGATTCTGGCACTTTCCACGCACACTCCTGAAAGTCGCGCACACTGCTGTTCACTCGCTAAACGACCTCTTGGGAAACACGTCTCCGGTCGATGGACCGCTCAGATTGCTTCTCGTGTAACTGTGAACTGTGTCAGCGCAGGGAATCCGTCTCTGTTGAGCAGATGTCAATCCTGCCTCGCTTTTGCTTTGTTGCCTCTACCAAGATGATTTCCCGTTTCTCTCTTCACTGGAGCACGCAGACACAGCCAACGCACATCAAGTGTCAAGAGACACACTCTGCTGAGCTCAACGCTTGTGCAGATGCACATGTGCGACGAAGTCAACACACGTGCTTGTGGAGAGAAAGAAAGGGACTCCCAGGCGTGTGGAGCGACGGGGAGAAAGAGCGGGCGCTGAGGAACACAGTTTCAAACAGACTGTCTCCACACAAACAGGCACCTGTCTGCAGGTATCCTAGATCTTGATTCTTGAACTTGAGGAAACACGCGTCTGAGCAAAACTCCCAAACGCTTCCAGGAAAGACACAGGCTCTCCCACAAGCACACAAGTGTTTGCCCTCAGCTATAGATCAGGGACAAGCTTGTGAAGAGATGCCCTGCTATTCTTTCGCCTTATGGCATCATGTGTTTCGTTTCTCTTGGAGATCGATTGTTAAACGTCTTTCCTCGGGCGACTGTGAAGCATTTGCCAGCGGAGGAGAAGTAGCACGGAGCAGCATTCAGTACTGCCTACGAGTGTCTTTGCTACCCTACTAGCGGAGCTCCAAGAACAGGCACACATCTTCAGGTACCTTCCAAATGTGGATTCCCCTGCAGCCCCGTAGGCGGGCGTGCAGTACGCCAACCATCAACGGACGTTTTTCCCCTCAAGCCTGTCAGGACGTTGCTCGTCCGTCTTTCCCTCAATAGATGGGAGTAGGCGCGCTTGCGGATGTGTGCGTGTGTGTGGCCACGCGTTTGCTTAGGCATCAGTGTGTGAAAAGGTAGGTGCTTTTCTCTAGCTGCGTGTGCGTGCACGTGGTGCTGGGTGCACATCCCTGGGTGCTCGAGGTAAGGTTTCTGCATGGTTTTCGCTGAGGAATCGTGTGTGTGCACATGGACAAAGAGAAGGCGCAGCAACCAGGTTCCAGCGCCGAAGAAGGCAAAAGGCAAGGTTTCCGGCGCTATCTCCTTCACTCCCCAGTCCTAGTCGCGCAAAGCAAGCCGCTAAGCCGGCGACCGGCAAGAGAGCTACAACCAAGCATGCCGAACGGAGAAAATAGCAGCAGCTCATCTGTTCACACCTTGTTTCTGCCATGTGCTTGAACGCCAAGACGTTCGCGCTTCTGTGAGATGAAAGACGTCCTTCTGCATCTGTGGTTGCTCACACCGGTGCACTTGTTAGTGTATCCATTCAGTCCTGGGCTGCGGGGCATTCAGAAGTGGCTCTGTGGAGACGTCTGCATAGAGGCAGCTGTCAGAACACGCACACTCGATTGTTCACCAAAACATATGCAGACGCGTCCTTAGCCTGTAGATTTGGATGCACAGAGTTCCCTGTGTTCGCAAGAGACAAGGGAATCGCGTCTGTACGCACAGAAGCAATAGCGGACCGTTTCCCTCGGAGCGAACGCGAAAGAGCCGTCTATATACTCGCAGACACGGGAACGTGCCTCAATGCGGTCACAGAGGCAGCAGCTTTTGCACAGATGCTCTGGTGATTCTGGCACTTTCCACGCACACTCCTGAAAGTCGCGCACACTGCTGTTCACTCGCTAAACGACCTCTTGGGAAACACGTCTCCGGTCGATGGACCGCTCAGATTGCTTCTCGTGTAACTGTGAACTGTGTCAGCGCAGGGAATCCGTCTCTGTTGAGCAGATGTCAATCCTGCCTCGCTTTTGCTTTGTTGCCTCTACCAAGATGATTTCCCATTTCTCTCTTCACTGGAGCACGCAGACACAGCCAACGCACATCAAGTGTCAAGAGACACACTCTGCTGAGCTCAACGCTTGTGCAGATGCACATGTGCGACGAAGTCAACACACGTGCTTGTGGAGAGAAAGAAAGGGACTCCCAGGCGTGTGGAGCGACGGGGAGAAAGAGCGGGCGCTGAGGAACACAGTTTCAAACAGACTGTCTCCACACAAACAGGCACCTGTCTGCAGGTATCCTAGATCTTGATTCTTGAACTTGAGGAAACACGCGTCTGAGCAAAACTCCCAAACGCTTCCAGGAAAGACACAGGCTCTCCCACAAGCACACAAGTGTTTGCCCTCAGCTATAGATCAGGGACAAGCTTGTGAAGAGATGCCCTGCTATTCTTTCGCCTTATGGCATCATGTGTTTCGTTTCTCTTGGAGATCGATTGTTAAACGTCTTTCCTCGGGCGACTGTGAAGCATTTGCCAGCGGAGGAGAAGTAGCACGGAGCAGCATTCAGTACTGCCTACGAGTGTCTTTGCTACCCTACTAGCGGAGCTCCAAGAACAGGCACACATCTTCAGGTACCTTCCAAATGTGGATTCCCCTGCAGCCCCGTAGGCGGGCGTGCAGTACGCCAACCATCAACGGACGTTTTTCCCCTCAAGCCTGTCAGGACGTTGCTCGTCCGTCTTTCCCTCAATAGATGGGAGTAGGCGCGCTTGCGGATGTGTGCGTGTGTGTGGCCACGCTTTTGCTTAGGCATCAGTGTGTGAAAAGGTAGGTGCTTTTCTCTAGCTGCGTGTGCGTGCACGTGGTGCTGGGTGCACATCCCTGGGTGCTCGAGGTAAGGTTTCTGCATGGTTTTCGCTGAGGAATCGTGTGTGTGCACATGGACAAAGAGAAGGCGCAGCAACCAGGTTCCAGCGCCGAAGAAGGCAAAAGGCAAGGTTTCCGGCGCTATCTCCTTCACTCCCCAGTCCTAGTCGCGCAAAGCAAGCCGCTAAGCCGGCGACCGGCAAGAGAGCTACAACGAAGCATGCCGAACGGAGAAAATAGCAGCAGCTCATCTGTTCACACCTTGTTTCTGCCATGTGCTTGAACGCCAAGACGTTCGCGCTTCTGTGAGATGAAAGACGTCCTTCTGCATATGTGGTTGCTCACACCGGTGCACTTGTTAGTGTATCCATTCAGTCCTGGGCTGCGGGGCATTCAGAAGTGGCTCTGTGGAGACGTCTGCATAGAGGCAGCTGTCAGAACACGCACACTCGATTGTTCACCAAAACATATGCAGACGCGTCCTTAGCCTGTAGATTTGGATGCACAGAGTTCCCTGTGTTCGCAAGAGACAAGGGAATCGCGTCTGTACGCACAGAAGCAATAGCGGACCGTTTCCCTCGGAGCGAACGCGAAAGAGCCGTCTATATACTCGCAGACACGGGAACGTGCCTCAATGCGGTCACAGAGGCAGCAGCTTTTGCACAGATGCTCTGGTGATTCTGGCACTTTCCACGCACTATCCTGAAAGTCGCGCACACTGCTGTTCACTCGCTAAACGACCTCTTGGGAAACACGTCTCCGGTCGATGGACCGCTCAGATTGCTTCTCGTGTAACTGTGAACTGTGTCAGCGCAGGGAATCCGTCTCTGTTGAGCAGATGTCAATCCTGCCTCGCTTTTGCTTTGTTGCCTCTACCAAGATGATTTCCCGTTTCTCTCTTCACTGGAGCACGCAGACACAGCCAACGCACATCAAGTGTCAAGAGACACGCTCTGCTGAGCTCAACGCTTGTGCAGATGCACATGTGCGACGAAGTCAACACACGTGCTTGTGGAGAGAAAGAAAGGGACTCCCAGGCGTGTGGAGCGACGGGGAGAAAGAGCGGGCGCTGAGGAACACAGTTTCAAACAGACTGTCTCCACACAAACAGGCACCTGTCTGCAGGTATCCTAGATCTTGATTCTTGAACTTGAGGAAACACGCGTCTGAGCAAAACTCCCAAACGCTTCCAGGAAAGACACAGGCTCTCCCACAAGCACACAAGTGTTTGCCCTCAGCTATACATCAGGGACAAGCTTGTGAAGAGATGCCCTGCTATTCTTTCGCCTTATGGCATCATGTGTTTCGTTTCTCTTGGAGATCGATTGTTAAACGTCTTTCCTCGGGCGACTGTGAAGCATTTGCCAGCGGAGGAGAAGTAGCACGGAGCAGCATTCAGTACTGCCTACGAGTGTCTTTGCTACCCTACTAGCGGAGCTCCAAGAACAGGCACACATCTTCAGGTACCTTCCAAATGTGGATTCCCCTGCAGCCCCGTAGGCGGGCGTGCAGTACGCCAACCATCAACGGACGTTTTTCCCCTCAAGCCTGTCAGGACGTTGCTCGTCCGTCTTTCCCTCAATAGATGGGAGTAGGCGCGCTTGCGGATGTGTGCGTGTGTGTGGCCACGCGTTTGCTTAGGCATCAGTGTGTGAAAAGGTAGGTGCTTTTCTCTAGCTGCGTGTGCGTGCACGTGGTGCTGGGTGCACATCCCTGGGTGCTCGAGGTAAGGTTTCTGCATGGTTTTCGCTGAGGAATCGTGTGTGTGCACATGGACAAAGAGAAGGCGCAGCAACCAGGTTCCAGCGCCGAAGAAGGCAAAAGGCAAGGTTTCCGGCGCTATCTCCTTCACTCCCCAGTCCTAGTCGCGCAAAGCAAGCCGCTAAGCCGGCGACCGGCAAGAGAGCTACAACGAAGCATGCCGAACGGAGAAAATAGCAGCAGCGCATCTGTTCACACCTTGTTTCTGCCATGTGCTTGAACGCCAAGACGTTCGCGCTTCTGTGAGATGAAAGACGTCCTTCTGCATATGTGGTTGCTCACACCGGTGCACTTGTTAGTGTATCCATTCAGTCCTGGGCTGCGGGGCATTCAGAAGTGGCTCTGTGGAGACGTCTGCATAGAGGCAGCTGTCAGAACACGCACACTCGATTGTTCACCAAAACATATGCAGACGCGTCCTTAGCCTGTAGATTTGGATGCACAGAGTTCCCTGTGTTCGCAAGAGACAAGGGAATCGCGTCTGTACGCACAGAAGCAATAGCGGACCGTTTCCCTCGGAGCGAACGCGAAAGAGCCGTCTATATACTCGCAGACACGGGAACGTGCCTCAATGCGGTCACAGAGGCAGCAGCTTTTGCACAGATGCTCTGGTGATTCTGGCACTTTCCACGCACACTCCTGAAAGTCGCGCACACTGCTGTTCACTCGCTAAACGACCTCTTGGGAAACACGTCTCCGGTCGATGGACCGCTCAGATTGCTTCTCGTGTAACTGTGAACTGTGTCAGCGCAGGGAATCCGTCTCTGTTGAGCAGATGTCAATCCTGCCTCGCTTTTGCTTTGTTGCCTCTACCAAGATGATTTCCCATTTCTCTCTTCACTGGAGCACGCAGACACAGCCAACGCACATCAAGTGTCAAGAGACACGCTCTGCTGAGCTCAACGCTTGTGCAGATGCACATGTGCGACGAAGTCAACACACGTGCTTGTGGAGAGAAAGAAAGGGACTCCCAGGCGTGTGGAGCGACGGGGAGAAAGAGCGGGCGCTGAGGAACACAGTTTCAAACAGACTGTCTCCACACAAACAGGCACCTGTCTGCAGGTATCCTAGATCTTGATTCTTGAACTTGAGGAAACACGCGTCTGAGCAAAACTCCCAAACGCTTCCAGGAAAGACACAGGCTCTCCCACAAGCACACAAGTGTTTGCCCTCAGCTATAGATCAGGGACAAGCTTGTGAAGAGATGCCCTGCTATTCTTTCGCCTTATGGCATCATGTGTTTCGTTTCTCTTGGAGATCGATTGTTAAACGTCTTTCCTCGGGCGACTGTGAAGCATTTGCCAGCGGAGGAGAAGTAGCACGGAGCAGCATTCAGTACTGCCTACGAGTGTCTTTGCTACCCTACTAGCGGAGCTCCAAGAACAGGCACACATCTTCAGGTACCTTCCAAATGTGGATTCCCCTGCAGCCCCGTAGGCGGGCGTGCAGTACGCCAACCATCAACGGACGTTTTTCCCCTCAAGCCTGTCAGGACGTTGCTCGTCCGTCTTTCCCTCAATAGATGGGAGTAGGCGCGCTTGCGGATGTGTGCGTGTGTGTGGCCACGCGTTTGCTTAGGCATCAGTGTGTGAAAAGGTAGGTGCTTTTCTCTAGCTGCGTGTGCGTGCACGTGGTGCTGGGTGCACATCCCTGGGTGCTCGAGGTAAGGTTTCTGCATGGTTTTCGCTGAGGAATCGTGTGTGTGCACATGGACAAAGAGAAGGCGCAGCAACCAGGTTCCAGCGCCGAAGAAGGCAAAAGGCAAGGTTTCCGGCGCTATCTCCTTCACTCCCCAGTCCTAGTCGCGCAAAGCAAGCCGCTAAGCCGGCGACCGGCAAGAGAGCTACAACGAAGCATGCCGAACGGAGAAAATAGCAGCAGCGCATCTGTTCACACCTTGTTTCTGCCATGTGCTTGAACGCCAAGACGTTCGCGCTTCTGTGAGATGAAAGACGTCCTTCTGCATATGTGGTTGCTCACACCGGTGCACTTGTTAGTGTATCCATTCAGTCCTGGGCTGCGGGGCATTCAGAAGTGGCTCTGTGGAGACGTCTGCATAGAGGCAGCTGTCAGAACACGCACACTCGATTGTTCACCAAAACATATGCAGACGCGTCCTTAGCCTGTAGATTTGGATGCACAGAGTTCCCTGTGTTCGCAAGAGACAAGGGAATCGCGTCTGTACGCACAGAAGCAATAGCGGACCGTTTCCCTCGGAGCGAACGCGAAAGAGCCGTCTATATACTCGCAGACACGGGAACGTGCCTCAATGCGGTCACAGAGGCAGCAGCTTTTGCACAGATGCTCTGGTGATTCTGGCACTTTCCAGGCACACTCCTGAAAGTCGCGCACACTGCTGTTCACTCGCTAAACGACCTCTTGGGAAACACGTCTCCGGTCGATGGACCGCTCAGATTGCTTCTCGTGTAACTGTGAACTGTGTCAGCGCAGGGAATCCGTCTCTGTTGAGCAGATGTCAATCCTGCCTCGCTTTTGCTTTGTTGCCTCTACCAAGATGATTTCCCGTTTCTCTCTTCACTGGAGCACGCAGACACAGCCAACGCACATCAAGTGTCAAGAGACACACTCTGCTGAGCTCAACGCTTGTGCAGATGCACATGTGCGACGAAGTCAACACACGTGCTTGTGGAGAGAAAGAAAGGGACTCCCAGGCGTGTGGAGCGACGGGGAGAAAGAGCGGGCGCTGAGGAACACAGTTTCAAACAGACTGTCTCCACACAAACAGGCACCTGTCTGCAGGTATCCTAGATCTTGATTCTTGAACTTGAGGAAACACGCGTCTGAGCAAAACTCCCAAACGCTTCCAGGAAAGACACAGGCTCTCCCACAAGCACACAAGTGTTTGCCCTCAGCTACAGATCAGGGACAAGCTTGTGAAGAGATGCCCTGCTATTCTTTCGCCTTATGGCATCATGTGTTTCGTTTCTCTTGGAGATCGATTGTTAAACGTCTTTCCTCGGGCGACTGTGAAGCATTTGCCAGCGGAGGAGAAGTAGCACGGAGCAGCATTCAGTACTGCCTACGAGTGTCTTTGCTACCCTACTAGCGGAGCTCCAAGAACAGGCACACATCTTCAGGTACCTTCCAAATGTGGATTCCCCTGCAGCCCCGTAGGCGGGCGTGCAGTACGCCAACCATCAACGGACGTTTTTCCCCTCAAGCCTGTCAGGACGTTGCTCGTCCGTCTTTCCCTCAATAGATGGGAGTAGGCGCGCTTGCGGATGTGTGCGTGTGTGTGGCCACGCGTTTGCTTAGGCATCAGTGTGTGAAAAGGTAGGTGCTTTTCTCTAGCTGCGTGTGCGTGCACGTGGTGCTGGGTGCACATCCCTGGGTGCTCGAGGTAAGGTTTCTGCATGGTTTTCGCTGAGGAATCGTGTGTGTGCACATGGACAAAGAGAAGGCGCAGCAACCAGGTTCCAGCGCCGAAGAAGGCAAAAGGCAAGGTTTCCGGCGCTATCTCCTTCACTCCCCAGTCCTAGTCGCGCAAAGCAAGCCGCTAAGCCGGCGACCGGCAAGAGAGCTACAACGAAGCATGCCGAACGGAGAAAATAGCAGCAGCTCATCTGTTCACACCTTGTTTCTGCCATGTGCTTGAACGCCAAGACGTTCGCGCTTCTGTGAGATGAAAGACGTCCTTCTGCATCTGTGGTTGCTCACACCGGTGCACTTGTTAGTGTATCCATTCAGTCCTGGGCTGCGGGGCATTCAGAAGTGGCTCTGTGGAGACGTCTGCATAGAGGCAGCTGTCAGAACACGCACACTCGATTGTTCACCAAAACATATGCAGACGCGTCCTTAGCCTGTAGATTTGGATGCACAGAGTTCCCTGTGTTCGCAAGAGACAAGGGAATCGCGTCTGTACGCACAGAAGCAATAGCGGACCGTTTCCCTCGGAGCGAACGCGAAAGAGCCGTCTATATACTCGCAGACACGGGAACGTGCCTCAATGCGGTCACAGAGGCAGCAGCTTTTGCACAGATGCTCTGGTGATTCTGGCACTTTCCACGCACACTCCTGAAAGTCGCGCACACTGCTGTTCACTCGCTAAACGACCTCTTGGGAAACACGTCTCCGGTCGATGGACCGCTCAGATTGCTTCTCGTGTAACTGTGAACTGTGTCAGCGCAGGGAATCCGTCTCTGTTGAGCAGATGTCAATCCTGCCTCGCTTTTGCTTTGTTGCCTCTACCAAGATGATTTCCCGTTTCTCTCTTCACTGGAGCACGCAGACACAGCCAACGCACATCAAGTGTCAAGAGACACGCTCTGCTGAGCTCAACGCTTGTGCAGATGCACATGTGCGACGAAGTCAACACACGTGCTTGTGGAGAGAAAGAAAGGGACTCCCAGGCGTGTGGAGCGACGGGGAGAAAGAGCGGGCGCTGAGGAACACAGTTTCAAACAGACTGTCTCCACACAAACAGGCACCTGTCTGCAGGTATCCTAGATCTTGATTCTTGAACTTGAGGAAACACGCGTCTGAGCAAAACTCCCAAACGCTTCCAGGAAAGACACAGGCTCTCCCACAAGCACACAAGTGTTTGCCCTCAGCTATACATCAGGGACAAGCTTGTGAAGAGATGCCCTGCTATTCTTTCGCCTTATGGCATCATGTGTTTCGTTTCTCTTGGAGATCGATTGTTAAACGTCTTTCCTCGGGCGACTGTGAAGCATTTGCCAGCGGAGGAGAAGTAGCACGGAGCAGCATTCAGTACTGCCTACGAGTGTCTTTGCTACCCTACTAGCGGAGCTCCAAGAACAGGCACACATCTTCAGGTACCTTCCAAATGTGGATTCCCCTGCAGCCCCGTAGGCGGGCGTGCAGTACGCCAACCATCAACGGACGTTTTTCCCCTCAAGCCTGTCAGGACGTTGCTCGTCCGTCTTTCCCTCAATAGATGGGAGTAGGCGCGCTTGCGGATGTGTGCGTGTGTGTGGCCACGCGTTTGCTTAGGCATCAGTGTGTGAAAAGGTAGGTGCTTTTCTCTAGCTGCGTGTGCGTGCACGTGGTGCTGGGTGCACATCCCTGGGTGCTCGAGGTAAGGTTTCTGCATGGTTTTCGCTGAGGAATCGTGTGTGTGCACATGGACAAAGAGAAGGCGCAGCAACCAGGTTCCAGCGCCGAAGAAGGCAAAAGGCAAGGTTTCCGGCGCTATCTCCTTCACTCCCCAGTCCTAGTCGCGCAAAGCAAGCCGCTAAGCCGGCGACCGGCAAGAGAGCTACAACGAAGCATGCCGAACGGAGAAAATAGCAGCAGCGCATCTGTTCACACCTTGTTTCTGCCATGTGCTTGAACGCCAAGACGTTCGCGCTTCTGTGAGATGAAAGACGTCCTTCTGCATATGTGGTTGCTCACACCGGTGCACTTGTTAGTGTATCCATTCAGTCCTGGGCTGCGGGGCATTCAGAAGTGGCTCTGTGGAGACGTCTGCATAGAGGCAGCTGTCAGAACACGCACACTCGATTGTTCACCAAAACATATGCAGACGCGTCCTTAGCCTGTAGATTTGGATGCACAGAGTTCCCTGTGTTCGCAAGAGACAAGGGAATCGCGTCTGTACGCACAGAAGCAATAGCGGACCGTTTCCCTCGGAGCGAACGCGAAAGAGCCGTCTATATACTCGCAGACACGGGAACGTGCCTCAATGCGGTCACAGAGGCAGCAGCTTTTGCACAGATGCTCTGGTGATTCTGGCACTTTCCAGGCACACTCCTGAAAGTCGCGCACACTGCTGTTCACTCGCTAAACGACCTCTTGGGAAACACGTCTCCGGTCGATGGACCGCTCAGATTGCTTCTCGTGTAACTGTGAACTGTGTCAGCGCAGGGAATCCGTCTCTGTTGAGCAGATGTCAATCCTGCCTCGCTTTTGCTTTGTTGCCTCTACCAAGATGATTTCCCGTTTCTCTCTTCACTGGAGCACGCAGACACAGCCAACGCACATCAAGTGTCAAGAGACACACTCTGCTGAGCTCAACGCTTGTGCAGATGCACATGTGCGACGAAGTCAACACACGTGCTTGTGGAGAGAAAGAAAGGGACTCCCAGGCGTGTGGAGCGACGGGGAGAAAGAGCGGGCGCTGAGGAACACAGTTTCAAACAGACTGTCTCCACACAAACAGGCACCTGTCTGCAGGTATCCTAGATCTTGATTCTTGAACTTGAGGAAACACGCGTCTGAGCAAAACTCCCAAACGCTTCCAGGAAAGACACAGGCTCTCCCACAAGCACACAAGTGTTTGCCCTCAGCTACAGATCAGGGACAAGCTTGTGAAGAGATGCCCTGCTATTCTTTCGCCTTATGGCATCATGTGTTTCGTTTCTCTTGGAGATCGATTGTTAAACGTCTTTCCTCGGGCGACTGTGAAGCATTTGCCAGCGGAGGAGAAGTAGCACGGAGCAGCATTCAGTACTGCCTACGAGTGTCTTTGCTACCCTACTAGCGGAGCTCCAAGAACAGGCACACATCTTCAGGTACCTTCCAAATGTGGATTCCCCTGCAGCCCCGTAGGCGGGCGTGCAGTACGCCAACCATCAACGGACGTTTTTCCCCTCAAGCCTGTCAGGACGTTGCTCGTCCGTCTTTCCCTCAATAGATGGGAGTAGGCGCGCTTGCGGATGTGTGCGTGTGTGTGGCCACGCGTTTGCTTAGGCATCAGTGTGTGAAAAGGTAGGTGCTTTTCTCTAGCTGCGTGTGCGTGCACGTGGTGCTGGGTGCACATCCCTGGGTGCTCGAGGTAAGGTTTCTGCATGGTTTTCGCTGAGGAATCGTGTGTGTGCACATGGACAAAGAGAAGGCGCAGCAACCAGGTTCCAGCGCCGAAGAAGGCAAAAGGCAAGGTTTCCGGCGCTATCTCCTTCACTCCCCAGTCCTAGTCGCGCAAAGCAAGCCGCTAAGCCGGCGACCGGCAAGAGAGCTACAACGAAGCATGCCGAACGGAGAAAATAGCAGCAGCTCATCTGTTCACACCTTGTTTCTGCCATGTGCTTGAACGCCAAGACGTTCGCGCTTCTGTGAGATGAAAGACGTCCTTCTGCATATGTGGTTGCTCACACCGGTGCACTTGTTAGTGTATCCATTCAGTCCTGGGCTGCGGGGCATTCAGAAGTGGCTCTGTGGAGACGTCTGCATAGAGGCAGCTGTCAGAACACGCACACTCGATTGTTCACCAAAACATATGCAGACGCGTCCTTAGCCTGTAGATTTGGATGCACAGAGTTCCCTGTGTTCGCAAGAGACAAGGGAATCGCGTCTGTACGCACAGAAGCAATAGCGGACCGTTTCCCTCGGAGCGAACGCGAAAGAGCCGTCTATATACTCGCAGACACGGGAACGTGCCTCAATGCGGTCACAGAGGCAGCAGCTTTTGCACAGATGCTCTGGTGATTCTGGCACTTTCCAGGCACACTCCTGAAAGTCGCGCACACTGCTGTTCACTCGCTAAACGACCTCTTGGGAAACACGTCTCCGGTCGATGGACCGCTCAGATTGCTTCTCGTGTAACTGTGAACTGTGTCAGCGCAGGGAATCCGTCTCTGTTGAGCAGATGTCAATCCTGCCTCGCTTTTGCTTTGTTGCCTCTACCAAGATGATTTCCCGTTTCTCTCTTCACTGGAGCACGCAGACACAGCCAACGCACATCAAGTGTCAAGAGACACGCTCTGCTGAGCTCAACGCTTGTGCAGATGCACATGTGCGACGAAGTCAACACACGTGCTTGTGGAGAGAAAGAAAGGGACTCCCAGGCGTGTGGAGCGACGGGGAGAAAGAGCGGGCGCTGAGGAACACAGTTTCAAACAGACTGTCTCCACACAAACAGGCACCTGTCTGCAGGTATCCTAGATCTTGATTCTTGAACTTGAGGAAACACGCGTCTGAGCAAAACTCCCAAACGCTTCCAGGAAAGACACAGGCTCTCCCACAAGCACACAAGTGTTTGCCCTCAGGTATACATCAGGGACAAGCTTGTGAAGAGATGCCCTGCTATTCTTTCGCCTTATGGCATCATGTGTTTCGTTTCTCTTGGAGATCGATTGTTAAACGTCTTTCCTCGGGCGACTGTGAAGCATTTGCCAGCGGAGGAGAAGTAGCACGGAGCAGCATTCAGTACTGCCTACGAGTGTCTTTGCTACCCTACTAGCGGAGCTCCAAGAACAGGCACACATCTTCAGGTACCTTCCAAATGTGGATTCCCCTGCAGCCCCGTAGGCGGGCGTGCAGTACGCCAACCATCAACGGACGTTTTTCCCCTCAAGCCTGTCAGGACGTTGCTCGTCCGTCTTTCCCTCAATAGATGGGAGTAGGCGCGCTTGCGGATGTGTGCGTGTGTGTGGCCACGCGTTTGCTTAGGCATCAGTGTGTGAAAAGGTAGGTGCTTTTCTCTAGCTGCGTGTGCGTGCACGTGGTGCTGGGTGCACATCCCTGGGTGCTCGAGGTAAGGTTTCTGCATGGTTTTCGCTGAGGAATCGTGTGTGTGCACATGGACAAAGAGAAGGCGCAGCAACCAGGTTCCAGCGCCGAAGAAGGCAAAAGGCAAGGTTTCCGGCGCTATCTCCTTCACTCCCCAGTCCTAGTCGCGCAAAGCAAGCCGCTAAGCCGGCGACCGGCAAGAGAGCTACAACGAAGCATGCCGAACGGAGAAAATAGCAGCAGCTCATCTGTTCACGCCTTGTTTCTGCCATGTGCTTGAACGCCAAGACGTTCGCGCTTCTGTGAGATGAAAGACGTCCTTCTGCATATGTGGTTGCTCACACCGGTGCACTTGTTAGTGTATCCATTCAGTCCTGGGCTGCGGGGCATTCAGAAGTGGCTCTGTGGAGACGTCTGCATAGAGGCAGCTGTCAGAACACGCACACTCGATTGTTCACCAAAACATATGCAGACGCGTCCTTAGCCTGTAGATTTGGATGCACAGAGTTCCCTGTGTTCGCAAGAGACAAGGGAATCGCGTCTGTACGCACAGAAGCAATAGCGGACCGTTTCCCTCGGAGCGAACGCGAAAGAGCCGTCTATATACTCGCAGACACGGGAACGTGCCTCAATGCGGTCACAGAGGCAGCAGCTTTTGCACAGATGCTCTGGTGATTCTGGCACTTTCCACGCACTATCCTGAAAGTCGCGCACACTGCTGTTCACTCGCTAAACGACCTCTTGGGAAACACGTCTCCGGTCGATGGACCGCTCAGATTGCTTCTCGTGTAACTGTGAACTGTGTCAGCGCAGGGAATCCGTCTCTGTTGAGCAGATGTCAATCCTGCCTCGCTTTTGCTTTGTTGCCTCTACCAAGATGATTTCCCGTTTCTCTCTTCACTGGAGCACGCAGACACAGCCAACGCACATCAAGTGTCAAGAGACACACTCTGCTGAGCTCAACGCTTGTGCAGATGCACATGTGCGACGAAGTCAACACACGTGCTTGTGGAGAGAAAGAAAGGGACTCCCAGGCGTGTGGAGCGACGGGGAGAAAGAGCGGGCGCTGAGGAACACAGTTTCAAACAGACTGTCTCCACACAAACAGGCACCTGTCTGCAGGTATCCTAGATCTTGATTCTTGAACTTGAGGAAACACGCGTCTGAGCAAAACTCCCAAACGCTTCCAGGAAAGACACAGGCTCTCCCACAAGCACACAAGTGTTTGCCCTCAGCTATAGATCAGGGACAAGCTTGTGAAGAGATGCCCTGCTATTCTTTCGCCTTATGGCATCATGTGTTTCGTTTCTCTTGGAGATCGATTGTTAAACGTCTTTCCTCGGGCGACTGTGAAGCATTTGCCAGCGGAGGAGAAGTAGCACGGAGCAGCATTCAGTACTGCCTACGAGTGTCTTTGCTACCCTACTAGCGGAGCTCCAAGAACAGGCACACATCTTCAGGTACCTTCCAAATGTGGATTCCCCTGCAGCCCCGTAGGCGGGCGTGCAGTACGCCAACCATCAACGGACGTTTTTCCCCTCAAGCCTGTCAGGACGTTGCTCGTCCGTCTTTCCCTCAATAGATGGGAGTAGGCGCGCTTGCGGATGTGTGCGTGTGTGTGGCCACGCGTTTGCTTAGGCATCAGTGTGTGAAAAGGTAGGTGCTTTTCTCTAGCTGCGTGTGCGTGCACGTGGTGCTGGGTGCACATCCCTGGGTGCTCGAGGTAAGGTTTCTGCATGGTTTTCGCTGAGGAATCGTGTGTGTGCACATGGACAAAGAGAAGGCGCAGCAACCAGGTTCCAGCGCCGAAGAAGGCAAAAGGCAAGGTTTCCGGCGCTATCTCCTTCTCTCCGCAGACCTAGTCGCGCAAAGCAAGCCGCTAAGCCGGCGACCGGCAAGAGAGCTACAACGAAGCATGCCGAACGGAGAAAATAGCAGCAGCGCATCTGTTCACGCCTTGTTTCTGCCATGTGCTTGAACGCCAAGACGTTCGCGCTTCTGTGAGATGAAAGACGTCCTTCTGCATATGTGGTTGCTCACACCGGTGCACTTGTTAGTGTATCCATTCAGTCCTGGGCTGCGGGGCATTCAGAAGTGGCTCTGTGGAGACGTCTGCATAGAGGCAGCTGTCAGAACACGCACACTCGATTGTTCACCAAAACATATGCAGACGCGTCCTTAGCCTGTAGATTTGGATGCACAGAGTTCCCTGTGTTCGCAAGAGACAAGGGAATCGCGTCTGTACGCACAGAAGCAATAGCGGACCGTTTCCCTCGGAGCGAACGCGAAAGAGCCGTCTATATACTCGCAGACACGGGAACGTGCCTCAATGCGGTCACAGAGGCAGCAGCTTTTGCACAGATGCTCTGGTGATTCTGGCACTTTCCACGCACACTCCTGAAAGTCGCGCACACTGCTGTTCACTCGCTAAACGACCTCTTGGGAAACACGTCTCCGGTCGATGGACCGCTCAGATTGCTTCTCGTGTAACTGTGAACTGTGTCAGCGCAGGGAATCCGTCTCTGTTGAGCAGATGTCAATCCTGCCTCGCTTTTGCTTTGTTGCCTCTACCAAGATGATTTCCCGTTTCTCTCTTCACTGGAGCACGCAGACACAGCCAACGCACATCAAGTGTCAAGAGACACACTCTGCTGAGCTCAACGCTTGTGCAGATGCACATGTGCGACGAAGTCAACACACGTGCTTGTGGAGAGAAAGAAAGGGACTCCCAGGCGTGTGGAGCGACGGGGAGAAAGAGCGGGCGCTGAGGAACACAGTTTCAAACAGACTGTCTCCACACAAACAGGCACCTGTCTGCAGGTATCCTAGATCTTGATTCTTGAACTTGAGGAAACACGCGTCTGAGCAAAACTCCCAAACGCTTCCAGGAAAGACACAGGCTCTCCCACAAGCACACAAGTGTTTGCCCTCAGCTATAGATCAGGGACAAGCTTGTGAAGAGATGCCCTGCTATTCTTTCGCCTTATGGCATCATGTGTTTCGTTTCTCTTGGAGATCGATTGTTAAACGTCTTTCCTCGGGCGACTGTGAAGCATTTGCCAGCGGAGGAGAAGTAGCACGGAGCAGCATTCAGTACTGCCTACGAGTGTCTTTGCTACCCTACTAGCGGAGCTCCAAGAACAGGCACACATCTTCAGGTACCTTCCAAATGTGGATTCCCCTGCAGCCCCGTAGGCGGGCGTGCAGTACGCCAACCATCAACGGACGTTTTTCCCCTCAAGCCTGTCAGGACGTTGCTCGTCCGTCTTTCCCTCAATAGATGGGAGTAGGCGCGCTTGCGGATGTGTGCGTGTGTGTGGCCACGCTTTTGCTTAGGCATCAGTGTGTGAAAAGGTAGGTGCTTTTCTCTAGCTGCGTGTGCGTGCACGTGGTGCTGGGTGCACATCCCTGGGTGCTCGAGGTAAGGTTTCTGCATGGTTTTCGCTGAGGAATCGTGTGTGTGCACATGGACAAAGAGAAGGCGCAGCAACCAGGTTCCAGCGCCGAAGAAGGCAAAAGGCAAGGTTTCCGGCGCTATCTCCTTCACTCCCCAGTCCTAGTCGCGCAAAGCAAGCCGCTAAGCCGGCGACCGGCAAGAGAGCTACAACGAAGCATGCCGAACGGAGAAAATAGCAGCAGCGCATCTGTTCACACCTTGTTTCTGCCATGTGCTTGAACGCCAAGACGTTCGCGCTTCTGTGAGATGAAAGACGTCCTTCTGCATATGTGGTTGCTCACACCGGTGCACTTGTTAGTGTATCCATTCAGTCCTGGGCTGCGGGGCATTCAGAAGTGGCTCTGTGGAGACGTCTGCATAGAGGCAGCTGTCAGAACACGCACACTCGATTGTTCACCAAAACATATGCAGACGCGTCCTTAGCCTGTAGATTTGGATGCACAGAGTTCCCTGTGTTCGCAAGAGACAAGGGAATCGCGTCTGTACGCACAGAAGCAATAGCGGACCGTTTCCCTCGGAGCGAACGCGAAAGAGCCGTCTATATACTCGCAGACACGGGAACGTGCCTCAATGCGGTCACAGAGGCAGCAGCTTTTGCACAGATGCTCTGGTGATTCTGGCACTTTCCAGGCACACTCCTGAAAGTCGCGCACACTGCTGTTCACTCGCTAAACGACCTCTTGGGAAACACGTCTCCGGTCGATGGACCGCTCAGATTGCTTCTCGTGTAACTGTGAACTGTGTCAGCGCAGGGAATCCGTCTCTGTTGAGCAGATGTCAATCCTGCCTCGCTTTTGCTTTGTTGCCTCTACCAAGATGATTTCCCGTTTCTCTCTTCACTGGAGCACGCAGACACAGCCAACGCACATCAAGTGTCAAGAGACACACTCTGCTGAGCTCAACGCTTGTGCAGATGCACATGTGCGACGAAGTCAACACACGTGCTTGTGGAGAGAAAGAAAGGGACTCCCAGGCGTGTGGAGCGACGGGGAGAAAGAGCGGGCGCTGAGGAACACAGTTTCAAACAGACTGTCTCCACACAAACAGGCACCTGTCTGCAGGTATCCTAGATCTTGATTCTTGAACTTGAGGAAACACGCGTCTGAGCAAAACTCCCAAACGCTTCCAGGAAAGACACAGGCTCTCCCACAAGCACACAAGTGTTTGCCCTCAGCTACAGATCAGGGACAAGCTTGTGAAGAGATGCCCTGCTATTCTTTCGCCTTATGGCATCATGTGTTTCGTTTCTCTTGGAGATCGATTGTTAAACGTCTTTCCTCGGGCGACTGTGAAGCATTTGCCAGCGGAGGAGAAGTAGCACGGAGCAGCATTCAGTACTGCCTACGAGTGTCTTTGCTACCCTACTAGCGGAGCTCCAAGAACAGGCACACATCTTCAGGTACCTTCCAAATGTGGATTCCCCTGCAGCCCCGTAGGCGGGCGTGCAGTACGCCAACCATCAACGGACGTTTTTCCCCTCAAGCCTGTCAGGACGTTGCTCGTCCGTCTTTCCCTCAATAGATGGGAGTAGGCGCGCTTGCGGATGTGTGCGTGTGTGTGGCCACGCGTTTGCTTAGGCATCAGTGTGTGAAAAGGTAGGTGCTTTTCTCTAGCTGCGTGTGCGTGCACGTGGTGCTGGGTGCACATCCCTGGGTGCTCGAGGTAAGGTTTCTGCATGGTTTTCGCTGAGGAATCGTGTGTGTGCACATGGACAAAGAGAAGGCGCAGCAACCAGGTTCCAGCGCCGAAGAAGGCAAAAGGCAAGGTTTCCGGCGCTATCTCCTTCACTCCCCAGTCCTAGTCGCGCAAAGCAAGCCGCTAAGCCGGCGACCGGCAAGAGAGCTACAACGAAGCATGCCGAACGGAGAAAATAGCAGCAGCTCATCTGTTCACACCTTGTTTCTGCCATGTGCTTGAACGCCAAGACGTTCGCGCTTCTGTGAGATGAAAGACGTCCTTCTGCATATGTGGTTGCTCACACCGGTGCACTTGTTAGTGTATCCATTCAGTCCTGGGCTGCGGGGCATTCAGAAGTGGCTCTGTGGAGACGTCTGCATAGAGGCAGCTGTCAGAACACGCACACTCGATTGTTCACCAAAACATATGCAGACGCGTCCTTAGCCTGTAGATTTGGATGCACAGAGTTCCCTGTGTTCGCAAGAGACAAGGGAATCGCGTCTGTACGCACAGAAGCAATAGCGGACCGTTTCCCTCGGAGCGAACGCGAAAGAGCCGTCTATATACTCGCAGACACGGGAACGTGCCTCAATGCGGTCACAGAGGCAGCAGCTTTTGCACAGATGCTCTGGTGATTCTGGCACTTTCCAGGCACACTCCTGAAAGTCGCGCACACTGCTGTTCACTCGCTAAACGACCTCTTGGGAAACACGTCTCCGGTCGATGGACCGCTCAGATTGCTTCTCGTGTAACTGTGAACTGTGTCAGCGCAGGGAATCCGTCTCTGTTGAGCAGATGTCAATCCTGCCTCGCTTTTGCTTTGTTGCCTCTACCAAGATGATTTCCCGTTTCTCTCTTCACTGGAGCACGCAGACACAGCCAACGCACATCAAGTGTCAAGAGACACGCTCTGCTGAGCTCAACGCTTGTGCAGATGCACATGTGCGACGAAGTCAACACACGTGCTTGTGGAGAGAAAGAAAGGGACTCCCAGGCGTGTGGAGCGACGGGGAGAAAGAGCGGGCGCTGAGGAACACAGTTTCAAACAGACTGTCTCCACACAAACAGGCACCTGTCTGCAGGTATCCTAGATCTTGATTCTTGAACTTGAGGAAACACGCGTCTGAGCAAAACTCCCAAACGCTTCCAGGAAAGACACAGGCTCTCCCACAAGCACACAAGTGTTTGCCCTCAGGTATACATCAGGGACAAGCTTGTGAAGAGATGCCCTGCTATTCTTTCGCCTTATGGCATCATGTGTTTCGTTTCTCTTGGAGATCGATTGTTAAACGTCTTTCCTCGGGCGACTGTGAAGCATTTGCCAGCGGAGGAGAAGTAGCACGGAGCAGCATTCAGTACTGCCTACGAGTGTCTTTGCTACCCTACTAGCGGAGCTCCAAGAACAGGCACACATCTTCAGGTACCTTCCAAATGTGGATTCCCCTGCAGCCCCGTAGGCGGGCGTGCAGTACGCCAACCATCAACGGACGTTTTTCCCCTCAAGCCTGTCAGGACGTTGCTCGTCCGTCTTTCCCTCAATAGATGGGAGTAGGCGCGCTTGCGGATGTGTGCGTGTGTGTGGCCACGCGTTTGCTTAGGCATCAGTGTGTGAAAAGGTAGGTGCTTTTCTCTAGCTGCGTGTGCGTGCACGTGGTGCTGGGTGCACATCCCTGGGTGCTCGAGGTAAGGTTTCTGCATGGTTTTCGCTGAGGAATCGTGTGTGTGCACATGGACAAAGAGAAGGCGCAGCAACCAGGTTCCAGCGCCGAAGAAGGCAAAAGGCAAGGTTTCCGGCGCTATCTCCTTCACTCCCCAGTCCTAGTCGCGCAAAGCAAGCCGCTAAGCCGGCGACCGGCAAGAGAGCTACAACGAAGCATGCCGAACGGAGAAAATAGCAGCAGCTCATCTGTTCACGCCTTGTTTCTGCCATGTGCTTGAACGCCAAGACGTTCGCGCTTCTGTGAGATGAAAGACGTCCTTCTGCATATGTGGTTGCTCACACCGGTGCACTTGTTAGTGTATCCATTCAGTCCTGGGCTGCGGGGCATTCAGAAGTGGCTCTGTGGAGACGTCTGCATAGAGGCAGCTGTCAGAACACGCACACTCGATTGTTCACCAAAACATATGCAGACGCGTCCTTAGCCTGTAGATTTGGATGCACAGAGTTCCCTGTGTTCGCAAGAGACAAGGGAATCGCGTCTGTACGCACAGAAGCAATAGCGGACCGTTTCCCTCGGAGCGAACGCGAAAGAGCCGTCTATATACTCGCAGACACGGGAACGTGCCTCAATGCGGTCACAGAGGCAGCAGCTTTTGCACAGATGCTCTGGTGATTCTGGCACTTTCCACGCACTATCCTGAAAGTCGCGCACACTGCTGTTCACTCGCTAAACGACCTCTTGGGAAACACGTCTCCGGTCGATGGACCGCTCAGATTGCTTCTCGTGTAACTGTGAACTGTGTCAGCGCAGGGAATCCGTCTCTGTTGAGCAGATGTCAATCCTGCCTCGCTTTTGCTTTGTTGCCTCTACCAAGATGATTTCCCGTTTCTCTCTTCACTGGAGCACGCAGACACAGCCAACGCACATCAAGTGTCAAGAGACACACTCTGCTGAGCTCAACGCTTGTGCAGATGCACATGTGCGACGAAGTCAACACACGTGCTTGTGGAGAGAAAGAAAGGGACTCCCAGGCGTGTGGAGCGACGGGGAGAAAGAGCGGGCGCTGAGGAACACAGTTTCAAACAGACTGTCTCCACACAAACAGGCACCTGTCTGCAGGTATCCTAGATCTTGATTCTTGAACTTGAGGAAACACGCGTCTGAGCAAAACTCCCAAACGCTTCCAGGAAAGACACAGGCTCTCCCACAAGCACACAAGTGTTTGCCCTCAGCTATAGATCAGGGACAAGCTTGTGAAGAGATGCCCTGCTATTCTTTCGCCTTATGGCATCATGTGTTTCGTTTCTCTTGGAGATCGATTGTTAAACGTCTTTCCTCGGGCGACTGTGAAGCATTTGCCAGCGGAGGAGAAGTAGCACGGAGCAGCATTCAGTACTGCCTACGAGTGTCTTTGCTACCCTACTAGCGGAGCTCCAAGAACAGGCACACATCTTCAGGTACCTTCCAAATGTGGATTCCCCTGCAGCCCCGTAGGCGGGCGTGCAGTACGCCAACCATCAACGGACGTTTTTCCCCTCAAGCCTGTCAGGACGTTGCTCGTCCGTCTTTCCCTCAATAGATGGGAGTAGGCGCGCTTGCGGATGTGTGCGTGTGTGTGGCCACGCGTTTGCTTAGGCATCAGTGTGTGAAAAGGTAGGTGCTTTTCTCTAGCTGCGTGTGCGTGCACGTGGTGCTGGGTGCACATCCCTGGGTGCTCGAGGTAAGGTTTCTGCATGGTTTTCGCTGAGGAATCGTGTGTGTGCACATGGACAAAGAGAAGGCGCAGCAACCAGGTTCCAGCGCCGAAGAAGGCAAAAGGCAAGGTTTCCGGCGCTATCTCCTTCTCTCCGCAGACCTAGTCGCGCAAAGCAAGCCGCTAAGCCGGCGACCGGCAAGAGAGCTACAACGAAGCATGCCGAACGGAGAAAATAGCAGCAGCGCATCTGTTCACGCCTTGTTTCTGCCATGTGCTTGAACGCCAAGACGTTCGCGCTTCTGTGAGATGAAAGACGTCCTTCTGCATATGTGGTTGCTCACACCGGTGCACTTGTTAGTGTATCCATTCAGTCCTGGGCTGCGGGGCATTCAGAAGTGGCTCTGTGGAGACGTCTGCATAGAGGCAGCTGTCAGAACACGCACACTCGATTGTTCACCAAAACATATGCAGACGCGTCCTTAGCCTGTAGATTTGGATGCACAGAGTTCCCTGTGTTCGCAAGAGACAAGGGAATCGCGTCTGTACGCACAGAAGCAATAGCGGACCGTTTCCCTCGGAGCGAACGCGAAAGAGCCGTCTATATACTCGCAGACACGGGAACGTGCCTCAATGCGGTCACAGAGGCAGCAGCTTTTGCACAGATGCTCTGGTGATTCTGGCACTTTCCACGCACACTCCTGAAAGTCGCGCACACTGCTGTTCACTCGCTAAACGACCTCTTGGGAAACACGTCTCCGGTCGATGGACCGCTCAGATTGCTTCTCGTGTAACTGTGAACTGTGTCAGCGCAGGGAATCCGTCTCTGTTGAGCAGATGTCAATCCTGCCTCGCTTTTGCTTTGTTGCCTCTACCAAGATGATTTCCCGTTTCTCTCTTCACTGGAGCACGCAGACACAGCCAACGCACATCAAGTGTCAAGAGACACACTCTGCTGAGCTCAACGCTTGTGCAGATGCACATGTGCGACGAAGTCAACACACGTGCTTGTGGAGAGAAAGAAAGGGACTCCCAGGCGTGTGGAGCGACGGGGAGAAAGAGCGGGCGCTGAGGAACACAGTTTCAAACAGACTGTCTCCACACAAACAGGCACCTGTCTGCAGGTATCCTAGATCTTGATTCTTGAACTTGAGGAAACACGCGTCTGAGCAAAACTCCCAAACGCTTCCAGGAAAGACACAGGCTCTCCCACAAGCACACAAGTGTTTGCCCTCAGCTATAGATCAGGGACAAGCTTGTGAAGAGATGCCCTGCTATTCTTTCGCCTTATGGCATCATGTGTTTCGTTTCTCTTGGAGATCGATTGTTAAACGTCTTTCCTCGGGCGACTGTGAAGCATTTGCCAGCGGAGGAGAAGTAGCACGGAGCAGCATTCAGTACTGCCTACGAGTGTCTTTGCTACCCTACTAGCGGAGCTCCAAGAACAGGCACACATCTTCAGGTACCTTCCAAATGTGGATTCCCCTGCAGCCCCGTAGGCGGGCGTGCAGTACGCCAACCATCAACGGACGTTTTTCCCCTCAAGCCTGTCAGGACGTTGCTCGTCCGTCTTTCCCTCAATAGATGGGAGTAGGCGCGCTTGCGGATGTGTGCGTGTGTGTGGCCACGCGTTTGCTTAGGCATCAGTGTGTGAAAAGGTAGGTGCTTTTCTCTAGCTGCGTGTGCGTGCACGTGGTGCTGGGTGCACATCCCTGGGTGCTCGAGGTAAGGTTTCTGCATGGTTTTCGCTGAGGAATCGTGTGTGTGCACATGGACAAAGAGAAGGCGCAGCAACCAGGTTCCAGCGCCGAAGAAGGCAAAAGGCAAGGTTTCCGGCGCTATCTCCTTCTCTCCGCAGACCTAGTCGCGCAAAGCAAGCCGCTAAGCCGGCGACCGGCAAGAGAGCTACAACGAAGCATGCCGAACGGAGAAAATAGCAGCAGCGCATCTGTTCACGCCTTGTTTCTGCCATGTGCTTGAACGCCAAGACGTTCGCGCTTCTGTGAGATGAAAGACGTCCTTCTGCATATGTGGTTGCTCACACCGGTGCACTTGTTAGTGTATCCATTCAGTCCTGGGCTGCGGGGCATTCAGAAGTGGCTCTGTGGAGACGTCTGCATAGAGGCAGCTGTCAGAACACGCACACTCGATTGTTCACCAAAACATATGCAGACGCGTCCTTAGCCTGTAGATTTGGATGCACAGAGTTCCCTGTGTTCGCAAGAGACAAGGGAATCGCGTCTGTACGCACAGAAGCAATAGCGGACCGTTTCCCTCGGAGCGAACGCGAAAGAGCCGTCTATATACTCGCAGACACGGGAACGTGCCTCAATGCGGTCACAGAGGCAGCAGCTTTTGCACAGATGCTCTGGTGATTCTGGCACTTTCCACGCACACTCCTGAAAGTCGCGCACACTGCTGTTCACTCGCTAAACGACCTCTTGGGAAACACGTCTCCGGTCGATGGACCGCTCAGATTGCTTCTCGTGTAACTGTGAACTGTGTCAGCGCAGGGAATCCGTCTCTGTTGAGCAGATGTCAATCCTGCCTCGCTTTTGCTTTGTTGCCTCTACCAAGATGATTTCCCGTTTCTCTCTTCACTGGAGCACGCAGACACAGCCAACGCACATCAAGTGTCAAGAGACACACTCTGCTGAGCTCAACGCTTGTGCAGATGCACATGTGCGACGAAGTCAACACACGTGCTTGTGGAGAGAAAGAAAGGGACTCCCAGGCGTGTGGAGCGACGGGGAGAAAGAGCGGGCGCTGAGGAACACAGTTTCAAACAGACTGTCTCCACACAAACAGGCACCTGTCTGCAGGTATCCTAGATCTTGATTCTTGAACTTGAGGAAACACGCGTCTGAGCAAAACTCCCAAACGCTTCCAGGAAAGACACAGGCTCTCCCACAAGCACACAAGTGTTTGCCCTCAGCTATAGATCAGGGACAAGCTTGTGAAGAGATGCCCTGCTATTCTTTCGCCTTATGGCATCATGTGTTTCGTTTCTCTTGGAGATCGATTGTTAAACGTCTTTCCTCGGGCGACTGTGAAGCATTTGCCAGCGGAGGAGAAGTAGCACGGAGCAGCATTCAGTACTGCCTACGAGTGTCTTTGCTACCCTACTAGCGGAGCTCCAAGAACAGGCACACATCTTCAGGTACCTTCCAAATGTGGATTCCCCTGCAGCCCCGTAGGCGGGCGTGCAGTACGCCAACCATCAACGGACGTTTTTCCCCTCAAGCCTGTCAGGACGTTGCTCGTCCGTCTTTCCCTCAATAGATGGGAGTAGGCGCGCTTGCGGATGTGTGCGTGTGTGTGGCCACGCGTTTGCTTAGGCATCAGTGTGTGAAAAGGTAGGTGCTTTTCTCTAGCTGCGTGTGCGTGCACGTGGTGCTGGGTGCACATCCCTGGGTGCTCGAGGTAAGGTTTCTGCATGGTTTTCGCTGAGGAATCGTGTGTGTGCACATGGACAAAGAGAAGGCGCAGCAACCAGGTTCCAGCGCCGAAGAAGGCAAAAGGCAAGGTTTCCGGCGCTATCTCCTTCACTCCCCAGTCCTAGTCGCGCAAAGCAAGCCGCTAAGCCGGCGACCGGCAAGAGAGCTACAACGAAGCATGCCGAACGGAGAAAATAGCAGCAGCTCATCTGTTCACGCCTTGTTTCTGCCATGTGCTTGAACGCCAAGACGTTCGCGCTTCTGTGAGATGAAAGACGTCCTTCTGCATATGTGGTTGCTCACACCGGTGCACTTGTTAGTGTATCCATTCAGTCCTGGGCTGCGGGGCATTCAGAAGTGGCTCTGTGGAGACGTCTGCATAGAGGCAGCTGTCAGAACACGCACACTCGATTGTTCACCAAAACATATGCAGACGCGTCCTTAGCCTGTAGATTTGGATGCACAGAGTTCCCTGTGTTCGCAAGAGACAAGGGAATCGCGTCTGTACGCACAGAAGCAATAGCGGACCGTTTCCCTCGGAGCGAACGCGAAAGAGCCGTCTATATACTCGCAGACACGGGAACGTGCCTCAATGCGGTCACAGAGGCAGCAGCTTTTGCACAGATGCTCTGGTGATTCTGGCACTTTCCACGCACTATCCTGAAAGTCGCGCACACTGCTGTTCACTCGCTAAACGACCTCTTGGGAAACACGTCTCCGGTCGATGGACCGCTCAGATTGCTTCTCGTGTAACTGTGAACTGTGTCAGCGCAGGGAATCCGTCTCTGTTGAGCAGATGTCAATCCTGCCTCGCTTTTGCTTTGTTGCCTCTACCAAGATGATTTCCCGTTTCTCTCTTCACTGGAGCACGCAGACACAGCCAACGCACATCAAGTGTCAAGAGACACACTCTGCTGAGCTCAACGCTTGTGCAGATGCACATGTGCGACGAAGTCAACACACGTGCTTGTGGAGAGAAAGAAAGGGACTCCCAGGCGTGTGGAGCGACGGGGAGAAAGAGCGGGCGCTGAGGAACACAGTTTCAAACAGACTGTCTCCACACAAACAGGCACCTGTCTGCAGGTATCCTAGATCTTGATTCTTGAACTTGAGGAAACACGCGTCTGAGCAAAACTCCCAAACGCTTCCAGGAAAGACACAGGCTCTCCCACAAGCACACAAGTGTTTGCCCTCAGCTATAGATCAGGGACAAGCTTGTGAAGAGATGCCCTGCTATTCTTTCGCCTTATGGCATCATGTGTTTCGTTTCTCTTGGAGATCGATTGTTAAACGTCTTTCCTCGGGCGACTGTGAAGCATTTGCCAGCGGAGGAGAAGTAGCACGGAGCAGCATTCAGTACTGCCTACGAGTGTCTTTGCTACCCTACTAGCGGAGCTCCAAGAACAGGCACACATCTTCAGGTACCTTCCAAATGTGGATTCCCCTGCAGCCCCGTAGGCGGGCGTGCAGTACGCCAACCATCAACGGACGTTTTTCCCCTCAAGCCTGTCAGGACGTTGCTCGTCCGTCTTTCCCTCAATAGATGGGAGTAGGCGCGCTTGCGGATGTGTGCGTGTGTGTGGCCACGCGTTTGCTTAGGCATCAGTGTGTGAAAAGGTAGGTGCTTTTCTCTAGCTGCGTGTGCGTGCACGTGGTGCTGGGTGCACATCCCTGGGTGCTCGAGGTAAGGTTTCTGCATGGTTTTCGCTGAGGAATCGTGTGTGTGCACATGGACAAAGAGAAGGCGCAGCAACCAGGTTCCAGCGCCGAAGAAGGCAAAAGGCAAGGTTTCCGGCGCTATCTCCTTCACTCCCCAGTCCTAGTCGCGCAAAGCAAGCCGCTAAGCCGGCGACCGGCAAGAGAGCTACAACGAAGCATGCCGAACGGAGAAAATAGCAGCAGCGCATCTGTTCACACCTTGTTTCTGCCATGTGCTTGAACGCCAAGACGTTCGCGCTTCTGTGAGATGAAAGACGTCCTTCTGCATATGTGGTTGCTCACACCGGTGCACTTGTTAGTGTATCCATTCAGTCCTGGGCTGCGGGGCATTCAGAAGTGGCTCTGTGGAGACGTCTGCATAGAGGCAGCTGTCAGAACACGCACACTCGATTGTTCACCAAAACATATGCAGACGCGTCCTTAGCCTGTAGATTTGGATGCACAGAGTTCCCTGTGTTCGCAAGAGACAAGGGAATCGCGTCTGTACGCACAGAAGCAATAGCGGACCGTTTCCCTCGGAGCGAACGCGAAAGAGCCGTCTATATACTCGCAGACACGGGAACGTGCCTCAATGCGGTCACAGAGGCAGCAGCTTTTGCACAGATGCTCTGGTGATTCTGGCACTTTCCAGGCACACTCCTGAAAGTCGCGCACACTGCTGTTCACTCGCTAAACGACCTCTTGGGAAACACGTCTCCGGTCGATGGACCGCTCAGATTGCTTCTCGTGTAACTGTGAACTGTGTCAGCGCAGGGAATCCGTCTCTGTTGAGCAGATGTCAATCCTGCCTCGCTTTTGCTTTGTTGCCTCTACCAAGATGATTTCCCGTTTCTCTCTTCACTGGAGCACGCAGACACAGCCAACGCACATCAAGTGTCAAGAGACACACTCTGCTGAGCTCAACGCTTGTGCAGATGCACATGTGCGACGAAGTCAACACACGTGCTTGTGGAGAGAAAGAAAGGGACTCCCAGGCGTGTGGAGCGACGGGGAGAAAGAGCGGGCGCTGAGGAACACAGTTTCAAACAGACTGTCTCCACACAAACAGGCACCTGTCTGCAGGTATCCTAGATCTTGATTCTTGAACTTGAGGAAACACGCGTCTGAGCAAAACTCCCAAACGCTTCCAGGAAAGACACAGGCTCTCCCACAAGCACACAAGTGTTTGCCCTCAGCTACAGATCAGGGACAAGCTTGTGAAGAGATGCCCTGCTATTCTTTCGCCTTATGGCATCATGTGTTTCGTTTCTCTTGGAGATCGATTGTTAAACGTCTTTCCTCGGGCGACTGTGAAGCATTTGCCAGCGGAGGAGAAGTAGCACGGAGCAGCATTCAGTACTGCCTACGAGTGTCTTTGCTACCCTACTAGCGGAGCTCCAAGAACAGGCACACATCTTCAGGTACCTTCCAAATGTGGATTCCCCTGCAGCCCCGTAGGCGGGCGTGCAGTACGCCAACCATCAACGGACGTTTTTCCCCTCAAGCCTGTCAGGACGTTGCTCGTCCGTCTTTCCCTCAATAGATGGGAGTAGGCGCGCTTGCGGATGTGTGCGTGTGTGTGGCCACGCGTTTGCTTAGGCATCAGTGTGTGAAAAGGTAGGTGCTTTTCTCTAGCTGCGTGTGCGTGCACGTGGTGCTGGGTGCACATCCCTGGGTGCTCGAGGTAAGGTTTCTGCATGGTTTTCGCTGAGGAATCGTGTGTGTGCACATGGACAAAGAGAAGGCGCAGCAACCAGGTTCCAGCGCCGAAGAAGGCAAAAGGCAAGGTTTCCGGCGCTATCTCCTTCACTCCCCAGTCCTAGTCGCGCAAAGCAAGCCGCTAAGCCGGCGACCGGCAAGAGAGCTACAACGAAGCATGCCGAACGGAGAAAATAGCAGCAGCTCATCTGTTCACACCTTGTTTCTGCCATGTGCTTGAACGCCAAGACGTTCGCGCTTCTGTGAGATGAAAGACGTCCTTCTGCATATGTGGTTGCTCACACCGGTGCACTTGTTAGTGTATCCATTCAGTCCTGGGCTGCGGGGCATTCAGAAGTGGCTCTGTGGAGACGTCTGCATAGAGGCAGCTGTCAGAACACGCACACTCGATTGTTCACCAAAACATATGCAGACGCGTCCTTAGCCTGTAGATTTGGATGCACAGAGTTCCCTGTGTTCGCAAGAGACAAGGGAATCGCGTCTGTACGCACAGAAGCAATAGCGGACCGTTTCCCTCGGAGCGAACGCGAAAGAGCCGTCTATATACTCGCAGACACGGGAACGTGCCTCAATGCGGTCACAGAGGCAGCAGCTTTTGCACAGATGCTCTGGTGATTCTGGCACTTTCCACGCACACTCCTGAAAGTCGCGCACACTGCTGTTCACTCGCTAAACGACCTCTTGGGAAACACGTCTCCGGTCGATGGACCGCTCAGATTGCTTCTCGTGTAACTGTGAACTGTGTCAGCGCAGGGAATCCGTCTCTGTTGAGCAGATGTCAATCCTGCCTCGCTTTTGCTTTGTTGCCTCTACCAAGATGATTTCCCGTTTCTCTCTTCACTGGAGCACGCAGACACAGCCAACGCACATCAAGTGTCAAGAGACACGCTCTGCTGAGCTCAACGCTTGTGCAGATGCACATGTGCGACGAAGTCAACACACGTGCTTGTGGAGAGAAAGAAAGGGACTCCCAGGCGTGTGGAGCGACGGGGAGAAAGAGCGGGCGCTGAGGAACACAGTTTCAAACAGACTGTCTCCACACAAACAGGCACCTGTCTGCAGGTATCCTAGATCTTGATTCTTGAACTTGAGGAAACACGCGTCTGAGCAAAACTCCCAAACGCTTCCAGGAAAGACACAGGCTCTCCCACAAGCACACAAGTGTTTGCCCTCAGGTATACATCAGGGACAAGCTTGTGAAGAGATGCCCTGCTATTCTTTCGCCTTATGGCATCATGTGTTTCGTTTCTCTTGGAGATCGATTGTTAAACGTCTTTCCTCGGGCGACTGTGAAGCATTTGCCAGCGGAGGAGAAGTAGCACGGAGCAGCATTCAGTACTGCCTACGAGTGTCTTTGCTACCCTACTAGCGGAGCTCCAAGAACAGGCACACATCTTCAGGTACCTTCCAAATGTGGATTCCCCTGCAGCCCCGTAGGCGGGCGTGCAGTACGCCAACCATCAACGGACGTTTTTCCCCTCAAGCCTGTCAGGACGTTGCTCGTCCGTCTTTCCCTCAATAGATGGGAGTAGGCGCGCTTGCGGATGTGTGCGTGTGTGTGGCCACGCGTTTGCTTAGGCATCAGTGTGTGAAAAGGTAGGTGCTTTTCTCTAGCTGCGTGTGCGTGCACGTGGTGCTGGGTGCACATCCCTGGGTGCTCGAGGTAAGGTTTCTGCATGGTTTTCGCTGAGGAATCGTGTGTGTGCACATGGACAAAGAGAAGGCGCAGCAACCAGGTTCCAGCGCCGAAGAAGGCAAAAGGCAAGGTTTCCGGCGCTATCTCCTTCACTCCCCAGTCCTAGTCGCGCAAAGCAAGCCGCTAAGCCGGCGACCGGCAAGAGAGCTACAACGAAGCATGCCGAACGGAGAAAATAGCAGCAGCTCATCTGTTCACGCCTTGTTTCTGCCATGTGCTTGAACGCCAAGACGTTCGCGCTTCTGTGAGATGAAAGACGTCCTTCTGCATATGTGGTTGCTCACACCGGTGCACTTGTTAGTGTATCCATTCAGTCCTGGGCTGCGGGGCATTCAGAAGTGGCTCTGTGGAGACGTCTGCATAGAGGCAGCTGTCAGAACACGCACACTCGATTGTTCACCAAAACATATGCAGACGCGTCCTTAGCCTGTAGATTTGGATGCACAGAGTTCCCTGTGTTCGCAAGAGACAAGGGAATCGCGTCTGTACGCACAGAAGCAATAGCGGACCGTTTCCCTCGGAGCGAACGCGAAAGAGCCGTCTATATACTCGCAGACACGGGAACGTGCCTCAATGCGGTCACAGAGGCAGCAGCTTTTGCACAGATGCTCTGGTGATTCTGGCACTTTCCACGCACTATCCTGAAAGTCGCGCACACTGCTGTTCACTCACTAAACGACCTCTTGGGAAACACGTCTCCGGTCGATGGACCGCTCAGATTGCTTCTCGTGTAACTGTGAACTGTGTCAGCGCAGGGAATCCGTCTCTGTTGAGCAGATGTCAATCCTGCCTCGCTTTTGCTTTGTTGCCTCTACCAAGATGATTTCCCGTTTCTCTCTTCACTGGAGCACGCAGACACAGCCAACGCACATCAAGTGTCAAGAGACACACTCTGCTGAGCTCAACGCTTGTGCAGATGCACATGTGCGACGAAGTCAACACACGTGCTTGTGGAGAGAAAGAAAGGGACTCCCAGGCGTGTGGAGCGACGGGGAGAAAGAGCGGGCGCTGAGGAACACAGTTTCAAACAGACTGTCTCCACACAAACAGGCACCTGTCTGCAGGTATCCTAGATCTTGATTCTTGAACTTGAGGAAACACGCGTCTGAGCAAAACTCCCAAACGCTTCCAGGAAAGACACAGGCTCTCCCACAAGCACACAAGTGTTTGCCCTCAGCTATAGATCAGGGACAAGCTTGTGAAGAGATGCCCTGCTATTCTTTCGCCTTATGGCATCATGTGTTTCGTTTCTCTTGGAGATCGATTGTTAAACGTCTTTCCTCGGGCGACTGTGAAGCATTTGCCAGCGGAGGAGAAGTAGCACGGAGCAGCATTCAGTACTGCCTACGAGTGTCTTTGCTACCCTACTAGCGGAGCTCCAAGAACAGGCACACATCTTCAGGTACCTTCCAAATGTGGATTCCCCTGCAGCCCCGTAGGCGGGCGTGCAGTACGCCAACCATCAACGGACGTTTTTCCCCTCAAGCCTGTCAGGACGTTGCTCGTCCGTCTTTCCCTCAATAGATGGGAGTAGGCGCGCTTGCGGATGTGTGCGTGTGTGTGGCCACGCGTTTGCTTAGGCATCAGTGTGTGAAAAGGTAGGTGCTTTTCTCTAGCTGCGTGTGCGTGCACGTGGTGCTGGGTGCACATCCCTGGGTGCTCGAGGTAAGGTTTCTGCATGGTTTTCGCTGAGGAATCGTGTGTGTGCACATGGACAAAGAGAAGGCGCAGCAACCAGGTTCCAGCGCCGAAGAAGGCAAAAGGCAAGGTTTCCGGCGCTATCTCCTTCTCTCCGCAGACCTAGTCGCGCAAAGCAAGCCGCTAAGCCGGCGACCGGCAAGAGAGCTACAACGAAGCATGCCGAACGGAGAAAATAGCAGCAGCGCATCTGTTCACGCCTTGTTTCTGCCATGTGCTTGAACGCCAAGACGTTCGCGCTTCTGTGAGATGAAAGACGTCCTTCTGCATATGTGGTTGCTCACACCGGTGCACTTGTTAGTGTATCCATTCAGTCCTGGGCTGCGGGGCATTCAGAAGTGGCTCTGTGGAGACGTCTGCATAGAGGCAGCTGTCAGAACACGCACACTCGATTGTTCACCAAAACATATGCAGACGCGTCCTTAGCCTGTAGATTTGGATGCACAGAGTTCCCTGTGTTCGCAAGAGACAAGGGAATCGCGTCTGTACGCACAGAAGCAATAGCGGACCGTTTCCCTCGGAGCGAACGCGAAAGAGCCGTCTATATACTCGCAGACACGGGAACGTGCCTCAATGCGGTCACAGAGGCAGCAGCTTTTGCACAGATGCTCTGGTGATTCTGGCACTTTCCACGCACACTCCTGAAAGTCGCGCACACTGCTGTTCACTCGCTAAACGACCTCTTGGGAAACACGTCTCCGGTCGATGGACCGCTCAGATTGCTTCTCGTGTAACTGTGAACTGTGTCAGCGCAGGGAATCCGTCTCTGTTGAGCAGATGTCAATCCTGCCTCGCTTTTGCTTTGTTGCCTCTACCAAGATGATTTCCCGTTTCTCTCTTCACTGGAGCACGCAGACACAGCCAACGCACATCAAGTGTCAAGAGACACACTCTGCTGAGCTCAACGCTTGTGCAGATGCACATGTGCGACGAAGTCAACACACGTGCTTGTGGAGAGAAAGAAAGGGACTCCCAGGCGTGTGGAGCGACGGGGAGAAAGAGCGGGCGCTGAGGAACACAGTTTCAAACAGACTGTCTCCACACAAACAGGCACCTGTCTGCAGGTATCCTAGATCTTGATTCTTGAACTTGAGGAAACACGCGTCTGAGCAAAACTCCCAAACGCTTCCAGGAAAGACACAGGCTCTCCCACAAGCACACAAGTGTTTGCCCTCAGCTATAGATCAGGGACAAGCTTGTGAAGAGATGCCCTGCTATTCTTTCGCCTTATGGCATCATGTGTTTCGTTTCTCTTGGAGATCGATTGTTAAACGTCTTTCCTCGGGCGACTGTGAAGCATTTGCCAGCGGAGGAGAAGTAGCACGGAGCAGCATTCAGTACTGCCTACGAGTGTCTTTGCTACCCTACTAGCGGAGCTCCAAGAACAGGCACACATCTTCAGGTACCTTCCAAATGTGGATTCCCCTGCAGCCCCGTAGGCGGGCGTGCAGTACGCCAACCATCAACGGACGTTTTTCCCCTCAAGCCTGTCAGGACGTTGCTCGTCCGTCTTTCCCTCAATAGATGGGAGTAGGCGCGCTTGCGGATGTGTGCGTGTGTGTGGCCACGCGTTTGCTTAGGCATCAGTGTGTGAAAAGGTAGGTGCTTTTCTCTAGCTGCGTGTGCGTGCACGTGGTGCTGGGTGCACATCCCTGGGTGCTCGAGGTAAGGTTTCTGCATGGTTTTCGCTGAGGAATCGTGTGTGTGCACATGGACAAAGAGAAGGCGCAGCAACCAGGTTCCAGCGCCGAAGAAGGCAAAAGGCAAGGTTTCCGGCGCTATCTCCTTCACTCCCCAGTCCTAGTCGCGCAAAGCAAGCCGCTAAGCCGGCGACCGGCAAGAGAGCTACAACGAAGCATGCCGAACGGAGAAAATAGCAGCAGCTCATCTGTTCACGCCTTGTTTCTGCCATGTGCTTGAACGCCAAGACGTTCGCGCTTCTGTGAGATGAAAGACGTCCTTCTGCATATGTGGTTGCTCACACCGGTGCACTTGTTAGTGTATCCATTCAGTCCTGGGCTGCGGGGCATTCAGAAGTGGCTCTGTGGAGACGTCTGCATAGAGGCAGCTGTCAGAACACGCACACTCGATTGTTCACCAAAACATATGCAGACGCGTCCTTAGCCTGTAGATTTGGATGCACAGAGTTCCCTGTGTTCGCAAGAGACAAGGGAATCGCGTCTGTACGCACAGAAGCAATAGCGGACCGTTTCCCTCGGAGCGAACGCGAAAGAGCCGTCTATATACTCGCAGACACGGGAACGTGCCTCAATGCGGTCACAGAGGCAGCAGCTTTTGCACAGATGCTCTGGTGATTCTGGCACTTTCCACGCACTATCCTGAAAGTCGCGCACACTGCTGTTCACTCGCTAAACGACCTCTTGGGAAACACGTCTCCGGTCGATGGACCGCTCAGATTGCTTCTCGTGTAACTGTGAACTGTGTCAGCGCAGGGAATCCGTCTCTGTTGAGCAGATGTCAATCCTGCCTCGCTTTTGCTTTGTTGCCTCTACCAAGATGATTTCCCGTTTCTCTCTTCACTGGAGCACGCAGACACAGCCAACGCACATCAAGTGTCAAGAGACACACTCTGCTGAGCTCAACGCTTGTGCAGATGCACATGTGCGACGAAGTCAACACACGTGCTTGTGGAGAGAAAGAAAGGGACTCCCAGGCGTGTGGAGCGACGGGGAGAAAGAGCGGGCGCTGAGGAACACAGTTTCAAACAGACTGTCTCCACACAAACAGGCACCTGTCTGCAGGTATCCTAGATCTTGATTCTTGAACTTGAGGAAACACGCGTCTGAGCAAAACTCCCAAACGCTTCCAGGAAAGACACAGGCTCTCCCACAAGCACACAAGTGTTTGCCCTCAGCTATAGATCAGGGACAAGCTTGTGAAGAGATGCCCTGCTATTCTTTCGCCTTATGGCATCATGTGTTTCGTTTCTCTTGGAGATCGATTGTTAAACGTCTTTCCTCGGGCGACTGTGAAGCATTTGCCAGCGGAGGAGAAGTAGCACGGAGCAGCATTCAGTACTGCCTACGAGTGTCTTTGCTACCCTACTAGCGGAGCTCCAAGAACAGGCACACATCTTCAGGTACCTTCCAAATGTGGATTCCCCTGCAGCCCCGTAGGCGGGCGTGCAGTACGCCAACCATCAACGGACGTTTTTCCCCTCAAGCCTGTCAGGACGTTGCTCGTCCGTCTTTCCCTCAATAGATGGGAGTAGGCGCGCTTGCGGATGTGTGCGTGTGTGTGGCCACGCGTTTGCTTAGGCATCAGTGTGTGAAAAGGTAGGTGCTTTTCTCTAGCTGCGTGTGCGTGCACGTGGTGCTGGGTGCACATCCCTGGGTGCTCGAGGTAAGGTTTCTGCATGGTTTTCGCTGAGGAATCGTGTGTGTGCACATGGACAAAGAGAAGGCGCAGCAACCAGGTTCCAGCGCCGAAGAAGGCAAAAGGCAAGGTTTCCGGCGCTATCTCCTTCACTCCCCAGTCCTAGTCGCGCAAAGCAAGCCGCTAAGCCGGCGACCGGCAAGAGAGCTACAACGAAGCATGCCGAACGGAGAAAATAGCAGCAGCGCATCTGTTCACACCTTGTTTCTGCCATGTGCTTGAACGCCAAGACGTTCGCGCTTCTGTGAGATGAAAGACGTCCTTCTGCATATGTGGTTGCTCACACCGGTGCACTTGTTAGTGTATCCATTCAGTCCTGGGCTGCGGGGCATTCAGAAGTGGCTCTGTGGAGACGTCTGCATAGAGGCAGCTGTCAGAACACGCACACTCGATTGTTCACCAAAACATATGCAGACGCGTCCTTAGCCTGTAGATTTGGATGCACAGAGTTCCCTGTGTTCGCAAGAGACAAGGGAATCGCGTCTGTACGCACAGAAGCAATAGCGGACCGTTTCCCTCGGAGCGAACGCGAAAGAGCCGTCTATATACTCGCAGACACGGGAACGTGCCTCAATGCGGTCACAGAGGCAGCAGCTTTTGCACAGATGCTCTGGTGATTCTGGCACTTTCCACGCACACTCCTGAAAGTCGCGCACACTGCTGTTCACTCGCTAAACGACCTCTTGGGAAACACGTCTCCGGTCGATGGACCGCTCAGATTGCTTCTCGTGTAACTGTGAACTGTGTCAGCGCAGGGAATCCGTCTCTGTTGAGCAGATGTCAATCCTGCCTCGCTTTTGCTTTGTTGCCTCTACCAAGATGATTTCCCGTTTCTCTCTTCACTGGAGCACGCAGACACAGCCAACGCACATCAAGTGTCAAGAGACACACTCTGCTGAGCTCAACGCTTGTGCAGATGCACATGTGCGACGAAGTCAACACACGTGCTTGTGGAGAGAAAGAAAGGGACTCCCAGGCGTGTGGAGCGACGGGGAGAAAGAGCGGGCGCTGAGGAACACAGTTTCAAACAGACTGTCTCCACACAAACAGGCACCTGTCTGCAGGTATCCTAGATCTTGATTCTTGAACTTGAGGAAACACGCGTCTGAGCAAAACTCCCAAACGCTTCCAGGAAAGACACAGGCTCTCCCACAAGCACACAAGTGTTTGCCCTCAGCTACAGATCAGGGACAAGCTTGTGAAGAGATGCCCTGCTATTCTTTCGCCTTATGGCATCATGTGTTTCGTTTCTCTTGGAGATCGATTGTTAAACGTCTTTCCTCGGGCGACTGTGAAGCATTTGCCAGCGGAGGAGAAGTAGCACGGAGCAGCATTCAGTACTGCCTACGAGTGTCTTTGCTACCCTACTAGCGGAGCTCCAAGAACAGGCACACATCTTCAGGTACCTTCCAAATGTGGATTCCCCTGCAGCCCCGTAGGCGGGCGTGCAGTACGCCAACCATCAACGGACGTTTTTCCCCTCAAGCCTGTCAGGACGTTGCTCGTCCGTCTTTCCCTCAATAGATGGGAGTAGGCGCGCTTGCGGATGTGTGCGTGTGTGTGGCCACGCGTTTGCTTAGGCATCAGTGTGTGAAAAGGTAGGTGCTTTTCTCTAGCTGCGTGTGCGTGCACGTGGTGCTGGGTGCACATCCCTGGGTGCTCGAGGTAAGGTTTCTGCATGGTTTTCGCTGAGGAATCGTGTGTGTGCACATGGACAAAGAGAAGGCGCAGCAACCAGGTTCCAGCGCCGAAGAAGGCAAAAGGCAAGGTTTCCGGCGCTATCTCCTTCACTCCCCAGTCCTAGTCGCGCAAAGCAAGCCGCTAAGCCGGCGACCGGCAAGAGAGCTACAACGAAGCATGCCGAACGGAGAAAATAGCAGCAGCTCATCTGTTCACACCTTGTTTCTGCCATGTGCTTGAACGCCAAGACGTTCGCGCTTCTGTGAGATGAAAGACGTCCTTCTGCATATGTGGTTGCTCACACCGGTGCACTTGTTAGTGTATCCATTCAGTCCTGGGCTGCGGGGCATTCAGAAGTGGCTCTGTGGAGACGTCTGCATAGAGGCAGCTGTCAGAACACGCACACTCGATTGTTCACCAAAACATATGCAGACGCGTCCTTAGCCTGTAGATTTGGATGCACAGAGTTCCCTGTGTTCGCAAGAGACAAGGGAATCGCGTCTGTACGCACAGAAGCAATAGCGGACCGTTTCCCTCGGAGCGAACGCGAAAGAGCCGTCTATATACTCGCAGACACGGGAACGTGCCTCAATGCGGTCACAGAGGCAGCAGCTTTTGCACAGATGCTCTGGTGATTCTGGCACTTTCCACGCACACTCCTGAAAGTCGCGCACACTGCTGTTCACTCGCTAAACGACCTCTTGGGAAACACGTCTCCGGTCGATGGACCGCTCAGATTGCTTCTCGTGTAACTGTGAACTGTGTCAGCGCAGGGAATCCGTCTCTGTTGAGCAGATGTCAATCCTGCCTCGCTTTTGCTTTGTTGCCTCTACCAAGATGATTTCCCGTTTCTCTCTTCACTGGAGCACGCAGACACAGCCAACGCACATCAAGTGTCAAGAGACACGCTCTGCTGAGCTCAACGCTTGTGCAGATGCACATGTGCGACGAAGTCAACACACGTGCTTGTGGAGAGAAAGAAAGGGACTCCCAGGCGTGTGGAGCGACGGGGAGAAAGAGCGGGCGCTGAGGAACACAGTTTCAAACAGACTGTCTCCACACAAACAGGCACCTGTCTGCAGGTATCCTAGATCTTGATTCTTGAACTTGAGGAAACACGCGTCTGAGCAAAACTCCCAAACGCTTCCAGGAAAGACACAGGCTCTCCCACAAGCACACAAGTGTTTGCCCTCAGGTATACATCAGGGACAAGCTTGTGAAGAGATGCCCTGCTATTCTTTCGCCTTATGGCATCATGTGTTTCGTTTCTCTTGGAGATCGATTGTTAAACGTCTTTCCTCGGGCGACTGTGAAGCATTTGCCAGCGGAGGAGAAGTAGCACGGAGCAGCATTCAGTACTGCCTACGAGTGTCTTTGCTACCCTACTAGCGGAGCTCCAAGAACAGGCACACATCTTCAGGTACCTTCCAAATGTGGATTCCCCTGCAGCCCCGTAGGCGGGCGTGCAGTACGCCAACCATCAACGGACGTTTTTCCCCTCAAGCCTGTCAGGACGTTGCTCGTCCGTCTTTCCCTCAATAGATGGGAGTAGGCGCGCTTGCGGATGTGTGCGTGTGTGTGGCCACGCGTTTGCTTAGGCATCAGTGTGTGAAAAGGTAGGTGCTTTTCTCTAGCTGCGTGTGCGTGCACGTGGTGCTGGGTGCACATCCCTGGGTGCTCGAGGTAAGGTTTCTGCATGGTTTTCGCTGAGGAATCGTGTGTGTGCACATGGACAAAGAGAAGGCGCAGCAACCAGGTTCCAGCGCCGAAGAAGGCAAAAGGCAAGGTTTCCGGCGCTATCTCCTTCTCTCCGCAGACCTAGTCGCGCAAAGCAAGCCGCTAAGCCGGCGACCGGCAAGAGAGCTACAACGAAGCATGCCGAACGGAGAAAATAGCAGCAGCGCATCTGTTCACGCCTTGTTTCTGCCATGTGCTTGAACGCCAAGACGTTCGCGCTTCTGTGAGATGAAAGACGTCCTTCTGCATATGTGGTTGCTCACACCGGTGCACTTGTTAGTGTATCCATTCAGTCCTGGGCTGCGGGGCATTCAGAAGTGGCTCTGTGGAGACGTCTGCATAGAGGCAGCTGTCAGAACACGCACACTCGATTGTTCACCAAAACATATGCAGACGCGTCCTTAGCCTGTAGATTTGGATGCACAGAGTTCCCTGTGTTCGCAAGAGACAAGGGAATCGCGTCTGTACGCACAGAAGCAATAGCGGACCGTTTCCCTCGGAGCGAACGCGAAAGAGCCGTCTATATACTCGCAGACACGGGAACGTGCCTCAATGCGGTCACAGAGGCAGCAGCTTTTGCACAGATGCTCTGGTGATTCTGGCACTTTCCACGCACACTCCTGAAAGTCGCGCACACTGCTGTTCACTCGCTAAACGACCTCTTGGGAAACACGTCTCCGGTCGATGGACCGCTCAGATTGCTTCTCGTGTAACTGTGAACTGTGTCAGCGCAGGGAATCCGTCTCTGTTGAGCAGATGTCAATCCTGCCTCGCTTTTGCTTTGTTGCCTCTACCAAGATGATTTCCCGTTTCTCTCTTCACTGGAGCACGCAGACACAGCCAACGCACATCAAGTGTCAAGAGACACACTCTGCTGAGCTCAACGCTTGTGCAGATGCACATGTGCGACGAAGTCAACACACGTGCTTGTGGAGAGAAAGAAAGGGACTCCCAGGCGTGTGGAGCGACGGGGAGAAAGAGCGGGCGCTGAGGAACACAGTTTCAAACAGACTGTCTCCACACAAACAGGCACCTGTCTGCAGGTATCCTAGATCTTGATTCTTGAACTTGAGGAAACACGCGTCTGAGCAAAACTCCCAAACGCTTCCAGGAAAGACACAGGCTCTCCCACAAGCACACAAGTGTTTGCCCTCAGCTATAGATCAGGGACAAGCTTGTGAAGAGATGCCCTGCTATTCTTTCGCCTTATGGCATCATGTGTTTCGTTTCTCTTGGAGATCGATTGTTAAACGTCTTTCCTCGGGCGACTGTGAAGCATTTGCCAGCGGAGGAGAAGTAGCACGGAGCAGCATTCAGTACTGCCTACGAGTGTCTTTGCTACCCTACTAGCGGAGCTCCAAGAACAGGCACACATCTTCAGGTACCTTCCAAATGTGGATTCCCCTGCAGCCCCGTAGGCGGGCGTGCAGTACGCCAACCATCAACGGACGTTTTTCCCCTCAAGCCTGTCAGGACGTTGCTCGTCCGTCTTTCCCTCAATAGATGGGAGTAGGCGCGCTTGCGGATGTGTGCGTGTGTGTGGCCACGCGTTTGCTTAGGCATCAGTGTGTGAAAAGGTAGGTGCTTTTCTCTAGCTGCGTGTGCGTGCACGTGGTGCTGGGTGCACATCCCTGGGTGCTCGAGGTAAGGTTTCTGCATGGTTTTCGCTGAGGAATCGTGTGTGTGCACATGGACAAAGAGAAGGCGCAGCAACCAGGTTCCAGCGCCGAAGAAGGCAAAAGGCAAGGTTTCCGGCGCTATCTCCTTCACTCCCCAGTCCTAGTCGCGCAAAGCAAGCCGCTAAGCCGGCGACCGGCAAGAGAGCTACAACGAAGCATGCCGAACGGAGAAAATAGCAGCAGCTCATCTGTTCACGCCTTGTTTCTGCCATGTGCTTGAACGCCAAGACGTTCGCGCTTCTGTGAGATGAAAGACGTCCTTCTGCATATGTGGTTGCTCACACCGGTGCACTTGTTAGTGTATCCATTCAGTCCTGGGCTGCGGGGCATTCAGAAGTGGCTCTGTGGAGACGTCTGCATAGAGGCAGCTGTCAGAACACGCACACTCGATTGTTCACCAAAACATATGCAGACGCGTCCTTAGCCTGTAGATTTGGATGCACAGAGTTCCCTGTGTTCGCAAGAGACAAGGGAATCGCGTCTGTACGCACAGAAGCAATAGCGGACCGTTTCCCTCGGAGCGAACGCGAAAGAGCCGTCTATATACTCGCAGACACGGGAACGTGCCTCAATGCGGTCACAGAGGCAGCAGCTTTTGCACAGATGCTCTGGTGATTCTGGCACTTTCCACGCACTATCCTGAAAGTCGCGCACACTGCTGTTCACTCGCTAAACGACCTCTTGGGAAACACGTCTCCGGTCGATGGACCGCTCAGATTGCTTCTCGTGTAACTGTGAACTGTGTCAGCGCAGGGAATCCGTCTCTGTTGAGCAGATGTCAATCCTGCCTCGCTTTTGCTTTGTTGCCTCTACCAAGATGATTTCCCGTTTCTCTCTTCACTGGAGCACGCAGACACAGCCAACGCACATCAAGTGTCAAGAGACACACTCTGCTGAGCTCAACGCTTGTGCAGATGCACATGTGCGACGAAGTCAACACACGTGCTTGTGGAGAGAAAGAAAGGGACTCCCAGGCGTGTGGAGCGACGGGGAGAAAGAGCGGGCGCTGAGGAACACAGTTTCAAACAGACTGTCTCCACACAAACAGGCACCTGTCTGCAGGTATCCTAGATCTTGATTCTTGAACTTGAGGAAACACGCGTCTGAGCAAAACTCCCAAACGCTTCCAGGAAAGACACAGGCTCTCCCACAAGCACACAAGTGTTTGCCCTCAGCTATAGATCAGGGACAAGCTTGTGAAGAGATGCCCTGCTATTCTTTCGCCTTATGGCATCATGTGTTTCGTTTCTCTTGGAGATCGATTGTTAAACGTCTTTCCTCGGGCGACTGTGAAGCATTTGCCAGCGGAGGAGAAGTAGCACGGAGCAGCATTCAGTACTGCCTACGAGTGTCTTTGCTACCCTACTAGCGGAGCTCCAAGAACAGGCACACATCTTCAGGTACCTTCCAAATGTGGATTCCCCTGCAGCCCCGTAGGCGGGCGTGCAGTACGCCAACCATCAACGGACGTTTTTCCCCTCAAGCCTGTCAGGACGTTGCTCGTCCGTCTTTCCCTCAATAGATGGGAGTAGGCGCGCTTGCGGATGTGTGCGTGTGTGTGGCCACGCGTTTGCTTAGGCATCAGTGTGTGAAAAGGTAGGTGCTTTTCTCTAGCTGCGTGTGCGTGCACGTGGTGCTGGGTGCACATCCCTGGGTGCTCGAGGTAAGGTTTCTGCATGGTTTTCGCTGAGGAATCGTGTGTGTGCACATGGACAAAGAGAAGGCGCAGCAACCAGGTTCCAGCGCCGAAGAAGGCAAAAGGCAAGGTTTCCGGCGCTATCTCCTTCTCTCCGCAGACCTAGTCGCGCAAAGCAAGCCGCTAAGCCGGCGACCGGCAAGAGAGCTACAACGAAGCATGCCGAACGGAGAAAATAGCAGCAGCGCATCTGTTCACGCCTTGTTTCTGCCATGTGCTTGAACGCCAAGACGTTCGCGCTTCTGTGAGATGAAAGACGTCCTTCTGCATATGTGGTTGCTCACACCGGTGCACTTGTTAGTGTATCCATTCAGTCCTGGGCTGCGGGGCATTCAGAAGTGGCTCTGTGGAGACGTCTGCATAGAGGCAGCTGTCAGAACACGCACACTCGATTGTTCACCAAAACATATGCAGACGCGTCCTTAGCCTGTAGATTTGGATGCACAGAGTTCCCTGTGTTCGCAAGAGACAAGGGAATCGCGTCTGTACGCACAGAAGCAATAGCGGACCGTTTCCCTCGGAGCGAACGCGAAAGAGCCGTCTATATACTCGCAGACACGGGAACGTGCCTCAATGCGGTCACAGAGGCAGCAGCTTTTGCACAGATGCTCTGGTGATTCTGGCACTTTCCACGCACACTCCTGAAAGTCGCGCACACTGCTGTTCACTCGCTAAACGACCTCTTGGGAAACACGTCTCCGGTCGATGGACCGCTCAGATTGCTTCTCGTGTAACTGTGAACTGTGTCAGCGCAGGGAATCCGTCTCTGTTGAGCAGATGTCAATCCTGCCTCGCTTTTGCTTTGTTGCCTCTACCAAGATGATTTCCCGTTTCTCTCTTCACTGGAGCACGCAGACACAGCCAACGCACATCAAGTGTCAAGAGACACACTCTGCTGAGCTCAACGCTTGTGCAGATGCACATGTGCGACGAAGTCAACACACGTGCTTGTGGAGAGAAAGAAAGGGACTCCCAGGCGTGTGGAGCGACGGGGAGAAAGAGCGGGCGCTGAGGAACACAGTTTCAAACAGACTGTCTCCACACAAACAGGCACCTGTCTGCAGGTATCCTAGATCTTGATTCTTGAACTTGAGGAAACACGCGTCTGAGCAAAACTCCCAAACGCTTCCAGGAAAGACACAGGCTCTCCCACAAGCACACAAGTGTTTGCCCTCAGCTATAGATCAGGGACAAGCTTGTGAAGAGATGCCCTGCTATTCTTTCGCCTTATGGCATCATGTGTTTCGTTTCTCTTGGAGATCGATTGTTAAACGTCTTTCCTCGGGCGACTGTGAAGCATTTGCCAGCGGAGGAGAAGTAGCACGGAGCAGCATTCAGTACTGCCTACGAGTGTCTTTGCTACCCTACTAGCGGAGCTCCAAGAACAGGCACACATCTTCAGGTACCTTCCAAATGTGGATTCCCCTGCAGCCCCGTAGGCGGGCGTGCAGTACGCCAACCATCAACGGACGTTTTTCCCCTCAAGCCTGTCAGGACGTTGCTCGTCCGTCTTTCCCTCAATAGATGGGAGTAGGCGCGCTTGCGGATGTGTGCGTGTGTGTGGCCACGCGTTTGCTTAGGCATCAGTGTGTGAAAAGGTAGGTGCTTTTCTCTAGCTGCGTGTGCGTGCACGTGGTGCTGGGTGCACATCCCTGGGTGCTCGAGGTAAGGTTTCTGCATGGTTTTCGCTGAGGAATCGTGTGTGTGCACATGGACAAAGAGAAGGCGCAGCAACCAGGTTCCAGCGCCGAAGAAGGCAAAAGGCAAGGTTTCCGGCGCTATCTCCTTCACTCCCCAGTCCTAGTCGCGCAAAGCAAGCCGCTAAGCCGGCGACCGGCAAGAGAGCTACAACGAAGCATGCCGAACGGAGAAAATAGCAGCAGCTCATCTGTTCACACCTTGTTTCTGCCATGTGCTTGAACGCCAAGACGTTCGCGCTTCTGTGAGATGAAAGACGTCCTTCTGCATCTGTGGTTGCTCACACCGGTGCACTTGTTAGTGTATCCATTCAGTCCTGGGCTGCGGGGCATTCAGAAGTGGCTCTGTGGAGACGTCTGCATAGAGGCAGCTGTCAGAACACGCACACTCGATTGTTCACCAAAACATATGCAGACGCGTCCTTAGCCTGTAGATTTGGATGCACAGAGTTCCCTGTGTTCGCAAGAGACAAGGGAATCGCGTCTGTACGCACAGAAGCAATAGCGGACCGTTTCCCTCGGAGCGAACGCGAAAGAGCCGTCTATATACTCGCAGACACGGGAACGTGCCTCAATGCGGTCACAGAGGCAGCAGCTTTTGCACAGATGCTCTGGTGATTCTGGCACTTTCCACGCACACTCCTGAAAGTCGCGCACACTGCTGTTCACTCGCTAAACGACCTCTTGGGAAACACGTCTCCGGTCGATGGACCGCTCAGATTGCTTCTCGTGTAACTGTGAACTGTGTCAGCGCAGGGAATCCGTCTCTGTTGAGCAGATGTCAATCCTGCCTCGCTTTTGCTTTGTTGCCTCTACCAAGATGATTTCCCGTTTCTCTCTTCACTGGAGCACGCAGACACAGCCAACGCACATCAAGTGTCAAGAGACACGCTCTGCTGAGCTCAACGCTTGTGCAGATGCACATGTGCGACGAAGTCAACACACGTGCTTGTGGAGAGAAAGAAAGGGACTCCCAGGCGTGTGGAGCGACGGGGAGAAAGAGCGGGCGCTGAGGAACACAGTTTCAAACAGACTGTCTCCACACAAACAGGCACCTGTCTGCAGGTATCCTAGATCTTGATTCTTGAACTTGAGGAAACACGCGTCTGAGCAAAACTCCCAAACGCTTCCAGGAAAGACACAGGCTCTCCCACAAGCACACAAGTGTTTGCCCTCAGCTATAGATCAGGGACAAGCTTGTGAAGAGATGCCCTGCTATTCTTTCGCCTTATGGCATCATGTGTTTCGTTTCTCTTGGAGATCGATTGTTAAACGTCTTTCCTCGGGCGACTGTGAAGCATTTGCCAGCGGAGGAGAAGTAGCACGGAGCAGCATTCAGTACTGCCTACGAGTGTCTTTGCTACCCTACTAGCGGAGCTCCAAGAACAGGCACACATCTTCAGGTACCTTCCAAATGTGGATTCCCCTGCAGCCCCGTAGGCGGGCGTGCAGTACGCCAACCATCAACGGACGTTTTTCCCCTCAAGCCTGTCAGGACGTTGCTCGTCCGTCTTTCCCTCAATAGATGGGAGTAGGCGCGCTTGCGGATGTGTGCGTGTGTGTGGCCACGCGTTTGCTTAGGCATCAGTGTGTGAAAAGGTAGGTGCTTTTCTCTAGCTGCGTGTGCGTGCACGTGGTGCTGGGTGCACATCCCTGGGTGCTCGAGGTAAGGTTTCTGCATGGTTTTCGCTGAGGAATCGTGTGTGTGCACATGGACAAAGAGAAGGCGCAGCAACCAGGTTCCAGCGCCGAAGAAGGCAAAAGGCAAGGTTTCCGGCGCTATCTCCTTCACTCCCCAGTCCTAGTCGCGCAAAGCAAGCCGCTAAGCCGGCGACCGGCAAGAGAGCTACAACGAAGCATGCCGAACGGAGAAAATAGCAGCAGCTCATCTGTTCACACCTTGTTTCTGCCATGTGCTTGAACGCCAAGACGTTCGCGCTTCTGTGAGATGAAAGACGTCCTTCTGCATCTGTGGTTGCTCACACCGGTGCACTTGTTAGTGTATCCATTCAGTCCTGGGCTGCGGGGCATTCAGAAGTGGCTCTGTGGAGACGTCTGCATAGAGGCAGCTGTCAGAACACGCACACTCGATTGTTCACCAAAACATATGCAGACGCGTCCTTAGCCTGTACATTTGGATGCACAGAGTTCCCTGTGTTCGCAAGAGACAAGGGAATCGCGTCTGTACGCACAGAAGCAATAGCGGACCGTTTCCCTCGGAGCGAACGCGAAAGAGCCGTCTATATACTCGCAGACACGGGAACGTGCCTCAATGCGGTCACAGAGGCAGCAGCTTTTGCACAGATGCTCTGGTGATTCTGGCACTTTCCACGCACACTCCTGAAAGTCGCGCACACTGCTGTTCACTCGCTAAACGACCTCTTGGGAAACACGTCTCCGGTCGATGGACCGCTCAGATTGCTTCTCGTGTAACTGTGAACTGTGTCAGCGCAGGGAATCCGTCTCTGTTGAGCAGATGTCAATCCTGCCTCGCTTTTGCTTTGTTGCCTCTACCAAGATGATTTCCCGTTTCTCTCTTCACTGGAGCACGCAGACACAGCCAACGCACATCAAGTGTCAAGAGACACGCTCTGCTGAGCTCAACGCTTGTGCAGATGCACATGTGCGACGAAGTCAACACACGTGCTTGTGGAGAGAAAGAAAGGGACTCCCAGGCGTGTGGAGCGACGGGGAGAAAGAGCGGGCGCTGAGGAACACAGTTTCAAACAGACTGTCTCCACACAAACAGGCACCTGTCTGCAGGTATCCTAGATCTTGATTCTTGAACTTGAGGAAACACGCGTCTGAGCAAAACTCCCAAACGCTTCCAGGAAAGACACAGGCTCTCCCACAAGCACACAAGTGTTTGCCCTCAGCTATAGATCAGGGACAAGCTTGTGAAGAGATGCCCTGCTATTCTTTCGCCTTATGGCATCATGTGTTTCGTTTCTCTTGGAGATCGATTGTTAAACGTCTTTCCTCGGGCGACTGTGAAGCATTTGCCAGCGGAGGAGAAGTAGCACGGAGCAGCATTCAGTACTGCCTACGAGTGTCTTTGCTACCCTACTAGCGGAGCTCCAAGAGCAGGCACACATCTTCAGGTACCTTCCAAATGTGGATTCCCCTGCAGCCCCGTAGGCGGGCGTGCAGTACGCCAACCATCAACGGACGTTTTTCCCCTCAAGCCTGTCAGGACGTTGCTCGTCCGTCTTTCCCTCAATAGATGGGAGTAGGCGCGCTTGCGGATGTGTGCGTGTGTGTGGCCACGCGTTTGCTTAGGCATCAGTGTGTGAAAAGGTAGGTGCTTTTCTCTAGCTGCGTGTGCGTGCACGTGGTGCTGGGTGCACATCCCTGGGTGCTCGAGGTAAGGTTTCTGCATGGTTTTCGCTGAGGAATCGTGTGTGTGCACATGGACAAAGAGAAGGCGCAGCAACCAGGTTCCAGCGCCGAAGAAGGCAAAAGGCAAGGTTTCCGGCGCTATCTCCTTCTCTCCGCAGACCTAGTCGCGCAAAGCAAGCCGCTAAGCCGGCGACCGGCAAGAGAGCTACAACGAAGCATGCCGAACGGAGAAAATAGCAGCAGCGCATCTGTTCACACCTTGTTTCTGCCATGTGCTTGAACGCCAAGACGTTCGCGCTTCTGTGAGATGAAAGACGTCCTTCTGCATATGTGCTTGCTCACACCGGTGCACTTGTTAGTGTATCCATTCAGTCCTGGGCTGCGGGGCATTCAGAAGTGGCTCTGTGGAGACGTCTGCATAGAGGCAGCTGTCAGAACACGCACACTCGATTGTTCACCAAAACATATGCAGACGCGTCCTTAGCCTGTAGATTTGGATGCACAGAGTTCCCTGTGTTCGCAAGAGACAAGGGAATCGCGTCTGTACGCACAGAAGCAATAGCGGACCGTTTCCCTCGGAGTGAACGCGAAAGAGCCGTCTATATACTCGCAGACACGGGAACGTGCCTCAATGCGGTCACAGAGGCAGCAGCTTTTGCACAGATGCTCTGGTGATTCTGGCACTTTCCACGCACACTCCTGAAAGTCGCGCACACTGCTGTTCACTCGCTAAACGACCTCTTGGGAAACACGTCTCCGGTCGATGGACCGCTCAGATTGCTTCTCGTGTAACTGTGAACTGTGTCAGCGCAGGGAATCCGTCTCTGTTGAGCAGATGTCAATCCTGCCTCGCTTTTGCTTTGTTGCCTCTACCAAGATGATTTCCCGTTTCTCTCTTCACTGGAGCACGCAGACACAGCCAACGCACATCAAGTGTCAAGAGACACACTCTGCTGAGCTCAACGCTTGTGCAGATGCACATGTGCGACGAAGTCAACACACGTGCTTGTGGAGAGAAAGAAAGGGACTCCCAGGCGTGTGGAGCGACGGGGAGAAAGAGCGGGCGCTGAGGAACACAGTTTCAAACAGACTGTCTCCACACAAACAGGCACCTGTCTGCAGGTATCCTAGATCTTGATTCTTGAACTTGAGGAAACACGCGTCTGAGCAAAACTCCCAAACGCTTCCAGGAAAGACACAGGCTCTCCCACAAGCACACAAGTGTTTGCCCTCAGCTATAGATCAGGGACAAGCTTGTGAAGAGATGCCCTGCTATTCTTTCGCCTTATGGCATCATGTGTTTCGTTTCTCTTGGAGATCGATTGTTAAACGTCTTTCCTCGGGCGACTGTGAAGCATTTGCCAGCGGAGGAGAAGTAGCACGGAGCAGCATTCAGTACTGCCTACGAGTGTCTTTGCTACCCTACTAGCGGAGCTCCAAGAACAGGCACACATCTTCAGGTACCTTCCAAATGTGGATTCCCCTGCAGCCCCGTAGGCGGGCGTGCAGTACGCCAACCATCAACGGACGTTTTTCCCCTCAAGCCTGTCAGGACGTTGCTCGTCCGTCTTTCCCTCAATAGATGGGAGTAGGCGCGCTTGCGGATGTGTGCGTGTGTGTGGCCACGCGTTTGCTTAGGCATCAGTGTGTGAAAAGGTAGGTGCTTTTCTCTAGCTGCGTGTGCGTGCACGTGGTGCTGGGTGCACATCCCTGGGTGCTCGAGGTAAGGTTTCTGCATGGTTTTCGCTGAGGAATCGTGTGTGTGCACATGGACAAAGAGAAGGCGCAGCAACCAGGTTCCAGCGCCGAAGAAGGCAAAAGGCAAGGTTTCCGGCGCTATCTCCTTCACTCCCCAGTCCTAGTCGCGCAAAGCAAGCCGCTAAGCCGGCGACCGGCAAGAGAGCTACAACGAAGCATGCCGAACGGAGAAAATAGCAGCAGCTCATCTGTTCACACCTTGTTTCTGCCATGTGCTTGAACGCCAAGACGTTCGCGCTTCTGTGAGATGAAAGACGTCCTTCTGCATATGTGGTTGCTCACACCGGTGCACTTGTTAGTGTATCCATTCAGTCCTGGGCTGCGGGGCATTCAGAAGTGGCTCTGTGGAGACGTCTGCATAGAGGCAGCTGTCAGAACACGCACACTCGATTGTTCACCAAAACATATGCAGACGCGTCCTTAGCCTGTAGATTTGGATGCACAGAGTTCCCTGTGTTCGCAAGAGACAAGGGAATCGCGTCTGTACGCACAGAAGCAATAGCGGACCGTTTCCCTCGGAGCGAACGCGAAAGAGCCGTCTATATACTCGCAGACACGGGAACGTGCCTCAATGCGGTCACAGAGGCAGCAGCTTTTGCACAGATGCTCTGGTGATTCTGGCACTTTCCACGCACACTCCTGAAAGTCGCGCACACTGCTGTTCACTCGCTAAACGACCTCTTGGGAAACACGTCTCCGGTCGATGGACCGCTCAGATTGCTTCTCGTGTAACTGTGAACTGTGTCAGCGCAGGGAATCCGTCTCTGTTGAGCAGATGTCAATCCTGCCTCGCTTTTGCTTTGTTGCCTCTACCAAGATGATTTCCCGTTTCTCTCTTCACTGGAGCACGCAGACACAGCCAACGCACATCAAGTGTCAAGAGACACGCTCTGCTGAGCTCAACGCTTGTGCAGATGCACATGTGCGACGAAGTCAACACACGTGCTTGTGGAGAGAAAGAAAGGGACTCCCAGGCGTGTGGAGCGACGGGGAGAAAGAGCGGGCGCTGAGGAACACAGTTTCAAACAGACTGTCTCCACACAAACAGGCACCTGTCTGCAGGTATCCTAGATCTTGATTCTTGAACTTGAGGAAACACGCGTCTGAGCAAAACTCCCAAACGCTTCCAGGAAAGACACAGGCTCTCCCACAAGCACACAAGTGTTTGCCCTCAGCTATAGATCAGGGACAAGCTTGTGAAGAGATGCCCTGCTATTCTTTCGCCTTATGGCATCATGTGTTTCGTTTCTCTTGGAGATCGATTGTTAAACGTCTTTCCTCGGGCGACTGTGAAGCATTTGCCAGCGGAGGAGAAGTAGCACGGAGCAGCATTCAGTACTGCCTACGAGTGTCTTTGCTACCCTACTAGCGGAGCTCCAAGAACAGGCACACATCTTCAGGTACCTTCCAAATGTGGATTCCCCTGCAGCCCCGTAGGCGGGCGTGCAGTACGCCAACCATCAACGGACGTTTTTCCCCTCAAGCCTGTCAGGACGTTGCTCGTCCGTCTTTCCCTCAATAGATGGGAGTAGGCGCGCTTGCGGATGTGTGCGTGTGTGTGGCCACGCGTTTGCTTAGGCATCAGTGTGTGAAAAGGTAGGTGCTTTTCTCTAGCTGCGTGTGCGTGCACGTGGGGCTGGGTGCACATCCCTGGGTGCTCGAGGTAAGGTTTCTGCATGGTTTTCGCTGAGGAATCGTGTGTGTGCACATGGACAAAGAGAAGGCGCAGCAACCAGGTTCCAGCGCCGAAGAAGGCAAAAGGCAAGGTTTCCGGCGCTATCTCCTTCACTCCCCAGTCCTAGTCGCGCAAAGCAAGCCGCTAAGCCGGCGACCGGCAAGAGAGCTACAACGAAGCATGCCGAACGGAGAAAATAGCAGCAGCTCATCTGTTCACACCTTGTTTCTGCCATGTGCTTGAACGCCAAGACGTTCGCGCTTCTGTGAGATGAAAGACGTCCTTCTGCATCTGTGGTTGCTCACACCGGTGCACTTGTTAGTGTATCCATTCAGTCCTGGGCTGCGGGGCATTCAGAAGTGGCTCTGTGGAGACGTCTGCATAGAGGCAGCTGTCAGAACACGCACACTCGATTGTTCACCAAAACATATGCAGACGCGTCCTTAGCCTGTAGATTTGGATGCACAGAGTTCCCTGTGTTCGCAAGAGACAAGGGAATCGCGTCTGTACGCACAGAAGCAATAGCGGACCGTTTCCCTCGGAGCGAACGCGAAAGAGCCGTCTATATACTCGCAGACACGGGAACGTGCCTCAATGCGGTCACAGAGGCAGCAGCTTTTGCACAGATGCTCTGGTGATTCTGGCACTTTCCACGCACACTCCTGAAAGTCGCGCACACTGCTGTTCACTCGCTAAACGACCTCTTGGGAAACACGTCTCCGGTCGATGGACCGCTCAGATTGCTTCTCGTGTAACTGTGAACTGTGTCAGCGCAGGGAATCCGTCTCTGTTGAGCAGATGTCAATCCTGCCTCGCTTTTGCTTTGTTGCCTCTACCAAGATGATTTCCCGTTTCTCTCTTCACTGGAGCACGCAGACACAGCCAACGCACATCAAGTGTCAAGAGACACGCTCTGCTGAGCTCAACGCTTGTGCAGATGCACATGTGCGACGAAGTCAACACACGTGCTTGTGGAGAGAAAGAAAGGGACTCCCAGGCGTGTGGAGCGACGGGGAGAAAGAGCGGGCGCTGAGGAACACAGTTTCAAACAGACTGTCTCCACACAAACAGGCACCTGTCTGCAGGTATCCTAGATCTTGATTCTTGAACTTGAGGAAACACGCGTCTGAGCAAAACTCCCAAACGCTTCCAGGAAAGACACACGCTCTCCCACAAGCACACAAGTGTTTGCCCTCAGCTATAGATCAGGGACAAGCTTGTGAAGAGATGCCCTGCTATTCTTTCGCCTTATGGCATCATGTGTTTCGTTTCTCTTGGAGATCGATTGTTAAACGTCTTTCCTCGGGCGACTGTGAAGCATTTGCCAGCGGAGGAGAAGTAGCACGGAGCAGCATTCAGTACTGCCTACGAGTGTCTTTGCTACCCTACTAGCGGAGCTCCAAGAACAGGCACACATCTTCAGGTACCTTCCAAATGTGGATTCCCCTGCAGCCCCGTAGGCGGGCGTGCAGTACGCCAACCATCAACGGACGTTTTTCCCCTCAAGCCTGTCAGGACGTTGCTCGTCCGTCTTTCCCTCAATAGATGGGAGTAGGCGCGCTTGCGGATGTGTGCGTGTGTGTGGCCACGCGTTTGCTTAGGCATCAGTGTGTGAAAAGGTAGGTGCTTTTCTCTAGCTGCGTGTGCGTGCACGTGGTGCTGGGTGCACATCCCTGGGTGCTCGAGGTAAGGTTTCTGCATGGTTTTCGCTGAGGAATCGTGTGTGTGCACATGGACAAAGAGAAGGCGCAGCAACCAGGTTCCAGCGCCGAAGAAGGCAAAAGGCAAGGTTTCCGGCGCTATCTCCTTCACTCCCCAGTCCTAGTCGCGCAAAGCAAGCCGCTAAGCCGGCGACCGGCAAGAGAGCTACAACGAAGCATGCCGAACGGAGAAAATAGCAGCAGCGCATCTGTTCACACCTTGTTTCTGCCATGTGCTTGAACGCCAAGACGTTCGCGCTTCTGTGAGATGAAAGACGTCCTTCTGCATATGTGGTTGCTCACACCGGTGCACTTGTTAGTGTATCCATTCAGTCCTGGGCTGCGGGGCATTCAGAAGTGGCTCTGTGGAGACGTCTGCATAGAGGCAGCTGTCAGAACACGCACACTCGATTGTTCACCAAAACATATGCAGACGCGTCCTTAGCCTGTAGATTTGGATGCACAGAGTTCCCTGTGTTCGCAAGAGACAAGGGAATCGCGTCTGTACGCACAGAAGCAATAGCGGACCGTTTCCCTCGGAGCGAACGCGAAAGAGCCGTCTATATACTCGCAGACACGGGAACGTGCCTCAATGCGGTCACAGAGGCAGCAGCTTTTGCACAGATGCTCTGGTGATTCTGGCACTTTCCACGCACACTCCTGAAAGTCGCGCACACTGCTGTTCACTCGCTAAACGACCTCTTGGGAAACACGTCTCCGGTCGATGGACCGCTCAGATTGCTTCTCGTGTAACTGTGAACTGTGTCAGCGCAGGGAATCCGTCTCTGTTGAGCAGATGTCAATCCTGCCTCGCTTTTGCTTTGTTGCCTCTACCAAGATGATTTCCCGTTTCTCTCTTCACTGGAGCACGCAGACACAGCCAACGCACATCAAGTGTCAAGAGACACGCTCTGCTGAGCTCAACGCTTGTGCAGATGCACATGTGCGACGAAGTCAACACACGTGCTTGTGGAGAGAAAGAAAGGGACTCCCAGGCGTGTGGAGCGACGGGGAGAAAGAGCGGGCGCTGAGGAACACAGTTTCAAACAGACTGTCTCCACACAAACAGGCACCTGTCTGCAGGTATCCTAGATCTTGATTCTTGAACTTGAGGAAACACGCGTCTGAGCAAAACTCCCAAACGCTTCCAGGAAAGACACACGCTCTCCCACAAGCACACAAGTGTTTGCCCTCAGCTATAGATCAGGGACAAGCTTGTGAAGAGATGCCCTGCTATTCTTTCGCCTTATGGCATCATGTGTTTCGTTTCTCTTGGAGATCGATTGTTAAACGTCTTTCCTCGGGCGACTGTGAAGCATTTGCCAGCGGAGGAGAAGTAGCACGGAGCAGCATTCAGTACTGCCTACGAGTGTCTTTGCTACCCTACTAGCGGAGCTCCAAGAACAGGCACACATCTTCAGGTACCTTCCAAATGTGGATTCCCCTGCAGCCCCGTAGGCGGGCGTGCAGTACGCCAACCATCAACGGACGTTTTTCCCCTCAAGCCTGTCAGGACGTTGCTCGTCCGTCTTTCCCTCAATAGATGGGAGTAGGCGCGCTTGCGGATGTGTGCGTGTGTGTGGCCACGCGTTTGCTTAGGCATCAGTGTGTGAAAAGGTAGGTGCTTTTCTCTAGCTGCGTGTGCGTGCACGTGGGGCTGGGTGCACATCCCTGGGTGCTCGAGGTAAGGTTTCTGCATGGTTTTCGCTGAGGAATCGTGTGTGTGCACATGGACAAAGAGAAGGCGCAGCAACCAGGTTCCAGCGCCGAAGAAGGCAAAAGGCAAGGTTTCCGGCGCTATCTCCTTCACTCCCCAGTCCTAGTCGCGCAAAGCAAGCCGCTAAGCCGGCGACCGGCAAGAGAGCTACAACGAAGCATGCCGAACGGAGAAAATAGCAGCAGCTCATCTGTTCACACCTTGTTTCTGCCATGTGCTTGAACGCCAAGACGTTCGCGCTTCTGTGAGATGAAAGACGTCCTTCTGCATCTGTGGTTGCTCACACCGGTGCACTTGTTAGTGTATCCATTCAGTCCTGGGCTGCGGGGCATTCAGAAGTGGCTCTGTGGAGACGTCTGCATAGAGGCAGCTGTCAGAACACGCACACTCGATTGTTCACCAAAACATATGCAGACGCGTCCTTAGCCTGTAGATTTGGATGCACAGAGTTCCCTGTGTTCGCAAGAGACAAGGGAATCGCGTCTGTACGCACAGAAGCAATAGCGGACCGTTTCCCTCGGAGCGAACGCGAAAGAGCCGTCTATATACTCGCAGACACGGGAACGTGCCTCAATGCGGTCACAGAGGCAGCAGCTTTTGCACAGATGCTCTGGTGATTCTGGCACTTTCCACGCACACTCCTGAAAGTCGCGCACACTGCTGTTCACTCGCTAAACGACCTCTTGGGAAACACGTCTCCGGTCGATGGACCGCTCAGATTGCTTCTCGTGTAACTGTGAACTGTGTCAGCGCAGGGAATCCGTCTCTGTTGAGCAGATGTCAATCCTGCCTCGCTTTTGCTTTGTTGCCTCTACCAAGATGATTTCCCGTTTCTCTCTTCACTGGAGCACGCAGACACAGCCAACGCACATCAAGTGTCAAGAGACACGCTCTGCTGAGCTCAACGCTTGTGCAGATGCACATGTGCGACGAAGTCAACACACGTGCTTGTGGAGAGAAAGAAAGGGACTCCCAGGCGTGTGGAGCGACGGGGAGAAAGAGCGGGCGCTGAGGAACACAGTTTCAAACAGACTGTCTCCACACAAACAGGCACCTGTCTGCAGGTATCCTAGATCTTGATTCTTGAACTTGAGGAAACACGCGTCTGAGCAAAACTCCCAAACGCTTCCAGGAAAGACACACGCTCTCCCACAAGCACACAAGTGTTTGCCCTCAGCTATAGATCAGGGACAAGCTTGTGAAGAGATGCCCTGCTATTCTTTCGCCTTATGGCATCATGTGTTTCGTTTCTCTTGGAGATCGATTGTTAAACGTCTTTCCTCGGGCGACTGTGAAGCATTTGCCAGCGGAGGAGAAGTAGCACGGAGCAGCATTCAGTACTGCCTACGAGTGTCTTTGCTACCCTACTAGCGGAGCTCCAAGAACAGGCACACATCTTCAGGTACCTTCCAAATGTGGATTCCCCTGCAGCCCCGTAGGCGGGCGTGCAGTACGCCAACCATCAACGGACGTTTTTCCCCTCAAGCCTGTCAGGACGTTGCTCGTCCGTCTTTCCCTCAATAGATGGGAGTAGGCGCGCTTGCGGATGTGTGCGTGTGTGTGGCCACGCGTTTGCTTAGGCATCAGTGTGTGAAAAGGTAGGTGCTTTTCTCTAGCTGCGTGTGCGTGCACGTGGTGCTGGGTGCACATCCCTGGGTGCTCGAGGTAAGGTTTCTGCATGGTTTTCGCTGAGGAATCGTGTGTGTGCACATGGACAAAGAGAAGGCGCAGCAACCAGGTTCCAGCGCCGAAGAAGGCAAAAGGCAAGGTTTCCGGCGCTATCTCCTTCACTCCCCAGTCCTAGTCGCGCAAAGCAAGCCGCTAAGCCGGCGACCGGCAAGAGAGCTACAACGAAGCATGCCGAACGGAGAAAATAGCAGCAGCGCATCTGTTCACACCTTGTTTCTGCCATGTGCTTGAACGCCAAGACGTTCGCGCTTCTGTGAGATGAAAGACGTCCTTCTGCATATGTGGTTGCTCACACCGGTGCACTTGTTAGTGTATCCATTCAGTCCTGGGCTGCGGGGCATTCAGAAGTGGCTCTGTGGAGACGTCTGCATAGAGGCAGCTGTCAGAACACGCACACTCGATTGTTCACCAAAACATATGCAGACGCGTCCTTAGCCTGTAGATTTGGATGCACAGAGTTCCCTGTGTTCGCAAGAGACAAGGGAATCGCGTCTGTACGCACAGAAGCAATAGCGGACCGTTTCCCTCGGAGCGAACGCGAAAGAGCCGTCTATATACTCGCAGACACGGGAACGTGCCTCAATGCGGTCACAGAGGCAGCAGCTTTTGCACAGATGCTCTGGTGATTCTGGCACTTTCCACGCACTATCCTGAAAGTCGCGCACACTGCTGTTCACTCGCTAAACGACCTCTTGGGAAACACGTCTCCGGTCGATGGACCGCTCAGATTGCTTCTCGTGTAACTGTGAACTGTGTCAGCGCAGGGAATCCGTCTCTGTTGAGCAGATGTCAATCCTGCCTCGCTTTTGCTTTGTTGCCTCTACCAAGATGATTTCCCGTTTCTCTCTTCACTGGAGCACGCAGACACAGCCAACGCACATCAAGTGTCAAGAGACACACTCTGCTGAGCTCAACGCTTGTGCAGATGCACATGTGCGACGAAGTCAACACACGTGCTTGTGGAGAGAAAGAAAGGGACTCCCAGGCGTGTGGAGCGACGGGGAGAAAGAGCGGGCGCTGAGGAACACAGTTTCAAACAGACTGTCTCCACACAAACAGGCACCTGTCTGCAGGTATCCTAGATCTTGATTCTTGAACTTGAGGAAACACGCGTCTGAGCAAAACTCCCAAACGCTTCCAGGAAAGACACAGGCTCTCCCACAAGCACACAAGTGTTTGCCCTCAGCTATAGATCAGGGACAAGCTTGTGAAGAGATGCCCTGCTATTCTTTCGCCTTATGGCATCATGTGTTTCGTTTCTCTTGGAGATCGATTGTTAAACGTCTTTCCTCGGGCGACTGTGAAGCATTTGCCAGCGGAGGAGAAGTAGCACGGAGCAGCATTCAGTACTGCCTACGAGTGTCTTTGCTACCCTACTAGCGGAGCTCCAAGAACAGGCACACATCTTCAGGTACCTTCCAAATGTGGATTCCCCTGCAGCCCCGTAGGCGGGCGTGCAGTACGCCAACCATCAACGGACGTTTTTCCCCTCAAGCCTGTCAGGACGTTGCTCGTCCGTCTTTCCCTCAATAGATGGGAGTAGGCGCGCTTGCGGATGTGTGCGTGTGTGTGGCCACGCGTTTGCTTAGGCATCAGTGTGTGAAAAGGTAGGTGCTTTTCTCTAGCTGCGTGTGCGTGCACGTGGTGCTGGGTGCACATCCCTGGGTGCTCGAGGTAAGGTTTCTGCATGGTTTTCGCTGAGGAATCGTGTGTGTGCACATGGACAAAGAGAAGGCGCAGCAACCAGGTTCCAGCGCCGAAGAAGGCAAAAGGCAAGGTTTCCGGCGCTATCTCCTTCACTCCCCAGTCCTAGTCGCGCAAAGCAAGCCGCTAAGCCGGCGACCGGCAAGAGAGCTACAACGAAGCATGCCGAACGGAGAAAATAGCAGCAGCTCATCTGTTCACACCTTGTTTCTGCCATGTGCTTGAACGCCAAGACGTTCGCGCTTCTGTGAGATGAAAGACGTCCTTCTGCATATGTGCTTGCTCACACCGGTGCACTTGTTAGTGTATCCATTCAGTCCTGGGCTGCGGGGCATTCAGAAGTGGCTCTGTGGAGACGTCTGCATAGAGGCAGCTGTCAGAACACGCACACTCGATTGTTCACCAAAACATATGCAGACGCGTCCTTAGCCTGTAGATTTGGATGCACAGAGTTCCCTGTGTTCGCAAGAGACAAGGGAATCGCGTCTGTACGCACAGAAGCAATAGCGGACCGTTTCCCTCGGAGCGAACGCGAAAGAGCCGTCTATATACTCGCAGACACGGGAACGTGCCTCAATGCGGTCACAGAGGCAGCAGCTTTTGCACAGATGCTCTGGTGATTCTGGCACTTTCCACGCACACTCCTGAAAGTCGCGCACACTGCTGTTCACTCGCTAAACGACCTCTTGGGAAACACGTCTCCGGTCGATGGACCGCTCAGATTGCTTCTCGTGTAACTGTGAACTGTGTCAGCGCAGGGAATCCGTCTCTGTTGAGCAGATGTCAATCCTGCCTCGCTTTTGCTTTGTTGCCTCTACCAAGATGATTTCCCGTTTCTCTCTTCACTGGAGCAGGCAGACACAGCCAACGCACATCAAGTGTCAAGAGACACACTCTGCTGAGCTCAACGCTTGTGCAGATGCACATGTGCGACGAAGTCAACACACGTGCTTGTGGAGAGAAAGAAAGGGACTCCCAGGCGTGTGGAGCGACGGGGAGAAAGAGCGGGCGCTGAGGAACACAGTTTCAAACAGACTGTCTCCACACAAACAGGCACCTGTCTGCAGGTATCCTAGATCTTGATTCTTGAACTTGAGGAAACACGCGTCTGAGCAAAACTCCCAAACGCTTCCAGGAAAGACACAGGCTCTCCCACAAGCACACAAGTGTTTGCCCTCAGCTATAGATCAGGGACAAGCTTGTGAAGAGATGCCCTGCTATTCTTTCGCCTTATGGCATCATGTGTTTCGTTCCTCTTGGAGATCCATTGTTAAACGTCTTTCCTAGGGCGACTGTGAAGCATTTGCCAGCGGAGGAGAAGTAGCACGGAGCAGCATTCAGTACTGCCTACGAGTGTCTTTGCTACCCTACTAGCGGAGCTCCAAGAACAGGCACACATCTTCAGGTACCTTCCAAATGTGGATTCCCCTGCAGCCCCGTAGGCGGGCGTGCAGTACGCCAACCATCAACGGACGTTTTTCCCCTCAAGCCTGTCAGGACGTTGCTCGTCCGTCTTTCCCTCAATAGATGGGAGTAGGCGCGCTTGCGGATGTGTGCGTGTGTGTGGCCACGCGTTTGCTTAGGCATCAGTGTGTGAAAAGGTAGGTGCTTTTCTCTAGCTGCGTGTGCGTGCACGTGGTGCTGGGTGCACATCCCTGGGTGCTCGTGGAAAGGTTTCTGCATGGTTTTCGCTGAGGAATCGTGTGTGTGCACATGGACAAAGAGAAGGCGCAGCAACCAGGTTCCAGCGCCGAAGAAGGCAAAAGGCAAGGTTTCCGGCGCTATCTCCTTCTCTCCGCAGACCTAGTCGCGCAAAGCAAGCCGCTAAGCCGGCGACCGGCAAGAGAGCTACAACGAAGCATGCCGAACGGAGAAAATAGCAGCAGCGCATCTGTTCACACCTTGTTTCTGCCATGTGCTTGAACGCCAAGACGTTCGCGCTTCTGTGAGATGAAAGACGTCCTTCTGCATATGTGGTTGCTCACACCGGTGCACTTGTTAGTGTATCCATTCAGTCCTGGGCTGCGGGGCATTCAGAAGTGGCTCTGTGGAGACGTCTGCATAGAGGCAGCTGTCAGAACACGCACACTCGATTGTTCACCAAAACATATGCAGACGCGTCCTTAGCCTGTAGATTTGGATGCACAGAGTTCCCTGTGTTCGCAAGAGACAAGGGAATCGCGTCTGTACGCACAGAAGCAATAGCGGACCGTTTCCCTCGGAGTGAACGCCAAGAGCCGTCTATGTACTCGCAGACACGGGAACGTGCCTCAATGCGGTCACAGAGGCAGCAGCTTTTGCACAGATGCTCTGGTGATTCTGGCACTTTCCAGGCACACTCCTGAAAGTCGCGCACACTGCTGTTCACTCGCTAAACGACCTCTTGGGAAACACGTCTCCGGTCGACGGACCGCTCAGATTGCTTCTCGTGTAACTGTGAACTGTGTCAGCGCAGGGAATCCGTCTCTGTTGAGCAGATGTCAATCCTGCCTCGCTTTTGCTTTGTTGCCTCTACCAAGATGATTTCCCGTTTCTCTCTTCACTGGAGCACGCAGACACAGCCAACGCACATCAAGTGTCAAGAGACACGCTCTGCTGAGCTCAACGCTTGTGCAGATGCACATGTGCGACGAAGTCAACACACGTGCTTGTGGAGAGAAAGAAAGGGACTCCCAGGCGTGTGGAGCGACGGGGAGAAAGAGCGGGCGCTGAGGAACACAGTTTCAAACAGACTGTCTCCACACAAACAGGCACCTGTCTGCAGGTATCCTAGATCTTGATTCTTGAACTTGAGGAAACACGCGTCTGAGCAAAACTCCCAAACGCTTCCAGGAAAGACACAGGCTCTCCCACAAGCACACAAGTGTTTGCCCTCAGCTATACATCAGGGACAAGCTTGTGAAGAGATGCCCTGCTATTCTTTCGCCTTATGACATCATGTGTTTCGTTCCTCTTGGAGATCGATTGTTAAACGTCTTTCCTCGGGCGACTGTGAAGCATTTGCCAGCGGAGGAGAAGTAGCACGGAGCAGCATTCAGTACTGCCTACGAGTGTCTTTGCTACCCTACTAGCGGAGCTCCAAGAACAGGCACACATCTTCAGGTACCTTCCAAATGTGGATTCCCCTGCAGCCCCGTAGGCGGGCGTGCAGTACGCCAACCATCAACGGACGTTTTTCCCCTCAAGCCTGTCAGGACGTTGCTCGTCCGTCTTTCCCTCAATAGATGGGAGTAGGCGCGCTTGCGGATGTGTGCGTGTGTGTGGCCACGCGTTTGCTTAGGCATCAGTGTGTGAAAAGGTAGGTGCTTTTCTCTAGCTGCGTGTGCGTGCACGTGGTGCTGGGTGCACATGCCTGGGTGCTCGTGGAAAGGTTTCTGCATGGTTTTCGCTGAGGAATCGTGTGTGTGCACATGGACAAAGAGAAGGCGCAGCAACCAGGTTCCAGCGCCGAAGAAGGCAAAAGGCAAGGTTTCCGGCGCTATCTCCTTCTCTCCGCAGACCTAGTCGCGCAAAGCAAGCCGCTAAGCCGGCGACCGGCAAGAGAGCTACAACGAAGCATGCCGAACGGAGAAAATAGCAGCAGCTCATCTGTTCACACCTTGTTTCTGCCATGTGCTTGAACGCCAAGACGTTCGCGCTTCTGTGAGATGAAAGACGTCCTTCTGCATATGTGGTTGCTCACACCGGTGCACTTGTTAGTGTATCCATTCAGTCCTGGGCTGCGGGGCATTCAGAAGTGGCTCTGTGGAGACGTCTGCATAGAGGCAGCTGTCAGAACACGCACACTCGATTGTTCACCAAAACATATGCAGACGCGTCCTTAGCCTGTAGATTTGGATGCACAGAGTTCCCTGTGTTCGCAAGAGACAAGGGAATCGCGTCTGTACGCACAGAAGCAATAGCGGACCGTTTCCCTCGGAGTGAACGCGAAAGAGCCGTCTATGTACTCGGAGACACGGGAACGTGCCTCAATGCGGTCACAGAGGCAGCAGCTTTTGCACAGATGCTCTGGTGATTCTGGCACTTTCCAGGCACACTCCTGAAAGTCGCGCACACTGCTGTTCACTCGCTAAACGACCTCTTGGGAAACACGTCTCCGGTCGACGGACCGCTCAGATTGCTTCTCGTGTAACTGTGAACTGTGTCAGCGCAGGGAATCCGTCTCTGTTGAGCAGATGTCAATCCTGCCTCGCTTTTGCTTTGTTGCCTCTACCAAGATGATTTCCCGTTTCTCTCTTCACTGGAGCACGCAGACACAGCCAACGCACATCAAGTGTCAAGAGACACGCTCTGCTGAGCTCAACGCTTGTGCAGATGCACATGTGCGACGAAGTCAACACACGTGCTTGTGGAGAGAAAGAAAGGGACTCCCAGGCGTGTGGAGCGACGGGGAGAAAGAGCGGGCGCTGAGGAACACAGTTTCAAACAGACTGTCTCCACACAAACAGGCACCTGTCTGCAGGTATCCTAGATCTTGATTCTTGAACTTGAGGAAACACGCGTCTGAGCAAAACTCCCAAACGCTTCCAGGAAAGACACAGGCTCTCCCACAAGCACACAAGTGTTTGCCCTCAGCTATAGATCAGGGACAAGCTTGTGAAGAGATGCCCTGCTATTCTTTCGCCTTATGGCATCATGTGTTTCGTTTCTCTTGGAGATCGATTGTTAAACGTCTTTCCTCCGGCGACTGTGAAGCATTTGCCAGCGGAGGAGAAGTAGCACGGAGCAGCATTCAGTACTGCCTACGAGTGTCTTTGCTACCCTACTAGCGCAGCTCCAAGAGCAGGCACACATCTTCAGGTACCTTCCAAATGTGGATTCCCCTGCAGCCCCGTAGGCGGGCGTGCAGTACGCCAACCATCAACGGACGTTTTTCCCCTCAAGCCTGTCAGGACGTTGCTCGTCCGTCTTTCCCTCAATAGATGGGAGTAGGCGCGCTTGCGGATGTGTGCGTGTGTGTGGCCACGCGTTTGCTTAGGCATCAGTGTGTGAAAAGGTAGGTGCTTTTCTCTAGCTGCGTGTGCGTGCACGTGGTGCTGGGTGCACATGCCTGGGTGCTCGTGGAAAGGTTTCTGCATGGTTTTCGCTGAGGAATCGTGTGTGTGCACATGGACAAAGAGAAGGCGCAGCAACCAGGTTCCAGCGCCGAAGAAGGCAAAAGGCAAGGTTTCCGGCGCTATCTCCTTCTCTCCGCAGACCTAGTCGCGCAAAGCAAGCCGCTAAGCCGGCGACCGGCAAGAGAGCTACAACGAAGCATGCCGAACGGAGAAAATAGCAGCAGCTCATCTGTTCACACCTTGTTTCTGCCATGTGCTTGAACGCCAAGACGTTCGCGCTTCTGTGAGATGAAAGACGTCCTTCTGCATATGTGGTTGCTCACACCGGTGCACTTGTTAGTGTATCCATTCAGTCCTGGGCTGCGGGGCATTCAGAAGTGGCTCTGTGGAGACGTCTGCATAGAGGCAGCTGTCAGAACACGCACACTCGATTGTTCACCAAAACATATGCAGACGCGTCCTTAGCCTGTAGATTTGGATGCACAGAGTTCCCTGTGTTCGCAAGAGACAAGGGAATCGCGTCTGTACGCACAGAAGCAATAGCGGACCGTTTCCCTCGGAGTGAACGCGAAAGAGCCGTCTATGTACTCGGAGACACGGGAACGTGCCTCAATGCGGTCACAGAGGCAGCAGCTTTTGCACAGATGCTCTGGTGATTCTGGCACTTTCCAGGCACACTCCTGAAAGTCGCGCACACTGCTGTTCACTCGCTAAACGACCTCTTGGGAAACACGTCTCCGGTCGACGGACCGCTCAGATTGCTTCTCGTGTAACTGTGAACTGTGTCAGCGCAGGGAATCCGTCTCTGTTGAGCAGATGTCAATCCTGCCTCGCTTTTGCTTTGTTGCCTCTACCAAGATGATTTCCCGTTTCTCTCTTCACTGGAGCACGCAGACACAGCCAACGCACATCAAGTGTCAAGAGACACGCTCTGCTGAGCTCAACGCTTGTGCAGATGCACATGTGCGACGAAGTCAACACACGTGCTTGTGGAGAGAAAGAAAGGGACTCCCAGGCGTGTGGAGCGACGGGGAGAAAGAGCGGGCGCTGAGGAACACAGTTTCAAACAGACTGTCTCCACACAAACAGGCACCTGTCTGCAGGTATCCTAGATCTTGATTCTTGAACTTGAGGAAACACGCGTCTGAGCAAAACTCCCAAACGCTTCCAGGAAAGACACAGGCTCTCCCACAAGCACACAAGTGTTTGCCCTCAGCTATACATCAGGGACAAGCTTGTGAAGAGATGCCCTGCTATTCTTTCGCCTTATGGCATCATGTGTTTCGTTTCTCTTGGAGATCGATTGTTAAACGTCTTTCCTCCGGCGACTGTGAAGCATTTGCCAGCGGAGGAGAAGTAGCACGGAGCAGCATTCAGTACTGCCTACGAGTGTCTTTGCTACCCTACTAGCGGAGCTCCAAGAGCAGGCACACATCTTCAGGTACCTTCCAAATGTGGATTCCCCTGCAGCCCCGTAGGCGGGCGTGCAGTACGCCAACCATCAACGGACGTTTTTCCCCTCAAGCCTGTCAGGACGTTGCTCGTCCGTCTTTCCCTCAATAGATGGGAGTAGGCGCGCTTGCGGATGTGTGCGTGTGTGTGGCCACGCGTTTGCTTAGGCATCAGTGTGTGAAAAGGTAGGTGCTTTTCTCTAGCTGCGTGTGCGTGCACGTGGTGCTGGGTGCACATCCCTGGGTGCTCGAGGTAAGGTTTCTGCATGGTTTTCGCTGAGGAATCGTGTGTGTGCACATGGACAAAGAGAAGGCGCAGCAACCAGGTTCCAGCACCGAAGAAGGCAAAAGGCAAGGTTTCCGGCGCTATCTCCTTCACTCCCCAGTCCTAGTCGCGCAAAGCAAGCCGCTAAGCCGGCGACCGGCAAGAGAGCTACAACGAAGCATGCCGAACGGAGAAAATAGCAGCAGCTCATCTGTTCACACCTTGTTTCTGCCATGTGCTTGAACGCCAAGACGTTCGCGCTTCTGTGAGATGAAAGACGTCCTTCTGCATATGTGGTTGCTCACACCGGTGCACTTGTTAGTGTATCCATTCAGTCCTGGGCTGCGGGGCATTCAGAAGTGGCTCTGTGGAGACGTCTGCATAGAGGCAGCTGTCAGAACACGCACACTCGATTGTTCACCAAAACATATGCAGACGCGTCCTTAGCCTGTAGATTTGGATGCACAGAGTTCCCTGTGTTCGCAAGAGACAAGGGAATCGCGTCTGTACGCACAGAAGCAATAGCGGACCGTTTCCCTCGGAGTGAACGCGAAGAGCCGTCTATGTACTCGGAGACACGGGAACGTGCCTCAATGCGGTCACAGAGGCAGCAGCTTTTGCACAGATGCTCTGGTGATTCTGGCACTTTCCAGGCACACTCCTGAAAGTCGCGCACACTGCTGTTCACTCGCTAAACGACCTCTTGGGAAACACGTCTCCGGTCGACGGACCGCTCAGATTGCTTCTCGTGTAACTGTGAACTGTGTCAGCGCAGGGAATCCGTCTCTGTTGAGCAGATGTCAATCCTGCCTCGCTTTTGCTTTGTTGCCTCTACCAAGATGATTTCCCGTTTCTCTCTTCACTGGAGCAGGCAGACACAGCCAACGCACATCAAGTGTCAAGAGACACGCTCTGCTGAGCTCAACGCTTGTGCAGATGCACATGTGCGACGAAGTCAACACACGTGCTTGTGGAGAGAAAGAAAGGGACTCCCAGGCGTGTGGAGCGACGGGGAGAAAGAGCGGGCGCTGAGGAACACAGTTTCAAACAGACTGTCTCCACACAAACAGGCACCTGTCTGCAGGTATCCTAGATCTTGATTCTTGAACTTGAGGAAACACGCGTCTGACCAAAACTCCCAAACGCTTCCAGGAAAGACACAGGCTCTCCCACAAGCACACAAGTGTTTGCCCTCAGCTATAGATCAGGGACAAGCTTGTGAAGAGATGCCCTGCTATTCTTTCGCCTTATGGCATCATGTGTTTCGTTTCTCTTGGAGATCGATTGTTAAACGTCTTTCCTCCGGCGACTGTGAAGCATTTGCCAGCGGAGGAGAAGTAGCACGGAGCAGCATTCAATACTGCCTACGAGTGTCTTTGCTACCCTACTAGCGGAGCTCCAAGAACAGGCACACATCTTCAGGTACCTTCCAAATGTGGATTCCCCTGCAGCCCCGTAGGCGGGCGTGCAGTACGCCAACCATCAACGGACGTTTTTCCCCTCAAGCCTGTCAGGACGTTGCTCGTCCGTCTTTCCCTCAATAGATGGGAGTAGGCGCGCTTGCGGATGTGTGCGTGTGTGTGGCCACGCGTTTGCTTAGGCATCAGTGTGTGAAAAGGTAGGTGCTTTTCTCTAGCTGCGTTTGCGTGCACGTGGGGCTGGGTGCACATCCCTGGGTGCTCGAGGTAAGGTTTCTGCATGGTTTTCGCTGAGGAATCGTGTGTGTGCACATGGACAAAGAGAAGGCGCAGCAACCAGGTTCCAGCGCCGAAGAAGGCAAAAGGCAAGGTTTCCGGCGCTATCTCCTTCACTCCCCAGTCCTAGTCGCGCAAAGCAAGCCGCTAAGCCGGCGACCGGCAAGAGAGCTACAACGAAGCATGCCGAACGGAGAAAATAGCAGCAGCGCATCTGTTCACACCTTGTTTCTGCCATGTGCTTGAACGCCAAGACGTTCGCGCTTCTGTGAGATGAAAGACGTCCTTCTGCATATGTGCTTGCTCACACCGGTGCACTTGTTAGTGTATCCATTCAGTCCTGGGCTGCGGGGCATTCAGAAGTGGCTCTGTGGAGACGTCTGCATAGAGGCAGCTGTCAGAACACGCACACTCGATTGTTCACCAAAACATATGCAGACGCGTCCTTAGCCTGTAGATTTGGATGCACAGAGTTCCCTGTGTTCGCAAGAGACAAGGGAATCGCGTCTGTACGCACAGAAGTAATAGCGGACCGTTTCCCTCGGAGTGAACGCGAAAGAGCCGTCTATGTACTCGGAGACACGGGAACGTGCCTCAATGCGGTCACAGAGGCAGCAGCTTTTGCACAGATGCTCTGGTGATTCTGGCACTTTCCAGGCACACTCCTGAAAGTCGCGCACACTGCTGTTCACTCGCTAAACGACCTCTTGGGAAACACGTCTCCGGTCGACGGACCGCTCAGATTGCTTCTCGTGTAACTGTGAACTGTGTCAGCGCAGGGAATCCGTCTCTGTTGAGCAGATGTCAATCCTGCCTCGCTTTTGCTTTGTTGCCTCTACCAAGATGATTTCCCGTTTCTCTCTTCACTGGAGCACGCAGACACAGCCAACGCACATCAAGTGTCAAGAGACACGCTCTGCTGAGCTCAACGCTTGTGCAGATGCACATGTGCGACGAAGTCAACACACGTGCTTGTGGAGAGAAAGAAAGGGACTCCCAGGCGTGTGGAGCGACGGGGAGAAAGAGCGGGCGCTGAGGAACACAGTTTCAAACAGACTGTCTCCACACAAACAGGCACCTGTCTGCAGGTATCCTAGATCTTGATTCTTGAACTTGAGGAAACACGCGTCTGAGCAAAACTCCCAAACGCTTCCAGGAAAGACACAGGCTCTCCCACAAGCACACAAGTGTTTGCCCTCAGCTATAGATCAGGGACAAGCTTGTGAAGAGATGCCCTGCTATTCTTTCGCCTTATGGCATCATGTGTTTCGTTTCTCTTGGAGATCGATTGTTAAACGTCTTTCCTCCGGCGACTGTGAAGCATTTGCCAGCGGAGGAGAAGTAGCACGGAGCAGCATTCAGTACTGCCTACGAGTGTCTTTGCTACCCTACTAGCGCAGCTCCAAGAGCAGGCACACATCTTCAGGTACCTTCCAAATGTGGATTCCCCTGCAGCCCCGTAGGCGGGCGTGCAGTACGCCAACCATCAACGGACGTTTTTCCCCTCAAGCCTGTCAGGACGTTGCTCGTCCGTCTTTCCCTCAATAGATGGGAGTAGGCGCGCTTGCGGATGTGTGCGTGTGTGTGGCCACGCGTTTGCTTAGGCATCAGTGTGTGAAAAGGTAGGTGCTTTTCTCTAGCTGCGTGTGCGTGCACGTGGTGCTGGGTGCACATGCCTGGGTGCTCGTGGAAAGGTTTCTGCATGGTTTTCGCTGAGGAATCGTGTGTGTGCACATGGACAAAGAGAAGGCGCAGCAACCAGGTTCCAGCGCCGAAGAAGGCAAAAGGCAAGGTTTCCGGCGCTATCTCCTTCTCTCCGCAGACCTAGTCGCGCAAAGCAAGCCGCTAAGCCGGCGACCGGCAAGAGAGCTACAACGAAGCATGCCGAACGGAGAAAATAGCAGCAGCTCATCTGTTCACACCTTGTTTCTGCCATGTGCTTGAACGCCAAGACGTTCGCGCTTCTGTGAGATGAAAGACGTCCTTCTGCATATGTGGTTGCTCACACCGGTGCACTTGTTAGTGTATCCATTCAGTCCTGGGCTGCGGGGCATTCAGAAGTGGCTCTGTGGAGACGTCTGCATAGAGGCAGCTGTCAGAACACGCACACTCGATTGTTCACCAAAACATATGCAGACGCGTCCTTAGCCTGTAGATTTGGATGCACAGAGTTCCCTGTGTTCGCAAGAGACAAGGGAATCGCGTCTGTACGCACAGAAGCAATAGCGGACCGTTTCCCTCGGAGTGAACGCGAAAGAGCCGTCTATGTACTCGGAGACACGGGAACGTGCCTCAATGCGGTCACAGAGGCAGCAGCTTTTGCACAGATGCTCTGGTGATTCTGGCACTTTCCAGGCACACTCCTGAAAGTCGCGCACACTGCTGTTCACTCGCTAAACGACCTCTTGGGAAACACGTCTCCGGTCGACGGACCGCTCAGATTGCTTCTCGTGTAACTGTGAACTGTGTCAGCGCAGGGAATCCGTCTCTGTTGAGCAGATGTCAATCCTGCCTCGCTTTTGCTTTGTTGCCTCTACCAAGATGATTTCCCGTTTCTCTCTTCACTGGAGCAGGCAGACACAGCCAACGCACATCAAGTGTCAAGAGACACGCTCTGCTGAGCTCAACGCTTGTGCAGATGCACATGTGCGACGAAGTCAACACACGTGCTTGTGGAGAGAAAGAAAGGGACTCCCAGGCGTGTGGAGCGACGGGGAGAAAGAGCGGGCGCTGAGGAACACAGTTTCAAACAGACTGTCTCCACACAAACAGGCACCTGTCTGCAGGTATCCTAGATCTTGATTCTTGAACTTGAGGAAACACGCGTCTGAGCAAAACTCCCAAACGCTTCCAGGAAAGACACACGCTCTCCCACAAGCACACAAGTGTTTGCCCTCAGCTATACATCAGGGACAAGCTTGTGAAGAGATGCCCTGCTATTCTTTCGCCTTATGGCATCATGTGTTTCGTTTCTCTTGGAGATCGATTGTTAAACGTCTTTCCTCCGGCGACTGTGAAGCATTTGCCAGCGGAGGAGAAGTAGCACGGAGCAGCATTCAGTACTGCCTACGAGTGTCTTTGCTACCCTACTAGCGGAGCTCCAAGAACAGGCACACATCTTCAGGTACCTTCCAAATGTGGATTCCCCTGCAGCCCCGTAGGCGGGCGTGCAGTACGCCAACCATCAACGGACGTTTTTCCCCTCAAGCCTGTCAGGACGTTGCTCGTCCGTCTTTCCCTCAATAGATGGGAGTAGGCGCGCTTGCGGATGTGTGCGTGTGTGTGGCCACGCGTTTGCTTAGGCATCAGTGTGTGAAAAGGTAGGTGCTTTTCTCTAGCTGCGTGTGCGTGCACGTGGTGCTGGGTGCACATCCCTGGGTGCTCGAGGTAAGGTTTCTGCATGGTTTTCGCTGAGGAATCGTGTGTGTGCACATGGACAAAGAGAAGGCGCAGCAACCAGGTTCCAGCGCCGAAGAAGGCAAAAGGCAAGGTTTCCGGCGCTATCTCCTTCACTCCCCAGTCCTAGTCGCGCAAAGCAAGCCGCTAAGCCGGCGACCGGCAAGAGAGCTACAACGAAGCATGCCGAACGGAGAAAATAGCAGCAGCTCATCTGTTCACACCTTGTTTCTGCCATGTGCTTGAACGCCAAGACGTTCGCGCTTCTGTGAGATGAAAGACGTCCTTCTGCATCTGTGGTTGCTCACACCGGTGCACTTGTTAGTGTATCCATTCAGTCCTGGGCTGCGGGGCATTCAGAAGTGGCTCTGTGGAGACGTCTGCATAGAGGCAGCTGTCAGAACACGCACACTCGATTGTTCACCAAAACATATGCAGACGCGTCCTTAGCCTGTAGATTTGGATGCACAGAGTTCCCTGTGTTCGCAAGAGACAAGGGAATCGCGTCTGTACGCACAGAAGCAATAGCGGACCGTTTCCCTCGGAGTGAACGCGAAGAGCCGTCTATGTACTCGGAGACACGGGAACGTGCCTCAATGCGGTCACAGAGGCAGCAGCTTTTGCACAGATGCTCTGGTGATTCTGGCACTTTCCAGGCACACTCCTGAAAGTCGCGCACACTGCTGTTCACTCGCTAAACGACCTCTTGGGAAACACGTCTCCGGTCGACGGACCGCTCAGATTGCTTCTCGTGTAACTGTGAACTGTGTCAGCGCAGGGAATCCGTCTCTGTTGAGCAGATGTCAATCCTGCCTCGCTTTTGCTTTGTTGCCTCTACCAAGATGATTTCCCGTTTCTCTCTTCACTGGAGCAGGCAGACACAGCCAACGCACATCAAGTGTCAAGAGACACGCTCTGCTGAGCTCAACGCTTGTGCAGATGCACATGTGCGACGAAGTCAACACACGTGCTTGTGGAGAGAAAGAAAGGGACTCCCAGGCGTGTGGAGCGACGGGGAGAAAGAGCGGGCGCTGAGGAACACAGTTTCAAACAGACTGTCTCCACACAAACAGGCACCTGTCTGCAGGTATCCTAGATCTTGATTCTTGAACTTGAGGAAACACGCGTCTGACCAAAACTCCCAAACGCTTCCAGGAAAGACACAGGCTCTCCCACAAGCACACAAGTGTTTGCCCTCAGCTATAGATCAGGGACAAGCTTGTGAAGAGATGCCCTGCTATTCTTTCGCCTTATGGCATCATGTGTTTCGTTTCTCTTGGAGATCGATTGTTAAACGTCTTTCCTCCGGCGACTGTGAAGCATTTGCCAGCGGAGGAGAAGTAGCACGGAGCAGCATTCAGTACTGCCTACGAGTGTCTTTGCTACCCTACTAGCGGAGCTCCAAGAACAGGCACACATCTTCAGGTACCTTCCAAATGTGGATTCCCCTGCAGCCCCGTAGGCGGGCGTGCAGTACGCCAACCATCAACGGACGTTTTTCCCCTCAAGCCTGTCAGGACGTTGCTCGTCCGTCTTTCCCTCAATAGATGGGAGTAGGCGCGCTTGCGGATGTGTGCGTGTGTGTGGCCACGCGTTTGCTTAGGCATCAGTGTGTGAAAAGGTAGGTGCTTTTCTCTAGCTGCGTTTGCGTGCACGTGGGGCTGGGTGCACATCCCTGGGTGCTCGAGGTAAGGTTTCTGCATGGTTTTCGCTGAGGAATCGTGTGTGTGCACATGGACAAAGAGAAGGCGCAGCAACCAGGTTCCAGCGCCGAAGAAGGCAAAAGGCAAGGTTTCCGGCGCTATCTCCTTCACTCCCCAGTCCTAGTCGCGCAAAGCAAGCCGCTAAGCCGGCGACCGGCAAGAGAGCTACAACGAAGCATGCCGAACGGAGAAAATAGCAGCAGCGCATCTGTTCACACCTTGTTTCTGCCATGTGCTTGAACGCCAAGACGTTCGCGCTTCTGTGAGATGAAAGACGTCCTTCTGCATATGTGGTTGCTCACACCGGTGCACTTGTTAGTGTATCCATTCAGTCCTGGGCTGCGGGGCATTCAGAAGTGGCTCTGTGGAGACGTCTGCATAGAGGCAGCTGTCAGAACACGCACACTCGATTGTTCACCAAAACATATGCAGACGCGTCCTTAGCCTGTAGATTTGGATGCACAGAGTTCCCTGTGTTCGCAAGAGACAAGGGAATCGCGTCTGTACGCACAGAAGCAATAGCGGACCGTTTCCCTCGGAGCGAACGCGAAAGAGCCGTCTATATACTCGCAGACACGGGAACGTGCCTCAATGCGGTCACAGAGGCAGCAGCTTTTGCACAGATGCTCTGGTGATTCTGGCACTTTCCAGGCACACTCCTGAAAGTCGCGCACACTGCTGTTCACTCGCTAAACGACCTCTTGGGAAACACGTCTCCGGTCGATGGACCGCTCAGATTGCTTCTCGTGTAACTGTGAACTGTGTCAGCGCAGGGAATCCGTCTCTGTTGAGCAGATGTCAATCCTGCCTCGCTTTTGCTTTGTTGCCTCTACCAAGATGATTTCCCGTTTCTCTCTTCACTGGAGCACGCAGACACAGCCAACGCACATCAAGTGTCAAGAGACACGCTCTGCTGAGCTCAACGCTTGTGCAGATGCACATGTGCGACGAAGTCAACACACGTGCTTGTGGAGAGAAAGAAAGGGACTCCCAGGCGTGTGGAGCGACGGGGAGAAAGAGCGGGCGCTGAGGAACACAGTTTCAAACAGACTGTCTCCACACAAACAGGCACCTGTCTGCAGGTATCCTAGATCTTGATTCTTGAACTTGAGGAAACACGCGTCTGAGCAAAACTCCCAAACGCTTCCAGGAAAGACACAGGCTCTCCCACAAGCACACAAGTGTTTGCCCTCAGCTATACATCAGGGACAAGCTTGTGAAGAGATGCCCTGCTATTCTTTCGCCTTATGGCATCATGTGTTTCGTTTCTCTTGGAGATCGATTGTTAAACGTCTTTCCTCGGGCGACTGTGAAGCATTTGCCAGCGGAGGAGAAGTAGCACGGAGCAGCATTCAGTACTGCCTACGAGTGTCTTTGCTACCCTACTAGCGGAGCTCCAAGAACAGGCACACATCTTCAGGTACCTTCCAAATGTGGATTCCCCTGCAGCCCCGTAGGCGGGCGTGCAGTACGCCAACCATCAACGGACGTTTTTCCCCTCAAGCCTGTCAGGACGTTGCTCGTCCGTCTTTCCCTCAATAGATGGGAGTAGGCGCGCTTGCGGATGTGTGCGTGTGTGTGGCCACGCGTTTGCTTAGGCATCAGTGTGTGAAAAGGTAGGTGCTTTTCTCTAGCTGCGTGTGCGTGCACGTGGTGCTGGGTGCACATCCCTGGGTGCTCGAGGTAAGGTTTCTGCATGGTTTTCGCTGAGGAATCGTGTGTGTGCACATGGACAAAGAGAAGGCGCAGCAACCAGGTTCCAGCGCCGAAGAAGGCAAAAGGCAAGGTTTCCGGCGCTATCTCCTTCACTCCCCAGTCCTAGTCGCGCAAAGCAAGCCGCTAAGCCGGCGACCGGCAAGAGAGCTACAACGAAGCATGCCGAACGGAGAAAATAGCAGCAGCGCATCTGTTCACACCTTGTTTCTGCCATGTGCTTGAACGCCAAGACGTTCGCGCTTCTGTGAGATGAAAGACGTCCTTCTGCATCTGTGGTTGCTCACACCGGTGCACTTGTTAGTGTATCCATTCAGTCCTGGGCTGCGGGGCATTCAGAAGTGGCTCTGTGGAGACGTCTGCATAGAGGCAGCTGTCAGAACACGCACACTCGATTGTTCACCAAAACATATGCAGACGCGTCCTTAGCCTGTAGATTTGGATGCACACAGTTCCCTGTGTTCGCAAGAGACAAGGGAATCGCGTCTGTACGCACAGAAGCAATAGCGGACCGTTTCCCTCGGAGCGAACGCGGAAGAGCCGTCTATGTACTCGGAGACACGGGAACGTGCCTCAATGCGGTCACAGAGGCAGCAGCTTTTGCACAGATGCTCTGGTGATTCTGGCACTTTCCAGGCACACTCCTGAAAGTCGCGCACACTGCTGTTCACTCGCTAAACGACCTCTTGGGAAACACGTCTCCGGTCGACGGACCGCTCAGATTGCTTCTCGTGTAACTGTGAACTGTGTCAGCGCAGGGAATCCGTCTCTGTTGAGCAGATGTCAATCCTGCCTCGCTTTTGCTTTGTTGCCTCTACCAAGATGATTTCCCGTTTCTCTCTTCACTGGAGCACGCAGACACAGCCAACGCACATCAAGTGTCAAGAGACACGCTCTGCTGAGCTCAACGCTTGTGCAGATGCACATGTGCGACGAAGTCAACACACGTGCTTGTGGAGAGAAAGAAAGGGACTCCCAGGCGTGTGGAGCGACGGGGAGAAAGAGCGGGCGCTGAGGAACACAGTTTCAAACAGACTGTCTCCACACAAACAGGCACCTGTCTGCAGGTATCCTAGATCTTGATTCTTGAACTTGAGGAAACACGCGTCTGAGCAAAACTCCCAAACGCTTCCAGGAAAGACACACGCTCTCCCACAAGCACACAAGTGTTTGCCCTCAGCTATAGATCAGGGACAAGCTTGTGAAGAGATGCCCTGCTATTCTTTCGCCTTATGGCATCATGTGTTTCGTTTCTCTTGGAGATCGATTGTTAAACGTCTTTCCTCGGGCGACTGTGAAGCATTTGCCAGCGGAGGAGAAGTAGCACGGAGCAGCATTCAGTACTGCCTACGAGTGTCTTTGCTACCCTACTAGCGGAGCTCCAAGAGCAGGCACACATCTTCAGGTACCTTCCAAATGTGGATTCCCCTGCAGCCCCGTAGGCGGGCGTGCAGTACGCCAACCATCAACGGACGTTTTTCCCCTCAAGCCTGTCAGGACGTTGCTCGTCCGTCTTTCCCTCAATAGATGGGAGTAGGCGCGCTTGCGGATGTGTGCGTGTGTGTGGCCACGCGTTTGCTTAGGCATCAGTGTGTGAAAAGGTAGGTGCTTTTCTCTAGCTGCGTGTGCGTGCACGTGGTGCTGGGTGCACATCCCTGCGTGCTCGTGGAAAGGTTTCTGCATGGTTTTCGCTGAGGAATCGTGTGTGTGCACATGGACAAAGAGAAGGCGCAGCAACCAGGTTCCAGCGCCGAAGAAGGCAAAAGGCAAGGTTTCCGGCGCTATCTCCTTCACTCCCCAGTCCTAGTCGCGCAAAGCAAGCCGCTAAGCCGGCGACCGGCAAGAGAGCTACAACGAAGCATGCCGAACGGAGAAAATAGCAGCAGCTCATCTGTTCACACCTTGTTTCTGCCATGTGCTTGAACGCCAAGACGTTCGCGCTTCTGTGAGATGAAAGACGTCCTTCTGCATATGTGGTTGCTCACACCGGTGCACTTGTTAGTGTATCCATTCAGTCCTGGGCTGCGGGGCATTCAGAAGTGGCTCTGTGGAGACGTCTGCATAGAGGCAGCTGTCAGAACACGCACACTCGATTGTTCACCAAAACATATGCAGACGCGTCCTTAGCCTGTAGATTTGGATGCACAGAGTTCCCTGTGTTCGCAAGAGACAAGGGAATCGCGTCTGTACGCACAGAAGCAATAGCGGACCGTTTCCCTCGGAGCGAACGCGAAGAGCCGTCTATGTACTCGGAGACACGGGAACGTGCCTCAATGCGGTCACAGAGGCAGCAGCTTTTGCACAGATGCTCTGGTGATTCTGGCACTTTCCACGCACACTCCTGAAAGTCGCGCACACTGCTGTTCACTCGCTAAACGACCTCTTGGGAAACACGTCTCCGGTCGACGGACCGCTCAGATTGCTTCTCGTGTAACTGTGAACTGTGTCAGCGCAGGGAATCCGTCTCTGTTGAGCAGATGTCAATCCTGCCTCGCTTTTGCTTTGTTGCCTCTACCAAGATGATTTCCCGTTTCTCTCTTCACTGGAGCAGGCAGACACAGCCAACGCACATCAAGTGTCAAGAGACACGCTCTGCTGAGCTCAACGCTTGTGCAGATGCACATGTGCGACGAAGTCAACACACGTGCTTGTGGAGAGAAAGAAAGGGACTCCCAGGCGTGTGGAGCGACGGGGAGAAAGAGCGGGCGCTGAGGAACACAGTTTCAAACAGACTGTCTCCACACAAACAGGCACCTGTCTGCAGGTATCCTAGATCTTGATTCTTGAACTTGAGGAAACACGCGTCTGAGCAAAACTCCCAAACGCTTCCAGGAAAGACACACGCTCTCCCACAAGCACACAAGTGTTTGCCCTCAGCTATAGATCAGGGACAAGCTTGTGAAGAGATGCCCTGCTATTCTTTCGCCTTATGGCATCATGTGTTTCGTTTCTCTTGGAGATCGATTGTTAAACGTCTTTCCTCGGGCGACTGTGAAGCATTTGCCAGCGGAGGAGAAGTAGCACGGAGCAGCATTCAGTACTGCCTACGAGTGTCTTTGCTACCCTACTAGCGGAGCTCCAAGAACAGGCACACATCTTCAGGTACCTTCCAAATGTGGATTCCCCTGCAGCCCCGTAGGCGGGCGTGCAGTACGCCAACCATCAACGGACGTTTTTCCCCTCAAGCCTGTCAGGACGTTGCTCGTCCGTCTTTCCCTCAATAGATGGGAGTAGGCGCGCTTGCGGATGTGTGCGTGTGTGTGGCCACGCGTTTGCTTAGGCATCAGTGTGTGAAAAGGTAGGTGCTTTTCTCTAGCTGCGTGTGCGTGCACGTGGTGCTGGGTGCACATCCCTGGGTGCTCGAGGTAAGGTTTCTGCATGGTTTTCGCTGAGGAATCGTGTGTGTGCACATGGACAAAGAGAAGGCGCAGCAACCAGGTTCCAGCGCCGAAGAAGGCAAAAGGCAAGGTTTCCGGCGCTATCTCCTTCTCTCCGCAGACCTAGTCGCGCAAAGCAAGCCGCTAAGCCGGCGACCGGCAAGAGAGCTACAACGAAGCATGCCGAACGGAGAAAATAGCAGCAGCGCATCTGTTCACACCTTGTTTCTGCCATGTGCTTGAACGCCAAGACGTTCGCGCTTCTGTGAGATGAAAGACGTCCTTCTGCATCTGTGGTTGCTCACACCGGTGCACTTGTTAGTGTATCCATTCAGTCCTGGGCTGCGGGGCATTCAGAAGTGGCTCTGTGGAGACGTCTGCATAGAGGCAGCTGTCAGAACACGCACACTCGATTGTTCACCAAAACATATGCAGACGCGTCCTTAGCCTGTAGATTTGGATGCACAGAGTTCCCTGTGTTCGCAAGAGACAAGGGAATCGCGTCTGTACGCACAGAAGCAATAGCGGACCGTTTCCCTCGGAGCGAACGCGAAAGAGCCGTCTATATACTCGCAGACACGGGAACGTGCCTCAATGCGGTCACAGAGGCAGCAGCTTTTGCACAGATGCTCTGGTGATTCTGGCACTTTCCACGCACACTCCTGAAAGTCGCGCACACTGCTGTTCACTCGCTAAACGACCTCTTGGGAAACACGTCTCCGGTCGATGGACCGCTCAGATTGCTTCTCGTGTAACTGTGAACTGTGTCAGCGCAGGGAATCCGTCTCTGTTGAGCAGATGTCAATCCTGCCTCGCTTTTGCTTTGTTGCCTCTACCAAGATGATTTCCCGTTTCTCTCTTCACTGGAGCACGCAGACACAGCCAACGCACATCAAGTGTCAAGAGACACACTCTGCTGAGCTCAACGCTTGTGCAGATGCACATGTGCGACGAAGTCAACACACGTGCTTGTGGAGAGAAAGAAAGGGACTCCCAGGCGTGTGGAGCGACGGGGAGAAAGAGCGGGCGCTGAGGAACACAGTTTCAAACAGACTGTCTCCACACAAACAGGCACCTGTCTGCAGGTATCCTAGATCTTGATTCTTGAACTTGAGGAAACACGCGTCTGAGCAAAACTCCCAAACGCTTCCAGGAAAGACACACGCTCTCCCACAAGCACACAAGTGTTTGCCCTCAGCTATAGATCAGGGACAAGCTTGTGAAGAGATGCCCTGCTATTCTTTCGCCTTATGGCATCATGTGTTTCGTTTCTCTTGGAGATCGATTGTTAAACGTCTTTCCTCGGGCGACTGTGAAGCATTTGCCAGCGGAGGAGAAGTAGCACGGAGCAGCATTCAGTACTGCCTACGAGTGTCTTTGCTACCCTACTAGCGGAGCTCCAAGAACAGGCACACATCTTCAGGTACCTTCCAAATGTGGATTCCCCTGCAGCCCCGTAGGCGGGCGTGCAGTACGCCAACCATCAACGGACGTTTTTCCCCTCAAGCCTGTCAGGACGTTGCTCGTCCGTCTTTCCCTCAATAGATGGGAGTAGGCGCGCTTGCAGATGTGTGCGTGTGTGTGGCCACGCGTTTGCTTAGGCATCAGTGTGTGAAAAGGTAGGTGCTTTTCTCTAGCTGCGTGTGCGTGCACGTGGTGCTGGGTGCACATCCCTGGGTGCTCGAGGTAAGGTTTCTGCATGGTTTTCGCTGAGGAATCGTGTGTGTGCACATGGACAAAGAGAAGGCGCAGCAACCAGGTTCCAGCGCCGAAGAAGGCAAAAGGCAAGGTTTCCGGCGCTATCTCCTTCACTCCCCAGTCCTAGTCGCGCAAAGCAAGCCGCTAAGCCGGCGACCGGCAAGAGAGCTACAACGAAGCATGCCGAACGGAGAAAATAGCAGCAGCGCATCTGTTCACACCTTGTTTCTGCCATGTGCTTGAACGCCAAGACGTTCGCGCTTCTGTGAGATGAAAGACGTCCTTCTGCATCTGTGGTTGCTCACACCGGTGCACTTGTTAGTGTATCCATTCAGTCCTGGGCTGCGGGGCATTCAGAAGTGGCTCTGTGGAGACGTCTGCATAGAGGCAGCTGTCAGAACACGCACACTCGATTGTTCACCAAAACATATGCAGACGCGTCCTTAGCCTGTAGATTTGGATGCACAGAGTTCCCTGTGTTCGCAAGAGACAAGGGAATCGCGTCTGTACGCACAGAAGCAATAGCGGACCGTTTCCCTCGGAGCGAACGCGAAAGAGCCGTCTATATACTCGCAGACACGGGAACGTGCCTCAATGCGGTCACAGAGGCAGCAGCTTTTGCACAGATGCTCTGGTGATTCTGGCACTTTCCAGGCACACTCCTGAAAGTCGCGCACACTGCTGTTCACTCGCTAAACGACCTCTTGGGAAACACGTCTCCGGTCGATGGACCGCTCAGATTGCTTCTCGTGTAACTGTGAACTGTGTCAGCGCAGGGAATCCGTCTCTGTTGAGCAGATGTCAATCCTGCCTCGCTTTTGCTTTGTTGCCTCTACCAAGATGATTTCCCGTTTCTCTCTTCACTGGAGCACGCAGACACAGCCAACGCACATCAAGTGTCAAGAGACACACTCTGCTGAGCTCAACGCTTGTGCAGATGCACATGTGCGACGAAGTCAACACACGTGCTTGTGGAGAGAAAGAAAGGGACTCCCAGGCGTGTGGAGCGACGGGGAGAAAGAGCGGGCGCTGAGGAACACAGTTTCAAACAGACTGTCTCCACACAAACAGGCACCTGTCTGCAGGTATCCTAGATCTTGATTCTTGAACTTGAGGAAACACGCGTCTGAGCAAAACTCCCAAACGCTTCCAGGAAAGACACAGGCTCTCCCACAAGCACACAAGTGTTTGCCCTCAGCTATAGATCAGGGACAAGCTTGTGAAGAGATGCCCTGCTATTCTTTCGCCTTATGGCATCATGTGTTTCGTTTCTCTTGGAGATCGATTGTTAAACGTCTTTCCTCGGGCGACTGTGAAGCATTTGCCAGCGGAGGAGAAGTAGCACGGAGCAGCATTCAGTACTGCCTACGAGTGTCTTTGCTACCCTACTAGCGGAGCTCCAAGAGCAGGCACACATCTTCAGGTACCTTCCAAATGTGGATTCCCCTGCAGCCCCGTAGGCGGGCGTGCAGTACGCCAACCATCAACGGACGTTTTTCCCCTCAAGCCTGTCAGGACGTTGCTCGTCCGTCTTTCCCTCAATAGATGGGAGTAGGCGCGCTTGCGGATGTGTGCGTGTGTGTGGCCACGCGTTTGCTTAGGCATCAGTGTGTGAAAAGGTAGGTGCTTTTCTCTAGCTGCGTGTGCGTGCACGTGGTGCTGGGTGCACATCCCTGGGTGCTCGAGGTAAGGTTTCTGCATGGTTTTCGCTGAGGAATCGTGTGTGTGCACATGGACAAAGAGAAGGCGCAGCAACCAGGTTCCAGCGCCGAAGAAGGCAAAAGGCAAGGTTTCCGGCGCTATCTCCTTCACTCCCCAGTCCTAGTCGCGCAAAGCAAGCCGCTAAGCCGGCGACCGGCAAGAGAGCTACAACGAAGCATGCCGAACGGAGAAAATAGCAGCAGCGCATCTGTTCACACCTTGTTTCTGCCATGTGCTTGAACGCCAAGACGTTCGCGCTTCTGTGAGATGAAAGACGTCCTTCTGCATATGTGGTTGCTCACACCGGTGCACTTGTTAGTGTATCCATTCAGTCCTGGGCTGCGGGGCATTCAGAAGTGGCTCTGTGGAGACGTCTGCATAGAGGCAGCTGTCAGAACACGCACACTCGATTGTTCACCAAAACATATGCAGACGCGTCCTTAGCCTGTAGATTTGGATGCACAGAGTTCCCTGTGTTCGCAAGAGACAAGGGAATCGCGTCTGTACGCACAGAAGCAATAGCGGACCGTTTCCCTCGGAGCGAACGCGAAAGAGCCGTCTATATACTCGCAGACACGGGAACGTGCCTCAATGCGGTCACAGAGGCAGCAGCTTTTGCACAGATGCTCTGGTGATTCTGGCACTTTCCAGGCACACTCCTGAAAGTCGCGCACACTGCTGTTCACTCGCTAAACGACCTCTTGGGAAACACGTCTCCGGTCGATGGACCGCTCAGATTGCTTCTCGTGTAACTGTGAACTGTGTCAGCGCAGGGAATCCGTCTCTGTTGAGCAGATGTCAATCCTGCCTCGCTTTTGCTTTGTTGCCTCTACCAAGATGATTTCCCGTTTCTCTCTTCACTGGAGCACGCAGACACAGCCAACGCACATCAAGTGTCAAGAGACACGCTCTGCTGAGCTCAACGCTTGTGCAGATGCACATGTGCGACGAAGTCAACACACGTGCTTGTGGAGAGAAAGAAAGGGACTCCCAGGCGTGTGGAGCGACGGGGAGAAAGAGCGGGCGCTGAGGAACACAGTTTCAAACAGACTGTCTCCACACAAACAGGCACCTGTCTGCAGGTATCCTAGATCTTGATTCTTGAACTTGAGGAAACACGCGTCTGAGCAAAACTCCCAAACGCTTCCAGGAAAGACACACGCTCTCCCACAAGCACACAAGTGTTTGCCCTCAGCTATAGATCAGGGACAAGCTTGTGAAGAGATGCCCTGCTATTCTTTCGCCTTATGACATCATGTGTTTCGTTCCTCTTGGAGATCGATTGTTAAACGTCTTTCCTAGGGCGACTGTGAAGCATTTGCCAGCGGAGGAGAAGTAGCACGGAGCAGCATTCAGTACTGCCTACGAGTGTCTTTGCTACCCTACTAGCGGAGCTCCAAGAACAGGCACACATCTTCAGGTACCTTCCAAATGTGGATTCCCCTGCAGCCCCGTAGGCGGGCGTGCAGTACGCCAACCATCAACGGACGTTTTTCCCCTCAAGCCTGTCAGGACGTTGCTCGTCCGTCTTTCCCTCAATAGATGGGAGTAGGCGCGCTTGCGGATGTGTGCGTGTGTGTGGCCACGCGTTTGCTTAGGCATCAGTGTGTGAAAAGGTAGGTGCTTTTCTCTAGCTGCGTGTGCGTGCACGTGGTGCTGGGTGCACATGCCTGGGTGCTCGTGGAAAGGTTTCTGCATGGTTTTCGCTGAGGAATCGTGTGTGTGCACATGGACAAAGAGAAGGCGCAGCAACCAGGTTCCAGCGCCGAAGAAGGCAAAAGGCAAGGTTTCCGGCGCTATCTCCTTCTCTCCGCAGACCTAGTCGCGCAAAGCAAGCCGCTAAGCCGGCGACCGGCAAGAGAGCTACAACGAAGCATGCCGAACGGAGAAAATAGCAGCAGCTCATCTGTTCACACCTTGTTTCTGCCATGTGCTTGAACGCCAAGACGTTCGCGCTTCTGTGAGATGAAAGACGTCCTTCTGCATATGTGCTTGCTCACACCGGTGCACTTGTTAGTGTATCCATTCAGTCCTGGGCTGCGGGGCATTCAGAAGTGGCTCTGTGGAGACGTCTGCATAGAGGCAGCTGTCAGAACACGCACACTCGATTGTTCACCAAAACATATGCAGACGCGTCCTTAGCCTGTACATTTGGATGCACAGAGTTCCCTGTGTTCGCAAGAGACAAGGGAATCGCGTCTGTACGCACAGAAGCAATAGCGGACCGTTTCCCTCGGAGTGAACGCGAAAGAGCCGTCTATGTACTCGGAGACACGGGAACGTGCCTCAATGCGGTCACAGAGGCAGCAGCTTTTGCACAGATGCTCTGGTGATTCTGGCACTTTCCAGGCACACTCCTGAAAGTCGCGCACACTGCTGTTCACTCGCTAAACGACCTCTTGGGAAACACGTCTCCGGTCGACGGACCGCTCAGATTGCTTCTCGTGTAACTGTGAACTGTGTCAGCGCAGGGAATCCGTCTCTGTTGAGCAGATGTCAATCCTGCCTCGCTTTTGCTTTGTTGCCTCTACCAAGATGATTTCCCGTTTCTCTCTTCACTGGAGCAGGCAGACACAGCCAACGCACATCAAGTGTCAAGAGACACGCTCTGCTGAGCTCAACGCTTGTGCAGATGCACATGTGCGACGAAGTCAACACACGTGCTTGTGGAGAGAAAGAAAGGGACTCCCAGGCGTGTGGAGCGACGGGGAGAAAGAGCGGGCGCTGAGGAACACAGTTTCAAACAGACTGTCTCCACACAAACAGGCACCTGTCTGCAGGTATCCTAGATCTTGATTCTTGAACTTGAGGAAACACGCGTCTGAGCAAAACTCCCAAACGCTTCCAGGAAAGACACAGGCTCTCCCACAAGCACACAAGTGTTTGCCCTCAGCTATAGATCAGGGACAAGCTTGTGAAGAGATGCCCTGCTATTCTTTCGCCTTATGGCATCATGTGTTTCGTTCCTCTTGGAGATCGATTGTTAAACGTCTTTCCTCGGGCGACTGTGAAGCATTTGCCAGCGGAGGAGAAGTAGCACGGAGCAGCATTCAGTACTGCCTACGAGTGTCTTTGCTACCCTACTAGCGGAGCTCCAAGAGCAGGCACACATCTTCAGGTACCTTCCAAATGTGGATTCCCCTGCAGCCCCGTAGGCGGGCGTGCAGTACGCCAACCATCAACGGACGTTTTTCCCCTCAAGCCTGTCAGGACGTTGCTCGTCCGTCTTTCCCTCAATAGATGGGAGTAGGCGCGCTTGCGGATGTGTGCGTGTGTGTGGCCACGCGTTTGCTTAGGCATCAGTGTGTGAAAAGGTAGGTGCTTTTCTCTAGCTGCGTGTGCGTGCACGTGGTGCTGGGTGCACATCCCTGGGTGCTCGAGGTAAGGTTTCTGCATGGTTTTCGCTGAGGAATCGTGTGTGTGCACATGGACAAAGAGAAGGCGCAGCAACCAGGTTCCAGCGCCGAAGAAGGCAAAAGGCAAGGTTTCCGGCGCTATCTCCTTCACTCCCCAGTCCTAGTCGCGCAAAGCAAGCCGCTAAGCCGGCGACCGGCAAGAGAGCTACAACGAAGCATGCCGAACGGAGAAAATAGCAGCAGCGCATCTGTTCACACCTTGTTTCTGCCATGTGCTTGAACGCCAAGACGTTCGCGCTTCTGTGAGATGAAAGACGTCCTTCTGCATATGTGGTTGCTCACACCGGTGCACTTGTTAGTGTATCCATTCAGTCCTGGGCTGCGGGGCATTCAGAAGTGGCTCTGTGGAGACGTCTGCATAGAGGCAGCTGTCAGAACACGCACACTCGATTGTTCACCAAAACATATGCAGACGCGTCCTTAGCCTGTACATTTGGATGCACAGAGTTCCCTGTGTTCGCAAGAGACAAGGGAATCGCGTCTGTACGCACAGAAGCAATAGCGGACCGTTTCCCTCGGAGCGAACGCGAAAGAGCCGTCTATATACTCGCAGACACGGGAACGTGCCTCAATGCGGTCACAGAGGCAGCAGCTTTTGCACAGATGCTCTGGTGATTCTGGCACTTTCCAGGCACACTCCTGAAAGTCGCGCACACTGCTGTTCACTCGCTAAACGACCTCTTGGGAAACACGTCTCCGGTCGATGGACCGCTCAGATTGCTTCTCGTGTAACTGTGAACTGTGTCAGCGCAGGGAATCCGTCTCTGTTGAGCAGATGTCAATCCTGCCTCGCTTTTGCTTTGTTGCCTCTACCAAGATGATTTCCCGTTTCTCTCTTCACTGGAGCACGCAGACACAGCCAACGCACATCAAGTGTCAAGAGACACACTCTGCTGAGCTCAACGCTTGTGCAGATGCACATGTGCGACGAAGTCAACACACGTGCTTGTGGAGAGAAAGAAAGGGACTCCCAGGCGTGTGGAGCGACGGGGAGAAAGAGCGGGCGCTGAGGAACACAGTTTCAAACAGACTGTCTCCACACAAACAGGCACCTGTCTGCAGGTATCCTAGATCTTGATTCTTGAACTTGAGGAAACACGCGTCTGAGCAAAACTCCCAAACGCTTCCAGGAAAGACACAGGCTCTCCCACAAGCACACAAGTGTTTGCCCTCAGCTATAGATCAGGGACAAGCTTGTGAAGAGATGCCCTGCTATTCTTTCGCCTTATGGCATCATGTGTTTCGTTCCTCTTGGAGATCGATTGTTAAACGTCTTTCCTAGGGCGACTGTGAAGCATTTGCCAGCGGAGGAGAAGTAGCACGGAGCAGCATTCAGTACTGCCTACGAGTGTCTTTGCTACCCTACTAGCGGAGCTCCAAGAACAGGCACACATCTTCAGGTACCTTCCAAATGTGGATTCCCCTGCAGCCCCGTAGGCGGGCGTGCAGTACGCCAACCATCAACGGACGTTTTTCCCCTCAAGCCTGTCAGGACGTTGCTCGTCCGTCTTTCCCTCAATAGATGGGAGTAGGCGCGCTTGCGGATGTGTGCGTGTGTGTGGCCACGCGTTTGCTTAGGCATCAGTGTGTGAAAAGGTAGGTGCTTTTCTCTAGCTGCGTGTGCGTGCACGTGGTGCTGGGTGCACATCCCTGGGTGCTCGAGGTAAGGTTTCTGCATGGTTTTCGCTGAGGAATCGTGTGTGTGCACATGGACAAAGAGAAGGCGCAGCAACCAGGTTCCAGCGCCGAAGAAGGCAAAAGGCAAGGTTTCCGGCGCTATCTCCTTCACTCCCCAGTCCTAGTCGCGCAAAGCAAGCCGCTAAGCCGGCGACCGGCAAGAGAGCTACAACGAAGCATGCCGAACGGAGAAAATAGCAGCAGCGCATCTGTTCACACCTTGTTTCTGCCATGTGCTTGAACGCCAAGACGTTCGCGCTTCTGTGAGATGAAAGACGTCCTTCTGCATATGTGGTTGCTCACACCGGTGCACTTGTTAGTGTATCCATTCAGTCCTGGGCTGCGGGGCATTCAGAAGTGGCTCTGTGGAGACGTCTGCATAGAGGCAGCTGTCAGAACACGCACACTCGATTGTTCACCAAAACATATGCAGACGCGTCCTTAGCCTGTAGATTTGGATGCACAGAGTTCCCTGTGTTCGCAAGAGACAAGGGAATCGCGTCTGTACGCACAGAAGCAATAGCGGACCGTTTCCCTCGGAGCGAACGCGAAAGAGCCGTCTATATACTCGCAGACACGGGAACGTGCCTCAATGCGGTCACAGAGGCAGCAGCTTTTGCACAGATGCTCTGGTGATTCTGGCACTTTCCAGGCACACTCCTGAAAGTCGCGCACACTGCTGTTCACTCGCTAAACGACCTCTTGGGAAACACGTCTCCGGTCGATGGACCGCTCAGATTGCTTCTCGTGTAACTGTGAACTGTGTCAGCGCAGGGAATCCGTCTCTGTTGAGCAGATGTCAATCCTGCCTCGCTTTTGCTTTGTTGCCTCTACCAAGATGATTTCCCGTTTCTCTCTTCACTGGAGCACGCAGACACAGCCAACGCACATCAAGTGTCAAGAGACACACTCTGCTGAGCTCAACGCTTGTGCAGATGCACATGTGCGACGAAGTCAACACACGTGCTTGTGGAGAGAAAGAAAGGGACTCCCAGGCGTGTGGAGCGACGGGGAGAAAGAGCGGGCGCTGAGGAACACAGTTTCAAACAGACTGTCTCCACACAAACAGGCACCTGTCTGCAGGTATCCTAGATCTTGATTCTTGAACTTGAGGAAACACGCGTCTGAGCAAAACTCCCAAACGCTTCCAGGAAAGACACAGGCTCTCCCACAAGCACACAAGTGTTTGCCCTCAGCTATAGATCAGGGACAAGCTTGTGAAGAGATGCCCTGCTATTCTTTCGCCTTATGGCATCATGTGTTTCGTTTCTCTTGGAGATCGATTGTTAAACGTCTTTCCTCGGGCGACTGTGAAGCATTTGCCAGCGGAGGAGAAGTAGCACGGAGCAGCATTCAGTACTGCCTACGAGTGTCTTTGCTACCCTACTAGCGGAGCTCCAAGAACAGGCACACATCTTCAGGTACCTTCCAAATGTGGATTCCCCTGCAGCCCCGTAGGCGGGCGTGCAGTACGCCAACCATCAACGGACGTTTTTCCCCTCAAGCCTGTCAGGACGTTGCTCGTCCGTCTTTCCCTCAATAGATGGGAGTAGGCGCGCTTGCGGATGTGTGCGTGTGTGTGGCCACGCGTTTGCTTAGGCATCAGTGTGTGAAAAGGTAGGTGCTTTTCTCTAGCTGCGTGTGCGTGCACGTGGTGCTGGGTGCACATCCCTGGGTGCTCGAGGTAAGGTTTCTGCATGGTTTTCGCTGAGGAATCGTGTGTGTGCACATGGACAAAGAGAAGGCGCAGCAACCAGGTTCCAGCGCCGAAGAAGGCAAAAGGCAAGGTTTCCGGCGCTATCTCCTTCTCTCCCCACACCTAGTCGCGCAAAGCAAGCCGCTAAGCCGGCGACCGGCAAGAGAGCTACAACGAAGCATGCCGAACGGAGAAAATAGCAGCAGCGCATCTGTTCACACCTTGTTTCTGCCATGTGCTTGAACGCCAAGACGTTCGCGCTTCTGTGAGATGAAAGACGTCCTTCTGCATATGTGGTTGCTCACACCGGTGCACTTGTTAGTGTATCCATTCAGTCCTGGGCTGCGGGGCATTCAGAAGTGGCTCTGTGGAGACGTCTGCATAGAGGCAGCTGTCAGAACACGCACACTCGATTGTTCACCAAAACATATGCAGACGCGTCCTTAGCCTGTAGATTTGGATGCACAGAGTTCCCTGTGTTCGCAAGAGACAAGGGAATCGCGTCTGTACGCACAGAAGCAATAGCGGACCGTTTCCCTCGGAGTGAACGCGAAAGAGCCGTCTATATACTCGCAGACACGGGAACGTGCCTCAATGCGGTCACAGAGGCAGCAGCTTTTGCACAGATGCTCTGGTGATTCTGGCACTTTCCAGGCACACTCCTGAAAGTCGCGCACACTGCTGTTCACTCGCTAAACGACCTCTTGGGAAACACGTCTCCGGTCGATGGACCGCTCAGATTGCTTCTCGTGTAACTGTGAACTGTGTCAGCGCAGGGAATCCGTCTCTGTTGAGCAGATGTCAATCCTGCCTCGCTTTTGCTTTGTTGCCTCTACCAAGATGATTTCCCGTTTCTCTCTTCACTGGAGCACGCAGACACAGCCAACGCACATCAAGTGTCAAGAGACACACTCTGCTGAGCTCAACGCTTGTGCAGATGCACATGTGCGACGAAGTCAACACACGTGCTTGTGGAGAGAAAGAAAGGGACTCCCAGGCGTGTGGAGCGACGGGGAGAAAGAGCGGGCGCTGAGGAACACAGTTTCAAACAGACTGTCTCCACACAAACAGGCACCTGTCTGCAGGTATCCTAGATCTTGATTCTTGAACTTGAGGAAACACGCGTCTGAGCAAAACTCCCAAACGCTTCCAGGAAAGACACAGGCTCTCCCACAAGCACACAAGTGTTTGCCCTCAGCTATAGATCAGGGACAAGCTTGTGAAGAGATGCCCTGCTATTCTTTCGCCTTATGGCATCATGTGTTTCGTTTCTCTTGGAGATCGATTGTTAAACGTCTTTCCTAGGGCGACTGTGAAGCATTTGCCAGCGGAGGAGAAGTAGCACGGAGCAGCATTCAGTACTGCCTACGAGTGTCTTTGCTCCCCTACTAGCGGAGCTCCAAGAGCAGGCACACATCTTCAGGTACCTTCCAAATGTGGATTCCCCTGCAGCCCCGTAGGCGGGCGTGCAGTACGCCAACCATCAACGGACGTTTTTCCCCTCAAGCCTGTCAGGACGTTGCTCGTCCGTCTTTCCCTCAATAGATGGGAGTAGGCGCGCTTGCGGATGTGTGCGTGTGTGTGGCCACGCGTTTGCTTAGGCATCAGTGTGTGAAAAGGTAGGTGCTTTTCTCTAGCTGCGTGTGCGTGCACGTGGTGCTGGGTGCACATCCCTGGGTGCTCGAGGTAAGGTTTCTGCATGGTTTTCGCTGAGGAATCGTGTGTTTGCACATGGACAAAGAGAAGGCGCAGCAACCAGGTTCCAGCGCCGAAGAAGGCAAAAGGCAAGGTTTCCGGCGCTATCTCCTTCACTCCCCAGTCCTAGTCGCGCAAAGCAAGCCGCTAAGCCGGCGACCGGCAAGAGAGCTACAACGAAGCATGCCGAACGGAGAAAATAGCAGCAGCGCATCTGTTCACACCTTGTTTCTGCCATGTGCTTGAACGCCAAGACGTTCGCGCTTCTGTGAGATGAAAGACGTCCTTCTGCATATGTGGTTGCTCACACCGGTGCACTTGTTAGTGTATCCATTCAGTCCTGGGCTGCGGGGCATTCAGAAGTGGCTCTGTGGAGACGTCTGCATAGAGGCAGCTGTCAGAACACGCACACTCGATTGTTCACCAAAACATATGCAGACGCGTCCTTAGCCTGTAGATTTGGATGCACAGAGTTCCCTGTGTTCGCAAGAGACAAGGGAATCGCGTCTGTACGCACAGAAGCAATAGCGGACCGTTTCCCTCGGAGCGAACGCGAAAGAGCCGTCTATATACTCGCAGACACGGGAACGTGCCTCAATGCGGTCACAGAGGCAGCAGCTTTTGCACAGATGCTCTGGTGATTCTGGCACTTTCCACGCACACTCCTGAAAGTCGCGCACACTGCTGTTCACTCGCTAAACGACCTCTTGGGAAACACGTCTCCGGTCGATGGACCGCTCAGATTGCTTCTCGTGTAACTGTGAACTGTGTCAGCGCAGGGAATCCGTCTCTGTTGAGCAGATGTCAATCCTGCCTCGCTTTTGCTTTGTTGCCTCTACCAAGATGATTTCCCGTTTCTCTCTTCACTGGAGCACGCAGACACAGCCAACGCACATCAAGTGTCAAGAGACACGCTCTGCTGAGCTCAACGCTTGTGCAGATGCACATGTGCGACGAAGTCAACACACGTGCTTGTGGAGAGAAAGAAAGGGACTCCCAGGCGTGTGGAGCGACGGGGAGAAAGAGCGGGCGCTGAGGAACACAGTTTCAAACAGACTGTCTCCACACAAACAGGCACCTGTCTGCAGGTATCCTAGATCTTGATTCTTGAACTTGAGGAAACACGCGTCTGAGCAAAACTCCCAAACGCTTCCAGGAAAGACACAGGCTCTCCCACAAGCACACAAGTGTTTGCCCTCAGCTATAGATCAGGGACAAGCTTGTGAAGAGATGCCCTGCTATTCTTTCGCCTTATGGCATCATGTGTTTCGTTTCTCTTGGAGATCGATTGTTAAACGTCTTTCCTCGGGCGACTGTGAAGCATTTGCCAGCGGAGGAGAAGTAGCACGGAGCAGCATTCAGTACTGCCTACGAGTGTCTTTGCTACCCTACTAGCGGAGCTCCAAGAGCAGGCACACATCTTCAGGTACCTTCCAAATGTGGATTCCCCTGCAGCCCCGTAGGCGGGCGTGCAGTACGCCAACCATCAACGGACGTTTTTCCCCTCAAGCCTGTCAGGACGTTGCTCGTCCGTCTTTCCCTCAATAGATGGGAGTAGGCGCGCTTGCGGATGTGTGCGTGTGTGTGGCCACGCGTTTGCTTAGGCATCAGTGTGTGAAAAGGTAGGTGCTTTTCTCTAGCTGCGTGTGCGTGCACGTGGTGCTGGGTGCACATCCCTGGGTGCTCGAGGTAAGGTTTCTGCATGGTTTTCGCTGAGGAATCGTGTGTTTGCACATGGACAAAGAGAAGGCGCAGCAACCAGGTTCCAGCGCCGAAGAAGGCAAAAGGCAAGGTTTCCGGCGCTATCTCCTTCACTCCCCAGTCCTAGTCGCGCAAAGCAAGCCGCTAAGCCGGCGACCGGCAAGAGAGCTACAACGAAGCATGCCGAACGGAGAAAATAGCAGCAGCGCATCTGTTCACACCTTGTTTCTGCCATGTGCTTGAACGCCAAGACGTTCGCGCTTCTGTGAGATGAAAGACGTCCTTCTGCATATGTGGTTGCTCACACCGGTGCACTTGTTAGTGTATCCATTCAGTCCTGGGCTGCGGGGCATTCAGAAGTGGCTCTGTGGAGACGTCTGCATAGAGGCAGCTGTCAGAACACGCACACTCGATTGTTCACCAAAACATATGCAGACGCGTCCTTAGCCTGTAGATTTGGATGCACAGAGTTCCCTGTGTTCGCAAGAGACAAGGGAATCGCGTCTGTACGCACAGAAGCAATAGCGGACCGTTTCCCTCGGAGCGAACGCGAAAGAGCCGTCTATATACTCGCAGACACGGGAACGTGCCTCAATGCGGTCACAGAGGCAGCAGCTTTTGCACAGATGCTCTGGTGATTCTGGCACTTTCCACGCACACTCCTGAAAGTCGCGCACACTGCTGTTCACTCGCTAAACGACCTCTTGGGAAACACGTCTCCGGTCGATGGACCGCTCAGATTGCTTCTCGTGTAACTGTGAACTGTGTCAGCGCAGGGAATCCGTCTCTGTTGAGCAGATGTCAATCCTGCCTCGCTTTTGCTTTGTTGCCTCTACCAAGATGATTTCCCGTTTCTCTCTTCACTGGAGCACGCAGACACAGCCAACGCACATCAAGTGTCAAGAGACACGCTCTGCTGAGCTCAACGCTTGTGCAGATGCACATGTGCGACGAAGTCAACACACGTGCTTGTGGAGAGAAAGAAAGGGACTCCCAGGCGTGTGGAGCGACGGGGAGAAAGAGCGGGCGCTGAGGAACACAGTTTCAAACAGACTGTCTCCACACAAACAGGCACCTGTCTGCAGGTATCCTAGATCTTGATTCTTGAACTTGAGGAAACACGCGTCTGAGCAAAACTCCCAAACGCTTCCAGGAAAGACACAGGCTCTCCCACAAGCACACAAGTGTTTGCCCTCAGCTATAGATCAGGGACAAGCTTGTGAAGAGATGCCCTGCTATTCTTTCGCCTTATGGCATCATGTGTTTCGTTTCTCTTGGAGATCGATTGTTAAACGTCTTTCCTCGGGCGACTGTGAAGCATTTGCCAGCGGAGGAGAAGTAGCACGGAGCAGCATTCAGTACTGCCTACGAGTGTCTTTGCTACCCTACTAGCGGAGCTCCAAGAGCAGGCACACATCTTCAGGTACCTTCCAAATGTGGATTCCCCTGCAGCCCCGTAGGCGGGCGTGCAGTACGCCAACCATCAACGGACGTTTTTCCCCTCAAGCCTGTCAGGACGTTGCTCGTCCGTCTTTCCCTCAATAGATGGGAGTAGGCGCGCTTGCGGATGTGTGCGTGTGTGTGGCCACGCGTTTGCTTAGGCATCAGTGTGTGAAAAGGTAGGTGCTTTTCTCTAGCTGCGTGTGCGTGCACGTGGTGCTGGGTGCACATCCCTGGGTGCTCGAGGTAAGGTTTCTGCATGGTTTTCGCTGAGGAATCGTGTGTGTGCACATGGACAAAGAGAAGGCGCAGCAACCAGGTTCCAGCGCCGAAGAAGGCAAAAGGCAAGGTTTCCGGCGCTATCTCCTTCACTCCCCAGTCCTAGTCGCGCAAAGCAAGCCGCTAAGCCGGCGACCGGCAAGAGAGCTACAACGAAGCATGCCGAACGGAGAAAATAGCAGCAGCGCATCTGTTCACACCTTGTTTCTGCCATGTGCTTGAACGCCAAGACGTTCGCGCTTCTGTGAGATGAAAGACGTCCTTCTGCATATGTGGTTGCTCACACCGGTGCACTTGTTAGTGTATCCATTCAGTCCTGGGCTGCGGGGCATTCAGAAGTGGCTCTGTGGAGACGTCTGCATAGAGGCAGCTGTCAGAACACGCACACTCGATTGTTCACCAAAACATATGCAGACGCGTCCTTAGCCTGTAGATTTGGATGCACAGAGTTCCCTGTGTTCGCAAGAGACAAGGGAATCGCGTCTGTACGCACAGAAGCAATAGCGGACCGTTTCCCTCGGAGCGAACGCGAAAGAGCCGTCTATATACTCGCAGACACGGGAACGTGCCTCAATGCGGTCACAGAGGCAGCAGCTTTTGCACAGATGCTCTGGTGATTCTGGCACTTTCCACGCACACTCCTGAAAGTCGCGCACACTGCTGTTCACTCGCTAAACGACCTCTTGGGAAACACGTCTCCGGTCGATGGACCGCTCAGATTGCTTCTCGTGTAACTGTGAACTGTGTCAGCGCAGGGAATCCGTCTCTGTTGAGCAGATGTCAATCCTGCCTCGCTTTTGCTTTGTTGCCTCTACCAAGATGATTTCCCGTTTCTCTCTTCACTGGAGCAGGCAGACACAGCCAACGCACATCAAGTGTCAAGAGACACACTCTGCTGAGCTCAACGCTTGTGCAGATGCACATGTGCGACGAAGTCAACACACGTGCTTGTGGAGAGAAAGAAAGGGACTCCCAGGCGTGTGGAGCGACGGGGAGAAAGAGCGGGCGCTGAGGAACACAGTTTCAAACAGACTGTCTCCACACAAACAGGCACCTGTCTGCAGGTATCCTAGATCTTGATTCTTGAACTTGAGGAAACACGCGTCTGAGCAAAACTCCCAAACGCTTCCAGGAAAGACACAGGCTCTCCCACAAGGACACAAGTGTTTGCCCTCAGCTATAGATCAGGGACAAGCTTGTGAAGAGATGCCCTGCTATTCTTTCGCCTTATGGCATCATGTGTTTCGTTTCTCTTGGAGATCGATTGTTAAACGTCTTTCCTCGGGCGACTGTGAAGCATTTGCCAGCGGAGGAGAAGTAGCACGGAGCAGCATTCAGTACTGCCTACGAGTGTCTTTGCTACCCTACTAGCGGAGCTCCAAGAGCAGGCACACATCTTCAGGTACCTTCCAAATGTGGATTCCCCTGCAGCCCCGTAGGCGGGCGTGCAGTACGCCAACCATCAACGGACGTTTTTCCCCTCAAGCCTGTCAGGACGTTGCTCGTCCGTCTTTCCCTCAATAGATGGGAGTAGGCGCGCTTGCGGATGTGTGCGTGTGTGTGGCCACGCGTTTGCTTAGGCATCAGCGTGTGAAAAGGTAGGTGCTTTTCTCTAGCTGCGTGTGCGTGCACGTGGTGCTGGGTGCACATCCCTGGGTGCTCGAGGTAAGGTTTCTGCATGGTTTTCGCTGAGGAATCGTGTGTGTGCACATGGACAAAGAGAAGGCGCAGCAACCAGGTTCCAGCGCCGAAGAAGGCAAAAGGCAAGGTTTCCGGCGCTATCTCCTTCACTCCCCAGTCCTAGTCGCGCAAAGCAAGCCGCTAAGCCGGCGACCGGCAAGAGAGCTACAACGAAGCATGCCGAACGGAGAAAATAGCAGCAGCGCATCTGTTCACACCTTGTTTCTGCCATGTGCTTGAACGCCAAGACGTTCGCGCTTCTGTGAGATGAAAGACGTCCTTCTGCATATGTGGTTGCTCACACCGGTGCACTTGTTAGTGTATCCATTCAGTCCTGGGCTGCGGGGCATTCAGAAGTGGCTCTGTGGAGACGTCTGCATAGAGGCAGCTGTCAGAACACGCACACTCGATTGTTCACCAAAACATATGCAGACGCGTCCTTAGCCTGTAGATTTGGATGCACAGAGTTCCCTGTGTTCGCAAGAGACAAGGGAATCGCGTCTGTACGCACAGAAGCAATAGCGGACCGTTTCCCTCGGAGCGAACGCGAAAGAGCCGTCTATATACTCGCAGACACGGGAACGTGCCTCAATGCGGTCACAGAGGCAGCAGCTTTTGCACAGATGCTCTGGTGATTCTGGCACTTTCCACGCACACTCCTGAAAGTCGCGCACACTGCTGTTCACTCGCTAAACGACCTCTTGGGAAACACGTCTCCGGTCGATGGACCGCTCAGATTGCTTCTCGTGTAACTGTGAACTGTGTCAGCGCAGGGAATCCGTCTCTGTTGAGCAGATGTCAATCCTGCCTCGCTTTTGCTTTGTTGCCTCTACCAAGATGATTTCCCGTTTCTCTCTTCACTGGAGCAGGCAGACACAGCCAACGCACATCAAGTGTCAAGAGACACACTCTGCTGAGCTCAACGCTTGTGCAGATGCACATGTGCGACGAAGTCAACACACGTGCTTGTGGAGAGAAAGAAAGGGACTCCCAGGCGTGTGGAGCGACGGGGAGAAAGAGCGGGCGCTGAGGAACACAGTTTCAAACAGACTGTCTCCACACAAACAGGCACCTGTCTGCAGGTATCCTAGATCTTGATTCTTGAACTTGAGGAAACACGCGTCTGAGCAAAACTCCCAAACGCTTCCAGGAAAGACACAGGCTCTCCCACAAGCACACAAGTGTTTGCCCTCAGCTATAGATCAGGGACAAGCTTGTGAAGAGATGCCCTGCTATTCTTTCGCCTTATGGCATCATGTGTTTCGTTCCTCTTGGAGATCGATTGTTAAACGTCTTTCCTAGGGCGACTGTGAAGCATTTGCCAGCGGAGGAGAAGTAGCACGGAGCAGCATTCAGTACTGCCTACGAGTGTCTTTGCTACCCTACTAGCGGAGCTCCAAGAGCAGGCACACATCTTCAGGTACCTTCCAAATGTGGATTCCCCTGCAGCCCCGTAGGCGGGCGTGCAGTACGCCAACCATCAACGGACGTTTTTCCCCTCAAGCCTGTCAGGACGTTGCTCGTCCGTCTTTCCCTCAATAGATGGGAGTAGGCGCGCTTGCGGATGTGTGCGTGTGTGTGGCCACGCGTTTGCTTAGGCATCAGTGTGTGAAAAGGTAGGTGCTTTTCTCTAGCTGCGTGTGCGTGCACGTGGTGCTGGGTGCACATCCCTGGGTGCTCGAGGTAAGGTTTCTGCATGGTTTTCGCTGAGGAATCGTGTGTGTGCACATGGACAAAGAGAAGGCGCAGCAACCAGGTTCCAGCGCCGAAGAAGGCAAAAGGCAAGGTTTCCGGCGCTATCTCCTTCTCTCCCCACACCTAGTCGCGCAAAGCAAGCCGCTAAGCCGGCGACCGGCAAGAGAGCTACAACGAAGCATGCCGAACGGAGAAAATAGCAGCAGCGCATCTGTTCACACCTTGTTTCTGCCATGTGCTTGAACGCCAAGACGTTCGCGCTTCTGTGAGATGAAAGACGTCCTTCTGCATATGTGGTTGCTCACACCGGTGCACTTGTTAGTGTATCCATTCAGTCCTGGGCTGCGGGGCATTCAGAAGTGGCTCTGTGGAGACGTCTGCATAGAGGCAGCTGTCAGAACACGCACACTCGATTGTTCACCAAAACATATGCAGACGCGTCCTTAGCCTGTAGATTTGGATGCACAGAGTTCCCTGTGTTCGCAAGAGACAAGGGAATCGCGTCTGTACGCACAGAAGCAATAGCGGACCGTTTCCCTCGGAGCGAACGCGAAAGAGCCGTCTATATACTCGCAGACACGGGAACGTGCCTCAATGCGGTCACAGAGGCAGCAGCTTTTGCACAGATGCTCTGGTGATTCTGGCACTTTCCACGCACACTCCTGAAAGTCGCGCACACTGCTGTTCACTCGCTAAACGACCTCTTGGGAAACACGTCTCCGGTCGATGGACCGCTCAGATTGCTTCTCGTGTAACTGTGAACTGTGTCAGCGCAGGGAATCCGTCTCTGTTGAGCAGATGTCAATCCTGCCTCGCTTTTGCTTTGTTGCCTCTACCAAGATGATTTCCCGTTTCTCTCTTCACTGGAGCACGCAGACACAGCCAACGCACATCAAGTGTCAAGAGACACACTCTGCTGAGCTCAACGCTTGTGCAGATGCACATGTGCGACGAAGTCAACACACGTGCTTGTGGAGAGAAAGAAAGGGACTCCCAGGCGTGTGGAGCGACGGGGAGAAAGAGCGGGCGCTGAGGAACACAGTTTCAAACAGACTGTCTCCACACAAACAGGCACCTGTCTGCAGGTATCCTAGATCTTGATTCTTGAACTTGAGGAAACACGCGTCTGAGCAAAACTCCCAAACGCTTCCAGGAAAGACACACGCTCTCCCACAAGCACACAAGTGTTTGCCCTCAGCTATAGATCAGGGACAAGCTTGTGAAGAGATGCCCTGCTATTCTTTCGCCTTATGGCATCATGTGTTTCGTTTCTCTTGGAGATCGATTGTTAAACGTCTTTCCTCGGGCGACTGTGAAGCATTTGCCAGCGGAGGAGAAGTAGCACGGAGCAGCATTCAGTACTGCCTACGAGTGTCTTTGCTACCCTACTAGCGGAGCTCCAAGAACAGGCACACATCTTCAGGTACCTTCCAAATGTGGATTCCCCTGCAGCCCCGTAGGCGGGCGTGCAGTACGCCAACCATCAACGGACGTTTTTCCCCTCAAGCCTGTCAGGACGTTGCTCGTCCGTCTTTCCCTCAATAGATGGGAGTAGGCGCGCTTGCGGATGTGTGCGTGTGTGTGGCCACGCGTTTGCTTAGGCATCAGTGTGTGAAAAGGTAGGTGCTTTTCTCTAGCTGCGTGTGCGTGCACGTGGTGCTGGGTGCACATCCCTGGGTGCTCGAGGTAAGGTTTCTGCATGGTTTTCGCTGAGGAATCGTGTGTGTGCACATGGACAAAGAGAAGGCGCAGCAACCAGGTTCCAGCGCCGAAGAAGGCAAAAGGCAAGGTTTCCGGCGCTATCTCCTTCACTCCCCAGTCCTAGTCGCGCAAAGCAAGCCGCTAAGCCGGCGACCGGCAAGAGAGCTACAACGAAGCATGCCGAACGGAGAAAATAGCAGCAGCTCATCTGTTCACACCTTGTTTCTGCCATGTGCTTGAACGCCAAGACGTTCGCGCTTCTGTGAGATGAAAGACGTCCTTCTGCATATGTGGTTGCTCACACCGGTGCACTTGTTAGTGTATCCATTCAGTCCTGGGCTGCGGGGCATTCAGAAGTGGCTCTGTGGAGACGTCTGCATAGAGGCAGCTGTCAGAACACGCACACTCGATTGTTCACCAAAACATATGCAGACGCGTCCTTAGCCTGTACATTTGGATGCACAGAGTTCCCTGTGTTCGCAAGAGACAAGGGAATCGCGTCTGTACGCACAGAAGCAATAGCGGACCGTTTCCCTCGGAGTGAACGCGAAGAGCCGTCTATGTACTCGCAGACACGGGAACGTGCCTCAATGCGGTCACAGAGGCAGCAGCTTTTGCACAGATGCTCTGGTGATTCTGGCACTTTCCACGCACACTCCTGAAAGTCGCGCACACTGCTGTTCACTCGCTAAACGACCTCTTGGGAAACACGTCTCCGGTCGATGGACCGCTCAGATTGCTTCTCGTGTAACTGTGAACTGTGTCAGCGCAGGGAATCCGTCTCTGTTGAGCAGATGTCAATCCTGCCTCGCTTTTGCTTTGTTGCCTCTACCAAGATGATTTCCCGTTTCTCTCTTCACTGGAGCACGCAGACACAGCCAACGCACATCAAGTGTCAAGAGACACACTCTGCTGAGCTCAACGCTTGTGCAGATGCACATGTGCGACGAAGTCAACACACGTGCTTGTGGAGAGAAAGAAAGGGACTCCCAGGCGTGTGGAGCGACGGGGAGAAAGAGCGGGCGCTGAGGAACACAGTTTCAAACAGACTGTCTCCACACAAACAGGCACCTGTCTGCAGGTATCCTAGATCTTGATTCTTGAACTTGAGGAAACACGCGTCTGAGCAAAACTCCCAAACGCTTCCAGGAAAGACACACGCTCTCCCACAAGCACACAAGTGTTTGCCCTCAGCTATAGATCAGGGACAAGCTTGTGAAGAGATGCCCTGCTATTCTTTCGCCTTATGGCATCATGTGTTTCGTTCCTCTTGGAGATCGATTGTTAAACGTCTTTCCTCGGGCGACTGTGAAGCATTTGCCAGCGGAGGAGAAGTAGCACGGAGCAGCATTCAGTACTGCCTACGAGTGTCTTTGCTACCCTACTAGCGGAGCTCCAAGAGCAGGCACACATCTTCAGGTACCTTCCAAATGTGGATTCCCCTGCAGCCCCGTAGGCGGGCGTGCAGTACGCCAACCATCAACGGACGTTTTTGCCCTCAAGCCTGTCAGGACGTTGCTCGTCCGTCTTTCCCTCAATAGATGGGAGTAGGCGCGCTTGCGGATGTGTGCGTGTGTGTGGCCACGCGTTTGCTTAGGCATCAGTGTGTGAAAAGGTAGGTGCTTTTCTCTAGCTGCGTGTGCGTGCACGTGGTGCTGGGTGCACATCCCTGGGTGCTCGAGGTAAGGTTTCTGCATGGTTTTCGCTGAGGAATCGTGTGTGTGCACATGGACAAAGAGAAGGCGCAGCAACCAGGTTCCAGCGCCGAAGAAGGCAAAAGGCAAGGTTTCCGGCGCTATCTCCTTCACTCCCCAGTCCTAGTCGCGCAAAGCAAGCCGCTAAGCCGGCGACCGGCAAGAGAGCTACAACGAAGCATGCCGAACGGAGAAAATAGCAGCAGCTCATCTGTTCACACCTTGTTTCTGCCATGTGCTTGAACGCCAAGACGTTCGCGCTTCTGTGAGATGAAAGACGTCCTTCTGCATATGTGGTTGCTCACACCGGTGCACTTGTTAGTGTATCCATTCAGTCCTGGGCTGCGGGGCATTCAGAAGTGGCTCTGTGGAGACGTCTGCATAGAGGCAGCTGTCAGAACACGCACACTCGATTGTTCACCAAAACATATGCAGACGCGTCCTTAGCCTGTACATTTGGATGCACAGAGTTCCCTGTGTTCGCAAGAGACAAGGGAATCGCGTCTGTACGCACAGAAGCAATAGCGGACCGTTTCCCTCGGAGCGAACGCGAAAGAGCCGTCTATATACTCGCAGACACGGGAACGTGCCTCAATGCGGTCACAGAGGCAGCAGCTTTTGCACAGATGCTCTGGTGATTCTGGCACTTTCCACGCACACTCCTGAAAGTCGCGCACACTGCTGTTCACTCGCTAAACGACCTCTTGGGAAACACGTCTCCGGTCGATGGACCGCTCAGATTGCTTCTCGTGTAACTGTGAACTGTGTCAGCGCAGGGAATCCGTCTCTGTTGAGCAGATGTCAATCCTGCCTCGCTTTTGCTTTGTTGCCTCTACCAAGATGATTTCCCGTTTCTCTCTTCACTGGAGCAGGCAGACACAGCCAACGCACATCAAGTGTCAAGAGACACACTCTGCTGAGCTCAACGCTTGTGCAGATGCACATGTGCGACGAAGTCAACACACGTGCTTGTGGAGAGAAAGAAAGGGACTCCCAGGCGTGTGGAGCGACGGGGAGAAAGAGCGGGCGCTGAGGAACACAGTTTCAAACAGACTGTCTCCACACAAACAGGCACCTGTCTGCAGGTATCCTAGATCTTGATTCTTGAACTTGAGGAAACACGCGTCTGAGCAAAACTCCCAAACGCTTCCAGGAAAGACACACGCTCTCCCACAAGCACACAAGTGTTTGCCCTCAGCTATAGATCAGGGACAAGCTTGTGAAGAGATGCCCTGCTATTCTTTCGCCTTATGGCATCATGTGTTTCGTTCCTCTTGGAGATCGATTGTTAAACGTCTTTCCTAGGGCGACTGTGAAGCATTTGCCAGCGGAGGAGAAGTAGCACGGAGCAGCATTCAGTACTGCCTACGAGTGTCTTTGCTACCCTACTAGCGGAGCTCCAAGAACAGGCACACATCTTCAGGTACCTTCCAAATGTGGATTCCCCTGCAGCCCCGTAGGCGGGCGTGCAGTACGCCAACCATCAACGGACGTTTTTGCCCTCAAGCCTGTCAGGACGTTGCTCGTCCGTCTTTCCCTCAATAGATGGGAGTAGGCGCGCTTGCGGATGTGTGCGTGTGTGTGGCCACGCGTTTGCTTAGGCATCAGTGTGTGAAAAGGTAGGTGCTTTTCTCTAGCTGCGTGTGCGTGCACGTGGTGCTGGGTGCACATCCCTGGGTGCTCGAGGTAAGGTTTCTGCATGGTTTTCGCTGAGGAATCGTGTGTGTGCACATGGACAAAGAGAAGGCGCAGCAACCAGGTTCCAGCGCCGAAGAAGGCAAAAGGCAAGGTTTCCGGCGCTATCTCCTTCACTCCCCAGTCCTAGTCGCGCAAAGCAAGCCGCTAAGCCGGCGACCGGCAAGAGAGCTACAACGAAGCATGCCGAACGGAGAAAATAGCAGCAGCTCATCTGTTCACACCTTGTTTCTGCCATGTGCTTGAACGCCAAGACGTTCGCGCTTCTGTGAGATGAAAGACGTCCTTCTGCATATGTGGTTGCTCACACCGGTGCACTTGTTAGTGTATCCATTCCGTCCTGGGCTGCGGGGATTCAGAAGTGGCTCTGTGGAGACGTCTGCATAGAGGCAGCTGTCAGAACACGCACACTCGATTGTTCACCAAAACATATGCAGACGCGTCCTTAGCCTGTAGATTTGGATGCACAGAGTTCCCTGTGTTCGCAAGAGACAAGGGAATCGCGTCTGTACGCACAGAAGCAATAGCGGACCGTTTCCCTCGGAGTGAACGCGAAAGAGCCGTCTATATACTCGCAGACACGGGAACGTGCCTCAATGCGGTCACAGAGGCAGCAGCTTTTGCACAGATGCTCTGGTGATTCTGGCACTTTCCACGCACACTCCTGAAAGTCGCGCACACTGCTGTTCACTCGCTAAACGACCTCTTGGGAAACACGTCTCCGGTCGATGGACCGCTCAGATTGCTTCTCGTGTAACTGTGAACTGTGTCAGCGCAGGGAATCCGTCTCTGTTGAGCAGATGTCAATCCTGCCTCGCTTTTGCTTTGTTGCCTCTACCAAGATGATTTCCCGTTTCTCTCTTCACTGGAGCACGCAGACACAGCCAACGCACATCAAGTGTCAAGAGACACACTCTGCTGAGCTCAACGCTTGTGCAGATGCACATGTGCGACGAAGTCAACACACGTGCTTGTGGAGAGAAAGAAAGGGACTCCCAGGCGTGTGGAGCGACGGGGAGAAAGAGCGGGCGCTGAGGAACACAGTTTCAAACAGACTGTCTCCACACAAACAGGCACCTGTCTGCAGGTATCCTAGATCTTGATTCTTGAACTTGAGGAAACACGCGTCTGAGCAAAACTCCCAAACGCTTCCAGGAAAGACACACGCTCTCCCACAAGCACACAAGTGTTTGCCCTCAGCTATAGATCAGGGACAAGCTTGTGAAGAGATGCCCTGCTATTCTTTCGCCTTATGGCATCATGTGTTTCGTTCCTCTTGGAGATCGATTGTTAAACGTCTTTCCTAGGGCGACTGTGAAGCATTTGCCAGCGGAGGAGAAGTAGCACGGAGCAGCATTCAGTACTGCCTACGAGTGTCTTTGCTACCCTACTAGCGGAGCTCCAAGAACAGGCACACATCTTCAGGTACCTTCCAAATGTGGATTCCCCTGCAGCCCCGTAGGCGGGCGTGCAGTACGCCAACCATCAACGGACGTTTTTCCCCTCAAGCCTGTCAGGACGTTGCTCGTCCGTCTTTCCCTCAATAGATGGGAGTAGGCGCGCTTGCGGATGTGTGCGTGTGTGTGGCCACGCGTTTGCTTAGGCATCAGTGTGTGAAAAGGTAGGTGCTTTTCTCTAGCTGCGTGTGCGTGCACGTGGTGCTGGGTGCACATCCCTGGGTGCTCGAGGTAAGGTTTCTGCATGGTTTTCGCTGAGGAATCGTGTGTGTGCACATGGACAAAGAGAAGGCGCAGCAACCAGGTTCCAGCGCCGAAGAAGGCAAAAGGCAAGGTTTCCGGCGCTATCTCCTTCACTCCCCAGTCCTAGTCGCGCAAAGCAAGCCGCTAAGCCGGCGACCGGCAAGAGAGCTACAACGAAGCATGCCGAACGGAGAAAATAGCAGCAGCTCATCTGTTCACACCTTGTTTCTGCCATGTGCTTGAACGCCAAGACGTTCGCGCTTCTGTGAGATGAAAGACGTCCTTCTGCATATGTGGTTGCTCACACCGGTGCACTTGTTAGTGTATCCATTCCGTCCTGGGCTGCGGGGCATTCAGAAGTGGCTCTGTGGAGACGTCTGCATAGAGGCAGCTGTCAGAACACGCACACTCGATTGTTCACCAAAACATATGCAGACGCATCCTTAGCCTGTAGATTTGGATGCACAGAGTTCCCTGTGTTCGCAAGAGACAAGGGAATCGCGTCTGTACGCACAGAAGCAATAGCGGACCGTTTCCCTCGGAGTGAACGCGAAAGAGCCGTCTATATACTCGCAGACACGGGAACGTGCCTCAATGCGGTCACAGAGGCAGCAGCTTTTGCACAGATGCTCTGGTGATTCTGGCACTTTCCACGCACACTCCTGAAAGTCGCGCACACTGCTGTTCACTCGCTAAACGACCTCTTGGGAAACACGTCTCCGGTCGATGGACCGCTCAGATTGCTTCTCGTGTAACTGTGAACTGTGTCAGCGCAGGGAATCCGTCTCTGTTGAGCAGATGTCAATCCTGCCTCGCTTTTGCTTTGTTGCCTCTACCAAGATGATTTCCCGTTTCTCTCTTCACTGGAGCAGGCAGACACAGCCAACGCACATCAAGTGTCAAGAGACACACTCTGCTGAGCTCAACGCTTGTGCAGATGCACATGTGCGACGAAGTCAACACACGTGCTTGTGGAGAGAAAGAAAGGGACTCCCAGGCGTGTGGAGCGACGGGGAGAAAGAGCGGGCGCTGAGGAACACAGTTTCAAACAGACTGTCTCCACACAAACAGGCACCTGTCTGCAGGTATCCTAGATCTTGATTCTTGAACTTGAGGAAACACGCGTCTGAGCAAAACTCCCAAACGCTTCCAGGAAAGACACACGCTCTCCCACAAGCACACAAGTGTTTGCCCTCAGCTATAGATCAGGGACAAGCTTGTGAAGAGATGCCCTGCTATTCTTTCGCCTTATGGCATCATGTGTTTCGTTCCTCTTGGAGATCGATTGTTAAACGTCTTTCCTAGGGCGACTGTGAAGCATTTGCCAGCGGAGGAGAAGTAGCACGGAGCAGCATTCAGTACTGCCTACGAGTGTCTTTGCTACCCTACTAGCGGAGCTCCAAGAACAGGCACACATCTTCAGGTACCTTCCAAATGTGGATTCCCCTGCAGCCCCGTAGGCGGGCGTGCAGTACGCCAACCATCAACGGACGTTTTTGCCCTCAAGCCTGTCAGGACGTTGCTCGTCCGTCTTTCCCTCAATAGATGGGAGTAGGCGCGCTTGCGGATGTGTGCGTGTGTGTGGCCACGCGTTTGCTTAGGCATCAGTGTGTGAAAAGGTAGGTGCTTTTCTCTAGCTGCGTGTGCGTGCACGTGGTGCTGGGTGCACATCCCTGGGTGCTCGAGGTAAGGTTTCTGCATGGTTTTCGCTGAGGAATCGTGTGTGTGCACATGGACAAAGAGAAGGCGCAGCAACCAGGTTCCAGCGCCGAAGAAGGCAAAAGGCAAGGTTTCCGGCGCTATCTCCTTCACTCCCCAGTCCTAGTCGCGCAAAGCAAGCCGCTAAGCCGGCGACCGGCAAGAGAGCTACAACGAAGCATGCCGAACGGAGAAAATAGCAGCAGCTCATCTGTTCACACCTTGTTTCTGCCATGTGCTTGAACGCCAAGACGTTCGCGCTTCTGTGAGATGAAAGACGTCCTTCTGCATATGTGGTTGCTCACACCGGTGCACTTGTTAGTGTATCCATTCAGTCCTGGGCTGCGGGGCATTCAGAAGTGGCTCTGTGGAGACGTCTGCATAGAGGCAGCTGTCAGAACACGCACACTCGATTGTTCACCAAAACATATGCAGACGCGTCCTTAGCCTGTACATTTGGATGCACAGAGTTCCCTGTGTTCGCAAGAGACAAGGGAATCGCGTCTGTACGCACAGAAGCAATAGCGGACCGTTTCCCTCGGAGCGAACGCGAAAGAGCCGTCTATATACTCGCAGACACGGGAACGTGCCTCAATGCGGTCACAGAGGCAGCAGCTTTTGCACAGATGCTCTGGTGATTCTGGCACTTTCCACGCACACTCCTGAAAGTCGCGCACACTGCTGTTCACTCGCTAAACGACCTCTTGGGAAACACGTCTCCGGTCGATGGACCGCTCAGATTGCTTCTCGTGTAACTGTGAACTGTGTCAGCGCAGGGAATCCGTCTCTGTTGAGCAGATGTCAATCCTGCCTCGCTTTTGCTTTGTTGCCTCTACCAAGATGATTTCCCGTTTCTCTCTTCACTGGAGCAGGCAGACACAGCCAACGCACATCAAGTGTCAAGAGACACACTCTGCTGAGCTCAACGCTTGTGCAGATGCACATGTGCGACGAAGTCAACACACGTGCTTGTGGAGAGAAAGAAAGGGACTCCCAGGCGTGTGGAGCGACGGGGAGAAAGAGCGGGCGCTGAGGAACACAGTTTCAAACAGACTGTCTCCACACAAACAGGCACCTGTCTGCAGGTATCCTAGATCTTGATTCTTGAACTTGAGGAAACACGCGTCTGAGCAAAACTCCCAAACGCTTCCAGGAAAGACACACGCTCTCCCACAAGCACACAAGTGTTTGCCCTCAGCTATAGATCAGGGACAAGCTTGTGAAGAGATGCCCTGCTATTCTTTCGCCTTATGGCATCATGTGTTTCGTTTCTCTTGGAGATCGATTGTTAAACGTCTTTCCTAGGGCGACTGTGAAGCATTTGCCAGCGGAGGAGAAGTAGCACGGAGCAGCATTCAGTACTGCCTACGAGTGTCTTTGCTACCCTACTAGCGGAGCTCCAAGAACAGGCACACATCTTCAGGTACCTTCCAAATGTGGATTCCCCTGCAGCCCCGTAGGCGGGCGTGCAGTACGCCAACCATCAACGGACGTTTTTGCCCTCAAGCCTGTCAGGACGTTGCTCGTCCGTCTTTCCCTCAATAGATGGGAGTAGGCGCGCTTGCGGATGTGTGCGTGTGTGTGGCCACGCGTTTGCTTAGGCATCAGTGTGTGAAAAGGTAGGTGCTTTTCTCTAGCTGCGTGTGCGTGCACGTGGTGCTGGGTGCACATCCCTGGGTGCTCGAGGTAAGGTTTCTGCATGGTTTTCGCTGAGGAATCGTGTGTGTGCACATGGACAAAGAGAAGGCGCAGCAACCAGGTTCCAGCGCCGAAGAAGGCAAAAGGCAAGGTTTCCGGCGCTATCTCCTTCACTCCCCAGTCCTAGTCGCGCAAAGCAAGCCGCTAAGCCGGCGACCGGCAAGAGAGCTACAACGAAGCATGCCGAACGGAGAAAATAGCAGCAGCTCATCTGTTCACACCTTGTTTCTGCCATGTGCTTGAACGCCAAGACGTTCGCGCTTCTGTGAGATGAAAGACGTCCTTCTGCATATGTGGTTGCTCACACCGGTGCACTTGTTAGTGTATCCATTCAGTCCTGGGCTGCGGGGCATTCAGAAGTGGCTCTGTGGAGACGTCTGCATAGAGGCAGCTGTCAGAACACGCACACTCGATTGTTCACCAAAACATATGCAGACGCGTCCTTAGCCTGTACATTTGGATGCACAGAGTTCCCTGTGTTCGCAAGAGACAAGGGAATCGCGTCTGTACGCACAGAAGCAATAGCGGACCGTTTCCCTCGGAGTGAACGCGAAGAGCCGTCTATGTACTCGCAGACACGGGAACGTGCCTCAATGCGGTCACAGAGGCAGCAGCTTTTGCACAGATGCTCTGGTGATTCTGGCACTTTCCAGGCACACTCCTGAAAGTCGCGCACACTGCTGTTCACTCGCTAAACGACCTCTTGGGAAACACGTCTCCGGTCGATGGACCGCTCAGATTGCTTCTCGTGTAACTGTGAACTGTGTCAGCGCAGGGAATCCGTCTCTGTTGAGCAGATGTCAATCCTGCCTCGCTTTTGCTTTGTTGCCTCTACCAAGATGATTTCCCGTTTCTCTCTTCACTGGAGCACGCAGACACAGCCAACGCACATCAAGTGTCAAGAGACACGCTCTGCTGAGCTCAACGCTTGTGCAGATGCACATGTGCGACGAAGTCAACACACGTGCTTGTGGAGAGAAAGAAAGGGACTCCCAGGCGTGTGGAGCGACGGGGAGAAAGAGCGGGCGCTGAGGAACACAGTTTCAAACAGACTGTCTCCACACAAACAGGCACCTGTCTGCAGGTATCCTAGATCTTGATTCTTGAACTTGAGGAAACACGCGTCTGAGCAAAACTCCCAAACGCTTCCAGGAAAGACACACGCTCTCCCACAAGCACACAAGTGTTTGCCCTCAGCTATAGATCAGGGACAAGCTTGTGAAGAGATGCCCTGCTATTCTTTCGCCTTATGGCATCATGTGTTTCGTTCCTCTTGGAGATCGATTGTTAAACGTCTTTCCTCGGGCGACTGTGAAGCATTTGCCAGCGGAGGAGAAGTAGCACGGAGCGGCATTCAGTACTGCCTACGAGTGTCTTTGCTACCCTACTAGCGGAGCTCCAAGAACAGGCACACATCTTCAGGTACCTTCCAAATGTGGATTCCCCTGCAGCCCCGTAGGCGGGCGTGCAGTACGCCAACCATCAACGGACGTTTTTCCCCTCAAGCCTGTCAGGACGTTGCTCGTCCGTCTTTCCCTCAATAGATGGGAGTAGGCGCGCTTGTGGATGTGTGCGTGTGTGTGGCCACGCGTTTGCTTAGGCATCAGTGTGTGAAAAGGTAGGTGCTTTTCTCTAGCTGCGTGTGCGTGCACGTGGTGCTGGGTGCACATCCCTGGGTGCTCGTGGAAAGGTTTCTGCATGGTTTTCGCTGAGGAATCGTGTGTGTGCACATGGACAAAGAGAAGGCGCAGCAACCAGGTTCCAGCGCCGAAGAAGGCAAAAGGCAAGGTTTCCGGCGCTATCTCCTTCTCTCCCCAGACCTAGTCGCGTAAAGCAAGCCGCTAAGCCGGCGACCGGCAAGAGAGCTACAACGAAGCATGCCGAACGGAGAAAATAGCAGCAGCTCATCTGTTCACACCTTGTTTCTGCCATGTGCTTGAACGCCAAGACGTTCGCGCTTCTGTGAGATGAAAGACGTCCTTCTGCATATGTGCTTGCTCACACCGGTGCACTTGTTAGTGTATCCATTCAGTCCTGGGCTGCGGGGCATTCAGAAGTGGCTCTGTGGAGACGTCTGCATAGAGGCAGCTGTCAGAACACGCACACTCGATTGTTCACCAAAACATATGCAGACGCGTCCTTAGCCTGTAGATTTGGATGCACAGAGTTCCCTGTGTTCGCAAGAGACAAGGGAATCGCGTCTGTACGCACAGAAGCAATAGCGGACCGTTTCCCTCGGAGTGAACGCGAAGAGCCGTCTATGTACTCGGAGACACGGGAACGTGCCTCAATGCGGTCACAGAGGCAGCAGCTTTTGCACAGATGCTCTGGTGATTCTGGCACTTTCCAGGCACACTCCTGAAAGTCGCTCACACTGCTGTTCACTCGCTAAACGACCTCTTGGGAAACACGTCTCCGGTCGACGGACCGCTCAGATTGCTTCTCGTGTAACTGTGAACTGTGTCAGCGCAGGGAATCCGTCTCTGTTGAGCAGATGTCAATCCTGCCTCGCTTTTGCTTTGTTGCCTCTACCAAGATGATTTCCCGTTTCTCTCTTCACTGGAGCACGCAGACACAGCCAACGCACATCAAGTGTCAAGAGACACGCTCTGCTGAGCTCAACGCTTGTGCAGATGCACATGTGCGACGAAGTCAACACACGTGCTTGTGGAGAGAAAGAAAGGGACTCCCAGGCGTGTGGAGCGACGGGGAGAAAGAGCGGGCGCTGAGGAACACAGTTTCAAACAGACTGTCTCCACACAAACAGGCACCTGTCTGCAGGTATCCTAGATCTTGATTCTTGAACTTGAGGAAACACGCGTCTGAGCAAAACTCCCAAACGCTTCCAGGAAAGACACACGCTCTCCCACAAGCACACAAGTGTTTGCCCTCAGCTATAGATCAGGGACAAGCTTGTGAAGAGATGCCCTGCTATTCTTTCGCCTTATGGCATCATGTGTTTCGTTTTTCTTGGAGATCGATTGTTAAACGTCTTTCCTCGGGCGACTGTGAAGCATTTGCCAGCGGAGGAGAAGTAGCACGGAGCAGCATTCAGTACTGCCTACGAGTGTCTTTGCTACCCTACTAGCGGAGCTCCAAGAGCAGGCACACATCTTCAGGTACCTTCCAAATGTGGATTCCCCTGCAGCCCCGTAGGCGGGCGTGCAGTACGCCAACCATCAACGGACGTTTTTCCCCTCAAGCCTGTCAGGACGTTGCTCGTCCGTCTTTCCCTCAATAGATGGGAGTAGGCGCGCTTGCGGATGTGTGCGTGTGTGTGGCCACGCGTTTGCTTAGGCATCAGTGTGTGAAAAGGTAGGTGCTTTTCTCTAGCTGCGTGTGCGTGCACGTGGGGCTGGGTGCACATCCCTTGGTGCTCGAGGTAAGGTTTCTGCATGGTTTTCGCTGAGGAATCGTGTGTGTGCACATGGACAAAGAGAAGGCGCAGCAACCAGGTTCCAGCGCCGAAGAAGGCAAAAGGCAAGGTTTCCGGCGCTATCTCCTTCACTCCCCAGTCCTAGTCGCGCAAAGCAAGCCGCTAAGCCGGCGACCGGCAAGAGAGCTACAACGAAGCATGCCGAACGGAGAAAATAGCAGCAGCGCATCTGTTCACACCTTGTTTCTGCCATGTGCTTGAACGCCAAGACGTTCGCGCTTCTGTGAGATGAAAGACGTCCTTCTGCATATGTGGTTGCTCACACCGGTGCACTTGTTAGTGTATCCATTCAGTCCTGGGCTGCGGGGCATTCAGAAGTGGCTCTGTGGAGACGTCTGCATAGAGGCAGCTGTCAGAACACGCACACTCGATTGTTCACCAAAACATATGCAGACGCGTCCTTAGCCTGTAGATTTGGATGCACAGAGTTCCCTGTGTTCGCAAGAGACAAGGGAATCGCGTCTGTACGCACAGAAGCAATAGCGGACCGTTTCCCTCGGAGTGAACGCGAAGAGCCGTCTATGTACTCGCAGACACGGGAACGTGCCTCAATGCGGTCACAGAGGCAGCAGCTTTTGCACAGATGCTCTGGTGATTCTGGCACTTTCCAGGCACACTCCTGAAAGTCGCGCACACTGCTGTTCACTCGCTAAACGACCTCTTGGGAAACACGTCTCCGGTCGATGGACCGCTCAGATTGCTTCTCGTGTAACTGTGAACTGTGTCAGCGCAGGGAATCCGTCTCTGTTGAGCAGATGTCAATCCTGCCTCGCTTTTGCTTTGTTGCCTCTACCAAGATGATTTCCCGTTTCTCTCTTCACTGGAGCACGCAGACACAGCCAACGCACATCAAGTGTCAAGAGACACACTCTGCTGAGCTCAACGCTTGTGCAGATGCACATGTGCGACGAAGTCAACACACGTGCTTGTGGAGAGAAAGAAAGGGACTCCCAGGCGTGTGGAGCGACGGGGAGAAAGAGCGGGCGCTGAGGAACACAGTTTCAAACAGACTGTCTCCACACAAACAGGCACCTGTCTGCAGGTATCCTAGATCTTGATTCTTGAACTTGAGGAAACACGCGTCTGAGCAAAACTCCCAAACGCTTCCAGGAAAGACACAGGCTCTCCCACAAGCACACAAGTGTTTGCCCTCAGCTATAGATCAGGGACAAGCTTGTGAAGAGATGCCCTGCTATTCTTTCGCCTTATGGCATCATGTGTTTCGTTTCTCTTGGAGATCGATTGTTAAACGTCTTTCCTAGGGCGACTGTGAAGCATTTGCCAGCGGAGGAGAAGTAGCACGGAGCAGCATTCAGTACTGCCTACGAGTGTCTTTGCTACCCTACTAGCGGAGCTCCAAGAGCAGGCACACATCTTCAGGTACCTTCCAAATGTGGATTCCCCTGCAGCCCCGTAGGCGGGCGTGCAGTACGCCAACCATCAACGGACGTTTTTCCCCTCAAGCCTGTCAGGACGTTGCTCGTCCGTCTTTCCCTCAATAGATGGGAGTAGGCGCGCTTGCGGATGTGTGCGTGTGTGTGGCCACGCGTTTGCTTAGGCATCAGTGTGTGAAAAGGTAGGTGCTTTTCTCTAGCTGCGTGTGCGTGCACGTGGTGCTGGGTGCACATCCCTGGGTGCTCGAGGTAAGGTTTCTGCATGGTTTTCGCTGAGGAATCGTGTGTTTGCACATGGACAAAGAGAAGGCGCAGCAACCAGGTTCCAGCGCCGAAGAAGGCAAAAGGCAAGGTTTCCGGCGCTATCTCCTTCACTCCCCAGTCCTAGTCGCGCAAAGCAAGCCGCTAAGCCGGCGACCGGCAAGAGAGCTACAACGAAGCATGCCGAACGGAGAAAATAGCAGCAGCGCATCTGTTCACACCTTGTTTCTGCCATGTGCTTGAACGCCAAGACGTTCGCGCTTCTGTGAGATGAAAGACGTCCTTCTGCATATGTGGTTGCTCACACCGGTGCACTTGTTAGTGTATCCATTCAGTCCTGGGCTGCGGGGCATTCAGAAGTGGCTCTGTGGAGACGTCTGCATAGAGGCAGCTGTCAGAACACGCACACTCGATTGTTCACCAAAACATATGCAGACGCGTCCTTAGCCTGTAGATTTGGATGCACAGAGTTCCCTGTGTTCGCAAGAGACAAGGGAATCGCGTCTGTACGCACAGAAGCAATAGCGGACCGTTTCCCTCGGAGCGAACGCGAAAGAGCCGTCTATATACTCGCAGACACGGGAACGTGCCTCAATGCGGTCACAGAGGCAGCAGCTTTTGCACAGATGCTCTGGTGATTCTGGCACTTTCCAGGCACACTCCTGAAAGTCGCGCACACTGCTGTTCACTCGCTAAACGACCTCTTGGGAAACACGTCTCCGGTCGATGGACCGCTCAGATTGCTTCTCGTGTAACTGTGAACTGTGTCAGCGCAGGGAATCCGTCTCTGTTGAGCAGATGTCAATCCTGCCTCGCTTTTGCTTTGTTGCCTCTACCAAGATGATTTCCCGTTTCTCTCTTCACTGGAGCACGCAGACACAGCCAACGCACATCAAGTGTCAAGAGACACACTCTGCTGAGCTCAACGCTTGTGCAGATGCACATGTGCGACGAAGTCAACACACGTGCTTGTGGAGAGAAAGAAAGGGACTCCCAGGCGTGTGGAGCGACGGGGAGAAAGAGCGGGCGCTGAGGAACACAGTTTCAAACAGACTGTCTCCACACAAACAGGCACCTGTCTGCAGGTATCCTAGATCTTGATTCTTGAACTTGAGGAAACACGCGTCTGAGCAAAACTCCCAAACGCTTCCAGGAAAGACACACGCTCTCCCACAAGCACACAAGTGTTTGCCCTCAGCTATAGATCAGGGACAAGCTTGTGAAGAGATGCCCTGCTATTCTTTCGCCTTATGGCATCATGTGTTTCGTTCCTCTTGGAGATCGATTGTTAAACGTCTTTCCTAGGGCGACTGTGAAGCATTTGCCAGCGGAGGAGAAGTAGCACGGAGCAGCATTCAGTACTGCCTACGAGTGTCTTTGCTACCCTACTAGCGGAGCTCCAAGAACAGGCACACATCTTCAGGTACCTTCCAAATGTGGATTCCCCTGCAGCCCCGTAGGCGGGCGTGCAGTACGCCAACCATCAACGGACGTTTTTGCCCTCAAGCCTGTCAGGACGTTGCTCGTCCGTCTTTCCCTCAATAGATGGGAGTAGGCGCGCTTGCGGATGTGTGCGTGTGTGTGGCCACGCGTTTGCTTAGGCATCAGTGTGTGAAAAGGTAGGTGCTTTTCTCTAGCTGCGTGTGCGTGCACGTGGTGCTGGGTGCACATCCCTGGGTGCTCGAGGTAAGGTTTCTGCATGGTTTTCGCTGAGGAATCGTGTGTGTGCACATGGACAAAGAGAAGGCGCAGCAACCAGGTTCCAGCGCCGAAGAAGGCAAAAGGCAAGGTTTCCGGCGCTATCTCCTTCACTCCCCAGTCCTAGTCGCGCAAAGCAAGCCGCTAAGCCGGCGACCGGCAAGAGAGCTACAACGAAGCATGCCGAACGGAGAAAATAGCAGCAGCTCATCTGTTCACACCTTGTTTCTGCCATGTGCTTGAACGCCAAGACGTTCGCGCTTCTGTGAGATGAAAGACGTCCTTCTGCATATGTGGTTGCTCACACCGGTGCACTTGTTAGTGTATCCATTCCGTCCTGGGCTGCGGGGCATTCAGAAGTGGCTCTGTGGAGACGTCTGCATAGAGGCAGCTGTCAGAACACGCACACTCGATTGTTCACCAAAACATATGCAGACGCGTCCTTAGCCTGTAGATTTGGATGCACAGAGTTCCCTGTGTTCGCAAGAGACAAGGGAATCGCGTCTGTACGCACAGAAGCAATAGCGGACCGTTTCCCTCGGAGTGAACGCGAAAGAGCCGTCTATATACTCGCAGACACGGGAACGTGCCTCAATGCGGTCACAGAGGCAGCAGCTTTTGCACAGATGCTCTGGTGATTCTGGCACTTTCCACGCACACTCCTGAAAGTCGCGCACACTGCTGTTCACTCGCTAAACGACCTCTTGGGAAACACGTCTCCGGTCGATGGACCGCTCAGATTGCTTCTCGTGTAACTGTGAACTGTGTCAGCGCAGGGAATCCGTCTCTGTTGAGCAGATGTCAATCCTGCCTCGCTTTTGCTTTGTTGCCTCTACCAAGATGATTTCCCGTTTCTCTCTTCACTGGAGCAGGCAGACACAGCCAACGCACATCAAGTGTCAAGAGACACACTCTGCTGAGCTCAACGCTTGTGCAGATGCACATGTGCGACGAAGTCAACACACGTGCTTGTGGAGAGAAAGAAAGGGACTCCCAGGCGTGTGGAGCGACGGGGAGAAAGAGCGGGCGCTGAGGAACACAGTTTCAAACAGACTGTCTCCACACAAACAGGCACCTGTCTGCAGGTATCCTAGATCTTGATTCTTGAACTTGAGGAAACACGCGTCTGAGCAAAACTCCCAAACGCTTCCAGGAAAGACACACGCTCTCCCACAAGCACACAAGTGTTTGCCCTCAGCTATAGATCAGGGACAAGCTTGTGAAGAGATGCCCTGCTATTCTTTCGCCTTATGGCATCATGTGTTTCGTTCCTCTTGGAGATCGATTGTTAAACGTCTTTCCTAGGGCGACTGTGAAGCATTTGCCAGCGGAGGAGAAGTAGCACGGAGCAGCATTCAGTACTGCCTACGAGTGTCTTTGCTACCCTACTAGCGGAGCTCCAAGAACAGGCACACATCTTCAGGTACCTTCCAAATGTGGATTCCCCTGCAGCCCCGTAGGCGGGCGTGCAGTACGCCAACCATCAACGGACGTTTTTGCCCTCAAGCCTGTCAGGACGTTGCTCGTCCGTCTTTCCCTCAATAGATGGGAGTAGGCGCGCTTGCGGATGTGTGCGTGTGTGTGGCCACGCGTTTGCTTAGGCATCAGTGTGTGAAAAGGTAGGTGCTTTTCTCTAGCTGCGTGTGCGTGCACGTGGTGCTGGGTGCACATCCCTGGGTGCTCGAGGTAAGGTTTCTGCATGGTTTTCGCTGAGGAATCGTGTGTGTGCACATGGACAAAGAGAAGGCGCAGCAACCAGGTTCCAGCGCCGAAGAAGGCAAAAGGCAAGGTTTCCGGCGCTATCTCCTTCACTCCCCAGTCCTAGTCGCGCAAAGCAAGCCGCTAAGCCGGCGACCGGCAAGAGAGCTACAACGAAGCATGCCGAACGGAGAAAATAGCAGCAGCTCATCTGTTCACACCTTGTTTCTGCCATGTGCTTGAACGCCAAGACGTTCGCGCTTCTGTGAGATGAAAGACGTCCTTCTGCATATGTGGTTGCTCACACCGGTGCACTTGTTAGTGTATCCATTCAGTCCTGGGCTGCGGGGCATTCAGAAGTGGCTCTGTGGAGACGTCTGCATAGAGGCAGCTGTCAGAACACGCACACTCGATTGTTCACCAAAACATATGCAGACGCGTCCTTAGCCTGTACATTTGGATGCACAGAGTTCCCTGTGTTCGCAAGAGACAAGGGAATCGCGTCTGTACGCACAGAAGCAATAGCGGACCGTTTCCCTCGGAGCGAACGCGAAAGAGCCGTCTATATACTCGCAGACACGGGAACGTGCCTCAATGCGGTCACAGAGGCAGCAGCTTTTGCACAGATGCTCTGGTGATTCTGGCACTTTCCACGCACACTCCTGAAAGTCGCGCACACTGCTGTTCACTCGCTAAACGACCTCTTGGGAAACACGTCTCCGGTCGATGGACCGCTCAGATTGCTTCTCGTGTAACTGTGAACTGTGTCAGCGCAGGGAATCCGTCTCTGTTGAGCAGATGTCAATCCTGCCTCGCTTTTGCTTTGTTGCCTCTACCAAGATGATTTCCCGTTTCTCTCTTCACTGGAGCAGGCAGACACAGCCAACGCACATCAAGTGTCAAGAGACACACTCTGCTGAGCTCAACGCTTGTGCAGATGCACATGTGCGACGAAGTCAACACACGTGCTTGTGGAGAGAAAGAAAGGGACTCCCAGGCGTGTGGAGCGACGGGGAGAAAGAGCGGGCGCTGAGGAACACAGTTTCAAACAGACTGTCTCCACACAAACAGGCACCTGTCTGCAGGTATCCTAGATCTTGATTCTTGAACTTGAGGAAACACGCGTCTGAGCAAAACTCCCAAACGCTTCCAGGAAAGACACACGCTCTCCCACAAGCACACAAGTGTTTGCCCTCAGCTATAGATCAGGGACAAGCTTGTGAAGAGATGCCCTGCTATTCTTTCGCCTTATGGCATCATGTGTTTCGTTCCTCTTGGAGATCGATTGTTAAACGTCTTTCCTAGGGCGACTGTGAAGCATTTGCCAGCGGAGGAGAAGTAGCACGGAGCAGCATTCAGTACTGCCTACGAGTGTCTTTGCTACCCTACTAGCGGAGCTCCAAGAACAGGCACACATCTTCAGGTACCTTCCAAATGTGGATTCCCCTGCAGCCCCGTAGGCGGGCGTGCAGTACGCCAACCATCAACGGACGTTTTTGCCCTCAAGCGTGTCAGGACGTTGCTCGTCCGTCTTTCCCTCAATAGATGGGAGTAGGCGCGCTTGCGGATGTGTGCGTGTGTGTGGCCACGCGTTTGCTTAGGCATCAGTGTGTGAAAAGGTAGGTGCTTTTCTCTAGCTGCGTGTGCGTGCACGTGGTGCTGGGTGCACATCCCTGGGTGCTCGAGGTAAGGTTTCTGCATGGTTTTCGCTGAGGAATCGTGTGTGTGCACATGGACAAAGAGAAGGCGCAGCAACCAGGTTCCAGCGCCGAAGAAGGCAAAAGGCAAGGTTTCCGGCGCTATCTCCTTCACTCCCCAGTCCTAGTCGCGCAAAGCAAGCCGCTAAGCCGGCGACCGGCAAGAGAGCTACAACGAAGCATGCCGAACGGAGAAAATAGCAGCAGCTCATCTGTTCACACCTTGTTTCTGCCATGTGCTTGAACGCCAAGACGTTCGCGCTTCTGTGAGATGAAAGACGTCCTTCTGCATATGTGGTTGCTCACACCGGTGCACTTGTTAGTGTATCCATTCAGTCCTGGGCTGCGGGGCATTCAGAAGTGGCTCTGTGGAGACGTCTGCATAGAGGCAGCTGTCAGAACACGCACACTCGATTGTTCACCAAAACATATGCAGACGCGTCCTTAGCCTGTACATTTGGATGCACAGAGTTCCCTGTGTTCGCAAGAGACAAGGGAATCGCGTCTGTACGCACAGAAGCAATAGCGGACCGTTTCCCTCGGAGTGAACGCGAAGAGCCGTCTATGTACTCGCAGACACGGGAACGTGCCTCAATGCGGTCACAGAGGCAGCAGCTTTTGCACAGATGCTCTGGTGATTCTGGCACTTTCCAGGCACACTCCTGAAAGTCGCGCACACTGCTGTTCACTCGCTAAACGACCTCTTGGGAAACACGTCTCCGGTCGATGGACCGCTCAGATTGCTTCTCGTGTAACTGTGAACTGTGTCAGCGCAGGGAATCCGTCTCTGTTGAGCAGATGTCAATCCTGCCTCGCTTTTGCTTTGTTGCCTCTACCAAGATGATTTCCCGTTTCTCTCTTCACTGGAGCACGCAGACACAGCCAACGCACATCAAGTGTCAAGAGACACGCTCTGCTGAGCTCAACGCTTGTGCAGATGCACATGTGCGACGAAGTCAACACACGTGCTTGTGGAGAGAAAGAAAGGGACTCCCAGGCGTGTGGAGCGACGGGGAGAAAGAGCGGGCGCTGAGGAACACAGTTTCAAACAGACTGTCTCCACACAAACAGGCACCTGTCTGCAGGTATCCTAGATCTTGATTCTTGAACTTGAGGAAACACGCGTCTGAGCAAAACTCCCAAACGCTTCCAGGAAAGACACACGCTCTCCCACAAGCACACAAGTGTTTGCCCTCAGCTATAGATCAGGGACAAGCTTGTGAAGAGATGCCCTGCTATTCTTTCGCCTTATGGCATCATGTGTTTCGTTCCTCTTGGAGATCGATTGTTAAACGTCTTTCCTCGGGCGACTGTGAAGCATTTGCCAGCGGAGGAGAAGTAGCACGGAGCGGCATTCAGTACTGCCTACGAGTGTCTTTGCTACCCTACTAGCGGAGCTCCAAGAACAGGCACACATCTTCAGGTACCTTCCAAATGTGGATTCCCCTGCAGCCCCGTAGGCGGGCGTGCAGTACGCCAACCATCAACGGACGTTTTTCCCCTCAAGCCTGTCAGGACGTTGCTCGTCCGTCTTTCCCTCAATAGATGGGAGTAGGCGCGCTTGTGGATGTGTGCGTGTGTGTGGCCACGCGTTTGCTTAGGCATCAGTGTGTGAAAAGGTAGGTGCTTTTCTCTAGCTGCGTGTGCGTGCACGTGGTGCTGGGTGCACATCCCTGGGTGCTCGTGGAAAGGTTTCTGCATGGTTTTCGCTGAGGAATCGTGTGTGTGCACATGGACAAAGAGAAGGCGCAGCAACCAGGTTCCAGCGCCGAAGAAGGCAAAAGGCAAGGTTTCCGGCGCTATCTCCTTCTCTCCCCAGACCTAGTCGCGCAAAGCAAGCCGCTAAGCCGGCGACCGGCAAGAGAGCTACAACGAAGCATGCCGAACGGAGAAAATAGCAGCAGCTCATCTGTTCACACCTTGTTTCTGCCATGTGCTTGAACGCCAAGACGTTCGCGCTTCTGTGAGATGAAAGACGTCCTTCTGCATATGTGCTTGCTCACACCGGTGCACTTGTTAGTGTATCCATTCAGTCCTGGGCTGCGGGGCATTCAGAAGTGGCTCTGTGGAGACGTCTGCATAGAGGCAGCTGTCAGAACACGCACACTCGATTGTTCACCAAAACATATGCAGACGCGTCCTTAGCCTGTAGATTTGGATGCACAGAGTTCCCTGTGTTCGCAAGAGACAAGGGAATCGCGTCTGTACGCACAGAAGCAATAGCGGACCGTTTCCCTCGGAGTGAACGCGAAGAGCCGTCTATGTACTCGGAGACACGGGAACGTGCCTCAATGCGGTCACAGAGGCAGCAGCTTTTGCACAGATGCTCTGGTGATTCTGGCACTTTCCAGGCACACTCCTGAAAGTCGCGCACACTGCTGTTCACTCGCTAAACGACCTCTTGGGAAACACGTCTCCGGTCGACGGACCGCTCAGATTGCTTCTCGTGTAACTGTGAACTGTGTCAGCGCAGGGAATCCGTCTCTGTTGAGCAGATGTCAATCCTGCCTCGCTTTTGCTTTGTTGCCTCTACCAAGATGATTTCCCGTTTCTCTCTTCACTGGAGCACGCAGACACAGCCAACGCACATCAAGTGTCAAGAGACACGCTCTGCTGAGCTCAACGCTTGTGCAGATGCACATGTGCGACGAAGTCAACACACGTGCTTGTGGAGAGAAAGAAAGGGACTCCCAGGCGTGTGGAGCGACGGGGAGAAAGAGCGGGCGCTGAGGAACACAGTTTCAAACAGACTGTCTCCACACAAACAGGCACCTGTCTGCAGGTATCCTAGATCTTGATTCTTGAACTTGAGGAAACACGCGTCTGAGCAAAACTCCCAAACGCTTCCAGGAAAGACACACGCTCTCCCACAAGCACACAAGTGTTTGCCCTCAGCTATAGATCAGGGACAAGCTTGTGAAGAGATGCCCTGCTATTCTTTCGCCTTATGGCATCATGTGTTTCGTTTTTCTTGGAGATCGATTGTTAAACGTCTTTCCTCGGGCGACTGTGAAGCATTTGCCAGCGGAGGAGAAGTAGCACGGAGCAGCATTCAGTACTGCCTACGAGTGTCTTTGCTACCCTACTAGCGGAGCTCCAAGAGCAGGCACACATCTTCAGGTACCTTCCAAATGTGGATTCCCCTGCAGCCCCGTAGGCGGGCGTGCAGTACGCCAACCATCAACGGACGTTTTTCCCCTCAAGCCTGTCAGGACGTTGCTCGTCCGTCTTTCCCTCAATAGATGGGAGTAGGCGCGCTTGCGGATGTGTGCGTGTGTGTGGCCACGCGTTTGCTTAGGCATCAGTGTGTGAAAAGGTAGGTGCTTTTCTCTAGCTGCGTGTGCGTGCACGTGGGGCTGGGTGCACATCCCTTGGTGCTCGAGGTAAGGTTTCTGCATGGTTTTCGCTGAGGAATCGTGTGTGTGCACATGGACAAAGAGAAGGCGCAGCAACCAGGTTCCAGCGCCGAAGAAGGCAAAAGGCAAGGTTTCCGGCGCTATCTCCTTCACTCCCCAGTCCTAGTCGCGCAAAGCAAGCCGCTAAGCCGGCGACCGGCAAGAGAGCTACAACGAAGCATGCCGAACGGAGAAAATAGCAGCAGCGCATCTGTTCACACCTTGTTTCTGCCATGTGCTTGAACGCCAAGACGTTCGCGCTTCTGTGAGATGAAAGACGTCCTTCTGCATATGTGGTTGCTCACACCGGTGCACTTGTTAGTGTATCCATTCAGTCCTGGGCTGCGGGGCATTCAGAAGTGGCTCTGTGGAGACGTCTGCATAGAGGCAGCTGTCAGAACACGCACACTCGATTGTTCACCAAAACATATGCAGACGCGTCCTTAGCCTGTAGATTTGGATGCACAGAGTTCCCTGTGTTCGCAAGAGACAAGGGAATCGCGTCTGTACGCACAGAAGCAATAGCGGACCGTTTCCCTCGGAGTGAACGCGAAGAGCCGTCTATGTACTCGCAGACACGGGAACGTGCCTCAATGCGGTCACAGAGGCAGCAGCTTTTGCACAGATGCTCTGGTGATTCTGGCACTTTCCAGGCACACTCCTGAAAGTCGCGCACACTGCTGTTCACTCGCTAAACGACCTCTTGGGAAACACGTCTCCGGTCGATGGACCGCTCAGATTGCTTCTCGTGTAACTGTGAACTGTGTCAGCGCAGGGAATCCGTCTCTGTTGAGCAGATGTCAATCCTGCCTCGCTTTTGCTTTGTTGCCTCTACCAAGATGATTTCCCGTTTCTCTCTTCACTGGAGCACGCAGACACAGCCAACGCACATCAAGTGTCAAGAGACACACTCTGCTGAGCTCAACGCTTGTGCAGATGCACATGTGCGACGAAGTCAACACACGTGCTTGTGGAGAGAAAGAAAGGGACTCCCAGGCGTGTGGAGCGACGGGGAGAAAGAGCGGGCGCTGAGGAACACAGTTTCAAACAGACTGTCTCCACACAAACAGGCACCTGTCTGCAGGTATCCTAGATCTTGATTCTTGAACTTGAGGAAACACGCGTCTGAGCAAAACTCCCAAACGCTTCCAGGAAAGACACAGGCTCTCCCACAAGCACACAAGTGTTTGCCCTCAGCTATAGATCAGGGACAAGCTTGTGAAGAGATGCCCTGCTATTCTTTCGCCTTATGGCATCATGTGTTTCGTTTCTCTTGGAGATCGATTGTTAAACGTCTTTCCTAGGGCGACTGTGAAGCATTTGCCAGCGGAGGAGAAGTAGCACGGAGCAGCATTCAGTACTGCCTACGAGTGTCTTTGCTACCCTACTAGCGGAGCTCCAAGAGCAGGCACACATCTTCAGGTACCTTCCAAATGTGGATTCCCCTGCAGCCCCGTAGGCGGGCGTGCAGTACGCCAACCATCAACGGACGTTTTTCCCCTCAAGCCTGTCAGGACGTTGCTCGTCCGTCTTTCCCTCAATAGATGGGAGTAGGCGCGCTTGCGGATGTGTGCGTGTGTGTGGCCACGCGTTTGCTTAGGCATCAGTGTGTGAAAAGGTAGGTGCTTTTCTCTAGCTGCGTGTGCGTGCACGTGGTGCTGGGTGCACATCCCTGGGTGCTCGAGGTAAGGTTTCTGCATGGTTTTCGCTGAGGAATCGTGTGTTTGCACATGGACAAAGAGAAGGCGCAGCAACCAGGTTCCAGCGCCGAAGAAGGCAAAAGGCAAGGTTTCCGGCGCTATCTCCTTCACTCCCCAGTCCTAGTCGCGCAAAGCAAGCCGCTAAGCCGGCGACCGGCAAGAGAGCTACAACGAAGCATGCCGAACGGAGAAAATAGCAGCAGCGCATCTGTTCACACCTTGTTTCTGCCATGTGCTTGAACGCCAAGACGTTCGCGCTTCTGTGAGATGAAAGACGTCCTTCTGCATATGTGGTTGCTCACACCGGTGCACTTGTTAGTGTATCCATTCAGTCCTGGGCTGCGGGGCATTCAGAAGTGGCTCTGTGGAGACGTCTGCATAGAGGCAGCTGTCAGAACACGCACACTCGATTGTTCACCAAAACATATGCAGACGCGTCCTTAGCCTGTAGATTTGGATGCACAGAGTTCCCTGTGTTCGCAAGAGACAAGGGAATCGCGTCTGTACGCACAGAAGCAATAGCGGACCGTTTCCCTCGGAGCGAACGCGAAAGAGCCGTCTATATACTCGCAGACACGGGAACGTGCCTCAATGCGGTCACAGAGGCAGCAGCTTTTGCACAGATGCTCTGGTGATTCTGGCACTTTCCACGCACACTCCTGAAAGTCGCGCACACTGCTGTTCACTCGCTAAACGACCTCTTGGGAAACACGTCTCCGGTCGATGGACCGCTCAGATTGCTTCTCGTGTAACTGTGAACTGTGTCAGCGCAGGGAATCCGTCTCTGTTGAGCAGATGTCAATCCTGCCTCGCTTTTGCTTTGTTGCCTCTACCAAGATGATTTCCCGTTTCTCTCTTCACTGGAGCACGCAGACACAGCCAACGCACATCAAGTGTCAAGAGACACGCTCTGCTGAGCTCAACGCTTGTGCAGATGCACATGTGCGACGAAGTCAACACACGTGCTTGTGGAGAGAAAGAAAGGGACTCCCAGGCGTGTGGAGCGACGGGGAGAAAGAGCGGGCGCTGAGGAACACAGTTTCAAACAGACTGTCTCCACACAAACAGGCACCTGTCTGCAGGTATCCTAGATCTTGATTCTTGAACTTGAGGAAACACGCGTCTGAGCAAAACTCCCAAACGCTTCCAGGAAAGACACAGGCTCTCCCACAAGCACACAAGTGTTTACCCTCAGCTATAGATCAGGGACAAGCTTGTGAAGAGATGCCCTGCTATTCTTTCGCCTTATGGCATCATGTGTTTCGTTTCTCTTGGAGATCGATTGTTAAACGTCTTTCCTCGGGCGACTGTGAAGCATTTGCCAGCGGAGGAGAAGTAGCACGGAGCAGCATTCAGTACTGCCTACGAGTGTCTTTGCTACCCTACTAGCGGAGCTCCAAGAGCAGGCACACATCTTCAGGTACCTTCCAAATGTGGATTCCCCTGCAGCCCCGTAGGCGGGCGTGCAGTACGCCAACCATCAACGGACGTTTTTCCCCTCAAGCCTGTCAGGACGTTGCTCGTCCGTCTTTCCCTCAATAGATGGGAGTAGGCGCGCTTGCGGATGTGTGCGTGTGTGTGGCCACGCGTTTGCTTAGGCATCAGTGTGTGAAAAGGTAGGTGCTTTTCTCTAGCTGCGTGTGCGTGCACGTGGTGCTGGGTGCACATCCCTGGGTGCTCGAGGTAAGGTTTCTGCATGGTTTTCGCTGAGGAATCGTGTGTGTGCACATGGACAAAGAGAAGGCGCAGCAACCAGGTTCCAGCGCCGAAGAAGGCAAAAGGCAAGGTTTCCGGCGCTATCTCCTTCACTCCCCAGTCCTAGTCGCGCAAAGCAAGCCGCTAAGCCGGCGACCGGCAAGAGAGCTACAACGAAGCATGCCGAACGGAGAAAATAGCAGCAGCGCATCTGTTCACACCTTGTTTCTGCCATGTGCTTGAACGCCAAGACGTTCGCGCTTCTGTGAGATGAAAGACGTCCTTCTGCATATGTGGTTGCTCACACCGGTGCACTTGTTAGTGTATCCATTCAGTCCTGGGCTGCGGGGCATTCAGAAGTGGCTCTGTGGAGACGTCTGCATAGAGGCAGCTGTCAGAACACGCACACTCGATTGTTCACCAAAACATATGCAGACGCGTCCTTAGCCTGTAGATTTGGATGCACAGAGTTCCCTGTGTTCGCAAGAGACAAGGGAATCGCGTCTGTACGCACAGAAGCAATAGCGGACCGTTTCCCTCGGAGCGAACGCGAAAGAGCCGTCTATATACTCGCAGACACGGGAACGTGCCTCAATGCGGTCACAGAGGCAGCAGCTTTTGCACAGATGCTCTGGTGATTCTGGCACTTTCCAGGCACACTCCTGAAAGTCGCGCACACTGCTGTTCACTCGCTAAACGACCTCTTGGGAAACACGTCTCCGGTCGATGGACCGCTCAGATTGCTTCTCGTGTAACTGTGAACTGTGTCAGCGCAGGGAATCCGTCTCTGTTGAGCAGATGTCAATCCTGCCTCGCTTTTGCTTTGTTGCCTCTACCAAGATGATTTCCCGTTTCTCTCTTCACTGGAGCACGCAGACACAGCCAACGCACATCAAGTGTCAAGAGACACGCTCTGCTGAGCTCAACGCTTGTGCAGATGCACATGTGCGACGAAGTCAACACACGTGCTTGTGGAGAGAAAGAAAGGGACTCCCAGGCGTGTGGAGCGACGGGGAGAAAGAGCGGGCGCTGAGGAACACAGTTTCAAACAGACTGTCTCCACACAAACAGGCACCTGTCTGCAGGTATCCTAGATCTTGATTCTTGAACTTGAGGAAACACGCGTCTGAGCAAAACTCCCAAACGCTTCCAGGAAAGACACAGGCTCTCCCACAAGCACACAAGTGTTTGCCCTCAGCTATAGATCAGGGACAAGCTTGTGAAGAGATGCCCTGCTATTCTTTCGCCTTATGGCATCATGTGTTTCGTTCCTCTTGGAGATCGATTGTTAAACGTCTTTCCTAGGGCGACTGTGAAGCATTTGCCAGCGGAGGAGAAGTAGCACGGAGCAGCATTCAGTACTGCCTACGAGTGTCTTTGCTACCCTACTAGCGGAGCTCCAAGAACAGGCACACATCTTCAGGTACCTTCCAAATGTGGATTCCCCTGCAGCCCCGTAGGCGGGCGTGCAGTACGCCAACCATCAACGGACGTTTTTCCCCTCAAGCCTGTCAGGACGTTGCTCGTCCGTCTTTCCCTCAATAGATGGGAGTAGGCGCGCTTGCGGATGTGTGCGTGTGTGTGGCCACGCGTTTGCTTAGGCATCAGTGTGTGAAAAGGTAGGTGCTTTTCTCTAGCTGCGTGTGCGTGCACGTGGTGCTGGGTGCACATCCCTGGGTGCTCGAGGTAAGGTTTCTGCATGGTTTTCGCTGAGGAATCGTGTGTGTGCACATGGACAAAGAGAAGGCGCAGCAACCAGGTTCCAGCGCCGAAGAAGGCAAAAGGCAAGGTTTCCGGCGCTATCTCCTTCACTCCCCAGTCCTAGTCGCGCAAAGCAAGCCGCTAAGCCGGCGACCGGCAAGAGAGCTACAACCAAGCATGCCGAACGGAGAAAATAGCAGCAGCGCATCTGTTCACACCTTGTTTCTGCCATGTGCTTGAACGCCAAGACGTTCGCGCTTCTGTGAGATGAAAGACGTCCTTCTGCATATGTGCTTGCTCACACCGGTGCACTTGTTAGTGTATCCATTCAGTCCTGGGCTGCGGGGCATTCAGAAGTGGCTCTGTGGAGACGTCTGCATAGAGGCAGCTGTCAGAACACGCACACTCGATTGTTCACCAAAACATATGCAGACGCGTCCTTAGCCTGTAGATTTGGATGCACAGAGTTCCCTGTGTTCGCAAGAGACAAGGGAATCGCGTCTGTACGCACAGAAGCAATAGCGGACCGTTTCCCTCGGAGCGAACGCGAAAGAGCCGTCTATATACTCGCAGACACGGGAACGTGCCTCAATGCGGTCACAGAGGCAGCAGCTTTTGCACAGATGCTCTGGTGATTCTGGCACTTTCCACGCACACTCCTGAAAGTCGCGCACACTGCTGTTCACTCGCTAAACGACCTCTTGGGAAACACGTCTCCGGTCGATGGACCGCTCAGATTGCTTCTCGTGTAACTGTGAACTGTGTCAGCGCAGGGAATCCGTCTCTGTTGAGCAGATGTCAATCCTGCCTCGCTTTTGCTTTGTTGCCTCTACCAAGATGATTTCCCGTTTCTCTCTTCACTGGAGCACGCAGACACAGCCAACGCACATCAAGTGTCAAGAGACACACTCTGCTGAGCTCAACGCTTGTGCAGATGCACATGTGCGACGAAGTCAACACACGTGCTTGTGGAGAGAAAGAAAGGGACTCCCAGGCGTGTGGAGCGACGGGGAGAAAGAGCGGGCGCTGAGGAACACAGTTTCAAACAGACTGTCTCCACACAAACAGGCACCTGTCTGCAGGTATCCTAGATCTTGATTCTTGAACTTGAGGAAACACGCGTCTGAGCAAAACTCCCAAACGCTTCCAGGAAAGACACAGGCTCTCCCACAAGCACACAAGTGTTTGCCCTCAGCTATAGATCAGGGACAAGCTTGTGAAGAGATGCCCTGCTATTCTTTCGCCTTATGGCATCATGTGTTTCGTTCCTCTTGGAGATCGATTGTTAAACGTCTTTCCTCGGGCGACTGTGAAGCATTTGCCAGCGGAGGAGAAGTAGCACGGAGCAGCATTCAGTACTGCCTACGAGTGTCTTTGCTACCCTACTAGCGGAGCTCCAAGAGCAGGCACACATCTTCAGGTACCTTCCAAATGTGGATTCCCCTGCAGCCCCGTAGGCGGGCGTGCAGTACGCCAACCATCAACGGACGTTTTTCCCCTCAAGCCTGTCAGGACGTTGCTCGTCCGTCTTTCCCTCAATAGATGGGAGTAGGCGCGCTTGCGGATGTGTGCGTGTGTGTGGCCACGCGTTTGCTTAGGCATCAGTGTGTGAAAAGGTAGGTGCTTTTCTCTAGCTGCGTGTGCGTGCACGTGGGGCTGGGTGCACATCCCTTGGTGCTCGAGGTAAGGTTTCTGCATGGTTTTCGCTGAGGAATCGTGTGTGTGCACATGGACAAAGAGAAGGCGCAGCAACCAGGTTCCAGCGCCGAAGAAGGCAAAAGGCAAGGTTTCCGGCGCTATCTCCTTCTCTCCCCAGACCTAGTCGCGCAAAGCAAGCCGCTAAGCCGGCGACCGGCAAGAGAGCTACAACGAAGCATGCCGAACGGAGAAAATAGCAGCAGCGCATCTGTTCACACCTTGTTTCTGCCATGTGCTTTAACGCCAAGACGTTCGCGCTTCTGTGAGATGAAAGACGTCCTTCTGCATATGTGGTTGCTCACACCGGTGCACTTGTTAGTGTATCCATTCAGTCCTGGGCTGCGGGGCATTCAGAAGTGGCTCTGTGGAGACGTCTGCATAGAGGCAGCTGTCAGAACACGCACACTCGATTGTTCACCAAAACATATGCAGACGCGTCCTTAGCCTGTAGATTTGGATGCACAGAGTTCCCTGTGTTCGCAAGAGACAAGGGAATCGCGTCTGTACGCACAGAAGCAATAGCGGACCGTTTCCCTCGGAGCGAACGCGAAAGAGCCGTCTATATACTCGCAGACACGGGAACGTGCCTCAATGCGGTCACAGAGGCAGCAGCTTTTGCACAGATGCTCTGGTGATTCTGGCACTTTCCAGGCACACTCCTGAAAGTCGCGCACACTGCTGTTCACTCGCTAAACGACCTCTTGGGAAACACGTCTCCGGTCGATGGACCGCTCAGATTGCTTCTCGTGTAACTGTGAACTGTGTCAGCGCAGGGAATCCGTCTCTGTTGAGCAGATGTCAATCCTGCCTCGCTTTTGCTTTGTTGCCTCTACCAAGATGATTTCCCGTTTCTCTCTTCACTGGAGCACGCAGACACAGCCAACGCACATCAAGTGTCAAGAGACACACTCTGCTGAGCTCAACGCTTGTGCAGATGCACATGTGCGACGAAGTCAACACACGTGCTTGTGGAGAGAAAGAAAGGGACTCCCAGGCGTGTGGAGCGACGGGGAGAAAGAGCGGGCGCTGAGGAACACAGTTTCAAACAGACTGTCTCCACACAAACAGGCACCTGTCTGCAGGTATCCTAGATCTTGATTCTTGAACTTGAGGAAACACGCGTCTGAGCAAAACTCCCAAACGCTTCCAGGAAAGACACACGCTCTCCCACAAGCACACAAGTGTTTGCCCTCAGCTATAGATCAGGGACAAGCTTGTGAAGAGATGCCCTGCTATTCTTTCGCCTTATGGCATCATGTGTTTCGTTTCTCTTGGAGATCGATTGTTAAACGTCTTTCCTCGGGCGACTGTGAAGCATTTGCCAGCGGAGGAGAAGTAGCACGGAGCAGCATTCAGTACTGCCTACGAGTGTCTTTGCTACCCTACTAGCGGAGCTCCAAGAACAGGCACACATCTTCAGGTACCTTCCAAATGTGGATTCCCCTGCAGCCCCGTAGGCGGGCGTGCAGTACGCCAACCATCAACGGACGTTTTTCCCCTCAAGCCTGTCAGGACGTTGCTCGTCCGTCTTTCCCTCAATAGATGGGAGTAGGCGCGCTTGCGGATGTGTGCGTGTGTGTGGCCACGCGTTTGCTTAGGCATCAGTGTGTGAAAAGGTAGGTGCTTTTCTCTAGCTGCGTGTGCGTGCACGTGGTGCTGGGTGCACATCCCTGGGTGCTCGAGGTAAGGTTTCTGCATGGTTTTCGCTGAGGAATCGTGTGTGTGCACATGGACAAAGAGAAGGCGCAGCAACCAGGTTCCAGCGCCGAAGAAGGCAAAAGGCAAGGTTTCCGGCGCTATCTCCTTCACTCCCCAGTCCTAGTCGCGCAAAGCAAGCCGCTAAGCCGGCGACCGGCAAGAGAGCTACAACGAAGCATGCCGAACGGAGAAAATAGCAGCAGCTCATCTGTTCACACCTTGTTTCTGCCATGTGCTTGAACGCCAAGACGTTCGCGCTTCTGTGAGATGAAAGACGTCCTTCTGCATATGTGGTTGCTCACACCGGTGCACTTGTTAGTGTATCCATTCAGTCCTGGGCTGCGGGGCATTCAGAAGTGGCTCTGTGGAGACGTCTGCATAGAGGCAGCTGTCAGAACACGCACACTCGATTGTTCACCAAAACATATGCAGACGCGTCCTTAGCCTGTACATTTGGATGCACAGAGTTCCCTGTGTTCGCAAGAGACAAGGGAATCGCGTCTGTACGCACAGAAGCAATAGCGGACCGTTTCCCTCGGAGTGAACGCGAAGAGCCGTCTATGTACTCGCAGACACGGGAACGTGCCTCAATGCGGTCACAGAGGCAGCAGCTTTTGCACAGATGCTCTGGTGATTCTGGCACTTTCCACGCACACTCCTGAAAGTCGCGCACACTGCTGTTCACTCGCTAAACGACCTCTTGGGAAACACGTCTCCGGTCGATGGACCGCTCAGATTGCTTCTCGTGTAACTGTGAACTGTGTCAGCGCAGGGAATCCGTCTCTGTTGAGCAGATGTCAATCCTGCCTCGCTTTTGCTTTGTTGCCTCTACCAAGATGATTTCCCGTTTCTCTCTTCACTGGAGCACGCAGACACAGCCAACGCACATCAAGTGTCAAGAGACACACTCTGCTGAGCTCAACGCTTGTGCAGATGCACATGTGCGACGAAGTCAACACACGTGCTTGTGGAGAGAAAGAAAGGGACTCCCAGGCATGTGGAGCGACGGGGAGAAAGAGCGGGCGCTGAGAAACACAGTTTCAAACAGACTGTCTCCACACAAACAGGCACCTGTCTGCAGGTATCCTAGATCTTGATTCTTGAACTTGAGGAAACACGCGTCTGAGCAAAACTCCCAAACGCTTCCAGGAAAGACACACGCTCTCCCACAAGCACACAAGTGTTTGCCCTCAGCTATAGATCAGGGACAAGCTTGTGAAGAGATGCCCTGCTATTCTTTCGCCTTATGGCATCATGTGTTTCGTTTCTCTTGGAGATCGATTGTTAAACGTCTTTCCTCGGGCGACTGTGAAGCATTTGCCAGCGGAGGAGAAGTAGCACGGAGCAGCATTCAGTACTGCCTACGAGTGTCTTTGCTACCCTACTAGCGGAGCTCCAAGAACAGGCACACATCTTCAGGTACCTTCCAAATGTGGATTCCCCTGCAGCCCCGTAGGCGGGCGTGCAGTACGCCAACCATCAACGGACGTTTTTGCCCTCAAGCCTGTCAGGACGTTGCTCGTCCGTCTTTCCCTCAATAGATGGGAGTAGGCGCGCTTGCGGATGTGTGCGTGTGTGTGGCCACGCGTTTGCTTAGGCATCAGTGTGTGAAAAGGTAGGTGCTTTTCTCTAGCTGCGTGTGCGTGCACGTGGTGCTGGGTGCACATCCCTGGGTGCTCGAGGTAAGGTTTCTGCATGGTTTTCGCTGAGGAATCGTGTGTGTGCACATGGACAAAGAGAAGGCGCAGCAACCAGGTTCCAGCGCCGAAGAAGGCAAAAGGCAAGGTTTCCGGCGCTATCTCCTTCACTCCCCAGTCCTAGTCGCGCAAAGCAAGCCGCTAAGCCGGCGACCGGCAAGAGAGCTACAACGAAGCATGCCGAACGGAGAAAATAGCAGCAGCTCATCTGTTCACACCTTGTTTCTGCCATGTGCTTGAACGCCAAGACGTTCGCGCTTCTGTGAGATGAAAGACGTCCTTCTGCATATGTGGTTGCTCACACCGGTGCACTTGTTAGTGTATCCATTCAGTCCTGGGCTGCGGGGCATTCAGAAGTGGCTCTGTGGAGACGTCTGCATAGAGGCAGCTGTCAGAACACGCACACTCGATTGTTCACCAAAACATATGCAGACGCGTCCTTAGCCTGTACATTTGGATGCACAGAGTTCCCTGTGTTCGCAAGAGACAAGGGAATCGCGTCTGTACGCACAGAAGCAATAGCGGACCGTTTCCCTCGGAGTGAACGCGAAGAGCCGTCTATGTACTCGCAGACACGGGAACGTGCCTCAATGCGGTCACAGAGGCAGCAGCTTTTGCACAGATGCTCTGGTGATTCTGGCACTTTCCAGGCACACTCCTGAAAGTCGCGCACACTGCTGTTCACTCGCTAAACGACCTCTTGGGAAACACGTCTCCGGTCGATGGACCGCTCAGATTGCTTCTCGTGTAACTGTGAACTGTGTCAGCGCAGGGAATCCGTCTCTGTTGAGCAGATGTCAATCCTGCCTCGCTTTTGCTTTGTTGCCTCTACCAAGATGATTTCCCGTTTCTCTCTTCACTGGAGCACGCAGACACAGCCAACGCACATCAAGTGTCAAGAGACACACTCTGCTGAGCTCAACGCTTGTGCAGATGCACATGTGCGACGAAGTCAACACACGTGCTTGTGGAGAGAAAGAAAGGGACTCCCAGGCGTGTGGAGCGACGGGGAGAAAGAGCGGGCGCTGAGGAACACAGTTTCAAACAGACTGTCTCCACACAAACAGGCACCTGTCTGCAGGTATCCTAGATCTTGATTCTTGAACTTGAGGAAACACGCGTCTGAGCAAAACTCCCAAACGCTTCCAGGAAAGACACAGGCTCTCCCACAAGCACACAAGTGTTTGCCCTCAGCTATAGATCAGGGACAAGCTTGTGAAGAGATGCCCTGCTATTCTTTCGCCTTATGGCATCATGTGTTTCGTTTCTCTTGGAGATCGATTGTTAAACGTCTTTCCTCGGGCGACTGTGAAGCATTTGCCAGCGGAGGAGAAGTAGCACGGAGCAGCATTCAGTACTGCCTACGAGTGTCTTTGCTACCCTACTAGCGGAGCTCCAAGAACAGGCACACATCTTCAGGTACCTTCCAAATGTGGATTCCCCTGCAGCCCCGTAGGCGGGCGTGCAGTACGCCAACCATCAACGGACGTTTTTGCCCTCAAGCCTGTCAGGACGTTGCTCGTCCGTCTTTCCCTCAATAGATGGGAGTAGGCGCGCTTGCGGATGTGTGCGTGTGTGTGGCCACGCGTTTGCTTAGGCATCAGTGTGTGAAAAGGTAGGTGCTTTTCTCTAGCTGCGTGTGCGTGCACGTGGTGCTGGGTGCACATCCCTGGGTGCTCGAGGTAAGGTTTCTGCATGGTTTTCGCTGAGGAATCGTGTGTGTGCACATGGACAAAGAGAAGGCGCAGCAACCAGGTTCCAGCGCCGAAGAAGGCAAAAGGCAAGGTTTCCGGCGCTATCTCCTTCACTCCCCAGTCCTAGTCGCGCAAAGCAAGCCGCTAAGCCGGCGACCGGCAAGAGAGCTACAACGAAGCATGCCGAACGGAGAAAATAGCAGCAGCGCATCTGTTCACACCTTGTTTCTGCCATGTGCTTGAACGCCAAGACGTTCGCGCTTCTGTGAGATGAAAGACGTCCTTCTGCATATGTGGTTGCTCACACCGGTGCACTTGTTAGTGTATCCATTCAGTCCTGGGCTGCGGGGCATTCAGAAGTGGCTCTGTGGAGACGTATGCATAGAGGCAGCTGTCAGAACACGCACACTCGATTGTTCACCAAAACATATGCAGACGCGTCCTTAGCCTGTACATTTGGATGCACAGAGTTCCCTGTGTTCGCAAGAGACAAGGGAATCGCGTCTGTACGCACAGAAGCAATAGCGGACCGTTTCCCTCGGAGTGAACGCGAAGAGCCGTCTATGTACTCGCAGACACGGGAACGTGCCTCAATGCGGTCACAGAGGCAGCAGCTTTTGCACAGATGCTCTGGTGATTCTGGCACTTTCCACGCACACTCCTGAAAGTCGCGCACACTGCTGTTCACTCGCTAAACGACCTCTTGGGAAACACGTCTCCGGTCGATGGACCGCTCAGATTGCTTCTCGTGTAACTGTGAACTGTGTCAGCGCAGGGAATCCGTCTCTGTTGAGCAGATGTCAATCCTGCCTCGCTTTTGCTTTGTTGCCTCTACCAAGATGATTTCCCGTTTCTCTCTTCACTGGAGCACGCAGACACAGCCAACGCACATCAAGTGTCAAGAGACACACTCTGCTGAGCTCAACGCTTGTGCAGATGCACATGTGCGACGAAGTCAACACACGTGCTTGTGGAGAGAAAGAAAGGGACTCCCAGGCATGTGGAGCGACGGGGAGAAAGAGCGGGCGCTGAGAAACACAGTTTCAAACAGACTGTCTCCACACAAACAGGCACCTGTCTGCAGGTATCCTAGATCTTGATTCTTGAACTTGAGGAAACACGCGTCTGAGCAAAACTCCCAAACGCTTCCAGGAAAGACACACGCTCTCCCACAAGCACACAAGTGTTTGCCCTCAGCTATAGATCAGGGACAAGCTTGTGAAGAGATGCCCTGCTATTCTTTCGCCTTATGGCATCATGTGTTTCGTTCCTCTTGGAGATCGATTGTTAAACGTCTTTCCTAGGGCGACTGTGAAGCATTTGCCAGCGGAGGAGAAGTAGCACGGAGCAGCATTCAGTACTGCCTACGAGTGTCTTTGCTACCCTACTAGCGGAGCTCCAAGAACAGGCACACATCTTCAGGTACCTTCCAAATGTGGATTCCCCTGCAGCCCCGTAGGCGGGCGTGCAGTACGCCAACCATCAACGGACGTTTTTGCCCTCAAGCCTGTCAGGACGTTGCTCGTCCGTCTTTCCCTCAATAGATGGGAGTAGGCGCGCTTGCGGATGTGTGCGTGTGTGTGGCCACGCGTTTGCTTAGGCATCAGTGTGTGAAAAGGTAGGTGCTTTTCTCTAGCTGCGTGTGCGTGCACGTGGTGCTGGGTGCACATCCCTGGGTGCTCGAGGTAAGGTTTCTGCATGGTTTTCGCTGAGGAATCGTGTGTGTGCACATGGACAAAGAGAAGGCGCAGCAACCAGGTTCCAGCGCCGAAGAAGGCAAAAGGCAAGGTTTCCGGCGCTATCTCCTTCACTCCCCAGTCCTAGTCGCGCAAAGCAAGCCGCTAAGCCGGCGACCGGCAAGAGAGCTACAACGAAGCATGCCGAACGGAGAAAATAGCAGCAGCTCATCTGTTCACACCTTGTTTCTGCCATGTGCTTGAACGCCAAGACGTTCGCGCTTCTGTGAGATGAAAGACGTCCTTCTGCATATGTGGTTGCTCACACCGGTGCACTTGTTAGTGTATCCATTCAGTCCTGGGCTGCGGGGCATTCAGAAGTGGCTCTGTGGAGACGTCTGCATAGAGGCAGCTGTCAGAACACGCACACTCGATTGTTCACCAAAACATATGCAGACGCGTCCTTAGCCTGTAGATTTGGATGCACAGAGTTCCCTGTGTTCGCAAGAGACAAGGGAATCGCGTCTGTACGCACAGAAGCAATAGCGGACCGTTTCCCTCGGAGTGAACGCGAAGAGCCGTCTATGTACTCGCAGACACGGGAACGTGCCTCAATGCGGTCACAGAGGCAGCAGCTTTTGCACAGATGCTCTGGTGATTCTGGCACTTTCCAGGCACACTCCTGAAAGTCGCGCACACTGCTGTTCACTCGCTAAACGACCTCTTGGGAAACACGTCTCCGGTCGATGGACCGCTCAGATTGCTTCTCGTGTAACTGTGAACTGTGTCAGCGCAGGGAATCCGTCTCTGTTGAGCAGATGTCAATCCTGCCTCGCTTTTGCTTTGTTGCCTCTACCAAGATGATTTCCCGTTTCTCTCTTCACTGGAGCACGCAGACACAGCCAACGCACATCAAGTGTCAAGAGACACGCTCTGCTGAGCTCAACGCTTGTGCAGATGCACATGTGTGACGAAGTCAACACACGTGCTTGTGGAGAGAAAGAAAGGGACTCCCAGGCGTGTGGAGCGACGGGGAGAAAGAGCGGGCGCTGAGGAACACAGTTTCAAACAGACTGTCTCCACACAAACAGGCACCTGTCTGCAGGTATCCTAGATCTTGATTCTTGAACTTGAGGAAACACGCGTCTGAGCAAAACTCCCAAACGCTTCCAGGAAAGACACACGCTCTCCCACAAGCACACAAGTGTTTGCCCTCAGCTATAGATCAGGGACAAGCTTGTGAAGAGATGCCCTGCTATTCTTTCGCCTTATGGCATCATGTGTTTCGTTCCTCTTGGAGATCGATTGTTAAACGTCTTTCCTAGGGCGACTGTGAAGCATTTGCCAGCGGAGGAGAAGTAGCACGGAGCAGCATTCAGTACTGCCTACGAGTGTCTTTGCTACCCTACTAGCGGAGCTCCAAGAACAGGCACACATCTTCAGGTACCTTCCAAATGTGGATTCCCCTGCAGCCCCGTAGGCGGGCGTGCAGTACGCCAACCATCAACGGACGTTTTTCCCCTCAAGCCTGTCAGGACGTTGCTCGTCCGTCTTTCCCTCAATAGATGGGAGTAGGCGCGCTTGTGGATGTGTGCGTGTGTGTGGCCACGCGTTTGCTTAGGCATCAGTGTGTGAAAAGGTAGGTGCTTTTCTCTAGCTGCGTGTGCGTGCACGTGGTGCTGGGTGCACATCCCTGGGTGCTCGTGGAAAGGTTTCTGCATGGTTTTCGCTGAGGAATCGTGTGTGTGCACATGGACAAAGAGAAGGCGCAGCAACCAGGTTCCAGCGCCGAAGAAGGCAAAAGGCAAGGTTTCCGGCGCTATCTCCTTCTCTCCCCAGACCTAGTCGCGCAAAGCAAGCCGCTAAGCCGGCGACCGGCAAGAGAGCTACAACGAAGCATGCCGAACGGAGAAAATAGCAGCAGCTCATCTGTTCACACCTTGTTTCTGCCATGTGCTTGAACGCCAAGACGTTCGCGCTTCTGTGAGATGAAAGACGTCCTTCTGCATATGTGGTTGCTCACACCGGTGCACTTGTTAGTGTATCCATTCAGTCCTGGGCTGCGGGGCATTCAGAAGTGGCTCTGTGGAGACGTCTGCATAGAGGCAGCTGTCAGAACACGCACACTCGATTGTTCACCAAAACATATGCAGACGCGTCCTTAGCCTGTAGATTTGGATGCACAGAGTTCCCTGTGTTCGCAAGAGACAAGGGAATCGCGTCTGTACGCACAGAAGCAATAGCGGACCGTTTCCCTCGGAGTGAACGCGAAGAGCCGTCTATATACTCGCAGACACGGGAACGTGCCTCAATGCGGTCACAGAGGCAGCAGCTTTTACACAGATGCTCTGGTGATTCTGGCACTTTCCAGGCACACTCATGAAAGTCGCGCACACTGCTGTTCACTCGCTAAACGACCTCTTGGGAAACACGTCTCCGGTCGATGGACCGCTCAGATTGCTTCTCGTGTAACTGTGAACTGTGTCAGCGCAGGGAATCCGTCTCTGTTGAGCAGATGTCAATCCTGCCTCGCTTTTGCTTTGTTGCCTCTACCAAGATGATTTCCCGTTTCTCTCTTCACTGGAGCAGGCAGACACAGCCAACGCACATCAAGTGTCAAGAGACACGCTCTGCTGAGCTCAGCGCTTGTGCAGATGCACATGTGCGACGAAGTCAACACACGTGCTTGTGGAGAGAAAGAAAGGGACTCCCAGGCGTGTGGAGCGACGGGGAGAAAGAGCGGGCGCTGAGGAACACAGTTTCAAACAGACTGTCTCCACACAAACAGGCACCTGTCTGCAGGTATCCTAGATCTTGATTCTTGAACTTGAGGAAACACGCGTCTGAGCAAAACTCTCAAACGCTTCCAGGAAAGACACAGGCTCTCCCACAAGCACACAAGTGTTTGCCCTCAGCTATAGATCAGGGACAAGCTTGTGAAGAGATGCCCTGCTATTCTTTCGCCTTATGGCATCATGTGTTTCGTTCCTCTTGGAGATCGATTGTTAAACGTCTTTCCTAGGGCGACTGTGAAGCATTTGCCAGCGGAGGAGAAGTAGCACGGAGCAGCATTCAGTACTGCCTACGAGTGTCTTTGCTACCCTACTAGCGGAGCTCCAAGAACAGGCACACATCTTCAGGTACCTTCCAAATGTGGATTCCCCTGCAGCCCCGTAGGCGGGCGTGCAGTACGCCAGCCATCAACGGACGTTTTTCCCCTCAAGCCTGTCAGGACGTTGCTCGTCCGTCTTTCCCTCAATAGATGGGAGTAGGCGCGCTTGCGGATGTGTGCGTGTGTGTGGCCACGCGTTTGCTTAGGCATCAGTGTGTGAAAAGGTAGGTGCTTTTCTCTAGCTGCGTGTGCGTGCACGTGGTGCTGGGTGCACATCCCTGGGTGCTCGAGGTAAGGTTTCTGCATGGTTTTCGCTGAGGAATCGTGTGTGTGCACATGGACAAAGAGAAGGCGCAGCAACCAGGTTCCAGCGCCGAAGAAGGCAAAAGGCAAGGTTTCCGGCGCTATCTCCTTCTCTCCGCAGACCTAGTCACGCAAAGCAAGCCGCTAAGCCGGCGACCGGCAAGAGAGCTACAACGAAGCATGCCGAACGGAGAAAATAGCAGCAGCTCATCTGTTCACACCTTGTTTCTGCCGTGTGCTTGAACGCCAAGACGTTCGCGCTTCTGTGAGATGAAAGACGTCCTTCTGCATATGTGGTTGCTCACACCGGTGCACTTGTTAGTGTATCCATTCAGTCCTGGGCTGCGGGGCATTCAGAAGTGGCTCTGTGGAGACGTCTGCATAGAGGCAGCTGTCAGAACACGCACACTCGATTGTTCACCAAAACATATGCAGACGCGTCCTTAGCCTGTAGATTTGGATGCACAGAGTTCCCTGTGTTCGCAAGAGACAAGGGAATCGCGTCTGTACGCACAGAAGCAATAGCGGACCGTTTCCCTCGGAGTGAACGCAAAGAGCCGTCTATGTACTCGCAGACACGGGAACGTGCCTCAATGCGGTCACAGAGGCAGCAGCTTTTGCACAGATGCTCTGGTGATTCTGGCACTTTCCAGGCACACTCCTGAAAGTCGCGCACACTGCTGTTCACTCGCTAAACGACCTCTTGGGAAACACGTCTCCGGTCGATGGACCGCTCAGATTGCTTCTCGTGTAACTGTGAACTGTGTCAGCGCAGGGAATCCGTCTCTGTTGAGCAGATGTCAATCCTGCCTCGCTTTTGCTTTGTTGCCTCTACCAAGATGATTTCCCGTTTCTCTCTTCACTGGAGCAGGCAGACACAGCCAACGCACATCAAGTGTCAAGAGACACGCTCTGCTGAGCTCAACGCTTGTGCAGATGCACATGTGCGACGAAGTCAACACACGTGCTTGTGGAGAGAAAGAAAGGGACTCCCAGGCGTGTGGAGCGACGGGGAGAAAGAGCGGGCGCTGAGGAACACAGTTTCAAACAGACTGTCTCCACACAAACAGGCACCTGTCTGCAGGTATCCTAGATCTTGATTCTTGAACTTGAGGAAACACGCGTCTGAGCAAAACTCTCAGACGCTTCCAGGAAAGACACAGGCTCTCCCACAAGCACACAAGTGTTTGCCCTCAGCTATAGATCAGGGACAAGCTTGTGAAGAGATGCCCTGCTATTCTTTCGCCTTATGGCATCATGTGTTTCGTTCCTCTTGGAGATCGATTGTTAAACGTCTTTCCTAGGGCGACTGTGAAGCATTTGCCAGCGGAGGAGAAGTAGCACGGAGCAGCATTCAGTACTGCCTACGAGTGTCTTTGCTACCCTACTAGCGGAGCTCCAAGAACAGGCACACATCTTCAGGTACCTTCCAAATGTGGATTCCCCTGCAGCCCCGTAGGCGGGCGTGCAGTACGCCAGCCATCAACGGACGTTTTTCCCCTCAAGCCTGTCAGGACGTTGCTCGTCCGTCTTTCCCTCAATAGATGGGAGTAGGCGCGCTTGCGGATGTGTGCGTGTGTGTGGCCACGCGTTTGCTTAGGCATCAGTGTGTGAAAAGGTAGGTGCTTTTCTCTAGCTGCGTGTGCGTGCACGTGGTGCTGGGTGCACATCCCTGGGTGCTCGTGGAAAGGTTTCTGCATGGTTTTCGCTGAGGAATCGTGTGTGTGCACATGGACAAAGAGAAGGCGCAGCAACCAGGTTCCAGCGCCGAAGAAGGCAAAAGGCAAGGTTTCCGGCGCTATCTCCTTCTCTCCGCAGACCTAGTCACGCAAAGCAAGCCGCTAAGCCGGCGACCGGCAAGAGAGCTACAACGAAGCATGCCGAACGGAGAAAATAGCAGCAGCTCATCTGTTCACACCTTGTTTCTGCCGTGTGCTTGAACGCCAAGACGTTCGCGCTTCTGTGAGATGAAAGACGTCCTTCTGCATATGTGGTTGCTCACACCGGTGCACTTGTTAGTGTATCCATTCAGTCCTGGGCTGCGGGGCATTCAGAAGTGGCTCTGTGGAGACGTCTGCATAGAGGCAGCTGTCAGAACACGCACACTCGATTGTTCACCAAAACATATGCAGACGCGTCCTTAGCCTGTAGATTTGGATGCACAGAGTTCCCTGTGTTCGCAAGAGACAAGGGAATCGCGTCTGTACGCACAGAAGCAATAGCGGACCGTTTCCCTCGGAGTGAACGCGAAGAGCCGTCTATGTACTCGCAGACACGGGAACGTGCCTCAATGCGGTCACAGAGGCAGCAGCTTTTGCACAGATGCTCTGGTGATTCTGGCACTTTCCAGGCACACTCCTGAAAGTCGCGCACACTGCTGTTCACTCGCTAAACGACCTCTTGGGAAACACGTCTCCGGTCGATGGACCGCTCAGATTGCTTCTCGTGTAACTGTGAACTGTGTCAGCGCAGGGAATCCGTCTCTGTTGAGCAGATGTCAATCCTGCCTCGCTTTTGCTTTGTTGCCTCTACCAAGATGATTTCCCGTTTCTCTCTTCACTGGAGCACGCAGACACAGCCAACGCACATCAAGTGTCAAGAGACACGCTCTGCTGAGCTCAACGCTTGTGCAGATGCACATGTGCGACGAAGTCAACACACGTGCTTGTGGAGAGAAAGAAAGGGACTCCCAGGCGTGTGGAGCGACGGGGAGAAAGAGCGGGCGCTGAGGAACACAGTTTCAAACAGACTGTCTCCACACAAACAGGCACCTGTCTGCAGGTATCCTAGATCTTGATTCTTGAACTTGAGGAAACACGCGTCTGAGCAAAACTCTCAGACGCTTCCAGGAAAGACACAGGCTCTCCCACAAGCACACAAGTGTTTGCCCTCAGCTATAGATCAGGGACAAGCTTGTGAAGAGATGCCCTGCTATTCTTTCGCCTTATGGCATCATGTGTTTCGTTCCTCTTGGAGATCGATTGTTAAACGTCTTTCCTAGGGCGACTGTGAAGCATTTGCCAGCGGAGGAGAAGTAGCACGGAGCAGCATTCAGTACTGCCTACGAGTGTCTTTGCTACCCTACTAGCGGAGCTCCAAGAACAGGCACACATCTTCAGGTACCTTCCAAATGTGGATTCCCCTGCAGCCCCGTAGGCGGGCGTGCAGTACGCCAGCCATCAACGGACGTTTTTCCCCTCAAGCCTGTCAGGACGTTGCTCGTCCGTCTTTCCCTCAATAGATGGGAGTAGGCGCGCTTGCGGATGTGTGCGTGTGTGTGGCCACGCGTTTGCTTAGGCATCAGTGTGTGAAAAGGTAGGTGCTTTTCTCTAGCTGCGTGTGCGTGCACGTGGTGCTGGGTGCACATCCCTGGGTGCTCGTGGAAAGGTTTCTGCATGGTTTTCGCTGAGGAATCGTGTGTGTGCACATGGACAAAGAGAAGGCGCAGCAACCAGGTTCCAGCGCCGAAGAAGGCAAAAGGCAAGGTTTCCGGCGCTATCTCCTTCTCTCCGCAGACCTAGTCACGCAAAGCAAGCCGCTAAGCCGGCGACCGGCAAGAGAGCTACAACGAAGCATGCCGAACGGAGAAAATAGCAGCAGCTCATCTGTTCACACCTTGTTTCTGCCGTGTGCTTGAACGCCAAGACGTTCGCGCTTCTGTGAGATGAAAGACGTCCTTCTGCATATGTGGTTGCTCACACCGGTGCACTTGTTAGTGTATCCATTCAGTCCTGGGCTGCGGGGCATTCAGAAGTGGCTCTGTGGAGACGTCTGCATAGAGGCAGCTGTCAGAACACGCACACTCGATTGTTCACCAAAACATATGCAGACGCGTCCTTAGCCTGTACATTTGGATGCACAGAGTTCCCTGTGTTCGCAAGAGACAAGGGAATCGCGTCTGTACGCACAGAAGCAATAGCGGACCGTTTCCCTCGGAGTGAACGCGAAGAGCCGTCTATGTACTCGCAGACACGGGAACGTGCCTCAATGCGGTCACAGAGGCAGCAGCTTTTGCACAGATGCTCTGGTGATTCTGGCACTTTCCAGGCACACTCCTGAAAGTCGCGCACACTGCTGTTCACTCGCTAAACGACCTCTTGGGAAACACGTCTCCGGTCGATGGACCGCTCAGATTGCTTCTCGTGTAACTGTGAACTGTGTCAGCGCAGGGAATCCGTCTCTGTTGAGCAGATGTCAATCCTGCCTCGCTTTTGCTTTGTTGCCTCTACCAAGATGATTTCCCGTTTCTCTCTTCACTGGAGCACGCAGACACAGCCAACGCACATCAAGTGTCAAGAGACACGCTCTGCTGAGCTCAACGCTTGTGCAGATGCACATGTGCGACGAAGTCAACACACGTGCTTGTGGAGAGAAAGAAAGGGACTCCCAGGCGTGTGGAGCGACGGGGAGAAAGAGCGGGCGCTGAGGAACACAGTTTCAAACAGACTGTCTCCACACAAACAGGCACCTGTCTGCAGGTATCCTAGATCTTGATTCTTGAACTTGAGGAAACACGCGTCTGAGCAAAACTCTCAGACGCTTCCAGGAAAGACACAGGCTCTCCCACAAGCACACAAGTGTTTGCCCTCAGCTATAGATCAGGGACAAGCTTGTGAAGAGATGCCCTGCTATTCTTTCGCCTTATGGCATCATGTGTTTCGTTTCTCTTGGAGATCGATTGTTAAACGTCTTTCCTAGGGCGACTGTGAAGCATTTGCCAGCGGAGGAGAAGTAGCACGGAGCAGCATTCAGTACTGCCTACGAGTGTCTTTGCTACCCTACTAGCGGAGCTCCAAGAACAGGCACACATCTTCAGGTACCTTCCAAATGTGGATTCCCCTGCAGCCCCGTAGGCGGGCGTGCAGTACGCCAGCCATCAACGGACGTTTTTCCCCTCAAGCCTGTCAGGACGTTGCTCGTCCGTCTTTCCCTCAATAGATGGGAGTAGGCGCGCTTGCGGAGGTGTGCGTGTGTGTGGCCACGCGTTTGCTTAGGCATCAGTGTGTGAAAAGGTAGGTGCTTTTCTCTAGCTGCGTGTGCGTGCACGTGGTGCTGGGTGCACATCCCTGGGTGCTCGTGGAAAGGTTTCTGCATGGTTTTCGCTGAGGAATCGTGTGTGTGCACATGGACAAAGAGAAGGCGCAGCAACCAGGTTCCAGCGCCGAAGAAGGCAAAAGGCAAGGTTTCCGGCGCTATCTCCTTCTCTCCGCAGACCTAGTCACGCAAAGCAAGCCGCTAAGCCGGCGACCGGCAAGAGAGCTACAACGAAGCATGCCGAACGGAGAAAATAGCAGCAGCTCATCTGTTCACTCCTTGTTTCTGCCGTGTGCTTGAACGCCAAGACGTTCGCGCTTCTGTGAGATGAAAGACGTCCTTCTGCATATGTGGTTGCTCACACCGGTGCACTTGTTAGTGTATCCATTCAGTCCTGGGCTGCGGGGCATTCAGAAGTGGCTCTGTGGAGACGTCTGCATAGAGGCAGCTGTCAGAACACGCACACTCGATTGTTCACCAAAACATATGCAGACGCGTCCTTAGCCTGTAGATTTGGATGCACAGAGTTCCCTGTGTTCGCAAGAGACAAGGGAATCGCGTCTGTACGCACAGAAGCAATAGCGGACCGTTTCCCTCGGAGTGAACGCGAAGAGCCGTCTATGTACTCGCAGACACGGGAACGTGCCTCAATGCGGTCACAGAGGCAGCAGCTTTTGCACAGATGCTCTGGTGATTCTGGCACTTTCCAGGCACACTCCTGAAAGTCGCGCACACTGCTGTTCACTCGCTAAACGACCTCTTGGGAAACACGTCTCCGGTCGATGGACCGCTCAGATTGCTTCTCGTGTAACTGTGAACTGTGTCAGCGCAGGGAATCCGTCTCTGTTGAGCAGATGTCAATCCTGCCTCGCTTTTGCTTTGTTGCCTCTACCAAGATGATTTCCCGTTTCTCTCTTCACTGGAGCAGGCAGACACAGCCAACGCACATCAAGTGTCAAGAGACACGCTCTGCTGAGCTCAACGCTTGTGCAGATGCACATGTGCGACGAAGTCAACACACGTGCTTGTGGAGAGAAAGAAAGGGACTCCCAGGCGTGTGGAGCGACGGGGAGAAAGAGCGGGCGCTGAGGAACACAGTTTCAAACAGACTGTCTCCACACAAACAGGCACCTGTCTGCAGGTATCCTAGATCTTGATTCTTGAACTTGAGGAAACACGCGTCTGAGCAAAACTCCCAAACGCTTCCAGGAAAGACACACGCTCTCCCACAAGCACACAAGTGTTTGCCCTCAGCTATAGATCAGGGACAAGCTTGTGAAGAGATGCCCTGCTATTCTTTCGCCTTATGGCATCATGTGTTTCGTTCCTCTTGGAGATCGATTGTTAAACGTCTTTCCTAGGGCGACTGTGAAGCATTTGCCAGCGGAGGAGAAGTAGCACGGAGCGGCATTCAGTACTGCCTACGAGTGTCTTTGCTACCCTACTAGCGGAGCTCCAAGAACAGGCACACATCTTCAGGTACCTTCCAAATGTGGATTCCCCTGCAGCCCCGTAGGCGGGCGTGCAATACGCCAACCATCAACGGACGTTTTTCCCCTCAAGCCTGTCAGGACGTTGCTCGTCCGTCTTTCCCTCAATAGATGGGAGTAGGCGCGCTTGCGCATGTGTGCGTGTGTGTGGCCACGCGTTTGCTTAGGCATCAGTGTGTGAAAAGGTAGGTGCTTTTCTCTAGCTGCGTGTGCGTGCACGTGGTGCTGGGTGCACATCCCTGGGTGCTCGTGGAAAGGTTTCTGCATGGTTTTCGCTGAGGAATCGTGTGTGTGCACATGGACAAAGAGAAGGCGCAGCAACCAGGTTCCAGCGCCGAAGAAGGCAAAAGGCAAGGTTTCCGGCGCTATCTCCTTCTCTCCGCAGACCTAGTCGCGCAAAGCAAACCGCTAAGCCGGCGACCGGCAAGAGAGCTACAACGAAGCATGCCGAACGGAGAAAATAGCAGCAGCTCATCTGTTCACACCTTGTTTCTGCCGTGTGCTTGAACGCCAAGACGTTCGCGCTTCTGTGAGATGAAAGACGTCCTTCTGCATATGTGGTTGCTCACACCGGTGCACTTGTTAGTGTATCCATTCAGTCCTGGGCTGCGGGGCATTCAGAAGTGGCTCTGTGGAGACGTCTGCATAGAGGCAGCTGTCAGAACACGCACACTCGATTGTTCACCAAAACATATGCAGACGCGTCCTTAGCCTGTACATTTGGATGCACAGAGTTCCCTGTGTTCGCAAGAGACAAGGGAATCGCGTCTGTACGCACAGAAGCAATAGCGGACCGTTTCCCTCGGAGCGAACGCGAAGAGCCGTCTATGTACTCGCAGACACGGGAACGTGCCTCAATGCGGTCACAGAGGCAGCAGCTTTTGCACAGATGCTCTGGTGATTCTGGCACTTTCCAGGCACACTCCTGAAAGTCGCGCACACTGCTGTTCACTCGCTAAACGACCTCTTGGGAAACACGTCTCCGGTCGATGGACCGCTCAGATTGCTTCTCGTGTAACTGTGAACTGTGTCAGCGCAGGGAATCCGTCTCTGTTGAGCAGATGTCAATCCTGCCTCGCTTTTGCTTTGTTGCCTCTACCAAGATGATTTCCCGTTTCTCTCTTCACTGGAGCAGGCAGACACAGCCAACGCACATCAAGTGTCAAGAGACACGCTCTGCTGAGCTCAACGCTTGTGCAGATGCACATGTGCGACGAAGTCAACACACGTGCTTGTGGAGAGAAAGAAAGGGACTCCCAGGCGTGTGGAGCGACGGGGAGAAAGAGCGGGCGCTGAGGAACACAGTTTCAAACAGACTGTCTCCACACAAACAGGCACCTGTCTGCAGGTATCCTAGATCTTGATTCTTGAACTTGAGGAAACACGCGTCTGAGCAAAACTCCCAAACGCTTCCAGGAAAGACACAGGCTCTCCCACAAGCACACAAGTGTTTGCCCTCAGCTATAGATCAGGGACAAGCTTGTGAAGAGATGCCCTGCTATTCTTTCGCCTTATGGCATCATGTGTTTCGTTCCTCTTGGAGATCGATTGTTAAACGTCTTTCCTAGGGCGACTGTGAAGCATATGCCAGCGGAGGAGAAGTAGCACGGAGCAGCATTCAGTACTGCCTACGAGTGTCTTTGCTACCCTACTAGCGGAGCTCCAAGAACAGGCACACATCTTCAGGTACCTTCCAAATGTGGATTCCCCTGCAGCCCCGTAGGCGGGCGTGCAGTACGCCAGCCATCAACGGACGTTTTTCCCCTCAAGCCTGTCAGGACGTTGCTCGTCCGTCTTTCCCTCAATAGATGGGAGTAGGCGCGCTTGCGGATGTGTGCGTGTGTGTGGCCACGCGTTTGCTTAGGCATCAGTGTGTGAAAAGGTAGGTGCTTTTCTCTAGCTGCGTGTGCGTGCACGTGGTGCTGGGTGCACATCCCTGGGTGCTCGTGGAAAGGTTTCTGCATGGTTTTCGCTGAGGAATCGTGTGTGTGCACATGGACAAAGAGAAGGCGCAGCAACCAGGTTCCAGCGCCGAAGAAGGCAAAAGGCAAGGTTTCCGGCGCTATCTCCTTCTCTCCGCAGACCTAGTCGCGCAAAGCAAGCCGCTAAGCCGGCGACCGGCAAGAGAGCTACAACGAAGCATGCCGAACGGAGAAAATAGCAGCAGCTCATCTGTTCACACCTTGTTTCTGCCGTGTGCTTGAACGCCAAGACGTTCGCGCTTCTGTGAGATGAAAGACGTCCTTCTGCATATGTGGTTGCTCACACCGGTGCACTTGTTAGTGTATCCATTCAGTCCTGGGCTGCGGGGCATTCAGAAGTGGCTCTGTGGAGACGTCTGCATAGAGGCAGCTGTCAGAACACGCACACTCGATTGTTCACCAAAACATATGCAGACGCGTCCTTAGCCTGTACATTTGGATGCACAGAGTTCCCTGTGTTCGCAAGAGACAAGGGAATCGCGTCTGTACGCACAGAAGCAATAGCGGACCGTTTCCCTCGGAGTGAACGCGAAGAGCCGTCTATGTACTCGCAGACACGGGAACGTGCCTCAATGCGGTCACAGAGGCAGCAGCTTTTGCACAGATGCTCTGGTGATTCTGGCACTTTCCAGGCACACTCCTGAAAGTCGCGCACACTGCTGTTCACTCGCTAAACGACCTCTTGGGAAACACGTCTCCGGTCGATGGACCGCTCAGATTGCTTCTCGTGTAACTGTGAACTGTGTCAGCGCAGGGAATCCGTCTCTGTTGAGCAGATGTCAATCCTGCCTCGCTTTTGCTTTGTTGCCTCTACCAAGATGATTTCCCGTTTCTCTCTTCACTGGAGCAGGCAGACACAGCCAACGCACATCAAGTGTCAAGAGACACGCTCTGCTGAGCTCAACGCTTGTGCAGATGCACATGTGCGACGAAGTCAACACACGTGCTTGTGGAGAGAAAGAAAGGGACTCCCAGGCGTGTGGAGCGACGGGGAGAAAGAGCGGGCGCTGAGGAACACAGTTTCAAACAGACTGTCTCCACACAAACAGGCACCTGTCTGCAGGTATCCTAGATCTTGATTCTTGAACTTGAGGAAACACGCGTCTGAGCAAAACTCTCAAACGCTTCCAGGAAAGACACAGGCTCTCCCACAAGCACACAAGTGTTTGCCCTCAGCTATAGATCAGGGACAAGCTTGTGAAGAGATGCCCTGCTATTCTTTCGCCTTATGGCATCATGTGTTTCGTTCCTCTTGGAGATCGATTGTTAAACGTCTTTCCTAGGGCGACTGTGAAGCATTTGCCAGCGGAGGAGAAGTAGCACGGAGCAGCATTCAGTACTGCCTACGAGTGTCTTTGCTACCCTACTAGCGGAGCTCCAAGAACAGGCACACATCTTCAGGTACCTTCCAAATGTGGATTCCCCTGCAGCCCCGTAGGCGGGCGTGCAGTACGCCAGCCATCAACGGACGTTTTTCCCCTCAAGCCTGTCAGGACGTTGCTCGTCCGTCTTTCCCTCAATAGATGGGAGTAGGCGCGCTTGCGGATGTGTGCGTGTGTGTGGCCACGCGTTTGCTTAGGCATCAGTGTGTGAAAAGGTAGGTGCTTTTCTCTAGCTGCGTGTGCGTGCACGTGGTGCTGGGTGCACATCCCTGGGTGCTCGTGGAAAGGTTTCTGCATGGTTTTCGCTGAGGAATCGTGTGTGTGCACATGGACAAAGAGAAGGCGCAGCAACCAGGTTCCAGCGCCGAAGAAGGCAAAAGGCAAGGTTTCCGGCGCTATCTCCTTCTCTCCGCAGACCTAGTCGCGCAAAGCAAGCCGCTAAGCCGGCGACCGGCAAGAGAGCTACAACGAAGCATGCCGAACGGAGAAAATAGCAGCAGCTCATCTGTTCACACCTTGTTTCTGCCGTGTGCTTGAACGCCAAGACGTTCGCGCTTCTGTGAGATGAAAGACGTCCTTCTGCATATGTGGTTGCTCACACCGGTGCACTTGTTAGTGTATCCATTCAGTCCTGGGCTGCGGGGCATTCAGAAGTGGCTCTGTGGAGACGTCTGCATAGAGGCAGCTGTCAGAACACGCACACTCGATTGTTCACCAAAACATATGCAGACGCGTCCTTAGCCTGTAGATTTGGATGCACAGAGTTCCCTGTGTTCGCAAGAGACAAGGGAATCGCGTCTGTACGCACAGAAGCAATAGCGGACCGTTTCCCTCGGAGTGAACGCGAAGAGCCGTCTATGTACTCGCAGACACGGGAACGTGCCTCAATGCGGTCACAGAGGCAGCAGCTTTTACACAGATGCTCTGGTGATTCTGGCACTTTCCAGGCACACTCCTGAAAGTCGCGCACACTGCTGTTCACTCGCTAAACGACCTCTTGGGAAACACGTCTCCGGTCGATGGACCGCTCAGATTGCTTCTCGTGTAACTGTGAACTGTGTCAGCGCAGGGAATCCGTCTCTGTTGAGCAGATGTCAATCCTGCCTCGCTTTTGCTTTGTTGCCTCTACCAAGATGATTTCCCGTTTCTCTCTTCACTGGAGCAGGCAGACACAGCCAACGCACATCAAGTGTCAAGAGACACGCTCTGCTGAGCTCAACGCTTGTGCAGATGCACATGTGCGACGAAGTCAACACACGTGCTTGTGGAGAGAAAGAAAGGGACTCCCAGGCGTGTGGAGCGACGGGGAGAAAGAGCGGGCGCTGAGGAACACAGTTTCAAACAGACTGTCTCCACACAAACAGGCACCTGTCTGCAGGTATCCTAGATCTTGATTCTTGAACTTGAGGAAACACGCGTCTGAGCAAAACTCTCAAACGCTTCCAGGAAAGACACAGCCTCTCCCACAAGCACACAAGTGTTTGCCCTCAGCTATAGATCAGGGACAAGCTTGTGAAGAGATGCCCTGCTATTCTTTCGCCTTATGGCATCATGTGTTTCGTTCCTCTTGGAGATCGATTGTTAAACGTCTTTCCTAGGGCGACTGTGAAGCATTTGCCAGCGGAGGAGAAGTAGCACGGAGCAGCATTCAGTACTGCCTACGAGTGTCTTTGCTACCCTACTAGCGGAGCTCCAAGAACAGGCACACATCTTCAGGTACCTTCCAAATGTGGATTCCCCTGCAGCCCCGTAGGCGGGCGTGCAGTACGCCAGCCATCAACGGACGTTTTTCCCCTCAAGCCTGTCAGGACGTTGCTCGTCCGTCTTTCCCTCAATAGATGGGAGTAGGCGCGCTTGCGGATGTGTGCGTGTGTGTGGCCACGCGTTTGCTTAGGCATCAGTGTGTGAAAAGGTAGGTGCTTTTCTCTAGCTGCGTGTGCGTGCACGTGGTGCTGGGTGCACATCCCTGGGTGCTCGTGGAAAGGTTTCTGCATGGTTTTCGCTGAGGAATCGTGTGTGTGCACATGGACAAAGAGAAGGCGCAGCAACCAGGTTCCAGCGCCGAAGAAGGCAAAAGGCAAGGTTTCCGGCGCTATCTCCTTCTCTCCGCAGACCTAGTCGCGCAAAGCAAGCCGCTAAGCCGGCGACCGGCAAGAGAGCTACAACGAAGCATGCCGAACGGAGAAAATAGCAGCAGCTCATCTGTTCACACCTTGTTTCTGCCGTGTGCTTGAACGCCAAGACGTTCGCGCTTCTGTGAGATGAAAGACGTCCTTCTGCATATGTGGTTGCTCACACCGGTGCACTTGTTAGTGTATCCATTCAGTCCTGGGCTGCGGGGCATTCAGAAGTGGCTCTGTGGAGACGTCTGCATAGAGGCAGCTGTCAGAACACGCACACTCGATTGTTCACCAAAACATATGCAGACGCGTCCTTAGCCTGTACATTTGGATGCACAGAGTTCCCTGTGTTCGCAAGAGACAAGGGAATCGCGTCTGTACGCACAGAAGCAATAGCGGACCGTTTCCCTCGGAGTGAACGCGAAGAGCCGTCTATGTACTCGCAGACACGGGAACGTGCCTCAATGCGGTCACAGAGGCAGCAGCTTTTGCACAGATGCTCTGGTGATTCTGGCACTTTCCAGGCACACTCCTGAAAGTCGCGCACACTGCTGTTCACTCGCTAAACGACCTCTTGGGAAACACGTCTCCGGTCGATGGACCGCTCAGATTGCTTCTCGTGTAACTGTGAACTGTGTCAGCGCAGGGAATCCGTCTCTGTTGAGCAGATGTCAATCCTGCCTCGCTTTTGCTTTGTTGCCTCTACCAAGATGATTTCCCGTTTCTCTCTTCACTGGAGCACGCAGACACAGCCAACGCACATCAAGTGTCAAGAGACACGCTCTGCTGAGCTCAACGCTTGTGCAGATGCACATGTGCGACGAAGTCAACACACGTGCTTGTGGAGAGAAAGAAAGGGACTCCCAGGCGTGTGGAGCGACGGGGAGAAAGAGCGGGCGCTGAGGAACACAGTTTCAAACAGACTGTCTCCACACAAACAGGCACCTGTCTGCAGGTATCCTAGATCTTGATTCTTGAACTTGAGGAAACACGCGTCTGAGCAAAACTCTCAAACGCTTCCAGGAAAGACACAGGCTCTCCCACAAGCACACAAGTGTTTGCCCTCAGCTATAGATCAGGGACAAGCTTGTGAAGAGATGCCCTGCTATTCTTTCGCCTTATGGCATCATGTGTTTCGTTCCTCTTGGAGATCGATTGTTAAACGTCTTTCCTAGGGCGACTGTGAAGCATTTGCCAGCGGAGGAGAAGTAGCACGGAGCAGCATTCAGTACTGCCTACGAGTGTCTTTGCTACCCTACTAGCGGAGCTCCAAGAACAGGCACACATCTTCAGGTACCTTCCAAATGTGGATTCCCCTGCAGCCCCGTAGGCGGGCGTGCAGTACGCCAGCCATCAACGGACGTTTTTCCCCTCAAGCCTGTCAGGACGTTGCTCGTCCGTCTTTCCCTCAATAGATGGGAGTAGGCGCGCTTGCGGATGTGTGCGTGTGTGTGGCCACGCGTTTGCTTAGGCATCAGTGTGTGAAAAGGTAGGTGCTTTTCTCTAGCTGCGTGTGCGTGCACGTGGTGCTGGGTGCACATCCCTGGGTGCTCGTGGAAAGGTTTCTGCATGGTTTTCGCTGAGGAATCGTGTGTGTGCACATGGACAAAGAGAAGGCGCAGCAACCAGGTTCCAGCGCCGAAGAAGGCAAAAGGCAAGGTTTCCGGCGCTATCTCCTTCTCTCCGCAGACCTAGTCGCGCAAAGCAAGCCGCTAAGCCGGCGACCGGCAAGAGAGCTACAACGAAGCATGCCGAACGGAGAAAATAGCAGCAGCTCATCTGTTCACACCTTGTTTCTGCCGTGTGCTTGAACGCCAAGACGTTCGCGCTTCTGTGAGATGAAAGACGTCCTTCTGCATATGTGGTTGCTCACACCGGTGCACTTGTTAGTGTATCCATTCAGTCCTGGGCTGCGGGGCATTCAGAAGTGGCTCTGTGGAGACGTCTGCATAGAGGCAGCTGTCAGAACACGCACACTCGATTGTTCACCAAAACATATGCAGACGCGTCCTTAGCCTGTAGATTTGGATGCACAGAGTTCCCTGTGTTCGCAAGAGACAAGGGAATCGCGTCTGTACGCACAGAAGCAATAGCGGACCGTTTCCCTCGGAGTGAACGCGAAGAGCCGTCTATGTACTCGCAGACACGGGAACGTGCCTCAATGCGGTCACAGAGGCAGCAGCTTTTACACAGATGCTCTGGTGATTCTGGCACTTTCCAGGCACACTCCTGAAAGTCGCGCACACTGCTGTTCACTCGCTAAACGACCTCTTGGGAAACACGTCTCCGGTCGATGGACCGCTCAGATTGCTTCTCGTGTAACTGTGAACTGTGTCAGCGCAGGGAATCCGTCTCTGTTGAGCAGATGTCAATCCTGCCTCGCTTTTGCTTTGTTGCCTCTACCAAGATGATTTCCCGTTTCTCTCTTCACTGGAGCAGGCAGACACAGCCAACGCACATCAAGTGTCAAGAGACACGCTCTGCTGAGCTCAACGCTTGTGCAGATGCACATGTGCGACGAAGTCAACACACGTGCTTGTGGAGAGAAAGAAAGGGACTCCCAGGCGTGTGGAGCGACGGGGAGAAAGAGCGGGCGCTGAGGAACACAGTTTCAAACAGACTGTCTCCACACAAACAGGCACCTGTCTGCAGGTATCCTAGATCTTGATTCTTGAACTTGAGGAAACACGCGTCTGAGCAAAACTCTCAAACGCTTCCAGGAAAGACACAGCCTCTCCCACAAGCACACAAGTGTTTGCCCTCAGCTATAGATCAGGGACAAGCTTGTGAAGAGATGCCCTGCTATTCTTTCGCCTTATGGCATCATGTGTTTCGTTCCTCTTGGAGATCGATTGTTAAACGTCTTTCCTAGGGCGACTGTGAAGCATTTGCCAGCGGAGGAGAAGTAGCACGGAGCAGCATTCAGTACTGCCTACGAGTGTCTTTGCTACCCTACTAGCGGAGCTCCAAGAACAGGCACACATCTTCAGGTACCTTCCAAATGTGGATTCCCCTGCAGCCCCGTAGGCGGGCGTGCAGTACGCCAGCCATCAACGGACGTTTTTCCCCTCAAGCCTGTCAGGACGTTGCTCGTCCGTCTTTCCCTCAATAGATGGGAGTAGGCGCGCTTGCGGATGTGTGCGTGTGTGTGGCCACGCGTTTGCTTAGGCATCAGTGTGTGAAAAGGTAGGTGCTTTTCTCTAGCTGCGTGTGCGTGCACGTGGTGCTGGGTGCACATCCCTGGGTGCTCGTGGAAAGGTTTCTGCATGGTTTTCGCTGAGGAATCGTGTGTGTGCACATGGACAAAGAGAAGGCGCAGCAACCAGGTTCCAGCGCCGAAGAAGGCAAAAGGCAAGGTTTCCGGCGCTATCTCCTTCTCTCCGCAGACCTAGTCGCGCAAAGCAAGCCGCTAAGCCGGCGACCGGCAAGAGAGCTACAACGAAGCATGCCGAACGGAGAAAATAGCAGCAGCTCATCTGTTCACACCTTGTTTCTGCCGTGTGCTTGAACGCCAAGACGTTCGCGCTTCTGTGAGATGAAAGACGTCCTTCTGCATATGTGGTTGCTCACACCGGTGCACTTGTTAGTGTATCCATTCAGTCCTGGGCTGCGGGGCATTCAGAAGTGGCTCTGTGGAGACGTCTGCATAGAGGCAGCTGTCAGAACACGCACACTCGATTGTTCACCAAAACATATGCAGACGCGTCCTTAGCCTGTACATTTGGATGCACAGAGTTCCCTGTGTTCGCAAGAGACAAGGGAATCGCGTCTGTACGCACAGAAGCAATAGCGGACCGTTTCCCTCGGAGTGAACGCGAAGAGCCGTCTATGTACTCGCAGACACGGGAACGTGCCTCAATGCGGTCACAGAGGCAGCAGCTTTTGCACAGATGCTCTGGTGATTCTGGCACTTTCCAGGCACACTCCTGAAAGTCGCGCACACTGCTGTTCACTCGCTAAACGACCTCTTGGGAAACACGTCTCCGGTCGATGGACCGCTCAGATTGCTTCTCGTGTAACTGTGAACTGTGTCAGCGCAGGGAATCCGTCTCTGTTGAGCAGATGTCAATCCTGCCTCGCTTTTGCTTTGTTGCCTCTACCAAGATGATTTCCCGTTTCTCTCTTCACTGGAGCACGCAGACACAGCCAACGCACATCAAGTGTCAAGAGACACGCTCTGCTGAGCTCAACGCTTGTGCAGATGCACATGTGCGACGAAGTCAACACACGTGCTTGTGGAGAGAAAGAAAGGGACTCCCAGGCGTGTGGAGCGACGGGGAGAAAGAGCGGGCGCTGAGGAACACAGTTTCAAACAGACTGTCTCCACACAAACAGGCACCTGTCTGCAGGTATCCTAGATCTTGATTCTTGAACTTGAGGAAACACGCGTCTGAGCAAAACTCCCAAACGCTTCCAGGAAAGACACAGGCTCTCCCACAAGCACACAAGTGTTTGCCCTCAGCTATAGATCAGGGACAAGCTTGTGAAGAGATGCCCTGCTATTCTTTCGCCTTATGGCATCATGTGTTTCGTTCCTCTTGGAGATCGATTGTTAAACGTCTTTCCTAGGGCGACTGTGAAGCATTTACCAGCGGAGGAGAAGTAGCACGGAGCAGCATTCAGTACTGCCTACGAGTGTCTTTGCTACCCTACTAGCGGAGCTCCAAGAACAGGCACACATCTTCAGGTACCTTCCAAATGTGGATTCCCCTGCAGCCCCGTAGGCGGGCGTGCAGTACGCCAGCCATCAACGGACGTTTTTCCCCTCAAGCCTGTCAGGACGTTGCTCGTCCGTCTTTCCCTCAATAGATGGGAGTAGGCGCGCTTGCGGATGTGTGCGTGTGTGTGGCCACGCGTTTGCTTAGGCATCAGTGTGTGAAAAGGTAGGTGCTTTTCTCTAGCTGCGTGTGCGTGCACGTGGTGCTGGGTGCACATCCCTGGGTGCTCGTGGAAAGGTTTCTGCATGGTTTTCGCTGAGGAATCGTGTGTGTGCACATGGACAAAGAGAAGGCGCAGCAACCAGGTTCCAGCGCCGAAGAAGGCAAAAGGCAAGGTTTCCGGCGCTATCTCCTTCTCTCCGCAGACCTAGTCGCGCAAAGCAAGCCGCTAAGCCGGCGACCGGCAAGAGAGCTACAACGAAGCATGCCGAACGGAGAAAATAGCAGCAGCTCATCTGTTCACACCTTGTTTCTGCCGTGTGCTTGAACGCCAAGACGTTCGCGCTTCTGTGAGATGAAAGACGTCCTTCTGCATATGTGGTTGCTCACACCGGTGCACTTGTTAGTGTATCCATTCAGTCCTGGGCTGCGGGGCATTCAGAAGTGGCTCTGTGGAGACGTCTGCATAGAGGCAGCTGTCAGAACACGCACACTCGATTGTTCACCAAAACATATGCAGACGCGTCCTTAGCCTGTAGATTTGGATGCACAGAGTTCCCTGTGTTCGCAAGAGACAAGGGAATCGCGTCTGTACGCACAGAAGCAATAGCGGACCGTTTCCCTCGGAGTGAACGCGAAGAGCCGTCTATGTACTCGCAGACACGGGAACGTGCCTCAATGCGGTCACAGAGGCAGCAGCTTTTGCACAGATGCTCTGGTGATTCTGGCACTTTCCAGGCACACTCCTGAAAGTCGCGCACACTGCTGTTCACTCGCTAAACGACCTCTTGGGAAACACGTCTCCGGTCGATGGACCGCTCAGATTGCTTCTCGTGTAACTGTGAACTGTGTCAGCGCAGGGAATCCGTCTCTGTTGAGCAGATGTCAATCCTGCCTCGCTTTTGCTTTGTTGCCTCTACCAAGATGATTTCCCGTTTCTCTCTTCACTGGAGCAGGCAGACACAGCCAACGCACATCAAGTGTCAAGAGACACGCTCTGCTGAGCTCAACGCTTGTGCAGATGCACATGTGCGACGAAGTCAACACACGTGCTTGTGGAGAGAAAGAAAGGGACTCCCAGGCGTGTGGAGCGACGGGGAGAAAGAGCGGGCGCTGAGGAACACAGTTTCAAACAGACTGTCTCCACACAAACAGGCACCTGTCTGCAGGTATCCTAGATCTTGATTCTTGAACTTGAGGAAACACGCGTCTGAGCAAAACTCCCAAACGCTTCCAGGAAAGACACACGCTCTCCCACAAGCACACAAGTGTTTGCCCTCAGCTATAGATCAGGGACAAGCTTGTGAAGAGATGCCCTGCTATTCTTTCGCCTTATGGCATCATGTGTTTCGTTCCTCTTGGAGATCGATTGTTAAACGTCTTTCCTAGGGCGACTGTGAAGCATTTGCCAGCGGAGGAGAAGTAGCACGGAGCAGCATTCAGTACTGCCTACGAGTGTCTTTGCTACCCTACTAGCGGAGCTCCAAGAACAGGCACACATCTTCAGGTACCTTCCAAATGTGGATTCCCCTGCAGCCCCGTAGGCGGGCGTGCAGTACGCCAGCCATCAACGGACGTTTTTCCCCTCAAGCCTGTCAGGACGTTGCTCGTCCGTCTTTCCCTCAATAGATGGGAGTAGGCGCGCTTGCGGATGTGTGCGTGTGTGTGGCCACGCGTTTGCTTAGGCATCAGTGTGTGAAAAGGTAGGTGCTTTTCTCTAGCTGCGTGTGCGTGCACGTGGTGCTGGGTGCACATCCCTGGGTGCTCGTGGAAAGGTTTCTGCATGGTTTTCGCTGAGGAATCGTGTGTGTGCACATGGACAAAGAGAAGGCGCAGCAACCAGGTTCCAGCGCCGAAGAAGGCAAAAGGCAAGGTTTCCGGCGCTATCTCCTTCTCTCCGCAGACCTAGTCGCGCAAAGCAAGCCGCTAAGCCGGCGACCGGCAAGAGAGCTACAACGAAGCATGCCGAACGGAGAAAATAGCAGCAGCTCATCTGTTCACACCTTGTTTCTGCCGTGTGCTTGAACGCCAAGACGTTCGCGCTTCTGTGAGATGAAAGACGTCCTTCTGCATATGTGCTTGCTCACACCGGTGCACTTGTTAGTGTATCCATTCAGTCCTGGGCTGCGGGGCATTCAGAAGTGGCTCTGTGGAGACGTCTGCATAGAGGCAGCTGTCAGAACACGCACACTCGATTGTTCACCAAAACATATGCAGACGCGTCCTTAGCCTGTACATTTGGATGCACAGAGTTCCCTGTGTTCGCAAGAGACAAGGGAATCGCGTCTGTACGCACAGAAGCAATAGCGGACCGTTTCCCTCGGAGTGAACGCGAAGAGCCGTCTATGTACTCGCAGACACGGGAACGTGCCTCAATGCGGTCACAGAGGCAGCAGCTTTTGCACAGATGCTCTGGTGATTCTGGCACTTTCCAGGCACACTCCTGAAAGTCGCGCACACTGCTGTTCACTCGCTAAACGACCTCTTGGGAAACACGTCTCCGGTCGATGGACCGCTCAGATTGCTTCTCGTGTAACTGTGAACTGTGTCAGCGCAGGGAATCCGTCTCTGTTGAGCAGATGTCAATCCTGCCTCGCTTTTGCTTTGTTGCCTCTACCAAGATGATTTCCCGTTTCTCTCTTCACTGGAGCAGGCAGACACAGCCAACGCACATCAAGTGTCAAGAGACACGCTCTGCTGAGCTCAACGCTTGTGCAGATGCACATGTGCGACGAAGTCAACACACGTGCTTGTGGAGAGAAAGAAAGGGACTCCCAGGCGTGTGGAGCGACGGGGAGAAAGAGCGGGCGCTGAGGAACACAGTTTCAAACAGACTGTCTCCACACAAACAGGCACCTGTCTGCAGGTATCCTAGATCTTGATTCTTGAACTTGAGGAAACACGCGTCTGAGCAAAACTCCCAAACGCTTCCAGGAAAGACACACGCTCTCCCACAAGCACACAAGTGTTTGCCCTCAGCTATAGATCAGGGACAAGCTTGTGAAGAGATGCCCTGCTATTCTTTCGCCTTATGGCATCATGTGTTTCGTTCCTCTTGGAGATCGATTGTTAAACGTCTTTCCTAGGGCGACTGTGAAGCATTTGCCAGCGGAGGAGAAGTAGCACGGAGCAGCATTCAGTACTGCCTACGAGTGTCTTTGCTACCCTACTAGCGGAGCTCCAAGAACAGGCACACATCTTCAGGTACCTTCCAAATGTGGATTCCCCTGCAGCCCCGTAGGCGGGCGTGCAGTACGCCAGCCATCAACGGACGTTTTTCCCCTCAAGCCTGTCAGGACGTTGCTCGTCCGTCTTTCCCTCAATAGATGGGAGTAGGCGCGCTTGCGGATGTGTGCGTGTGTGTGGCCACGCGTTTGCTTAGGCATCAGTGTGTGAAAAGGTAGGTGCTTTTCTCTAGCTGCGTGTGCGTGCACGTGGTGCTGGGTGCACATCCCTGGGTGCTCGTGGAAAGGTTTCTGCATGGTTTTCGCTGAGGAATCGTGTGTGTGCACATGGACAAAGAGAAGGCGCAGCAACCAGGTTCCAGCGCCGAAGAAGGCAAAAGGCAAGGTTTCCGGCGCTATCTCCTTCTCTCCGCAGACCTAGTCGCGCAAAGCAAGCCGCTAAGCCGGCGACCGGCAAGAGAGCTACAACGAAGCATGCCGAACGGAGAAAATAGCAGCAGCTCATCTGTTCACACCTTGTTTCTGCCGTGTGCTTGAACGCCAAGACGTTCGCGCTTCTGTGAGATGAAAGACGTCCTTCTGCATATGTGGTTGCTCACACCGGTGCACTTGTTAGTGTATCCATTCAGTCCTGGGCTGCGGGGCATTCAGAAGTGGCTCTGTGGAGACGTCTGCATAGAGGCAGCTGTCAGAACACGCACACTCGATTGTTCACCAAAACATATGCAGACGCGTCCTTAGCCTGTAGATTTGGATGCACAGAGTTCCCTGTGTTCGCAAGAGACAAGGGAATCGCGTCTGTACGCACAGAAGCAATAGCGGACCGTTTCCCTCGGAGTGAACGCGAAGAGCCGTCTATGTACTCGCAGACACGGGAACGTGCCTCAATGCGGTCACAGAGGCAGCAGCTTTTGCACAGATGCTCTGGTGATTCTGGCACTTTCCAGGCACACTCCTGAAAGTCGCGCACACTGCTGTTCACTCGCTAAACGACCTCTTGGGAAACACGTCTCCGGTCGATGGACCGCTCAGATTGCTTCTCGTGTAACTGTGAACTGTGTCAGCGCAGGGAATCCGTCTCTGTTGAGCAGATGTCAATCCTGCCTCGCTTTTGCTTTGTTGCCTCTACCAAGATGATTTCCCGTTTCTCTCTTCACTGGAGCAGGCAGACACAGCCAACGCACATCAAGTGTCAAGAGACACGCTCTGCTGAGCTCAACGCTTGTGCAGATGCACATGTGCGACGAAGTCAACACACGTGCTTGTGGAGAGAAAGAAAGGGACTCCCAGGCGTGTGGAGCGACGGGGAGAAAGAGCGGGCGCTGAGGAACACAGTTTCAAACAGACTGTCTCCACACAAACAGGCACCTGTCTGCAGGTATCCTAGATCTTGATTCTTGAACTTGAGGAAACACGCGTCTGAGCAAAACTCCCAAACGCTTCCAGGAAAGACACACGCTCTCCCACAAGCACACAAGTGTTTGCCCTCAGCTATAGATCAGGGACAAGCTTGTGAAGAGATGCCCTGCTATTCTTTCGCCTTATGGCATCATGTGTTTCGTTCCTCTTGGAGATCGATTGTTAAACGTCTTTCCTAGGGCGACTGTGAAGCATTTGCCAGCGGAGGAGAAGTAGCACGGAGCAGCATTCAGTACTGCCTACGAGTGTCTTTGCTACCCTACTAGCGGAGCTCCAAGAACAGGCACACATCTTCAGGTACCTTCCAAATGTGGATTCCCCTGCAGCCCCGTAGGCGGGCGTGCAGTACGCCAGCCATCAACGGACGTTTTTCCCCTCAAGCCTGTCAGGACGTTGCTCGTCCGTCTTTCCCTCAATAGATGGGAGTAGGCGCGCTTGCGGATGTGTGCGTGTGTGTGGCCACGCGTTTGCTTAGGCATCAGTGTGTGAAAAGGTAGGTGCTTTTCTCTAGCTGCGTGTGCGTGCACGTGGTGCTGGGTGCACATCCCTGGGTGCTCGTGGAAAGGTTTCTGCATGGTTTTCGCTGAGGAATCGTGTGTGTGCACATGGACAAAGAGAAGGCGCAGCAACCAGGTTCCAGCGCCGAAGAAGGCAAAAGGCAAGGTTTCCGGCGCTATCTCCTTCTCTCCGCAGACCTAGTCGCGCAAAGCAAGCCGCTAAGCCGGCGACCGGCAAGAGAGCTACAACGAAGCATGCCGAACGGAGAAAATAGCAGCAGCTCATCTGTTCACACCTTGTTTCTGCCGTGTGCTTGAACGCCAAGACGTTCGCGCTTCTGTGAGATGAAAGACGTCCTTCTGCATATGTGCTTGCTCACACCGGTGCACTTGTTAGTGTATCCATTCAGTCCTGGGCTGCGGGGCATTCAGAAGTGGCTCTGTGGAGACGTCTGCATAGAGGCAGCTGTCAGAACACGCACACTCGATTGTTCACCAAAACATATGCAGACGCGTCCTTAGCCTGTAGATTTGGATGCACAGAGTTCCCTGTGTTCGCAAGAGACAAGGGAATCGCGTCTGTACGCACAGAAGCAATAGCGGACCGTTTCCCTCGGAGTGAACGCGAAGAGCCGTCTATGTACTCGCAGACACGGGAACGTGCCTCAATGCGGTCACAGAGGCAGCAGCTTTTGCACAGATGCTCTGGTGATTCTGGCACTTTCCAGGCACACTCCTGAAAGTCGCGCACACTGCTGTTCACTCGCTAAACGACCTCTTGGGAAACACGTCTCCGGTCGATGGACCGCTCAGATTGCTTCTCGTGTAACTGTGAACTGTGTCAGCGCAGGGAATCCGTCTCTGTTGAGCAGATGTCAATCCTGCCTCGCTTTTGCTTTGTTGCCTCTACCAAGATGATTTCCCGTTTCTCTCTTCACTGGAGCAGGCAGACACAGCCAACGCACATCAAGTGTCAAGAGACACGCTCTGCTGAGCTCAACGCTTGTGCAGATGCACATGTGCGACGAAGTCAACACACGTGCTTGTGGAGAGAAAGAAAGGGACTCCCAGGCGTGTGGAGCGACGGGGAGAAAGAGCGGGCGCTGAGGAACACAGTTTCAAACAGACTGTCTCCACACAAACAGGCACCTGTCTGCAGGTATCCTAGATCTTGATTCTTGAACTTGAGGAAACACGCGTCTGAGCAAAACTCCCAAACGCTTCCAGGAAAGACACAGGCTCTCCCACAAGCACACAAGTGTTTGCCCTCAGCTATAGATCAGGGACAAGCTTGTGAAGAGATGCCCTGCTATTCTTTCGCCTTATGGCATCATGTGTTTCGTTCCTCTTGGAGATCGATTGTTAAACGTCTTTCCTAGGGCGACTGTGAAGCATTTGCCAGCGGAGGAGAAGTAGCACGGAGCAGCATTCAGTACTGCCTACGAGTGTCTTTGCTACCCTACTAGCGGAGCTCCAAGAACAGGCACACATCTTCAGGTACCTTCCAAATGTGGATTCCCCTGCAGCCCCGTAGGCGGGCGTGCAGTACGCCAGCCATCAACGGACGTTTTTCCCCTCAAGCCTGTCAGGACGTTGCTCGTCCGTCTTTCCCTCAATAGATGGGAGTAGGCGCGCTTGCGGATGTGTGCGTGTGTGTGGCCACGCGTTTGCTTAGGCATCAGTGTGTGAAAAGGTAGGTGCTTTTCTCTAGCTGCGTGTGCGTGCACGTGGTGCTGGGTGCACATCCCTGGGTGCTCGTGGAAAGGTTTCTGCATGGTTTTCGCTGAGGAATCGTGTGTGTGCACATGGACAAAGAGAAGGCGCAGCAACCAGGTTCCAGCGCCGAAGAAGGCAAAAGGCAAGGTTTCCGGCGCTATCTCCTTCTCTCCGCAGACCTAGTCGCGCAAAGCAAGCCGCTAAGCCGGCGACCGGCAAGAGAGCTACAACGAAGCATGCCGAACGGAGAAAATAGCAGCAGCTCATCTGTTCACACCTTGTTTCTGCCGTGTGCTTGAACGCCAAGACGTTCGCGCTTCTGTGAGATGAAAGACGTCCTTCTGCATATGTGGTTGCTCACACCGGTGCACTTGTTAGTGTATCCATTCAGTCCTGGGCTGCGGGGCATTCAGAAGTGGCTCTGTGGAGACGTCTGCATAGAGGCAGCTGTCAGAACACGCACACTCGATTGTTCACCAAAACATATGCAGACGCGTCCTTAGCCTGTACATTTGGATGCACAGAGTTCCCTGTGTTCGCAAGAGACAAGGGAATCGCGTCTGTACGCACAGAAGCAATAGCGGACCGTTTCCCTCGGAGTGAACGCGAAGAGCCGTCTATGTACTCGCAGACACGGGAACGTGCCTCAATGCGGTCACAGAGGCAGCAGCTTTTACACAGATGCTCTGGTGATTCTGGCACTTTCCAGGCACACTCCTGAAAGTCGCGCACACTGCTGTTCACTCGCTAAACGACCTCTTGGGAAACACGTCTCCGGTCGATGGACCGCTCAGATTGCTTCTCGTGTAACTGTGAACTGTGTCAGCGCAGGGAATCCATCTCTGTTGAGCAGATGTCAATCCTGCCTCGCTTTTGCTTTGTTGCCTCTACCAAGATGATTTCCCGTTTCTCTCTTCACTGGAGCAGGCAGACACAGCCAACGCACATCAAGTGTCAAGAGACACGCTCTGCTGAGCTCAACGCTTGTGCAGATGCACATGTGCGACGAAGTCAACACACGTGCTTGTGGAGAGAAAGAAAGGGACTCCCAGGCGTGTGGAGCGACGGGGAGAAAGAGCGGGCGCTGAGGAACACAGTTTCAAACAGACTGTCTCCACACAAACAGGCACCTGTCTGCAGGTATCCTAGATCTTGATTCTTGAACTTGAGGAAACACGCGTCTGAGCAAAACTCTCAAACGCTTCCAGGAAAGACACAGCCTCTCCCACAAGCACACAAGTGTTTGCCCTCAGCTATAGATCAGGGACAAGCTTGTGAAGAGATGCCCTGCTATTCTTTCGCCTTATGGCATCATGTGTTTCGTTCCTCTTGGAGATCGATTGTTAAACGTCTTTCCTAGGGCGACTGTGAAGCATTTGCCAGCGGAGGAGAAGTAGCACGGAGCAGCATTCAGTACTGCCTACGAGTGTCTTTGCTACCCTACTAGCGGAGCTCCAAGAACAGGCACACATCTTCAGGTACCTTCCAAATGTGGATTCCCCTGCAGCCCCGTAGGCGGGCGTGCAGTACGCCAGCCATCAACGGACGTTTTTCCCCTCAAGCCTGTCAGGACGTTGCTCGTCCGTCTTTCCCTCAATAGATGGGAGTAGGCGCGCTTGCGGATGTGTGCGTGTGTGTGGCCACGCGTTTGCTTAGGCATCAGTGTGTGAAAAGGTAGGTGCTTTTCTCTAGCTGCGTGTGCGTGCACGTGGTGCTGGGTGCACATCCCTGGGTGCTCGTGGAAAGGTTTCTGCATGGTTTTCGCTGAGGAATCGTGTGTGTGCACATGGACAAAGAGAAGGCGCAGCAACCAGGTTCCAGCGCCGAAGAAGGCAAAAGGCAAGGTTTCCGGCGCTATCTCCTTCTCTCCGCAGACCTAGTCGCGCAAAGCAAGCCGCTAAGCCGGCGACCGGCAAGAGAGCTACAACGAAGCATGCCGAACGGAGAAAATAGCAGCAGCTCATCTGTTCACACCTTGTTTCTGCCGTGTGCTTGAACGCCAAGACGTTCGCGCTTCTGTGAGATGAAAGACGTCCTTCTGCATATGTGGTTGCTCACACCGGTGCACTTGTTAGTGTATCCATTCAGTCCTGGGCTGCGGGGCATTCAGAAGTGGCTCTGTGGAGACGTCTGCATAGAGGCAGCTGTCAGAACACGCACACTCGATTGTTCACCAAAACATATGCAGACGCGTCCTTAGCCTGTAGATTTGGATGCACAGAGTTCCCTGTGTTCGCAAGAGACAAGGGAATCGCGTCTGTACGCACAGAAGCAATAGCGGACCGTTTCCCTCGGAGTGAACGCGAAGAGCCGTCTATGTACTCGCAGACACGGGAACGTGCCTCAATGCGGTCACAGAGGCAGCAGCTTTTGCACAGATGCTCTGGTGATTCTGGCACTTTCCAGGCACACTCCTGAAAGTCGCGCACACTGCTGTTCACTCGCTAAACGACCTCTTGGGAAACACGTCTCCGGTCGATGGACCGCTCAGATTGCTTCTCGTGTAACTGTGAACTGTGTCAGCGCAGGGAATCCGTCTCTGTTGAGCAGATGTCAATCCTGCCTCGCTTTTGCTTTGTTGCCTCTACCAAGATGATTTCCCGTTTCTCTCTTCACTGGAGCAGGCAGACACAGCCAACGCACATCAAGTGTCAAGAGACACGCTCTGCTGAGCTCAACGCTTGTGCAGATGCACATGTGCGACGAAGTCAACACACGTGCTTGTGGAGAGAAAGAAAGGGACTCCCAGGCGTGTGGAGCGACGGGGAGAAAGAGCGGGCGCTGAGGAACACAGTTTCAAACAGACTGTCTCCACACAAACAGGCACCTGTCTGCAGGTATCCTAGATCTTGATTCTTGAACTTGAGGAAACACGCGTCTGAGCAAAACTCCCAAACGCTTCCAGGAAAGACACACGCTCTCCCACAAGCACACAAGTGTTTGCCCTCAGCTATAGATCAGGGACAAGCTTGTGAAGAGATGCCCTGCTATTCTTTCGCCTTATGGCATCATGTGTTTCGTTCCTCTTGGAGATCGATTGTTAAACGTCTTTCCTAGGGCGACTGTGAAGCATTTGCCAGCGGAGGAGAAGTAGCACGGAGCAGCATTCAGTACTGCCTACGAGTGTCTTTGCTACCCTACTAGCGGAGCTCCAAGAACAGGCACACATCTTCAGGTACCTTCCAAATGTGGATTCCCCTGCAGCCCCGTAGGCGGGCGTGCAGTACGCCAGCCATCAACGGACGTTTTTCCCCTCAAGCCTGTCAGGACGTTGCTCGTCCGTCTTTCCCTCAATAGATGGGAGTAGGCGCGCTTGCGGATGTGTGCGTGTGTGTGGCCACGCGTTTGCTTAGGCATCAGTGTGTGAAAAGGTAGGTGCTTTTCTCTAGCTGCGTGTGCGTGCACGTGGTGCTGGGTGCACATCCCTGGGTGCTCGTGGAAAGGTTTCTGCATGGTTTTCGCTGAGGAATCGTGTGTGTGCACATGGACAAAGAGAAGGCGCAGCAACCAGGTTCCAGCGCCGAAGAAGGCAAAAGGCAAGGTTTCCGGCGCTATCTCCTTCTCTCCGCAGACCTAGTCGCGCAAAGCAAGCCGCTAAGCCGGCGACCGGCAAGAGAGCTACAACGAAGCATGCCGAACGGAGAAAATAGCAGCAGCTCATCTGTTCACACCTTGTTTCTGCCGTGTGCTTGAACGCCAAGACGTTCGCGCTTCTGTGAGATGAAAGACGTCCTTCTGCATATGTGGTTGCTCACACCGGTGCACTTGTTAGTGTATCCATTCAGTCCTGGGCTGCGGGGCATTCAGAAGTGGCTCTGTGGAGACGTCTGCATAGAGGCAGCTGTCAGAACACGCACACTCGATTGTTCACCAAAACATATGCAGACGCGTCCTTAGCCTGTACATTTGGATGCACAGAGTTCCCTGTGTTCGCAAGAGACAAGGGAATCGCGTCTGTACGCACAGAAGCAATAGCGGACCGTTTCCCTCGGAGTGAACGCGAAGAGCCGTCTATGTACTCGCAGACACGGGAACGTGCCTCAATGCGGTCACAGAGGCAGCAGCTTTTACACAGATGCTCTGGTGATTCTGGCACTTTCCAGGCACACTCCTGAAAGTCGCGCACACTGCTGTTCACTCGCTAAACGACCTCTTGGGAAACACGTCTCCGGTCGATGGACCGCTCAGATTGCTTCTCGTGTAACTGTGAACTGTGTCAGCGCAGGGAATCCATCTCTGTTGAGCAGATGTCAATCCTGCCTCGCTTTTGCTTTGTTGCCTCTACCAAGATGATTTCCCGTTTCTCTCTTCACTGGAGCAGGCAGACACAGCCAACGCACATCAAGTGTCAAGAGACACGCTCTGCTGAGCTCAACGCTTGTGCAGATGCACATGTGCGACGAAGTCAACACACGTGCTTGTGGAGAGAAAGAAAGGGACTCCCAGGCGTGTGGAGCGACGGGGAGAAAGAGCGGGCGCTGAGGAACACAGTTTCAAACAGACTGTCTCCACACAAACAGGCACCTGTCTGCAGGTATCCTAGATCTTGATTCTTGAACTTGAGGAAACACGCGTCTGAGCAAAACTCCCAAACGCTTCCAGGAAAGACACAGCCTCTCCCACAAGCACACAAGTGTTTGCCCTCAGCTATAGATCAGGGACAAGCTTGTGAAGAGATGCCCTGCTATTCTTTCGCCTTATGGCATCATGTGTTTCGTTCCTCTTGGAGATCGATTGTTAAACGTCTTTCCTAGGGCGACTGTGAAGCATTTGCCAGCGGAGGAGAAGTAGCACGGAGCAGCATTCAGTACTGCCTACGAGTGTCTTTGCTACCCTACTAGCGGAGCTCCAAGAACAGGCACACATCTTCAGGTACCTTCCAAATGTGGATTCCCCTGCAGCCCCGTAGGCGGGCGTGCAGTACGCCAGCCATCAACGGACGTTTTTCCCCTCAAGCCTGTCAGGACGTTGCTCGTCCGTCTTTCCCTCAATAGATGGGAGTAGGCGCGCTTGCGGATGTGTGCGTGTGTGTGGCCACGCGTTTGCTTAGGCATCAGTGTGTGAAAAGGTAGGTGCTTTTCTCTAGCTGCGTGTGCGTGCACGTGGTGCTGGGTGCACATCCCTGGGTGCTCGTGGAAAGGTTTCTGCATGGTTTTCGCTGAGGAATCGTGTGTGTGCACATGGACAAAGAGAAGGCGCAGCAACCAGGTTCCAGCGCCGAAGAAGGCAAAAGGCAAGGTTTCCGGCGCTATCTCCTTCTCTCCGCAGACCTAGTCGCGCAAAGCAAGCCGCTAAGCCGGCGACCGGCAAGAGAGCTACAACGAAGCATGCCGAACGGAGAAAATAGCAGCAGCTCATCTGTTCACACCTTGTTTCTGCCGTGTGCTTGAACGCCAAGACGTTCGCGCTTCTGTGAGATGAAAGACGTCCTTCTGCATATGTGGTTGCTCACACCGGTGCACTTGTTAGTGTATCCATTCAGTCCTGGGCTGCGGGGCATTCAGAAGTGGCTCTGTGGAGACGTCTGCATAGAGGCAGCTGTCAGAACACGCACACTCGATTGTTCACCAAAACATATGCAGACGCGTCCTTAGCCTGTAGATTTGGATGCACAGAGTTCCCTGTGTTCGCAAGAGACAAGGGAATCGCGTCTGTACGCACAGAAGCAATAGCGGACCGTTTCCCTCGGAGTGAACGCGAAGAGCCGTCTATGTACTCGCAGACACGGGAACGTGCCTCAATGCGGTCACAGAGGCAGCAGCTTTTGCACAGATGCTCTGGTGATTCTGGCACTTTCCAGGCACACTCCTGAAAGTCGCGCACACTGCTGTTCACTCGCTAAACGACCTCTTGGGAAACACGTCTCCGGTCGATGGACCGCTCAGATTGCTTCTCGTGTAACTGTGAACTGTGTCAGCGCAGGGAATCCGTCTCTGTTGAGCAGATGTCAATCCTGCCTCGCTTTTGCTTTGTTGCCTCTACCAAGATGATTTCCCGTTTCTCTCTTCACTGGAGCAGGCAGACACAGCCAACGCACATCAAGTGTCAAGAGACACGCTCTGCTGAGCTCAACGCTTGTGCAGATGCACATGTGCGACGAAGTCAACACACGTGCTTGTGGAGAGAAAGAAAGGGACTCCCAGGCGTGTGGAGCGACGGGGAGAAAGAGCGGGCGCTGAGGAACACAGTTTCAAACAGACTGTCTCCACACAAACAGGCACCTGTCTGCAGGTATCCTAGATCTTGATTCTTGAACTTGAGGAAACACGCGTCTGAGCAAAACTCCCAAACGCTTCCAGGAAAGACACACGCTCTCCCACAAGCACACAAGTGTTTGCCCTCAGCTATAGATCAGGGACAAGCTTGTGAAGAGATGCCCTGCTATTCTTTCGCCTTATGGCATCATGTGTTTCGTTCCTCTTGGAGATCGATTGTTAAACGTCTTTCCTAGGGCGACTGTGAAGCATTTGCCAGCGGAGGAGAAGTAGCACGGAGCAGCATTCAGTACTGCCTACGAGTGTCTTTGCTACCCTACTAGCGGAGCTCCAAGAACAGGCACACATCTTCAGGTACCTTCCAAATGTGGATTCCCCTGCAGCCCCGTAGGCGGGCGTGCAGTACGCCAGCCATCAACGGACGTTTTTCCCCTCAAGCCTGTCAGGACGTTGCTCGTCCGTCTTTCCCTCAATAGATGGGAGTAGGCGCGCTTGCGCATGTGTGCGTGTGTGTGGCCACGCGTTTGCTTAGGCATCAGTGTGTGAAAAGGTAGGTGCTTTTCTCTAGCTGCGTGTGCGTGCACGTGGTGCTGGGTGCACATCCCTGGGTGCTCGTGGAAAGGTTTCTGCATGGTTTTCGCTGAGGAATCGTGTGTGTGCACATGGACAAAGAGAAGGCGCAGCAACCAGGTTCCAGCGCCGAAGAAGGCAAAAGGCAAGGTTTCCGGCGCTATCTCCTTCTCTCCGCAGACCTAGTCGCGCAAAGCAAGCCGCTAAGCCGGCGACCGGCAAGAGAGCTACAACGAAGCATGCCGAACGGAGAAAATAGCAGCAGCTCATCTGTTCACACCTTGTTTCTGCCGTGTGCTTGAACGCCAAGACGTTCGCGCTTCTGTGAGATGAAAGACGTCCTTCTGCATATGTGGTTGCTCACACCGGTGCACTTGTTAGTGTATCCATTCAGTCCTGGGCTGCGGGGCATTCAGAAGTGGCTCTGTGGAGACGTCTGCATAGAGGCAGCTGTCAGAACACGCACACTCGATTGTTCACCAAAACATATGCAGACGCGTCCTTAGCCTGTAGATTTGGATGCACAGAGTTCCCTGTGTTCGCAAGAGACAAGGGAATCGCGTCTGTACGCACAGAAGCAATAGCGGACCGTTTCCCTCGGAGTGAACGCGAAGAGCCGTCTATGTACTCGCAGACACGGGAACGTGCCTCAATGCGGTCACAGAGGCAGCAGCTTTTGCACAGATGCTCTGGTGATTCTGGCACTTTCCAGGCACACTCCTGAAAGTCGCGCACACTGCTGTTCACTCGCTAAACGACCTCTTGGGAAACACGTCTCCGGTCGATGGACCGCTCAGATTGCTTCTCGTGTAACTGTGAACTGTGTCAGCGCAGGGAATCCGTCTCTGTTGAGCAGATGTCAATCCTGCCTCGCTTTTGCTTTGTTGCCTCTACCAAGATGATTTCCCGTTTCTCTCTTCACTGGAGCAGGCAGACACAGCCAACGCACATCAAGTGTCAAGAGACACGCTCTGCTGAGCTCAACGCTTGTGCAGATGCACATGTGCGACGAAGTCAACACACGTGCTTGTGGAGAGAAAGAAAGGGACTCCCAGGCGTGTGGAGCGACGGGGAGAAAGAGCGGGCGCTGAGGAACACAGTTTCAAACAGACTGTCTCCACACAAACAGGCACCTGTCTGCAGGTATCCTAGATCTTGATTCTTGAACTTGAGGAAACACGCGTCTGAGCAAAACTCCCAAACGCTTCCAGGAAAGACACACGCTCTCCCACAAGCACACAAGTGTTTGCCCTCAGCTATAGATCAGGGACAAGCTTGTGAAGAGATGCCCTGCTATTCTTTCGCCTTATGGCATCATGTGTTTCGTTCCTCTTGGAGATCGATTGTTAAACGTCTTTCCTAGGGCGACTGTGAAGCATTTGCCAGCGGAGGAGAAGTAGCACGGAGCAGCATTCAGTACTGCCTACGAGTGTCTTTGCTACCCTACTAGCGGAGCTCCAAGAACAGGCACACATCTTCAGGTACCTTCCAAATGTGGATTCCCCTGCAGCCCCGTAGGCGGGCGTGCAGTACGCCAGCCATCAACGGACGTTTTTCCCCTCAAGCCTGTCAGGACGTTGCTCGTCCGTCTTTCCCTCAATAGATGGGAGTAGGCGCGCTTGCGGATGTGTGCGTGTGTGTGGCCACGCGTTTGCTTAGGCATCAGTGTGTGAAAAGGTAGGTGCTTTTCTCTAGCTGCGTGTGCGTGCACGTGGTGCTGGGTGCACATCCCTGGGTGCTCGTGGAAAGGTTTCTGCATGGTTTTCGCTGAGGAATCGTGTGTGTGCACATGGACAAAGAGAAGGCGCAGCAACCAGGTTCCAGCGCCGAAGAAGGCAAAAGGCAAGGTTTCCGGCGCTATCTCCTTCTCTCCGCAGACCTAGTCGCGCAAAGCAAGCCGCTAAGCCGGCGACCGGCAAGAGAGCTACAACGAAGCATGCCGAACGGAGAAAATAGCAGCAGCTCATCTGTTCACACCTTGTTTCTGCCGTGTGCTTGAACGCCAAGACGTTCGCGCTTCTGTGAGATGAAAGACGTCCTTCTGCATATGTGCTTGCTCACACCGGTGCACTTGTTAGTGTATCCATTCAGTCCTGGGCTGCGGGGCATTCAGAAGTGGCTCTGTGGAGACGTCTGCATAGAGGCAGCTGTCAGAACACGCACACTCGATTGTTCACCAAAACATATGCAGACGCGTCCTTAGCCTGTAGATTTGGATGCACAGAGTTCCCTGTGTTCGCAAGAGACAAGGGAATCGCGTCTGTACGCACAGAAGCAATAGCGGACCGTTTCCCTCGGAGTGAACGCGAAGAGCCGTCTATGTACTCGCAGACACGGGAACGTGCCTCAATGCGGTCACAGAGGCAGCAGCTTTTGCACAGATGCTCTGGTGATTCTGGCACTTTCCAGGCACACTCCTGAAAGTCGCGCACACTGCTGTTCACTCGCTAAACGACCTCTTGGGAAACACGTCTCCGGTCGATGGACCGCTCAGATTGCTTCTCGTGTAACTGTGAACTGTGTCAGCGCAGGGAATCCGTCTCTGTTGAGCAGATGTCAATCCTGCCTCGCTTTTGCTTTGTTGCCTCTACCAAGATGATTTCCCGTTTCTCTCTTCACTGGAGCAGGCAGACACAGCCAACGCACATCAAGTGTCAAGAGACACGCTCTGCTGAGCTCAACGCTTGTGCAGATGCACATGTGCGACGAAGTCAACACACGTGCTTGTGGAGAGAAAGAAAGGGACTCCCAGGCGTGTGGAGCGACGGGGAGAAAGAGCGGGCGCTGAGGAACACAGTTTCAAACAGACTGTCTCCACACAAACAGGCACCTGTCTGCAGGTATCCTAGATCTTGATTCTTGAACTTGAGGAAACACGCGTCTGAGCAAAACTCCCAAACGCTTCCAGGAAAGACACACGCTCTCCCACAAGCACACAAGTGTTTGCCCTCAGCTATAGATCAGGGACAAGCTTGTGAAGAGATGCCCTGCTATTCTTTCGCCTTATGGCATCATGTGTTTCGTTCCTCTTGGAGATCGATTGTTAAACGTCTTTCCTAGGGCGACTGTGAAGCATTTGCCAGCGGAGGAGAAGTAGCACGGAGCAGCATTCAGTACTGCCTACGAGTGTCTTTGCTACCCTACTAGCGGAGCTCCAAGAACAGGCACACATCTTCAGGTACCTTCCAAATGTGGATTCCCCTGCAGCCCCGTAGGCGGGCGTGCAGTACGCCAGCCATCAACGGACGTTTTTCCCCTCAAGCCTGTCAGGACGTTGCTCGTCCGTCTTTCCCTCAATAGATGGGAGTAGGCGCGCTTGCGGATGTGTGCGTGTGTGTGGCCACGCGTTTGCTTAGGCATCAGTGTGTGAAAAGGTAGGTGCTTTTCTCTAGCTGCGTGTGCGTGCACGTGGTGCTGGGTGCACATCCCTGGGTGCTCGTGGAAAGGTTTCTGCATGGTTTTCGCTGAGGAATCGTGTGTGTGCACATGGACAAAGAGAAGGCGCAGCAACCAGGTTCCAGCGCCGAAGAAGGCAAAAGGCAAGGTTTCCGGCGCTATCTCCTTCTCTCCGCAGACCTAGTCGCGCAAAGCAAGCCGCTAAGCCGGCGACCGGCAAGAGAGCTACAACGAAGCATGCCGAACGGAGAAAATAGCAGCAGCTCATCTGTTCACACCTTGTTTCTGCCGTGTGCTTGAACGCCAAGACGTTCGCGCTTCTGTGAGATGAAAGACGTCCTTCTGCATATGTGGTTGCTCACACCGGTGCACTTGTTAGTGTATCCATTCAGTCCTGGGCTGCGGGGCATTCAGAAGTGGCTCTGTGGAGACGTCTGCATAGAGGCAGCTGTCAGAACACGCACACTCGATTGTTCACCAAAACATATGCAGACGCGTCCTTAGCCTGTAGATTTGGATGCACAGAGTTCCCTGTGTTCGCAAGAGACAAGGGAATCGCGTCTGTACGCACAGAAGCAATAGCGGACCGTTTCCCTCGGAGTGAACGCGAAGAGCCGTCTATGTACTCGCAGACACGGGAACGTGCCTCAATGCGGTCACAGAGGCAGCAGCTTTTGCACAGATGCTCTGGTGATTCTGGCACTTTCCAGGCACACTCCTGAAAGTCGCGCACACTGCTGTTCACTCGCTAAACGACCTCTTGGGAAACACGTCTCCGGTCGATGGACCGCTCAGATTGCTTCTCGTGTAACTGTGAACTGTGTCAGCGCAGGGAATCCGTCTCTGTTGAGCAGATGTCAATCCTGCCTCGCTTTTGCTTTGTTGCCTCTACCAAGATGATTTCCCGTTTCTCTCTTCACTGGAGCAGGCAGACACAGCCAACGCACATCAAGTGTCAAGAGACACGCTCTGCTGAGCTCAACGCTTGTGCAGATGCACATGTGCGACGAAGTCAACACACGTGCTTGTGGAGAGAAAGAAAGGGACTCCCAGGCGTGTGGAGCGACGGGGAGAAAGAGCGGGCGCTGAGGAACACAGTTTCAAACAGACTGTCTCCACACAAACAGGCACCTGTCTGCAGGTATCCTAGATCTTGATTCTTGAACTTGAGGAAACACGCGTCTGAGCAAAACTCCCAAACGCTTCCAGGAAAGACACAGGCTCTCCCACAAGCACACAAGTGTTTGCCCTCAGCTATAGATCAGGGACAAGCTTGTGAAGAGATGCCCTGCTATTCTTTCGCCTTATGGCATCATGTGTTTCGTTCCTCTTGGAGATCGATTGTTAAACGTCTTTCCTAGGGCGACTGTGAAGCATTTGCCAGCGGAGGAGAAGTAGCACGGAGCAGCATTCAGTACTGCCTACGAGTGTCTTTGCTACCCTACTAGCGGAGCTCCAAGAACAGGCACACATCTTCAGGTACCTTCCAAATGTGGATTCCCCTGCAGCCCCGTAGGCGGGCGTGCAGTACGCCAGCCATCAACGGACGTTTTTCCCCTCAAGCCTGTCAGGACGTTGCTCGTCCGTCTTTCCCTCAATAGATGGGAGTAGGCGCGCTTGCGGATGTGTGCGTGTGTGTGGCCACGCGTTTGCTTAGGCATCAGTGTGTGAAAAGGTAGGTGCTTTTCTCTAGCTGCGTGTGCGTGCACGTGGTGCTGGGTGCACATCCCTGGGTGCTCGTGGAAAGGTTTCTGCATGGTTTTCGCTGAGGAATCGTGTGTGTGCACATGGACAAAGAGAAGGCGCAGCAACCAGGTTCCAGCGCCGAAGAAGGCAAAAGGCAAGGTTTCCGGCGCTATCTCCTTCTCTCCGCAGACCTAGTCGCGCAAAGCAAGCCGCTAAGCCGGCGACCGGCAAGAGAGCTACAACGAAGCATGCCGAACGGAGAAAATAGCAGCAGCTCATCTGTTCACACCTTGTTTCTGCCATGTGCTTGAACGCCAAGACGTTCGCGCTTCTGTGAGATGAAAGACGTCCTTCTGCATATGTGCTTGCTCACACCGGTGCACTTGTTAGTGTATCCATTCAGTCCTGGGCTGCGGGGCATTCAGAAGTGGCTCTGTGGAGACGTCTGCATAGAGGCAGCTGTCAGAACACGCACACTCGATTGTTCACCAAAACATATGCAGACGCGTCCTTAGCCTGTAGATTTGGATGCACAGAGTTCCCTGTGTTCGCAAGAGACAAGGGAATCGCGTCTGTACGCACAGAAGCAATAGCGGACCGTTTCCCTCGGAGTGAACGCAAAGAGCCGTCTATGTACTCGCAGACACGGGAACGTGCCTCAATGCGGTCACAGAGGCAGCAGCTTTTGCACAGATGCTCTGGTGATTCTGGCACTTTCCAGGCACACTCCTGAAAGTCGCGCACACTGCTGTTCACTCGCTAAACGACCTCTTGGGAAACACGTCTCCGGTCGATGGACCGCTCAGATTGCTTCTCGTGTAACTGTGAACTGTGTCAGCGCAGGGAATCCGTCTCTGTTGAGCAGATGTCAATCCTGCCTCGCTTTTGCTTTGTTGCCTCTACCAAGATGATTTCCCGTTTCTCTCTTCACTGGAGCAGGCAGACACAGCCAACGCACATCAAGTGTCAAGAGACACGCTCTGCTGAGCTCAACGCTTGTGCAGATGCACATGTGCGACGAAGTCAACACACGTGCTTGTGGAGAGAAAGAAAGGGACTCCCAGGCGTGTGGAGCGACGGGGAGAAAGAGCGGGCGCTGAGGAACACAGTTTCAAACAGACTGTCTCCACACAAACAGGCACCTGTCTGCAGGTATCCTAGATCTTGATTCTTGAACTTGAGGAAACACGCGTCTGAGCAAAACTCCCAAACGCTTCCAGGAAAGACACACGCTCTCCCACAAGCACACAAGTGTTTGCCCTCAGCTATAGATCAGGGACAAGCTTGTGAAGAGATGCCCTGCTATTCTTTCGCCTTATGGCATCATGTGTTTCGTTCCTCTTGGAGATCGATTGTTAAACGTCTTTCCTAGGGCGACTGTGAAGCATTTGCCAGCGGAGGAGAAGTAGCACGGAGCAGCATTCAGTACTGCCTACGAGTGTCTTTGCTACCCTACTAGCGGAGCTCCAAGAACAGGCACACATCTTCAGGTACCTTCCAAATGTGGATTCCCCTGCAGCCCCGTAGGCGGGCGTGCAGTACGCCAGCCATCAACGGACGTTTTTCCCCTCAAGCCTGTCAGGACGTTGCTCGTCCGTCTTTCCCTCAATAGATGGGAGTAGGCGCGCTTGCGGATGTGTGCGTGTGTGTGGCCACGCGTTTGCTTAGGCATCAGTGTGTGAAAAGGTAGGTGCTTTTCTCTAGCTGCGTGTGCGTGCACGTGGTGCTGGGTGCACATCCCTGGGTGCTCGTGGAAAGGTTTCTGCATGGTTTTCGCTGAGGAATCGTGTGTGTGCACATGGACAAAGAGAAGGCGCAGCAACCAGGTTCCAGCGCCGAAGAAGGCAAAAGGCAAGGTTTCCGGCGCTATCTCCTTCTCTCCGCAGACCTAGTCGCGCAAAGCAAGCCGCTAAGCCGGCGACCGGCAAGAGAGCTACAACGAAGCATGCCGAACGGAGAAAATAGCAGCAGCTCATCTGTTCACACCTTGTTTCTGCCATGTGCTTGAACGCCAAGACGTTCGCGCTTCTGTGAGATGAAAGACGTCCTTCTGCATATGTGCTTGCTCACACCGGTGCACTTGTTAGTGTATCCATTCAGTCCTGGGCTGCGGGGCATTCAGAAGTGGCTCTGTGGAGACGTCTGCATAGAGGCAGCTGTCAGAACACGCACACTCGATTGTTCACCAAAACATATGCAGACGCGTCCTTAGCCTGTAGATTTGGATGCACAGAGTTCCCTGTGTTCGCAAGAGACAAGGGAATCGCGTCTGTACGCACAGAAGCAATAGCGGACCGTTTCCCTCGGAGTGAACGCAAAGAGCCGTCTATGTACTCGCAGACACGGGAACGTGCCTCAATGCGGTCACAGAGGCAGCAGCTTTTGCACAGATGCTCTGGTGATTCTGGCACTTTCCAGGCACACTCCTGAAAGTCGCGCACACTGCTGTTCACTCGCTAAACGACCTCTTGGGAAACACGTCTCCGGTCGATGGACCGCTCAGATTGCTTCTCGTGTAACTGTGAACTGTGTCAGCGCAGGGAATCCGTCTCTGTTGAGCAGATGTCAATCCTGCCTCGCTTTTGCTTTGTTGCCTCTACCAAGATGATTTCCCGTTTCTCTCTTCACTGGAGCAGGCAGACACAGCCAACGCACATCAAGTGTCAAGAGACACGCTCTGCTGAGCTCAACGCTTGTGCAGATGCACATGTGCGACGAAGTCAACACACGTGCTTGTGGAGAGAAAGAAAGGGACTCCCAGGCGTGTGGAGCGACGGGGAGAAAGAGCGGGCGCTGAGGAACACAGTTTCAAACAGACTGTCTCCACACAAACAGGCACCTGTCTGCAGGTATCCTAGATCTTGATTCTTGAACTTGAGGAAACACGCGTCTGAGCAAAACTCCCAAACGCTTCCAGGAAAGACACACGCTCTCCCACAAGCACACAAGTGTTTGCCCTCAGCTATAGATCAGGGACAAGCTTGTGAAGAGATGCCCTGCTATTCTTTCGCCTTATGGCATCATGTGTTTCGTTCCTCTTGGAGATCGATTGTTAAACGTCTTTCCTAGGGCGACTGTGAAGCATTTGCCAGCGGAGGAGAAGTAGCACGGAGCAGCATTCAGTACTGCCTACGAGTGTCTTTGCTACCCTACTAGCGGAGCTCCAAGAACAGGCACACATCTTCAGGTACCTTCCAAATGTGGATTCCCCTGCAGCCCCGTAGGCGGGCGTGCAGTACGCCAGCCATCAACGGACGTTTTTCCCCTCAAGCCTGTCAGGACGTTGCTCGTCCGTCTTTCCCTCAATAGATGGGAGTAGGCGCGCTTGCGGATGTGTGCGTGTGTGTGGCCACGCGTTTGCTTAGGCATCAGTGTGTGAAAAGGTAGGTGCTTTTCTCTAGCTGCGTGTGCGTGCACGTGGTGCTGGGTGCACATCCCTGGGTGCTCGTGGAAAGGTTTCTGCATGGTTTTCGCTGAGGAATCGTGTGTGTGCACATGGACAAAGAGAAGGCGCAGCAACCAGGTTCCAGCGCCGAAGAAGGCAAAAGGCAAGGTTTCCGGCGCTATCTCCTTCTCTCCGCAGACCTAGTCGCGCAAAGCAAGCCGCTAAGCCGGCGACCGGCAAGAGAGCTACAACGAAGCATGCCGAACGGAGAAAATAGCAGCAGCTCATCTGTTCACACCTTGTTTCTGCCATGTGCTTGAACGCCAAGACGTTCGCGCTTCTGTGAGATGAAAGACGTCCTTCTGCATATGTGCTTGCTCACACCGGTGCACTTGTTAGTGTATCCATTCAGTCCTGGGCTGCGGGGCATTCAGAAGTGGCTCTGTGGAGACGTCTGCATAGAGGCAGCTGTCAGAACACGCACACTCGATTGTTCACCAAAACATATGCAGACGCGTCCTTAGCCTGTAGATTTGGATGCACAGAGTTCCCTGTGTTCGCAAGAGACAAGGGAATCGCGTCTGTACGCACAGAAGCAATAGCGGACCGTTTCCCTCGGAGTGAACGCAAAGAGCCGTCTATGTACTCGCAGACACGGGAACGTGCCTCAATGCGGTCACAGAGGCAGCAGCTTTTGCACAGATGCTCTGGTGATTCTGGCACTTTCCAGGCACACTCCTGAAAGTCGCGCACACTGCTGTTCACTCGCTAAACGACCTCTTGGGAAACACGTCTCCGGTCGATGGACCGCTCAGATTGCTTCTCGTGTAACTGTGAACTGTGTCAGCGCAGGGAATCCGTCTCTGTTGAGCAGATGTCAATCCTGCCTCGCTTTTGCTTTGTTGCCTCTACCAAGATGATTTCCCGTTTCTCTCTTCACTGGAGCAGGCAGACACAGCCAACGCACATCAAGTGTCAAGAGACACGCTCTGCTGAGCTCAACGCTTGTGCAGATGCACATGTGCGACGAAGTCAACACACGTGCTTGTGGAGAGAAAGAAAGGGACTCCCAGGCGTGTGGAGCGACGGGGAGAAAGAGCGGGCGCTGAGGAACACAGTTTCAAACAGACTGTCTCCACACAAACAGGCACCTGTCTGCAGGTATCCTAGATCTTGATTCTTGAACTTGAGGAAACACGCGTCTGAGCAAAACTCTCAAACGCTTCCAGGAAAGACACAGGCTCTCCCACAAGCACACAAGTGTTTGCCCTCAGCTATAGATCAGGGACAAGCTTGTGAAGAGATGCCCTGCTATTCTTTCGCCTTATGGCATCATGTGTTTCGTTCCTCTTGGAGATCGATTGTTAAACGTCTTTCCTAGGGCGACTGTGAAGCATTTGCCAGCGGAGGAGAAGTAGCACGGAGCAGCATTCAGTACTGCCTACGAGTGTCTTTGCTACCCTACTAGCGGAGCTCCAAGAACAGGCACACATCTTCAGGTACCTTCCAAATGTGGATTCCCCTGCAGCCCCGTAGGCGGGCGTGCAGTACGCCAGCCATCAACGGACGTTTTTCCCCTCAAGCCTGTCAGGACGTTGCTCGTCCGTCTTTCCCTCAATAGATGGGAGTAGGCGCGCTTGCGGATGTGTGCGTGTGTGTGGCCACGCGTTTGCTTAGGCATCAGTGTGTGAAAAGGTAGGTGCTTTTCTCTAGCTGCGTGTGCGTGCACGTGGTGCTGGGTGCACATCCCTGGGTGCTCATGGAAAGGTTTCTGCATGGTTTTCGCTGAGGAATCGTGTGTGTGCACATGGACAAAGAGAAGGCACAGCAACCAGGTTCCAGCGCCGAAGAAGGCAAAAGGCAAGGTTTCCGGCGCTATCTCCTTCTCTCCCCAGACCTAGTCGCGCAAAGCAAGCCGCTAAGCCGGCGACCGGCAAGAGAGCTACAACGAAGCATGCCGAACGGAGAAAATAGCAGCAGCTCATCTGTTCACACCTTGTTTCTGCCATGTGCTTGAACGCCAAGACGTTCGCGCTTCTGTGAGATGAAAGACGTCCTTCTGCATATGTGGTTGCTCACACCGGTGCACTTGTTAGTGTATCCATTCAGTCCTGGGCTGCGGGGCATTCAGAAGTGGCTCTGTGGAGACGTCTGCATAGAGGCAGCTGTCAGAACACGCACACTCGATTGTTCACCAAAACATATGCAGACGCGTCCTTAGCCTGTAGATTTGGATGCACAGAGTTCCCTGTGTTCGCAAGAGACAAGGGAATCGCGTCTGTACGCACAGAAGCAATAGCGGACCGTTTCCCTCGGAGTGAACGCGAAGAGCCGTCTATGTTCTCGCAGACACGGGAACGTGCCTCAATGCGGTCACAGAGGCAGCAGCTTTTGCACAGATGCTCTGGTGATTCTGGCACTTTCCAGGCACACTCCTGAAAGTCGCGCACACTGCTGTTCACTCACTAAACGACCTCTTGGGAAACACGTCTCCGGTCGATGGACCGCTCAGATTGCTTCTCGTGTAACTGTGAACTGTGTCAGCGCAGGGAATCCGTCTCTGTTGAGCAGATGTCAATCCTGCCTCGCTTTTGCTTTGTTGCCTCTACCAAGATGATTTCCCGTTTCTCTCTTCACTGGAGCAGGCAGACACAGCCAACGCACATCAAGTGTCAAGAGACACGCTCTGCTGAGCTCAACGCTTGTGCAGATGCACATGTGCGACGAAGTCAACACACGTGCTTGTGGAGAGAAAGAAAGGGACTCCCAGGCGTGTGGAGCGACGGGGAGAAAGAGCGGGCGCTGAGGAACACAGTTTCAAACAGACTGTCTCCACACAAACAGGCACCTGTCTGCAGGTATCCTAGATCTTGATTCTTGAACTTGAGGAAACACGCGTCTGAGCAAAACTCCCAAACGCTTCCAGGAAAGACACACGCTCTCCCACAAGCACACAAGTGTTTGCCCTCAGCTATAGATCAGGGACAAGCTTGTGAAGAGATGCCCTGCTATTCTTTCGCCTTATGGCATCATGTGTTTCGTTCCTCTTGGAGATCGATTGTTAAACGTCTTTCCTAGGGCGACTGTGAAGCATTTGCCAGCGGAGGAGAAGTAGCACGGAGCAGCATTCAGTACTGCCTACGAGTGTCTTTGCTACCCTACTAGCGGAGCTCCAAGAACAGGCACACATCTTCAGGTACCTTCCAAATGTGGATTCCCCTGCAGCCCCGTAGGCGGGCGTGCAGTACGCCAGCCATCAACGGACGTTTTTCCCCTCAAGCCTGTCAGGACGTTGCTCGTCCATCTTTCCCTCAATAGATGGGAGTAGGCGCGCTTGCGGATGTGTGCGTGTGTGTGGCCACGCGTTTGCTTAGGCATCAGTGTGTGAAAAGGTAGGTGCTTTTCTCTAGCTGCGTGTGCGTGCACGTGGTGCTGGGTGCACATCCCTGGGTGCTCGTGGAAAGGTTTCTGCATGGTTTTCGCTGAGGAATCGTGTGTGTGCACATGGACAAAGAGAAGGCACAGCAACCAGGTTCCAGCGCCGAAGAAGGCAAAAGGCAAGGTTTCCGGCGCTATCTCCTTCTCTCCGCAGACCTAGTCGTGCAAAGCAAGCCGCTAAGCCGGCGACCGGCAAGAGAGCTACAACGAAGCATGCCGAACGGAGAAAATAGCAGCAGCTCATCTGTTCACACCTTGTTTCTGCCATGTGCTTGAACGCCAAGACGTTCGCGCTTCTGTGAGATGAAAGACGTCCTTCTGCATATGTGGTTGCTCACACCGGTGCACTTGTTAGTGTATCCATTCAGTCCTGGGCTGCGGGGCATTCAGAAGTGGCTCTGTGGAGACGTCTGCATAGAGGCAGCTGTCAGAACACGCACACTCGATTGTTCACCAAAACATATGCAGACGCGTCCTTAGCCTGTAGATTTGGATGCACAGAGTTCCCTGTGTTCGCAAGAGACAAGGGAATCGCGTCTGTACGCACAGAAGCAATAGCGGACCGTTTCCCTCGGAGTGAACGCAAAGAGCCGTCTATGTACTCGCAGACACGGGAACGTGCCTCAATGCGGTCACAGAGGCAGCAGCTTTTGCACAGATGCTCTGGTGATTCTGGCACTTTCCAGGCACACTCCTGAAAGTCGCGCACACTGCTGTTCACTCGCTAAACGACCTCTTGGGAAACACGTCTCCGGTCGATGGACCGCTCAGATTGCTTCTCGTGTAACTGTGAACTGTGTCAGCGCAGGGAATCCGTCTCTGTTGAGCAGATGTCAATCCTGCCTCGCTTTTGCTTTGTTGCCTCTACCAAGATGATTTCCCGTTTCTCTCTTCACTGGAGCAGGCAGACACAGCCAACGCACATCAAGTGTCAAGAGACACGCTCTGCTGAGCTCAACGCTTGTGCAGATGCACATGTGCGACGAAGTCAACACACGTGCTTGTGGAGAGAAAGAAAGGGACTCCCAGGCGTGTGGAGCGACGGGGAGAAAGAGCGGGCGCTGAGGAACACAGTTTCAAACAGACTGTCTCCACACAAACAGGCACCTGTCTGCAGGTATCCTAGATCTTGATTCTTGAACTTGAGGAAACACGCGTCTGAGCAAAACTCCCAAACGCTTCCAGGAAAGACACACGCTCTCCCACAAGCACACAAGTGTTTGCCCTCAGCTATAGATCAGGGACAAGCTTGTGAAGAGATGCCCTGCTATTCTTTCGCCTTATGGCATCATGTGTTTCGTTCCTCTTGGAGATCGATTGTTAAACGTCTTTCCTAGGGCGACTGTGAAGCATTTACCAGCGGAGGAGAAGTAGCACGGAGCAGCATTCAGTACTGCCTACGAGTGTCTTTGCTACCCTACTAGCGGAGCTCCAAGAACAGGCACACATCTTCAGGTACCTTCCAAATGTGGATTCCCCTGCAGCCCCGTAGGCGGGCGTGCAGTACGCCAACCATCAACGGACGTTTTTCCCCTCAAGCCTGTCAGGACGTTGCTCGTCCGTCTTTCCCTCAATAGATGGGAGTAGGCGCGCTTGCGGATGTGTGCGTGTGTGTGGCCACGCGTTTGCTTAGGCATCAGTGTGTGAAAAGGTAGGTGCTTTTCTCTAGCTGCGTGTGCGTGCACGTGGTGCTGGGTGCACATGCCTGGGTGCTCGTGGAAAGGTTTCTGCATGGTTTTCGCTGAGGAATCGTGTGTGTGCACATGGACAAAGAGAAGGCGCAGCAACCAGGTTCCAGCGCCGAAGAAGGCAAAAGGCAAGGTTTCCGGCGCTATCTCCTTCTCTCCGCAGACCTAGTCGCGCAAAGCAAGCCGCTAAGCCGGCGACCGGCAAGAGAGCTACAACGAAGCATGCCGAACGGAGAAAATAGCAGCAGCTCATCTGTTCACACCTTGTTTCTGCCATGTGCTTGAACGCCAAGACGTTCGCGCTTCTGTGAGATGAAAGACGTCCTTCTGCATATGTGGTTGCTCACACCGGTGCACTTGTTAGTGTATCCATTCAGTCCTGGGCTGCGGGGCATTCAGAAGTGGCTCTGTGGAGACGTCTGCATAGAGGCAGCTGTCAGAACACGCACACTCGATTGTTCACCAAAACATATGCAGACACGTCCTTAGCCTGTAGATTTGGATGCACAGAGTTCCCTGTGTTCGCAAGAGACAAGGGAATCGCGTCTGTACGCACAGAAGCAATAGCGGACCGTTTCCCTCGGAGTGAACGCGAAGAGCCGTCTATGTACTCGCAGACACGGGAACGTGCCTCAATGCGGTCACAGAGGCAGCAGCTTTTGCACAGATGCTCTGGTGATTCTGGCACTTTCCAGGCACACTCCTGAAGGTCGCGCACACTGCTGTTCACTCGCTAAACGACCTCTTGGGAAACACGTCTCCGGTCGATGGACCGCTCAGATTGCTTCTCGTGTAACTGTGAACTGTGTCAGCGCAGGGAATCCGTCTCTGTTGAGCAGATGTCAATCCTGCCTCGGTTTTGCTTTGTTGCCTCTACCAAGATGATTTCCCGTTTCTCTCTTCACTGGAGCACGCAGACGCAGCCAACGCACATCAAGTGTCAAGAGACACGCTCTGCTGAGCTCAACGCTTGTGCAGATGCACATGTGCGACGAAGTCAACACACGTGCTTGTGGAGAGAAAGAAAGGGACTCCCAGGCGTGTGGAGCGACGGGGAGAAAGAGCGGGCGCTGAGGAACACAGTTTCAAACAGACTGTCTCCACACAAACAGGCACCTGTCTGCAGGTATCCTAGATCTTGATTCTTGAACTTGAGGAAACACGCGTCTGAGCAAAACTCCCAAACGCTTCCAGGAAAGACACACGCTCTCCCACAAGCACACAAGTGTTTGCCCTCAGCTATAGATCAGGGACAAGCTTGTGAAGAGATGCCCTGCTATTCTTTCGCCTTATGGCATCATGTGTTTCGTTCCTCTTGGAGATCGATTGTTAAACGTCTTTGCTAGGGCGACTGTGAAGCATTTGCCAGCGGAGGAGAAGTAGCACGGAGCAGCATTCAGTACTGCCTACGAGTGTCTTTGCTACCCTACTAGCGGAGCTCCAAGAACAGGCACACATCTTCAGGTACCTTCCAAATGTGGATTCCCCTGCAGCCCCGTAGGCGGGCGTGCAGTACGCCAACCATCAACGGACGTTTTTCCCCTCAAGCCTGTCAGGACGTTGCTCGTCCGTCTTTCCCTCAATAGATGGGAGTAGGCGCGCTTGCGGATGTGTGCGTGTGTGTGGCCACGCGTTTGCTTAGGCATCAGTGTGTGAAAAGGTAGGTGCTTTTCTCTAGCTGCGTGTGCGTGCACGTGGTGCTGGGTGCACATGCCTGGGTGCTCGTGGAAAGGTTTCTGCATGGTTTTCGCTGAGGAATCGTGTGTGTGCACATGGACAAAGAGAAGGCGCAGCAACCAGGTTCCAGCGCCGAAGAAGGCAAAAGGCAAGGTTTCCGGCGCTATCTCCTTCTCTCCGCAGACCTAGTCGCGCAAAGCAAGCCGCTAAGCCGGCGACCGGCGAGAGAGCTACAACGAAGCATGCCGAACGGAGAAAATAGCAGCATCTCATCTGTTCACACCTTGTTTCTGCCATGTGCTTGAACGCCAAGACGTTCGCGCTTCTGTGAGATGAAAGACGTCCTTCTGCATATGTGCTTGCTCACACCGGTGCACTTGTTAGTGTATCCATTCAGTCCTGGGCTGCGGGGCATTCAGAAGTGGCTCTGTGGAGACGTCTGCATAGAGGCAGCTGTCAGAACACGCACACTCGATTGTTCACCAAAACATATGCAGACGCGTCCTTAGCCTGTAGATTTGGATGCACAGAGTTCCCTGTGTTCGCAAGAGACAAGGGAATCGCGTCTGTACGCACAGAAGCAATAGCGGACCGTTTCCCTCGGAGTGAACGCGAAGAGCCGTCTATGTACTCGCAGACACGGGAACGTGCCTCAATGCGGTCACAGAGGCAGCAGCTTTTGCACAGATGCTCTGGTGATTCTGGCACTTTCCAGGCACACTCCTGAAAGTCGCGCACACTGCTAGTAGGGTAGCAAAGACACTCGTAGGCAGTACTGAATGCTGCTCCGTGCTACTTCTCCTCCGCTGGCAAATGCTTCACAGTCGCCCTAGGAACGACGTTTAACAATGGATCTCCAAGAGGAACGAAACACATGATGCCATAAGGCGAAAGAATAGCAGGGCATCTCTTCACAAGCTTGTCCCTGATCTATAGCTGAGGGCAAACACTTGTGTGCTTGTGGGAGAGCGTGTGTCTTTCCTGGAAGCGTTTGGGAGTTTTGCTCAGACGCGTGTTTCCTCAAGTTCAAGAATCAAGATCTAGGATACCTGCAGACAGGTGCCTGTTTGTGTGGAGACAGTCTGTTTGAAACTGTGTTCCTCAGCGCCCGCTCTTTCTCCCCGTCGCTCCACACGCCTGGGAGTCCCTTTCTTTCTCTCCACAAGCACGTGTGTTGACTTCGTCGCACATGTGCATCTGCACAAGCGTTGAGCTCAGCAGAGCGTGTCTCTTGACACTTGATGTGCGTTGGCTGTGTCTGCCTGCTCCAGTGAAGAGAGAAACGGGAAATCATCTTGGTAGAGGCAACAAAGCAAAAGCGAGGCAGGATTGACATCTGCTCAACAGAGACGGATTCCCTGCGCTGACACAGTTCACAGTTACACGAGAAGCAATCTGAGCGGTCCATCGACCGGAGACGTGTTTCCCAAGAGGTCGTTTAGCGAGTGAACAGCAGTGTGCGCGACTTTCAGGAGTGTGCCTGGAAAGTGCCAGAATCACCAGAGCATCTGTGCAAAAGCTGCTGCCTCTGTGACCGCATTGAGGCACGTTCCCGTGTCTGCGAGTACATAGACGGCTCTTCGCGTTCACTCCGAGGGAAACGGTCCGCTATTGCTTCTGTGCGTACAGACGCGATTCCCTTGTCTCTTGCGAACACAGGGAACTCTGTGCATCCAAATCTACAGGCTAAGGACGCGTCTGCATATGTTTTGGTGAACAATCGAGTGTGCGTGTTCTGACAGCTGCCTCTATGCAGACGTCTCCACAGAGCCACTTCTGAATGCCCCGCAGCCCAGGACTGAATGGATACACTAACAAGTGCACCGGTGTGAGCAACCACATATGCAGAAGGACGTCTTTCATCTCACAGAAGCGCGAACGTCTTGGCGTTCAAGCACATGGCAGAAACAAGGTGTGAACAGATGAGCTGCTGCTATTTTCTCCGTTCGGCATGCTTCGTTGTAGCTCTCTTGCCGGTCGCCGGCTTAGCGGCTTGCTTTGCGCGACTAGGTCTGCGGAGAGAAGGAGATAGCGCCGGAAACCTTGCCTTTTGCCTTCTTCGGCGCTGGAACCTGGTTGCTGCGCCTTCTCTTTGTCCATGTGCACACACACGATTCCTCAGCGAAAACCATGCAGAAACCTTTCCACGAGCACCCAGGGATGTGCACCCAGCACCACGTGCACGCACACGCAGCTAGAGAAAAGCACCTACCTTTTCACACACTGATGCCTAAGCAAACGCGTGGCCACACACACGCACACATCCGCAAGCGCGCCTACTCCCATCTATTGAGGGAAAGACGGACGAGCAACGTCCTGACAGGCTTGAGGGGAAAAACGTCCGTTGATGGTTGGCGTACTGCACGCCCGCCTACGGGGCTGCAGGGGAATCCACATTTGGAAGGTACCTGAAGATGTGTGCCTGTTCTTGGAGCTCCGCTAGTAGGGTAGCAAAGACACTCGTAGGCAGTACTGAATGCTGCTCCGTGCTACTTCTCCTCCGCTGGCAAATGCTTCACAGTCGCCCTAGGAAAGACGTTTAACAATCGATCTCCAAGAGGAACGAAACACATGATGCCATAAGGCGAAAGAATAGCAGGGCATCTCTTCACAAGCTTGTCCCTGATCTATAGCTGAGGGCAAACACTTGTGTGCTTGTGGGAGAGCCTGTGTCTTTCCTGGAAGCGTTTGGGAGTTTTGCTCAGACGCGTGTTTCCTCAAGTTCAAGAATCAAGATCTAGGATACCTGCAGACAGGTGCCTGTTTGTGTGGAGACAGTCTGTTTGAAACTGTGTTCCTCAGCGCCCGCTCTTTCTCCCCGTCGCTCCACACGCCTGGGAGTCCCTTTCTTTCTCTCCACAAGCACGTGTGTTGACTTCGTCGCACATGTGCATCTGCACAAGCGTTGAGCTCAGCAGAGCGTGTCTCTTGACACTTGATGTGCGTTGGCTGTGTCTGCGTGCTCCAGTGAAGAGAGAAACGGGAAATCATCTTGGTAGAGGCAACAAAGCAAAAGCGAGGCAGGATTGACATCTGCTCAACAGAGACGGATTCCCTGCGCTGACACAGTTCACAGTTACACGAGAAGCAATCTGAGCGGTCCATCGACCGGAGACGTGTTTCCCAAGAGGTCGTTTAGCGAGTGAACAGCAGTGTGCGCGACCTTCAGGAGTGTGCCTGGAAAGTGCCAGAATCACCAGAGCATCTGTGCAAAAGCTGCTGCCTCTGTGACCGCATTGAGGCACGTTCCCGTGTCTGCGAGTACATAGACGGCTCTTCGCGTTCACTCCGAGGGAAACGGTCCGCTATTGCTTCTGTGCGTACAGACGCGATTCCCTTGTCTCTTGCGAACACAGGGAACTCTGTGCATCCAAATCTACAGGCTAAGGACGCGTCTGCATATATTTTGGTGAACAATCGAGTGTGCGTGTTCTGACAGCTGCCTCTATGCAGACGTCTCCACAGAGCCACTTCTGAATGCCCCGCAGCCCAGGACTGAATGGATACACTAACAAGTGCACCGGTGTGAGCAACCACATATGCAGAAGGACGTCTTTCATCTCACAGAAGCGCGAACGTCTTGGCGTTCAAGCACATGGCAGAAACAAGGTGTGAACAGATGAGCTGCTGCTATTTTCTCCGTTCGGCATGCTTCGTTGTAGCTCTCTTGCCGGTCGCCGGCTTAGCGGCTTGCTTTGCGCGACTAGGTCTGCGGAGAGAAGGAGATAGCGCCGGAAACCTTGCCTTTTGCCTTCTTCGGCGCTGGAACCTGGTTGCTGCGCCTTCTCTTTGTCCATGTGCACACACACGATTCCTCAGCGAAAACCATGCAGAAACCTTTCCACGAGCACCCAGGCATGTGCACCCAGCACCACGTGCACGCACACGCAGCTAGAGAAAACCACCTACCTTTTCACACACTGATGCCTAAGCAAACGCGTGGCCACACACACGCACACATCCGCAAGCGCGCCTACTCCCATCTATTGAGGGAAAGACGGACGAGCAACGTCCTGACAGGCTTGAGGGGAAAAACGTCCGTTGATGGTTGGCGTACTGCACGCCCGCCTACGGGGCTGCAGGGGAATCCACATTTGGAAGGTACCTGAAGATGTGTGCCTGTTCTTGGAGCTCCGCTAGTAGGGTAGCAAAGACACTCGTAGGCAGTACTGAATGCTGCTCCGTGCTACTTCTCCTCCGCTGGCAAATGCTTCACAGTCGCCCTAGGAAAGACGTTTAACAATCGATCTCCAAGAGGAACGAAACACATGATGCCATAAGGCGAAACAATAGCAGGGCATCTCTTCACAAGCTTGTCCCTGATCTATAGCTGAGGGCAAACACTTGTGTGCTTGTGGGAGAGCCTGTGTCTTTCCTGGAAGCGTTTGAGAGTTTTGCTCAGACGCGTGTTTCCTCAAGTTCAAGAATCAAGATCTAGGATACCTGCAGACAGGTGCCTGTTTGTGTGGAGACAGTCTGTTTGAAACTGTGTTCCTCAGCGCCCGCTCTTTCTCCCCGTCGCTCCACACGCCTGGGAGTCCCTTTCTTTCTCTCCACAAGCACGTGTGTTGACTTCGTCGCACATGTGCATCTGCACAAGCGTTGAGCTCAGCAGAGCGTGTCTCTTGACACTTGATGTGCGTTGGCTGTGTCTGCCTGCTCCAGTGAAGAGAGAAACGGGAAATCATCTTGGTAGAGGCAACAAAGCAAAACCGAGGCAGGATTGACATCTGCTCAACAGAGACGGATTCCCTGCGCTGACACAGTTCACAGTCACACGAGAAGCAATCTGAGCGGTCCATCGACCGGAGACGTGTTTCCCAAGAGGTCGTTTAGCGAGTGAACAGCAGTGTGCGCGACTTTCAGGAGTGTGCCTGGAAAGTGCCAGAATCACCAGAGCATCTGTGCAAAAGCTGCTGCCTCTGTGACCGCATTGAGGCACGTTCCCGTGTCTGCGAGTACATAGACGGCTCTTCGCGTTCACTCCGAGGGAAACGGTCCGCTATTGCTTCTGTGCGTACAGACGCGATTCCCTTGTCTCTTGCGAACACAGGGAACTCTGTGCATCCAAATCTACAGGCTAAGGACGCGTCTGCATATGTTTTGGTGAACAATCGAGTGTGCGTGTTCTGACAGCTGCCTCTATGCAGACGTCTCCACAGAGCCACTTCTGAATGCCCCGCAGCCCAGGACTGAATGGATACACTAACAAGTGCACCGGTGTGAGCAACCACATATGCAGAAGGACGTCTTTCATCTCACAGAAGCGCGAACGTCTTGGCGTTCAAGCACATGGCAGAAACAAGGTGTGAACAGATGAGCTGCTGCTATTTTCTCCGTTCGGCATGCTTCGTTGTAGCTCTCTTGCCGGTCGCCGGCTTAGCGGCTTGCTTTGCGCGACTAGGTCTGCGGAGAGAAGGAGATAGCGCCGGAAACCTTGCCTTTTGCCTTCTTCGGCGCTGGAACCTGGTTGCTGCGCCTTCTCTTTGTCCATGTGCACACACACGATTCCTCAGCGAAAACCATGCAGAAACCTTTCCACGAGCACCCAGGCATGTGCACCCAGCACCACGTGCACGCACACGCAGCTAGAGAAAACCACCTACCTTTTCACACACTGATGCCTAAGCAAACGCGTGGCCACACACACGCACACATCCGCAAGCGCGCCTACTCCCATCTATTGAGGGAAAGACGGACGAGCAACGTCCTGACAGGCTTGAGGGGAAAAACGTCCGTTGATGGTTGGCGTACTGCACGCCCGCCTACGGGGCTGCAGGGGAATCCACATTTGGAAGGTACCTGAAGATGTGTGCCTGTTCTTGGAGCTCCGCTAGTAGGGTAGCAAAGACACTCGTAGGCAGTACTGAATGCTGCTCCGTGCTACTTCTCCTCCGCTGGCAAATGCTTCACAGTCGCCCTAGGAAAGACGTTTAACAATCGATCTCCAAGAGGAACGAAACACATGATGCCATAAGGCGAAACAATAGCAGGGCATCTCTTCACAAGCTTGTCCCTGATCTATAGCTGAGGGCAAACACTTGTGTGCTTGTGGGAGAGCCTGTGTCTTTCCTGGAAGCGTTTGAGAGTTTTGCTCAGACGCGTGTTTCCTCAAGTTCAAGAATCAAGATCTAGGATACCTGCAGACAGGTGCCTGTTTGTGTGGAGACAGTCTGTTTGAAACTGTGTTCCTCAGCGCCCGCTCTTTCTCCCCGTCGCTCCACACGCCTGGGAGTCCCTTTCTTTCTCTCCACAAGCACGTGTGTTGACTTCGTCGCACATGTGCATCTGCACAAGCGTTGAGCTCAGCAGAGTGTGTCTCTTGACACTTGATGTGCGTTGGCTGCGTCTGCGTGCTCCAGTGAAGAGAGAAACGGGAAATCATCTTGGTAGAGGCAACAAAGCAAAAGCGAGGCAGGATTGACATCTGCTCAACAGAGACGGATTCCCTGCGCTGACACAGTTCACAGTTACACGAGAAGCAATCTGAGCGGTCCGTCGACCGGAGACGTGTTTCCCAAGAGGTCGTTTAGCGAGTGAACAGCAGTGTGCGCGACTTTCAGGAGTGTGCCTGGAAAGTGCCAGAATCACCAGAGCATCTGTGCAAAAGCTGCTGCCTCTGTGACCGCATTGAGGCACGTTCCCGTGTCTGCGAGTACATAGACGGCTCTTCGCGTTCACTCCGAGGGAAACGGTCCGCTATTGCTTCTGTGCGTACAGACGCGATTCCCTTGTCTCTTGCGAACACAGGGAACTCTGTGCATCCAAATCTACAGGCTAAGGACGCGTCTGCATATGTTTTGGTGAACAATCGAGTGTGCGTGTTCTGACAGCTGCCTCTATGCAGACGTCTCCACAGAGCCACTTCTGAATGCCCCGCAGCCCAGGACTGAATGGATACACTAACAAGTGCACCGGTGTGAGCAAGCACATATGCAGAAGGACGTCTTTCATCTCACAGAAGCGCGAACGTCTTGGCGTTCAAGCACATGGCAGAAACAAGGTGTGAACAGATGAGCTGCTGCTATTTTCTCCGTTCGGCATGCTTCGTTGTAGCTCTCTTGCCGGTCGCCGGCTTAGCGGCTTGCTTTGCGCGACTAGGTCTGCGGAGAGAAGGAGATAGCGCCGGAAACCTTGCCTTTTGCCTTCTTCGGCGCTGGAACCTGGTTGCTGCGCCTTCTCTTTGTCCATGTGCACACACACGATTCCTCAGCGAAAACCATGCAGAAACCTTTCCACGAGCACCCAGGCATGTGCACCCAGCACCACGTGCACGCACACGCAGCTAGAGAAAAGCACCTACCTTTTCACACACTGATGCCTAAGCAAACGCGTGGCCACACACACGCACACATCCGCAAGCGCGCCTACTCCCATCTATTGAGGGAAAGACGGACGAGCAACGTCCTGACAGGCTTGAGGGGAAAAACGTCCGTTGATGGTTGGCGTACTGCACGCCCGCCTACGGGGCTGCAGGGGAATCCACATTTGGAAGGTACCTGAAGATGTGTGCCTGTTCTTGGAGCTCCGCTAGTAGGGTAGCAAAGACACTCGTAGGCAGTACTGAATGCTGCTCCGTGCTACTTCTCCTCCGCTGGCAAATGCTTCACAGTCGCCCTAGGAAAGACGTTTAACAATCGATCTCCAAGAGGAACGAAACACATGATGCCATAAGGCGAAACAATAGCAGGGCATCTCTTCACAAGCTTGTCCCTGATCTATAGCTGAGGGCAAACACTTGTGTGCTTGTGGGAGAGCCTGTGTCTTTCCTGGAAGCGTTTGAGAGTTTTGCTCAGACGCGTGTTTCCTCAAGTTCAAGAATCAAGATCTAGGATACCTGCAGACAGGTGCCTGTTTGTGTGGAGACAGTCTGTTTGAAACTGTGTTCCTCAGCGCCCGCTCTTTCTCCCCGTCGCTCCACACGCCTGGGAGTCCCTTTCTTTCTCTCCACAAGCACGTGTGTTGACTTCGTCGCACATGTGCATCTGCACAAGCGTTGAGCTCAGCAGAGTGTGTCTCTTGACACTTGATGTGCGTTGGCTGTGTCTGCCTGCTCCAGTGAAGAGAGAAACGGGAAATCATCTTGGTAGAGGCAACAAAGCAAAAGCGAGGCAGGATTGACATCTGCTCAACAGAGACGGATTCCCTGCGCTGACACAGTTCACAGTTACACGAGAAGCAATCTGAGCGGTCCGTCGACCGGAGACGTGTTTCCCAAGAGGTCGTTTAGCGAGTGAACAGCAGTGTGCGCGACTTTCAGGAGTGTGCCTGGAAAGTGCCAGAATCACCAGAGCATCTGTGCAAAAGCTGCTGCCTCTGTGACCGCATTGAGGCACGTTCCCGTGTCTGCGAGTACATAGACGGCTCTTCGCGTTCACTCCGAGGGAAACGGTCCGCTATTGCTTCTGTGCGTACAGACGCGATTCCCTTGTCTCTTGCGAACACAGGGAACTCTGTGCATCCAAATCTACAGGCTAAGGACGCGTCTGCATATGTTTTGGTGAACAATCGAGTGTGCGTGTTCTGACAGCTGCCTCTATGCAGACGTCTCCACAGAGCCACTTCTGAATGCCCCGCAGCCCAGGACTGAATGGATACACTAACAAGTGCACCGGTGTGAGCAAGCACATATGCAGAAGGACGTCTTTCATCTCACAGAAGCGCGAACGTCTTGGCGTTCAAGCACATGGCAGAAACAAGGTGTGAACAGATGAGCTGCTGCTATTTTCTCCGTTCGGCATGCTTCGTTGTAGCTCTCTTGCCGGTCGCCGGCTTAGCGGCTTGCTTTGCGCGACTAGGTCTGCGGAGAGAAGGAGATAGCGCCGGAAACCTTGCCTTTTGCCTTCTTCGGCGCTGGAACCTGGTTGCTGCGCCTTCTCTTTGTCCATGTGCACACACACGATTCCTCAGCGAAAACCATGCAGAAACCTTTCCACGAGCACCCAGGCATGTGCACCCAGCACCACGTGCACGCACACGCAGCTAGAGAAAAGCACCTACCTTTTCACACACTGATGCCTAAGCAAACGCGTGGCCACACACACGCACACATCCGCAAGCGCGCCTACTCCCATCTATTGAGGGAAAGACGGACGAGCAACGTCCTGACAGGCTTGAGGGGAAAAACGTCCGTTGATGGTTGGCGTACTGCACGCCCGCCTACGGGGCTGCAGGGGAATCCACATTTGGAAGGTACCTGAAGATGTGTGCCTGTTCTTGGAGCTCCGCTAGTAGGGTAGCAAAGACACTCGTAGGCAGTACTGAATGCTGCTCCGTGCTACTTCTCCTCCGCTGGCAAATGCTTCACAGTCGCCCTAGGAAAGACGTTTAACAATCGATCTCCAAGAGGAACGAAACACATGATGCCATAAGGCGAAAGAATAGCAGGGCATCTCTTCACAAGCTTGTCCCTGATCTATAGCTGAGGGCAAACACTTGTGTGCTTGTGGGAGAGCGTGTGTCTTTCCTGGAAGCGTTTGAGAGTTTTGCTCAGACGCGTGTTTCCTCAAGTTCAAGAATCAAGATCTAGGATACCTGCAGACAGGTGCCTGTTTGTGTGGAGACAGTCTGTTTGAAACTGTGTTCCTCAGCGCCCGCTCTTTCTCCCCGTCGCTCCACACGCCTGGGAGTCCCTTTCTTTCTCTCCACAAGCACGTGTGTTGACTTCGTCGCACATGTGCATCTGCACAAGCGTTGAGCTCAGCAGAGCGTGTCTCTTGACACTTGATGTGCGTTGGCTGTGTCTGCCTGCTCCAGTGAAGAGAGAAACGGGAAATCATCTTGGTAGAGGCAACAAAGCAAAAGCGAGGCAGGATTGACATCTGCTCAACAGAGACGGATTCCCTGCGCTGACACAGTTCACAGTTACACGAGAAGCAATCTGAGCGGTCCGTCGACCGGAGACGTGTTTCCCAAGAGGTCGTTTAGCGAGTGAACAGCAGTGTGCGCGACTTTCAGGAGTGTGCCTGGAAAGTGCCAGAATCACCAGAGCATCTGTGCAAAAGCTGCTGCCTCTGTGACCGCATTGAGGCACGTTCCCGTGTCTGCGAGTACATAGACGGCTCTTCGCGTTCACTCCGAGGGAAACGGTCCGCTATTGCTTCTGTGCGTACAGACGCGATTCCCTTGTCTCTTGCGAACACAGGGAACTCTGTGCATCCAAATCTACAGGCTAAGGACGCGTCTGCATATGTTTTGGTGAACAATCGAGTGTGCGTGTTCTGACAGCTGCCTCTATGCAGACGTCTCCACAGAGCCACTTCTGAATGCCCCGCAGCCCAGGACTGAATGGATACACTAACAAGTGCACCGGTGTGAGCAACCACATATGCAGAAGGACGTCTTTCATCTCACAGAAGCGCGAACGTCTTGGCGTTCAAGCACATGGCAGAAACAAGGTGTGAACAGATGAGCTGCTGCTATTTTCTCCGTTCGGCATGCTTCGTTGTAGCTCTCTTGCCGGTCGCCGGCTTAGCGGCTTGCTTTGCGCGACTAGGTCTGGGGAGAGAAGGAGATAGCGCCGGAAACCTTGCCTTTTGCCTTCTTCGGCGCTGGAACCTGGTTGCTGCGCCTTCTCTTTGTCCATGTGCACACACACGATTCCTCAGCGAAAACCATGCAGAAACCTTTCCACGAGCACCCAGGGATGTGCACCCAGCACCACGTGCACGCACACGCAGCTAGAGAAAAGCACCTACCTTTTCACACACTGATGCCTAAGCAAACGCATGGCCACACACACGCACACATCCGCAAGCGCGCCTACTCCCATCTATTGAGGGAAAGACGGACGAGCAACGTCCTGACAGGCTTGAGGGGAAAAACGTCCGTTGATGGTTGGCGTTGGTGTTAGGTTTAGATTTGGGGTTAGGGGTTGGGTTTAGGTTTAGATTTGGGGTTAGGTTTAGATTTGGTGTTAGGGGTTGAGATTAGGTTTAGATTTGGGGTTAGGTTTAGATTTGGGGTTAGGGGTTGGGGTTAGGTTTAGATTTGGGGTTAGGTTTAGATTTGGTGTTAGGGGTTGAGATTAGGTTTAGATTTGGGGTTAGGTTTAGATTTGGGGTTAGGGGTTGGGGTTAGGTTTAGATTTGGGGTTAGGTTTAGATTTGGGGTTAGGGGTTGGGGTTACGTTTATCTTTTGGGTGAGGTTAAGATTTGGGGTTAGGGGTTGAGGTTAGGTTTAGATTTGGGGTTAGGTTTAGATTTGGGGTTAGGGGTTGAGGTTAGGTTTAGATTTGGGGTTAGGTTTAGATTTGGGGTTAGGGGTTGGGGTTAGGTTTAGATTTGGGGTTAGGTTTAGATTTGGGGTTAGGGCTTGGGGTTAGGGGTTGGGGTTAAGTTTAGATTTGGGGTTAGGAGTTGGGGTTAGGGGTTGGGGTTAGGTTTAGATTTGGGGTTAGGGGTTGGGGTTAGGTTTAGATCTGGGGTTAGGTTAAGATTTGGGGTTAGGGGTTGAGGTTAGGTTTAGATTTGGGGTTAGGTTTAGATTTGGGGTTAGGGGTTGAGGTTAGGTTTAGATTTGGGGTTAGGTTTAGATTTGGGGTTAGGGGTTGGGGTTAGGGGTTGGAGTTAGGTTTAGATTTGGGGTTAGGTGTTGGGGTTAGGGGTTGGGGTTAGGTTTAAATTTGGGGTTAGGGGTTGGGTTTAGGGGTTGGGATTAGGTTTAGATTTGGGGTTAGCGGTTGGGGTTAGCGGTTGGTGTTAGGTTTAGATTTGGGGTTAGGGGTTGGGGTTAGGTTTAGATTTGGGGTTAGGTTTAGATTTGGGGTTTAGATTTGGGGTATAGGTTTAGATTTGGGTTTAGGGGTTGGGGTTAGGGGTTGGGGTTAGGTTTAGATTTGGGGTCAGGGGTTGGGGTTCAATTTAGATTTGGGGTTAGGTTTAGATTTAGGGTTAGGGGTTGGGGTTAGGTTTAGATTTGGGGTTAGGGGTTGGGGTTAGGTTTAGATTTGGGGTTAGGTTTAGATTTGGTGTTAGGGGTTGAGATTAGGTTTAGATTTGGGGTTAGGTTTAGATTTGGGGTTAGGGGTTGGGGTTAGGTTTAGATTTGGGGTTAGGTTTAGATTTGGGGTTAGGTTTAGATTTAGGGTTAGGGGTTGGGGTTAGGTTTATCTTTGGGGTTAGGTTAAGATTTGGGGTTAGGGGTTGAGGTTAGGTTTAGATTTGGGGTTAGGTTTAGATTTGGGGTTAGGGGTTGGGGTTAGGGGTTGGGGTTAGGTTTAGATTTGGGGTTAGGGGTTGGGGTTAGGGTTTGGGGTTAGGTTTAGATTTGGGGTTAGGGGTTGGGGTTAGGGGTTGGGGTTAGGTTTAGATTTGGGGTTAGGGGTTGGGGTTAGGTTTAGATTTGGGGTTAGGTTAAGATTTGGGGTTAGGGGTTGAGGTTAGGTTTAGATTTGGGGTTAGGTTTAGATTTGGGGTTAGGTTTAGATTTGGGTTTAGGGGTTGGGGTTAGGTTTAGATTTGGGGTTAGGTTTAGATTTGGTGTTAGGGGTTGAGATTAGGTTTAGATTTGGGGTTAGGTTTAGATTTGGGGTTAGGGGTTGGGGTTAGGTTTAGATTTGGGGTTAGGTTTAGATTTGGGTTTAGGGGTTGGGGGTTAAGTTTATCTTTGGGGTTAGGTTAAGATTTGGGGTTAGGGGTTGAGGTTAGGTTTAGATTTGGGGTTAGGTTTAGATTTGGGGTTAGGGGTTGAGGTTAGGTTTAGATTTGGGGTTAGGTTTAGATTTGGGGTTAGGGGTTGGGGTTAGGGGTTGGGGTTAGGTTTAGATTTGGGTTTAGGGGTTGGGGTTAGAGGTTGGGGTTAGGTTTAGATTTGGGGTTAGGGGTTGGGGTTAGGGGTTGGGGTTATGTTTAGATTTGGGGTTAGCGATTGGGGTTAGGGGTTGGTGTTAGGTTTAGATTTGGGGTTAGGGGTTGGGGTTAGGTTTAGATTTGGGGTTAGGTTTAGATTTGGGGTTTAGATTTGGGTTATAGGTTTAGATTTGGGTTTAGGGGTTGGGGTTAGGGGTTGGGGTTAGGTTTAGATTTGGGGTCAGGGGTTGGGGTTCAATTTAGATTTGGGGTTAGGTTTAGATTTAGGGTTAGGGGTTGGGGTTAGGTTTAGATTTGGGGTTAGGGGTTGGGGTTAGGTTTAGATTTGGGGTTAGGTTTAGATTTGGGGTTAGGGGTTGGGGTTACGTTTAGATTTGGGGTTAGGTTTAGATTTGGGGTTAGGGGTTGGGGTTAGGTTTAGATTTGGGGTTAGGTTTATATTTGGGGTTTAGATTTGGGGTAAGGTTTAGATTTGGGGTTAGTGTTAGATTTGGGGTTTAGATTTAGGGTTAGGCTTAGATTTGGGGTTAGGTTTAGATTTGGGTTTAGGGGTTGGGGTTAGGTTTAGATTTGGGGTTAGGTTTAGATTTGGTGTTAGGGGTTGAGATTAGGTTTAGATTTGGGGTTAGGTTTAGATTTGGGGTTAGGGGTTGGGGTTAGGTTTAGATTTGGGGTTAGGTTTAGATTTGGGTTTAGGGGTTGGGGGTTATGTTTATCTTTGGGGTTAGGTTAAGATTTGGGGTTAGGGGTTGAGGTTAGGTTTAGATTTGGGGTTAGGTTTAGATTTGGGGTTAGGGGTTGAGGTTAGGTTTAGATTTGGGGTTAGGTTTAGATTTGGGGTTAGGGGTTGGGGTTAGGGGTTGGGGTTAGGTTTAGATTTGGGGTTAGGGGTTGGGGTTAGGTTTAGATTTGGGGTTAGGGGTTGGGGTTAGGGGTTGGGGTTAGGTTTAGATTTGGGGTTAGGGGTTGGGGTTAGGGGTTGGGGTTAGGTTTAGATTTGGAGTTAGGGTTTGGGGTTTGGTTTAGATTTAGGGTTAGGGGTTGGGGTTAGGGGTTGGCGTTAGGGGTTGGGGTTAGGGGTTGGCGTTAGGGGTTGGGGTTAGGTTTAGATTTGGGGTTAGGTTTAGATTTGGGGTTAGGGGTTGGGGTTAGGTTTAGATTTGGGGTTAAGTTTAGATTTGGAGTTAGGTTTAGATCTGGGGTTAGGGGTTGGAGTTAGGTTTAGATTTGGGGTTAGGGGTTGGGTTTAGGTTTAGATTTGGGTTTAGGGGTTGGGGTTAGGTTTAGATTTGGGGTTAGGTTTAGATTTGGGGTTTAGATTTGGGGTTAGGTTTAGATTTGGGGTTAGGGGTTGGGGTTAGGGGTTGGGGTTAGGTTTAGATTTGGGGTTAGGGGTTGGGGTTAGGGTTTGGGGTTAGGTTTAGATTTGGGGTTAGGGGTTGGGGTTAGGGGTTGGGGTTAGGTTTAGATTTGGGTTTAGGGGTTGGGGTTAGGTTTAGATTTGGGGTTAGGTTAAGATTTGGGGTTAGGGGTTGAGGTTAGGTTTAGATTTGGGGTTAGGTTTAGATTTGGGTTAGGGGTTGAGGTTAGGTTTAGATTTGGGGTTAGGGGTTGGGGTTAGGGGTTGGGGTTAGGTTTAGATTTGGGGTTAGGGGTTGGGGTTAGGGGTTGGGGTTAGGTTTAGATTTGGGGTTAGGGGTTGGGGTTAGGGGTTGGGATTAGGTTTAGATTTGGGGTTAGGGGTTGGGGTTAGGGGTTGGGGTTATGTTTAGATTTGGGGTTAGCGATTGGGGTTAGGGGTTGGTGTTAGGTTTAGATTTGGGGTTAGGGGTTGAGGTTAGGTTTAGATTTGGGGTTGGGTTTAGATTTGGGGTTTAGATTTGGGGTATAGGTTTCGATTTGGGTTTAGGGGTTGGGGTTAGGGGTTGGGGTTAGGTTTAGATTTGGGGTTAGGGGTTGGGGTTCGGTTTAGATTTGGGGTTAGGTTTAGATTTGGTGTTAGGGGTTGAGATTAGGTTTAGATTTGGGGTTAGGTTTAGATATGGGGTTAGGGGTTGGGGTTACGTTTAGATTTGGGGTTAGGTTTAGATTTGGGGTTAGGGGTTGGGGTTAGGTTTAGATTTGGGGTTAGGTTTAGATTTGGGGTTTAGATTTGGGGTAAGGTTTAGATTTTGGGTTAGTGTTAGATTTGGGGTTTAGATTTAGGGTTAGGCTTAGATTTGGGGTTAGGTTTAGATTTGGGTTTAGGGGTTGGGGTTAGGTTTAGATTTGGGGTTAGGTTTAGATTTGGTGTTAGGTGTTGAGATTAGGTTTGGATTTGGGGTTAGGTTTAGATTTGGGGTTAGGGGTTGGGGTTAGGTTTAGATTTGGGGTTAGGTTTAGATCTGGGTTTAGGGGTTGGGGGTTAGGTTTATCTTTGGGGTTAGGTTAAGATTTGGGGTTAGGGGTTGAGGTTAGGTTTAGATTTGGGGTTAGGTTTAGATTTGGGGTTAGGGGTTGAGGTTAGGTTTAGATTTGGGGTTAGGTTTAGATTTGGGGTTAGGGGTTGGGGTTAGGGGTTGGGGTTAGGTTTAGATTTGGGGTTAGGGGTTGGGGTTAGGGGTTGGGGTTAGGTTTAGATTTGGGGTTAGGGGTTGGGGTTAGGGTTTGGGGTTAGGTTTAGATTTGGGGTTAGGGGTTGGGGTTAGGGGTTGGGGTTAGGTTTAGATTTGGAGTTAGGGTTTGGGGTTTGGTTTAGATTTAGGGTTAGGGGTTGGGGTTAGGGGTTGGCGTTAGGGGTTGGGGTTAGGTTTAGATTTGGGGTTAGGTTTAGATTTGGGGTTAGGGGTTGGGGTTAGGTTTAGATTTGGGGTTAAGTTTAGATTTGGAGTTAGGTTTAGATCTGGGGTTAGGGGTTGGAGTTAGGTTTAGATTTGGGGTTAGGGGTTGGGTTTAGGTTTAGATTTGGGTTTAGGGGTTGGGGTTAGGTTTAGATTTGGGGTTAGGTTTAGATTTGGGGTTTAGATTTGGGGTTAGGTTTAGATTTGGGGTTAGGGGTTGGGGTTAGGGGTTGGGGTTAGGTTTAGATTTAAGGTTAGGGGTTGGCGTTAGGGTTTGGGGTTAGGTTTAGATTTGGGGTTAGGGGATGGGGTTAGGGGTTGGGGTTAGGTTTAGATTTGGGGTTAGGGGTTGCGGTTAGGGGTTGGGGTTAGGGGTTGGGGTTATGTTTAGATTTGGGGTTAGCGATTGGGGTTAGGGGTTGGTGTTAGGTTTAGATTTGGGGTTAGGGGTTGGGGTTAGGTTTAGATTTGGGGTTAGGCTTAGATTTGGTGTTAGAGGTTGAGATTAGGTTTGGATTTGGGGTTAGGTTTAGATTTGGGGTTAGGGGTTGGGGTTACGTTTAGATTTGGGCTTAGGTTTAGATTTGGGGTTAGGGGTTGGGGTTAGGTTTAGATTTGGGGTTAGGTTTAGATTTGGTGTTTAGATTTGGGGTAAGTTTTAGATTTGGGGTTAGTGTTAGATTTGGGGTTTAGATTTAGGGTTAGGCTTAGATTTGGGGTTAGGTTTAGATTTGGGTTTAGGGGTTGGGGTTAGGTTTAGATTTGGGGTTAGGTTTAGATTTGGTGTTAGGGGTTGAGATTAGGTTTAGATTTGGGGTTAGGTTTAGATTTGGGGTTAGGTTTAGATTTGGGTTTAGGGGTTGGGGGTTAGGTTTATCTTTGGGGTTAGGTTAAGATTTGGGGTTAGGGGTTGAGGTTAGGTTTAGATTTGGGGTTAGGTTTAGATTTGGGGTTAGGGGTTGAGGTTAGGTTTAGATTTGGGGTTAGATTTAGATTTGGGGTTAGGGGTTGGGGTTAGGGGTTGGGGTTAGGTTTAGATTTGGGGTTAGGGTTGGGGTTAGGGGTTGGGGTTAGGTTTAGATTTGGGGTTAGGGGTTGGGGTTAGGGGTTGGGGTTAGGTTTAGATTTGGGGTTAGGGGTTGGGGTTAGGGGTTGGGGTTAGGTTTAGATTTGGAGTTAGGGTTTGGGGTTTGGTTTAGATTTAGGGTTAGGGGTTGGGGTTAGGGGTTGGCGTTAGGGGTTGGGGTTAGGGGTTGGCGTTAGGGGTTGGGGTTAGGTTTAGATTTGGGGTTAGGTTTAGATTTGGGGTTTAGATTTGGGGTTAGGTTTAGATTTGGGGTTAGGGGTTGGGGTTAGGGGTTGGGGTTAGGTTTAGATTTAAGGTTAGGGGTTGGGGTTAGGGTTTGGGGTTAGGTTTAGATTTGGGGTTAGGGGTTGGGGTTAGGGGTTGGGGTTAGGTTTAGATTTGGGGTTAGGGGTTGGGGTTAGGTTTAGATTTGGGGTTAGGTTAAGATTTGGGGTTAGGGGTTGAGGTTAGGTTTAGATTTGGGGTTAGGTTTAGATTTGGGGTTAGGGGTTGAGGTTAGGTTTAGATTTGGGGTTAGGTTTAGATTTGGGGTTAGGGGTTGGGGTTAGGGGTTGGGGTTAGGTTTAGATTTGGGGTTAGGGGTTGGGGTTAGGGGTTGGGGTTAGGTTTAGATTTGGGGTTAGGGGTTGGGGTTAGGGGTTGGGGTTATGTTTAGATTTGGGGTTAGCGATTGGGGTTAGGGGTTGGTGTTAGGTTTAGATTTGGGGTTAGGGGTTGGGGTTAGGTTTAGATTTGGGGTTAGGTTTAGATTTGGGGTTTAGATTTGGGGTATAGGTTTCGATTTGGGTTTAGGGGTTGGGGTTTGGGGTTGGGGTTAGGTTTAGATTTGGGGTTAGGGGTTGGGGTTCGGTTTAGATTTGGGGTTAGGTTTAGATTTGGTGTTAGGGGTTGAGATTAGGTTTGGATTTGGGGTTAGGTTTAGATTTGGGGTTAGGGGTTGGGGTTACGTTTAGATTTGGGGTTAGGTTTAGATTTGGGGTTAGGGGTTGGGGTTAGGTTTAGTTTTGGGGTTAGGTTTAGATTTGGGGTTTAGATTTGGGGTAAGGTTTAGATTTGGGGTTAGTGTTAGATTTGGGGTTTAGATTTAGGGTTAGGCTTAGATTTGGGGTTAGGTTTAGATTTGGGTTTAGGGGTTGGGGTTAGGTTTAGATTTGGGGTTAGGTTTAGATTTGGTGTTAGGGGTTGAGATTAGGTTTAGATTTGGGGTTAGGTTTAGATTTGGGGTTAGGGGTTGGGGTTAGGTTTAGATTTGGGGTTAGGTTTAGATTTGGGTTTAGGGGTTGGGGGTTAGGTTTATCTTTGGGGTTAGGTTAAGATTTGGGGTTAGGGGTTGAGGTTAGGTTTAGATTTGGGGTTAGGTTTAGATTTGGGGTTAGGGGTTGAGGTTAGGTTTAGATTTGGGGTTAGGTTTAGATTTGGGGTTAGGAGTTGGGGTTAGGGGGTGGGTTAGGTTTAGATTTGGGGTTAGGGGTTGGGGTTAGAGGTTGGGGTTAGGTTTAGATTTGGGGTTAGGGGCTGGGTGTAGGTTTAGATTTGGGGTTAGGTTTAGATTTGGGGTTTAGATTTGGGGTTAGGTTTAGATTTGGGGTTAGGGGTTGGGGTTAGGGGTTGGGGTTAGGTTTAGATTTGGGGTTAGGGGTTGGGGTTAGGGGTTGGAGTTAGGTTTAGATTTGGGGTTAGGGGCTGGGTGTAGGTTTAGATTTGGGGTTAGGTTTAGATTTGGGGTTTAGATTTGGGGTTAGGTTTAGATTTGGGGTTAGTGTTAGATTTGGGGTTTAGATTTAGGGTTAGGCTTAGATTTGGGGTTAGGTTTAGATTTGGGTTTAGGGGTTGGGGTTAGGTTTAGATTTGGTGTTAGGTTTAAATTTTGTGTTAGGGGTTGAGGTTAGGTTTAGATTTGGGGTTAGGTTTAGATTTGGGGTTAGGGGTTGGGGTTAGGTTTAGATTTGGGGTTAGGTTTAGATTTGGGGTTAGTGTTAGATTTGGGGTTTAGATTTAGGGTTAGGCTTAGATTTGGGGTTAGGTTTAGATTTGGGGTTAGGGGTTGGGGTTAGGTTTAGATTTGGGGTTAGGTTGGAATTTTGTGTTAGGGGTTGAGGTTAGGTTTAGATTTGGGGTTAGGTTTAGATTTGTGGTTAGGGGTTGAGGTTAGGTTTAGATTTGAGGTTAGGTTGAGATTTGGGGTTAGGGGTAGAGGTTAGGTTTAGATTTGGGGTTAGGTTTAGATTTGGGGTTAGGGGTTGGGGTTAGGGGTTGGGGTTAGGTTTAGATTTGGGTTTAGGTTTAGATTTGGGTTTAGATTTAGATTTGGTGTTAGGGGTTGGGGTTAGGTTTAGATTTGGGGTTAGGTTTAGATTTGGGGTTAGGTTTAGGTTTAGGGTTAGGTTTAGATTTGGGGTTAGGGGTTGGGGTTAGGGGTTGGGGTTAGGTTTAGATTTGGGGTTAGGTTTAGATTTGGGGTTAGGGGTTGAGGTTAGGTTTAGATTTGGGGTTAGGTTTAGATTTGGGGTTAGGGGTTGACGTTAGGTTTAGATTTGGGGTTAGGTTTAGATTTGGGGTTAGGAGTTGGGGTTAGGGGTTGGGGTTAGGTTTAGATTTGGGGTTAGGGGTTGGGGTTAGAGGTTGGGGTTAGGTTTAGATTTGGGGTTAGGGGCTAGGTGTAGGTTTAGATTTGGGGTTAGGTTTAGATTTGGGGTTTAGATTTGGGGTTAGGTTTAGATTTGGGGTTAGGGGTTGGGGTTAGGGGTTGGGGTTAGGTTTAGATTTGGGGTTAGGGGTTGGGGTTAGGGGTTGGAGTTAGGTTTAGATTTGGGGTTAGGGGCTGGGTGTAGGTTTAGATTTGGGGTTAGGTTTAGATTTGGGGTTTAGATTTGGGGTTAGGTTTAGATTTGGGGTTAGTGTTAGATTTGGGGTTTAGATTTAGGGTTAGGCTTAGATTTGGGGTTAGGTTTAGATTTGGGTTTAGGGGTTGGGGTTAGGTTTAGATTTGGGGTTAGGTTTAGATTTGGTGTTAGGGGTTGAGATTAGGTTTAGATTTGGGGTTAGGTTTAGATTTGGGGTTAGGGGTTGGGGTTAGGTTTAGATTTGGGGTTAGGTTTAGATTTGGGTTTAGGGGTTGGGGGTTAGGTTTATCTTTGGGGTTAGGTTAAGATTTGGGGTTAGGGGTTGAGGTTAGGTTTAGATTCGGGGTTAGGTTTAGATTTGGGGTTAGGGGTTGAGGTTAGGTTTAGATTTGGGGTTAGGTTTAGATTTGGGGTTAGGAGTTGGGGTTAGGGGTTGGGGTTAGGTTTAGATTTGGGTTTAGGGGTTGGGGTTAGAGGTTGGGGTTAGGTTTAGATTTGGGGTTAGGGGCTGGGTGTAGGTTTAGATTTGGGGTTAGGTTTAGATTTGGGGTTTAGATTTGGGGTTAGGTTTAGATTTGGGGTTAGGGGTTGGGGTTAGGGGTTGGGGTTAGGTTTAGATTTGGGGTTAGGGGTTGGGGTTAGGGGTTGGAGTTAGGTTTAGATTTGGGGTTAGGGGCTGGGTGTAGGTTTAGATTTGGGGTTAGGTTTAGATTTGGGGTTTAGATTTGGGGTTAGGTTTAGATTTGGGGTTAGTGTTAGATTTGGGGTTTAGATTTAGGGTTAGGCTTAGATTTGGGGTTAGGTTTAGATTTGGGTTTAGGGGTTGGGGTTAGGTTTAGATTTGGTGTTAGGTTTAAATTTTGTGTTAGGGGTTGAGGTTAGGTTTAGATTTGGGGTTAGGTTTAGATTTGGGGTTAGGGGTTGGGGTTAGGTTTAGATTTGGGGTTAGGTTTAGATTTGGGGTTAATGTTAGATTTGGGGTTTAGATTTAGGGTTAGGCTTAGATTTGGGGTTAGATTTAGATTTGGGTTTAGGGGTTGGGGTTAGGTTTAGATTTGGTGTTAGGTTTAAATTTTGTGTTAGGGGTTGAGGTTAGGTTTAGATTTGGGGTTAGGTTTAGATTTGTGGTTAGGGGTTGAGGTTAGGTTTATATTTGGGGTTAGGTTGAGATTTGGGGTTAGGGGTAGAGGTTAGGTTTAGATTTGGGGTTAGGTTTAGATTTGGGGTTAGGGGTTGGGGTTAGGGGTTGGGGTTAGGTTTAGATTTGGGGTTAGGTTTAGATTTGGGGTTAGGGGTTGGGGTTAGGTTTAGATTTGGGTTTAGGTTTAGATTTGGGTTTAGATTTAGATTTGGTGTTAGGGGTTGGGGTTAGGTTTAGATTTGGGGTTAGGTTTAGATTTGGGGTTAGGTTTAGGTTTAGGGTTAGGTTTAGATTTGGGGTTAGGGGTTGGGGTTAGGGGTTGGGGTTAGGTTTAGATTTGGGGTTAGGTTTAGATTTGGGGTTAGGGGTTGAGGTTAGGTTTAGATTTGGGGTTAGGTTTAGATTTGGGGTTAGGAGTTGGGGTTAGGGGTTGGGGTTAGGTTTAGATTTGGGGTTAGGGGTTGGGGTTAGAGGTTGGGGTTAGGTTTAGATTTGGGGTTAGGGGCTGGGTGTAGGTTTAGATTTGGGGTTAGGTTTAGATTTGGGGTTTAGATTTGGGGTTAGGTTTAGATTTGGGGTTAGGGGTTGGGGTTAGGGGTTGGGGTTAGGTTTAGATTTGGGGTTAGGGGTTGGGGTTAGGGGTTGGAGTTAGGTTTAGATTTGGGGTTAGGGGCTGGGTGTAGGTTTAGATTTGGGGTTAGGTTTAGATTTGGGGTTTAGATTTGGGGTTAGGTTTAGATTTGGGGTTAGTGTTAGATTTGGGGTTTAGATTTAGGGTTAGGCTTAGATTTGGGGTTAGGTTTAGATTTGGGTTTAGGGGTTGGGGTTAGGTTTAGATTTGGTGTTAGGTTTAAATTTTGTGTTAGGGGTTGAGGTTAGGTTTAGATTTGGGGTTAGGTTTAGATTTGGGGTTAGGGGTTGGGGTTAGGTTTAGATTTGGGGTTAGGTTTAGATTTGGGGTTAGTGTTAGATTTGGGGTTTAGATTTAGGGTTAGGCTTAGATTTGGGGTTAGATTTAGATTTGGGTTTAGGGGTTGGGGTTAGGTTTAGATATGGTGTTAGGTTTAAATTTTGTGTTAGGGGTTGAGGTTAGGTTTAGATTTGGGGTTAGGTTTAGATTTGTGGTTAGGGGTTGAGGTTAGGTTTAGATTTGGTGTTAGGTTGAGATTTGGGGTTAGGGGTAGAGGTTAGGTTTAGATTTGGGGTTAGGTTTAGATTTGGGGTTAGGGGTTGGGGTTAGGGGTTGGGGTTAGGTTTAGATTTTGGGTTAGGTTTAGATTTGGGGTTAGGGGTTGGGGTTAGGTTTAGATTTGGGTTTAGGTTTAGATTTGGGTTTAGATTTAGATTTGGTGTTAGGGGTTGGGGTTAGGTTTAGATTTGGGGTTAGGTTTAGATTTGGGGTTAGGTTTAGGTTTAGGGTTAGGTTTAGATTTGGGGTTAGGGGTTGGGGTTAGGGGTTGGGGTTAGGTTTAGATTTGGGGTTAGGGGTTGGGGTTAGGGGTTGGGGTTATTTTTAGATTTGGGGTTAGGGGTTGGGGTTAGGAATTGGGGTTAGGTTTAGATTTGGGGTTAGTGGTTGGGGTTAGGGGTTGGGGTTAGGTTTAGATTTGGGGTTAGGGGTTGGGATTAGGTTTAGATTTGGGAGTAGGTTTAGATTTGGGGTTAGGGGTTGAGGTTAGGTTTAGATTTGGCGTTAAGTTTAGATTTGGAGTTAGGTTTAGATCTGGGGTTAGGGGTTGGGTTTAGGTTTAGCTTTGGGTTTAGGGGTTGGGGTTAGGTTTAGATTTGGGGTTAGGTTTAGATTTGGGGTTTAGATTTGGGGTTAGGTTTAGATTTGGGGTTAGTGTTAGATTTGGGGTTTAGATTTCGGGTTAGGCTTAGATTTGGGGTTAGGTTTAGATTTGGTGTTAGGGGTTGAGATTAGGTTTAGATTTGGGGTTAGGTTTAGATTTGGGGTTAGGGGTTGGGGTTAGGTTTAGATTTGGGGTTAGGTTTAGATTTGGGTTTAGGGGTTGGGGTTAGGTTTATCTTTGGGGTTAGGTTAAGATTTGGGTTTAGGGGTTGAGGTTAGGTTTAGACTTGGGGTTAGGTTTAGATTTGGGGTTAGGGGTTGGGGTTAGGTTTAGATTTGGGGTTCGGTTTAGATTTGGGGTTAGGGGTTGGGGTTAGGGGTTGGGGTTAGGTTTAGATTTGGGGTTAGGGGTTGGGGTTAGGGGTTGGGGTTAGGTTTAGATTTGGGGTTAGGGTTTGGGGTTAGGCGCTGGGGTTAGGTTTAGATTTGGGGTTAGGGGTTGGGGTTAGGGGTTGGGGTTAGGTTTAGATTTGGGGTTAGGGGTTGGGGTTAGGTTTAGATTTGGGGTTAGGTTAAGATTTGGGATTAGGGGTTGAGGTTAGATTTAGATTTGGGGTTAGGTTTAGATTTGGGATTAGGGGTTGATGTTAGGTTTAGATTTGGGGTTAGGTTTAGATTTGGGGTTAGGGGGTGGGATTAGGGGTTGGGGTTAGGTTTAGATTTGGGGTTAGGGGTTGGGGTTAGGGGTTGGGGTTAGGTTTAGATTTGGGGTTAGTGGTTGGGGTTAGGGGTTGGGGTTAGGTTTAGATTTGGGGTTAGGGGTTGGGGTTAGCGATTGGTGTTAGGTTTAGATTTGGGGTTAGGGGTTGGGGTTATGTTTAGATTTGGGGTTAGGTTTAGATTTGGGGTTTAGATTTGGGGCATAGGTTTAGATTTGGTTTGAGGGGTTGGGGTTAGGGGTTGGGGTTATGTTTAGATTTGGGGTTAGGGCTTGGGGTTAGGGTTTGGGCTTAGGTTTAGATTTGGGGTTAGGGGTTGGGGTTACGTTTAGATTTGGGGTTAGGGGTTGCGGTTCGGTTTAAATTTGGGGTTAGGTTTAGATTTAGGGTTAGGGGTTGGGGTTAGGTTTCGATTTGGGGTTAGGTTTAGATTTGGGGTTAGGGGTTGGGGTTAGGTTTAGATTTGGGGTTAGGTTTAGATTTGGGGCTAGTGGTTGGGGTTACATTTAGATTTGGGGTTAGGTTTAGATTTAGGGTTAGGGGTTGGGGTTAGGTTTAGATTTGGGTTTAGGTTTAGATTTGGGGTTAGGTTAAGATTTGGGGTTAGGGTTGGGGGTTAGGTTTAGATTTGGCATTAGGTTTAGATTTGGGGTTAGGGGTTGGGGTTAGGTTTAGATTTGTGGTTAGGGGTTGGGGTTAGGTTTAGATTTGGGTTTAGGGGTTGGGGTTAGGAATTGGGGTTAGGTTTAGATTTGGGGTTAGTGGTTGGCGTTAGGGGTTGGGGTTAGGTTTAGATTTGGGGTTAGGGGTTGGGGTTAGGGGTTGGCGTTAGGGGTTGGGGTTAGGTTTAGATTTGGGGTTAGGTTTAGATTTGGGGTTAGGGGTTGGGGTTAGGTTTAGATTTGGGGTTAAGTTTAAATTTGGAGTTAGGTTTAGATCTGGGGTTACGGGTTGGAGTTAGGTTTAGATTTGGGGTTAGGGGTTGGGTTTAGGTTTAGATTTGAGTTTAGGGGTTGGGGTTAGGTTTAGATTTGGGGATCGGTTTAGATTTGGGGTTTAGATTTGGGGTTAGGTTTAGATTTGGGGTTAGTGTTAGATTTGGGGTTTAGATTTAGGGTTAGGCTTAGATTTGGGGTTAGGTTTAGATTTGGGTTTAGGGGTTGGGATTAGGTTTAGATTTGGTGTTAGGTTTAGATTTTGTGTTAGGGGTTGAGGTTAGGTTTAGATTTGGGTTAGGTTTAGATTTGGGGTTAGGGGTTGGGGTTAGTTTTAGATTTGGGGTTAGGTTAAGATTTGGGTTTAGGGGTTTGTGTTAGGTTTATGTTTGGGGTTAGGTTAAGATTTGGGGTTAGGTTTAGATTTGTGGTTAGGGGTTGAGGTTAGGTTTAGATTTGGGGTTAGGTTGAGATTTGGGGTTAGGGGTAGAGGTTAGGTTTAGATTTGGGGTTAGGTTTAGATTTGGGGTTAGGGGTTGGGGTTAGGGGTTGGGGTTAGGTTTAGATTTGGGGTTAGGTTTAGATTTGGGGTTAGGGGTTGGGGTTAGGTTTAGATTTGGGTTTAGGTTTAGATTTGGGTTTAGATTTAGATTTGGTGTTAGGGGTTGGGGTTAGGTTTAGATTTGGGGTTAGGTTTAGATTTGGGGTTAGGTTTAGGTTTAGGGTTAGGTTTAGATTTGGGGTTAGGGGTTGGGGTTATGGGTTGGGGTTAGGTTTAGATTTGGGGTTAGGGGTTGGGGTTAGGGGTTGGGGTTATTTTTAGATTTGGGGTTAGGGGTTGGGGTTAGGAATTGGGGTTAGGTTTAGATTTGGGGTTAGTGGTTGGGGTTAGGGGTTGGGGTTAGGTTTAGATTTGGGGTTAGGGGTTGGGATTAGGTTTAGATTTGGGAGTAGGTTTAGATTTGGGGTTAGGGGTTGAGGTTAGGTTTAGATTTGGGGTTAAGTTTAGATTTGGAGTTAGGTTTAGATCTGGGGTTAGGGGTTGGAGTTAGGTTTAGATTTGGGGTTAGGGGTTGGGTTTAGGTTTAGATTTCGGTTTAGGGGTTGGGGTTAGGTTTAGATTTGGGGTTAGGTTTAGATTTGGGGTTTAGATTTGGGGTTAGGTTTAGATTTGGGGTTAGTGTTAGATTTGGGGTTTAGATTTCGGGTTAGGCTTAGATTTGGGGTTAGGTTTAGATTTGGTGTTAGGGGTTGAGATTAGGTTTAGATTTGGGGTTAGGTTTAGATTTGGGGTTAGGGGTTGGGGTTAGGTTTAGATTTGGGGTTAGGTTTAGATTTGGGTTTAGGGGTTGGGGTTAGGTTTATCTTTGGGGTTAGGTTAAGATTTGGGTTTAGGGGTTGAGGTTAGGTTTAGACTTGGGGTTAGGTTTAGATTTGGGGTTAGGGGTTGGGGTTAGGTGTAGATTTGGGGTTAGGTTTAGATTTGGGGTTAGGGGTTGGGGTTAGGGGTTGGGGTTAGGTTTAGATTTGGGGTTAGGGTTTGGGGTTAGGGGTTGGGGTTAGGTTTAGATTTGGGGTTAGGGGTTGGGGTTAGGGGTTGGGGTTAGGTTTAGATTTGGGGTTAGGGGTTGGGGTTAGGTTTAGATTTGGGGTTAGGTTAAGATTTGGGATTAGGGGTTGAGGTTAGATTTAGATTTGGGGTTAGGTTTAGATTTGGGATTAGGGGTTGATGTTAGGTTTAGATTTGGGGTTAGGTTTAGATTTGGGGTTAGGGGGTGGGGTTAGGGGTTGGGGTTAGGTTTAGATTTGGGGTTAGGGGTTGGGGTTAGGGGTTGGGGTTAGGTTTAGATTTGGGGTTAGTGGTTGGGGTTAGGGGTTGGGGTTAGGTTTAGATTTGGGGTTAGGGGTTGGGGTTAGCGATTGGTGTTAGGTTTAGATTTGGGGTTAGGGGTTGGGGTTAGGTTTAGATTTGGGGTTAGGTTTAGATTTGGGGTTTAGATTTGGGGCATAGGTTTAGATTTGGTTTGAGGGGTTGGGGTTAGGGGTTGGGGTTATGTTTAGATTTGGGGTTAGGGCTTGGGGTTAGGGTTTGGGCTTAGGTTTAGATTTGGGGTTAGGGGTTGGGGTTACGTTTAGATTTGGGGTTAGGGGTTGCGGTTCGGTTTAAATTTGGGGTTAGGTTTAGATTTAGGGTTAGGGGTTGGGGTTAGGTTTAGATTTGGGGTTAGGTTTAGATTTGGGGTTAGGGGTTGGGGTTAGGTTTAGATTTGGGGTTAGGTTTAGATTTGGGGCTAGTGGTTGGGGTTACATTTAGATTTGGGGTTAGGTTTAGATTTAGGTTTAGGGGTTGGGGTTAGGTTTAGATTTGGGTTTAGGTTTAGATTTGGGGTTAGGTTAAGATTTGGGGTTAGGGTTGGGGGTTAGGTTTAGATTTGGCGTTAGGTTTAGATTTGGGGTTAGGGGTTGGGGTTAGGTTTAGATTTGGGGTTAGGGGTTGGGGTTAGGTTTAGATTTGGGTTTAGGGGTTGGGGTTAGGAATTGGGGTTAGGTTTAGATTTGGGGTTAGTGGTTGGCGTTAGGGGTTGGGGTTAGGTTTAGATTTGGGGTTAGGGGTTGGGGTTAGGGGTTGGCGTTAGGGGTTGGGGTTAGGTTTAGATTTGGGGTTAGGTTTAGATTTGGAGTTAGGTTTAGATCTGGGGTTACGGGTTGGAGTTAGGTTTAGATTTGGGGTTAGGGTTGGGTTTAGGTTTAGATTTGAGTTTAGGGGTTGGGGTTAGGTTTAGATTTGGGGATCGGTTTAGATTTAAGGTTTAGATTTGGGGTTAGGTTTAGATTTGGGGTTAGTGTTAGATTTGGGGTTTAGATTTAGGGTTAGGCTTAGATTTGGGGTTAGGTTTAGATTTGGGTTTAGGGGTTGGGATTAGGTTTAGATTTGGTGTTAGGTTTAGATTTTGTGTTAGGGGTTGAAGTTAGGTTTAGATTTGGGTTAGGTTTAGATTTGGGGTTAGGGGTTGGGGTTAGTTTTAGATTTGGGGTTAGGTTAAGATTTGGGTTTAGGGGTTTGTGTTAGGTTTATGTTTGGGGTTAGGTTAAGATTTGGGGTTAGGTTTAGATTTGTGGTTAGGGGTTGAGGTTAGGTTTAGATTTGGGGTTAGGTTGAGATTTGGGGTTAGGGGTAGAGGTTAGGTTTAGATTTGGGGTTAGGTTTAGATTTGGGGTTAGGGGTTGGGGTTAGGGGTTGGGGTTAGGTTTAGATTTGGGGTTAGGTTTAGATTTGGGGTTAGGGGTTGAGGTTAGGTTTAGATTTGGGGTTAAGTTTAGATTTGGAGTTAGGTTTAGATCTGGGGTTAGGGGTTGGAGTTAGGTTTAGATTTGGGTTAGGGGTTGGGTTTAGGTTTAGATTTGGGTTTAGGGGTTGGGGTTAGGTTTAGATTTGGGGTTAGGTTTAGATTTGGGGTTTAGATTTGGGGTTAGGTTTAGATTTGGGGTTAGTGTTAGATTTGGGGTTTAGATTTCGGGTTAGGCTTAGATTTGGGGTTAGGTTTAGATTTGGTGTTAGGGGTTGAGATTAGGTTTAGATTTGGGGTTAGGTTTAGATTTGGGGTTAGGGGTTGGGGTTAGGTTTAGATTTGGGGTTAGGTTTAGATTTGGGTTTAGGGGTTGGGGTTAGGTTTATCTTTGGGGTTAGGTTAAGATTTGGGTTTAGGGGTTGAGGTTAGGTTTAGACTTGGGGTTAGGTTTAGATTTGGGGTTAGGGGTTGGGGTTAGGTTTAGATTTGGGGTTAGGTTTAGATTTGGGGTTAGGGGTTGGGGTTAGGGGTTGGGGTTAGGTTTAGATTTGGGGTTAGGGGTTGGGGTTAGGGGTTGGGGTTAGGTTTAGATTTGGGGTTAGGGTTTGGGGTTAGGGGTTGGGGTTAGGTTTAGATTTGGGGTTAGGGGTTGGGGTTAGGGGTTGGGGTTAGGTTTAGATTTGGGGTTAGGGGTTGGGGTTAGGTTTAGATTTGGGGTTAGGTTAAGATTTGGGATTAGGGGTTGAGGTTAGATTTAGATTTGGGGTTAGGTTTAGATTTGGGATTAGGGGTTGATGTTAGGTTTAGATTTGGGGTTAGGTTTAGATTTGGGGTTAGGGGGTGGGGTTAGGGGTTGGGGTTAGGTTTAGATTAGGGGTTAGGGGTTGGGGTTAGGGGTTGGGGTTAGGCTTAGATTTGGGGTTAGTGGTTGGGGTTAGGGGTTGGGGTTAGGTTTAGATTTGGGGTTAGGGGTTGGGGTTAGCGATTGGTGTTAGGTTTAGATTTGGGGTTAGGGGTTGGGGTTAGGTTTAGATTTGGGGTTAGGTTTAGATTTGGGGTTTAGATTTGGGGCATAGGTTTAGATTTGGTTTGAGGGGTTGGGGTTAGGGGTTGGGGTTATGTTTAGATTTGGGGTTAGGGCTTGGGGTTAGGGTTTGGGCTTAGGTTTAGATTTGGGGTTAGGGGTTGGGGTTACGTTTAGATTTGGGGTTAGGGGTTGCGGTTCGGTTTAAATTTGGGGTTAGGTTTAGATTTAGGGTTAGGGGTTGGGGTTAGGTTTAGATTTGGGGTTAGGTTTAGATTTGGGGTTAGGGGTTGGGGTTAGGTTTAGATTTGGGGTTAGGTTTAGATTTGGGGTTTAGATTTGGGGTTAGGTTTAGATTTGGGGTTAGTGTTAGATTTGGGGTTTAGATTTCGGGTTAGGCTTAGATTTGGGGTTAGGTTTAGATTTGGTGTTAGGGGTTGAGATTAGGTTTAGATTTGGGGTTAGGTTTAGATTTGGGGTTAGGGGTTGGGGTTAGGTTTAGATTTGGGGTTAGGTTTAGATTTGGGTTTAGGGGTTGGGGTTAGGTTTATCTTTGGGGTTAGGTTAAGATTTGGGTTTAGGGGTTGAGGTTAGGTTTAGACTTGGGGTTAGGTTTAGATTTGGGGTTAGGGGTTGGGGTTAGGTGTAGATTTGGGGTTAGGTTTAGATTTGGGGTTAGGGGTTGGGGTTAGGGGTTGGGGTTAGGTTTAGATTTGGGGTTAGGGTTTGGGGTTAGGGGTTGGGGTTAGGTTTAGATTTGGGGTTAGGGGTTGGGGTTAGGGGTTGGTGTTAGGTTTAGATTTGGGGTTAGGGGTTGGGGTTAGGTTTAGATTTGGGGTTAGGTTTAGATTTGGGGTTTAGATTTGGGGCATAGGTTTAGATTTGGTTTGAGGGGTTGGGGTTAGGGGTTGGGGTTATGTTTAGATTTGGGGTTAGGGCTTGGGGTTAGGGTTTGGGCTTAGGTTTAGATTTGGGGTTAGGGGTTGGGGTTACGTTTAGATTTGGGGTTAGGGGTTGCGGTTCGGTTTAAATTTGGGGTTAGGTTTAGATTTAGGGTTAGGGGTTGGGGTTAGGTTTAGATTTGGGGTTAGGTTTAGATTTGGGGTTAGGGGTTGGGGTTAGGTTTAGATTTGGGGTTAGGTTTAGATTTGGGGCTAGTGGTTGGGGTTACATTTAGATTTGGGGTTAGGTTTAGATTTAGGTTTAGGGGTTGGGGTTAGGTTTAGATTTGGGTTTAGGTTTAGATTTGGGGTTAGGTTAAGATTTGGGGTTAGGGTTGGGGGTTAGGTTTAGATTTGGCGTTAGGTTTAGATTTGGGGTTAGGGGTTGGGGTTAGGTTTAGATTTGGGGTTAGGGGTTGGGGTTAGGTTTAGATTTGGGTTTAGGGGTTGGGGTTAGGAATTGGGGTTAGGTTTAGATTTGGGGTTAGTGGTTGGCGTTAGGGGTTGGGGTTAGGTTTAGATTTGGGGTTAGGGGTTGGGGTTAGGGGTTGGCGTTAGGGGTTGGGGTTAGGTTTAGATTTGGGGTTAGGTTTAGATTTGGAGTTAGGTTTAGATCTGGGGTTACGGGTTGGAGTTAGGTTTAGATTTGGGGTTAGGGTTGGGTTTAGGTTTAGATTTGAGTTTAGGGGTTGGGGTTAGGTTTAGATTTGGGGATCGGTTTAGATTTAAGGTTTAGATTTGGGGTTAGGTTTAGATTTGGGGTTAGTGTTAGATTTGGGGTTTAGATTTAGGGTTAGGCTTAGATTTGGGGTTAGGTTTAGATTTGGGTTTAGGGGTTGGGATTAGGTTTAGATTTGGTGTTAGGTTTAGATTTTGTGTTAGGGGTTGAAGTTAGGTTTAGATTTGGGTTAGGTTTAGATTTGGGGTTAGGGGTTGGGGTTAGTTTTAGATTTGGGGTTAGGTTAAGATTTGGGTTTAGGGGTTTGTGTTAGGTTTATGTTTGGGGTTAGGTTAAGATTTGGGGTTAGGTTTAGATTTGTGGTTAGGGGTTGAGGTTAGGTTTAGATTTGGGGTTAGGTTGAGATTTGGGGTTAGGGGTAGAGGTTAGGTTTAGATTTGGGGTTAGGTTTAGATTTGGGGTTAGGGGTTGGGGTTAGGGGTTGGGGTTAGGTTTAGATTTGGGGTTAGGTTTAGATTTGGGGTTAGGGGTTGAGGTTAGGTTTAGATTTGGGGTTAAGTTTAGATTTGGAGTTAGGTTTAGATCTGGGGTTAGGGGTTGGAGTTAGGTTTAGATTTGGGTTAGGGGTTGGGTTTAGGTTTAGATTTGGGTTTAGGGGTTGGGGTTAGGTTTAGATTTGGGGTTAGGTTTAGATTTGGGGTTTAGATTTGGGGTTAGGTTTAGATTTGGGGTTAGTGTTAGATTTGGGGTTTAGATTTCGGGTTAGGCTTAGATTTGGGGTTAGGTTTAGATTTGGTGTTAGGGGTTGAGATTAGGTTTAGATTTGGGGTTAGGTTTAGATTTGGGGTTAGGGGTTGGGGTTAGGTTTAGATTTGGGGTTAGGTTTAGATTTGGGTTTAGGGGTTGGGGTTAGGTTTATCTTTGGGGTTAGGTTAAGATTTGGGTTTAGGGGTTGAGGTTAGGTTTAGACTTGGGGTTAGGTTTAGATTTGGGGTTAGGGGTTGGGGTTAGGTTTAGATTTGGGGTTAGGTTTAGATTTGGGGTTAGGGGTTGGGGTTAGGGGTTGGGGTTAGGTTTAGATTTGGGGTTAGGGGTTGGGGTTAGGGGTTGGGGTTAGGTTTAGATTTGGGGTTAGGGTTTGGGGTTAGGGGTTGGGGTTAGGTTTAGATTTGGGGTTAGGGGTTGGGGTTAGGGGTTGGGGTTAGGTTTAGATTTGGGGTTAGGGGTTGGGGTTAGGTTTAGATTTGGGGTTAGGTTAAGATTTGGGATTAGGGGTTGAGGTTAGATTTAGATTTGGGGTTAGGTTTAGATTTGGGATTAGGGGTTGATGTTAGGTTTAGATTTGGGGTTAGGTTTAGATTTGGGGTTAGGGGGTGGGGTTAGGGGTTGGGGTTAGGTTTAGATTAGGGGTTAGGGGTTGGGGTTAGGGGTTGGGGTTAGGCTTAGATTTGGGGTTAGTGGTTGGGGTTAGGGGTTGGGGTTAGGTTTAGATTTGGGGTTAGGGGTTGGGGTTAGCGATTGGTGTTAGGTTTAGATTTGGGGTTAGGGGTTGGGGTTAGGTTTAGATTTGGGGTTAGGTTTAGATTTGGGGTTTAGATTTGGGGCATAGGTTTAGATTTGGTTTGAGGGGTTGGGGTTAGGGGTTGGGGTTATGTTTAGATTTGGGGTTAGGGCTTGGGGTTAGGGTTTGGGCTTAGGTTTAGATTTGGGGTTAGGGGTTGGGGTTACGTTTAGATTTGGGGTTAGGGGTTGCGGTTCGGTTTAAATTTGGGGTTAGGTTTAGATTTAGGGTTAGGGGTTGGGGTTAGGTTTAGATTTGGGGTTAGGTTTAGATTTGGGGTTAGGGGTTGGGGTTAGGTTTAGATTTGGGGTTAGGTTTAGATTTGGGGCTAGTGGTTGGGGTTACATTTAGATTTGGGGTTAGGTTTAGATTTAGGGTATAGGGGTTGGGGTTAGGTTTAGATTTGGGTTTAGGTTTAGATTTGGGGTTAGGTTAAGATTTGGGGTTAGGGTTGGGGGTTAGGTTTAGATTTGGCGTTAGGTTTAGATTTGGGGTTAGGGGTTGGGGTTAGGTTTAGATTTGGGGTTAGGGGTTGGGGTTAGGTTTAGATTTGGGTTTAGGGGTTGGGGTTAGGAATTGGGGTTAGGTTTAGATTTGGGGTTAGTGGTTGGCGTTAGGGGTTGGGGTTAGGTTTAGATTTGGGGTTAGGGGTTGGGGTTAGGGGTTGGCGTTAGGGGTTGGGGTTAGGTTTAGATTTGGGGTTAGGTTTAGATTTGGGGTTAGGGGTTGGGGTTAGGTTTAGATTTGGGGTTAAGTTTAAATTTGGAGTTAGGTTTAGATCTGGGGTTACGGGTTGGAGTTAGGTTTAGATTTGGGGTTAGGGGTTGGGTTTAGGTTTAGATTTGAGTTTAGGGGTTGGGGTTAGGTTTAGATTTGGGGATCGGTTTAGATTTGGGGTTTAGATTTGGGGTTAGGTTTAGATTTGGGGTTAGTGTTAGATTTGGGGTTTAGATTTAGGGTTAGGCTTAGATTTGGGGTTAGGTTTAGATTTGGGTTTAGGGGTTGGGATTAGGTTTAGATTTGGTGTTAGGTTTAGATTTTGTGTTAGGGGTTGAGGTTAGGTTTAGATTTGGGTTAGGTTTAGATTTGGGGTTAGGGGTTGGGGTTAGTTTTAGATTTGGGGTTAGGTTAAGATTTGGGTTTAGGGGTTTGTGTTTAGGTTTATGTTTGGGGTTAGGTTAAGATTTGGGGTTAGGGGTTGAGGTTAGGTTTAGATTTGGGGTTAGGTTTAGATTTGTGGTTAGGGGTTGAGGTTAGGTTTAGATTTGGGGTTAGGTTTAGATTTGGGGTTAGGGGTTGGGGTTAGGTTTAGATTTGGGGTTAGGTTTAGATTTGGGGTTAGGGGTTGGGGTTAGGTTTAGATTTGGGTTTAGGTTTAGATTTGGGGTTAGGTTTAGATTTGGGGTTAGGGGTTGGGGTTAGGTTACGATTTGGGGTTAGGTTTAGATTTGGGGTTAGGTTTAGGTTTAGGGTTAGGTTTAGATTTGGGGTTAGGGGTTGGGCTTATTTTTAGATTTGGGGTTAGGGGTTGGGGTTAGGAATTGGGGTTAGGTTAAGATTTGGGGTTAGTGGTTGGGGTTAGGGGTTGGGGTTAGGTTTAGATTTGGGGTTAGGGGTTGGGGTTAGGGGTTGGCATTAGGGGTTGGGGTTAGGTTTAGATTTGGGGTTAGGTTTAGATTTGAGGTTAGGGGTTGGGGTTAGGTTTAGATTTGGGGTTAGGTTTAGATTTGGGATTAGGGGTTGGGGTTAGGGCTGGGGTTAGGGGTTGGGGTTAGGGGTTGGGGTTAGGTTTAGATTTGGGGTTAGGGGTTGGGGTTAGGTTTAGATTTGGTGTTAGGTTTAGATTTGGGGTTAGGGGTTGGGGTTAGGTTTAGATTTGGGGTTAGCTTTAGATTTGAGGTTAGGGGTTGGGGTTAGGTTTAGATTTGGGGTTAGGTTTAGATTTGGGATTAGGTGTTGGGGTTAGGGCTGGGGTTAGGGGTTGGGGTTAGGGGTTGGGGTTAGGTTTAGATTTGGGGTTAGGGGTTGGGGTTAGGTTTAGATTTGGGGTTAGGTTTAGATTTGGGGTTAGGGGTTGGGGTTAGGTTTAGATTTGGGGATAGGTTTAGATTTGGGGTTTAGATTTGGGGTTAGGTTTAGATTTGGGGTTAGTGTTAGATTTGGGGTTTAGATTTAGGGTTAGGCTTAGATTTGGGGTTAGGTTTAGATTTGGGTTTAGGGGTTGGGATTAGGTTTAGATTTGGTGTTAGGTTTAGATTTTGTGTTAGGGGTTGAGGTTAGGTTTAGATTTGGGGTTAGGTTTAGATTTGGGGTTAGGGATTGGGGTTAGTTTTAGATTTGGGGTTAGGTTAAGATTTGGGTTTAGGGGTTTGTGTTAGGTTTATGTTTGGGGTTAGGTTAAGATTTGGGGTTAGGGGTTGAGGTTAGGTTTAGATTTGGGGTTAGGTTTAGATTTGGGGTTAGGGGTTGAGGTTAGGTTTAGATTTGGGGTTAGGTTTAGATTTGGGGTTAGGGGTTGGGGTTAGGTTTAGATTTGGGGTTAGGTTTAGATTTGGGGTTAGGGGTTGGGGTTAGGTTTAGATTTGGGTTTAGGTTTAGATTTGGGGTTAGGTTTAGATTTGGGGTTAGGGGTTGGGGTTAGGTTAAGATTTGGGGTTAGGTTTAGATTTGGGGTTAGGTTTAGGTTTAGGGTTAGGTTTAGATTTGGGGTTAGGGGTTGGGGTTATTTTTAGATTTGGGGTTAGGGGTTGGGGTTAGGAATTGGGGTTAGGTTAAGATTTGGGGTTAGTGGTTGGGGTTAGGGGTTGGGGTAAGGTTTAGATTTGGGGTTAGGGGTTGGGGTTAGGTGTTGGCATTAGGGGTTGGGGTTAGGTTTAGATTTGGGGTTAGGTTTAGATTTGAGGTTAGGGGTTGGGGTTAGGTTTAGATTTGGGGTTAGGTTTAGATTTGGGATTAGGTGTTGGGGTTAGGGCTGGGGTTAGGGGTTGGGGTTAGGGGTTGGGGTTAGGTTTAGATTTGGGGTTAGGGGTTGGGGTTAGGTTTAGATTTGGGGTTAGGTTAAGATTTGGGGTTAGGGGTTGAGGTTAGGTTTAGATTTGGGGTTAGGTTTAGATTTGGGGTTAGGGGTTGAGGTTAGGTTTAGATTTGGGGTTAGGTTTAGATTTGGGGTTAGGGGTTGGGGTTAGGGGTTGGGGTTAGGTTTAGATTTGGGGTTAGGGGTTGAGGTTAGGGGTTGGGGTTAGGTTTAGATTTGGAGTTAGGGTTTGGGGTTTGGTTTACATTTAGGGTTAGGGGTTGGGGTTAGGGTTTGGCGTTAGGGGTTGGGGTTAGGGGTTGGCGTTAGGGGTTGGGGTTAGGTTTAGATTTGGGGTTAAGTTTAGATTTGGAGTTAGGTTTAGATCTGGGGTTAGGGGTTGGAGTTAGGTTTAGATTTGGGGTTAGGGGTTGGGTTTAGGTTTAGATTTGGGTTTAGGGGTTGGGGTTAGGTTTAGATTTGGGGTTAGGTTTAGATTTGGGGTTTTGATTTGGGGTTAGGTTTAGATTTGGGGTTAGTGTTAGATTTGGGGTTTAGATTTAGGGTTAGGCTTAGATTTGGGGTTAGGTTTAGATTTGGGTTTAGGGGTTGGGATTAGGTTTAGATTTGGTGTTAGGTTTAGATTTTGTGTTAGGGGTTGAAGTTAGGTTTAGATTTGGGTTAGGTTTAGATTTGGGGTTAGGGGTTGGGGTTAGTTTTAGATTTGGGGTTAGGTTAAGATTTGGGTTTAGGGGTTTGTGTTAGGTTTATGTTTGGGGTTAGGTTAAGATTTGGGGTTAGGTTTAGATTTGTGGTTAGGGGTTGAGGTTAGGTTTAGATTTGGGGTTAGGTTGAGATTTGGGGTTAGGGGTAGAGGTTAGGTTTAGATTTGGGGTTAGGTTTAGATTTGGGGTTAGGGGTTGGGGTTAGGGGTTGGGGTTAGGTTTAGATTTGGGGTTAGGTTTAGATTTGGGGTTAGGGGTTGGGGTTAGGTTTAGATTTGGGTTTAGGTTTAGATTTGGGTTTAGATTTAGATTTGGTGTTAGGGGTTGGGGTTAGGTTTAGATTTGGGGTTAGGTTTAGATTTGGGGTTAGGTTTAGGTTTAGGGTTAGGTTTAGATTTGGGGTTAGGGGTTGGGGTTAGGGGTTGGGGTTAGGTTTAGATTTGGGGTTAGGGGTTGGGGTTAGGGGTTGGGGTTATTTTTAGATTTGGGGTTAGGGGTTGGGGTTAGGAATTGGGGTTAGGTTTAGATTTGGGGTTAGTGGTTGGGGTTAGGGGTTGGGGTTAGGTTTAGATTTGGGGTTAGGGGTTGGGATTAGGTTTAGATTTGGGAGTAGGTTTAGATTTGGGGTTAGGGGTTGAGGTTAGGTTTAGATTTGGGGTTAAGTTTAGATTTGGAGTTAGGTTTAGATCTGGGGTTAGGGGTTGGAGTTAGGTTTAGATTTGGGTTAGGGGTTGGGTTTAGGTTTAGATTTGGGTTTAGGGGTTGGGGTTAGGTTTAGATTTGGGGTTAGGTTTAGATTTGGGGTTTAGATTTGGGGTTAGGTTTAGATTTGGGGTTAGTGTTAGATTTGGGGTTTAGATTTCGGGTTAGGCTTAGATTTGGGGTTAGGTTTAGATTTGGTGTTAGGGGTTGAGATTAGGTTTAGATTTGGGGTTAGGTTTAGATTTGGGGTTAGGGGTTGGGGTTAGGTTTAGATTTGGGGTTAGGTTTAGATTTGGGTTTAGGGGTTGGGGTTAGGTTTATCTTTGGGGTTAGGTTAAGATTTGGGTTTAGGGGTTGAGGTTAGGTTTAGACTTGGGGTTAGGTTTAGATTTGGGGTTAGGGGTTGGGGTTAGGTTTAGATTTGGGGTTAGGTTTAGATTTGGGGTTAGGGGTTGGGGTTAGGGGTTGGGGTTAGGTTTAGATTTGGGGTTAGGGGTTGGGGTTAGGGGTTGGGGTTAGGTTTAGATTTGGGGTTAGGGTTTGGGGTTAGGGGTTGGGGTTAGGTTTAGATTTGGGGTTAGGGGTTGGGGTTAGGGGTTGGGGTTAGGTTTAGATTTGGGGTTAGGGGTTGGGGTTAGGTTTAGATTTGGGGTTAGGTTAAGATTTGGGATTAGGGGTTGAGGTTAGATTTAGATTTGGGGTTAGGTTTAGATTTGGGATTAGGGGTTGATGTTAGGTTTAGATTTGGGGTTAGGTTTAGTTTTGGGGTTAGGGGGTGGGGTTAGGGGTTGGGGTTAGGTTTAGATTAGGGGTTAGGGGTTGGGGTTAGGGGTTGGGGTTAGGTTTAGATTTGGGGTTAGTGGTTGGGGTTAGGGGTTGGGGTTAGGTTTAGATTTGGGGTTAGGGGTTGGGGTTAGCGATTGGTGTTAGGTTTAGATTTGGGGTTAGGGGTTGGGGTTAGGTTTAGATTTGGGGTTAGGTTTAGATTTGGGGTTTAGATTTGGGGCATAGGTTTAGATTTGGTTTGAGGGGTTGGGGTTAGGGGTTGGGGTTATGTTTAGATTTGGGGTTAGGGCTTGGGGTTAGGGTTTGGGCTTAGGTTTAGATTTGGGGTTAGGGGTTGGGGTTACGTTTAGATTTGGGGTTAGGGGTTGCGGTTCGGTTTAAATTTGGGGTTAGGTTTAGATTTAGGGTTAGGGGTTGGGGTTAGGTTTAGATTTGGGGTTAGGTTTAGATTTGGGGTTAGGGGTTGGGGTTAGGTTTAGATTTGGGGTTAGGTTTAGATTTGGGGCTAGTGGTTGGGGTTACATTTAGATTTGGGGTTAGGTTTAGATTTAGGGTATAGGGGTTGGGGTTAGGTTTAGATTTGGGTTTAGGTTTAGATTTGGGGTTAGGTTAAGATTTGGGGTTAGGGTTGGGGGTTAGGTTTAGATTTGGCGTTAGGTTTAGATTTGGGGTTAGGGGTTGGGGTTAGGTTTAGATTTGGGGTTAGGGGTTGGGGTTAGGTTTAGATTTGGGTTTAGGGGTTGGGGTTAGGAATTGGGGTTAGGTTTAGATTTGGGGTTAGTGGTTGGCGTTAGGGGTTGGGGTTAGGTTTAGATTTGGGGTTAGGGGTTGGGGTTAGGGGTTGGCGTTAGGGGTTGGGGTTAGGTTTAGATTTGGGGTTAGGTTTAGATTTGGGGTTAGGGGTTGGGGTTAGGTTTAGATTTGGGGTTAAGTTTAAATTTGGAGTTAGGTTTAGATCTGGGGTTACGGGTTGGAGTTAGGTTTAGATTTGGGGTTAGGGGTTGGGTTTAGGTTTAGATTTGAGTTTAGGGGTTGGGGTTAGGTTTAGATTTGGGGATCGGTTTAGATTTGGGGTTTAGATTTGGGGTTAGGTTTAGATTTGGGGTTAGTGTTAGATTTGGGGTTTAGATTTAGGGTTAGGCTTAGATTTGGGGTTAGGTTTAGATTTGGGTTTAGGGGTTGGGATTAGGTTTAGATTTGGTGTTAGGTTTAGATTTTGTGTTAGGGGTTGAGGTTAGGTTTAGATTTGGGTTAGGTTTAGATTTGGGGTTAGGGGTTGGGGTTAGTTTTAGATTTGGGGTTAGGTTAAGATTTGGGTTTAGGGGTTTGTGTTTAGGTTTATGTTTGGGGTTAGGTTAAGATTTGGGGTTAGGGGTTGAGGTTAGGTTTAGATTTGGGGTTAGGTTTAGATTTGTGGTTAGGGGTTGAGGTTAGGTTTAGATTTGGGGTTAGGTTTAGATTTGGGGTTAGGGGTTGGGGTTAGGTTTAGATTTGGGGTTAGGTTTAGATTTGGGGTTAGGGGTTGGGGTTAGGTTTAGATTTGGGTTTAGGTTTAGATTTGGGGTTAGGTTTAGATTTGGGGTTAGGGGTTGGGGTTAGGTTACGATTTGGGGTTAGGTTTAGATTTGGGGTTAGGTTTAGGTTTAGGGTTAGGTTTAGATTTGGGGTTAGGGGTTGGGCTTATTTTTAGATTTGGGGTTAGGGGTTGGGGTTAGGAATTGGGGTTAGGTTAAGATTTGGGGTTAGTGGTTGGGGTTAGGGGTTGGGGTTAGGTTTAGATTTGGGGTTAGGGGTTGGGGTTAGGGGTTGGCATTAGGGGTTGGGGTTAGGTTTAGATTTGGGGTTAGGTTTAGATTTGAGGTTAGGGGTTGGGGTTAGGTTTAGATTTGGGGTTAGGTTTAGATTTGGGATTAGGGGTTGGGGTTAGGGCTGGGGTTAGGGGTTGGGGTTAGGGGTTGGGGTTAGGTTTAGATTTGGGGTTAGGGGTTGGGGTTAGGTTTAGATTTGGGGTTAGGTTTAGATTTGGGGTTAGGGGTTGGGGTTAGGTTTAGATTTGGGGTTAGCTTTAGATTTGAGGTTAGGGGTTGGGGTTAGGTTTAGATTTGGGGTTAGGTTTAGATTTGGGATTAGGTGTTGGGGTTAGGGCTGGGGTTAGGGGTTGGGGTTAGGGGTTGGGGTTAGGTTTAGATTTGGGGTTAGGTTTAGATTTGGGGTTAGGGGTTGGGGTTAGGTTTAGATTTGGGGTTAGGTTTAGATTTGGGGTTAGGGGTTGGGGTTAGGTTTAGATTTGGGGTTAGTGTTAGATTTGGGGTTTAGATTTAGGGTTAGGCTTAGATTTGGGGTTAGGTTTAGATTTGGGTTTAGGGGTTGGGATTAGGTTTAGATTTGGTGTTAGGTTTAGATTTTGTGTTAGGGGTTGAGGTTAGGTTTAGATTTGGGGTTAGGTTTAGATTTGGGGTTAGGGATTGGGGTTAGTTTTAGATTTGGGGTTAGGTTAAGATTTGGGTTTAGGGGTTTGTGTTAGGTTTATGTTTGGGGTTAGGTTAAGATTTGGGGTTAGGGGTTGAGGTTAGGTTGAGATTTGGGGTTAGGTTTAGATTTGGGGTTAGGGGTTGAGGTTAGGTTTAGATTTGGGGTTAGGTTTAGATTTGGGGTTAGGGGTTGGGGTTAGGTTTAGATTTGGGGTTAGGTTTAGATTTGGGGTTAGGGGTTGGGGTTAGGTTTAGATTTGGGTTTAGGTTTAGATTTGGGGTTAGGTTTAGATTTGGGGTTAGGGGTTGGGGTTAGGTTAAGATTTGGGGTTAGGTTTAGATTTGGGGTTAGGTTTAGGTTTAGGGTTAGGTTTAGATTTGGGGTTAGGGGTTGGGGTTATTTTTAGATTTGGGGTTAGGGGTTGGGGTTAGGAATTGGGGTTAGGTTAAGATTTGGGGTTAGTGGTTGGGGTTAGGGGTTGGGGTAAGGTTTAGATTTGGGGTTAGGGGTTGGGGTTAGGTGTTGGCATTAGGGGTTGGGGTTAGGTTTAGATTTGGGGTTAGGTTTAGATTTGAGGTTAGGGGTTGGGGTTAGGTTTAGATTTGGGGTTAGGTTTAGATTTGGGATTAGGTGTTGGGGTTAGGGCTGGGGTTAGGGGTTGGGGTTAGGGGTTGGGGTTAGGTTTAGATTTGGGGTTAGGGGTTGGGGTTAGGTTTAGATTTGGGGTTAGGTTAAGATTTGGGGTTAGGGGTTGAGGTTAGGTTTAGATTTGGGGTTAGGTTTAGATTTGGGGTTAGGGGTTGAGGTTAGGTTTAGATTTGGGGTTAGGTTTAGATTTGGGGTTAGGGGTTGGGGTTAGGGGTTGGGGTTAGGTTTAGATTTGGGGTTAGGGGTTGAGGTTAGGGGTTGGGGTTAGGTTTAGATTTGGAGTTAGGGTTTGGGGTTTGGTTTACATTTAGGGTTAGGGGTTGGGGTTAGGGTTTGGCGTTAGGGGTTGGGGTTAGGGGTTGGCGTTAGGGGTTGGGGTTAGGTTTAGATTTGGGGTTAAGTTTAGATTTGGAGTTAGGTTTAGATCTGGGGTTAGGGGTTGGAGTTAGGTTTAGATTTGGGGTTAGGGGTTGGGTTTAGGTTTAGATTTGGGTTTAGGGGTTGGGGTTAGGTTTAGATTTGGGGTTAGGTTTAGATTTGGGGTTTAGATTTGGGGTTAGGTTTAGATTTGGGGTTAGTGTTAGATTTGGGGTTTAGATTTAGGGTTAGGCTTAGATTTGGGGTTAGGTTTAGATTTGGGTTTAGGGGTTGGGGTTAGGTTTAGATTTGGGGTTAGGTTTAGATTTGGTGTTAGGGGTTGAGATTAGGTTTAGATTTGGGGTTAGGTTTAGATTTGGGGTTAGGGGTTGAGGTTAGGTTTAGATTTGGGGTTAGGTTTAGATTTGGGTTTAGGGGTTGGGGTTAGGTTTATCTTTGGGGTTAGGTTAAGATTTGGGGTTAGGGGTTGAGGTTAGGTTTAGATTTGGGGTTAGGATTAGATTTGGGGTTAGGGGTTGGGGTTAGGGGTTGGGGTTAGGTTTAGATTTGGGGTTAGGGGTTGGGGTTAGGGGTTGGGGTTAGGTTTAGATTTGGGGTTAGGGGTTGGGGTTAGGGGTTGGGGTTAGGTTTAGATTTGGGGTTAGTGGTTGGGGTTAGGGGTTGGGGTTAGGTTTAGATTTGGGGTTAGGTTTAGATTTGGGATTAGGTGTTGGGGTTAGGTTTGGTGTTAGGGGTTGGGGTTAGGGGTTGGGGTTAGGTTTAGATTTGGGGTTAGGGGTTGGGGTTAGGTTTAGATTTGAGGTTAGGTTAAGATTTGGGGTTAGGGGTTGAGGTTAGGTTTAGATTTGGGGTTAGGTTTAGATTTGGGGTTAGGGGTTGAGGTTAGGTTTAGATTTGGGGTTAGGTTTAGATTTGGGGTTAGGGGTTGGGGTTAGGGGTTGGGGTCAGGTGTAGATTTGGGGTTAGGGGTTGGGGTTAGGGGTTGGGGTTAGGTTTAGATTTGGGGTTAGGGGTTGGGGTTAGGGGTTGGCATTAGGGGTTGGGGTTAGGTTTAGATTTGGGGTTAGGTTTAGATTTGAGGTTAGGGGTTGGGGTTAGGTTTAGATTTGGGGTTAGGTTTAGATTTGGGATTAGGTGTTGGGGTTAGGGCTGGGGTTAGGGGTTGGGGTTAGGGGTTGGGGTTAGGTTTAGATTTGGGGTTAGGGGTAGGGGTTAGGTTTAGATTTGGGGTTAGGTTAAGATTTGGGGTTAGGGGTTGAAGGTTAGGTTTAGATTTGGGGTTAGGTTTAGATTTGGGGTTAGGGGTTGAGGTTAGGTTTAGATTTGGGGTTAGGTTTAGATTTGGGGTTAGGGGTTGGGGTTAGGGGTTGGGGTTAGGTTTAGATTTGGGGTTAGGGGTTGAGGTTAGGGGTTGGGGTTAGGTTTAGATTTGGAGTTAGGGTTTGGGGTTTGGTTTACATTTAGGGTTAGGGGTTGGGGTTAGGGGTTGGCGTTAGGGGTTGGGGTTAGGGGTTGGCGTTAGGGGTTGGGGTTAGGTTTAGATTTGGGGTTAAGTTTAGATTTGGAGTTAGGTTTAGATCTGGGGTTAGGGGTTGGAGTTAGGTTTAGATTTGGGGTTAGGGGTTGGGTTTAGGTTTAGATTTGGGTTTAGGGGTTGGGGTTAGGTTTAGATTTGGGGTTAGGTTTAGATTTGGGGTTTAGATTTGGGGTTAGGTTTAGATTTGGGGTTAGTGTTAGATTTGGGGTTTAGATTTAGGGTTAGGCTTAGATTTGGGGTTAGGTTTAGATTTGGGTTTAGGGGTTGGGGTTAGGTTTAGATTTAGGGTTACGTTTAGATTTGGTGTTAGGTTTAGATTTGGGTTTAGGGGTTGGGGTTAGGTTTAGATTTGGGGTTAGGTTTAGATTTGGTGTTAGGGGTTGAGATTAGGTTTAGATTTGGGGTTAGGTTTAGATTTGGGGTTAGGGGTTGAGGTTAGGTTTAGATTTGGGGTTAGGTTTAGATTTGGGTTTAGGGGTTGGGGTTAGGTTTATCTTTGGGGTTAGGTTAAGATTTGGGGTTAGGGGTTGAGGTTAGGTTTAGATTTGGGGTTAGGCTTAGATTTGGGGTTAGGGGTTGAGGTTAGTTTTAGATTTGGGGTTAGGTTTAGATTTGGGGTTAGGGGTTGGGGTTAGGGGTTGGGGTTAGGTTTAGATTTGGGGTTAGGGGTTGGGGTTAGGGGTTGGGGTTAGGTTTAGATTTGGGGTTAGGGGTTGGGGTTAGGGGTTGGGGTTAGGTTTAGATTTGGGGTTAGGTTTAGATTTGGGGTTAGGGGTTGGGGTTAGGTTTAGATTTGGGGTTAGGTTTAGATTTGGGGTTAGGGGTTGGGGTTAGGTTTAGATTTGGGTTTAGGTTTAGATTTGGGGTTAGGTTTAGATTTGGGGTTAGGGGTTGGGGTTAGGTTAAGATTTGGGGTTAGGTTTAGATTTGGGGTTAGGTTTAGGTTTAGGGTTATGTTTAGATTTGGGGTTAGGGGTTGGGGTTATTTTTAGATTTGGGGTTAGGGGTTGGGGTTAGGAATTGGGGTTAGGTTAAGATTTGGGGTTAGTGGTTGGGGTTAGGGGTTGGGGTAAGGTTTAGATTTGGGGTTAGGGGTTGGGGTTAGGTGTTGGCATTAGGGGTTGGGGTTAGGTTTAGATTTGGGGTTAGGTTTAGATTTGAGGTTAGGGGTTGGGGTTAGGTTTAGATTTGGGGTTAGGTTTAGATTTGGGATTAGGTGTTGGGGTTAGGGCTGGGGTTAGGGGTTGGGGTTAGGGGTTGGGGTTAGGTTTAGATTTGGGGTTAGGGGTTGGGGTTAGGTTTAGATTTGGGGTTAGGTTAAGATTTGGGGTTAGGGGTTGAGGTTAGGTTTAGATTTGGGGTTAGGTTTAGATTTGGGGTTAGGGGTTGAGGTTAGGTTTAGATTTGGGGTTAGGTTTAGATTTGGGGTTAGGGGTTGGGGTTAGGGGTTGGGGTTAGGTTTAGATTTGGGGTTAGGGGTTGAGGTTAGGGGTTGGGGTTAGGTTTAGATTTGGAGTTAGGGTTTGGGGTTTGGTTTACATTTAGGGTTAGGGGTTGGGGTTAGGGGTTGGCGTTAGGGGTTGGGGTTAGGGGTTGGCGTTAGGGGTTGGGGTTAGGTTTAGATTTGGGGTTAAGTTTAGATTTGGAGTTAGGTTTAGATCTGGGGTTAGGGGTTGGAGTTAGGTTTAGATTTGGGGTTAGGGGTTGGGTTTAGGTTTAGATTTGGGTTTAGGGGTTGGGGTTAGGTTTAGATTTGGGGTTAGGTTTAGATTTGGGGTTTAGATTTGGGGTTAGGTTTAGATTTGGGGTTAGTGTTAGATTTGGGGTTTAGATTTAGGGTTAGGCTTAGATTTGGGGTTAGGTTTAGATTTGGGTTTAGGGGTTGGGGTTAGGTTTAGATTTGGGGTTAGGTTTAGATTTGGTGTTAGGGGTTGAGATTAGGTTTAGATTTGGGGTTAGGTTTAGATTTGGGGTTAGGGGTTGAGGTTAGGTTTAGATTTGGGGTTAGGTTTAGATTTGGGTTTAGGGGTTGGGGTTAGGTTTATCTTTGGGGTTAGGTTAAGATTTGGGGTTAGGGGTTGAGGTTAGGTTTAGATTTGGGGTTAGGATTAGATTTGGGGTTAGGGGTTGGGGTTAGGGGTTGGGGTTAGGTTTAGATTTGGGGTTAGGGGTTGGGGTTAGGGGTTGGGGTTAGGTTTAGATTTGGGGTTAGGGGTTGGGGTTAGGGGTTGGGGTTAGGTTTAGATTTGGGGTTAGTGGTTGGGGTTAGGGGTTGGGGTTAGGTTTAGATTTGGGGTTAGGTTTAGATTTGGGATTAGGTGTTGGGGTTAGGTTTGGTGTTAGGGGTTGGGGTTAGGGGTTGGGGTTAGGTTTAGATTTGGGGTTAGGGGTTGGGGTTAGGTTTAGATTTGAGGTTAGGTTAAGATTTGGGGTTAGGGGTTGAGGTTAGGTTTAGATTTGGGGTTAGGTTTAGATTTGGGGTTAGGGGTTGAGGTTAGGTTTAGATTTGGGGTTAGGTTTAGATTTGGGGTTAGGGGTTGGGGTTAGGGGTTGGGGTCAGGTGTAGATTTGGGGTTAGGGGTTGGGGTTAGGGGTTGGGGTTAGGTTTAGATTTGGGGTTAGGGGTTGGGGTTAGGGGTTGGCATTAGGGGTTGGGGTTAGGTTTAGATTTGGGGTTAGGTTTAGATTTGAGGTTAGGGGTTGGGGTTAGGTTTAGATTTGGGGTTAGGTTTAGATTTGGGATTAGGTGTTGGGGTTAGGGCTGGGGTTAGGGGTTGGGGTTAGGGGTTGGGGTTAGGTTTAGATTTGGGGTTAGGGGTTGGGGTTAGGTTTAGATTTGGGGTTAGGTTAAGATTTGGGGTTAGGGGTTGAAGGTTAGGTTTAGATTTGGGGTTAGGTTTAGATTTGGGGTTAGGGGTTGAGGTTAGGTTTAGATTTGGGGTTAGGTTTAGATTTGGGGTTAGGGGTTGGGGTTAGGGGTTGGGGTTAGGTTTAGATTTGGGGTTAGGGGTTGAGGTTAGGGGTTGGGGTTAGGTTTAGATTTGGAGTTAGGGTTTGGGGTTTGGTTTACATTTAGGGTTAGGGGTTGGGGTTAGGGGTTGGCGTTAGGGGTTGGGGTTAGGGGTTGGCGTTAGGGGTTGGGGTTAGGTTTAGATTTGGGGTTAAGTTTAGATTTGGAGTTAGGTTTAGATCTGGGGTTAGGGGTTGGAGTTAGGTTTAGATTTGGGGTTAGGGGTTGGGTTTAGGTTTAGATTTGGGTTTAGGGGTTGGGGTTAGGTTTAGATTTGGGGTTAGGTTTAGATTTGGGGTTTAGATTTGGGGTTAGGTTTAGATTTGGGGTTAGTGTTAGATTTGGGGTTTAGATTTAGGGTTAGGCTTAGATTTGGGGTTAGGTTTAGATTTGGGTTTAGGGGTTGGGGTTAGGTTTAGATTTGGGGTTACGTTTAGATTTGGTGTTAGGTTTAGATTTGGGTTTAGGGGTTGGGGTTAGGTTTAGATTTGGGGTTAGGTTTATATTTGGTGTTAGGGGTTGAGATTAGGTTTAGATTTGGGGTTAGGTTTAGATTTGGGGTTAGGGGTTGAGGTTAGGTTTAGATTTGGGGTTAGGTTTAGATTTGGGTTTAGGGGTTGGGGTTAGGTTTATCTTTGGGGTTAGGTTAAGATTTGGGGTTAGGGGTTGAGGTTAGGTTTAGATTTGGGGTTAGGCTTAGATTTGGGGTTAGGGGTTGAGGTTAGTTTTAGATTTGGGGTTAGGTTTAGATTTGGGGTTAGGGGTTGGGGTTAGGGGTTGGGGTTAGGTTTAGATTTGGGGTTAGGGGTTGGGGTTAGGGGTTGGGGTTAGGTTTAGATTTGGGGTTAGGGGTTGGGGTTAGGGGTTGGGGTTAGGTTTAGATTTGGGGTTAGGTTTAGATTTGGGATTAGGTGTTGGGGTTAGGTTTGGTGTTAGGGGTTGGGGTTAGGGGTTGGGGTTGGGTTTAGATTTGGGGTTAGGGGTTGGGGTTAGGTTTAGATTTGAGGTTAGGTTAAGATTTGGGGTTAGGGGTTGAGGTTAGGTTTAGATTTGGGGTTAGGTTTAGATTTGGGGTTAGGGGTTGAGGTTAGGTTTAGATTTGGGGTTAGGTTTAGATTTGGGGTTAGGGTTTGGGGTTAGGGGTTGGGGTCAGGTGTAGATTTGGGGTTAGGGGTTGGGGTTAGGGGTTGGGGTTAGGTTTAGATTTGGAGTTAGGGTTTGGGGTTAGGTTTAGATTTAGGGTTAGGGGTTGGGGTTAGGGGTTGGCGTTAGGGGTTGGGGTTACGGGTTGGCGTTAGGGGTTGGGGTTAGGTTTAGATTTGGGGTTAGGTTTAGATTTGGGGTTAGGGGTTGGAGTTAGGTTTAGATTTGGGGTTAGGGGTTGGGTTTAGGTTTAGATTTGGTTTTAGGGGTTGGGGTTAGGTTTAGATTTGGGGTTAGGTTTAGATTTGGGGTTTAGATTTGGGGTTAGGTTTAGATTTGGGGTTAGGTTTAGATTTGGTGTTAGGGGTTGGGGTTAGGTTTAGATTTGGGGTTAGGTTTACATTTGGGGTTAGGGGTTGGGGTTAGGCTTAGATTTGGGGTTAGGTTTAGATTTGGGGTTAGGGGTTGGGGTTAGGGGTTGGGATTAGGTTTAGCTTTGGGGTTAGCGGTTGGGGTTAGGGGTTGGCGATAGGTTTATATTTGGGGTTAGGTTTAGATTAGGGGTTTAGATTTGGGGTATAGGTTTAGATTTGGGTTTAGGGGTTGGGGTTAGGGGTTGGGGTTAGGTTTAGATTTGGGGTTAGGGGTTGGGGTTCGGTTTAGATTTGGGGTTAGGTTTAGATTTGGGGTTAGGGTTTGAGGTTAGGTTTAGATTTGGGGTTAGGTTTAGATTTGGGGTTTAGATTTGGGGTTAGGTTTAGATTTGGGGTTAGTGTTAGATTTGGGGTTTAGATTTAGGGTTAGGCTTAGATTTGGGGTTAGGTTTATATTTGGGTTTAGGGGTTGGGGTTAGGTTTAGATTTGGGGTTAGGTTTAGATTTGGTGTTAGGGGTTGAGATTAGGTTTAGATTTGGGGTTAGGTTTACATTTGGGGTTAGGGGTTGGGGTTAGGTTTAGATTTGGGGTTAGGTTTAGATTTGGGTTTAGGGGTTGGGGTTAGGTTTATCTTTGGGGTTAGGGGTTGAGGTTAGGTTTAGATTTGGGGTTATGTTTAGATTTGGGGTTAGGGGTTGGGGTTAGGGGTTGGGGTTAGGTTTAGATTTGGGGTTAGGGGTTGGGGTTAGGGGTTGGGGTTAGGTTTAGATTTGGGGTTAGGGGTTGGGGTTAGGTTTAGATTTGGGGTTAGGTTAAGATTTGGGGTTAGGGGTTGAGGTTAGGTTTAGATTTGGGGTTAGGTTTAGATTTGGGGTTAGGGGTTGAGGTTAGGTTTAGATTTGGGGTTAGGTTTAGATTTGGGGTTAGGGGTTGGGATTAGGGGTTGGGGTTAGGTTTAGATTAGGGGTTAGGGGTTGGGGTTAGGGGTTGGGGTTAGGTTTAGATTTGGGGTTAGGGGTTGGGGTTAGGTTTAGATTTGGGGTTAGGTTAATATTTGGGGTTAGGGGTTGAGCTTAGGTTTAGATTTGGGGTTAGGTTTAGATTTGGGGTTAGGGTTTGGGGTTAGGTTTAGATTTGGGGTTAGTGTTAGATTTGGGGTTTAGATTTAGGGTTAGGCTTAGATTTGGGGTTAGGTTTAGATTTGGGTTTAGGGATTGGGCTTAGGTTTAGATTTGGGGTTAGGTTTAGATTTGGTGTTAGGGGTTGAGATTAGGTTTAGATTTGGGGTTAGGTTTAGATTTGGGGTTAGGGGTTGGGGGTAGGTTTAGATTTGGGGTTAGGTTTAGATTTGGGTTTAGGGGTTGGTGTTAGGTTTATCTTTGGGGTTAGGTTAAGATTTGGGGTTAGAAGTTGAGGTTAGGTTTAGATTTGGGGTTAGGTTTAGATTTGGGGTCAGGGGTTGAGGTTAGGTTTAGATTTTGGTTTAGGTTTAGATTTGGGGTTAGGGTTTCGGGTTAGGGGTTGGGGTTAGATTTAGATTTGGGGTTAGGGGTTGGGGTTAGGGGTTGGGGTTAGGTTTAGATTTGGGGTTAGGGGTTGGGTTTAGGGTTTGGGGTTAGGTTTAGATTTGGGGTTAGGGGTTGGGGTTAGGGGTTGGGGTTAGGTTTAGATTTGGGGTTAGGGGTTGGGGTTAGGTTTAGATTTGGGGTTAGGTTAAGATTTGGGGTTAGGGGTTGAGGTTAGGTTTAGATTTGGGGTTAGGTTTAGATTTGGGGTTAGGGGTTGAGGTTAGGTTTAGATTTGGGGTTAGGTTTAGATTTGGGGTTAGGGGTTGGGATTAGGGGTTGGGGTTAGGTTTAGATTAGGGGTTAGGGGTTGGGGTTAGGGGTTGGGGTTAGGTTTAGATTTGGGGTTAGGGGTTGGGTTTAGGGGTTGGGGTTAGGTTTAGATTTGGGGTTAGCGGTTGGGGTTAGCGGTTGGTGTTAGGTTTAGATTTGGGGTTAGGGGTTGGGGTTAGGTTTAGATTTGGGGTTTGGTTTAGATTTGGGGTTTAGATTTGGGGTATAGGTTTAGATTTGGGTTTAGGGGTTGGGGTTAGGGGTTGGGGTTAGGTTTAGATTTGGGGTTAGGGGTTGGGGTTCGGTTTAGATTTGGGGTTAGGTTTAGATTTAGGGTTAGGGGTTGGGGTTCGGTTTAGATTTGGGGTTAGGTTTAGATTTGGGGTTAGGGGTTGGGGTTAGGTTTAGATTTGGGGTTAGGTTTAGATTTGGGGTTTAGATTTGGGGTTAGGTTTAGATTTGGGGTTAGTGTTAGATTTGGGGTTTAGATTTAGGGTTAGGCTTAGATTTGAGGTTAGGTTTAGATTTGGGTTTAGGGGTTGGGGTTAGGTTTAGATTTGGGGTTAGGTTTAGATTTGGTGTTAGGGGTTGAGATTAGGTTTAGATTTGGGGTTAGGTTTACATTTGGGGTTAGGGGTTGGGGTTAGGTTTAGATTTGGGGTTAGGTTTAGATTTGGGTTTAGGGGTTGGGGTTAGTTTTATCTTTGGGGTTAGGTTAAGATTTGGGGTTAGGGGTTGAGTTTAGGTTTAGATTTGGGGTTAGGTTTAGATTTGGGGTTAGGGGTTGAGGTTAGGTTTAGATTTGGGGTTAGGTTTAGATTTGGGGTTAGGGGTTGGGGTTAGGGGTTGGGGTTAGGTTTAGATTTGGGGTTAGGGGTTGGGGTTAGGGTTTGGGCTTAGGTTTAGATTTGGGGTTAGGGGTTGGGGTTAGGGGTTGGGGTTAGGTTTAGATTTGGGGTTAGGGGTTGGGGTTAGGTTTAGATTTGTGGTTAGGTTTAGATTTGGGTTTAGGGGTTGGGGTTAGGTTTATCTTTGGGGTTAGGTTAAGATTTGGGGTTAGGGGTTGAGGTTAGGTGTAGATTTGGGGTTAGGTTTAGATTTGGGGTTAGGGGTTGGGGTTAGGGGTTGGGGTTAGGTTTAGATTTGGGGTTAGGGGTTGGGGTTAGGGGTTGGGGTTAGGTTTAGATTTGGAGTTAGGGTTTGGGGTTTGGTTTAGATTTAGGGTTAGGGGTTGGGGTTAGGGGTTGGCGTTAGGGGTTGGGGTTAGGGGTTGGCGTTAGGGGTTGGGGTTAGGTTTAGATTTGGGGTTAGGTTTAGATTTGGGGTTAGGGGTTGGGTTTAGGTTTAGATTTGGGTTTAGGGGTTGGGGTTAGGTTTAGATTTGGGGTTAGGTTTAGATTTGGGGTTTAGATTTGGGGTTAGGTTTAGATTTGGGGTTAGTGTTAGATTTGGGGTTTAGATTTAGGGTTAGGCTTAGATTTGGGGTTAGGTTTAGATTTGGGTTTAGGGGTTGGGGTTAGGTTTAGATTTGGGGTTAGGTTTAGATTTGGTGTTAGGGGTTGAGATTAGGTTTAGATTTGGGGTTAGGTTTAGATTTGGGGTTAGGGGTTGGGGTTAGGTTTAGATTTGGGGTTAGGTTTAGATTTGGGTTTAGGGGTTGGGGTTAGGTTTATCTTTGGGGTTAGGTTAAGATTTGGGGTTAGGGGTTGAGGTTAGGTTTAGATTTGGTGTTAGGTTTAGATTTGGGGTTAGGGGTTGGGGTTAGGGGTTGGGGTTAGGTTTAGATTTGGGGTTAGGGGTTGGGGTTAGGGTTTGGGGTTAGGTTTAGATTTGGGTTTAGGGGTTGGGGTTAGGGGTTGGGGTTAGGTTTAGATTTGGGGTTAGGGGTTGGGGTTAGGTTTAGATTTGGGGTTAGGTTAAGATTTGGGGTTAGGGGTTGAGTTTAGGTTTAGATTTGGGGTTAGGTTTAGATTTGGGGTGGGGGGTTAAGGTTAGGTTTAGATTTGGGGTTAGGTTTAGATTTGGGGTTAGGGGTTGGGGTTAGGGGTTGGGGTTAGGTTTAGATTTGGGGTTAGGGGTTGGGGTTAGGGGTTGGGGTTAGGTTTAGATTTGGGGTTAGGGTTTGGGGTTAGGGGTTGGGGTTAGGTTTAGATTTGGGGTTAGCGGTTGGGGTTAGCGGTTGGTGTTAGGTTTAGATTTGGGGTTAGGGGTTGGGGTTAGGTTTAGATTTGGGGTTAGGTTTAGAGTTGGGGTTTAGATTTGGGGTATAGGTTTAGATTTGGGTTTAGGGGTTGGGGTTAGGGGTTGGGGTTAGGTTTAGATTTGGGGTTAGGGGTTGGGGTTCGGTTTAGATTTGGGGTTAGGTTTAGATTTAGGGTTAGGGGTTGGGGTTAGGTTTAGATCTGGGGTTAGGTTTAGATTTGGGGTTAGGGGTTGGGGTTAGGTTTAGATTTGGGGTTAGGTTTAGATTTGGGGCTAGTGGTTGGGGTTAGATTTATATTTGGGGTTAGGTTAAGATTTGGGGTTAGGGGTTGGGGTTAGGTTTAGATTTGGGGTTAGGTTTAGATTTGGTGTTAGGGGTTGGGGTTAGGTTTAGATTTGGGTTTAGGTTTAGATTTGGGGTTAGGTTTAGATTTGGGGTTAGGGTTTGGGGTTAGGTTTAGATTTGGGGTTAGGGGTTGCGGTTATGGGTGGGGTTAGGGTTTGGGGTTAGGTTTAGATTTGGCGTTAGGTTTAGATTTGGGGTTAGGGGTTGGGGTTAGGTTTAGATTTGGGGTTAGGGGTTGGGGTTAGGGGTTGGGGTTAGGTTTAGATTTGGGGTTAGGGGTTGGGGTTAGGGGTTGGCGTTAGGTTTAGATTTGGTGTTAGGGGTTGAGATTAGGTTTATATTTGTGGTTAGGTTTAGATTTGGGGTTAGGGGTTGGGGTTAGGTTTAGATTTGGGGTTAGGTTTAGATTTGGGTTTAGGGGTTGGGGTTAGGTTTATCTTTGGGGTTAGGTTAAGATTTGGGGTTAGGGGTTGAGGTTAGGTTTAGATTTGGGGTTAGGTTTAGATTTGGGGTTAGGGGTTGGGGTTAGGGGTTGGGGTTAGGTTTAGATTTGGGTTTAGGGGTTGGGGTTAGGGTTTGGGGTTAGGTTTAGATTTGGGGTTAGGGGTTGGGGTTAGGGGTTGGGGTTAGGTTTAGATTTGGGGTTAGGGGTTGGGGTTAGGTTTAGATTTGGGGTTAGGTTAAGATTTGGGGTTAGGGGTTGAGGTTAGGTTTAGATTTGGGGTTAGGTTTAGATTTGGGGTTAGGGGTTGAGGTTAGGTTTAGATTTGGGGTTAGGTTTAGATTTGGGGTTAGGGGTTGGGGTTAGGGGTTGGGGTTAGGTTTAGATTTGGGGTTAGGGGTTGGGGTTAGGGGTTGGGGTTAGGTTTAGATTTGGGGTTAGGGGTTGGGGTTAGGGGTTGGGGTTAGGTTTAGATTTGGGGTTAGCGGTTGGGGTTAGCGGTTGTTGTTAGGTTTAGATTTGGGGTTAGGGGTTGGGGTTAGGTTTAGATTTGGGGTTAGGTTTAGATTTGGGGTTTAGATTTGGGGTATAGGTTTAGATTTGGGTTTAGGGGTTGGGGTTAGGGGTTGGGGTTAGGTTTAGATTTGGGGTTAGGGGTTGGGGTTCGGTTTAGATTTGGGGTTAGGTTTAGATTTAGGGTTAGGGGTTGGGGTTAGGTTTAGATTTGGGGTTAGGTTTAGATTTGGGGTTAGGGGTTGGGGTTAGGTTTAGATTTGGGGTTAGGTTTAGATTTGGGGCTAGTGGTTGGGGTTAGATTTATATTTGGGGTTAGGTTAAGATTTGGGGTTAGGGGTTGGGGTTAGGTTTAGATTTGGGGTTAGGTTTAGATTTGGTGTTAGGGGTTGGGGTTAGGTTTAGATTTGGGGTTAGGTTTATCTTTGGGGTTAGGTTTAGATTTAGGGTTAGGGTTTGGGGTTAGGTTTAGATTTGGGGTTAGGGGTTGCGGTTAGGGGTTGGGGTTAGGGTTTGGGGTTAGGTTTAGATTTGGCGTTAGGTTTAGATTTGGGGTTAGGGGTTGGGGTTAGGTTAAGATTTGGGGTTAGGGGTTGGGGTTAGGGGTTGGGGTTAGGTTTAGATTTGGGGTTGGGGTTGGGGTTAGGGGTTGGCATTAGGGCTTGGGGTTAGGTTTAGATTTAGGGTTAGGTTTAGATTTGGGGTTAGGGGTTGGGGTCAGGTTTAGATTTGGGGTTAAGTTTAGATTTGGAGTTAGGTTTAGATTTGGGGTTAGGGGTTGGGGTTAGGGGTTGGCGTTAGGGGTTGGGTTTAGGTTTAGATTTGGGGTTAGGTTTAGATTTGGGGTTAGGGGTTGGGGTTAGGTTTAGATTTGGGGTTAGGTTTAGATTTGGACTATAGGGGTTGGGGTTAGGTTTATCTTTGGGGTTAGGTTAAGATTTGGGGTTAGGGGTTGAGGTTAGGTTTAGATTTGGGGTTAGGTTTAGATTTGGGGTTAGGGGTTGGGTTTAGGGGTTGGGGTTAGATTTAGATTTGGAGTTAGGGTTTGGGGTTTGGTTTAGATTTAGGGTTAGGGGTTGGGGTTAGGGGTTGGCGTTAGGGTTTGGGGTTAGGGGTTGGCGTTAGGGGTTGGGGTTAGGTTTAGATTTGTGGTTAGGTTTAGATTTGGGGTTAGGGGTTGGGGTTAGGTTTAGATTTGGGGTTAAGTTTAGATTTGGAGTTAGGTTTAGATCTGGGGTTAGGGGTTGGAGTTAGGTTTAGATTTGGGGTTAGGGGTTGGGTTTAGGTTTAGATTTGGGTTTAGGGGTTGGGGTTAGGTTTAGATTTGGGGTTAGGTTTAGATTTGGGGTTTAGATTTGGGGTTAGGTTTAGATTTGGGGTTAGTGTTAGATTTGGGGTTTAGATTTCGGGTTAGGCTTAGATTTGGGGTTAGGTTTAGATTTGGGGTTAGGGGTTGAGGTTAGGTTTAGATTTGGGGTTAGGTTTAGATTTGGGGTTAGGGGTTGGGGTTAGGGGTTGGGGTTAGGTTTAGATTTGGGGTTAGGGGTTGGGGTTAGGGTTTGGGCTTAGGTTTAGATTTGGGGTTAGGGGTTGGGGTTAGGGGTTGGGGTTAGGTTTAGATTTGGGGTTAGGGGTTGGGGTTAGGTTTAGATTTGTGGTTAGGTTTAGATTTGGGTTTAGGGGTTGGGGTTAGGTTTATCTTTGGGGTTAGGTTAAGATTTGGGGTTAGGGGTTGAGGTTAGGTGTAGATTTGGGGTTAGGTTTAGATTTGGGGTTAGGGGTTGGGGTTAGGGGTTGGGGTTAGGTTTAGATTTGGGGTTAGGGGTTGGGGTTAGGGGTTGGGGTTAGGTTTAGATTTGGAGTTAGGGTTTGGGGTTTGGTTTAGATTTAGGGTTAGGGGTTGGGGTTAGGGGTTGGCGTTAGGGGTTGGGGTTAGGTTTAGATTTGGGGTTAGGTTTAGATTTGGGGTTAGGGGTTGGGTTTAGGTTTAGATTTGGGTTTAGGGGTTGGGGTTAGGTTTAGATTTGGGGTTAGGTTTAGATTTGGGGTTTAGGGGTTGGGGTTAGGGGTTGGGGTTAGGTTTAGATTTGGGGTTAGGGGTTGGGGTTAGGTTTAGATTTGGGGTTAGGTTAAGATTTGGGGTTAGGGGTTGAGGTTAGGTTTAGATTTGGGGTTAGGTTTAGATTTGGGGTTAGGGGTTGAGGTTAGGTTTAGATTTGGGGTTAGGTTTAGATTTGGGGTTAGGGGTTGGGGTTAGGGGTTGGGGTTAGGTTTAGATTTGGGGTTAGGGGTTGGGGTTAGGGGTTGGGGTTAGGTTTAGATTTGGGGTTAGGGGTTGGGGTTAGGGGTTGGGGTTAGGTTTAGATTTGGGGTTAGCGGCTGGGGTTAGCGGTTGGTGTTAGGTTTAGATTTGGGGTTAGGGGTTGGGGTTCGGTTTAGATTTGGGGTTAGGTTTAGATTTGGGGTTTAGATTTGGGGTATAGGTTTAGATTTGGGTTTAGGGGTTGGGGTTAGGGGTTGGGGTTAGGTTTAGATTTCGGGTTAGGGGTTGGGGTTCGGTTTAGATTTGGGGTTAGGTTTAGATTTAGGGTAGGGGTTGGGGTTAGGTTTAGATTTGGGGTTAGGTTTAGATTTGGGGTTAGGGGTTGGGGTTAGGTTTAGATTTGGGGTTAGGTTTAGATTTGGGGCTAGTGGTTGGGGTTAGATTTATATTTGGGGTTAGGTTAAGATTTGGGGTTAGGGGTTGGGGTTAGGTTTAGATTTGGGGTTAGGTTTAGATTTGGTGTTAGGGGTTGGGGTTAGGTTTAGATTTGGGTTTAGGTTTAGATTTGGGGTTAGGTTTAGATTTGGGGTTAGGGTTTGGGGTTAGGTTTAGATTTGGGGTTAGGGGTTGCGGTTAGGGGTTGGGGTTAGGGTTTGGGGTTAGGTTTAGATTTGGCGTTAGGTTTAGATTTGGGGTTAGGGGTTGGGGTTAGGTTTAGATTTGGGGTTAGGGGTTGGGGTTAGGGGTTGGGGTTAGGTTTAGATTTGGGGTTAGGGGTTGGGGTTAGGGGTTGGCGTTAGGGGTTGGGGTTAGGTTTAGATTTGGGGTTAGGTTTAGATTTGGGGTTAGGGGTTGGGGTTAGGTTTAGATTTGGGGTTAGGTTTAGATTTGGTGTTAGGGGTTGAGATTAGGTTTAGATTTGGGGTTAGGTTTACATTTGGGGTTAGGGGTTGGGGTTAGGTTTAGATTTGGGGTTAGGTTTAGATTTGGGGTTAGGGGTTGCGGTTAGGGGTTGGGGTTAGGGTTTGGGGTTAGGTTTAGATTTGGCGTTAGGTTTAGATTTGGGGTTAGGGGTTGGGGTTAGGTTAAGATTTGGGGTTAGGGGTTGGGGTTAGGGGTTGGGGTTAGGTTTAGATTTGGGGTTGGGGTTGGGGTTAGGGGTTGGCATTAGGGGTTGGGGTTAGGTTTAGATTTAGGGTTAGGTTTAGATTTGGGGTTAGGGGTTGGGGTCAGGTTTAGATTTGGGGTTAAGTTTAGATTTGGAGTTAGGTTTAGATTTGGGGTTAGGGGTTGGGGTTAGGGGTTGGGGTTAGGTTTAGATTTGGGGTTAGGGGTTGGGGTTAGGGCTTGGCGTTAGGGGTTGGGTTTAGGTTTAGATTTGGGGTTAGGTTTAGATTTGGGGTTAGGGGTTGGGGTTAGGTTTAGATTTGGGGTTAGGTTTAGATTTGGGCTATAGGGGTTGGGGTTAGGTTTATCTTTGGGGTTAGGTTAAGATTTGGGGTTAGGGGTTGAGGTTAGGTTTAGATTTGGGGTTAGGTTTAGATTTGGGGTTAGGGGTTGGGTTTAGGGGTTGGGGTTAGATTTAGATTTGGAGTTAGGGTTTGGGGTTTGGTTTAGATTTAGGGTTAGGGGTTGGGGTTAGGGGTTGGCGTTAGGGTTTGGGGTTAGGGGTTGGCGTTAGGGGTTGGGGTTAGGTTTAGATTTGTGGTTAGGTTTAGCTTTGGGGTTAGGGGTTGGGGTTAGGTTTAGATTTGGGGTTAAGTTTAGATTTGGAGTTAGGTTTAGATCTGGGGTTAGGGGTTGGAGTTAGGTTTAGATTTGGGGTTAGGGGTTGGGTTTAGGTTTAGATTTGGGTTTAGGGGTTGGGGTTAGGTTTAGATTTGGGGTTAGGTTTAGATTTGGGGTTTAGATTTGGGGTTAGGTTTAGATTTGGGGTTAGTGTTAGATTTGGGGTTTAGATTTCGGGTTAGGCTTAGATTTGGGGTTAGGTTTAGATTTGGGTTTAGGGGTTGGGGTTAGGTTTAGATTTGGGGTTAGGTTTAGATTTGGTGTTAGGGGTTGAGATTAGGTTTATATTTGGGGTTAGGTTTAGATTTGGGGTTAGGGGTTGGGGTTAGGTTTAGATTTGGGGTTAGGTTTAGATTTGGGTTTAGGGGTTGGGGTTAGGTTTATCTTTGGGGTTAGGTTAAGATTTGGGGTTAGGGGTTGAGGTTAGGTTTAGATTTGGGGTTAGGTTTAGATTTGGGGTTAGGGGTTGGGGTTAGGGGTTGGGGTTAGGTTTAGATTTGGGGTTAGGGGTTGGGGTTAGGGTTTGGGGTTAGGTTTAGATTTGGGGTTTAGGGGTTGGGGTTAGGGGTTGGGGTTAGGTTTAGATTTGGGGTTAGGGGTTGGGGTTAGGTTTAGATTTGGGGTTAGGTTAAGATTTGGGGTTAGGGGTTGAGGTTAGGTTTAGATTTGGGGTTAGGTTTAGATTTGGGGTTAGGGGTTGGGGTTAGGGGTTGGGGTTAGGTTTAGATTTGGGGTTAGGGGTTGGGGTTAGGGGTTGGGGTTAGGTTTAGATTTGGGGTTAGGGGTTGGGGTTAGGGGTTGGGGTTAGGTTTAGATTTGGGGTTAGCGGCTGGGGTTAGCGGTTGGTGTTAGGTTTAGATTTGGGGTTAGGGGTTGGGGTTCGGTTTAGATTTGGGGTTAGGTTTAGATTTGGGGTTTAGATTTGGGGTATAGGTTTAGATTTGGGTTTAGGGGTTGGGGTTAGGGGTTGGGGTTAGGTTTAGATTTAGGGTTAGGGGTTGGGGTTCGGTTTAGATTTGGGGTTAGGTTTAGATTTAGGGTAGGGGTTGGGGTTAGGTTTAGATTTGGGGTTAGGTTTAGATTTGGGGTTAGGGGTTGGGGTTAGGTTTAGATTTGGGGTTAGGTTTAGATTTGGGGCTAGTGGTTGGGGTTAGATTTATATTTGGGGTTAGGTTAAGATTTGGGGTTAGGGGTTGGGGTTAGGTTTAGATTTGGGGTTAGGTTTAGAATTGGTGTTAGGGGTTGGGGTTAGGTTTAGATTTGGGTTTAGGGTTAGATTTGGGGTTAGGTTTAGATTTGGGGTTAGGGTTTGGGGTTAGGTTTAGATTTGGGGTTAGGGGTTGCGTTTAGGGGTTGGGGTTAGGGTTTGGGGTTAGGTTTAGATTTGGCGTTAGGTTTAGATTTGGGGTTAGGGGTTGGGGTTAGGTTTAGATTTGGGGTTAGGGGTTGGGGTTAGGGGTTGGGGTTAGGTTTAGATTTGGGGTTAGGGGTTGGGGTTAGGGGTTGGCGTTAGGGGTTGGGGTTAGGTTTAGATTTGGGGTTAGGTTTAGATTTGGGGTTAGGGGTTGGGGTTAGGTTTAGATTTGGGGTTAGGTTTAGATTTGGTGTTAGGGGTTGAGATTAGGTTTAGATTTGGGGTTAGGTTTACATTTGGGGTTAGGGGTTGGGGTTAGGTTTAGATTTGGGGTTAGGTTTAGATTTGGGTTTAGGGGTTGGGGTTAGTTTTATCTTTGGGGTTAGGTTAAGATTTGGGGTTAGGGGTTGAGTTTAGGTTTAGATTTGGGGTTAGGTTTAGATTTGGGGTTAGGGGTTGAGGTTAGGTTTAGATTTGGGGTTAAGTTTAGATTTGGGGTTAGGGGTTGGGGTTAGGGGTTGGGGTTAGGTTTAGATTTGGGGTTAGGGGTTGGGGTTAGGGTTTGGGCTTAGGTTTAGATTTGGGGTTAGGGGTTGGGGTTAGGGGTTGGGGTTAGGTTTAGATTTGGGGTTAGGGGATGGGGTTAGGGGTTGGGGTTAGGTTTAGATTTGGGGTTAGGTTTAGATTTGGGTTTAGGGGTTGGGGTTAGGTTTATCTTTGGGGTTAGGTTAAGATTTGGGGTTAGGGGTTGAGGTTAGGTGTAGATTTGGGGTTAGGTTTAGATTTGGGGTTAGGGGTTGGGGTTAGGGGTTGGGGTTAGGTTTAGATTTGGGGTTAGGGGTTGGGGTTAGGGGTTGGGGTTAGGTTTAGATTTGGAGTTAGGGTTTGGGGATTGGTTTAGATTTAGGGTTAGGGGTTGGGGTTAGGGGTTGGCGCTAGGGGTTGGGGTTAGGGGTTGGCGTTAGGGGTTGGCGTTAGGTTTAGATTTGGGGTTAGGTTTAGATTTGGGGTTAGGGGTGGGTTTAGGTTTAGATTTGGGTTTAGGGGTTGGGGTTAGGTTTAGATTTGGGGTTAGGTTTAGATTTGGGGTTTAGATTTGGGGTTAGGTTTAGATTTGGGGTTAGGTTTAGATTTGGGGTTTAGATTTAGGGTTAGGCTTAGATTTGGGGTTAGGTTTAGATTTGGGTTTAGGGGTTTGGGGTTAGGTTTAGATTTGGGGTTAGGTTTAGATTTGGTGTTAGGGGTTGAGATTAGGTTTAGATTTGGGGTTAGGTTTAGATTTGGGGTTAGGGGTTGGGGTTAGGTTTAGATTTGGGGTTAGGTTTAGATTTGGGTTTAGGGGTTGGGGTTAGGTTTATCTTTGGGGTTAGGTTAAGATTTGGGGTTAGGGGTTGAGGTTAGGTTTAGATTTGGTGTTAGGTTTAGATTTGGGGTTAGGGGTTGGGGTTAGGGGTTGGGGTTAGGTTTAGATTTGGGGTTAGGGGTTGGGGTTAGGGTTTGGGGTTAGGTTTAGATTTGGGTTTAGGGGTTGGGGTTAGGGGTTGGGGTTAGGTTTAGATTTGGGGTTAGGGGTTGGGGTTAGGTTTAGATTTGGGGTTAGGTTAAGATTTGGGGTTAGGGGTTGAGGTTAGGTTTAGATTTGGGGTTAGGTTTAGATTTGGGGTGGGGGGTTGAGGTTAGGTTTAGATTTGGGGTTAGGTTTAGATTTGGGGTTAGGGGTTGGGGTTAGGGGTTGGGGTTAGGTTTAGATTTGGGGTTAGGGGTTGGGGTTAGGGGTTGGGGTTAGGTTTAGATTTGGGGTTAGGGGTTGGGGTTAGGGTTTGGGGTTAGGTTTAGTTTTGGGGTTAGCGGTTGGGGTTAGCGGTTGGTGTTAGGTTTAGATTTGGGGTTAGGGGTAGGGGTTAGGTTTAGATTTGGGGTTAGGTTTAGATTTGGGGTTTAGATTTGGGGTATAGGTTTAGATTTGGGTTTAGGGGTTGGGGTTAGGGGTTGGGGTTAGGTTTAGATTTGGGGTTAGGGGTTGGGGTTCGGTTTAGATTTGGGGTTAGGTTTAGATTTAGGGTTAGGGGTTGGGGTTAGGTTTAGATCTGGGGTTAGGTTTAGATTTGGGGTTAGGGGTTGGGGTTAGGTTTAGATTTGGGGTTAGGTTTAGATTTGGGGCTAGTGGTTGGGGTTAGATTTATATTTGGGGTTAGGTTAAGATTTGGGGATAGGGGTTGGGGTTAGGTTTAGATTTGGGGTTAGGTTTAGATTTGGTGTTAGGGGTTGGGGTTAGGTTTAGATTTGGGTTTAGGTTTAGATTTGGGGTTAGGTTTAGATTTGGGGTTAGGGTTTGGGGTTAGGTTTAGATTTGGGGTTAGGGGTTGCGGTTATGGGTTGGGGTCAGGGTTTGGGGTTAGGTTTAGATTTGGGGTTAGGTTTAGATTTGGTGTTAGGGGTTGGGGTTAGGTTTAGATTTGGGGTTGGGGTTGGGGTTAGGGGTTGCGGTTATGGGTTGGGGTTAGGGTTTGGGGTTAGGTTTAGATTTGGGGTTAGGTTTAGATTTGGTGTTAGGGGTTGGGGTTAGGTTTAGATTTGGGGTTGGGGTTGGGGTTAGGGGTTGGCATTAGGGGTTGGGGTTAGGTTTAGATTTAGGGTTAGGTTTAGATTTGGGGTTAGGGGTTGGGGTCAGGTTTAGATTTGGGGTTAGGTTTAGATTTGGAGTTAGGTTTAGATTTGGGGTTAGGGGTTGGGGTTAGGGGTTGGGGTTAGGTTTAGATTTGGGGTTAGGGGTTGGGGTTAGGGGTTGGCGTTAGGGGTTGGTTTAGGTTTAGATTTGGGGTTAGGATTAGATTTGGGGTTAGGGGTTGGGGTTAGGTTTAGATTTGGGGTTAGGTTTAGATTTGGGCTATAGGGGTTGGGGTTAGGTTTATCTTTGGGGTTAGGTTAAGATTTGGGGTTAGGGGTTGAGGTTAGGTTTAGATTTGGGGTTAGGTTTAGATTTGGGGTTAGGGGTTGGGTTTAGGGGTTGGGGTTAGATTTAGATTTGGAGTTAGGGTTTGGGGTTTGGTTTAGATTTAGGGTTAGGGGTTGGGGTTAGGGGTTGGCGTTAGGGTTTGGGGTTAGGGGTTGGCGTTAGGGGTTGGGGTTAGGTTTAGATTTGTGGTTAGGTTTAGATTTGGGGTTAGGGGTTGGGGTTAGGTTTAGATTTGGGGTTAAGTTTAGATTTGGAGTTAGGTTTAGATCTGGGGTTAGGGGTTGGAGTTAGGTTTAGATTTGGGGTTAGGGGTTGGGTTTAGGTTTAGATTTGGGTTTAGGGGTTGGGGTTAGGTTTAGATTTCGGGTTAGGTTTAGATTTGGGGTTTAGATTTGGGGTTAGGTTTAGATTTGGGGTTAGTGTTAGATTTGGGGTTTAGATTTCGGGTTAGGCTTAGATTTGGGGTTAGGTTTAGATTTGGGTTTAGGGGTTGGGGTTAGGTTTAGATTTGGGGTTAGGTTTAGATTTGGTGTTAGGGGTTGAGATTAGGTTTATATTTGGGGTTAGGTTTAGATTTGGGGTTAGGGGTTGGAGTTAGGTTTAGATTTGGGGTTAGGTTTAGATTTGGGTTTAGGGGTTGGGGTTAGGTTTATCTTTGGGGTTAGGTTAAGATTTGGGGTTAGGGGTTGAGGTTAGGTTTAGATTTGGGGTTAGGTTTAGATTTGGGGTTAGGGGTTGGGGTTAGGGGTTGGGGTTAGGTTTAGATTTGGGGTTAGGGGTTGGGGTTAGGGTTTGGGGTTAGGTTTAGATTTGGGGTTTAGGGGTTGGGGTTAGGGGTTGGGGTTAGGTTTAGATTTGGGGTTAGGGGTTGGGGTTAGGTTTAGATTTGGGGTTAGGTTAAGATTTGGGGTTAGGGGTTGAAGTTAGGTTTAGATTTGGGGTTAGGTTTAGATTTGGGGTTAGGGGTTGAGGTTAGGTTTAGATTTGGGGTTAGGTTTAGATTTGGGGTTAGGGGTTGGGGTTAGGGGTTGGGGTTAGGTTTAGATTTGGGGTTAGGGGTTGGGGTTAGGGGTTGGGGTTAGGTTTAGATTTGGGGTTAGGGGTTGGGGTTAGGGGTTGGGGTTAGGTTTAGATTTGGGGTTAGCGGCTGGGGTTAGCGGTTGGTGTTAGGTTTAGATTTGGGGTTAGGGGTTGGGGTTCGGTTTAGATTTGGGGTTAGGTTTAGATTTGGGGTTTAGATTTGGGGTATAGGTTTAGATTTGGGTTTAGGGGTTGGGGTTAGGGGTTGGGGTTAGGTTTAGATTTAGGGTTAGGGTTTGGGGTTCGGTTTAGATTTGGGGTTAGGTTTAGATTTAGGGTAGGGGTTGGGGTTAGGTTTAGATTTGGGGTTAGGTTTAGATTTGGGGTTAGGGGTTGGGGTTAGGTTTAGATTTGGGGTTAGGTTTAGATTTGGGGCTAGTGGTTGGGGTTAGATTTATATTTGGGGTTAGGTTAAGATTTGGGGTTAGGGGTTGGGGTTAGGTTTAGATTTGGGGTTAGGTTTAGATTTGGTGTTAGGGGTTGGGGTTAGGTTTAGATTTGGGGTTAGGTTTAGATTTGGGGTTAGGTTTAGATTTGGGGTTAGGGTTTGGGGTTAGGTTTAGATTTGGGGTTAGGGGTTGCGGTTATGGGTTGGGGTTAGGGTTTGGGGTTAGGTTTAGATTTGGCGTTAGGTTTAGATTTGGGGTTAGGGGTTGGGGTTAGGTTTAGATTTGGGGTTAGGGGTTGGGGTTAGGGGTTGGGGTTAGGTTTAGATTTGGGGTTAGGGGTTGGGGTTAGGGGTTGGCGTTAGGGGTTGGGGTTAGGTTTAGATTTGGGGTTAGGTTTAGATTTGGGGTTAGGGGTTGGGGTTAGGTTTAGATTTGGGGTTAGGTTTAGATTTGGTGTTAGGGGTTGAGATTAGGTTTAGATTTGGGGTTAGGTTTACATTTGGGGTTAGGGGTTGGGGTTAGGTTTAGATTTGGGGTTAGGTTTAGATTTGGGGTTAGGGGTTGCGGTTAGGGGTTGGGGTTAGGGTTTGGGGTTAGGTTTAGATTTGGCGTTAGGTTTAGATTTGGGGTTAGGGGTTGGGGTTAGGTTAAGATTTGGGGTTAGGGGTTGGGGTTAGGGGTTGGGGTTAGGTTTAGATTTGGGGTTGGCGTTGGGGTTAGGGGTTGGCATTAGGGGTTGGGGTTAGGTTTAGATTTAGGGTTAGGTTTAGATTTGGGGTTAGGGGTTGGGGTCAGGTTTAGATTTGGGGTTAAGTTTAGATTTGGAGTTAGGTTTAGATTTGGGGTTAGGGGTTGGGGTTAGGTTTAGATTTGGGGTTAAGTTTAGATTTGGAGTTAGGTTTAGATCTGGGGTTAGGGGTTGGAGTTAGGTTTAGATTTGGGGTTAGGAGTAGGGTTTAGGTTTAGATTTGGGTTTAGGTTTAGATTTGGGCTATAGGGGTTGGGGTTAGGTTTATCTTTGGGGTTAGGTTAAGATTTGGGGTTAGGGGTTGAGGTTAGGTTTAGATTTGGGGTTAGGTTTAGATTTGGGGTTAGGGGTTGGGTTTAGGGGTTGGGGTTAGATTTAGATTTGGAGTTAGGGTTTGGGGTTTGGTTTAGATTTAGGGTTAGGGGTTGGGGTTAGGGGTTGGCGTTAGGGTTTGGGGTTAGGGGTTGGCGTTAGGGGTTGGGGTTAGGTTTAGATTTGTGGTTAGGTTTAGCTTTGGGGTTAGGGGTTGGGGTTAGGTTTAGATTTGGGGTTAAGTTTAGATTTGGAGTTAGGTTTAGATCTGGGGTTAGGGGTTGGAGTTAGGTTTAGATTTGGGGTTAGGGGTTGGGTTTAGGTTTAGATTTGGGTTTAGGGGTTGGGGTTAGGTTTAGATTTGGGGTTAGGTTTAGATTTGGGGTTTAGATTTGGGGTTAGGTTTAGATTTGGGGTTAGTGTTAGATTTGGGGTTTAGATTTCGGGTTAGGCTTAGATTTGGGGTTAGGTTTAGATTTGGGTTTAGGGGTTGGGGTTAGGTTTAGATTTGGGGTTAGGTTTAGATTTGGTGTTAGGGGTTGAGATTAGGTTTATATTTGGGGTTAGGTTTAGATTTGGGGTTAGGGGTTGGGGTTAGGTTTAGATTTGGGGTTAGGTTTAGATTTGGGTTTAGGGGTTGGGGTTAGGTTTATCTTTGGGGTTAGGTTAAGATTTGGGGTTAGGGGTTGAGGTTAGGTTTAGATTTGGGGTTAGGTTTAGATTTGGGGTTAGGGGTTGGGGTTAGGGGTTGGGGTTAGGTTTAGATTTGGGGTTAGGGGTTGGGGTTAGGGTTTGGGGTTAGGTTTAGATTTGGGGTTTAGGGGTTGGGGTTAGGGGTTGGGGTTAGGTTTAGATTTGGGGTTAGGGGTTGGGGTTAGGTTTAGATTTGGGGTTAGGTTAAGATTTGGGGTTAGGGGTTGAGGTTAGGTTTAGATTTGGGGTTAGGTTTAGATTTGGGGTTAGGGGTTGAGGTTAGGTTTAGATTTGGGGTTAGGTTTAGATTTGGGGTTAGGGGTTGGGGTTAGGGGTTGGGGTTAGGTTTAGATTTGGGGTTAGGGGTTGGGGTTAGGGGTTGGGGTTAGGTTTAGATTTGGGGTTAGGGGTTGGGGTTAGGGGTTGGGGTTAGGTTTAGATTTGGGGTTAGCGGCTGGGGTTAGCGGTTGGTGTTAGGTTTAGATTTGGGGTTAGGGGTTGGGGTTCGGTTTAGATTTGGGGTTAGGTTTAGATTTGGGGTTTAGATTTGGGGTATAGGTTTAGATTTGGGTTTAGGGGTTGGGGTTAGGGGTTGGGGTTAGGTTTAGATTTAGGGTTAGGGGTTGGGGTTCGGTTTAGATTTGGGGTTAGGTTTAGATTTAGGGTAGGGGTTGGGGTTAGGTTTAGATTTGGGGTTAGGTTTAGATTTGGGGTTAGGGGTTGGGGTTAGGTTTAGATTTGGGGTTAGGTTTAGATTTGGGGCTAGTGGTTGGGGTTAGATTTATATTTGGGGTTAGGTTAAGATTTGGGGTTAGGGGTTGGGGTTAGGTTTAGATTTGGGGTTAGGTTTAGAATTGGTGTTAGGGGTTGGGGTTAGGTTTAGATTTGGGTTTAGGTTTAGATTTGGGGTTAGGTTTAGATTTGGGGTTAGGGTTTGGGGTTAGGTTTAGATTTGGGGTTAGGGGTTGCGGTTAGGGGTTGGGGTTAGGGTTTGGGGTTAGGTTTAGATTTGGCGTTAGGTTTAGATTTGGGGTTAGGGGTTGGGGTTAGGTTTAGATTTGGGGTTAGGGGTTGGGGTTAGGGGTTGGGGTTAGGTTTAGATTTGGGGTTAGGGGTTGGGGTTAGGTTTAGATTTGGGGTTAGGTTTAGATTTGGGGTTAGGTTTAGATTTGGGGTTAGGGGTTGGGGTTAGGTTTAGATTTGGGGTTAGGTTTAGATTTGGTGTTAGGGGTTGAGATTAGGTTTAGATTTGGGGTTAGGTTTACATTTGGGGTTAGGGGTTGGGGTTAGGTTTAGATTTGGGGTTAGGTTTAGATTTGGGTTTAGGGGTTGGGGTTAGTTTTATCTTTGGGGTTAGGTTAAGATTTGGGGTTAGGGGTTGAGTTTAGGTTTAGATTTGGGGTTAGGTTTAGATTTGGGGTTAGGGGTTGAGGTTAGGTTTAGATTTGGGGTTAAGTTTAGATTTGGGGTTAGGGGTTGGGGTTAGGGGTTGGGGTTAGGTTTAGATTTGGGGTTAGGGGTTGGGGTTAGGGTTTGGGCTTAGGTTTAGATTTGGGGTTAGGGGTTGGGGTTAGGGGTTGGGGTTAGGTTTAGATTTGGGGTTAGGGGATGGGGTTAGGGGTTGGGGTTAGGTTTAGATTTGGGGTTAGGTTTAGATTTGGGTTTAGGGGTTGGGGTTAGGTTTATCTTTGGGGTTAGGTTAAGATTTGGGGTTAGGGGTTGAGGTTAGGTGTAGATTTGGGGTTAGGTTTAGATTTGGGGTTAGGGGTTGGGGTTAGGGGTTGGGGTTAGGTTTAGATTTGGGGTTAGGGGTTGGGGTTAGGGGTTGGGGTTAGGTTTAGATTTGGAGTTAGGGTTTGGGGATTGGTTTAGATTTAGGGTTAGGGGTTGGGGTTAGGGGTTGGCGCTAGGGGTTGGGGTTAGGGGTTGGCGTTAGGGGTTGGCGTTAGGTTTAGATTTGGGGTTAGGTTTAGATTTGGGGTTAGGGGTTGGGTTTAGGTTTAGATTTGGGTTTAGGGGTTGGGGTTAGGTTTAGATTTGGGGTTAGGTTTAGATTTGGGGTTTAGATTTGGGGTTAGGTTTAGATTTGGGGTTAGGTTTAGATTTGGGGTTTAGATTTAGGGTTAGGCTTAGATTTGGGGTTAGGTTTAGATTTGGGTTTAGGGGTTTGGGGTTAGGTTTAGATTTGGGGTTAGGTTTAGATTTGGTGTTAGGGGTTGAGATTAGGTTTAGATTTGGGGTTAGGTTTAGATTTGGGGTTAGGGGTTGGGGTTAGGTTTAGATTTGGGGTTAGGTTTAGATTTGGGTTTAGGGGTTGGGGTTAGGTTTATCTTTGGGGTTAGGTTAAGATTTGGGGTTAGGGGTTGAGGTTAGGTTTAGATTTGGTGTTAGGTTTAGATTTGGGGTTAGGGGTTGGGGTTAGGGGTTGGGGTTAGGTTTAGATTTGGGGTTAGGGGTTGGGGTTAGGGTTTGGGGTTAGGTTTAGATTTGGGTTTAGGGGTTGGGGTTAGGGGTTGGGGTTAGGTTTAGATTTGGGGTTAGGGGTTGGGGTTAGGTTTAGATTTGGGGTTAGGTTAAGATTTGGGGTTAGGGGTTGAGGTTAGGTTTAGATTTGGGGTTAGGTTTAGATTTGGGGTGGGGGGTTGAGGTTAGGTTTAGATTTGGGGTTAGGTTTAGATTTGGGGTTAGGGGTTGGGGTTAGGGGTTGGGGTTAGGTTTAGATTTGGGGTTAGGGGTTGGGGTTAGGGGTTGGGGTTAGGTTTAGATTTGGGGTTAGGGGTTGGGGTTAGGGTTTGGGGTTAGGTTTAGTTTTGGGGTTAGCGGTTGGGGTTAGCGGTTGGTGTTAGGTTTAGATTTGGGGTTAGGGGTAGGGGTTAGGTTTAGATTTGGGGTTAGGTTTAGATTTGGGGTTTAGATTTGGGGTATAGGTTTAGATTTGGGTTTAGGGGTTGGGGTTAGGGGTTGGGGTTAGGTTTAGATTTGGGGTTAGGGGTTGGGGTTCGGTTTAGATTTGGGGTTAGGTTTAGATTTAGGGTTAGGGGTTGGGGTTAGGTTTAGATCTGGGGTTAGGTTTAGATTTGGGGTTAGGGGTTGGGGTTAGGTTTAGATTTGGGGTTAGGTTTAGATTTGGGGCTAGTGGTTGGGGTTAGATTTATATTTGGGGTTAGGTTAAGATTTGGGGATAGGGGTTGGGGTTAGGTTTAGATTTGGGGTTAGGTTTAGATTTGGTGTTAGGGGTTGGGGTTAGGTTTAGATTTGGGTTTAGGTTTAGATTTGGGGTTAGGTTTAGATTTGGGGTTAGGGTTTGGGGTTAGGTTTAGATTTGGGGTTAGGGGTTGCGGTTATGGGTTGGGGTCAGGGTTTGGGGTTAGGTTTAGATTTGGGGTTAGGTTTAGATTTGGTGTTAGGGGTTGGGGTTAGGTTTAGATTTGGGGTTGGGGTTGGGGTTAGGGGTTGCGGTTATGGGTTGGGGTTAGGGTTTGGGGTTAGGTTTAGATTTGGGGTTAGGTTTAGATTTGGTGTTAGGGGTTGGGGTTAGGTTTAGATTTGGGGTTGGGGTTGGGGTTAGGGGTTGGCATTAGGGGTTGGGGTTAGGTTTAGATTTAGGGTTAGGTTTAGATTTGGGGTTAGGGGTTGGGGTCAGGTTTAGATTTGGGGTTAGGTTTAGATTTGGAGTTAGGTTTAGATTTGGGGTTAGGGGTTGGGGTTAGGGGTTGGGGTTAGGTTTAGATTTGGGGTTAGGGGTTGGGGTTAGGGGTTGGCGTTAGGGGTTGGTTTAGGTTTAGATTTGGGGTTAGGATTAGATTTGGGGTTAGGGGTTGGGGTTAGGTTTAGATTTGGGGTTAGGTTTAGATTTGGGCTATAGGGGTTGGGGTTAGGTTTATCTTTGGGGTTAGGTTAAGATTTGGGGTTAGGGGTTGAGGTTAGGTTTAGATTTGGGGTTAGGTTTAGATTTGGGGTTAGGGGTTGGGTTTAGGGGTTGGGGTTAGATTTAGATTTGGAGTTAGGGTTTGGGGTTTGGTTTAGATTTAGGGTTAGGGGTTGGGGTTAGGGGTTGGCGTTAGGGTTTGGGGTTAGGGGTTGGCGTTAGGGGTTGGGGTTAGGTTTAGATTTGTGGTTAGGTTTAGATTTGGGGTTAGGGGTTGGGGTTAGGTTTAGATTTGGGGTTAAGTTTAGATTTGGAGTTAGGTTTAGATCTGGGGTTAGGGGTTGGAGTTAGGTTTAGATTTGGGGTTAGGGGTTGGGTTTAGGTTTAGATTTGGGTTTAGGGGTTGGGGTTAGGTTTAGATTTGGGGTTAGGTTTAGATTTGGGGTTTAGATTTGGGGTTAGGTTTAGATTTGGGGTTAGTGTTAGATTTGGGGTTTAGATTTCGGGTTAGGCTTAGATTTGGGGTTAGGTTTAGATTTGGGTTTAGGGGTTGGGGTTAGGTTTAGATTTGGGGTTAGGTTTAGATTTGGTGTTAGGGGTTGAGATTAGGTTTATATTTGGGGTTAGGTTTAGATTTGGGGTTAGGGGTTGGAGTTAGGTTTAGATTTGGGGTTAGGTTTAGATTTGGGTTTAGGGGTTGGGGTTAGGTTTATCTTTGGGGTTAGGTTAAGATTTGGGGTTAGGGGTTGAGGTTAGGTTTAGATTTGGGGTTAGGTTTAGATTTGGGGTTAGGGGTTGGGGTTAGGGGTTGGGGTTAGGTTTAGATTTGGGGTTAGGGGTTGGGGTTAGGGTTTGGGGTTAGGTTTAGATTTGGGGTTTAGGGGTTGGGGTTAGGGGTTGGGGTTAGGTTTAGATTTGGGGTTAGGGGTTGGGGTTAGGTTTAGATTTGGGGTTAGGTTAAGATTTGGGGTTAGGGGTTGAAGTTAGGTTTAGATTTGGGGTTAGGTTTAGATTTGGGGTTAGGGGTTGAGGTTAGGTTTAGATTTGGGGTTAGGTTTAGATTTGGGGTTAGGGGTTGGGGTTAGGGGTTGGGGTTAGGTTTAGATTTGGGGTTAGGGGTTGGGGTTAGGGGTTGGGGTTAGGTTTAGATTTGGGGTTAGGGGTTGGGGTTAGGGGTTGGGGTTAGGTTTAGATTTGGGGTTAGCGGCTGGGGTTAGCGGTTGGTGTTAGGTTTAGATTTGGGGTTAGGGGTTGGGGTTCGGTTTAGATTTGGGGTTAGGTTTAGATTTGGGGTTTAGATTTGGGGTATAGGTTTAGATTTGGGTTTAGGGGTTGGGGTTAGGGGTTGGGGTTAGGTTTAGATTTAGGGTTAGGGTTTGGGGTTCGGTTTAGATTTGGGGTTAGGTTTAGATTTAGGGTAGGGGTTGGGGTTAGGTTTAGATTTGGGGTTAGGTTTAGATTTGGGGTTAGGGGTTGGGGTTAGGTTTAGATTTGGGGTTAGGTTTAGATTTGGGGCTAGTGGTTGGGGTTAGATTTATATTTGGGGTTAGGTTAAGATTTGGGGTTAGGGGTTGGGGTTAGGTTTAGATTTGGGGTTAGGTTTAGATTTGGTGTTAGGGGTTGGGGTTAGGTTTAGATTTGGGGTTAGGTTTAGATTTGGGGTTAGGTTTAGATTTGGGGTTAGGGTTTGGGGTTAGGTTTAGATTTGGGGTTAGGGGTTGCGGTTATGGGTTGGGGTTAGGGTTTGGGGTTAGGTTTAGATTTGGCGTTAGGTTTAGATTTGGGGTTAGGGGTTGGGGTTAGGTTTAGATTTGGGGTTAGGGGTTGGGGTTAGGGGTTGGGGTTAGGTTTAGATTTGGGGTTAGGGGTTGGGGTTAGGGGTTGGCGTTAGGGGTTGGGGTTAGGTTTAGATTTGGGGTTAGGTTTAGATTTGGGGTTAGGGGTTGGGGTTAGGTTTAGATTTGGGGTTAGGTTTAGATTTGGTGTTAGGGGTTGAGATTAGGTTTAGATTTGGGGTTAGGTTTACATTTGGGGTTAGGGGTTGGGGTTAGGTTTAGATTTGGGGTTAGGTTTAGATTTGGGGTTAGGGGTTGCGGTTAGGGGTTGGGGTTAGGGTTTGGGGTTAGGTTTAGATTTGGCGTTAGGTTTAGATTTGGGGTTAGGGGTTGGGGTTAGGTTAAGATTTGGGGTTAGGGGTTGGGGTTAGGGGTTGGGGTTAGGTTTAGATTTGGGGTTGGCGTTGGGGTTAGGGGTTGGCATTAGGGGTTGGGGTTAGGTTTAGATTTAGGGTTAGGTTTAGATTTGGGGTTAGGGGTTGGGGTCAGGTTTAGATTTGGGGTTAAGTTTAGATTTGGAGTTAGGTTTAGATTTGGGGTTAGGGGTTGGGGTTAGGTTTAGATTTGGGGTTAAGTTTAGATTTGGAGTTAGGTTTAGATCTGGGGTTAGGGGTTGGAGTTAGGTTTAGATTTGGGGTTAGGAGTAGGGTTTAGGTTTAGATTTGGGTTTAGGTTTAGATTTGGGCTATAGGGGTTGGGGTTAGGTTTATCTTTGGGGTTAGGTTAAGATTTGGGGTTAGGGGTTGAGGTTAGGTTTAGATTTGGGGTTAGGTTTAGATTTGGGGTTAGGGGTTGGGTTTAGGGGTTGGGGTTAGATTTAGATTTGGAGTTAGGGTTTGGGGTTTGGTTTAGATTTAGGGTTAGGGGTTGGGGTTAGGGGTTGGCGTTAGGGTTTGGGGTTAGGGGTTGGCGTTAGGGGTTGGGGTTAGGTTTAGATTTGTGGTTAGGTTTAGCTTTGGGGTTAGGGGTTGGGGTTAGGTTTAGATTTGGGGTTAAGTTTAGATTTGGAGTTAGGTTTAGATCTGGGGTTAGGGGTTGGAGTTAGGTTTAGATTTGGGGTTAGGGGTTGGGTTTAGGTTTAGATTTGGGTTTAGGGGTTGGGGTTAGGTTTAGATTTGGGGTTAGGTTTAGATTTGGGGTTTAGATTTGGGGTTAGGTTTAGATTTGGGGTTAGTGTTAGATTTGGGGTTTAGATTTCGGGTTAGGCTTAGATTTGGGGTTAGGTTTAGATTTGGGTTTAGGGGTTGGGGTTAGGTTTAGATTTGGGGTTAGGTTTAGATTTGGTGTTAGGGGTTGAGATTAGGTTTATATTTGGGGTTAGGTTTAGATTTGGGGTTAGGGGTTGGGGTTAGGTTTAGATTTGGGGTTAGGTTTAGATTTGGGTTTAGGGGTTGGGGTTAGGTTTATCTTTGGGGTTAGGTTAAGATTTGGGGTTAGGGGTTGAGGTTAGGTTTAGATTTGGGGTTAGGTTTAGATTTGGGGTTAGGGGTTGGGGTTAGGGGTTGGGGTTAGGTTTAGATTTGGGGTTAGGGGTTGGGGTTAGGGTTTGGGGTTAGGTTTAGATTTGGGGTTTAGGGGTTGGGGTTAGGGGTTGGGGTTAGGTTTAGATTTGGGGTTAGGGGTTGGGGTTAGGTTTAGATTTGGGGTTAGGTTAAGATTTGGGGTTAGGGGTTGAGGTTAGGTTTAGATTTGGGGTTAGGTTTAGATTTGGGGTTAGGGGTTGAGGTTAGGTTTAGATTTGGGGTTAGGTTTAGATTTGGGGTTAGGGGTTGGGGTTAGGGGTTGGGGTTAGGTTTAGATTTGGGGTTAGGGGTTGGGGTTAGGGGTTGGGGTTAGGTTTAGATTTGGGGTTAGGGGTTGGGGTTAGGGGTTGGGGTTAGGTTTAGATTTGGGGTTAGCGGCTGGGGTTAGCGGTTGGTGTTAGGTTTAGATTTGGGGTTAGGGGTTGGGGTTCGGTTTAGATTTGGGGTTAGGTTTAGATTTGGGGTTTAGATTTGGGGTATAGGTTTAGATTTGGGTTTAGGGGTTGGGGTTAGGGGTTGGGGTTAGGTTTAGATTTAGGGTTAGGGGTTGGGGTTCGGTTTAGATTTGGGGTTAGGTTTAGATTTAGGGTAGGGGTTGGGGTTAGGTTTAGATTTGGGGTTAGGTTTAGATTTGGGGTTAGGGGTTGGGGTTAGGTTTAGATTTGGGGTTAGGTTTAGATTTGGGGCTAGTGGTTGGGGTTAGATTTATATTTGGGGTTAGGTTAAGATTTGGGGTTAGGGGTTGGGGTTAGGTTTAGATTTGGGGTTAGGTTTAGAATTGGTGTTAGGGGTTGGGGTTAGGTTTAGATTTGGGTTTAGGTTTAGATTTGGGGTTAGGTTTAGATTTGGGGTTAGGGTTTGGGGTTAGGTTTAGATTTGGGGTTAGGGGTTGCGGTTAGGGGTTGGGGTTAGGGTTTGGGGTTAGGTTTAGATTTGGCGTTAGGTTTAGATTTGGGGTTAGGGGTTGGGGTTAGGTTTAGATTTGGGGTTAGGGGTTGGGGTTAGGGGTTGGGGTTAGGTTTAGATTTGGGGTTAGGGGTTGGGGTTAGGTTTAGATTTGGGGTTAGGTTTAGATTTGGTGTTAGGGGTTGAGATTAGGTTTAGATTTGGGGTTAGGTTTACATTTGGGGTTAGGGGTTGGGGTTAGGTTTAGATTTGGGGTTAGGTTTAGATTTGGGTTTAGGGGTTGGGGTTAGTTTTATCTTTGGGGTTAGGTTAAGATTTGGGGTTAGGGGTTGAGTTTAGGTTTAGATTTGGGGTTAGGTTTAGATTTGGGGTTAGGGGTTGAGGTTAGGTTTAGATTTGGGGTTAAGTTTAGATTTGGGGTTAGGGGTTGGGGTTAGGGGTTGGGGTTAGGTTTAGATTTGGGGTTAGGGGTTGGGGTTAGGGTTTGGGCTTAGGTTTAGATTTGGGGTTAGGGGTTGGGGTTAGGTTTAGATTTGTGGTTAGGTTTACATTTGGGTTTAGGGGTTGGGGTTATGTTTATCTTTGGGGTTAGGTTAAGATTTGGGGTTAGGGGTTGAGGTTAGGTGTAGATTTGGGGTTAGGTTTAGATTTGGGGTTAGGGGTTGGGGTTAGGGGTTGGGGTTAGGTTTAGATTTGGGGTTAGGGGTTGGGGTTAGGGGTTGGGGTTAGGTTTAGATTTGGAGTTAGGGTTTGGGGTTTGGTTTAGATTTAGGGTTAAGGGTTGGGGTTAGGGGTTGGCGCTAGGGGTTGGGGTTAGGGGTTGGCGTTAGGGGTTGGGGTTAGGTTTAGATTTGGGGTTAGGTTTAGATTTGGGGTTAGGGGTTGGGTTTAGGTTTAGATTTGGGTTTAGGGGTTGGGGTTAGGTTTAGATTTGGGGTTAGATTTAGATTTGGGGTTTAGATTTGGGGTTAGGTTTAGATTTGGGGTTAGTGTTAGATTTGGGGTTTAGATTTAGGGTTAGGCTTAGATTTGGGGTTAGGTTTAGATTTGGGTTTAGGGGTTTGGGGTTAGGTTTAGATTTGGGGTTAGGTTTAGATTTGGTGTTAGGGGTTGAGATTAGGTTTAGATTTGGGGTTAGGTTTAGATTTGGGGTTAGGGGTTGGGGTTAGGTTTAGATTTGGGGTTAGGTTTAGATTTGGGATTAGGGGTTGGGGTTAGGTTTATCTTTGGGGTTAGGTTAAGATTTGGGGTTAGGGGTTGAGGTTAGGTTTAGATTTGGTGTTAGGTTTAGATTTGGGGTTAGGGGTTGGGGTTAGGGGTTGGGGTTAGGTTTAGATTTGGGGTTAGGGGTTGGGGTTAGGGTTTGGGGTTTGGTTTAGATTTGGGTTTAGGGGTTGGGGTTAGGGGTTGGGGTTAGGTTTAGATTTGGGGTTAGGGGTTGGGGTTAGGTTTAGATTTGGGGTTAGGTTAAGATTTGGGGTTAGGGTTTGAGGTTAGGTTTAGATTTGGGGTTAGGTTTAGATTTGGGGTGGGGGGTTGAGGTTAGGTTTAGATTTGGGGTTAGGTTTAGATTTGGGGTTAGGGGTTGGGGTTAGGGGTTGGGGTTAGGTTTAGATTTGGGGTTAGGGGTTGGGGTTAGGGGTTGGGGTTAGGTTTAGATTTGGGGTTAGGGGTTGGGGTTAGGGGTTGGGGTTAGGTTTAGATTTGGGGTTAGCGGTTGGGGTTAGCGGTTGGTGTTAGGTTTAGATTTGGGGTTAGGGGTAGGGGTTAGGTTTAGATTTGGGGTTAGGTTTAGATTTGGGGTTTAGATTTGGGGTATAGGTTTAGATTTGGGTTTAGGGGTTGGGGTTAGGGGTTGGGGTTAGGTTTAGATTTGGGGTTAGGGGTTGGGGTTCGGTTTAGATTTGGGGTTAGGTTTAGATTTAGGGTTAGGGGTTGGGGTTAGGTTTAGATCTGGGGTTAGGTTTAGATTTGGGGTTAGGGTTTGGGGTTAGGTTTAGATTTGGGGTTAGGTTTAGATTTGGGGCTAGTGGTTGGGGTTAGATTTATATTTGGGGTTAGGTTAAGATTTGGGGTTAGGGGTTGGGGTTAGGTTTAGATTTGGGGTTAGGTTTAGATTTGGTGTTAGGGGTTGGGGTTAGGTTTAGATTTGGGTTTAGGTTTAGATTTGGGGTTAGGTTTAGATTTGGGGTTAGGGTTTGGGGTTAGGTTTAGATTTGGGGTTAGGGGTTGCGGTTATGGGTTGGGGTTAGGGTTTGGGGTTAGGTTTAGATTTGGCGTTAGGTTTAGATTTGGGGTTAGGGGTTGGGGTTAGGTTTAGATTTGGGGTTAGGGGTTGGGGTTAGGGGTTGGGGTTAGGTTTAGATTTGGGGTTAGGGGTTGGGGTTAGGGGTTGGCGTTAGGTTTAGATTTGGTGTTAGGGGTTGAGATTAGGTTTATATTTGTGGTTAGGTTTAGATTTGGGGTTAGGGGTTGGGGTTAGGTTTAGATTTGGGGTTAGGTTTAGATTTGGGTTTAGGGGTTGGGGTTAGGTTTAGATTTGGGGTTAGGTTAAGATTTGGGGTTAGGGGTTGAGGTTAGGTTTAGATTTGGGGTTAGGTTTAGATTTGGGGTTAGGGGTTGGGGTTAGGGGTTGGGGTTAGATTTAGATTTGGGTTTAGGGGCTGGGGTTAGGGTTTGGGGTTAGGTTTAGATTTGGGGTTAGGGGTTGGGGTTAGGGGTTGGGGTTAGGTTTAGATTTGGGGTTAGGGGTTGGGGTTAGGTTTAGATTTGGGGTTAGGTTAAGATTTGGGGTTAGGGGTTGAGGTTAGGTTTAGATTTGGGGTTAGGTTTAGATTTGGGGTTAGGGGTTGAGGTTAGGTTTAGATTTGGGGTTAGGTTTAGATTTGGGGTTAGGGGTTGGGGTTAGGGGTTGGGGTTAGGTTTAGATTTGGGGTTAGGGGTTGGGGTTAGGGGTTGGGGTAAGGTTTAGATTTGGGGTTAGGGGTTGGGGTTAGGGGTTGGGGTTAGGTTTAGATTTGGGGTTAGCGGTTGGGGTTAGCGGTTGGTGTTAGGTTTATATTTGGGGTTAGGGGTTGGGGTTAGGTTTAGATTTGGGGTTAGGTTTAGATTTGGGGTTTAGATTTGGGGTATAGGTTTAGATTTGGGTTTAGGGGTTGGGGTTAGGGGTTGGGGTTAGGTTTAGATTTGGAGTTAGGGGTTGGGGTTCGGTTTAGATTTGGGGTTAGGTTTAGATTTAGGGTTAGGGGTTGGGGTTAGGTTTAGATTTGGGGTTAGGTTTAGATTTGGGGTTAGGGGTTGGGGTTAGGTTTTGATTTGGGGTTAGGTTTAGATTTGGGGCTAGTGGTTGGGGTTAGATTTATATTTGGGGTTAGGTTAAGATTTGGGGTTAGGGGTTGGGGTTAGGTTTAGATTTGGGGTTAGGTTTAGATTTGGTGTTAGGGGTTGGGGTTAGGTTTAGATTTGGGTTTAGGTTTAGATTTGGGGTTAGGTTTAGATTTAGGGTTAGGGTTTGGGGTTAGGTTTAGATTTGGGGTTAGGGGTTGCGGGTAGGGGTTGGGCTTAGGGTTTGGGGTTAGGTTAAGATTTGGCGTTAGGTTTAGATTTGGGGTTAGGGGTTGGGGTTAGGTTAAGATTTGGGGTTAGGGATTGGGGTTAGGGGTTGGGGTTAGGTTTAGATTTGGGGTTAGGGGTTGGGGTTAGGGGTTGGCATTAGGGGTTGGGGTTAGGTTTAGATTTAGGGTTAGGTTTAGATTTGGGGTTAGGGGTTGGGGTCAGGTTTAGATTTGGGGTTAAGTTTAGATTTGGAGTTAGGTTTAGATTTGGGGTTAGGGGTTGGGGTTAGGGGTTGGGGTTAGGTTTAGATTTGGGGTTAGGGGTTGGGGTTAGGGGTTGGCGTTAGGGGTTGGGTTTAGGTTTAGATTTGGGGTTAGGTTTAGATTTGGGGTTAGGGGTTGGGGTTAGGTTTAGATTTGGGGTTAGGTTTAGATTTGGGCTATAGGGGTTGGGGTTAGGTTTATCTTTGGGGTTAGGTTAAGATTTGGGGTTAGGGGTTGAGGTTAGGTTTAGATTTGGGGTTAGGTTTAGATTTGGGGTTAGGGGTTGGGTTTAGGGGTTGGGGTTAGGTTTAGATTTGGAGTTAGGGTTTGGGGTTTGGTTTAGATTTAGGGTTAGGGGTTGGGGTTAGGGGTTGGCGTTAGGGTTTGGGGTTAGGGGTTGGCGTTAGGGGTTGGGGTTAGGTTTAGATTTGTGGTTAGGTTTACATTTGGGGTTAGGGGTTGGGGTTAGGTTTAGATTTGGGGTTAAGTTTAGTTTTGGAGTTAGGTTTAGATCTGGGGTTAGGGGTTGGAGTTAGGTTTAGATTTGGGGTTAGGTTTAGATTTGGGGTTAGGGGTTGGGGTTAGGGGTTGGGGTTAGATTTAGATTTGGGTTTAGGGGTTGGGGTTAGGGTTTGGGGTTAGGTTTAGATTTGGGGTTAGGGGTTGGGGTTAGGGGTTGGGGTTAGGTTTAGATTTGGGGTTAGGGGTTGGGGTTAGGTTTAGATTTGGGGTTAGGTTAAGATTTGGGGTTAGGGGTTGAGGTTAGGTTTAGATTTGGGGTTAGGTTTAGATTTGGGGTTAGGGGTTGAGGTTAGGTTTAGATTTGGGGTTAGGTTTAGATTTGGGGTTAGGGGTTGGGGTTAGGGGTTGGGGTTAGGTTTAGATTTGGGGTTAGGGGTTGGGGTTAGGGGTTGGGGTTAGGTTTAGATTTGGGGTTAGGGGTTGGGGTTAGGGGTTGGGGTTAGGTTTAGATTTGGGGTTAGCGGTTGGGGTTAGCGGTTGGTGTTAGGTTTATATTTGGGGTTAGGGGTTGGGGTTAGGTTTAGATTTGGGGTTAGGTTTAGATTTGGGGTTTAGATTTGGGCTATAGGTTTAGATTTGGGTTTAGGGGTTGGGGTTAGGGGTTGGGGTTAGGTTTAGATTTGGAGTTAGGGGTTGGGGTTCGGTTTAGATTTGGGGTTAGGTTTAGATTTAGGGTTAGGGGTTGGGGTTAGGTTTAGATTTGGGGTTAGGTTTAGATTTGGGGTTAGGGGTTGGGGTTAGGTTTTGATTTGGGGTTAGGTTTAGATTTGGGGCTAGTGGTTGGGGTTAGATTTATATTTGGGGTTAGGTTAAGATTTGGGGTTAGGGGTTGGGGTTAGGTTTAGATTTGGGGTTAGGTTTAGATTTGGTGTTAGGGGTTGGGGTTAGGTTTAGATTTGGGTTTAGGTTTAGATTTGGGGTTAGGTTTAGATTTAGGGTTAGGGTTTGGGGTTAGGTTTAGATTTGGGGTTAGGGGTTGCGGTTAGGGGTTGGGCTTAGGGTTTGGGGTTAGGTTAAGATTTGGCGTTAGGTTTAGATTTGGGGTTAGGGGTTGGGGTTAGGTTAAGATTTGGGGTTAGGGATTGGGGTTAGGGGTTGGGGTTAGGTTTAGATTTGGGGTTAGGGGTTGGGGTTAGGGGTTGGCATTAGGGGTTGGGGTTAGGTTTAGATTTAGGGTTAGGTTTAGATTTGGGGTTAGGGGTTGGGGTCAGGTTTAGATTTGGGGTTAAGTTTAGATTTGGAGTTAGGTTTAGATTTGGGGTTAGGGGTTGGGGTTAGGGGTTGGGGTTAGGTTTAGATTTGGGGTTAGGGGTTGGGGTTAGGGGTTGGCGTTAGGGGTTGGGTTTAGGTTTAGATTTGGGGTTAGGTTTAGATTTGGGGTTAGGGGTTGGGGTTAGGTTTAGATTTGGGGTTAGGTTTAGATTTGGGCTATAGGGGTTGGGGTTAGGTTTATCTTTGGGGTTAGGTTAAGATTTGGGGTTAGGGGTTGAGGTTAGGTTTAGATTTGGGGTTAGGTTTAGATTTGGGGTTAGGGGTTGGGGTTAGGGGTTGGGGTTAGGTTTAGATTTGGAGTTAGGGGTTGGGGTTCGGTTTAGATTTGGGGTTAGGTTTAGATTTAGGGTTAGGGGTTGGGGTTAGGTTTAGATTTGGGGTTAGGTTTAGATTTGGGGTTAGGGGTTGGGGTTAGGTTTTGATTTGGGGTTAGGTTTAGATTTGGGGCTAGTGGTTGGGGTTAGATTTATATTTGGGGTTAGGTTAAGATTTGGGGTTAGGGGTTGGGGTTAGGTTTAGATTTGGGGTTAGGTTTAGATTTGGTGTTAGGGGTTGGGGTTAGGTTTAGATTTGGGTTTAGGTTTAGATTTGGGGTTAGGGTTAGATTTAGGGTTAGGGTTTGGGGTTAGGTTTAGATTTGGGGTTAGGGGTTGCGGTTAGGGGTTGGGCTTAGGGTTTGGGGTTAGGTTAAGATTTGGCGTTAGGTTTAGATTTGGGGTTAGGGGTTGGGGTTAGGTTTAGATTTGGGGTTAGGGGTTGGGGTTAGGGGTTGGCATTAGGGGTTGGGGTTAGGTTTAGATTTAGGGTTAGGTTTAGATTTGGGGTTAGGGGTTGGGGTCAGGTTTAGATTTGGGGTTAAGTTTAGATTTGGAGTTAGGTTTAGATTTGGGGTTGGGGGTTGGGGTTAGGGGTTGGGGTTAGGTTTAGATTTGGGGTTAGGGGTTGGGGTTAGGGGTTGGCGTTAGGGGTTGGGTTTAGGTTTAGATTTGGGGTTAGGTTTAGATTTGGGGTTAGGGGTTGGGGTTAGGTTTAGATTTGGGGTTAGGTTTAGATTTGGGCTATAGGGGTTGGGGTTAGGTTTATATTTGGGGTTAGGTTAAGATTTGGGGTTAGGGGTTGAGGTTAGGTTTAGATTTGGGGTTAGGTTTAGATTTGGGGTTAGGGGTTGGGTTTAGGGGTTGGGGTTAGGTTTAGATTTGGAGTTAGGGTTTGGGGTTTGGTTTAGATTTAGGGTTAGGGGTTGGGGTTAGGGGTTGGCGTTAGGGTTTGGGGTTAGGGGTTGGCGTTAGGGGTTGGGGTTAGGTTTAGATTTGTGGTTAGGTTTAGATTTGGGGTTAGGGGTTGGGGTTAGGTTTAGATTTGGGGTTAAGTTTAGATTTGGAGTTAGGTTTAGATCTGGGGTTAGGGGTTGGAGTTAGGTTTAGATTTGGGGTTAGGGGTTGGGTTTAGGTTTAGATTTGGGTTTAGGGGTTGGGGTTAGGTTTAGATTTGGGGTTAGGTTTAGATTTGGGGTTTAGATTTGGGGTTAGGTTTAGATTTGGGGTTAGTGTTAGATTTGGGGTTTAGATTTCGGGTTAGGCTTAGATTTGGGGTTAGGTTTAGATTTGGGTTTAGGGGTTGGGGTTAGGTTTAGATTTGGGGTTAGGTTTAGATTTGGTGTTAGGGGTTGAGATTAGGTTTATATTTGGGGTTAGGTTTAGATTTGGGGTTAGGGGTTGGGGTTAGGTTTAGATTTGGGGTTAGGTTTAGATTTGGGTTTAGGGGTTGGGGTTAGGTTTATCTTTGGGGTTAGGTTAAGATTTGGGGTTAGGGGTTGAGGTTAGGTTTAGATTTGGGGTTAGGTTTAGATTTGGGGTTAGGGGTTGGGGTTAGGGGTTGGGGTTAGGTTTAGATTTGGGGTTAGGGGTTGGGGTTAGGGTTTGGGGTTAGGTTTAGATTTGGGGTTTAGGGGTTGGGGTTAGGGGTTGGGGTTAGGTTTAGATTTGGGGTTAGGGGTTGGGGTTAGGTTTAGATTTGGGGTTAGGTTAAGATTTGGGGTTAGGGGTTGAGGTTAGGTTTAGATTTGGGGTTAGGTTTAGATTTGGGGTTAGGGGTTGAGGTTAGGTTTAGATTTGGGGTTAGGTTTAGATTTGGGGTTAGGGGTTGGGGTTAGGGGTTGGGGTTAGGTTTAGATTTGGGGTTAGGGGTTGGGGTTAGGGGTTGGGGTTAGGTTTAGATTTGGGGTTAGGGGTTGGGGTTAGGGGTTGGGGTTAGGTTTAGATTTGGGGTTAGCGGCTGGGGTTAGCGGTTGGTGTTAGGTTTAGATTTGGGGTTAGGGTTTGGGGTTCGGTTTAGATTTGGGGTTAGGTTTAGATTTGGGGTTTAGATTTGGGGTATAGATTTAGATTTGGGTTTAGGGGTTGGGGTTAGGGGTTGGGGTTAGGTTTAGATTTAGGGTTAGGGGTTGGGGTTCGGTTTAGATTTGGGGTTAGGTTTAGATTTAGGGTAGGGGTTGGGGTTAGGTTTAGATTTGGGTTTAGGTTTAGATTTGGGGTTAGGGGTTGGGGTTAGGTTTAGATTTGGGGTTAGGTTTAGATTTGGGGCTAGTGGTTGGGGTTAGATTTATATTTGGGGTTAGGTTAAGATTTGGGGTTAGGGGTTGGGTTAGGTTTAGATTTGGGGTTAGGTTTAGATTTGGTGTTAGGGGTTGGGGTTAGGTTTAGATTTGGGTTTAGGTTTAGATTTGGGGTTAGGTTTAGATTTGGGGTTAGGGTTTGGGGTTAGGTTTAGATTTGGGGTTAGGGGTTGCGGTTAGGGGTTGGGGTTAGGGTTTGGGGTTAGGTTTAGATTTGGCGTTAGGTTTAGATTTGGGGTTAGGGGTTGGGGTTAGGTTTAGATTTGGGGTTAGGGGTTGGGGTTAGGGGTTGGGGTTAGGTTTAGATTTGGGGTTAGGGGTTGGGGTTAGGGGTTGGCGTTAGGGGTTGGGGTTAGGTTTAGATTTGGGGTTAGGTTTAGATTTGGGGTTAGGGGTTGGAGTTAGGTTTAGATTTGGGGTTAAGTTTAGATTTGGAGTTAGGTTTAGATTTGGGGTTAGGGGTTGGGGTTAGGGGTTGGGGTTAGGTTTAGATTTGGGGTTAGGGGTTGGGGTTAGGGGTTGGCGTTAGGGGTTGGGGTTAGGTTTAGATTTGGGGTTAGGTTTAGATTTGGGGTTAGGGGTTGGGGTTAGGTTTAGATTTGGGGTTAGGTTTAGATTTGGGTTTAGGGGTTGGGGTTAGGTTTATCTTTGGGGTTAGGTTAAGATTTGGGGTTAGGGGTTGAGGTTAGGTTTAGATTTGAGGTTAGGTTTAGATTTGGGGTTAGGGGTTGGGGTTAGGTTTAGATTTGGGGTTAGGTTTAGATTTGGGGTTAGGGGTTGGGTTTAGGGGTTGGGGTTAGGTTTAGATTTGGAGTTTGGGTTTGGGGTTTGGTTTAGATTTAGGGTTAGGGTTTGGGGTTAGGGGTTGGCGTTAGGGTTTGGGGTTAGGGGTTGGCGTTAGGGGTTGGGGTTAGGTTTAGATTTGGGGTTAGGTTTAGATTTGGGGTTAGGGGTTGGGGTTAGGTTTAGATTTGGGGTTAAGTTTAGATTTGGAGTTAGGTTTAGATCTGGGGTTAGGGGTTGGAGATAGGTTTAGATTTGGGGTTAGGGGTTGGGGTTAGGTTTAGATTTGGGTTTAGGGGTTGGTGTTAGGTTTAGATTTGGGGTTAGGTTTAGATTTGGGGTTAGGTTTAGATTTGGGGTTAGTGTTAGATTTGGGGTTTAGATTTCGGGTTAGGCTTAGATTTGGGGTTAGGTTTAGATTTGGGTTTAGGGGTTGGGGTTAGGTTTAGATTTGGGGTTAGGTTTAGATTTGGTGTTAGGGGTTGAGATTAGGTTTATATTTGGGGTTAGGTTTAGATTTGGGGTTAGGGGTTGGGGTTAGGTTTAGATTTGGGGTTAGGTTTAGATTTGGGTTTAGGGGTTGGGGTTAGGTTTATCTTTGGGGTTAGGTTAAGATTTGGGGTTAGGGGTTGAGGTTAGGTTTAGATTTGGGGTTAGGTTTAGATTTGGGGTTAGGGGTTGGGGTTAGGGGTTGGGGTTAGGTTTAGATTTGGGGTTAGGGGTTGGGGTTAGGGTTTGGGGTTAGATTTAGATTTGGGGTTAGGGGTTGGCGTTAGGGGTTGGGGTTAGGTTTAGATTTGGGGTTAGGGGTTGGGGTTAGGTTTAGATTTGGGGTTAGGTTAAGATTTGGGGTTAGGGGTTGAGGTTAGGTTTAGATTTGGGGTTAGGTTTAGATTTGGGGTTAGGGGTTGAGGTTAGGTTTAGATTTGGGGTTAGGTTTAGATTTGGGGTTAGTGGTTGTGGTTAGGGGTTGGGGTAAGGTTTAGATTTGGGGTTAGGGGTTGGGGTTAGGGGTTGGGGTTAGGTTTAGATTTGGGGTTAGCGGTTGGGGTTAGCGGTTGGTGTTAGGTTTAGATTTGGGGTTAGCGGTTGGGGTTAGGTTTAGATTTGGGGTTAGGTTTAGATTTGGGGTTTAGATTTGGGGTATAGGTTTAGATTTGGGTTTAGGGGTTGGGGTTAGGTTTGGATTTTGGGTTAGGGGTTGGGGTTAGGTTTAGATTTGGGGTTAGGTTTAGATTTAGGGTTAGGGGTTGGGGTTAGGTTTAGATTTGGGGTTAGGTTTAGATTTGGGGTTAGGGGTTGGGGTTAGGTTTAGATTTGGGGTTAGGTTTAGATTTGGGGCTAGTGGTTGGGGTTAGATTTATATTTGGGGTTAGGTTAAGATTTGGGGTTAGGGGTTGGGGTTCGGTTTAGATTTGGGGTTAGGTTTAGATTTGGTGTTAGGGGTTGGGGTTAGGTTTAGATTTGGGTTTAGGTTTAGATTTGGGGTTAGGTTTAGATTTGGGGTTAGGGTTTGGGGTTAGGTTTAGATTTGGGGTTAGGGGTTGCGGTTAGGGGTTGGGGTTAGGGGTTGGGGTTAGGTTTAGATTTGGGCTTAGGGGTTGGGGTTAGGGGTTGGGGTTAGGTTTAGATTTGGGGTTAGGGGTTGGGGTTAGGGGTTGGCGTTAGGGGTTGGGGTTAGGTTTAGATTTGGGGTTAGGTTTAGATTTGGGGTTAGGGGTTGGGGTTAGGTTTAGATTTGGGGTTAAGTTTAGATTTGGAGTTAGGTTTAGATTTGGGGTTAGGGGTTGGGGTTAGGGGTTGGGGTTAGGTTTAGATTTGGGGTTAGGGGTTGGGGTTAGGGGTTGTCGTTAGGGGTTGGGGTTAGGTTTAGATTTGGGGTTAGGTTTAGATTTGGGGTTAGGGGTTGGGGTTAGGTTTAGATTTGGGGTTAGGTTTAGATTTGGGTTTAGGGGTTGGGGTTAGGTTTATCTTTGGGGTTAGGTTAAGATTTGGTTTTAGGGGTTGAGGTTAGGTTTAGATTTGGGGTTAGGTTTAGATTTGGGGTTAGGGGTTGGGGTTAGGGGTTGGGGTTAGGTTTAGATTTGGGGTTAGGGGTTGGGGTTAGGGGTTGGGGTTAGGTTTAGATTTGGAGTTAGGGTTTGGGGTTTGGTTTAGATTTAGGTTTAGGGGTTGGGGTTAGGGGTTGTCGTTAGGGGTTGGGGTTAGGGGTTTGCGTTAGGGGTTGGGGTTATGTTTAGATTTGGGGTTAGGTTTAGATTTGGGGTTAGGGGTTGGGGTTAGGTTTAGATTTGGGTTTAAGTTTAGATTTGGAGTTAGGTTTAGATCTGGGGTTAGGGGTTGGAGTTAGGTTTAGATTTGGGGTTAGGGGTTGGGTTTAGGTTTAGATTTGGGTTTAGGGGTTGGGGTTAGGTTTAGATTTGGAGTTAGGGTTTGGGGTTTGGTTTAGATTTAGGGTTAGGGGTTGGGGTTAGGGGTTGGCGTTAGGGGTTGGGGTTAGGGGTTGGCGTTAGGGGTTGGGGTTAGGTTTAGATTTGGGGTTAGGTTTAGATTTGGGGTTAGGGGTTGGGGTTAGGTTTAGATTTGGGGTTAGTTTTAGATTTGGGGTTAGGGGTTGGGGTTAGGTTTAGATTTGGGGTTAGGTTTAGATTTGGGTTTAGGGGTTGGGGTTAGGTTTATCTTTGGGGTTAGGTTAAGATTTGGGGTTAGGGGTTGAGGTTAGGTTTAGATTTGGGGTTAGGTTTAGATTTGGGGTTAGGGGTTGGGGTTAGGGGTTGGGGTTAGGTTTAGATTTGGGGTTAGGGGTTGGGGTTAGGGTTTGGGGTTAGGTTTAGATTTCGGGTTAGGGGTTGGGGTTAGGGGTTGGGGTTAGGTTTAGATTTGGGGTTAGGGGTTGGGGTTAGGTTTAGATTTGGGGTTAGGTTAAGATTTGGGGTTAGGGGTTGAGGTTAGGATTAGATTTGGGGTTAGGTTTAGATTTGGGGTTAGGGGTTGGGGTTAGGGGTTGGGGTTAGGTTTAGATTTGGGGTTAGGGGTTGGGTTTAGGGGTTGGGGTTAGGTTTAGATTTGGAGTTTGGGTTTGGGGTTTGGTTTAGATTTAGGGTTAGGGGTTGGGGTTAGGGGTTGGCGTTAGGGTTTGGGGTTAGGGGTTGGCGTTAGGGGTTGGGGTTAGGTTTAGATTTGGGGTTAGGTTTAGATTTGGGGTTAGGGGTTGGGGTTAGGTTTAGATTTGGGGTTAAGTTTAGATTTGGAGTTAGGTTTAGATCTGGGGTTAGGGGTTGGAGATAGGTTTAGATTTGGGGTTAGGGGTTGGGTTTAGGTTTAGATTTGGGTTTAGGGGTTGGGGTTAGGTTTAGATTTGGGTTTAGGTTTAGATTTGGGGTTAGGTTTAGATTTGGGGTTAGTGTTAGATTTGGGGTTTAGATTTCGGGTTAGGCTTAGATTTGGGGTTAGGTTTAGATTTGGGTTTAGGGGTTGGGGTTAGGTTTAGATTTGGGGTTAGGTTTAGATTTGGTGTTAGGGGTTGAGATTAGGTTTATATTTGGGGTTAGGTTTAGATTTGGGGTTAGGGGTTGGGGTTAGGTTTAGATTTGGGGTTAGGTTTAGATTTGGGTTTAGGGGTTGGGGTTAGGTTTATCTTTGGGGTTAGGTTTAGATTTGGGGTTAGGGGTTGGGGTTAGGTTTAGATTTGGGGTTAGGTTTAGATTTGGGGTTAGGGGTTGGGGTTAGGGGTTGGGGTTAGGTTTAGATTTGGGGTTAGGGGTTGGGGTTAGGGTTTGGGGTTAGGTTTAGATTTGGGGTTAGGGGTTGGCGTTAGGGGTTGGGGTTAGGTTTAGATTTGGGGTTAGGGGTTGGGGTTAGGTTTAGATTTGGGGTTAGGTTAAGATTTGGGGTTAGGGGTTGAGGTTAGGATTAGATTTGGGGTTAGGTTTAGATTTGGGGTTAGGGGTTGGGGTTAGGGGTTGGGGTTAGGTTTAGATTTGGGGTTAGGGGTTGGGTTTAGGGGTTGGGGTTAGGTTTAGATTTGGAGTTTGGGTTTGGGGTTTGGTTTAGATTTAGGGTTAGGGGTTGGGGTTAGGGGTTGGCGTTAGGGTTTGGGGTTAGGGGTTGGCGTTAGGGGTTGGGGTTAGGTTTAGATTTGGGGTTAGGTTTAGATTTGGGGTTAGGGGTTGGGGTTAGGTTTAGATTTGGGGTTAAGTTTAGATTTGGAGTTAGGTTTAGATCTGGGGTTAGGGGTTGGAGATAGGTTTAGATTTGGGGTTAGGGGTTGGGTTTAGGTTTAGATTTGGGTTTAGGGGTTGGGGTTAGGTTTAGATTTGGGTTTAGGTTTAGATTTGGGGTTAGGTTTAGATTTGGGGTTAGTGTTAGATTTGGGGTTTAGATTTCGGGTTAGGCTTAGATTTGGGGTTAGGTTTAGATTTGGGTTTAGGGGTTGGGGTTAGGTTTAGATTTGGGGTTAGGTTTAGATTTGGTGTTAGGGGTTGAGATTAGGTTTATATTTGGGGTTAGGTTTAGATTTGGGGTTAGGGGTTGGGGTTAGGTTTAGATTTGGGGTTAGGTTTAGATTTGGGTTTAGGGGTTGGGGTTAGGTTTATCTTTGGGGTTAGGTTTAGATTTGGGGTTAGGGGTTGGGGTTAGGTTTAGATTTGGGGTTAGGTTTAGATTTGGGGTTAGGGGTTGGGGTTAGGGGTTGGGGTTAGGTTTAGATTTGGGGTTAGGGGTTGGGGTTAGGGTTTGGGGTTAGGTTTAGATTTGGGGTTAGGGGTTGGCGTTAGGGGTTGGGGTTAGGTTTAGATTTGGGGTTAGGGGTTGAGGTTAGGTTTAGATTTGGGGTTAGGTTTAGATTTGGGGTTAGTGGTTGTGGTTAGGGGTTGGGGTAAGGTTTAGATTTGGGGTTAGGGGTTGGGGTTAGGGGTTGGGGTTAGGTTTAGATTTGGGGTTAGGGGTTGGGGTTAGGTTTAGATTTGGGGTTAGGTTTAGATTGGGGGTTTAGATTTGGGGTATAGGTTTAGATTTGGGTTTAGGGGTTGGGGTTAGGGGTTGGGGTTAGGTTTAGATTTGGGGTTAGGGGTTGGGGTTCGGTTTAGATTTGGGGTTAGGTTTAGATTTAGGGTTAGGGGTTGGGGTTAGGTTTAGATTTGGGGTTAGGTTTAGATTTGGGGTTAGGGGTTGGGGTTAGGTTTAGATTTGGGGTTAGGTTTAGATTTGGGGCTAGTGGTTGGGGTTAGATTTATATTTGGGGTTAGGTTAAGATTTGGGGTTAGGGGTTGGGGTTAGGTTTAGATTTGGGGTTAGGTTTAGATTTGGTGTTAGGGGTTGGGGTTAGGTTTAGATTTGGGGTTAGGTTTAGATTTGGGGTTAGGTTTAGATTTGGGGTTAGGGTTTGGGGTTAGGTTTAGATTTGGGGTTAGGGGTTGCGGTTAGGGGTTGGGGTTAGGGTTTGGGGTTAGGTTTAGATTTGGCGTTAGGTTTAGATTTGGGGTTAGGGGTTGGGGTTAGGTTTAGATTTGGGGTTAGGGGTTGGGGTTAGGGGTTGGGGTTAGGTTTAGATTTGGGGTTAGGGGTTGGGGTTAGGGGTTGGGGTTAGGTTTAGATTTGGGGTTAGGGGTTGGGGTTAGGGGTTGGGGTTAGGTTTAGATTTGGAGTTAGGGTTTGGGGTTTGGTTTAGGTTTAGGATTAGGGGTTGGGGTTAGGGGTTGTCGTTAGGGGTTGGGGTTAGGGGTTTGCGTTGGTGGTTGGGATTAGGTTTAGATTTGGGGTTAGGTTTAGATTTGGGGTTAGGGGTTGGGGTTAGGTTTAGATTTGGGGTTAAGTTTAGATTTGGAGTTAGGTTTAGATCTGGGGTTAGGGGTTGGAGTTAGGTTTAGATTTGGGGTTAGGTGTTGGGTTTAGGTTTAGATTTGGGTTTAGGGGTTGGGGTTAGGTTTAGATTTGGAGTTAGGGTTTGGGGTTTGGTTTAGATTTAGGGTTAGGGGTTGGGGTTAGGGGTTGGCGTTAGGGGTTGGGGTTAGGGGTTGGCGTTAGGGGTTGGGGTTAGGTTTAGATTTGGGGTTAGGTTTAGATTTGGGGTTAGGGGTTGGGGTTAGGTTTAGATTTGGGGTTAAGTTTATATTTGGAGTTAGGTTTAGATCTGGGGTTAGGGGTTGGAGTTAGGTTTAGATTTGGGGTTAGGGGTTGGGTTTAGGTTTAGATTTGGGTTTAGGGGTTGGGTTTAGGTTTAGATTTGGGGTTAGGTTTAGATTTGGGGTTTAGATTTGGGGTTAGGTTTAGATTTGGGGTTAGTGTTAGATTTGGGGTTTAGATTTCGGGTTAGGCTTAGATTTGGGGTTAGGTTTAGATTTGGGTTTAGGGGTTGGGGTTAGGTTTAGATTTGGGGTTAGGTTTAGATTTGGTGTTAGGGGTTGAGATTAGGTTTATATTTGGGGTTAGGTTTAGATTTGGGGTTAGGGGTTGGGGTTAGGTTTAGATTTGGGGTTAGGTTTAGATTTGGGTTTAGGGGTTGGGGTTAGGTTTATCTTTGGGGTTAGGTTAAGATTTGGGGTTAGGGGTTGAGGTTAGGTTTAGATTTGGGGTTAGGTTTAGATTTGGGGTTAGGGGTTGGGGTTAGGGGTTGGGGGTAGGTTTAGAGTTGGGGTTAGGGGTTGGGGTTAGGGTTTGGGGTTAGGTTTAGATTTTGGGTTAGGGGTTGGGGTTAGGGGTTGGGGTTAGGTTTAGATTTGGGGTTAGGGGTTGGGGTTAGGTTTAGATTTGGGTTTAGGTTTAGATTTGGGGTTAGGTTTAGATTTGGGGTTAGGGTTTGGGGTTAGGTTTAGATTTGGCCTTAGGTTTAGATTTGGGGTTAGGGGTTGGGGTTAGGTTTAGATTTGGGGTTAGGGGTTGGGGTTAGGGGTTGGGGTTAGGTTTAGATTTGGGGTTAGGGGTTGGGGTTAGGGGTTGGGGTTAGGGGTTGGGGTTAGGTTTAGATTTGGGGTTAGGTTTAGATTTGGGGTTAGGGGTTGGGGTTAGGTTTAGATTTGGGGTTAAGTTTAGATTTGGAGTTAGGTTTAGATTTGGGGTTAGGGGTTGGGGTTAGGGGTTGGGGTTAGGTTTAGATTTGGGGTTAGGGGTTGGGGTTAGGGGTTGTCGTTAGGGGTTGGGGTTAGGTTTATATTTGGGGTTAGGTTTAGATTTGGGGTTAGGGGTTGGGGTTAGGTTTAGATTTGGGGTTAGGTTTAGATTTGGGTTTAGGGGTTGGGGTTAGGTTTATCTTTGGGGTTAGGTTAAGATTTGGGGTTAGGGGTTGAGGTTAGGTTTAGATTTGGGGTTAGGTTTAGATTTGGGGTTAGGGGTTGGGGTTAGGGGTTGGGGTTAGGTTTAGATTTGGGGTTAGGGGTTGGGGTTAGGGGTTGGGGTTAGGTTTAGATTTGGAGTTAGGGTTTGGGGTTTGGTTTAGATTTAGGGTTAGGGGTTGGGGTTAGGGGTTGGCGTTAGGGGTTGGGGTTAGGGGTTGGCGTTAGGGGTTGGGGTTAGGTTTAGATTTGGGGTTAGGTTTAGATTTGGGGTTAGGGGTTGGGGTTAGGTTTAAGATTTGGGGTTAAGTTTATATTTGGAGTTAGGTTTAGATCTGGGGTTAGGGGTTGGAGTTAGGTTTAGATTTGGGGTTAGGGGTTGAGTTTAGGTTTAGATTTGGGTTTAGGGGTTGGGGTTAGGTTTAGATTTGGGGTTAGGTTTAGATTTGGGGTTTAGATTTGGGGTTAGGTTTGGATTTGGGGTTAGTGTTAGATTTGGGGTTTAGATTTCGGGTTAGGCTTAGATTTGGGGTTAGGTTTAGATTTGGGTTTAGGGGTTGGGGTTAGGTTTAGATTTGGGGTTAGGTTTAGATTTGGTGTTAGGGGTTGAGATTAGGTTTATATTTGGGGTTAGGTTTAGATTTGGGGTTAGGGGTTGGGGTTAGGTTTAGATTTGGGGTTAGGTTTAGATTTGGGTTTAGGGGTTGGGGTTAGGTTTATCTTTGGGGTTAGGTTAAGATTTGGGGTTAGGGGTTGAGGTTAGGTTTAGATTTGGGGTTAGGTTTAGATTTGGGGTTAGGGGTTGGGGTTAGGGGTTGGGGTTAGGTTTAGATTTGGGGTTAGGGGTTGGGGTTAGGGTTTGGGGTTAGGTTTAGATTTTGGGTTAGGGGTTGGGGTTAGGGGTTGGGGTTAGGTTTAGATTTGGGGTTAGGGGTTGGGGTTAGGTTTAGATTTGGGGTTAGGTTAAGATTTGGGGTTAGGGGTTGAGGTTAGGTTTAGATTTGGGGTTAGGTTTAGATTAGGGTTAGGGGTTGAGGTTAGGTTTAGATTTGGGGTTAGGGGTTGGGGTTAGGTTTAGATTTGGGGTTAGGGGTTGGGGTTAGGGGTTGGGGTTAGGTTTAGATTTGGGGTTAGGGGTTGGGGTTAGGGGATGGGGTTAGGTTTAGATTTGGGGTTAGCGGCTGGGGTTAGCGGTTGGTGTTAGGTTTAGATTTGGGGTTAGGGGTTGGGGTTAGGGGTTGGGGTTAGGTTTAGATTTGGGGTTAGGGGTTGGGGTTCGGTTTAGATTTGGGGTTAGGTTTAGATTTAGGGTAGGGGTTGGGGTTAGGTTTAGATTTGGGGTTAGCTTTAGATTTGCGGTTAGGGGTTGGGGTTAGGTTTAGATTTGGGGTTAGGTTTAGATTTGGTGTTAGGCGTTGGGGTTAGGTTTAGATTTGGGTTTAGGTTTAGATTTGGGGTTAGGTTTAGATTTGGGGTTAGGGTTTGGGGTTATGTTTAGATTTGGGGTTAGGGGTTGCGGTTAGGGGTTTTGGGTTAGGGTTTGGTGTTAGGTTTAGATTTGGCGTTAGGTTTAGATTTGGGGTTAGGGGTTGGGGTTAGGTTTAGATTTGGGGTTAGGGGTTGGGGTTAGGGGTTGGGGTTAGGTTTAGATTTGGGGTAAGGGGTTGGGGTTAGGGGTTGGCGTTAGGGGTTGGGGTTAGGTTTAGATTTGGGGTTAGGTTTAGATTTGGGGTTAGGGGTTGGGGTTAGGTTTAGATTTGGGGTTAAGTTTAGATTTAGAGTTAGGTTTAGATTTGGGGTTAGGGGTTGGGTTTAGGGGTTGGGGTTAGGTTTAGTTTTGGAGTTAGGGTTTGGGGTTTGGTTTAGATTTAGGGTTAGGGGTTGGGGTTAGGGGTTGGCGTTAGGGGTTGGGGTTAGGGGTTGGCGTTAGGGGTTGGGGTTAGGTTTAGATTTGGGGTTAGGTTTAGATTTGGGGTTAGGGGTTGGGGTTAGGTTTAGATTTAGGGTTAAGTTTAGATTTGGAGTTAGGTTTAGATCTGGGGTTAGGGGTTGGAGATAGGTTTAGATTTGGGGTTAGGGGTTGGGTTTAGGTTTAGATTTGGGGTTAGGGGTTGGGTTTAGGTTTAGATTTGGGTTTAGGGGTTGGGGTTAGGTTTAGATTTCGGGTTAGGTTTAGATTTGGGGTTAGGTTTAGATTTGGGGTTAGTGTTAGATTTGGGGTTTAGATTTCGGGTTAGGCTTAGATTTGGGGTTAGGTTTAGATTTGGGTTTAGGGGTTGGGGTTAGGTTTAGATTTGGGGTTAGGTTTAGATTTGGTGTTAGGGGTTGAGATTAGGTTTATATTTGGGGTTAGGTTTAGATTTGGGGTTAGGGGTTGGGGTTAGGTTTAGATTTGGGATTAGGTTTAGATTTGGGTTTAGGGGTTGGGGTTAGGTTTATCTTTGGGGTTAGGTTAAGATTTGGGGTTAGGGGTTGAGGTTAGGTTTAGATTTGGGGTTAGGTTTAGATTTGGGGTTAGGGGTTGGGGTTAGTTTTAGATTTGGGGTTAGGGGTTGGGGTTAGGGTTTGGGGTTAGGTTTTGATTTGGGGTTAGGGGTTGGCGTTAGGGGTTGGGGTTAGGTTTAGATTTGGGGTTAGGGGTTGGGGTTAGGTTTAGATTTGGGGTTAGGTTAAGATTTGGGGTTAGGGGTTGAGGTTAGGTTTAGATTTGGGGTTAGGTTTAGATTTGGGGTTAGTGGTTGTGGTTAGGGGTTGGGGTAAGGTTTAGATTTGGGGTTAGAGGTTGGGGTTAGGGGTTGGGGTTAGGTTTAGATTTGGGGTTAGCGGTTGGGGTTAGCGGTTGGTGTTAGGTTTAGATTTGGGGTTAGGGGTTGGGGTTAGGTTTAGATTTGGGGTTAGGTTTAGATTTGGGGTTTAGATTTGGGGTATAGGTTTAGATTTGGGTTTAGGGGTTGGGGTTAGGGGTTGGGGTTAGGTTTAGATTTGGGGTTAGGGGTTGGGGTTCGGTTTAGATTTGGGGTTAGGTTTAGATTTAGGATTAGGGGTTGGGGTTAGGTTTAGATTTGGGGTTAGGTTTAGATTTGGGGTTAGGGGTTGGGGTTAGGTTTAGATTTGGGGTTAGGTTTAGATTTGGGGCTAGTGGCTGGGGTTAGATTTATATTTGGGGTTAGGTTAAGATTTGGGGTTAGGGGTTGGGGTTCGGTTTAGATTTGGGGTTAGGTTTAGATTTGGTGTTAGGGGTTGGGGTTAGGTTTAGATTTGGGTTTAGGTTTAGATTTGGGGTTAGGTTTAGATTTGGGGTTAGGGTTTGGGGTTAGGTTTAGATTTGGGGTTAGGGGTTTCGGTTAGGGGTTGGGGTTAGGGTTTGGGGTTAGGTTTAGATTTGGCGTTAGGTTTAGATTTGGGGTTAGGGGTTGCGGTTAGGATTAGATTTGGGGTTAGGGGTTGGGGTTAGGGTTTGGGGTTAGGTTTAGATTTGGGGTTAGGGGTTGGGGTTAGGGGTTGGCGTTAGGGGTTGGGGTTAGGTTAAGATTTGGGGTTAGGTTTAGATTTGGGGTTAGGGGTTGGGGTTAGGTTTAGATTTGGGGTTAAGTTTAGATTTGGAGTTAGGTTTAGATTTGGGGTTAGGGGTTGGGGTTAGGGGTTGGGGTTAGGTTTAGATTTGGGGTTAGGGGTTGGGGTTAGGGGTTGTCGTTAGGGGTTGGGGTTAGGTTTAGATTTGGGGTTAGGTTTAGATTTGGGGTTAGGGGTTGGGGTTAGGTTTAGATTTGGGGTTAGGTTTAGATTTGGGTTTAGGGGTTGGGGTTAGGTTTATCTTTGGGGTTAGGTTAAGATTTGGGGTTAGGGGTTGAGGTTAGGTTTAGATTTGGGGTTAGGTTTAGATTTGGGGTTAGGGGTTGGGGTTAGGGGTTGGGGTTAGGTTTAGATTTGGGGTTAGGGGTTGGGGTTAGGGTTTGGGGTTAGGTTTAGATTTGGAGTTAGGGTTTGGGGTTTGGTTTAGATTTAGGGTTAGGGGTTGGGGTTAGGGGTTGTTGTTAGGGGTTGGGGTTAGGGGTTTGCGTTAGGGGTTGGGGTTAGGTTTAGATTTGGGGTTAGGTTTAGATTTGGGGTTAGGGGTTGGGGTTAGGTTTAGATTTGGGGTTAAGTTTAGATTTGGAGTTTGGTTTAGATCTGGGGTTAGGGGTTGGAGTTAGGTTTAGATTTGGGGTTAGGGGTTGGGTTTAGGTTTAGATTTGGGTTTAGGGGTTGGGGTTAGGTTTAGATTTGGAGTTAGGGTTTGGGGTTTGGTTTAGATTTAGGGTTAGGGGTTGGGGTTAGGGGTTGGCGTTAGGGGTTGGGGTTAGGGGTTGGCGTTAGGGGTTGGGGTTAGGTTTAGATTTGGGGTTAGGTTTAGATTTGGGGTTAGGGGTTGGGGTTAGGTTTAGATTTGGGGTTAAGTTTATATTTGGAGTTAGGTTTAGATCTGGGGTTAGGGGTTGGAGTTAGGATTAGATTTGGGGTTAGGGGTTGGGTTTAGGTTTAGATTTGGGTTTAGGGGTTGGGGTTAGGTTTAGATTTGGGGTTAGGTTTAGATTTGGGGTTTAGATTTGGGGTTAGGTTTAGATTTGGGGTTAGTGTTAGATTTGGGGTTTAGATTTCGGGTTAGGCTTAGATTTGGGGTTAGGTTTAGATTTGGGTTTAGGGGTTGGGGTTAGGTTTAGATTTGGGGTTAGGTTTAGATTTGGTGTTAGGGGTTGAGATTAGGTTTATATTTGGGGTTAGGTTTAGATTTGGGGTTAGGGGTTGGGGTTAGGTTTAGATTTGGGGTTAGGTTTAGATTTGGGTTTAGGGGTTGGGGTTAGGTTTATCTTTGGGGTTAGGTTAAGATTTGGGGTTAGGGGTTGAGGTTAGGTTTAGATTTGGGGTTAGGTTTAGATTTGGGGTTAGGGGTTGGGGTTAGGGGTTGGGGTTAGGTTTAGATTTGGGGTTAGGGGTTGGGGTTAGGGTTTGAGGTTAGGTTTAGATTTCGGGTTAGGGGTTGGGGTTAGGTTTTGGGGTTAGGTTTAGATTTGGGGTTAGGGGTTGGGGTTAGGTTTAGATTTGGGGTTAGGTTAAGATTTGGGGTTAGGGGTTGAGGTTAGGTTTAGATTTGGGGTTAGGTTTAGATTTGGGTTAGGGGTTGAGGTTAGGTTTAGATTTGGGGTTAGGTTTAGATTTGGTGTTAGGGGTTGGGGTTAGGTTTAGATTTGGGGTTAGGGGTTGGGGTTAGGGGTTGGGGTTAGGTTTAGATTTGGGGTTAGGGGTTGGGGTTAGGGGTTGGGTTTAGGTTTAGATTTGGGGTTAGCGGCTGGGGTTAGCGGTTGGTGTTAGGTTTAGATTTGGGTTTAGGGGTTGGGGTTAGGGGTTGGGGTTAGGTTTAGATTTGGGGTTAGGGGTTGGGGTTCGGTTTAGATTTGGGGTTAGGTTTAGATTTAGGGTAGGGGTTGGGGTTAGGTTTAGATTTGGGGTTAGCTTTAGATTTGGGGTTAGGGGTTGGGGTTAGGTTTAGATTTGGGGTTAGGTTTAGATTTGGTGTTAGGGGTTGGGGTTAGGTTTAGATTTGGGTTTAGGTTTAGATTTGGGGTTAGGTTTAGATTTGGGGTTAGGGGTTGGGGTTAGGTTTAGATTTGGGGTTAGGGGTTGGGGTTAGGGGTTGGGGTTAGGTTTAGATTTGGGGTTAGGGGTTGGGGTTAGGGGTTGGCGTTAGGGGTTGGGGTTAGGTTTAGATTTGGGGTTAGGTTTAGATCTGGGGTTAGGGGTTGGAGATAGGTTTAGATTTGGGGTTAGGGGTTGGGTTTAGGTTTAGATTTGGAGTTAGGGGTTGGGTTTAGGTTTAGATTTGGGTTTAGGTTTAGATTTGGGTTTAGGGGTTGGGGTTAGGTTTAGATTTGGGGTTAGGTTTAGATTTGGGGTTAGTGTTAGATTTGGGGTTTAGATTTCGGGTTAGGCTTAGATTTGGGGTTAGGTTTAGATTTGGGTTTAGGGGTTGGGGTTAGGTTTAGATTTGGGGTTAGGTTTAGATTTGGTGTTAGGGGTTGAGATTAGGTTTATATTTGGGGTTAGGTTTAGATTTGGGGTTAGGGGTTGGGGTTAGGTTTAGATTTGGGATTAGGTTTAGATTTGGGTTTAGGGGTTGGGGTTAGGTTTATCTTTGGGGTTAGGTTAAGATTTGGGGTTAGGGGTTGAGGTTAGGTTTAGATTTGGGGTTAGGTTTAGATTTGGGGTTAGGGGTTGGGGTTAGGGGTTGGGGTTAGGTTTAGATTTGGGGTTAGGGGTTGGGGTTAGGGTTTGGGGTTAGGTTTTGATTTGGGGTTAGGGGTTGGCGTTAGGGGTTGGGGTTAGGTTTAGATTTGGGGTTAGGGGTTGGGGTTAGGTTTAGATTTGGGGTTAGGTTAAGATTTGGGGTTAGGGGTTGAGGTTAGGTTTAGATTTGGGGTTAGGTTTAGATTTGGTGTTAGGGGTTGAGGTTAGGTTTAGATTTGGGGTTAGTGGTTGTGGTTAGGGGTTGGGGTAAGGTTTAGATTTGGGGTTAGAGGTTGGGGTTAGGGGTTGGGGTTAGGTTTAGATTTGGGGTTAGCGGTTGGGGTTAGCGGTTAGTGTTAGGTTTAGATTTGGGGTTAGGGGTTGGGGTTAGGTTTAGATTTGGGGTTAGGTTTAGATTTGGGGTTTAGATTTGGGGTATAGGTTTAGATTTGGGTTTAGGGGTTGGGGTTAGGGGTTGGGGTTAGGTTTAGATTTGGGGTTAGGGGTTGGGGTTCGGTTTAGATTTGGGGTTAGGTTTAGATTTAGGATTAGGGGTTGGGGTTAGGTTTAGATTTGGGGTTAGGGGTTGGGGTTCGGTTTAGATTTGGGGTTAGGTTTAGATTTAGGGTAGGGGTTGGGGTTAGGTTTAGATTTGGGGTTAGCTTTAGATTTGGGGTTAGGGGTTGGGGTTAGGTTTAGATTTGGGGTTAGGTTTAGATTTGGTGTTAGGGGTTGGGGTTAGGTTTAGATTTGGGTTTAGGTTTAGATTTGGGGTTAGGTTTAGATTTGGGGTTAGGGTTTGGGGTTAGGTTTAGATTTGGGGTTAGGGGTTGCGGTTAGGGGTTTTGGGTTAGGGTTTGGGGTTAGGTTTAGATTTGGCGTTAGGTTTAGATTTGGGGTTAGGGGTTGGGGTTAGGTTTAGATTTGGGGTTAGGGGTTGGGGTTAGGGGTTGGGGTTAGGTTTAGATTTGGGGTTAGGGGTTGGGGTTAGGGGTTGGCGTTAGGGGTTGGGGTTAGGTTTAGATTTGGGGTTAGGTTTAGATCTGGGGTTAGGGGTTGGAGATAGGTTTAGATTTGGGGTTAGGGGTTGGGTTTAGGTTTAGATTTGGGTTTAGGGGTTGGGTTTAGGTTTAGATTTGGGTTTAGGGGTTGGGGTTAGGTTTAGATTTGGGGTTAGGTTTAGATTTGGGGTTAGGTTTAGATTTGGGGTTAGTGTTAGATTTGGGGTTTAGATTTCGGGTTAGGCTTAGATTTGGGGTTAGGTTTAGATTTGGGTTTAGGGGTTGGGGTTAGGTTTAGATTTGGGGTTAGGTTTAGATTTGGTGTTAGGGGTTGAGATTAGGTTTATATTTGGGGTTAGGTTTAGATTTGGGGTTAGGGGTTGGGGTTAGGTTTAGATTTGGGATTAGGTTTAGATTTGGGTTTAGGGGTTGGGGTTAGGTTTATCTTTGGGGTTAGGTTAAGATTTGGGGTTAGGGGTTGAGGTTAGGTTTAGATTTGGGGTTAGGTTTAGATTTGGGGTTAGGGGTTGGGGTTAGGGGTTGGGGTTAGGTTTAGATTTGGGGTTAGGGGTTGGGGTTAGGGTTTGGGGTTAGGTTTTGATTTGGGGTTAGGGGTTGGCGTTAGGGGTTGGGGTTAGGTTTAGATTTGGGGTTAGGGGTTGGGGTTAGGTTTAGATTTGGGGTTAGGTTAAGATTTGGGGTTAGGGGTTGAGGTTAGGTTTAGATTTGGGGTTAGGTTTAGATTTGGTGTTAGGGGTTGAGGTTAGGTTTAGATTTGGGGTTAGGTTTAGATTTGGGGTTAGTGGTTGTGGTTAGGGGTTGGGGTAAGGTTTAGATTTGGGGTTAGAGGTTGGGGTTAGGGGTTGGGGTTAGGTTTAGATTTGGGGTTAGCGGTTGGGGTTAGCGGTTGGTGTTAGGTTTAGATTTGGGGTTAGGGGTTGGGGTTAGGTTTAGATTTGGGGTTAGGTTTAGATTTGGGGTTTAGATTTGGGGTATAGGTTTAGATTTGGGTTTAGGGGTTGGGGTTAGGGGTTGGGGTTAGGTTTAGATTTGGGGTTAGGGGTTGGGGTTCGGTTTAGATTTGGGGTTAGGTTTAGATTTAGGATTAGGGGTTGGGGTTAGGTTTAGATTTGGGATTAGGTTTAGATTTGGGGTTAGGGGTTGAGGTTAGGTTTAGATTTGGGGTTAGGTTTAGATTTGGGGCTAGTGGCTGGGGTTAGATTTATATTTGGGGTTAGGTTAAGATTTGGGGTTAGGGGTTGGGGTTCGGTTTAGATTTGGGGTTAGGTTTAGATTTGGTGTTAGGGGTTGGGGTTAGGTTTAGATTTGGGTTTAGGTTTAGATTTGGGGTTAGGTTTAGATTTGGGGTTAGGGTTTGGGGTTAGGTTTAGATTTGGGGTTAGGGGTTGCGGTTAGGGGTTGGGGTTAGGGTTTGGGGTTAGGTTTAGATTTGGCGTTAGGTTTAGATTTGGGGTTAGGGGTTGGGGTTAGGATTAGATTTGGGGTTAGGGGTTGGGGTTAGGGTTTGGGGTTAGGTTTAGATTTGGGGTTAGGGGTTGGGGTTAGGGGTTGGCGTTAGGGGTTGGGGTTAGGTTAAGATTTGGGGTTAGGTTTAGATTTGGGGTTAGGGGTTGGGGTTAGGTTTAGATTTGGGGTTAAGTTTAGATTTGGAGTTAGGTTTAGATTTGGGGTTAGGGGTTGGGGTTAGGGGTTGGGGTTAGGTTTAGATTTGGGGTTAGGGGTTGGGGTTAGGGGTTGTCGTTAGGGGTTGGGGTTAGGTTTAGATTTGGGGTTAGGTTTAGATTTGGGGTTAGGGGTTGGGGTTAGGTTTAGATTTGGGGTTAGGTTTAGATTTGGGTTTAGGGGTTGGGGTTAGGTTTATCTTTGGGGTTAGGTTAAGATTTGGGGTTAGGGGTTGAGGTTAGGTTTAGATTTGGGGTTAGGTTTAGATTTGGGGTTAGGGGTTGGGGTTAGGGGTTGGGGTTAGGTTTAGATTTGGGGTTAGGGGTTGGGGTTAGGGTTTGGGGTTAGGTTTAGATTTGGAGTTAGGGTTTGGGGTTTGGTTTAGATTTAGGGTTAGGGGTTGGGGTTAGGGGTTGTTGTTAGGGGTTGGGGTTAGGGGTTTGCGTTAGGGGTTGGGGTTAGGTTTAGATTTGGGGTTAAGTTTAGATTTGGAGTTTGGTTTAGATCTGGGGTTAGGGGTTGGAGTTAGGTTTAGATTTGGGGTTAGGGGTTGGGTTTAGGTTTAGATTTGGGTTTAGGGGTTGGGGTTAGGTTTAGATTTGGAGTTAGGGTTTGGGGTTTGGTTTAGATTTAGGGTTAGGGGTTGGGGTTAGGGGTTGGCGTTAGGGGTTGGGGTTAGGGGTTGGCGTTAGGGGTTGGGGTTAGGTTTAGATTTGGGGTTAGGTTTAGATTTGGGGTTAGGGGTTGGGGTTAGGTTTAGATTTGGGGTTAAGTTTATATTTGGAGTTAGGTTTAGATCTGGGGTTAGGGGTTGGAGTTAGGATTAGATTTGGGGTTAGGGGTTGGGTTTAGGTTTAGATTTGGGTTTAGGGGTTGGGGTTAGGTTTAGATTTGGGGTTAGGTTTAGATTTGGGGTTTAGATCTGGGGTTAGGTTTAGATTTGGGGTTAGTGTTAGATTTGGGGTTTAGATTTCGGGTTAGGCTTAGATTTGGGGTTAGGTTTAGATTTGGGTTTAGGGGTTGGGGTTAGGTTTAGATTTGGGGTTAGGTTTAGATTTGGTGTTAGGGGTTGAGATTAGGTTTATATTTGGGGTTAGGTTTAGATTTGGGGTTAGGGGTTGGGGTTAGGTTTAGATTTGGGGTTAGGTTTAGATTTGGGTTTAGGGGTTGGGGTTAGGTTTATCTTTGGGGTTAGGTTAAGATTTGGGGTTAGGGGTTGAGGTTAGGTTTAGATTTGGGGTTAGGTTTAGATTTGGGGTTAGGGGTTGGGGTTAGGGGTTGGGGTTAGGTTTAGATTTGGGGTTAGGGGTTGGGGTTAGGGTTTGAGGTTAGGTTTAGATTTCGGGTTAGGGGTTGGGGTTAGGTTTTGGGGTTAGGTTTAGATTTGGGGTTAGGGGTTGGGGTTAGGTTTAGATTTGGGGTTAGGTTAAGATTTGGGGTTAGGGGTTGAGGTTAGGTTTAGATTTGGGGTTAGGTTTAGATTTGGGTTAGGGGTTGAGGTTAGGTTTAGATTTGGGGTTAGGTTTAGATTTGGTGTTAGGGGTTGGGGTTAGGTTTAGATTTGGGGTTAGGGGTTGGGGTTAGGGGTTGGGGTTAGGTTTAGATTTGGGGTTAGGGGTTGGGGTTAGGGGTTGGGGTTAGGTTTAGATTTGGGGTTAGCGGCTGGGGTTAGCGGTTGGTGTTAGGTTTAGATTTGGGTTTAGGGGTTGGGGTTAGGGGTTGGGGTTAGGTTTAGATTTGGGGTTAGGGGTTGGGGTTCGGTTTAGATTTGGGGTTAGGTTTAGATTTAGGGTAGGGGTTGGGGTTAGGTTTAGATTTGGGGTTAGCTTTAGATTTGGGGTTAGGGGTTGGGGTTAGGTTTAGATTTGGGGTTAGGTTTAGATTTGGTGTTAGGGGTTGGGGTTAGGTTTAGATTTGGGTTTAGGTTTAGATTTGGGGTTAGGTTTAGATTTGGGGTTAGGGTTTGGGGTTAGGTTTAGATTTGGGGTTAGGGGTTGCGGTTAGGGGTTTTGGGTTAGGGTTTGGGGTTAGGTTTAGATTTGGCGTTAGGTTTAGATTTGGGGTTAGGGGTTGGGGTTAGGTTTAGATTTGGGGTTAGGGGTTGGGGTTAGGGGTTGGGGTTAGGTTTAGATTTGGGGTTAGGGGTTGGGGTTAGGGGTTGGCGTTAGGGGTTGGGGTTAGGTTTAGATTTGGGGTTAGGTTTAGATTTGGGGTTAGGGGTTGGGGTTAGGTTTAGATTTGGGGTTAAGTTTAGATTTGGAGTTAGGTTTAGATTTGGGGTTAGGGGTTGGGTTTAGGGGTTGGGGTTAGGTTTAGATTTGGAGTTAGGGTTTGGGGTTTGGTTTAGATTTAGGGTTAGGGGTTGGGGTTAGGGGTTAGCGTTAGGGTTTGGGGTTAGGGGTTGGCGTTAGGGGTTGGGGTTAGGTTTAGATTTGGGGTTAGGTTTAGATTTGGGGTTAGGGGTTGGGGTTAGGTTTAGATTTCGGGTTAGGTTTAGATTTGGAGTTAGGTTTAGATCTGGGGTTAGGGGTTGGAGATAGGTTTAGATTTGGGGTTAGGGGTTGGGTTTAGGTTTAGATTTGGGTTTAGGGGTTGGGGTTAGGTTTAGATTTGGGGTTAGGTTTAGATTTGGGGTTAGGTTTAGATTTGGGGTTAGTGTTAGATTTGGGGTTTAGATTTCGGGTTAGGCTTAGATTTGGGGTTAGGTTTAGATTTGGGTTTAGGGGTTGGGGTTAGGTTTAGATTTGGGGTTAGGTTTAGATTTGGTGTTAGGGGTTGAGATTAGGTTTATATTTGGGGTTAGGTTTAGATTTGGGGTTAGGGGTTGGGGTTAGGTTTAGATTTGGGGTTAGGTTTAGATTTGGGTTTAGGGGTTGGGGTTAGGTTTATCTTTGGGGTTAGGTTAAGATTTGGGGTTAGGGGTTGAGGTTATGTTTAGATTTGGGGTTAGGTTTAGATTTGGGGTTAGGGGTTGGGGTTAGGGGTTGGGGTTAGGTTTAGATTTGGGGTTAGGGGTTGGGGTTAGGGTTTGGGGTTAGGTTTAGATTTGGGGTTAGGTGTTGGCGTTAGGGGTTGGGGTTAGGTTTAGATTTGGGGTTAGGGGTTGGGGTTAGGTTTAGATTTGGGGTTAGGTTAAGATTTGGGGTTAGGGGTTGAGGTTAGGTTTAGATTTGGGGTTAGGTTTAGATTTGGGGTTAGGGGTTGAGGTTAGGTTTAGATTTGGGGTTAGGTTTAGATTTGGGGTTAGGGGTTGGGGTTAGGGGTTGGGGTAAGGTTTAGATTTGGGGTTAGGGGTTGGGGTTAGGGGTTGGGGTTAGGTTTAGATTTGGGGTTAGCGGTTGCGGTTAGCGGTTGGTGTTAGGTTTAGATTTGGGGTTAGGGGTTGGGGTTAGGTTTATATTTGGGGTTAGGTTTAGATTTGGGGTTTAGATTTGGGGTATAGGTTTAGATTTGGGTTTAGGGGTTGGGGTTAGGGGTTGGGGTTAGGTTTAGATTTGGGGTTAGGGGTTGGGGTTCGGTTTAGTTTTGGGGTTAGGTTTAGATTTAGGGTTAGGGGTTGGGGTTAGGTTTAGATTTGGGGTTAGGTTTAGATTTGGGGTTAGGGGTTGGGGTTAGGTTTAGATTTGGGGTTAGGTTTAGATTTGGGGTTAGGTTTAGATTTGGGGTTAGGGTTTGGGGTTAGGTTTAGATTTGGGGTTAGGGGTTGCGGTTAGGGGTTGGGGTTAGGGTGTGGGGTTAGGTTTAGATTTGGCGTTAGGTTTAGATTTGGGGTTAGGGGTTGGGGTTAGGTTTAGATTTGGGGTTAGGGGTTGGGGTTAGGGGTTGGGGTTAGGTTTAGATTTGGGGTTAGGGGTTGGGGTTAGGGGTTGGCGTTAGGGGTTGGGGTTAGGTTTAGATTTGGGGTTAGGTTTAGATTTGGGGTTAGGGGTTGGGGTTAGGTTTAGATTTGGGGTTAAGTTTAGATTTGGAGTTAGGTTTAGATTTGGGGTTAGGGGTTGGGGTTAGGGGTTGGGGTTAGGTTTAGATTTGGGGTTAGGGGTTGGGGTTAGGGGTTGTCGTTAGGGGTTGGGGTTAGGTTTAGATTTGGGGTTAGGTTTAGATTTGGGTTTAGGGGTTGGGGTTAGGTTTAGATTTGGGGTTAGGTTTAGATTTGGGTTTAGGGGTTGGGGTTAGGTTTATCTTTGGGGTTAGGTTAAGATTTGGGGTTAGGGGTTGAGGTTAGGTTTAGATTTGGGGTTAGGTTTAGATTTGGGGTTAGGGGTTGGGGTTAGGGGTTGGGGTTAGATTTAGATTTGGGGTTAGGGGTTGGGGTTAGGGGTTGGGGTTAGGTTTAGATTTGGAGTTAGGGTTTGGGGTTTGGTTTAGATTTAGGGTTAGGGGTTGGGGTTAGGGGTTGGCGTTAGGGGTTGGGGTTAGGGGTTGGCGTTAGGGGTTGGGGTTAGGTTTAGATTTGGGGTTAGGTTTAGATTTGGGGTTAGGGGTTGGGGTTAGTTTTAGATTTGGGGTTAAGTTTAGATTTGGAGTTAGGTTTAGATCTGGGGTTAGGGGTTGGAGTTAGGTTTAGATTTGGGGTTAGGGGTTGGGTTTAGGTTTAGATTTGGGTTTAGGGGTTGGGGTTAGGTTTAGATTTGGAGTTAGGGTTTGGGGTTTGGTTTAGATTTAGGGTTAGGGGTTGGGGTTAGGGGTTGGCGTTAGGGGTTGGGGTTAGGGGTTGGCGTTAGGGGTTGGGGTTAGGTTTAGATTTGGGGTTAGGTTTAGATTTGGGGTTAGGGGTTGGGGTTAGGTTTAGATTTGGGGTTAAGTTTAGATTTGGAGTTAGGTTTAGATTTGGGGTTAGGGGTTGGGTTTAGGGGTTGGGGTTAGGTTTAGATTTGGAGTTAGGGTTTGGGGTTTGGTTTAGATTTAGGGTTAGGGGTTGGGGTTAGGGGTTGGCGTTAGGGTTTGGGGTTAGGGGTTGGCGTTAGGGGTTGGGGTTAGGTTTAGATTTGGGGTTAGGTTTAGATTTGGGGTTAGGTTTAGATTTGGGGTTAGTGTTAGATTTGGGGTTTAGATTTCGGGTTAGGCTTAGATTTGGGGTTAGGTTTAGATTTGGGTTTAGGGGTTGGGGTTAGGTTTAGATTTGGGGTTAGGTTTAGATTTGGTGTTAGGGGTTGAGATTAGGTTTATATTTGGGGTTAGGTTTAGATTTGGGGTTAGGGGTTGGGGTTAGGTTTAGATTTGGGGTTAGGTTTAGATTTGGGTTTAGGGGTTGGGGTTAGGTTTATCTTTGGGGTTAGGTTAAGATTTGGCGTTAGGGGTTGAGGTTAGGTTTAGATTTGGGGTTAGGTTTAGATTTGGGGTTAGGGGTTGGGGTTAGGGGTTGGGGTTAGGTTTAGATTTGGGGTTAGGGGTTGGGGTTAGGGTTTGGGGTTAGGTTTAGATTTGGGGTTAGGGGTTGGCGTTAGGGGTTGGGGTTAGGTTTAGATTTGGGGTTAGGGGTTGAGGTTAGGTTTAGATTTGGGGTTAGGTTAAGATTTGGGGTTAGGGGTTGAGGTTAGGTTTAGATTTGGGGTTAGGTTTAGATTTGGGGTTAGGGGTTGAAGTTAGGTTTAGATTTGGGGTTAGGTTTAGATTTGGGGTTAGGGGTTGGGGTTAGGGGTTGGGGTAAGGTTTAGATTTGGGGTTAGGGGTTGGGGTTAGGGGTTGGGGTTAGGTTTAGACTTGGGGTTAGCGGTTGCGGTTAGCGGTTGGTGTTAGGTTTAGATTTGGGGTTAGGGGTTGGGGTTAGGTTTAGATTTGGGGTTAGGTTTAGATTTGGGGTTTAGATTTGGGGTATAGGTTTAGATTTGGGTTTAGGGGTTGGGGTTAGGGGTTGGGGTTAGGTTTAGATTTGGGGTTAGGGGTTGGGGTTCGGTTTAGATTTGGGGTTAGGTTTAGATTTAGGGTTAGGGGCTGGGTTTAGGTTTAGATTTGGGGTTAGGTTTAGATTTGGGGTTAGGGGTTGGGGTTAGGTTTAGATTTGGCGTTAGGTTTAGATTTGGGGCTAGTGGTTGGGGTTAGATTTATATTTGGGGTTAGGTTAAGATTTGGAATTAGGGGTTGGGGTTAGGTTTAGATTTGGGGTTAGGTTTAGATTTGGTGTTAGGGGTTGGGGTTAGGTTTAGATTTGGGGTTAGGGGTTGCGGTTAGGGGTTGGGGTTAGGGTTTGGGGTTAGGTTTAGATTTGGCGTTAGGTTTAGATTTGGGGTTAGGGGTTGGGGTTAGGTTTAGATTTGGGGTTAGGGGTTGGGGTTAGGGGTTGGGGTTAGGTTTAGATTTGGGGTTAGGGGTTGGGGTTAGGGGTTGGCGTTAGGGGTTGGGGTTAGGTTTAGATTTGGGGTTAGGTTTAGATTTGGGGTTAGGGGTTGGGGTTAGGTTTAGATTTGGGGTTAAGTTTAGATTTGGAGTTAGGTTTAGATTTGGGTTTAGGGGTTGGGGTTAGGGGTTGGGGTTAGGTTTAGATTTGGGGTTAGGGGTTGGGGTTAGGGGTTGTCGTTAGGGGTTGGGGTTAGGTTTAGATTTGGGGTTAGGTTTAGATTTGGGTTTAGGGGTTGGGGTTAGGTTTATCTTTGGGGTTAGGTTAAGATTTGGGGTTAGGGGTTGAGGTTAGGTTTAGATTTGGGGTTAGGTTTAGATTTGGGGTTAGGGGTTGGGGTTAGGGGTTGGGGTTAGGTTTAGATTTGGGGTGAGGGGTTGGGTTTAGGGGTTGGGGTTAGGTTTAGATTTGGAGTTAGGGTTTGGGGTTTGGTTTAGATTTAGGGTTAGGGGTTGGGGTTAGGGGTTGGCGTTAGGGGTTGGGGTTAGGGGTTGGCGTTAGGGGTTGGGGTTAGGTTTAGATTTGGGGTTAGGTTTAGATTTGGGGTTAGGGGTTGGGGTTAGGTTTAGATTTGGGGTTTAGATTTGGGGTTAGGTTTAGATTTGGGGTTAAGTTTAGATTTGGAGTTAGGTTTAGATCTGGGGTTAGGGGTTGGAGTTAGGTTTAGATTTGGGGTTAGGGGTTGGGTTTAGGTTTAGATTTGGGTTTAGGAGTTGGGGTTAGGTTTAGATTTCGGGTTAGGTTTAGATTTGGGGTTTAGATTTGGGGTTAGGTTTAGATTTGGGGTTAGTGTTAGATTTGGGGTTTAGATTTCGGGTTAGGCTTAGATTTGGGGTTAGGTTTAGATTTGGGTTTAGGGGTTGGGGTTAGGTTTAGATTTGGGGTTAGGTTTAGATTTGGTGTTAGGGGTTGAGATTAGGTTTATATTTGGGGTTAGGTTTAGATTTGGGGTTAGGGGTTGGGGTTAGGTTTAGATTTGGGGTTAGGTTTAGATTTGGGTTTAGGGGTTGGGGTTAGGTTTATCTTTGGGGTTAGGTTAAGATTTGGGGTTAGGGGTTGAGGTTAGGTTTAGATTTGAGGTTAGGTTTAGATTTGGGGTTAGGGGTTGGGGTTAGGGGTTGGAGTTAGGTTTAGATTTGGGGTTAGGGGTTGGGGTTAGGGTTTGGGGTTAGGTTTAGATTTCGGGTTAGGGGTTGGGGTTAGGGGTTGGGGTTAGGTTTAGATTTGGGGTTAGGGGTTGGGGTTAGGTTTAGATTTGGGGTTAGGTTAAGATTTGGGGTTAGGGGTTGAGGTTAGGTTTAGATTTGGGGTTAGGTTTAGATTTGGGTTAGGGGTTCAGGTTAGGTTTAGATTTGGGGTTAGGTTTAGATTTGGGGTTAGGGGTTGGGGTTAGGTTTAGATTTGGGGTTAGGGGTTGGGGTTACGGGTTGGGGTTAGGTTTAGATTTGGGGTTAGGGGTTGGGGTTAGGGGTTGGGGTTAGGTTTAGATTTGGAGTTAGCGGCTGGGGTTAGCGGTTGGTGTTAGGTTTAGATTTGGGGTTAGGGGTTGGGGTTAGGGGTTGGGGTTAGGTTTAGATTTGGGGTTAGGGGTTGGGGTTCGGTTTAGATTTGGGGTTAGCTTTAGATTTGGGGTTAGGGGTTAAGGTTAGGTTTAGATTTGGGGTTAGGTTTAGATTTGGTGTTAGGGGTTGGGGTTAGGTTTAGATTTGGGTTTAGGTTTAGATTTGGGGTTAGGTTTAGATTTGGGGTTAGGGTTTGGGGTTAGGTTTAGATTTGGGGTTAGGGGTTGCGGTTAGGGGTTTTGGGTTAGGGTTTGGGGTTAGGTTTAGATTTGGCGTTAGGTTTAGATTTGGGGTTAGGGGTTGGGGTTAGGTTTAGATTTGGGGTTAGGGGTTGGGGTTAGGGGTTGGGGTTAGGTTTAGATTTGGGGTTAGGGGTTGGGGTTAGGGGTTGGCGTTAGGGGTTGGGGTTAGGTTTAGATTTGGGGTTAGGTTTAGATTTGGGGTTAGGGGTTGGGGTTAGGTTTAGATTTGGGGTTAGGTTTAGATTTGGGTTTAGGGGTTGGGGTTAGGTTTATCTTTGGGGTTAGGTTAAGATTTGGGGTTAGGGGTTGAGGTTAGGTTTAGATTTGGGGTTAGGTTTAGATTTGGGGTTAGGGGTTGGGGTTAGGGGTTGGGGTTAGGTTTAGATTTGGGTTTAGGGGTTGGGTTTAGTGGTTGGGGTTAGGTTTAGATTTGGAGTTAGGGTTTGCGGTTTGGTTTAGATTTAGGGTTAGGGGTTGGGGTTAGGGGTTGGCGTTAGGGTTTGGGGTTAGGGGTTGGCGTTAGGGGTTGGGGTTAGGTTTAGATTTGGGGTTAGGTTTAGATTTGGGGTTAGAGGTTGGAGTTAGGTTTAGATTTGGGGTTAGGATTAGATTTGGGGTGTAGATTGGGGGTTAGTTTTAGATTTGGGGTTAGTGTTAGATTTTGGGTTTAGATTTCGGGTTAGGATTAGATTTGGGGTTAGGTTTAGATTTGGGTTTAGGGGTTGGGGTTAGGTTTAGATTTGGGGTTAGGTTTAGATTTGGGTTTAGGGGTTGAGATTAGGTTTATATTTGGGGTTAGGTTTAGATTTGGGGTTAGGGGTTGGGGTTAGGTTTAGATTTGGGGTTAGGTTTAGATTTGGGTTTAGGGGTTGGGGTTAGGTTTATCTTTGGGGTTAGGTTAAGATTTGGGGTTAGGGGTTGAGGTTAGGTTTAGATTTGGGGTTAGGTTTAGATTTGGGGTTAGGGGTTGGGGTTAGGGGTTGGGGTTAGGTTTAGATTTGGGGTTAGGGGTTGGGGTTAGGGTTTGGGGTTAGGTTTAGATTTCGGGTTAGGGGTTGGGGTTAGGGGTTGGGGTTAGGTTTAGATTTGGGGTTAGGGGTTGGGGTTAGGTTTAGATTTGGAGTTAGGTTAAGATTTGGGGTTAGGGGTTGAGGTTAGGTTTAGATTTGGGGTTAGGTTTAGATTTGGGGTTAGGGGTTGAGGTTAGGTTTAGATTTGGGGTTAGGTTTAGATTTGGGGTTAGGGGTTGGGGTTAGGGGTTGGGGTTAGGTTTAGATTTGGGGTTAGGGGTTGGGGTTAGGTTTAGATTTGGGGTTAGCTTTAGATTTGGGGTTAGGGGTTGGGGTTAGGTTTAGATTTGGGGTTAGGTTTAGATTTGGGGCTAGTGGTTAGGGTTAGATTTATATTTGGGGTTAGGTTAAGATTTGGGGTTAGGGGTTGGGGTTAGGTTTAGATTTGGGGTTAGGTTTAGATTTGGTGTTAGGTGTTGGGGTTAGGTTTAGATTTGGGTTTAGGTTTAGATTTGGGGTTAGGGTTTGGGGTTAGGTTTAGATTTGGGGTTAGGGGTTGCGGTTAGGGGTTGGGGTTAGGGTTTGGGGTTAGGTTTAGATTTGGCGTTAGGTTTAGATTTGGGGTTAGAGGTTGGGGTTAGGTTTAGATTTAAGGTTAGGGGTTGGGGTTAGGGGTTGGGGTTAGGTTTAGATTTGGGGTTAGGGGTTGGGGTTAGGGGTTGGCGTTAGGGGTTGGGGTTAGGTTTAGATTTGGGGTTAGGTTTAGATTTGGGGTTAGGGGTTGGGGTTAGGTTTAGATTTGGGGTTAAGTTTAGATTTGGAGTTAGGTTTAGATTTGGGGTTAGGGGTTGGGGTTAGGGGTTGGGGTTAGGTTTAGATTTGGGGTTAGGGGTTGGGGTTAGGGGTTGGCGTTAGGGGTTGGGGTTAGGTTTAGATTTGGGGTTAGGTTTAGATTTGGGGTTAGGGGTTGGGGTTAGGTTTAGATTTGGGGTTAGGTTTAGATTTGGGTTTAGGGGTTGGGGTTAGGTTTATCTTTGGGGTTAGGTTAAGATTTGGGGTTAGGGGTTGAGGTTAGGTTTAGATTTGGGGTTAGGTTTAGATTTGGGGTTAGGGGTTGGGGTTAGGGGTTGGGGTTAGGTTTAGATTTGGGGTTAGGGGTTGGGTTTAGGGTTTGGGGTTAGGTTTAGATTTGGAGTTAGGGTTTGGGGTTTGGTTTAGATTTAGGGTTAGGGGTTGGGGTTAGGGGTTGGCGTTAGGGTTTGGGGTTAGGGGTTGGCGTTAGGGGTTGGGGTTAGGTTTAGATTTGGGGTTAGGTTTAGATTTGGGGTTAGGGGTTGGGGTTAGGTTTAGATTTGGGGTTAAGTTTAGATTTGGAGTTAGGTTTAGATCTGGGGTTAGGGGTTGGAGTTAGGTTTAGATTTGCGGTTAGGGGTTGGGTTTAGGTTTAGATTTGGGTTTAGGGGTTGGGGTTAGGTTTAGATTTGGGGTTAGGTTTAGATTTGGGGTTTAGATTTGGGGTTAGGTTTAGATTTGGGGTTAGTGTTAGATTTGGGGTTTAGATTTTGGGTTAGGCTTAGATTTGGGGTTAGGTTTAGATTTGGGTTTAGGGGTTGGGGTTAGGTTTAGATTTGGGGTTAGGTTTAGATTTGGTGTTAGGGGTTGAGATTAGGTTTATATTTGGGGTTAGGTTTAGATTTGCGGTTAGGGGTTGGGGTTAGGTTTAGATTTGGGGTTAGGTTTAGATTTGGGGTTAGGGGTTGGGGTTAGGTTTATCTTTGGGGTTAGGTTAAGATTTGGGGTTAGGGGTTGAGGTTAGGTTTAGATTTGGGGTTAGGTTTAGATTTGGGGTTAGGGGTTGGGGTTAGGGTTTGGGGTTAGGTTTAGATTTCGGGTTAGGGGTTGGGGTTAGGGGTTGGGGTTAGGTTTAGATTTGGGGTTAGGGGTTGGGGTTAGGTTTAGATTTGGGGTTAGGTTAAGATTTGGGGTTAGGGGTTGAGGTTAGGTTTAGATTTGGGGTTAAGTTTAGAATTGGGGTTTAGGGGTTGAGGTTAGGTTTAGATTTGGGGTTAGGTTTAGATTTGGGGTTAGGTGTTGGGGTTAGGTTTAGATTTGGGGTTAGGGGTTGGGGTTAGGGGTTGGGGTTAGGTTTAGATTTGGGGTTAGGGGTTGGGGTTAGGGGTTGGGGTTAGGTTTAGATTTGGTGTTAGCGGCTGGGGTTAGCGGTTGGTGTTAGGTTTAGATTTGGGGTTAGGGGTTTGGGTTAGGTTTAGATTTGGGGTTAGGTTTAGATTTGGGGTTTAGACTTGGGGTATAGGTTTAGATTTGGGTTTAGGGGTTGGGGTTAGGGGTTGGGGTTAGGTTTAGATTTGGGGTTAGGGGTTGGGGTTCGGTTTAGATTTGGGGTTAGGTTTAGATTTAGTGTAGGGGTTGGGGTTAGGTTTAGATTTGGGGTTAGGTTTAGATTTGGGGTTAGGGGTTGGGGTTAGGTTTAGATTTGGGGTTAGGTTTAGATTTGGGGCTAGTGGTTGGGGTTAGATTTATATTTGGGGTTAGGTTAAGATTTGGAGTTAGGGGTTGGGGTTAGGTTTAGATTTGGGGTTAGGTTTAGATTTGGAGTGAGGGGTTGGGGTTAGGTTTAGATTTGGGTTTAGGTTTAGATTTGGGGTTAGGTTTAGATTTGGGGTTAGGGTTTGGGGTTAGGTTTAGATTTGGGGTTAGGGGTTGCGGTTAGGGGTTGGGGTTAGGGTTTGGGGTTAGGTTTAGATTTGGCGTTAGGTTTAGATTTGGGGTTAGGGGTTGGGGTTAGGTTTAGATTTGGGGTTAGGGGTTGGGGTTAGGGGTTGGGGTTAGGTTTAGATTTGGGGTTAGGGGTTGGGGTTAGGGGTTGGCGTTAGGGGTTGGGGTTAGGCTTAGATTTGGGGTTAGGTTTAGATTTGGGGTTAGGGGTTGGGGTTAGGTTTAGATTTGGGGTTAAGTTTAGATTTGGAGTTAGGTTTAGATTTGGGGTTAGGGGTTGGGGTTAGGGGTTGGGGTTAGGTTTAGATTTGGGGTTAGGGGTTGGGGTTAGGGGTTGTCGTTAGGGGTTGGGGTTAGGTTTAGATTTGGGGTTAGGTTTAGATTTGGGTTTAGGGGTTGGGGTTAGGTTTATCTTTGGGGTTAGGTTAAGATTTGGGGTTAGGGGTTGAGGTTAGGTTTAGATTTGGGGTTAGGTTTAGATTTGGGTTTAGGGGTTGGGGTTAGGGGTTGGGGTTAGGTTTAGATTTGGGGTTAGGGGTTGGGGTTAGGGGTTGGGGTTAGGTTTAGATTTGGAGTTAGGGTTTGGGGTTTGGTTTAGATTTAGGGTTAGGGGTTGGGGTTAGGGGTTGGCGTTGGGGGTTGGGGTTAGGGGTTGGCGTTAGGGGTTGGGGTTAGGTTTAGATTTGGGGTTAGGTTTAGATTTGGGGTTAGGGGTTGGGGTTAGGTTTAGATTTGGGGTTAGGTTTAGATTTGGGGTTAGGGGTTGGGGTTAGGTTTAGATTTGGGGTTAAGTTTAGATTTGGAGTTAGGTTTAGATTTGGGGTTAGGGGTTGGGGTTAGGGGTTGGGGTTAGGTTTAGATTTGGGGTTAGGGGTTGGGGTTAGGGGTTGGCGTTAGGGGTTGGGGTTAGGTTTAGATTTGGGGTTAGGTTTAGATTTGGGGTTAGGGGTTGGGGTTAGGTTTAGATTTGGGGTTAGGTTTAGATTTGGGTTTAGGGGTTGGGGTTAGGTTTATCTTTGGGGTTAGGTTAAGATTTGGGGTTAGGGGTTGAGGTTAGGTTTAGATTTGGGGTTAGGTTTAGATTTGGGGTTAGGGGTTGGGGTTAGGGGTTGGGGTTAGGTTTAGATTTGGGGTTAGGGGTTGGGTTTAGGGTTTGGGGTTAGGTTTAGATTTGGAGTTAGGGTTTGGGGTTTGGTTTAGATTTAGGGTTAGGGGTTGGGGTTAGGGGTTGGCGTTAGGGTTTGGGGTTAGGGGTTGGCGTTAGGGGTTGGGGTTAGGTTTAGATTTGGGGTTAGGTTTAGATTTGGGGTTAGGGGTTGGGGTTAGGTTTAGATTTGGGGTTATGTTTAGATTTGGAGTTAGGTTTAGATCTGGGGTTAGGGGTTGGAGTTAGGTTTAGATTTGCGGTTAGGGGTTGGGTTTAGGTTTAGATTTGGGTTTAGGGGTTGGGGTTAGGTTTAGATTTGGGGTTAGGTTTAGATTTGGGGTTTAGATTTGGGGTTAGGTTTAGATTTGGGGTTAGTGTTAGATTTGGGGTTTAGATTTCGGGTTAGGCTTAGATTTGGGGTTAGGTTTAGATTTGGGTTTAGGGGTTGGGGTTAGGTTTAGATTTGGGGTTAGGTTTAGATTTGGTGTTAGGGGTTGAGATTAGGTTTATATTTGGGGTTAGGTTTAGATTTGCGGTTAGGGGTTGGGGTTAGGTTTAGATTTGGGGTTAGGTTTAGATTTGGGGTTAGGGGTTGGGGTTAGGTTTATCTTTGGGGTTAGGTTACGATTTGGGGTTAGGGGTTGAGGTTAGGTTTAGATTTGGGGTTAGGTTTAGATTTGGGGTTAGGGGTTGGGGTTAGGGGTTGGGGTTAGGTTTAGATTTGGGGTTAGGGGTTGGGGTTAGGGTTTGGGGTTAGGTTTAGATTTCGGGTAAGGGGTTGGGGTTAGGGGTTGGGGTTAGGTTTAGATTTGGGGTTAGGGGTTGGGGTTAGGTTTATCTTTGGGGTTAGGTTAAGATTTGGGGTTAGGGGTTGAGGTTAGGTTTAGATTTGGGGTTAAGTTTAGATTTGGGGTTAGGGGTTGAGGTTAGGTTTAGATTTGGGGTTAGGGGTTGGGGTTAGGTTTAGATTTGGGGTTAGGTTTAGATTTGGGGCTAGTGGTTGGGGTTAGATTTATATTTGGGGTTAGGTTTAGATTTGGAGTTAGGGGTTGGGGTTAGGTTTAGATTTGGGGTTAGGTTTAGATTTGGTGTTAGGGGTTGGGGTTAGGTTTAGATTTGGGTTTAGGTTTAGATTTGGGGTTAGGTTTAGATTTGGGGTTAGGGTTTGGGGTTAGGTTTAGATTTGGGGTTAGGGGTTGCGGTTAGGGGTTGGGGTTAGGGTTTGGGGTTAGGTTTAGATTTGGGGTTAGGTTTAGATTTGGGGTTAGGGGTTGGGGTTATGTTTAGATTTGGAGTTAGGTTTAGATCTGGGGTTAGGGGTTGGAGTTAGGTTTAGATTTGCGGTTAGGGGTTGTGTTTAGGTTTAGATTTGGGTTTAGGGGTTGGGGTTAGGTTTAGATTTGGGGTTAGGTTTAGATTTGGGGTTTAGATTTGGGGTTAGGTTTAGATTTGGGGTTAGTGTTAGATTTGGGGTTTAGATTTCGGGTTAGGCTTAGATTTGGGGTTAGGTTTAGATTTGGGTTTAGGGGTTGGGGTTAGGTTTAGATTTGGGGTTAGGTTTAGATTTGGTGTTAGGGGTTGAGATTAGGTTTATATTTGGGGTTAGGTTTAGATTTGCGGTTAGGGGTTGGGGTTAGGTTTAGATTTGGGGTTAGGTTTAGATTTGGGGTTAGGGGTTGGGGTTAGGTTTATCTTTGGGGTTAGGTTAAGATTTGGGGTTAGGGGTTGAGGTTAGGTTTAGATTTGGGGTTAGGTTTAGATTTGGGGTTAGGGGTTGGGGTTAGGGGTTGGGGTTAGGTTTAGATTTGGGGTTAGGGGTTGGGGTTAGGGTTTGGGGTTAGGTTTAGATTTCGGGTAAGGGGTTGGGGTTAGGGGTTGGGGTTAGGTTTAGATTTGGGGTTAGGGGTTGGGGTTAGGTTTATCTTTGGGGTTAGGTTAAGATTTGGGGTTAGGGGTTGAGGTTAGGTTTAGATTTGGGGTTAAGTTTAGATTTGGGGTTAGGGCTTGAGGTTAGGTTTAGATTTGGGGTTAGGGGTTGGGGTTAGGTTTAGATTTGGGGTTAGGTTTAGATTTGGGGCTAGTGGTTGGGGTTAGATTTATATTTGGGGTTAGGTTTAGATTTGGAGTTAGGGGTTGGGGTTAGGTTTAGATTTGGGGTTAGGTTTAGATTTGGTGTTAGGGGTTGGGGTTAGGTTTAGATTTGGGTTTAGGTTTAGATTTGGGGTTAGGTTTAGATTTGGGGTTAGGGTTTGGGGTTAGGTTTAGATTTGGGGTTAGGGGTTGCGGTTAGGGGTTGGGGTTAGGGTTTGGGGTTAGGTTTAGATTTGGGGTTAGGTTTAGATTTGGGGTTAGGGGTTGGGGTTAGGTTTAGATTTGGGGTTAGGGGTTGGGGTTAGGGGTTGGGGTTAGGTTTAGATTTGGGGTTAGGGGTTGGGGTTAGGTTTAGATTTGGGGTTAGGTTTAGATTTGGGGTTAGGGGTTGGGGTTAGGTTTAGATTTGGGGTTAAGTTTAGATTTGGAGTTAGGTTTAGATTTGGGGTTAGGGGTTGGGGTTAGGGGTTGGGGTTAGGTTTAGATTTGGGGTTAGGGGTTGGGGTTAGGGGTTGTCGTTAGGGGTTGGGGTTAGGTTTAGATTTGGGGTTAGGTTTAGATTTGGGTTTAGGGGTTGGGGTTAGGTTTATCTTTGGGGTTAGGTTAAGATTTGGGGTTAGGGGTTGAGGTTAGGTTTAGATTTGGGGTTAGGTTTAGATTTGGGTTTAGGGGTTGGGGTTAGGGGTTGGGGTTAGGTTTAGATTTGGGGTTAGGGGTTGGGGTTAGGGGTTGGGGTTAGGTTTAGATTTGGAGTTAGGGTTTGGGGTTTGGTTTAGATTTAGGGTTAGGGGTTGGGGTTAGGGGTTGGCGTTGGGGGTTGGGGTTAGGGGTTGGCGTTAGGGGTTGGGGTTAGGTTTAGATTTGGGGTTAGGTTTAGATTTGGGGTTAGGGGTTGGGGTTAGGTTTAGATTTGGGGTTAAGTTTAGATTTGGAGTTAGGTTTAGATCTGGGGTTAGGGGTTGGAGTTAGGTTTAGATTTGGGGTTAGGGGTTGGGTTTAGGTTTAGATTTGGGTTTAGGGGTTGGGGTTAGGTTTAGATTTGGAGTTAGGGTTTGGGGTTTGGTTTAGATTTAGGGTTAGGGGTTGGGGTTCGGGGTTGGCGTTAGGGGTTGGGGTTAGGGGTTGGCGTTAGGGGTTGGGGTTAGGTTTAGATTTGGGGTTAGGTTTAGATTTGGGGTTAGGGGTTGGGGTTAGGTTTAGATTTGGGGTTAAGTTTAGATTTGGAGTTAGGTTTAGATCTGGGGTTAGGGGTTGGAGTTAGGTTTAGATTTGGGGTTAGGGGTTGGGTTTAGGTTTAGATTTGGGTTTAGGGGTTGGGGTTAGGTTTAGATTTGGGGTTAGGTTTAGATTTGGGGTTTAGATTTGGGGTTAGGTTTAGATTTGGGGTTAGTGTTAGATTTGGGGTTTAGATTTCGGGTTAGGCTTAGACTTGGGGTTAGGTTTAGATTTGGGTTTAGGGGTTGGGGTTAGGTTTAGATTTGGGGTTAGGTTTAGATTTGGTGTTAGGGGTTGAGATTAGGTTTATATTTGGGGTTAGGTTTAGATTTGGGGTTAGGGGTTGGGGTTAGGTTTATATTTGGGGTTAGGTTTAGATTTGGGTTTAGGGGTTGGGGTTAGGTTTATCTTTGGGGTTAGGTTAAGATTTGGGGTTAGGGGTTGAGGTTAGGTTTAGATTTGGGGTTAGGTTTAGATTTGGGGTTAGGGGTTGGGGTTAGGGGTTGGGGTTAGGTTTAGATTTGGGGTTAGGGGTTGGGGTTAGGGTTTGGGGTTAGGTTTAGATTTCGGGTTAGGGGTTGGGGTTAGGGGTTGGGGTTAGGTTTAGATTTGGGGTTAGGGGTTGGGGTTAGGTTTAGATTTGGGGTTAGGTTAAGATTTGGGGTTAGGGGTTGAGGTTAGGTTTAGATTTGGGGTTAGGTTTAGATTTGGGTTAGGGGTTGAGGTTAGGTTTAGATTTGGGGTTAGGTTTAGATTTGGGGTTAGGGGTTGGGGTTAGGTTTAGATTTCGGGTTAGGGGTTGGGGTTAGGGGTTGGGGTTAGGTTTAGATTTGGGGTTAGGGGTTGGGGTTAGGGGTTGGGGTTAGGTTTAGATTTGGGGTTAGCGGCTGGGGTTAGCGGTTGGTGTTAGGTTTAGATTTGGGGTTAGGGGTTGGGGTTAGGGGTTGGGGTTAGGTTTAGATTTGGGGTTAGGGGTTGGGGTTCGGTTTAGATTTGGGGTTAGGTTTAGATTTAGGGTAGGGGTTGGCGTTAGGTTTAGATTTGGGGTTAGCTTTAGATTTGGGGTTAGGGGTTGGGGTTAGGTTTAGATTTGGGGTTAGGTTTAGATTTGGTGTTAGGGGTTGGGGTTAGGTTTAGATTTGGGTTTAGGTTTAGATTTGGGGTTAGGTTTAGATTTGGGGTTAGGGTTTGGGGTTAGGTTTAGATTTGGGGTTAGGGGTTGCGGTTAGGGGTTTTGGGTTAGGGTTTGGGGTTAGGTTTAGATTTGGCGTTAGGTTTAGATTTGGGGTTAGGGGTTGGGGTTAGGTTTAGATTTGGGGTTAAGGGTTGGGGTTAGGGGTTGGGGTTAGGTTTAGATTTGGGGTTAGGGGTTGGGGTTAGGGGTTGGCGTTAGGGGTTGGGGTTAGGTTTAGATTTGGGGTTAGGTTTAGATTTGGGGATAGGGTTGGGGTTAGGTTTAGATTTGGGGTTAAGTTTAGATTTGGAGTTAGGTTTAGATTTGGGGTTAGGGGTTGGGGTTAGGGGTTGGGGTTAGGTTTAGATTTGGGGTTAGGGGTTGGGGTTAGGTTTAGATTTGGGGTTAGGTTTAGATTTGGGGTTTAGATTTGGGGTATAGGTTTAGATTTGGGTTTAGGGGTTGGGGTTAGGGGTTGGGGTTAGGTTTAGATTTGGGGTTAGGGGTTGGGGTTCGGTTTAGATTTCAGGTTAGGTTTAGATTTAGGGTAGGGGTTGGGGTTAGGTTTAGATTTGGGGTTAGGTTTAGATTTGGGGTTAGGGGTTGGGGTTAGGTTTAGATTTGGGGTTAGGGGTTGGGGTTAGGGGTTGGGGTTAGGTTTAGATTTGGGGTTAGGGGTTGGGGTTAGGGGTTGGCGTTAGGGGTTGGGGTTAGGTTTAGATTTGGGGTTAGGTTTAGATTTGGGGTTAGGGGTTGGGGTTAGGTTTAGATTTGGGGTTAAGTTTAGATTTGGAGTTAGGTTTAGATTTGGGGTTAGGGGTTGGGGTTAGGGGTTGGGGTTAGGTTTAGATTTGGGGTTAGGGGTTGGGGTTAGGGGTTGGCGTTAGGGGTTGGGGTTAGGTTTAGATTTGGGGTTAGGTTTAGATTTGGGGTTAGGGTTTGGGGTTAGGTTTAGATTTGGGGTTAGGTTTAGATTTGGGTTTAGGGGTTGGGGTTAGGTTTAGATTTGGGGTTAGGTTTAGATTTGGGGTTAGGGGTTGGGGTTAGGGGTTGGGGTTAGGTTTAGATTTGGGGTTAGGGGTTGGGTTTAGGGGTTGGGGTTAGGTTTAGATTTGGAGTTAGGGTTTGGGGTTTGGTTTAGATTTAGGGTTAGGGGTTGGGGCTAGTGGTTGGCGTTAGGGTTTGGGGTTAGGGTTTGGCGTTAGGGGTTGGGGTTAGGTTTAGATTTGGGGTTAGGTTTAGATTTGGGGTTAGGGGTTGGGGTTAGGTTTAGATTTGGGGTTAAGTTTAGATTTGGAGTTAGGTTTAGATCTGGGGTTAGGGGTTGGAGTTAGGTTTAGATTTGCGGTTAGGGGTTGGGTTTAGGTTTAGATTTGGGGTTAGGGGTTGGGGTTAGGGGTTGGGGTTAGGTTTAGATTTGGGGTTAGGGGTTGGGGTTAGGGTTTGGGGTTAGGTTTAGATTTCGGGTTAGGGGTTGGGGTTAGGGGTTGGGGTTAGGTTTAGATTTGGGGTTAGGGGTTGGGGTTAGGTTTAGATTTGGGGTTAGGTTAAGATTTGGGATTAGGGGTTGAGGTTAGGTTTAGATTTGGGGTTAGGTTTAGATTTGGGGTTACGGGTGGAGGTTAGGTTTAGATTTGGGGTTAGGTTTAGATTTGGGGTTAGGGGTTGGGGTTAGGGGTTGGGGTTAGGTTTAGATTTGGGGTTAGGGGTTGGGGTTAGGGGTTGGGGTTAGGTTTAGATTTGGGGTTAGGGGTTGGGGTTAGGGGTTGGGGTTAGGTTTAGATTTGGGGTTAGCGGCTGGGGTTAGCGGTTGGTGTTAGGTTTAGATTTGGGGTTAGGGGTTGGGGTTAGGTTTAGATTTGGGGTTATTTTTAGATTTGGGGTTTAGATTTGGGGTATAGGTTTAGATTTGGGTTTAGGGGTTGGGGTTAGGGGTTGGGGTTAGGTTTAGATTTGGGGTTAGGGGTTGGGGTTCGGTTTAGATTTGGGGTTAGGTTTAGATTTAGGGTAGGGGTTGGGGTTAGGTTTATGTTTGGGGTTAGGTTTAGATTTGGGGTTAGGGGTTGGGGTTAGGTTTAGATTTGGGGTTAGGTTTAGATTTGGGGCTAGTGGTTGGGGTTAGATTTATATTTGGGGTTAGGTTAAGATTTGGAGTTAGGGGTTGGGGTTAGGTTTAGATTTGGGGTTAGGTTTAGCTTTGGTGTTAGGGGTTGGGGTTAGGTTTAGATTTGGGTTTAGGTTTAGATTTGGGGTTAGGTTTAGATTTGGGGTTAGGGTTTGGGGTTAGGTTTAGATTTGGGGTTAGGGGTTGCGTTTAGGGGTTGGGGTTAGGGTTTGGGGTTAGGTTTAGATTTGGCGTTAGGTTTAGATTTGGGGTTAGGGGTTGGGGTTAGGTTTAGATTTGGGGTTAGGGGTTGGGGTTAGGGGTTGGGGTTAGGTTTAGATTTGGGGTTAGGGGTTGGGGTTAGGGGTTGGCGTTAGGGGTTGGGGTTAGGTTTAGATTTGGGGTTAGGTTTAGATTTGGGGTTAGGGGTTGGGGTTAGGTTTAGATTTGGGGTTAAGTTTAGATTTGGAGTTAGGTTTAGATTTGGGGTTTAGGGTTGGAGTTAGGTTTAGATTTGGGGTTAGGGGTTGGGTTTAGGTTTAGATTTGGGTTTAGGGGTTGGGGTTAGGTTTAGATTTGGGGTTTAGATTTGGGGTTAGGTTAAGATTTGGGATTAGTGTTAGATTTGGGGTTTAGATTTAGGGTTAGGCTTAGATTTGGGGTTAGGTTTAGATTTGGCTTTAGGGGTTTCGGTTAGGTTTAGATTTGGTGTTAGGTTTAGATTTTGTGTTAGGGGTTGAGGTTAGGTTTAGATTTGGGGTTAGGTTTAGATTTGGGGTTAGGGTGAGATTTGGGGTTAGGGGTTGAGGTTACGTTTAGATTTGGGGTTAGGTTTAGATTTGGGGTTAGGGGTTGGGGTTAGATTTATATTTGGGGTTAGGTTAAGATTTGGGGTTAGGGGTTGGGGTTAGGTTTAGATTTGGGGTTAGGGCTTGGGGTTAGGGTTTGGGCTTAGGTTTAGATTTGGGGTTAGGGGTTGGGGTTACGTTTAGATTTGGGGTTAGGGGTTGCGGTTCGGTTTAAATTTGGGGTTAGGTTTAGATTTAGGGTTAGGGGTTGGGGTTAGGTTTAGATTTGGGGTTAGGTTTAGATTTGGGGCTAGTGGTTGGGGTTAGATTTAGATTTGGGGTTAGGTTTAGATTTAGGGTTAGGGGTTGGGGTTAGGCTTAGATTTGGGGTTAGGTTTAGATTTGGTGTTAGGGGTTGGGGTTAGGTTTAGATTTGGGTTTAGGTTTAGATTTGGGGTTAGGGTTTGGGGTTAGGTTTAGAATTGGCGTTAGGTTTAGATTTGGGTTTAGGGGTTGGGGTTAGGTTTAGATTTGGGGTTAGAGGTTGGGGTTAGGGGTTGGGGTTAGGTTTAGATTTGGGGTTAGGAATTGGGGTTAGGTTTAGATTTGGGGTTAGTTGTTGGCGTTAGGGGTTGGGGTTAGGTTTAGATTTGGGGTTAGGGGTTGGGGTTAGGGGTTGGCGTTAGGGGTTGGGGTTAGGTTTAGATTTGGGGTTAGGTTTAGATTTGGGGTTAGGGGTTGGGGTTAGGTTTAGATTTGGGGTTGGGTTTAGATTTGGAGTTAGGTTTAGATTAGGGTTTAGGGGTTGGAGTTAGGTTTAGATTTGGGGTTAGGGGTTGGGTTTAGGTTTAGATTTGAGTTTAGGGGTTGGGGTTAGGTTTAGATTTGGGGTTAGGTTTAGATTTGGGGCTAGTGGTTGGGGTTAGATTTATATTTGGGGTTAGGTTAAGATTTGGGGTTAGGGGTTGGGGTTAGGTTTAGATTTGGGGTTAGGTTTAGATTTGGTGTTAGGGGTTGGGGTTAGGTTTAGATTTGGGTTTAGGTTTAGATTTGGGGTTAGGTTTAGATTTGGGTTTAGGGTTTGGGGTTAGGTTTAGATTTGGGGTTAGGGGTTGCGGTTATGGGTTGGGGTTAGGGTTTGGGGTTAGGTTTAGATTTGGCGTTAGGTTTAGATTTGGGGTTAGGGGTTGGGGTTAGGTTTAGATTTGGGGTTAGGGGTTGGGGTTAGGGGTTGGGGTTAGGTCTAGATTTGGGGTTAGGGGTTGGGGTTAGGGGTTGGCGTTAGGTTTAGATTTGGTGTTAGGGGTTGAGATTAGGTTTAGATTTGGGGTTAGGTTTAGATTTGGGTTTAGGGGTTGGGGTTAGGTTTATCTTTGGGGTTAGGTTAAGATTTGGGGTTAGGGGTTGAGGTTAGGTTTAGATTTGGGGTTAGGTTTAGATTTGGGGTTAGGGGTTGAGGTTAGGGGTTGGGGTTAGGTTTAGATTTGGGTTTAGGGGTTGGTGTTAGGGTTTGGGGTTAGGTTTAGATTTGGGGTTAGGGGTTGGGGTTAGGGGTTGGGGTTAGGTTTAGATTTGGGGTTAGGGGTTGGGGTTAGGTTTAGATTTGGGGTTAGGTTAAGATTTGGGGTTAGGGGTTGAGGTTAGGTTTAGATTTGGGGTTAGGTTTAGATTTGGGGTTAGGGGTTGAGGTTAGGTTTAGATTTGGGGTTAGGTTTAGATTTGGGGTTAGGGGTTGGGGTTAGGGGTTGGGGTTAGGTTTAGATTTGGGGTTAGGGGTTGGAGTTAGGTTTAGATTTGGGGTTAGGGGTTGGGTTTAGGTTTAGATTTGGGTTTAGGGGTTGGGGTTAGGTTTAGATTTGGGGTTTAGATTTGGGGTTAGGTTAAGATTTGGGATTAGTGTTAGATTTGGGGTTTAGATTTAGGGTTAGGCTTAGATTTGGGGTTAGGTTTAGATTTGGGTTTAGGGGTTGCGGTTAGGTTTAGATTTCGTGTTAGGTTTAGATTTTGTGTTAGGGGTTGAGGTTAGGTTTAGATTTGGGGTTAGGTTTAGATTTGGGGTTAGGGTGAGATTTGGGGTTAGGGGTTGGGGTTAGGTTTATCTTTGGGGTTAGGTTTAGATTTGGGTTTAGGGGTTGGGGTTAGATTTATATTTGGGGTTAGGTTAAGATTTGGGGTTAGGGGTTGGGGTTAGGTTTAGATTTGGGGTTAGGGCTTGGGGTTAGGGTTTGGGCTTAGGTTTAGATTTGGGGTTAGGGGTTGGGGTTACGTTTAGATTTGGGGTTAGGGGTTGCGGTTCGGTTTAAATTTGGGGTTAGGTTTAGATTTAGGGTTAGGGGTTGGGGTTAGGTTTAGATTTGGGGTTAGGTTTAGTTTTGGGGTTCGGGGTTGGGGTTAGGTTTAGATTTGGGGTTAGGTTTAGATTTGGGGCTAGTGGTTGGGGTTAGATTTAGATTTGGGGTTAGGTTTAGATTTAGGGTTAGGGGTTGGGGTTAGGCTTAGATTTGGGGTTAGGTTTAGATTTGGTGTTAGGGGTTGGGGTTAGGTTTAGATTTGGGTTTAGGTTTAGATTTGGGGTTAGGGTTTGGGGTTAGGTTTAGAATTGGCGTTAGGTTTAGATTTGGGTTTAGGGGTTGGGGTTAGGTTTAGATTTGGGGTTAGAGGTTGGGGTTAGGGGTTGGGGTTAGGTTTAGATTTGGGGTTAGGGGTTGGGGTTAGGAATTGGGGTTAGGTTTAGATTTGGGGTTAGTGGTTGGCGTTAGGGGTTGGGGTTAGGTTTAGATTTGCGGTTAGGGGTTGGGGTTAGGGGTTGGCGTTAGGGGTTGGGGTTAGGTTTAGATTTGGGGTTAGGTTTAGATTTGGGGTTCGGGGTTGGGGTTAGGTTTAGATTTGGGGTTAAGTTTAGATTTGGAGTTAGGTTTAGATTAGGGTTTAGGGGTTGGAGTTAGGTTTAGATTTGGGGTTAGGGGTTGGGTTTAGGTTTAGATTTGAGTTTAGGGGTTGGGGTTAGGTTTAGCTTTGGGGTTAGGTTTAGATTTGGGGCTAGTGGTTGGGGTTAGATTTATATTTGGGGTTAGGTTAAGATTTGGGGTTAGGGGTTGGGGTTAGGTTTAGATTTGGGGTTAGGTTTAGATTTGGTGTTAGGGGTTGGGGTTAGGTTTAGATTTGGGTTTAGGTTTAGATTTGGGGTTAGGTTTAGATTTGGGGTTAGGGTTTGGGGTTAGGTTTAGATTTGGGGTTAGGGGTTGCGGTTATGGGTTGGGGTTAGGGTTTGGGGTTAGGTTTAGATTTGGCGTTAGGTTTAGATTTGGGGTTAGGGGTTGGGGTTAGGTTTAGATTTGGGGTTAGGGGTTGGGGTTAGGGGTTGGGGTTAGGTCTAGATTTGGGGTTAGGGGTTGGGGTTAGGGGTTGGCGTTAGGTTTAGATTTGGTGTTAGGGGTTGAGATTAGGTTTAGATTTGGGGTTAGGTTTAGATTTGGGGTTAGGGGTTGGGGTTAGGGGTTGGCGTTAGGTTTAGATTTGGGGTTAGGGGTTGAGGTTAGGTTTAGATTTGGGGTTAGGTTTAGATTTGGGGTTAGGGGTTGGGGTTAGGGGTTGGGGTTAGGTTTAGATTTGGGTTTAGGGGTTGGGGTTAGGGTTTGGGGTTAGGTTTACATTTGGGGTTAGGGGTTGGGGTTAGGGGTTGGGATTAGGTTTAGATTTGGGGTTAGGGGTTGGGGTTAGGTTTAGATTTGGGGTTAGGTTAAGATTTGGTGTTAGGGGTTGAGGTTAGGTTTAGATTTGGGGTTAGGTTTAGATTTGGGGTTAGGGGTTGAGGTTAGGTTTAGATTTGGGGTTAGGTTTAGATTTGGGGTTAGGGGTTGGGGTTAGGGTTTGGGGTTAGGTTTAGATTTGGGGTTAGGGGTTGCGGTTATGGGTTGGGGTTAGGGTTTGGGGTTAGGTTTAGATTTGGCGTTAGGTTTAGATTTGGGGTTAGGGGTTGGGGTTAGGTTTAGATTTGGGGTTAGGGGTTGGGGTTAGGGGTTGGGGTTAGGTTTAGATTTGGGGTTAGGGGTTGGGGTTAGGGGTTGGCGTTAGGTTTAGATTTGGTGTTAGGGGTTGAGATTAGGTTTAGATTTGGGGTTAGGTTTAGATTTGGGGTTAGGGGTTGGGGTTAGGGGTTGGCGTTAGGTTTAGATTTGGGGTTAGGGGTTGAGGTTAGGTTTAGATTTGGGGTTAGGTTTAGATTTGGGGTTAGGGGTTGGGGTTAGGGGTTGGGGTTAGGTTTAGATTTGGGTTTAGGGGTTGGGGTTAGGGTTTGGGGTTAGGTTTAGATTTGGGGTTAGGGGTTGGGGTTAGGGGTTGGGATTAGGTTTAGATTTGGGGTTAGGGGTTGGGGTTAGGTTTAGATTTGGGGTTAGGTTAAGATTTGGTGTTAGGGGTTGAGGTTAGGTTTAGATTTGGGGTTAGGTTTAGATTTGGGGTTAGGGGTTGAGGTTAGGTTTAGATTTGGGGTTAGGTTTAGATTTGGGGTTAGGGGTTGGGGTTAGGGGTTGGGGTTAGGTTTAGATTTGGGGTTAGGGGTTGGGGTTAGGGGTTGGGGTTAGGTTTAGATTTGGGGTTAGGGGTTGGGGTTAGGGGTTGGGGTTAGGTCTAGATTTGGGGTTAGGGGTTGGGGTTAGGGGTTGGCGTTAGGTTTAGATTTGGTGTTAGGGGTTGAGATTAGGTTTAGATTTGGGGTTAGGTTTAGATTTGGGGTTAGGGGTTGGGGTTAGGGGTTGGGGTTAGGTTTAGATTTGGGTTTAGGGGTTGGGGTTAGGGTTTGGGGTTAGGTTTAGATTTGGGGTTAGGGGTTGGGGTTAGGGGTTGGGGTTAGGTTTAGATTTGGGGTTAGGGGTTGGGGTTAGGTTTAGATTTGGGGTTAGGTTAAGATTTGGTGTTAGGGGTTGAGGTTAGGTTTAGATTTGGGGTTAGGTTTAGATTTGGGGTTAGGGGTTGAGGTTAGGTTTAGATTTGGGGTTAGGTTTAGATTTGGGGTTAGGGGTTGGGGTTAGGGGTTGGGGTTAGGTTTAGATTTGGGGTTAGGGGTTGGGGTTAGGGGTTGGGGTTAGGTTTAGATTTGGGGTTAGGGGTTGGGGTTAGGGGTTGGGGTTAGGTTTAGATTTGGGGTTAGGGGTTGGGGTTAGGTTTAGATTTGGGGTTAGGTTTAGATTTGGGGTTTAGATTTGGGGTATAGGTTTAGATTTGGGTTTAGGGGTTGGGGTTAGGGGTTGGGGTTAGGTTTAGATTTGGGGTTAGGGGTTGGGGTTCGGTTTAGATTTCGGGTTAGGTTTAGATTTAGGGTAGGGGTTGGGGTTAGGTTTAGATTTGGGGTTAGGTTTAGATTTGGGGTTAGGGGTTGGGGTTAGGTTTAGATTTGGGGTTAGGTTTAGATTTGGGGCTAGTGGTTGGGGTTAGATTTATATTTGGGGTTAGGTTAAGATTTGGAGTTAGGGGTTGGGGTTAGGTTTAGATTTGGGGTTAGGTTTAGATTTGGTGTTAGGGGTTGGGGTTAGGTTTAGATTTGGGTTTAGGTTTAGATTTGGGGTTAGGTTTAGATTTGGGGTTAGGGTTTGGGGTTAGGTTTAGATTTGGGGTTAGGGGTTGCGGTTAGGGGTTGGGGTTAGGGTTTGGGGTTAGGTTTAGATTTGGCGTTAGGTTTAGATTTGGGGTTAGGGGTTGGGGTTAGGTTTAGATTTGGGGTTAGGGGTTGGGGTTAGGGGTTGGGGTTAGGTTTAGATTTGGGGTTAGGGGTTGGGGTTAGGGGTTGGGGTTAGGGGTTGGGGTTAGGTTTAGATTTGGGGTTAGGTTTAGATTTGGGGTTAGGGGTTGAGGTTAGGTTTAGATTTGGGGTTAAGTTTAGATTTGGAGTTAGGTTTAGATTTGGGGTTAGGGGTTGGAGTTAGGTTTAGATTTGGGGTTAGGGGTTGGGTTTAGGTTTAGATTTGGGTTTAGGGATTGGGGTTAGGTTTAGATTTGGGGTTTAGATTTGGGGTTAGGTTAAGATTTGGGATTAGTGTTAGATTTGGGGTTTAGATTTAGGGTTAGGCTTAGATTTGGGGTTAGGTTTAGATTTGGGTTTAGGGGTTGCGGTTAGGTTTAGATTTCGTGTTAGGTTTAGATTTTGTCTTAGGGGTTGAGGTTAGGTTTAGATTTGGGGTTAGGTTTAGATTTGGGGTTAGGGTGAGATTTGGGGTTAGGGGTTGAGGTTAGGTTTAGATTTGGGGTTAGGTTTAGATTTGGGGTTAGGGGTTGGGGTTAGATTTATATTTGGGGTTAGGTTAAGATTTGGGGTTAGGGGTTGGGGTTAGGTTTAGATTTGGGGTTAGGGCTTGGGGTTAGGGTTGGGGCTTAGGTTTAGATTTGGGGTTAGGGGTTGCGGTTCGGTTTAAATTTGGGGTTAGGTTTAGATTTAGGGTTAGGGGTTGGGGTTAGGTTTAGATTTGGGGTTAGGTTTAGTTTTGTGGTTCGGGGTTGGGGTTAGGTTTAGATTTGGGGTTAGGTTTAGATTTGGGGCTAGTGGTTGGGGTTAGATTTAGATTTGGGGTTAGGTTTAGATTTAGGGTTAGGGGTTGGGGTTAGGCTTAGATTTGGGGTTAGGTTTAGATTTGGTGTTAGGGGTTGGGGTTAGGTTTAGATTTGGGTTTAGGTTTAGATTTGGGGTTAGGGTTTGGGGTTAGGTTTAGAATTGGCGTTAGGTTTAGATTTGGGTTTAGGGGTTGGGGTTAGGTTTAGATTTGGGGTTAGGGGTTGGGGTTAGGGGTTGGGGTTAGGTTTAGATTTGGGGTTAGGGGTTGGGGTTAGGAATTGGGGTTAGGTTTAGATTTGGGGTTAGTGGTTGGCGTTAGGGGTTGGGGTTAGGTTTAGATTTGGGGTTAGGGGTTGGGGTTAGGGGTTGGCGTTAGGGGTTGGGGTTAGGTTTAGATTTGGGGTTAGGTTTAGATTTGGGGTTAGGGGTTGGGGTTAGGTTTAGATTTGGGGTTAAGTTTAGATTTGGACTTAGGTTTAGATTAGGGGTTAGGGGTTGGAGTTAGGTTTAGATTTGGGGTTAGGGGTTGGGTTTAGGTTTAGATTTGAGTTTAGGGGTTGGGGTTAGGTTTAGATTTGGGGTTAGGTTTAGATTTGGGGCTAGTGGTTGGGGTTAGATTTATAATTGGGGTTAGGTTAAGATTTGGGGTTAGGGGTTGGGGTTAGGTTTAGATTTGGGGTTAGGTTTAGATTTGGTGTTAGGGGTTGGGGTTAGGTTTAGATTTGGGTTTAGGTTTAGATTTGGGGTTAGGTTTAGATTTGGGGTTAGGGTTTGGGGTTAGGTTTAGATTTGGGGTTAGGGGTTGCGGTTATGGGTTGGGGTTAGGGTTTGGGGTTAGGTTTAGATTTGGCGTTAGGTTTAGATTTGGGGTTAGGGGTTGGGGTTAGGTTTAGATTTGGGGTTAGGGGTTGGGGTTAGGGGTTGGGGTTAGGTCTAGATTTGGGGTTAGGGGTTGGGGTTAGGGGTTGGCGTTAGGTTTAGATTTGGTGTTAGGGGTTGAGATTAGGTTTATATTTGTGGTTAGGTTTAGATTTGGGGTTAGGGGTTGGGGTTAGGTTTAGATTTGGGGTTAGGTTTAGATTTGGGTTTAGGGGTTGGGGTTAGGTTTATCTTTGGGGTTAGGTTAAGATTTGGGGTTAGGGGTTGAGGTTAGGTTTAGATTTGGGGTTAGGTTTAGATTTGGGGTTAGGGGTTGGGGTTAGGGGTTGGGGTTAGGTTTAGATTTGGGTTTAGGGGTTGGGGTTAGGGTTTGGGGTTAGGTTTAGATTTGGGTTTAGGGGTTGGGGTTAGGGGTTGGGGTTAGGTTTAGATTTGGGGTTAGGGGTTGGGGTTAGGTTTAGATTTGGGGTTAGGTTAAGATTTGGGGTTAGGGGTTGAGGTTAGGTTTAGATTTGGGGTTAGGTTTAGATTTGGGCTATAGGGGTTGGGGTTAGGTTTATCTTTGAGGTTAGGTTAAGATTTGGGGTTAGGGGTTGAGGTTAGGTTTAGATTTGGGGTTAGGTTTAGATTTGGGGTTAGGGGTTGGGTTTAGGGGTTGGGGTTAGGTTTAGATTTGGAGTTAGGGTTTGGGGTTTGGTTTAGATTTAGGGTTAGGGGTTGGGGTTAGGGGTTGGCGTTAGGGTTTGGGGTTAGGGGTTGGCGTTAGGGGTTGGGGTTAGGTTTAGATTTGTGGTTAGGTTTAGATTTGGGGTTAGGGGTTGGGGTTAGGTTTAGATTTGGGGTTAAGTTTAGATTTGGAGTTAGGTTTAGATCTGGGGTTAGGGGTTGGAGTTAGGTTTAGATTTGGGGTTAGCGGTTGGGTTTAGGTTTAGATTTGGGTTTAGGGGTTGGGGTTAGGTTTAGATTTGGGGTTAGGTTTAGATTTGGGGTTTAGATTTGGGGTTAGGTTTAGATTTGGGGTTAGTGTTAGATTTGGGGTTTAGATTTTGGGTTAGGCTTAGATTTGGGGTTAGGTTTAGATTTGGGTTTAGGGGTTGGGGTTAGGTTTAGATTTGGGGTTAGGTTTAGATTTGGGGTTAGGGGTTGAGGTTAGGTTTAGATTTGGGGTTAGGTTTAGATTTGGGGTTAGGGGTTGGGGTTAGGTTTAGATTTGGGGTTAGGTTTAGATTTGGGTTTAGGGGTTGGGGTTAGGTTTATCTTTGGGGTTAGGTTAAGATTTGGGGTTAGGGGTTGAGGTTAGGTTTAGATTTGGGGTTAGGTTTAGATTTGGGGTTAGGGGTTGGGGTTAGGGGTTGGGGTTAGGTTTAGATTTGGGGTTAGGGGTTGGGGTTAGGGTTTGGGGTTAGGTTTAGATTTGGGTTTAGGGGTTGGGGTTAGGGGTTGGGGTTAGGTTTAGATTTGGGGTTAGGGGTTGGGGTTAGGTTTAGATTTGGGGTTAGGTTAAGATTTGGGGTTAGGGGTTGAGGTTAGGTTTAGATTTGGGTTTAGGTTTAGATTTGGGGTGGGGGGTTGAGGTTAGGTTTAGATTTGGGGTTAGGTTTAGATTTGGGGTTAGGGGTTGGGGTTAGGGGTTGGGGTTAGGTTTAGATTTGGGGTTAGGGGTTGGGGTTAGGGGTTGGGGTTAGGTTTAGATTTGAGGTTAGGGGTTGGGGTTAGGGGTTGGGGTTAGGTTTAGATTTGGGGTTAGCGGTTGGGGTTAGCGGTTGGTGTTAGGTTTAGATTTGGGGTTAGGGGTTGGGGTTAGGTTTAGATTTGGGGTTAGGTTTAGATTTGGGGTTTAGATTTGGGGTATAGGTTTAGATTTGTGTTTAGGGGTTGGGGTTAGGGGTTGGGGTTAGGTTTATATTTGGGGTTAGGGGTTGGGGTTCGGTTTAGATTTGGGGTTAGGTTTAGATTTAGGGTTAGGGGTTGGGGTTAGGTTTAGATCTGGGGTTAGGTTTAGATTTGGGGTTAGGGGTTGGGGTTAGGTTTAGATTTGGGGTTAGGTTTAGATTTGGGGCTAGTGGTTGGGGTTAGATTTATATTTGGGGTTAGGTTAAGATTTGGGGTTAGGGGTTGGGGTTAGGTTTAGATTTGGGGTTAGGTTTAGATTTGGTGTTAGGGGTTGGGGTTAGGTTTAGATTTGGGTTTAGGTTTAGATTTGGGGTTAGGTTTAGATTTGGGGTTAGGGTTTGGGGTTAGGTTTAGATTTGGGGTTAGGGGTTGCGGTTATGGGTTGGGGTTAGGGTTTGGGGTTAGGTTTAGATTTGGCGTTAGGTTTAGATTTGGGGTTAGGGGTTGGGGTTAGGTTTAGATTTGGGGTTAGGGGTTGGGGTTAGGGGTTGGGGTTAGGTTTAGATTTGGGGTTAGGGGTTGGGGTTAGGGGTTGGCGTTAGGTTTAGATTTGGTGTTAGGGGTTGAGATTAGGTTTATATTTGGGGTTAGGTTTAGATTTGGGGTTAGGGGTTGGGGTTAGGTTTAGATTTGGGGTTAGGTTTAGATTTGGGTTTAGGGGTTGGGGTTAGGTTTATCTTTGGGGTTAGGTTAAGATTTGGGGTTAGGGGTTGAGGTTAGGTTTAGATTTGGGGTTAGGTTTAGATTTGGGGTTAGGGGTTGGGGTTAGGGGTTGGGGTTAGGTTTAGATTTGGGTTTAGGGGTTGGGGTTAGGGTTTGGGGTTAGGTTTAGATTTGGGGTTAGGGGTTGGGGTTAGGGGTTGGGGTTAGGTTTAGATTTGGGGTTAGGGGTTGGGGTTAGGTTTAGATTTGGGGTTAGGTTAAGATTTGGGGTTAGGGGTTGAGGTTAGGTTTAGATTTGGGGTTAGGTTTAGATTTGGGTTTAGGGGTTGAGGTTAGGTTTAGATTTGGGGTTAGGTTTAGATTTGGGGTTAGGGGTTGGGGTTAGGGGTTGGGGTTAGGTTTAGATTTGGGGTTAGGGGTTGGGGTTAGGGGTTGGGGTTAGGTTTAGATTTGGGGTTAGGGTTTGAGGTTAGGTTTAGATTTGGGGTTAGGGGTTGGGGTTAGGGGTTGGGGTTAGGTTTAGATTTGGGGTTAGGGGTTGGGGTTAGGTTTAGATTTGGGGTTAGGTTAAGATTTGGGGTTAGGGGTTGAGGTTAGGTTTAGATTTGGGGTTAGGTTTACATTTGGGTTTAGGGGTTGAGGTTAGGTTTAGATTTGGGGTTAGGTTTAGATTTGGGGTTAGGGGTTAGGGTTAGGGGTTGGGGTTAGGTTTAGATTTGGGGTTAGGGGTTGGGGTTAGGGGTTGGGGTTAGGTTTAGATTTGGGGTTAGGGTTTGGGGTTAGGTTTAGATTTGGGGTTAGGGGTTGGGGTTAGGGGTTGGCGTTAGGTTTAGATTTGGTGTTAGGGGTTGAGATTAGGTTTAGATTTGGGGTTAGGTTTAGATTTGGGTTTAGGGGTTGGGGTTAGGTTTATCTTTGGGGTTAGGTTAAGATTTGGGGTTAGGGGTTGAGGTTAGGTTTAGATTTGGGGTTAGGTTTAGATTTGGGGTTAGGGGTTGGGGTTAGGGGTTGGGGTTAGGTTTAGATTTGGGTTTAGGGGTTGGGGTTAGGGTTTGGGGTTAGGTTTAGATTTGGGGTTAGGGGTTGGGGTTAGGGGTTGGGGTTAGGTTTAGATTTGGGGTTAGGGGTTGGGGTTAGGTTTAGATTTGGGGTTAGGTTAAGATTTGGTGTTAGGGGTTGAGGTTAGGTTTAGATTTGGGGTTAGGTTTAGATTTGGGGTTAGGGGTTGAGGTTAGGTTTAGATTTGGGGTTAGGTTTAGATTTGGGGTTAGGGGTTGGGGTTAGGGGTTGGGGTTAGGTTTAGATTTGGGGTTAGGGGTTGGGGTTAGGGGTTGGGGTTAGGTTTAGATTTGGGGTTAGGGGTTGGGGTTAGGGGTTGGGGTTAGGTTTAGATTTGGGGTTAGGGGTTGGGGTTAGGTTTAGATTTGGGGTTAGGTTTAGATTTGGGGTTTAGATTTGGGGTATAGGTTTAGATTTGGGTTTAGGGGTTGGGGTTAGGTTTAGATTTGGGGTTAGGGGTTGGGGTTCGGTTTAGATTTCGGGTTAGGTTTAGATTTAGGGTAGGGGTTGGGGTTAGGTTTAGATTTGGGGTTAGGTTTAGATTTGGGGTTAGGGGTTGGGGTTAGGTTTAGATTTGGGGTTAGGTTTAGATTTGGGGCTAGTGGTTGGGGTTAGATTTATATTTGGGGTTAGGTTAAGATTTGGAGTTAGGGGTTGGGGTTAGGTTTAGATTTGGGGTTAGGTTTAGATTTGGTGTTAGGGCTTGGGGTTAGGTTTAGATTTGGGTTTAGGTTTAGATTTGGGGTTAGGTTTAGATTTGGGGTTAGGGTTTGGGGTTAGGTTTAGATTTGGGGTTAGGGGTTGCGGTTATGGGTTGGGGTTAGGGTTTGGGGTTAGGTTTAGATTTGGCGTTAGGTTTAGATTTGGGGTTAGGGGTTGGGGTTAGGTTTAGATTTGGGGTTAGGGGTTGGGGTTAGGGGTTGGGGTTAGGTTTAGATTTGGGGTTAGGGGTTGGGGTTAGGGGTTGGCGTTAGGGGTTGGGGTTAGGTTTAGATATGGGGTTAGGTTTAGATTTGGGGTTAGGGGTTGGGGTTAGGTTTAGATTTGGGGTTAAGTTTAGATTTGGAGTTAGGTTTAGATTTGGGGTTAGGGGTTGGAGTTAGGTTTAGATTTGGGGTTAGGGGTTGGGTTTAGGTTTAGATTTGGGTTTAGGGATTGGGGTTAGGTTTAGATTTGGGGTTTAGATTTGGGGTTAGGTTAAGATTTGGGATTAGTGTTAGATTTGGGGTTTAGATTTAGGGTTAGGCTTAGATTTGGGGTTAGGTTTAGATTTGGGTTTAGGGGTTGCGGTTAGGTTTAGATTTTGTGTTAGGTTTAGATTTTGTGTTAGGGGTTGAGGTTAGGTTTAGATTTGGGGTTAGGTTTAGATTTGGGGTTAGGGTGAGATTTGGGGTTAGGGGTTGAGGTTAGGTTTAGATTTGGGGTTAGGTTTAGATTTGGGGTTAGGGGTTGGGGTTAGATTTATATTTGGGGTTAGGTTAAGATTTGGGGTTAGGGGTTGGGGTTAGGTTTAGATTTGGGGTTAGGGCTTGGGGTTAGGGTTTGGGCTTAGGTTTAGATTTGGGGTTAGGGGTTGGGGTTACGTTTAGATTTGGGGTTAGGGGTTGCGGTTTGGTTTAAATTTGGGGTTAGGTTTAGATTTAGGGTTAGGGGTTGGGGTTAGGTTTAGATTTGGGGTTAGGTTTAGTTTTGTGGTTCGGGGTTGGGGTTAGGTTTAGATTTGGGGTTAGGTTTAGATTTGGGGCTAGTGGTTGGGGTTAGATTTAGATTTGGGGTTAGGTTTAGATTTAGGGTTAGGGGTTGGGGTTAGGCTTAGATTTGGGGTTAGGTTTAGATTTGGTGTTAGGGGTTGGGGTTAGGTTTAGATTTGGGTTTAGGTTTAGATTTGTGGTTAGGGTTTGGGGTTAGGTTTAGAATTGGCGTTAGGTTTAGATTTGGGTTTAGGGGTTGGGGTTAGGTTTAGATTTGGGGTTAGGGGTTGGGGTTAGGGGTTGGGGTTAGGTTTAGATTTGGGGCTAGGGGTTGGGGTTAGGAATTGGGGTTAGGTTTAGATTTGGGGTTAGTGGTTGGCGTTAGGGGTTGGGGTTAGGTTTAGATTTGGGGTTAGGGGTTGGGGTTAGGGGTTGGCGTTAGGGGTTGGGGTTAGGTTTAGATTTGGGGTTAGGTTTAGATTTGGGGTTAGGGGTTGGGGTTAGGTTTAGATTTGGGGTTAAGTTTAGATTTGGAGTTAGGTTTAGATTAGGGGTTAGGGGTTGGAGTTAGGTTTAGATTTGGGGTTAGGTTTAGATTTGGGGCTAGTGGTTGGGGTTAGATTTATATTTGGGGTTAGGTTAAGATTTGGGGTTAGGGGTTGGGGTTAGGTTTAGATTTGGGGTTAGGTTTAGATTTGGTGTTAGGGGTTGGGGTTAGGTTTAGATTTGGGTTTAGGTTTAGATTTGGGGTTAGGGTTTGGGGTTAGGTTTAGATTTGGGGTTAGGGGTTGCGGTTATGGGTTGGGGTTAGGGTTTGGGGTTAGGTTTAGATTTGGCGTTAGGTTTAGATTTGGGGTTAGGGGTTGGGGTTAGGTTTAGATTTGGGGTTAGGGGTTGGGGTTAGGGGTTGGGGTTAGGTCTAGATTTGGGGTTAGGGGTTGGGGTTAGGGGTTGGCGTTAGGTTTAGATTTGGTGTTAGGGGTTGAGATTAGGTTTATATTTGTGGTTAGGTTTAGATTTGGGGTTAGGGGTTGGGGTTAGGTTTAGATTTGGGGTTAGGTTTAGATTTGGGTTTAGGGGTTGGGGTTAGGTTTATCTTTGGGGTTAGGTTAAGATTTGGGGTTAGGGGTTGAGGTTAGGTTTAGATTTGGGGTTAGGTTTAGATTTGGGGTTAGGGGTTGGGGTTAGGGGTTGGGGTTAGGTTTAGATTTGGGTTTAGGGGTTGGGGTTAGGGTTTGGGGTTAGGTTTAGATTTGGGGTTAGGGGTTGGGGTTAGGGGTTGGGGTTAGGTTGAGATTTGGGGTTAGGGGTTGGGGTTAGGTTTAGATTTGGGGTTAGGTTAAGATTTGGGGTTAGGGGTTGAGGTTAGGTTTAGATTTGGGGTTAGGTTTAGATTTGGGGTTAGGGGTTGAGGTTAGGTTTAGATTTGGGGTTAGGTTTAGATTTGGGGTTAGGGGTTGGGGTTAGGGGTTGGGGTTAGGTTTAGATTTGGGGTTAGGGGTTGGGGTTAGGGGTTGGGGTTAGGTTTAGATTTGGGGTTAGGGGTTGGGGTTAGGGGTTGGGGTTAGGTTTAGATTTGGGGTTAGCGGTTGGGGTAGCGGTTGGGGTTAGGTTTAGATTTGGGGTTAGGGGTTGGGGTTAGGTTTAGATTTGGGGTTAGGTTTAGATTTGGGGTTTAGATTTGGGGTATAGGTTTAGATTTGGGTTTAGGGGTTGGGGTTAGGGGTTGGGGTTAGGTTTAGATTTGGGGTTAGGGGTTGGGGTTCGGTTTAGATTTGGGGTTAGGTTTAGATTTAGGGTTAGGGGTTGGGGTTAGGTTTAGATTTGGGGTTAGGTTTAGATTTGGGGTTAGGGGTTGGGGTTAGGTTTAGATTTGGGGTTAGGTTTAGATTTGGGGCTAGTGGTTGGGGTTAGATTTATATTTGGGGTTAGGTTAAGATTTGGGGTTAGGGGTTGGGGTTAGGTTTAGATTTGGGGTTAGGGGTTGCGGTTAGGGGTTGGGGTTAGGGTTTAGGGTTAGGATTTGGGGTTAGGTTTAGATTTGGGGTTAGGGGTTGCGGTTAGGGGTTGGGGTTAGGGTTTGGGGTTAGGTTTAGATTTGGCGTTAGGTTTAGATTTGGGGTTAGGGGTTGGGGTTAGGTTAAGATTTGGGGTTAGGGGTTGGGGTTAGGGGTTGGGGTTAGGTTTAGATTTGGGGTTAGGGGTTGGGGTTAGGGGTTGGCCTTAGGGGTTGGGGTTAGGTTTAGATTTAGGGTTAGGTTTAGATTTGGGGTTAGGGGTTGGGGTCAGGTTTAGATTTGGGGTTAAGTTTAGATTTGGAGTTAGGTTTAGATTTGGGGTTAGGGGTTGGGGTTAGGGGTTGGGGTTAGGTTTAGATTTGGGGTTAGGGGTTGGGGTTAGGGGTTGGCGTTAGGGGTTGGGTTTAGGTTTAGATTTGGGGTTAGGTTTAGATTTGGGGTTAGGGGTTGGGGTTAGGTTTAGATTTGGGGTTAGGTTTAGATTTGGGCTATAGGGGTTGGGGTTAGGTTTATCTTTGGGGTTAGGTTAAGATTTGGGGTTAGGGGTTGAGGTTAGGTTTAGATTTGGGGTTAGGTTTAGATTTGGGGTTAGGGGTTGGGTTTAGGGGTTGGGGTTAGGTTTAGATTTGGAGTTAGGGTTTGGGGTTTGGTTTAGATTTAGGGTTAGGGGTTGGGGTTAGGGGTTGGCGTTAGGGTTTGGGGTTAGGGGTTGGCGTTAGGGGTTGGGGTTAGGTTTAGATTTGTGGTTAGGTTTAGATTTGGGGTTAGGGGTTGGGGTTAGGTTTAGATTTGGGGTTATGTTTAGATTTGGAGTTAGGTTTAGATCTGGGGTTAGGGGTTGGAGTTAGGTTTAGATTTGGGGTTAGGGGTTGGGTTTAGGTTTAGATTTGGGTTTAGGGGTTGGGGTTAGGTTTAGATTTGGGGTTAGGTTTAGATTTGGGGTTTAGATTTGGGGTTAGGTTTAGATTTGGGGTTAGTGTTAGATTTGGGGTTTAGATTTCGGGTTAGGCTTAGATTTGGGGTTAGGTTTAGATTTGGGTTTAGGGGTTGGGGTTAGGTTTAGATTTGGGGTTAGGTTTAGATTTGGTGTTAGGGGTTGAGATTAGGTTTATATTTGGGGTTAGGTTTAGATTTGGGGTTAGGGGTTGGGGTTAGGTTTAGATTTGGGGTTAGGTTTAGATTTGGGTTTAGGGGTTGGGGTTAGGTTTATCTTTGGGGTTAGGTTAAGATTTGGGGTTAGGGGTTGAGGTTAGGTTTAGATTTGGGGTTAGGTTTAGATTTGTGGTTAGGGGTTGGGGTTAGGGGTTGGGGTTAGGTTTAGATTTGGGGTTAGGGGTTGGGGTTAGGGGTTGGGGTTAGGTTTAGATTTGGGGTTAGGGGTTGGGGTTAGGGGTTGGCGTTAGGGGTTGGGGTTAGGTTTAGATTTGGGGTTAGGTTTAGATTTGGGGTTAGGGGTTGGGGTTAGGTTTAGATTTGGGGTTAGGTTTAGATTTGGTGTTAGGGGTTGAGATTAGGTTTAGATTTGGGGTTAGGTTTACATTTGGGGTTAGGGGTTGGGGTTAGGTTTAGATTTGGGGTTAGGTTTAGATTTGGGTTTAGGGGTTGGGGTTAGTTTTATCTTTGGGGTTAGGTTAAGATTTGGGGTTAGGGGTTGGGGTTAGGTTTAGATTTGGGGTTAGGTTTAGATTTGGGGTTAGGGGTTGGGGTTAGGGGTTGGGGTTAGGTTTAGATTTGGAGTTAGGGTTTGGGGTTTGGTTTAGATTTAGGGTTAGGGGTTGGGGTTAGGGGTTGGCGTTAGGGGTTGGGGTTAGGGGTTGGCGTTAGGGGTTGGGGTTAGGTTTAGATTTGGGGTTAGGTTTAGATTTGGGGTTAGGGGTTGGGTTTAGGTTTAGATTTGGGTTTAGGGGTTGGGGTTAGGTTTAGATTTGGGGTTAGGTTTAGATTTGGGGTTTAGATTTGGGGTTAGGTTTAGATTTGGGGTTAGTGTTAGATTTGGGGTTTAGATTTAGGGTTAGGCTTAGATTTGGGGTTAGGTTTAGATTTGGGTTTAGGGGTTGGGGTTAGGTTTAGATTTGGGGTTAGGTTTAGATTTGGTGTTAGGGGTTGAGATTAGGTTTAGATTTGGGGTTAGGTTTAGATTTGGGGTTAGGGGTTGGGGTTAGGTTTAGATTTGGGGTTAGGTTTAGATTTGGGTTTAGGGGTTGGGGTTAGGTTTATCTTTGGGGTTAGGTTAAGATTTGGGGTTAGGGGTTGAGGTTAGGTTTAGATTTGGTGTTAGGTTTAGATTTGGGGTTAGGGGTTGGGGTTAGGGGTTGGGGTTAGGTTTAGATTTGGGGTTAGGGGTTGGGGTTAGGGTTTGGGGTTAGGTTTAGATTTGGGTTTAGGGGTTGGGGTTAGGGGTTGGGGTTAGGTTTAGATTTGGGGTTAGGTTAAGATTTGGGGTTAGGGGTTGAGGTTAGGTTTAGATTTGGCGTTAGGTTTAGATTTGGGGTGGGGGGTTGAGGTTAGGTTTAGATTTGGGGTTAGGTTTAGATTTGGGGTTAGGGGTTGGGGTTAGGGGTTGGGGTTAGGTTTAGATTTGGGGTTAGGGGTTGGGGTTAGGGGTTGGGGTTAGGTTTAGATTTGGGGTTAGGGGTTGGGGTTAGGGGTTGGGGTTAGGTTTAGATTTGGGGTTAGCGGTTGGGGTTAGCGGTTGGTGTTAGGTTTAGATTTGGGGTTAGGGGTTGGGGTTAGGTTTAGATTTGGGGTTAGGTTTAGATTTGGGGTTTAGATTTGGGGTATAGGTTTAGATTTGGGTTTAGGGGTTGGGGTTAGGGGTTGGGGTTAGGTTTAGATTTGGGGTTAGGGGTTGGGGTTCGGTTTAGATTTGGGGTTAGGTTTAGATTTAGGGTTAGGGGTTGGGGTTAGGTTTAGATTTGGGGTTAGGTTTAGATTTGGGGTTAGGGGTTGGGGTTAGGTTTAGATTTGGGGTTAGGTTTAGATTTGGGGTTAGGGGTTGGGGTTAGGTTTAGATTTGGGGTTAGGGGTTGGGGTTAGGGGTTGGGGTTAGGTCTAGATTTGGGGTTAGGGGTTGGGGTTAGGGGTTGGCGTTAGGTTTAGATTTGGTGTTAGGGGTTGAGATTAGGTTTATATTTGTGGTTAGGTTTAGATTTGGGGTTAGGGGTTGGGGTTAGGTTTAGATTTGGGGTTAGGTTTAGATTTGGGTTTAGGGGTTGGGGTTAGGTTTATCTTTGGGGTTAGGTTAAGATTTGGGGTTAGGGGTTGAGGTTAGGTTTAGATTTGGGGTTAGGTTTAGATTTGGGGTTAGGGGTTGGGGTTAGGGGTTGGGGTTAGGTTTAGATTTGGGTTTAGGGGTTGGGGTTAGGGTTTGGGGTTAGGTTTAGATTTGGGTTTAGGGGTTGGGGTTAGGGGTTGGGGTTAGGTTTAGATTTGGGGTTAGGGGTTGGGGTTAGGTTTAGATTTGGGGTTAGGTTAAGATTTGGGGTTAGGGGTTGAGGTTAGGTTTAGATTTGGGGTTAGGTTTAGATTTGGGCTATAGGGGTTGGGGTTAGGTTTATCTTTGGGGTTAGGTTAAGATTTGGGGTTAGGGGTTGAGGTTAGGTTTAGATTTGGGGTTAGGTTTAGATTTGGGGTTAGGGGTTGGGTTTAGGGGTTGGGGTTAGGTTTAGATTTGGAGTTAGGGTTTGGGGTTTGGTTTAGATTTAGGGTTAGGGGTTGGGGTTAGGGGTTGGCGTTAGGGTTTGGGGTTAGGGGTTGGCGTTAGGGGTTGGGGTTAGGTTTAGATTTGTGGTTAGGTTTAGATTTGGGGTTAGGGGTTGGGGTTAGGTTTAGATTTGGGGTTAAGTTTAGATTTGGAGTTAGGTTTAGATCTGGGGTTAGGGGTTGGAGTTAGGTTTAGATTTGGGGTTAGCGGTTGGGTTTAGGTTTAGATTTGGGTTTAGGGGTTGGGGTTAGGTTTAGATTTGGGGTTAGGTTTAGATTTGGGGTTTAGATTTGGGGTTAGGTTTAGATTTGGGGTTAATGTTAGATTTGGGGTTTAGATTTCGGGTTAGGCTTAGATTTGGGGTTAGGTTTAGATTTGGGTTTAGGGGTTGGGGTTAGGTTTAGATTTGGGGTTAGGTTTAGATTTGGGGTTAGGGGTTGAGGTTAGGTTTAGATTTGGGGTTAGGTTTAGATTTGGGGTTAGGGGTTGGGGTTAGGTTTAGATTTGGGGTTAGGTTTAGATTTGGGTTTAGGGGTTGGGGTTAGGTTTATCTTTGGGGTTAGGTTAAGATTTGGGGTTAGGGGTTGAGGTTAGGTTTAGATTTGGGGTTAGGTTTAGATTTGGGGTTAGGGGTTGGGGTTAGGGGTTGGGGTTAGGTTTAGATTTGGGGTTAGGGGTTGGGGTTAGGGTTTGGGGTTAGGTTTAGATTTGGGTTTAGGGGTTGGGGTTAGGGGTTGGGGTTAGGTTTAGATTTGGGGTTAGGGGTTGGGGTTAGGTTTAGATTTGGGGTTAGGTTAAGATTTGGGGTTAGGGGTTGAGGTTAGGTTTAGATTTGGGTTTAGGTTTAGATTTGGGGTGGGGGGTTGAGGTTAGGTTTAGATTTGGGTTTAGGTTTAGATTTGGGGTTAGGGGTTGGGGTTAGGGGTTGGGGTTAGGTTTAGATTTGGGGTTAGGGGTTGGGGTTAGGGGTTGGGGTTAGGTTTAGATTTGGGGTTAGGGGTTGGGGTTAGGGGTTGGGGTTAGGTTTAGATTTGGGGTTAGCGGTTGGGGTTAGCGGTTGGTGTTAGGTTTAGATTTGGGGTTAGGGGTTGGGGTTAGGTTTAGATTTGGGGTTAGGTTTAGATTTGGGGTTTAGATTTGGGGTATAGGTTTAGATTTGTGTTTAGGGGTTGGGGTTAGGGGTTGGGGTTAGGTTTAGATTTGGGGTTAGGGGTTGGGGTTCGGTTTAGATTTGGGGTTAGGTTTAGATTTAGGGTTAGGGGTTGGGGTTAGGTTTAGATCTGGGGTTAGGTTTAGATTTGGGGTTAGGGGTTGGGGTTAGGTTTAGATTTGGGGTTAGGTTTAGATTTGGGGCTAGTGGTTGGGGTTAGATTTATATTTGGGGTTAGGTTAAGATTTGGGGTTAGGGTTTGGGGTTAGGTTTAGATTTGGGGTTAGGTTTAGATTTGGTGTTAGGGGTTGGGGTTAGGTTTAGATTTGGGTTTAGGTTTAGATTTGGGGTTAGGTTTAGATTTGGGGTTAGGGTTTGGGGTTAGGTTTAGATTTGGGGTTAGGGGTTGCGGTTATGGGTTGGGGTTAGGGTTTGGGGTTAGGTTTAGATTTGGCGTTAGGTTTAGATTTGGGGTTAGGGGTTGGGGTTAGGTTTAGATTTGGGGTTAGGGGTTGGGGTTAGGGGTTGGGGTTAGGTTTAGATTTGGGGTTAGGGGTTGGGGTTAGGGGTTGGCGTTAGGTTTAGATTTGGTGTTAGGGGTTGAGATTAGGTTTATATTTGGGGTTAGGTTTAGATTTGGGGTTAGGGGTTGGGGTTAGGTTTAGATTTGGGGTTAGGTTTAGATTTGGGTTTAGGGGTTGGGGTTAGGTTTATCTTTGGGGTTAGGTTAAGATTTGGGGTTAGGGGTTGAGGTTAGGTTTAGATTTGGGGTTAGGTTTAGATTTGGGGTTAGGGGTTGGGGTTAGGGGTTGGGGTTAGGTTTAGATTTGGGTTTAGGGGTTGGGGTTAGGGTTTGGGGTTAGGTTTAGATTTGGGGTTAGGGGTTGGGGTTAGGGGTTGGGGTTAGGTTTAGATTTGGGGTTAGGGGTTGGGGTTAGGTTTAGATTTGGGGTTAGGTTAAGATTTGGGGTTAGGGGTTGAGGTTAGGTTTAGATTTGGGGTTAGGTTTAGATTTGGGTTTAGGGGTTGAGGTTAGGTTTAGATTTGGGGTTAGGTTTAGATTTGGGGTTAGGGGTTGGGGTTAGGGGTTGGGGTTAGGTTTAGATTTGGGGTTAGGGGTTGGGGTTAGGGGTTGGGGTTAGGTTTAGATTTGGGGTTAGGGTTTGGGGTTAGGTTTAGATTTGGGGTTAGGGGTTGGGGTTAGGGGTTGGGGTTAGGTTTAGATTTGGGGTTAGGGGTTGGGGTTAGGTTTAGATTTGGGGTTAGTTTAAGATTTGGTGTTAGGGGTTGAGGTTAGGTTTAGATTTGGGGTTAGGTTTAGATTTGGGTTTAGGGGTTGAGGTTAGGTTTAGATTTGGGGTTAGGTTTAGATTTGGGGTTAGGGGTTAGGGTTAGGGGTTGGGGTTAGGTTTAGATTTGGGGTTAGGGGTTGGGGTTAGGGGTTGGGGTTAGGTTTAGATTTGGGGTTAGGGTTTGGGGTTAGGTTTAGATTTGGGGTTAGGGGTTGGGGTTAGGGGTTGGCGTTAGGTTTAGATTTGGTGTTAGGGGTTGAGATTAGGTTTAGATTTGGGGTTAGGTTTAGATTTGGGTTTAGGGGTTGGGGTTAGGTTTATCTTTGGGGTTAGGTTAAGATTTGGGGTTAGGGGTTGAGGTTAGGTTTAGATTTGGGGTTAGGTTTAGATTTGGGGTTAGGGGTTGGGGTTAGGGGTTGGGGTTAGGTTTAGATTTGGGTTTAGGGGTTGGGGTTAGGGTTTGGGGTTAGGTTTAGATTTGGGGTTAGGGGTTGGGGTTAGGGGTTGGGGTTAGGTTTAGATTTGGGGTTAGGGGTTGGGGTTAGGTTTAGATTTGGGGTTAGGTTAAGATTTGGTGTTAGGGGTTGAGGTTAGGTTTAGATTTGGGGTTAGGTTTAGATTTGGGGTTAGGGGTTGAGGTTAGGTTTAGATTTGGGGTTAGGTTTAGATTTGGGGTTAGGGGTTGGGGTTAGGGGTTGGGGTTAGGTTTAGATTTGGGGTTAGGGGTTGGGGTTAGGGGTTGGGGTTAGGTTTAGATTTGGGGTTAGGGGTTGGGGTTAGGGGTTGGGTTAGGTTTAGATTTGGGGTTAGGGGTTGGGGTTAGGTTTAGATTTGGGGTTAGGTTTAGATTTGGGGTTTAGATTTGGGGTATAGGTTTAGATTTGGGTTTAGGGGTTGGGGTTAGGTTTAGATTTGGGGTTAGGGGTTGGGGTTCGGTTTAGATTTCGGGTTAGGTTTAGATTTAGGGTAGGGGTTGGGGTTAGGTTTAGATTTGGGGTTAGGTTTAGATTTGGGGTTAGGGGTTGGGGTTAGGTTTAGATTTGGGGTTAGGTTTAGATTTGGGGCTAGTGGTTGGGGTTAGATTTATATTTGGGGTTAGGTTAAGATTTGGAGTTAGGGGTTGGGGTTAGGTTTAGATTTGGGGTTAGGGGTTGGGGTTAGGGGTTGGGGTTAGGTTTAGATTTGGGGTTAGGGGTTGGGGTTAGGTTTAGATTTGGGTTTAGGTTTAGATTTGGGGTTAGGTTTAGATTTGGGGTTAGGGTTTGGGGTTAGGTTTAGATTTGGGGTTAGGGGTTGCGGTTAGGGGTTGGGGTTAGGGTTTGGGGTTAGGTTTAGATTTGGCGTTAGGTTTAGATTTGGGGTTAGGGGTTGGGGTTAGGTTTAGATTTGGGGTTAGGGGTTGGGGTTAGGGGTTGGGGTTAGGTTTAGATTTGGGGTTAGGGGTTGGGGTTAGGGGTTGGCGTTAGGGGTTGGGGTTAGGTTTAGATATGGGGTTAGGTTTAGATTTGGGGTTAGGGGTTGGGGTTAGGTTTAGATTTGGGGTTAAGTTTAGATTTGGAGTTAGGTTTAGATTTGGGGTTAGGGGTTGGAGTTAGGTTTAGATTTGGGGTTAGGGGTTGGGTTTAGGTTTAGATTTGGGTTTAGGGATTGGGGTTAGGTTTAGATTTGGGGTTTAGATTTGGGGTTAGGTTAAGATTTGGGATTAGTGTTAGATTTGGGGTTTAGATTTAGGGTTAGGCTTAGATTTGGGGTTAGGTTTAGATTTGGGTTTAGGGGTTGCGGTTAGGTTTAGATTTCGTGTTAGGTTTAGATTTTGTGTTAGGGGTTGAGGTTAGGTTTAGATTTGGGGTTAGGTTTAGATTTGGGGTTAGGGTGAGATTTGGGGTTAGGGGTTGAGGTTAGGTTTAGATTTGGGGTTAGGTTTAGATTTGGGGTTAGGGGTTGGGGTTAGATTTATATTTGGGGTTAGGTTAAGATTTGGGGTTAGGGGTTGGGGTTAGGTTTAGATTTGGGGTTAGGGCTTGGGGTTAGGGTTTGGGCTTAGGTTTAGATTTGGGGTTAGGGGTTGGGGTTACGTTTAGATTTGGGGTTAGGGGTTGGGGTTAGGTTTAGATTTGGGTTTAGGTTTAGATTTAGGGTTAGGGTTTGGGGTTAGGTTTAGATTTGGGGTTAGGGGTTGCGGTTATGGGTTGGGGTTAGGGTTTGGGGTTAGGTTTAGATTTGGCGTTAGGTTTAGATTTGGGGTTAGGGGTTGGGGTTAGGTTTAGATTTGGGGTTAGGGGTTGGGGTTAGGGGTTGGGGTTAGGTCTAGATTTGGGGTTAGGGGTTGGGGTTAGGGGTTGGCGTTAGGTTTAGATTTGGTGTTAGGGGTTGAGATTAGGTTTATATTTGTGGTTAGGTTTAGATTTGGGGTTAGGGGTTGGGGTTAGGTTTAGATTTGGGGTTAGGTTTAGATTTGGGTTTAGGGGTTGGGGTTAGGTTTATCTTTGGGGTTAGGTTAAGATTTGGGGTTAGGGGTTGAGGTTAGGTTTAGATTTGGGGTTAGGTTTAGATTTGGGGTTAGGGGTTGGGGTTAGGGGTTGGGGTTAGGTTTAGATTTGGGTTTAGGGGTTGGGGTTAGGGTTTGGGGTTAGGTTTAGATTTGGGGTTAGGGGTTGGGGTTAGGGGTTGGGGTTAGGTTTAGATTTGGGGTTAGGGGTTGGGGTTAGGTTTAGATTTGGGGTTAGGTTAAGATTTGGGGTTAGGGGTTGAGGTTAGGTTTAGATTTGGGGTTAGGTTTAGATTTGGGGTTAGGGGTTGAGGTTAGGTTTAGATTTGGGGTTAGGTTTAGATTTGGGGTTAGGGGTTGGGGTTAGGGGTTGGGGTTAGGTTTAGATTTGGGGTTAGGGGTTGAGGTTAGATTTATATTTGGAGTTAGGTTTAGATTTGGGGTTAGGGGTTGGGGTTAGGTTTAGATTTGGGGTTAGGTTTAGATTTGGTGTTAGGGGTTGGGGTTAGGTTTAGATTTGGGTTTAGGTTTAGATTTGGGGTTAGGTTTAGATTTAGGGTTAGGGTTTGGGGTTAGGTTTAGATTTGGGGTTAGGGGTTGCGGTTAGGGGTTGGGGTTAGGGTTTAGGGTTAGGTTTTGGGGTTAGGTTTAGATTTGGGGTTAGGGGTTGCGGTTAGGGGTTGGGGTTAGGGTTTGGGGTTAGGTTTAGATTTGGCGTTAGGTTTAGATTTGGGGTTAGGGGTTGGGGTTAGGTTTAGATTTGGGGTTAGGGGTTGGGGTTAGGGGTTGGGGTTAGGTTTAGATTTGGGGTTAGGGGTTGGGGTTAGGGGTTGGCCTTAGGGGTTGGGGTTAGGTTTAGATTTAGGGTTAGGTTTAGATTTGGGGTTAGGGGTTGGGGTCAGGTTTAGATTTGGGGTTAAGTTTAGATTTGGAGTTAGGTTTAGATTTGGGGTTAGGGGTTGGGGTTAGGGGTTGGGGTTAGGTTTAGATTTGGGGTTAGGGGTTGGGGTTAGGGGTTGGCGTTAGGGGTTGGGTTTAGGTTTAGATTTGGGGTTAGGTTTAGATTTGGGGTTAGGGGTTGGGGTTAGGTTTAGATTTGGGGTTAGGTTTAGATTTGGGCTATAGGGGTTGGGGTTAGGTTTATCTTTGGGGTTAGGTTAAGATTTGGGGTTAGGGGTTGAGGTTAGGTTTAGATTTGGGGTTAGGTTTAGATTTGGGGTTAGGGGTTGGGTTTAGGGGTTGGGGTTAGGTTTAGATTTGGAGTTAGGGTTTGGGGTTTGGTTTAGATTTAGGGTTAGGGGTTGGGGTTAGGGGTTGGCGTTAGGGTTTGGGGTTAGGGGTTGGCGTTAGGGGTTGGGGTTAGGTTTAGATTTGTGGTTAGGTTTAGATTTGGGGTTAGGGGTTGGGGTTAGGTTTAGATTTGGGGTTAAGTTTAGATTTGGAGTTAGGTTTAGATCTGGGGTTAGGGGTTGGAGTTAGGTTTAGATTTGGGGTTAGGGGTTGGGTTTAGGTTTAGATTTGGGTTTAGGGGTTGGGGTTAGGTTTAGATTTGGGGTTAGGTTTAGATTTGGGGTTTAGATTTGGGGTTAGGTTTAGATTTGGGGTTAGTGTTAGATTTGGGGTTTAGATTTCGGGTTAGGCTTAGATTTGGGGTTAGGTTTAGATTTGGGTTTAGGGGTTGGGGTTAGGTTTAGATTTGGGGTTAGGTTTAGATTTGGTGTTAGGGGTTGAGATTAGGTTTATATTTGGGGTTAGGTTTAGATTTGGGGTTAGGGGTTGGGGTTAGGTTTAGATTTGGGTTTAGGTTTAGATTTAGGGTTAGGGTTTGGGGTTAGGTTTAGATTTGGGGTTAGGGGTTGCGGTTATGGGTTGGGGTTAGGGTTTGGGGTTAGGTTTAGATTTGGCGTTAGGTTTAGATTTGGGGTTAGGGGTTGGGGTTAGGTTTAGATTTGGGGTTAGGGGTTGGGGTTAGGGGTTGGGGTTAGGTCTAGATTTGGGGTTAGGGGTTGGGGTTAGGGGTTGGCGTTAGGTTTAGATTTGGTGTTAGGGGTTGAGATTAGGTTTATATTTGTGGTTAGGTTTAGATTTGGGGTTAGGGGTTGGGGTTAGGTTTAGATTTGGGGTTAGGTTTAGATTTGGGTTTAGGGGTTGGGGTTAGGTTTATCTTTGGGGTTAGGTTAAGATTTGGGGTTAGGGGTTGAGGTTAGGTTTAGATTTGGGGTTAGGTTTAGATTTGGGGTTAGGGGTTGGGGTTAGGGGTTGGGGTTAGGTTTAGATTTGGGTTTAGGGGTTGGGGTTAGGGTTTGGGGTTAGGTTTAGATTTGGGGTTAGGGGTTGGGGTTAGGGGTTGGGGTTAGGTTTAGATTTGGGGTTAGGGGTTGGGGTTAGGTTTAGATTTGGGGTTAGGTTAAGATTTGGGGTTAGGGGTTGAGGTTAGGTTTAGATTTGGGGTTAGGTTTAGATTTGGGGTTAGGGGTTGAGGTTAGGTTTAGATTTGGGGTTAGGTTTAGATTTGGGGTTAGGGGTTGGGGTTAGGGGTTGGGGTTAGGTTTAGATTTGGGGTTAGGGGTTGAGGTTAGATTTATATTTGGGGTTAGGTTTAGATTTGGGGTTAGGGGTTGGGGTTAGGTTTAGATTTGGGGTTAGGTTTAGATTTGGTGTTAGGGGTTGGGGTTAGGTTTAGATTTGGGTTTAGGTTTAGATTTGGGGTTAGGTTTAGATTTAGGGTTAGGGTTTGGGGTTAGGTTTAGATTTGGGGTTAGGGGTTGCGGTTAGGGGTTGGGGTTAGGGTTTAGGGTTAGGTTTTGGGGTTAGGTTTAGATTTGGGGTTAGGGGTTGCGGTTAGGGGTTGGGGTTAGGGTTTGGGGTTAGGTTTAGATTTGGCGTTAGGTTTAGATTTGGGGTTAGGGGTTGGGGTTAGGTTTAGATTTGGGGTTAGGGGTTGGGGTTAGGGGTTGGGGTTAGGTTTAGATTTGGGGTTAGGGGTTGGGGTTAGGGGTTGGCCTTAGGGGTTGGGGTTAGGTTTAGATTTAGGGATAGGTTTAGATTTGGGGTTAGGGGTTGGGGTCAGGTTTAGATTTGGGGTTAAGTTTAGATTTGGAGTTAGGTTTAGATTTGGGGTTAGGGGTTGGGGTTAGGGGTTGGGGTTAGGTTTAGATTTGGGGTTAGGGGTTGGGGTTAGGGGTTGGCGTTAGGGGTTGGGTTTAGGTTTAGATTTGGGGTTAGGTTTAGATTTGGGGTTAGGGGTTGGGGTTAGGTTTAGATTTGGGGTTAGGTTTAGATTTGGGCTATAGGGGTTGGGGTTAGGTTTATCTTTGGGGTTAGGTTAAGATTTGGGGTTAGGGGTTGAGGTTAGGTTTAGATTTGGGGTTAGGTTTAGATTTGGGGTTAGGGGTTGGGTTTAGGGGTTGGGGTTAGGTTTAGATTTGGAGTTAGGGTTTGGGGTTTGGTTTAGATTTAGGGTTAGGGGTTGGGGTTAGGGGTTGGCGTTAGGGTTTGGGGTTAGGGGTTGGCGTTAGGGGTTGGGGTTAGGTTTAGATTTGTGGTTAGGTTTAGATTTGGGGTTAGGGGTTGGGGTTAGGTTTAGATTTGGGGTTAAGTTTAGATTTGGAGTTAGGTTTAGATCTGGGGTTAGGGGTTGGAGTTAGGTTTAGATTTGGGGTTAGGGGTTGGGTTTAGGTTTAGATTTGGGTTTAGGGGTTGGGGTTAGGTTTAGATTTGGGGTTAGGTTTAGATTTGGGGTTTAGATTTGGGGTTAGGTTTAGATTTGGGGTTAGTGTTAGATTTGGGGTTTAGATTTCGGGTTAGGCTTAGATTTGGGGTTAGGTTTAGATTTGGGTTTAGGGGTTGGGGTTAGGTTTAGATTTGGGGTTAGGTTTAGACTTGGTGTTAGGGGTTGAGATTAGGTTTATATTTGGGGTTAGGTTTAGATTTGGGGTTAGGGGTTGGGGTTAGGTTTAGATTTGGGGTTAGGTTTAGATTTGGGTTTAGGGGTTGGGGTTAGGTTTATCTTTGGGGTTAGGTTAAGATTTGGGGTTAGGGGTTGAGGTTAGGTTTAGATTTGGGGTTAGGTTTAGATTTGGGGTTAGGGGTTGGGGTTAGGGGTTGGGGTTAGGTTTAGATTTGGGGTTAGGGGTTGGGGTTAGGGGTTGGGGTTAGGTTTAGATTTGGGGTTAGGGGTTGGGGTTAGGGGTTGGCGTTAGGGGTTGGGGTTAGGTTTAGATTTGGGGTTAGGTTTAGATTTGGGGTTAGGGGTTGGGGTTAGGTTTAGATTTGGGGTTAGGTTTAGATTTGGTGTTAGGGGTTGAGATTAGGTTTAGATTTGGGGTTAGGTTTACATTTGGGGTTAGGGGTTGGGGTTAGGTTTAGATTTGGGGTTAGGTTTAGATTTGGGTTTAGGGGTTGAGGTTAGTTTTATCTTTGGGGTTAGGTTAAGATTTGGGGTTAGGGGTTGGGGTTAGGTTTAGATTTGGGGTTAGGTTTAGATTTGGGGTTAGGGGTTGGGGTTAGGGGTTGGGGTTAGGTTTAGATTTGGAGTTAGGGTTTGGGGTTTGGTTTAGATTTAGGGTTAGGGGTTGGGGTTAGGGGTTGGCGTTAGGGGTTGGGGTTAGGGGTTGGCGTTAGGGGTTGGGGTTAGGTTTAGATTTGGGGTTAGGTTTAGATTTGGGGTTAGGGGTTGGGTTTAGGTTTAGATTTGGGTTTAGGGGTTGGGGTTAGGTTTAGATTTCGGGTTAGGTTTAGATTTGGGGTTTAGATTTGGGGTTAGGTTTAGATTTGGGGTTAGTGTTAGATTTGGGGTTTAGATTTAGGGTTAGGCTTAGATTTGGGGTTAGGTTTAGATTTGGGTTTAGGGGTTGGGGTTAGGTTTAGATTTGGGGTTAGGTTTAGATTTGGTGTTAGGGGTTGAGATTAGGTTTAGATTTGGGGTTAGGTTTAGATTTGGGGTTAGGGGTTGGGGTTAGGTTTAGATTTGGGGTTAGGTTTAGATTTGGGTTTAGGGGTTGGGGTTAGGTTTATCTTTGGGGTTAGGTTAAGATTTGGGGTTAGGGGTTGAGGTTAGGTTTAGATTTGGTGTTAGGTTTAGATTTGGGGTTAGGGGTTGGGGTTAGGGGTTGGGGTTAGGTTTAGATTTGGGGTTAGGGGTTGGGGTTAGGGTTTGGGGTTAGGTTTAGATTTGGGTTTAGGGGTTGGGGTTAGGGGTTGGGGTTAGGTTTAGATTTGGGGTTAGGTTAAGATTTGGGGTTAGGGGTTGAGGTTAGGTTTAGATTTGGCGTTAGGTTTAGATTTGGGGTGGGGGGTTGAGGTTAGGTTTAGATTTGGGGTTAGGTTTAGATTTGGGGTTAGGGGTTGGGGTTAGGGGTTGGGGTTAGGTTTAGATTTGGGGTTAGGGGTTGGGGTTAGGGGTTGGGGTTAGGTTTAGATTTGGGGTTAGCGGTTGGGGTTAGCGGTTGGTGTTAGGTTTAGATTTGGGGTTAGGGGTTGGGGTTAGGTTTAGATTTGGGGTTAGGTTTAGATTTGGGGTTTAGATTTGGGGTATAGGTTTAGATTTGGGTTTAGGGGTTGGGGTTAGGGGTTGGGGTTAGGTTTAGATTTGGGGTTAGGGGTTGGGGTTCGGTTTAGATTTGGGGTTAGGTTTAGATTTAGGGTTAGGGGTTGGGGTTAGGTTTAGATCTGGGGTTAGGTTTAGATTTGGGGTTAGGGGTTGGGGTTAGGTTTAGATTTGGGGTTAGGTTTAGATTTGGGGCTAGTGGTTGGGGTTAGATTTATATTTGGGGTTAGGTTAAGATTTGGGGTTAGGGGTTGGGGTTAAGTTTAGATTTGGGGTTAGGTTTAGATTTGGTGTTAGGGGTTGGGGTTAGGTTTAGATTTGGGTTTAGGTTTAGATTTGGGGTTAGGTTTAGATTTGGGGTTAGGGTTTGGGGTTAGGTTTAGATTTGGGGTTAGGGGTTGCGGTTATGGGTTGGGGTTAGGGTTTGGGGTTAGGTTTAGATTTGGCGTTAGGTTTAGATTTGGGGTTAGGGGTTGGGGTTAGGTTTAGATTTGGGGTTAGGGGTTGGGGTTAGGGGTTGGGGTTAGGTTTAGATTTGGGGTTAGGGGTTGAGATTAGGTTTATATTTGGGGTTAGGTTTAGATTTGGGGTTAGGGGTTGGGGTTAGGTTTAGATTTGGGGTTAGGTTTAGATTTGGGTTTAGGGGTTGGGGTTAGGTTTATCTTTGGGGTTAGGTTAAGATTTGGGGTTAGGGGTTGAGGTTAGGTTTACATTTGGGGTTAGGTTTAGATTTGGGGTTAGGGGTTGGGGTTAGGGGTTGGGGTTAGGTTTAGATTTGGGTTTAGGGGTTGGGGTTAGGGTTTGGGGTTAGGTTTAGATTTGGGGTTAGGGGTTGGGGTTAGGGGTTGGGGTTAGGTTTAGATTTGGGGTTAGGGGTTGGGGTTAGGTTTAGATTTGGGGTTAGGTTAAGATTTGGGGTTAGGGGTTGAGGTTAGGTTTAGATTTGGGGTTAGGTTTAGATTTGGGTTTAGGGGTTGAGGTTAGGTTTAGATTTGGGGTTAGGTTTAGATTTGGGGTTAGGGGTTGGGGTTAGGGGTTGGGGTTAGGTTTAGATTTGGGGTTAGGGGTTGGGGTTAGGGGTTGGGGTTAGGTTTAGATTTGGGGTTAGGGGTTGGGGTTAGGGGTTGGGGTTAGGTTTAGATTTGGGGTTAGCGGTTGGGGTTAGCGGTTGGTGTTAGGTTTAGATTTGGGGTTAGGGGTTGGGGTTAGGTTTAGATTTGGGGTTAGGTTTAGATTTGGGGTTTAGATTTGGGGTATAGGTTTAGATTTGGGTTTAGGAGTTGGGGTTAGGGGTTGGGGTTAGGTTTAGATTTGGGGTTAGGGGTTGGGGTTCGGTTTAGATTTGGGGTTAGGTTTAGATTTAGGGTAGGGGTTGGGGTTAGGTTTAGATTTGGGGTTAGGTTTAGATTTGGGGTTAGGGGTTGGGGTTAGGTTTAGATTTGGGGTTAGGTTTAGATTTGGGGCTAGTGGTTGGGGTTAGATTTATATTTGGGGTTAGGTTAAGATTTGGGGTTAGGGGTTGGGGTTAGGTTTAGATTTGGGGTTAGGTTTAGATTTGGTGTTAGGGGTTGGGGTTAGGTTTAGATTTGGGTTTAGGTTTAGATTTGGGGTTAGGTTTAGATTTAGGGTTAGGGTTTGGGGTTAGGTTTAGATTTGGGGTTAGGGGTTGCGGTTAGGGGTTGGGGTTAGGGTTTGGGGTTAGGTTTAGATTCGGCGTTAGGTTTAGATTTGGGGTTAGGGGTTGGGGTTAGGTTTAGATTTGGGGTTAGGGGTTGGGGTTAGGGGTTGGCGTTAGGGGTTGGGTTTAGGTTTAGATTTGGGGTTAGGTTTAGATTTGGGGTTAGGGGTTGGGGTTAGGTTTAGATTTGGGGTTAGGTTTAGATTTGGGCTATAGTGGTTGGGGTTAGGTTTATCTTTGGGGTTAGGTTAAGATTTGGGGTTAGGGGTTGAGGTTAGGTTTAGATTTGGGGTTAGGTTTAGATTTGGGGTTAGGGGTTGGGTTTAGGGGTTGGGGTTAGGTTTAGATTTGGAGTTAGGGTTTGGGGTTTGGTTTAGATTTAGGGTTAGGGGTTGGGGTTAGGTGTTGGCGTTAGGGTTTGGGGTTAGGGGTTGGCGTTAGGGGTTGGGGTTAGGTTTAGATTTGTGGTTAGGTTTATTTTTGGGGTTAGGGGTTGGAGTTAGGTTTAGATTTGGGGTTAGGGGTTGGGTTTAGGTTTAGATTTGGGTTTAGGGGTTGGGGTTAGGTTTAGATTTGGGGTTAGGTTTAGATTTGGGGTTAGTGTTAGATTTGGGGTTTAGATTTCGGGTTAGGCTTAGATTTGGGGTTAGGTTTAGATTTGGGTTTAGGGGTTGGGGTTAGGTTTAGATTTGGGGTTAGGTTTAGATTTGGTGTTAGGGGTTGAGATTAGGTTTATATTTGGGGTTAGGTTTAGATTTGGGTTTAGGGGTTGGGGTTAGGTTTAGATTTGGGGTTAGGTTTAGATTTGGGTTTAGGGGTTGGGGTTAGGTTTATCTTTGGGGTTAGGTTAAGATTTGGGGTTAGGGGTTGAGGTTAGGTTTAGATTTGGGGTTAGGTTTAGATTTGGGGTTAGGGGTTGGGGTTAGGGGTTGGGGTTAGGTTTAGATTTGGGGTTAGGGGTTGGGGTTAGGGTTTGGGGTTAGGTTTAGATTTGGGGTTTAGGGGTTGGGGTTAGGGGTTGGGGTTAGGTTTAGATTTGGGGTTAGGGGTTGGGGTTAGGTTTAGATTTGGGGTTAGGTTAAGATTTGGGGTTAGGGGTTGAGGTTAGGTTTAGATTTGGGGTTAGGTTTAGATTTGGGGTTAGGGGTTGAGGTTAGGTTTAGATTTGGGGTTAGGTTTAGATTTGGGGTTAGGGGTTGGGGTTAGGGGTTGGGGTTAGGTTTAGATTTGGGGTTAGGGGTTGGGGTTAGGGGTTGGGGTTAGGTTTAGATTTGGGGTTAGGGGTTGGGGTTAGGGGTTGGGGTTAGGTTTAGATTTGGGGTTAGCGGCTGGGGTTAGCGGTTGGTGTTAGGTTTAGATTTGGGGTTAGGGGTTGGGGTTCGGTTTAGATTTGGGGTTAGGTTTAGATTTGGGGTTTAGATTTGGGGTATAGGTTTAGATTTGGGTTTAGGGGTTGGGGTTAGGGGTTGGGGTTAGGTTTAGATTTAGGGTTAGGGGTTGGGGTTCGGTTTAGATTTGGATTTAGGTTTAGATTTAGGGTAGGGGTTGGGGTTAGGTTTAGATTTGGGGTTAGGTTTAGATTTGGGGTTAGGTGTTGGGGTTAGGTTTAGATTTGGGGTTAGGTTTAGATTTGGGGCTAGTGGTTGGGGTTAGATTTATATTTGGGGTTAGGTTAAGATTTGGGGTTAGGGGTTGGGGTTAGGTTTAGATTTGGGGTTAGGTTTAGATTTGGTGTTAGGGGTTGGGGTTAGGTTTAGATTTGGGTTTAGGTTTAGATTTGGGGTTAGGTTTAGATTTGGGGTTAGGGTTTGGGGTTAGGTTTAGATTTGGGGTTAGGGGTTGCGGTTAGGGGTTGGGGTTAGGGTTTGGGGTTAGGTTTAGATTTGGCGTTAGGTTTAGATTTGGGGTTAGGGGTTGGGGTTAGGTTTAGATTTGGGGTTAGGGGTTGGGGTTAGGGGTTGGGGTTAGGTTTAGATTTGGGGTTAGGGGTTGGGGTTAGGGGTTGGCGTTAGGGGTTGGGGTTAGGTTTAGATTTGGGGTTAGGTTTAGATTTGGGGTTAGGGGTTGGGGTTAGGTTTAGATTTGGTGTTAAGTTTAGATTTGGAGTTAGGTTTAGATTTGGGGTTAGGGGTTGGGGTTAGGGGTTGGGGTTAGGTTTAGATTTGGGGTTAGGGGTTGGGGTTAGGGGTTGGCGTTAGGGGTTGGGGTTAGGTTTAGATTTGGGGTTAGGTTTAGATTTGGGGTTAGGGGTTGGGGTTAGGTTTAGATTTGGGGTTAGGTTTAGATTTGGGTTTAGGGGTTGGGGTTAGGTTTATCTTTGGGGTTAGGTTAAGATTTGGGGTTAGGGGTTGAGGTTAGGTTTAGATTTGAGGTTAGGTTTAGATTTGGGGATAGGGGTTGGGGTTAGGGGTTGGGGTTAGGTTTAGATTTGGGGTTAGGGGTTGGGTTTAGGGGTTGGGGTTAGGTTTAGATTTGGAGTTTGGGTTTGGGGTTTGGTTTAGATTTAGGGTTAGGGGTTGGGGTTAGGGGTTGGCGTTAGGGTTTGGGGTTAGGGGTTGGCGTTAGGGGTTGGGGTTAGGTTTAGATTTGGGGTTAGGTTTAGATTTGGGGTTAGGGGTTGGGGTTAGGTTTAGATTTGGGGTTAAGTTTAGATTTGGAGTTAGGTTTAGATCTGGGGTTAGGGGTTGGAGATAGGTTTAGATTTGGGGTTAGGGGTTGGGTTTAGGTTTAGATTTGGGTTTAGGGGTTGGGGTTAGGTTTAGATTTGGGGTTAGGGTTAGATTTGGGGTTAGGTTTAGATTTGGGGTTAGTGTTAGATTTGGGGTTTAGATTTCGGGTTAGGCTTAGATTTGGGGTTAGGTTTAGATTTGGGTTTAGGGGTTGGGGTTAGGTTTAGATTTGGGGTTAGGTTTAGATTTGGTGTTAGGGGTTGAGATTAGGTTTATATTTGGGGTTAGGTTTAGATTTGGGGTTAGGGGTTGGGGTTAGGTTTAGATTTGGGGTTAGGTTTAGGTTTGGGTTTAGGGGTTGGGGTTAGGTTTATCTTTGGGGTTAGGTTAAGATTTGGGGTTAGGGGTTGGGGTTAGGTTTAGATTTGGGGTTAGGTTTAGATTTGGTGTTAGGGGTTGGGGTTAGGTTTAGATTTGGGTTTAGGTTTAGATTTGGGGTTAGGTTTAGATTTAGGGTTAGGGTTTGGGGTTAGGTTTAGATTTGGGGTTAGGGGTTGCGGTTAGGGGTTGGGGTTAGGGTTTGGGGTTAGGTTTAGATTCGGCGTTAGGTTTAGATTTGGGGTTAGGGGTTGGGGTTAGGTTAAGATTTGGGGTTAGGGGTTGGGGTTAGGGGTTGGCGTTAGGGGTTGGGTTTAGGTTTAGATTTGGGGTTAGGTTTAGATTTGGGGTTAGGGGTTGGGGTTAGGTTTAGATTTGGGGTTAGGTTTAGATTTGGGCTATAGTGGTTGGGGTTAGGTTTATCTTTGGGGTTAGGTTAAGATTTGGGGTTAGGGGTTGAGGTTAGGTTTAGATTTGGGGTTAGGTTTAGATTTGGGGTTAGGTTTAGATTTGGGGTTAGGGGTTGGGTTTAGGGGTTGGGGTTAGGTTTAGATTTGGAGTTAGGGTTTGGGGTTTGGTTTAGATTTAGGGTTAGGGGTTGGGGTTAGGTGTTGGCGTTAGGGTTTGGGGTTAGGGGTTGGCGTTAGGGGTTGGGGTTAGGTTTAGATTTGTGGTTAGGTTTATTTTTGGGGTTAGGGGTTGGGGTTAGGTTTAGATTTGGGGTTAAGTTTAGATTTGGAGTTAGGTTTAGATCTGGGGTTAGGGGTTGGAGTTAGGTTTAGATTTGGGGTTAGGGGTTGGGTTTAGGTTTAGATTTGGGTTTAGGGGTTGGGGTTAGGTTTAGATTTGGGGTTAGGTTTAGATTTGGGGTTAGTGTTAGATTTGGGGTTTAGATTTCGGGTTAGGCTTAGATTTGGGGTTAGGTTTAGATTTGGGTTTAGGGGTTGGGGTTAGGTTTAGATTTGGGGTTAGGTTTAGATTTGGTGTTAGGGGTTGAGATTAGGTTTATATTTGGGGTTAGGTTTAGATTTGGGTTTAGGGGTTGGGGTTAGGTTTAGATTTGGGGTTAGGTTTAGATTTGGGTTTAGGGGTTGGGGTTAGGTTTATCTTTGGGGTTAGGTTAAGATTTGGGGTTAGGGGTTGAGGTTAGGTTTAGATTTGGGGTTAGGTTTAGATTTGGGGTTAGGGGTTGGGGTTAGGGGTTGGGGTTAGGTTTAGATTTGGGGTTAGGGGTTGGGGTTAGGGTTTGGGGTTAGGTTTAGATTTGGGGTTTAGGGGTTGGGGTTAGGGGTTGGGGTTAGGTTTAGATTTGGGGTTAGGGGTTGGGGTTAGGTTTAGATTTGGGGTTAGGTTAAGATTTGGGGTTAGGGGTTGAGGTTAGGTTTAGATTTGGGGTTAGGTTTAGATTTGGGGTTAGGGGTTGAGGTTAGGTTTAGATTTGGGGTTAGGTTTAGATTTGGGGTTAGGGGTTGGGGTTAGGGGTTGGGGTTAGGTTTAGATTTGGGGTTAGGGGTTGGGGTTAGGGGTTGGGGTTAGGTTTAGATTTGGGGTTAGGGGTTGGGGTTAGGGGTTGGGGTTAGGTTTAGATTTGGGGTTAGCGGCTGGGGTTAGCGGTTGGTGTTAGGTTTAGATTTGGGGTTAGGGGTTGGGGTTCGGTTTAGATTTGGGGTTAGGTTTAGATTTGGGGTTTAGATTTGGGGTATAGGTTTAGATTTGGGTTTAGGGGTTGGGGTTAGGGGTTGGGGTTAGGTTTAGATTTAGGGTTAGGGGTTGGGGTTCGGTTTAGATTTGGATTTAGGTTTAGATTTAGGGTAGGGGTTGGGGTTAGGTTTAGATTTGGGGTTAGGTTTAGATTTGGGGTTAGGTGTTGGGGTTAGGTTTAGATTTGGGGTTAGGTTTAGATTTGGGGCTAGTGGTTGGGGTTAGATTTATATTTGGGGTTAGGTTAAGATTTGGGGTTAGGGGTTGGGGTTAGGTTTAGATTTGGGGTTAGGTTTAGATTTGGTGTTAGGGGTTGGGGTTAGGTTTAGATTTGGGTTTAGGTTTAGATTTGGGGTTAGGTTTAGATTTGGGGTTAGGGTTTGGGGTTAGGTTTAGATTTGGGGTTAGGGGTTGCGGTTAGGGGTTGGGGTTAGGGTTTGGGGTTAGGTTTAGATTTGGCGTTAGGTTTAGATTTGGGGTTAGGGGTTGGGGTTAGGTTTAGATTTGGGGTTAGGGGTTGGGGTTAGGGGTTGGGGTTAGGTTTAGATTTGGGGTTAGGGGTTGGGGTTAGGGGTTGGCGTTAGGGGTTGGGGTTAGGTTTAGATTTGGGGTTAGGTTTAGATTTGGGGTTAGGGGTTGGGGTTAGGTTTAGATTTGGTGTTAAGTTTAGATTTGGAGTTAGGTTTAGATTTGGGGTTAGGGGTTGGGGTTAGGGGTTGGGGTTAGGTTTAGATTTGGGGTTACGGGTTGGGGTTAGGGGTTGGCGTTAGGGGTTGGGGTTAGGTTTAGATTTGGGGTTAGGTTTAGATTTGGGGTTAGGGGTTGGGGTTAGGTTTAGATTTGGGGTTAGGTTTAGATTTGGGTTTAGGGGTTGGGGTTAGGTTTATCTTTGGGGTTAGGTTAAGATTTGGGGTTAGGGGTTGAGGTTAGGTTTAGATTTGAGGTTAGGTTTAGATTTGGGGATAGGGGTTGGGGTTAGGGGTTGGGGTTAGGTTTAGATTTGGGGTTAGGGGTTGGGTTTAGGGGTTGGGGTTAGGTTTAGATTTGGAGTTTGGGTTTGGGGTTTGGTTTAGATTTAGGGTTAGGGGTTGGGGTTAGGGGTTGGCGTTAGGGTTTGGGGTTAGGGGTTGGCGTTAGGGGTTGGGGTTAGGTTTAGATTTGGGGTTAGGTTTAGATTTGGGGTTAGGGGTTGGGGTTAGGTTTAGATTTGGGGTTAAGTTTAGATTTGGAGTTAGGTTTAGATCTGGGGTTAGGGGTTGGAGATAGGTTTAGATTTGGGGTTAGGGGTTGGGTTTAGGTTTAGATTTGGGTTTAGGGGTTGGGGTTAGGTTTAGATTTGGGGTTAGGGTTAGATTTGGGGTTAGGTTTAGATTTGGGGTTAGTGTTAGATTTGGGGTTTAGATTTCGGGTTAGGCTTAGATTTGGGGTTAGGTTTAGATTTGGGTTTAGGGGTTGGGGTTAGGTTTAGATTTGGGGTTAGGTTTAGATTTGGTGTTAGGGGTTGAGATTAGGTTTATATTTGGGGTTAGGTTTAGATTTGGGGTTAGGGGTTGGGGTTAGGTTTAGATTTGGGGTTAGGTTTAGGTTTGGGTTTAGGGGTTGGGGTTAGGTTTATCTTTGGGGTTAGGTTAAGATTTGGGGTTAGGGGTTGAGGTTAGGTTTAGATTTGGGGTTAGGTTTAGATTTGGGGTTAGGGGTTGGGGTTAGGGGTTGGGGTTAGGTTTAGATTTGGGTTTAGGGGTTGGGGTTAGGGTTTGGGGTTAGGTTTAGATTTGGGGTTAGGGGTTGGGGTTAGGGGTTGGGGTTAGGTTTAGATTTGGGGTTAGGGTTTGGGGTTAGGTTTAGATTTGGGGTTAGGTTTAGATTTGGGGTTAGGGGTTGAGGTTAGGTTTAGATTTGGGGTTAGGTTTAGATTTGGGGTTAGGGGTTGAGGTTAGGTTTAGATTTGGGGTTAGGTTTAGATTTGGGGTTAGGGGTTGGGGTTAGGGGTTGGGGTTAGGTTTAGATTTGGGGTTAGGGGTTGGGGTTAGGGGTTGGGGTTAGGTTTAGATTTGGGGTTAGGGGTTGGGGTTAGGGGTTGGGGTTAGGTTTAGATTTGGGGTTAGCGGTTGGGGTTAGCGGTTGGTGTTAGGTTTAGATTTGGGGTTAGGGGTTGGGGTTAGGTTTAGATTTGGGGTTAGGTTTAGATTTGGGGTTTAGATTTGGGGTATAGGTTTAGATTTGGGTTTAGGGGTTGGGGTTAGGGGTTGGGGTTAGGTTTAGATTTGGGGTTAGGGTTTGGGGTTCGGTTTAGATTTGGGGTTAGGTTTAGATTTAGGGTTAGGGGTTGGGGTTAGGTTTAGATTTGGGGTTAGGTTTAGATTTGGGGTTAGGGGTTGGGGTTAGGTTTAGATTTGGGGTTAGGTTTAGATTTGGGGCTAGTGGTTGGGGTTAGATTTATATTTGGGGTTAGGTTAAGATTTGGGGTTAGGGGTTGGGGTTAGGTTTAGATTTGGGGTTAGGTTTAGATTTGGTGTTAGGGGTTGGGGTTAGGTTTAGATTTGGGTTTAGGTTTAGATTTGGGGTTAGGTTTAGATTTAGGGTTAGGGTTTGGGGTTAGGTTTAGATTTGGGGTTAGGGGTTGCGGTTAGGGGTTGGGGTTAGGGTTTGGGGTTAGGTTTAGATTTGGCGTTAGGTTTAGATTTGGGGTTAGGGGTTGGGGTTAGGTTAAGATTTGGGGTTAGCGTTGGGGTTAGGGGTTGGGGTTAGGTTTAGATTTGGGGTTAGGGGTTGGGGTTAGGGGTTGGCCTTAGGGGTTGGGGTTAGGTTTAGATTTAGGGTTAGGTTTAGATTTGGGGTTAGGGGTTGGGGTCAGGTTTAGATTTGGGGTTAAGTTTAGATTTGGAGTTAGGTTTAGATTTGGGGTTAGGGGTTGGGGTTAGGGGTTGGGGTTAGGTTTAGATTTGGGGTTAGGGGTTGGGGTTAGGGGTTGGCGTTAGGGGTTGGGTTTAGGTTTAGATTTGGGGTTAGGTTTAGATTTGGGGTTAGGGGTTGGGGTTAGGTTTAGATTTGGGGTTAGGTTTAGATTTGGGCTATAGGGGTTGGGGTTAGGTTTATCTTTGGGGTTAGGTTATGATTTGGGGTTAGGGGTTGAGGTTAGGTTTAGATTTGGGGTTAGGTTTAGATTTGGGGTTAGGGGTTGGGTTTAGGGGTTGGGGTTAGGTTTAGATTTGGAGTTAGGGTTTGGGGTTTGGTTTAGATTTAGGGTTAGTGGTTGGGGTTAGGGGTTGGCGTTAGGGTTTGGGGTTAGGGGTTGGCGTTAGGGGTTGGGGTTAGGTTTAGATTTGTGGTTAGGTTTAGATTTGGGGTTAGGGGTTGGGGTTAGGTTTAGATTTGGGGTTAAGTTTAGATTTGGAGTTAGGTTTAGATCTGGGGTTAGGGGTTGGAGTTAGGTTTAGATTTGGGGTTAGGGGTTGGGTTTAGGTTTAGATTTGGGTTTAGGGGTTGGGGTTAGGTTTAGATTTGGGGTTAGGTTTAGATTTGGGGTTAGTGTTAGATTTGGGGTTTAGATTTCGGGTTAGGCTTAGATTTGGGGTTAGGTTTAGATTTGGGTTTAGGGGTTGGGGTTAGGTTTAGATTTGGGGTTAGGTTTAGATTTGGTGTTAGGGGTTGAGATTAGGTTTATATTTGGGGTTAGGTTTAGATTTGGGGTTAGGGGTTGGGGTTAGGTTTAGATTTGGGGTTAGGTTTAGATTTGGGTTTAGGGGTTGGGGTTATGTTTATCTTTGGGGTTAGGTTAAGATTTGGGGTTAGGGGTTGAGGTTAGGTTTAGATTTGGGGTTAGGTTTAGATTTGGGGTTAGGGGTTGGGGTTAGGGGTTGGGGTTAGGTTTAGATTTGGGGTTAGGGGTTGGGGTTAGGGTTTGGGGTTAGGTTTAGATTTGGGGTTTAGGGGTTGGGGTTAGGGGTTGGGGTTAGGTTTAGATTTGGGGTTAGGGGTTGGGGTTAGGTTTAGATTTGGGGTTAGGTTAAGATTTGGGGTTAGGGGTTGAGGTTAGGTTTAGATTTGGGGTTAGGTTTAGATTTGGGGTTAGGGGTTGAGGTTAGGTTTAGATTTGGGGTTAGGTTTAGATTTGGGGTTAGGGGTTGGGGTTAGGGGTTGGGGTTAGGTTTAGATTTGGGGTTAGGGGTTGGGGTTAGGGGTTGGGGTTAGGTTTAGATTTGGGGTTAGGGGTTGGGGTTAGGGGTTGGGGTTAGGTTTAGATTTGGGGTTAGCGGCTGGGGTTAGCGGTTGGTGTTAGGTTTAGATTTGGGGTTAGGGGTTGGGGTTCGGTTTAGATTTGGGGTTAGGTTTAGATTTGGGGTTTAGATTTGGGGTATAGGTTTAGATTTGGGTTTAGGGGTTGGGGTTAGGGGTTGGGGTTAGGTTTAGATTTAGGGTTAGGGGTTGGGGTTCGGTTTAGATTTGGATTTAGGTTTAGATTTAGGGTAGGGGTTGGGGTTAGGTTTAGATTTGGGGTTAGGTTTAGATTTGGGGTTAGGGGTTGGGGTTAGGTTTAGATTTGGGGTTAGGTTTAGATTTGGGGCTAGTGGTTGGGGTTAGATTTATATTTGGGGTTAGGTTAAGATTTGGGGTTAGGGGTTGGGGTTAGGTTTAGATTTGGGGTTAGGTTTAGATTTGGTGTTAGGGGTTGGGGTTAGGTTTAGATTTGGGTTTAGGTTTAGATTTGGGGTTAGGTTTAGATTTGGGGTTAGGGTTTGGGGTTAGGTTTAGATTTGGGGTTAGGGGTTGCGGTTAGGGGTTGGGGTTAGGGTTTGGGGTTAGGTTTAGATTTGGCGTTAGGTTTAGATTTGGGGTTAGGGGTTGGGGTTAGGTTTAGATTTGGGGTTAGGGTTTGGGGTTAGGGGTTGGGGTTAGGTTTAGATTTGGGGTTAGGGGTTGGGGTTAGGGGTTGGCGTTAGGGGTTGGGGTTAGGTTTAGATTTGGGGTTAGGTTTAGATTTGGGGTTAGGGGTTGGGGTTAGGTTTAGATTTGGGGTTAAGTTTAGATTTGGAGTTAGGTTTAGATTTGGGGTTAGGGGTTGGTGTTAGGGGTTGGGGTTAGGTTTAGATTTGGGGTTAGGGGTTGGGGTTAGGGGTTGGCGTTAGGGGTTGGGGTTAGGTTTAGATTTGGGGTTAGGTTTAGATTTGGGGTTAGGGGTTGGGGTTAGGTTTAGATTTGGGGTTAGGTTTAGATTTGGGTTTAGGGGTTGGGGTTAGGTTTATCTTTGGGGTTAGGTTAAGATTTGGGGTTAGGGGTTGAGGTTAGGTTTAGATTTGAGGTTAGGTTTAGATTTGGGGTTAGGGGTTGGGGTTAGGGGTTGGGGTTAGGTTTAGATTTGGGGTTAGGGGTTGGGTTTAGGGGTTGGGGTTAGGTTTAGATTTGGAGTTTGGGTTTGGGGTTTGGTTTAGATTTAGGGTTAGGGGTTGGGGTTAGGGGTTGGCGTTAGGGTTTGGGGTTAGGGGTTGGGGTTAGGTTTAGATTTGGGGTTAGGTTTAGATTTGGGTTTAGGGGTTGGGGTTAGGTTTATCTTTGGGGTTAGGTTAAGATTTGGGGTTAGGGGTTGAGGTTAGGTTTAGATTTGAGGTTAGGTTTAGATTTGGGGTTAGGGGTTGGGGTTAGGGGTTGGGGTTAGGTTTAGATTTGGGGTTAGGGGTTGGGTTTAGGGGTTGGGGTTAGGTTTAGATTTGGAGTTTGGGTTTGGGGTTTGGTTTAGATTTAGGGTTAGGGGTTGGGGTTAGGGGTTGGCGTTAGGGTTTGGGGTTAGGGGTTGGCGTTAGGGGTTGGGGTTAGGTTTAGATTTGGGGTTAGGTTTAGATTTGGGGTTAGGGGTTGGGGTTAGGTTTAGATTTGGGGTTAAGTTTAGATTTGGAGTTAGGTTTAGATCTGGGGTTAGGGGTTGGAGATAGGTTTAGATTTGGGGTTAGGGGTTGGGTTTAGGTTTAGATTTGGGTTTAGGGGTTGGTGTTAGGTTTAGATTTGGGGTTAGGTTTAGATTTGGGGTTAGGTTTAGATTTGGGGTTAGTGTTAGATTTGGGGTTTAGATTTCGGGTTAGGCTTAGATTTGGGGTTAGGTTTAGATTTGGGTTTAGGGGTTGGGGTTAGGTTTAGATTTGGGGTTAGGTTTAGATTTGGTGTTAGGGGTTGAGATTAGGTTTATATTTGGGGTTAGGTTTAGATTTGGGGTTAGGGGTTGGGGTTAGGTTTAGATTTGGGGTTAGGTTTAGATTTGGGGTTAGGGGTTGGGGTTAGGGGTTGGGTTTAGGTTTAGATTTGGGGTTAGGGGTTGGGGTTAGGGTTTGGGGTTAGGTTTAGATTTGGGGTTAGGGGTTGGCGTTAGGGGTTGGGGTTAGGTTTAGATTTGGGGTTAGGGGTTGGCGTTAGGTTTAGATTTGGGGTTAGGTTAAGATTTGGGGTTAGGGGTTGAGGTTAGGTTTAGATTTGGGGTTAGGTTTAGATTTGGGGTTAGGGGTTGAGGTTAGGTTTAGATTTGGGGTTAGGTTTAGATTTGGGGTTAGTGGTTGTGGTTAGGGGTTGGGGTAATGTTTAGATTTGGGGTTAGGGGTTGGGGTTAGGGGTTGGGGTTAGGTTTAGATTTGGGGTTAGCGGTTGGGGTTAGCGGTTGGTGTTAGGTTTAGATTTGGGGTTAGGGGTTGGGGTTAGGTTTAGATTTGGGGTTAGGTTTAGATTTGGGGTTTAGATTTGGGGTATAGGTTTAGATTTGGGTTTAGGGGTTGGGGTTAGGTTTGGATTTTGGGTTAGGGGTTGGGTTTAGGTTTAGATTTGGGGTTAGGTTTAGATTTAGGGTTAGGGGTTGGGGTTAGGTTTAGATTTGGGGTTAGGTTTAGATTTGGGGTTAGGGGTTGGGGTTAGGTTTAGATTTGGGGTTAGGTTTAGATTTGGGGCTAGTGGTTGGGGTTAGATTTATATTTGGGGTTAGGTTAAGATTTGGGGTTAGGGGTTGGGGTTAGGTTTAGATTTGGGGTTAGGTTTAGATTTGGTGTTAGGGGTTGGGGTTAGGTTTAGATTTGGGTTTAGGTTTAGATTTGGGGTTAGGTTTAGATTTGGGGTTAGGGTTTGGGGTTAGGTTTAGATTTGGGGTTAGGGGTTGCGGTTAGGGGTTGGGGTTAGGGTTTGGGGTTAGGTTTAGATTTGGCGTTAGGTTTAGATTTGGGGTTAGGGGTTGGGGTTAGGTTTAGATTTGGGGTTAGGGGTTGGGGTTAGGGGTTGGGGTTAGGTTTAGATTTGGGGTTAGGGGTTGGGGTTAGGGGTTGGCGTTAGGGGTTGGGGTTAGGTTTAGATTTGGGGTTAGGTTTAGATTTGGGGTTAGGGGTTGGGGTTAGGTTTAGATTTGGGGTTAAGTTTAGATTTGGAGTTAGGTTTAGATTTGGGGTTAGGGGTTGGGGTTAGGGGTTGGGGTTAGGTTTAGATTTTGGGTTAGGGGTTGGGGTTAGGGGTTGTCGTTAGGGGTTGGGGTTAGGTTTAGATTTGGGGTTAGGTTTAGATTTGGGGTTAGGGGTTGGGGTTAGGTTTAGATTTGGGGTTAGGTTTAGATTTGGGTTTAGGGGTTGGGGTTAGGTTTATCTTTGGGGTTAGGTTAAGATTTGGGGTTAGGGGTTGAGGTTAGGTTTAGATTTGGGGTTAGGTTTAGATTTGGGGTTAGGGGTTGGGGTTAGGGGTTGGGGTTAGGTTTAGATTTGGGGTTAGGGGTTGGGGTTAGGGGTTGGGGTTAGGTTTAGATTTGGAGTTAGGGTTTGGGGTTTGGTTTAGATTTAGGGTTAGGGGTTGGGGTTAGGTTTAGATTTGGGGTTAGGTTAAGATTTGGGGTTAGGGGTTGAGGTTAGGTTTAGATTTGGGGTTAGGTTTAGATTTGGGGTTAGGGGTTGGGGTTAGGGGTTGGGGTTAGGTTTAGATTTGGGGTTAGGGGTTGGGTTTAGGGGTTAGGGTTAGGTTTAGATTTGGAGTTTGGTTTTGGGGTTTGGTTTAGATTTAGGGTTAGGGGTTGGGGTTAGGGGTTGGCGTTAGGGTTTGGGGTTAGGGGTTGGCGTTAGGGGTTGGGGTTAGGTTTAGATTTGGGGTTAGGTTTCGATTTGGGGTTAGGGGTTGGGGTTAGGTTTAGATTTGGGGTTAAGTTTAGATTTGGAGTTAGGTTTAGATCTGGGGTTAGGGGTTGGAGATAGGTTTAGATTTGGGGTTAGGGGTTGGGTTTAGGTTTAGATTTGGGTTTAGGGGTTGGGGTTAGGTTTAGATTTGGGGTTAGGTTTAGATTTGGGGTTAGTGTTAGATTTGGGGTTTAGATTTCGGGTTAGGCTTAGATTTGGGGTTAGGTTTAGATTTGGGTTTAGGGGTTGGGGTTAGGTTTAGATTTGGGGTTAGGTTTAGATTTGGTGTTAGGGGTTGAGATTAGGTTTATATTTGGGGTTAGGTTTAGATTTGGGGTTAGGGGTTGGGGTTAGGTTTAGATTTGGGGTTAGGTTTAGATTTGGGTTTAGGGGTTGGGGTTAGGTTTATCTTTGGGGTTAGGTTTAGATTTGGGGTTAGGGGTTGGGGTTAGGTTTAGATTTGGGGTTAGGTTTAGATTTGGGGTTAGGGGTTGGGGTTAGGGGTTGGGGTTAGGTTTAGATTTGGGGTTAGGGGTTGGGGTTAGGGTTTGGGGTTAGGTTTAGATTTGGGGTTAGGGGTTGGCGTTAGGGGTTGGGGTTAGGTTTAGATTTGGGGTTAGGGGTTGAGGTTAGGTTTAGATTTGGGGTTAGGTTTAGATTTGGGGTTAGTGGTTGTGGTTAGGGGTTGGGGTAAGGTTTAGATTTGGGGTTAGGGGTTGGGGTTATGGGTTGGGGTTAGGTTTAGATTTGGGGTTAGCGGTTGGGGTTAGCGGTTGGTGTTAGGTTTAGATTTGGGGTTAGGGGTTGGGGTTAGGTTTAGATTTGGGGTTAGGTTTAGATTGGGGGTTTAGATTTGGGGTATAGGTTTAGATTTGGGTTTAGGGGTTGGGGTTAGGGGTTGGGGTTAGGTTTAGATTTGGGGTTAGGGGTTGGGGTTCGGTTTAGATTTGGGGTTAGGTTTAGATTTAGGGGTAGGGGTTGGGGTTAGGTTTAGATTTGGGGTTAGGTTTAGATTTGGGGTTAGGGGTTGGGGTTAGGTTTAGATTTGGGGTTAGGTATAGATTTGGGGCTAGTGGTTGGGGTTAGATTTATATTTGGGGTTAGGTTAAGATTTGGGGTTAGGGGTTGGGGTTAGGTTTAGATTTGGGGTTAGGTTTAGATTTGGTGTTAGGGGTTGGGGTTAGGTTTAGATTTGGGTTTAGGTTTAGATTTGGGTTAGGTGTAGATTTGGGGTTAGGGTTTGGGGTTAGGTTTAGATTTGGGGTTAGGGGTTGCGGTTAGGGGTTGGGGTTAGGGTTTGGGGTTAGGTTTAGATTTGGCGTTAGGTTTAGATTTGGGGTTAGGGGTTGGGGTTAGGTTTAGATTTGGGGTTAGGGGTTGGGGTTAGGGGTTGGGGTTAGGTTTAGATTTGGGGTTAGGGGTTGGGGTTAGGGGTTGGGGTTAGGTTTAGATTTGGGGTTAGGGGTTGGGGTTAGGTTTTGGGGTTAGGTTTAGATTTGGAGTTAGGGTTTGGGGTTTGGTTTAGATTTAGGATTAGGGGTTGGGGTTAGGGGTTGTCGTTAGGGGTTGGGGTTAGGGGTTTGCGTTGGTGGTTGGGGTTAGGTTTAGATTTGGGGTTTGGTTTAGATTTGGGGTTAGGGGTTCGGGTTAGGTTTAGATTTGGGGTTAAGTTTAGATTTGGAGTTAGGTTTAGATCTGGGGTTAGGGGTTGGAGTTAGGTTTAGATTTGGGGTTAGGGGTTGGGTTTAGGTTTAGATTTGGGTTTAGGGGTTGGGGTTAGGTTTAGATTTGGAGTTAGGGTTTGGGGTTTGGTTTAGATTTAGGGTTAGGGGTTGGGGTTAGGGGTTGGCGTTAGGGGTTGGGGTTAGGGGTTGGCGTTAGGGGTTGGGGTTAGGTTTAGATTTGGGGTTAGGTTTAGATTTGGGGTTAGGGGTTGGGGTTAGGTTTAGATTTGGGGTTAAGTTTATATTTGGAGTTAGGTTTAGATCTGGGGTTAGGGGTTGGAGTTAGGTTTAGATTTGGGGTTAGGGGTTGGGTTTAGGTTTAGATTTGGGTTTAGGGGTTGGGGTTAGGTTTAGATTTGGGGTTAGGTTTAGATTTGGGGTTTAGATTTGGGGTTAGGTTTAGATTTGGGGTTAGTGTTAGATTTGGGGTTTAGATTTCGGGTTAGGCTTAGATTTGGGGTTAGGTTTAGATTTGGGTTTAGGTTTAGATTTGGTGTTAGGGGTTGAGATTAGGTTTATATTTGGGGTTAGGTTTAGATTTGGGGTTAGGGGTTGGGGTTAGGTTTAGATTTGGGGTTAGGTTTAGATTTGGGTTTAGGGGTTGGGGTTAGGTTTATCTTTGGGGTTAGGTTAAGATTTGGGGTTAGGGGTTGAGGTTAGGTTTAGATTTGGGGTTAGGTTTAGATTTGGGGTTAGGGGTTGGGGTTAGGGGTTGGGGTTAGGTTTAGATTTGGGGTTAGGTTTAGATTTGGGGTTAGGGGTTGGGGTTAGGGGTTGGGGTTAGGTTTAGATTTGGGGTTAGGGGTTGGGGTTAGGGTTTGGGGTTAGGTTTAGATTTTGGGTTAGGGGTTGGGGTTAGGGGTTGGGGTTAGGTTTAGATTTGGGGTTAGGGGTTGGGGTTAGGTTTAGATTTGGGTTTAGGTTTAGATTTGGGGTTAGGTTTAGATTTGGGGTTAGGGTTTGGGGTTAGGTTTAGATTTGGGGTTAGGGGTTGCGGTTAGGGGTTGGGGTTAGGGTTTGGGGTTAGGTTTAGATTTGGCGTTAGGTTTAGATTTGGGGTTAGGGGTTGGGGTTAGGTTTAGATTTGGGGTTAGGGGTTGGGGTTAGGGGTTGGGGTTAGGTTTAGATTTGGGGTTAGGGGTTGGGGTTAGGGGTTGGCATTAGGGGTTGGGGTTAGGTTTAGATTTGGGGTTAGGTTTAGATTTGGGGTTAGGGGTTGGGGTTAGGGGTTGGGGTTAGGTTTAGATTTGGGGTTAGGGGTTGGGGTTAGGGGTTGGGGTTAGGTTTAGATTTGGGGTTAGGGGTTGGCGTTAGGGGTTGTCGTTAGGGGTTGGGGTTAGGTTTAGATTTGGGGTTAGGTTTAGATTTGGGGTTAGGGGTTGGGGTTAGGTTTAGATTTGGGGTTAGGTTTAGATTTGGGTTTAGGGGTTGGGGTTAGGTTTATCTTTGGGGTTAGGTTAAGATTTGGGGTTAGGGGTTGAGGTTAGGTTTAGATTTGGGGTTAGGTTTAGATTTGGGGTTAGGGGTTGGGGTTAGGGGTTGGGGTTAGGTTTAGATTTGGGGTTAGGGGTTGGGGTTAGGGGTTGGGGTTAGGTTTAGATTTGGGGTTAAGTTTAGATTTGGAGTTAGGTTTAGATCTGGGGTTAGGGGTTGGAGTTAGGTTTAGATTTGGGGTTAGGGGTTGGGTTTAGGTTTAGATTTGGTTTTAGGGGTTGGGGTTAGGTTTAGATTTGGAGTTAGGGTTTGGGGTTTGGTTTAGATTTAGGGTTAGGGGTTGGGGTTAGGGGTTGGCGTTAGGGGTTGGGGTTAGGGGTTGGCGTTAGGGGTTGGGGTTAGGTTTAGATTTGGGGTTAGGTTTAGATTTGGGGTTAGGGGTTGGGGTTAGGTTTAAGATTTGGGGTTAAGTTTATATTTGGAGTTAGGTTTAGATCTGGGGTTAGGGGTTGGAGTTAGGTTTAGATTTGGGGTTAGGGGTTGAGTTTAGGTTTAGATTTGGGTTTAGGGGTTGGGCTTAGGTTTAGATTTGGGGTTAGGTTTAGATTTGGGGTTTAGATTTGGGGTTAGGTTTAGATTTGGGGTTAGTGTTAGATTTGGGGTTTAGATTTCGGGTTAGGCTTAGATTTGGGGTTAGGTTTAGATTTGGGTTTAGGGGTTGGGGTTAGGTTTAGATTTGGGTTTAGGGGTTGGGGTTAGGTTTAGATTTGGGGTTAGGTTTAGATTTGGTGTTAGGGGTTCAGATTAGGTTTATATTTGGGGTTAGGTTTAGATTTGGGGTTAGGGGTTGGGGTTAGGTTTAGATTTGGGGTTAGGTTTAGATTTGGGTTTAGGGGTTGGGGTTAGGTTTATCTTTGGGGTTAGGTTAAGATTTGGGGTTAGGGGTTGAGGTTAGGTTTAGATTTGGGGTTAGGTTTAGATTTGGGTTTAGGGGTTGGGGTTAGGGGTTGGGGTTAGGTTTAGATTTGGGGTTAGGGGTTGGGCTTAGGGTTTGGGGTTAGGTTTAGATTTTGGGTTAGGGGTTGGGGTTAGGGGTTGGGGTTAGGTTTAGATTTGGGGTTAGGGGTTGGGGTTAGGTTTAGATTTGGGGTTAGGTTAAGATTTGGGGTTAGGGGTTGAGGTTAGGTTTAGATTTGAGGTTAGGTTTAGATTTGGGTTAGGGGTTGAGGTTAGGTTTAGATTTGGGGTTAGGTTTAGATTTGGGGTTAGGGGTTGGGGTTAGGTTTAGATTTGGGGTTAGGGGTTGGGGTTAGGGGTTGGGGTTAGGTTTAGATTTGGGGTTAGGGGTTGGGGTTAGGGGATGGGGTTAGGTTTAGATTTGGGGTTAGCGGCTGGGGTTAGCGGTTGGTGTTAGGTTTAGATTTGGGGTTAGGGGTTGGGGTTAGGGGTTGGGGTTAGGTTTAGATTTGGGGTTAGGGGTTGGGGTTCGGTTTAGATTTGGGGTTAGGTTTAGATTTAGGGTAGGGGTTGGGGTTAGGTTTAGATTTGGGGTTAGCTTTAGATTTGGGGTTAGGGGTTGGGGTTAGGTTTAGATTTGGGGTTAGGTTTAGATTTGGTGTTAGGGGTTGGGGTTAAGTTTAGATTTGGGTTTAGGTTTAGATTTGGGGTTAGGTTTAGATTTGGGTTTAGGGTTTGGGGTTAGGTTTAGATTTGGGGTTAGGGGTTGCGGTTAGGGGTTTTGGGTTAGGGTTTGGGGTTAGGTTTAGATTTGGCGTTAGGTTTAGATTTGGGGTTAGGGGTTGGGGTTAGGTTTAGATTTGGGGTTAGGGGTTGGGGTTAGGGGTTGGGGTTAGGTTTAGATTTGGGGTTAGGGGTTGGGGATAGGGGTTGGCGTTAGGGGTTGGGGTTAGGTTTAGATTTGGGGTTAGGTTTAGATTTGGGGTTAGGGGTTGGGGTTAGGTTTAGATTTGGGGTTAAGTTTAGATTTGGAGTTAGGTTTAGATTTGGGGTTAGGGGTTGGGTTTAGGGGTTGGGGTTAGGTTTAGATTTGGAGTTAGGGTTTGGGGTTTGGTTTAGATTTAGGGTTAGGGGTTGGGGTTAGGGGTTGGCGTTAGGGTTTGGGGTTAGGGGTTGGCGTTAGGGGTTGGGGTTAGGTTTAGATTTGGGGTTAGGTTTAGATTTGGGGTTAGGGGTTGGGGTTAGGTTTAGATTTGGGGTTAGGGGTTGGGGTTACGTTTAGATTTGGTGTTAGGTTTAGATTTGGGGTTTTGATTTGGGGTTAGTTTTAGATTTAAGGTTAGGTTTAGATTTGGGGTTAGGGGTTGGGGTTAGGGGTTGGGGTTAGGTTTAGATTTGGGGTTAGGGGTTGGGTTTAGGTTTAGATTTGGGGTTAGGGGTTGGGTTTAGGTTTAGATTTGGGTTTAGGGGTTGGGGTTAGGTTTAGATTTGGGGTTAGGTTTAGATTTGGGGTTAGGTTTAGATTTGGGGTTAGTGTTAGATTTGGGGTTTAGATTTGGGGTTAGGTTTAGATTTGGGTTTAGGGGTTGGGGTTAGGTTTAGATTTGGGGTTAGGTTTAGATTTGGTGTTAGGGGTTGAGATTAGGTTTATATTTGGGGTTAGGTTTAGATTTGGGGTTAGGGGTTGGGGTTAGGTTTAGATTTGGGATTAGGTTTAGATTTGGGTTTAGGGGTTGGGGTTAGGTTTATCTTTGGGGTTAGGTTAAGATTTGGGGTTAGGGGTTGAGGTTAGGTTTATATTTGGTGTTAGGTTTAGATTTGGGGTTAGGGGTTGGGGTTAGGGGTTGGGGTTAGGTTTAGATTTGGGGTTAGGGGTTGGGGTTAGGGTTTGGGGTTAGGTTTAGATTTGGGGTTAGGGGTTGGCGTTAGGGGTTGGGGTTAGGTTTAGATTTGGGGTTAGGGGTTGGGGTTAGGTTTAGATTTGGGGTTAGGGGTTGGCGTTAGGGGTTGGGGTTAGGTTTAGATTTGGGGTTAGGGGTTGGGGTTAGGTTTAGATTTGGGGTTAGGTTAAGATTTGGGGTTAGGGGTTGAGGTTAGGTTTAGATTTGGGGTTAGGTTTAGATTTGGGGTTAGGGGTTGAGGTTAGGTTTAGATTTGGGGTTAGGTTTAGATTTGGGGTTAGTGGTTGTGGTTAGGGCTTGGGGTAAGGTTTAGATTTGGGGTTAGAGGTTGGGGTTAGGGGTTGGGGTTAGGTTTAGATTTGGGGTTAGCGGTTGGGGTTAGCGGTTGGTGTTAGGTTTAGATTTGGGGTTAGGGGTTGGGGTTAGGTTTAGATTTGGGGTTAGGTTTAGATTTGGGGTTTAGATTTGGGGTATAGGTTTAGATTTGGGTTTAGGGGTTGGGGTTAGGGGTTGGGGTTAGGTTTAGATTTGGGGTTAGGGGTTGGGGTTCGGTTTAGATTTGGGGTTAGGTTTAGATTTAGGATTAGGGGTTGGGGTTAGGTTTAGATTTGGGGTTAGGTTTAGATTTGGGGTTAGGGGTTGGGGTTAGGTTTAGATTTGGGGTTAGGTTTAGATTTGGGGCTAGTGGCTGGGGTTAGATTTATATTTGGGGTTAGGTTAAGATTTGGGGTTAGGGGTTGGGGTTAGGTTTAGATTTGGGGTTAGGTTTAGATTTGGTGTTAGGGGTTGGGGTTAGGTTTAGATTTGGGTTTAGGTTTAGATTTGGGGTTAGGTTTAGATTTGGGGTTAGGGTTTGGGGTTAGGTTTAGATTTGGGGTTAGGGGTTGCGGTTAGGGGTTGGGGTTAGGGTTTGGGGTTAGGTTTAGATTTGGCGTTAGGTTTAGATTTGGGGTTAGGGGTTGGGGTTAGGTTTAGATTTGGGGTTAGGGGTTGGGGTTAGGTTTAGATTTGGGGTTAGGGGTTGGGGTTAGGGGTTGGCGTTAGGGGTTGGGGTTAGGTTTAGATTTGGGGTTAGGTTTAGATTTGGGGTTAGGGGTTGGGGTTAGGTTTAGATTTGGGGTTAAGTTTAGATTTGGAGTTAGGTTTAGATTTGGGGTTAGGGGTTGGGGTTAGGGGTTGGGGTTAGGTTTAGATTTGGGGTTAGGGGTTGGGGTTAGGGGTTGTCGTTAGGGGTTGGGGTTAGGTTTAGATTTGGGGTTAGGTTTAGATTTGGGGTTAGGGGTTGGGGTTAGGTTTAGATTTGGGGTTAGGTTTAGATTTGGGTTTAGGGGTTGGGGTTAGGTTTATCTTTGGGGTTAGGTTAAGATTTGGGGTTAGGGGTTGAGGTTAGGTTTAGATTTGGGGTTAGGTTTAGATTTGGGGTTAGGGGTTGGGGTTAGGGGTTGGGGTTAGGTTTAGATTTGGGGTTAGGGGTTGGGGTTAGGGGTTGGGGTTAGGTTTATATTTGGAGTTAGGGTTTGGGGTTTGGTTTAGATTTAGGGTTAGGGGTTGGGGTTAGGGGTTGTCGTTAGGGGTTGGGGTTAGGGGTTTGCGTTAGGGGTTGGGGTTAGGTTTAGATTTGGGGTTAGGTTTAGATTTGGGGTTAGGGGTTGGGGTTAGGTTTAGATTTGGGGTTAAGTTTAGATTTGGAGTTAGGTTTAGATCTGGGGTTAGGGGTTGGAGTTAGGTTTAGATTTGGGGTTAGGGGTTGAGTTTAGGTTTAGATTTGGGTTTAGGGGTTGGGGTTAGGTTTAGATTTGGAGTTAGGGTTTGGGGTTTGGTTTAGATTTAGGGTTAGGGGTTGGGGTTAGGGGTTGGCGTTAGGGGTTGGGGTTAGGTTTAGATTTGGGGTTAGGTTTAGATTTGGGGTTAGGGGTTGGGGTTAGGTTTAGATTTGGGGTTAAGTTTATATTTGGAGTTAGGTTTAGATCTGGGGTTAGGGGTTGGAGTTAGGATTAGATTTGGGGTTAGGGGTTGGGTTTAGGTTTAGATTTGGGTTTAGGGGTTGGGGTTAGGTTTAGATTTGGGGTTAGGTTTAGATTTGGGGTTTAGATTTGGGGTTAGGTTTAGATTTGGGGTTAGTGTTAGATTTGGGGTTTAGATTTCGGGTTAGGCTTAGATATGGGGTTAGGTTTAGATTTGGGTTTAGGGGTTGGGGTTAGGTTTAGATTTGGGGTTAGGTTTAGATTTGGTGTTAGGGGTTGAGATTAGGTTTATATTTGGGGTTAGGTTTAGATTTGGGGTTAGGGGTTGGGGTTAGGTTTAGATTTGGGGTTAGGTTTAGATTTGGGTTTAGGGGTTGGGGTTAGGTTTATCTTTGGGGTTAGGTTAAGATTTGGAGTTAGGGGTTGAGGTTAGGTTTAGATTTGGGGTTAGGTTTAGATTTGGGGTTAGGGGTTGGGGTTAGGGGTTGGGGTTAGGTTTAGATTTGGGGTTAGGGGTTGGGCTTAGGGTTTGGGGTTAGGTTTAGATTTGGGGTTAGGGGTTGGGGTTAGGGGTTGGGGTTAGGTTTAGATTTGGGGTTAGGGGTTGGGCTTAGGGTTTGGGGTTAGGTTTAGATTTTGGGTTAGGGGTTGGGGTTAGGGGTTGGGGTTAGGTTTAGATTTGGGGTTAGGGGTTGGGGTTAGGTTTAGATTTGGGGTTAGGTTTAGATTTGGGTTTAGGGGTTGGGGTTAGGTTTAGATTTGGGGTTAGGTTTAGATTTGGTGTTAGGGGTTGAGATTAGGTTTATATTTGGGGTTAGGTTTAGATTTGGGGTTAGGGGTTGGGGTTAGGTTTAGATTTGGGGTTAGGTTTAGATTTGGGTTTAGGGGTTGGGGTTAGGTTTATCTTTGGGGTTAGGTTAAGATTTGGAGTTAGGGGTTGAGGTTAGGTTTAGATTTGGGGTTAGGTTTAGATTTGGGGTTAGGGGTTGGGGTTAGGGGTTGGGGTTAGGTTTAGATTTGGGGTTAGGGGTTGGGCTTAGGGTTTGGGGTTAGGTTTAGATTTTGGGTTAGGGGTTGGGGTTAGGGGTTGGGGTTAGGTTTAGATTTGGGGTTAGGGGTTGGGGTTAGGTTTAGATTTGGGGTTAGGTTAAGATTTGGGGTTAGGGGTTGAGGTTAGGTTTAGATTTGGGGTTAGGTTTAGATTTGGGTTAGGGGTTGAGGTTAGGTTTAGATTTGGGGTTAGGTTTAGATTTGGGGTTAGGGGTTGGGGTTAGGTTTAGATTTGGGGTTAGGGGTTGGGGTTAGGGGTTGGGGTTAGGTTTAGATTTGGGGTTAGGGGTTGGGGTTAGGGGTTGGGGTTAGGTTTAGATTTGGGGTTAGCGGCTGGGGTTAGCGGTTGGTGTTAGGTTTAGATTTGGGGTTAGGGGTTGGGGTTAGGGGTTGGGGTTAGGTTTAGATTTGGGGTTAGGGGTTGGGGTTCGGTTTAGATTTGGGGTTAGGTTTAGATTTAGGGTAGGGGTTGGGGTTAGGTTTAGATTTGGGGTTAGCTTTAGATTTGGGGTTAGGGGTTGGGGTTAGGTTTAGATTTGGGGTTAGGTTTAGATTTGGTGTTAGGGGTTGGGGTTAAGTTTAGATTTGGGTTTAGGTTTAGATTTGGGGTTAGGTTTAGATTTGGGGTTAGGGTTTGGGGTTAGGTTTAGATTTGGGGTTAGGGGTTGCGGTTAGGGGTTTTGGGTTAGGGTTTGGGGTTAGGTTTAGATTTGGCGTTAGGTTTAGATTTGGGGTTAGGGGTTGGGGTTAGGTTTAGATTTGGGGTTAGGGGTTGGGGTTAGGGGTTGGGGTTAGGTTTAGATTTGGGGTTAGGGGTTGGGGATAGGGGTTGGCGTTAGGGGTTGGGGTTAGGTTTAGATTTGGGGTTAGGTTTAGATTTGGGGTTAGGGGTTGGGGTTAGGTTTAGATTTGGGGTTAAGTTTAGATTTGGAGTTAGGTTTAGATTTGGGGTTAGGGGTTGGGTTTAGGGGTTGGGGTTAGGTTTAGATTTGGAGTTAGGGTTTGGGGTTTGGTTTAGATTTAGGGTTAGGGGTTGGGGTTAGGGGTTGGCGTTAGGGTTTGGGGTTAGGGGTTGGCGTTAGGGGTTGGGGTTAGGTTTAGATTTGGGGTTAGGTTTAGATTTGGGGTTGGGGTTGGGGTTAGGTTTAGATTTGGGGTTAGGGGTTGGGGTTACGTTTAGATTTGGTGTTAGGTTTAGATTTGGGGTTTTGATTTGGGGTTAGTTTTAGATTTAAGGTTAGGTTTAGATTTGGGGTTAGGGGTTGGGGTTAGGGGTTGGGGTTAGGTTTAGATTTGGGGTTAGGGGTTGGGTTTAGGTTTAGATTTGGGGTTAGGGGTTGGGTTTAGGTTTAGATTTGGGTTTAGGGGTTGGGGTTAGGTTTAGATTTGGGGTTAGGTTTAGATTTGGGGTTAGGTTTAGATTTGGGGTTAGTGTTAGATTTGGGGTTTAGATTTCGGGTTAGGCTTAGATTTGGGGTTAGGTTTAGATTTGGGTTTAGGGGTTGGGGTTAGGTTTAGATTTGGGGTTAGGTTTAGATTTGGTGTTAGGGGTTGAGATTAGGTTTATATTTGGGGTTAGGTTTAGATTTGGGGTTAGGGGTTGGGGTTAGGTTTAGATTTGGGATTAGGTTTAGATTTGGGTTTAGGGGTTGGGGTTAGGTTTATCTTTGGGGTTAGGTTTAGATTTGGGGTTAGGGGTTGAGGTTAGGTTTATATTTGGGTTTAGGTTTAGATTTGGGGTTAGGGGTTGGGGTTAGGGGTTGGGGTTAGGTTTAGATTTGGGGTTAGGGGTTGGGGTTAGGGTTTGGGGTTAGGTTTAGATTTGGGGTTAGGGGTTGGCGTTAGGGGTTGGGGTTAGGTTTAGATTTGGGGTTAGGGGTTGGGGTTAGGTTTAGATTTGGGGTTAGGGGTTGGCGTTAGGGGTTGGGGTTAGGTTTAGATTTGGGGTTAGGGGTTGGGGTTAGGTTTAGATTTGGGGTTAGGTTAAGATTTGGGGTTAGGGGTTGAGGTTAGGTTTAGATTTGGGGTTAGGTTTAGATTTGGGGTTAGGGGTTGAGGTTAGGTTTAGATTTGGGGTTAGGTTTAGATTTGGGGTTAGTGGTTGTGGTTAGGGCTTGGGGTAAGGTTTAGATATGGGGTTAGAGGTTGGGGTTAGGGGTTGGGGTTAGGTTTAGATTTGGGGTTAGCGGTTGGGGTTAGCGGTTGGTGTTAGGTTTAGATTTGGGGTTAGGGGTTGGGGTTAGGTTTAGATTTGGGGTTAGGTTTAGATTTGGGGTTTAGATTTGGGGTATAGGTTTAGATTTGGGTTTAGGGGTTGGGGTTAGGGGTTGGGGTTAGGTTTAGATTTGGGGTTAGGGGTTGGGGTTCGGTTTAGATTTGGGGTTAGGTTTAGATTTAGGATTAGGGGTTGGGGTTAGGTTTAGATTTGGGGTTAGGTTTAGATTTGGGGTTAGGGGTTGGGGTTAGGTTTAGATTTGGGGTTAGGTTTAGATTTGGGGCTAGTGGCTGGGGTTAGATTTATATTTGGGGTTAGGTTAAGATTTGGGGTTAGGGGTTGGGGTTAGGTTTAGATTTGGGGTTAGGTTTAGATTTGGTGTTAGGGGTTGGGGTTAGGTTTAGATTTGGGTTTAGGTTTAGATTTGGGGTTAGGTTTAGATTTGGGGTTAGGGTTTGGGGTTAGGTTTAGATTTGGGGTTAGGGGTTGCGGTTAGGGGTTGGGGTTAGGGTTTGGGGTTAGGTTTAGATTTGGGGTTAGGTTTAGATTTGGGGTTAGGGGTTGGGGTTAGGTTTAGATTTGGGGTTAGGGGTTGGGGTTAGGTTTAGATTTGGGGTTAGGGGTTGGGGTTAGGGGTTGGCGTTAGGGGTTGGGGTTAGGTTTAGATTTGGGGTTAGGTTTAGATTTGGGGTTAGGGGTTGGGGTTAGGTTTAGATTTGGGGTTAAGTTTAGATTTGGAGTTAGGTTTAGATTTGGGGTTATGGGTTGGGGTTAGGGGTTGGGGTTAGGTTTAGATTTGGGGTTAGGGGTTGGGGTTAGGGGTTGTCGTTAGGGGTTGGGGTTAGGTTTAGATTTGGGGTTAGGTTTAGATTTGGGGTTAGGGGTTGGGGTTAGGTTTAGATTTGGGGTTAGGTTTAGATTTGGGTTTAGGGGTTGGGGTTAGGTTTATCTTTGGGGTTAGGTTAAGATTTGGGGTTAGGGGTTGAGGTTAGGTTTAGATTTGGGGTTAGGTTTAGATTTGGGGTTAGGGGTTGGGGTTAGGGGTTGGGGTTAGGTTTAGATTTGGGGTTAGGGGTTGGGGTTAGGGGTTGGGGTTAGGTTTAGATTTGGAGTTAGGGTTTGGGGTTTGGTTTAGATTTAGGGTTAGGGGTTGGGGTTAGGGGTTGTCGTTAGGGGTTGGGGTTAGGGGTTTGCGTTAGGGGTTGGGGTTAGGTTTAGATTTGGGGTTAGGTTTAGATTTGGGGTTAGGGGTTGGGGTTAGGTTTAGATTTGGGGTTAAGTTTAGATTTGGAGTTAGGTTTAGATCTGGGGTTAGGGGTTGGAGTTAGGTTTAGATTTGGGGTTAGGGGTTGAGTTTAGGTTTAGATTTGGGTTTAGGGGTTGGGGTTAGGTTTAGATTTGGAGTTAGGGTTTGGGGTTTGGTTTAGATTTAGGGTTAGGGGTTGGGGTTAGGGGTTGGCGTTAGGGGTTGGGGTTAGGGGTTGGCGTTAGGGGTTGGGGTTAGGTTTAGATTTGGGGTTAGGTTTAGATTTGGGGTTAGGGGTTGGGGTTAGGTTTAGATTTGGGGTTAAGTTTATATTTGGAGTTAGGTTTAGATCTGGGGTTAGGGGTTGGAGTTAGGATTAGATTTGGGGTTAGGGGTTGGGTTTAGGTTTAGATTTGGGTTTAGGGGTTGGGGTTAGGTTTAGATTTGGGGTTAGGTTTAGATTTGGGGTTTAGATTTGGGGTTAGGTTTAGATTTGGGGTTAGTGTTAGATTTGGGGTTTAGATTTCGGGTTAGGCTTAGATTTGGGGTTAGGTTTAGATTTGGGTTTAGGGGTTGGGGTTAGGTTTAGATTTGGGGTTAGGTTTAGATTTGGTGTTAGGGGTTGAGATTAGGTTTATATTTGGGGTTAGGTTTAGATTTGGGGTTAGGGGTTGGGGTTAGGTTTAGATTTGGGGTTAGGTTTAGATTTGGGTTTAGGGGTTGGGGTTAGGTTTATCTTTGGGGTTAGGTTAAGATTTGGGGTTAGGGGTTGAGGTTAGGTTTAGATTTGGGGTTAGGTTTAGATTTGGGGTTAGGGGTTGGGGTTAGGGGTTGGGGTTAGGTTTAGATTTGGGGTTAGGGGTTGGGCTTAGGGTTTGGGGTTAGGTTTAGATTTCGGGTTAGGGGTTGGGGTTAGGTTTTGGGGTTAGGTTTAGATTTGGGGTTAGGGGTTGGGGTTAGGTTTAGATTTGGGGTTAGGTTAAGATTTGGGGTTAGGGGTTGAGGTTAGGTTTAGATTTGGGGTTAGGTTTAGATTTGGGTTAGGGGTTGAGGTTAGGTTTAGATTTGGGGTTAGGTTTAGATTTGGTGTTAGGGGTTGGGGTTAGGTTTAGATTTGGGGTTAGGGGTTGGGGTTAGGGGTTGGGGTTAGGTTTAGATTTGGGGTTAGGGGTTGGGGTTAGGGGTTGGGGTTAGGTTTAGATTTGGGGTTAGCGGCTGGGGTTAGCGGTTGGTGTTAGGTTTAGATTTGGGGTTAGGGGTTGGGGTTAGGGGTTGGGGTTAGGTTTAGATTTGGGGTTAGGGGTTGGGGTTCGGTTTAGATTTGGGGTTAGGTTTAGATTTAGGGTAGGGGTTGGGGTTAGGTTTAGATTTGGGGTTAGCTTTAGATTTGGGGTTAGGGGTTGGGGTTAGGTTTAGATTTGGGGTTAGGTTTAGATTTGGTGTTAGGGGTTGGGGTTAGGTTTAGATTTGGGTTTAGGTTTAGATTTGGGGTTAGGTTTAGATTTGGGGTTAGGGTTTGGGGTTAGGTTTAGATTTGGGGTTAGGGGTTGCGGTTAGGGGTTTTGGGTTAGGGTTTGGGGTTAGGTTTAGATTTGGCGTTAGGTTTAGATTTGGGGTTAGGGGTTGGGGTTAGGTTTAGATTTGGGGTTAGGGGTTGGGGTTAGGGGTTGGCGTTAGGGGTTGGTGTTAGGTTTAGATTTGGGGTTAGGTTTAGATTTGGGGTTAGGGGTTGGGGTTAGGTTTAGATTTGGGGTTAAGTTTAGATTTGGAGTTAGGTTTAGATTTGGGGTTAGGGGTTGGGTTTAGGGGTTGGGGTTAGGTTTAGATTTGGAGTTAGGGTTTGGGGTTTGGTTTAGATTTATGGTTAGGGGTTGGGATTAGGGGTTGGCGTTTAGGGTTTGGGGTTAGGGGTTGGCGTTAGGGGTTGGGGTTAGGTTTAGATTTGGGGTTAGGTTTAGATTTGGGGTTAGGGGTTGGGGTTAGGTTTAGATTTGGGGTTAGGGGTTGGGTTTAGGTTTAGATTTGGGTTTAGGGGTTGGTGTTAGGTTTAGATTTGGGGTTAGGTTTAGATTTGGGGTTAGTGTTAGATTTGGGGTTTAGATTTTGGGTTAGGCTTAGATTTGGGGTTAGGTTTAGATTTGGGTTTAGGGGTTGGGGTTAGGTTTAGATTTGGGGTTAGGTTTAGATTTGGTGTTAGGGGTTGAGATTAGGTTTATATTTGGGGTTAGGTTTAGATTTGGGGTTAGGGGTTGTGGTTAGGTTTAGATTTGGGGTTAGGTTTAGATTTGGGTTTAGGGGTTGGGGTTAGGTTTATCTTTGGGGTTAGGTTAAGATTTGGGGTTAGGGGTTGAGGTTAGGTTTATATTTGGGGTTAGGTTTAGATATGGGGTTAGGGGTTGGGGTTAGGGGTTGGGCTTAGGTTTAGATTTGGGGTTAGGGGTTGGGGTTAGGGTTTGGGGTTAGGTTTAGATTTGGGGTTAGGGGTTGGCGTTAGGGGTTGGGGTTAGGTTTAGATTTGGGGTTAGGGGTTGGGGTTAGGTTTAGATTTGGGGTTAGGTTAAGATTTGGGGTTAGGGGTTGAGGTTAGGTTTAGATTTGGGGTTAGGTTTAGATTTGGGGTTAGGGGTTGGGGTTAGGGGTTGGCATTAGGGGTTGGGGTTAGGTTTAGATTTGGGGTTAGGGGTTGGGGTTAGGGGTTGGGGTAAGGTTTAGATTTGGGGTTAGGGGTTGGGGTTAGGGGTTGGGGTTAGGTTTAGATTTGGGGTTAGCGGTTGCGGTTAGCGGTTGGTGTTAGGTTTAGATTTGGGGTTAGGGGTTGGGGTTAGGTTTAGATTTGGGGTTAGGTTTAGATTTGGGGTTTAGATTTGGGGTATAGGTTTAGATTTGGGTTTAGGGGTTGGGGTTAGGGGTTGGGGTTAGGTTTAGATTTGGGTTTTGGGGTTGGGGTTCGGTTTAGATTTGGGGTTAGGTTTAGATTTAGGGTTAGGGGTTGGGGTTAGGTTTAGATTTGGGGTTAGGTTTAGATTTGGGGTTAGGGGTTGGGGTTAGGTTTAGATTTGGGGTTAGGTTTAGATTTGGGGTTAGGGTTTGGGGTTAGGTTTAGACTTGGGGTTAGGGGTTGCGGTTAGGGGTTGGGGTTAGGGTTTGGGGTTAGGTTTAGATTTGGGGTTAGGGGTTGGGGTTAGGTTTAGATTTGGGGTTAGGAGTTGGGGTTCGGTTTAGATTTGGGGTTAGGTTTAGATTTAGGGTTAGGGGTTGGGGTTAGGTTTAGATTTGGGGTTAGGTTTAGATTTGGGGTTAGGGGTTGGGGTTAGGTTTAGATTTGGGGTTAGGTTTAGATTTGGGGTTAGGGTTTGGGGTTAGGTTTAGACTTGGGGTTAGGGGTTGCGGTTAGGGGTTGGGGTTAGGGTTTGGGGTTAGGTTTAGATTTGGGGTTAGGGGTTGGGGTTAGGGGTTGGCGTTAGGGGTTGGGGTTAGGTTTAGATTTGGGGTTAGGTTTAGATTTGGGGTTAGGGGTTGGGGTTAGGTTTAGATTTGGGGTTAAGTTTAGATTTGGAGTTAGGTTTAGATTTGGGGTTAGGGGTTGGGGTTAGGGGTTGGGGTTAGGTTTAGATTTGGGGTTAGGGGTTGGGGTTAGGGGTTGTCGTTAGGGGTTGGGGTTAAGTTTAGATTTGGGGTTAGGTTTAGATTTGGGTTTAAGGGTTGGGGTTAGGTTTAGATTTGGGGTTAGGTTTAGATTTGGGTTTAGGGGTTGGGGTTAGGTTTATCTTTGGGGTTAGGTTAAGATTTGGGGTTAGGGGTTGAGGTTAGGTTTAGATTTGGGGTTAGGTTTAGATTTGGGGTTAGGGGTTGGGGTTAGGGGTTGGGGTTAGATTTAGATTTGGGGTTAGGGGTTGGGGTTAGGTTTAGATTTGGAGTTAGGGTTTGGGGTTTGGTTTAGATTTAGGGTTAGGGGTTGGGGTTAGGGGTTGGCGTTAGGGGTTGGGGTTAGGGGTTGGCGTTAGGGGTTGGGGTTAGGTTTAGATTTGGGGTTAGGTTTAGATTTGGGGTTAGGGGTTGGGGTTAAGTTTAGATTTGGGGTTAAGTTTAGATTTGGAGTTAGGTTTAAATCTGGGGTTAGGGGTTGGAGTTAGGTTTAGATTTGGGGTTAGGGGTTGGGTTTAGGTTTAGATTTGGGTTTAGGGGTTGGGGTTAGGTTTAGATTTGGAGTTAGGGTTTGGGGTTTGGTTTAGATTTAGGGTTAGGGGTTGGGGTTAGGGGTTGGCGTTAGGGGTTGGGGTTAGGGGTTGGGGTTAGGTTTAGATTTGGGGTTAGGGGTTGGGGTTAGGGGTTGGGGTTAGGTTTAGATTTGGAGTTAGGGTTTGGGGTTTGGTTTAGATTTAGGGTTAGGGGTTGGGGTTAGGGGTTGGCGTTAGGGGTTGGGGTTAGGGGTTGGCGTTAGGGGTTGGGGTTAGGTTTAGATTTGGGGTTAGGTTTAGATTTGGGGTTAGGGGTTGGGGTTAGGTTTAGATTTGGAGTTAGGTTTAGATTTGGGGTTAGGGGTTGGGGTTAGGTTTAGATTTGGGGTTAAGTTTAGATTTGGAGTTAGGTTTAGATCTGGGGTTAGGGGTTGGAGTTAGGTTTAGATTTGGGGTTAGGGGTTGGGTTTAGGTTTAGATTTGGGTTTAGGGGTTGGGGTTAGGTTTAGATTTGGGGTTAGGTTTATATTTGGGGTTTAGATTTGGGGTTAGGTTTAGATTTGGGGTTAGTGTTAGATTTGGGGTTTAGATTTCGGGTTAGGCTTAGATTTGGGGTTAGGTTTAGATTTGGGTTTAGGGGTTGGGGTTAGGTTTAGATTTGGGGTTAGGTTTAGATTTGGTGTTAGGGGTTGAGATTAGGTTTATATTTGGGGTTAGGTTTAGATTTGGGGTTAGGGGTTGGGGTTAGGTTTAGATTTGGGGTTAGGTTTAGATTTGGGTTTAGGGGTTGGGGTTAGGTTTATCTTTGGGGTTAGGTTAAGATTTGGGGTTAGGGGTTGAGGTTAGGTTTAGATTTGGGGTTAGGTTTAGATTTGGGGTTAGGGGTTGGGGTTAGGGGTTGGAGTTAGGTTTAGATTTGGGGTTAGGGGTTGGAGTTAGGGTTTGGGGTTAGGTTTAGATTTCGGGTTAGGGGTTGGGGTTAGGGGTTGGGGTTAGGTTTAGATTTGGGGTTAGGGGTTGGGGTTAGGTTTAGATTTGGGGTTAGGTTAAGATTTGGGGTTAGGGGTTGAGGTTAGGTTTAGATTTGGGGTTAGGTTTAGATTTGGGTTAGGGGTTGAGGTTAGGTTTAGATTTGGGGTTAGGTTTAGATTTGGGGTTAGGGGTTGGGGTTAGGTTTAGATTTGGGGTTAGGGGTTGGGGTTAGGGGTTGGGGTTAGGTTTAGATTTGGATTTAGGGGTTGGGGTTCGGTTTAGATTTGGGGTTAGGTTTAGATTTAGGGTAGGGGTTGGGGTTAGGTTTAGATTTGGGGTTAGCTTTAGATTTGGGGTTAGGGGTTAAGGTTAGGTTTAGATTTGCGGTTAGGTTTAGATTTGGTGTTAGGGGTTGGGGTTAGGTTTAGATTTGGGTTTAGGTTTAGATTTGGGGTTAGGTTTAGATTTGGGGTTAGGGTTTGGGGTTAGGTTTAGATTTGGGGTTAGGGGTTGCGGTTAGGGGTTTTGGGTTAGGGTTTGGGGTTAGGTTTAGATTTGGCGTTAGGTTTAGATTTGGGGTTAGGGGTTGGGGTTAGGTTTAGATTTGGGGTTAGGGGTTGGGGTTAGGGGTTGGGGTTAGGTTTAGATTTGGGGTTAGGGGTTGGGGTTAGGGGTTGGCGTTAGGGGTTGGGGTTAGGTTTAGATTTGGGGTTAGGTTTAGATTTGGGGTTAGGGGTTGGGGTTAGGTTTAGATTTGGGGTTAGGTTTAGATTTGGGTTTAGGGGTTGGGGTTAGGTTTATCTTTGGGGTTAGGTTAAGATTTGGGGTTAGGGGTTGAGGTTAGGTTTAGATTTGGGGTTAGGTTTAGATTTGGGGTTAGGGGTTGGGGTTAGGGGTTGGGGTTAGGTTTAGATTTGGGGTTAGGGGTTGGGTTTAGGGGTTGGGGTTAGGTTTAGATTTGGAGTTAGGGTTTGGGGTTAGGTTTAGATTTAGGGTTAGGGGTTGGGGTTAGGGGTTGGCGTTAGGGTTTGGGGTTAGGGGTTGGCGTTAGGGGTTGGGGTTAGGTTTAGATTTGGGGTTAGGTTTAGATTTGGGGTTAGAGGTTGGAGTTAGGTTTAGATTTGGGGTTAAGTTTAGATTTGGAGTTAGGTTTAGATCTGGGGTTAGGGGTTGGAGTTAGGTTTAGATTTGGAGTTAGGGGTTGGGTTTAGGTTTAGATTTGGGTTTAGGGGTTGGGGTTAGGTTTAGATTTGGGGTTAGGATTAGATTTGGGGTTTGGATTTGGGGTTAGGTTTAGATTTGGGGTTAGTGTTAGATTTGGGGTTTAGATTTCGGGTTAGGCTTAGATTTGGGGTTAGGTTTAGATTTGGGTTTAGGGGTTGGGGTTAGGTTTAGATTTGGGGTTAGGTTTAGATTTGGGTTTAGGGGTTGAGATTAGGTTTATATTTGGGGTTAGGTTTAGATTTGGGGTTAGGGGTTGGGGTTAGGTTTAGATTTGGGGTTAGGTTTAGATTTGGGTTTAGGGGTTGGGGTTAGGTTTATCTTTGGGGTTAGGTTAAGATTTGGGGTTAGGGGTTGAGGTTAGGTTTAGATTTGGGGTTAGGTTTAGATTTGGGGTTAGGGGTTGGGGTTAGGGGTTGGGGTTAGGTTTAGATCTGGGGTTAGGGGTTGGGGTTACGGTTTGGGGTTAGGTTTAGATTTCGTGTTAGGGGTTGGGGTTAGGGGTTGGGGTTAGGTTTAGATTTGGGGTTAGGGGTTGGGGTTAGGTTTAGATTTGGGGTTAGGTTAAGATTTGGGGTTAGGGGTTGAGGTTAGGTTTAGATTTGGGGTTAGGTTTAGATTTGGGGTTAGGGGTTGAGGTTAGGTTTAGATTTGGGGTTAGGTTTAGATTTGGGGTTAGGGGTTGGGGTTAGGGGTTGGGGTTAGGTTTAGATTTGGGGTTAGGGGTTGGGGTTAGGGGTTGGGGTTATGTTTAGATTTGGGGTTAGGGGTTGGGGTTAGGGGTTGGGGTTAGGTTTAGATTTGGGGTTAGCGGCTGGGGTTAGCGGTTGGTGTTAGGTTTAGATTTGGGGTTAGGGGTTGGGGTTAGGGGTTGGGGTTAGGTTTAGATTTGGGGTTAGGGGTTGGGGTTCGGTTTAGATTTGGGGTTAGGTTTAGATTTAGGGTAGGGGTTGGGGTTAGGTTTAGATTTGGGGTTAGCTTTAGATTTGGGGTTAGGGGTTGGGGTTAGGTTTAGATTTGGGGTTAGGTTTAGATTTGGGGCTAGTGGTTAGGGTTAGATTTATATTTGGGGTTAGGTTAAGATTTGGGGTTAGGGGTTGGGGTTAGGTTTAGATTTGGGTTTAGGTTTAGATTTGGGGTTAGGTTTAGATTTGGGGTTAGGGTTTGGGGTTAGGTTTAGATTTGGGGTTAGGGGTTGCGGTTAGGGGTTGGGGTTAGGGTTTGGGGTTAGGTTTAGATTTGGCGTTAGGTTTAGATTTGGGGTTAGGGGTTGGGGTTAGGTTTAGATTTAAGGTTAGGGGTTGGGGTTAGGGGTTGGGGTTAGGTTTAGATTTGGGGTTAGGGGTTGGGGTTAGGGGTTGGCGTTAGGGGTTGGGGTTAGGTTTAGATTTGGGGTTAGGTTTAGATTTGGGGTTAGGGGTTGGGGTTAGGTTTAGATTTGGGGTTAAGTTTAGATTTGGAGTTAGGTTTAGATTTGGGGTTAGGGGTTGGGGTTAGGGGTTGGGGTTAGGTTTAGATTTGGGGTTAGGGGTTGGGGTTAGGGGCTGGCGTTAGGGGTTGGGGTTAGTTTTAGATTTGGGGTTAGGTTTAGATTTGGGGTTAGGGGTTGGGGTTAGGTTTAGATTTGGGGTTAGGTTTAGATTTGGGTTTAGGGGTTGGGGTTAGGTTTATCTTTGGGGTTAGGTTAAGATTTGGGGTTAGGGGTTGAGGTTAGGTTTAGATTTGGGGTTAGGTTTAGATTTGGGGTTAGGGGTTGGGGTTAGGGGTTGGGGTTAGGTTTAGATTTGGGGTTAGGGGTTGGGTTTAGGGTTTGGGGTTAGGTTTAGATTTGGAGTTAGGGTTTGGGGTTTGGTTTAGATTTAGGGTTAGGGGTTGGGGTTAGGGGTTGGCGTTAGGGTTTGGTGTTAGGGGTTGGCGTTAGGGGTTGGGGTTAGGTTTAGATTTGGGGTTAGGTTTAGATTTGGGGTTAGGGGTTGGGGTTAGGTTTAGATTTGGGGTTAAGTTTAGATTTGGAGTTAGGTTTAGATCTGGGGTTAGGGGTTGGAGTTAGGTTTAGATTTGGGGTTAGGGGTTGGGTTTAGGTTTAGATTTGGGTTTAGGGGTTGGGGTTAGGTTTAGATTTGGGGTTAGGTTTAGATTTGGGGTTTAGATTTGGGGTTAGGTTTAGATTTGGGGTTAGTGTTAGATTTGGGGTTTAGATTTCGGGTTAGGCTTAGATTTGGGGTTAGCTTTAGATTTCGGGTTAGGGGTTGGGGTTAGGTTTAGATTTGGGGTTAGGTTTAGATTTGGTGTTACGGGTTGAGATTAGGTTTATATTTGGGGTTAGGTTTAGATTTGCGGTTAGGGGTTGGGGTTAGGTTTAGATTTGGGGTTAGGTTTAGATTTGGGGTTAGGGGTTGGGGTTAGGTTTATCTTTGGGGTTAGGTTAAGATTTGGGGTTAGGGGTTGAGGTTAGGTTTAGATTTGGGGTTAGGTTTAGATTTGGGGTTAGGGGTTGGGGTTAGGGGTTGGGGTTAGGTTTGGATTTGGGGTTAGGGGTTGGGGTTAGGGTTTGGGGTTAGGTTTAGATTTCGGGTTAGGGGTTGGGGTTAGGGGTTGGGGTTAGGTTTAGATTTGGGGTTAGGGGTTGGGGTTAGGTTTAGATTTGGGGTTAGGTTAAGATTTGGGGTTAGGGGTTGAGGTTAGGTTTAGATTTGGGGTTAAGTTTAGATTTGGGGTTAGGGGTTGAGGTTAGGTTTAGATTTGGGGTTAGGTTTAGATTTGGGGTTAGGGGTTGGGGTTAGGGGTTGGGGTTAGGTTTAGATTTGGGGTTAGCGGTTGGGGTTAGCGGTTGGTGTTAGGTTTAGATTTGGGGTTAGGGGTTGGGGTTAGGGGTTGGGGTTAGGTTTAGATTTGGGGTTAGGGGTTGGGGTTCGGTTTAGATTTGGGGTTAGGTTTAGATTTAGGGTAGGGGTTGGGGTTAGGTTTAGATTTGGGGTTAGCTTTAGATTTGGGGTTAGGGGTTGGGGTTAGGTTTAGATTTGGGGTTAGGTTTAGATTTGGGGCTAGTGGTTAGGGTTAGATTTATATTTGGGGTTAGGTTAAGATTTGGGGTTAGGGGTTGGGGTTAGGTTTAGATTTGGGTTTAGGTTTAGATTTGGGGTTAGGTTTAGATTTGGGGTTAGGGTTTGGGGTTAGGTTTAGATTTGGGGTTAGGGGTTGCGGTTAGGGGTTGGGGTTAGGGTTTGGGGTTAGGTTTAGATTTGGCGTTAGGTTTAGATTTGGGGTTAGGGGTTGGGGTTAGGTTTAGATTTAAGGTTAGGGGTTGGGGTTAGGGGTTGGGGTTAGGTTTAGATTTGGGGTTAGGGGTTGGGGTTAGGGGTTGGCGTTAGGGGTTGGGGTTAGGTTTAGATTTGGGGTTAGGTTTAGATTTGGGGTTAGGGGTTGGGGTTAGGTTTAGATTTGGGGTTAAGTTTAGATTTGGAGTTAGGTTTAGATTTGGGGTTAGGGGTTGGGGTTAGGGGTTGGGGTTAGGTTTAGATTTGGGGTTAGGGGTTGGGGTTAGGGGCTGGCGTTAGGGGTTGGGGTTAGTTTTAGATTTGGGGTTAGGTTTAGATTTGGGGTTAGGGGTTGGGGTTAGGTTTAGATTTGGGGTTAGGTTTAGATTTGGGTTTAGGGGTTGGGGTTAGGTTTATCTTTGGGGTTAGGTTAAGATTTGGGGTTAGGGGTTGAGGTTAGGTTTAGATTTGGGGTTAGGTTTAGATTTGGGGTTAGGGGTTGGGGTTAGGGGTTGGGGTTAGGTTTAGATTTGGGGTTAGGGGTTGGGTTTAGGGTTTGGGGTTAGGTTTAGATTTGGAGTTAGGGTTTGGGGTTTGGTTTAGATTTAGGGTTAGGGGTTGGGGTTAGGGGTTGGCGTTAGGGTTTGGTGTTAGGGGTTGGCGTTAGGGGTTGGGGTTAGGTTTAGATTTGGGGTTAGGTTTAGATTTGGGGTTAGGGGTTGGGGTTAGGTTTAGATTTGGGGTTAAGTTTAGATTTGGAGTTAGGTTTAGATCTGGGGTTAGGGGTTGGAGTTAGGTTTAGATTTGGGGTTAGGGGTTGGGTTTAGGTTTAGATTTGGGTTTAGGGGTTGGGGTTAGGTTTAGATTTGGGGTTAGGTTTAGATTTGGGGTTTAGATTTGGGGTTAGGTTTAGATTTGGGGTTAGTGTTAGATTTGGGGTTTAGATTTCGGGTTAGGCTTAGATTTGGGGTTAGCTTTAGATTTCGGGTTAGGGGTTGGGGTTAGGTTTAGATTTGGGGTTAGGTTTAGATTTGGTGTTACGGGTTGAGATTAGGTTTATATTTGGGGTTAGGTTTAGATTTGCGGTTAGGGGTTGGGGTTAGGTTTAGATTTGGGGTTAGGTTTAGATTTGGGGTTAGGGGTTGGGGTTAGGTTTATCTTTGGGGTTAGGTTAAGATTTGGGGTTAGGGGTTGAGGTTAGGTTTAGATTTGGGGTTAGGTTTAGATTTGGGGTTAGGGGTTGGGGTTAGGGGTTGGGGTTAGGTTTAGATTTGGGGTTAGGGGTTGGGGTTAGGGTTTGGGGTTAGGTTTAGATTTCGGGTTAGGGGTTGGGGTTAGGGGTTGGGGTTAGGTTTAGATTTGGGGTTAGGGGTTGGGGTTAGGTTTAGATTTGGGGTTAGGTTAAGATTTGGGGTTAGGGGTTGAGGTTAGGTTTAGATTTGGGGTTAAGTTTAGATTTGGGGTTAGGGGTTGAGGTTAGGTTTAGATTTGGGGTTAGGTTTAGATTTGGGGTTAGGGGTTGGGGTTAGGGGTTGGGGTTAGGTTTAGATTTGGGGTTAGGGGTTGGGGTTAGGGGTTGGGGTTAGGTTTAGATTTGGGGTTAGGGGTTGGGGTTTGGGGTTGGGGTTAGGTTTAGATTTGGGGTTAGCGGCTGGGGTTAGCGGTTGGTGTTAGGTTTAGATTTGGGGTTAGGGGTTTGGGTTAGGTTTAGATTTGGGGTTAGGTTTAGATTTGGGGTTAGGTTTAGATTTGGGTTTAGGGGTTGGGGTTAGGGGTTGGGGTTAGGTTTAGATTTGGGTTTAGGTTTAGATTTGGGGTTAGGTTTAGATTTGGGGTTAGGGTTTGGGGTTAGGTTTAGATTTGGGGTTATGGGTTGCGGTTAGGGGTTGGGGTTAGGGTTTGGGGTTAGGTTTAGATTTGGCGTTAGGTTTAGATTTGGGTTTAGGGGTTGGGGTTAGGTTTAGATTTGGGGTTAGGGATTGGGGTTAGGGGTTGGGGTTAGGTTTAGATTTGGGGTTAGGGGTTGGGGTTAGGGGTTGGCGTTAGGTTTAGATTTGGGGTTAGGGGTTGGGGTTAGGTTTAGATTTGGGGTTAGGTTAAGATTTGGGGTTAGGGGTTGAGGTTAGGTTTAGATTTGGGGTTAGCTTTAGATTTGGGGTTAGGGGTTGGGGTTAGGATTAGATTTGGGGTTAGGTTTAGATTTGGGGTTAGGGGTTGGGGTTAGGTTTAGATTTCGGGTTAGGGGTTGGGGTTAGGGGTTGGGGTTAGGTTTAGATTTGGGGTTAGGGGTTGGGGTTAGGGGTTGGGGTTAGGTTTAGATTTGGGGTTAGCGGCTGGGGTTAGCGGTTGGTGTTAGGTTTAGATTTGGGGTTAGGGGTTGGGGTTAGGGGTTGGGGTTAGGTATAGATTTGGGGTTAGGGGTTGGGGTTCTGTTTAGATTTGGGGTTAGGTTTAGATTTGGGGTTAGGGGTTGGGGTTAGGTTTAGATTTGGGTTTAGGTTTAGATTTGGGGTTAGGTTTAGATTTGGGGTTAGGGTTTGGGGTTAGGTTTAGATTTGGGGTTAGGTTTAGATTTGGTGTTAGGGGTTGGGGTTAGGTTTAGATTTGGGGTTAGCTTTAGATTTGGGGTTAGGGGTTGGGGTTAGGTTTAGATTTGGGGTTAGGTTTAGATTTGGTGTTAGGGGTTGGGGTTAGGTTTAGATTTGGGTTTAGGTTTAGATTTGGGGTTAGGTTTAGATTTGGGGTTAGGGTTTGGGGTTAGGTTTAGATTTGGGGTTAGGGGTTGCGGTTAGGGGTTTTGGGTTAGGGTTTGGGGTTAGGTTTAGATTTGGCGTTAGGTTTAGATTTGGGGTTAGGGGTTGGGGTTAGGTTTAGATTTGGGGTTAAGGGTTGGGGTTAGGGGTTGGGGTTAGGTTTAGATTTGGGGTTAGGGGTTGGGGTTAGGGGTTGGCGTTAGGGGTTGGTGTTAGGTTTAGATTTGGGGTTAGGTTTAGATTTGGGGTTAGGGGTTGGGGTTAGGTTTAGATTTGGGGTTAAGTTTAGATTTGGAGTTAGGTTTAGATTTGGGGTTAGGGGTTGGGGTTAGGGGTTGGGGTTAGGTTTAGATTTGGGGTTAGGGGTTGGGGTTAGGGGTTGGCGTTAGGGGTTGGGGTTAGGTTTAGATTTGGGGTTAGGTTTAGATTTGGGGTTAGGGGTTGGGTTTAGGTTTAGATTTGGGGTTAGATTTAGATTTGGGTTTAGGGGTTGGGGTTAGGTTTATCTTTGGGGTTAGGTTAAGATTTGGGGTTAGGGGTTGAGGTTAGGTTTAGTTTTGGGGTTAGGTTTAGATTTGGGGTTAGGGGTTGGGGTTAGGGGTTGGGGTTAGGTTTGGATTTGGGGTTAGGGGTTGGGTTTAGGGATTGGGGTTAGGTTTAGATTTGGAGTTAGGGTTTGGGGTTTGGTTTAGATTTAGGGTTAGGGGTTGGGGTTAGGGGTTGGCGTTAGGGTTTGGGGTAGGTTTAGATTTGGGGTTAGGTTTAGATTTGGGGTTAGAGGTTGGGGTTAGGTTTAGATTTGTCGTTAAGTTTAGATTTGGAGTTAGGTTTAGATCTGGGGTTAGGGGTTGGAGTTAGGTTTAGATTTGGGGTTAGGGGTTGGGTTTAGGTTTAGATTTGGGTTTAGGGGTTGGGGTTAGGTTTAGATTTGGGGTTAGGATTAGATTTGGGGTTTAGATTTCGGGTTAGGTTTAGATTTGGGGTTAGTGTTAGATTTGGGGTTTAGATTTCGGGTTAGGCTTAGATTTGGGGTTAGGTTTAGATTTGGGTTTAGGGGTTGGGGTTAGGTTTAGATTTGGGGTTAGGTTTAGATTTGGGTTTAGGGGTTGAGATTAGGTTTATATTTGGGGTTAGGTTTAGATTTGGGGTTAGGGGTTGGGGTTAGGTTTAGATTTGGGGTTAGGTTTAGATTTGGGTTTAGGGGTTGGGGTTAGGTTTATCTTTGGGGTTAGGTTAAGATTTGGGGTTAGGGGTTGAGGTTAGGTTTAGATTTGGGGTTAGGTTTAGATTTGGGGTTAGGGGTTGGGGTTAGGGGTTGGGGTTAGGTTTAGATTTGGGGTTAGGCGTTGGGGTTAGGGTTTGGGGTTAGGTTTAGATTTCGGGTTAGGGGTTGGGGTTAGGGGTTGGGGTTAGGTTTAGATTTGGGGTTAGGGGTTGGGGTTAGGTTTAGATTTGGGGTTAGGTTAAGATTTGGGGTTAGGGGTTGAGGTTAGGTTTAGATTTGGGGTTAGGTTTAGATTTGGGGTTAGGGGTTGAGGTTAGGTTTAGATTTGGGGTTAGGTTTAGATTTGGGGTTAGGGGTTGGGGTTAAAGGTTGGGGTTAGGTTTAGATTTGGGGTTAGGGGTTGGGGTTAGGGGTTGGGGTTAGGTTTAGATTTGGGGTTAGGGGTTGGGGTTAGGTTTAGATTTGGGGTTAGGTTTAGATTTGGGGTTTAGATTTGGGGTATAGGTTTAGATTTGGGTTTAGGGGTTGGGGTTAGGGGTTGGGGTTAGGTTTAGATTTGGGGTTAGGGGTTGGGGTTCGGTTTAGATTTGGGGTTAGGTTTAGATTTAGGGTAGGGGTTGGGGTTAGGTTTAGATTTGGGGTTAGGTTTAGATTTGGGGTTAGGGGTTGGGGTTAGGTTTAGATTTGGGGTTAGGGGTTGGGGTTAGGGGTTGGGGTTAGGTTTAGATTTGGGTTTAGTGGTTGGGGTTAGGGGTTGGCGTTAGGGGTTGGGGTTAGGTTTAGATTTGGGGTTAGGTTTAGATTTGGGGTTAGGGGTTGGGGTTAGGTTTAGATTTGGGGTTAAGTTTAGATTTGGAGTTAGGTTTAGATTTGGGGTTAGGGGTTGGGGTTAGGGGTTGGGGTTAGGTTTAGATTTGGGGTTAGGGGTTGGGGTTAGGGGTTGGCGTTAGGGTTTGGGGTTAGGTTTAGATTTGGGGTTAGGTTTAGATTTGGGGTTAGGGTTTGGGGTTAGGTTTAGATTTGGCGTTAGGTTTAGATTTGGGTTTAGGGGTTGGGGTTAGGTTTAGATTTGGGGTTAGGTTTAGATTTGGGGTTAGGGGTTGGGGTTAGGGGTTGGGGTTAGGTTTAGATTTGGGGTTAGGGGTTGGGTTTAGGGGTTGGGGTTAGGTTTAGATTTGGAGTTAGGGTTTGGGGTTTGGTTTAGATTTAGGGTTAGGGGTTGGGGCTAGTGGTTGGCGTTAGGGTTTGGGGTTAGGGTTTGGCGTTAGGGGTTGGGGTTAGGTTTAGATTTGGGGTTAGGTTTAGATTTGGGGTTAGGGATTGGGGTTAGGTTTAGATTTGGGGTTAAGTTTAGATTTGGAGTTAGGTTTAGATCTGGGGTTAGGGGTTGGAGTTAGGTTTAGATTTGCGGTTAGGGGTTGGGTTTAGGTTTAGATTTGGGGTTAGGGGTTGGGGTTAGGGGTTGGGGTTAGGTTTAGATTTGGGGTTAGGGGTTGGGGTTAGGGTTTGGGGTTAGGTTTAGATTTCGGGTTAGGGGTTGGGGTTAGGGGTTGGGGTTAGGTTTAGATTTGGGGTTAGGGGTTGGGGTTAGGTTTAGATTTGGGGTTAGGTTAAGATTTGGGATTAGGGGTTGAGGTTAGGTTTAGATTTGGGGTTAGGTTTAGATTTGGGGTTAGGGGTTGAGGTTAGGTTTAGATTTGGGGTTAGGTTTAGATTTGGGGTTAGGGGTTGGGGTTAGGCGTTGGGGTTAGGTTTAGATTTGGGGTTAGGGGTTGGGGTTAGGGGTTGGGGTTAGGTTTAGATTTGGGGTTAGGGGTTGGGGTTAGGGGTTGGGGTTAGGTTTAGATTTGGGGTTAGCGGCTGGGGTTAGCGGTTGGTGTTAGGTTTAGATTTAGGGTTAGGGGTTGGGGTTAGGGGTTGGGGTTAGGTTTAGATTTGGGGTTAGGGGTTGGGGTTCGGTTTAGATTTGGGGTTAGGTTTAGATTTAGGGTAGGGGTTGGGGTTAGGTTTAGATTTGGGGTTAGGTTTAGATTTGGGGTTAGGGGTTGGGGTTAGGTTTAGATTTGGGGTTAGGTTTAGATTTGGGGCTAGTGGTTGGGGTTAGATTTATATTTGGGGTTAGGTTAAGATTTGGAGTTAGGGGTTGGGGTTAGGTTTAGATTTGGGGTTAGGTTTAGATTTGGTGTTAGGGGTTGGGGTTAGGTTTAGATTTGGGTTTAGGTTTAGATTTGGGGTTAGGTTTAGATTTGGGGTTAGGGTTTGGGGTTAGGTTTAGATTTGGGTTTAGGGGTTGCGGTTAGGGGTTGGGGTTAGGGTTTGGGGTTAGGTTTAGATTTGGCGTTAGGTTTAGATTTGGGGTTACGGGTTGGGGTTAGGTTTAGATTTGGGGTTAGGGGTTGGGGTTAGGGGTTGGGGTTAGGTTTAGATTTGGGGTTAGGGGTTGGGGTTAGGGGTTGGCGTTAGGGGTTGGGGTTAGGTTTAGATTTGGGGTTAGGTTTAGATTTGGGATTAGGGGTTGGGGTTAGGTTTAGATTTGGGGTTAAGTTTAGATTTGGAGTTAGGTTTAGATTTGGGGTTAGGGGTTGGAGTTAGGTTTAGATTTGGGGTTAGGGGTTGGGTTTAGGTTTAGATTTGGGTTTAGGGGTTGGGGTTAGGTTTAGATTTGGGGTTTAGATTTGGGTTTAGGTTAAGATTTGGGATTAGTGTTAGATTTGGGGTTTAGATTTAGGGTTAGGCTTAGATTTGGGGTTAGGTTTAGATTTGGGTTTAGGGGTTGGGGTTAGGTTTAGATTTCGTGTTAGGTTTAGATTTTGTGTTAGGAGTTGAGGTTAGGTTTAGATTTGGGGTTAGGTTTAGATTTGGGGTTAGGGTGAGATTTGGGGTTAGGGGTTGAGGTTAGGTTTAGATTTGGGGTTAGGTTTAGATTTGGGGTTAGGGGTTGGGGTTAGATTTATATTTGTGGTTAGGTAAAGATTTGGGGTTAGGGGTTGGGGTTAGGTTTAGATTTGGGGTTAGGGCTTGGGGTTAGGGTTTGGGCTTAGGTTTAGATTTGGGGTTAGGGCTTGGGGTTACGTTTAGATTTGGGGTTAGGGGTTGCGGTTCGGTTTAAATTTGGGGTTAGGTTTAGATTTAGGGTTAGGGGTTGGGGTTAGGTTTAGATTTGGGGTTAGGTTTAGTTTTGGGGTTCGGGGTTGGGGTTAGGTTTAGATTTGGGGTTAGGTTTAGATTTGGGGCTAGTGGTTGGGGTTAGATTTAGATTTGGGGTTAGGTTTAGATTTAGGGTTAGGGGTTGGGGTTAGGTTTAGATTTGGGGTTAGGTTTAGATTTGGTGTTAGGGGTTGCGGTTAGGTTTAGATTTGGGTTTAGGTTTAGATTTGGGGTTAGGTTTAGATTTGGGGTTAGGGTTGGGGTTAGGTTTAGAATTGGCGTTAGGTTTAGATTTGGGTTTAGGGGTTGGGGTTAGGTTTAGATTTGGGGTTAGGGGTTGGGGTTAGGGGTTGGGGTTAGGAATTGGGGTTAGGTTTAGATTTGGGGTTAGTGGTTGGCGTTAGGGGTTGGGGTTAGGTTTAGATTTGGGGTTAGGGGTTGGGGTTAGGGGTTGGCGTTAGGGGTTGGGGTTAGGTTTAGATTTGGGGTTAGGCTTAGATTTGGGGTTAGGGGTTGGGGTTAGGTTTAGATTTGGGGTTTAGTTTAGATTTGGAGTTAGGTTTAGATTAGGGGTTAGGGGTTGGAGTTAGGTTTAGATTTGGGGTTAGGGGTTGGGTTTAGGTTTAGATTTGAGTTTAGGGGTTGGGGTTAGGATAAGATTTGGGGTTAGGTTTAGATTTGGGGTTTAGATTTGGGGTTAGGTTTAGATTTGGGGTTAGTGTTAGATTTGGGGTTTAGATTTAGGGTTAGGCTTAGATTTGGGGTTAGGTTTAGATTTGGGTTTAGGGTTTGGGGTTAGGTTTAGATTTGGTGTTAGGTTTAGATTTTGTGTTAGGGGTTGAGGTTAGGTTTAGATTTGGGGTTAGGTTTAGATTTGGGTTTAGGGGTTGGGGTTAGTTTTAGATTTGGGGTTAGGTTAAGATTTGGGTTTAGGGGTTTGTGTTAGGTTTATGTTTGGGGTTAGGTTAAGATTTGGGGTTAGGGGTTGAGGTTAGGTTTATATTTGGGGTTATGTTGAGATTTGGGGTTAGGGGTTGAGGTTAGGTTTAGATTTGGGGTTAGGTTTAGATTTGGGGTTAGGGGTTGGGGTTAGGTTTAGATTTGGGGTTAGGGGTTGGGGTTAGGGGTTGGGTTTAGGTTTAGATTTGGGGTTAGGTTTAGATTTAGGGTTAGGGGTTGGGATAAGGTTTAGATTTGGGTTTAGGTTTAGGTTTGGGTTTAGGGGTTGGGGTTAGGTTTAGATTTGGGGTTAGGTTTAGATTTGGGGTTAGGAGTTGAGGTTAGGTTTAGATTTGGGTTTAGGTGTTGGGGTTAGGTTTAGATTTGGGGTTAGGTTTATGTTTGGGGTTAGGGGTTGGAGTTAGGTTTAGATTTGGGGTTAGGTTTAGATTTGGGGTTAGGTTTAGATTTATGGTTAGGTTTAGATTTAGGGTTAGGTGTTGGGGTTAGGTTTAGATTTGGGGTTAGGTTTAGATTTGGGGTTAGGGGTTGGGGTTAGGTTTAGATTTGGGGTTAGGGGTTGGGGTTAGGGGTTGGGGTTAGGGTTTGGGGTTAGGGGTTTAGATTTGGCGTTAGGTTTAGATTTGGGGTTAGGGGTTGGGGTTAGGTTTAGATTTGGGGTTAGGGGTTGGGGTTAGGGGTTGGGGTTAGGTTTAGATTTGGGGTTAGGGGTTGGGGTTAGGGGTTGGCGTTAGGGGTTGGGGTTAGGTTTAGATTTGGGGTTAGGTTTAGATTTGGGGTTAGGGGTTGGGGTTAGGTTTAGATTTGGGTTTAAGTTTAGATTTGGAGTTAGGTTTAGATTTGGGGTTAGGGGTTGGGGTTAGGGGTTGGGGTTAGGTTTAGATTTGGGGTTAGGGGTTGGGGTTAGGGGTTGGCGTTAGGGGTTGGGGTTAGGTTTAGATTTGGGGTTAGGTTTAGATTTGGGGTTAGGGGTTGGGGTTAGGTTTAGATTTGGGGTTAGGTTTAGATTTGGGTTTAGGGGTTGGGGTTAGGTTTATCTTTGGGGTTAGGTTAAGATTTGGGGTTAGGGGTTGAGGTTAGGTTTAGATTTGGGGTTAGGTTTAGATTTGGGGTTAGGGGTTGGGGTTAGGGGTTGGGGTTAGGTTTAGATTTGCGGTTAGGGGTTGGGTTTAGGGGTTGGGGTTAGGTTTAGATTTGGAGTTAGGGTTTGGGGTTTGGTTTAGATTTAGGGTTAGGGGTTGGGGTTAGGGGTTGGCGTTAGGGTTTGGGGTTAGGGGTTGGCGTTAGGGGTTGGGGTTAGGTTTAGATTTGGGGTTAGGTTTAGATTTGGGGTTAGGGGTTGGGGTTAGGTTTAGATTTGGGGTTAAGTTTAGATTTGGAGTTAGGTTTAGATCTGGGGTTAGGGGTTGGAGTTAGGTTTAGATTTGGGGTTAGGGGTTGGGTTTAGGTTTAGATTTGGGTTTAGGGGTTGGGGTTAGGTTTAGATTTGGGGTTAGGTTTAGATTTGGGGTTTAGATTTGGGGTTAGGTTTAGATTTGGGGTTAGTGTTAGATTTGGGGTTTAGATTTCGGGTTAGGCTTAGATTTGGGGTTAGGTTCAGATTTGGGTTTAGGGGTTGGGGTTAGGTTTAGATTTGGGGTTAGGTTTAGATTTGGTGTTAGGGGTTGAGATTAGGTTTATATTTGGGGTTAGGTTTAGATTTGCGGTTAGGGGTTGGGGTTAGGTTTAGATTTGGGGTTAGGTTTAGATTTGGGGTTTAGATTTGGGGTATAGGTTTAGATTTGGGTTTAGGGGTTGGGGTTAGGGGTTGGGGTTAGGTTTAGATTTGGGGTTAGGGGTTGGGGTTCGGTTTAGATTTGGGGTTAGGTTTAGATTTAGGGTAGGGGTTGGGGTTAGGTTTAGATTTGGGGTTAGGTTTAGATTTGGGGTTAGGGGTTGGGGTTAGGTTTAGATTTGGGGTTAGGTTTAGATTTGGGGCTAGTGGTTGGGGTTAGATTTATATTTGGGGTTAGGTTAAGATTTGGAGTTAGGGGTTGGGGTTAGGTTTAGATTTGGGGTTAGGTTTAGATTTGGTGTTAGGGGTTGGGGTTAGGTTTAGATTTTGGTTTAGGTTTAGATTTGGGGTTAGGTTTAGATTTGGGGTTAGGTTTTGGGTTAGGTTTAGATTTGGGGTTAGGGGTTGCGGTTAGGGGTTGGGGTTAGGGTTTGGGGTTAGGTTTAGATTTGGCGTTAGGTTTAGATTTGGGGTTAGGGGTTGGGGTTAGGTTTAGATTTGGGGTTAGGGGTTGGGGTTAGGGGTTGGGGTTAGGTTTAGATTTGGGGTTAGGGGTTGGGGTTAGGGGTTGGCGTTAGGGGTTGGGGTTAGGTTTAGATTTGGGGTTAGGTTTAGATTTGGGGTTAGGGGTTGGGGTTAGGTTTAGATTTCGGGTTAAGTTTAGATTTGTAGTTAGGTTTAGATTTGGGGTTAGGGGTTGGAGTTAGGTTTAGATTTGGGGTTAGGGGTTGGGTTTAGGTTTACATTTGGGTTTAGGGGTTGGGGTTAGGTTTAGATTTGGGGTTAGGTTTAGATTTGGGGTTTAGATTTGGGGTTAGGTTTAGATTTGGGGTTAGTGTTAGATTTGGGGTTTAGATTTAGGGTTAGGCTTAGATTTGGGGTTAGGTTTAGATTTGGGTTTAGGGGTTGGGGTTAGGTTTAGATTTCGTGTTAGGTTTAGATTTTGTGTTAGGGGTTGAGGTTAGGTTTAGATTTGGGGTTAGGTTTAGATTTGGGGTTAGGGTGAGATTTGGGGTTAGGGGTTGAGGTTAGGTTTAGATTTGGGGTTAGGTTTAGATTTGGGGTTAGGGGTTGGGGTTAGATTTATATTTGGGGTTAGGTTAAGATTTGGGGTTAGGGGTTGGGGTTAGGTTTACATTTGGGGTTAGGGCTTGGGGTTAGGGTTTGGGCTTAGGTTTAGATTTGGGGTTAGGGGTTGGGGTTACGTTTAGATTTGGGGTTAGGGGTTGCGGTTCGGTTTAAATTTGGGGTTAGGTTTAGATTTAGGGTTAGGGGTTGGGGTTAGGTTTAGATTTGGGGTTAGGTTTAGATTTGGGGTTAGGGGTTGGGGTTAGGTTTAGATTTGGGGTTAGGTTTAGATTTGGGGCTAGTGGTTGGGGTTAGATTTAGATTTGGGGTTAGGTTTAGATTTAGGGTTAGGGGTTGGGGTTAGGTTAGAGTTGGGGTTAGGTTTAGATTTGGTGTTAGGGGTTGGGGTTAGGTTTAGATTTGGGTTTAGGTTTAGATTTGGGGTTAGGTTTAGATTTGGGGTTAGGGTTTGGGGTTAGGTTTCGAATTGGCGTTAGGTTTAGATTTGGGTTTAGGGGTTGGGGTTAGGTTTAGATTTGGGGTTAGGGGTTGGGGTTAGGGTTTGGGGTTAGGTTTAGATTTGGGTTTAGGTTTAGATTTGGGGTTAGGTTTAGATTTGGGGTTAGGGTTTGGGGTTAGGTTTAGAATTGGCGTTAGGTTTAGATTTGGGTTTAGGGGTTGGGGTTAGGTTTAGATTTGGGGTTAGGGGTTGGGGTTAGGGGTTGGGGTTAGGAATTGGGGTTAGGTTTAGATTTGGGGTTAGTGGTTGGCGTTAGGGGTTGGGGTTAGGTTTAGATTTGGGGTTAGGGGTTGGGGTTAGGGGTTGGCGTTAGGGGTTGGGGTTAGGTTTAGATTTGGGGTTAGGCTTAGATTTGGGGTTAGGGGTTGGGGTTAGGTTTAGATTTGGGGTTTAGTTTAGATTTGGAGTTAGGTTTAGATTAGGGGTTAGGGGTTGGAGTTAGGTTTAGATTTGGGGTTAGGGGTTGGGTTTAGGTTTAGATTTGAGTTTAGGGGTTGGGGTTAGGATAAGATTTGGGGTTAGGTTTAGATTTGGGGTTTAGATTTGGGGTTAGGTTTAGATTTGGGGTTAGTGTTAGATTTGGGGTTTAGATTTAGGGTTAGGCTTAGATTTGGGGTTAGGTTTAGATTTGGGTTTAGGGTTTGGGGTTAGGTTTAGATTTGGTGTTAGGTTTAGATTTTGTGTTAGGGGTTGAGGTTAGGTTTAGATTTGGGGTTAGGTTTAGATTTGGGTTTAGGGGTTGGGGTTAGTTTTAGATTTGGGGTTAGGTTAAGATTTGGGTTTAGGGGTTTGTGTTAGGTTTATGTTTGGGGTTAGGTTAAGATTTGGGGTTAGGGGTTGAGGTTAGGTTTATATTTGGGGTTATGTTGAGATTTGGGGTTAGGGTTTGAGGTTAGGTTTAGATTTGGGGTTAGGTTTAGATTTGGGGTTAGGGGTTGGGGTTAGGTTTAGATTTGGGGTTAGGTTTAGATTTGGGGTTAGGGGTTGGGGTTAGGTTTAGATTTGGGTTTAGGTTTAGATTTGGGGTAAGGTTTAGATTTCGGGTTAGGGGTTAAGGTTAGGTTTAGATTTGGGGTTAGGTTTAGAATTGGGGTTAGGTTTAGGTTTAGGGTTAGGTTTAGATTTGGGGTTAGGGGTTGGGGTTAGGGGTTGGGGTTATTTTTAGATTTGGGGTTGGGGGTTGGGGTTAGGAATTGGGGTTAGGTTTAGATTTGGGATTAGTGGTTGGGGTTAGGGGTTGGGGTTAGGTTTAGATTTGGGGTTAGGGGTTGGGGTTAGGGGTTGGCATTAGGGGATGGGGTTAGGTTTAGATTTGGGGTTAGGTTTAGATTTGGGGTTAGGGGTTGGGGTTAGGTTTAGATTTGGGGTTAGGTTTAGATTTGGGGTTAGGTTTAGATTTGGGATTAGGTGTTGGGGTTAGGGGTTGGGGTTAGGTTTTGGGGTTAGGGGTTGGGGTTAGGTTTTGATTTGGGGTTAGATTTCGATTTGGGGTTAGGGGTTGGGGTTAGGTTTATATTTGTGGTTAGGTTTAGATTTAGGGTTAGGTTTAGATTTGGGATTAGGTGTTGGGGTTAGGGGATGGGGTTAGGGGTTGGGGTTAGGTTTAGATTTGGGGTTAGGGGTTGGGGTTAGGGGTTGGGGTTAGGGGTTGGGTTTAGGTTTAGATTTGGGGTTAGGTTTAGATTTAGGGTTAGGGGTTGGGATAAGGTTTAGATTTGGGTTTAGGTTTAGGTTTGGGTTTAGGGGTTGGGGTTAGGTTTAGATTTGGGGTTAGGTTTAGATTTGGGGTTAGGAGTTGAGGTTAGGTTTAGATTTGGGTTTAGGTGTTGGGGTTAGGTTTAGATTTGGGGTTAGGTTTATGTTTGGGGTTAGGGGTTGGAGTTAGGTTTAGATTTGGGGTTAGGTTTAGATTTGGGGTTAGGTTTAGATTTATGGTTAGGTTTAGATTTAGGGTTAGGTGTTGGGGTTAGGTTTAGATTTGGGGTTAGGTTTAGATTTGGGGTTAGGGGTTGGGGTTAGGTTTAGATTTGGGGTTAGGGGTTGGGGTTAGGGGTTGGGGTTAGGGTTTGGGGTTAGGGGTTTAGATTTGGCGTTAGGTTTAGATTTGGGGTTAGGGGTTGGGGTTAGGTTTAGATTTGGGGTTAGGGGTTGGGGTTAGGGGTTGGGGTTAGGTTTAGATTTGGGGTTAGGGGTTGGGGTTAGGGGTTGGCGTTAGGGGTTGGGGTTAGGTTTAGATTTGGGGTTAGGTTTAGATTTGGGGTTAGGGGTTGGGGTTAGGTTTAGATTTGGGGTTAAGTTTAGATTTGGAGTTAGGTTTAGATTTGGGGTTAGGGGTTGGGGTTAGGGGTTGGGGTTAGGTTTAGATTTGGGGTTAGGGGTTGGGGTTAGGGGTTGGCGTTAGGGGTTGGGGTTAGGTTTAGATTTGGGGTTAGGTTTAGATTTGGGGTTAGGGGTTGGGGTTAGGTTTAGATTTGGGGTTAGGTTTAGATTTGGGTTTAGGGGTTGGGGTTAGGTTTATCTTTGGGGTTAGGTTAAGATTTGGGGTTAGGGGTTGAGGTTAGATTTAGATTTGGGGTTAGGTTTAGATTTGGGTTTAGGGGTTGGGGTTAGGGGTTGGGGTTAGGTTTAGATTTGCGGTTAGGGGTTGGGTTTAGGGGTTGGGGTTAGGTTTAGATTTGGAGTTAGGGTTTGGGGTTTGGTTTAGATTTAGGGTTAGGGGTTGGGGTTAGGGGTTGGCGTTAGGGTTTGGGGTTAGGGGTTGGCGTTAGGGGTTGGGGTTAGGTTTAGATTTGGGGTTAGGTTTAGATTTGGGGTTAGGGGTTGGGGTTAGGTTTAGATTTGGGGTTAAGTTTAGATTTGGAGTTAGGTTTAGATCTGGGGTTAGGGGTTGGAGTTAGGTTTAGATTTGGGGTTAGGGGTTGGGTTTAGGTTTAGATTTGGGTTTAGGGGTTGGGGTTAGGTTTAGATTTGGGGTTAGGTTTAGATTTGGGGTTTAGATTTGGGGTTAGGTTTAGATTTGGGGTTAGTGTTAGATTTGGGGTTTAGATTTCGGGTTAGGCTTAGATTTGGGGTTAGGTTCAGATTTGGGTTTAGGGGTTGGGGTTAGGTTTAGATTTGGGGTTAGGTTTAGATTTGGTGTTAGGGGTTGAGATTAGGTTTATATTTGGGGTTAGATTTAGATTTGCGGTTAGGGGTTGGGGTTAGGTTTAGATTTGGGGTTAGGTTTAGATTTGGGGTTTAGATTTGGGGTATAGGTTTAGATTTGGGTTTAGGGGTTGGGGTTAGGGGTTGGGGTTAGGTTTAGATTTGGGGTTAGGGGTTGGGGTTCGGTTTAGATTTGGGGTTAGGTTTAGATTTAGGGTAGGGGTTGGGGTTAGGTTTAGATTTGGGGTTAGGTTTAGATTTGGGGTTAGGGGTTGGGGTTAGGTTTAGATTTGGGGTTAGGTTTAGATTTGGGGCTAGTGGTTGGGGTTAGATTTATATTTGGGGTTAGGTTAAGATTTGGAGTTAGGGGTTGGGGTTAGGTTTAGATTTGGGGTTAGGTTTAGATTTGGTGTTAGGGGTTGGGGTTAGGTTTAGATTTTGGTTTAGGTTTAGATTTGGGGTTAGGTTTAGATTTGGGGTTAGGTTTGGGGTTAGGTTTAGATTTGGGGTTAGGGGTTGCGGTTAGGGGTTGGGGTTAGGGTTTGGGGTTAGGTTTAGATTTGGCGTTAGGTTTAGATTTGGGGTTAGGGGTTGGGGTTAGGTTTAGATTTGGGGTTAGGGGTTGGGGTTAGGGGTTGGGGTTAGGTTTAGATTTGGGGTTAGGGGTTGGGGTTAGGGGTTGGCGTTAGGGGTTGGGGTTAGGTTTAGATTTGGGGTTAGGTTTAGATTTGGGGTTAGGGGTTGGGGTTAGGTTTAGATTTGGGGTTAAGTTTAGATTTGGAGTTAGGTTTAGATTTGGGGTTAGGGGTTGGAGTTAGGTTTAGATTTGGGGTTAGGGGTTGGGTTTAGGTTTAGATTTGGGTTTAGGGGTTGGGGTTAGGTTTAGATTTGGGGTTAGGTTTAGATTTGGGGTTTAGATTTGGGGTTAGGTTTAGATTTGGGGTTAGTGTTAGATTTGGGGTTTAGATTTAGGGTTAGGCTTAGATTTGGGGTTAGGTTTAGATTTGGGTTTAGGGGTTGGGGTTAGGTTTAGATTTGGTGTTAGGTTTAGATTTTGTGTTAGGGGTTGAGGTTAGGTTTAGATTTGGGGTTAGGTTTAGATTTGGGTTTAGGGGTTGGGGTTAGTTTTAGATTTGGGGTTAGGTTAAGATTTGGGTTTAGGGGTTTGTGTTAGGTTTATGTTTGGGGTTCGGTTAAGATTTGGGGTTAGGGGTTGAGGTTAGGTTTATATTTGGGGTTATGTTGAGATTTGGGGTTAGGGGTTGAGGTTAGGTTTAGATTTGGGGTTAGGTTTAGATTTGGGGTTAGGGGTTGGGGTTAGGTTTAGATTTGGGGTTAGGTTTAGATTTGGGGTTACGGGTTGGGGTTAGGTTTAGATTTGGGTTTAGGTTTAGATTTGGGGTTAGGTTTAGATTTGGGGTTAGGGGTTAAGGTTAGGTTTAGATTTGGGGTTAGGTTTAGAATTGGGGTTAGGTTTAGGTTTAGGGTTAGGTTTAGATTTGGGGTTAGGGGTTGGGGTTAGGGGTTGGGGTTATTTTTAGATTTGGGGTTAGGGGTTGGGGTTAGGGGTTGGCGTTAGGGGTTGGGGTTAGGTTTAGATTTGGGGTTAGGTTTAGATTTGGGGTTAGGGGTTGGGGTTAGGGGTTGGGGTTAGGTTTAGATTTGGGGTTAGGGGTTGGGGTTAGGTTTATCTTTGGGGTTAGGTTAAGATTTGGGGTTAGGGGTTGAGGTTAGGTTTAGATTTGGGGTTAGGTTTAGATTTGGGGTTAGGGGTTGGGGTTAGGGGTTGGGGTTAGGTTTAGATTTGGGGTTAGGGGTTGGGTTTAGGGGTTGGGGTTAGGTTTAGATTTGGAGTTAGGGTTTGTGGTTTGGTTTAGATTTAGGGTTAGGGGTTGGGGTTAGGGGTTGGCGTTAGGGTTTGGGGTTAGGGGTTGGCGTTAGGGGTTGGGGTTAGGTTTAGATTTGGGGTTAGGTTTAGATTTGGGGTTAGGGGTTGGGGTTAGGTTTAGATTTGGGTTTAGGGGTTGGGGTTAGGTTTAGATTTGGGGTTAGGTTTAGATTTGGGGTTTAGATTTGGGGTTAGGTTTAGATTTGGGGTTAGTGTTAGATTTGGGGTTTAGATTTCGGGTTAGGCTTAGATTTGGGGTTAGGTTCAGATTTGGGTTTAGGGGTTGGGGTTAGGCTTAGATTTGGGGTTAGGTTTAGATTTGGTGTTAGGGGTTGAGATTAGGTTTATATTTGGGGTTAGGTTTAGATTTGGGGTTAGGGGTTGGGGTTAGGTTTAGATTTGGGGTTAGGTTTAGATTTGGGTTTAGGGGTTGGGGTTAGGTTTAGATTTGGGGTTAGGGGTTGGGGTTAGGGTTTGGGGTTAGGTTTAGATTTCGGGTTAGGGGTTGGGGTTAGGGGTTGGGGTTAGGTTTAGATTTGGGGTTAGGAGTTGGGGTTAGGTTTAGATTTGGGGTTAGGTTAAGATTTGGGGTTAGGGGTTGAGGTTAGGTTTAGATTTGGGGTTAGGTTTAGATTTGGGGTTGGGGTTGAGGTTTGGTTTAGATTTGGGGTTAGGTTTAGATTTGCGGTTAGGGGTTGGGGTTAGGGGTTGGGGTTAGGTTTAGATTTGGGGTTAGGGGTTGGGGTTAGGGGTTGGGGTTAGGTTTAGATTTGGGGTTAGGGGTTGGGGTTAGGGGTTGGGGTTAGGTTTAGATTTGGGGTTAGCGGCTGGGGTTAGCGGTTGGTGTTAGGTTTAGATTTGGGGTTAGGGGTTGGGGTTAGGTTTAGATTTGGGGTTAGGTTTAGATTTGGGGTTTAGATTTGGGGTATAGGTTTAGATTTGGGTTTAGGGGTTGGGGTTAGGGGTTGGGGTTAGGTTTAGATTTGGGGTTAGGGGTTGGGGTTCGGTTTAGATTTGGGGTTAGGTTTAGATTTAGGGTAGGGGTTGGGGTTAGGTTTAGATTTGGGGTTAGGTTTAGATTTGGGGTTAGGGGTTGGGGTTAGGTTTAGATTTGGGGTTAGGTTTAGATTTGGGGCTAGTGCTTGGGGTTAGATTTATATTTGGGGTTAGGTTAAGATTTGGAGTTAGGGGTGGGGTTAGGTTTAGATTTGGGGTTAGGTTTAGGTTTGGTGTTAGGGGTTGGGGTTAGGTTTAGATTTGGGTTTAGGTTTAGATTTGGGGTTAGGTTTAGATTTGGGGTTAGGGTTTGGGGTTAGGTTTAGATTTGGGGTTAGGGGTTGCGGTTAGGGGTTGGGGTTAGGGTTTGGGGTTAGGTTTAGATTTGGCGTTAGGTTTAGATTTGGGGTTAGGGGTTGGGGTTAGGTTTAGATTTGGGGTTAGGGGTTGGGGTTAGGGGTTGGGGTTAGGTTTAGATTTGGGGTTAGGGGTTGGGGTTAGGGGTTGGCGTTAGGGGTTGGGGTTAGGTTTAGATTTGGGGTTAGGTTTAGATTTGGGGTTAGGGGTTGGGCTTAGGTTTAGATTTGGGGTTAAGTTTAGATTTGGAGTTAGGTTTAGATTTGGGGGTAGGGGTTGGAGTTAGGTTTAGATTTGGGGTTAGGGGTTGGGTTTAGGTTTAGATTTGGGTTTAGGGGTTGGGGTTAGGTTTAGATTTGTGGTTAGGTTTAGATTTGGGGTTTAGATTTGGGGTTAGGTTTAGATTTGGGGTTAGTGTTAGATTTGGGGTTTAGATTTAGGGTTAGGCTTAGATTTGGGGTTAGGTTTAGATTTGGGTTTAGGGGTTGGGGTTAGGTTTAGATTTCGTGTTAGGTTTAGATTTTGTGTTAGGGGTTGAGGTTAGGTTTAGATTTGGGGTTAGGTTTAGATTTGGGGTTAGGGTGAGATTTGGGGTTAGGGGTTGAGGTTAGGTTTAGATTTGGGGTTAGGTTTAGATTTGGGGTTAGGGGTTGGGGTTAGATTTATATTTGGGGTTAGGTTAAGATTTGGGGTTAGGGGTTGGGGTTAGGTTTAGATTTGGGGTTAGGGCTTGGGGTTAGGTTTTGGGCTTAGGTTTAGATTTGGGGTTAGGGGTTGGGGTTACGTTTAGATTTGGGGTTAGGGGTTGCGGTTCGGTTTAAATTTGGGGTTAGGTTTAGATTTAGGGTTAGGGGTTGGGGTTAGGTTTAGATTTGGGGTTAGGTTTAGATTTGGGGTTAGGGGTTGGCGTTAGGTTTAGATTTGGGGTTAGGTTTAGATTTGGGGCTAGGTTTAGATTTGGGGTTAGGGTTTGTGGTTAGGTTTAGAATTGGCGTTAGGTTTAGATTTGGGTTTAGGGGTTGGGGTTAGGTTTAGATTTGGGGTTAGGGGTTGGGGTTAGGGGTTGGGGTTAGGTTTAGATTTGGGGTTAGGGGTTGGGGTTAGGAATTGGGGTTAGGTTTAGATTTGGGGTTAGTGGTTGGCGATAGGGGTTGGGGTTAGGTTTAGATTTGGGGTTAGGGGTTGGGGTTAGGGGTTGGCGTTAGGGGTTGGGGTTAGGTTTAGATTTGGGGTTAGGTTTAGATTTGGGGTTAGGGGTTGGGGTTAGGTTTAGATTTGGGGTTAAGTTTAGATTTGGAGTTAGGTTTAGATTAGGGGTTAGGGGTTGGAGTTAGGTTTAGATTTGGGGTTAGGGGTTGGGTTTAGGTTTAGATTTGAGTTTAGGGGTTGGGGTTAGGATAAGATTTGGGGTTAGGTTTAGATTTGGGGTTTAGATTTGGGGTTAGGTTTAGATTTGGGGTTAGTGTTAGATTTGGGGTTTAGATTTAGGGTTAGGCTTAGATTTGGGGTTAGGTTTAGATTTGGGTTTAGGGGTTGGGGTTAGGTTTAGATTTGGTGTTAGGTTTAGATTTGGGTTTAGGGGTTTGTGTTAGGTTTATGTTTGGGGTTAGGTTAAGATTTGGGGTTAGGGGTTGAGGTTAGGTTTATATTTGGGGTTATGTTGAGATTTGGGGTTAGGGGTTGAGGTTAGGTTTAGATTTGGGGTTAGGGGTTGGGGTTAGGGGTTGGCGTTAGGGCTTGGGGTTAGGTTTAGATTTGGGGTTAGGTTTAGATTTGGGGTTAGGGGTTGGGGTTAGGTTTAGATTTGGGGTTAAGTTTAGATTTGGAGTTAGGTTTAGATTTGGGGTTAGGGGTTGGGGTTAGGGGTTGGGGTTAGGTTTAGATTTGGGGTTAGGGGTTGGCGTTAGGGCTTTGGGTTAGGTTTAGATTTGGGGTTAGGTTTAGATTTGGGGTTAGGGGTTGGGGTTAGGTTTAGATTTGGGGTTAAGTTTAGATTTGGAGTTAGGTTTAGATTTGGGGTTAGGGGTTGGGGTTAGGGGTTGGGGTTAGGTTTAGATTTGGGGTTAGGGGTTGCGGTTAGGGGTTGGGGTTAGGGTTTGGGGTTAGGTTTAGATTTGGCGTTAGGTTTAGATTTGGGGTTAGGGGTTGGGGTTAGGTTTAGATTTGGGGTTAGGGGTTGGGGTTAGGGGTTGGGGTTAGGTTTAGATTTGGGGTTAGGGGTTGGGGTTAGGGGTTGGGGTTAGGTTTAGATTTGGGGTTAGGGGTTGGGGTTAGGGGTTGGGGTTTGGTTTAGATTTGGAGTTAGGGTTTGGGGTTTGGTTTAGATTTAGGATTAGGGGTTGGGGTTAGGGGTTGTCGTTAGGGGTTGGGGTTAGGGGTTTGCGTTGGTGGTTGGGGTTAGGTTTAGATTTGGGGTTTGGTTTAGATTTGGGGTTAGGGGTTGGGGTTAGGTTTAGATTTGGGGTTAGGGGTTGGGGTTAGGGGTTGGGGTTAGGTTTAGATTTGGAGTTAGGGTTTGGGGTTTGGTTTAGATTTAGGATTAGGGGTTGGGGTTAGGGGTTGTCGTTAGGGGTTGGGGTTAGGGGTTTGCGTTGGTGGTTGGGGTTAGGTTTAGATTTGGGGTTAGGTTTAGATTTGGGGTTAGGGGTTGGGGTTAGGGGTTGGGGTTAGGTTTAGATTTGGGGTTAGGTTTAGATTTGGGGTTAGGGGTTGGGTTTAGGTTTAGATTTGGGTTTAGGGGTTGGGGTTAGGTTTAGATTTGGAGTTAGGGTTTGGGGTTTGGTTTAGATTTAGGGTTAGGGGTTGGGGTTAGGGGTTGGCGTTAGGGGTTGGGGTTAGGGGTTGGCGTTAGGGGTTGGGGTTAGTTTTAGATTTGGGGTTAGGTTTAGATTTGGGGTTAGGGGTTGGGGTTAGGTTTAGATTTGGGGTTAAGTTTATATTTGGAGTTAGGTTTAGATCTGGGGTTAGGGGTTGGAGTTAGGTTTAGATTTGGGGTTAGGGGTTGGGTTTAGGTTTAGATTTGGGTTTAGGGGTTGGGGTTAGGTTTAGATTTGGGGTTAGGTTTAGATTTGGGGTTTAGATTTGGGGTTAGGTTTAGATTTGGGGTTAGTGTTAGATTTGGGGTTTAGATTTCGGGTTAGGCTTAGATTTGGGGTTAGGTTTAGATTTGGGTTTAGGTTTAGATTTGGTGTTAGGGGTTGAGATTAGGTTTATATTTGGAGTTAGGTTTAGATTTGGGGTTAGGGGTTGGGGTTAGGTTTAGATTTGGGGTTAGGTTTAGATTTGGGTTTAGGGGTTGGGGTTAGGTTTATCTTTGGGGTTAGGTTAAGATTTGGGGTTAGGGGTTGAGGTTAGGTTTAGATTTGGGGTTAGGTTTAGATTTGGGGTTAGGGGTTGGGGTTAGGGGTTGGGGTTAGGTTTAGATTTGGGGTTAGGTTTAGATTTGGGGTTAAAGGTTGGGGTTAGGGGTTGGGGTTAGGTTTAGATTTGGGGTTAGGGGTTGGGGTTAGGGTTTGGGGTTAGGTTTAGATTTTGGGTTAGGGGTTGGGGTTAGGGGTTGGGGTTAGGTTTAGATTTGGGGTTAGGGGTTGGGGTTAGGTTTAGATTTGGGTTTAGGTTTAGATTTGGGGTTAGGTTTAGATTTGGGGTTAGGGTTTGGGGTTAGGTTTAGATTTGGGGTTAGGGGTTGCGGTTTAGGGGTTGGGGTTAGGGTTTGGGGTTAGGTTTAGATTTGGCGTTAGGTTTAGATTTGGGGTTAGGGTTTGGGGTTAGGTTTAGACTTGGGGTTAGGGGTTGCGGTTAGGGGTTGGGGTTAGGGTTTGGGGTTAGGTTTAGATTTGGGGTTAGGGGTTGGGGTTAGGTTTAGATTTGGGGTTAGGTTTAGATTTGGGGTTAGGGGTTGGGGTTAGGGGTTGGGGTTAGGTTTAGATTTGGGGTTAGGGGTTGGGGTTAGGGGTTGGGGTTAGGTTTAGATTTGGGGTTAGGGGTTGGCGTTAGGGGTTGTCGTTAGGGGTTGGGGTTAGGTTTAGATTTGGGGTTAGGTTTAGATTTGGGGTTAGGGGTTGGGGTTAGGTTTAGATTTGGGGTTAGGTTTAGATATGGGTTTAGGGGTTGGGGTTAGGTTTATCTTTGGGGTTAGGTTAAGATTTGGGGTTAGGGGTTGAGGTTAGGTTTAGATTTGGGGTTAGGTTTAGATTTGGGGTTAGGGGTTGGGGTTAGGGGTTGGGGTTAGGTTTAGATTTGGGGTTAGGGGTTGGGGTTAGGGGTTGGGGTTAGGTTTAGATTTGGGGTTAAGTTTAGATTTGGAGTTAGGTTTAGATCTGGGGTTAGGGGTTGGAGTTAGGTTTAGATTTGGGGTTAGGGGTTGGGTTTAGGTTTAGATTTGGTTTTAGGGGTTGGGGTTAGGTTTAGATTTGGAGTTAGGGTTTGGGGTTTGGTTTAGATTTAGGGTTAGGGGTTGGGGTTAGGGGTTGGCGTTAGGGGTTGGGGTTAGGGGTTGGCGTTAGGGCTTGGGGTTAGGTTTAGATTTGGGGTTAGGTTTAGATTTGGGGTTAGGGGTTGGGGTTAGGTTTAAGATTTGGGGTTAAGTTTATATTTGGAGTTAGGTTTAGATCTGGGGTTAGGGGTTGGAGTTAGGTTTAGATTTGGGGTTAGGGGTTGAGTTTAGGTTTAGATTTGGGTTTAGGGGTTGGGCTTAGGTTTAGATTTGGGGTTAGGTTTAGATTTGGGGTTTAGATTTGGGGTTAGGTTTAGATTTGGGGTTAGTGTTAGATTTGGGGTTTAGATTTCGGGTTAGGCTTAGATTTGGGGTTAGGTTTAGATTTGGGTTTAGGGGTTGGGGTTAGGTTTAGATTTGGGTTTAGGGGTTGGGGTTAGGTTTAGATTTGGGGTTAGGTTTAGATTTGGTGTTAGGGGTTGAGATTAGGTTTATATTTGGGGTTAGGTTTAGATTTGGGGTTAGGGGTTGGGGTTAGGTTTAGATTTGGGGTTAGGTTTAGATTTGGGTTTAGGGGTTGGGGTTAGGTTTATCTTTGGGGTTAGGTTAAGATTTGGGGTTAGGGGTTGAGGTTAGGTTTAGATTTGGGGTTAGGTTTAGATTTGGGGTTAGGGGTTGGGGTTAGGGGTTGGGGTTAGGTTTAGATTTGGGGTTAGGGGTTGGGCTTAGGGTTTGGGGTTAGGTTTAGATTTTGGGTTAGGGGTTGGGGTTAAGGGTTGGGGTTAGGTTTAGATTTGGGGTTAGGGGTTGGGGTTAGGTTTAGATTTGGGGTTAGGTTAAGATTTGGGGTTAGGGGTTGAGGTTAGGTTTAGATTTGGGGTTAGGTTTAGATTTGGGTTAGGGGTTGAGGTTAGGTTTAGATTTGGGGTTAGGTTTAGATTTGGGGTTAGGGGTTGGGGTTAGGTTTAGATTTGGGGTTAGGGGTTGGGGTTAGGGGTTGGGGTTAGGTTTAGATTTGGGGTTAGGGGTTGGGGTTAGGGGATGGGGTTAGGTTTAGATTTGGGGTTAGCGGCTGGGGTTAGCGGTTGGTGTTAGGTTTAGATTTGGGGTTAGGGGTTGGGGTTAGGGGTTGGGGTTAGGTTTAGATTTGGGGTTAGGGGTTGGGGTTCGGTTTAGATTTGGGGTTAGGTTTAGATTTAGGGTAGGGGTTGAGGTTAGGTTTAGATTTGGGGTTAGCTTTAGATTTGGGGTTAGGGGTTGGGGTTAGGTTTAGATTTGGGGTTAGGTTTAGATTTGGTGTTAGGGGTTGGGGTTAAGTTTAGATTTGGGTTTAGGTTTAGATTTGGGGTTAGGTTTAGATTTGGGGTTAGGGTTTGGGGTTAGGTTTAGATTTGGGGTTAGGGGTTGCGGTTAGGGGTTTTGGGTTAGGGTTTGGGGTTAGGTTTAGATTTGGCGTTAGGTTTAGATTTGGGGTTAGGGGTTGGGGTTAGGTTTAGATTTGGGGTTAGGGGTTGGGGTTAGGGGTTGGGGTTAGGTTTAGATTTGGGGTTAGGGGTTGGGGTTAGGTTTAGATTTGGGGTTAAGTTTAGATTTGGAGTTAGGTTTAGATCTGGGGTTAGGGGTTGGAGATAGGTTTAGATTTGGGGTTAGGGGTTGGGTTTAGGTTTAGATTTGGGTTTAGGGGTTGGTGTTAGGTTTAGATTTGGGGTTAGGTTTAGATTTGGGGTTAGGTTTAGATTTGGGGTTAGTGTTAGATTTGGGGTTTAGATTTTGGGTTAGGCTTAGATTTGGGGTTAGGTTTAGATTTGGGTTTAGGGGTTGGGGTTAGGTTTAGATTTGGGGTTAGGTTTAGATTTGGTGTTAGGGGTTGAGATTAGGTTTATATTTGGGGTTAGGTTTAGATTTGGGGTTAGGGGTTGGGGTTAGGTTTAGATTTGGGGTTAGGTTTAGATTTGGGTTTAGGGGTTGGGGTTAGGTTTATCTTTGGGGTTAGGTTAAGATTTGGGGTTAGGGGTTGAGGTTAGGTTTATATTTGGGGTTAGGTTTAGATTTGGGGTTAGGGGTTGGGGTTAGGGGTTGGGGTTAGGTTTAGATTTGGGGTTAGGGGTTGGGGTTAGGGTTTGGGGTTAGGTTTAGATTTGGGGTTAGGGGTTGGCGTTAGGGGTTGGGGTTAGGTTTAGATTTGGGGTTAGGGGTTGGGGTTAGGTTTAGATTTGGGGTTAGGTTAAGATTTGGGGTTAGGGGTTGAGGTTAGGTTTAGATTTGGGGTTAGGTTTAGATTTGGGGTTAGGGGTTGAGGTTAGGTTTAGATTTGGGGTTAGGTTTAGATTTGGGGTTAGGGGTTGGGGTTAGGGGTTGGGGTAAGGTTTAGATTTGGGGTTAGGGGTTGGGGTTAGGGGTTGGGGTTAGGTTTAGATTTGGGGTTAGCGGTTGCGGTTAGCGGTTGGTGTTAGGTTTAGATTTGGGGTTAGGGGTTGGGGTTAGGTTTAGATTTGGGGTTAGGTTTAGATTTGGGGTTTAGATTTGGGGTATAGGTTTAGATTTGGGTTTAGGGGTTGGGGTTAGGTTTAGATTTGGGGTTAGGTTTAGATTTGGGGTTAGGGGTTGGGGTTAGGTTTAGATTTGGGGTTAGGTTTAGATTTGGGGTTAGGGTTTGGGGTTAGGTTTAGACTTGGGGTTAGGGGTTGCGGTTAGGGGTTGGGGTTAGGGTTTGGGGTTAGTTTTAGATTTGGGGTTAGGGGTTGGGGTTAGGTTTAGATTTGGGGTTAGGGGTTGGGGTTAGGGGTTGGGGTTAGGTTTAGATTTGGGGTTAGGGGTTGGGGTTAGGGGTTGGCGTTAGGGGTTGGGGTTAGGTTTAGATTTGGGGTTAGGTTTAGATTTGGGGTTAGGGGTTGGGGTTAGGTTTAGATTTGGGGTTAAGTTTAGATTTGGAGTTAGGTTTAGATTTGGGGTTAGGGGTTGGGGTTAGGGGTTGGGGTTAGGTTTAGATTTGGGGTTAGGGGTTGGGGTTAGGGGTTGTCGTTAGGGGTTGGGGTTAGGTTTAGATTTGGGGTTAGGTTTAGATTTGGGTTTAGGGGTTGGGGTTAGGTTTAGATTTGGGGTTAGGTTTAGATTTGGGTTTAGGGGTTGGGGTTAGGTTTATCTTTGGGGTTAGGTTAAGATTTGGGGTTAGGGGTTGAGGTTAGGTTTAGATTTGGGGTTAGGTTTAGATTTGGGGTTAGGGGTTGGGGTTAGGGGTTGGGGTTAGATTTAGATTTGGGGTTAGGGGTTGGGGTTAGGGGTTGGGGTTAGGTTTAGATTTGGAGTTAGGGTTTGGGGTTTGGTTTAGATTTAGGGTTAGGGGTTGGGGTTAGGGGTTGGCGTTAGGGGTTGGGGTTAGGGGTTGGCGTTAGGGGTTGGGGTTAGGTTTAGATTTGGGGTTAGGTTTAGATTTGGGGTTAGGGGTTGGGGTTAGGTTTAGATTTGGGGTTAAGTTTAGATTTGGAGTTAGGTTTAGATCTGGGGTTAGGGGTTGGAGTTAGGTTTAGATTTGGGGTTAGGGGTTGGGTTTAGGTTTAGATTTGGGTTTAGGGGTTGGGGTTAGGTTTAGATTTGGAGTTAGGGTTTGGGGTTTGGTTTAGATTTAGGGTTAGGGGTTGGGGTTAGGGGTTGGCGTTAGGGGTTGGGGTTAGGGGTTGGCGTTAGGGGTTGGGGTTAGGTTTAGATTTGGGGTTAGGTTTAGATTTGGGGTTAGGGGTTGGGGTTAGGTTTAGATTTGGGGTTAAGTTTAGATTTGGAGTTAGGTTTAGATTTGGGGTTAGGGGTTGGGGTTAGGGGTTGGGGTTAGGTTTAGATTTGGAGTTAGGGTTTGGGGTTTGGTTTAGATTTAGGGTTAGGGGTTGGGGTTAGGGGTTGGCGTTAGGGTTTGGGGTTAGGGGTTGGCGTTAGGGGTTGGGGTTAGGTTTAGATTTGGGGTTAGGTTTAGATTTGGGGTTAGGGGTTGGGGTTAGGTTTAGATTTGGGGTTAAGTTTAGATTTGGAGTTAGGTTTAGATCTGGGGTTAGGGGTTGGAGATAGGTTTAGATTTGGGGTTAGGGGTTGGGTTTAGGTTTAGATTTGGGTTTAGGGGTTGGGGTTAGGTTTAGATTTGGGGTTAGGTTTAGATTTGGGGTTAGGTTTAGATTTGGGGTTAGTGTTAGATTTGGGGTTTAGATTTCGGGTTAGGCTTAGATTTGGGGTTAGGTTTAGATTTGGGTTTAGGGGTTGGGGTTAGGTTTAGATTTGGGGTTAGGTTTAGATTTGGTGTTAGGGGTTGAGATTAGGTTTATATTTGGGGTTAGGTTTAGATTTGGGGTTAGGGGTTGGGGTTAGGTTTAGATTTGGGGTTAGGTTTAGATTTGGGTTTAGGGGTTGGGGTTAGGTTTATCTTTGGGGTTAGGTTAAGATTTGGGGTTAGGGGTTGAGGTTAGGTTTAGATTTGGGGTTAGGTTTAGATTTGGGGTTAGGGGTTGGGGTTAGGGGTTGGGGTTAGGTTTAGATTTGGGGTTAGGGGTTGGGGTTAGGGTTTGGGGTTAGGTTTAGATTTGGGGTTAGGGGTTGGCGTTAGGGGTTGGGGTTAGGTTTAGATTTGGGGTTAGGGGTTGAGGTTAGGTTTAGATTTGGGGTTAGGTTAAGATTTGGGGTTAGGGGTTGAGGTTAGGTTTAGATTTGGGGTTAGGTTTATATTTGGGGTTAGGGGTTGAGGTTAGGTTTAGATTTGGGGTTAGGTTTAGATTTGGGGTTAGGGGTTGGGGTTAGGGGTTGGGGTAAAGTTTAGATTTGGGGTTAGGGGTTGGGGTTAGGGGTTGGGGTTAGGTTTAGATTTGGGGTTAGCGGTTGCGGTTAGCGGTTGGTGTTAGGTTTAGATTTGGGGTTAGGGGTTGGGGTTAGGTTTAGATTTGGGGTTAGGTTTAGATTTGGGGTTTAGATTTGGGGTATAGGTTTAGATTTGGGTTTAGGGGTTGGGGTTAGGGGTTGGGGTTAGGTTTAGATTTGGGGTTAGGGGTTGAGGTTAGGTTTAGATTTGGGGTTAGGTTTAGATTTAGGGTTAGGGGTTGGGGTTAGGTTTAGATTTGGGGTTAGGTTTAGATTTGGGTTTAGGGGTTGGGGTTAGGTTTAGATTTGGGGTTAGGTTTAGATTTGGGGCTAGTGGTTGGGGTTAGATTTATATTTGGGGTTAGGTTAAGATTTGGGGTTAGGGTTTGGGGTTAGGTTTAGATTTGGGGTTAGGTTTAGATTTGGGGTTAGGGGTTGGGGTTAGGTTTAGATTTGGGTTTAGGTTTAGATTTGGGGTTAGGTTTAGATTTGGGGTTAGGGGTTGGGGTTAGCGGTTGGGGTAAGGTTTAGATTTGGGGTTAGGGGTTGGGGTTAGGGGTTGGGGTTAGGTTTAGATTTGGGGTTAGCGGTTGCGGTTAGCGGTTGGTGTTAGGTTTAGATTTGGGGTTAGGGGTTGGGGTTAGGTTTAGATTTGGGGTTAGGTTTAGATTTGGGGTTTAGATTTGGGGTATAGGTTTAGATTTGGGTTTAGGGGTTGGGGTTAGGTTTAGATTTGGGGTTAGGTTTAGATTTGGGGTTAGGGGTTGGGGTTAGGTTTAGATTTGGGGTTAGGTTTAGATTTGGGGTTAGGGTTTGGGGTTAGGTTTAGACTTGGGGTTAGGGGTTGCGGTTAGGGGTTGGGGTTAGGGTTTGGGGTTAGGTTTAGATTTGGGGTTAGGGGTTGGGGTTAGGTTTAGATTTGGGGTTAGGGGTTGGGGTTAGGGGTTGGGGTTAGGTTTAGATTTGGGGTTAGGGGTTGGGGTTAGGGGTTGGCGTTAGGGGTTGGGGTTAGGTTTAGATTTGGGGTTAGGTTTAGATTTGGGGTTAGGGGTTGGGGTTAGGTTTAGATTTGGGGTTAAGTTTAGATTTGGAGTTAGGTTTAGATTTGGGGTTAGGGGTTGGGGTTAGGGGTTGGGGTTAGGTTTAGATTTGGGGTTAGGGGTTGGGGTTAGGGGTTGTCGTTAGGGGTTGGGGTTAGGTTTAGATTTGGGGTTAGGTTTAGATTTGGGTTTAGGGGTTGGGGTTAGGTTTAGATTTGGGGTTAGGTTTAGATTTGGGTTTAGGGGTTGGGGTTAGGTTTATCTTTGGGGTTAGGTTAAGATTTGGGGTTAGGGGTTGAGGTTAGGTTTAGATTTGGGGTTAGGTTTAGATTTGGGGTTAGGGGTTGGGGTTAGGGGTTGGGGTTAGATTTAGATTTGGGGTTAGGGGTTGGGGTTAGGGGTTGGGGTTAGGTTTAGATTTGGAGTTAGGGTTTGGGGTTTGGTTTAGATTTAGGGTTAGGGGTTGGGGTTAGGGGTTGGCGTTAGGGGTTGGGGTTAGGGGTTGGCGTTAGGGGTTGGGGTTAGGTTTAGATTTGGGGTTAGGTTTAGATTTGGGGTTAGGGGTTGGGGTTAGGTTTAGATTTGGGGTTAAGTTTAGATTTGGAGTTAGGTTTAGATCTGGGGTTAGGGGTTGGAGTTAGGTTTAGATTTGGGGTTAGGGGTTGGGTTTAGGTTTAGGTTTAGATTTGGGTTTAGGGGTTGGGGTTAGGTTTAGATTTGGAGTTAGGGTTTGGGGTTTGGTTTAGATTTAGGGTTAGGGGTTGGGGTTAGGGGTTGGCGTTAGGGGTTGGGGTTAGGGGTTGGCGTTAGGGGTTGGGGTTAGGTTTAGATTTGGGGTTAGGTTTAGATTTGGGGTTAGGGGTTGGGGTTAGGTTTAGATTTGGGGTTAAGTTTAGATTTGGAGTTAGGTTTAGATTTGGGGTTAGGGGTTGGGGTTAGGGGTTGGGGTTAGGTTTAGATTTGGAGTTAGGGTTTGGGGTTTGGTTTAGATTTAGGGTTAGGGGTTGGGGTTAGGGGTTGGCGTTAGGGTTTGGGGTTAGGGGTTGGCGTTAGGGGTTGGGGTTAGGTTTAGATTTGGGGTTAGGTTTAGATTTGGGGTTAGGGGTTGGGGTTAGGTTTAGATTTGGGGTTAAGTTTAGATTTGGAGTTAGGTTTAGATCTGGGGTTAGGGGTTGGAGATAGGTTTAGATTTGGGGTTAGGGGTTGGGTTTAGGTTTAGATTTGGGTTTAGGGGTTGGGGTTAGGTTTAGATTTGGGGTTAGGTTTAGATTTGGGGTTAGGTTTAGATTTGGGGTTAGTGTTAGATTTGGGGTTTAGATTTCGGGTTAGGCTTAGATTTGGGGTTAGGTTTAGATTTGGGTTTAGGGGTTGGGGTTAGGTTTAGATTTGGGGTTAGGTTTAGATTTGGTGTTAGGGGTTGAGATTAGGTTTATATTTGGGGTTAGGTTTAGATTTGGGGTTAGGGGTTGGGGTTAGGTTTAGATTTGGGGTTAGGTTTAGATTTGGGTTTAGGGGTTGGGGTTAGGTTTATCTTTGGGGTTAGGTTAAGATTTGGGGTTAGGGGTTGAGGTTAGGTTTAGATTTGGGGTTAGGTTTAGATTTGGGGTTAGGGGTTGGGGTTAGGGGTTGGGGTTAGGTTTAGATTTGGGGTTAGGGGTTGGGGTTAGGGTTTGGGGTTAGGTTTAGATTTGGGGTTAGGGGTTGGCGTTAGGGGTTGGGGTTAGGTTTAGATTTGGGGTTAGGGGTTGAGGTTAGGTTTAGATTTGGGGTTAGGTTAAGATTTGGGGTTAGGGGTTGAGGTTAGGTTTAGATTTGGGGTTAGGTTTATATTTGGGGTTAGGGGTTGAGGTTAGGTTTAGATTTGGGGTTAGATTTAGATTTGGGGTTAGGGGTTGGGGTTAGGGGTTGGGGTAAAGTTTAGATTTGGGGTTAGGGGTTGGGGTTAGGGGTTGGGGTTAGGTTTAGATTTGGGGTTAGCGGTTGCGGTTAGCGGTTGGTGTTAGGTTTAGATTTGGGGTTAGGGGTTGGGGTTAGGTTTAGATTTGGGGTTAGGTTTAGATTTGGGGTTTAGATTTGGGGTATAGGTTTAGATTTGGGTTTAGGGGTTGGGGTTAGGGGTTGGGGTTAGGTTTAGATTTGGGGTTAGGGGTTGAGGTTAGGTTTAGATTTGGGGTTAGGTTTAGATTTAGGGTTAGGGGTTGGGGTTAGGTTTAGATTTGGGGTTAGGTTTAGATTTGGGTTTAGGGGTTGGGGTTAGGTTTAGATTTGGGGTTAGGTTTAGATTTGGGGCTAGTGGTTGGGGTTAGATTTATATTTGGGGTTAGGTTAAGATTTGGGGTTAGGGTTTGGGGTTAGGTTTAGATTTGGGGTTAGGTTTAGATTTGGTGTTAGGGGTTGGGGTTAGGTTTAGATTTGGGTTTAGGTTTAGATTTGGGGTTAGGTTTAGATTTGGGGTTAGGGTTTGGGGTTAGGTTTAGATTTGGGGTTAGGGGTTGCGGTTAGGGGTTGGGGTTAGGGTTTGGGGTTAGGTTTAGATTTGGCGTTAGGTTTAGATTTGGGGTTAGGGGTTGGTGTTAGGTTTAGATTTGGGGTTAGGGGTTGGGGTTAGGTTTAGATTTGGGGTTAGGGGTTGGGGTTAGGGGTTTGCGTTAGGGGTTGGGGTTAGGTTTATATTTGGGGTTAGGTTTAGATTTGGGGTTAGGGGTTGGGGTTAGGTTTAGATTTGGGGTTAAGTTTAGATTTGGAGTTAGGTTTAGATTTGGGTTTAGGGGTTGGGGTTAGGGGTTGGGGTTAGGTTTAGATTTGGGGTTAGGGGTTGGGGTTAGGGGTTGTCGTTAGGGGTTGGGGTTAGGTTTAGATTTGGGGTTAGGTTTAGATTTGGGTTTAGGGGTTGGGGTTAGGTTTATCTTTGGGGTTAGGTTAAGATTTGGGGTTAGGGGTTGAGGTTAGGTTTAGATTTGGGGTTAGGTTTAGATTTGGGGTTAGGGGTTGGGGTTAGGGGTTGGGGTTAGGTTTAGATTTGGGGTTAGGGGTTGGGGTTAGGGGTTGGGGTTAGGTTTAGATTTGGAGTTAGGGTTTGGGGTTTGGTTTAGATTTAGGGTTAGGGGTTGGGGTTAGGGGTTGGTGTTAGGGGTTGGGGTTAGGGGTTGGCGTTAGGGGTTGGGGTTAGGTTTAGATTTGGGGTTAGGTTTAGATTTGGGGTTAGGGGTTGGGGTTAGGTTTAGATTTGGAGTTAGGTTTAGATTTGGGGTTTAGATTTGGGGTTAGGTTTAGATTTGGGGTTAAGTTTAGATTTGGAGTTAGGTTTAGATCTGGGGTTAGGGGTTGGAGTTAGGTTTAGATTTGGGGTTAGGGGTTGGGTTTAGGTTTAGATTTGGGTTTAGGGGTTGGGGTTAGGTTTAGATTTGGGGTTAGGTTTAGATTTGGGGTTTAGATTTGGGGTTAGGTTTAGATTTGGGGTTAGTGTTAGATTTGGGGTTTAGATTTCGGGTTAGGCTTAGATTTGGGGTTAGGTTTAGATTTGGGTTTAGGGGTTGGGGTTAGGTTTAGATTTGGGGTTAGGTTTAGATTTGGTGTTAGGGGTTGAGATTAGGTTTATATTTGGGGTTAGGTTTAGATTTGGGGTTAGGGGTTGGGGTTAGGTTTAGATTTGGGGTTAGGTTTAGATTTGGGTTTAGGGGTTGGGGTTAGGTTTATCTTTGGGGTTAGGTTAAGATTTGGGGTTAGGGGTTGAGGTTAGGTTTAGATTTGGGGTTAGGTTTAGATTTGGGGTTAGGGGTTGGGGTTAGGGGTTGGAGTTAGGTTTAGATTTGGGGTTAGGGGTTGGAGTTAGGGTTTGGGGTTAGGTTTAGATTTCGGGTTAGGGGTTGGGGTTAGGGGTTGGGGTTAGGTTTAGATTTGGGGTTAGGTTAAGATTTGGGGTTAGGGGTTGAGGTTAGGTTTAGATTTGGGGTTAGGTTTAGATTTGGGTTAGGGGTTGAGGTTAGGTTTAGATTTGGGGTTAGGTTTAGATTTGGGGTTAGGGGTTGGGGTTAGGTTTAGATTTGGGGTTAGGGGTTGGGGTTAGGGGTTGGGGTTAGGTTTAGATTTGGGGTTAGGGGTTGGGGTTCGGTTTAGATTTGGGGTTAGGTTTAGATTTAGGGTAGGGGTTGGGGTTAGGTTTAGATTTGGGGTTAGCTTTAGATTTGGGGTTAGGGGTTAAGGTTAGGTTTAGATTTGCGGTTAGGTTTAGATTTGGTGTTAGGGGTTGGGGTTAGGTTTAGATTTGGGTTTAGGTTTAGATTTGGGGTTAGGTTTAGATTTGGGGTTAGGGTTTGGGGTTAGGTTTAGATTTGGGGTTAGGGGTTGCGGTTAGGGGTTTTGGGTTAGGGTTTGGGGTTAGGTTTAGATTTGGCGTTAGGTTTAGATTTGGGGTTAGGGGTTGGGGTTAGGTTTAGATTTGGGGTTAGGGGTTGGGGTTAGGGGTTGGGGTTAGGTTTAGATTTGGGGTTAGGGGTTGGGGTTAGGGGTTGGCGTTAGGGGTTGGGGTTAGGTTTAGATTTGGGGTTAGGTTTAGATTTGGGGTTAGGGGTTGGGGTTAGGTTTAGATTTGGGGTTAAGTTTAGATTTGGAGTTAGGTTTAGATTTGGGGTTAGGGGTTGGGGTTAGGGGTTGGGGTTAGGTTTAGTTTTGGGGTTAGGGGTTGGGGTTAGGGGTTGGCGTTAGGGGTTGGGGTTAGGTTTAGATTTGGGGTTAGGTTTAGATTTGGGGTTAGGGGTTGGGGTTAGGTTTAGATTTGGGGTTAGGTTTAGATTTGGGTTTAGGGGTTGGGGTTAGGTTTAGATTTGGGGTTAGGTTAAGATTTGGGGTTAGGGGTTGAGGTTAGGTTTAGATTTGGGGTTAGGTTTAGATTTGGGGTTAGGGGTTGGGGTTAGGGGTTGGGGTTAGGTTTAGATTTGGGGTTAGGGGTTGGGTTTAGGGGTTGGGGTTAGGTTTAGATTTGGAGTTAGGGTTTGGGGTTAGGTTTAGATTTAGGGTTAGGGGTTGGGGTTAGGGGTTGGCGTTAGGGTTTGGGGTTAGGGGTTGGCGTTAGGGGTTGGGGTTAGGTTTAGATTTGGGGTTAGGTTTAGATTTGGGGTTAGAGGTTGGAGTTAGGTTTAGATTTGGGGTTAAGTTTAGATTTGGAGTTAGGTTTAGATCTGGGGTTAGGGGTTGGAGTTAGGTTTAGATTTGGAGTTAGGGGTTGGGTTTAGGTTTAGATTTGGGTTTAGGGGTTGGGGTTAGGTTTAGATTTGGGGTTAGTGTTAGATTTGGGGTTTAGATTTCGGGTTAGGCTTAGATTTGGGGTTAGGTTTAGATTTGGGTTTAGGGGTTGGGGTTAGGTTTAGATTTCGGGTTAAGTTTAGATTTGGGTTTAGGGGTTGAGATTAGGTTTATATTTGGGGTTAGGTTTAGATTTGGGGTTAGGGGTTGGGGTTAGGTTTAGATTTGGGGTTAGGTTTAGATTTGGGTTTAGGGGTTGGGGTTAGGTTTATCTTTGGGGTTAGGTTAAGATTTGGGGTTAGGGTTTGAGGTTAGGTTTAGATTTGGGGTTAGGTTTAGATTTGGGGTTAGGGGTTGGGGTTAGGGGTTGGGGTTAGGTTTAGATTTGGGGTTAGGGGTTGGGGTTACGGTTTGGGGTTAGGTTTAGATTTCGTGTTAGGGGTTGGGGTTAGGGGTTGGGGTTAGGTTTAGATTTGGGGTTAGGGGTTGGGGTTAGGTTTAGATTTGGGGTTAGGTTAAGATTTGGGGTTAGGGGTTGAGGTTAGGTTTAGATTTGGGGTTAGGTTTAGATTTGGGGTTAGGGGTTGAGGTTAGGTTTAGATTTGGGGTTAGGTTTAGATTTGGGGTTAGGGGTTGGGGTTAGGGGTTGGGGTTAGGTTTAGATTTGGGGTTAGGGGTTGGGGTTAGGGGTTGGGGTTAGGTTTAGATTTGGGGTTAGGGGTTGGGGTTAGGGGTTGGGGTTAGGTTTAGATTTGGGGTTAGCGGCTGGGGTTAGCGGTTGGTGTTAGGTTTAGATTTGGGGTTAGGGGTTGAAGTTAGGGGTTGGGGTTAGGTTTAGATTTGGGGTTAGGGGTTGGGGTTCGGTTTAGATTTGGGGTTAGGTTTAGATTTAGGGTAGGGGTTGGGGTTAGGTTTAGATTTGGGGTTAGCTTTAGATTTGGGGTTAGGGGTTGGGGTTAGGTTTAGATTTGGGGTTAGGTTTAGATTTGGGGCTAGTGGTTAGGGTTAGATTTATATTTGGGGTTAGGTTAAGATTTGGGGTTAGGGGTTGGGGTTAGGTTTAGATTTGGGGTTAGGTTTAGATTTGGTGTTAGGGGTTGGGGTTAGGTTTAGATTTGGGTTTAGGTTTAGATTTGGGGTTAGGTTTAGATTTGGGGTTAGGGTTTGGGGTTAGGTTTAGATTTGGGGTTAGGGGTTGCCGTTAGGGGTTGGGGTTAGGGTTTGGGGTTAGGTTTAGATTTGGCGTTAGGTTTAGATTTGGGGTTAGGGGTTGGGGTTAGGTTTAGATTTAAGGTTAGGGGTTGGGGTTAGGGGTTGGGGTTAGGTTTAGATTTGGGGTTAGGGGTTGGGGTTAGGGGTTGGCGTTAGGGGTTGGGGTTAGGTTTAGATTTGGGGTTAGGTTTAGATTTGGGGTTAGGGGTTGGGGTTAGGTTTAGATTTGGGGTTAAGTTTAGATTTGGAGTTAGGTTTAGATTTGGGGTTAGGGGTTGGGGTTAGGGGTTGGGGTTAGGTTTAGATTTGGGGTTAGGGGTTGGGGTTAGGGGCTGGCGTTAGGGGTTGGGGTTAGTTTTAGATTTGGGGTTAGGTTTAGATTTGGGGTTAGGGGTTGGGGTTAGGTTTAGATTTGGGGTTAGGTTTAGATTTGGGTTTAGGGGTTGGGGTTAGGTTTATCTTTGGGGTTAGGTTAAGATTTGGGGTTAGGGGTTGAGGTTAGGTTTAGATTTGGGGTTAGGTTTAGATTTGGGGTTAGGGGTTGGGGTTAGGGGTTGGGGTTAGGTTTAGATTTGGGGTTAGGGGTTGGGTTTAGGGTTTGGGGTTAGGTTTAGATTTGGAGTTAGGGTTTGGGGTTTGGTTTAGATTTAGGGTTAGGGGTTGGGGTTAGGGGTTGGCGTTAGGGTTTGGTGTTAGGGGTTGGCGTTAGGGGTTGGGGTTAGGTTTAGATTTGGGGTTAGGTTTAGATTTGGGGTTAGGGGTTGGGGTTAGGTTTAGATTTGGGGTTAAGTTTAGATTTGGAGTTAGGTTTAGATCTGGGGTTAGGGGTTGGAGTTAGGTTTAGATTTGGGGTTAGGGGTTGGGTTTAGGTTTAGATTTGGGTTTAGGGGTTGGGGTTAGGTTTAGATTTGGGGTTAGGTTTAGATTTGGGGTTTAGATTTGGGGTTAGGTTTAGATTTGGGGTTAGTGTTAGATTTGGGGTTTAGATTTCGGGTTAGGCTTAGATTTGGGGTTAGGTTTAGATTTGGGGTTAGGGGTTGGGGTTAGGTTTAGATTTGGGGTTAGGTTTAGATTTGGTGTTACGGGTTGAGATTAGGTTTATATTTGGGGTTAGGTTTAGATTTGCGGTTAGGGGTTGGGGTTAGGTTTAGATTTGGGGTTAGGTTTAGATTTGGGGTTAGGGGTTGGGGTTAGGTTTATCTTTGGGGTTAGGTTAAGATTTGGGGTTAGGGGTTGAGGTTAGGTTTAGATTTGGGGTTAGGTTTAGATTTGGGGTTAGGGGTTGGGGTTAGGGGTTGGGGTTAGGTTTAGATTTGGGGTTAGGGGTTGGGGTTAGGGTTTGGGGTTAGGTTTAGATTTCGGGTTAGGGGTTGGGGTTAGGGGTTGGGGTTAGGTTTAGATTTGGGGTTAGGGGTTGGGGTTAGGTTTAGATTTGGGGTTAGGTTAAGATTTGGGGTTAGGGGTTGAGGTTAGGTTTAGATTTGGGGTTAAGTTTAGATTTGGGGTTAGGGGTTGAGGTTAGGTTTAGATTTGGGGTTAGGTTTACATTTGGGGTTAGGGGTTGGGGTTAGGGGTTGGGGTTAGGTTTAGATTTGGGGTTAGGGGTTGGGGTTAGGGGTTGGGGTTAGGTTTAGATTTGGGGTTAGGGGTTGGGGTTTGGCGTTGGGGTTAGGTTTAGATTTGGGGTTAGCGGCTGGGGTTAGCGGTTGGTGTTAGGTTTAGATTTGGGGTTAGGGGTTTGGGTTAGGTTTAGATTTGGGGTTAGGTTTAGATTTGGGGTTAGGTTTAGATTTGGGTTTAGGGGTTGGGGTTAGGGGTTGGGGTTAGGTTTAGATTTGGGTTTAGGTTTAGATTTGGGGTTAGGTTTAGATTTGGGGTTAGGGTTTGGGGTTAGGTTTAGATTTGGGGTTATGGGTTGCGGTTAGGGGTTGGGGTTAGGGTTTGGGGTTAGGTTTAGATTTGGCGTTAGGTTTAGATTTGGGTTTAGGGGTTGGGGTTAGGTTTAGATTTGGGGTTAGGGATTGGGGTTAGGGGTTGGGGTTAGGTTTAGATTTGGGGTTCGGGGTTGGGGTTAGGGGTTGGCGTTAGGGCTTGGGGTTAGGTTTAGATTTGGGGTTAGGTTTAGATTTGGGGTTAGGGGTTGGGGTTAGGGGTTGGGGTTAGGTTTAGATTTGGGGTTAGGGGTTGGGGTTAGGGGTTGTCGTTAGGGGTTGGGGTTAGGTTTAGATTTGGGGTTAGGTTTAGATTTGGGTTTAGGGGTTGGGGTTAGGTTTATCTTTGGGGTTAGGTTAAGATTTGGGGTTAGGGGTTGAGGTTAGGTTTAGATTTGGGGTTAGGTTTAGATTTGGGTTTAGGGGTTGGGGTTAGGGGTTGGGGTTAGGTTTAGATTTGGGGTTAGGGGTTGGGGTTAGGGGTTGGGGTTAGGTTTAGATTTGGAGTTAGGGTTTGGAGTTTGGTTTAGATTTAGGGTTAGGGGTTGGGGTTAGGGGTTGGCGTTAGGGGTTGGGGTTAGGGGTTGGCGTTAGGGGTTGGGGTTAGGTTTAGATTTGGGGTTAGGTTTAGATTTGGGGTTAGGGGTTGGGGTTAGGTTTAGATTTGGGGTTAAGTTTAGATTTGGAGTTAGGTTTAGATCTGGGGTTAGGGGTTGGAGTTAGGTTTAGATTTGGGGTTAGGGGTTGGGTTTAGGTTTAGATTTGGGTTTAGGGGTTGGGGTTAGGTTTAGATTTGGAGTTAGGGTTTGGGGTTTGGTTTAGATTTAGGGTTAGGGGTTGGGGTTAGGGGTTGGCGTTAGGGGTTGGGGTTAGGGGTTGGCGTTAGGGGTTGGGGTTAGGTTTAGATTTGGGGTTAGGTTTAGATTTGGGGTTAGGGGTTGGGGTTAGGTTTAGATTTGGGGTTAAGTTTAGATTTGGAGTTAGGTTTAGATTTGGGGTTAGGGGTTGGAGTTAGGTTTAGATTTGGGGTTAGGGGTTGGGTTTAGGTTTAGATTTGGGTTTAGGGGTTGGGGTTAGGTTTAGATTTGGGGTTAGGTTTAGATTTGGGGTTTAGATTTGGGGTTAGTGTTAGATTTGGGGTTAGTGTTAGATTTGGGGTTTAGATTTCGGGTTAGGCTTAGACTTGGGGTTAGGTTTAGATTTGGGTTTAGGGGTTGGGGTTAGGTTTAGATTTGGGGTTAGGTTTAGATTTGGTGTTAGGGGTTGAGATTAGGTTTATATTTGGGGTTAGGTTTAGATTTGGGGTTAGGGGTTGGGGTTAGGTTTATATTTGGGGTTAGGTTTAGATTTGGGTTTAGGGGTTGGGGTTAGGTTTATCTTTGGGGTTAGGTTAAGATTTGGGGTTAGGGGTTGAGGTTAGGTTTAGATTTGGGGTTAGGTTTAGATTTGGGGTTAGGGGTTGGGGTTAGGGGTTGGGGTTAGGTTTAGATTTGGGGTTAGGGGTTGGGGTTAGGGTTTGGGTTAGGTTTAGATTTCGGGTTAGGGGTTGGGGTTAGGGGTTGGGGTTAGGTTTAGATTTGGGGTTAGGGGTTGGGGTTAGGTTTAGATTTGGGGTTAGGTTAAGATTTGGGGTTAGGGGTTGAGGTTAGGTTTAGATTTGGGGTTAGCTTTAGATTTGGGGTTAGGGGTTGGGGTTAGTTTTAGATTTGGGGTTAGGGGTTGGGGTTAGGTTTAGATTTGGGGTTAGGTTAAGATTTGGGGTTAGGGGTTGAGGTTAGGTTTAGATTTGGGGTTAGCTTTAGATTTGGGGTTAGGGGTTGGGGTTAGGTTTAGATTTGGGGTTAGGTTTAGATTTGGGGTTAGGGGTTGGGGTTAGGTTTAGATTTCGGGTTAGGGGTTGGGGTTAGGGGTTGGGGTTAGGTTTAGATTTGGGGTTAGGGGTTGGGGTTAGGGGTTGGGGTTAGGTTTAGATTTGGGGTTAGCGGCTGGGGTTAGCGGTTGGTGTTAGGTTTAGATTTGGGGTTAGGGGTTGGGGTTAGGGGTTGGGGTTAGGTATAGATTTGGGGTTAGGGGTTGGGGTTCGGTTTAGATTTGGGGTTAGGTTTAGATTTGGGGTTAGGGGTTGGGGTTAGGTTTAGATTTGTGTTTAGGTTTAGATTTGGGGTTAGGTTTAGATTTGGGGTTAGGGTTTGGGGTTAGGTTTAGATTTGGGGTTAGGTTTAGATTTGGTGTTAGGGGTTGGGGTTAGGTTTAGATTTGGGGTTAGCTTTAGATTTGGGGTTAGGGGTTGGGGTTAGGTTTAGATTTGGGGTTAGGTTTAGATTTGGTGTTAGGGGTTGGGGTTAGGTTTAGATTTGGGTTTAGGTTTAGATTTGGGGTTAGGTTTAGATTTGGGGTTAGGGTTTGGGGTTAGGTTTAGATTTGGGGTTAGGGGTTGCGGTTAGGGGTTTTGGGTTAGGGTTTGGGGTTAGGTTTAGATTTGGCGTTAGGTTTAGATTTGGGGTTAGGGGTTGGGGTTAGGTTTAGATTTGGGGTTAAGGGTTGGGGTTAGGGGTTGGGGTTAGGTTTAGATTTGGGGTTAGGGGTTGGGGTTAGGGGTTGGCGTTAGGGGTTGGTGTTAGGTTTAGATTTGGGGTTAGGTTTAGATTTGGGGTTAGGGGTTGGGGTTAGGTTTAGATTTGGGGTTAAGTTTAGATTTGGAGTTAGGTTTAGATTTGGGGTTAGGGGTTGGGGTTAGGGGTTGGGGTTAGGTTTAGATTTGGGGTTAGGGGTTGGGGTTAGGGGTTGGCGTTAGGGGTTGGGGTTAGGTTTAGATTTGGGGTTAGGTTTAGATTTGGGGTTAGGGGTTGGGTTTAGGTTTAGATTTGGGGTTAGGTTTAGATTTGGGTTTAGGGGTTGGGGTTAGGTTTATCTTTGGGGTTAGGTTAAGATTTGGGGTTAGGGGTTGAGGTTAGGTTTAGATTTGGGGTTAGGTTTAGATTTGGGGTTAGGGGTTGGGGTTAGGGGTTGGGGTTAGGTTTGGATTTGGGGTTAGGGGTTGGGTTTAGGGATTGGGGTTAGGTTTAGATTTGGAGTTAGGGTTTGGGGTTTGGTTTAGATTTAGGGTTAGGGGTTGGGGTTAGGGGTTGGCGTTAGGGTTTGGGGTTAGGTTTAGATTTGGGGTTAGGTTTAGATTTGGGGTTAGAGGTTGGGGTTAGGTTTAGATTTGTCGTTAAGTTTAGATTTGGAGTTAGGTTTGAATCTAGGGTTAGGGGTTGGAGTTAGGTTTAGATTTGGGGTTAGGGGTTGGGTTTAGGTTTAGATTTGGGTTTAGGGGTTGGGGTTAGGTTTAGATTTGGGGTTAGGATTAGATTTGGGGTTTAGATTTGGGGTTAGGTTTAGATTTGGGGTTAGTGTTAGATTTGGGGTTTAGATTTCGGGTTAGGCTTAGATTTGGGGTTAGGTTTAGATTTGGGTTTAGGGGTTGGGGTTAGGTTTAGATTTGGGGTTAGGTTTAGATTTGGGTTTAGGGGTTGAGATTAGGTTTATATTTGGGGTTAGGTTTAGATTTGGGGTTAGGGGTTGGGGTTAGGTTTAGATTTGGGGTTAGGTTTAGATTTGGGTTTAGGGGTTGGGGTTAGGTTTATCTTTGGGGTTAGGTTAAGATTTGGGGTTAGGGGTTGAGGTTAGGTTTAGATTTGGGGTTAGGTTTAGATTTGGGGTTAGGGGTTGGGGTTAGGGGTTGGGGTTAGGTTTAGATTTGGGGTTAGGCGTTGGGGTTAGGGTTTGGGGTTAGGTTTAGATTTCGGGTTAGGGGTTGGGGTTAGGGGTTGGGGTTAGGTTTAGATTTGGGGTTAGGGTTTGGGGTTAGGTTTAGATTTGGGGTTAGGTTAAGATTTGGGGTTAGGGGTTGAGGTTAGGTTTAGATTTGGGGTTAGGTTTAGATTTGGGGTTAGGGGTTGAGGTTAGGTTTAGATTTGGGGTTAGGTTTAGATTTGGGGTTAGGGGTTGGTGTTAAAGGTTGGGGTTAGGTTTAGATTTGGGGTTAGGGGTTGGGGTTAGGGGTTGGGGTTAGGTTTAGATTTGGGGTTAGAGGTTGGGGTTAGGGGTTGGGGTTAGGTTTAGATTTGGGGTTAGCGGCTGGGGTTAGCGGTTGGTGTTAGGTTTAGATTTGGGGTTAGGGGTTGGGGTTAGGTTTAGATTTGGGGTTAGGTTTAGATTTGGGGTTTAGATTTGGGGTATAGGTTTAGATTTGGGTTTAGGGGTTGGGGTTAGGGGTTGGGGTTAGATTTAGATTTGGGGTTAGGGGTTGGGGTTCGGTTTAGATTTGGGGTTAGGTTTAGATTTAGGGTAGGGGTTGGGGTTAGGTTTAGATTTGGGGTTAGGTTTAGATTTGGGGTTAGGGGTTGGGGTTAGGTTTAGATTTGGGGTTAGGGGTTGGGGTTAGGGGTTGGGGTTAGGTTTAGATTTGGGGTTAGTGGTTGGGGTTAGGGGTTGGCGTTAGGGGTTGGGGTTAGGTTTAGATTTGGGGTTAGGTTTAGATTTGGGGTTAGGGGTTGTGGTTAGGTTTAGATTTGGGGTTAAGTTTAGATTTGGAGTTAGGTTTAGATTTGGGGTTAGGGGTTGGGGTTAGGGGTTGGGGTTAGGTTTAGATTTGGGGTTAGGGGTTGGGGTTAGGGGTTGGCGTTAGGGGTTGGGGTTAGGTTTAGATTTGGGGTTAGGTTTAGATTTGGGGTTAGGGTTTGGGGTTAGGTTTAGATTTGGCGTTAGGTTTAGATTTGGGTTTAGGGGTTGGGGTTAGGTTTAGATTTGGGGTTAGGTTTAGATTTGGGGTTAGGGGTTGGGGTTAGGGGTTGGGGTTAGGTTTAGATTTGGGGTTAGGGGTTGGGTTTAGGGGTTGGGGTTAGGTTTAGATTTGGAGTTAGGGTTTGGGGTTTGGTTTAGATTTAGGGTTAGGGGTTGGGGCTAGTGGTTGGCGTTAGGGTTTGGGGTTAGGGTTTGGCGTTAGGGGTTGGGGTTAGGTTTAGATTTGGGGTTAGGTTTAGATTTGGGGTTAGGGCTTGGGGTTAGGTTTAGATTTGGGGTTAAGTTTAGATTTGGAGTTAGGTTTAGATCTGGGGTTAGGGGTTGGAGTTAGGTTTAGATTTGCGGTTAGGGGTTGGGTTTAGGTTTAGATTTGGGGTTAGGGGTTGGGGTTAGGGGTTGGGGTTAGGTTTAGATTTGGGGTTAGGGGTTGGGGTTAGGGTTTGGGGTTAGGTTTAGATTTCGGGTTAGGGGTTGGGGTTAGGGGTTGGGGTTAGGTTTAGATTTGGGGTTAGGGGTTGGGGTTCGGTTTAGATTTGGGGTTAGGTTAAGATTTGGGATTAGGGGTTGAGGTTAGGTTTAGATTTGGGGTTAGGTTTAGATTTGGGGTTAGGGGTTGAGGTTAGGTTTAGATTTGGGGTTAGGTTTAGATTTGGGGTTAGGGGTTGGGGTTAGGCGTTGGGGTTAGGTTTAGATTTGGGGTTAGGGGTTGGGGTTAGGGGTTGGGGTTAGGTTTAGATTTGGGGTTAGGGGTTGGGGTTAGGGGTTGGGGTTAGGTTTAGATTTGGGGTTAGCGGCTGGGGTTAGCGGTTGGTGTTAGGTTTAGATTTGGGGTTAGGGGTTGGGGTTAGGGGTTGGGGTTAGGTTTAGATTTGGGGTTAGGGGTTGGGGTTCGGTTTAGATTTGGGGTTAGGTTTAGATTTAGGGTAGGGGTTGGGGTTAGGTTTATATTTGGGGTTAGGTTTAGATTTGGGGTTAGGGGTTGGGGTTAGGTTTAGATTTGGGGTTAGGTTTAGATTTGGGGCTAGTGGTTGGGGTTAGATTTATATTTGGGGTTAGGTTAAGATTTGGAGTTAGGGGTTGGGGTTAGGTTTAGATTTGGGGTTAGGTTTAGATTTGGTGTTAGGGGTTGGGGTTAGGTTTAGATTTGGGTTTAGGTTTAGATTTGGGGTTAGGTTTAGATTTGGGGTTAGGGTTTGGGGTTAGGTTTAGATTTGGGGTTAGGGGTTGCGGTTAGGGGTTGGGGTTAGGGTTTGGGGTTAGGTTTAGATTTGGCGTTAGGTTTAGATTTGGGGTTACGGGTTGGGGTTAGGTTTAGATTTGGGGTTAGGGGTTGGGGTTAGGGGTTGGGGTTAGGTTTAGATTTGGGGTTAGGGGTTGGGGTTAGGGGTTGGCGTTAGGGGTTGGGGTTAGGTTTAGATTTGGGGTTAGGTTTAGATTTGGGGTTAGGGGTTGGGGTTAGGTTTAGATTTGGGGTTAAGTTTAGATTTGGAGTTAGGTTTAGATTTGGGGTTAGGGGTTGGAGTTAGGTTTAGATTTGGGGTTAGGGGTTGGGTTTAGGTTTAGATTTGGGTTTAGGGGTTGGGGTTAGGTTTAGATTTGGGGTTTAGATTTGGGGTTAGGTTAAGATTTGGGATTAGTGTTAGATTTGGGGTTTAGATTTAGGGTTAGGCTTAGATTTGGGGTTAGGTTTAGATTTGGGTTTAGGGGTTGGGGTTAGGTTTAGATTTCGTGTTAGGTTTAGATTTTGTGTTAGGAGTTGAGGTTAGGTTTAGATTTGGGGTTAGGTTTAGATTTGGGGTTAGGGTGAGATTTGGGGTTAGGGGTTGAGGTTAGGTTTAGATTTGGGGTTAGGTTTAGATTTGGGGTTAGGGGTTGGGGTTAGATTTATATTTGTGGTTAGGTTAAGATTTGGGGTTAGGGGTTGGGGTTAGGTTTAGATTTGGGGTTAGGGCTTGGGGTTAGGGTTTGGGCTTAGGTTTAGATTTGGGGTTAGGGCTTGGGGTTACGTTTAGATTTGGGGTTAGGGGTTGCGGTTCGGTTTAAATTTGGGGTTAGGTTTAGATTTAGGGTTAGGGGTTGGGGTTAGGTTTAGATTTGGGGTTAGGTTTAGTTTTGGGGTTCGGGGTTGGGGTTAGGTTTAGATTTGGGGTTAGGTTTAGATTTGGGGCTAGTGGTTGGGGTTAGATTTAGATTTGGGGTTAGGTTTAGATTTAGGGTTAGGGGTTGGGGTTAGGTTTAGATTTGGGGTTAGGTTTAGATTTGGTGTTAGGGGTTGGGGTTAGGTTTAGATTTGGGTTTAGGTTTAGATTTGGGGTTAGGTTTAGATTTGGGGTTAGGGTTTGGGGTTAGGTTTAGAATTGGCGTTAGGTTTAGATTTGGGTTTAGGGGTTGGGGTTAGGTTTAGATTTGGGGTTAGGGGTTGGGGTTAGGGGTTGGGGTTAGGAATTGGGGTTAGGTTTAGATTTGGGGTTAGTGGTTGGCGTTAGGGGTTGGGGTTAGGTTTAGATTTGGGGTTAGGGGTTGGGGTTAGGGGTTGGCGTTAGGGGTTGGGGTTAGGTTTAGATTTGGGGTTAGGCTTAGATTTGGGGTTAGGGGTTGGGGTTAGGTTTAGATTTGGGGTTTAGTTTAGATTTGGAGTTAGGTTTAGATTAGGGGTTAGGGGTTGGAGTTAGGTTTAGATTTGGGGTTAGGGGTTGGGTTTAGGTTTAGATTTGAGTTTAGGGGTTGGGGTTAGGATAAGATTTGGGGTTAGGTTTAGATTTGGGGTTTAGATTTGGGGTTAGGTTTAGATTTGGGGTTAGTGTTAGATTTGGGGTTTAGATTTAGGGTTAGGCTTAGATTTGGGGTTAGGTTTAGATTTGGGTTTAGGGTTTGGGGTTAGGTTTAGATTTGGTGTTAGGTTTAGATTTTGTGTTAGGGGTTGAGGTTAGGTTTAGATTTGGGGTTAGGTTTAGATTTGGGTTTAGGGGTTGGGGTTAGTTTTAGATTTGGGGTTAGGTTAAGATTTGGGTTTAGGGGTTTGTGTTAGGTTTATGTTTGGGGTTAGGTTAAGATTTGGGGTTAGGGGTTGAGGTTAGGTTTATATTTGGGGTTATGTTGAGATTTGGGGTTAGGGGTTGAGGTTAGGTTTAGATTTGGGGTTAGGTTTAGATTTGGGGTTAGGGGTTGGGGTTAGGTTTAGATTTGGGGTTAGGTTTAGATTTGGGGTTAGGGGTTGGGGTTAGGTTTAGATTTGGGTTTAGGTTTAGATTTGGGGTAAGGTTTAGATTTCGGGTTAGGGGTTAAGGTTAGGTTTAGATTTGGGGTTAGGTTTAGAATTGGGGTTAGGTTTAGGTTTAGGGTTAGGTTTAGATTTGGGGTTAGGGGTTGGGGTTAGGGGTTGGGGTTAGGTTTAGATTTGGGGTTAGGGGTTGGGGTTAGGAATTGGGGTTAGGTTTAGATTTGGGATTAGTGGTTGGGGTTAGGGGTTGGGGTTAGGTTTAGATTTGGGGTTAGGGGTTGGGGTTAAGGGTTGGCATTAGGGGATGGGGTTAGGTTTAGATTTGGGGTTAGGTTTAGATTTGGGGTTAGGGGTTGGGGTTAGGTTTAGATTTGGGGTTAGGTTTAGATTTGGGGTTAGGTTTAGATTTGGGATTAGGTGTTGGGGTTAGGGGTTGGGGTTAGGGTTTGGGGTTAGGGGTTGGGGTTAGGTTTTGATTTGGGGTTAGATTTCGATTTGGGGTTAGGGGTTGGGGTTAGGTTTATATTTGTGGTTAGGTTTAGATTTAGGGTTAGGTTTAGATTTGGGATTAGGTGTTGGGGTTAGGGGATGGGGTTAGGGGTTGGGGTTAGGTTTAGATTTGGGGTTAGGGGTTGGGGTTAGGGGTTGGGGTTAGGGGTTGGGTTTAGGTTTAGATTTGGGGTTAGGTTTAGATTTAGGGTTAGGAGTTGGGATAAGGTTTAGATTTGGGTTTAGGTTTAGGTTTGGGTTTAGGGGTTGGGGTTAGGTTTAGATTTGGGGTTAGGTTTAGATTTGGGGTTAGGGGTTGAGGTTAGGTTTAGATTTGGGTTTAGGTGTTGGGGTTAGGTTTAGATTTGGGGTTAGGTTTATGTTTGGGGTTAGGGGTTGGAGTTAAGGTTTAGATTTGGGGTTAGGTTTAGATTTGGGGTTAGGTTTAGATTTATGGTTAGGTTTAGATTTAGGGTTAGGTGTTGGGGTTAGGTTTAGATTTGGGGTTAGGTTTAGATTTGGGGTTAGGGGTTGGGGTTAGGTTTAGATTTGGGGTTAGGGGTTGGGGTTAGGGGTTGGGGTTAGGGTTTGGGGTTAGGGGTTTAGATTTGGCGTTAGGTTTAGATTTGGGGTTAGGGGTTGGGGTTAGGTTTAGATTTGGGGTTAGGGGTTGGGGTTAGGGGTTGGGGTTAGGTTTAGATTTGGGGTTAGGGGTTGGGGTTAGGGGTTGGCGTTAGGGGTTGGGGTTAGGTTTAGATTTGGGGTTAGGTTTAGATTTGGGGTTAGGGGTTGGGGTTAGGTTTAGATTTGGGGTTAAGTTTAGATTTGGAGTTAGGTTTAGATTTGGGGTTAGGGGTTGGGGTTAGGTGTTGGGGTTAGGTTTAGATTTGGGGTTAGGGGTTGGGGTTAGGGGTTGGCGTTAGGGGTTGGGGTTAGGTTTAGATTTGGGGTTAGGTTTAGATTTGGGGTTAGGGGTTGGGGTTAGGTTTAGATTTGGGGTTAGGTTTAGATTTGGGTTTAGGGGTTGGGGTTAGGTTTATCTTTGGGGTTAGGTTAAGATTTGGGGTTAGGGGTTGAGGTTAGGTTTAGATTTGGGGTTAGGTTTAGATTTGGGGTTAGGGGTTGGGGTTAGGGGTTGGGGTTAGATTTAGATTTGCGGTTAGGGGTTGGGTTTAGGGGTTGGGGTTAGGTTTAGATTTGGAGTTAGGGTTTGGGGTTTGGTTTAGATTTAGGGTTAGGGGTTGGGGTTAGGGGTTGGCGTTAGGGTTTGGGGTTAGGGGTTGGCGTTAGGGGTTGGGGTTAGGTTTAGATTTGGGGTTAGGTTTAGATTTGGGGTTAGGGGTTGGGGTTAGGTTTAGATTTGGGGTTAAGTTTAGATTTGGAGTTAGGTTTAGATCTGGGGTTAGGGGTTGGAGTTAGGTTTAGATTTGGGGTTAGGGGTTGGGTTTAGGTTTAGATTTGGGTTTAGGGGTTGGGGTTAGGTTTAGATTTGGGGTTAGGTTTAGATTTGGGGTTTAGATTTGGGGTTAGGTTTAGATTTGGGGTTAGTGTTAGATTTGGGGTTTAGATTTCGGGTTAGGCTTAGATTTGGGGTTAGGTTCAGATTTGGGTTTAGGGGTTGGGGTTAGGTTTAGATTTGGGGTTAGGTTTAGATTTGGTGTTAGGGGTTGAGATTAGGTTTATATTTGGGGTTAGGTTTAGATTTGCGGTTAGGGGTTGGGGTTAGGTTTAGATTTGGGGTTAGGTTTAGATTTGGGGTTTAGATTTGGGGTATAGGTTTAGATTTGGGTTTAGGGGTTGGGGTTAGGGGTTGGGGTTAGGTTTAGATTTGGGGTTAGGGGTTGGGGTTCGGTTTAGATTTGGGGTTAGGTTTAGATTTAGGGTAGGGGTTGGGGTTAGGTTTAGATTTGGGGTTAGGTTTAGATTTGGGGTTAGGGGTTGGGGTTAGGTTTAGATTTGGGGTTAGGTTTAGATTTGGGGCTAGTAGTTGGGGTTAGATTTATATTTGGGGTTAGGTTAAGATTTGGAGTTAGGGGTTGGGGTTAGGTTTAGATTTGGGGTTAGGTTTAGATTTGGTGTTAGGGGTCGGGGTTAGGTTTAGATTTGGGGTTAGGTTTAGATTTGGGGTTAGGTTTAGATTTGGGGTTAGGTTTGGGGTTAGGTTTAGATTTGGGGTTAGGGGTTGCGGTTAGGGGTTGGGGTTAGGGTTTGGGGTTAGGTTTAGATTTGGCGTTAGGTTTAGATTTGGGGTTAGGGGTTGGGGTTAGGTTTAGATTTGGGGTTAGGGGTTGGGGTTAGGGGTTGGGGTTAGGTTTAGATTTGGGGTTAGGGGTTGGGGTTAGGGGTTGGCGTTAGGGGTTGGGGTTAGGTTTAGATTTGGGGTTAGGTTTAGATTTGGGGTTAGGGGTTGGGGTTAGGTTTAGATTTGGGGTTATAGTTTAGATTTGGAGTTAGGTTTAGATTTGGGGTTAGGGGTTGGAGTTAGGTTTAGATTTGGGCTTAGGGGTTGGGTTTAGGTTTAGATTTGGGTTTAGGGGTTGGGGTTAGGTTTAGATTTGGGGTTAGGTTTAGATTTGGGGTTTAGATTTGGGGTTAGGTTTAGATTTGGGGTTAGTGTTAGATTTGGGGTTTAGATTTAGGGTTAGGCTTAGATTTGGGGTTAGGTTTAGATTTGGGTTTAGGGGTTGGGGTTAGGTTTAGATTTCGTGTTAGGTTTAGATTTTGTGTTAGGGGTTGAGGTTAGGTTTAGATTTGGGGTTAGGTTTAGATTTGGGGTTAGGGTGAGATTTGGGGTTAGGGGTTGAGGTTAGGTTTAGATTTGGGGTTAGGTTTAGATTTGGGGTTAGGGGTTGGGGTTAGATTTATATTTGGGGTTAGGTTAAGATTTGGGGTTAGGGGTTGGGGTTAGGTTTACATTTGGGGTTAGGGCTTGGGGTTAGGGTTTGGGCTTAGGTTTAGATTTGGGGTTAGGGGTTGGGGTTATGTTGAGATTTGGGGTTAGGGGTTGAGGTTAGGTTTAGATTTGGGGTTAGGTTTATATTTGGGGTTAGGGGTTGGGGTTAGGTTTAGATTTGGGGTTAGGTTTAGATTTGGGGTTAGTGGTTGGGGTTAGGTTTAGATTTGGGTTTAGGTTTAGATTTGGGGTTAGGTTTAGATTTGGGGTTAGGGGTTAAGGTTAGGTTTAGATTTGGGGTTAGGTTTAGAATTGGGGTTAGGTTTAGGTTTAGGGTTAGGTTTAGATTTGGGGTTAGGGGTTGGGGTTAGGGGTTGGGGTTATTTTTAGATTTGGGGTTAGGGGTTGGGGTTAGGAATTGGGGTTAGGTTTAGATTTGGGATTAGTGGTTGGGGTTAGGGGTTGGGGTTAGGTTTAGATTTCGGGTTAGGGGTTGGGGTTAGGGGTTGGCATTAGGGGTTGGGGTTAGGTTTAGATTTGGGGTTAGGTTTAGATTTGGGGTTAGGGGTTGGGGTTAGGTTTAGATTTGGGGTTAGGTTTAGATTTGGGGTTAGGTTTAGATTTGGGATTAGGTGTTGGGGTTAGGGGTTGGGGTTAGGGGTTGGGGTTAGGGGTTGGGGTTAGGTTTAGATTTGGGGTTAGATTTCGATTTGGGGTTAGGGGTTGGGGTTAGGTTTATATTTGTGGTTAGGTGTAGATTTAGGGTTAGGTTTAGATTTGGGGTTAGGTTTAGATTTGGGATTAGGTGTTGGGGTTAGGGGTTGGGGTTAGGGGTTGGGGTTAGGGGTTGGGGTTAGGTTTAGATTTGGGGTTAGATTTCGATTTGGGGTTAGGGGTTGGGGTTAGGTTTATATTTGTGGTTAGGTTTAGATTTAGGGTTAGGTTTAGATTTGGGATTAGGTGTTGGGGTTAGGGGATGGGGTTAGGGGTTGGGGTTAGGTTTAGATTTGGGGTTAGGGGTTGGTGTTAGGGGTTGGGTTTAGGGGTTGGGGTTAGGTTTAGATTTGGGGTTAGATTTCGATTTGGGGTTAGGCGTTGGGGTTAGGTTTATATTTGGGGTTAGGTTTAGATTTAGGGTTAGGGGTTGGGATAAGGTTTAGATTTGGGTTTAGGTTTAGGTTTGGGTTTAGGGGTTGGGGTTAGGTTTAGATTTGGGGTTAGGTTTAGATTTGGGGTTAGGGGTTGAGGTTAGGTTTAGATTTGGATTTAGGTGTTGGGGTTAGGTTTAGATTTGAGGTTAGGTTTATGTTTGGGGTTAGGGGTTGGAGTTAGGTTTAGATTTGGGGTTAGGTTTAGATTTGGGGTTAGGTTTAGATTTATGGTTAGGTTTAGATTTAGGGTTAGGTGTTGGGGTTAGGTTTAGATTTGGGGTTAGGTTTAGATTTGGGGTTTAGATTTGGGGTTAGGTTTAGATTTGGGGTTAGGTTTAGATTTGGGGCTAGGGTTTGGGGTTAGGTTTAGATTTGGGGTTAGGTTTAGATTTGGGGTTAGGGGTTGGGGTTAGGTTTAGATTTGGGGTTAGGTTTAGATTTGGGGTTAGGAGTTGGGGTTAGGTTTAGATTTGGAGTTAGGTTTAGATTTGGGGTTAGGGGTTGACGTTAGGTTTAGATTTAGCGTTAGGTTTAGATTTGGGGTTAGGGGTTGGGGTTAGGTTTAGATTTGGGGTTAGGTGTTGGGGTTAGGTTTAGATTTGGGGTTAGGTTTAGATTTAGGGTTGGGGTTGGGGTTAGGGGTTGGGGTTAGGTTTAGATTTGGGGTTAGGGGTTGGGGTTAGGGGTTGGGGTTAGGTTTACATTTGGGGTTAGGGGTTGGGGTTCGGAGTTGGGGTTAGGGGTTGGGGTTAGGTTTAGATTTGGGGTTAGGGGTTGGGATTAGGTTTAGATTTGGGATTAGGTTTATATTTGGGATTTGGATTTGGGGTTAGGTTTAGATTTGTGTTTAGGGGTTGGGGTTAGGGGTTGGGGTTAGGTTTAGATTTGGGGTTAGGGGTTGGGGTTAGGGGTTGGGGTTAGGTTTAGATTTGGGGTTAGGTTTAGATTTGGGGTTAGGGGTTGGGGTTAGGGTTTAGATTTGGGGTTATGTTGAAATTTGGGGTTAGGGGTTGGGGCTAGTTTTAGATTTGGGATTAGGTTTGGATTCGGGGTTAGGGGTTGGGGTTAGGTTTAGATTTGGGGTTAGGTTTAGATTTGGGGTTAGGAGTTGGGGTTAGGTTTAGATTTGGGGTTAGGTTTAGATTTGGGGTTCGGGGTTGAGGTTAGGTTTAGATTTAGCGTTAGGTTTAGATTTGGGGTTAGGGGTTGGGGTTAGGGGTTGGGGTTAAGTTTACATTTCGGGTTAGGGCTTGGGGTTAGGTTTAGATTTGGGGTTAGGTTTAGATTTGGGGTTGGGGTTGGGGTTAGGGGTTGGGGTTAGGTTTAGATTTGGGCTTAGGGGTTGGGATTAGGTTTAGATTTGGGAGTAGGTTTAGATTTGGGGTTAGGGGTTGAGGTTAGGTTTAGATTTAGCGTTAGGTTTAGATTTGGGGTAAGGGGTTGGGGTTAGGGGTTTGGTTAGGTTTAGATTTAGTGTTAGGTTTAGATTTGGGGTTAGGGGTTGTGGTTAGGGGTTGGGGTTAGGTTACATTTGGGGTTAGGGGTTGGGGTTAGGGGTTGGGGTTAGGTTTAGATTTGGGGTTAGGGGTTGGGATTAGGTTTAGATTTGGGAGTAGGTTTAGATTTGGGGTTAGGTTTAGATTTGGGTTTAGGGGTTGGGGTTAGGGGTTAGGGTTAGGTTTAGATTTGGGGTTAGGGGTTGGGGTTAGGGGTTGGGGTCAGGGGTTTGGGTTAGCTTTAGATTTGGGGTTAGGTTTAGATTTGGGGTTAGGTTTATATTTGGGGTTAAGGGTTGGGGTTAGGGGTTGGGGTTAGGGGTTGGGGTTAGGTTTGATTTGGAGTTAGGTTTGGATTTGGGATTAGGTTTTGATTCGGGGTTAGGGGTTGGGGTTAGGTTTAGATTTGGGGTTAGGTTTATATTTGGGGTTAGGAGTTGGGGTTAGGTTTAGATTTGGGGTTAGGTTTAGATTTGGGGTTAGGGGTTGAGGTTAGGTTTAGATTTAGCGTTAGGTTTAGATTTGGGGTTAGGGGTTGGGGTTAGGTTTAGATTTGGGGTTAGGGCTTGGCGTTAGGTTTATATTTGGGGTTAGGTTTAGATTTAGGGTTGGGGTTGTGGTTAGGGGTTGGTGTTAGGTTTAGATTTGGGGTTAGGGGTTGGGGTTAGGGGTTGGGGTTAGGTTTAGATTTGGGGTTAGGGGTTGGGGTTTGGGGTTGGGGTTAGGGGTTGGGATTAGGTTTAGATTTGAGAGTAGGTTTAGATTTGGGGTTAGGGGTTGGGGTTAGGTTTAGTTTTGGGGTTAGGTTTAGATTTGGGGTTGGGGTTAGGGGTTGGGGTTAGGTTTAGATTTGGGGTTAGGGGTTGGGATTAGGTTTAGATTTGGGAGTAGGTTTAGATTTGGGGTTAGGGGTTGAGGTTAGGTTCAGATTTAGCGTTAGGTTTAGATTTGGGGTTAGGGGTTGTGGTTAGGGCTTGGGGTTAGGTTACATTTGGGGTTAGGGGTTGGGGTTCGGGGTTGGGGTTGGGGGTTGGGGTTAGGTTTAGATTTTGGGTTAGGGGTTGGGATTAGGTTTAGATTTGGGAGTAGGTTTAGATTTGGGGTTAGGTTTAGATTTGGGTTTAGGGGTTGGGGTTAGGGGTTAGGGTTAGGCTTAGATTTGGGGTTAGGGGTTGGGGTTAGGTTTAGATTTAGCGTTAGGTTTAGATTTGGGGTTATGGGTTGGGGTTAGGTTTAGATTTGGGGTTAGGGGTTGGGGTTAGGTTTAGATTTAGCGTTAGGTTTAGATTTGGGGTTATGGGTTAGGGTTAGGTTTAGATTTGGGGTTAGGGGTTGGGGTTAGGTTTAGATTTGGGGTTAGGTTTAGATTTAGCGTTGGGGTTGGGGTTAGGGGTTGGGGTTAGGTTTAGATTTGGGGTTAGGGGTTGGGGTTAGGGGTTGGGGTTAGGTTTAGATTTGGGGTTGGGGGTTGGGGTTCGGGTTTGGGGTTAGGGGTTGGGGTTAGGTTTAGATTTGGGGTTAGGGGTTGGGATTAGGTTTAGATTTGGGATTAGGTTTATATTTGGGGTTTAGATTTGGGGTTAGGTTTAGATTTGGGTTTAGGGGTTGGGGTTAGGGGTTGGGGTTAGGTTTAGATTTGGGGTTAGGGGTTGGGGTTAGGTTTAGATTTGGGTTTAGGGGTTGGGGTTAGGGGTTGGGGTTAGGTTTAGATTTAAGGTTAGGGGTTGGGGTTAGGTTTAGATTTGGGGTTAGGGCTTGGGGTTAGGTTTAGATTTGACGTTAGGTTTAGATTTGGGGTTGGGGTTGGGGTTAGGTTTAGATTTGGGGTTAGGGGTTGGTGTTAGGTTTAGATTTGGGGTTAGGGGTTGGGATTAGGTTTAGATTTGGGGTTAGGTTTAGATTTGGGGTTAGGGGTTGAGGTTAGGCTTAGATTTGGGGTTAGGGGTTGGGGTTAGGGGTTGGGGTTAGGTTATATTTGGGGTTAGGGGTGTGGGTTCGGGGTTGGGGTTAGGGGTTGGGGTTAGGATTAGATTTGGGGTTAGGTTTAGATTTGGGGTTAGGAGTTGGGGTTAGGTTTAGATTTGGGGTTAGGTTTAGATTTGGGGTTCGGGGTTGAGGTTAGGTTTAGATTTAGCGTTAGGTTTAGATTTGGGGTTAGGGGTTGGGGTTAGGGGTTGGGGTTAAGTTTAGATTTCGGGTTAGGGCTTGGGGTTAGGTTTAGATTTGGGGTTAGGTTTAGATTTGGGGTTGGGGTTGGGGTTAGGGGTTGGGGTTAGGTTTAGATTTGGGGTTAGGGGTTGGCATTAGGTTTAGATTTGGGAGTAGGTTTAGATTTGGGGTTAGGGGTTGAGGTTAGGTTTAGATTTAGCGTTAGGTTTAGATTTGGGGTTTGGGGTTGGGGTTAGGGGTTTGGTTAGGTTTAGATTTAGCGTTAGGTTTAGATTTGGGGTTAGGGGTTGTGGTTAGGGGTTGGGGTTAGGTTTAGATTTGGGGTTAGGGGATGGGATTAGGTTTAGATTTGGGAGTAGGTTTAGATTTGGGGTTAGGTTTAGATTTGGGGTTAGGGGTTGGGGTTAGGGGTTAGGGTTAGGTTTAGATTTGGGGTTAGGGGTTGTGGTTAGGGGTTGGGGTCAGGGGTTTGGGTTAGCTTTAGATTTGGGGTTAGGTTTAGATTTGGGGTTAGGTTTATATTTGGGGTTAAGGGTTGGGGTTAGGGGTTGGGGTTAGGGGTTGGGGTTAGGTTTGATTTGGGGTTAGGTTTGGATTTGGGATTAGGTTTTGATTCGGGGTTAGGGGTTGGGGTTAGGTTTAGATTTGGGGTTAGGTTTATATTTGGGGTTAGGAGTTGGGGTTAGGTTTAGATTTGGGGTTAGGTTTAGATTTGGGGTTAGGGGTTGGGGTTAGGTTTAGATTTAGCGTTAGGTTTAGATTTGGGGTTATGGGTTGGGGTTAGGTTTAGATTTGGGGTTAGGGGTTGGGGTTAGGTTTACATTTGGGGTTAGGTTTAGATTTAGGGTTGGGGTTGGGGTTAGGGGTTGGGGTTAGGTTTAGATTTGGGGTTAGGGGTTGGGGTTAGGGGTTGGGGTTAGGTTTAGATTTGGGGTTAGGGGTTGGGGTTCGGGGTTGGGGTTAGGGGTTGGGGTTAGGTTTAGATTTGGGGTTAGGGGTTGGGATTAGGTTTAGATTTGGGATTAGGTTTATATTTGGGGTTTAGATTTGGGGTTAGGTTTAGATTTGGGTTTAGGGGTTGGGGTTAGGGGTTGGGATTAGGTTTAGATTTGGGAGTAGGTTTAGATTTGGGGTTAGGGGTTGAAGTTAGGTTTAGATTTGGGGTTAGGGGTTGGTGTTAGGGGTTGGTGTTAGGGGTTGTGGTTAGGTTATATTTGGGGTTAGGGGTGTGGGTTCGCGGTTGGGGTTAGGGGTTGGGGTTAGGTTTAGATTTGGGTTAAGGGGTTGGGATTAGGTTTAGATTTGGGAGTAGGTTTAGATTTGGGGTTAGGTTTAGATTTGGGTTTAGGGGTTGGGGTTAGGGGTTAGGGTTACGTTTAGATTTGGGGTTAGGGGGTGGGGTTAGGGGTTGGGGTCAGGGGTTTGGGTTAGCTTTAGATTTGGGGTTAGGTTTAGATTTGGGGTTAGGTTTATATTTGGGGATAAGGGTTGGGGTTAGGGGTTGGGGTTAGGGGTTGGGGTTAGGTGTGATTTGGGGTTAGGTTTGGATTAGGGGTTAGGAGTTGGGGTTTTGTTTAAATTTTGGGTTATTTTTAAATTTGGGGTTAGGGTTTGGGGTTAGGTTTAGATTTGGGATTAGGTTTAGATTCGGGGTTAGGGGTTGGGATTAGGTTTAGATTTGGGGTTAGGTTTAGATTTGGGGTTAGGTTTAGATTTGGAGTTAGGGGTTGACGTTAGGTTTAGATTTAGCGTTAGGTTTAGATTTGGGGTTAGGGGTTGGGGTTAGGTTTAGATTTGGGGTTAGGGCTTGGGGTTAGGTTTAGATTTGGGGTTAGGTTTAGATTTAGGGATGGGGTTGGGGTTAGGGGTTGGGGTTAGGTTTAGATTTGGGGTTAGGGGTTGGGGTTAGGGTTTAGATTTGGGGTTATGTTGAAATTTGGGGTTAGGGGTTGGGGTTAGGTTTAGATTTGGGATTAGGTTTGGATTCGGGGTTAGGGGTTGGGGTTAGGTTTAGATTTGGGGTTAGGTTTAGATTTGGGGGTAGGAGTTGGGGTTAGGTTTAGATTTGGTGTTAGGGGTTGAGGTTAGGTTTAGATTTGGGATTAGGTTTAGATTTGGGGTTAGAGGTTGAGGTTAGGTTTAGATTTAGCGTTAGGTTTAGATTTGGGTGTAGGGGTTGGGGTTAGGTTTAGATTTGGGGTTAGGGCTTGGGGTTAGGTTTAGATTTGGGGTTAGGTTTAGATTTAGGGTTGGGGTTATGGTTAGGGGTTGGGGTTAGGTTTAGATTTGGGGTTAGGGGTTGGGGTTAGGGGTTGGGGTTAGGTTTACATTTGGGGTTAGGGGTTGGGGTTCGGGGTTGGGGTTAGGGGTTGGGGTTAGGTTTAGATTTGGGGTTAGGGGTTGGGATAAGGTTTAGATTTGGGATTAGGTTTATATTTGGGGTTTATATTTGGGGTTAGGTTTAGATTTGGGTTTAGGGGTAGGGGTTAGGGGTTGGGGTTAGGTTTAGCTTTGGGTTTAGGGTTTGGGATTAGGTTTAGATTTGGGAGTAGGTTTATATTTGGGGTTTAGATTTGGGGTTAGGTTTAGATTTGGGTTTAGGGGTAGGGGTTAGGGGTTGAGGTTAGGTTTAGATTTAGCGTTAGGTTTAGATTTGGGGTTAGGGGTTGGGGTTAGGGGTTGGGGTTAGGTTACATTTGGGGTTAGGGGTTGGGGTTCGGGTTTGGGGGTAGGGGTTGGGGTTAGCTTTAGATTTGGGGTTAGGGGTTGGGATTAGGTTTAGATTTGGGAGTAGGTTTAGATTTGGGGTTAGGTTTAGATTTGGGTTTAGGGGTTGGGGTTAGGGGTTAGGGTTAGGTTTAGATTTGGGGTTAGGGGTTGGGGTTAGGGTTTGGGGTCAGGGGTTTGGGTTAGCTTTAGATTTGGGGTTAGGTTTAGATTTGGGGTTCGTTTATATTTGGGGATAAGGGTTGGGGTTAGGGGTTGGGGTTAGGTGGTATTTGGGGTTAGGTTTCGATTTGGAGTTAGGGGTTTGGGTTTAGGTTTAGATTTGGGATTAGATTTAGATTCAGGGTTAGGGGTTGGGGTTAGGTTTAGATTTGGGGTTAGGTTTAGATTTGGGGTTAGGAGTTGGGGTTAGGTTTAGATATGGGGCTAGGTTTAGATTTGGGGTTAGGGGTTGAGGTGAGGTTTAGATTTAGCGTTAGGTTTAGATTTGGGGTTAGGGGTTGGGGTTAGGTTTAGATTTGGGGTTAGGGCTTGGGGTTAGGTTTAGATTTGCGGTAAGGTTTAGATTTAGGGTTGGGGTTGGGGTTAGGGGTTGGGGTTAGGTTTAGATTTGGGGTTAGGGGTTGGGGTCAGGGGTTGGGGTTAGGTTTACATTAGGGGTTAGGGGTTGGGGTTCAAGGTTGGGGTTAGGGGTTGGGGTTAGGTTTAGATTTGGGGTTAGGGGTTGGGATTAGGTTTAGATTTGGGATTAGGTTTATATTTGGGGTTTATATTTGGGGTTAGGTTTAGATTTGGGTTTAGGGGTAGGGGTTAGGGGTTGGGGTTAGGTTTAGATTTGGGGTTAGGGGTTGGGGTTAGGGGTTGGGGTTAGGGGTTGGGGTTAGGTTTAGATTTGGGGTTAGATTTAGATTTGGGGTTAGGTGTTGGGGTTAGGTTTAGATTTGGGGTTAGGTTTAGATTTGGGGTTAGGGGTTGGAGTTAGGTTTAGATTTGGGGTTAGGTTTAGATTTGGGGTTAGGTTTAGATTTAGGGTTAGGTTTAGATTTAGGTTTAGGTGTTGGGGTTAGGTTTAGATTTGGGCTTAGGTTTAGATTTGGGGTTTAGATTTGGGGTTAGGTTTAGATTTGGGGTTAGGTTTAGATTTGGGGCTAGGGTTTGGGGTTAGGTTTAGATTTGGGGTTAGGTTTAGATTTGGGGTTAGGGGTTGGGGTTAGATTTATATTTGGGGTTAGGTTTAGATTTGGGGTTAGGGTTTGGGGTTAGGTTTAGATTTGGGGTTAGGTTTAGATTTGGGGTTATGGGTTGGGGTTACGTTTAGATTTGGGGTTAGGGGTTGGGGTTAGGTTTAGATTTAGCGTTAGGTTTAGATTTGGGGTTATGGGTTAGGGTTAGGTTTAGATTTGGGGTTAGGGGTTGGGGTTAGGTTTAGATTTGGGGTTAGGTTTAGATTTAGGGTTGGGGTTGGGGTTAGGGGTTGGGGTTAGGTTTAGATTTGGGGTTAGGGGTTGGGGTTAGGGGTTGGGGTTAGGTTTAGATTTGGGGTTAGGGGTTGGGGTTCGGGGTTGGGGTTAGGGGTTGGGGTTAGGTTTAGATTTGGGGTTAGGGGTTGGGATTAGGTTTAGATTTGGGATTAGGTTTATATTTGGGGTTTAGATTTGGGGTTAGGTTTAGATTTGGGTTTAGGGGTTGGGGTTAGGGGTTGGGGTTAGGTTTAGATTTGGGGTTAGGGGTTGGGGTTAGGTTAAGATTTGGGGTTAGGGCTTGGGGTTAGGTGTAGATTTGAGGTTAGGTTTAGATTTGGGGTTGGGGTTGGGGTTAGGGGTTGGGGTTAGGTTTAGATTTGGGGTTAGGGGTTGGGATTAGGTTTAGATTTGGGGTTAGGTTTAGATTTGGGGTTAGGGGTTGAGGTTAGGCTTAGATTTGGGGTTAGGGGTGTGGGTTCGGGGTTGGGGTTAGGGGTTGGGGTTAGGATTAGATTTGGTGTTAGGTTTAGATTTGGGGTTAGGAGTTGGGGTTAGGTTTAGATTTGGGGTTAGGTTTAGATTTGGGGTTCGGGGTTGAGGTTAGGTTTAGATTTAGCGTTAGGTTTAGATTTGGGGTTAGGGGTTGGGGTTAGGGGTTAGGGTTAAGTTTAGATTTCGAGTTAGGGCTTGGGGTTAGGTTTAGGAATTGGGGTTAGGTTTAGATTTGGGGTTAGGGGTTGGGGTTAGGTTTAGATTTGGGGTTAGGGCTTGGGGTTAGGTTTAGATTTGCGGTAAGGTTTAGATTTAGGGTTGGGGTTGGGGTTAGGGGTTGGGGTTAGGTTTAGATTTGGGGTTAGGGGTTGGGGTCAGGGGTTGGGGTTAGGTTTACATTAGGGGTTAGGGGTTGGGGTTCAAGGTTGGGGTTAGGGGTTGGGGTTAGGTTTAGATTTGGGGTTAGGGGTTGGGATTAGGTTTAGATTTGGGATTAGGTTTAGATTTGGGGTTTATATTTGGGGTTAGGTTTAGATTTGGGTTTAGGGGTAGGGGTTAGGGGTTGGGGTTAGGTTTAGATTTGGGGTTAGGGGTTGGGGTTAGGGGTTGGGGTTAGGGGTTGGGGTTAGGTTTAGATTTGGGGTTAGATTTAGATTTGGGGTTAGGTGTTGGGGTTAGGTTTAGATTTGGGGTTAGGTTTAGATTTGGGGTTAGGGGTTGGAGTTAGGTTTAGATTTGGGGTTAGGTTTAGATTTGGGGTTAGGTTTAGATTTAGGGTTAGGTTTAGATTTAGGTTTAGGTGTTGGGGTTAGGTTTAGATTTGGGCTTAGGTTTAGATTTGGGGTTTAGATTTGGGGTTAGGTTTAGATTTGGGGTTAGGTTTAGATTTGGGGCTAGGGTTTGGGGTTAGGTTTAGATTTGGGGTTAGGTTTAGATTTGGGGTTAGGGGTTGGGGTTAGATTTATATTTGGGGTTAGGTTTAGATTTGGGGTTAGGGTTTGGGGTTAGGTTTAGATTTGGGGTTAGGTTTAGATTTGGGGTTATGGGTTGGGGTTACGTTTAGATTTGGGGTTAGGGGTTGGGGTTAGGTTTAGATTTAGCGTTAGGTTTAGATTTGGGGTTATGGGTTAGGGTTAGGTTTAGATTTGGGGTTAGGGGTTGGGGTTAGGTTTAGATTTGGGGTTAGGTTTAGATTTAGGGTTGGGGTTGGGGTTAGGGGTTGGGGTTAGGTTTAGATTTGGGGTTAGGGGTTGGGGTTAGGGGTTGGGGTTAGGTTTAGATTTGGGGTTAGGGGTTGGGGTTCGGGGTTGGGGTTAGGGGTTGGGGTTAGGTTTAGATTTGGGGTTAGGGGTTGGGATTAGGTTTAGATTTGGGATTAGGTTTATATTTGGGGTTTAGATTTGGGGTTAGGTTTAGATTTGGGTTTAGGGGTTGGGGTTAGGGGTTGGGGTTAGGTTTAGATTTGGGGTTAGGGGTTGGGGTTAGGTTAAGATTTGGGGTTAGGGCTTGGGGTTAGGTGTAGATTTGAGGTTAGGTTTAGATTTGGGGTTGGGGTTGGGTTTAGGGGTTGGGGTTAGGTTTAGATTTGGGGTTAGGGGTTGGGATTAGGTTTAGATTTGGGGTTAGGTTTAGATTTGGGGTTAGGGGTTGAGGTTAGGCTTAGATTTGGGGTTAGGGGTGTGGGTTCGGGGTTGGGGTTAGGGGTTGGGGTTAGGATTAGATTTGGTGTTAGGTTTAGATTTGGGGTTAGGAGTTGGGGTTAGGTTTAGATTTGGGGTTAGGTTTAGATTTGGGGTTCGGGGTTGAGGTTAGGTTTAGATTTAGCGTTAGGTTTAGATTTGGGGTTAGGGGTTGGGGTTAGGGGTTAGGGTTAAGTTTAGATTTCGAGTTAGGGCTTGGGGTTAGGTTTAGGAATTGGGGTTAGGTTTAGATTTGGGGTTGGGGTTGGGGTTAGGGGTTGGGGTTAGGTTTAGATTTGGGGTTAGGGGTTGGCATTAGGTTTAGATTTGGGAGTAGGTTTAGATTTGGGGTTAGGGGTTGAGGTTAGGTTTAGATTTAGCGTTAGGTTTAGATTTGGGGTTAGGGGTTGGGGTTAGGGGTTTGGTTAGGTTTAGATTTAGCGTTAGGTTTAGATTTGGGGTTAGGGGTTGTGGTTAGGGGTTGGGGTTAGGTTACATTTGGGGTTAGGGGTTGGGGTTCGGGGTTGGGGTTAGGGGTTGGGGTTAGGTTTAGATTTGGGGTTTGGGGTTGGGATTAGGTTTAGATTTGGGAGTAAGTTTAGATTTGGGGTTAGGTTTAGATTTGGGGTTAGGGGTTGGGGTTAGGGGTTAGGGTTAGGTTTAGATTTGGGGTTAGGGGTTGTGGTTAGGGGTTGGGGTCAGGGGTTTGGGTTAGCTTTAGATTTGGGGTTAGGTTTAGATTTGGGGTTAGGTTTAGATTTGGGGTTAAGGGTTGGGGTTAGGGGTTGGGGTTAGGGGTTGGGGTTAGGTTTGATTTGGGGTTAGGTTTGGATTTGGGATTAGGTTTTGATTCGGGGTTAGGGGTTGGGGTTAGGTTTAGATTTGGGGTTAGGTTTATATTTGGGGTTAGGAGTTGGGGTTAGGTTTAGATTTGGGGTTAGGTTTAGATTTGGGGTTAGGGGTTGGGGTTAGGTTTAGATTTAGCGTTAGGTTTAGATTTGGGGTTATGGGTTGGGGTTAGGTTTAGATTTGGGGTTAGGGGTTGGGGTTAGGTTTACATTTGGGGTTAGGTTTAGATTTAGGGTTGGGGTTGGGGTTAGGGGTTGGGGTTAGGTTTAGATTTGGGGTTAGGGGTTGGGGTTAGGGGTTGGGGTTAGGTTTAGATTTGGGGTTAGGGGTTGGGGTTAGGTTTAGATTTGGGATTAGGTTTATATTTGGGGTTTAGATTTGGGGTTAGGTTTAGATTTGGGTTTAGGGGTTGTGGTTAGGGGTTGGGATTAGGTTTAGATTTGGGAGTAGGTTTAGATTTGGGGATAGGGGTTGAAGTTAGGTTTAGATTTGGGGTTAGGGGTTGGGGTTAGGGGTTGGGGTTAGGTTATATTTGGGGTTAGGGGTGTGGGTTCGCGGTTGGGGTTAGGGGTTGGGGTTAGGTTTAGATTTGGGTTTAGGGGTTGGGATTAGGTTTAGATTTGGGAGTAGGTTTAGATTTGGGGTTAGGTTTAGATTTGGGTTTAGGGGTTGGGGTTAGGGGTTAGGGTTAGGTTTAGATTTGGGGTTAGGGGTTGGGGTTAGGGGTTGGGGTCAGGGGTTTGGGTTAGCTTTAGATTTGGGGTTAGGTTTAGATTTGGGGTTAGGTTTATATTTGGGGATAAGGGTTGGGGTTAGGGGTTGGGGTTAGGGGTTGGGGTTAGGTGTGATTTGGGTTTAGGTTTGGATTAGGGGTTAGGAGTTGGGGTTTTGTTTAAATTTGGGGTTATTTTTAAATTTGAGGTTAGGGTTTGGGGTTAGGTTTAGATTTGGGATTAGGTTTAGATTTGGGGTTAGAGGTTGAGGTTAGGTTTAGATTTAGCATTAGGTTTAGATTTGGGGTTAGGGGTTGGGGTTAGGTTTAGATTTGGGGTTAGGGCTTGGGGTTAGGTTTAGATTTGGGGTTAGGTTTAGATTTAGGGTTGGGGTTGGGGTTAGGGGTTGGGGTTAGGTTTAGATTTGGGGTTAGGGGTTGGGGTTAGGGGTTGGGGTTAGGTTTACATTTGGGGTTAGGGGTTGGGGTTCGGGGTTGGGGTTAGGGGTTGGGGTTAGGTTTAGATTTGGGGTTAAGGGTTGGGATTAGGTTTAGATTTGGGATTAGGTTTATATTTGGGGTTTAGATTTGGGGTTAGGTTTAGATTTGGGTTTAGGGGTAGGGGTTAGGGGTTGGGGTTAGGTTTAGATTTGGGTTTAGGGTTTGGGATTAGGTTTAGATTTGGGAGTAGGTTTATATTTGGGGTTTAGATTTGGGGTTAGGTTTAGATTTGGGTTTAGGGGTAGGGGTTAGGGGTTGAGGTTAGGTTTAGATTTAGCGTTAGGTTTAGATTTGGGGTTAGGGGTTGGGGTTAGGGGTTGGGGTTAGGTTACATTTGGGGTTAGGGGTTGGGGTTCGGGTTTGGGGGTAGGGGTTGGGGTTAGGTTTAGATTTGGGGTTAGGGGTTGGGATTAGGTTTAGATTTGGGAGTAGGTTTAGATTTGGGGTTAGGTTTAGATTTGGGGTTAGGGGTTGGGGTTAGGGGTTAGGGTTAGGTTTAGATTTGGGGTTAGGGGTTGGGGTTAGGTTTTGGGGTCAGGGGTTTGGGTTAGCTTTAGATTTGGGGTTAGGTTTAGATTTGGGGTTAGGTTTATATTTGGGGATAAGGGTTGGGGTTAGGGGTTGGGGTTAGGTGTGATTTGGGGTTAGGTTTGGATTTGGAGTTAGGGGTTGGGGTTTTGTTTAGATTTGGGGTTATGTTTAAATTTGGGTTTAGGGTTTGGGTTTAGGTTTAGATTTGGGATTAGATTTAGATTCAGGGTTAGGGGTTGGGGTTAGGTTTAGATTTGGGGTTAGGTTTAGATTTGGGGTTAGGAGTTGGGGTTAGGTTTAGATATGGGGCTAGGTTTAGATTTGGGGTTAGGGGTTGAGGTGAGGTTTAGATTTAGCGTTAGGTTTAGATTTGGGGTTAGGGGTTGGGGTTAGGTTTAGATTTGGGGTTAGGGCTTGGGGTTAGGTTTAGATTTGCGGTAAGGTTTAGATTTAGGGTTGGGGTTGGGGTTAGGGGTTGGGGTTAGGTTTAGATTTGGGGTTAGGGGTTGGGGTCAGGGTTTGGGGTTAGGTTTACATTAGGGGTTAGGGGTTGGGGTTCAAGGTTGGGGTTAGGGGTTGGGGTTAGGTTTAGATTTGGGGTTAGGGGTTGGGATTAGGTTTAGATTTGGGATTAGGTTTATATTTGGGGTTTAGATTTGGGGTTAGGTTTAGATTTGGGTTTAGGGGTAGGGGTTAGGGGTTGGGGTTAGGTTTAGATTTGGGGTTAGGGGTTGGGGTTAGGGGTTGGGGTTAGGGGTTGGGGTTAGGTTTAGATTTGGGGTTAGATTTCGATTTGGGGTTAGGTGTTGGGGTTAGGTTTAGATTTGGGGTTAGGTTTAGATTTGGGGTTAGGGGTTGGAGTTAGGTTTAGATTTGGGGTTAGGTTTAGATTTGGGGTTAGGTTTAGATTTGGGGATAAGGGTTGGGGTTAGGGGTTGGGGTTAGGTGTGATTTGGGGTTAGGTTTGGATTTGGAGTTAGGGGTTGGGGTTTTGTTTAGATTTGGGGTTATGTTTAAATTTGGGGTTAGGGTTTGGGTTTAGGTTTAGATTTGGGATTAGATTTAGATTCAGGGTTAGGGGTTGGGGTTAGGTTTAGATTTGGGGTTAGGTTTAGATTTGGGGTTAGGAGTTGGGGTTAGGTTTAGATATGGGGCTAGGTTTAGATTTGGGGTTAGGGGTTGAGGTGAGGTTTAGATTTAGCGTTAGGTTTAGATTTGGGGTTAGGGGTTGGGGTTAGGTTTAGATTTGGGGTTAGGGCTTGGGGTTAGGTTTAGATTTGCGGTAAGGTTTAGATTTAGGGTTGGGGTTGGGGTTAGGGGTTGGGGTTAGGTTTAGATTTGGGGTTAGGGGTTGGGGTCAGGGTTTGGGGTTAGGTTTACATTAGGGGTTAGGGGTTGGGGTTCAAGGTTGGGGTTAGGTTTAGATTTGGGGTTAGGGGTTGGGATTAGGTTTAGATTTGGGATTAGGTTTATATTTGGGGTTTAGATTTGGGGTTAGGTTTAGATTTGGGTTTAGGGGTAGGGGTTAGGGGTTGGGGTTAGGTTTAGATTTGGGGTTAGGGGTTGGGGTTAGGGGTTGGGGTTAGGGGTTGGGGTTAGGTTTAGATTTGGGGTTAGATTTCGATTTGGGGTTAGGTGTTGGGGTTAGGTTTAGATTTGGGGTTAGGTTTAGATTTGGGGTTAGGGGTTGGAGTTAGGTTTAGATTTGGGGTTAGGTTTAGATTTGGGGTTAGGTTTAGATTTAGGGTTAGGTTTAGATTTAGGTTTAGGTGTTGGGGTTAGGTTTAGATTTGGGCTTAGGTTTAGATTTGGGGTTTAGATTTGGGGTTAGGTTTAGATTTGGGGTTAGGTTTAGATTTGGGGCTAGGGTTTGGGGTTAGGTTTAGATTTGGGGTTAGGTTTAGATTTGGGGTTAGGGGTTGGGGTTAGATTTATATTTGGGGTTAGGTTTAGATTTGGGGTTAGGGTTTGGGGTTAGGTTTAGATTTGGGGTTAGGTTTAGATTTGGGGTTAGGGGTTGGGGTTATGTTTAGATTTGGGGTTAGGTTTAGATTTGGGGTTTTGATTTGGGGTTAGTTTTAGATTTAAGGTTAGGTTTAGATTTGGGGTTAGGGGTTGGGGTTAGGGGTTGGGGTTAGGTTTGGATTTGGGGTTAGGGGTTGTGGTAAGGTTTACATTTGGGGTTCTGATTTGGGGTTAGGTTTAGATTTAAGGTTAGGTTTAGATTTGGGGTTAGGGTTTGGGGTTAGGGGTTGGGGTTAGGTTTAGATTTGGGGTTAGGGGTTGGGGTTAGGTTTAGATTTGGGGTTAGGGGTTGGGGTTAGAGGTTGGGGTTAGGTGTAGATTTGGGGTTAGGGTTTGGGGTTTGCTTTGCGCGACTAGGTCTGCGGAGAGAAGGGACAAGCTCGTGAAGAGATGCCCTGCTATTCTTTCGCCTTATGGCATCATGTGTTTCGTTCCTCTTGGAGATCCATTGTTAAACGTCTTTCCTAGGGCGACTGTGAAGCATTTGCCAGCGGAGGAGAAGTAGCACGGAGCAGCATTCAGTACTGCCTACGAGTGTCTTTGCTACCCTACTAGCGGAGCTCCAAGAACAGGCACACATCTTCAGGTACCTTCCAAATGTGGATTCCCCTGCAGCCCCGTAGGCGGGCGTGCAGTACGCCAACCATCAACGGACGTTTTTCCCCTCAAGCCTGTCAGGACGTTGCTCGTCCGTCTTTCCCTCAATAGATGGGAGTAGGCGCGCTTGCGGATGTGTGCGTGTGTGTGGCCACGCGTTTGCTTAGGCATCAGTGTGTGAAAAGGTAGGTGCTTTTCTCTAGCTGCGTGTGCGTGCACGTGGTGCTGGGTGCACATCCCTGGGTGCTCGTGGAAAGGTTTCTGCATGGTTTTCGCTGAGGAATCGTGTGTGTGCACATGGACAAAGAGAAGGCGCAGCAACCAGGTTCCAGCGCCGAAGAAGGCAAAAGGCAAGGTTTCCGGCGCTATCTCCTTCTCTCCCCAGACCTAGTCGCGCAAAGCAAGCCGCTAAGCCGGCGACCGGCAAGAGAGCTACAACGAAGCATGCCGAATGGAGAAAATAGCAGCAGCTCATCTGTTCACACCTTGTTTCTGCCATGTGCTTGAACGCCAAGACGTTCGCGCTTCTGTGAGATGAAAGACGTCCTTCTGCATATGTGCTTGCTCACACCGGTGCACTTGTTAGTGTATCCATTCAGTCCTGGGCTGCGGGGCATTCAGAAGTGGCTCTGTGGAGACGTCTGCATAGAGGCAGCTGTCAGAACACGCACACTCGATTGTTCACCAAAACATATGCAGACGCGTCCTTAGCCTGTAGATTTGGATGCACACAGTTCCCTGTGTTCGCAAGAGACAAGGGAATCGCGTCTGTACGCACAGAAGCAATAGCGGACCGTTTCCCTCGGAGTGAACGCGAAGAGCCGTCTATGTACTCGCAGACACGGGAACGTGCCTCAATGCGGTCACAGAGGCAGCAGCTTTTGCACAGATGCTCTGGTGATTCTGGCACTTTCCAGGCACACTCCTGAAAGTCGCGCACACTGCTGTTCACTCGCTAAACGACCTCTTGGGACACACGTCTCCGGTCGATGGACCGCTCAGATTGCTTCTCGTGTAACTGTGAACTGTGTCAGCGCAGGGAATCCGTCTCTGTTGAGCAGATGTCAATCCTGCCTCGGTTTTGCTTTGTTGCCTCTACCAAGATGATTTCCCGTTTCTCTCTTCACTGGAGCACGCAGACACAGCCAACGCACATCAAGTGTCAAGAGACACGCTCTGCTGAGCTCAACGCTTGTGCAGATGCACATGTGCGACGAAGTCAACACACGTGCTTGTGGAGAGAAAGAAAGGGACTCCCAGGCGTGTGGAGCGACAGGGAGAAAGAGCGGGCGCTGAGGAACACAGTTTCAAACAGACTGTCTCCACACAAACAGGCACCTGTCTGCAGGTATCCTAGATCTTGATTCTTGAACTTGAGGAAACACGCGTCTGAGCAAAACTCCCAAACGCTTCCAGGAAAGACACACGCTCTCCCACAAGCACACAAGTGTTTGCCCTCAGCTATAGATCAGGGACAAGCTTGTGAAGAGATGCCCTGCTATTCTTTCGCCTTATGGCATCATGTGTTTCGTTCCTCTTGGAGATCGATTGTTAAACGTCTTTCCTAGGGCGACTGTGAAGCATTTGCCAGCGGAGGAGAAGTAGCACGGAGCAGCATTCAGTACTGCCTACGAGTGTCTTTGCTACCCTACTAGCGGAGCTCCAAGAACAGGCACACATCTTCAGGTACCTTCCAAATGTGGATTCCCCTGCAGCCCCGTAGGCGGGCGTGCAGTACGCCAACCATCAACGGACGTTTTTCCCCTCAAGCCTGTCAGGACGTTGCTCGTCCGTCTTTCCCTCAATAGATGGGAGTAGGCGCGCTTGCGGATGTGTGCGTGTGTGTGGCCACGCGTTTGCTTAGGCATCAGTGTGTGAAAAGGTAGGTGCTTTTCTCTAGCTGCGTGTGCGTGCACGTGGTGCTGGGTGCACATCCCTGGGTGCTCGTGGAAAGGTTTCTGCATGGTTTTCGCTGAGGAATCGTGTGTGTGCACATGGACAAAGAGAAGGCGCAGCAACCAGGTTCCAGCGCCGAAGAAGGCAAAAGGCAAGGTTTCCGGCGCTATCTCCTTCTCTCCCCAGACCTAGTCGCGCAAAGCAAGCCGCTAAGCCGGCGACCGGCAAGAGAGCTACAACGAAGCATGCCGAACGGAGAAAATAGCAGCAGCTCATCTGTTCACACCTTGTTTCTGCCATGTGCTTGAACGCCAAGACGTTCGCGCTTCTGTGAGATGAAAGACGTCCTTCTGCATATGTGCTTGCTCACACCGGTGCACTTGTTAGTGTATCCATTCACTCCTGGGCTGCGGGGCATTCAGAAGTGGCTCTGTGGAGACGTCTGCATAGAGGCAGCTGTCAGAACACGCACACTCGATTGTTCACCAAAACATATGCAGACGCGTCCTTAGCCTGTAGATTTGGATGCACAGAGTTCCCTGTGTTCGCAAGAGACAAGGGAATCGCGTCTGTACGCACAGAAGCAATAGCGGACCGTTTCCCTCGGAGTGAACGCGAAGAGCCGTCTATGTACTCGCAGACACGGGAACGTGCCTCAATGCGGTCACAGAGGCAGCAGCTTTTGCACAGATGCTCTGGTGATTCTGTCACTTTCCAGGCACACTCCGGAAAGTCGCGCACACTGCTGTTCACTCGCTAAACGACCTCTTGGGAAACACGTCTCCGGTCGATGGACCGCTCAGATTGCTTCTCGTGTAACTGTGAACTGTGTCAGCGCAGGGAATCCGTCTCTGTTGAGCAGATGTCAATCCTGCCTCGCTTTTGCTTTGTTGCCTCTACCAAGATGATTTCCCGTTTCTCTCTTCACTGGAGCAGGCAGACACAGCCAACGCACATCAAGTGTCAAGAGACACGCTCTGCTGAGCTCAACGCTTGTGCAGATGCACATGTGCGACGAAGTCAACACACGTGCTTGTGGAGAGAAAGAAAGGGACTCCCAGGCGTGTGGAGCGACGGGGAGAAAGAGCGGGCGCTGAGGAACACAGTTTCAAACAGACTGTCTCCACACAAACAGGCACCTGTCTGCAGGTATCCTAGATCTTGATTCTTGAACTTGAGGAAACACGCGTCTGAGCAAAACTCCCAAACGCTTCCAGGAAAGACACACGCTCTCCCACAAGCACACAAGTGTTTGCCCTCAGCTATAGATCAGGGACAAGCTTGTGAAGAGATGCCCTGCTATTCTTTCGCCTTATGGCATCATGTGTTTCGTTCCTCTTGGAGATCGATTGTTAAACGTCTTTCCTCGGGCGACTGTGAAGCATTTGCCAGCGGAGGAGAAGTAGCACGGAGCAGCATTCAGTACTGCCTACGAGTGTCTTTGCTACCCTACTAGCGGAGCTCCAAGAACAGGCACACATCTTCAGGTACCTTCCAAATGTGGATTCCCCTGCAGCCCCGTAGGCGGGCGTGCAGTACGCCAACCATCAACGGACGTTTTTCCCCTCAAGCCTGTCAGGACGTTGCTCGTCCGTCTTTCCCTCAATAGATGGGAGTAGGCGCGCTTGCGGATGTGTGCGTGTGTGTGGCCACGCGTTTGCTTAGGCATCAGTGTGTGAAAAGGTAGGTGCTTTTCTCTAGCTGCGTGTGCGTGCACGTGGTGCTGGGTGCACATCCCTGGGTGCTCGTGGAAAGGTTTCTGCATGGTTTTCGCTGAGGAATCGTGTGTGTGCACATGGACAAACAGAAGGCGCAGCAACCAGGTTCCAGCGCCGAAGAAGGCAAAAGGCAAGGTTTCCGGCGCTATCTCCTTCTCTCCGCAGACCTAGTCGCGCAAAGCAAGCCGCTAAGCCGGCGACCGGCAAGAGAGCTACAACGAAGCATGCCGAACGGAGAAAATAGCAGCAGCTCATCTGTTCACACCTTGTTTCTGCCATGTGCTTGAACGCCAAGACGTTCGCGCTTCTGTGAGATGAAAGACGTCCTTCTGCATATGTGCTTGCTCACACCGGTGCACTTGTTAGTGTATCCATTCAGTCCTGGGCTGCGGGGCATTCAGAAGTGGCTCTGTGGAGACGTCTGCATAGAGGCAGCTGTCAGAACACGCACACTCGATTGTTCACCAAAACATATGCAGACGTGTCCTTAGCCTGTAGATTTGGATGCACAGAGTTCCCTGTGTTCGCAAGAGACAAGGGAATCGCGTCTGTACGCACAGAAGCAATAGCGGACCGTTTCCCTCAGAGTGAACACGAAGAGCCGTCTATGTACTCGCAGACACGGGAACGTGCCTCAATGCGGTCACAGAGGCAGCAGCTTTTGCACAGATGCTCTGGTGATTCTGGCACTTTCCAGGCACACTCCTGAAAGTCGCGCACACTGCTGTTCACTCGCTAAACGACCTCTTGGGACACACGTCTCCGGTCGACGGACCGCTCAGATTGCTTCTCGTGTAACTGTGAACTGTGTCAGCGCAGGGAATCCGTCTCTGTTGAGCAGATGTCAATCCTGCCTCGCTTTTGCTTTGTTGCCTCTACCAAGATGATTTCCCGTTTCTCTCTTCACTGGAGCACGCAGACACAGCCAACGCACATCAAGTGTCAAGAGACACGCTCTGCTGAGCTCAACGCTTGTGCAGATGCACATGTGCGACGAAGTCAACACACGTGCTTGTGGAGAGAAAGAAAGGGACTCCCAGGCGTGTGGAGCGACGGGGAGAAAGAGCGGGCGCTGAGGAACACAGTTTCAAACAGACTGTCTCCACACAAACAGGCACCTGTCTGCAGGTATCCTAGATCTTGATTCTTGAACTTGAGGAAACACGCGTCTGAGCAAAACTCCCAAACGCTTCCAGGAAAGACACACGCTCTCCCACAAGCACACAAGTGTTTGCCCTCAGCTATAGATCAGGGACAAGCTTGTGAAGAGATGCCCTGCTATTCTTTCGCCTTATGGCATCATGTGTTTCGTTCCTCTTGGAGATCCATTGTTAAACGTCTTTCCTCGGGCGACTGTGAAGCATTTGCCAGCGGAGGAGAAGTAGCACGGAGCAGCATTCAGTACTGCCTACGAGTGTCTTTGCTACCCTACTAGCGGAGCTCCAAGAACAGGCACACATCTTCAGGTATCTTCCAAATGTGGATTCCCCTGCAGCCCCGTAGGCGGGCGTGCAGTACGCCAACCATCAACGGACGTTTTTCCCCTCAAGCCTGTCAGGACGTTGCTCGTCCGTCTTTCCCTCAATAGATGGGAGTAGGCGCGCTTGCGGATGTGTGCGTGTGTGTGGCCACGCGTTTGCTTAGGCATCAGTGTGTGAAAAGGTAGGTGCTTTTCTCTAGCTGCGTGTGCGTGCACGTGGTGCTGGGTGCACATCCCTGGGTGCTCGTGGAAAGGTTTCTGCATGGTTTTCGCTGAGGAATCGTGTGTGTGCACATGGACAAAGAGAAGGCGCAGCAACCAGGTTCCAGCGCCGAAGAAGGCAAAAGGCAAGGTTTCCGGCGCTATCTCCTTCTCTCCGCAGACCTAGTCGCGCAAAGCAAGCCGCTAAGCCGGCGACCGGCAAGAGAGCTACAACGAAGCATGCCGAACGGAGAAAATAGCAGCAGCTCATCTGTTCACACCTTGTTTCTGCCATGTGCTTGAACGCCGAGACGTTCGCCCTTCTGTGAGATGAAAGACGTCCTTCTGCATATGTGCTTGCTCACATCGGTGCACTTGTTAGTGTATCCATTCAGTCCTGGGCTGCGGGGCATTCAGAAGTGGCTCTGTGGAGACGTCTGCATAGAGGCAGCTGTCAGAACACGCACACTCGATTGTTCACCAAAACATATGCAGACGCGTCCTTAGCCTGTAGATTTGGATGCACAGAGTTCCCTGTGTTCGCAAGAGACAAGGGAATCGCGTCTGTACGCACAGAAGCAATAGCGGACCGTTTCCCTCGGAGTGAACGCGAAGAGCCGTCTATGTACTCGCAGACACGGGAACGTGCCTCAATGCGGTCACAGAGGCAGCAGCTCTTGCACAGATGCTCTGGTGATTCTGGCACTTTCCAGGCACACTCCTGAAAGTCGCGCACACTGCTGTTCACTCGCTAAACGACTTCTTGGGAAACACGTCTCCGGTCGATGGACCGCTCAGATTGCTTCTCGTGTAACTGTGAACTGTGTCAGCGCAGGGAATCCGTCTCTGTTGAGCAGATGTCAATCCTGCCTCGCTTTTGCTTTGTTGCCTCTACCAAGATGATTTCCCGTTTCTCTCTTCACTGGAGCACGCAGACACAGCCAACGCACATCAAGTGTCAAGAGACACGCTCTGCTGAGCTCAACGCTTGTGCAGATGCACATGTGCGACGAAGTCAACACACGTGCTTGTGGAGAGAAAGAAAGGGACTCCCAGGCGTGTGGAGCGACGGGGAGAAAGAGCGGGCGCTGAGGAACACAGTTTCAAACAGACTGTCTCCACACAAACAGGCACCTGTCTGCAGGTATCCTAGATCTTGATTCTTGAACTTGAGGAAACACGCGTCTGAGCAAAACTCCCAAACGCTTCCAGGAAAGACACACGCTCTCCCACAAGCACACAAGTGTTTGCCCTCAGCTATAGATCAGGGACAAGCTTGTGAAGAGATGCCCTGCTATTCTTTCGCCTTATGGCATCATGTGTTTCGTTCCTCTTGGAGATCCATTGTTAAACGTCTTTCCTAGGGCGACTGTGAAGCATTTGCCAGCGGAGGAGAAGTAGCACGGAGCAGCATTCAGTACTGCCTACGAGTGTCTTTGCTACCCTACTAGCGGAGCTCCAAGAACAGGCACACATCTTCAGGTACCTTCCAAATGTGGATTCCCCTGCAGCCCCGTAGGCGGGCGTGCAGTACGCCAACCATCAACGGACGTTTTTCCCCTCAAGCCTGTCAGGACGTTGCTCGTCCGTCTTTCCCTCAATAGATGGGAGTAGGCGCGCTTGCGGATGTGTGCGTGTGTGTGGCCACGCGTTTGCTTAGGCATCAGTGTGTGAAAAGGTAGGTGCTTTTCTCTAGCTGCGTGTGCGTGCACGTGGTGCTGGGTGCACATCCCTGGGTGCTCGTGGAAAGGTTTCTGCATGGTTTTCGCTGAGGAATCGTGTGTGTGCACATGGACAAAGAGAAGGCGCAGCAACCAGGTTCCAGCGCCGAAGAAGGCAAAAGGCAAGGTTTCCGGCGCTATCTCCTTCTCTCCGCAGACCTAGTCGCGCAAAGCAAGCCGCTAAGCCGGCGACCGGCAAGAGAGCTACAACGAAGCATGCCGAACGGAGAAAATAGCAGCAGCTCATCTGTTCACACCTTGTTTCTGCCATGTGCTTGAACGCCGAGACGTTCGCCCTTCTGTGAGATGAAAGACGTCCTTCTGCATATGTGCTTGCTCACACCGGTGCACTTGTTAGTGTATCCATTCAGTCCTGGGCTGCGGGGCATTCAGAAGTGGCTCTGTGGAGACGTCTGCATAGAGGCAGCTGTCAGAACACGCACACTCGATTGTTCACCAAAACATATGCAGACGCGTCCTTAGCCTGTAGATTTGGATGCACAGAGTTCCCTGTGTTCGCAAGAGACAAGGGAATCGCGTCTGTACGCACAGAAGCAATAGCGGACCGTTTCCCTCGGAGTGAACGCGAAGAGCCGTCTATGTACTCGCAGACACGGGAACGTGCCTCAATGCGGTCACAGAGGCAGCAGCTTTTGCACAGATGCTCTGGTGATTCTGGCACTTTCCAGGCACACTCCTGAAAGTCGCGCACACTGCTGTTCACTCGCTAAACGACTTCTTGGGAAACACGTCTCCGGTCGATGGACCACTCAGATTGCTTCTCGTGTAACTGTGAACTGTGTCAGCGCAGGGAATCCGTCTCTGTTGAGCAGATGTCAATCCTGCCTCGCTTTTGCTTTGTTGCCTCTACCAAGATGATTTCCCGTTTCTCTCTTCACTGGAGCACGCAGACACAGCCAACGCACATCAAGTGTCAAGAGACACGCTCTGCTGAGCTCAACGCTTGTGCAGATGCACATGTGCGACGAAGTCAACACACGTGCTTGTGGAGAGAAAGAAAGGGACTCCCAGGCGTGTGGAGCGACGGGGAGAAAGAGCGGGCGCTGAGGAACACAGTTTCAAACAGACTGTCTCCACACAAACAGGCACCTGTCTGCAGGTATCCTAGATCTTGATTCTTGACCTTGAGGAAACACGCGTCTGAGCAAAACTCCCAAACGCTTCCAGGAAAGACACACGCTCTCCCACAAGCACACAAGTGTTTGCCCTCAGCTATAGATCAGGGACAAGCTTGTGAAGAGATGCCCTGCTATTCTTTCGCCTTATGGCATCATGTGTTTCGTTCCTCTTGGAGATCCATTGTTAAACGTCTTTCCTAGGGCGACTGTGAAGCATTTGCCAGCGGAGGAGAAGTAGCACGGAGCAGCATTCAGTACTGCCTACGAGTGTCTTTGCTACCCTACTAGCGGAGCTCCAAGAACAGGCACACATCTTCAGGTACCTTCCAAATGTGGATTCCCCTGCAGCCCCGTAGGCGGGCGTGCAGTACGCCAACCATCAACGGACTTTTTTCCCCTCAAGCCTGTCAGGACGTTGCTCGTCCGTCTTTCCCTCAATAGATGGGAGTAGGCGCGCTTGCGGATGTGTGCGTGTGTGTGGCCACGCGTTTGCTTAGGCATCAGTGTGTGAAAAGGTAGGTGCTTTTCTCTAGCTGCGTGTGCGTGCACGTGGTGCTGGGTGCACATCCCTGGGTGCTCGTGGAAAGGTTTCTGCATGGTTTTCGCTGAGGAATCGTGTGTGTGCACATGGACAAAGAGAAGGCGCAGCAACCAGGTTCCAGCGCCGAAGAAGGCAAAAGGCAAGGTTTCCGGCGCTATCTCCTTCTCTCCCCAGACCTAGTCGCGCAAAGCAAGCCGCTAAGCCGGCGACCGGCAAGAGAGCTACAACGAAGCATGCCGAACGGAGAAAATAGCAGCAGCTCATCTGTTCACACCTTGTTTCTGCCATGTGCTTGAACGCCGAGACGTTCGCGCTTCTGTGAGATGAAAGACGTCCTTCTGCATATGTGGTTGCTCACACCGGTGCACTTGTTAGTGTATCCATTCAGTCCTGGGCTGCGGGGCATTCAGAAGTGGCTCTGTGGAGACGTCTGCATAGAGGCAGCTGTCAGAACACGCACACTCGATTGTTCACCAAAACATATGCAGACGCGTCCTTAGCCTGTAGATTTGGATGCACAGAGTTCCCTGTGTTCGCAAGAGACAAGGGAATCGCGTCTGTACGCACAGAAGCAATAGCGGACCGTTTCCCTCGGAGTGAACGCGAAGAGCCGTCTATGTACTCGCAGACACGGGAACGTGCCTCAATGCGGTCACAGAGGCAGCAGCTTTTGCACAGATGCTCTGGTGATTCTGGCACTTTCCAGGCACACTCCTGAAAGTCGCGCACACTGCTGTTCACTCGCTAAACGACCTCTTGGGACACACGTCTCCGGTCGATGGACCGCTCAGATTGCTTCTCGTGTAACTGTGAACTGTGTCAGCGCAGGGAATCCGTCTCTGTTGAGCAGATGTCAATCCTGCCTCGCTTTTGCTTTGTTGCCTCTACCAAGATGATTTCCCGTTTCTCTCTTCACTGGAGCAGGCAGACACAGCCAACGCACATCAAGTGTCAAGAGACACGCTCTGCTGAGCTCAACGCTTGTGCAGATGCACATGTGCGACGAAGTCAACACACGTGCTTGTGGAGAGAAAGAAAGGGACTCCCAGGCGTGTGGAGCGACGGGGAGAAAGAGCGGGCGCTGAGGAACACAGTTTCAAACAGACTGTCTCCACACAAACAGGCACCTGTCTGCAGGTATCCTAGATCTTGATTCTTGAACTTGAGGAAACACGCGTCTGAGCAAAACTCTCAAACGCTTCCAGGAAAGACACAGGCTCTCCCACAAGCACACAAGTGTTTGCCCTCAGCTATAGATCAGGGACAAGCTTGTGAAGAGATGCCCTGCTATTCTTTCGCCTTATGGCATCATGTGTTTCGTTCCTCTTGGAGATCAATTGTTAAACGTCTTTCCTAGGGCGACTGTGAAGCATTTGCCAGCGGAGGAGAAGTAGCACGGAGCAGCATTCAGTACTGCCTACGAGTGTCTTTGCTACCCTACTAGCGGAGCTCCAAGAACAGGCACACATCTTCAGGTACCTTCCAAATGTGGATTCCCCTGCAGCCCCGTAGGCGGGCGTGCAGTACGCCAACCATCAACGGACGTTTTTCCCCTCAAGCCTGTCAGGACGTTGCTCGTCCGTCTTTCCCTCAATAGATGGGAGTAGGCGCGCTTGCGGATGTGTGCGTGTGTGTGGCCACGCGTTTGCTTAGGCATCAGTGTGTGAAAAGGTAGGTGCTTTTCTCTAGCTGCGTGTGCGTGCACGTGGTGCTGGGTGCACATCCCTGGGTGCTCGTGGAAAGGTTTCTGCATGGTTTTCGCTGAGGAATCGTGTGTGTGCACATGGACAAAGAGAAGGCGCAGCAACCAGGTTCCAGCGCCGAAGAAGGCAAAAGGCAAGGTTTCCGGCGCTATCTCCTTCTCTCCCCAGACCTAGTCGCGCAAAGCAAGCCGCTAAGCCGGCGACCGGCAAGAGAGCTACAACGAAGCATGCCGAACGGAGAAAATAGCAGCAGCTCATCTGTTCACACCTTGTTTCTGCCATGTGCTTGAACGCCGAGACGTTCGCCCTTCTGTGAGATGAAAGACGTCCTTCTGCATATGTGGTTGCTCACACCGGTGCACTTGTTAGTGTATCCATTCAGTCCTGGGCTGCGGGGCATTCAGAAGTGGCTCTGTGGAGACGTCTGCATAGAGGCAGCTGTCAGAACACGCACACTCGATTGTTCACCAAAACATATGCAGACGCGTCCTTAGCCTGTAGATTTGGATGCACAGAGTTCCCTGTGTTCGCAAGAGACAAGGGAATCGCGTCTGTACGCACAGAAGCAATAGCGGACCGTTTCCCTCGGAGTGAACGCGAAGAGCCGTCTATGTACTCGCAGACACGGGAACGTGCCTCAATGCGGTCACAGAGGCAGCAGCTTTTGCACAGATGCTCTGGTGATTCTGGCACTTTCCAGGCACACTCCTGAAAGTCGCGCACACTGCTGTTCACTCGCTAAACGACTTCTTGGGAAACACGTCTCCGGTCGATGGACCACTCAGATTGCTTCTCGTGTAACTGTGAACTGTGTCAGCGCAGGGAATCCGTCTCTGTGGAGCAGATGTCAATCCTGCCTCGCTTTTGCTTTGTTGCCTCTACCAAGATGATTTCCCGTTTCTCTCTTCACTGGAGCACGCAGACACAGCCAACGCACATCAAGTGTCAAGAGACACGCTCTGCTGAGCTCAACGCTTGTGCAGATGCACATGTGCGACGAAGTCAACACACGTGCTTGTGGAGAGAAAGAAAGGGACTCCCAGGCGTGTGGAGCGACGGGGAGAAAGAGCGGGCGCTGAGGAACACAGTTTCAAACAGACTGTCTCCACACAAACAGGCACCTGTCTGCAGGTATCCTAGATCTTGATTCTTGACCTTGAGGAAACACGCGTCTGAGCAAAACTCCCAAACGCTTCCAGGAAAGACACACGCTCTCCCACAAGCACACAAGTGTTTGCCCTCAGCTATAGATCAGGGACAAGCTTGTGAAGAGATGCCCTGCTATTCTTTCGCCTTATGGCATCATGTGTTTCGTTCCTCTTGGAGATCCATTGTTAAACGTCTTTCCTAGGGCGACTGTGAAGCATTTGCCAGCGGAGGAGAAGTAGCACGGAGCAGCATTCAGTACTGCCTACGAGTGTCTTTGCTACCCTACTAGCGGAGCTCCAAGAACAGGCACACATCTTCAGGTACCTTCCAAATGTGGATTCCCCTGTAGCCCCGTAGGCGGGCGTGCAGTACGCCAACCATCAACGGACGTTTTTCCCCTCAAGCCTGTCAGGACGTTGCTCGTCCGTCTTTCCCTCAATAGATGGGAGTAGGCGCGCTTGCGGATGTGTGCGTGTGTGTGGCCACGCGTTTGCTTAGGCATCAGTGTGTGAAAAGGTAGGTGCTTTTCTCTAGCTGCGTGTGCGTGCACGTGGTGCTGGGTGCACATCCCTGGGTGCTCGTGGAAAGGTTTCTGCATGGTTTTCGCTGAGGAATCGTGTGTGTGCACATGGACAAAGAGAAGGCGCAGCAACCAGGTTCCAGCGCCGAAGAAGGCAAAAGGCAAGGTTTCCGGCGCTATCTCCTTCTCTCCGCAGACCTAGTCGCGCAAAGCAAGCCGCTAAGCCGGCGACCGGCAAGAGAGCTACAACGAAGCATGCCGAACGGAGAAAATAGCAGCAGCTCATCTGTTCACACCTTGTTTCTGCCATGTGCTTGAACGCCGAGACGTTCGCGCTTCTGTGAGATGAAAGACGTCCTTCTGCATATGTGCTTGCTCACACCGGTGCACTTGTTAGTGTATCCATTCAGTCCTGGGCTGCGGGGCATTCAGAAGTGGCTCTGTGGAGACGTCTGCATAGAGGCAGCTGTCAGAACACGCACACTCGATTGTTCACCAAAACATATGCAGACGCGTCCTTAGCCTGTAGATTTGGATGCACAGAGTTCCCTGTGTTCGCAAGAGACAAGGGAATCGCGTCTGTACGCACAGAAGCAATAGCGGACCGTTTCCCTCGGAGTGAACGCGAAGAGCCGTCTATGTACTCGCAGACACGGGAACGTGCCTCAATGCGGTCACAGAGGCAGCAGCTTTTGCACAGATGCTCTGGTGATTCTGGCACTTTCCAGGCACACTCCTGAAAGTCGCGCACACTGCTGTTCACTCGCTAAACGACCTCTTGGGAAACACGTCTCCGGTCGATGGACCACTCAGATTGCTTCTCGTGTAACTGTGAACTGTGTCAGCGCAGGGAATCCGTCTCTGTTGAGCAGATGTCAATCCTGCCTCGCTTTTGCTTTGTTGCCTCTACCAAGATGATTTCCCGTTTCTCTCTTCACTGGAGCACGCAGACACAGCCAACGCACATCAAGTGTCAAGAGACACGCTCTGCTGAGCTCAACGCTTGTGCAGATGCACATGTGCGACGAAGTCAACACACGTGCTTGTGGAGAGAAAGAAAGGGACTCCCAGGCGTGTGGAGCGACGGGGAGAAAGAGCGGGCGCTGAGGAACACAGTTTCAAACAGACTGTCTCCACACAAACAGGCACCTGTCTGCAGGTATCCTAGATCTTGATTCTTGACCTTGAGGAAACACGCGTCTGAGCAAAACTCCCAAACGCTTCCAGGAAAGACACACGCTCTCCCACAAGCACACAAGTGTTTGCCCTCAGCTATAGATCAGGGACAAGCTTGTGAAGAGATGCCCTGCTATTCTTTCGCCTTATGGCATCATGTGTTTCGTTCCTCTTGGAGATCCATTGTTAAACGTCTTTCCTAGGGCGACTGTGAAGCATTTGCCAGCGGAGGAGAAGTAGCACGGAGCAGCATTCAGTACTGCCTACGAGTGTCTTTGCTACCCTACTAGCGGAGCTCCAAGAACAGGCACACATCTTCAGGTACCTTCCAAATGTGGATTCCCCTGCAGCCCCGTAGGCGGGCGTGCAGTACGCCAACCATCAACGGACGTTTTTCCCCTCAAGCCTGTCAGGACGTTGCTCGTCCGTCTTTCCCTCAATAGATGGGAGTAGGCGCGCTTGCGGATGTGTGCGTGTGTGTGGCCACGCGTTTGCTTAGGCATCAGTGTGTGAAAAGGTAGGTGCTTTTCTCTAGCTGCGTGTGCGTGCACGTGGTGCTGGGTGCACATCCCTGGGTGCTCGTGGAAAGGTTTCTGCATGGTTTTCGCTGAGGAATCGTGTGTGTGCACATGGACAAAGAGAAGGCGCAGCAACCAGGTTCCAGCGCCGAAGAAGGCAAAAGGCAAGGTTTCCGGCGCTATCTCCTTCTCTCCGCAGACCTAGTCGCGCAAAGCAAGCCGCTAAGCCGGCGACCGGCAAGAGAGCTACAACGAAGCATGCCGAACGGAGAAAATAGCAGCAGCTCATCTGTTCACACCTTGTTTCTGCCATGTGCTTGAACGCCAAGACGTTCGCGCTTCTGTGAGATGAAAGACGTCCTTCTGCATATGTGCTTGCTCACACCGGTGCACTTGTTAGTGTATCCATTCAGTCCTGGGCTGCGGGGCATTCAGAAGTGGCTCTGTGGAGACGTCTGCATAGAGGCAGCTGTCAGAACACGCACACTCGATTGTTCACCAAAACATATGCAGACGCGTCCTTAGCCTGTAGATTTGGATGCACAGAGTTCCCTGTGTTCGCAAGAGACAAGGGAATCGCGTCTGTACGCACAGAAGCAATAGCGGACCGTTTCCCTCGGAGTGAACGCGAAGAGCCGTCTATGTACTCGCAGACACGGGAACGTGCCTCAATGCGGTCACAGAGGCAGCAGCTTTTGCACAGATGCTCTGGTGATTCTGGCACTTTCCAGGCACACTCCGGAAAGTCGCGCACACTGCTGTTCACTCGCTAAACGACCTCTTGGGAAACACGTCTCCGGTCGATGGACCGCTCAGATTGCTTCTCGTGTAACTGTGAACTGTGTCAGCGCAGGGAATCCGTCTCTGTTGAGCAGATGTCAATCCTGCCTCGCTTTTGCTTTGTTGCCTCTACCAAGATGATTTCCCGTTTCTCTCTTCACTGGAGCACGCAGACACAGCCAACGCACATCAAGTGTCAAGAGACACGCTCTGCTGAGCTCAACGCTTGTGCAGATGCACATGTGCGACGAAGTCAACACACGTGCTTGTGGAGAGAAAGAGAGGGACTCCCAGGCGTGTGGAGCGACGGGGAGAAAGAGCGGGCGCTGAGGAACACAGTTTCAAACAGACTGTCTCCACACAAACAGGCACCTGTCTGCAGGTATCCTAGATCTTGATTCTTGAACTTGAGGAAACACGCGTCTGAGCAAAACTCTCAAACGCTTCCAGGAAAGACACAGGCTCTCCCACAAGCACACAAGTGTTTGCCCTCAGCTATAGATCAGGGACAAGCTTGTGAAGAGATGCCCTGCTATTCTTTCGCCTTATGGCATCATGTGTTTCGTTCCTCTTGGAGATCCATTGTTAAACGTCTTTCCTAGGGCGACTGTGAAGCATTTGCCAGCGGAGGAGAAGTAGCACGGAGCAGCATTCAGTACTGCCTACGAGTGTCTTTGCTACCCTACTAGCGGAGCTCCAAGAACAGGCACACATCTTCAGGTACCTTCCAAATGTGGATTCCCCTGCAGCCCCGTAGGCGGGCGTGCAGTACGCCAACCATCAACGGACGTTTTTCCCCTCAAGCCTGTCAGGACGTTGCTCGTCCGTCTTTCCCTCAATAGATGGGAGTAGGCGCGCTTGCGGATGTGTGCGTGTGTGTGGCCACGCGTTTGCTTAGGCATCAGTGTGTGAAAAGGTAGGTGCTTTTCTCTAGCTGCGTGTGCGTGCACGTGGTGCTGGGTGCACATCCCTGGGTGCTCGTGGAAAGGTTTCTGCATGGTTTTCGCTGAGGAATCGTGTGTGTGCACATGGACAAAGAGAAGGCGCAGCAACCAGGTTCCAGCGCCGAAGAAGGCAAAAGGCAAGGTTTCCGGCGCTATCTCCTTCTCTCCGCAGACCTAGTCGCGCAAAGCAAGCCGCTAAGCCGGCGACCGGCAAGAGAGCTACAACGAAGCATGCCGAACGGAGAAAATAGCAGCAGCTCATCTGTTCACACCTTGTTTCTGCCATGTGCTTGAACGCCGAGACGTTCGCGCTTCTGTGAGATGAAAGACGTCCTTCTGCATATGTGGTTGCTCACACCGGTGCACTTGTTAGTGTATCCATTCAGTCCTGGGCTGCGGGGCATTCAGAAGTGGCTCTGTGGAGACGTCTGCATAGAGGCAGCTGTCAGAACACGCACACTCGATTGTTCACCAAAACATATGCAGACGCGTCCTTAGCCTGTAGATTTGGATGCACAGAGTTCCCTGTGTTCGCAAGAGACAAGGGAATCGCGTCTGTACGCACAGAAGCAATAGCGGACCGTTTCCCTCGGAGTGAACGCGAAGAGCCGTCTATGTACTCGCAGACACGGGAACGTGCCTCAATGCGGTCACAGAGGCAGCAGCTTTTGCACAGATGCTCTGGTGATTCTGGCACTTTCCAGGCACACTCCGGAAAGTCGCGCACACTGCTGTTCACTCGCTAAACGACCTCTTGGGAAACACGTCTCCGGTCGATGGACCGCTCAGATTGCTTCTCGTGTAACTGTGAACTGTGTCAGCGCAGGGAATCCGTCTCTGTTGAGCAGATGTCAATCCTGCCTCGCTTTTGCTTTGTTGCCTCTACCAAGATGATTTCCCGTTTCTCTCTTCACTGGAGCACGCAGACACAGCCAACGCACATCAAGTGTCAAGAGACACGCTCTGCTGAGCTCAACGCTTGTGCAGATGCACATGTGCGACGAAGTCAACACACGTGCTTGTGGAGAGAAAGAGAGGGACTCCCAGGCGTGTGGAGCGACGGGGAGAAAGAGCGGGCGCTGAGGAACACAGTTTCAAACAGACTGTCTCCACACAAACAGGCACCTGTCTGCAGGTATCCTAGATCTTGATTCTTGAACTTGAGGAAACACGCGTCTGAGCAAAACTCTCAAACGCTTCCAGGAAAGACACAGGCTCTCCCACAAGCACACAAGTGTTTGCCCTCAGCTATAGATCAGGGACAAGCTTGTGAAGAGATGCCCTGCTATTCTTTCGCCTTATGGCATCATGTGTTTCGTTCCTCTTGGAGATCCATTGTTAAACGTCTTTCCTAGGGCGACTGTGAAGCATTTGCCAGCGGAGGAGAAGTAGCACGGAGCAGCATTCAGTACTGCCTACGAGTGTCTTTGCTACCCTACTAGCGGAGCTCCAAGAACAGGCACACATCTTCAGGTACCTTCCAAATGTGGATTCCCCTGCAGCCCCGTAGGCGGGCGTGCAGTACGCCAACCATCAACGGACGTTTTTCCCCTCAAGCCTGTCAGGACGTTGCTCGTCCGTCTTTCCCTCAATAGATGGGAGTAGGCGCGCTTGCGGATGTGTGCGTGTGTGTGGCCACGCGTTTGCTTAGGCATCAGTGTGTGAAAAGGTAGGTGCTTTTCTCTAGCTGCGTGTGCGTGCACGTGGTGCTGGGTGCACATCCCTGGGTGCTCGTGGAAAGGTTTCTGCATGGTTTTCGCTGAGGAATCGTGTGTGTGCACATGGACAAAGAGAAGGCGCAGCAACCAGGTTCCAGCGCCGAAGAAGGCAAAAGGCAAGGTTTCCGGCGCTATCTCCTTCTCTCCGCAGACCTAGTCGCGCAAAGCAAGCCGCTAAGCCGGCGACCGGCAAGAGAGCTACAACGAAGCATGCCGAACGGAGAAAATAGCAGCAGCTCATCTGTTCACACCTTGTTTCTGCCATGTGCTTGAACGCCGAGACGTTCGCGCTTCTGTGAGATGAAAGACGTCCTTCTGCATATGTGGTTGCTCACACCGGTGCACTTGTTAGTGTATCCATTCAGTCCTGGGCTGCGGGGCATTCAGAAGTGGCTCTGTGGAGACGTCTGCATAGAGGCAGCTGTCAGAACACGCACACTCGATTGTTCACCAAAACATATGCAGACGCGTCCTTAGCCTGTAGATTTGGATGCACAGAGTTCCCTGTGTTCGCAAGAGACAAGGGAATCGCGTCTGTACGCACAGAAGCAATAGCGGACCGTTTCCCTCGGAGTGAACGCGAAGAGCCGTCTATGTACTCGCAGACACGGGAACGTGCCTCAATGCGGTCACAGAGGCAGCAGCTTTTGCACAGATGCTCTGGTGATTCTGGCACTTTCCAGGCACACTCCTGAAAGTCGCGCACACTGCTGTTCACTCGCTAAACGACCTCTTGGGAAACACGTCTCCGGTCGATGGACCGCTCAGATTGCTTCTCGTGTAACTGTGAACTGTGTCAGCGCAGGGAATCCGTCTCTGTTGAGCAGATGTCAATCCTGCCTCGCTTTTGCTTTGTTGCCTCTACCAAGATGATTTCCCGTTTCTCTCTTCACTGGAGCACGCAGACACAGCCAACGCACATCAAGTGTCAAGAGACACGCTCTGCTGAGCTCAACGCTTGTGCAGATGCACATGTGCGACGAAGTCAACACACGTGCTTGTGGAGAGAAAGAAAGGGACTCCCAGGCGTGTGGAGCGACGGGGAGAAAGAGCGGGCGCTGAGGAACACAGTTTCAAACAGACTGTCTCCACACAAACAGGCACCTGTCTGCAGGTATCCTAGATCTTGATTCTTGACCTTGAGGAAACACGCGTCTGAGCAAAACTCCCAAACGCTTCCAGGAAAGACACACGCTCTCCCACAAGCACACAAGTGTTTGCCCTCAGCTATAGATCAGGGACAAGCTTGTGAAGAGATGCCCTGCTATTCTTTCGCCTTATGGCATCATGTGTTTCGTTCCTCTTGGAGATCCATTGTTAAACGTCTTTCCTAGGGCGACTGTGAAGCATTTGCCAGCGGAGGAGAAGTAGCACGGAGCAGCATTCAGTACTGCCTACGAGTGTCTTTGCTACCCTACTAGCGGAGCTCCAAGAACAGGCACACATCTTCAGGTACCTTCCAAATGTGGATTCCCCTGCAGCCCCGTAGGCGGGCGTGCAGTACGCCAACCATCAACGGACGTTTTTCCCCTCAAGCCTGTCAGGACGTTGCTCGTCCGTCTTTCCCTCAATAGATGGGAGTAGGCGCGCTTGCGGATGTGTGCGTGTGTGTGGCCACGCGTTTGCTTAGGCATCAGTGTGTGAAAAGGTAGGTGCTTTTCTCTAGCTGCGTGTGCGTGCACGTGGTGCTGGGTGCACATCCCTGGGTGCTCGTGGAAAGGTTTCTGCATGGTTTTCGCTGAGGAATCGTGTGTGTGCACATGGACAAAGAGAAGGCGCAGCAACCAGGTTCCAGCGCCGAAGAAGGCAAAAGGCAAGGTTTCCGGCGCTATCTCCTTCTCTCCGCAGACCTAGTCGCGCAAAGCAAGCCGCTAAGCCGGCGACCGGCAAGAGAGCTACAACGAAGCATGCCGAACGGAGAAAATAGCAGCAGCTCATCTGTTCACACCTTGTTTCTGCCATGTGCTTGAACGCCAAGACGTTCGCGCTTCTGTGAGATGAAAGACGTCCTTCTGCATATGTGCTTGCTCACACCGGTGCACTTGTTAGTGTATCCATTCAGTCCTGGGCTGCGGGGCATTCAGAAGTGGCTCTGTGGAGACGTCTGCATAGAGGCAGCTGTCAGAACACGCACACTCGATTGTTCACCAAAACATATGCAGACGCGTCCTTAGCCTGTAGATTTGGATGCACAGAGTTCCCTGTGTTCGCAAGAGACAAGGGAATCGCGTCTGTACGCACAGAAGCAATAGCGGACCGTTTCCCTCGGAGTGAACGCGAAGAGCCGTCTATGTACTCGCAGACACGGGAACGTGCCTCAATGCGGTCACAGAGGCAGCAGCTTTTGCACAGATGCTCTGGTGATTCTGGCACTTTCCAGGCACACTCCGGAAAGTCGCGCACACTGCTGTTCACTCGCTAAACGACCTCTTGGGAAACACGTCTCCGGTCGATGGACCGCTCAGATTGCTTCTCGTGTAACTGTGAACTGTGTCAGCGCAGGGAATCCGTCTCTGTTGAGCAGATGTCAATCCTGCCTCGCTTTTGCTTTGTTGCCTCTACCAAGATGATTTCCCGTTTCTCTCTTCACTGGAGCACGCAGACACAGCCAACGCACATCAAGTGTCAAGAGACACGCTCTGCTGAGCTCAACGCTTGTGCAGATGCACATGTGCGACGAAGTCAACACACGTGCTTGTGGAGAGAAAGAGAGGGACTCCCAGGCGTGTGGAGCGACGGGGAGAAAGAGCGGGCGCTGAGGAACACAGTTTCAAACAGACTGTCTCCACACAAACAGGCACCTGTCTGCAGGTATCCTAGATCTTGATTCTTGAACTTGAGGAAACACGCGTCTGAGCAAAACTCTCAAACGCTTCCAGGAAAGACACAGGCTCTCCCACAAGCACACAAGTGTTTGCCCTCAGCTATAGATCAGGGACAAGCTTGTGAAGAGATGCCCTGCTATTCTTTCGCCTTATGGCATCATGTGTTTCGTTCCTCTTGGAGATCCATTGTTAAACGTCTTTCCTAGGGCGACTGTGAAGCATTTGCCAGCGGAGGAGAAGTAGCACGGAGCAGCATTCAGTACTGCCTACGAGTGTCTTTGCTACCCTACTAGCGGAGCTCCAAGAACAGGCACACATCTTCAGGTACCTTCCAAATGTGGATTCCCCTGCAGCCCCGTAGGCGGGCGTGCAGTACGCCAACCATCAACGGACGTTTTTGCCCTCAAGCCTGTCAGGACGTTGCTCGTCCGTCTTTCCCTCAATAGATGGGAGTAGGCGCGCTTGCGGATGTGTGCGTGTGTGTGGCCACGCGTTTGCTTAGGCATCAGTGTGTGAAAAGGTAGGTGCTTTTCTCTAGCTGCGTGTGCGTGCACGTGGTGCTGGGTGCACATCCCTGGGTGCTCGTGGAAAGGTTTCTGCATGGTTTTCGCTGAGGAATCGTGTGTGTGCACATGGACAAAGAGAAGGCGCAGCAACCAGGTTCCAGCGCCGAAGAAGGCAAAAGGCAAGGTTTCCGGCGCTATCTCCTTCTCTCCGCAGACCTAGTCGCGCAAAGCAAGCCGCTAAGCCGGCGACCGGCAAGAGAGCTACAACGAAGCATGCCGAACGGAGAAAATAGCAGCAGCTCATCTGTTCACACCTTGTTTCTGCCATGTGCTTGAACGCCGAGACGTTCGCGCTTCTGTGAGATGAAAGACGTCCTTCTGCATATGTGGTTGCTCACACCGGTGCACTTGTTAGTGTATCCATTCAGTCCTGGGCTGCGGGGCATTCAGAAGTGGCTCTGTGGAGACGTCTGCATAGAGGCAGCTGTCAGAACACGCACACTCGATTGTTCACCAAAACATATGCAGACGCGTCCTTAGCCTGTAGATTTGGATGCACAGAGTTCCCTGTGTTCGCAAGAGACAAGGGAATCGCGTCTGTACGCACAGAAGCAATAGCGGACCGTTTCCCTCGGAGTGAACGCGAAGAGCCGTCTATGTACTCGCAGACACGGGAACGTGCCTCAATGCGGTCACAGAGGCAGCAGCTTTTGCACAGATGCTCTGGTGATTCTGGCACTTTCCACGCACACTCCTGAAAGTCGCGCACACTGCTGTTCACTCGCTAAACGACCTCTTGGGAAACACGTCTCCGGTCGATGGACCGCTCAGATTGCTTCTCGTGTAACTGTGAACTGTGTCAGCGCAGGGAATCCGTCTCTGTTGAGCAGATGTCAATCCTGCCTCGCTTTTGCTTTGTTGCCTCTACCAAGATGATTTCCCGTTTCTCTCTTCACTGGAGCACGCAGACACAGCCAACGCACATCAAGTGTCAAGAGACACGCTCTGCTGAGCTCAACGCTTGTGCAGATGCACATGTGCGACGAAGTCAACACACGTGCTTGTGGAGAGAAAGAAAGGGACTCCCAGGCGTGTGGAGCGACGGGGAGAAAGAGCGGGCGCTGAGGAACACAGTTTCAAACAGACTGTCTCCACACAAACAGGCACCTGTCTGCAGGTATCCTAGATCTTGATTCTTGACCTTGAGGAAACACGCGTCTGAGCAAAACTCCCAAACGCTTCCAGGAAAGACACACGCTCTCCCACAAGCACACAAGTGTTTGCCCTCAGCTATAGATCAGGGACAAGCTTGTGAAGAGATGCCCTGCTATTCTTTCGCCTTATGGCATCATGTGTTTCGTTCCTCTTGGAGATCGATTGTTAAACGTCTTTCCTAGGGCGACTGTGAAGCATTTGCCAGCGGAGGAGAAGTAGCACGGAGCAGCATTCAGTACTGCCTACGAGTGTCTTTGCTACCCTACTAGCGGAGCTCCAAGAACAGGCACACATCTTCAGGTACCTTCCAAATGTGGATTCCCCTGCAGCCCCGTAGGCGGGCGTGCAGTACGCCAACCATCAACGGACGTTTTTCCCCTCAAGCCTGTCAGGACGTTGCTCGTCCGTCTTTCCCTCAATAGATGGGAGTAGGCGCGCTTGCGGATGTGTGCGTGTGTGTGGCCACGCGTTTGCTTAGGCATCAGTGTGTGAAAAGGTAGGTGCTTTTCTCTAGCTGCGTGTGCGTGCACGTGGTGCTGGGTGCACATCCCTGGGTGCTCGTGGAAAGGTTTCTGCATGGTTTTCGCTGAGGAATCGTGTGTGTGCACATGGACAAAGAGAAGGCGCAGCAACCAGGTTCCAGCGCCGAAGAAGGCAAAAGGCAAGGTTTCCGGAGCTATCTCCTTCTCTCCGCAGACCTAGTCGCGCAAAGCAAGCCGCTAAGCCGGCGACCGGCAAGAGAGCTACAACGAAGCATGCCGAACGGAGAAAATAGCAGCAGCTCATCTGTTCACACCTTGTTTCTGCCATGTGCTTGAACGCCGAGACGTTCGCGCTTCTGTGAGATGAAAGACGTCCTTCTGCATATGTGGTTGCTCACACCGGTGCACTTGTTAGTGTATCCATTCAGTCCTGGGCTGCGGGGCATTCAGAAGTGGCTCTGTGGAGACGTCTGCATAGAGGCAGCTGTCAGAACACGCACACTCGATTGTTCACCAAAACATATGCAGACGCGTCCTTAGCCTGTAGATTTGGATGCACAGAGTTCCCTGTGTTCGCAAGAGACAAGGGAATCGCGTCTGTACGCACAGAAGCAATAGCGGACCGTTTCCCTCGGAGTGAACGCGAAGAGCCGTCTATGTACTCGCAGACACGGGAACGTGCCTCAATGCGGTCACAGAGGCAGCAGCTTTTGCACAGATGCTCTGGTGATTCTGGCACTTTCCAGGCACACTCCTGAAAGTCGCGCACACTGCTGTTCACTCGCTAAACGACCTCTTGGGAAACACGTCTCCGGTCGATGGACCGCTCAGATTGCTTCTCGTGTAACTGTGAACTGTGTCAGCGCAGGGAATCCGTCTCTGTTGAGCAGATGTCAATCCTGCCTCGCTTTTGCTTTGTTGCCTCTACCAAGATGATTTCCCGTTTCTCTCTTCACTGGAGCACGCAGACACAGCCAACGCACATCAAGTGTCAAGAGACACGCTCTGCTGAGCTCAACGCTTGTGCAGATGCACATGTGCGACGAAGTCAACACACGTGCTTGTGGAGAGAAAGAAAGGGACTCCCAGGCGTGTGGAGCGACGGGGAGAAAGAGCGGGCGCTGAGGAACACAGTTTCAAACAGACTGTCTCCACACAAACAGGCACCTGTCTGCAGGTATCCTAGATCTTGATTCTTGACCTTGAGGAAACACGCGTCTGAGCAAAACTCCCAAACGCTTCCAGGAAAGACACACGCTCTCCCACAAGCACACAAGTGTTTGCCCTCAGCTATAGATCAGGGACAAGCTTGTGAAGAGATGCCCTGCTATTCTTTCGCCTTATGGCATCATGTGTTTCGTTCCTCTTGGAGATCCATTGTTAAACGTCTTTCCTAGGGCGACTGTGAAGCATTTGCCAGCGGAGGAGAAGTAGCACGGAGCAGCATTCAGTACTGCCTACGAGTGTCTTTGCTACCCTACTAGCGGAGCTCCAAGAACAGGCACACATCTTCAGGTACCTTCCAAATGTGGATTCCCCTGCAGCCCCGTAGGCGGGCGTGCAGTACGCCAACCATCAACGGACGTTTTTCCCCTCAAGCCTGTCAGGACGTTGCTCGTCCGTCTTTCCCTCAATAGATGGGAGTAGGCGCGCTTGCGGATGTGTGCGTGTGTGTGGCCACGCGTTTGCTTAGGCATCAGTGTGTGAAAAGGTAGGTGCTTTTCTCTAGCTGCGTGTGCGTGCACGTGGTGCTGGGTGCACATCCCTGGGTGCTCGTGGAAAGGTTTCTGCATGGTTTTCGCTGAGGAATCGTGTGTGTGCACATGGACAAAGAGAAGGCGCAGCAACCAGGTTCCAGCGCCGAAGAAGGCAAAAGGCAAGGTTTCCGGCGCTATCTCCTTCTCTCCCCAGACCTAGTCGCGCAAAGCAAGCCGCTAAGCCGGCGACCGGCAAGAGAGCTACAACGAAGCATGCCGAACGGAGAAAATAGCAGCAGCTCATCTGTTCACACCTTGTTTCTGCCATGTGCTTGAACGCCGAGACGTTCGCCCTTCTGTGAGATGAAAGACGTCCTTCTGCATATGTGCTTGCTCACACCGGTGCACTTGTTAGTGTATCCATTCAGTCCTGGGCTGCGGGGCATTCAGAAGTGGCTCTGTGGAGACGTCTGCATAGAGGCAGCTGTCAGAACACGCACACTCGATTGTTCACCAAAACATATGCAGACGCGTCCTTAGCCTGTAGATTTGGATGCACAGAGTTCCCTGTGTTCGCAAGAGACAAGGGAATCGCGTCTGTACGCACAGAAGCAATAGCGGACCGTTTCCCTCGGAGTGAACGCGAAGAGCCGTCTATGTACTCGCAGACACGGGAACGTGCCTCAATGCGGTCACAGAGGCAGCAGCTTTTGCACAGATGCTCTGGTGATTCTGGCACTTTCCAGGCACACTCCTGAAAGTCGCGCACACTGCTGTTCACTCGCTAAACGACTTCTTGGGAAACACGTCTCCGGTCGATGGACCGCTCAGATTGCTTCTCGTGTAACTGTGAACTGTGTCAGCGCAGGGAATCCGTCTCTGTTGAGCAGATGTCAATCCTGCCTCGCTTTTGCTTTGTTGCCTCTACCAAGATGATTTCCCGTTTCTCTCTTCACTGGAGCAGGCAGACACAGCCAACGCACATCAAGTGTCAAGAGACACGCTCTGCTGAGCTCAACGCTTGTGCAGATGCACATGTGCGACGAAGTCAACACACGTGCTTGTGGAGAGAAAGAAAGGGACTCCCAGGCGTGTGGAGCGACGGGGAGAAAGAGCGGGCGCTGAGGAACACAGTTTCAAACAGACTGTCTCCACACAAACAGGCACCTGTCTGCAGGTATCCTAGATCTTGATTCTTGACCTTGAGGAAACACGCGTCTGAGCAAAACTCCCAAACGCTTCCAGGAAAGACACACGCTCTCCCACAAGCACACAAGTGTTTGCCCTCAGCTATAGATCAGGGACAAGCTTGTGAAGAGATGCCCTGCTATTCTTTCGCCTTATGGCATCATGTGTTTCGTTCCTATTGGAGATCCATTGTTAAACGTCTTTCCTAGGGCGACTGTGAAGCATTTGCCAGCGGAGGAGAAGTAGCACGGAGCAGCATTCAGTACTGCCTACGAGTGTCTTTGCTACCCTACTAGCGGAGCTCCAAGAACAGGCACACATCTTCAGGTACCTTCCAAATGTGGATTCCCCTGCAGCCCCGTAGGCGGGCGTGCAGTACGCCAACCATCAACGGACGTTTTTCCCCTCAAGCCTGTCAGGACGTTGCTCGTCCGTCTTTCCCTCAATAGATGGGAGTAGGCGCGCTTGCGGATGTGTGCGTGTGTGTGGCCACGCGTTTGCTTAGGCATCAGTGTGTGAAAAGGTAGGTGCTTTTCTCTAGCTGCGTGTGCGTGCACGTGGTGCTGGGTGCACATCCCTGGGTGCTCGTGGAAAGGTTTCTGCATGGTTTTCGCTGAGGAATCGTGTGTGTGCACATGGACAAAGAGAAGGCGCAGCAACCAGGTTCCAGCGCCGAAGAAGGCAAAAGGCAAGGTTTCCGGCGCTATCTCCTTCTCTCCCCAGACCTAGTCGCGCAAAGCAAGCCGCTAAGCCGGCGACCGGCAAGAGAGCTACAACGAAGCATGCCGAACGGAGAAAATAGCAGCAGCTCATCTGTTCACACCTTGTTTCTGCCATGTGCTTGAACGCCAAGACGTTCGCGCTTCTGTGAGATGAAAGACGTCCTTCTGCATATGTGCTTGCTCACACCGGTGCACTTGTTAGTGTATCCATTCAGTCCTGGGCTGCGGGGCATTCAGAAGTGGCTCTGTGGAGACGTCTGCATAGAGGCAGCTGTCAGAACACGCACACTCGATTGTTCACCAAAACATATGCAGACGCGTCCTTAGCCTGTAGATTTGGATGCACAGAGTTCCCTGTGTTCGCAAGAGACAAGGGAATCGCGTCTGTACGCACAGAAGCAATAGCGGACCGTTTCCCTCGGAGTGAACGCGAAGAGCCGTCTATGTACTCGCAGACACGGGAACGTGCCTCAATGCGGTCACAGAGGCAGCAGCTTTTGCACAGATGCTCTGGTGATTCTGGCACTTTCCAGGCACACTCCTGAAAGTCGCGCACACTGCTGTTCACTCGCTAAACGACTTCTTGGGAAACACGTCTCCGGTCGATGGACCGCTCAGATTGCTTCTCGTGTAACTGTGAACTGTGTCAGCGCAGGGAATCCGTCTCTGTTGAGCAGATGTCAATCCTGCCTCGCTTTTGCTTTGTTGCCTCTACCAAGATGATTTCCCGTTTCTCTCTTCACTGGAGCAGGCAGACACAGCCAACGCACATCAAGTGTCAAGAGACACGCTCTGCTGAGCTCAACGCTTGTGCAGATGCACATGTGCGACGAAGTCAACACACGTGCTTGTGGAGAGAAAGAAAGGGACTCCCAGGCGTGTGGAGCGACGGGGAGAAAGAGCGGGCGCTGAGGAACACAGTTTCAAACAGACTGTCTCCACACAAACAGGCACCTGTCTGCAGGTATCCTAGATCTTGATTCTTGACCTTGAGGAAACACGCGTCTGAGCAAAACTCCCAAACGCTTCCAGGAAAGACACACGCTCTCCCACAAGCACACAAGTGTTTGCCCTCAGCTATAGATCAGGGACAAGCTTGTGAAGAGATGCCCTGCTATTCTTTCGCCTTATGGCATCATGTGTTTCGTTCCTATTGGAGATCCATTGTTAAACGTCTTTCCTAGGGCGACTGTGAAGCATTTGCCAGCGGAGGAGAAGTAGCACGGAGCAGCATTCAGTACTGCCTACGAGTGTCTTTGCTACCCTACTAGCGGAGCTCCAAGAACAGGCACACATCTTCAGGTACCTTCCAAATGTGGATTCCCCTGCAGCCCCGTAGGCGGGCGTGCAGTACGCCAACCATCAACGGACGTTTTTCCCCTCAAGCCTGTCAGGACGTTGCTCGTCCGTCTTTCCCTCAATAGATGGGAGTAGGCGCGCTTGCGGATGTGTGCGTGTGTGTGGCCACGCGTTTGCTTAGGCATCAGTGTGTGAAAAGGTAGGTGCTTTTCTCTAGCTGCGTGTGCGTGCACGTGGTGCTGGGTGCACATCCCTGGGTGCTCGTGGAAAGGTTTCTGCATGGTTTTCGCTGAGGAATCGTGTGTGTGCACATGGACAAAGAGAAGGCGCAGCAACCAGGTTCCAGCGCCGAAGAAGGCAAAAGGCAAGGTTTCCGGCGCTATCTCCTTCTCTCCCCAGACCTAGTCGCGCAAAGCAAGCCGCTAAGCCGGCGACCGGCAAGAGAGCTACAACGAAGCATGCCGAACGGAGAAAATAGCAGCAGCTCATCTGTTCACACCTTGTTTCTGCCATGTGCTTGAACGCCAAGACGTTCGCGCTTCTGTGAGATGAAAGACGTCCTTCTGCATATGTGCTTGCTCACACCGGTGCACTTGTTAGTGTATCCATTCAGTCCTGGGCTGCGGGGCATTCAGAAGTGGCTCTGTGGAGACGTCTGCATAGAGGCAGCTGTCAGAACACGCACACTCGATTGTTCACCAAAACATATGCAGACGCGTCCTTAGCCTGTAGATTTGGATGCACAGAGTTCCCTGTGTTCGCAAGAGACAAGGGAATCGCGTCTGTACGCACAGAAGCAATAGCGGACCGTTTCCCTCGGAGTGAACGCGAAGAGCCGTCTATGTACTCGCAGACACGGGAACGTGCCTCAATGCGGTCACAGAGGCAGCAGCTTTTGCACAGATGCTCTGGTGATTCTGGCACTTTCCAGGCACACTCCTGAAAGTCGCGCACACTGCTGTTCACTCGCTAAACGACTTCTTGGGAAACACGTCTCCGGTCGATGGACCGCTCAGATTGCTTCTCGTGTAACTGTGAACTGTGTCAGCGCAGGGAATCCGTCTCTGTTGAGCAGATGTCAATCCTGCCTCGCTTTTGCTTTGTTGCCTCTACCAAGATGATTTCCCGTTTCTCTCTTCACTGGAGCAGGCAGACACAGCCAACGCACATCAAGTGTCAAGAGACACGCTCTGCTGAGCTCAACGCTTGTGCAGATGCACATGTGCGACGAAGTCAACACACGTGCTTGTGGAGAGAAAGAAAGGGACTCCCAGGCGTGTGGAGCGACGGGGAGAAAGAGCGGGCGCTGAGGAACACAGTTTCAAACAGACTGTCTCCACACAAACAGGCACCTGTCTGCAGGTATCCTAGATCTTGATTCTTGACCTTGAGGAAACACGCGTCTGAGCAAAACTCCCAAACGCTTCCAGGAAAGACACACGCTCTCCCACAAGCACAAAAGTGTTTGCCCTCAGCTATAGATCAGGGACAAGCTTGTGAAGAGATGCCCTGCTATTCTTTCGCCTTATGGCATCATGTGTTTCGTTCCTCTTGGAGATCGATTGTTAAACGTCTTTCCTAGGGCGACTGTGAAGCATTTGCCAGCGGAGGAGAAGTAGCACGGAGCAGCATTCAGTACTGCCTACGAGTGTCTTTGCTACCCTACTAGCGGAGCTCCAAGAACAGGCACACATCTTCAGGTACCTTCCAAATGTGGATTCCCCTGCAGCCCCGTAGGCGGGCGTGCAGTACGCCAACCATCAACGGACGTTTTTCCCCTCAAGCCTGTCAGGACGTTGCTCGTCCGTCTTTCCCTCAATAGATGGGAGTAGGCGCGCTTGCGGATGTGTGCGTGTGTGTGGCCACGCGTTTGCTTAGGCATCAGTGTGTGAAAAGGTAGGTGCTTTTCTCTAGCTGCGTGTGCGTGCACGTGGTGCTGGGTGCACATCCCTGGGTGCTCGTGGAAAGGTTTCTGCATGGTTTTCGCTGAGGAATCGTGTGTGTGCACATGGACAAAGAGAAGGCGCAGCAACCAGGTTCCAGCGCCGAAGAAGGCAAAAGGCAAGGTTTCCGGCGCTATCTCCTTCTCTCCGCAGACCTAGTCGCGCAAAGCAAGCCGCTAAGCCGGCGACCGGCAAGAGAGCTACAACGAAGCATGCCGAACGGAGAAAATAGCAGCAGCTCATCTGTTCACACCTTGTTTCTGCCATGTGCTTGAACGCCGAGACGTTCGCGCTTCTGTGAGATGAAAGACGTCCTTCTGCATATGTGGTTGCTCACACCGGTGCACTTGTTAGTGTATCCATTCAGTCCTGGGCTGCGGGGCATTCAGAAGTGGCTCTGTGGAGACGTCTGCATAGAGGCAGCTGTCAGAACACGCACACTCGATTGTTCACCAAAACATATGCAGACGCGTCCTTAGCCTGTAGATTTGGATGCACAGAGTTCCCTGTGTTCGCAAGAGACAAGGGAATCGCGTCTGTACGCACAGAAGCAATAGCGGACCGTTTCCCTCGGAGTGAACGCGAAGAGCCGTCTATGTACTCGCAGACACGGGAACGTGCCTCAATGCGGTCACAGAGGCAGCAGCTTTTGCACAGATGCTCTGGTGATTCTGGCACTTTCCAGGCACACTCCTGAAAGTCGCGCACACTGCTGTTCACTCGCTAAACGACCTCTTGGGAAACACGTCTCCGGTCGATGGACCGCTCAGATTGCTTCTCGTGTAACTGTGAACTGTGTCAGCGCAGGGAATCCGTCTCTGTTGAGCAGATGTCAATCCTGCCTCGCTTTTGCTTTGTTGCCTCTACCAAGATGATTTCCCGTTTCTCTCTTCACTGGAGCAGGCAGACACAGCCAACGCACATCAAGTGTCAAGAGACACGCTCTGCTGAGCTCAACGCTTGTGCAGATGCACATGTGCGACGAAGTCAACACACGTGCTTGTGGAGAGAAAGAAAGGGACTCCCAGGCGTGTGGAGCGACGGGGAGAAAGAGCGGGCGCTGAGGAACACAGTTTCAAACAGACTGTCTCCACACAAACAGGCACCTGTCTGCAGGTATCCTAGATCTTGATTCTTGAACTTGAGGAAACACGCGTCTGAGCAAAACTCCCAAACGCTTCCAGGAAAGACACAGGCTCTCCCACAAGCACACAAGTGTTTGCCCTCAGCTATAGATCAGGGACAAGCCTGTGAAGAGCAACCAAAGAGCTCGTCCGTCTTTCCCTCAATAGATGGGAGTAGGCGCGCTTGCGGATGTGTGCGTGTGTGTGGCCACGCGTTTGCTTAGGCATCAGTGTGTGAAAAGGTAGGTGCTTTTCTCTAGCTGCGTGTGCGTGCACGTGGTGCTGGGTGCACATCCCTGGGTGCTCGTGGAAAGGTTTCTGCATGGTTTTCGCTGAGGAATCGTGTGTGTGCACATGGACAAAGAGAAGGCGCAGCAACCAGGTTCCAGCGCCGAAGAAGGCAAAAGGCAAGGTTTCCGGCGCTATCTCCTTCTCTCCGCAGACCTAGTCGCGCAAAGCAAGCCGCTAAGCCGGCGACCGGCAAGAGAGCTACAACGAAGCATGCCGAACGGAGAAAATAGCAGCAGCTCATCTGTTCACACCTTGTTTCTGCCATGTGCTTGAACGCCAAGACGTTCGCGCTTCTGTGAGATGAAAGACGTCCTTCTGCATATGTGCTTGCTCACACCGGTGCACTTGTTAGTGTATCCATTCAGTCCTGGGCTGCGGGGCATTCAGAAGTGGCTCTGTGGAGACGTCTGCATAGAGGCAGCTGTCAGAACACGCACACTCGATTGTTCACCAAAACATATGCAGACGCGTCCTTAGCCTGTAGATTTGGATGCACAGAGTTCCCTGTGTTCGCAAGAGACAAGGGAATCGCGTCTGTACGCACAGAAGCAATAGCGGACCGTTTCCCTCGGAGTGAACGCGAAGAGCCGTCTATGTACTCGCAGACACGGGAACGTGCCTCAATGCGGTCACAGAGGCAGCAGCTTTTGCACAGATGCTCTGGTGATTCTGGCACTTTCCAGGCACACTCCTGAAAGTCGCGCACACTGCTGTTCACTCGCTAAACGACTTCTTGGGAAACACGTCTCCGGTCGATGGACCGCTCAGATTGCTTCTCGTGTAACTGTGAACTGTGTCAGCGCAGGGAATCCGTCTCTGTTGAGCAGATGTCAATCCTGCCTCGCTTTTGCTTTGTTGCCTCTACCAAGATGATTTCCCGTTTCTCTCTTCACTGGAGCAGGCAGACACAGCCAACGCACATCAAGTGTCAAGAGACACGCTCTGCTGAGCTCAACGCTTGTGCAGATGCACATGTGCGACGAAGTCAACACACGTGCTTGTGGAGAGAAAGAAAGGGACTCCCAGGCGTGTGGAGCGACGGGGAGAAAGAGCGGGCGCTGAGGAACACAGTTTCAAACAGACTGTCTCCACACAAACAGGCACCTGTCTGCAGGTATCCTAGATCTTGATTCTTGACCTTGAGGAAACACGCGTCTGAGCAAAACTCCCAAACGCTTCCAGGAAAGACACACGCTCTCCCACAAGCACAAAAGTGTTTGCCCTCAGCTATAGATCAGGGACAAGCTTGTGAAGAGATGCCCTGCTATTCTTTCGCCTTATGGCATCATGTGTTTCGTTCCTCTTGGAGATCCATTGTTAAACGTCTTTCCTAGGGCGACTGTGAAGCATTTGCCAGCGGAGGAGAAGTAGCACGGAGCAGCATTCAGTACTGCCTACGAGTGTCTTTGCTACCCTACTAGCGGAGCTCCAAGAACAGGCACACATCTTCAGGTACCTTCCAAATGTGGATTCCCCTGCAGCCCCGTAGGCGGGCGTGCAGTACGCCAACCATCAACGGACGTTTTTCCCCTCAAGCCTGTCAGGACGTTGCTCGTCCGTCTTTCCCTCAATAGATGGGAGTAGGCGCGCTTGCGGATGTGTGCGTGTGTGTGGCCACGCGTTTGCTTAGGCATCAGTGTGTGAAAAGGTAGGTGCTTTTCTCTAGCTGCGTGTGCGTGCACGTGGTGCTGGGTGCACATCCCTGGGTGCTCGTGGAAAGGTTTCTGCATGGTTTTCGCTGAGGAATCGTGTGTGTGCACATGGACAAAGAGAAGGCGCAGCAACCAGGTTCCAGCGCCGAAGAAGGCAAAAGGCAAGGTTTCCGGCGCTATCTCCTTCTCTCCGCAGACCTAGTCGCGCAAAGCAAGCCGCTAAGCCGGCGACCGGCAAGAGAGCTACAACGAAGCATGCCGAACGGAGAAAATAGCAGCAGCTCATCTGTTCACACCTTGTTTCTGCCATGTGCTTGAACGCCGAGACGTTCGCGCTTCTGTGAGATGAAAGACGTCCTTCTGCATATGTGGTTGCTCACACCGGTGCACTTGTTAGTGTATCCATTCAGTCCTGGGCTGCGGGGCATTCAGAAGTGGCTCTGTGGAGACGTCTGCATAGAGGCAGCTGTCAGAACACGCACACTCGATTGTTCACCAAAACATATGCAGACGCGTCCTTAGCCTGTAGATTTGGATGCACAGAGTTCCCTGTGTTCGCAAGAGACAAGGGAATCGCGTCTGTACGCACAGAAGCAATAGCGGACCGTTTCCCTCGGAGTGAACGCGAAGAGCCGTCTATGTACTCGCAGACACGGGAACGTGCCTCAATGCGGTCACAGAGGCAGCAGCTTTTGCACAGATGCTCTGGTGATTCTGGCACTTTCCAGGCACACTCCTGAAAGTCGCGCACACTGCTGTTCACTCGCTAAACGACTTCTTGGGAAACACGTCTCCGGTCGATGGACCGCTCAGATTGCTTCTCGTGTAACTGTGAACTGTGTCAGCGCAGGGAATCCGTCTCTGTTGAGCAGATGTCAATCCTGCCTCGCTTTTGCTTTGTTGCCTCTACCAAGATGATTTCCCGTTTCTCTCTTCACTGGAGCAGGCAGACACAGCCAACGCACATCAAGTGTCAAGAGACACGCTCTGCTGAGCTCAACGCTTGTGCAGATGCACATGTGCGACGAAGTCAACACACGTGCTTGTGGAGAGAAAGAAAGGGACTCCCAGGCGTGTGGAGCGACGGGGAGAAAGAGCGGGCGCTGAGGAACACAGTTTCAAACAGACTGTCTCCACACAAACAGGCACCTGTCTGCAGGTATCCTAGATCTTGATTCTTGACCTTGAGGAAACACGCGTCTGAGCAAAACTCCCAAACGCTTCCAGGAAAGACACACGCTCTCCCACAAGCACAAAAGTGTTTGCCCTCAGCTATAGATCAGGGACAAGCTTGTGAAGAGATGCCCTGCTATTCTTTCGCCTTATGGCATCATGTGTTTCGTTCCTATTGGAGATCCATTGTTAAACGTCTTTCCTAGGGCGACTGTGAAGCATTTGCCAGCGGAGGAGAAGTAGCACGGAGCAGCATTCAGTACTGCCTACGAGTGTCTTTGCTACCCTACTAGCGGAGCTCCAAGAACAGGCACACATCTTCAGGTACCTTCCAAATGTGGATTCCCCTGCAGCCCCGTAGGCGGGCGTGCAGTACGCCAACCATCAACGGACGTTTTTCCCCTCAAGCCTGTCAGGACGTTGCTCGTCCGTCTTTCCCTCAATAGATGGGAGTAGGCGCGCTTGCGGATGTGTGCGTGTGTGTGGCCACGCGTTTGCTTAGGCATCAGTGTGTGAAAAGGTAGGTGCTTTTCTCTAGCTGCGTGTGCGTGCACGTGGTGCTGGGTGCACATCCCTGGGTGCTCGTGGAAAGGTTTCTGCATGGTTTTCGCTGAGGAATCGTGTGTGTGCACATGGACAAAGAGAAGGCGCAGCAACCAGGTTCCAGCGCCGAAGAAGGCAAAAGGCAAGGTTTCCGGCGCTATCTCCTTCTCTCCGCAGACCTAGTCGCGCAAAGCAAGCCGCTAAGCCGGCGACCGGCAAGAGAGCTACAACGAAGCATGCCGAACGGAGAAAATAGCAGCAGCTCATCTGTTCACACCTTGTTTCTGCCATGTGCTTGAACGCCGAGACGTTCGCGCTTCTGTGAGATGAAAGACGTCCTTCTGCATATGTGGTTGCTCACACCGGTGCACTTGTTAGTGTATCCATTCAGTCCTGGGCTGCGGGGCATTCAGAAGTGGCTCTGTGGAGACGTCTGCATAGAGGCAGCTGTCAGAACACGCACACTCGATTGTTCACCAAAACATATGCAGACGCGTCCTTAGCCTGTAGATTTGGATGCACAGAGTTCCCTGTGTTCGCAAGAGACAAGGGAATCGCGTCTGTACGCACAGAAGCAATAGCGGACCGTTTCCCTCGGAGTGAACGCGAAGAGCCGTCTATGTACTCGCAGACACGGGAACGTGCCTCAATGCGGTCACAGAGGCAGCAGCTTTTGCACAGATGCTCTGGTGATTCTGGCACTTTCCAGGCACACTCCTGAAAGTCGCGCACACTGCTGTTCACTCGCTAAACGACCTCTTGGGAAACACGTCTCCGGTCGATGGACCGCTCAGATTGCTTCTCGTGTAACTGTGAACTGTGTCAGCGCAGGGAATCCGTCTCTGTTGAGCAGATGTCAATCCTGCCTCGCTTTTGCTTTGTTGCCTCTACCAAGATGATTTCCCGTTTCTCTCTTCACTGGAGCAGGCAGACACAGCCAACGCACATCAAGTGTCAAGAGACACGCTCTGCTGAGCTCAACGCTTGTGCAGATGCACATGTGCGACGAAGTCAACACACGTGCTTGTGGAGAGAAAGAAAGGGACTCCCAGGCGTGTGGAGCGACGGGGAGAAAGAGCGGGCGCTGAGGAACACAGTTTCAAACAGACTGTCTCCACACAAACAGGCACCTGTCTGCAGGTATCCTAGATCTTGATTCTTGACCTTGAGGAAACACGCGTCTGAGCAAAACTCCCAAACGCTTCCAGGAAAGACACACGCTCTCCCACAAGCACACAAGTGTTTGCCCTCAGCTATAGATCAGGGACAAGCTTGTGAAGAGATGCCCTGCTATTCTTTCGCCTTATGGCATCATGTGTTTCGTTCCTATTGGAGATCCATTGTTAAACGTCTTTCCTAGGGCGACTGTGAAGCATTTGCCAGCGGAGGAGAAGTAGCACGGAGCAGCATTCAGTACTGCCTACGAGTGTCTTTGCTACCCTACTAGCGGAGCTCCAAGAACAGGCACACATCTTCAGGTACCTTCCAAATGTGGATTCCCCTGCAGCCCCGTAGGCGGGCGTGCAGTACGCCAACCATCAACGGACGTTTTTCCCCTCAAGCCTGTCAGGACGTTGCTCGTCCGTCTTTCCCTCAATAGATGGGAGTAGGCGCGCTTGCGGATGTGTGCGTGTGTGTGGCCACGCGTTTGCTTAGGCATCAGTGTGTGAAAAGGTAGGTGCTTTTCTCTAGCTGCGTGTGCGTGCACGTGGTGCTGGGTGCACATCCCTGGGTGCTCGTGGAAAGGTTTCTGCATGGTTTTCGCTGAGGAATCGTGTGTGTGCACATGGACAAAGAGAAGGCGCAGCAACCAGGTTCCAGCGCCGAAGAAGGCAAAAGGCAAGGTTTCCGGCGCTATCTCCTTCTCTCCCCAGACCTAGTCGCGCAAAGCAAGCCGCTAAGCCGGCGACCGGCAAGAGAGCTACAACGAAGCATGCCGAACGGAGAAAATAGCAGCAGCTCATCTGTTCACACCTTGTTTCTGCCATGTGCTTGAACGCCAAGACGTTCGCGCTTCTGTGAGATGAAAGACGTCCTTCTGCATATGTGCTTGCTCACACCGGTGCACTTGTTAGTGTATCCATTCAGTCCTGGGCTGCGGGGCATTCAGAAGTGGCTCTGTGGAGACGTCTGCATAGAGGCAGCTGTCAGAACACGCACACTCGATTGTTCACCAAAACATATGCAGACGCGTCCTTAGCCTGTAGATTTGGATGCACAGAGTTCCCTGTGTTCGCAAGAGACAAGGGAATCGCGTCTGTACGCACAGAAGCAATAGCGGACCGTTTCCCTCGGAGTGAACGCGAAGAGCCGTCTATGTACTCGCAGACACGGGAACGTGCCTCAATGCGGTCACAGAGGCAGCAGCTTTTGCACAGATGCTCTGGTGATTCTGGCACTTTCCAGGCACACTCCTGAAAGTCGCGCACACTGCTGTTCACTCGCTAAACGACTTCTTGGGAAACACGTCTCCGGTCGATGGACCGCTCAGATTGCTTCTCGTGTAACTGTGAACTGTGTCAGCGCAGGGAATCCGTCTCTGTTGAGCAGATGTCAATCCTGCCTCGCTTTTGCTTTGTTGCCTCTACCAAGATGATTTCCCGTTTCTCTCTTCACTGGAGCAGGCAGACACAGCCAACGCACATCAAGTGTCAAGAGACACGCTCTGCTGAGCTCAACGCTTGTGCAGATGCACATGTGCGACGAAGTCAACACACGTGCTTGTGGAGAGAAAGAAAGGGACTCCCAGGCGTGTGGAGCGACGGGGAGAAAGAGCGGGCGCTGAGGAACACAGTTTCAAACAGACTGTCTCCACACAAACAGGCACCTGTCTGCAGGTATCCTAGATCTTGATTCTTGACCTTGAGGAAACACGCGTCTGAGCAAAACTCCCAAACGCTTCCAGGAAAGACACACGCTCTCCCACAAGCACAAAAGTGTTTGCCCTCAGCTATAGATCAGGGACAAGCTTGTGAAGAGATGCCCTGCTATTCTTTCGCCTTATGGCATCATGTGTTTCGTTCCTCTTGGAGATCGATTGTTAAACGTCTTTCCTAGGGCGACTGTGAAGCATTTGCCAGCGGAGGAGAAGTAGCACGGAGCAGCATTCAGTACTGCCTACGAGTGTCTTTGCTACCCTACTAGCGGAGCTCCAAGAACAGGCACACATCTTCAGGTACCTTCCAAATGTGGATTCCCCTGCAGCCCCGTAGGCGGGCGTGCAGTACGCCAACCATCAACGGACGTTTTTCCCCTCAAGCCTGTCAGGACGTTGCTCGTCCATCTTTCCCTCAATAGATGGGAGTAGGCGCGCTTGCGGATGTGTGCGTGTGTGTGGCCACGCGTTTGCTTAGGCATCAGTGTGTGAAAAGGTAGGTGCTTTTCTCTAGCTGCGTGTGCGTGCACGTGGTGCTGGGTGCACATCCCTGGGTGCTCGTGGAAAGGTTTCTGCATGGTTTTCGCTGAGGAATCGTGTGTGTGCACATGGACAAAGAGAAGGCGCAGCAACCAGGTTCCAGCGCCGAAGAAGGCAAAAGGCAAGGTTTCCGGCGCTATCTCCTTCTCTCCGCAGACCTAGTCGCGCAAAGCAAGCCGCTAAGCCGGCGACCGGCAAGAGAGCTACAACGAAGCATGCCGAACGGAGAAAATAGCAGCAGCTCATCTGTTCACACCTTGTTTCTGCCATGTGCTTGAACGCCGAGACGTTCGCGCTTCTGTGAGATGAAAGACGTCCTTCTGCATATGTGCTTGCTCACACCGGTGCACTTGTTAGTGTATCCATTCAGTCCTGGGCTGCGGGGCATTCAGAAGTGGCTCTGTGGAGACGTCTGCATAGAGGCAGCTGTCAGAACACGCACACTCGATTGTTCACCAAAACATATGCAGACGCGTCCTTAGCCTGTAGATTTGGATGCACAGAGTTCCCTGTGTTCGCAAGAGACAAGGGAATCGCGTCTGTACGCACAGAAGCAATAGCGGACCGTTTCCCTCGGAGTGAACGCGAAGAGCCGTCTATGTACTCGCAGACACGGGAACGTGCCTCAATGCGGTCACAGAGGCAGCAGCTTTTGCACAGATGCTCTGGTGATTCTGGCACTTTCCAGGCACACTCCTGAAAGTCGCGCACACTGCTGTTCACTCGCTAAACGACCTCTTGGGAAACACGTCTCCGGTCGATGGACCGCTCAGATTGCTTCTCGTGTAACTGTGAACTGTGTCAGCGCAGGGAATCCGTCTCTGTTGAGCAGATGTCAATCCTGCCTCGCTTTTGCTTTGTTGCCTCTACCAAGATGATTTCCCGTTTCTCTCTTCACTGGAGCACGCAGACACAGCCAACGCACATCAAGTGTCAAGAGACACGCTCTGCTGAGCTCAACGCTTGTGCAGATGCACATGTGCGACGAAGTCAACACACGTGCTTGTGGAGAGAAAGAAAGGGACTCCCAGGCGTGTGGAGCGACGGGGAGAAAGAGCGGGCGCTGAGGAACACAGTTTCAAACAGACTGTCTCCACACAAACAGGCACCTGTCTGCAGGTATCCTAGATCTTGATTCTTGACCTTGAGGAAACACGCGTCTGAGCAAAACTCCCAAACGCTTCCAGGAAAGACACACGCTCTCCCACAAGCACACAAGTGTTTGCCCTCAGCTATAGATCAGGGACAAGCTTGTGAAGAGATGCCCTGCTATTCTTTCGCCTTATGGCATCATGTGTTTCGTTCCTCTTGGAGATCCATTGTTAAACGTCTTTCCTAGGGCGACTGTGAAGCATTTGCCAGCGGAGGAGAAGTAGCACGGAGCAGCATTCAGTACTGCCTACGAGTGTCTTTGCTACCCTACTAGCGGAGCTCCAAGAACAGGCACACATCTTCAGGTACCTTCCAAATGTGGATTCCCCTGCAGCCCCGTAGGCGGGCGTGCAGTACGCCAACCATCAACGGACGTTTTTCCCCTCAAGCCTGTCAGGACGTTGCTCGTCCGTCTTTCCCTCAATAGATGGGAGTAGGCGCGCTTGCGGATGTGTGCGTGTGTGTGGCCACGCGTTTGCTTAGGCATCAGTGTGTGAAAAGGTAGGTGCTTTTCTCTAGCTGCGTGTGCGTGCACGTGGTGCTGGGTGCACATCCCTGGGTGCTCGTGGAAAGGTTTCTGCATGGTTTTCGCTGAGGAATCGTGTGTGTGCACATGGACAAAGAGAAGGCGCAGCAACCAGGTTCCAGCGCCGAAGAAGGCAAAAGGCAAGGTTTCCGGCGCTATCTCCTTCTCTCCGCAGACCTAGTCGCGCAAAGCAAGCCGCTAAGCCGGCGACCGGCAAGAGAGCTACAACGAAGCATGCCGAACGGAGAAAATAGCAGCAGCTCATCTGTTCACACCTTGTTTCTGCCATGTGCTTGAACGCCGAGACGTTCGCGCTTCTGTGAGATGAAAGACGTCCTTCTGCATATGTGGTTGCTCACACCGGTGCACTTGTTAGTGTATCCATTCAGTCCTGGGCTGCGGGGCATTCAGAAGTGGCTCTGTGGAGACGTCTGCATAGAGGCAGCTGTCAGAACACGCACACTCGATTGTTCACCAAAACATATGCAGACGCGTCCTTAGCCTGTAGATTTGGATGCACAGAGTTCCCTGTGTTCGCAAGAGACAAGGGAATCGCGTCTGTACGCACAGAAGCAATAGCGGACCGTTTCCCTCGGAGTGAACGCGAAGAGCCGTCTATGTACTCGCAGACACGGGAACGTGCCTCAATGCGGTCACAGAGGCAGCAGCTTTTGCACAGATGCTCTGGTGATTCTGGCACTTTCCAGGCACACTCCTGAAAGTCGCGCACACTGCTGTTCACTCGCTAAACGACTTATTGGGAAACACGTCTCCGGTCGATGGACCGCTCAGATTGCTTCTCGTGTAACTGTGAACTGTGTCAGCGCAGGGAATCCGTCTCTGTTGAGCAGATGTCAATCCTGCCTCGCTTTTGCTTTGTTGCCTCTACCAAGATGATTTCCCGTTTCTCTCTTCACTGGAGCACGCAGACACAGCCAACGCACATCAAGTGTCAAGAGACACGCTCTGCTGAGCTCAACGCTTGTGCAGATGCACATGTGCGACGAAGTCAACACACGTGCTTGTGGAGAGAAAGAAAGGGACTCCCAGGCGTGTGGAGCGACGGGGAGAAAGAGCGGGCGCTGAGGAACACAGTTTCAAACAGACTGTCTCCACACAAACAGGCACCTGTCTGCAGGTATCCTAGATCTTGATTCTTGACCTTGAGGAAACACGCGTCTGAGCAAAACTCCCAAACGCTTCCAGGAAAGACACACGCTCTCCCACAAGCACACAAGTGTTTGCCCTCAGCTATAGATCAGGGACAAGCTTGTGAAGAGATGCCCTGCTATTCTTTCGCCTTATGGCATCATGTGTTTCGTTCCTCTTGGAGATCCATTGTTAAACGTCTTTCCTAGGGCGACTGTGAAGCATTTGCCAGCGGAGGAGAAGTAGCACGGAGCAGCATTCAGTACTGCCTACGAGTGTCTTTGCTACCCTACTAGCGGAGCTCCAAGAACAGGCACACATCTTCAGGTACCTTCCAAATGTGGATTCCCCTGCAGCCCCGTAGGCGGGCGTGCAGTACGCCAACCATCAACGGACGTTTTTCCCCTCAAGCCTGTCAGGACGTTGCTCGTCCGTCTTTCCCTCAATAGATGGGAGTAGGCGCGCTTGCGGATGTGTGCGTGTGTGTGGCCACGCGTTTGCTTAGGCATCAGTGTGTGAAAAGGTAGGTGCTTTTCTCTAGCTGCGTGTGCGTGCACGTGGTGCTGGGTGCACATCCCTGGGTGCTCGTGGAAAGGTTTCTGCATGGTTTTCGCTGAGGAATCGTGTGTGTGCACATGGACAAAGAGAAGGCGCAGCAACCAGGTTCCAGCGCCGAAGAAGGCAAAAGGCAAGGTTTCCGGCGCTATCTCCTTCTCTCCGCAGACCTAGTCGCGCAAAGCAAGCCGCTAAGCCGGCGACCGGCAAGAGAGCTACAACGAAGCATGCCGAACGGAGAAAATAGCAGCAGCTCATCTGTTCACACCTTGTTTCTGCCATGTGCTTGAACGCCAAGACGTTCGCGCTTCTGTGAGATGAAAGACGTCCTTCTGCATATGTGCTTGCTCACACCGGTGCACTTGTTAGTGTATCCATTCAGTCCTGGGCTGCGGGGCATTCAGAAGTGGCTCTGTGGAGACGTCTGCATAGAGGCAGCTGTCAGAACACGCACACTCGATTGTTCACCAAAACATATGCAGACGCGTCCTTAGCCTGTAGATTTGGATGCACAGAGTTCCCTGTGTTCGCAAGAGACAAGGGAATCGCGTCTGTACGCACAGAAGCAATAGCGGACCGTTTCCCTCGGAGTGAACGCGAAGAGCCGTCTATGTACTCGCAGACACGGGAACGTGCCTCAATGCGGTCACAGAGGCAGCAGCTTTTGCACAGATGCTCTGGTGATTCTGGCACTTTCCAGGCACACTCCTGAAAGTCGCGCACACTGCTGTTCACTCGCTAAACGACCTCTTGGGAAACACGTCTCCGGTCGATGGACCGCTCAGATTGCTTCTCGTGTAACTGTGAACTGTGTCAGCGCAGGGAATCCGTCTCTGTTGAGCAGATGTCAATCCTGCCTCGCTTTTGCTTTGTTGCCTCTACCAAGATGATTTCCCGTTTCTCTCTTCACTGGAGCACGCAGACACAGCCAACGCACATCAAGTGTCAAGAGACACGCTCTGCTGAGCTCAACGCTTGTGCAGATGCACATGTGCGACGAAGTCAACACACGTGCTTGTGGAGAGAAAGAAAGGGACTCCCAGGCGTGTGGAGCGACGGGGAGAAAGAGCGGGCGCTGAGGAACACAGTTTCAAACAGACTGTCTCCACACAAACAGGCACCTGTCTGCAGGTATCCTAGATCTTGATTCTTGACCTTGAGGAAACACGCGTCTGAGCAAAACTCCCAAACGCTTCCAGGAAAGACACACGCTCTCCCACAAGCACACAAGTGTTTGCCCTCAGCTATAGATCAGGGACAAGCTTGTGAAGAGATGCCCTGCTATTCTTTCGCCTTATGGCATCATGTGTTTCGTTCCTCTTGGAGATCCATTGTTAAACGTCTTTCCTAGGGCGACTGTGAAGCATTTGCCAGCGGAGGAGAAGTAGCACGGAGCAGCATTCAGTACTGCCTACGAGTGTCTTTGCTACCCTACTAGCGGAGCTCCAAGAACAGGCACACATCTTCAGGTACCTTCCAAATGTGGATTCCCCTGCAGCCCCGTAGGCGGGCGTGCAGTACGCCAACCATCAACGGACGTTTTTCCCCTCAAGCCTGTCAGGACGTTGCTCGTCCGTCTTTCCCTCAATAGATGGGAGTAGGCGCGCTTGCGGATGTGTGCGTGTGTGTGGCCACGCGTTTGCTTAGGCATCAGTGTGTGAAAAGGTAGGTGCTTTTCTCTAGCTGCGTGTGCGTGCACGTGGTGCTGGGTGCACATCCCTGGGTGCTCGTGGAAAGGTTTCTGCATGGTTTTCGCTGAGGAATCGTGTGTGTGCACATGGACAAAGAGAAGGCGCAGCAACCAGGTTCCAGCGCCGAAGAAGGCAAAAGGCAAGGTTTCCGGCGCTATCTCCTTCTCTCCGCAGACCTAGTCGCGCAAAGCAAGCCGCTAAGCCGGCGACCGGCAAGAGAGCTACAACGAAGCATGCCGAACGGAGAAAATAGCAGCAGCTCATCTGTTCACACCTTGTTTCTGCCATGTGCTTGAACGCCGAGACGTTCGCCCTTCTGTGAGATGAAAGACGTCCTTCTGCATATGTGCTTGCTCACACCGGTGCACTTGTTAGTGTATCCATTCAGTCCTGGGCTGCGGGGCATTCAGAAGTGGCTCTGTGGAGACGTCTGCATAGAGGCAGCTGTCAGAACACGCACACTCGATTGTTCACCAAAACATATGCAGACGCGTCCTTAGCCTGTAGATTTGGATGCACAGAGTTCCCTGTGTTCGCAAGAGACAAGGGAATCGCGTCTGTACGCACAGAAGCAATAGCGGACCGTTTCCCTCGGAGTGAACGCGAAGAGCCGTCTATGTACTCGCAGACACGGGAACGTGCCTCAATGCGGTCACAGAGGCAGCAGCTTTTGCACAGATGCTCTGGTGATTCTGGCACTTTCCAGGCACACTCCTGAAAGTCGCGCACACTGCTGTTCACTCGCTAAACGACCTCTTGGGAAACACGTCTCCGGTCGATGGACCGCTCAGATTGCTTCTCGTGTAACTGTGAACTGTGTCAGCGCAGGGAATCCGTCTCTGTTGAGCAGATGTCAATCCTGCCTCGCTTTTGCTTTGTTGCCTCTACCAAGATGATTTCCCGTTTCTCTCTTCACTGGAGCAGGCAGACACAGCCAACGCACATCAAGTGTCAAGAGACACGCTCTGCTGAGCTCAACGCTTGTGCAGATGCACATGTGCGACGAAGTCAACACACGTGCTTGTGGAGAGAAAGAAAGGGACTCCCAGGCGTGTGGAGCGACGGGGAGAAAGAGCGGGCGCTGAGGAACACAGTTTCAAACAGACTGTCTCCACACAAACAGGCACCTGTCTGCAGGTATCCTAGATCTTGATTCTTGACCTTGAGGAAACACGCGTCTGAGCAAAACTCCCAAACGCTTCCAGGAAAGACACACGCTCTCCCACAAGCACACAAGTGTTTGCCCTCAGCTATAGATCAGGGACAAGCTTGTGAAGAGATGCCCTGCTATTCTTTCGCCTTATGGCATCATGTGTTTCGTTCCTCTTGGAGATCCATTGTTAAACGTCTTTCCTAGGGCGACTGTGAAGCATTTGCCAGCGGAGGAGAAGTAGCACGGAGCAGCATTCAGTACTGCCTACGAGTGTCTTTGCTACCCTACTAGCGGAGCTCCAAGAACAGGCACACATCTTCAGGTACCTTCCAAATGTGGATTCCCCTGCAGCCCCGTAGGCGGGCGTGCAGTACGCCAACCATCAACGGACGTTTTTCCCCTCAAGCCTGTCAGGACGTTGCTCGTCCGTCTTTCCCTCAATAGATGGGAGTAGGCGCGCTTGCGGATGTGTGCGTGTGTGTGGCCACGCGTTTGCTTAGGCATCAGTGTGTGAAAAGGTAGGTGCTTTTCTCTAGCTGCGTGTGCGTGCACGTGGTGCTGGGTGCACATCCCTGGGTGCTCGTGGAAAGGTTTCTGCATGGTTTTCGCTGAGGAATCGTGTGTGTGCACATGGACAAAGAGAAGGCGCAGCAACCAGGTTCCAGCGCCGAAGAAGGCAAAAGGCAAGGTTTCCGGCGCTATCTCCTTCTCTCCGCAGACCTAGTCGCGCAAAGCAAGCCGCTAAGCCGGCGACCGGCAAGAGAGCTACAACGAAGCATGCCGAACGGAGAAAATAGCAGCAGCTCATCTGTTCACACCTTGTTTCTGCCATGTGCTTGAACGCCGAGACGTTCGCGCTTCTGTGAGATGAAAGACGTCCTTCTGCATATGTGGTTGCTCACACCGGTGCACTTGTTAGTGTATCCATTCAGTCCTGGGCTGCGGGGCATTCAGAAGTGGCTCTGTGGAGACGTCTGCATAGAGGCAGCTGTCAGAACACGCACACTCGATTGTTCACCAAAACATATGCAGACGCGTCCTTAGCCTGTAGATTTGGATGCACAGAGTTCCCTGTGTTCGCAAGAGACAAGGGAATCGCGTCTGTACGCACAGAAGCAATAGCGGACCGTTTCCCTCGGAGTGAACGCGAAGAGCCGTCTATGTACTCGCAGACACGGGAACGTGCCTCAATGCGGTCACAGAGGCAGCAGCTTTTGCACAGATGCTCTGGTGATTCTGGCACTTTCCAGGCACACTCCTGAAAGTCGCGCACACTGCTGTTCACTCGCTAAACGACCTCTTGGGAAACACGTCTCCGGTCGATGGACCGCTCAGATTGCTTCTCGTGTAACTGTGAACTGTGTCAGCGCAGGGAATCCGTCTCTGTTGAGCAGATGTCAATCCTGCCTCGCTTTTGCTTTGTTGCCTCTACCAAGATGATTTCCCGTTTCTCTCTTCACTGGAGCACGCAGACACAGCCAACGCACATCAAGTGTCAAGAGACACGCTCTGCTGAGCTCAACGCTTGTGCAGATGCACATGTGCGACGAAGTCAACACACGTGCTTGTGGAGAGAAAGAAAGGGACTCCCAGGCGTGTGGAGCGACGGGGAGAAAGAGCGGGCGCTGAGGAACACAGTTTCAAACAGACTGTCTCCACACAAACAGGCACCTGTCTGCAGGTATCCTAGATCTTGATTCTTGACCTTGAGGAAACACGCGTCTGAGCAAAACTCCCAAACGCTTCCAGGAAAGACACACGCTCTCCCACAAGCACAAAAGTGTTTGCCCTCAGCTATAGATCAGGGACAAGCTTGTGAAGAGATGCCCTGCTATTCTTTCGCCTTATGGCATCATGTGTTTCGTTCCTATTGGAGATCCATTGTTAAACGTCTTTCCTAGGGCGACTGTGAAGCATTTGCCAGCGGAGGAGAAGTAGCACGGAGCAGCATTCAGTACTGCCTACGAGTGTCTTTGCTACCCTACTAGCGGAGCTCCAAGAACAGGCACACATCTTCAGGTACCTTCCAAATGTGGATTCCCCTGCAGCCCCGTAGGCGGGCGTGCAGTACGCCAACCATCAACGGACGTTTTTCCCCTCAAGCCTGTCAGGACGTTGCTCGTCCGTCTTTCCCTCAATAGATGGGAGTAGGCGCGCTTGCGGATGTGTGCGTGTGTGTGGCCACGCGTTTGCTTAGGCATCAGTGTGTGAAAAGGTAGGTGCTTTTCTCTAGCTGCGTGTGCGTGCACGTGGTGCTGGGTGCACATCCCTGGGTGCTCGTGGAAAGGTTTCTGCATGGTTTTCGCTGAGGAATCGTGTGTGTGCACATGGACAAAGAGAAGGCGCAGCAACCAGGTTCCAGCGCCGAAGAAGGCAAAAGGCAAGGTTTCCGGCGCTATCTCCTTCTCTCCGCAGACCTAGTCGCGCAAAGCAAGCCGCTAAGCCGGCGACCGGCAAGAGAGCTACAACGAAGCATGCCGAACGGAGAAAATAGCAGCAGCTCATCTGTTCACACCTTGTTTCTGCCATGTGCTTGAACGCCGAGACGTTCGCGCTTCTGTGAGATGAAAGACGTCCTTCTGCATATGTGCTTGCTCACACCGGTGCACTTGTTAGTGTATCCATTCAGTCCTGGGCTGCGGGGCATTCAGAAGTGGCTCTGTGGAGACGTCTGCATAGAGGCAGCTGTCAGAACACGCACACTCGATTGTTCACCAAAACATATGCAGACGCGTCCTTAGCCTGTAGATTTGGATGCACAGAGTTCCCTGTGTTCGCAAGAGACAAGGGAATCGCGTCTGTACGCACAGAAGCAATAGCGGACCGTTTCCCTCGGAGTGAACGCGAAGAGCCGTCTATGTACTCGCAGACACGGGAACGTGCCTCAATGCGGTCACAGAGGCAGCAGCTTTTGCACAGATGCTCTGGTGATTCTGGCACTTTCCAGGCACACTCCTGAAAGTCGCGCACACTGCTGTTCACTCGCTAAACGACTTCTTGGGAAACACGTCTCCGGTCGATGGACCGCTCAGATTGCTTCTCGTGTAACTGTGAACTGTGTCAGCGCAGGGAATCCGTCTCTGTTGAGCAGATGTCAATCCTGCCTCGCTTTTGCTTTGTTGCCTCTACCAAGATGATTTCCCGTTTCTCTCTTCACTGGAGCACGCAGACACAGCCAACGCACATCAAGTGTCAAGAGACACGCTCTGCTGAGCTCAACGCTTGTGCAGATGCACATGTGCGACGAAGTCAACACACGTGCTTGTGGAGAGAAAGAAAGGGACTCCCAGGCGTGTGGAGCGACGGGGAGAAAGAGCGGGCGCTGAGGAACACAGTTTCAAACAGACTGTCTCCACACAAACAGGCACCTGTCTGCAGGTATCCTAGATCTTGATTCTTGACCTTGAGGAAACACGCGTCTGAGCAAAACTCCCAAACGCTTCCAGGAAAGACACACGCTCTCCCACAAGCACAAAAGTGTTTGCCCTCAGCTATAGATCAGGGACAAGCTTGTGAAGAGATGCCCTGCTATTCTTTCGCCTTATGGCATCATGTGTTTCGTTCCTCTTGGAGATCCATTGTTAAACGTCTTTCCTAGGGCGACTGTGAAGCATTTGCCAGCGGAGGAGAAGTAGCACGGAGCAGCATTCAGTACTGCCTACGAGTGTCTTTGCTACCCTACTAGCGGAGCTCCAAGAACAGGCACACATCTTCAGGTACCTTCCAAATGTGGATTCCCCTGCAGCCCCGTAGGCGGGCGTGCAGTACGCCAACCATCAACGGACGTTTTTCCCCTCAAGCCTGTCAGGACGTTGCTCGTCCGTCTTTCCCTCAATAGATGGGAGTAGGCGCGCTTGCGGATGTGTGCGTGTGTGTGGCCACGCGTTTGCTTAGGCATCAGTGTGTGAAAAGGTAGGTGCTTTTCTCTAGCTGCGTGTGCGTGCACGTGGTGCTGGGTGCACATCCCTGGGTGCTCGTGGAAAGGTTTCTGCATGGTTTTCGCTGAGGAATCGTGTGTGTGCACATGGACAAAGAGAAGGCGCAGCAACCAGGTTCCAGCGCCGAAGAAGGCAAAAGGCAAGGTTTCCGGCGCTATCTCCTTCTCTCCGCAGACCTAGTCGCGCAAAGCAAGCCGCTAAGCCGGCGACCGGCAAGAGAGCTACAACGAAGCATGCCGAACGGAGAAAATAGCAGCAGCTCATCTGTTCACACCTTGTTTCTGCCATGTGCTTGAACGCCGAGACGTTCGCGCTTCTGTGAGATGAAAGACGTCCTTCTGCATATGTGCTTGCTCACACCGGTGCACTTGTTAGTGTATCCATTCAGATCTCGGCTGCGGGGCATTCAGAAGTGGCTCTGTGGAGACGTCTGCATAGAGGCAGCTGTCAGAACACGCACACTCGATTGTTCACCAAAACATATGCAGACGCGTCCTTAGCCTGTAGATTTGGATGCACAGAGTTCCCTGTGTTCGCAAGAGACAAGGGAATCGCGTCTGTACGCACAGAAGCAATAGCGGACCGTTTCCCTCGGAGTGAACGCGAAGAGCCGTCTATGTACTCGCAGACACGGGAACGTGCCTCAATGCGGTCACAGAGGCAGCAGCTTTTGCACAGATGCTCTGGTGATTCTGGCACTTTCCAGGCACACTCCTGAAAGTCGCGCACACTGCTGTTCACTCGCTAAACGACCTCTTGGGAAACACGTCTCCGGTCGATGGACCGCTCAGATTGCTTCTCGTGTAACTGTGAACTGTGTCAGCGCAGGGAATCCGTCTCTGTTGAGCAGATGTCAATCCTGCCTCGCTTTTGCTTTGTTGCCTCTACCAAGATGATTTCCCGTTTCTCTCTTCACTGGAGCACGCAGACACAGCCAACGCACATCAAGTGTCAAGAGACACGCTCTGCTGAGCTCAACGCTTGTGCAGATGCACATGTGCGACGAAGTCAACACACGTGCTTGTGGAGAGAAAGAAAGGGACTCCCAGGCGTGTGGAGCGACGGGGAGAAAGAGCGGGCGCTGAGGAACACAGTTTCAAACAGACTGTCTCCACACAAACAGGCACCTGTCTGCAGGTATCCTAGATCTTGATTCTTGACCTTGAGGAAACACGCGTCTGAGCAAAACTCCCAAACGCTTCCAGGAAAGACACACGCTCTCCCACAAGCACACAAGTGTTTGCCCTCAGCTATAGATCAGGGACAAGCTTGTGAAGAGATGCCCTGCTATTCTTTCGCCTTATGGCATCATGTGTTTCGTTCCTCTTGGAGATCCATTGTTAAACGTCTTTCCTAGGGCGACTGTGAAGCATTTGCCAGCGGAGGAGAAGTAGCACGGAGCAGCATTCAGTACTGCCTACGAGTGTCTTTGCTACCCTACTAGCGGAGCTCCAAGAACAGGCACACATCTTCAGGTACCTTCCAAATGTGGATTCCCCTGCAGCCCCGTAGGCGGGCGTGCAGTACGCCAACCATCAACGGACGTTTTTCCCCTCAAGCCTGTCAGGACGTTGCTCGTCCGTCTTTCCCTCAATAGATGGGAGTAGGCGCGCTTGCGGATGTGTGCGTGTGTGTGGCCACGCGTTTGCTTAGGCATCAGTGTGTGAAAAGGTAGGTGCTTTTCTCTAGCTGCGTGTGCGTGCACGTGGTGCTGGGTGCACATCCCTGGGTGCTCGTGGAAAGGTTTCTGCATGGTTTTCGCTGAGGAATCGTGTGTGTGCACATGGACAAAGAGAAGGCGCAGCAACCAGGTTCCAGCGCCGAAGAAGGCAAAAGGCAAGGTTTCCGGCGCTATCTCCTTCTCTCCCCAGACCTAGTCGCGCAAAGCAAGCCGCTAAGCCGGCGACCGGCAAGAGAGCTACAACGAAGCATGCCGAACGGAGAAAATAGCAGCAGCTCATCTGTTCACACCTTGTTTCTGCCATGTGCTTGAACGCCGAGACGTTCGCCCTTCTGTGAGATGAAAGACGTCCTTCTGCATATGTGCTTGCTCACACCGGTGCACTTGTTAGTGTATCCATTCAGTCCTCGGCTGCGGGGCATTCAGAAGTGGCTCTGTGGAGACGTCTGCATAGAGGCAGCTGTCAGAACACGCACACTCGATTGTTCACCAAAACATATGCAGACGCGTCCTTAGCCTGTAGATTTGGATGCACAGAGTTCCCTGTGTTCGCAAGAGACAAGGGAATCGCGTCTGTACGCACAGAAGCAATAGCGGACCGTTTCCCTCGGAGTGAACGCGAAGAGCCGTCTATGTACTCGCAGACACGGGAACGTGCCTCAATGCGGTCACAGAGGCAGCAGCTTTTGCACAGATGCTCTGGTGATTCTGGCACTTTCCAGGCACACTCCTGAAAGTCGCGCACACTGCTGTTCACTCGCTAAACGACTTCTTGGGAAACACCTCTCCGGTCGATGGACCGCTCAGATTGCTTCTCGTGTAACTGTGAACTGTGTCAGCGCAGGGAATCCGTCTCTGTTGAGCAGATGTCAATCCTGCCTCGCTTTTGCTTTGTTGCCTCTACCAAGATGATTTCCCGTTTCTCTCTTCACTGGAGCAGGCAGACACAGCCAACGCACATCAAGTGTCAAGAGACACGCTCTGCTGAGCTCAACGCTTGTGCAGATGCACATGTGCGACGAAGTCAACACACGTGCTTGAGGAGAGAAAGAAAGGGACTCCCAGGCGTGTGGAGCGATGGGGAGAAAGAGCGGGCGCTGAGGAACACAGTTTCAAACAGACTGTCTCCACACAAACAGGCACCTGTCTGCAGGTATCCTAGATCTTGATTCTTGACCTTGAGGAAACACGCGTCTGAGCAAAACTCCCAAACGCTTCCAGGAAAGACACACGCTCTCCCACAAGCACACAAGTGTTTGCCCTCAGCTATAGATCAGGGACAAGCTTGTGAAGAGATGCCCTGCTATTCTTTCGCCTTATGGCATCATGTGTTTCGTTCCTCTTGGAGATCCATTGTTAAACGTCTTTCCTAGGGCGACTGTGAAGCATTTGCCAGCGGAGGAGAAGTAGCACGGAGCAGCATTCAGTACTGCCTACGAGTGTCTTTGCTACCCTACTAGCGGAGCTCCAAGAACAGGCACACATCTTCAGGTACCTTCCAAATGTGGATTCCCCTGCAGCCCCGTAGGCGGGCGTGCAGTACGCCAACCATCAACGGACGTTTTTCCCCTCAAGCCTGTCAGGACGTTGCTCGTCCGTCTTTCCCTCAATAGATGGGAGTAGGCGCGCTTGCGGATGTGTGCGTGTGTGTGGCCACGCGTTTGCTTAGGCATCAGTGTGTGAAAAGGTAGGTGCTTTTCTCTAGCTGCGTGTGCGTGCACGTGGTGCTGGGTGCACATCCCTGGGTGCTCGTGGAAAGGTTTCTGCATGGTTTTCGCTGAGGAATCGTGTGTGTGCACATGGACAAAGAGAAGGCGCAGCAACCAGGTTCCAGCGCCGAAGAAGGCAAAAGGCAAGGTTTCCGGCGCTATCTCCTTCTCTCCCCAGACCTAGTCGCGCAAAGCAAGCCGCTAAGCCGGCGACCGGCAAGAGAGCTACAACGAAGCATGCCGAACGGAGAAAATAGCAGCAGCTCATCTGTTCACACCTTGTTTCTGCCATGTGCTTGAACGCCGAGACGTTCGCGCTTCTGTGAGATGAAAGACGTCCTTCTGCATATGTGGTTGCTCACACCGGTGCACTTGTTAGTGTATCCATTCAGTCCTGGGCTGCGGGGCATTCAGAAGTGGCTCTGTGGAGACGTCTGCATAGAGGCAGCTGTCAGAACACGCACACTCGATTGTTCACCAAAACATATGCAGACGCGTCCTTAGCCTGTAGATTTGGATGCACAGAGTTCCCTGTGTTCGCAAGAGACAAGGGAATCGCGTCTGTACGCACAGAAGCAATAGCGGACCGTTTCCCTCGGAGTGAACGCGAAGAGCCGTCTATGTACTCGCAGACACGGGAACGTGCCTCAATGCGGTCACAGAGGCAGCAGCTTTTGCACAGATGCTCTGGTGATTCTGGCACTTTCCAGGCACACTCCTGAAAGTCGCGCACACTGCTGTTCACTCGCTAAACGACCTCTTGGGAAACACGTCTCCGGTCGATGGACCGCTCAGATTGCTTCTCGTGTAACTGTGAACTGTGTCAGCGCAGGGAATCCGTCTCTGTTGAGCAGATGTCAATCCTGCCTCGCTTTTGCTTTGTTGCCTCTACCAAGATGATTTCCCGTTTCTCTCTTCACTGGAGCAGGCAGACACAGCCAACGCACATCAAGTGTCAAGAGACACGCTCTGCTGAGCTCAACGCTTGTGCAGATGCACATGTGCGACGAAGTCAACACACGTGCTTGTGGAGAGAAAGAAAGGGACTCCCAGGCGTGTGGAGCGACGGGGAGAAAGAGCGGGCGCTGAGGAACACAGTTTCAAACAGACTGTCTCCACACAAACAGGCACCTGTCTGCAGGTATCCTAGATCTTGATTCTTGACCTTGAGGAAACACGCGTCTGAGCAAAACTCCCAAACGCTTCCAGGAAAGACACACGCTCTCCCACAAGCACAAAAGTGTTTGCCCTCAGCTATAGATCAGGGACAAGCTTGTGAAGAGATGCCCTGCTATTCTTTCGCCTTATGGCATCATGTGTTTCGTTCCTATTGGAGATCCATTGTTAAACGTCTTTCCTAGGGCGACTGTGAAGCATTTGCCAGCGGAGGAGAAGTAGCACGGAGCAGCATTCAGTACTGCCTACGAGTGTCTTTGCTACCCTACTAGCGGAGCTCCAAGAACAGGCACACATCTTCAGGTACCTTCCAAATGTGGATTCCCCTGCAGCCCCGTAGGCGGGCGTGCAGTACGCCAACCATCAACGGACGTTTTTCCCCTCAAGCCTGTCAGGACGTTGCTCGTCCGTCTTTCCCTCAATAGATGGGAGTAGGCGCGCTTGCGGATGTGTGCGTGTGTGTGGCCACGCGTTTGCTTAGGCATCAGTGTGTGAAAAGGTAGGTGCTTTTCTCTAGCTGCGTGTGCGTGCACGTGGTGCTGGGTGCACATCCCTGGGTGCTCGTGGAAAGGTTTCTGCATGGTTTTCGCTGAGGAATCGTGTGTGTGCACATGGACAAAGAGAAGGCGCAGCAACCAGGTTCCAGCGCCGAAGAAGGCAAAAGGCAAGGTTTCCGGCGCTATCTCCTTCTCTCCGCAGACCTAGTCGCGCAAAGCAAGCCGCTAAGCCGGCGACCGGCAAGAGAGCTACAACGAAGCATGCCGAACGGAGAAAATAGCAGCAGCTCATCTGTTCACACCTTGTTTCTGCCATGTGCTTGAACGCCGAGACGTTCGCGCTTCTGTGAGATGAAAGACGTCCTTCTGCATATGTGCTTGCTCACACCGGTGCACTTGTTAGTGTATCCATTCAGTCCTGGGCTGCGGGGCATTCAGAAGTGGCTCTGTGGAGACGTCTGCATAGAGGCAGCTGTCAGAACACGCACACTCGATTGTTCACCAAAACATATGCAGACGCGTCCTTAGCCTGTAGATTTGGATGCACAGAGTTCCCTGTGTTCGCAAGAGACAAGGGAATCGCGTCTGTACGCACAGAAGCAATAGCGGACCGTTTCCCTCGGAGTGAACGCGAAGAGCCGTCTATGTACTCGCAGACACGGGAACGTGCCTCAATGCGGTCACAGAGGCAGCAGCTTTTGCACAGATGCTCTGGTGATTCTGGCACTTTCCAGGCACACTCCTGAAAGTCGCGCACACTGCTGTTCACTCGCTAAACGACTTATTGGGAAACACGTCTCCGGTCGATGGACCGCTCAGATTGCTTCTCGTGTAACTGTGAACTGTGTCAGCGCAGGGAATCCGTCTCTGTTGAGCAGATGTCAATCCTGCCTCGCTTTTGCTTTGTTGCCTCTACCAAGATGATTTCCCGTTTCTCTCTTCACTGGAGCACGCAGACACAGCCAACGCACATCAAGTGTCAAGAGACACGCTCTGCTGAGCTCAACGCTTGTGCAGATGCACATGTGCGACGAAGTCAACACACGTGCTTGTGGAGAGAAAGAAAGGGACTCCCAGGCGTGTGGAGCGACGGGGAGAAAGAGCGGGCGCTGAGGAACACAGTTTCAAACAGACTGTCTCCACACAAACAGGCACCTGTCTGCAGGTATCCTAGATCTTGATTCTTGACCTTGAGGAAACACGCGTCTGAGCAAAACTCCCAAACGCTTCCAGGAAAGACACACGCTCTCCCACAAGCACACAAGTGTTTGCCCTCAGCTATAGATCAGGGACAAGCTTGTGAAGAGATGCCCTGCTATTCTTTCGCCTTATGGCATCATGTGTTTCGTTCCTCTTGGAGATCCATTGTTAAACGTCTTTCCTAGGGCGACTGTGAAGCATTTGCCAGCGGAGGAGAAGTAGCACGGAGCAGCATTCAGTACTGCCTACGAGTGTCTTTGCTACCCTACTAGCGGAGCTCCAAGAACAGGCACACATCTTCAGGTACCTTCCAAATGTGGATTCCCCTGCAGCCCCGTAGGCGGGCGTGCAGTACGCCAACCATCAACGGACGTTTTTCCCCTCAAGCCTGTCAGGACGTTGCTCGTCCGTCTTTCCCTCAATAGATGGGAGTAGGCGCGCTTGCGGATGTGTGCGTGTGTGTGGCCACGCGTTTGCTTAGGCATCAGTGTGTGAAAAGGTAGGTGCTTTTCTCTAGCTGCGTGTGCGTGCACGTGGTGCTGGGTGCACATCCCTGGGTGCTCGTGGAAAGGTTTCTGCATGGTTTTCGCTGAGGAATCGTGTGTGTGCACATGGACAAAGAGAAGGCGCAGCAACCAGGTTCCAGCGCCGAAGAAGGCAAAAGGCAAGGTTTCCGGCGCTATCTCCTTCTCTCCCCAGACCTAGTCGCGCAAAGCAAGCCGCTAAGCCGGCGACCGGCAAGAGAGCTACAACGAAGCATGCCGAACGGAGAAAATAGCAGCAGCTCATCTGTTCACACCTTGTTTCTGCCATGTGCTTGAACGCCGAGACGTTCGCGCTTCTGTGAGATGAAAGACGTCCTTCTGCATATGTGGTTGCTCACACCGGTGCACTTGTTAGTGTATCCATTCAGTCCTGGGCTGCGGGGCATTCAGAAGTGGCTCTGTGGAGACGTCTGCATAGAGGCAGCTGTCAGAACACGCACACTCGATTGTTCACCAAAACATATGCAGACGCGTCCTTAGCCTGTAGATTTGGATGCACAGAGTTCCCTGTGTTCGCAAGAGACAAGGGAATCGCGTCTGTACGCACAGAAGCAATAGCGGACCGTTTCCCTCGGAGTGAACGCGAAGAGCCGTCTATGTACTCGCAGACACGGGAACGTGCCTCAATGCGGTCACAGAGGCAGCAGCTTTTGCACAGATGCTCTGGTGATTCTGGCACTTTCCAGGCACACTCCTGAAAGTCGCGCACACTGCTGTTCACTCGCTAAACGACCTCTTGGGAAACACGTCTCCGGTCGATGGACCGCTCAGATTGCTTCTCGTGTAACTGTGAACTGTGTCAGCGCAGGGAATCCGTCTCTGTTGAGCAGATGTCAATCCTGCCTCGCTTTTGCTTTGTTGCCTCTACCAAGATGATTTCCCGTTTCTCTCTTCACTGGAGCAGGCAGACACAGCCAACGCACATCAAGTGTCAAGAGACACGCTCTGCTGAGCTCAACGCTTGTGCAGATGCACATGTGCGACGAAGTCAACACACGTGCTTGTGGAGAGAAAGAAAGGGACTCCCAGGCGTGTGGAGCGACGGGGAGAAAGAGCGGGCGCTGAGGAACACAGTTTCAAACAGACTGTCTCCACACAAACAGGCACCTGTCTGCAGGTATCCTAGATCTTGATTCTTGACCTTGAGGAAACACGCGTCTGAGCAAAACTCCCAAACGCTTCCAGGAAAGACACACGCTCTCCCACAAGCACAAAAGTGTTTGCCCTCAGCTATAGATCAGGGACAAGCTTGTGAAGAGATGCCCTGCTATTCTTTCGCCTTATGGCATCATGTGTTTCGTTCCTATTGGAGATCCATTGTTAAACGTCTTTCCTAGGGCGACTGTGAAGCATTTGCCAGCGGAGGAGAAGTAGCACGGAGCAGCATTCAGTACTGCCTACGAGTGTCTTTGCTACCCTACTAGCGGAGCTCCAAGAACAGGCACACATCTTCAGGTACCTTCCAAATGTGGATTCCCCTGCAGCCCCGTAGGCGGGCGTGCAGTACGCCAACCATCAACGGACGTTTTTCCCCTCAAGCCTGTCAGGACGTTGCTCGTCCGTCTTTCCCTCAATAGATGGGAGTAGGCGCGCTTGCGGATGTGTGCGTGTGTGTGGCCACGCGTTTGCTTAGGCATCAGTGTGTGAAAAGGTAGGTGCTTTTCTCTAGCTGCGTGTGCGTGCACGTGGTGCTGGGTGCACATCCCTGGGTGCTCGTGGAAAGGTTTCTGCATGGTTTTCGCTGAGGAATCGTGTGTGTGCACATGGACAAAGAGAAGGCGCAGCAACCAGGTTCCAGCGCCGAAGAAGGCAAAAGGCAAGGTTTCCGGCGCTATCTCCTTCTCTCCGCAGACCTAGTCGCGCAAAGCAAGCCGCTAAGCCGGCGACCGGCAAGAGAGCTACAACGAAGCATGCCGAACGGAGAAAATAGCAGCAGCTCATCTGTTCACACCTTGTTTCTGCCATGTGCTTGAACGCCGAGACGTTCGCGCTTCTGTGAGATGAAAGACGTCCTTCTGCATATGTGCTTGCTCACACCGGTGCACTTGTTAGTGTATCCATTCAGTCCTGGGCTGCGGGGCATTCAGAAGTGGCTCTGTGGAGACGTCTGCATAGAGGCAGCTGTCAGAACACGCACACTCGATTGTTCACCAAAACATATGCAGACGCGTCCTTAGCCTGTAGATTTGGATGCACAGAGTTCCCTGTGTTCGCAAGAGACAAGGGAATCGCGTCTGTACGCACAGAAGCAATAGCGGACCGTTTCCCTCGGAGTGAACGCGAAGAGCCGTCTATGTACTCGCAGACACGGGAACGTGCCTCAATGCGGTCACAGAGGCAGCAGCTTTTGCACAGATGCTCTGGTGATTCTGGCACTTTCCAGGCACACTCCTGAAAGTCGCGCACACTGCTGTTCACTCGCTAAACGACTTCTTGGGAAACACGTCTCCGGTCGATGGACCGCTCAGATTGCTTCTCGTGTAACTGTGAACTGTGTCAGCGCAGGGAATCCGTCTCTGTTGAGCAGATGTCAATCCTGCCTCGCTTTTGCTTTGTTGCCTCTACCAAGATGATTTCCCGTTTCTCTCTTCACTGGAGCAGGCAGACACAGCCAACGCACATCAAGTGTCAAGAGACACGCTCTGCTGAGCTCAACGCTTGTGCAGATGCACATGTGCGACGAAGTCAACACACGTGCTTGTGGAGAGAAAGAAAGGGACTCCCAGGCGTGTGGAGCGACGGGGAGAAAGAGCGGGCGCTGAGGAACACAGTTTCAAACAGACTGTCTCCACACAAACAGGCACCTGTCTGCAGGTATCCTAGATCTTGATTCTTGACCTTGAGGAAACACGCGTCTGAGCAAAACTCCCAAACGCTTCCAGGAAAGACACACGCTCTCCCACAAGCACAAAAGTGTTTGCCCTCAGCTATAGATCAGGGACAAGCTTGTGAAGAGATGCCCTGCTATTCTTTCGCCTTATGGCATCATGTGTTTCGTTCCTCTTGGAGATCCATTGTTAAACGTCTTTCCTAGGGCGACTGTGAAGCATTTGCCAGCGGAGGAGAAGTAGCACGGAGCAGCATTCAGTACTGCCTACGAGTGTCTTTGCTACCCTACTAGCGGAGCTCCAAGAACAGGCACACATCTTCAGGTACCTTCCAAATGTGGATTCCCCTGCAGCCCCGTAGGCGGGCGTGCAGTACGCCAACCATCAACGGACGTTTTTCCCCTCAAGCCTGTCAGGACGTTGCTCGTCCGTCTTTCCCTCAATAGATGGGAGTAGGCGCGCTTGCGGATGTGTGCGTGTGTGTGGCCACGCGTTTGCTTAGGCATCAGTGTGTGAAAAGGTAGGTGCTTTTCTCTAGCTGCGTGTGCGTGCACGTGGTGCTGGGTGCACATCCCTGGGTGCTCGTGGAAAGGTTTCTGCATGGTTTTCGCTGAGGAATCGTGTGTGTGCACATGGACAAAGAGAAGGCGCAGCAACCAGGTTCCAGCGCCGAAGAAGGCAAAAGGCAAGGTTTCCGGCGCTATCTCCTTCTCTCCGCAGACCTAGTCGCGCAAAGCAAGCCGCTAAGCCGGCGACCGGCAAGAGAGCTACAACGAAGCATGCCGAACGGAGAAAATAGCAGCAGCTCATCTGTTCACACCTTGTTTCTGCCATGTGCTTGAACGCCGAGACGTTCGCGCTTCTGTGAGATGAAAGACGTCCTTCTGCATATGTGCTTGCTCACACCGGTGCACTTGTTAGTGTATCCATTCAGATCTCGGCTGCGGGGCATTCAGAAGTGGCTCTGTGGAGACGTCTGCATAGAGGCAGCTGTCAGAACACGCACACTCGATTGTTCACCAAAACATATGCAGACGCGTCCTTAGCCTGTAGATTTGGATGCACAGAGTTCCCTGTGTTCGCAAGAGACAAGGGAATCGCGTCTGTACGCACAGAAGCAATAGCGGACCGTTTCCCTCGGAGTGAACGCGAAGAGCCGTCTATGTACTCGCAGACACGGGAACGTGCCTCAATGCGGTCACAGAGGCAGCAGCTTTTGCACAGATGCTCTGGTGATTCTGGCACTTTCCAGGCACACTCCTGAAAGTCGCGCACACTGCTGTTCACTCGCTAAACGACTTCTTGGGAAACACGTCTCCGGTCGATGGACCGCTCAGATTGCTTCTCGTGTAACTGTGAACTGTGTCAGCGCAGGGAATCCGTCTCTGTTGAGCAGATGTCAATCCTGCCTCGCTTTTGCTTTGTTGCCTCTACCAAGATGATTTCCCGTTTCTCTCTTCACTGGAGCAGGCAGACACAGCCAACGCACATCAAGTGTCAAGAGACACGCTCTGCTGAGCTCAACGCTTGTGCAGATGCACATGTGCGACGAAGTCAACACACGTGCTTGTGGAGAGAAAGAAAGGGACTCCCAGGCGTGTGGAGCGACGGGGAGAAAGAGCGGGCGCTGAGGAACACAGTTTCAAACAGACTGTCTCCACACAAACAGGCACCTGTCTGCAGGTATCCTAGATCTTGATTCTTGACCTTGAGGAAACACGCGTCTGAGCAAAACTCCCAAACGCTTCCAGGAAAGACACACGCTCTCCCACAAGCACAAAAGTGTTTGCCCTCAGCTATAGATCAGGGACAAGCTTGTGAAGAGATGCCCTGCTATTCTTTCGCCTTATGGCATCATGTGTTTCGTTCCTCTTGGAGATCCATTGTTAAACGTCTTTCCTAGGGCGACTGTGAAGCATTTGCCAGCGGAGGAGAAGTAGCACGGAGCAGCATTCAGTACTGCCTACGAGTGTCTTTGCTACCCTACTAGCGGAGCTCCAAGAACAGGCACACATCTTCAGGTACCTTCCAAATGTGGATTCCCCTGCAGCCCCGTAGGCGGGCGTGCAGTACGCCAACCATCAACGGACGTTTTTCCCCTCAAGCCTGTCAGGACGTTGCTCGTCCGTCTTTCCCTCAATAGATGGGAGTAGGCGCGCTTGCGGATGTGTGCGTGTGTGTGGCCACGCGTTTGCTTAGGCATCAGTGTGTGAAAAGGTAGGTGCTTTTCTCTAGCTGCGTGTGCGTGCACGTGGTGCTGGGTGCACATCCCTGGGTGCTCGTGGAAAGGTTTCTGCATGGTTTTCGCTGAGGAATCGTGTGTGTGCACATGGACAAAGAGAAGGCGCAGCAACCAGGTTCCAGCGCCGAAGAAGGCAAAAGGCAAGGTTTCCGGCGCTATCTCCTTCTCTCCGCAGACCTAGTCGCGCAAAGCAAGCCGCTAAGCCGGCGACCGGCAAGAGAGCTACAACGAAGCATGCCGAACGGAGAAAATAGCAGCAGCTCATCTGTTCACACCTTGTTTCTGCCATGTGCTTGAACGCCGAGACGTTCGCGCTTCTGTGAGATGAAAGACGTCCTTCTGCATATGTGCTTGCTCACACCGGTGCACTTGTTAGTGTATCCATTCAGATCTCGGCTGCGGGGCATTCAGAAGTGGCTCTGTGGAGACGTCTGCATAGAGGCAGCTGTCAGAACACGCACACTCGATTGTTCACCAAAACATATGCAGACGCGTCCTTAGCCTGTAGATTTGGATGCACAGAGTTCCCTGTGTTCGCAAGAGACAAGGGAATCGCGTCTGTACGCACAGAAGCAATAGCGGACCGTTTCCCTCGGAGTGAACGCGAAGAGCCGTCTATGTACTCGCAGACACGGGAACGTGCCTCAATGCGGTCACAGAGGCAGCAGCTTTTGCACAGATGCTCTGGTGATTCTGGCACTTTCCAGGCACACTCCTGAAAGTCGCGCACACTGCTGTTCACTCGCTAAACGACCTCTTGGGAAACACGTCTCCGGTCGATGGACCGCTCAGATTGCTTCTCGTGTAACTGTGAACTGTGTCAGCGCAGGGAATCCGTCTCTGTTGAGCAGATGTCAATCCTGCCTCGCTTTTGCTTTGTTGCCTCTACCAAGATGATTTCCCGTTTCTCTCTTCACTGGAGCAGGCAGACACAGCCAACGCACATCAAGTGTCAAGAGACACGCTCTGCTGAGCTCAACGCTTGTGCAGATGCACATGTGCGACGAAGTCAACACACGTGCTTGTGGAGAGAAAGAAAGGGACTCCCAGGCGTGTGGAGCGACGGGGAGAAAGAGCGGGCGCTGAGGAACACAGTTTCAAACAGACTGTCTCCACACAAACAGGCACCTGTCTGCAGGTATCCTAGATCTTGATTCTTGACCTTGAGGAAACACGCGTCTGAGCAAAACTCCCAAACGCTTCCAGGAAAGACACACGCTCTCCCACAAGCACACAAGTGTTTGCCCTCAGCTATAGATCAGGGACAAGCTTGTGAAGAGATGCCCTGCTATTCTTTCGCCTTATGGCATCATGTGTTTCGTTCCTCTTGGAGATCCATTGTTAAACGTCTTTCCTAGGGCGACTGTGAAGCATTTGCCAGCGGAGGAGAAGTAGCACGGAGCAGCATTCAGTACTGCCTACGAGTGTCTTTGCTACCCTACTAGCGGAGCTCCAAGAACAGGCACACATCTTCAGGTACCTTCCAAATGTGGATTCCCCTGCAGCCCCGTAGGCGGGCGTGCAGTACGCCAACCATCAACGGACGTTTTTCCCCTCAAGCCTGTCAGGACGTTGCTCGTCCGTCTTTCCCTCAATAGATGGGAGTAGGCGCGCTTGCGGATGTGTGCGTGTGTGTGGCCACGCGTTTGCTTAGGCATCAGTGTGTGAAAAGGTAGGTGCTTTTCTCTAGCTGCGTGTGCGTGCACGTGGTGCTGGGTGCACATCCCTGGGTGCTCGTGGAAAGGTTTCTGCATGGTTTTCGCTGAGGAATCGTGTGTGTGCACATGGACAAAGAGAAGGCGCAGCAACCAGGTTCCAGCGCCGAAGAAGGCAAAAGGCAAGGTTTCCGGCGCTATCTCCTTCTCTCCGCAGACCTAGTCGCGCAAAGCAAGCCGCTAAGCCGGCGACCGGCAAGAGAGCTACAACGAAGCATGCCGAACGGAGAAAATAGCAGCAGCTCATCTGTTCACACCTTGTTTCTGCCATGTGCTTGAACGCCGAGACGTTCGCGCTTCTGTGAGATGAAAGACGTCCTTCTGCATATGTGGTTGCTCACACCGGTGCACTTGTTAGTGTATCCATTCAGTCCTGGGCTGCGGGGCATTCAGAAGTGGCTCTGTGGAGACGTCTGCATAGAGGCAGCTGTCAGAACACGCACACTCGATTGTTCACCAAAACATATGCAGACGCGTCCTTAGCCTGTAGATTTGGATGCACAGAGTTCCCTGTGTTCGCAAGAGACAAGGGAATCGCGTCTGTACGCACAGAAGCAATAGCGGACCGTTTCCCTCGGAGTGAACGCGAAGAGCCGTCTATGTACTCGCAGACACGGGAACGTGCCTCAATGCGGTCACAGAGGCAGCAGCTTTTGCACAGATGCTCTGGTGATTCTGGCACTTTCCAGGCACACTCCTGAAAGTCGCGCACACTGCTGTTCACTCGCTAAACGACTTCTTGGGAAACACGTCTCCGGTCGATGGACCGCTCAGATTGCTTCTCGTGTAACTGTGAACTGTGTCAGCGCAGGGAATCCGTCTCTGTTGAGCAGATGTCAATCCTGCCTCGCTTTTGCTTTGTTGCCTCTACCAAGATGATTTCCCGTTTCTCTCTTCACTGGAGCACGCAGACACAGCCAACGCACATCAAGTGTCAAGAGACACGCTCTGCTGAGCTCAACGCTTGTGCAGATGCACATGTGCGACGAAGTCAACACACGTGCTTGTGGAGAGAAAGAAAGGGACTCCCAGGCGTGTGGAGCGACGGGGAGAAAGAGCGGGCGCTGAGGAACACAGTTTCAAACAGACTGTCTCCACACAAACAGGCACCTGTCTGCAGGTATCCTAGATCTTGATTCTTGACCTTGAGGAAACACGCGTCTGAGCAAAACTCCCAAACGCTTCCAGGAAAGACACACGCTCTCCCACAAGCACAAAAGTGTTTGCCCTCAGCTATAGATCAGGGACAAGCTTGTGAAGAGATGCCCTGCTATTCTTTCGCCTTATGGCATCATGTGTTTCGTTCCTCTTGGAGATCCATTGTTAAACGTCTTTCCTAGGGCGACTGTGAAGCATTTGCCAGCGGAGGAGAAGTAGCACGGAGCAGCATTCAGTACTGCCTACGAGTGTCTTTGCTACCCTACTAGCGGAGCTCCAAGAACAGGCACACATCTTCAGGTACCTTCCAAATGTGGATTCCCCTGCAGCCCCGTAGGCGGGCGTGCAGTACGCCAACCATCAACGGACGTTTTTCCCCTCAAGCCTGTCAGGACGTTGCTCGTCCGTCTTTCCCTCAATAGATGGGAGTAGGCGCGCTTGCGGATGTGTGCGTGTGTGTGGCCACGCGTTTGCTTAGGCATCAGTGTGTGAAAAGGTAGGTGCTTTTCTCTAGCTGCGTGTGCGTGCACGTGGTGCTGGGTGCACATCCCTGGGTGCTCGTGGAAAGGTTTCTGCATGGTTTTCGCTGAGGAATCGTGTGTGTGCACATGGACAAAGAGAAGGCGCAGCAACCAGGTTCCAGCGCCGAAGAAGGCAAAAGGCAAGGTTTCCGGCGCTATCTCCTTCTCTCCGCAGACCTAGTCGCGCAAAGCAAGCCGCTAAGCCGGCGACCGGCAAGAGAGCTACAACGAAGCATGCCGAACGGAGAAAATAGCAGCAGCTCATCTGTTCACACCTTGTTTCTGCCATGTGCTTGAACGCCGAGACGTTCGCCCTTCTGTGAGATGAAAGACGTCCTTCTGCATATGTGCTTGCTCACACCGGTGCACTTGTTAGTGTATCCATTCAGTCCTCGGCTGCGGGGCATTCAGAAGTGGCTCTGTGGAGACGTCTACATAGAGGCAGCTGTCAGAACACGCACACTCGATTGTTCACCAAAACATATGCAGACGCGTCCTTAGCCTGTAGATTTGGATGCACAGAGTTCCCTGTGTTCGCAAGAGACAAGGGAATCGCGTCTGTACGCACAGAAGCAATAGCGGACCGTTTCCCTCGGAGTGAACGCGAAGAGCCGTCTATGTACTCGCAGACACGGGAACGTGCCTCAATGCGGTCACAGAGGCAGCAGCTTTTGCACAGATGCTCTGGTGATTCTGGCACTTTCCACGCACACTCCTGAAAGTCGCGCACACTGCTGTTCACTCGCTAAACGACCTCTTGGGAAACACGTCTCCGGTCGATGGACCGCTCAGATTGCTTCTCGTGTAACTGTGAACTGTGTCAGCGCAGGGAATCCGTCTCTGTTGAGCAGATGTCAATCCTGCCTCGCTTTTGCTTTGTTGCCTCTACCAAGATGATTTCCCGTTTCTCTCTTCACTGGAGCACGCAGACACAGCCAACGCACATCAAGTGTCAAGAGACACGCTCTGCTGAGCTCAACGCTTGTGCAGATGCACATGTGCGACGAAGTCAACACACGTGCTTGTGGAGAGAAAGAAAGGGACTCCCAGGCGTGTGGAGCGACGGGGAGAAAGAGCGGGCGCTGAGGAACACAGTTTCAAACAGACTGTCTCCACACAAACAGGCACCTGTCTGCAGGTATCCTAGATCTTGATTCTTGACCTTGAGGAAACACGCGTCTGAGCAAAACTCCCAAACGCTTCCAGGAAAGACACACGCTCTCCCACAAGCACACAAGTGTTTGCCCTCAGCTATAGATCAGGGACAAGCTTGTGAAGAGATGCCCTGCTATTCTTTCGCCTTATGGCATCATGTGTTTCGTTCCTCTTGGAGATCCATTGTTAAACGTCTTTCCTAGGGCGACTGTGAAGCATTTGCCAGCGGAGGAGAAGTAGCACGGAGCAGCATTCAGTACTGCCTACGAGTGTCTTTGCTACCCTACTAGCGGAGCTCCAAGAACAGGCACACATCTTCAGGTACCTTCCAAATGTGGATTCCCCTGCAGCCCCGTAGGCGGGCGTGCAGTACGCCAACCATCAACGGACGTTTTTCCCCTCAAGCCTGTCAGGACGTTGCTCGTCCGTCTTTCCCTCAATAGATGGGAGTAGGCGCGCTTGCGGATGTGTGCGTGTGTGTGGCCACGCGTTTGCTTAGGCATCAGTGTGTGAAAAGGTAGGTGCTTTTCTCTAGCTGCGTGTGCGTGCACGTGGTGCTGGGTGCACATCCCTGGGTGCTCGTGGAAAGGTTTCTGCATGGTTTTCGCTGAGGAATCGTGTGTGTGCACATGGACAAAGAGAAGGCGCAGCAACCAGGTTCCAGCGCCGAAGAAGGCAAAAGGCAAGGTTTCCGGCGCTATCTCCTTCTCTCCGCAGACCTAGTCGCGCAAAGCAAGCCGCTAAGCCGGCGACCGGCAAGAGAGCTACAACGAAGCATGCCGAACGGAGAAAATAGCAGCAGCTCATCTGTTCACACCTTGTTTCTGCCATGTGCTTGAACGCCGAGACGTTCGCCCTTCTGTGAGATGAAAGACGTCCTTCTGCATATGTGCTTGCTCACACCGGTGCACTTGTTAGTGTATCCATTCAGTCCTGGGCTGCGGGGCATTCAGAAGTGGCTCTGTGGAGACGTCTGCATAGAGGCAGCTGTCAGAACACGCACACTCGATTGTTCACCAAAACATATGCAGACGCGTCCTTAGCCTGTAGATTTGGATGCACAGAGTTCCCTGTGTTCGCAAGAGACAAGGGAATCGCGTCTGTACGCACAGAAGCAATAGCGGACCGTTTCCCTCGGAGTGAACGCGAAGAGCCGTCTATGTACTCGCAGACACGGGAACGTGCCTCAATGCGGTCACAGAGGCAGCAGCTTTTGCACAGATGCTCTGGTGATTCTGGCACTTTCCACGCACACTCCTGAAAGTCGCGCACACTGCTGTTCACTCGCTAAACGACCTCTTGGGAAACACGTCTCCGGTCGATGGACCGCTCAGATTGCTTCTCGTGTAACTGTGAACTGTGTCAGCGCAGGGAATCCGTCTCTGTTGAGCAGATGTCAATCCTGCCTCGCTTTTGCTTTGTTGCCTCTACCAAGATGATTTCCCGTTTCTCTCTTCACTGGAGCACGCAGACACAGCCAACGCACATCAAGTGTCAAGAGACACGCTCTGCTGAGCTCAACGCTTGTGCAGATGCACATGTGCGACGAAGTCAACACACGTGCTTGTGGAGAGAAAGAAAGGGACTCCCAGGCGTGTGGAGCGACGGGGAGAAAGAGCGGGCGCTGAGGAACACAGTTTCAAACAGACTGTCTCCACACAAACAGGCACCTGTCTGCAGGTATCCTAGATCTTGATTCTTGACCTTGAGGAAACACGCGTCTGAGCAAAACTCCCAAACGCTTCCAGGAAAGACACACGCTCTCCCACAAGCACACAAGTGTTTGCCCTCAGCTATAGATCAGGGACAAGCTTGTGAAGAGATGCCCTGCTATTCTTTCGCCTTATGGCATCATGTGTTTCGTTCCTCTTGGAGATCGATTGTTAAACGTCTTTCCTAGGGCGACTGTGAAGCATTTGCCAGCGGAGGAGAAGTAGCACGGAGCAGCATTCAGTACTGCCTACGAGTGTCTTTGCTACCCTACTAGCGGAGCTCCAAGAACAGGCACACATCTTCAGGTACCTTCCAAATGTGGATTCCCCTGTAGCCCCGTAGGCGGGCGTGCAGTACGCCAACCATTAACGGACGTTTTTCCCCTCAAGCCTGTCAGGACGTTGCTCGTCCGTCTTTCCCTCAATAGATGGGAGTAGGCGCGCTTGCGGATGTGTGCGTGTGTGTGGCCACGCGTTTGCTTAGGCATCAGTGTGTGAAAAGGTAGGTGCTTTTCTCTAGCTGCGTGTGCGTGCACGTGGTGCTGGGTGCACATCCCTGGGTGCTCGTGGAAAGGTTTCTGCATGGTTTTCGCTGAGGAATCGTGTGTGTGCACATGGACAAAGAGAAGGCGCAGCAACCAGGTTCCAGCGCCGAAGAAGGCAAAAGGCAAGGTTTCCGGTGCTATCTCCTTCTCTCCGCAGACCTAGTCGCGCAAAGCAAGCCGCTAAGCCGGCGACCGGCAAGAGAGCTACAACCAAGCATGCCGAACGGAGAAAATTGCAGCAGCTCATCTGTTCACACCTCGTTTCTGCCATGTGCTTGAACGCCGAGACGTTCGCCCTTCTGTGAGATGAAAGACGTCCTTCTGCATATGTGCTTGCTCACACCGGTGCACTTGTTAGTGTATCCATTCAGTCCTGGGCTGCGGGGCATTCAGAAGTGGCTCTGTGGAGACGTCTGCATAGAGGCAGCTGTCAGAACACGCACACTCGATTGTTCACCAAAACATATGCAGACGCGTCCTTAGCCTGTAGATTTGGATGCACAGAGTTCCCTGTGTTCGCAAGAGACAAGGGAATCGCGTCTGTACGCACAGAAGCAATAGCGGACCGTTTCCCTCGGAGTGAACGCGAAGAGCCGTCTATGTACTCGCAGACACGGGAACGTGCCTCAATGCGGTCACAGAGGCAGCAGCTTTTGCACAGATGCTCTGGTGATTCTGGCACTTTCCAGGCACACTCCTGAAAGTCGCGCACACTGCTGTTCACTCGCTAAACGACTTCTTGGGAAACACGTCTCCGGTCGATGGACCACTCAGATTGCTTCTCGTGTAACTGTGAACTGTGTCAGCGCAGGGAATCCGTCTCTGTTGAGCAGATGTCAATCCTGCCTCGCTTTTGCTTTGTTGCCTCTACCAAGATGATTTCCCGTTTCTCTCTTCACTGGAGCAGGCAGACACAGCCAACGCACATCAAGTGTCAAGAGACACGCTCTGCTGAGCTCAACGCTTGTGCAGATGCACATGTGCGACGAAGTCAACACACGTGCTTGTGGAGAGAAAGAAAGGGACTCCCAGGCGTGTGGAGCGACGGGGAGAAAGAGCGGGCGCTGAGGAACACAGTTTCAAACAGACTGTCTCCACACAAACAGGCACCTGTCTGCAGGTATCCTAGATCTTGATTCTTGACCTTGAGGAAACACGCGTCTGAGCAAAACTCCCAAACGCTTCCAGGAAAGACACACGCTCTCCCACAAGCACAAAAGTGTTTGCCCTCAGCTATAGATCAGGGACAAGCTTGTGAAGAGATGCCCTGCTATTCTTTCGCCTTATGGCATCATGTGTTTCGTTCCTCTTGGAGATCGATTGTTAAACGTCTTTCCTAGGGCGACTGTGAAGCATTTGCCAGCGGAGGAGAAGTAGCACGGAGCAGCATTCAGTACTGCCTACGAGTGTCTTTGCTACCCTACTAGCGGAGCTCCAAGAACAGGCACACATCTTCAGGTACCTTCCAAATGTGGATTCCCCTGCAGCCCCGTAGGCGGGCGTGCAGTACGCCAACCATCAACGGACGTTTTTCCCCTCAAGCCTGTCAGGACGTTGCTCGTCCGTCTTTCCCTCAATAGATGGGAGTAGGCGCGCTTGCGGATGTGTGCGTGTGTGTGGCCACGCGTTTGCTTAGGCATCAGTGTGTGAAAAGGTAGGTGCTTTTCTCTAGCTGCGTGTGCGTGCACGTGGTGCTGGGTGCACATCCCTGGGTGCTCGAGGTAAGGTTTCTGCATGGTTTTCGCTGAGGAATCGTGTGTGTGCACATGGACAAAGAGAAGGCGCAGCAACCAGGTTCCAGCGCCGAAGAAGGCAAAAGGCAAGGTTTCCGGCGCTATCTCCTTCTCTCCGCAGACCTAGTCGCGCAAAGCAAGCCGCTAAGCCGGCGACCGGCAAGAGAGCTACAACGAAGCATGCCGAACGGAGAAAATAGCAGCAGCTCATCTGTTCACACCTTGTTTCTGCCATGTGCTTGAACGCCAAGACGTTCGCGCTTCTGTGAGATGAAAGACGTCCTTCTGCATATGTGGTTGCTCACACCGGTGCACTTGTTAGTGTATCCATTCAGTCCTCGGCTGCGGGGCATTCAGAAGTGGCTCTGTGGAGACGTCTGCATAGAGGCAGCTGTCAGAACACGCACACTCGATTGTTCACCAAAACATATGCAGACGCGTCCTTAGCCTGTAGATTTGGATGCACAGAGTTCCCTGTGTTCGCAAGAGACAAGGGAATCGCGTCTGTACGCACAGAAGCAATAGCGGACCGTTTCCCTCGGAGTGAACGCGAAGAGCCGTCTATGTACTCGCAGACACGGGAACGTGCCTCAATGCGGTCACAGAGGCAGCAGCTTTTGCACAGATGCTCTGGTGATTCTGGCACTTTCCAGGCACACTCCTGAAAGTCGCGCACACTGCTGTTCACTCGCTAAACGACCTCTTGGGAAACACGTCTCCGGTCGATGGACCGCTCAGATTGCTTCTCGTGTAACTGTGAACTGTGTCAGCGCAGGGAATCCGTCTCTGTTGAGCAGATGTCAATCCTGCCTCGCTTTTGCTTTGTTGCCTCTACCAAGATGATTTCCCGTTTCTCTCTTCACTGGAGCACGCAGACACAGCCAACGCACATCAAGTGTCAAGAGACACGCTCTGCTGAGCTCAACGCTTGTGCAGATGCACATGTGCGACGAAGTCAACACACGTGCTTGTGGAGAGAAAGAGAGGGACTCCCAGGCGTGTGGAGCGACGGGGAGAAAGAGCGGGCGCTGAGGAACACAGTTTCAAACAGACTGTCTCCACACAAACAGGCACCTGTCTGCAGGTATCCTAGATCTTGATTCTTGAACTTGAGGAAACACGCGTCTGAGCAAAACTCTCAAACGCTTCCAGGAAAGACACAGGCTCTCCCACAAGCACAAAAGTGTTTGCCCTCAGCTATAGATCAGGGACAAGCTTGTGAAGAGATGCCCTGCTATTCTTTCGCCTTATGGCATCATGTGTTTCGTTCCTCTTGGAGATCGATTGTTAAACGTCTTTCCTAGGGCGACTGTGAAGCATTTGCCAGCGGAGGAGAAGTAGCACGGAGCAGCATTCAGTACTGCCTACGAGTGTCTTTGCTACCCTACTAGCGGAGCTCCAAGAACAGGCACACATCTTCAGGTACCTTCCAAATGTGGATTCCCCTGCAGCCCCGTAGGCGGGCGTGCAGTACGCCAACCATCAACGGACGTTTTTCCCCTCAAGCCTGTCAGGACGTTGCTCGTCCGTCTTTCCCTCAATAGATGGGAGTAGGCGCGCTTGCGGATGTGTGCGTGTGTGTGGCCACGCGTTTGCTTAGGCATCAGTGTGTGAAAAGGTAGGTGCTTTTCTCTAGCTGCGTGTGCGTGCACGTGGTGCTGGGTGCACATCCCTGGGTGCTCGTGGAAAGGTTTCTGCATGGTTTTCGCTGAGGAATCGTGTGTGTGCACATGGACAAAGAGAAGGCGCAGCAACCAGGTTCCAGCGCCGAAGAAGGCAAAAGGCAAGGTTTCCGGCGCTATCTCCTTCTCTCCGCAGACCTAGTCGCGCAAAGCAAGCCGCTAAGCCGGCGACCGGCAAGAGAGCTACAACGAAGCATGCCGAACGGAGAAAATAGCAGCAGCTCATCTGTTCACACCTTGTTTCTGCCATGTGCTTGAACGCCGAGACGTTCGCGCTTCTGTGAGATGAAAGACGTCCTTCTGCATATGTGCTTGCTCACACCGGTGCACTTGTTAGTGTATCCATTCAGTCCTGGGCTGCGGGGCATTCAGAAGTGGCTCTGTGGAGACGTCTGCATAGAGGCAGCTGTCAGAACACGCACACTCGATTGTTCACCAAAACATATGCAGACGCGTCCTTAGCCTGTAGATTTGGATGCACAGAGTTCCCTGTGTTCGCAAGAGACAAGGGAATCGCGTCTGTACGCACAGAAGCAATAGCGGACCGTTTCCCTCGGAGTGAACGCGAAGAGCCGTCTATGTACTCGCAGACACGGGAACGTGCCTCAATGCGGTCACAGAGGCAGCAGCTTTTGCACAGATGCTCTGGTGATTCTGGCACTTTCCAGGCACACTCCTGAACGTCGCGCACACTGCTGTTCACTCGCTAAACGACCTCTTGGGAAACACGTCTCCGGTCGATGGACCACTCAGATTGCTTCTCGTGTAACTGTGAACTGTGTCAGCGCAGGGAATCCGTCTCTGTTGAGCAGATGTCAATCCTGCCTCGCTTTTGCTTTGTTGCCTCTACCAAGATGATTTCCCGTTTCTCTCTTCACTGGAGCAGGCAGACACAGCCAACGCACATCAAGTGTCAAGAGACACGCTCTGCTGAGCTCAACGCTTGTGCAGATGCACATGTGCGACGAAGTCAACACACGTGCTTGTGGAGAGAAAGAGAGGGACTCCCAGGCGTGTGGAGCGACGGGGAGAAAGAGCGGGCGCTGAGGAACACAGTTTCAAACAGACTGTCTCCACACAAACAGGCACCTGTCTGCAGGTATCCTAGATCTTGATTCTTGAACTTGAGGAAACACGCGTCTGAGCAAAACTCTCAAACGCTTCCAGGAAAGACACAGGCTCTCCCACAAGCACAAAAGTGTTTGCCCTCAGCTATAGATCAGGGACAAGCTTGTGAAGAGATGCCCTGCTATTCTTTCGCCTTATGGCATCATGTGTTTCGTTCCTCTTGGAGATCGATTGTTAAACGTCTTTCCTAGGGCGACTGTGAAGCATTTGCCAGCGGAGGAGAAGTAGCACGGAGCAGCATTCAGTACTGCCTACGAGTGTCTTTGCTACCCTACTAGCGGAGCTCCAAGAACAGGCACACATCTTCAGGTACCTTCCAAATGTGGATTCCCCTGCAGCCCCGTAGGCGGGCGTGCAGTACGCCAACCATCAACGGACGTTTTTCCCCTCAAGCCTGTCAGGACGTTGCTCGTCCGTCTTTCCCTCAATAGATGGGAGTAGGCGCGCTTGCGGATGTGTGCGTGTGTGTGGCCACGCGTTTGCTTAGGCATCAGTGTGTGAAAAGGTAGGTGCTTTTCTCTAGCTGCGTGTGCGTGCACGTGGTGCTGGGTGCACATCCCTGGGTGCTCGTGGAAAGGTTTCTGCATGGTTTTCGCTGAGGAATCGTGTGTGTGCACATGGACAAAGAGAAGGCGCAGCAACCACGTTCCAGCGCCGAAGAAGGCAAAAGGCAAGGTTTCCGGCGCTATCTCCTTCTCTCCGCAGACCTAGTCGCGCAAAGCAAGCCGCTAAGCCGGCGACCGGCAAGAGAGCTACAACGAAGCATGCCGAACGGAGAAAATAGCAGCAGCTCATCTGTTCACACCTTGTTTCTGCCATGTGCTTGAACGCCGAGACGTTCGCGCTTCTGTGAGATGAAAGACGTCCTTCTGCATATGTGCTTGCTCACACCGGTGCACTTGTTAGTGTATCCATTCAGTCCTGGGCTGCGGGGCATTCAGAAGTGGCTCTGTGGAGACGTCTGCATAGAGGCAGCTGTCAGAACACGCACACTCGATTGTTCACCAAAACATATGCAGACGCGTCCTTAGCCTGTAGATTTGGATGCACAGAGTTCCCTGTGTTCGCAAGAGACAAGGGAATCGCGTCTGTACGCACAGAAGCAATAGCGGACCGTTTCCCTCGGAGTGAACGCGAAGAGCCGTCTATGTACTCGCAGACACGGGAACGTGCCTCAATGCGGTCACAGAGGCAGCAGCTTTTGCACAGATGCTCTGGTGATTCTGGCACTTTCCAGGCACACTCCTGAAAGTCGCGCACACTGCTGTTCACTCGCTAAACGACTTCTTGGGAAACACGTCTCCGGTCGATGGACCACTCAGATTGCTTCTCGTGTAACTGTGAACTGTGTCAGCGCAGGGAATCCGTCTCTGTTGAGCAGATGTCAATCCTGCCTCGCTTTTGCTTTGTTGCCTCTACCAAGATGATTTCCCGTTTCTCTCTTCACTGGAGCACGCAGACACAGCCAACGCACATCAAGTGTCAAGAGACACGCTCTGCTGAGCTCAACGCTTGTGCAGATGCACATGTGCGACGAAGTCAACACACGTGCTTGTGGAGAGAAAGAAAGGGACTCCCAGGCGTGTGGAGCGACGGGGAGAAAGAGCGGGCGCTGAGGAACACAGTTTCAAACAGACTGTCTCCACACAAACAGGCACCTGTCTGCAGGTATCCTAGATCTTGATTCTTGACCTTGAGGAAACACGCGTCTGAGCAAAACTCCCAAACGCTTCCAGGAAAGACACACGCTCTCCCACAAGCACACAAGTGTTTGCCCTCAGCTATAGATCAGGGACAAGCTTGTGAAGAGATGCCCTGCTATTCTTTCGCCTTATGGCATCATGTGTTTCGTTCCTCTTGGAGATCGATTGTTAAACGTCTTTCCTAGGGCGACTGTGAAGCATTTGCCAGCGGAGGAGAAGTAGCACGGAGCAGCATTCAGTACTGCCTACGAGTGTCTTTGCTACCCTACTAGCGGAGCTCCAAGAACAGGCACACATCTTCAGGTACCTTCCAAATGTGGATTCCCCTGCAGCCCCGTAGGCGGGCGTGCAGTACGCCAACCATCAACGGACGTTTTTCCCCTCAAGCCTGTCAGGACGTTGCTCGTCCGTCTTTCCCTCAATAGATGGGAGTAGGCGCGCTTGCGGATGTGTGCGTGTGTGTGGCCACGCGTTTGCTTAGGCATCAGTGTGTGAAAAGGTAGGTGCTTTTCTCTAGCTGCGTGTGCGTGCACGTGGTGCTGGGTGCACATCCCTGGGTGCTCGTGGAAAGGTTTCTGCATGGTTTTCGCTGAGGAATCGTGTGTGTGCACATGGACAAAGAGAAGGCGCAGCAACCAGGTTCCAGCGCCGAAGAAGGCAAAAGGCAAGGTTTCCGGCGCTATCTCCTTCTCTCCGCAGACCTAGTCGCGCAAAGCAAGCCGCTAAGCCGGCGACCGGCAAGAGAGCTACAACGAAGCATGCCGAACGGAGAAAATAGCAGCAGCTCATCTGTTCACACCTTGTTTCTGCCATGTGCTTGAACGCCGAGACGTTCGCGCTTCTGTGAGATGAAAGACGTCCTTCTGCATATGTGCTTGCTCACACCGGTGCACTTGTTAGTGTATCCATTCAGTCCTGGGCTGCGGGGCATTCAGAAGTGGCTCTGTGGAGACGTCTGCATAGAGGCAGCTGTCAGAACACGCACACTCGATTGTTCACCAAAACATATGCAGACGCGTCCTTAGCCTGTAGATTTGGATGCACAGAGTTCCCTGTGTTCGCAAGAGACAAGGGAATCGCGTCTGTACGCACAGAAGCAATAGCGGACCGTTTCCCTCGGAGTGAACGCGAAGAGCCGTCTATGTACTCGCAGACACGGGAACGTGCCTCAATGCGGTCACAGAGGCAGCAGCTTTTGCACAGATGCTCTGGTGATTCTGGCACTTTCCAGGCACACTCCTGAACGTCGCGCACACTGCTGTTCACTCGCTAAACGACCTCTTGGGAAACACGTCTCCGGTCGATGGACCACTCAGATTGCTTCTCGTGTAACTGTGAACTGTGTCAGCGCAGGGAATCCGTCTCTGTTGAGCAGATGTCAATCCTGCCTCGCTTTTGCTTTGTTGCCTCTACCAAGATGATTTCCCGTTTCTCTCTTCACTGGAGCAGGCAGACACAGCCAACGCACATCAAGTGTCAAGAGACACGCTCTGCTGAGCTCAACGCTTGTGCAGATGCACATGTGCGACGAAGTCAACACACGTGCTTGTGGAGAGAAAGAGAGGGACTCCCAGGCGTGTGGAGCGACGGGGAGAAAGAGCGGGCGCTGAGGAACACAGTTTCAAACAGACTGTCTCCACACAAACAGGCACCTGTCTGCAGGTATCCTAGATCTTGATTCTTGAACTTGAGGAAACACGCGTCTGAGCAAAACTCTCAAACGCTTCCAGGAAAGACACAGGCTCTCCCACAAGCACAAAAGTGTTTGCCCTCAGCTATAGATCAGGGACAAGCTTGTGAAGAGATGCCCTGCTATTCTTTCGCCTTATGGCATCATGTGTTTCGTTCCTCTTGGAGATCGATTGTTAAACGTCTTTCCTAGGGCGACTGTGAAGCATTTGCCAGCGGAGGAGAAGTAGCACGGAGCAGCATTCAGTACTGCCTACGAGTGTCTTTGCTACCCTACTAGCGGAGCTCCAAGAACAGGCACACATCTTCAGGTACCTTCCAAATGTGGATTCCCCTGCAGCCCCGTAGGCGGGCGTGCAGTACGCCAACCATCAACGGACGTTTTTCCCCTCAAGCCTGTCAGGACGTTGCTCGTCCGTCTTTCCCTCAATAGATGGGAGTAGGCGCGCTTGCGGATGTGTGCGTGTGTGTGGCCACGCGTTTGCTTAGGCATCAGTGTGTGAAAAGGTAGGTGCTTTTCTCTAGCTGCGTGTGCGTGCACGTGGTGCTGGGTGCACATCCCTGGGTGCTCGTGGAAAGGTTTCTGCATGGTTTTCGCTGAGGAATCGTGTGTGTGCACATGGACAAAGAGAAGGCGCAGCAACCAGGTTCCAGCGCCGAAGAAGGCAAAAGGCAAGGTTTCCGGCGCTATCTCCTTCTCTCCCCAGACCTAGTCGCGCAAAGCAAGCCGCTAAGCCGGCGACCGGCAAGAGAGCTACAACCAAGCATGCCGAACGGAGAAAATAGCAGCAGCTCATCTGTTCACACCTTGTTTCTGCCATGTGCTTGAACGCCGAGACGTTCGCCCTTCTGTGAGATGAAAGACGTCCTTCTGCATATGTGCTTGCTCACACCGGTGCACTTGTTAGTGTATCCATTCAGTCCTGGGCTGCGGGGCATTCAGAAGTGGCTCTGTGGAGACGTCTGCATAGAGGCAGCTGTCAGAACACGCACACTCGATTGTTCACCAAAACATATGCAGACGCGTCCTTAGCCTGTAGATTTGGATGCACAGAGTTCCCTGTGTTCGCAAGAGACAAGGGAATCGCGTCTGTACGCACAGAAGCAATAGCGGACCGTTTCCCTCGGAGTGAACGCGAAGAGCCGTCTATGTACTCGCAGACACGGGAACGTGCCTCAATGCGGTCACAGAGGCAGCAGCTTTTGCACAGATGCTCTGGTGATTCTGGCACTTTCCAGGCACACTCCTGAAAGTCGCGCACACTGCTGTTCACTCGCTAAACGACTTCTTGGGAAACACGTCTCCGGTCGATGGACCACTCAGATTGCTTCTCGTGTAACTGTGAACTGTGTCAGCGCAGGGAATCCGTCTCTGTTGAGCAGATGTCAATCCTGCCTCGCTTTTGCTTTGTTGCCTCTACCAAGATGATTTCCCGTTTCTCTCTTCACTGGAGCACGCAGACACAGCCAACGCACATCAAGTGTCAAGAGACACGCTCTGCTGAGCTCAACGCTTGTGCAGATGCACATGTGCGACGAAGTCAACACACGTGCTTGTGGAGAGAAAGAGAGGGACTCCCAGGCGTGTGGAGCGACGGGGAGAAAGAGCGGGCGCTGAGGAACACAGTTTCAAACAGACTGTCTCCACACAAACAGGCACCTGTCTGCAGGTATCCTAGATCTTGATTCTTGAACTTGAGGAAACACGCGTCTGAGCAAAACTCTCAAACGCTTCCAGGAAAGACACAGGCTCTCCCACAAGCACAAAAGTGTTTGCCCTCAGCTATAGATCAGGGACAAGCTTGTGAAGAGATGCCCTGCTATTCTTTCGCCTTATGGCATCATGTGTTTCGTTCCTCTTGGAGATCGATTGTTAAACGTCTTTCCTAGGGCGACTGTGAAGCATTTGCCAGCGGAGGAGAAGTAGCACGGAGCAGCATTCAGTACTGCCTACGAGTGTCTTTGCTACCCTACTAGCGGAGCTCCAAGAACAGGCACACATCTTCAGGTACCTTCCAAATGTGGATTCCCCTGCAGCCCCGTAGGCGGGCGTGCAGTACGCCAACCATCAACGGACGTTTTTCCCCTCAAGCCTGTCAGGACGTTGCTCGTCCGTCTTTCCCTCAATAGATGGGAGTAGGCGCGCTTGCGGATGTGTGCGTGTGTGTGGCCACGCGTTTGCTTAGGCATCAGTGTGTGAAAAGGTAGGTGCTTTTCTCTAGCTGCGTGTGCGTGCACGTGGTGCTGGGTGCACATCCCTGGGTGCTCGTGGAAAGGTTTCTGCATGGTTTTCGCTGAGGAATCGTGTGTGTGCACATGGACAAAGAGAAGGCGCAGCAACCAGGTTCCAGCGCCGAAGAAGGCAAAAGGCAAGGTTTCCGGCGCTATCTCCTTCTCTCCGCAGACCTAGTCGCGCAAAGCAAGCCGCTAAGCCGGCGACCGGCAAGAGAGCTACAACGAAGCATGCCGAACGGAGAAAATAGCAGCAGCTCATCTGTTCACACCTTGTTTCTGCCATGTGCTTGAACGCCGAGACGTTCGCGCTTCTGTGAGATGAAAGACGTCCTTCTGCATATGTGCTTGCTCACACCGGTGCACTTGTTAGTGTATCCATTCAGTCCTGGGCTGCGGGGCATTCAGAAGTGGCTCTGTGGAGACGTCTGCATAGAGGCAGCTGTCAGAACACGCACACTCGATTGTTCACCAAAACATATGCAGACGCGTCCTTAGCCTGTAGATTTGGATGCACAGAGTTCCCTGTGTTCGCAAGAGACAAGGGAATCGCGTCTGTACGCACAGAAGCAATAGCGGACCGTTTCCCTCGGAGTGAACGCGAAGAGCCGTCTATGTACTCGCAGACACGGGAACGTGCCTCAATGCGGTCACAGAGGCAGCAGCTTTTGCACAGATGCTCTGGTGATTCTGGCACTTTCCAGGCACACTCCTGAAAGTCGCGCACACTGCTGTTCACTCGCTAAACGACTTCTTGGGAAACACGTCTCCGGTCGATGGACCACTCAGATTGCTTCTCGTGTAACTGTGAACTGTGTCAGCGCAGGGAATCCGTCTCTGTTGAGCAGATGTCAATCCTGCCTCGCTTTTGCTTTGTTGCCTCTACCAAGATGATTTCCCGTTTCTCTCTTCACTGGAGCACGCAGACACAGCCAACGCACATCAAGTGTCAAGAGACACGCTCTGCTGAGCTCAACGCTTGTGCAGATGCACATGTGCGACGAAGTCAACACACGTGCTTGTGGAGAGAAAGAAAGGGACTCCCAGGCGTGTGGAGCGACGGGGAGAAAGAGCGGGCGCTGAGGAACACAGTTTCAAACAGACTGTCTCCACACAAACAGGCACCTGTCTGCAGGTATCCTAGATCTTGATTCTTGACCTTGAGGAAACACGCGTCTGAGCAAAACTCCCAAACGCTTCCAGGAAAGACACACGCTCTCCCACAAGCACACAAGTGTTTGCCCTCAGCTATAGATCAGGGACAAGCTTGTGAAGAGATGCCCTGCTATTCTTTCGCCTTATGGCATCATGTGTTTCGTTCCTCTTGGAGATCGATTGTTAAACGTCTTTCCTAGGGCGACTGTGAAGCATTTGCCAGCGGAGGAGAAGTAGCACGGAGCAGCATTCAGTACTGCCTACGAGTGTCTTTGCTACCCTACTAGCGGAGCTCCAAGAACAGGCACACATCTTCAGGTACCTTCCAAATGTGGATTCCCCTGCAGCCCCGTAGGCGGGCGTGCAGTACGCCAACCATCAACGGACGTTTTTCCCCTCAAGCCTGTCAGGACGTTGCTCGTCCGTCTTTCCCTCAATAGATGGGAGTAGGCGCGCTTGCGGATGTGTGCGTGTGTGTGGCCACGCGTTTGCTTAGGCATCAGTGTGTGAAAAGGTAGGTGCTTTTCTCTAGCTGCGTGTGCGTGCACGTGGTGCTGGGTGCACATCCCTGGGTGCTCGTGGAAAGGTTTCTGCATGGTTTTCGCTGAGGAATCGTGTGTGTGCACATGGACAAAGAGAAGGCGCAGCAACCAGGTTCCAGCGCCGAAGAAGGCAAAAGGCAAGGTTTCCGGCGCTATCTCCTTCTCTCCCCAGACCTAGTCGCGCAAAGCAAGCCGCTAAGCCGGCGACCGGCAAGAGAGCTACAACCAAGCATGCCGAACGGAGAAAATAGCAGCAGCTCATCTGTTCACACCTCGTTTCTGCCATGTGCTTGAACGCCGAGACGTTCGCCCTTCTGTGAGATGAAAGACGTCCTTCTGCATATGTGCTTGCTCACACCGGTGCACTTGTTAGTGTATCCATTCAGTCCTGGGCTGCGGGGCATTCAGAAGTGGCTCTGTGGAGACGTCTGCATAGAGGCAGCTGTCAGAACACGCACACTCGATTGTTCACCAAAACATATGCAGACGCGTCCTTAGCCTGTAGATTTGGATGCACAGAGTTCCCTGTGTTCGCAAGAGACAAGGGAATCGCGTCTGTACGCACAGAAGCAATAGCGGACCGTTTCCCTCGGAGTGAACGCGAAGAGCCGTCTATGTACTCGCAGACACGGGAACGTGCCTCAATGCGGTCACAGAGGCAGCAGCTTTTGCACAGATGCTCTGGTGATTCTGGCACTTTCCAGGCACACTCCTGAAAGTCGCGCACACTGCTGTTCACTCGCTAAACGACTTCTTGGGAAACACGTCTCCGGTCGATGGACCACTCAGATTGCTTCTCGTGTAACTGTGAACTGTGTCAGCGCAGGGAATCCGTCTCTGTTGAGCAGATGTCAATCCTGCCTCGCTTTTGCTTTGTTGCCTCTACCAAGATGATTTCCCGTTTCTCTCTTCACTGGAGCACGCAGACACAGCCAACGCACATCAAGTGTCAAGAGACACGCTCTGCTGAGCTCAACGCTTGTGCAGATGCACATGTGCGACGAAGTCAACACACGTGCTTGTGGAGAGAAAGAGAGGGACTCCCAGGCGTGTGGAGCGACGGGGAGAAAGAGCGGGCGCTGAGGAACACAGTTTCAAACAGACTGTCTCCACACAAACAGGCACCTGTCTGCAGGTATCCTAGATCTTGATTCTTGACCTTGAGGAAACACGCGTCTGAGCAAAACTCTCAAACGCTTCCAGGAAAGACACAGGCTCTCCCACAAGCACAAAAGTGTTTGCCCTCAGCTATAGATCAGGGACAAGCTTGTGAAGAGATGCCCTGCTATTCTTTCGCCTTATGGCATCATGTGTTTCGTTCCTCTTGGAGATCGATTGTTAAACGTCTTTCCTAGGGCGACTGTGAAGCATTTGCCAGCGGAGGAGAAGTAGCACGGAGCAGCATTCAGTACTGCCTACGAGTGTCTTTGCTACCCTACTAGCGGAGCTCCAAGAACAGGCACACATCTTCAGGTACCTTCCAAATGTGGATTCCCCTGCAGCCCCGTAGGCGGGCGTGCAGTACGCCAACCATCAACGGACGTTTTTCCCCTCAAGCCTGTCAGGACGTTGCTCGTCCGTCTTTCCCTCAATAGATGGGAGTAGGCGCACTTGCGGATGTGTGCGTGTGTGTGGCCACGCGTTTGCTTAGGCATCAGTGTGTGAAAAGGTAGGTGCTTTTCTCTAGCTGCGTGTGCGTGCACGTGGTGCTGGGTGCACATCCCTGGGTGCTCGTGGAAAGGTTTCTGCATGGTTTTCGCTGAGGAATCGTGTGTGTGCACATGGACAAAGAGAAGGCGCAGCAACCAGGTTCCAGCGCCGAAGAAGGCAAAAGGCAAGGTTTCCGGCGCTATCTCCTTCTCTCCGCAGACCTAGTCGCGCAAAGCAAGCCGCTAAGCCGGCGACCGGCAAGAGAGCTACAACGAAGCATGCCGAACGGAGAAAATAGCAGCAGCTCATCTGTTCACACCTTGTTTCTGCCATGTGCTTGAACGCCGAGACGTTCGCGCTTCTGTGAGATGAAAGACGTCCTTCTGCATATGTGCTTGCTCACACCGGTGCACTTGTTAGTGTATCCATTCAGTCCTGGGCTGCGGGGCATTCAGAAGTGGCTCTGTGGAGACGTCTGCATAGAGGCAGCTGTCAGAACACGCACACTCGATTGTTCACCAAAACATATGCAGACGCGTCCTTAGCCTGTAGATTTGGATGCACAGAGTTCCCTGTGTTCGCAAGAGACAAGGGAATCGCGTCTGTACGCACAGAAGCAATAGCGGACCGTTTCCCTCGGAGTGAACGCGAAGAGCCGTCTATGTACTCGCAGACACGGGAACGTGCCTCAATGCGGTCACAGAGGCAGCAGCTTTTGCACAGATGCTCTGGTGATTCTGGCACTTTCCAGGCACACTCCTGAAAGTCGCGCACACTGCTGTTCACTCGCTAAACGACTTCTTGGGAAACACGTCTCCGGTCGATGGACCACTCAGATTGCTTCTCGTGTAACTGTGAACTGTGTCAGCGCAGGGAATCCGTCTCTGTTGAGCAGATGTCAATCCTGCCTCGCTTTTGCTTTGTTGCCTCTACCAAGATGATTTCCCGTTTCTCTCTTCACTGGAGCACGCAGACACAGCCAACGCACATCAAGTGTCAAGAGACACGCTCTGCTGAGCTCAACGCTTGTGCAGATGCACATGTGCGACGAAGTCAACACACGTGCTTGTGGAGAGAAAGAAAGGGACTCCCAGGCGTGTGGAGCGACGGGGAGAAAGAGCGGGCGCTGAGGAACACAGTTTCAAACAGACTGTCTCCACACAAACAGGCACCTGTCTGCAGGTATCCTAGATCTTGATTCTTGACCTTGAGGAAACACGCGTCTGAGCAAAACTCCCAAACGCTTCCAGGAAAGACACACGCTCTCCCACAAGCACACAAGTGTTTGCCCTCAGCTATAGATCAGGGACAAGCTTGTGAAGAGATGCCCTGCTATTCTTTCGCCTTATGGCATCATGTGTTTCGTTCCTCTTGGAGATCGATTGTTAAACGTCTTTCCTAGGGCGACTGTGAAGCATTTGCCAGCGGAGGAGAAGTAGCACGGAGCAGCATTCAGTACTGCCTACGAGTGTCTTTGCTACCCTACTAGCGGAGCTCCAAGAACAGGCACACATCTTCAGGTACCTTCCAAATGTGGATTCCCCTGCAGCCCCGTAGGCGGGCGTGCAGTACGCCAACCATCAACGGACGTTTTTCCCCTCAAGCCTGTCAGGACGTTGCTCGTCCGTCTTTCCCTCAATAGATGGGAGTAGGCGCGCTTGCGGATGTGTGCGTGTGTGTGGCCACGCGTTTGCTTAGGCATCAGTGTGTGAAAAGGTAGGTGCTTTTCTCTAGCTGCGTGTGCGTGCACGTGGTGCTGGGTGCACATCCCTGGGTGCTCGTGGAAAGGTTTCTGCATGGTTTTCGCTGAGGAATCGTGTGTGTGCACATGGACAAAGAGAAGGCGCAGCAACCAGGTTCCAGCGCCGAAGAAGGCAAAAGGCAAGGTTTCCGGCGCTATCTCCTTCTCTCCGCAGACCTAGTCGCGCAAAGCAAGCCGCTAAGCCGGCGACCGGCAAGAGAGCTACAACGAAGCATGCCGAACGGAGAAAATAGCAGCAGCTCATCTGTTCACACCTTGTTTCTGCCATGTGCTTGAACGCCAAGACGTTCGCGCTTCTGTGAGATGAAAGACGTCCTTCTGCATATGTGGTTGCTCACACCGGTGCACTTGTTAGTGTATCCATTCAGTCCTGGGCTGCGGGGCATTCAGAAGTGGCTCTGTGGAGACGTCTGCATAGAAGCAGCTGTCAGAACACGCACACTCGATTGTTCACCAAAACATATGCAGACGCGTCCTTAGCCTGTAGATTTGGATGCACAGAGTTCCCTGTGTTCGCAAGAGACAAGGGAATCGCGTCTGTACGCACAGAAGCAATAGCGGACCGTTTCCCTCGGAGTGAACGCGAAGAGCCGTCTATGTACTCGCAGACACGGGAACGTGCCTCAATGCGGTCACAGAGGCAGCAGCTTTTGCACAGATGCTCTGGTGATTCTGGCACTTTCCAGGCACACTCCTGAAAGTCGCGCACACTGCTGTTCACTCGCTAAACGACCTCTTGGGACACACGTCTCCGGTCGATGGACCGCTCAGATTGCTTCTCGTGTAACTGTGAACTGTGTCAGCGCAGGGAATCCGTCTCTGTTGAACAGATGTCAATCCTGCCTCGCTTTTGCTTTGTTGCCTCTACCAAGATGATTTCCCGTTTCTCTCTTCACTGGAGCACGCAGACACAGCCAACGCACATCAAGTGTCAAGAGACACGCTCTGCTGAGCTCAACGCTTGTGCAGATGCACATGTGCGACGAAGTCAACACACGTGCTTGTGGAGAGAAAGAGAGGGACTCCCAGGCGTGTGGAGCGACGGGGAGAAAGAGCGGGCGCTGAGGAACACAGTTTCAAACAGACTGTCTCCACACAAACAGGCACCTGTCTGCAGGTATCCTAGATCTTGATTCTTGAACTTGAGGAAACACGCGTCTGAGCAAAACTCTCAAACGCTTCCAGGAAAGACACAGGCTCTCCCACAAGCACAAAAGTGTTTGCCCTCAGCTATAGATCAGGGACAAGCTTGTGAAGAGATGCCCTGCTATTCTTTCGCCTTATGGCATCATGTGTTTCGTTCCTCTTGGAGATCGATTGTTAAACGTCTTTCCTAGGGCGACTGTGAAGCATTTGCCAGCGGAGGAGAAGTAGCACGGAGCAGCATTCAGTACTGCCTACGAGTGTCTTTGCTACCCTACTAGCGGAGCTCCAAGAACAGGCACACATCTTCAGGTACCTTCCAAATGTGGATTCCCCTGCAGCCCCGTAGGCGGGCGTGCAGTACGCCAACCATCAACGGACGTTTTTCCCCTCAAGCCTGTCAGGACGTTGCTCGTCCGTCTTTCCCTCAATAGATGGGAGTAGGCGCGCTTGCGGATGTGTGCGTGTGTGTGGCCACGCGTTTGCTTAGGCATCAGTGTGTGAAAAGGTAGGTGCTTTTCTCTAGCTGCGTGTGCGTGCACGTGGTGCTGGGTGCACATCCCTGGGTGCTCGTGGAAAGGTTTCTGCATGGTTTTCGCTGAGGAATCGTGTGTGTGCACATGGACAAAGAGAAGGCGCAGCAACCAGGTTCCAGCGCCGAAGAAGGCAAAAGGCAAGGTTTCCGGCGCTATCTCCTTCTCTCCGCAGACCTAGTCGCGCAAAGCAAGCCGCTAAGCCGGCGACCGGCAAGAGAGCTACAACGAAGCATGCCGAACGGAGAAAATAGCAGCAGCTCATCTGTTCACACCTTGTTTCTGCCATGTGCTTGAACGCCGAGACGTTCGCGCTTCTGTGAGATGAAAGACGTCCTTCTGCATATGTGCTTGCTCACACCGGTGCACTTGTTAGTGTATCCATTCAGTCCTGGGCTGCGGGGCATTCAGAAGTGGCTCTGTGGAGACGTCTGCATAGAGGCAGCTGTCAGAACACGCACACTCGATTGTTCACCAAAACATATGCAGACGCGTCCTTAGCCTGTAGATTTGGATGCACAGAGTTCCCTGTGTTCGCAAGAGACAAGGGAATCGCGTCTGTACGCACAGAAGCAATAGCGGACCGTTTCCCTCGGAGTGAACGCGAAGAGCCGTCTATGTACTCGCAGACACGGGAACGTGCCTCAATGCGGTCACAGAGGCAGCAGCTTTTGCACAGATGCTCTGGTGATTCTGGCACTTTCCAGGCACACTCCTGAAAGTCGCGCACACTGCTGTTCACTCGCTAAACGACTTCTTGGGAAACACGTCTCCGGTCGATGGACCACTCAGATTGCTTCTCGTGTAACTGTGAACTGTGTCAGCGCAGGGAATCCGTCTCTGTTGAGCAGATGTCAATCCTGCCTCGCTTTTGCTTTGTTGCCTCTACCAAGATGATTTCCCGTTTCTCTCTTCACTGGAGCACGCAGACACAGCCAACGCACATCAAGTGTCAAGAGACACGCTCTGCTGAGCTCAACGCTTGTGCAGATGCACATGTGCGACGAAGTCAACACACGTGCTTGTGGAGAGAAAGAAAGGGACTCCCAGGCGTGTGGAGCGACGGGGAGAAAGAGCGGGCGCTGAGGAACACAGTTTCAAACAGACTGTCTCCACACAAACAGGCACCTGTCTGCAGGTATCCTAGATCTTGATTCTTGACCTTGAGGAAACACGCGTCTGAGCAAAACTCCCAAACGCTTCCAGGAAAGACACACGCTCTCCCACAAGCACACAAGTGTTTGCCCTCAGCTATAGATCAGGGACAAGCTTGTGAAGAGATGCCCTGCTATTCTTTCGCCTTATGGCATCATGTGTTTCGTTCCTCTTGGAGATCGATTGTTAAACGTCTTTCCTAGGGCGACTGTGAAGCATTTGCCAGCGGAGGAGAAGTAGCACGGAGCAGCATTCAGTACTGCCTACGAGTGTCTTTGCTACCCTACTAGCGGAGCTCCAAGAACAGGCACACATCTTCAGGTACCTTCCAAATGTGGATTCCCCTGCAGCCCCGTAGGCGGGCGTGCAGTACGCCAACCATCAACGGACGTTTTTCCCCTCAAGCCTGTCAGGACGTTGCTCGTCCGTCTTTCCCTCAATAGATGGGAGTAGGCGCGCTTGCGGATGTGTGCGTGTGTGTGGCCACGCGTTTGCTTAGGCATCAGTGTGTGAAAAGGTAGGTGCTTTTCTCTAGCTGCGTGTGCGTGCACGTGGTGCTGGGTGCACATCCCTGGGTGCTCGTGGAAAGGTTTCTGCATGGTTTTCGCTGAGGAATCGTGTGTGTGCACATGGACAAAGAGAAGGCGCAGCAACCAGGTTCCAGCGCCGAAGAAGGCAAAAGGCAAGGTTTCCGGCGCTATCTCCTTCTCTCCCCAGACCTAGTCGCGCAAAGCAAGCCGCTAAGCCGGCGACCGGCAAGAGAGCTACAACCAAGCATGCCGAACGGAGAAAATAGCAGCAGCTCATCTGTTCACACCTCGTTTCTGCCATGTGCTTGAACGCCGAGACGTTCGCCCTTCTGTGAGATGAAAGACGTCCTTCTGCATATGTGCTTGCTCACACCGGTGCACTTGTTAGTGTATCCATTCAGTCCTGGGCTGCGGGGCATTCAGAAGTGGCTCTGTGGAGACGTCTGCATAGAGGCAGCTGTCAGAACACGCACACTCGATTGTTCACCAAAACATATGCAGACGCGTCCTTAGCCTGTAGATTTGGATGCACAGAGTTCCCTGTGTTCGCAAGAGACAAGGGAATCGCGTCTGTACGCACAGAAGCAATAGCGGACCGTTTCCCTCGGAGTGAACGCGAAGAGCCGTCTATGTACTCGCAGACACGGGAACGTGCCTCAATGCGGTCACAGAGGCAGCAGCTTTTGCACAGATGCTCTGGTGATTCTGGCACTTTCCAGGCACACTCCTGAAAGTCGCGCACACTGCTGTTCACTCGCTAAACGACTTCTTGGGAAACACGTCTCCGGTCGATGGACCACTCAGATTGCTTCTCGTGTAACTGTGAACTGTGTCAGCGCAGGGAATCCGTCTCTGTTGAGCAGATGTCAATCCTGCCTCGCTTTTGCTTTGTTGCCTCTACCAAGATGATTTCCCGTTTCTCTCTTCACTGGAGCACGCAGACACAGCCAACGCACATCAAGTGTCAAGAGACACGCTCTGCTGAGCTCAACGCTTGTGCAGATGCACATGTGCGACGAAGTCAACACACGTGCTTGTGGAGAGAAAGAGAGGGACTCCCAGGCGTGTGGAGCGACGGGGAGAAAGAGCGGGCGCTGAGGAACACAGTTTCAAACAGACTGTCTCCACACAAACAGGCACCTGTCTGCAGGTATCCTAGATCTTGATTCTTGACCTTGAGGAAACACGCGTCTGAGCAAAACTCTCAAACGCTTCCAGGAAAGACACAGGCTCTCCCACAAGCACAAAAGTGTTTGCCCTCAGCTATAGATCAGGGACAAGCTTGTGAAGAGATGCCCTGCTATTCTTTCGCCTTATGGCATCATGTGTTTCGTTCCTCTTGGAGATCGATTGTTAAACGTCTTTCCTAGGGCGACTGTGAAGCATTTGCCAGCGGAGGAGAAGTAGCACGGAGCAGCATTCAGTACTGCCTACGAGTGTCTTTGCTACCCTACTAGCGGAGCTCCAAGAACAGGCACACATCTTCAGGTACCTTCCAAATGTGGATTCCCCTGCAGCCCCGTAGGCGGGCGTGCAGTACGCCAACCATCAACGGACGTTTTTCCCCTCAAGCCTGTCAGGACGTTGCTCGTCCGTCTTTCCCTCAATAGATGGGAGTAGGCGCACTTGCGGATGTGTGCGTGTGTGTGGCCACGCGTTTGCTTAGGCATCAGTGTGTGAAAAGGTAGGTGCTTTTCTCTAGCTGCGTGTGCGTGCACGTGGTGCTGGGTGCACATCCCTGGGTGCTCGTGGAAAGGTTTCTGCATGGTTTTCGCTGAGGAATCGTGTGTGTGCACATGGACAAAGAGAAGGCGCAGCAACCAGGTTCCAGCGCCGAAGAAGGCAAAAGGCAAGGTTTCCGGCGCTATCTCCTTCTCTCCGCAGACCTAGTCGCGCAAAGCAAGCCGCTAAGCCGGCGACCGGCAAGAGAGCTACAACGAAGCATGCCGAACGGAGAAAATAGCAGCAGCTCATCTGTTCACACCTTGTTTCTGCCATGTGCTTGAACGCCGAGACGTTCGCGCTTCTGTGAGATGAAAGACGTCCTTCTGCATATGTGCTTGCTCACACCGGTGCACTTGTTAGTGTATCCATTCAGTCCTGGGCTGCGGGGCATTCAGAAGTGGCTCTGTGGAGACGTCTGCATAGAGGCAGCTGTCAGAACACGCACACTCGATTGTTCACCAAAACATATGCAGACGCGTCCTTAGCCTGTAGATTTGGATGCACAGAGTTCCCTGTGTTCGCAAGAGACAAGGGAATCGCGTCTGTACGCACAGAAGCAATAGCGGACCGTTTCCCTCGGAGTGAACGCGAAGAGCCGTCTATGTACTCGCAGACACGGGAACGTGCCTCAATGCGGTCACAGAGGCAGCAGCTTTTGCACAGATGCTCTGGTGATTCTGGCACTTTCCAGGCACACTCCTGAAAGTCGCGCACACTGCTGTTCACTCGCTAAACGACTTCTTGGGAAACACGTCTCCGGTCGATGGACCACTCAGATTGCTTCTCGTGTAACTGTGAACTGTGTCAGCGCAGGGAATCCGTCTCTGTTGAGCAGATGTCAATCCTGCCTCGCTTTTGCTTTGTTGCCTCTACCAAGATGATTTCCCGTTTCTCTCTTCACTGGAGCACGCAGACACAGCCAACGCACATCAAGTGTCAAGAGACACGCTCTGCTGAGCTCAACGCTTGTGCAGATGCACATGTGCGACGAAGTCAACACACGTGCTTGTGGAGAGAAAGAAAGGGACTCCCAGGCGTGTGGAGCGACGGGGAGAAAGAGCGGGCGCTGAGGAACACAGTTTCAAACAGACTGTCTCCACACAAACAGGCACCTGTCTGCAGGTATCCTAGATCTTGATTCTTGACCTTGAGGAAACACGCGTCTGAGCAAAACTCCCAAACGCTTCCAGGAAAGACACACGCTCTCCCACAAGCACACAAGTGTTTGCCCTCAGCTATAGATCAGGGACAAGCTTGTGAAGAGATGCCCTGCTATTCTTTCGCCTTATGGCATCATGTGTTTCGTTCCTCTTGGAGATCGATTGTTAAACGTCTTTCCTAGGGCGACTGTGAAGCATTTGCCAGCGGAGGAGAAGTAGCACGGAGCAGCATTCAGTACTGCCTACGAGTGTCTTTGCTACCCTACTAGCGGAGCTCCAAGAACAGGCACACATCTTCAGGTACCTTCCAAATGTGGATTCCCCTGCAGCCCCGTAGGCGGGCGTGCAGTACGCCAACCATCAACGGACGTTTTTCCCCTCAAGCCTGTCAGGACGTTGCTCGTCCGTCTTTCCCTCAATAGATGGGAGTAGGCGCGCTTGCGGATGTGTGCGTGTGTGTGGCCACGCGTTTGCTTAGGCATCAGTGTGTGAAAAGGTAGGTGCTTTTCTCTAGCTGCGTGTGCGTGCACGTGGTGCTGGGTGCACATCCCTGGGTGCTCGTGGAAAGGTTTCTGCATGGTTTTCGCTGAGGAATCGTGTGTGTGCACATGGACAAAGAGAAGGCGCAGCAACCAGGTTCCAGCGCCGAAGAAGGCAAAAGGCAAGGTTTCCGGCGCTATCTCCTTCTCTCCGCAGACCTAGTCGCGCAAAGCAAGCCGCTAAGCCGGCGACCGGCAAGAGAGCTACAACGAAGCATGCCGAACGGAGAAAATAGCAGCAGCTCATCTGTTCACACCTTGTTTCTGCCATGTGCTTGAACGCCAAGACGTTCGCGCTTCTGTGAGATGAAAGACGTCCTTCTGCATATGTGGTTGCTCACACCGGTGCACTTGTTAGTGTATCCATTCAGTCCTGGGCTGCGGGGCATTCAGAAGTGGCTCTGTGGAGACGTCTGCATAGAGGCAGCTGTCAGAACACGCACACTCGATTGTTCACCAAAACATATGCAGACGCGTCCTTAGCCTGTAGATTTGGATGCACAGAGTTCCCTGTGTTCGCAAGAGACAAGGGAATCGCGTCTGTACGCACAGAAGCAATAGCGGACCGTTTCCCTCGGAGTGAACGCGAAGAGCCGTCTATGTACTCGCAGACACGGGAACGTGCCTCAATGCGGTCACAGAGGCAGCAGCTTTTGCACAGATGCTCTGGTGATTCTGGCACTTTCCAGGCACACTCCTGAAAGTCGCGCACACTGCTGTTCACTCGCTAAACGACCTCTTGGGACACACGTCTCCGGTCGATGGACCGCTCAGATTGCTTCTCGTGTAACTGTGAACTGTGTCAGCGCAGGGAATCCGTCTCTGTTGAACAGATGTCAATCCTGCCTCGCTTTTGCTTTGTTGCCTCTACCAAGATGATTTCCCGTTTCTCTCTTCACTGGAGCACGCAGACACAGCCAACGCACATCAAGTGTCAAGAGACACGCTCTGCTGAGCTCAACGCTTGTGCAGATGCACATGTGCGACGAAGTCAACACACGTGCTTGTGGAGAGAAAGAGAGGGACTCCCAGGCGTGTGGAGCGACGGGGAGAAAGAGCGGGCGCTGAGGAACACAGTTTCAAACAGACTGTCTCCACACAAACAGGCACCTGTCTGCAGGTATCCTAGATCTTGATTCTTGAACTTGAGGAAACACGCGTCTGAGCAAAACTCTCAAACGCTTCCAGGAAAGACACAGGCTCTCCCACAAGCACAAAAGTGTTTGCCCTCAGCTATAGATCAGGGACAAGCTTGTGAAGAGATGCCCTGCTATTCTTTCGCCTTATGGCATCATGTGTTTCGTTCCTCTTGGAGATCGATTGTTAAACGTCTTTCCTAGGGCGACTGTGAAGCATTTGCCAGCGGAGGAGAAGTAGCACGGAGCAGCATTCAGTACTGCCTACGAGTGTCTTTGCTACCCTACTAGCGGAGCTCCAAGAACAGGCACACATCTTCAGGTACCTTCCAAATGTGGATTCCCCTGCAGCCCCGTAGGCGGGCGTGCAGTACGCCAACCATCAACGGACGTTTTTCCCCTCAAGCCTGTCAGGACGTTGCTCGTCCGTCTTTCCCTCAATAGATGGGAGTAGGCGCGCTTGCGGATGTGTGCGTGTGTGTGGCCACGCGTTTGCTTAGGCATCAGTGTGTGAAAAGGTAGGTGCTTTTCTCTAGCTGCGTGTGCGTGCACGTGGTGCTGGGTGCACATCCCTGGGTGCTCGTGGAAAGGTTTCTGCATGGTTTTCGCTGAGGAATCGTGTGTGTGCACATGGACAAAGAGAAGGCGCAGCAACCAGGTTCCAGCGCCGAAGAAGGCAAAAGGCAAGGTTTCCGGCGCTATCTCCTTCTCTCCGCAGACCTAGTCGCGCAAAGCAAGCCGCTAAGCCGGCGACCGGCAAGAGAGCTACAACGAAGCATGCCGAACGGAGAAAATAGCAGCAGCTCATCTGTTCACACCTTGTTTCTGCCATGTGCTTGAACGCCGAGACGTTCGCGCTTCTGTGAGATGAAAGACGTCCTTCTGCATATGTGCTTGCTCACACCAGTGCACTTGTTAGTGTATCCATTCAGTCCTGGGCTGCGGGGCATTCAGAAGTGGCTCTGTGGAGACGTCTGCATAGAGGCAGCTGTCAGAACACGCACACTCGATTGTTCACCAAAACATATGCAGACGCGTCCTTAGCCTGTAGATTTGGATGCACAGAGTTCCCTGTGTTCGCAAGAGACAAGGGAATCGCGTCTGTACGCACAGAAGCAATAGCGGACCGTTTCCCTCGGAGTGAACGCGAAGAGCCGTCTATGTACTCGCAGACACGGGAACGTGCCTCAATGCGGTCACAGAGGCAGCAGCTTTTGCACAGATGCTCTGGTGATTCTGGCACTTTCCAGGCACACTCCTGAAAGTCGCGCACACTGCTGTTCACTCGCTAAACGACTTCTTGGGAAACACGTCTCCGGTCGATGGACCACTCAGATTGCTTCTCGTGTAACTGTGAACTGTGTCAGCGCAGGGAATCCGTCTCTGTTGAGCAGATGTCAATCCTGCCTCGCTTTTGCTTTGTTGCCTCTACCAAGATGATTTCCCGTTTCTCTCTTCACTGGAGCACGCAGACACAGCCAACGCACATCAAGTGTCAAGAGACACGCTCTGCTGAGCTCAACGCTTGTGCAGATGCACATGTGCGACGAAGTCAACACACGTGCTTGTGGAGAGAAAGAAAGGGACTCCCAGGCGTGTGGAGCGACGGGGAGAAAGAGCGGGCGCTGAGGAACACAGTTTCAAACAGACTGTCTCCACACAAACAGGCACCTGTCTGCAGGTATCCTAGATCTTGATTCTTGAACTTGAGGAAACACGCGTCTGAGCAAAACTCTCAAACGCTTCCAGGAAAGACACACGCTCTCCCACAAGCACACAAGTGTTTGCCCTCAGCTATAGATCAGGGACAAGCTTGTGAAGAGATGCCCTGCTATTCTTTCGCCTTATGGCATCATGTGTTTCGTTCCTCTTGGAGATCCATTGTTAAACGTCTTTCCTAGGGCGACTGTGAAGCATTTGCCAGCGGAGGAGAAGTAGCACGGAGCAGCATTCAGTACTGCCTACGAGTGTCTTTGCTACCCTACTAGCGGAGCTCCAAGAACAGGCACACATCTTCAGGTACCTTCCAAATGTGGATTCCCCTGCAGCCCCGTAGGCGGGCGTGCAGTACGCCAACCATCAACGGACGTTTTTCCCCTCAAGCCTGTCAGGACGTTGCTCGTCCGTCTTTCCCTCAATAGATGGGAGTAGGCGCGCTTGCGGATGTGTGCGTGTGTGTGGCCACGCGTTTGCTTAGGCATCAGTGTGTGAAAAGGTAGGTGCTTTTCTCTAGCTGCGTGTGCGTGCACGTGGTGCTGGGTGCACATCCCTGGGTGCTCGTGGAAAGGTTTCTGCATGGTTTTCGCTGAGGAATCGTGTGTGTGCACATGGACAAAGAGAAGGCGCAGCAACCAGGTTCCAGCGCCGAAGAAGGCAAAAGGCAAGGTTTCCGGCGCTATCTCCTTCTCTCCGCAGACCTAGTCGCGCAAAGCAAGCCGCTAAGCCGGCGACCGGCAAGAGAGCTACAACGAAGCATGCCGAACGGAGAAAATAGCAGCAGCTCATCTGTTCACACCTTGTTTCTGCCATGTGCTTGAACGCCGAGACGTTCGCGCTTCTGTGAGATGAAAGACGTCCTTCTGCATATGTGCTTGCTCACACCGGTGCACTTGTTAGTGTATCCATTCAGTCCTGGGCTGCGGGGCATTCAGAAGTGGCTCTGTGGAGACGTCTGCATAGAGGCAGCTGTCAGAACACGCACACTCGATTGTTCACCAAAACATATGCAGACGCGTCCTTAGCCTGTAGATTTGGATGCACAGAGTTCCCTGTGTTCGCAAGAGACAAGGGAATCGCGTCTGTACGCACAGAAGCAATAGCGGACCGTTTCCCTCGGAGTGAACGCGAAGAGCCGTCTATGTACTCGCAGACACGGGAACGTGCCTCAATGCAGTCACAGAGGCAGCAGCTTTTGCACAGATGCTCTGGTGATTCTGGCACTTTCCAGGCACACTCCTGAACGTCGCGCACACTGCTGTTCACTCGCTAAACGACCTCTTGGGAAACACGTCTCCGGTCGATGGACCACTCAGATTGCTTCTCGTGTAACTGTGAACTGTGTCAGCGCAGGGAATCCGTCTCTGTTGAGCAGATGTCAATCCTGCCTCGCTTTTGCTTTGTTGCCTCTACCAAGATGATTTCCCGTTTCTCTCTTCACTGGAGCACGCAGACACAGCCAACGCACATCAAGTGTCAAGAGACACGCTCTGCTGAGCTCAACGCTTGTGCAGATGCACATGTGCGACGAAGTCAACACACGTGCTTGTGGAGAGAAAGAAAGGGACTCCCAGGCGTGTGGAGCGACGGGGAGAAAGAGCGGGCGCTGAGGAACACAGTTTCAAACAGACTGTCTCCACACAAACAGGCACCTGTCTGCAGGTATCCTAGATCTTGATTCTTGACCTTGAGGAAACACGCGTCTGAGCAAAACTCCCAAACGCTTCCAGGAAAGACACACGCTCTCCCACAAGCACACAAGTGTTTGCCCTCAGCTATAGATCAGGGACAAGCTTGTGAAGAGATGCCCTGCTATTCTTTCGCCTTATGGCATCATGTGTTTCGTTCCTCTTGGAGATCGATTGTTAAACGTCTTTCCTAGGGCGACTGTGAAGCATTTGCCAGCGGAGGAGAAGTAGCACGGAGCAGCATTCAGTACTGCCTACGAGTGTCTTTGCTACCCTACTAGCGGAGCTCCAAGAACAGGCACACATCTTCAGGTACCTTCCAAATGTGGATTCCCCTGCAGCCCCGTAGGCGGGCGTGCAGTACGCCAACCATCAACGGACGTTTTTCCCCTCAAGCCTGTCAGGACGTTGCTCGTCCGTCTTTCCCTCAATAGATGGGAGTAGGCGCGCTTGCGGATGTGTGCGTGTGTGTGGCCACGCGTTTGCTTAGGCATCAGTGTGTGAAAAGGTAGGTGCTTTTCTCTAGCTGCGTGTGCGTGCACGTGGTGCTGGGTGCACATCCCTGGGTGCTCGTGGAAAGGTTTCTGCATGGTTTTCGCTGAGGAATCGTGTGTGTGCACATGGACAAAGAGAAGGCGCAGCAACCAGGTTCCAGCGCCGAAGAAGGCAAAAGGCAAGGTTTCCGGCGCTATCTCCTTCTCTCCGCAGACCTAGTCGCGCAAAGCAAGCCGCTAAGCCGGCGACCGGCAAGAGAGCTACAACGAAGCATGCCGAACGGAGAAAATAGCAGCAGCTCATCTGTTCACACCTTGTTTCTGCCATGTGCTTCAACGCCGAGACGTTCGCGCTTCTGTGAGATGAAAGACGTCCTTCTGCATATGTGGTTGCTCACACCGGTGCACTTGTTAGTGTATCCATTCAGTCCTGGGCTGCGGGGCATTCAGAAGTGGCTCTGTGGAGACGTCTGCATAGAGGCAGCTGTCAGAACACGCACACTCGATTGTTCACCAAAACATATGCAGACGCGTCCTTAGCCTGTAGATTTGGATGCACAGAGTTCCCTGTGTTCGCAAGAGACAAGGGAATCGCGTCTGTACGCACAGAAGCAATAGCGGACCGTTTCCCTCGGAGTGAACGCGAAGAGCCGTCTATGTACTCGCAGACACGGGAACGTGCCTCAATGCGGTCACAGAGGCAGCAGCTTTTGCACAGATGCTCTGGTGATTCTGGCACTTTCCAGGCACACTCCTGAAAGTCGCGCACACTGCTGTTCACTCGCTAAACGACCTCTTGGGAAACACGTCTCCGGTCGATGGACCACTCAGGTTGCTTCTCGTGTAACTGTGAACTGTGTCAGCGCAGGGAATCCGTCTCTGTTGAGCAGATGTCAATCCTGCCTCGCTTTTGCTTTGTTGCCTCTACCAAGATGATTTCCCGTTTCTCTCTTCACTGGAGCACGCAGACACAGCCAACGCACATCAAGTGTCAAGAGACACGCTCTGCTGAGCTCAACGCTTGTGCAGATGCACATGTGCGACGAAGTCAACACACGTGCTTGTGGAGAGAAAGAAAGGGACTCCCAGGCGTGTGGAGCGACGGGGAGAAAGAGCGGGCGCTGAGGAACACAGTTTCAAACAGACTGTCTCCACACAAACAGGCACCTGTCTGCAGGTATCCTAGATCTTGATTCTTGACCTTGAGGAAACACGCGTCTGAGCAAAACTCTCAAACGCTTCCAGGAAAGACACACGCTCTCCCACAAGCACACAAGTGTTTGCCCTCAGCTATAGATCAGGGACAAGCTTGTGAAGAGATGCCCTGCTATTCTTTCGCCTTATGGCATCATGTGTTTCGTTCCTCTTGGAGATCGATTGTTAAACGTCTTTCCTAGGGCGACTGTGAAGCATTTGCCAGCGGAGGAGAAGTAGCACGGAGCAGCATTCAGTACTGCCTACGAGTGTCTTTGCTACCCTACTAGCGGAGCTCCAAGAACAGGCACACATCTTCAGGTACCTTCCAAATGTGGATTCCCCTGCAGCCCCGTAGGCGGGCGTGCAGTACGCCAACCATCAACGGACGTTTTTCCCCTCAAGCCTGTCAGGACGTTGCTCGTCCGTCTTTCCCTCAATAGATGGGAGTAGGCGCGCTTGCGGATGTGTGCGTGTGTGTGGCCACGCGTTTGCTTAGGCATCAGTGTGTGAAAAGGTAGGTGCTTTTCTCTAGCTGCGTGTGCGTGCACGTGGTGCTGGGTGCACATCCCTGGGTGCTCGTGGAAAGGTTTCTGCATGGTTTTCGCTGAGGAATCGTGTGTGTGCACATGGACAAAGAGAAGGCGCAGCAACCAGGTTCCAGCGCCGAAGAAGGCAAAAGGCAAGGTTTCCGGCGCTATCTCCTTCTCTCCCCAGACCTAGTCGCGCAAAGCAAGCCGCTAAGCCGGCGACCGGCAAGAGAGCTACAACGAAGCATGCCGAACGGAGAAAATAGCAGCAGCTCATCTGTTCACACCTTGTTTCTGCCATGTGCTTGAACGCCAAGACGTTCGCGCTTCTGTGAGATGAAAGACGTCCTTCTGCATATGTGCTTGCTCACACCGGTGCACTTGTTAGTGTATCCATTCAGTCCTGGGCTGCGGGGCATTCAGAAGTGGCTCTGTGGAGACGTCTGCATAGAGGCAGCTGTCAGAACACGCACACTCGATTGTTCACCAAAACATATGCAGACGTGTCCTTAGCCTGTAGATTTGGATGCACAGAGTTCCCTGTGTTCGCAAGAGACAAGGGAATCGCGTCTGTACGCACAGAAGCAATAGCGGACCGTTTCCCTCGGAGTGAACGCGAAGAGCCGTCTATGTACTCGCAGACACGGGAACGTGCCTCAATGCGGTCACAGAGGCAGCAGCTTTTGCACAGATGCTCTGGTGATTCTGGCACTTTCCAGGCACACTCCTGAAAGTCGCGCACACTGCTGTTCACTCGCTAAACGACCTCTTGGGAAACACGTCTCCGGTCGATGGACCACTCAGATTGCTTCTCGTGTAACTGTGAACTGTGTCAGCGCAGGGAATCCGTCTCTGTTGAGCAGATGTCAATCCTGCCTCGCTTTTGCTTTGTTGCCTCTACCAAGATGATTTCCCGTTTCTCTCTTCACTGGAGCACGCAGACACAGCCAACGCACATCAAGTGTCAAGAGACACGCTCTGCTGAGCTCAACGCTTGTGCAGATGCACATGTGCGACGAAGTCAACACACGTGCTTGTGGAGAGAAAGAAAGGGACTCCCAGGCGTGTGGAGCGACGGGGAGAAAGAGCGGGCGCTGAGGAACACAGTTTCAAACAGACTGTCTCCACACAAACAGGCACCTGTCTGCAGGTATCCTAGATCTTGATTCTTGAACTTGAGGAAACACGCGTCTGAGCAAAACTCCCAAACGCTTCCAGGAAAGACACACGCTCTCCCACAAGCACACAAGTGTTTGCCCTCAGCTATAGATCAGGGACAAGCTTGTGAAGAGATGCCCTGCTATTCTTTCGCCTTATGGCATCATGTGTTTCGTTCCTCTTGGAGATCCATTGTTAAACGTCTTTCCTAGGGCGACTGTGAAGCATTTGCCAGCGGAGGAGAAGTAGCACGGAGCAGCATTCAGTACTGCCTACGAGTGTCTTTGCTACCCTACTAGCGGAGCTCCAAGAACAGGCACACATCTTCAGGTACCTTCCAAATGTGGATTCCCCTGCAGCCCCGTAGGCGGGCGTGCAGTACGCCAACCATCAACGGACGTTTTTCCCCTCAAGCCTGTCAGGACGTTGCTCGTCCGTCTTTCCCTCAATAGATGGGAGTAGGCGCGCTTGCGGATGTGTGCGTGTGTGTGGCCACGCGTTTGCTTAGGCATCAGTGTGTGAAAAGGTAGGTGCTTTTCTCTAGCTGCGTGTGCGTGCACGTGGTGCTGGGTGCACATCCCTGGGTGCTCGTGGAAAGGTTTCTGCATGGTTTTCGCTGAGGAATCGTGTGTGTGCACATGGACAAAGAGAAGGCGCAGCAACCAGGTTCCAGCGCCGAAGAAGGCAAAAGGCAAGGTTTCCGGCGCTATCTCCTTCTCTCCCCAGACCTAGTCGCGCAAAGCAAGCCGCTAAGCCGGCGACCGGCAAGAGAGCTACAACCAAGCATGCCGAACGGAGAAAATAGCAGCAGCTCATCTGTTCACACCTTGTTTCTGCCATGTGCTTGAACGCCGAGACGTTCGCGCTTCTGTGAGATGAAAGACGTCCTTCTGCATATGTGGTTGCTCACACCGGTGCACTTGTTAGTGTATCCATTCAGTCCTGGGCTGCGGGGCATTCAGAAGTGGCTCTGTGGAGACGTCTGCATAGAGGCAGCTGTCAGAACACGCACACTCGATTGTTCACCAAAACATATGCAGACGCGTCCTTAGCCTGTAGATTTGGATGCACAGAGTTCCCTGTGTTCGCAAGAGACAAGGGAATCGCGTCTGTACGCACAGAAGCAATAGCGGACCGTTTCCCTCGGAGTGAACGCGAAGAGCCGTCTATGTACTCGCAGACACGGGAACGTGCCTCAATGCGGTCACAGAGGCAGCAGCTTTTGCACAGATGCTCTGGTGATTCTGGCACTTTCCAGGCACACTCCTGAAAGTCGCGCACACTGCTGTTCACTCGCTAAACGACCTCTTGGGAAACACGTCTCCGGTCGATGGACCGCTCAGATTGCTTCTCGTGTAACTGTGAACTGTGTCAGCGCAGGGAATCCGTCTCTGTTGAGCAGATGTCAGTCCTGCCTCGCTTTTGCTTTGTTGCCTCTACCAAGATGATTTACCGTTTCTCTCTTCACTGGAGCACGCAGACACAGCCAACGCACATCAAGTGTCAAGAGACACGCTCTGCTGAGCTCAACGCTTCTGCAGATGCACATGTGCGACGAAGTCAACACACGTGCTTGTGGAGAGAAAGAAAGGGACTCCCAGGCGTGTGGAGCGACGGGGAGAAAGAGCGGGCGCTGAGGAACACAGTTTCAAACAGACTGTCTCCACACAAACAGGCACCTGTCTGCAGGTATCCGAGATCTTGATTCTTGAACTTGAGGAAACACGCGTCTGAGCAAAACTCTCAAACGCTTCCAGGAAAGACACAGGCTCTCCCACAAGCACACAAGTGTTTGCCCTCAGCTATAGATCAGGGACAAGCTTGTGAAGAGATGCCCTGCTATTCTTTCGCCTTATGGCATCATGTGTTTCGTTCCTCTTGGAGATCGATTGTTAAACGTCTTTCCTAGGGCGACTGTGAAGCATTTGCCAGCGGAGGAGAAGTAGCACGGAGCAGCATTCAGTACTGCCTACGAGTGTCTTTGCTACCCTACTAGCGGAGCTCCAAGAACAGGCACACATCTTCAGGTACCTTCCAAATGTGGATTCCCCTGCAGCCCCGTAGGCGGGCGTGCAGTACGCCAACCATCAACGGACGTTTTTCCCCTCAAGCCTGTCAGGACGTTGCTCGTCCGTCTTTCCCTCAATAGATGGGAGTAGGCGCGCTTGCGGATGTGTGCGTGTGTGTGGCCACGCGTTTGCTTAGGCATCAGTGTGTGAAAAGGTAGGTGCTTTTCTCTAGCTGCGTGTGCGTGCACGTGGTGCTGGGTGCACATCCCTGGGTGCTCGTGGAAAGGTTTCTGCATGGTTTTCGCTGAGGAATCGTGTGTGTGCACATGGACAAAGAGAAGGCGCAGCAACCAGGTTCCAGCGCCGAAGAAGGCAAAAGGCAAGGTTTCCGGCGCTATCTCCTTCTCTCCGCAGACCTAGTCGCGCAAAGCAAGCCGCTAAGCCGGCGACCGGCAAGAGAGCTACAACCAAGCATGCCGAACGGAGAAAATAGCAGCAGCTCATCTGTTCACACCTTGTTTCTGCCATGTGCTTGAACGCCGAGACGTTCGCGCTTCTGTGAGATGAAAGACGTCCTTCTGCATATGTGGTTGCTCACACCGGTGCACTTGTTAGTGTATCCATTCAGTCCTGGGCTGCGGGGCATTCAGAAGTGGCTCTGTGGAGACGTCTGCATAGAGGCAGCTGTCAGAACACGCACACTCGATTGTTCACCAAAACATATGCAGACGCGTCCTTAGCCTGTAGATTTGGATGCACAGAGTTCCCTGTGTTCGCAAGAGACAAGGGAATCGCGTCTGTACGCACAGAAGCAATAGCGGACCGTTTCCCTCGGAGTGAACGCGAAGAGCCGTCTATGTACTCGCAGACACGGGAACGTGCCTCAATGCGGTCACAGAGGCAGCAGCTTTTGCACAGATGCTCTGGTGATTCTGGCACTTTCCAGGCACACTCCTGAAAGTCGCGCACACTGCTGTTCACTCGCTAAACGACCTCTTGGGAAACACGTCTCCGGTCGATGGACCACTCAGATTGCTTCTCGTGTAACTGTGAACTGTGTCAGCGCACGGAATCCGTCTCTGTTGAGCAGATGTCAATCCTGCCTCGCTTTTGCTTTGTTGCCTCTACCAAGATGATTTCCCGTTTCTCTCTTCACTGGAGCACGCAGACACAGCCAACGCACATCAAGTGTCAAGAGACACGCTCTGCTGAGCTCAACGCTTGTGCAGATGCACATGTGCGACGAAGTCAACACACGTGCTTGTGGAGAGAAAGAAAGGGACTCCCAGGCGTGTGGAGCGACGGGGAGAAAGAGCGGGCGCTGAGGAACACAGTTTCAAACAGACTGTCTCCACACAAACAGGCACCTGTCTGCAGGTATCCTAGATCTTGATTCTTGACCTTGAGGAAACACGCGTCTGAGCAAAACTCCCAAACGCTTCCAGGAAAGACACACGCTCTCCCACAAGCACACAAGTGTTTGCCCTCAGCTATAGATCAGGGACAAGCTTGTGAAGAGATGCCCTGCTATTCTTTCGCCTTATGGCATCATGTGTTTCGTTCCTCTTGGAGATCGATTGTTAAACGTCTTTCCTAGGGCGACTGTGAAGCATTTGCCAGCGGAGGAGAAGTAGCACGGAGCAGCATTCAGTACTGCCTACGAGTGTCTTTGCTACCCTACTAGCGGAGCTCCAAGAACAGGCACACATCTTCAGGTACCTTCCAAATGTGGATTCCCCTGCAGCCCCGTAGGCGGGCGTGCAGTACGCCAACCATCAACGGACGTTTTTTCCCCTCAAGCCTGTCAGGACGTTGCTCGTCCGTCTTTCCCTCAATAGATGGGAGTAGGCGCGCTTGCGGATGTGTGCATGTGTGTGGCCACGCGTTTGCTTAGGCATCAGTGTGTGAAAAGGTAGGTGCTTTTCTCTAGCTGCGTGTGCGTGCACGTGGTGCTGGGTGCACATCCCTGGGTGCTCGTGGAAAGGTTTCTGCATGGTTTTCGCTGAGGAATCGTGTGTGTGCACATGGACAAAGAGAAGGCGCAGCAACCAGGTTCCAGCGCCGAAGAAGGCAAAAGGCAAGGTTTCCGGCGCTATCTCCTTCTCTCCGCAGACCTAGTCGCGCAAAGCAAGCCGCTAAGCCGGCGACCGGCAAGAGAGCTACAACGAAGCATGCCGAACGGAGAAAATAGCAGCAGCTCATCTGTTCACACCTTGTTTCTGCCATGTGTTTGAACGCCGAGACGTTCGCGCTTCTGTGAGATGAAAGACGTCCTTCTGCATATGTGGTTGCTCACACCGGTGCACTTGTTAGTGTATCCATTCAGTCCTGGGCTGCGGGGCATTCAGAAGTGGCTCTGTGGAGACGTCTGCATAGAGGCAGCTGTCAGAACACGCACACTCGATTGTTCACCAAAACATATGCAGACGCGTCCTTAGCCTGTAGATTTGGATGCACAGAGTTCCCTGTGTTCGCAAGAGACAAGGGAATCGCGTCTGTACGCACAGAAGCAATAGCGGACCGTTTCCCTCGGAGTGAACGCGAAGAGCCGTCTATGTAGTCGCAGACACGGGAACGTGCCTCAATGCGGTCACAGAGGCAGCAGCTTTTGCACAGATGCTCTGGTGATTCTGGCACTTTCCAGGCACACTCCTGAAAGTCGCGCACACTGCTGTTCACTCGCTAAACGACCTCTTGGGAAACACGTCTCCGGTCGATGGACCACTCAGATTGCTTCTCGTGTAACTGTGAACTGTGTCAGCGCAGGGAATCCGTCTCTGTTGAGCAGATGTCAATCCTGCCTCGCTTTTGCTTTGTTGCCTCTACCAAGATGATTTCCCGTTTCTCTCTTCACTGGAGCACGCAGACACAGCCAACGCACATCAAGTGTCAAGAGACACGCTCTGCTGAGCTCAACGCTTGTGCAGATGCACATGTGCGACGAAGTCAACACACGTGCTTGTGGAGAGAAAGAAAGGGACTCCCAGGCGTGTGGAGCGACGGGGAGAAAGAGCGGGCGCTGAGGAACACAGTTTCAAACAGACTGTCTCCACACAAACAGGCACCTGTCTGCAGGTATCCTAGATCTTGATTCTTGACCTTGAGGAAACACGCGTCTGAGCAAAACTCCCAATCGCTTCCAGGAAAGACACACGCTCTCCCACAAGCACACAAGTGTTTGCCCTCAGCTATAGATCAGGGACAAGCTTGTGAAGAGATGCCCTGCTATTCTTTCGCCTTATGGCATCATGTGTTTCGTTCCTCTTGGAGATCCATTGTTAAACGTCTTTCCTAGGGCGACTGTGAAGCATTTGCCAGCGGAGGAGAAGTAGCACGGAGCAGCATTCAGTACTGCCTACGAGTGTCTTTGCTACCCTACTAGCGGAGCTCCAAGAACAGGCACACATCTTCAGGTACCTTCCAAATGTGGATTCCCCTGCAGCCCCGTAGGCGGGCGTGCAGTACGCCAACCATCAACGGACGTTTTTCCCCTCAAGCCTGTCAGGACGTTGCTCGTCCGTCTTTCCCTCAATAGATGGGAGTAGGCGCGCTTGCGGATGTGTGCATGTGTGTGGCCACGCGTTTGCTTAGGCATCAGTGTGTGAAAAGGTAGGTGCTTTTCTCTAGCTGTGTGTGCGTGCACGTGGTGCTGGGTGCACATCCCTGGGTGCTCGTGGAAAGGTTTCTGCATGGTTTTCGCTGAGGAATCGTGTGTGTGCACATGGACAAAGAGAAGGCGCAGCAACCAGGTTCCAGCGCCGAAGAAGGCAAAAGGCAAGGTTTCCGGCGCTATCTCCTTCTCTCCGCAGACCTAGTCGCGCAAAGCAAGCCGCTAAGCCGGCGACCGGCAAGAGAGCTACAACGAAGCATGCCGAACGGAGAAAATAGCAGCAGCTCATCTGTTCACACCTTGTTTCTGCCATGTGCTTGAACGCCAAGACGTTCGCGCTTCTGTGAGATGAAAGACGTCCTTCTGCATATGTGGTTGCTCACACCGGTGCACTTGTTAGTGTATCCATTCAGTCCTGGGCTGCGGGGCATTCAGAAGTGGCTCTGTGGAGACGTCTGCATAGAGGCAGCTGTCAGAACACGCACACTCGATTGTTCACCAAAACATATGCAGACGCGTCCTTAGCCTGTAGATTTGGATGCACAGAGTTCCCTGTGTTCGCAAGAGACAAGGGAATCGCGTCTGTACGCACAGAAGCAATAGCGGACCGTTTCCCTCGGAGTGAACGCGAAGAGCCGTCTATGTACTCACAGACACGGGAACGTGCCTCAATGCGGTCACAGAGGCAGCAGCTTTTGCACAGATGCTCTGGTGATTCTGGCACTTTCCAGGCACACTCCTGAAAGTCGCGCACACTGCTGTTCACTCGCTAAACGACCTCTTGGGAAACACGTCTCCAGTCGATGGACCACTCAGATTGCTTCTCGTGTAACTGTGAACTGTGTCAGCGCAGGGAATCCGTCTCTGTTGAGCAGATGTCAATCCTGCCTCGGTTTTGCTTTGTTGCCTCTACCAAGATGATTTCCCGTTTCTCTCTTCACTGGAGCAGGCAGACACAGCCAACGCACATCAAGTGTCAAGAGACACGCTCTGCTGAGCTCAACGCTTGTGCAGATGCACATGTGCGACGAAGTCAACACACGTGCTTGTGGAGAGAAAGAGAGGGACTCCCAGGCGTGTGGAGCGACGGGGAGAAAGAGTGGGCGCTGAGGAACACAGTTTCAAACAGACTGTCTCCACACAAACAGGCACCTGTCTGCAGGTATCCTAGATCTTGATTCTTGAACTTGAGGAAACACGCGTCTGAGCAAAACTCTCAAACGCTTCCAGGAAAGACACACGCTCTCCCACAAGCACACAAGTGTTTGCCCTCAGCTATAGATCAGGGACAAGCTTGTGAAGAGATGCCCTGCTATTCTTTCGCCTTATGGCATCATGTGTTTCGTTCCTCTTGGAGATCGATTGTTAAACGTCTTTCCTAGGGCGACTGTGAAGCATTTGCCAGCGGAGGAGAAGTAGCACGGAGCAGCATTCAGTACTGCCTACGAGTGTCTTTGCTACCCTACTAGCGGAGCTCCAAGAACAGGCACACATCTTCAGGTACCTTCCAAATGTGGATTCCCCTGCAGCCCCGTAGGCGGGCGTGCAGTACGCCAACCATCAACGGACGTTTTTCCCCTCAAGCCTGTCAGGACGTTGCTCGTCCGTCTTTCCCTCAATAGATGGGAGTAGGCGCGCTTGCGGATGTGTGCGTGTGTGTGGCCACGCGTTTGCTTAGGCATCAGTGTGTGAAAAGGTAGGTGGTTTTCTCTAGCTGCGTGTGCGTGCACGTGGTGCTGGGTGCACATCCCTGGGTGCTCGTGGAAAGGTTTCTGCATGGTTTTCGCTGAGGAATCGTGTGTGTGCACATGGACAAAGAGAAGGCGCAGCAACCAGGTTCCAGCGCCGAAGAAGGCAAAAGGCAAGGTTTCCGGCGCTATCTCCTTCTCTCCGCAGACCTAGTCGCGCAAAGCAAGCCGCTAAGCCGGCGACCGGCAAGAGAGCTACAACGAAGCATGCCGAACGGAGAAAATAGCAGCAGCTCATCTGTTCACACCTTGTTTCTGCCATGTGTTTGAACGCCGAGACGTTCGCGCTTCTGTGAGATGAAAGACGTCCTTCTGCATATGTGGTTGCTCACACCGGTGCACTTGTTAGTGTATCCATTCAGTCCTGGGCTGCGGGGCATTCAGAAGTGGCTCTGTGGAGACGTCTGCATAGAGGCAGCTGTCAGAACACGCACACTCGATTGTTCACCAAAACATATGCAGACGCGTCCTTAGCCTGTAGATTTGGATGCACAGAGTTCCCTGTGTTCGCAAGAGACAAGGGAATCGCGTCTGTACGCACAGAAGCAATAGCGGACCGTTTCCCTCGGAGTGAACGCGAAGAGCCGTCTATGTAGTCGCAGACACGGGAACGTGCCTCAATGCGGTCACAGAGGCAGCAGCTTTTGCACAGATGCTCTGGTGATTCTGGCACTTTCCAGGCACACTCCTGAAAGTCGCGCACACTGCTGTTCACTCGCTAAACGACCTCTTGGGAAACACGTCTCCGGTCGATGGACCACTCAGATTGCTTCTCGTGTAACTGTGAACTGTGTCAGCGCAGGGAATCCGTCTCTGTTGAGCAGATGTCAATCCTGCCTCGCTTTTGCTTTGTTGCCTCTACCAAGATGATTTCCCGTTTCTCTCTTCACTGGAGCACGCAGACACAGCCAACGCACATCAAGTGTCAAGAGACACGCTCTGCTGAGCTCAACGCTTGTGCAGATGCACATGTGCGACGAAGTCAACACACGTGCTTGTGGAGAGAAAGAAAGGGACTCCCAGGCGTGTGGAGCGACGGGGAGAAAGAGCGGGCGCTGAGGAACACAGTTTCAAACAGACTGTCTCCACACAAACAGGCACCTGTCTGCAGGTATCCTAGATCTTGATTCTTGACCTTGAGGAAACACGCGTCTGAGCAAAACTCCCAATCGCTTCCAGGAAAGACACACGCTCTCCCACAAGCACACAAGTGTTTGCCCTCAGCTATAGATCAGGGACAAGCTTGTGAAGAGATGCCCTGCTATTCTTTCGCCTTATGGCATCATGTGTTTCGTTCCTCTTGGAGATCCATTGTTAAACGTCTTTCCTAGGGCGACTGTGAAGCATTTGCCAGCGGAGGAGAAGTAGCACGGAGCAGCATTCAGTACTGCCTACGAGTGTCTTTGCTACCCTACTAGCGGAGCTCCAAGAACAGGCACACATCTTCAGGTACCTTCCAAATGTGGATTCCCCTGCAGCCCCGTAGGCGGGCGTGCAGTACGCCAACCATCAACGGACGTTTTTCCCCTCAAGCCTGTCAGGACGTTGCTCGTCCGTCTTTCCCTCAATAGATGGGAGTAGGCGCGCTTGCGGATGTGTGCATGTGTGTGGCCACGCGTTTGCTTAGGCATCAGTGTGTGAAAAGGTAGGTGCTTTTCTCTAGCTGTGTGTGCGTGCACGTGGTGCTGGGTGCACATCCCTGGGTGCTCGTGGAAAGGTTTCTGCATGGTTTTCGCTGAGGAATCGTGTGTGTGCACATGGACAAAGAGAAGGCGCAGCAACCAGGTTCCAGCGCCGAAGAAGGCAAAAGGCAAGGTTTCCGGCGCTATCTCCTTCTCTCCGCAGACCTAGTCGCGCAAAGCAAGCCGCTAAGCCGGCGACCGGCAAGAGAGCTACAACGAAGCATGCCGAACGGAGAAAATAGCAGCAGCTCATCTGTTCACACCTTGTTTCTGCCATGTGCTTGAACGCCAAGACGTTCGCGCTTCTGTGAGATGAAAGACGTCCTTCTGCATATGTGGTTGCTCACACCGGTGCACTTGTTAGTGTATCCATTCAGTCCTGGGCTGCGGGGCATTCAGAAGTGGCTCTGTGGAGACGTCTGCATAGAGGCAGCTGTCAGAACACGCACACTCGATTGTTCACCAAAACATATGCAGACGCGTCCTTAGCCTGTAGATTTGGATGCACAGAGTTCCCTGTGTTCGCAAGAGACAAGGGAATCGCGTCTGTACGCACAGAAGCAATAGCGGACCGTTTCCCTCGGAGTGAACGCGAAGAGCCGTCTATGTACTCACAGACACGGGAACGTGCCTCAATGCGGTCACAGAGGCAGCAGCTTTTGCACAGATGCTCTGGTGATTCTGGCACTTTCCAGGCACACTCCTGAAAGTCGCGCACACTGCTGTTCACTCGCTAAACGACCTCTTGGGAAACACGTCTCCAGTCGATGGACCACTCAGATTGCTTCTCGTGTAACTGTGAACTGTGTCAGCGCAGGGAATCCGTCTCTGTTGAGCAGATGTCAATCCTGCCTCGGTTTTGCTTTGTTGCCTCTACCAAGATGATTTCCCGTTTCTCTCTTCACTGGAGCAGGCAGACACAGCCAACGCACATCAAGTGTCAAGAGACACGCTCTGCTGAGCTCAACGCTTGTGCAGATGCACATGTGCGACGAAGTCAACACACGTGCTTGTGGAGAGAAAGAGAGGGACTCCCAGGCGTGTGGAGCGACGGGGAGAAAGAGTGGGCGCTGAGGAACACAGTTTCAAACAGACTGTCTCCACACAAACAGGCACCTGTCTGCAGGTATCCTAGATCTTGATTCTTGAACTTGAGGAAACACGCGTCTGAGCAAAACTCTCAAACGCTTCCAGGAAAGACACACGCTCTCCCACAAGCACACAAGTGTTTGCCCTCAGCTATAGATCAGGGACAAGCTTGTGAAGAGATGCCCTGCTATTCTTTCGCCTTATGGCATCATGTGTTTCGTTCCTCTTGGAGATCGATTGTTAAACGTCTTTCCTAGGGCGACTGTGAAGCATTTGCCAGCGGAGGAGAAGTAGCACGGAGCAGCATTCAGTACTGCCTACGAGTGTCTTTGCTACCCTACTAGCGGAGCTCCAAGAACAGGCACACATCTTCAGGTACCTTCCAAATGTGGATTCCCCTGCAGCCCCGTAGGCGGGCGTGCAGTACGCCAACCATCAACGGACGTTTTTCCCCTCAAGCCTGTCAGGACGTTGCTCGTCCGTCTTTCCCTCAATAGATGGGAGTAGGCGCGCTTGCGGATGTGTGCGTGTGTGTGGCCACGCGTTTGCTTAGGCATCAGTGTGTGAAAAGGTAGGTGGTTTTCTCTAGCTGCGTGTGCGTGCACGTGGTGCTGGGTGCACATCCCTGGGTGCTCGTGGAAAGGTTTCTGCATGGTTTTCGCTGAGGAATCGTGTGTGTGCACATGGACAAAGAGAAGGCGCAGCAACCAGGTTCCAGCGCCGAAGAAGGCAAAAGGCAAGGTTTCCGGCGCTATCTCCTTCACTCCCCAGTCCTAGTCGCGCAAAGCAAGCCGCTAAGCCGGCGACCGGCAAGAGAGCTACAACGAAGCATGCCGAACGGAGAAAATAGCAGCAGCTCATCTGTTCACACCTTGTTTCTGCCATGTGCTTGAACGCCGAGACGTTCGCGCTTCTGTGAGATGAAAGACGTCCTTCTGCATATGTGGTTGCTCACACCGGTGCACTTGTTAGTGTATCCATTCAGTCCTGGGCTGCGGGGCATTCAGAAGTGGCTCTGTGGAGACGTCTGCATAGAGGCAGCTGTCAGAACACGCACACTCGATTGTTCACCAAAACATATGCAGACGCGTCCTTAGCCTGTAGATTTGGATGCACAGAGTTCCCTGTGTTCGCAAGAGACAAGGGAATCGCGTCTGTACGCACAGAAGCAATAGCGGACCGTTTCCCTCGGAGTGAACGCGAAGAGCCGTCTATGTACTCGCAGACACGGGAACGTGCCTCAATGCGGTCACAGAGGCAGCAGCTTTTGCACAGATGCTCTGGTGATTCTGGCACTTTCCAGGCACAATCCTGAAAGTCGCGCACACTGCTGTTCACTCGCTAAACGACCTCTTGGGAAACACGTCTCCGGTCGATGGACCACTCAGATTGCTTCTCGTGTAACTGTGAACTGTGTCAGCGCAGGGAATCCGTCTCTGTTGAGCAGATGTCAATCCTGCCTCGCTTTTGCTTTGTTGCCTCTACCAAGATGATTTCCCGTTTCTCTCTTCACTGGAGCACGCAGACACAGCCAACGCACATCAAGTGTCAAGAGACACGCTCTGCTGAGCTCAACGCTTGTGCAGATGCACATGTGCGACGAAGTCAACACACGTGCTTGTGGAGAGAAAGAAAGGGACTCCCAGGCGTGTGGAGCGACGGGGAGAAAGAGCGGGCGCTGAGGAACACAGTTTCAAACAGACTGTCTCCACACAAACAGGCACCTGTCTGCAGGTATCCTAGATCTTGATTCTTGACCTTGAGGAAACACGCGTCTGAGCAAAACTCCCAAACGCTTCCAGGAAAGACACACGCTCTCCCACAAGCACACAAGTGTTTGCCCTCAGCTATAGATCAGGGACAAGCTTGTGAAGAGATGCCCTGCTATTCTTTCGCCTTATGGCATCATGTGTTTCGTTCCTCTTGGAGATCCATTGTTAAACGTCTTTCCTAGGGCGACTGTGAAGCATTTGCCAGCGGAGGAGAAGTAGCACGGAGCAGCATTCAGTACTGCCTACGAGTGTCTTTGCTACCCTACTAGCGGAGCTCCAAGAACAGGCACACATCTTCAGGTACCTTCCAAATGTGGATTCCCCTGCAGCCCCGTAGGCGGGCGTGCAGTACGCCAACCATCAACGGACGTTTTTCCCCTCAAGCCTGTCAGGACGTTGCTCGTCCGTCTTTCCCTCAATAGATGGGAGTAGGCGCGCTTGCGGATGTGTGCGTGTGTGTGGCCACGCGTTTGCTTAGGCATCAGTGTGTGAAAAGGTAGGTGCTTTTCTCTAGCTGCGTGTGCGTGCACGTGGTGCTGGGTGCACATCCCTGGGTGCTCGTGGAAAGGTTTCTGCATGGTTTTCGCTGAGGAATCGTGTGTGTGCACATGGACAAAGAGAAGGCGCAGCAACCAGGTTCCAGCGCCGAAGAAGGCAAAAGGCAAGGTTTCCGGCGCTATCTCCTTCACTCCCCAGTCCTAGTCGCGCAAAGCAAGCCGCTAAGCCGGCGACCGGCAAGAGAGCTACAACGAAGCATGCCGAACGGAGAAAATAGCAGCAGCTCATCTGTTCACACCTTGTTTCTGCCATGTGCTTGAACGCCGAGACGTTCGCGCTTCTGTGAGATGAAAGACGTCCTTCTGCATATGTGGTTGCTCACACCGGTGCACTTGTTAGTGTATCCATTCAGTCCTGGGCTGCGGGGCATTCAGAAGTGGCTCTGTGGAGACGTCTGCATAGAGGCAGCTGTCAGAACACGCACACTCGATTGTTCACCAAAACATATGCAGACGCGTCCTTAGCCTGTAGATTTGGATGCACAGAGTTCCCTGTGTTCGCAAGAGACAAGGGAATCGCGTCTGTACGCACAGAAGCAATAGCGGACCGTTTCCCTCGGAGTGAACGCGAAGAGCCGTCTATGTACTCGCAGACACGGGAACGTGCCTCAATGCGGTCACAGAGGCAGCAGCTTTTGCACAGATGCTCTGGTGATTCTGGCACTTTCCAGGCACAATCCTGAAAGTCGCGCACACTGCTGTTCACTCGCTAAACGACCTCTTGGGAAACACGTCTCCGGTCGATGGACCACTCAGATTGCTTCTCGTGTAACTGTGAACTGTGTCAGCGCAGGGAATCCGTCTCTGTTGAGCAGATGTCAATCCTGCCTCGCTTTTGCTTTGTTGCCTCTACCAAGATGATTTCCCGTTTCTCTCTTCACTGGAGCACGCAGACACAGCCAACGCACATCAAGTGTCAAGAGACACGCTCTGCTGAGCTCAACGCTTGTGCAGATGCACATGTGCGACGAAGTCAACACACGTGCTTGTGGAGAGAAAGAAAGGGACTCCCAGGCGTGTGGAGCGACGGGGAGAAAGAGCGGGCGCTGAGGAACACAGTTTCAAACAGACTGTCTCCACACAAACAGGCACCTGTCTGCAGGTATCCTAGATCTTGATTCTTGACCTTGAGGAAACACGCGTCTGAGCAAAACTCCCAAACGCTTCCAGGAAAGACACACGCTCTCCCACAAGCACACAAGTGTTTGCCCTCAGCTATAGATCAGGGACAAGCTTGTGAAGAGATGCCCTGCTATTCTTTCGCCTTATGGCATCATGTGTTTCGTTCCTCTTGGAGATCCATTGTTAAACGTCTTTCCTAGGGCGACTGTGAAGCATTTGCCAGCGGAGGAGAAGTAGCACGGAGCAGCATTCAGTACTGCCTACGAGTGTCTTTGCTACCCTACTAGCGGAGCTCCAAGAACAGGCACACATCTTCAGGTACCTTCCAAATGTGGATTCCCCTGCAGCCCCGTAGGCGGGCGTGCAGTACGCCAACCATCAACGGACGTTTTTCCCCTCAAGCCTGTCAGGACGTTGCTCGTCCGTCTTTCCCTCAATAGATGGGAGTAGGCGCGCTTGCGGATGTGTGCGTGTGTGTGGCCACGCGTTTGCTTAGGCATCAGTGTGTGAAAAGGTAGGTGCTTTTCTCTAGCTGCGTGTGCGTGCACGTGGTGCTGGGTGCACATCCCTGGGTGCTCGTGGAAAGGTTTCTGCATGGTTTTCGCTGAGGAATCGTGTGTGTGCACATGGACAAAGAGAAGGCGCAGCAACCAGGTTCCAGCGCCGAAGAAGGCAAAAGGCAAGGTTTCCGGCGCTATCTCCTTCTCTCCGCAGACCTAGTCGCGCAAAGCAAGCCGCTAAGCCGGCGACCGGCAAGAGAGCTACAACGAAGCATGCCGAACGGAGAAAATAGCAGCAGCTCATCTGTTCACACCTTGTTTCTGCCATGTGCTTGAACGCCAAGACGTTCGCGCTTCTGTGAGATGAAAGACGTCCTTCTGCATATGTGCTTGCTCACACCGGTGCACTTGTTAGTGTATCCATTCAGTCCTGGGCTGCGGGGCATTCAGAAGTGGCTCTGTGGAGACGTCTGCATAGAGGCAGCTGTCAGAACACGCACACTCGATTGTTCACCAAAACATATGCAGACGCGTCCTTAGCCTGTAGATTTGGATGCACAGAGTTCCCTGTGTTCGCAAGAGACAAGGGAATCGCGTCTGTACGCACAGAAGCAATAGCGGACCGTTTCCCTCGGAGTGAACGCGAAGAGCCGTCTATGTACTCGCAGACACGGGAACGTGCCTCAATGCGGTCACAGAGGCAGCAGCTTTTGCACAGATGCTCTGGTGATTCTGGCACTTTCCAGGCACACTCCTGAAAGTCGCGCACACTGCTGTTCACTCGCTAAACGACCTCTTGGGAAACACGTCTCCGGTCGATGGACCACTCAGATTGCTTCTCGTGTAACTGTGAACTGTGTCAGCGCAGGGAATCCGTCTCTGTTGAGCAGATGTCAATCCTGCCTCGCTTTTGCTTTGTTGCCTCTACCAAGATGATTTCCCGTTTCTCTCTTCACTGGAGCACGCAGACACAGCCAAAGCACATCAAGTGTCAAGAGACACGCTCTGCTGAGCTCAACGCTTGTGCAGATGCACATGTGCGACGAAGTCAACACACGTGCTTGTGGAGAGAAAGAGAGGGACTCCCAGGCGTGTGGAGCGACGGGGAGAAAGAGCGGGCGCTGAGGAACACAGTTTCAAACAGACTGTCTCCACACAAACAGGCACCTGTCTGCAGGTATCCTAGATCTTGATTCTTGACCTTGAGGAAACACGCGTCTGAGCAAAACTCCCAAACGCTTCCAGGAAAGACACACGCTCTCCCACAAGCACACAAGTGTTTGCCCTCAGCTATAGATCAGGGACAAGCTTGTGAAGAGATGCCCTGCTATTCTTTCGCCTTATGGCATCATGTGTTTCGTTCCTCTTGGAGATCCATTGTTAAACGTCTTTCCTAGGGCGACTGTGAAGCATTTGCCAGCGGAGGAGAAGTAGCACGGAGCAGCATTCAGTACTGCCTACGAGTGTCTTTGCTACCCTACTAGCGGAGCTCCAAGAACAGGCACACATCTTCAGGTACCTTCCAAATGTGGATTCCCCTGCAGCCCCGTAGGCGGGCGTGCAGTACGCCAACCGTCAACGGACGTTTTTCCCCTCAAGCCTGTCAGGACGTTGCTCGTCCGTCTTTCCCTCAATAGATGGGAGTAGGCGCGCTTGCGGATGTGTGCGTGTGTGTGGCCACGCGTTTGCTTAGGCATCAGTGTGTGAAAAGGTAGGTGCTTTTCTCTAGCTGCGTGTGCGTGCACGTGGTGCTGGGTGCACATCCCTGGGTGCTCGTGGAAAGGTTTCTGCATGGTTTTCGCTGAGGAATCGTGTGTGTGCACATGGACAAAGAGAAGGCGCAGCAACCAGGTTCCAGCGCCGAAGAAGGCAAAAGGCAAGGTTTCCGGCGCTATCTCCTTCTCTCCGCAGACCTAGTCGCGCAAAGCAAGCCGCTAAGCCGGCGACCGGCAAGAGAGCTACAACCAAGCATGCCGAACGGAGAAAATAGCAGCAGCTCATCTGTTCACACCTTGTTTCTGCCATGTGCTTGAACGCCAAGACGTTCGCGCTTCTGTGAGATGAAAGACGTCCTTCTGCATATGTGCTTGCTCACACCGGTGCACTTGTTAGTGTATCCATTCAGTCCTGGGCTGCGGGGCATTCAGAAGTGGCTCTGTGGAGACGTCTGCATAGAGGCAGCTGTCAGAACACGCACACTCGATTGTTCACCAAAACATATGCAGACGCGTCCTTAGCCTGTAGATTTGGATGCACAGAGTTCCCTGTGTTCGCAAGAGACAAGGGAATCGCGTCTGTACGCACAGAAGCAATAGCGGACCGTTTCCCTCGGAGTGAACGCGAAGAGCCGTCTATGTACTCGCAGACACGGGAACGTGCCTCAATGCGGTCACAGAGGCAGCAGCTTTTGCACAGATGCTCTGGTGATTCTGGCACTTTCCAGGCACACTCCTGAAAGTCGCGCACACTGCTGTTCACTCGCTAAACGACCTCTTGGGAAACACGTCTCCGGTCGATGGACCACTCAGATTGCTTCTCGTGTAACTGTGAACTGTGTCAGCGCAGGGAATCCGTCTCTGTTGAGCAGATGTCAATCCTGCCTCGCTTTTGCTTTGTTGCCTCTACCAAGATGATTTCCCGTTTCTCTCTTCACTGGAGCACGCAGACACAGCCAAAGCACATCAAGTGTCAAGAGACACGCTCTGCTGAGCTCAACGCTTGTGCAGATGCACATGTGCGACGAAGTCAACACACGTGCTTGTGGAGAGAAAGAAAGGGACTCCCAGGCGTGTGGAGCGACGGGGAGAAAGAGCGGGCGCTGAGGAACACAGTTTCAAACAGACTGTCTCCACACAAACAGGCACCTGTCTGCAGGTATCCTAGATCTTGATTCTTGACCTTGAGGAAACACGCGTCTGAGCAAAACTCCCAAACGCTTCCAGGAAAGACACACGCTCTCCCACAAGCACACAAGTGTTTGCCCTCAGCTATAGATCAGGGACAAGCTTGTGAAGAGATGCCCTGCTATTCTTTCGCCTTATGGCATCATGTGTTTCGTTCCTCTTGGAGATCCATTGTTAAACGTCTTTCCTAGGGCGACTGTGAAACATTTGCCAGCGGAGGAGAAGTAGCACGGAGCAGCATTCAGTACTGCCTACGAGTGTCTTTGCTACCCTACTAGCGGAGCTCCAAGAACAGGCACACATCTTCAGGTACCTTCCAAATGTGGATTCCCCTGCAGCCCCGTAGGCGGGCGTGCAGTACGCCAACCATCAACGGACGTTTTTCCCCTCAAGCCTGTCAGGACGTTGCTCGTCCGTCTTTCCCTCAATAGATGGGAGTAGGCGCGCTTGCGGATGTGTGCGTGTGTGTGGCCACGCGTTTGCTTAGGCATCAGTGTGTGAAAAGGTAGGTGCTTTTCTCTAGCTGCGTGTGCGTGCACGTGGTGCTGGGTGCACATCCCTGGGTGCTCGTGGAAAGGTTTCTGCATGGTTTTCGCTGAGGAATCGTGTGTGTGCACATGGACAAAGAGAAGGCGCAGCAACCAGGTTCCAGCGCCGAAGAAGGCAAAAGGCAAGGTTTCCGGCGCTATCTCCTTCTCTCCGCAGACCTAGTCGCGCAAAGCAAGCCGCTAAGCCGGCGACCGGCAAGAGAGCTACAACGAAGCATGCCGAACGGAGAAAATAGCAGCAGCTCATCTGTTCACACCTTGTTTCTGCCATGTGCTTGAACGCCAAGACGTTCGCGCTTCTGTGAGATGAAAGACGTCCTTCTGCATATGTGGTTGCTCACACCGGTGCACTTGTTAGTGTATCCATTCAGTCCTGGGCTGCGGGGCATTCAGAAGTGGCTCTGTGGAGACGTCTGCATAGAGGCAGCTGTCAGAACACGCACACTCGATTGTTCACCAAAACATATGCAGACGCGTCCTTAGCCTGTAGATTTGGATGCACAGAGTTCCCTGTGTTCGCAAGAGACAAGGGAATCGCGTCTGTACGCACAGAAGCAATAGCGGACCGTTTCCCTCGGAGTGAACGCGAAGAGCCGTCTATGTACTCGCAGACACGGGAACGTGCCTCAATGCGGTCACAGAGGCAGCAGCTTTTGCACAGATGCTCTGGTGATTCTGGCACTTTCCAGGCACACTCCTGAAAGTCGCGCACACTGCTGTTCACTCGCTAAACGACCTCTTGGGAAACACGTCTCCAGTCGATGGACCGCTCAGATTGCTTCTCGTGTAACTGTGAACTGTGTCAGCGCAGGGAATCCGTCTCTGTTGAGCAGATGTCAATCCTGCCTCGGTTTTGCTTTGTTGCCTCTACCAAGATGATTTCCCGTTTCTCTCTTCACTGGAGCAGGCAGACACAGCCAACGCACATCAAGTGTCAAGAGACACGCTCTGCTGAGCTCAACGCTTGTGCAGATGCACATGTGCGACGAAGTCAACACACGTGCTTGTGGAGAGAAAGAGAGGGACTCCCAGGCGTGTGGAGCGACGGGGAGAAAGAGTGGGCGCTGAGGAACACAGTTTCAAACAGACTGTCTCCACACAAACAGGCACCTGTCTGCAGGTATCCTAGATCTTGATTCTTGAACTTGAGGAAACACGCGTCTGAGCAAAACTCTCAAACGCTTCCAGGAAAGACACACGCTCTCCCACAAGCACACAAGTGTTTGCCCTCAGCTATAGATCAGGGACAAGCTTGTGAAGAGATGCCCTGCTATTCTTTCGCCTTATGGCATCATGTGTTTCGTTCCTCTTGGAGATCGATTGTTAAACGTCTTTCCTAGGGCGACTGTGAAGCATTTGCCAGCGGAGGAGAAGTAGCACGGAGCAGCATTCAGTACTGCCTACGAGTGTCTTTGCTACCCTACTAGCGGAGCTCCAAGAACAGGCACACATCTTCAGGTACCTTCCAAATGTGGATTCCCCTGCAGCCCCGTAGGCGGGCGTGCAGTACGCCAACCATCAACGGACGTTTTTCCCCTCAAGCCTGTCAGGACGTTGCTCGTCCGTCTTTCCCTCAATAGATGGGAGTAGGCGCGCTTGCGGATGTGTGCGTGTGTGTGGCCACGCGTTTGCTTAGGCATCAGTGTGTGAAAAGGTAGGTGCTTTTCTCTAGCTGCGTGTGCGTGCACGTGGTGCTGGGTGCACATCCCTGGGTGCTCGTGGAAAGGTTTCTGCATGGTTTTCGCTGAGGAATCGTGTGTGTGCACATGGACAAAGAGAAGGCGCAGCAACCAGGTTCCAGCGCCGAAGAAGGCAAAAGGCAAGGTTTCCGGCGCTATCTCCTTCTCTCCGCAGACCTAGTCGCGCAAAGCAAGCCGCTAAGCCGGCGACCGGCAAGAGAGCTACAACGAAGCATGCCGAACGGAGAAAATAGCAGCAGCTCATCTGTTCACACCTTGTTTCTGCCATGTGCTTGAACGCCGAGACGTTCGCGCTTCTGTGAGATGAAAGACGTCCTTCTGCATATGTGCTTGCTCACACCGGTGCACTTGTTAGTGTATCCATTCAGTCCTGGGCTGCGGGGCATTCAGAAGTGGCTCTGTGGAGACGTCTGCATAGAGGCAGCTGTCAGAACACGCACACTCGATTGTTCACCAAAACATATGCAGACGCGTCCTTAGCCTGTAGATTTGGATGCACAGAGTTCCCTGTGTTCGCAAGAGACAAGGGAATCGCGTCTGTACGCACAGAAGCAATAGCGGACCGTTTCCCTCGGAGTGAACGCGAAGAGCCGTCTATGTACTCGCAGACACGGGAACGTGCCTCAATGCGGTCACAGAGGCAGCAGCTTTTGCACAGATGCTCTGGTGATTCTGGCACTTTCCAGGCACACTCCTGAAAGTCGCGCACACTGCTGTTCACTCGCTAAACGACCTCTTGGGAAACACGTCTCCGGTCGATGGACCACTCAGATTGCTTCTCGTGTAACTGTGAACTGTGTCAGCGCAGGGAATCCGTCTCTGTTGAGCAGATGTCAATCCTGCCTCGCTTTTGCTTTGTTGCCTCTACCAAGATGATTTCCCGTTTCTCTCTTCACTGGAGCACGCAGACACAGCCAACGCACATCAAGTGTCAAGAGACACGCTCTGCTGAGCTCAACGCTTGTGCAGATGCACATGTGCGACGAAGTCAACACACGTGCTTGTGGAGAGAAAGAAAGGGACTCCCAGGCGTGTGGAGCGACGGGGAGAAAGAGCGGGCGCTGAGGAACACAGTTTCAAACAGACTGTCTCCACACAAACAGGCACCTGTCTGCAGGTATCCTAGATCTTGATTCTTGAACTTGAGGAAACACGCGTCTGAGCAAAACTCCCAAACGCTTCCAGGAAAGACACACGCTCTCCCACAAGCACACAAGTGTTTGCCCTCAGCTATAGATCAGGGACAAGCTTGTGAAGAGATGCCCTGCTATTCTTTCGCCTTATGGCATCATGTGTTTCGTTCCTCTTGGAGATCCATTGTTAAACGTCTTTCCTAGGGCGACTGTGAAGCATTTGCCAGCGGAGGAGAAGTAGCACGGAGCAGCATTCAGTACTGCCTACGAGTGTCTTTGCTACCCTACTAGCGGAGCTCCAAGAACAGGCACACATCTTCAGGTACCTTCCAAATGTGGATTCCCCTGCAGCCCCGTAGGCGGGCGTGCAGTACGCCAACCATCAACGGACGTTTTTCCCCTCAAGCCTGTCAGGACGTTGCTGTCCGTCTTTCCCTCAATAGATGGGAGTAGGCGCGCTTGCGGATGTGTGCGTATGTGTGGCCACGCGTTTGCTTAGGCATCAGTGTGTGAAAAGGTAGGTGGTTTTCTCTAGCTGCGTGTGCGTGCACGTGGTGCTGGGTGCACATCCCTGGGTGCTCGTGGAAAGGTTTCTGCATGGTTTTCGCTGAGGAATCGTGTGTGTGCACATGGACAAAGAGAAGGCGCAGCAACCAGGTTCCAGCGCCGAAGAAGGCAAAAGGCAAGGTTTCCGGCGCTATCTCCTTCTCTCCGCAGACCTAGTCGCTCAAAGCAAGCCGCTAAGCCGGCGACCGGCAAGAGAGCTACAACCAAGCATGCCGAACGGAGAAAATAGACGCAACTCATCTGTTCACACCTTGTTTCTGCCATGTGCTTGAACGCCAAGACGTTCGCGCTTCTGTGAGATGAAAGACGTCCTTCTGCATATGTGCTTGCTCACACCGGTGCACTTGTTAGTGTATCCATTCAGTCCTGGGCTGCGGGGCATTCAGAAGTGGCTCTGTGGAGACGTCTGCATAGAGGCAGCTGTCAGAACACGCACACTCGATTGTTCACCAAAACATATGCAGACGCGTCCTTAGCCTGTAGATTTGGATGCACACAGTTCCCTGTGTTCGCAAGAGACAAGGGAATCGCGTCTGTACGCACAGAAGCAATAGCGGACCGTTTCCCTCGGAGTGAACGCGAAGAGCCGTCTATGTACTCGCAGACACGGGAACGTGCCTCAATGCGGTCACAGAGGCAGCAGCTTTTGCACAGATGCTCTGGTGATTCTGGCACTTTCCAGGCACACTCCTGAAAGTCGCGCACACTGCTGTTCACTCGCTAAACGACCTCTTGGGACACACGTCTCCGGTCGATGGACCGCTCAGATTGCTTCTCGTGTAACTGTGAACTGTGTCAGCGCAGGGAATCCGTCTCTGTTGAGCAGATGTCAATCCTGCCTCGCTTTTGCTTTGTTGCCTCTACCAAGATGATTTCCCGTTTCTCTCTTCACTGGAGCAGGCAGACACAGCCAACGCACATCAAGTGTCAAGAGACACGCTCTGCTGAGCTCAACGCTTGTGCAGATGCACATGTGCGACGAAGTCAACACACGTGCTTGTGGAGAGAAAGAAAGGGACTCCCAGGCGTGTGGAGCGACGGGGAGAAAGAGCGGGCGCTGAGGAACACAGTTTCAAACAGACTGTCTCCACACAAACAGGCACCTGTCTGCAGGTATCCTAGATCTTGATTCTTGAACTTGAGGAAACACGCGTCTGAGCAAAACTCTCAAACGCTTCCAGGAAAGACACAGGCTCTCCCACAAGCACACAAGTGTTTGCCCTCAGCTATAGATCAGGGACAAGCTTGTGAAGAGATGCCCTGCTATTCTTTCGCCTTATGGCATCATGTGTTTCGTTCCTCTTGGAGACCGATTGTTAGACGTCTTTCCTAGGGCGACTGTGAAGCATTTGCCAGCGGAGGAGAAGTAGCACGGAGCAGCATTCAGTACTGCCTACGAGTGTCTTTGCTACCCTACTAGCGGAGCTCCAAGAACAGGCACACATCTTCAGGTACCTTCCAAATGTGGATTCCCCTGCAGCCCCGTAGGCGGGCGTGCAGTACGCCAACCATCAACGGACGTTTTTCCCCTCAAGCCTGTCAGGACGTTGCTCGTCCGTCTTTCCCTCAATAGATGGGAGTAGGCGCACTTGCGGATGTGTGCGTGTGTGTGGCCACGCGTTTGCTTAGGCATCAGTGTGTGAAAAGGTAGGTGCTTTTCTCTAGCTGCGTGTGCGTGCACGTGGTGCTGGGTGCACATCCCTGGGTGCTCGTGGAAAGGTTTCTGCATGGTTTTCGCTGAGGAATCGTGTGTGTGCACATGGACAAAGAGAAGGCGCAGCAACCAGGTTCCAGCGCCGAAGAAGGCAAAAGGCAAGGTTTCCGGCACTATCTCCTTCTCTCCGCAGACCTAGTCGCGCAAAGCAAGCCGCTAAGCCGGCGACCGGCAAGAGAGCTACAACGAAGCATGCCGAACGGAGAAAATAGCAGCAGCTCATCTGTTCACACCTTGTTTCTGCCATGTGCTTGAACGCCGAGACGTTCGCGCTTCTGTGAGATGAAAGACGTCCTTCTGCATATGTGGTTGCTCACACCGGTGCACTTGTTAGTGTATCCATTCAGTCCTGGGCTGCGGGGCATTCAGAAGTGGCTCTGTGGAGACGTCTGCATAGAGGCAGCTGTCAGAACACGCACACTCGATTGTTCACCAAAACATATGCAGACGCGTCCTTAGCCTGTAGATTTGGATGCACAGAGTTCCCTGTGTTCGCAAGAGACAAGGGAATCGCGTCTGTACGCACAGAAGCAATAGCGGACCGTTTCCCTCGGAGTGAACGCGAAGAGCCGTCTATGTACTCGCAGACACGGGAACGTGCCTCAATGCGGTCACAGAGGCAGCAGCTTTTGCACAGATGCTCTGGTGATTCTGGCACTTTCCAGGCACACTCCTGAAAGTCGCGCACACTGCTGTTCACTCGCTAAACGACCTCTTGGGACACACGTCTCCGGTCGATGGACCGCTCAGATTGCTTCTCGTGTAACTGTGAACCGTCTCTGTTGAGCAGATGTCAATCCTGCCTCGCTTTTGCTTTGTTGCCTCTACCAAGATGATTTCCCGTTTCTCTCTTCACTGGAGCAGGCAGACACAGCCAACGCACATCAAGTGTCAAGAGACACGCTCTGCTGAGCTCAACGCTTGTGCAGATGCACATGTGCGACGAAGTCAACACACGTGCTTGTGGAGAGAAAGAAAGGGACTCCCAGGCGTGTGGAGCGACGGGGAGAAAGAGCGGGCGCTGAGGAACACAGTTTCAAACAGACTGTCTCCACACAAACAGGCACCTGTCTGCAGGTATCCTAGATCTTGATTCTTGACCTTGAGGAAACACGCGTCTGAGCAAAACTCCCAAACGCTTCCAGGAAAGACACACGCTCTCCCACAAGCACACAAGTGTTTGCCCTCAGCTATAGATCAGGGACAAGCTTGTGAAGAGATGCCCTGCTATTCTTTCGCCTTATGGCATCATGTGTTTCGTTCCTCTTGGAGATCGATTGTTAAACGTCTTTCCTAGGGCGACTGTGAAGCATTTGCCAGCGGAGGAGAAGTAGCACGGAGCAGCATTCAGTACTGCCTACGAGTGTCTTTGCTACCCTACTAGCGGAGCTCCAAGAACAGGCACACATCTTCAGGTACCTTCCAAATGTGGATTCCCCTGCAGCCCCGTAGGCGGGCGTGCAGTACGCCAACCATCAACGGACGTTTTTCCCCTCAAGCCTGTCAGGACGTTGCTCGTCCGTCTTTCCCTCAATAGATGGGAGTAGGCGCGCTTGCGGATGTGTGCGTGTGTGTGGCCACGCGTTTGCTTAGGCATCAGTGTGTGAAAAGGTAGGTGCTTTTCTCTAGCTGCGTGTGCGTGCACGTGGTGCTGGGTGCACATCCCTGGGTGCTCGTGGAAAGGTTTCTGCATGGTTTTCGCTGAGGAATCGTGTGTGTGCACATGGACAAAGAGAAGGCGCAGCAACCAGGTTCCAGCGCCGAAGAAGGCAAAAGGCAAGGTTTCCGGCGCTATCTCCTTCTCTCCGCAGACCTAGTCGCGCAAAGCAAGCCGCTAAGCCGGCGACCGGCAAGAGAGCTACAACCAAGCATGCCGAACGGAGAAAATAGCAGCAGCTCATCTGTTCACACCTTGTTTCTGCCATGTGCTTGAACGCCAAGACGTTCGCGCTTCTGTGAGATGAAAGACGTCCTTCTGCATATGTGCTTGCTCACACCGGTGCACTTGTTAGTGTATCCATTCAGTCCTGGGCTGCGGGGCATTCAGAAGTGGCTCTGTGGAGACGTCTGCATAGAGGCAGCTGTCAGAACACGCACACTCGATTGTTCACCAAAACATATGCAGACGCGTCCTTAGCCTGTAGATTTGGATGCACAGAGTTCCCTGTGTTCGCAAGAGACAAGGGAATCGCGTCTGTACGCACAGAAGCAATAGCGGACCGTTTCCCTCGGAGTGAACGCGAAGAGCCGTCTATGTACTCGCAGACACGGGAACGTGCCTCAATGCGGTCACAGAGGCAGCAGCTTTTGCACAGATGCTCTGGTGATTCTGGCACTTTCCAGGCACACTCCTGAACGTCGCGCACACTGCTGTTCACTCGCTAAACGACCTCTTGGGACACACGTCTCCGGTCGATGGACCGCTCAGATTGCTTCTCGTGTAACTGTGAACTGTGTCAGCGCAGGGAATCCGTCTCTGTTGAGCAGATGTCAATCCTGCCTCGCTTTTGCTTTGTTGCCTCTACCAAGATGATTTCCCGTTTCTCTCTTCACTGGAGCAGGCAGACACAGCCAACGCACATCAAGTGTCAAGAGACACGCTCTGCTGAGCTCAACGCTTGTGCAGATGCACATGTGCGACGAAGTCAACACACGTGCTTGTGGAGAGAAAGAGAGGGACTCCCAGGCGTGTGGAGCGACGGGGAGAAAGAGCGGGCGCTGAGGAACACAGTTTCAAACAGACTGTCTCCACACAAACAGGCACCTGTCTGCAGGTATCCTAGATCTTGATTCTTGAACTTGAGGAAACACGCGTCTGAGCAAAACTCTCAAACGCTTCCAGGAAAGACACACGCTCTCCCACAAGCACACAAGTGTTTGCCCTCAGCTATAGATCAGGGACAAGCTTGTGAAGAGATGCCCTGCTATTCTTTCGCCTTATGGCATCATGTGTTTCGTTCCTCTTGGAGATCGATTGTTAAACGTCTTTCCTAGGGCGACTGTGAAGCATTTGCCAGCGGAGGAGAAGTAGCACGGAGCAGCATTCAGTACTGCCTACGAGTGTCTTTGCTACCCTACTAGCGGAGCTCCAAGAACAGGCACACATCTTCAGGTACCTTCCAAATGTGGATTCCCCTGCAGCCCCGTAGGCGGGCGTGCAGTACGCCAACCATCAACGGACGTTTTTCCCCTCAAGCCTGTCAGGACGTTGCTCGTCCGTCTTTCCCTCAATAGATGGGAGTAGGCGCGCTTGCGGATGTGTGCGTGTGTGTGGCCACGCGTTTGCTTAGGCATCAGTGTGTGAAAAGGTAGGTGCTTTTCTCTAGCTGCGTGTGCGTGCACGTGGTGCTGGGTGCACATCCCTGGGTGCTCGTGGAAAGGTTTCTGCATGGTTTTCGCTGAGGAATCGTGTGTGTGCACATGGACAAAGAGAAGGCGCAGCAACCAGGTTCCAGCGCCGAAGAAGGCAAAAGGCAAGGTTTCCGGCGCTATCTCCTTCTCTCCGCAGACCTAGTCGCGCAAAGCAAGCCGCTAAGCCGGCGACCGGCAAGAGAGCTACAACGAAGCATGCCGAACGGAGAAAATAGCAGCAGCTCATCTGTTCACACCTTGTTTCTGCCATGTGCTTGAACGCCAAGACGTTCGCGCTTCTGTGAGATGAAAGACGTCCTTCTGCATATGTGCTTGCTCACACCGGTGCACTTGTTAGTGTATCCATTCAGTCCTGGGCTGCGGGGCATTCAGAAGTGGCTCTGTGGAGACGTCTGCATAGAGGCAGCTGTCAGAACACGCACACTCGATTGTTCACCAAAACATATGCAGACGCGTCCTTAGCCTGTAGATTTGGATGCACAGAGTTCCCTGTGTTCGCAAGAGACAAGGGAATCGCGTCTGTACGCACAGAAGCAATAGCGGACCGTTTCCCTCGGAGTGAACGCGAAGAGCCGTCTATGTACTCGCAGACACGGGAACGTGCCTCAATGCGGTCACAGAGGCAGCAGCTTTTGCACAGATGCTCTGGTGATTCTGGCACTTTCCAGGCACACTCCTGAAAGTCGCGCACACTGCTGTTCACTCGCTAAACGACCTCTTGGGACACACGTCTCCGGTCGATGGACCGCTCAGATTGCTTCTCGTGTAACTGTGAACCGTCTCTGTTGAGCAGATGTCAATCCTGCCTCGCTTTTGCTTTGTTGCCTCTACCAAGATGATTTCCCGTTTCTCTCTTCACTGGAGCACGCAGACACAGCCAACGCACATCAAGTGTCAAGAGACACGCTCTGCTGAGCTCAACGCTTGTGCAGATGCACATGTGCGACGAAGTCAACACACGTGCTTGTGGAGAGAAAGAAAGGGACTCCCAGGCGTGTGGAGCGACGGGGAGAAAGAGCGGGCGCTGAGGAACACAGTTTCAAACAGACTGTCTCCACACAAACAGGCACCTGTCTGCAGGTATCCTAGATCTTGATTCTTGACCTTGAGGAAACACGCGTCTGAGCAAAACTCCCAAACGCTTCCAGGAAAGACACACGCTCTCCCACAAGCACACAAGTGTTTGCCCTCAGCTATAGATCAGGGACAAGCTTGTGAAGAGATGCCCTGCTATTCTTTCGCCTTATGGCATCATGTGTTTCGTTCCTCTTGGAGATCGATTGTTAAACGTCTTTCCTAGGGCGACTGTGAAGCATTTGCCAGCGGAGGAGAAGTAGCACGGAGCAGCATTCAGTACTGCCTACGAGTGTCTTTGCTACCCTACTAGCGGAGCTCCAAGAACAGGCACACATCTTCAGGTACCTTCCAAATGTGGATTCCCCTGCAGCCCCGTAGGCGGGCGTGCAGTACGCCAACCATCAACGGACGTTTTTCCCCTCAAGCCTGTCAGGACGTTGCTCGTCCGTCTTTCCCTCAATAGATGGGAGTAGGCGCGCTTGCGGATGTGTGCGTGTGTGTGGCCACGCGTTTGCTTAGGCATCAGTGTGTGAAAAGGTAGGTGCTTTTCTCTAGCTGCGTGTGCGTGCACGTGGTGCTGGGTGCACATCCCTGGGTGCTCGTGGAAAGGTTTCTGCATGGTTTTCGCTGAGGAATCGTGTGTGTGCACATGGACAAAGAGAAGGCGCAGCAACCAGGTTCCAGCGCCGAAGAAGGCAAAAGGCAAGGTTTCCGGCGCTATCTCCTTCTCTCCGCAGACCTAGTCGCGCAAAGCAAGCCGCTAAGCCGGCGACCGGCAAGAGAGCTACAACCAAGCATGCCGAACGGAGAAAATAGCAGCAGCTCATCTGTTCACACCTTGTTTCTGCCATGTGCTTGAACGCCAAGACGTTCGCGCTTCTGTGAGATGAAAGACGTCCTTCTGCATATGTGCTTGCTCACACCGGTGCACTTGTTAGTGTATCCATTCAGTCCTGGGCTGCGGGGCATTCAGAAGTGGCTCTGTGGAGACGTCTGCATAGAGGCAGCTGTCAGAACACGCACACTCGATTGTTCACCAAAACATATGCAGACGCGTCCTTAGCCTGTAGATTTGGATGCACAGAGTTCCCTGTGTTCGCAAGAGACAAGGGAATCGCGTCTGTACGCACAGAAGCAATAGCGGACCGTTTCCCTCGGAGTGAACGCGAAGAGCCGTCTATGTACTCGCAGACACGGGAACGTGCCTCAATGCGGTCACAGAGGCAGCAGCTTTTGCACAGATGCTCTGGTGATTCTGGCACTTTCCAGGCACACTCCTGAAAGTCGCGCACACTGCTGTTCACTCGCTAAACGACCTCTTGGGACACACGTCTCCGGTCGATGGACCGCTCAGATTGCTTCTCGTGTAACTGTGAACTGTGTCAGCGCAGGGAATCCGTCTCTGTTGAGCAGATGTCAATCCTGCCTCGCTTTTGCTTTGTTGCCTCTACCAAGATGATTTCCCGTTTCTCTCTTCACTGGAGCAGGCAGACACAGCCAACGCACATCAAGTGTCAAGAGACACGCTCTGCTGAGCTCAACGCTTGTGCAGATGCACATGTGCGACGAAGTCAACACACGTGCTTGTGGAGAGAAAGAAAGGGACTCCCAGGCGTGTGGAGCGACGGGGAGAAAGAGCGGGCGCTGAGGAACACAGTTTCAAACAGACTGTCTCCACACAAACAGGCACCTGTCTGCAGGTATCCTAGATCTTGATTCTTGACCTTGAGGAAACACGCGTCTGAGCAAAACTCCCAAACGCTTCCAGGAAAGACACACGCTCTCCCACAAGCACACAAGTGTTTGCCCTCAGCTATAGATCAGGGACAAGCTTGTGAAGAGATGCCCTGCTATTCTTTCGCCTTATGGCATCATGTGTTTCGTTCCTCTTGGAGATCGATTGTTAAACGTCTTTCCTAGGGCGACTGTGAAGCATTTGCCAGCGGAGGAGAAGTAGCACGGAGCAGCATTCAGTACTGCCTACGAGTGTCTTTGCTACCCTACTAGCGGAGCTCCAAGAACAGGCACACATCTTCAGGTACCTTCCAAATGTGGATTCCCCTGCAGCCCCGTAGGCGGGCGTGCAGTACGCCAACCATCAACGGACGTTTTTCCCCTCAAGCCTGTCAGGACGTTGCTCGTCCGTCTTTCCCTCAATAGATGGGAGTAGGCGCGCTTGCGGATGTGTGCGTGTGTGTGGCCACGCGTTTGCTTAGGCATCAGTGTGTGAAAAGGTAGGTGCTTTTCTCTAGCTGCGTGTGCGTGCACGTGGTGCTGGGTGCACATCCCTGGGTGCTCGTGGAAAGGTTTCTGCATGGTTTTCGCTGAGGAATCGTGTGTGTGCACATGGACAAAGAGAAGGCGCAGCAACCAGGTTCCAGCGCCGAAGAAGGCAAAAGGCAAGGTTTCCGGCGCTATCTCCTTCTCTCCGCAGACCTAGTCACGCAAAGCAAGCCGCTAAGCCGGCGACCGGCAAGAGAGCTACAACGAAGCATGCCGAACGGAGAAAATAGCAGCAGCTCATCTGTTCACACCTTGTTTCTGCCATGTGCTTGAACGCCAAGACGTTCGCGCTTCTGTGAGATGAAAGACGTCCTTCTGCATATGTGCTTGCTCACACCGGTGCACTTGTTAGTGTATCCATTCAGTCCTGGGCTGCGGGGCATTCAGAAGTGGCTCTGTGGAGACGTCTGCATAGAGGCAGCTGTCAGAACACGCACACTCGATTGTTCACCAAAACATATGCAGACGCGTCCTTAGCCTGTAGATTTGGATGCACAGAGTTCCCTGTGTTCGCAAGAGACAAGGGAATCGCGTCTGTACGCACAGAAGCAATAGCGGACCGTTTCCCTCGGAGTGAACGCGAAGAGCCGTCTATGTACTCGCAGACACGGGAACGTGCCTCAATGCGGTCACAGAGGCAGCAGCTTTTGCACAGATGCTCTGGTGATTCTGGCACTTTCCAGGCACACTCCTGAAAGTCGCGCACACTGCTGTTCACTCGCTAAACGACCTCTTGGGACACACGTCTCCGGTCGATGGACCGCTCAGATTGCTTCTCGTGTAACTGTGAACTGTGTCAGCGCAGGGAATCCGTCTCTGTTGAGCAGATGTCAATCCTGCCTCGCTTTTGCTTTGTTGCCTCTACCAAGATGATTTCCCGTTTCTCTCTTCACTGGAGCAGGCAGACACAGCCAACGCACATCAAGTGTCAAGAGACACGCTCTGCTGAGCTCAACGCTTGTGCAGATGCACATGTGCGACGAAGTCAACACACGTGCTTGTGGAGAGAAAGAAAGGGACTCCCAGGCGTGTGGAGCGACGGGGAGAAAGAGCGGGCGCTGAGGAACACAGTTTCAAACAGACTGTCTCCACACAAACAGGCACCTGTCTGCAGGTATCCTAGATCTTGATTCTTGAACTTGAGGAAACACGCGTCTGAGCAAAACTCTCAAACGCTTCCAGGAAAGACACAGGCTCTCCCACAAGCACACAAGTGTTTGCCCTCAGCTATAGATCAGGGACAAGCTTGTGAAGAGATGCCCTGCTATTCTTTCGCCTTATGGCATCATGTGTTTCGTTCCTCTTGGAGATCGATTGTTAAACGTCTTTCCTAGGGCGACTGTGAAGCATTTGCCAGCGGAGGAGAAGTAGCACGGAGCAGCATTCAGTACTGCCTACGAGTGTCTTTGCTACCCTACTAGCGGAGCTCCAAGAACAGGCACACATCTTCAGGTACCTTCCAAATGTGGATTCCCCTGCAGCCCCGTAGGCGGGCGTGCAGTACGCCAACCATCAACGGACGTTTTTCCCCTCAAGCCTGTCAGGACGTTGCTCGTCCGTCTTTCCCTCAATAGATGGGAGTAGGCGCGCTTGCGGATGTGTGCGTGTGTGTGGCCACGCGTTTGCTTAGGCATCAGTGTGTGAAAAGGTAGGTGCTTTTCTCTAGCTGCGTGTGCGTGCACGTGGTGCTGGGTGCACATCCCTGGGTGCTCGTGGAAAGGTTTCTGCATGGTTTTCGCTGAGGAATCGTGTGTGTGCACATGGACAAAGAGAAGGCGCAGCAACCAGGTTCCAGCGCCGAAGAAGGCAAAAGGCAAGGTTTCCGGCGCTATCTCCTTCTCTCCGCAGACCTAGTCGCGCAAAGCAAGCCGCTAAGCCGGCGACCGGCAAGAGAGCTACAACGAAGCATGCCGAACGGAGAAAATAGCAGCAGCTCATCTGTTCACACCTTGTTTCTGCCATGTGCTTGAACGCCAAGACGTTCGCGCTTCTGTGAGATGAAAGACGTCCTTCTGCATATGTGGTTGCTCACACCGGTGCACTTGTTAGTGTATCCATTCAGTCCTGGGCTGCGGGGCATTCAGAAGTGGCTCTGTGGAGACGTCTGCATAGAGGCAGCTGTCAGAACACGCACACTCGATTGTTCACCAAAACATATGCAGACGCGTCCTTAGCCTGTAGATTTGGATGCACAGAGTTCCCTGTGTTCGCAAGAGACAAGGGAATCGCGTCTGTACGCACAGAAGCAATAGCGGACCGTTTCCCTCGGAGTGAACGCGAAGAGCCGTCTATGTACTCGCAGACACGGGAACGTGCCTCAATGCGGTCACAGAGGCAGCAGCTTTTGCACAGATGCTCTGGTGATTCTGGCACTTTCCAGGCACACTCCTGAAAGTCGCGCACACTGCTGTTCACTCGCTAAACGACCTCTTGGGAAACACGTCTCCGGTCGATGGACCGCTCAGATTGCTTCTCGTGTAACTGTGAACTGTGTCAGCGCAGGGAATCCGTCTCTGTTGAGCAGATGTCAATCCTGCCTCGCTTTTGCTTTGTTGCCTCTACCAAGATGATTTCCCGTTTCTCTCTTCACTGGAGCACGCAGACACAGCCAACGCACATCAAGTGTCAAGAGACACGCTCTGCTGAGCTCAACGCTTGTGCAGATGCACATGTGCGACGAAGTCAACACACGTGCTTGTGGAGAGAAAGAAAGGGACTCCCAGGCGTGTGGAGCGACGGGGAGAAAGAGCGGGCGCTGAGGAACACAGTTTCAAACAGACTGTCTCCACACAAACAGGCACCTGTCTGCAGGTATCCTAGATCTTGATTCTTGACCTTGAGGAAACACGCGTCTGAGCAAAACTCCCAAACGCTTCCAGGAAAGACACACGCTCTCCCACAAGCACACAAGTGTTTGCCCTCAGCTATAGATCAGGGACAAGCTTGTGAAGAGATGCCCTGCTATTCTTTCGCCTTATGGCATCATGTGTTTCGTTCCTCTTGGAGATCGATTGTTAAACGTCTTTCCTAGGGCGACTGTGAAGCATTTGCCAGCGGAGGAGAAGTAGCACGGAGCAGCATTCAGTACTGCCTACGAGTGTCTTTGCTACCCTACTAGCGGAGCTCCAAGAACAGGCACACATCTTCAGGTACCTTCCAAATGTGGATTCCCCTGCAGCCCCGTAGGCGGGCGTGCAGTACGCCAACCATCAACGGACGTTTTTCCCCTCAAGCCTGTCAGGACGTTGCTCGTCCGTCTTTCCCTCAATAGATGGGAGTAGGCGCGCTTGCGGATGTGTGCGTGTGTGTGGCCACGCGTTTGCTTAGGCATCAGTGTGTGAAAAGGTAGGTGCTTTTCTCTAGCTGCGTGTGCGTGCACGTGGTGCTGGGTGCACATCCCTGGGTGCTCGTGGAAAGGTTTCTGCATGGTTTTCGCTGAGGAATCGTGTGTGTGCACATGGACAAAGAGAAGGCGCAGCAACCAGGTTCCAGCGCCGAAGAAGGCAAAAGGCAAGGTTTCCGGCGCTATCTCCTTCTCTCCGCAGACCTAGTCGCGCAAAGCAAGCCGCTAAGCCGGCGACCGGCAAGAGAGCTACAACGAAGCATGCCGAACGGAGAAAATAGCAGCAGCTCATCTGTTCACACCTTGTTTCTGCCATGTGCTTGAACGCCAAGACGTTCGCGCTTCTGTGAGATGAAAGACGTCCTTCTGCATATGTGGTTGCTCACACCGGTGCACTTGTTAGTGTATCCATTCAGTCCTGGGCTGCGGGGCATTCAGAAGTGGCTCTGTGGAGACGTCTGCATAGAGGCAGCTGTCAGAACACGCACACTCGATTGTTCACCAAAACATATGCAGACGCGTCCTTAGCCTGTAGATTTGGATGCACAGAGTTCCCTGTGTTCGCAAGAGACAAGGGAATCGCGTCTGTACGCACAGAAGCAATAGCGGACCGTTTCCCTCGGAGTGAACGCGAAGAGCCGTCTATGTACTCGCAGACACGGGAACGTGCCTCAATGCGGTCACAGAGGCAGCAGCTTTTGCACAGATGCTCTGGTGATTCTGGCACTTTCCAGGCACACTCCTGAAAGTCGCGCACACTGCTGTTCACTCGCTAAACGACCTCTTGGGACACACGTCTCCGGTCGATGGACCGCTCAGATTGCTTCTCGTGTAACTGTGAACTGTGTCAGCGCAGGGAATCCGTCTCTGTTGAGCAGATGTCAATCCTGCCTCGCTTTTGCTTTGTTGCCTCTACCAAGATGATTTCCCGTTTCTCTCTTCACTGGAGCACGCAGACACAGCCAACGCACATCAAGTGTCAAGAGACACGCTCTGCTGAGCTCAACGCTTGTGCAGATGCACATGTGCGACGAAGTCAACACACGTGCTTGTGGAGAGAAAGAAAGGGACTCCCAGGCGTGTGGAGCGACGGGGAGAAAGAGCGGGCGCTGAGGAACACAGTTTCAAACAGACTGTCTCCACACAAACAGGCACCTGTCTGCAGGTATCCTAGATCTTGATTCTTGAACTTGAGGAAACACGCGTCTGAGCAAAACTCCCAAACGCTTCCAGGAAAGACACACGCTCTCCCACAAGCACACAAGTGTTTGCCCTCAGCTATAGATCAGGGACAAGCTTGTGAAGAGATGCCCTGCTATTCTTTCGCCTTATGGCATCATGTGTTTCGTTCCTCTTGGAGATCGATTGTTAAACGTCTTTCCTAGGGCGACTGTGAAGCATTTGCCAGCGGAGGAGAAGTAGCACGGAGCAGCATTCAGTACTGCCTACGAGTGTCTTTGCTACCCTACTAGCGGAGCTCCAAGAACAGGCACACATCTTCAGGTACCTTCCAAATGTGGATTCCCCTGCAGCCCCGTAGGCGGGCGTGCAGTACGCCAACCATCAACGGACGTTTTTCCCCTCAAGCCTGTCAGGACGTTGCTCGTCCGTCTTTCCCTCAATAGATGGGAGTAGGCGCGCTTGCGGATGTGTGCGTGTGTGTGGCCACGCGTTTGCTTAGGCATCAGTGTGTGAAAAGGTAGGTGCTTTTCTCTAGCTGCGTGTGCGTGCACGTGGTGCTGGGTGCACATCCCTGGGTGCTCGTGGAAAGGTTTCTGCATGGTTTTCGCTGAGGAATCGTGTGTGTGCACATGGACAAAGAGAAGGCGCAGCAACCAGGTTCCAGCGCCGAAGAAGGCAAAAGGCAAGGTTTCCGGCGCTATCTCCTTCTCTCCGCAGACCTAGTCGCGCAAAGCAAGCCGCTAAGCCGGCGACCGGCAAGAGAGCTACAACGAAGCATGCCGAACGGAGAAAATAGCAGCAGCTCATCTGTTCACACCTTGTTTCTGCCATGTGCTTGAACGCCAAGACGTTCGCGCTTCTGTGAGATGAAAGACGTCCTTCTGCATATGTGCTTGCTCACACCGGTGCACTTGTTAGTGTATCCATTCAGTCCTGGGCTGCGGGGCATTCAGAAGTGGCTCTGTGGAGACGTCTGCATAGAGGCAGCTGTCAGAACACGCACACTCGATTGTTCACCAAAACATATGCAGACGCGTCCTTAGCCTGTAGATTTGGATGCACAGAGTTCCCTGTGTTCGCAAGAGACAAGGGAATCGCGTCTGTACGCACAGAAGCAATAGCGGACCGTTTCCCTCGGAGTGAACGCGAAGAGCCGTCTATGTACTCGCAGACACGGGAACGTGCCTCAATGCGGTCACAGAGGCAGCAGCTTTTGCACAGATGCTCTGGTGATTCTGGCACTTTCCAGGCACACTCCTGAAAGTCGCGCACACTGCTGTTCACTCGCTAAACGACCTCTTGGGACACACGTCTCCGGTCGATGGACCGCTCAGATTGCTTCTCGTGTAACTGTGAACTGTGTCAGCGCAGGGAATCCGTCTCTGTTGAGCAGATGTCAATCCTGCCTCGCTTTTGCTTTGTTGCCTCTACCAAGATGATTTCCCGTTTCTCTCTTCACTGGAGCACGCAGACACAGCCAACGCACATCAAGTGTCAAGAGACACGCTCTGCTGAGCTCAACGCTTGTGCAGATGCACATGTGCGACGAAGTCAACACACGTGCTTGTGGAGAGAAAGAGAGGGACTCCCAGGTGTGTGGAGCGACGGGGAGAAAGAGCGGGCGCTGAGGAACACAGTTTCAAACAGACTGTCTCCACACAAACAGGCACCTGTCTGCAGGTATCCTAGATCTTGATTCTTGAACTTGAGGAAACACGCGTCTGAGCAAAACTCTAAAACGCTTCCAGGAAAGACACAGGCTCTCCCACAAGCACACAAGTGTTTGCCCTCAGCTATAGATCAGGGACAAGCTTGTGAAGAGATGCCCTGCTATTCTTTCGCCTTATGGCATCATGTGTTTCGTTCCTCTTGGAGATCGATTGTTAAACGTCTTTCCTAGGGCGACTGTGAAGCATTTGCCAGCGGAGGAGAAGTAGCACGGAGCAGCATTCAGTACTGCCTACGAGTGTCTTTGCTACCCTACTAGCGGAGCTCCAAGAACAGGCACACATCTTCAGGTACCTTCCAAATGTGGATTCCCCTGCAGCCCCGTAGGCGGGCGTGCAGTACGCCAACCATCAACGGACGTTTTTCCCCTCAAGCCTGTCAGGACGTTGCTCGTCCGTCTTTCCCTCAATAGATGGGAGTAGGCGCGCTTGCGGATGTGTGCGTGTGTGTGGCCACGCGTTTGCTTAGGCATCAGTGTGTGAAAAGGTAGGTGCTTTTCTCTAGCTGCGTGTGCGTGCACGTGGTGCTGGGTGCACATCCCTGGGTGCTCGTGGAAAGGTTTCTGCATGGTTTTCGCTGAGGAATCGTGTGTGTGCACATGGACAAAGAGAAGGCGCAGCAACCAGGTTCCAGCGCCGAAGAAGGCAAAAGGCAAGGTTTCCGGCGCTATCTCCTTCTCTCCGCAGACCTAGTCGCGCAAAGCAAGCCGCTAAGCCGGCGACCGGCAAGAGAGCTACAACGAAGCATGCCGAACGGAGAAAATAGCAGCAGCTCATCTGTTCACACCTTGTTTCTGCCATGTGCTTGAACGCCAAGACGTTCGCGCTTCTGTGAGATGAAAGACGTCCTTCTGCATATGTGGTTGCTCACACCGGTGCACTTGTTAGTGTATCCATTCAGTCCTGGGCTGCGGGGCATTCAGAAGTGGCTCTGTGGAGACGTCTGCATAGAGGCAGCTGTCAGAACACGCACACTCGATTGTTCACCAAAACATATGCAGACGCGTCCTTAGCCTGTAGATTTGGATGCACAGAGTTCCCTGTGTTCGCAAGAGACAAGGGAATCGCGTCTGTACGCACAGAAGCAATAGCGGACCGTTTCCCTCGGAGTGAACGCGAAGAGCCGTCTATGTACTCGCAGACACGGGAACGTGCCTCAATGCGGTCACAGAGGCAGCAGCTTTTGCACAGATGCTCTGGTGATTCTGGCACTTTCCAGGCACACTCCTGAAAGTCGCGCACACTGCTGTTCACTCGCTAAACGACCTCTTGGGACACACGTCTCCGGTCGATGGACCGCTCAGATTGCTTCTCGTGTAACTGTGAACTGTGTCAGCGCAGGGAATCCGTCTCTGTTGAGCAGATGTCAATCCTGCCTCGCTTTTGCTTTGTTGCCTCTACCAAGATGATTTCCCGTTTCTCTCTTCACTGGAGCACGCAGACACAGCCAACGCACATCAAGTGTCAAGAGACACGCTCTGCTGAGCTCAACGCTTGTGCAGATGCACATGTGCGACGAAGTCAACACACGTGCTTGTGGAGAGAAAGAAAGGGACTCCCAGGCGTGTGGAGCGACGGGGAGAAAGAGCGGGCGCTGAGGAACACAGTTTCAAACAGACTGTCTCCACACAAACAGGCACCTGTCTGCAGGTATCCTAGATCTTGATTCTTGAACTTGAGGAAACACGCGTCTGAGCAAAACTCCCAAACGCTTCCAGGAAAGACACACGCTCTCCCACAAGCACACAAGTGTTTGCCCTCAGCTATAGATCAGGGACAAGCTTGTGAAGAGATGCCCTGCTATTCTTTCGCCTTATGGCATCATGTGTTTCGTTCCTCTTGGAGATCGATTGTTAAACGTCTTTCCTAGGGCGACTGTGAAGCATTTGCCAGCGGAGGAGAAGTAGCACGGAGCAGCATTCAGTACTGCCTACGAGTGTCTTTGCTACCCTACTAGCGGAGCTCCAAGAACAGGCACACATCTTCAGGTACCTTCCAAATGTGGATTCCCCTGCAGCCCCGTAGGCGGGCGTGCAGTACGCCAACCATCAACGGACGTTTTTCCCCTCAAGCCTGTCAGGACGTTGCTCGTCCGTCTTTCCCTCAATAGATGGGAGTAGGCGCGCTTGCGGATGTGTGCGTGTGTGTGGCCACGCGTTTGCTTAGGCATCAGTGTGTGAAAAGGTAGGTGCTTTTCTCTAGCTGCGTGTGCGTGCACGTGGTGCTGGGTGCACATCCCTGGGTGCTCGTGGAAAGGTTTCTGCATGGTTTTCGCTGAGGAATCGTGTGTGTGCACATGGACAAAGAGAAGGCGCAGCAACCAGGTTCCAGCGCCGAAGAAGGCAAAAGGCAAGGTTTCCGGCGCTATCTCCTTCTCTCCGCAGACCTAGTCGCGCAAAGCAAGCCGCTAAGCCGGCGACCGGCAAGAGAGCTACAACGAAGCATGCCGAACGGAGAAAATAGCAGCAGCTCATCTGTTCACACCTTGTTTCTGCCATGTGCTTGAACGCCAAGACGTTCGCGCTTCTGTGAGATGAAAGACGTCCTTCTGCATATGTGCTTGCTCACACCGGTGCACTTGTTAGTGTATCCATTCAGTCCTGGGCTGCGGGGCATTCAGAAGTGGCTCTGTGGAGACGTCTGCATAGAGGCAGCTGTCAGAACACGCACACTCGATTGTTCACCAAAACATATGCAGACGCGTCCTTAGCCTGTAGATTTGGATGCACAGAGTTCCCTGTGTTCGCAAGAGACAAGGGAATCGCGTCTGTACGCACAGAAGCAATAGCGGACCGTTTCCCTCGGAGTGAACGCGAAGAGCCGTCTATGTACTCGCAGACACGGGAACGTGCCTCAATGCGGTCACAGAGGCAGCAGCTTTTGCACAGATGCTCTGGTGATTCTGGCACTTTCCAGGCACACTCCTGAAAGTCGCGCACACTGCTGTTCACTCGCTAAACGACCTCTTGGGACACACGTCTCCGGTCGATGGACCGCTCAGATTGCTTCTCGTGTAACTGTGAACTGTGTCAGCGCAGGGAATCCGTCTCTGTTGAGCAGATGTCAATCCTGCCTCGCTTTTGCTTTGTTGCCTCTACCAAGATGATTTCCCGTTTCTCTCTTCACTGGAGCACGCAGACACAGCCAACGCACATCAAGTGTCAAGAGACACGCTCTGCTGAGCTCAACGCTTGTGCAGATGCACATGTGCGACGAAGTCAACACACGTGCTTGTGGAGAGAAAGAGAGGGACTCCCAGGTGTGTGGAGCGACGGGGAGAAAGAGCGGGCGCTGAGGAACACAGTTTCAAACAGACTGTCTCCACACAAACAGGCACCTGTCTGCAGGTATCCTAGATCTTGATTCTTGAACTTGAGGAAACACGCGTCTGAGCAAAACTCTAAAACGCTTCCAGGAAAGACACAGGCTCTCCCACAAGCACACAAGTGTTTGCCCTCAGCTATAGATCAGGGACAAGCTTGTGAAGAGATGCCCTGCTATTCTTTCGCCTTATGGCATCATGTGTTTCGTTCCTCTTGGAGATCGATTGTTAAACGTCTTTCCTAGGGCGACTGTGAAGCATTTGCCAGCGGAGGAGAAGTAGCACGGAGCAGCATTCAGTACTGCCTACGAGTGTCTTTGCTACCCTACTAGCGGAGCTCCAAGAACAGGCACACATCTTCAGGTACCTTCCAAATGTGGATTCCCCTGCAGCCCCGTAGGCGGGCGTGCAGTACGCCAACCATCAACGGACGTTTTTCCCCTCAAGCCTGTCAGGACGTTGCTCGTCCGTCTTTCCCTCAATAGATGGGAGTAGGCGCGCTTGCGGATGTGTGCGTGTGTGTGGCCACGCGTTTGCTTAGGCATCAGTGTGTGAAAAGGTAGGTGCTTTTCTCTAGCTGCGTGTGCGTGCACGTGGTGCTGGGTGCACATCCCTGGGTGCTCGTGGAAAGGTTTCTGCATGGTTTTCGCTGAGGAATCGTGTGTGTGCACATGGACAAAGAGAAGGCGCAGCAACCAGGTTCCAGCGCCGAAGAAGGCAAAAGGCAAGGTTTCCGGCGCTATCTCCTTCTCTCCGCAGACCTAGTCGCGCAAAGCAAGCCGCTAAGCCGGCGACCGGCAAGAGAGCTACAACGAAGCATGCCGAACGGAGAAAATAGCAGCAGCTCATCTGTTCACACCTTGTTTCTGCCATGTGCTTGAACGCCAAGACGTTCGCGCTTCTGTGAGATGAAAGACGTCCTTCTGCATATGTGCTTGCTCACACCGGTGCACTTGTTAGTGTATCCATTCACTCCTGGGCTGCGGGGCATTCAGAAGTGGCTCTGTGGAGACGTCTGCATAGAGGCAGCTGTCAGAACACGCACACTCGATTGTTCACCAAAACATATGCAGACGCGTCCTTAGCCTGTAGATTTGGATGCACAGAGTTCCCTGTGTTCGCAAGAGACAAGGGAATCGCGTCTGTACGCACAGAAGCAATAGCGGACCGTTTCCCTCGGAGTGAACGCGAAGAGCCGTCTATGTACTCGCAGACACGGGAACGTGCCTCAATGCGGTCACAGAGGCAGCAGCTTTTGCACAGATGCTCTGGTGATTCTGGCACTTTCCAGGCACACTCCTGAAAGTCGCGCACACTGCTGTTCACTCGCTAAACGACCTCTTGGGAAACACGTCTCCGGTCGATGGACCGCTCAGATTGCTTCTCGTGTAACTGTGAACTGTGTCAGCGCAGGGAATCCGTCTCTGTTGAGCAGATGTCAATCCTGCCTCGCTTTTGCTTTGTTGCCTCTACCAAGATGATTTCCCGTTTCTCTCTTCACTGGAGCAGGCAGACACAGCCAACGCACATCAAGTGTCAAGAGACACGCTCTGCTGAGCTCAACGCTTGTGCAGATGCACATGTGCGACGAAGTCAACACACGTGCTTGTGGAGAGAAAGAAAGGGACTCCCAGGCGTGTGGAGCGACGGGGAGAAAGAGCGGGCGCTGAGGAACACAGTTTCAAACAGACTGTCTCCACACAAACAGGCACCTGTCTGCAGGTATCCTAGATCTTGATTCTTGAACTTGAGGAAACACGCGTCTGAGCAAAACTCCCAAACGCTTCCAGGAAAGACACACGCTCTCCGACAAGCACACAAGTGTTTGCCCTCAGCTATAGATCAGGGACAAGCTTGTGAAGAGATGCCCTGCTATTCTTTCGCCTTATGGCATCATGTGTTTCGTTCCTCTTGGAGATCGATTGTTAAACGTCTTTCCTAGGGCGACTGTGAAGCATTTGCCAGCGGAGGAGAAGTAGCACGGAGCAGCATTCAGTACTGCCTACGAGTGTCTTTGCTACCCTACTAGCGGAGCTCCAAGAACAGGCACACATCCTCAGGTACCTTCCAAATGTGGATTCCCCTGCAGCCCCGTAGGCGGGCGTGCAGTACGCCAACCATCAACGGACGTTTTTCCCCTCAAGCCTGTCAGGACGTTGCTCGTCCGTCTTTCCCTCAATAGATGGGAGTAGGCGCGCTTGCGGATGTGTGCGTGTGTGTGGCCACGCGTTTGCTTAGGCATCAGTGTGTGAAAAGGTAGGTGCTTTTCTCTAGCTGCGTGTGCGTGCACGTGGTGCTGGGTGCACATCCCTGGGTGCTCGTGGAAAGGTTTCTGCATGGTTTTCGCTGAGGAATCGTGTGTGTGCACATGGACAAAGAGAAGGCGCAGCAACCAGGTTCCAGCGCCGAAGAAGGCAAAAGGCAAGGTTTCCGGCGCTATCTCCTTCTCTCCGCAGACCTAGTCGCGCAAAGCAAGCCGCTAAGCCGGCGACCGGCAAGAGAGCTACAACGAAGCATGCCGAACGGAGAAAATAGCAGCAGCTCATCTGTTCACACCTTGTTTCTGCCATGTGCTTGAACGCCAAGACGTTCGCGCTTCTGTGAGATGAAAGACGTCCTTCTGCATATGTGCTTGCTCACACCGGTGCACTTGTTAGTGTATCCATTCACTCCTGGGCTGCGGGGCATTCAGAAGTGGCTCTGTGGAGACGTCTGCATAGAGGCAGCTGTCAGAACACGCACACTCGATTGTTCACCAAAACATATGCAGACGCGTCCTTAGCCTGTAGATTTGGATGCACACAGTTCCCTGTGTTCGCAAGAGACAAGGGAATCGCGTCTGTACGCACAGAAGCAATAGCGGACCGTTTCCCTCGGAGTGAACGCGAAGAGCCGTCTATGTACTCGCAGACACGGGAACGTGCCTCAATGCGGTCACAGAGGCAGCAGCTTTTGCACAGATGCTCTGGTGATTCTGGCAGTTTCCAGGCACACTCCTGAAAGTCGCGCACACTGCTGTTCACTCGCTAAACGACCTCTTGGGAAACACGTCTCCGGTCGATGGACCGCTCAGATTGCTTCTCGTGTAACTGTGAACTGTGTCAGCGCAGGGAATCCGTCTCTGTTGAGCAGATGTCAATCCTGCCTCGCTTTTGCTTTGTTGCCTCTACCAAGATGATTTCCCGTTTCTCTCTTCACTGGAGCAGGCAGACACAGCCAACGCACATCAAGTGTCAAGAGACACGCTCTGCTGAGCTCAACGCTTGTGCAGATGCACATGTGCGACGAAGTCAACACACGTGCTTGTGGAGAGAAAGAAAGGGACTCCCAGGCGTGTGGAGCGACGGGGAGAAAGAGCGGGCGCTGAGGAACACAGTTTCAAACAGACTGTCTCCACACAAACAGGCACCTGTCTGCAGGTATCCTAGATCTTGATTCTTGAACTTGAGGAAACACGCGTCTGAGCAAAACTCCCAAACGCTTCCAGGAAAGACACACGCTCTCCCACAAGCACACAAGTGTTTGCCCTCAGCTATAGATCAGGGACAAGCTTGTGAAGAGATGCCCTGCTATTCTTTCGCCTTATGGCATCATGTGTTTCGTTCCTCTTGGAGATCGATTGTTAAACGTCTTTCCTAGGGCGACTGTGAAGCATTTGCCAGCAGAGGAGAAGTAGCACGGAGCAGCATTCAGTACTGCCTACGAGTGTCTTTGCTACCCTACTAGCGGAGCTCCAAGAACAGGCACACATCTTCAGGTACCTTCCAAATGTGGATTCCCCTGCAGCCCCGTAGGCGGGCGTGCAGTACGCCAACCATCAACGGACGTTTTTCCCCTCAAGCCTGTCAGGACGTTGCTCGTCCGTCTTTCCCTCAATAGATGGGAGTAGGCGCGCTTGCGGATGTGTGCGTGTGTGTGGCCACGCGTTTGCTTAGGCATCAGTGTGTGAAAAGGTAGGTGCTTTTCTCTAGCTGCGTGTGCGTGCACGTGGTGCTGGGTGCACATCCCTGGGTGCTCGTGGAAAGGTTTCTGCATGGTTTTCGCTGAGGAATCGTGTGTGTGCACATGGACAAAGAGAAGGCGCAGCAACCAGGTTCCAGCGCCGAAGAAGGCAAAAGGCAAGGTTTCCGGCGCTATCTCCTTCTCTCCGCAGACCTAGTCGCGCAAAGCAAGCCGCTAAGCCGGCGACCGGCAAGAGAGTTACAACGAAGCATGCCGAACGGAGAAAATAGCAGCAGCTCATCTGTTCACACCTTGTTTCTGCCATGTGCTTGAACGCCAAGACGTTCGCGCTTCTGTGAGATGAAAGACGTCCTTCTGCATATGTGGTTGCTCACACCGGTGCACTTGTTAGTGTATCCATTCACTCCTGGGCTGCGGGGCATTCAGAAGTGGCTCTGTGGAGACGTCTGCATAGAGGCAGCTGTCAGAACACGCACACTCGATTGTTCACCAAAACATATGCAGACGCGTCCTTAGCCTGTAGATTTGGATGCACAGAGTTCCCTGTGTTCGCAAGAGACAAGGGAATCGCGTCTGTACGCACAGAAGCAATAGCGGACCGTTTCCCTCGGAGTGAACGCGAAGAGCCGTCTATGTACTCGCAGACACGGGAACGTGCCTCAATGCGGTCACAGAGGCAGCAGCTTTTGCACAGATGCTCTGGTGATTCTGGCACTTTCCAGGCACACTCCTGAAAGTCGCGCACACTGCTGTTCACTCGCTAAACGACCTCTTGGGAAACACGTCTCCGGTCGATGGACCGCTCAGATTGCTTCTCGTGTAACTGTGAACTGTGTCAGCGCAGGGAATCCGTCTCTGTTGAGCAGATGTCAATCCTGCCTCGCTTTTGCTTTGTTGCCTCTACCAAGATGATTTCCCGTTTCTCTCTTCACTGGAGCAGGCAGACACAGCCAACGCACATCAAGTGTCAAGAGACACGCTCTGCTGAGCTCAACGCTTGTGCAGATGCACATGTGCGACGAAGTCAACACACGTGCTTGTGGAGAGAAAGAAAGGGACTCCCAGGCGTGTGGAGCGACGGGGAGAAAGAGCGGGCGCTGAGGAACACAGTTTCAAACAGACTGTCTCCACACAAACAGGCACCTGTCTGCAGGTATCCTAGATCTTGATTCTTGAACTTGAGGAAACACGCGTCTGAGCAAAACTCTCAAACGCTTCCAGGAAAGACACACGCTCTCCCACAAGCACACAAGTGTTTGCCCTCAGCTATAGATCAGGGACAAGCTTGTGAAGAGATGCCCTGCTATTCTTTCGCCTTATGGCATCATGTGTTTCGTTCCTCTTGGAGATCCATTGTTAAACGTCTTTCCTAGGGCGACTGTGAAACATTTGCCAGCGGAGGAGAAGTAGCACGGAGCAGCATTCAGTACTGCCTACGAGTGTCTTTGCTACCCTACTAGCGGAGCTCCAAGAACAGGCACACATCTTCAGGTACCTTCCAAATGTGGATTCCCCTGCAGCCCCGTAGGCGGGCGTGCAGTACGCCAACCATCAACGGACGTTTTTCCCCTCAAGCCTGTCAGGACGTTGCTCGTCCGTCTTTCCCTCAATAGATGGGAGTAGGCGCGCTTGCGGATGTGTGCGTGTGTGTGGCCACGCGTTTGCTTAGGCATCAGTGTGTGAAAAGGTAGGTGCTTTTCTCTAGCTGCGTGTGCGTGCACGTGGTGCTGGGTGCACATCCCTGGGTGCTCGTGGAAAGGTTTCTGCATGGTTTTCGCTGAGGAATCGTGTGTGTGCACATGGACAAAGAGAAGGCGCAGCAACCAGGTTCCAGCGCCGAAGAAGGCAAAAGGCAAGGTTTCCGGCGCTATCTCCTTCTCTCCGCAGACCTAGTCGCGCAAAGCAAGCCGCTAAGCCGGCGACCGGCAAGAGAGTTACAACGAAGCATGCCGAACGGAGAAAATAGCAGCAGCTCATCTGTTCACACCTTGTTTCTGCCATGTGCTTGAACGCCAAGACGTTCGCGCTTCTGTGAGATGAAAGACGTCCTTCTGCATATGTGGTTGCTCACACCGGTGCACTTGTTAGTGTATCCATTCACTCCTGGGCTGCGGGGCATTCAGAAGTGGCTCTGTGGAGACGTCTGCATAGAGGCAGCTGTCAGAACACGCACACTCGATTGTTCACCAAAACATATGCAGACGCGTCCTTAGCCTGTAGATTTGGATGCACAGAGTTCCCTGTGTTCGCAAGAGACAAGGGAATCGCGTCTGTACGCACAGAAGCAATAGCGGACCGTTTCCCTCGGAGTGAACGCGAAGAGCCGTCTATGTACTCGCAGACACGGGAACGTGCCTCAATGCGGTCACAGAGGCAGCAGCTTTTGCACAGATGCTCTGGTGATTCTGGCACTTTCCAGGCACACTCCTGAAAGTCGCGCACACTGCTGTTCACTCGCTAAACGACCTCTTGGGAAACACGTCTCCGGTCGATGGACCGCTCAGATTGCTTCTCGTGTAACTGTGAACTGTGTCAGCGCAGGGAATCCGTCTCTGTTGAGCAGATGTCAATCCTGCCTCGCTTTTGCTTTGTTGCCTCTACCAAGATGATTTCCCGTTTCTCTCTTCACTGGAGCAGGCAGACACAGCCAACGCACATCAAGTGTCAAGAGACACGCTCTGCTGAGCTCAACGCTTGTGCAGATGCACATGTGCGACGAAGTCAACACACGTGCTTGTGGAGAGAAAGAAAGGGACTCCCAGGCGTGTGGAGCGACGGGGAGAAAGAGCGGGCGCTGAGGAACACAGTTTCAAACAGACTGTCTCCACACAAACAGGCACCTGTCTGCAGGTATCCTAGATCTTGATTCTTGAACTTGAGGAAACACGCGTCTGAGCAAAACTCTCAAACGCTTCCAGGAAAGACACACGCTCTCCCACAAGCACACAAGTGTTTGCCCTCAGCTATAGATCAGGGACAAGCTTGTGAAGAGATGCCCTGCTATTCTTTCGCCTTATGGCATCATGTGTTTCGTTCCTCTTGGAGATCCATTGTTAAACGTCTTTCCTAGGGCGACTGTGAAACATTTGCCAGCGGAGGAGAAGTAGCACGGAGCAGCATTCAGTACTGCCTACGAGTGTCTTTGCTACCCTACTAGCGGAGCTCCAAGAACAGGCACACATCTTCAGGTACCTTCCAAATGTGGATTCCCCTGCAGCCCCGTAGGCGGGCGTGCAGTACGCCAACCATCAACGGACGTTTTTCCCCTCAAGCCTGTCAGGACGTTGCTCGTCCGTCTTTCCCTCAATAGATGGGAGTAGGCGCGCTTGCGGATGTGTGCGTGTGTGTGGCCACGCGTTTGCTTAGGCATCAGTGTGTGAAAAGGTAGGTGCTTTTCTCTAGCTGCGTGTGCGTGCACGTGGTGCTGGGTGCACATCCCTGGGTGCTCGTGGAAAGGTTTCTGCATGGTTTTCGCTGAGGAATCGTGTGTGTGCACATGGACAAAGAGAAGGCGCAGCAACCAGGTTCCAGCGCCGAAGAAGGCAAAAGGCAAGGTTTCCGGCGCTATCTCCTTCTCTCCGCAGACCTAGTCGCGCAAAGCAAGCCGCTAAGCCGGCGACCGGCAAGAGAGCTACAACGAAGCATGCCGAACGGAGAAAATAGCAGCAGCTCATCTGTTCACACCTTGTTTCTGCCATGTGCTTGAACGCCAAGACGTTCGCGCTTCTGTGAGATGAAAGACGTCCTTCTGCATATGTGCTTGCTCACACCGGTGCACTTGTTAGTGTATCCATTCAGTCCTGGGCTGCGGGGCATTCAGAAGTGGCTCTGTGGAGACGTCTGCATAGAGGCAGCTGTCAGAACACGCACATTCGATTGTTCACCAAAACATATGCAGACGCGTCCTTAGCCTGTAGATTTGGATGCACAGAGTTCCCTGTGTTCGCAAGAGACAAGGGAATCGCGTCTGTACGCACAGAAGCAATAGCGGACCGTTTCCCTCGGAGTGAACGCGAAGAGCCGTCTATGTACTCGCAGACACGGGAACGTGCCTCAATGCGGTCACAGAGGCAGCAGCTTTTGCACAGATGCTCTGGTGATTCTGGCACTTTCCAGGCACACTCCTGAAAGTCGCGCACACTGCTGTTCACTCGCTAAACGACCTCTTGGGAAACACGTCTCCGGTCGATGGACCGCTCAGATTGCTTCTCGTGTAACTGTGAACTGTGTCAGCGCAGGGAATCCGTCTCTGTTGAGCAGATGTCAATCCTGCCTCGCTTTTGCTTTGTTGCCTCTACCAAGATGATTTCCCGTTTCTCTCTTCACTGGAGCAGGCAGACACAGCCAACGCACATCAAGTGTCAAGAGACACGCTCTGCTGAGCTCAACGCTTGTGCAGATGCACATGTGCGACGAAGTCAACACACGTGCTTGTGGAGAGAAAGAAAGGGACTCCCAGGCGTGTGGAGCGACGGGGAGAAAGAGCGGGCGCTGAGGAACACAGTTTCAAACAGACTGTCTCCACACAAACAGGCACCTGTCTGCAGGTATCCTAGATCTTGATTCTTGACCTTGAGGAAACACGCGTCTGAGCAAAACTCCCAAACGCTTCCAGGAAAGACACACGCTCTCCCACAAGCACACAAGTGTTTGCCCTCAGCTATAGATCAGGGACAAGCTTGTGAAGAGATGCGCTGCTATTCTTTCGCCTTATGGCATCATGTGTTTCGTTCCTCTTGGAGATCGATTGTTAAACGTCTTTCCTCGGGCGACTGTGAAGCATTTGCCAGCGGAGGAGAAGTAGCACGGAGCAGCATTCAGTACTGCCTACGAGTGTCTTTGCTACCCTACTAGCGGAGCTCCAAGAACAGGCACACATCTTCAGGTACCTTCCAAATGTGGATTCCCCTGCAGCCCCGTAGGCGGGCGTGCAGTACGCCAACCATCAACGGACGTTTTTCCCCTCAAGCCTGTCAGGACGTTGCTCGTCCGTCTTTCCCTCAATAGATGGGAGTAGGCGCGCTTGCGGATGTGTGCGTGTGTGTGGCCACGCGTTTGCTTAGGCATCAGTGTGTGAAAAGGTAGGTGCTTTTCTCTAGCTGCGTGTGCGTGCACGTGGTGCTGGGTGCACATCCCTGGGTGCTCGTGGAAAGGTTTCTGCATGGTTTTCGCTGAGGAATCGTGTGTGTGCACATGGACAAAGAGAAGGCGCAGCAACCAGGTTCCAGCGCCGAAGAAGGCAAAAGGCAAGGTTTCCGGCGCTATCTCCTTCTCTCCGCAGACCTAGTCGCGCAAAGCAAGCCGCTAAGCCGGCGACCGGCAAGAGAGCTACAACGAAGCATGCCGAACGGAGAAAATAGCAGCAGCTCATCTGTTCACACCTTGTTTCTGCCATGTGCTTGAACGCCAAGACGTTCGCGCTTCTGTGAGATGAAAGACGTCCTTCTGCATATGTGGTTGCTCACACCGGTGCACTTGTTAGTGTATCCATTCAGTCCTGGGCTGCGGGGCATTCAGAAGTGGCTCTGTGGAGACGTCTGCATAGAGGCAGCTGTCAGAACACGCACACTCGATTGTTCACCAAAACATATGCAGACGCGTCCTTAGCCTGTAGATTTGGATGCACAGAGTTCCCTGTGTTCGCAAGAGACAAGGGAATCGCGTCTGTACGCACAGAAGCAATAGCGGACCGTTTCCCTCGGAGTGAACGCGAAGAGCCGTCTATGTACTCGCAGACACGGGAACGTGCCTCAATGCGGTCACAGAGGCAGCAGCTTTTGCACAGATGCTCTGGTGATTCTGGCACTTTCCAGGCACACTCCTGAAAGTCGCGCACACTGCTGTTCACTCGCTAAACGACCTCTTGGGAAACACGTCTCCGGTCGACAAACCGCTCAGATTGCTTCTCGTGTAACTGTGAACTGTGTCAGCGCAGGGAATCCGTCTCTGTTGAGCAGATGTCAATCCTGCCTCGCTTTTGCTTTGTTGCCTCTACCAAGATGATTTCCCGTTTCTCTCTTCACTGGAGCAGGCAGACACAGCCAACGCACATCAAGTGTCAAGAGACACGCTCTGCTGAGCTCAACGCTTGTGCAGATGCACATGTGCGACGAAGTCAACACACGTGCTTGTGGAGAGAAAGAAAGGGACTCCCAGGCGTGTGGAGCGACGGGGAGAAAGAGCGGGCGCTGAGGAACACAGTTTCAAACAGACTGTCTCCACACAAACAGGCACCTGTCTGCAGGTATCCTAGATCTTGATTCTTGAACTTGAGGAAACACGCGTCTGAGCAAAACTCTCAAACGCTTCCAGGAAAGACACACGCTCTCCCACAAGAACACAAGTGTTTGCCCTCAGCTATAGATCAGGGACAAGCTTGTGAAGAGATGCCCTGCTATTCTTTCGCCTTATGGCATCATGTGTTTCGTTCCTCTTGGAGATCCATTGTTAAACGTCTTTCCTAGGGCGACTGTGAAACATTTGCCAGCGGAGGAGAAGTAGCACGGAGCAGCATTCAGTACTGCCTACGAGTGTCTTTGCTACCCTACTAGCGGAGCTCCAAGAACAGGCACACATCTTCAGGTACCTTCCAAATGTGGATTCCCCTGCAGCCCCGTAGGCGGGCGTGCAGTACGCCAACCATCAACGGACGTTTTTCCCCTCAAGCCTGTCAGGACGTTGCTCGTCCGTCTTTCCCTCAATAGATGGGAGTAGGCGCGCTTGCGGATGTGTGCGTGTGTGTGGCCACGCGTTTGCTTAGGCATCAGTGTGTGAAAAGGTAGGTGCTTTTCTCTAGCTGCGTGTGCGTGCACGTGGTGCTGGGTGCACATCCCTGGGTGCTCGTGGAAAGGTTTCTGCATGGTTTTCGCTGAGGAATCGTGTGTGTGCACATGGACAAAGAGAAGGCGCAGCAACCAGGTTCCAGCGCCGAAGAAGGCAAAAGGCAAGGTTTCCGGCGCTATCTCCTTCTCTCCGCAGACCTAGTCGCGCAAAGCAAGCCGCTAAGCCGGCGACCGGCAAGAGAGCTACAACGAAGCATGCCGAACGGAGAAAATAGCAGCAGCTCATCTGTTCACACCTTGTTTCTGCCATGTGCTTGAACGCCAAGACGTTCGCGCTTCTGTGAGATGAAAGACGTCCTTCTGCATATGTGCTTGCTCACACCGGTGCACTTGTTAGTGTATCCATTCACTCCTGGGCTGCGGGGCATTCAGAAGTGGCTCTGTGGAGACGTCTGCATAGAGGCAGCTGTCAGAACACGCACACTCGATTGTTCACCAAAACATATGCAGACGCGTCCTTAGCCTGTAGATTTGGATGCACAGAGTTCCCTGTGTTCGCAAGAGACAAGGGAATCGCGTCTGTACGCACAGAAGCAATAGCGGACCGTTTCCCTCGGAGTGAACGCGAAGAGCCGTCTATGTACTCGCAGACACGGTAACGTGCCTCAATGCGGTCACAGAAGCAGCAGCTTTTGCACAGATGCTCTGGTGATTCTGGCACTTTCCAGGCACACTCCTGAAAGTCGCGCACACTGCTGTTCACTCGCTAAACGACCTCTTGGGAAACACGTCTCCGGTCGATGGACCACTCAGATTGCTTCTCGTGTAACTGTGAACTGTGTCAGCGCAGGGAATCCGTCTCTGTTGAGCAGATGTCAATCCTGCCTCGCTTTTGCTTTGTTGCCTCTACCAAGATGATTTCCCGTTTCTCTCTTCACTGGAGCACGCAGACACAGCCAAAGCACATCAAGTGTCAAGAGACACGCTCTGCTGAGCTCAACGCTTGTGCAGATGCACATGTGCGACGAAGTCAACACACGTGCTTGTGGAGAGAAAGAAAGGGACTCCCAGGCGTGTGGAGCGACGGGGAGAAAGAGCGGGCGCTGAGGAACACAGTTTCAAACAGACTGTCTCCACACAAACAGGCACCTGTCTGCAGGTATCCTAGATCTTGATTCTTGACCTTGAGGAAACACGCGTCTGAGCAAAACTCCCAAACGCTTCCAGGAAAGACACACGCTCTCCCACAAGCACACAAGTGTTTGCCCTCAGCTATAGATCAGGGACAAGCTTGTGAAGAGATGCCCTGCTATTCTTTCGCCTTATGGCATCATGTGTTTCGTTCCTCTTGGAGATCCATTGTTAAACGTCTTTCCTAGGGCGACTGTGAAGCATTTGCCAGCGGAGGAGAAGTAGCACGGAGCAGCATTCAGTACTGCCTACGAGTGTCTTTGCTACCCTACTAGCGGAGCTCCAAGAACAGGCACACATCTTCAGGTACCTTCCAAATGTGGATTCCCCTGCAGCCCCGTAGGCGGGCGTGCAGTACGCCAACCGTCAACGGACGTTTTTCCCCTCAAGCCTGTCAGGACGTTGCTCGTCCGTCTTTCCCTCAATAGATGGGAGTAGGCGCGCTTGCGGATGTGTGCGTGTGTGTGGCCACGCGTTTGCTTAGGCATCAGTGTGTGAAAAGGTAGGTGCTTTTCTCTAGCTGCGTGTGCGTGCACGTGGTGCTGGGTGCACATCCCTGGGTGCTCGTGGAAAGGTTTCTGCATGGTTTTCGCTGAGGAATCGTGTGTGTGCACATGGACAAAGAGAAGGCGCAGCAACCAGGTTCCAGCGCCGAAGAAGGCAAAAGGCAAGGTTTCCGGCGCTATCTCCTTCTCTCCGCAGACCTAGTCGCGCAAAGCAAGCCGCTAAGCCGGCGACCGGCAAGAGAGCTACAACGAAGCATGCCGAACGGAGAAAATAGCAGCAGCTCATCTGTTCACACCTTGTTTCTGCCATGTGCTTGAACGCCAAGACGTTCGCGCTTCTGTGAGATGAAAGACGTCCTTCTGCATATGTGCTTGCTCACACCGGTGCACTTGTTAGTGTATCCATTCAGTCCTGGGCTGCGGGGCATTCAGAAGTGGCTCTGTGGAGACGTCTGCATAGAGGCAGCTGTCAGAACACGCACATTCGATTGTTCACCAAAACATATGCAGACGCGTCCTTAGCCTGTAGATTTGGATGCACAGAGTTCCCTGTGTTCGCAAGAGACAAGGGAATCGCGTCTGTACGCACAGAAGCAATAGCGGACCGTTTCCCTCGGAGTGAACGCGAAGAGCCGTCTATGTACTCGCAGACACGGGAACGTGCCTCAATGCGGTCACAGAGGCAGCAGCTTTTGCACAGATGCTCTGGTGATTCTGGCACTTTCCAGGCACACTCCTGAAAGTCGCGCACACTGCTGTTCACTCGCTAAACGACCTCTTGGGAAACACGTCTCCGGTCGATGGACCGCTCAGATTGCTTCTCGTGTAACTGTGAACTGTGTCAGCGCAGGGAATCCGTCTCTGTTGAGCAGATGTCAATCCTGCCTCGCTTTTGCTTTGTTGCCTCTACCAAGATGATTTCCCGTTTCTCTCTTCACTGGAGCAGGCAGACACAGCCAACGCACATCAAGTGTCAAGAGACACGCTCTGCTGAGCTCAACGCTTGTGCAGATGCACATGTGCGACGAAGTCAACACACGTGCTTGTGGAGAGAAAGAAAGGGACTCCCAGGCGTGTGGAGCGACGGGGAGAAAGAGCGGGCGCTGAGGAACACAGTTTCAAACAGACTGTCTCCACACAAACAGGCACCTGTCTGCAGGTATCCTAGATCTTGATTCTTGACCTTGAGGAAACACGCGTCTGAGCAAAACTCCCAAACGCTTCCAGGAAAGACACACGCTCTCCCACAAGCACACAAGTGTTTGCCCTCAGCTATAGATCAGGGACAAGCTTGTGAAGAGATGCGCTGCTATTCTTTCGCCTTATGGCATCATGTGTTTCGTTCCTCTTGGAGATCGATTGTTAAACGTCTTTCCTCGGGCGACTGTGAAGCATTTGCCAGCGGAGGAGAAGTAGCACGGAGCAGCATTCAGTACTGCCTACGAGTGTCTTTGCTACCCTACTAGCGGAGCTCCAAGAACAGGCACACATCTTCAGGTACCTTCCAAATGTGGATTCCCCTGCAGCCCCGTAGGCGGGCGTGCAGTACGCCAACCATCAACGGACGTTTTTCCCCTCAAGCCTGTCAGGACGTTGCTCGTCCGTCTTTCCCTCAATAGATGGGAGTAGGCGCGCTTGCGGATGTGTGCGTGTGTGTGGCCACGCGTTTGCTTAGGCATCAGTGTGTGAAAAGGTAGGTGCTTTTCTCTAGCTGCGTGTGCGTGCACGTGGTGCTGGGTGCACATCCCTGGGTGCTCGTGGAAAGGTTTCTGCATGGTTTTCGCTGAGGAATCGTGTGTGTGCACATGGACAAAGAGAAGGCGCAGCAACCAGGTTCCAGCGCCGAAGAAGGCAAAAGGCAAGGTTTCCGGCGCTATCTCCTTCTCTCCGCAGACCTAGTCGCGCAAAGCAAGCCGCTAAGCCGGCGACCGGCAAGAGAGCTACAACGAAGCATGCCGAACGGAGAAAATAGCAGCAGCTCATCTGTTCACACCTTGTTTCTGCCATGTGCTTGAACGCCAAGACGTTCGCGCTTCTGTGAGATGAAAGACGTCCTTCTGCATATGTGCTTGCTCACACCGGTGCACTTGTTAGTGTATCCATTCAGTCCTGGGCTGCGGGGCATTCAGAAGTGGCTCTGTGGAGACGTCTGCATAGAGGCAGCTGTCAGAACACGCACACTCGATTGTTCACCAAAACATATGCAGACGCGTCCTTAGCCTGTAGATTTGGATGCACAGAGTTCCCTGTGTTCGCAAGAGACAAGGGAATCGCGTCTGTACGCACAGAAGCAATAGCGGACCGTTTCCCTCGGAGTGAACGCGAAGAGCCGTCTATGTACTCGCAGACACGGGAACGTGCCTCAATGCGGTCACAGAGGCAGCAGCTTTTGCACAGATGCTCTGGTGATTCTGGCACTTTCCAGGCACACTCCTGAAAGTCGCGCACACTGCTGTTCACTCGCTAAACGACCTCTTGGGAAACACGTCTCCGGTCGACAAACCGCTCAGATTGCTTCTCGTGTAACTGTGAACTGTGTCAGCGCAGGGAATCCGTCTCTGTTGAGCAGATGTCAATCCTGCCTCGCTTTTGCTTTGTTGCCTCTACCAAGATGATTTCCCGTTTCTCTCTTCACTGGAGCAGGCAGACACAGCCAACGCACATCAAGTGTCAAGAGACACGCTCTGCTGAGCTCAACGCTTGTGCAGATGCACATGTGCGACGAAGTCAACACACGTGCTTGTGGAGAGAAAGAAAGGGACTCCCAGGCGTGTGGAGCGACGGGGAGAAAGAGCGGGCGCTGAGGAACACAGTTTCAAACAGACTGTCTCCACACAAACAGGCACCTGTCTGCAGGTATCCTAGATCTTGATTCTTGAACTTGAGGAAACACGCGTCTGAGCAAAACTCTCAAACGCTTCCAGGAAAGACACACGCTCTCCCACAAGAACACAAGTGTTTGCCCTCAGCTATAGATCAGGGACAAGCTTGTGAAGAGATGCCCTGCTATTCTTTCGCCTTATGGCATCATGTGTTTCGTTCCTCTTGGAGATCCATTGTTAAACGTCTTTCCTAGGGCGACTGTGAAACATTTGCCAGCGGAGGAGAAGTAGCACGGAGCAGCATTCAGTACTGCCTACGAGTGTCTTTGCTACCCTACTAGCGGAGCTCCAAGAACAGGCACACATCTTCAGGTACCTTCCAAATGTGGATTCCCCTGCAGCCCCGTAGGCGGGCGTGCAGTACGCCAACCATCAACGGACGTTTTTCCCCTCAAGCCTGTCAGGACGTTGCTCGTCCGTCTTTCCCTCAATAGATGGGAGTAGGCGCGCTTGCGGATGTGTGCGTGTGTGTGGCCACGCGTTTGCTTAGGCATCAGTGTGTGAAAAGGTAGGTGCTTTTCTCTAGCTGCGTGTGCGTGCACGTGGTGCTGGGTGCACATCCCTGGGTGCTCGTGGAAAGGTTTCTGCATGGTTTTCGCTGAGGAATCGTGTGTGTGCACATGGACAAAGAGAAGGCGCAGCAACCAGGTTCCAGCGCCGAAGAAGGCAAAAGGCAAGGTTTCCGGCGCTATCTCCTTCTCTCCGCAGACCTAGTCGCGCAAAGCAAGCCGCTAAGCCGGCGACCGGCAAGAGAGCTACAACGAAGCATGCCGAACGGAGAAAATAGCAGCAGCTCATCTGTTCACACCTTGTTTCTGCCATGTGCTTGAACGCCAAGACGTTCGCGCTTCTGTGAGATGAAAGACGTCCTTCTGCATATGTGCTTGCTCACACCGGTGCACTTGTTAGTGTATCCATTCAGTCCTGGGCTGCGGGGCATTCAGAAGTGGCTCTGTGGAGACGTCTGCATAGAGGCAGCTGTCAGAACACGCACACTCGATTGTTCACCAAAACATATGCAGACGCGTCCTTAGCCTGTAGATTTGGATGCACAGAGTTCCCTGTGTTCGCAAGAGACAAGGGAATCGCGTCTGTACGCACAGAAGCAATAGCGGACCGTTTCCCTCGGAGTGAACGCGAAGAGCCGTCTATGTACTCGCAGACACGGTAACGTGCCTCAATGCGGTCACAGAAGCAGCAGCTTTTGCACAGATGCTCTGGTGATTCTGGCACTTTCCAGGCACACTCCTGAAAGTCGCGCACACTGCTGTTCACTCGCTAAACGACCTCTTGGGAAACACGTCTCCGGTCGATGGACCACTCAGATTGCTTCTCGTGTAACTGTGAACTGTGTCAGCGCAGGGAATCCGTCTCTGTTGAGCAGATGTCAATCCTGCCTCGCTTTTGCTTTGTTGCCTCTACCAAGATGATTTCCCGTTTCTCTCTTCACTGGAGCACGCAGACACAGCCAAAGCACATCAAGTGTCAAGAGACACGCTCTGCTGAGCTCAACGCTTGTGCAGATGCACATGTGCGACGAAGTCAACACACGTGCTTGTGGAGAGAAAGAAAGGGACTCCCAGGCGTGTGGAGCGACGGGGAGAAAGAGCGGGCGCTGAGGAACACAGTTTCAAACAGACTGTCTCCACACAAACAGGCACCTGTCTGCAGGTATCCTAGATCTTGATTCTTGACCTTGAGGAAACACGCGTCTGAGCAAAACTCCCAAACGCTTCCAGGAAAGACACACGCTCTCCCACAAGCACACAAGTGTTTGCCCTCAGCTATAGATCAGGGACAAGCTTGTGAAGAGATGCCCTGCTATTCTTTCGCCTTATGGCATCATGTGTTTCGTTCCTCTTGGAGATCCATTGTTAAACGTCTTTCCTAGGGCGACTGTGAAGCATTTGCCAGCGGAGGAGAAGTAGCACGGAGCAGCATTCAGTACTGCCTACGAGTGTCTTTGCTACCCTACTAGCGGAGCTCCAAGAACAGGCACACATCTTCAGGTACCTTCCAAATGTGGATTCCCCTGCAGCCCCGTAGGCGGGCGTGCAGTACGCCAACCGTCAACGGACGTTTTTCCCCTCAAGCCTGTCAGGACGTTGCTCGTCCGTCTTTCCCTCAATAGATGGGAGTAGGCGCGCTTGCGGATGTGTGCGTGTGTGTGGCCACGCGTTTGCTTAGGCATCAGTGTGTGAAAAGGTAGGTGCTTTTCTCTAGCTGCGTGTGCGTGCACGTGGTGCTGGGTGCACATCCCTGGGTGCTCGTGGAAAGGTTTCTGCATGGTTTTCGCTGAGGAATCGTGTGTGTGCACATGGACAAAGAGAAGGCGCAGCAACCAGGTTCCAGCGCCGAAGAAGGCAAAAGGCAAGGTTTCCGGCGCTATCTCCTTCTCTCCGCAGACCTAGTCGCGCAAAGCAAGCCGCTAAGCCGGCGACCGGCAAGAGAGCTACAACGAAGCATGCCGAACGGAGAAAATAGCAGCAGCTCATCTGTTCACACCTTGTTTCTGCCATGTGCTTGAACGCCAAGACGTTCGCGCTTCTGTGAGATGAAAGACGTCCTTCTGCATATGTGCTTGCTCACACCGGTGCACTTGTTAGTGTATCCATTCAGTCCTGGGCTGCGGGGCATTCAGAAGTGGCTCTGTGGAGACGTCTGCATAGAGGCAGCTGTCAGAACACGCACACTCGATTGTTCACCAAAACATATGCAGACGCGTCCTTAGCCTGTAGATTTGGATGCACAGAGTTCCCTGTGTTCGCAAGAGACAAGGGAATCGCGTCTGTACGCACAGAAGCAATAGCGGACCGTTTCCCTCGGAGTGAACGCGAAGAGCCGTCTATGTACTCGCAGACACGGGAACGTGCCTCAATGCGGTCACAGAGGCAGCAGCTTTTGCACAGATGCTCTGGTGATTCTGGCACTTTCCAGGCACACTCCTGAAAGTCGCGCACACTGCTGTTCACTCGCTAAACGACCTCTTGGGAAACACGTCTCCGGTCGATGGACCGCTCAGATTGCTTCTCGTGTAACTGTGAACTGTGTCAGCGCAGGGAATCCGTCTCTGTTGAGCAGATGTCAATCCTGCCTCGCTTTTGCTTTGTTGCCTCTACCAAGATGATTTCCCGTTTCTCTCTTCACTGGAGCAGGCAGACACAGCCAACGCACATCAAGTGTCAAGAGACACGCTCTGCTGAGCTCAACGCTTGTGCAGATGCACATGTGCGACGAAGTCAACACACGTGCTTGTGGAGAGAAAGAAAGGGACTCCCAGGCGTGTGGAGCGACGGGGAGAAAGAGCGGGCGCTGAGGAACACAGTTTCAAACAGACTGTCTCCACACAAACAGGCACCTGTCTGCAGGTATCCTAGATCTTGATTCTTGAACTTGAGGAAACACGCGTCTGAGCAAAACTCCCAAACGCTTCCAGGAAAGACACACGCTCTCCCACAAGCACACAAGTGTTTGCCCTCAGCTATAGATCAGGGACAAGCTTGTGAAGAGATGCGCTGCTATTCTTTCGCCTTATGGCATCATGTGTTTCGTTCCTCTTGGAGATCGATTGTTAAACGTCTTTCCTCGGGCGACTGTGAAGCATTTGCCAGCGGAGGAGAAGTAGCACGGAGCAGCATTCAGTACTGCCTACGAGTGTCTTTGCTACCCTACTAGCGGAGCTCCAAGAACAGGCACACATCTTCAGGTACCTTCCAAATGTGGATTCCCCTGCAGCCCCGTAGGCGGGCGTGCAGTACGCCAACCATCAACGGACGTTTTTCCCCTCAAGCCTGTCAGGACGTTGCTCGTCCGTCTTTCCCTCAATAGATGGGAGTAGGCGCGCTTGCGGATGTGTGCGTGTGTGTGGCCACGCGTTTGCTTAGGCATCAGTGTGTGAAAAGGTAGGTGCTTTTCTCTAGCTGCGTGTGCGTGCACGTGGTGCTGGGTGCACATCCCTGGGTGCTCGTGGAAAGGTTTCTGCATGGTTTTCGCTGAGGAATCGTGTGTGTGCACATGGACAAAGAGAAGGCGCAGCAACCAGGTTCCAGCGCCGAAGAAGGCAAAAGGCAAGGTTTCCGGCGCTATCTCCTTCTCTCCGCAGACCTAGTCGCGCAAAGCAAGCCGCTAAGCCGGCGACCGGCAAGAGAGCTACAACGAAGCATGCCGAACGGAGAAAATAGCAGCAGCTCATCTGTTCACACCTTGTTTCTGCCATGTGCTTGAACGCCAAGACGTTCGCGCTTCTGTGAGATGAAAGACGTCCTTCTGCATATGTGGTTGCTCACACCGGTGCACTTGTTAGTGTATCCATTCACTCCTGGGCTGCGGGGCATTCAGAAGTGGCTCTGTGGAGACGTCTGCATAGAGGCAGCTGTCAGAACACGCACACTCGATTGTTCACCAAAACATATGCAGACGCGTCCTTAGCCTGTAGATTTGGATGCACAGAGTTCCCTGTGTTCGCAAGAGACAAGGGAATCGCGTCTGTACGCACAGAAGCAATAGCGGACCGTTTCCCTCGGAGTGAACGCGAAGAGCCGTCTATGTACTCGCAGACACGGGAACGTGCCTCAATGCGGTCACAGAGGCAGCAGCTTTTGCACAGATGCTCTGGTGATTCTGGCACTTTCCAGGCACACTCCTGAAAGTCGCGCACACTGCTGTTCACTCGCTAAACGACCTCTTGGGAAACACGTCTCCGGTCGACAAACCGCTCAGATTGCTTCTCGTGTAACTGTGAACTGTGTCAGCGCAGGGAATCCGTCTCTGTTGAGCAGATGTCAATCCTGCCTCGCTTTTGCTTTGTTGCCTCTACCAAGATGATTTCCCGTTTCTCTCTTCACTGGAGCAGGCAGACACAGCCAACGCACATCAAGTGTCAAGAGACACGCTCTGCTGAGCTCAACGCTTGTGCAGATGCACATGTGCGACGAAGTCAACACACGTGCTTGTGGAGAGAAAGAAAGGGACTCCCAGGCGTGTGGAGCGACGGGGAGAAAGAGCGGGCGCTGAGGAACACAGTTTCAAACAGACTGTCTCCACACAAACAGGCACCTGTCTGCAGGTATCCTAGATCTTGATTCTTGAACTTGAGGAAACACGCGTCTGAGCAAAACTCCCAAACGCTTCCAGGAAAGACACACGCTCTCCCACAAGCACACAAGTGTTTGCCCTCAGCTATAGATCAGGGACAAGCTTGTGAAGAGATGCCCTGCTATTCTTTCGCCTTATGGCATCATGTGTTTCGTTCCTCTTGGAGATCCATTGTTAAACGTCTTTCCTAGGGCGACTGTGAAACATTTGCCAGCGGAGGAGAAGTAGCACGGAGCAGCATTCAGTACTGCCTACGAGTGTCTTTGCTACCCTACTAGCGGAGCTCCAAGAACAGGCACACATCTTCAGGTACCTTCCAAATGTGGATTCCCCTGCAGCCCCGTAGGCGGGCGTGCAGTACGCCAACCATCAACGGACGTTTTTCCCCTCAAGCCTGTCAGGACGTTGCTCGTCCGTCTTTCCCTCAATAGATGGGAGTAGGCGCGCTTGCGGATGTGTGCGTGTGTGTGGCCACGCGTTTGCTTAGGCATCAGTGTGTGAAAAGGTAGGTGCTTTTCTCTAGCTGCGTGTGCGTGCACGTGGTGCTGGGTGCACATCCCTGGGTGCTCGTGGAAAGGTTTCTGCATGGTTTTCGCTGAGGAATCGTGTGTGTGCACATGGACAAAGAGAAGGCGCAGCAACCAGGTTCCAGCGCCGAAGAAGGCAAAAGGCAAGGTTTCCGGCGCTATCTCCTTCTCTCCGCAGACCTAGTCGCGCAAAGCAAGCCGCTAAGCCGGCGACCGGCAAGAGAGCTACAACGAAGCATGCCGAACGGAGAAAATAGCAGCAGCTCATCTGTTCACACCTTGTTTCTGCCATGTGCTTGAACGCCAAGACGTTCGCGCTTCTGTGAGATGAAAGACGTCCTTCTGCATATGTGCTTGCTCACACCGGTGCACTTGTTAGTGTATCCATTCAGTCCTGGGCTGCGGGGCATTCAGAAGTGGCTCTGTGGAGACGTCTGCATAGAGGCAGCTGTCAGAACACGCACACTCGATTGTTCACCAAAACATATGCAGACGCGTCCTTAGCCTGTAGATTTGGATGCACAGAGTTCCCTGTGTTCGCAAGAGACAAGGGAATCGCGTCTGTACGCACAGAAGCAATAGCGGACCGTTTCCCTCGGAATGAACGCGAAGAGCCGTCTATGTACTCGCAGACACGGGAACGTGCCTCAATGCGGTCACAGAGGCAGCAGCTTTTGCACAGATGCTCTGGTGATTCTGGCACTTTCCAGGCACACTCCTGAAAGTCGCGCACACTGCTGTTCACTCGCTAAACGACCTCTTGGGAAACACGTCTCCGGTCGATGGACCGCTCAGATTGCTTCTCGTGTAACTGTGAACTGTGTCAGCGCAGGGAATCCGTCTCTGTTGAGCAGATGTCAATCCTGCCTCGCTTTTGCTTTGTTGCCTCTACCAAGATGATTTCCCGTTTCTCTCTTCACTGGAGCACGCAGACACAGCCAACGCACATCAAGTGTCAAGAGACACGCTCTGCTGAGCTCAACGCTTGTGCAGATGCACATGTGCGACGAAGTCAACACACGTGCTTGTGGAGAGAAAGAAAGGGACTCCCAGGCGTGTGGAGCGACGGGGAGAAAGAGCGGGCGCTGAGGAACACAGTTTCAAACAGACTGTCTCCACACAAACAGGCACCTGTCTGCAGGTATCCTAGATCTTGATTCTTGAACTTGAGGAAACACGCGTCTGAGCAAAACTCTCAAACGCTTCCAGGAAAGACACAGGCTCTCCCACAAGCACACAAGTGTTTGCCCTCAGCTATAGATCAGGGACAAGCTTGTGAAGAGATGCCCTGCTATTCTTTCGCCTTATGGCATCATGTGTTTCGTTCCTCTTGGAGATCGATTGTTAAACGTCTTTCCTAGGGCGACTGTGAAGCATTTGCCAGCGGAGGAGAAGTAGCACGGAGCAGCATTCAGTACTGCCTACGAGTGTCTTTGCTACCCTACTAGCGGAGCTCCAAGAACAGGCACACATCTTCAGGTACCTTCCAAATGTGGATTCCCCTGCAGCCCCGTAGGCGGGCGTGCAGTACGCCAACCATCAACGGACGTTTTTCCCCTCAAGCCTGTCAGGACGTTGCTCGTCCGTCTTTCCCTCAATAGATGGGAGTAGGCGCGCTTGCGGATGTGTGCGTGTGTGTGGCCACGCGTTTGCTTAGGCATCAGTGTGTGAAAAGGTAGGTGCTTTTCTCTAGCTGCGTGTGCGTGCACGTGGTGCTGGGTGCACATCCCTGGGTGCTCGTGGAAAGGTTTCTGCATGGTTTTCGCTGAGGAATCGTGTGTGTGCACATGGACAAAGAGAAGGCGCAGCAACCAGGTTCCAGCGCCGAAGAAGGCAAAAGGCAAGGTTTCCGGCGCTATCTCCTTCTCTCCGCAGACCTAGTCGCGCAAAGCAAGCCGCTAAGCCGGCGACCGGCAAGAGAGCTACAACGAAGCATGCCGAACGGAGAAAATAGCAGCAGCTCATCTGTTCACACCTTGTTTCTGCCATGTGCTTGAACGCCAAGACGTTCGCGCTTCTGTGAGATGAAAGACGTCCTTCTGCATATGTGGTTGCTCACACCGGTGCACTTGTTAGTGTATCCATTCAGTCCTGGGCTGCGGGGCATTCAGAAGTGGCTCTGTGGAGACGTCTGCATAGAGGCAGCTGTCAGAACACGCACACTCGATTGTTCACCAAAACATATGCAGACGCGTCCTTAGCCTGTAGATTTGGATGCACAGAGTTCCCTGTGTTCGCAAGAGACAAGGGAATCGCGTCTGTACGCACAGAAGCAATAGCGGACCGTTTCCCTCGGAGTGAACGCGAAGAGCCGTCTATGTACTCGCAGACACGGGAACGTGCCTCAATGCGGTCACAGAGGCAGCAGCTTTTGCACAGATGCTCTGGTGATTCTGGCACTTTCCAGGCACACTCCTGAAAGTCGCGCACACTGCTGTTCACTCGCTAAACGACCTCTTGGGAAACACGTCTCCGGTCGATGGACCGCTCAGATTGCTTCTCGTGTAACTGTGAACTGTGTCAGCGCAGGGAATCCGTCTCTGTTGAGCAGATGTCAATCCTGCCTCGCTTTTGCTTTGTTGCCTCTACCAAGATGATTTCCCGTTTCTCTCTTCACTGGAGCAGGCAGACACAGCCAACGCACATCAAGTGTCAAGAGACACGCTCTGCTGAGCTCAACGCTTGTGCAGATGCACATGTGCGACGAAGTCAACACACGTGCTTGTGGAGAGAAAGAAAGGGACTCCCAGGCGTGTGGAGCGACGGGGAGAAAGAGCGGGCGCTGAGGAACACAGTTTCAAACAGACTGTCTCCACACAAACAGGCACCTGTCTGCAGGTATCCTAGATCTTGATTCTTGAACTTGAGGAAACACGCGTCTGAGCAAAACTCCCAAACGCTTCCAGGAAAGACACAGGCTCTCCCACAAGCACACAAGTGTTTGCCCTCAACTATAGATCAGGGACAAGCTTGTGAAGAGATGCCCTGCTATTCTTTCGCCTTATGGCATCATGTGTTTCGTTCCTCTTGGAGATCGATTGTTAAACGTCTTTCCTCGGGCGACTGTGAAGCATTTGCCAGCGGAGGAGAAGTAGCACGGAGCAGCATTCAGTACTGCCTACGAGTGTCTTTGCTACCCTACTAGCGGAGCTCCAAGAACAGGCACACATCTTCAGGTACCTTCCAAATGTGGATTCCCCTGCAGCCCCGTAGGCGGGCGTGCAGTACGCCAACCATCAACGGACGTTTTTCCCCTCAAGCCTGTCAGGACGTTGCTCGTCCGTCTTTCCCTCAATAGATGGGAGTAGGCGCGCTTGCGGATGTGTGCGTGTGTGTGGCCACGCGTTTGCTTAGGCATCAGTGTGTGAAAAGGTAGGTGCTTTTCTCTAGCTGCGTGTGCGTGCACGTGGTGCTGGGTGCACATCCCTGGGTGCTCGTGGAAAGGTTTCTGCATGGTTTTCGCTGAGGAATCGTGTGTGTGCACATGGACAAAGAGAAGGCGCAGCAACCAGGTTCCAGCGCCGAAGAAGGCAAAAGGCAAGGTTTCCGGCGCTATCTCCTTCTCTCCGCAGACCTAGTCGCGCAAAGCAAGCCGCTAAGCCGGCGACCGGCAAGAGAGCTACAACGAAGCATGCCGAACGGAGAAAATAGCAGCAGCTCATCTGTTCACACCTTGTTTCTGCCATGTGCTTGAACGCCAAGACGTTCGCGCTTCTGTGAGATGAAAGACGTCCTTCTGCATATGTGGTTGCTCACACCGGTGCACTTGTTAGTGTATCCATTCAGTCCTGGGCTGCGGGGCATTCAGAAGTGGCTCTGTGGAGACGTCTGCATAGAGGCAGCTGTCAGAACACGCACACTCGATTGTTCACCAAAACATATGCAGACGCGTCCTTAGCCTGTAGATTTGGATGCACAGAGTTCCCTGTGTTCGCAAGAGACAAGGGAATCGCGTCTGTACGCACAGAAGCAATAGCGGACCGTTTCCCTCGGAGTGAACGCGAAGAGCCGTCTATGTACTCGCAGACACGGGAACGTGCCTCAATGCGGTCACAGAGGCAGCAGCTTTTGCACAGATGCTCTGGTGATTCTGGCACTTTCCAGGCACACTCCTGAAAGTCGCGCACACTGCTGTTCACTCGCTAAACGACCTCTTGGGAAACACGTCTCCGGTCGATGGACCGCTCAGATTGCTTCTCGTGTAACTGTGAACTGTGTCAGCGCAGGGAATCCGTCTCTGTTGAGCAGATGTCAATCCTGCCTCGCTTTTGCTTTGTTGCCTCTACCAAGATGATTTCCCGTTTCTCTCTTCACTGGAGCACGCAGACACAGCCAACGCACATCAAGTGTCAAGAGACACGCTCTGCTGAGCTCAACGCTTGTGCAGATGCACATGTGCGACGAAGTCAACACACGTGCTTGTGGAGAGAAAGAGAGGGACTCCCAGGTGTGTGGAGCGACGGGGAGAAAGAGCGGGCGCTGAGGAACACAGTTTCAAACAGACTGTCTCCACACAAACAGGCACCTGTCTGCAGGTATCCTAGATCTTGATTCTTGAACTTGAGGAAACACGCGTCTGAGCAAAACTCTCAAACGCTTCCAGGAAAGACACAGGCTCTCCCACAAGCACACAAGTGTTTGCCCTCAGCTATAGATCAGGGACAAGCTTGTGAAGAGATGCCCTGCTATTCTTTCGCCTTATGGCATCATGTGTTTCGTTCCTCTTGGAGATCGATTGTTAAACGTCTTTCCTAGGGCGACTGTGAAGCATTTGCCAGCGGAGGAGAAGTAGCACGGAGCAGCATTCAGTACTGCCTACGAGTGTCTTTGCTACCCTACTAGCGGAGCTCCAAGAACAGGCACACATCTTCAGGTACCTTCCAAATGTGGATTCCCCTGCAGCCCCGTAGGCGGGCGTGCAGTACGCCAACCATCAACGGACGTTTTTCCCCTCAAGCCTGTCAGGACGTTGCTCGTCCGTCTTTCCCTCAATAGATGGGAGTAGGCGCGCTTGCGGATGTGTGCGTGTGTGTGGCCACGCGTTTGCTTAGGCATCAGTGTGTGAAAAGGTAGGTGCTTTTCTCTAGCTGCGTGTGCGTGCACGTGGTGCTGGGTGCACATCCCTGGGTGCTCGTGGAAAGGTTTCTGCATGGTTTTCGCTGAGGAATCGTGTGTGTGCACATGGACAAAGAGAAGGCGCAGCAACCAGGTTCCAGCGCCGAAGAAGGCAAAAGGCAAGGTTTCCGGCGCTATCTCCTTCTCTCCGCAGACCTAGTCGCGCAAAGCAAGCCGCTAAGCCGGCGACCGGCAAGAGAGCTACAACGAAGCATGCCGAACGGAGAAAATAGCAGCAGCTCATCTGTTCACACCTTGTTTCTGCCATGTGCTTGAACGCCAAGACGTTCGCGCTTCTGTGAGATGAAAGACGTCCTTCTGCATATGTGCTTGCTCACACCGGTGCACTTGTTAGTGTATCCATTCAGTCCTGGGCTGCGGGGCATTCAGAAGTGGCTCTGTGGAGACGTCTGCATAGAGGCAGCTGTCAGAACACGCACACTCGATTGTTCACCAAAACATATGCAGACGCGTCCTTAGCCTGTAGATTTGGATGCACAGAGTTCCCTGTGTTCGCAAGAGACAAGGGAATCGCGTCTGTACGCACAGAAGCAATAGCGGACCGTTTCCCTCGGAGTGAACGCGAAGAGCCGTCTATGTACTCGCAGACACGGGAACGTGCCTCAATGCGGTCACAGAGGCAGCAGCTTTTGCACAGATGCTCTGGTGATTCTGGCACTTTCCAGGCACACTCCTGAAAGTCGCGCACACTGCTGTTCACTCGCTAAACGACCTCTTGGGAAACACGTCTCCGGTCGATGGACCGCTCAGATTGCTTCTCGTGTAACTGTGAACTGTGTCAGCGCAGGGAATCCGTCTCTGTTGAGCAGATGTCAATCCTGCCTCGCTTTTGCTTTGTTGCCTCTACCAAGATGATTTCCCGTTTCTCTCTTCACTGGAGCAGGCAGACACAGCCAACGCACATCAAGTGTCAAGAGACACGCTCTGCTGAGCTCAACGCTTGTGCAGATGCACATGTGCGACGAAGTCAACACACGTGCTTGTGGAGAGAAAGAAAGGGACTCCCAGGCGTGTGGAGCGACGGGGAGAAAGAGCGGGCGCTGAGGAACACAGTTTCAAACAGACTGTCTCCACACAAACAGGCACCTGTCTGCAGGTATCCTAGATCTTGATTCTTGAACTTGAGGAAACACGCGTCTGAGCAAAACTCCCAAACGCTTCCAGGAAAGACACACGCTCTCCCACAAGCACACAAGTGTTTGCCCTCAGCTATAGATCAGGGACAAGCTTGTGAAGAGATGCGCTGCTATTCTTTCGCCTTATGGCATCATGTGTTTCGTTCCTCTTGGAGATCGATTGTTAAACGTCTTTCCTCGGGCGACTGTGAAGCATTTGCCAGCGGAGGAGAAGTAGCACGGAGCAGCATTCAGTACTGCCTACGAGTGTCTTTGCTACCCTACTAGCGGAGCTCCAAGAACAGGCACACATCTTCAGGTACCTTCCAAATGTGGATTCCCCTGCAGCCCCGTAGGCGGGCGTGCAGTGCGCCAACCATCAACGGACGTTTTTCCCCTCAAGCCTGTCAGGACGTTGCTCGTCCGTCTTTCCCTCAATAGATGGGAGTAGGCGCGCTTGCGGATGTGTGCGTGTGTGTGGCCACGCGTTTGCTTAGGCATCAGTGTGTGAAAAGGTAGGTGCTTTTCTCTAGCTGCGTGTGCGTGCACGTGGTGCTGGGTGCACATCCCTGGGTGCTCGTGGAAAGGTTTCTGCATGGTTTTCGCTGAGGAATCGTGTGTGTGCACATGGACAAAGAGAAGGCGCAGCAACCAGGTTCCAGCGCCGAAGAAGGCAAAAGGCAAGGTTTCCGGCGCTATCTCCTTCTCTCCGCAGACCTAGTCGCGCAAAGCAAGCCGCTAAGCCGGCGACCGGCAAGAGAGCTACAACGAAGCATGCCGAACGGAGAAAATAGCAGCAGCTCATCTGTTCACACCTTGTTTCTGCCATGTGCTTGAACGCCAAGACGTTCGCGCTTCTGTGAGATGAAAGACGTCCTTCTGCATATGTGCTTGCTCACACCGGTGCACTTGTTAGTGTATCCATTCAGTCCTGGGCTGCGGGGCATTCAGAAGTGGCTCTGTGGAGACGTCTGCATAGAGGCAGCTGTCAGAACACGCACACTCGATTGTTCACCAAAACATATGCAGACGCGTCCTTAGCCTGTAGATTTGGATGCACAGAGTTCCCTGTGTTCGCAAGAGACAAGGGAATCGCGTCTGTACGCACAGAAGCAATAGCGGACCGTTTCCCTCGGAGTGAACGCGAAGAGCCGTCTATGTACTCGCAGACACGGGAACGTGCCTCAATGCGGTCACAGAGGCAGCAGCTTTTGCACAGATGCTCTGGTGATTCTGGCAGTTTCCAGGCACACTCCTGAAAGTCGCGCACACTGCTGTTCACTCGCTAAACGACCTCTTGGGAAACACGTCTCCGGTCGATGGACCGCTCAGATTGCTTCTCGTGTAACTGTGAACTGTGTCAGCGCAGGGAATCCGTCTCTGTTGAGCAGATGTCAATCCTGCCTCGCTTTTGCTTTGTTGCCTCTACCAAGATGATTTCCCGTTTCTCTCTTCACTGGAGCAGGCAGACACAGCCAACGCACATCAAGTGTCAAGAGACACGCTCTGCTGAGCTCAACGCTTGTGCAGATGCACATGTGCGACGAAGTCAACACACGTGCTTGTGGAGAGAAAGAAAGGGACTCCCAGGCGTGTGGAGCGACGGGGAGAAAGAGCGGGCGCTGAGGAACACAGTTTCAAACAGACTGTCTCCACACAAACAGGCACCTGTCTGCAGGTATCCTAGATCTTGATTCTTGAACTTGAGGAAACACGCGTCTGAGCAAAACTCCCAAACGCTTCCAGGAAAGACACACGCTCTCCCACAAGCACACAAGTGTTTGCCCTCAGCTATAGATCAGGGACAAGCTTGTGAAGAGATGCGCTGCTATTCTTTCGCCTTATGGCATCATGTGTTTCGTTCCTCTTGGAGATCGATTGTTAAACGTCTTTCCTCGGGCGACTGTGAAGCATTTGCCAGCGGAGGAGAAGTAGCACGGAGCAGCATTCAGTACTGCCTACGAGTGTCTTTGCTACCCTACTAGCGGAGCTCCAAGAACAGGCACACATCTTCAGGTACCTTCCAAATGTGGATTCCCCTGCAGCCCCGTAGGCGGGCGTGCAGTACGCCAACCATCAACGGACGTTTTTCCCCTCAAGCCTGTCAGGACGTTGCTCGTCCGTCTTTCCCTCAATAGATGGGAGTAGGCGCGCTTGCGGATGTGTGCGTGTGTGTGGCCACGCGTTTGCTTAGGCATCAGTGTGTGAAAAGGTAGGTGCTTTTCTCTAGCTGCGTGTGCGTGCACGTGGTGCTGGGTGCACATCCCTGGGTGCTCGTGGAAAGGTTTCTGCATGGTTTTCGCTGAGGAATCGTGTGTGTGCACATGGACAAAGAGAAGGCGCAGCAACCAGGTTCCAGCGCCGAAGAAGGCAAAAGGCAAGGTTTCCGGCGCTATCTCCTTCTCTCCGCAGACCTAGTCGCGCAAAGCAAGCCGCTAAGCCGGCGACCGGCAAGAGAGCTACAACGAAGCATGCCGAACGGAGAAAATAGCAGCAGCTCATCTGTTCACACCTTGTTTCTGCCATGTGCTTGAACGCCAAGACGTTCGCGCTTCTGTGAGATGAAAGACGTCCTTCTGCATATGTGCTTGCTCACACCGGTGCACTTGTTAGTGTATCCATTCAGTCCTGGGCTGCGGGGCATTCAGAAGTGGCTCTGTGGAGACGTCTGCATAGAGGCAGCTGTCAGAACACGCACACTCGATTGTTCACCAAAACATATGCAGACGCGTCCTTAGCCTGTAGATTTGGATGCACAGAGTTCCCTGTGTTCGCAAGAGACAAGGGAATCGCGTCTGTACGCACAGAAGCAATAGCGGACCGTTTCCCTCGGAGTGAACGCGAAGAGCCGTCTATGTACTCGCAGACACGGGAACGTGCCTCAATGCGGTCACAGAGGCAGCAGCTTTTGCACAGATGCTCTGGTGATTCTGGCACTTTCCAGGCACACTCCTGAAAGTCGCGCACACTGCTGTTCACTCGCTAAACGACCTCTTGGGAAACACGTCTCCGGTCGATGGACCGCTCAGATTGCTTCTCGTGTAACTGTGAACTGTGTCAGCGCAGGGAATCCGTCTCTGTTGAGCAGATGTCAATCCTGCCTCGCTTTTGCTTTGTTGCCTCTACCAAGATGATTTCCCGTTTCTCTCTTCACTGGAGCAGGCAGACACAGCCAACGCACATCAAGTGTCAAGAGACACGCTCTGCTGAGCTCAACGCTTGTGCAGATGCACATGTGCGACGAAGTCAACACACGTGCTTGTGGAGAGAAAGAAAGGGACTCCCAGGCGTGTGGAGCGACGGGGAGAAAGAGCGGGCGCTGAGGAACACAGTTTCAAACAGACTGTCTCCACACAAACAGGCACCTGTCTGCAGGTATCCTAGATCTTGATTCTTGAACTTGAGGAAACACGCGTCTGAGCAAAACTCCCAAACGCTTCCAGGAAAGACACACGCTCTCCCACAAGCACACAAGTGTTTGCCCTCAGCTATAGATCAGGGACAAGCTTGTGAAGAGATGCGCTGCTATTCTTTCGCCTTATGGCATCATGTGTTTCGTTCCTCTTGGAGATCGATTGTTAAACGTCTTTCCTCGGGCGACTGTGAAGCATTTGCCAGCGGAGGAGAAGTAGCACGGAGCAGCATTCAGTACTGCCTACGAGTGTCTTTGCTACCCTACTAGCGGAGCTCCAAGAACAGGCACACATCTTCAGGTACCTTCCAAATGTGGATTCCCCTGCAGCCCCGTAGGCGGGCGTGCAGTACGCCAACCATCAACGGACGTTTTTCCCCTCAAGCCTGTCAGGACGTTGCTCGTCCGTCTTTCCCTCAATAGATGGGAGTAGGCGCGCTTGCGGATGTGTGCGTGTGTGTGGCCACGCGTTTGCTTAGGCATCAGTGTGTGAAAAGGTAGGTGCTTTTCTCTAGCTGCGTGTGCGTGCACGTGGTGCTGGGTGCACATCCCTGGGTGCTCGTGGAAAGGTTTCTGCATGGTTTTCGCTGAGGAATCGTGTGTGTGCACATGGACAAAGAGAAGGCGCAGCAACCAGGTTCCAGCGCCGAAGAAGGCAAAAGGCAAGGTTTCCGGCGCTATCTCCTTCTCTCCGCAGACCTAGTCGCGCAAAGCAAGCCGCTAAGCCGGCGACCGGCAAGAGAGCTACAACGAAGCATGCCGAACGGAGAAAATAGCAGCAGCTCATCTGTTCACACCTTGTTTCTGCCATGTGCTTGAACGCCAAGACGTTCGCGCTTCTGTGAGATGAAAGACGTCCTTCTGCATATGTGCTTGCTCACACCGGTGCACTTGTTAGTGTATCCATTCAGTCCTGGGCTGCGGGGCATTCAGAAGTGGCTCTGTGGAGACGTCTGCATAGAGGCAGCTGTCAGAACACGCACACTCGATTGTTCACCAAAACATATGCAGACGCGTCCTTAGCCTGTAGATTTGGATGCACAGAGTTCCCTGTGTTCGCAAGAGACAAGGGAATCGCGTCTGTACGCACAGAAGCAATAGCGGACCGTTTCCCTCGGAGTGAACGCGAAGAGCCGTCTATGTACTCGCAGACACGGGAACGTGCCTCAATGCGGTCACAGAGGCAGCAGCTTTTGCACAGATGCTCTGGTGATTCTGGCACTTTCCAGGCACACTCCTGAAAGTCGCGCACACTGCTGTTCACTCGCTAAACGACCTCTTGGGAAACACGTCTCCGGTCGACAAACCGCTCAGATTGCTTCTCGTGTAACTGTGAACTGTGTCAGCGCAGGGAATCCGTCTCTGTTGAGCAGATGTCAATCCTGCCTCGCTTTTGCTTTGTTGCCTCTACCAAGATGATTTCCCGTTTCTCTCTTCACTGGAGCACGCAGACACAGCCAACGCACATCAAGTGTCAAGAGACACGCTCTGCTGAGCTCAACGCTTGTGCAGATGCACATGTGCGACGAAGTCAACACACGTGCTTGTGGAGAGAAAGAAAGGGACTCCCAGGCGTGTGGAGCGACGGGGAGAAAGAGCGGGCGCTGAGGAACACAGTTTCAAACAGACTGTCTCCACACAAACAGGCACCTGTCTGCAGGTATCCTAGATCTTGATTCTTGAACTTGAGGAAACACGCGTCTGAGCAAAACTCTCAAACGCTTCCAGGAAAGACACAGGCTCTCCCACAAGCACACAAGTGTTTGCCCTCAGCTATAGATCAGGGACAAGCTTGTGAAGAGATGCCCTGCTATTCTTTCGCCTTATGGCATCATGTGTTTCGTTCCTCTTGGAGATCGATTGTTAAACGTCTTTCCTAGGGCGACTGTGAAGCATTTGCCAGCGGAGGAGAAGTAGCACGGAGCAGCATTCAGTACTGCCTACGAGTGTCTTTGCTACCCTACTAGCGGAGCTCCAAGAACAGGCACACATCTTCAGGTACCTTCCAAATGTGGATTCCCCTGCAGCCCCGTAGGCGGGCGTGCAGTACGCCAACCATCAACGGACGTTTTTCCCCTCAAGCCTGTCAGGACGTTGCTCGTCCGTCTTTCCCTCAATAGATGGGAGTAGGCGCGCTTGCGGATGTGTGCGTGTGTGTGGCCACGCGTTTGCTTAGGCATCAGTGTGTGAAAAGGTAGGTGCTTTTCTCTAGCTGCGTGTGCGTGCACGTGGTGCTGGGTGCACATCCCTGGGTGCTCGTGGAAAGGTTTCTGCATGGTTTTCGCTGAGGAATCGTGTGTGTGCACATGGACAAAGAGAAGGCGCAGCAACCAGGTTCCAGCGCCGAAGAAGGCAAAAGGCAAGGTTTCCGGCGCTATCTCCTTCTCTCCGCAGACCTAGTCGCGCAAAGCAAGCCGCTAAGCCGGCGACCGGCAAGAGAGCTACAACGAAGCATGCCGAACGGAGAAAATAGCAGCAGCTCATCTGTTCACACCTTGTTTCTGCCATGTGCTTGAACGCCAAGACGTTCGCGCTTCTGTGAGATGAAAGACGTCCTTCTGCATATGTGCTTGCTCACACCGGTGCACTTGTTAGTGTATCCATTCAGTCCTGGGCTGCGGGGCATTCAGAAGTGGCTCTGTGGAGACGTCTGCATAGAGGCAGCTGTCAGAACACGCACACTCGATTGTTCACCAAAACATATGCAGACGCGTCCTTAGCCTGTAGATTTGGATGCACAGAGTTCCCTGTGTTCGCAAGAGACAAGGGAATCGCGTCTGTACGCACAGAAGCAATAGCGGACCGTTTCCCTCGGAGTGAACGCGAAGAGCCGTCTATGTACTCGCAGACACGGGAACGTGCCTCAATGCGGTCACAGAGGCAGCAGCTTTTGCACAGATGCTCTGGTGATTCTGGCACTTTCCAGGCACACTCCTGAAAGTCGCGCACACTGCTGTTCACTCGCTAAACGACCTCTTGGGAAACACGTCTCCGGTCGATGGACCGCTCAGATTGCTTCTCGTGTAACTGTGAACTGTGTCAGCGCAGGGAATCCGTCTCTGTTGAGCAGATGTCAATCCTGCCTCGCTTTTGCTTTGTTGCCTCTACCAAGATGATTTCCCGTTTCTCTCTTCACTGGAGCAGGCAGACACAGCCAACGCACATCAAGTGTCAAGAGACACGCTCTGCTGAGCTCAACGCTTGTGCAGATGCACATGTGCGACGAAGTCAACACACGTGCTTGTGGAGAGAAAGAAAGGGACTCCCAGGCGTGTGGAGCGACGGGGAGAAAGAGCGGGCGCTGAGGAACACAGTTTCAAACAGACTGTCTCCACACAAACAGGCACCTGTCTGCAGGTATCCTAGATCTTGATTCTTGACCTTGAGGAAACACGCGTCTGAGCAAAACTCCCAAACGCTTCCAGGAAAGACACACGCTCTCCCACAAGCACACAAGTGTTTGCCCTCAGCTATAGATCAGGGACAAGCTTGTGAAGAGATGCGCTGCTATTCTTTCGCCTTATGGCATCATGTGTTTCGTTCCTCTTGGAGATCGATTGTTAAACGTCTTTCCTCGGGCGACTGTGAAGCATTTGCCAGCGGAGGAGAAGTAGCACGGAGCAGCATTCAGTACTGCCTACGAGTGTCTTTGCTACCCTACTAGCGGAGCTCCAAGAACAGGCACACATCTTCAGGTACCTTCCAAATGTGGATTCCCCTGCAGCCCCGTAGGCGGGCGTGCAGTACGCCAACCATCAACGGACGTTTTTCCCCTCAAGCCTGTCAGGACGTTGCTCGTCCGTCTTTCCCTCAATAGATGGGAGTAGGCGCGCTTGCGGATGTGTGCGTGTGTGTGGCCACGCGTTTGCTTAGGCATCAGTGTGTGAAAAGGTAGGTGCTTTTCTCTAGCTGCGTGTGCGTGCACGTGGTGCTGGGTGCACATCCCTGGGTGCTCGTGGAAAGGTTTCTGCATGGTTTTCGCTGAGGAATCGTGTGTGTGCACATGGACAAAGAGAAGGCGCAGCAACCAGGTTCCAGCGCCGAAGAAGGCAAAAGGCAAGGTTTCCGGCGCTATCTCCTTCTCTCCGCAGACCTAGTCGCGCAAAGCAAGCCGCTAAGCCGGCGACCGGCAAGAGAGCTACAACGAAGCATGCCGAACGGAGAAAATAGCAGCAGCTCATCTGTTCACACCTTGTTTCTGCCATGTGCTTGAACGCCAAGACGTTCGCGCTTCTGTGAGATGAAAGACGTCCTTCTGCATATGTGCTTGCTCACACCGGTGCACTTGTTAGTGTATCCATTCAGTCCTGGGCTGCGGGGCATTCAGAAGTGGCTCTGTGGAGACGTCTGCATAGAGGCAGCTGTCAGAACACGCACACTCGATTGTTCACCAAAACATATGCAGACGCGTCCTTAGCCTGTAGATTTGGATGCACAGAGTTCCCTGTGTTCGCAAGAGACAAGGGAATCGCGTCTGTACGCACAGAAGCAATAGCGGACCGTTTCCCTCGGAGTGAACGCGAAGAGCCGTCTATGTACTCGCAGACACGGGAACGTGCCTCAATGCGGTCACAGAGGCAGCAGCTTTTGCACAGATGCTCTGGTGATTCTGGCACTTTCCAGGCACACTCCTGAAAGTCGCGCACACTGCTGTTCACTCGCTAAACGACCTCTTGGGAAACACGTCTCCGGTCGATGGACCGCTCAGATTGCTTCTCGTGTAACTGTGAACTGTGTCAGCGCAGGGAATCCGTCTCTGTTGAGCAGATGTCAATCCTGCCTCGCTTTTGCTTTGTTGCCTCTACCAAGATGATTTCCCGTTTCTCTCTTCACTGGAGCAGGCAGACACAGCCAACGCACATCAAGTGTCAAGAGACACGCTCTGCTGAGCTCAACGCTTGTGCAGATGCACATGTGCGACGAAGTCAACACACGTGCTTGTGGAGAGAAAGAAAGGGACTCCCAGGCGTGTGGAGCGACGGGGAGAAAGAGCGGGCGCTGAGGAACACAGTTTCAAACAGACTGTCTCCACACAAACAGGCACCTGTCTGCAGGTATCCTAGATCTTGATTCTTGAACTTGAGGAAACACGCGTCTGAGCAAAACTCCCAAACGCTTCCAGGAAAGACACACGCTCTCCCACAAGCACACAAGTGTTTGCCCTCAGCTATAGATCAGGGACAAGCTTGTGAAGAGATGCGCTGCTATTCTTTCGCCTTATGGCATCATGTGTTTCGTTCCTCTTGGAGATCGATTGTTAAACGTCTTTCCTCGGGCGACTGTGAAGCATTTGCCAGCGGAGGAGAAGTAGCACGGAGCAGCATTCAGTACTGCCTACGAGTGTCTTTGCTACCCTACTAGCGGAGCTCCAAGAACAGGCACACATCTTCAGGTACCTTCCAAATGTGGATTCCCCTGCAGCCCCGTAGGCGGGCGTGCAGTACGCCAACCATCAACGGACGTTTTTCCCCTCAAGCCTGTCAGGACGTTGCTCGTCCGTCTTTCCCTCAATAGATGGGAGTAGGCGCGCTTGCGGATGTGTGCGTGTGTGTGGCCACGCGTTTGCTTAGGCATCAGTGTGTGAAAAGGTAGGTGCTTTTCTCTAGCTGCGTGTGCGTGCACGTGGTGCTGGGTGCACATCCCTGGGTGCTCGTGGAAAGGTTTCTGCATGGTTTTCGCTGAGGAATCGTGTGTGTGCACATGGACAAAGAGAAGGCGCAGCAACCAGGTTCCAGCGCCGAAGAAGGCAAAAGGCAAGGTTTCCGGCGCTATCTCCTTCTCTCCGCAGACCTAGTCGCGCAAAGCAAGCCGCTAAGCCGGCGACCGGCAAGAGAGCTACAACGAAGCATGCCGAACGGAGAAAATAGCAGCAGCTCATCTGTTCACACCTTGTTTCTGCCATGTGCTTGAACGCCAAGACGTTCGCGCTTCTGTGAGATGAAAGACGTCCTTCTGCATATGTGCTTGCTCACACCGGTGCACTTGTTAGTGTATCCATTCAGTCCTGGGCTGCGGGGCATTCAGAAGTGGCTCTGTGGAGACGTCTGCATAGAGGCAGCTGTCAGAACACGCACACTCGATTGTTCACCAAAACATATGCAGACGCGTCCTTAGCCTGTAGATTTGGATGCACACAGTTCCCTGTGTTCGCAAGAGACAAGGGAATCGCGTCTGTACGCACAGAAGCAATAGCGGACCGTTTCCCTCGGAGTGAACGCGAAGAGCCGTCTATGTACTCGCAGACACGGGAACGTGCCTCAATGCGGTCACAGAGGCAGCAGCTTTTGCACAGATGCTCTGGTGATTCTGGCACTTTCCAGGCACACTCCTGAAAGTCGCGCACACTGCTGTTCACTCGCTAAACGACCTCTTGGGAAACACGTCTCCGGTCGACAAACCGCTCAGATTGCTTCTCGTGTAACTGTGAACTGTGTCAGCGCAGGGAATCCGTCTCTGTTGAGCAGATGTCAATCCTGCCTCGCTTTTGCTTTGTTGCCTCTACCAAGATGATTTCCCGTTTCTCTCTTCACTGGAGCACGCAGACACAGCCAACGCACATCAAGTGTCAAGAGACACGCTCTGCTGAGCTCAACGCTTGTGCAGATGCACATGTGCGACGAAGTCAACACACGTGCTTGTGGAGAGAAAGAAAGGGACTCCCAGGCGTGTGGAGCGACGGGGAGAAAGAGCGGGCGCTGAGGAACACAGTTTCAAACAGACTGTCTCCACACAAACAGGCACCTGTCTGCAGGTATCCTAGATCTTGATTCTTGAACTTGAGGAAACACGCGTCTGAGCAAAACTCTCAAACGCTTCCAGGAAAGACACAGGCTCTCCCACAAGCACACAAGTGTTTGCCCTCAGCTATAGATCAGGGACAAGCTTGTGAAGAGATGCCCTGCTATTCTTTCGCCTTATGGCATCATGTGTTTCGTTCCTCTTGGAGATCGATTGTTAAACGTCTTTCCTAGGGCGACTGTGAAGCATTTGCCAGCGGAGGAGAAGTAGCACGGAGCAGCATTCAGTACTGCCTATGAGTGTCTTTGCTACCCTACTAGCGGAGCTCCAAGAACAGGCACACATCTTCAGGTACCTTCCAAATGTGGATTCCCCTGCAGCCCCGTAGGCGGGCGTGCAGTACGCCAACCATCAACGGACGTTTTTCCCCTCAAGCCTGTCAGGACGTTGCTCGTCCGTCTTTCCCTCAATAGATGGGAGTAGGCGCGCTTGCGGATGTGTGCGTGTGTGTGGCCACGCGTTTGCTTAGGCATCAGTGTGTGAAAAGGTAGGTGCTTTTCTCTAGCTGCGTGTGCGTGCACGTGGTGCTGGGTGCACATCCCTGGGTGCTCGTGGAAAGGTTTCTGCATGGTTTTCGCTGAGGAATCGTGTGTGTGCACATGGACAAAGAGAAGGCGCAGCAACCAGGTTCCAGCGCCGAAGAAGGCAAAAGGCAAGGTTTCCGGCGCTATCTCCTTCTCTCCGCAGACCTAGTCGCGCAAAGCAAGCCGCTAAGCCGGCGACCGGCAAGAGAGCTACAACGAAGCATGCCGAACGGAGAAAATAGCAGCAGCTCATCTGTTCACACCTTGTTTCTGCCATGTGCTTGAACGCCAAGACGTTCGCGCTTCTGTGAGATGAAAGACGTCCTTCTGCATATGTGCTTGCTCACACCGGTGCACTTGTTAGTGTATCCATTCAGTCCTGGGCTGCGGGGCATTCAGAAGTGGCTCTGTGGAGACGTCTGCATAGAGGCAGCTGTCAGAACACGCACACTCGATTGTTCACCAAAACATATGCAGACGCGTCCTTAGCCTGTAGATTTGGATGCACAGAGTTCCCTGTGTTCGCAAGAGACAAGGGAATCGCGTCTGTACGCACAGAAGCAATAGCGGACCGTTTCCCTCGGAGTGAACGCGAAGAGCCGTCTATGTACTCGCAGACACGGGAACGTGCCTCAATGCGGTCACAGAGGCAGCAGCTTTTGCACAGATGCTCTGGTGATTCTGGCACTTTCCAGGCACACTCCTGAAAGTCGCGCACACTGCTGTTCACTCGCTAAACGACCTCTTGGGAAACACGTCTCCGGTCGACAAACCGCTCAGATTGCTTCTCGTGTAACTGTGAACTGTGTCAGCGCAGGGAATCCGTCTCTGTTGAGCAGATGTCAATCCTGCCTCGCTTTTGCTTTGTTGCCTCTACCAAGATGATTTCCCGTTTCTCTCTTCACTGGAGCAGGCAGACACAGCCAACGCACATCAAGTGTCAAGAGACACGCTCTGCTGAGCTCAACGCTTGTGCAGATGCACATGTGCGACGAAGTCAACACACGTGCTTGTGGAGAGAAAGAAAGGGACTCCCAGGCGTGTGGAGCGACGGGGAGAAAGAGCGGGCGCTGAGGAACACAGTTTCAAACAGACTGTCTCCACACAAACAGGCACCTGTCTGCAGGTATCCTAGATCTTGATTCTTGACCTTGAGGAAACACGCGTCTGAGCAAAACTCCCAAACGCTTCCAGGAAAGACACAGGCTCTCCCACAAGCACACAAGTGTTTGCCCTCAACTATAGATCAGGGACAAGCTTGTGAAGAGATGCCCTGCTATTCTTTCGCCTTATGGCATCATGTGTTTCGTTCCTCTTGGAGATCGATTGTTAAACGTCTTTCCTAGGGCGACTGTGAAGCATTTGCCAGCGGAGGAGAAGTAGCACGGAGCAGCATTCAGTACTGCCTACGAGTGTCTTTGCTACCCTACTAGCGGAGCTCCAAGAACAGGCACACATCTTCAGGTACCTTCCAAATGTGGATTCCCCTGCAGCCCCGTAGGCGGGCGTGCAGTACGCCAACCATCAACGGACGTTTTTCCCCTCAAGCCTGTCAGGACGTTGCTCGTCCGTCTTTCCCTCAATAGATGGGAGTAGGCGCGCTTGCGGATGTGTGCGTGTGTGTGGCCACGCGTTTGCTTAGGCATCAGTGTGTGAAAAGGTAGGTGCTTTTCTCTAGCTGCGTGTGCGTGCACGTGGTGCTGGGTGCACATCCCTGGGTGCTCGTGGAAAGGTTTCTGCATGGTTTTCGCTGAGGAATCGTGTGTGTGCACATGGACAAAGAGAAGGCGCAGCAACCAGGTTCCAGCGCCGAAGAAGGCAAAAGGCAAGGTTTCCGGCGCTATCTCCTTCTCTCCGCAGACCTAGTCGCGCAAAGCAAGCCGCTAAGCCGGCGACCGGCAAGAGAGCTACAACGAAGCATGCCGAACGGAGAAAATAGCAGCAGCTCATCTGTTCACACCTTGTTTCTGCCATGTGCTTGAACGCCAAGGCGTTCGCGCTTCTGTGAGATGAAAGACGTCCTTCTGCATATGTGCTTGCTCACACCGGTGCACTTGTTAGTGTATCCATTCAGTCCTGGGCTGCGGGGCATTCAGAAGTGGCTCTGTGGAGACGTCTGCATAGAGGCAGCTGTCAGAACACGCACACTCGATTGTTCACCAAAACATATGCAGACGCGTCCTTAGCCTGTAGATTTGGATGCACAGAGTTCCCTGTGTTCGCAAGAGACAAGGGAATCGCGTCTGTACGCACAGAAGCAATAGCGGACCGTTTCCCTCGGAGTGAACGCGAAGAGCCGTCTATGTACTCGCAGACACGGGAACGTGCCTCAATGCGGTCACAGAGGCAGCAGCTTTTGCACAGATGCTCTGGTGATTCTGGCACTTTCCAGGCACACTCCTGAAAGTCGCGCACACTGCTGTTCACTCGCTAAACGACCTCTTGGGAAACACGTCTCCGGTCGACAAACCGCTCAGATTGCTTCTCGTGTAACTGTGAACTGTGTCAGCGCAGGGAATCCGTCTCTGTTGAGCAGATGTCAATCCTGCCTCGCTTTTGCTTTGTTGCCTCTACCAAGATGATTTCCCGTTTCTCTCTTCACTGGAGCACGCAGACACAGCCAACGCACATCAAGTGTCAAGAGACACGCTCTGCTGAGCTCAACGCTTGTGCAGATGCACATGTGCGACGAAGTCAACACACGTGCTTGTGGAGAGAAAGAAAGGGACTCCCAGGCGTGTGGAGCGACGGGGAGAAAGAGCGGGCGCTGAGGAACACAGTTTCAAACAGACTGTCTCCACACAAACAGGCACCTGTCTGCAGGTATCCTAGATCTTGATTCTTGACCTTGAGGAAACACGCGTCTGAGCAAAACTCCCAAACGCTTCCAGGAAAGACACACGCTCTCCCACAAGCACACAAGTGTTTGCCCTCAGCTATAGATCAGGGACAAGCTTGTGAAGAGATGCCCTGCTATTCTTTCGCCTTATGGCATCATGTGTTTCGTTCCTCTTGGAGATCGATTGTTAAACGTCTTTCCTAGGGCGACTGTGAAGCATTTGCCAGCGGAGGAGAAGTAGCACGGAGCAGCATTCAGTACTGCCTACGAGTGTCTTTGCTACCCTACTAGCGGAGCTCCAAGAACAGGCACACATCTTCAGGTACCTTCCAAATGTGGATTCCCCTGCAGCCCCGTAGGCGGGCGTGCAGTACGCCAACCATCAACGGACGTTTTTCCCCTCAAGCCTGTCAGGACGTTGCTCGTCCGTCTTTCCCTCAATAGATGGGAGTAGGCGCGCTTGCGGATGTGTGCGTGTGTGTGGCCACGCGTTTGCTTAGGCATCAGTGTGTGAAAAGGTAGGTGCTTTTCTCTAGCTGCGTGTGCGTGCACGTGGTGCTGGGTGCACATCCCTGGGTGCTCGTGGAAAGGTTTCTGCATGGTTTTCGCTGAGGAATCGTGTGTGTGCACATGGACAAAGAGAAGGCGCAGCAACCAGGTTCCAGCGCCGAAGAAGGCAAAAGGCAAGGTTTCCGGCGCTATCTCCTTCTCTCCGCAGACCTAGTCGCGCAAAGCAAGCCGCTAAGCCGGCGACCGGCAAGAGAGCTACAACGAAGCATGCCGAACGGAGAAAATAGCAGCAGCTCATCTGTTCACACCTTGTTTCTGCCATGTGCTTGAACGCCAAGACGTTCGCGCTTCTGTGAGATGAAAGACGTCCTTCTGCATATGTGCTTGCTCACACCGGTGCACTTGTTAGTGTATCCATTCAGTCCTGGGCTGCGGGGCATTCAGAAGTGGCTCTGTGGAGACGTCTGCATAGAGGCAGCTGTCAGAACACGCACACTCGATTGTTCACCAAAACATATGCAAACGCGTCCTTAGCCTGTAGATTTGGATGCACACAGTTCCCTGTGTTCGCAAGAGACAAGGGAATCGCGTCTGTACGCACAGAAGCAATAGCGGACCGTTTCCCTCGGAGTGAACGCGAAGAGCCGTCTATGTACTCGCAGACACGGGAACGTGCCTCAATGCGGTCACAGAGGCAGCAGCTTTTGCACAGATGCTCTGGTGATTCTGGCACTTTCCAGGCACACTCCTGAAAGTCGCGCACACTGCTGTTCACTCGCTAAACGACCTCTTGGGAAACACGTCTCCGGTCGACAAACCGCTCAGATTGCTTCTCGTGTAACTGTGAACTGTGTCAGCGCAGGGAATCCGTCTCTGTTGAGCAGATGTCAATCCTGCCTCGCTTTTGCTTTGTTGCCTCTACCAAGATGATTTCCCGTTTCTCTCTTCACTGGAGCACGCAGACACAGCCAACGCACATCAAGTGTCAAGAGACACGCTCTGCTGAGCTCAACGCTTGTGCAGATGCACATGTGCGACGAAGTCAACACACGTGCTTGTGGAGAGAAAGAAAGGGACTCCCAGGCGTGTGGAGCGACGGGGAGAAAGAGCGGGCGCTGAGGAACACAGTTTCAAACAGACTGTCTCCACACAAACAGGCACCTGTCTGCAGGTATCCTAGATCTTGATTCTTGAACTTGAGGAAACACGCGTCTGAGCAAAACTCTCAAACGCTTCCAGGAAAGACACAGGCTCTCCCACAAGCACACAAGTGTTTGCCCTCAGCTATAGATCAGGGACAAGCTTGTGAAGAGATGCCCTGCTATTCTTTCGCCTTATGGCATCATGTGTTTCGTTCCTCTTGGAGATCGATTGTTAAACGTCTTTCCTAGGGCGACTGTGAAGCATTTGCCAGCGGAGGAGAAGTAGCACGGAGCAGCATTCAGTACTGCCTACGAGTGTCTTTGCTACCCTACTAGCGGAGCTCCAAGAACAGGCACACATCTTCAGGTACCTTCCAAATGTGGATTCCCCTGCAGCCCCGTAGGCGGGCGTGCAGTACGCCAACCATCAACGGACGTTTTTCCCCTCAAGCCTGTCAGGACGTTGCTCGTCCGTCTTTCCCTCAATAGATGGGAGTAGGCGCGCTTGCGGATGTGTGCGTGTGTGTGGCCACGCGTTTGCTTAGGCATCAGTGTGTGAAAAGGTAGGTGCTTTTCTCTAGCTGCGTGTGCGTGCACGTGGTGCTGGGTGCACATCCCTGGGTGCTCGTGGAAAGGTTTCTGCATGGTTTTCGCTGAGGAATCGTGTGTGTGCACATGGACAAAGAGAAGGCGCAGCAACCAGGTTCCAGCGCCGAAGAAGGCAAAAGGCAAGGTTTCCGGCGCTATCTCCTTCTCTCCGCAGACCTAGTCGCGCAAAGCAAGCCGCTAAGCCGGCGACCGGCAAGAGAGCTACAACGAAGCATGCCGAACGGAGAAAATAGCAGCAGCTCATCTGTTCACACCTTGTTTCTGCCATGTGCTTGAACGCCAAGACGTTCGCGCTTCTGTGAGATGAAAGACGTCCTTCTGCATATGTGCTTGCTCACACCGGTGCACTTGTTAGTGTATCCATTCACTCCTGGGCTGCGGGGCATTCAGAAGTGGCTCTGTGGAGACGTCTGCATAGAGGCAGCTGTCAGAACACGCACACTCGATTGTTCACCAAAACATATGCAGACGCGTCCTTAGCCTGTAGATTTGGATGCACAGAGTTCCCTGTGTTCGCAAGAGACAAGGGAATCGCGTCTGTACGCACAGAAGCAATAGCGGACCGTTTCCCTCGGAGTGAACGCGAAGAGCCGTCTATGTACTCGCAGACACGGGAACGTGCCTCAATGCGGTCACAGAGGCAGCAGCTTTTGCACAGATGCTCTGGTGATTCTGGCACTTTCCAGGCACACTCCTGAAAGTCGCGCACACTGCTGTTCACTCGCTAAACGACCTCTTGGGAAACACGTCTCCGGTCGATGGACCGCTCAGATTGCTTCTCGTGTAACTGTGAACTGTGTCAGCGCAGGGAATCCGTCTCTGTTGAGCAGATGTCAATCCTGCCTCGCTTTTGCTTTGTTGCCTCTACCAAGATGATTTCCCGTTTCTCTCTTCACTGGAGCAGGCAGACACAGCCAACGCACATCAAGTGTCAAGAGACACGCTCTGCTGAGCTCAACGCTTGTGCAGATGCACATGTGCGACGAAGTCAACACACGTGCTTGTGGAGAGAAAGAAAGGGACTCCCAGGCGTGTGGAGCGACGGGGAGAAAGAGCGGGCGCTGAGGAACACAGTTTCAAACAGACTGTCTCCACACAAACAGGCACCTGTCTGCAGGTATCCTAGATCTTGATTCTTGACCTTGAGGAAACACGCGTCTGAGCAAAACTCCCAAACGCTTCCAGGAAAGACACACGCTCTCCCACAAGCACACAAGTGTTTGCCCTCAGCTATAGATCAGGGACAAGCTTGTGAAGAGATGCGCTGCTATTCTTTCGCCTTATGGCATCATGTGTTTCGTTCCTCTTGGAGATCGATTGTTAAACGTCTTTCCTAGGGCGACTGTGAAGCATTTGCCAGCGGAGGAGAAGTAGCACGGAGCAGCATTCAGTACTGCCTACGAGTGTCTTTGCTACCCTACTAGCGGAGCTCCAAGAACAGGCACACATCTTCAGGTACCTTCCAAATGTGGATTCCCCTGCAGCCCCGTAGGCGGGCGTGCAGTACGCCAACCATCAACGGACGTTTTTCCCCTCAAGCCTGTCAGGACGTTGCTCGTCCGTCTTTCCCTCAATAGATGGGAGTAGGCGCGCTTGCGGATGTGTGCGTGTGTGTGGCCACGCGTTTGCTTAGGCATCAGTGTGTGAAAAGGTAGGTGCTTTTCTCTAGCTGCGTGTGCGTGCACGTGGTGCTGGGTGCACATCCCTGGGTGCTCGTGGAAAGGTTTCTGCATGGTTTTCGCTGAGGAATCGTGTGTGTGCACATGGACAAAGAGAAGGCGCAGCAACCAGGTTCCAGCGCCGAAGAAGGCAAAAGGCAAGGTTTCCGGCGCTATCTCCTTCTCTCCGCAGACCTAGTCGCGCAAAGCAAGCCGCTAAGCCGGCGACCGGCAAGAGAGCTACAACGAAGCATGCCGAACGGAGAAAATAGCAGCAGCTCATCTGTTCACACCTTGTTTCTGCCATGTGCTTGAACGCCAAGACGTTCGCGCTTCTGTGAGATGAAAGACGTCCTTCTGCATATGTGCTTGCTCACACCGGTGCACTTGTTAGTGTATCCATTCAGTCCTGGGCTGCGGGGCATTCAGAAGTGGCTCTGTGGAGACGTCTGCATAGAGGCAGCTGTCAGAACACGCACACTCGATTGTTCACCAAAACATATGCAAACGCGTCCTTAGCCTGTAGATTTGGATGCACACAGTTCCCTGTGTTCGCAAGAGACAAGGGAATCGCGTCTGTACGCACAGAAGCAATAGCGGACCGTTTCCCTCGGAGTGAACGCGAAGAGCCGTCTATGTACTCGCAGACACGGGAACGTGCCTCAATGCGGTCACAGAGGCAGCAGCTTTTGCACAGATGCTCTGGTGATTCTGGCACTTTCCAGGCACACTCCTGAAAGTCGCGCACACTGCTGTTCACTCGCTAAACGACCTCTTGGGAAACACGTCTCCGGTCGATGGACCGCTCAGATTGCTTCTCGTGTAACTGTGAACTGTGTCAGCGCAGGGAATCCGTCTCTGTTGAGCAGATGTCAATCCTGCCTCGCTTTTGCTTTGTTGCCTCTACCAAGATGATTTCCCGTTTCTCTCTTCACTGGAGCAGGCAGACACAGCCAACGCACATCAAGTGTCAAGAGACACGCTCTGCTGAGCTCAACGCTTGTGCAGATGCACATGTGCGACGAAGTCAACACACGTGCTTGTGGAGAGAAAGAAAGGGACTCCCAGGCGTGTGGAGCGACGGGGAGAAAGAGCGGGCGCTGAGGAACACAGTTTCAAACAGACTGTCTCCACACAAACAGGCACCTGTCTGCAGGTATCCTAGATCTTGATTCTTGACCTTGAGGAAACACGCGTCTGAGCAAAACTCCCAAACGCTTCCAGGAAAGACACACGCTCTCCCACAAGCACACAAGTGTTTGCCCTCAGCTATAGATCAGGGACAAGCTTGTGAAGAGATGCCCTGCTATTCTTTCGCCTTATGGCATCATGTGTTTCGTTCCTCTTGGAGATCGATTGTTAAACGTCTTTCCTAGGGCGACTGTGAAGCATTTGCCAGCGGAGGAGAAGTAGCACGGAGCAGCATTCAGTACTGCCTACGAGTGTCTTTGCTACCCTACTAGCGGAGCTCCAAGAACAGGCACACATCTTCAGGTACCTTCCAAATGTGGATTCCCCTGCAGCCCCGTAGGCGGGCGTGCAGTACGCCAACCATCAACGGACGTTTTTCCCCTCAAGCCTGTCAGGACGTTGCTCGTCCGTCTTTCCCTCAATAGATGGGAGTAGGCGCGCTTGCGGATGTGTGCGTGTGTGTGGCCACGCGTTTGCTTAGGCATCAGTGTGTGAAAAGGTAGGTGCTTTTCTCTAGCTGCGTGTGCGTGCACGTGGTGCTGGGTGCACATCCCTGGGTGCTCGTGGAAAGGTTTCTGCATGGTTTTCGCTGAGGAATCGTGTGTGTGCACATGGACAAAGAGAAGGCGCAGCAACCAGGTTCCAGCGCCGAAGAAGGCAAAAGGCAAGGTTTCCGGCGCTATCTCCTTCTCTCCGCAGACCTAGTCGCGCAAAGCAAGCCGCTAAGCCGGCGACCGGCAAGAGAGCTACAACGAAGCATGCCGAACGGAGAAAATAGCAGCAGCTCATCTGTTCACACCTTGTTTCTGCCATGTGCTTGAACGCCAAGACGTTCGCGCTTCTGTGAGATGAAAGACGTCCTTCTGCATATGTGCTTGCTCACACCGGTGCACTTGTTAGTGTATCCATTCAGTCCTGGGCTGCGGGGCATTCAGAAGTGGCTCTGTGGAGACGTCTGCATAGAGGCAGCTGTCAGAACACGCACACTCGATTGTTCACCAAAACATATGCAGACGCGTCCTTAGCCTGTAGATTTGGATGCACAGAGTTCCCTGTGTTCGCAAGAGACAAGGGAATCGCGTCTGTACGCACAGAAGCAATAGCGGACCGTTTCCCTCGGAGTGAACGCGAAGAGCCGTCTATGTACTCGCAGACACGGGAACGTGCCTCAATGCGGTCACAGAGGCAGCAGCTTTTGCACAGATGCTCTGGTGATTCTGGCACTTTCCAGGCACACTCCTGAAAGTCGCGCACACTGCTGTTCACTCGCTAAACGACCTCTTGGGAAACACGTCTCCGGTCGACAAACCGCTCAGATTGCTTCTCGTGTAACTGTGAACTGTGTCAGCGCAGGGAATCCGTCTCTGTTGAGCAGATGTCAATCCTGCCTCGCTTTTGCTTTGTTGCCTCTACCAAGATGATTTCCCGTTTCTCTCTTCACTGGAGCAGGCAGACACAGCCAACGCACATCAAGTGTCAAGAGACACGCTCTGCTGAGCTCAACGCTTGTGCAGATGCACATGTGCGACGAAGTCAACACACGTGCTTGTGGAGAGAAAGAAAGGGACTCCCAGGCGTGTGGAGCGACGGGGAGAAAGAGCGGGCGCTGAGGAACACAGTTTCAAACAGACTGTCTCCACACAAACAGGCACCTGTCTGCAGGTATCCTAGATCTTGATTCTTGACCTTGAGGAAACACGCGTCTGAGCAAAACTCCCAAACGCTTCCAGGAAAGACACACGCTCTCCCACAAGCACACAAGTGTTTGCCCTCAGCTATAGATCAGGGACAAGCTTGTGAAGAGATGCGCTGCTATTCTTTCGCCTTATGGCATCATGTGTTTCGTTCCTCTTGGAGATCGATTGTTAAACGTCTTTCCTCGGGCGACTGTGAAGCATTTGCCAGCGGAGGAGAAGTAGCACGGAGCAGCATTCAGTACTGCCTACGAGTGTCTTTGCTACCCTACTAGCGGAGCTCCAAGAACAGGCACACATCTTCAGGTACCTTCCAAATGTGGATTCCCCTGCAGCCCCGTAGGCGGGCGTGCAGTACGCCAACCATCAACGGACGTTTTTCCCCTCAAGCCTGTCAGGACGTTGCTCGTCCGTCTTTCCCTCAATAGATGGGAGTAGGCGCGCTTGCGGATGTGTGCGTGTGTGTGGCCACGCGTTTGCTTAGGCATCAGTGTGTGAAAAGGTAGGTGCTTTTCTCTAGCTGCGTGTGCGTGCACGTGGTGCTGGGTGCACATCCCTGGGTGCTCGTGGAAAGGTTTCTGCATGGTTTTCGCTGAGGAATCGTGTGTGTGCACATGGACAAAGAGAAGGCGCAGCAACCAGGTTCCAGCGCCGAAGAAGGCAAAAGGCAAGGTTTCCGGCGCTATCTCCTTCTCTCCGCAGACCTAGTCGCGCAAAGCAAGCCGCTAAGCCGGCGACCGGCAAGAGAGCTACAACGAAGCATGCCGAACGGAGAAAATAGCAGCAGCTCATCTGTTCACACCTTGTTTCTGCCATGTGCTTGAACGCCAAGACGTTCGCGCTTCTGTGAGATGAAAGACGTCCTTCTGCATATCTGCTTGCTCACACCGGTGCACTTGTTAGTGTATCCATTCAGTCCTGGGCTGCGGGGCATTCAGAAGTGGCTCTGTGGAGACGTCTGCATAGAGGCAGCTGTCAGAACACGCACACTCGATTGTTCACCAAAACATATGCAGACGCGTCCTTAGCCTGTAGATTTGGATGCACACAGTTCCCTGTGTTCGCAAGAGACAAGGGAATCGCGTCTGTACGCACAGAAGCAATAGCGGACCGTTTCCCTCGGAGTGAACGCGAAGAGCCGTCTATGTACTCGCAGACACGGGAACGTGCCTCAATGCGGTCACAGAGGCAGCAGCTTTTGCACAGATGCTCTGGTGATTCTGGCACTTTCCAGGCACACTCCTGAAAGTCGCGCACACTGCTGTTCACTCGCTAAACGACCTCTTGGGAAACACGTCTCCGGTCGACAAACCGCTCAGATTGCTTCTCGTGTAACTGTGAACTGTGTCAGCGCAGGGAATCCGTCTCTGTTGAGCAGATGTCAATCCTGCCTCGCTTTTGCTTTGTTGCCTCTACCAAGATGATTTCCCGTTTCTCTCTTCACTGGAGCAGGCAGACACAGCCAACGCACATCAAGTGTCAAGAGACACGCTCTGCTGAGCTCAACGCTTGTGCAGATGCACATGTGCGACGAAGTCAACACACGTGCTTGTGGAGAGAAAGAAAGGGACTCCCAGGCGTGTGGAGCGACGGGGAGAAAGAGCGGGCGCTGAGGAACACAGTTTCAAACAGACTGTCTCCACACAAACAGGCACCTGTCTGCAGGTATCCTAGATCTTGATTCTTGAACTTGAGGAAACACGCGTCTGAGCAAAACTCCCAAACGCTTCCAGGAAAGACACACGCTCTCCCACAAGCACACAAGTGTTTGCCCTCAGCTATAGATCAGGGACAAGCTTGTGAAGAGATGCGCTGCTATTCTTTCGCCTTATGGCATCATGTGTTTCGTTCCTCTTGGAGATCGATTGTTAAACGTCTTTCCTCGGGCGACTGTGAAGCATTTGCCAGCGGAGGAGAAGTAGCACGGAGCAGCATTCAGTACTGCCTACGAGTGTCTTTGCTACCCTACTAGCGGAGCTCCAAGAACAGGCACACATCTTCAGGTACCTTCCAAATGTGGATTCCCCTGCAGCCCCGTAGGCGGGCGTGCAGTACGCCAACCATCAACGGACGTTTTTCCCCTCAAGCCTGTCAGGACGTTGCTCGTCCGTCTTTCCCTCAATAGATGGGAGTAGGCGCGCTTGCGGATGTGTGCGTGTGTGTGGCCACGCGTTTGCTTAGGCATCAGTGTGTGAAAAGGTAGGTGCTTTTCTCTAGCTGCGTGTGCGTGCACGTGGTGCTGGGTGCACATCCCTGGGTGCTCGTGGAAAGGTTTCTGCATGGTTTTCGCTGAGGAATCGTGTGTGTGCACATGGACAAAGAGAAGGCGCAGCAACCAGGTTCCAGCGCCGAAGAAGGCAAAAGGCAAGGTTTCCGGCGCTATCTCCTTCTCTCCGCAGACCTAGTCGCGCAAAGCAAGCCGCTAAGCCGGCGACCGGCAAGAGAGCTACAACGAAGCATGCCGAACGGAGAAAATAGCAGCAGCTCATCTGTTCACACCTTGTTTCTGCCATGTGCTTGAACGCCAAGACGTTCGCGCTTCTGTGAGATGAAAGACGTCCTTCTGCATATGTGCTTGCTCACACCGGTGCACTTGTTAGTGTATCCATTCACTCCTGGGCTGCGGGGCATTCAGAAGTGGCTCTGTGGAGACGTCTGCATAGAGGCAGCTGTCAGAACACGCACACTCGATTGTTCACCAAAACATATGCAGACGCGTCCTTAGCCTGTAGATTTGGATGCACAGAGTTCCCTGTGTTCGCAAGAGACAAGGGAATCGCGTCTGTACGCACAGAAGCAATAGCGGACCGTTTCCCTCGGAGTGAACGCGAAGAGCCGTCTATGTACTCGCAGACACGGGAACGTGCCTCAATGCGGTCACAGAGGCAGCAGCTTTTGCACAGATGCTCTGGTGATTCTGGCACTTTCCAGGCACACTCCTGAAAGTCGCGCACACTGCTGTTCACTCGCTAAACGACCTCTTGGGAAACACGTCTCCGGTCGACAAACCGCTCAGATTGCTTCTCGTGTAACTGTGAACTGTGTCAGCGCAGGGAATCCGTCTCTGTTGAGCAGATGTCAATCCTGCCTCGCTTTTGCTTTGTTGCCTCTACCAAGATGATTTCCCGTTTCTCTCTTCACTGGAGCACGCAGACACAGCCAACGCACATCAAGTGTCAAGAGACACGCTCTGCTGAGCTCAACGCTTGTGCAGATGCACATGTGCGACGAAGTCAACACACGTGCTTGTGGAGAGAAAGAAAGGGACTCCCAGGCGTGTGGAGCGACGGGGAGAAAGAGCGGGCGCTGAGGAACACAGTTTCAAACAGACTGTCTCCACACAAACAGGCACCTGTCTGCAGGTATCCTAGATCTTGATTCTTGAACTTGAGGAAACACGCGTCTGAGCAAAACTCTCAAACGCTTCCAGGAAAGACACAGGCTCTCCCACAAGCACACAAGTGTTTGCCCTCAGCTATAGATCAGGGACAAGCTTGTGAAGAGATGCCCTGCTATTCTTTCGCCTTATGGCATCATGTGTTTCGTTCCTCTTGGAGATCGATTGTTAAACGTCTTTCCTAGGGCGACTGTGAAGCATTTGCCAGCGGAGGAGAAGTAGCACGGAGCAGCATTCAGTACTGCCTACGAGTGTCTTTGCTACCCTACTAGCGGAGCTCCAAGAACAGGCACACATCTTCAGGTACCTTCCAAATGTGGATTCCCCTGCAGCCCCGTAGGCGGGCGTGCAGTACGCCAACCATCAACGGACGTTTTTCCCCTCAAGCCTGTCAGGACGTTGCTCGTCCGTCTTTCCCTCAATAGATGGGAGTAGGCGCGCTTGCGGATGTGTGCGTGTGTGTGGCCACGCGTTTGCTTAGGCATCAGTGTGTGAAAAGGTAGGTGCTTTTCTCTAGCTGCGTGTGCGTGCACGTGGTGCTGGGTGCACATCCCTGGGTGCTCGTGGAAAGGTTTCTGCATGGTTTTCGCTGAGGAATCGTGTGTGTGCACATGGACAAAGAGAAGGCGCAGCAACCAGGTTCCAGCGCCGAAGAAGGCAAAAGGCAAGGTTTCCGGCGCTATCTCCTTCTCTCCGCAGACCTAGTCGCGCAAAGCAAGCCGCTAAGCCGGCGACCGGCAAGAGAGCTACAACGAAGCATGCCGAACGGAGAAAATAGCAGCAGCTCATCTGTTCACACCTTGTTTCTGCCATGTGCTTGAACGCCAAGACGTTCGCGCTTCTGTGAGATGAAAGACGTCCTTCTGCATATGTGCTTGCTCACACCGGTGCACTTGTTAGTGTATCCATTCACTCCTGGGCTGCGGGGCATTCAGAAGTGGCTCTGTGGAGACGTCTGCATAGAGGCAGCTGTCAGAACACGCACACTCGATTGTTCACCAAAACATATGCAGACGCGTCCTTAGCCTGTAGATTTGGATGCACAGAGTTCCCTGTGTTCGCAAGAGACAAGGGAATCGCGTCTGTACGCACAGAAGCAATAGCGGACCGTTTCCCTCGGAGTGAACGCGAAGAGCCGTCTATGTACTCGCAGACACGGGAACGTGCCTCAATGCGGTCACAGAGGCAGCAGCTTTTGCACAGATGCTCTGGTGATTCTGGCACTTTCCAGGCACACTCCTGAAAGTCGCGCACACTGCTGTTCACTCGCTAAACGACCTCTTGGGAAACACGTCTCCGGTCGACAAACCGCTCAGATTGCTTCTCGTGTAACTGTGAACTGTGTCAGCGCAGGGAATCCGTCTCTGTTGAGCAGATGTCAATCCTGCCTCGCTTTTGCTTTGTTGCCTCTACCAAGATGATTTCCCGTTTCTCTCTTCACTGGAGCACGCAGACACAGCCAACGCACATCAAGTGTCAAGAGACACGCTCTGCTGAGCTCAACGCTTGTGCAGATGCACATGTGCGACGAAGTCAACACACGTGCTTGTGGAGAGAAAGAAAGGGACTCCCAGGCGTGTGGAGCGACGGGGAGAAAGAGCGGGCGCTGAGGAACACAGTTTCAAACAGACTGTCTCCACACAAACAGGCACCTGTCTGCAGGTATCCTAGATCTTGATTCTTGACCTTGAGGAAACACGCGTCTGAGCAAAACTCCCAAACGCTTCCAGGAAAGACACACGCTCTCCCACAAGCACACAAGTGTTTGCCCTCAGCTATAGATCAGGGACAAGCTTGTGAAGAGATGCCCTGCTATTCTTTCGCCTTATGGCATCATGTGTTTCGTTCCTCTTGGAGATCGATTGTTAAACGTCTTTCCTAGGGCGACTGTGAAGCATTTGCCAGCGGAGGAGAAGTAGCACGGAGCAGCATTCAGTACTGCCTACGAGTGTCTTTGCTACCCTACTAGCGGAGCTCCAAGAACAGGCACACATCTTCAGGTACCTTCCAAATGTGGATTCCCCTGCAGCCCCGTAGGCGGGCGTGCAGTACGCCAACCATCAACGGACGTTTTTCCCCTCAAGCCTGTCAGGACGTTGCTCGTCCGTCTTTCCCTCAATAGATGGGAGTAGGCGCGCTTGCGGATGTGTGCGTGTGTGTGGCCACGCGTTTGCTTAGGCATCAGTGTGTGAAAAGGTAGGTGCTTTTCTCTAGCTGCGTGTGCGTGCACGTGGTGCTGGGTGCACATCCCTGGGTGCTCGTGGAAAGGTTTCTGCATGGTTTTCGCTGAGGAATCGTGTGTGTGCACATGGACAAAGAGAAGGCGCAGCAACCAGGTTCCAGCGCCGAAGAAGGCAAAAGGCAAGGTTTCCGGCGCTATCTCCTTCTCTCCGCAGACCTAGTCGCGCAAAGCAAGCCGCTAAGCCGGCGACCGGCAAGAGAGCTACAACGAAGCATGCCGAACGGAGAAAATAGCAGCAGCTCATCTGTTCACACCTTGTTTCTGCCATGTGCTTGAACGCCAAGACGTTCGCGCTTCTGTGAGATGAAAGACGTCCTTCTGCATATGTGCTTGCTCACACCGGTGCACTTGTTAGTGTATCCATTCAGTCCTGGGCTGCGGGGCATTCAGAAGTGGCTCTGTGGAGACGTCTGCATAGAGGCAGCTGTCAGAACACGCACACTCGATTGTTCACCAAAACATATGCAGACGCGTCCTTAGCCTGTAGATTTGGATGCACACAGTTCCCTGTGTTCGCAAGAGACAAGGGAATCGCGTCTGTACGCACAGAAGCAATAGCGGACCGTTTCCCTCGGAGTGAACGCGAAGAGCCGTCTATGTACTCGCAGACACGGGAACGTGCCTCAATGCGGTCACAGAGGCAGCAGCTTTTGCACAGATGCTCTGGTGATTCTGGCACTTTCCAGGCACACTCCTGAAAGTCGCGCACACTGCTGTTCACTCGCTAAACGACCTCTTGGGAAACACGTCTCCGGTCGATGGACCGCTCAGATTGCTTCTCGTGTAACTGTGAACTGTGTCAGCGCAGGGAATCCGTCTCTGTTGAGCAGATGTCAATCCTGCCTCGCTTTTGCTTTGTTGCCTCTACCAAGATGATTTCCCGTTTCTCTCTTCACTGGAGCAGGCAGACACAGCCAACGCACATCAAGTGTCAAGAGACACGCTCTGCTGAGCTCAACGCTTGTGCAGATGCACATGTGCGACGAAGTCAACACACGTGCTTGTGGAGAGAAAGAAAGGGACTCCCAGGCGTGTGGAGCGACGGGGAGAAAGAGCGGGCGCTGAGGAACACAGTTTCAAACAGACTGTCTCCACACAAACAGGCACCTGTCTGCAGGTATCCTAGATCTTGATTCTTGACCTTGAGGAAACACGCGTCTGAGCAAAACTCCCAAACGCTTCCAGGAAAGACACACGCTCTCCCACAAGCACACAAGTGTTTGCCCTCAACTATAGATCAGGGACAAGCTTGTGAAGAGATGCCCTGCTATTCTTTCGCCTTATGGCATCATGTGTTTCGTTCCTCTTGGAGATCGATTGTTAAACGTCTTTCTTAGGGCGACTGTGAAGCATTTGCCAGCGGAGGAGAAGTAGCACGGAGCAGCATTCAGTACTGCCTACGAGTGTCTTTGCTACCCTACTAGCGGAGCTCCAAGAACAGGCACACATCTTCAGGTACCTTCCAAATGTGGATTCCCCTGCAGCCCCGTAGGCGGGCGTGCAGTACGCCAACCATCAACGGACGTTTTTCCCCTCAAGCCTGTCAGGACGTTGCTCGTCCGTCTTTCCCTTAATAGATGGGAGTAGGCGCGCTTGCGGATGTGTGCGTGTGTGTGGCCACGCGTTTGCTTAGGCATCAGTGTGTGAAAAGGTAGGTGCTTTTCTCTAGCTGCGTGTGCGTGCACGTGGTGCTGGGTGCACATCCCTGGGTGCTCGTGGAAAGGTTTCTGCATGGTTTTCGCTGAGGAATCGTGTGTGTGCACATGGACAAAGAGAAGGCGCAGCAACCAGGTTCCAGCGCCGAAGAAGGCAAAAGGCAAGGTTTCCGGCGCTATCTCCTTCTCTCCGCAGACCTAGTCGCGCAAAGCAAGCCGCTAAGCCGGCGACCGGCAAGAGAGCTACAACGAAGCATGCCGAACGGAGAAAATAGCAGCAGCTCATCTGTTCACACCTTGTTTCTGCCATGTGCTTGAACGCCAAGACGTTCGCGCTTCTGTGAGATGAAAGACGTCCTTCTGCATATGTGGTTGCTCACACCGGTGCACTTGTTAGTGTATCCATTCAGTCCTGGGCTGCGGGGCATTCAGAAGTGGCTCTGTGGAGACGTCTGCATAGAGGCAGCTGTCAGAACACGCACACTCGATTGTTCACCAAAACATATGCAGACGCGTCCTTAGCCTGTAGATTTGGATGCACAGAGTTCCCTGTGTTCGCAAGAGACAAGGGAATCGCGTCTGTACGCACAGAAGCAATAGCGGACCGTTTCCCTCGGAGTGAACGCGAAGAGCCGTCTATGTACTCGCAGACACGGGAACGTGCCTCAATGCGGTCACAGAGGCAGCAGCTTTTGCACAGATGCTCTGGTGATTCTGGCACTTTCCAGGCACACTCCTGAAAGTCGCGCACACTGCTGTTCACTCGCTAAACGACCTCTTGGGAAACACGTCTCCGGTCGATGGACCGCTCAGATTGCTTCTCGTGTAACTGTGAACTGTGTCAGCGCAGGGAATCCGTCTCTGTTGAGCAGATGTCAATCCTGCCTCGCTTTTGCTTTGTTGCCTCTACCAAGATGATTTCCCGTTTCTCTCTTCACTGGAGCACGCAGACACAGCCAACGCACATCAAGTGTCAAGAGACACGCTCTGCTGAGCTCAACGCTTGTGCAGATGCACATGTGCGACGAAGTCAACACACGTGCTTGTGGAGAGAAAGAAAGGGACTCCCAGGCGTGTGGAGCGACGGGGAGAAAGAGCGGGCGCTGAGGAACACAGTTTCAAACAGACTGTCTCCACACAAACAGGCACCTGTCTGCAGGTATCCTAGATCTTGATTCTTGACCTTGAGGAAACACGCGTCTGAGCAAAACTCCCAAACGCTTCCAGGAAAGACACACGCTCTCCCACAAGCACACAAGTGTTTGCCCTCAGCTATAGATCAGGGACAAGCTTGTGAAGAGATGCCCTGCTATTCTTTCGCCTTATGGCATCATGTGTTTCGTTCCTCTTGGAGATCGATTGTTAAACGTCTTTCCTAGGGCGACTGTGAAGCATTTGCCAGCGGAGGAGAAGTAGCACGGAGCAGCATTCAGTACTGCCTACGAGTGTCTTTGCTACCCTACTAGCGGAGCTCCAAGAACAGGCACACATCTTCAGGTACCTTCCAAATGTGGATTCCCCTGCAGCCCCGTAGGCGGGCGTGCAGTACGCCAACCATCAACGGACGTTTTTCCCCTCAAGCCTGTCAGGACGTTGCTCGTCCGTCTTTCCCTCAATAGATGGGAGTAGGCGCGCTTGCGGATGTGTGCGTGTGTGTGGCCACGCGTTTGCTTAGGCATCAGTGTGTGAAAAGGTAGGTGCTTTTCTCTAGCTGCGTGTGCGTGCACGTGGTGCTGGGTGCACATCCCTGGGTGCTCGTGGAAAGGTTTCTGCATGGTTTTCGCTGAGGAATCGTGTGTGTGCACATGGACAAAGAGAAGGCGCAGCAACCAGGTTCCAGCGCCGAAGAAGGCAAAAGGCAAGGTTTCCGGCGCTATCTCCTTCTCTCCGCAGACCTAGTCGCGCAAAGCAAGCCGCTAAGCCGGCGACCGGCAAGAGAGCTACAACGAAGCATGCCGAACGGAGAAAATAGCAGCAGCTCATCTGTTCACACCTTGTTTCTGCCATGTGCTTGAACGCCAAGACGTTCGCGCTTCTGTGAGATGAAAGACGTCCTTCTGCATATCTGCTTGCTCACACCGGTGCACTTGTTAGTGTATCCATTCAGTCCTGGGCTGCGGGGCATTCAGAAGTGGCTCTGTGGAGACGTCTGCATAGAGGCAGCTGTCAGAACACGCACACTCGATTGTTCACCAAAACATATGCAGACGCGTCCTTAGCCTGTAGATTTGGATGCACACAGTTCCCTGTGTTCGCAAGAGACAAGGGAATCGCGTCTGTACGCACAGAAGCAATAGCGGACCGTTTCCCTCGGAGTGAACGCGAAGAGCCGTCTATGTACTCGCAGACACAGGAACGTGCCTCAATGCGGTCACAGAGGCAGCAGCTTTTGCACAGATGCTCTGGTGATTCTGGCACTTTCCAGGCACACTCCTGAAAGTCGCGCACACTGCTGTTCACTCGCTAAACGACCTCTTGGGAAACACGTCTCCGGTCGATGGACCGCTCAGATTGCTTCTCGTGTAACTGTGAACTGTGTCAGCGCAGGGAATCCGTCTCTGTTGAGCAGATGTCAATCCTGCCTCGCTTTTGCTTTGTTGCCTCTACCAAGATGATTTCCCGTTTCTCTCTTCACTGGAGCAGGCAGACACAGCCAACGCACATCAAGTGTCAAGAGACACGCTCTGCTGAGCTCAACGCTTGTGCAGATGCACATGTGCGACGAAGTCAACACACGTGCTTGTGGAGAGAAAGAAAGGGACTCCCAGGCGTGTGGAGCGACGGGGAGAAAGAGCGGGCGCTGAGGAACACAGTTTCAAACAGACTGTCTCCACACAAACAGGCACCTGTCTGCAGGTATCCTAGATCTTGATTCTTGACCTTGAGGAAACACGCGTCTGAGCAAAACTCCCAAACGCTTCCAGGAAAGACACACGCTCTCCCACAAGCACACAAGTGTTTGCCCTCAGCTATAGATCAGGGACAAGCTTGTGAAGAGATGCCCTGCTATTCTTTCGCCTTATGGCATCATGTGTTTCGTTCCTCTTGGAGATCGATTGTTAAACGTCTTTCCTAGGGCGACTGTGAAGCATTTGCCAGCGGAGGAGAAGTAGCACGGAGCAGCATTCAGTACTGCCTACGAGTGTCTTTGCTACCCTACTAGCGGAGCTCCAAGAACAGGCACACATCTTCAGGTACCTTCCAAATGTGGATTCCCCTGCAGCCCCGTAGGCGGGCGTGCAGTACGCCAACCATCAACGGACGTTTTTCCCCTCAAGCCTGTCAGGACGTTGCTCGTCCGTCTTTCCCTCAATAGATGGGAGTAGGCGCGCTTGCGGATGTGTGCGTGTGTGTGGCCACGCGTTTGCTTAGGCATCAGTGTGTGAAAAGGTAGGTGCTTTTCTCTAGCTGCGTGTGCGTGCACGTGGTGCTGGGTGCACATCCCTGGGTGCTCGTGGAAAGGTTTCTGCATGGTTTTCGCTGAGGAATCGTGTGTGTGCACATGGACAAAGAGAAGGCGCAGCAACCAGGTTCCAGCGCCGAAGAAGGCAAAAGGCAAGGTTTCCGGCGCTATCTCCTTCTCTCCGCAGACCTAGTCGCGCAAAGCAAGCCGCTAAGCCGGCGACCGGCAAGAGAGCTACAACGAAGCATGCCGAACGGAGAAAATAGCAGCAGCTCATCTGTTCACACCTTGTTTCTGCCATGTGCTTGAACGCCAAGACGTTCGCGCTTCTGTGAGATGAAAGACGTCCTTCTGCATATGTGCTTGCTCACACCGGTGCACTTGTTAGTGTATCCATTCAGTCCTGGGCTGCGGGGCATTCAGAAGTGGCTCTGTGGAGACGTCTGCATAGAGGCAGCTGTCAGAACACGCACACTCGATTGTTCACCAAAACATATGCAGACGCGTCCTTAGCCTGTAGATTTGGATGCACACAGTTCCCTGTGTTCGCAAGAGACAAGGGAATCGCGTCTGTACGCACAGAAGCAATAGCGGACCGTTTCCCTCGGAGTGAACGCGAAGAGCCGTCTATGTACTCGCAGACACGGGAACGTGCCTCAATGCGGTCACAGAGGCAGCAGTTTTGCACAGATGCTCTGGTGATTCTGGCACTTTCCAGGCACACTCCTGAAAGTCGCGCACACTGCTGTTCACTCGCTAAACGACCTCTTGGGAAACACGTCTCCGGTCGATGGACCGCTCAGATTGCTTCTCGTGTAACTGTGAACTGTGTCAGCGCAGGGAATCCGTCTCTGTTGAGCAGATGTCAATCCTGCCTCGGTTTTGCTTTGTTGCCTCTACCAAGATGATTCCCTTGTCTCTTGCGAACACAGGGAACTCTGTGCATCCACTCGTAGGCAGTACTGAATGCTGCTCCGTGCTACTTCTCCTCCGCTGGCAAATGCCTCACAGTCGCCCTAGGAAAGACGTTTAACAATCGATCTCCAAGAGGAACGAAACACATGATGCCATAAGGCGAAAGAATAGCAGGGCATCTCTTCACAAGCTTGTCCCTGATCTATAGTTGAGGGCAAACACTTGTGTGCTTGTGGGAGAGCGTGTGTCTTTCCTGGAAGCGTTTGGGAGTTTTGCTCAGACGCGTGTTTCCTCAAGTTCAAGAATCAAGATCTAGGATACCTGCAGACAGGTGCCTGTTTGTGTGGAGACAGTCTGTTTGAAACTGTGTTCCTCAGCGCCCGCTCTTTCTCCCCGTCGCTCCACACGCCTGGGAGTCCCTTTCTTTCTCTCCACAAGCACGTGTGTTGACTTCGTCGCACATGTGCATCTGCACAAGCGTTGAGCTCAGCAGAGCGTGTCTCTTGACACTTGATGTGCGTTGGCTGTGTCTGCGTGCTCCAGTGAAGAGAGAAACGGGAAATCATCTTGGTAGAGGCAACAAAGCAAAAGCGAGGCAGGATTGACATCTGCTCAACAGAGACGGATTCCCTGCGCTGACACAGTTCACAGTTACACGAGAAGCAATCTGAGCGGTCCGTCGACCGGAGACGTGTTTCCCAAGAGGTCGTTTAGCGAGTGAACAGCAGTGTGCGCGACTTTCAGGAGTGTGCCTGGAAAGTGCCAGAATCACCAGAGCATCTGTGCAAAAGCTGCTGCCTCTGTGACCGCACTGAGGCACGTTCCCGTGTCTGCGAGTACATAGACGGCTCTTCGCGTTCACTCCGAGGGAAACGGTCCGCTATTGCTTCTGTGCGTACAGACGCGATTCCCTTGTCTCTTGCGAACACAGGGAACTGTGTGCATCCAAATCTACAGGCTAAGGACGCGTCTGCATATGTTTTGGTGAACAATCGAGTGTGCGTGTTCTGACAGCTGCCTCTATGCAGACGTCTCCACAGAGCCACTTCTGAATGCCCCGCAGCCCAGGACTGAATGGATACACTAACAAGTGCACCGGTGTGAGCAAGCACATATGCAGAAGGACGTCTTTCATCTCACAGAAGCGCGAACGTCTTGGCGTTCAAGCACATGGCAGAAACAAGGTGTGAACAGATGAGCTGCTGCTATTTTCTCCGTTCGGCATGCTTCGTTGTAGCTCTCTTGCCGGTCGCCGGCTTAGCGGCTTGCTTTGCGCGACTAGGTCTGCGGAGAGAAGGAGATAGCGCCGGAAACCTTGCCTTTTGCCTTCTTCGGCGCTGGAACCTGGTTGCTGCGCCTTCTCTTTGTCCATGTGCACACACACGATTCCTCAGCGAAAACCATGCAGAAACCTTTCCACGAGCACCCAGGGATGTGCACCCAGCACCACGTGCACGCACACGCAGCTAGAGAAAAGCACCTACCTTTTCACACACTGATGCCTAAGCAAACGCGTGGCCACACACACGCACACATCCGCAAGCGCGCCTACTCCCATCTATTGAGGGAAAGACGGACGAGCAACGTCCTGACAGGCTTGAGGGGAAAAACGTCCGTTGATGGTTGGCGTACTGCACGCCCGCCTACGGGGCTGCAGGGGAATCCACATTTGGAAGGTACCTGAAGATGTGTGCCTGTTCTTGGAGCTCCGCTAGTAGGGTAGCAAAGACACTCGTAGGCAGTACTGAATGCTGCTCCGTGCTACTTCTCCTCCGCTGGCAAATGCTTCACAGTCGCCCTAGGAAAGACGTTTAACAATCGATCTCCAAGAGGAACGAAACACATGATGCCATAAGGCGAAAGAATAGCAGGGCATCTCTTCACAAGCTTGTCCCTGATCTATAGTTGAGGGCAAACACTTGTGTGCTTGTGGGAGAGCGTGTGTCTTTCCTGGAAGCGTTTGGGAGTTTTGCTCAGACGCGTGTTTCCTCAAGTTCAAGAATCAAGATCTAGGATACCTGCAGACAGGTGCCTGTTTGTGTGGAGACAGTCTGTTTGAAACTGTGTTCCTCAGCGCCCGCTCTTTCTCCCCGTCGCTCCACACGCCTGGGAGTCCCTTTCTTTCTCTCCACAAGCACGTGTGTTGACTTCGTCGCACATGTGCATCTGCACAAGCGTTGAGCTCAGCAGAGCGTGTCTCTTGACACTTGATGTGCGTTGGCTGTGTCTGCCTGCTCCAGTGAAGAGAGAAACGGGAAATCATCTTGGTAGAGGCAACAAAGCAAAAGCGAGGCAGGATTGACATCTGCTCAACAGAGACGGATTCCCTGCGCTGACACAGTTCACAGTTACACGAGAAGCAATCTGAGCGGTCCATCGACCGGAGACGTGTTTCCCAAGAGGTCGTTTAGCGAGTGAACAGCAGTGTGCGCGACTTTCAGGAGTGTGCCTGGAAAGTGCCAGAATCACCAGAGCATCTGTGCAAAAGCTGCTGCCTCTGTGACCGCATTGAGGCACGTTCCCGTGTCTGCGAGTACATAGACGGCTCTTCGCGTTCACTCCGAGGGAAACGGTCCGCTATTGCTTCTGTGCGTACAGACGCGATTCCCTTGTCTCTTGCGAACACAGGGAACTCTGTGCATCCAAATCTACAGGCTAAGGACGCGTCTGCATATGTTTTGGTGAACAATCGAGTGTGCGTGTTCTGACAGCTGCCTCTATGCAGACGTCTCCACAGAGCCACTTCTGAATGCCCCGCAGCCCAGGACTGAATGGATACACTAACAAGTGCACCGGTGTGAGCAAGCAGATATGCAGAAGGACGTCTTTCATCTCACAGAAGCGCGAACGTCTTGGCGTTCAAGCACATGGCAGAAACAAGTTGTGAACAGATGAGCTGCTGCTATTTTCTCCGTTCGGCATGCTTCGTTGTAGCTCTCTTGCCGGTCGCCGGCTTAGCGGCTTGCTTTGCGCGACTAGGTCTGCGGAGAGAAGGAGATAGCGCCGGAAACCTTGCCTTTTGCCTTCTTCGGCGCTGGAACCTGGTTGCTGCGCCTTCTCTTTGTCCATGTGCACACACACGATTCCTCAGCGAAAACCATGCAGAAACCTTTCCACGAGCACCCAGGGATGTGCACCCAGCACCACGTGCACGCACACGCAGCTAGAGAAAAGCACCTACCTTTTCACACACTGATGCCTAAGCAAACGCGTGGCCACACACACGCACACATCCGCAAGCGCGCCTACTCCCATCTATTGAGGGAAAGACGGACGAGCAACGTCCTGACAGGCTTGAGGGGAAAAACGTCCGTTGATGGTTGGCGTACTGCACGCCCGCCTACGGGGCTGCAGGGGAATCCACATTTGGAAGGTACCTGAAGATGTGTGCCTGTTCTTGGAGCTCCGCTAGTAGGGTAGCAAAGACACTCGTAGGCAGTACTGAATGCTGCTCCGTGCTACTTCTCCTCCGCTGGCAAATGCTTCACAGTCGCCCGAGGAAAGACGTTTAACAATCGATCTCCAAGAGGAACGAAACACATGATGCCATAAGGCGAAAGAATAGCAGCGCATCTCTTCACAAGCTTGTCCCTGATCTATAGCTGAGGGCAAACACTTGTGTGCTTGTGGGAGAGCGTGTGTCTTTCCTGGAAGCGTTTGGGAGTTTTGCTCAGACGCGTGTTTCCTCAAGTTCAAGAATCAAGATCTAGGATACCTGCAGACAGGTGCCTGTTTGTGTGGAGACAGTCTGTTTGAAACTGTGTTCCTCAGCGCCCGCTCTTTCTCCCCGTCGCTCCACACGCCTGGGAGTCCCTTTCTTTCTCTCCACAAGCACGTGTGTTGACTTCGTCGCACATGTGCATCTGCACAAGCGTTGAGCTCAGCAGAGCGTGTCTCTTGACACTTGATGTGCGTTGGCTGTGTCTGCCTGCTCCAGTGAAGAGAGAAACGGGAAATCATCTTGGTAGAGGCAACAAAGCAAAAGCGAGGCAGGATTGACATCTGCTCAACAGAGACGGATTCCCTGCGCTGACACAGTTCACAGTTACACGAGAAGCAATCTGAGCGGTTTGTCGACCGGAGACGTGTTTCCCAAGAGGTCGTTTAGCGAGTGAACAGCAGTGTGCGCGACTTTCAGGAGTGTGCCTGGAAAGTGTCAGAATCACCAGAGCATCTGTGCAAAAGCTGCTGCCTCTGTGACCGCATTGAGGCACGTTCCCGTGTCTGCGAGTACATAGACGGCTCTTCGCGTTCACTCCGAGGGAAACGGTCCGCTATTGCTTCTGTGCGTACAGACGCGATTCCCTTGTCTCTTGCGAACACAGGGAACTCTGTGCATCCAAATCTACAGGCTAAGGACGCGTCTGCATATGTTTTGGTGAACAATCGAGTGTGCGTGTTCTGACAGCTGCCTCTATGCAGACGTCTCCACAGAGCCACTTCTGAATGCCCCGCAGCCCAGGACTGAATGGATACACTAACAAGTGCACCGGTGTGAGCAAGCAGATATGCAGAAGGACGTCTTTCATCTCACAGAAGCGCGAACGTCTTGGCGTTCAAGCACATGGCAGAAACAAGGTGTGAACAGATGAGCTGCTGCTATTTTCTCCGTTCGGCATGCTTCGTTGTAGCTCTCTTGCCGGTCGCCGGCTTAGCGGCTTGCTTTGCGCGACTAGGTCTGCGGAGAGAAGGAGATAGCGCCGGAAACCTTGCCTTTTGCCTTCTTCGGCGCTGGAACCTGGTTGCTGCGCCTTCTCTTTGTCCATGTGCACACACACGATTCCTCAGCGAAAACCATGCAGAAACCTTTCCACGAGCACCCAGGGATGTGCACCCAGCACCACGTGCACGCACACGCAGCTAGAGAAAAGCACCTACCTTTTCACACACTGATGCCTAAGCAAACGCGTGGCCACACACACGCACACATCCGCAAGCGCGCCTACTCCCATCTATTGAGGGAAAGACGGACGAGCAACGTCCTGACAGGCTTGAGGGGAAAAACGTCCGTTGATGGTTGGCGTACTGCACGCCCGCCTACGGGGCTGCAGGGGAATCCACATTTGGAAGGTACCTGAAGATGTGTGCCTGTTCTTGGAGCTCCGCTAGTAGGGTAGCAAAGACACTCGTAGGCAGTACTGAATGCTGCTCCGTGCTACTTCTCCTCCGCTGGCAAATGCTTCACAGTCGCCCTAGGAAAGACGTTTAACAATCGATCTCCAAGAGGAACGAAACACATGATGCCATAAGGCGAAAGAATAGCAGGGCATCTCTTCACAAGCTTGTCCCTGATCTATAGCTGAGGGCAAACACTTGTGTGCTTGTGGGAGAGCGTGTGTCTTTCCTGGAAGCGTTTGGGAGTTTTGCTCAGACGCGTGTTTCCTCAAGTTCAAGAATCAAGATCTAGGATACCTGCAGACAGGTGCCTGTTTGTGTGGAGACAGTCTGTTTGAAACTGTGTTCCTCAGCGCCCGCTCTTTCTCCCCGTCCCTCCACACGCCTGGGAGTCCCTTTCTTTCTCTCCACAAGCACGTGTGTTGACTTCGTCGCACATGTGCATCTGCACAAGCGTTGAGCTCAGCAGAGCGTGTCTCTTGACACCTGATGTGCGTTGGCTGTGTCTGCCTGCTCCAGTGAAGAGAGAAACGGGAAATCATCTTGGTAGAGGCAACAAAGCAAAAGCGAGGCAGGATTGACATCTGCTCAACAGAGACGGATTCCCTGCGCTGACACAGTTCACAGTTACACGAGAAGCAATCTGAGCGGTCCATCGACCGGAGACGTGTTTCCCAAGAGGTCGTTTAGCGAGTGAACAGCAGTGTGCGCGACTTTCAGGAGTGTGCCTGGAAAGTGTCAGAATCACCAGAGCATCTGTGCAAAAGCTGCTGCCTCTGTGACCGCATTGAGGCACGTTCCCGTGTCTGCGAGTACATAGACGGCTCTTCGCGTTCACTCCGAGGGAAACGGTCCGCTATTGCTTCTGTGCGTACAGACGCGATTCCCTTGTCTCTTGCGAACACAGGGAACTGTGTGCATCCAAATCTACAGGCTAAGGACGCGTCTGCATATGTTTTGGTGAACAATCGAGTGTGCGTGTTCTGACAGCTGCCTCTATGCAGACGTCTCCACAGAGCCACTTCTGAATGCCCCGCAGCCCAGGACTGAATGGATACACTAACAAGTGCACCGGTGTGAGCAAGCACATATGCAGAAGGACGTCTTTCATCTCACAGAAGCGCGAACGTCTTGGCGTTCAAGCACATGGCAGAAACAAGGTGTGAACAGATGAGCTGCTGCTATTTTCTCCGTTCGGCATGCTTCGTTGTAGCTCTCTTGCCGGTCGCCGGCTTAGCGGCTTGCTTTGCGCGACTAGGTCTGCGGAGAGAAGGAGATAGCGCCGGAAACCTTGCCTTTTGCCTTCTTCGGCGCTGGAACCTGGTTGCTGCGCCTTCTCTTTGTCCATGTGCACACACACGATTCCTCAGCGAAAACCATGCAGAAACCTTTCCACGAGCACCCAGGGATGTGCACCCAGCACCACGTGCACGCACACGCAGCTAGAGAAAAGCACCTACCTTTTCACACACTGATGCCTAAGCAAACGCGTGGCCACACACACGCACACATCCGCAAGCGCGCCTACTCCCATCTATTGAGGGAAAGACGGACGAGCAACGTCCTGACAGGCTTGAGGGGAAAAACGTCCGTTGATGGTTGGCGTACTGCACGCCCGCCTACGGGGCTGCAGGGGAATCCACATTTGGAAGGTACCTGAAGATGTGTGCCTGTTCTTGGAGCTCCGCTAGTAGGGTAGCAAAGACACTCGTAGGCAGTACTGAATGCTGCTCCGTGCTACTTCTCCTCCGCTGGCAAATGCTTCACAGTCGCCCTAGGAAAGACGTTTAACAATCGATCTCCAAGAGGAACGAAACACATGATGCCATAAGGCGAAAGAATAGCAGGGCATCTCTTCACAAGCTTGTCCCTGATCTATAGCTGAGGGCAAACACTTGTGTGCTTGTGGGAGAGCGTGTGTCTTTCCTGGAAGCGTTTGGGAGTTTTGCTCAGACGCGTGTTTCCTCAAGTTCAAGAATCAAGATCTAGGATACCTGCAGACAGGTGCCTGTTTGTGTGGAGACAGTCTGTTTGAAACTGTGTTCCTCAGCGCCCGCTCTTTCTCCCCGTCGCTCCACACGCCTGGGAGTCCCTTTCTTTCTCTCCACAAGCACGTGTGTTGACTTCGTCGCACATGTGCATCTGCACAAGCGTTGAGCTCAGCAGAGCGTGTCTCTTGACACCTGATGTGCGTTGGCTGTGTCTGCCTGCTCCAGTGAAGAGAGAAACGGGAAATCATCTTGGTAGAGGCAACAAAGCAAAAGCGAGGCAGGATTGACATCTGCTCAACAGAGACGGATTCCCTGCGCTGACACAGTTCACAGTTACACGAGAAGCAATCTGAGCGGTTTGTCGACCGGAGACGTGTTTCCCAAGAGGTCGTTTAGCGAGTGAACAGCAGTGTGCGCGACTTTCAGGAGTGTGCCTGGAAAGTGTCAGAATCACCAGAGCATCTGTGCAAAAGCTGCTGCCTCTGTGACCGCATTGAGGCACGTTCCCGTGTCTGCGAGTACATAGACGGCTCTTCGCGTTCACTCCGAGGGAAACGGTCCGCTATTGCTTCTGTGCGTACAGACGCGATTCCCTTGTCTCTTGCGAACACAGGGAACTCTGTGCATCCAAATCTACAGGCTAAGGACGCGTCTGCATATGTTTTGGTGAACAATCGAGTGTGCGTGTTCTGACAGCTGCCTCTATGCAGACGTCTCCACAGAGCCACTTCTGAATGCCCCGCAGCCCAGGACTGAATGGATACACTAACAAGTGCACCGGTGTGAGCAAGCACATATGCAGAAGGACGTCTTTCATCTCACAGAAGCGCGAACGTCTTGGCGTTCAAGCACATGGCAGAAACAAGGTGTGAACAGATGAGCTGCTGCTATTTTCTCCGTTCGGCATGCTTCGTTGTAGCTCTCTTGCCGGTCGCCGGCTTAGCGGCTTGCTTTGCGCGACTAGGTCTGCGGAGAGAAGGAGATAGCGCCGGAAACCTTGCCTTTTGCCTTCTTCGGCGCTGGAACCTGGTTGCTGCGCCTTCTCTTTGTCCATGTGCACACACACGATTCCTCAGCGAAAACCATGCAGAAACCTTTCCACGAGCACCCAGGGATGTGCACCCAGCACCACGTGCACGCACACGCAGCTAGAGAAAAGCACCTACCTTTTCACACACTGATGCCTAAGCAAACGCGTGGCCACACACACGCACACATCCGCAAGCGCGCCTACTCCCATCTATTGAGGGAAAGACGGACGAGCAACGTCCTGACAGGCTTGAGGGGAAAAACGTCCGTTGATGGTTGGCGTACTGCACGCCCGCCTACGGGGCTGCAGGGGAATCCACATTTGGAAGGTACCTGAAGATGTGTGCCTGTTCTTGGAGCTCCGCTAGTAGGGTAGCAAAGACACTCGTAGGCAGTACTGAATGCTGCTCCGTGCTACTTCTCCTCCGCTGGCAAATGCTTCACAGTCGCCCTAGGAAAGACGTTTAACAATCGATCTCCAAGAGGAACGAAACACATGATGCCATAAGGCGAAAGAATAGCAGGGCATCTCTTCACAAGCTTGTCCCTGATCTATAGCTGAGGGCAAACACTTGTGTGCTTGTGGGAGAGCCTGTGTCTTTCCTGGAAGCGTTTGGGAGTTTTGCTCAGACGCGTGTTTCCTCAAGTTCAAGAATCAAGATCTAGGATACCTGCAGACAGGTGCCTGTTTGTGTGGAGACAGTCTGTTTGAAACTGTGTTCCTCAGCGCCCGCTCTTTCTCCCCGTCGCTCCACACGCCTGGGAGTCCCTTTCTTTCTCTCCACAAGCACGTGTGTTGACTTCGTCGCACATGTGCATCTGCACAAGCGTTGAGCTCAGCAGAGCGTGTCTCTTGACACTTGATGTGCGTTGGCTGTGTCTGCGTGCTCCAGTGAAGAGAGAAACGGGAAATCATCTTGGTAGAGGCAACAAAGCAAAAGCGAGGCAGGATTGACATCTGCTCAACAGAGACGGATTCCCTGCGCTGACACAGTTCACAGTTACACGAGAAGCAATCTGAGCGGTCCATCGACCGGAGACGTGTTTCCCAAGAGGTCGTTTAGCGAGTGAACAGCAGTGTGCGCGACTTTCAGGAGTGTGCCTGGAAAGTGTCAGAATCACCAGAGCATCTGTGCAAAAGCTGCTGCCTCTGTGACCGCATTGAGGCACGTTCCCGTGTCTGCGAGTACATAGACGGCTCTTCGCGTTCACTCCGAGGGAAACGGTCCGCTATTGCTTCTGTGCGTACAGACGCGATTCCCTTGTCTCTTGCGAACACAGGGAACTCTGTGCATCCAAATCTACAGGCTAAGGACGCATCTGCATATGTTTTGGTGAACAATCGAGTGTGCGTGTTCTGACAGCTGCCTCTATGCAGACGTCTCCACAGAGCCACTTCTGAATGCCCCGCAGCCCAGGACTGAATGGATACACTAACAAGTGCACCGGTGTGAGCAAGCACATATGCAGAAGGACGTCTTTCATCTCACAGAAGCGCGAACGTCTTGGCGTTCAAGCACATGGCAGAAACAAGGTGTGAACAGATGAGCTGCTGCTATTTTCTCCGTTCGGCATGCTTCGTTGTAGCTCTCTTGCCGGTCGCCGGCTTAGCGGCTTGCTTTGCGCGACTAGGTCTGCGGAGAGAAGGAGATAGCGCCGGAAACCTTGCCTTTTGCCTTCTTCGGCGCTGGAACCTGGTTGCTGCGCCTTCTCTTTGTCCATGTGCACACACACGATTCCTCAGCGAAAACCATGCAGAAACCTTTCCACGAGCACCCAGGGATGTGCACCCAGCACCACGTGCACGCACACGCAGCTAGAGAAAAGCACCTACCTTTTCACACACTGATGCCTAAGCAAACGCGTGGCCACACACACGCACACATCCGCAAGCGCGCCTACTCCCATCTATTGAGGGAAAGACGGACGAGCAACGTCCTGACAGGCTTGAGGGGAAAAACGTCCGTTGATGGTTGGCGTACTGCACGCCCGCCTACGGGGTTTAGATTTTGGGTTAGGTTTAGATGTGGGGTTAGCTTTAGATTTGGGGTTAGGGGTTGGGGTTAGGGGTTGGGGTCAGGGGTTTGGGTTAGCTTTAGATTTGGGGTTAGGTTTAGATTTAGGGTTTAGATTTGGGGTTAGGTTTAGATGTGGGGTTAGGTTTAGATTTGGGGTTAGGGCTTGAGGTTAGGTTTAGATTTGGGGTTAGGTTTAGATTTGGGTTTACGTGTTGGGGTTAGGTTTAGATTTGGGGTTAGGTTTACATTTGGGGTTAGGGGTTGGGGTTAGGTTTAGATTTGGGGTTAGATTTAGATTTGGGGTTAGGTTTAGATTTGGGTTTAGGGGTTGGGGTTAGGTTTAGATTTGGGGCCAGTTTAGATTTGGGGTTTAGATTTGGGGTTAGGTTTAGATTTGCGGCTAGGGTTTGGGGTTAGGTTTAGATTTGGGGTTAGTTTTAGATTTGGGGTTAGGGGTTGGGCTTAGGTTTAGATTTGGGGTTAGGTTTATATTTGGGGTTTTTATTTGGGATTAGGTTTAGATTTAAGGTTAGGTTTAGATTTGGGGTTAGGGGTTGGGTTTAGGGGTTGGGGTTAGGTTTAGTTTTGGGGTTAGGGGTTGGGGTTAGAGGTTGGGGTTAGGTTTAGATTTGGGGTTAGGGGTTGTGGTTAGGGGTTGGGTTTAGGGGTTAGGGTTAGGTTTAGATTTGGGGTTAGGTTTAGATTTGGAGTTAGTGGTTGTGGTTAGGTTTAGAATTGGGGTTAGGGGTTGGGGTTAGGTTTAGATTTGGGGTTAGGTTTAGATTTGGGGTTAGGGGTTGGGGTTAGGTTTAGATTTGGGGTTAGGTTTAGATTTGGGGTTAGGGGTTGGGGTTAGGTTTAGACTTGGGGTTAGGTTTAGATTTGGGGTTAGGGGTTGAGGTTAGGTTTAGATTTGGGTTTAGGTTAAGATTTGGGTTTAGGGGTTGGGGTTAGGTTTAGATTTGGGTTTAGTTTAAGATTTGGGGTTAGGGGTTGATGTTAGGTTTAGATTTTGGGTTAGGTTTAGATTTGGGGTTAGGGGTTGGGGTTAGGGTTTGGGGTTAGGTTTAGATTTGGGGTTAGGGGTTGGGGTTAGGTTTAGATTTGGGGTTATGTTTAGATTTGGGGTTTAGATTTGGGGTATAGGATTAGATTTGGGTTTAGGAGTTGGGGTTAGGGGTTGGGGTTTTGTTTAGATTTCGGGTTAGGGGTTGGGGTTAGGGGTTGGGCTTAGGTTTATATTTGGGGTTAGGGGTTGTGGTTAGGGGTTGGGGTTAGGTTTAGATTTGGGGTTAGGGGTTGGAGTTCTGTTTAGATTTGGGGTTAGGTTTAGATTTAGGGTTAGGGGTTGGGGTTAGGTGTAGATTTGGGGTTAGGGGTTGGGGTTAGGTTTAGATCTGGGATTAGGTTTAGATTTGGGGCTAGGGGGTGGGGTTAGATTTAGATTTGGGGTTAGGTTTAGATTTGGGGTTAGGGGTTGGGGTTAGTTTTAGATTTGGGGTTAGGTTAAGATTTGGGCTTAGGGGTTGGGGTTTGGTTTAGATTTCGGTTTAGGGGTTGGGGTTAGGGGTTGGTCTTAGGTTTATATTTGGGGTTAGGGGTTGGGGTTAGGGGTTGGGGTTAGGTTTAGATTTGGGGTTAGGGGTTGGAGTTCGGTTTAGATTTGGGGTTAGGTTTAGATTTAGGGTTAGGGGTTGGGGTTAGGTGTAGATTTGGGGTTAGGGGTTGGGGTTAGGTTTAGATCTGGGATTAGGTTTAGATTTGGGGCTAGGGGGTGGGGTTAGATTTAGATTTGGGGTTAGGTTTAGATTTGGGGTTAGGGGTTGGGGTTAGTTTTAGATTTGGGGTTAGGTTAAGATTTGGGCTTAGGGGTTGGGGTTTGGTTTAGATTTAGGGTTAGGGGTTGGGGTTAGGGGTTGGCGTTACGGGTTGGGGTTAGGGGTTGGCGTTAGGGGTTGGGGTTAGGTTTAGATTTGGGGTTAGGTTTAGATTTGGGGTTAGGGGTTGGGGTTAGGGGTTGGGGTTAGGGGTTGGGGTTAGGTTTAGATTTGGGGTTAGGTTTAGATTTGGGGTTAGGGGTTGGGGTTAGGTTTAGATTTGGGGTTAAGTTTAGATTTGGAGTTAGGTTTAGATCTGGGGTTAGGGGTTGGAGTTAGGTTTAGATTTGGGGTTAGGGGTTGGGTTTAGGTTTAGATTTGGGTTTAGGGGTTGGGGTTAGGTTTAGATTTGGGGTTAGGTTTAGATTTGGGGTTTAGATTTAGGGTTAGGTTTAGATTTGGGGTTAGTGTTAGATTTGGGGTTTAGATTTAGGGTTAGGCTTAGATTTGGGGTTAGGTTTAGATTTGGGTTTAGGGGTTGGGGTTAGGTTTAGATTTGGGGTTAGGTTTAGATTTGCTGTTAGGGGTTGAGATTAGGTTTAGATTTGGGGTTAGCTTTAGATTTGGGGTTAGGGATTGGGGTTAGGTTTAGATTTGGGGTTAGGTTTAGATTTGGGTTTAGGGGTTGGGGTTAGGTTTAGATTTGGGGTTAGGTTAAGATTTGGGGTTAGGGGTTGAGGTTAGGTTTAGATTTGGGGTTAGGTTTAGATTTGGGGTTAGGGGTTGAGGTTAGGTTTAGATTTGGGGTTAGGTTTAGATTTGGGGTTAGGGGTTGGGGTTAGGGGTTGGGGTTAGGTTTAGATTTGGGGTTAGGTGTTGGGGTTAGGGGTTGGGGTTAGGTTTAAATTTGGGGTTAGGGGTTGGGGTTAGGGGTTGGGGTTAGGTTTAGATTTGGGGTTAGGGTTTGGGGTTAGGTTTAGATTTGGGGTTAGGTTAAGATTTGGGGTTAGGGGTTGAGGTTAGGTTTAGATTTGGGGTTAGGTTTAGATTTGGGGTTAGGGGTTGAGGTTAGGTTTAGATTTGGGGTTAGGTTTAGATTTGGGGTTAGGGGTTGGGGTTAGGTTTAGATTTGGGGTTAGGGGTTGGGGTTAGGGGTTGGGGTTAGGTTTAGATTGGGAGTTAGGGTTTGGGGTTTGGTTTAGATTTAGGGTTAGGGGTTGGGGTTAGGGGTTGGGGTTAGGGGTTGGGGTTAGGGGTTGGCGTTAGGGGTTGGGGTTAGGTTTAGATTTGGGGTTAGGCTTAGATTTGGGGTTAGGGGTTGGGGTTAGGTTTAGATTTGGGGTTAAGTTTAGATTTGGAGTTAGGTTTAGATCTGGGGTTAGGGGTTGGAGTTAGGTTTAGATTTGGGGTTAGGGGTTGGGTTTAGGTTTAGATTTGGGTTTAGGCGTTGGGGTTAGGTTTAGATTTGGTGTTAGGTTTAGATTTGGGGTTTAGATTTGGGGTTAGGTTTAGATTTGGGGTTAGTGTTAGATTTGGGGTTTAGATTTAGGGTTAGGCTTAGATTTGGGGTTAGGTTTAGATTTGGGTTTAGGGGTTGGGGTTAGGTTTAGATTTGGTGTTAGGGGTTGAGATTAGGTTTAGATTTGGGGTTAGGTTTAGATTTGGGTTAAGGGGTTGGGGTTAGGTTTAGATTTGGGGTTAGGTTTACGTTTGGGGTTAGGGGTTGGGGTTAGGTTTATCTTTGGGGTTAGGTTAAGATTTGGGGTTAGGGGTTGAGGTTAGGTTTAGATTTGGGGTTAGGTTTAGATTTGGGGTTAGGGATTGAGGTTAGGTTTAGATTTGGGGTTAGGTTTAGATTTGGGGTTAGGGGTTGGGGTTAGGGGTTGGGGTTAGGTTTATATTTGGGGTTAGGGGTTGGGGTTAGGGGTTGGGGTTAGGTTTAGATTTGGGGTTAGGGGTTGGGGTTAGGTTTAGATTTGGGGTTATGTTTCGATTTGGGGTTTAGATTTGGGGTATAGGTTTAGATTTGGGTTTAGGAGTTGGGGTTAGGGGTTGGGGTTTGGTTTATATTTGGGGTTAGGGGTTGTGGTTAGGGGTTGGGGTTAGGTTTAGATTTGGGGTTAGGGGTTGGAGTTCTGTTTAGATTTGGGGTTAGGTTTAGATTTAGGGTTAGGGGTTGGGGTTAGGTGTAGATTTGGGGTTAGGGGTTGGGGTTAGGTTTAGATCTGGGATTAGGTTTAGATTTGGGGCTAGGGGGTGGGGATAGATTTAGATTTGGGGTTAGGTTTAGATTTGGGGTTAGGGGTTGGGGTTAGTTTTAGATTTGGGGTTAGGTTAAGATTTGGGCTTAGGGGTTGGGGTTTGGTTTAGATTTCGGGTTAGGGGTTGGGGTTAGGGGTTGGTCTTAGGTTTATATTTGGGGTTAGGGGTTGGGGTTAGGGGTTGGGGTTAGGTTTAGATTTGGGGTTAGGGGTTGGAGTTCGGTTTAGATTTGGGGTTAGGTTTAGATTTAGGGTTAGGGGTTGGGGTTAGGTTTAGATTTGGGGTTAGGGGTTGGGGTTAGGTTTAGATCTGGGATTAGGTTTAGATTTGGGGCTAGGGGGTGGGGTTAGATTTAGATTTGGGGTTAGGTTTAGATTTGGGGTTAGGGGTAGGGGTTAGTTTTAGATTTGGGGTTAGGTTAAGATTTGGGCTTAGGGGTTGGGGTTTGGTTTAGATTTAGGGTTAGGGGTTGGGGTTAGGGGTTCGCGTTACGGGTTGGGGTTAGGGGTTGGCGTTAGGGGTTGGGGTTAGGTTTAGATTTGGGGTTAGGTTTAGATTTGGGGTTAGGGGTTGGGGTTAGGTTTAGATTTGGGGTTAGGTTTAGATTTGGGGTTAGGGGTTGGGGTTAGGGGTTGGCGTTAGGGGTTGGGGTTAGGTTTAGATTTGGGGTTAGGTTTAGATTTGGGGTTAGGGGTTGGGGTTAGGTTTAGATTTGGGGTTAAGTTTAGATTTGGAGTTAGGTTTAGATCTGGGGTTAGGGGTTGGAGTTAGGTTTAGATTTGGGGTTAGGGGTTGGGTTTAGGTTTAGATTTGGGTTTAGGGGTTGGGGTTAGGTTTAGATTTGGGGTTAGGTTTAGATTTGGGGTTTAGATTTGGGGTTAGGTTTAGATTTGGGTTTAGTGTTAGATTTGGGGTTTAGATTTAGGGTTAGGCTTAGATTTGGGGTTAGGTTTAGATTTGGGTTTAGGGGTTGGGGTTAGGTTTAGATTTGGTGTTAGGGGTTGAGATTAGGTTTAGATTTGGGGTTAGCTTTAGATTTGGGGTTAGGGATTGGGGTTAGGTTTAGATTTGGGGTTAGGTTTAGATTTGGGTTTAGGGGTTGGGGTTAGGTTTATCTTTGGGGTTAGGTTAAGATTTGGGGTTAGGGGTTGAGGTTAGGTTTAGATTTGGGGTTAGGGGTTGAGGTTAGGTTTAGATTTGGGGTTAGGTTTAGATTTGGGGTTAGGGGTTGGGGTTAGGGGTTGGGGTTAGGTTTAAATTTGGGGTTAGGGGTTGGGGTTAGGGGTTGGGGTTAGGTTTAGATTTGGGGTTAGGGTTTGGGGTTAGGTTTAGATTTGGGGTTAGGTTAAGATTTGGGGTTAGGGGTTGAGGTTAGGTTTAGATTTGGGGTTAGGTTTAGATTTGGGGTTAGGGGTTGAGGTTAGGTTTAGATTTGGGGTTAGGTTTAGATTTGGGGTTAGGGGTTGGGGTTAGGGGTTGGGGTTAGGTTTAGATTTGGGGTTAGGGGTTGGGGTTAGGGGTTGGGGTTAAGTTTAGATTTGGAGTTAGGGTTTGGGGTTTGGTTTAGATTTAGGGTTAGGGGTTGGGGTTAGGGGTTGGCGTTAGGGGTTGTGGTTAGGGGTTGGCGTTAGGGGTTGGGGTTAGGTTTAGATTTGGGGTTAGGTTTAGATTTGGGGTTAGGGGTTGGGGTTAGGTTTAGATTTGGGGTTAAGTTTAGATTTGGAGTTAGGTTTAGATCTGGGGTTAGGGGTTGGAGTTAGGTTTAGATTTGGGGTTAGGGGTTGGGTTTATGTTTAGATTTGGGTTTAGGGGTTGGGGTTAGGTTTAGATTTGGGGTTAGGTTTAGATTTGGGGTTTAGATTTGGGGTTAGGTTTAGATTTGGGGTTAGTGTTAGATTTGGGGTTTAGATTTAGGGTTAGGCTTAGATTTGGGGTTAGGTTTAGATTTGGGTTTAGGGGTTGGGGTTAGGTTTAGATTTGGGGTTAGGTTTAGATTTGGTGTTAGGGGTTGAGATTAGGTTTAGATTTGGGGTTAGATTTAGATTTGGGGTTAGGGGTTGGGGTTAGGTTTAGATTTGGAGTTAGGTTTAGATTTGGGTTTAGGGGTTGGGGTTAGGTTTATCTTTGGGGTTAGGTTAAGATTTGGGGTTAGGGGTTGAGGTTAGGTTTAGATTTGGGGTTAGGTTTAGATTTGGGGTTAGGAGTTGAGGTTAGGTTTAGATTTGGGGTTAGGTTTAGATTTGGGGTTAGGGGTTGGGGTTAGGGGTTGGGGTTAGGTTTAGATTTGGGGTTAGGGGTTGGGGTTAGGGGTTGGGGTTAGGTTTAGATTTGGGGTTAGGGGTTGGGGTTAGGGTTTGGGGTTAGGTTTAGATTTGGGGCTAGGGGTTGGGGTTAGGGGTTGGGGTTAGGTTTAGATTTGGGGTTAGGTTTTGGGGTTAGGTTTAGATTTGGGGTTAGGTTTAGATTTGGGGTTAGGGGTTGACGTTAGGTTTAGATTTGGGGTTAGGGGTTGGGGTTAGGGGTTGGGGTTAGGTTTAGATTTGGGGTTAGGGGTTGGGGTTAGGGGTTGGGGTTAGGTTTAGATTTGGGGTTAGGGGTTGGGGTTAGGTTTAGATTTGGGGTTATGTTTAGATTTGGGGTTTAGATTTGGGGTATAGGTTTAGATTTGGGTTTAGGAGTTGGGGTTAGGGGTTGGGGTTTGGTTTAGATTTCGGGTTAGGGGTTGGGGTTAGGGGTTGGGCTTAGGTTTATATTTGGGGTTAGGGGTTGGGTTTAGGGGTTGGGGTTAGGTTTAGATTTGGGGTTAGGGGTTGGAGTTCGGTTTAGATTTGGGGTTAGGTTTAGATTTAGCGTTAGGGGTTGGGGTTAGGTGTAGATTTGGGGTTAGGGGTTGGGGTTAGGTTTAGATCTGGGATTAGGTTTAGATTTGGGGCTGGGGATGGGGTTAGATTTAGATTTGGGGTTAGGTTTAGATTTGGGGTTAGGGGTTGGGGTTAGTTTTAGATTTGGGGTTAGGTTAAGATTTGGGCTTAGGGGTTGGGGTTTGGTTTAGATTTGGGGTTAGGTTTAGATTTGGAGTTAGGGTTTGGGGTTTGGTTTAGATTTAGGGTTAGGGGTTGGGGTTAGGGGTTGGCGTTAGGGGTTGGGGTTAGGTTTAGATTTGGGGTTAGGTTTAGATTTGAGGTTAGGGGTTGGGTTTAGGTGTAGATTTGGAGTTAGGGTTTGGGGTTTGGTTTAGATTTAGGGTTAGGGGTTGGGGTTAGGGGTTGGCGTTAGGGGTTGTGGTTAGGGGTTGGCGTTAGGGGTTGGGGTTAGGTTTAGATTTGGGGTTAGGTTTAGATTTGGGGTTAGGGGTTGGGGTTAGGTTTAGATTTGGGGTTAAGTTTAGATTTGGAGTTAGGTTTAGATCTGGGGTTAGGGGTTGGAGTTAGGTTTAGATTTGGGGTTAGGGGTTGGGTTTATGTTTAGATTTGGGTTTAGGGGTTGGGGTTAGGTTTAGATTTGGGGTTAGGTTTAGATTTGGGGTTTAGATTTGGGGTTAGGTTTAGATTTGGGGTTAGTGTTAGATTTGGGGTTTAGATTTAGGGTTAGGCTTAGATTTGGGGTTAGGTTTAGATTTGGGTTTAGGGGTTGGGGTTAGGTTTAGATTTGGGGTTAGGTTTAGATTTGGGGTTAGGGGTTGAGATTAGGTTTAGATTTGGGGTTAGATTTAGATTTGGGGTTAGGGGTTGGGGTTAGGTTTAGATTTGGAGTTAGGTTTAGATTTGGGTTTAGGGGTTGGGGTTAGGTTTATCTTTGGGGTTAGGTTAAGATTTGGGGTTAGGGGTTGAGGTTAGGTTTAGATTTGGGGTTAGGTTTAGATTTGGGGTTAGGAGTTGAGGTTAGGTTTAGATTTGGGGTTAGGTTTAGATTTGGGGTTAGGGGTTGGGGTTAGGGGTTGGGGTTAGGTTTAGATTTGGGGTTAGGGGTTGGGGTTACGGGTTGGGGTTAGGTTTAGATTTGGGGTTAGGGGTTGGGGTTAGGGTTTGGGGTTAGGTTTAGATTTGGGGCTAGGGGTTGGGGTTAGGGGTTGGGGTTAGGTTTAGATTTGGGGTTAGGTTTTGGGGTTAGGTTTAGATTTGGGGTTAGGTTTAGATTTGGGGTTAGGGGTTGACGTTAGGTTTAGATTTGGGGTTAGGGGTTGGGGTTAGGGGTTGGGGTTAGGTTTAGATTTGGGGTTAGGGGTTGGGGTTAGGGGTTGGGGTTAGGTTTAGATTTGGGGTTAGGGGTTGGGGTTAGGTTTAGATTTGGGGTTATGTTTAGATTTGGGGTTTAGATTTGGGGTATAGGTTTAGATTTGGGTTTAGGAGTTGGGGTTAGGGGTTGGGGTTTGGTTTAGATTTCGGGTTAGGGGTTGGGGTTAGGGGTTGGGCTTAGGTTTATATTTGGGGTTAGGGGTTGGGTTTAGGGGTTGGGGTTAGGTTTAGATTTGGGGTTAGGGGTTGGAGTTCGGTTTAGATTTGGGGTTAGGTTTAGATTTGGGGTTAGGTTTAGATTTGGGGTTAGGGTTTGGGGTTAGGTTTAGATCTGGGATTAGGTTTAGATTTGGGGCTAGGGGATGGGGTTAGATTTAGATTTGGGGTTAGGTTTAGATTTGGGGTTAGGGGTTGGGGTTAGTTTTAGATTTGGGGTTAGGTTAAGATTTGGGCTTAGGGGTTGGGGTTTGGTTTAGATTTGGGGTTAGGTTTAGATTTGGAGTTAGGGTTTGGGGTTTGGTTTAGATTTAGGGTTAGGGGTTGGGGTTAGGGGTTGGCGTTAGGGGTTGGGGTTAGGTTTAGATTTGGGGTTAGGTTTAGATTTGAGGTTAGGGGTTGGGTTTAGGTTTAGATTTGGGGTTAGGTTTAGATTTGGGGTTAGGGGTTGGGGTTAGGGGTTAGGGTTAGGTGTAGATTTGGAGTTAGGGTTTGGGGTTTGGTTTAGATTTAGTGTTAGGGGTTGGGGTTAGGGGTTGGTGTTAGGGGTTGGGTTTAGGGGTTGGCGTTAGGGGTTGGGGTTAGGTTTAGATTTGGGGTTAGGTTTAGATTTGGGGTTAGGGGTTGGGGTTAGGTTTAGATTTGGGGTTAAGTTTAGATTTGGAGTTAGGTTTAGATTCGGCGTTAGGGGTTGGAGTTAGGTTTAGATTTGGGGTTAGGGGTTGGGTTTATGTTTAGATTTGGGTTTAGGGGTTGGGGTTAGGTTTAGATTTGGGGTTAGGTTTAGATTTGGGGTTTAGATTTGGGGTTAGGGGTTGGGTTTAGGTTTAGATTTGGGTTTAGGGGTTGGGGTTAGGTTTAGATTTGGGGTTAGGTTTATTTTTGGGGTTTAGATTTGGGGTTAGGTTTAGATTTGGGGTTAGTGTTAGATTTGGGGTTTAGATTTAGGGTTAGGCTTAGATTTGGGGTTAGGTTTAGATTTGGGTTTAGGGGTTGGGGTTAGGTTTAGATTTGGGGTTAGGTTTAGATTTGGTGTTAGGGGTTGAGATTAGGTTTAGATTTGGGGTTAGGTTTAGATTTGGGGTTAGGGGTTGGGGTTAGGTTTAGATTTGGAGTTAGGTTTAGATTTGGGATTAGGGGTTGGGGTTAGGTTTATCTTTGGGGTTAGGTTAAGATTTGGGGTTAGGGGTTGAGGTTAGGTTTAGATTTGGGGTTAGGTTTAGATTTGGGGTTAGGGGTTGAGGTTAGGTTTAGATTTGGGGTTAGGTTTAGATTTGGGTTTAGGGGTTGGGGTTAGGGGTTGGGGTTAGGTTTAGATTTGGGGTTAGGGGTTGGGGTTAGGGGTTGGGGTTAGGTTTAGATTCGGGGTTAGGGGTTGGGGTTAGGGGTTGGGGTTAGGTTTATATTTGGGGTTAGGGGTTGGGGTTAGGTTTAGATTTGGGGTTAGGTTAAGATTTGGGGTTAGGGGTTGAGGTTAGGTTTAGATTTGGGGTTAGGTTTAGATTTGGGGTTAGGGGTTGAGGTTAGGTTTAGATTTGGGGTTAGGTTTAGATTTGGGGTTAGGGGTTGGGGTTAGGGGTTGGGGTTAGGTTTAGATTTGGGGTTAGGGGTTGGGGTTAGGGGTTGGGGTTAGGTTTAGATTTGGGGTTAGGGGTTGGGGTTAGGGTTTGGGGTTAGGTTAAGATTTGGGGCTAGGGGTTGGGGTTAGGGGTTGGGGTTAGGTGTTGGGGTTAGGTTTAGATTTGGGGTTAGGGGTTGGGGTTAGGGGTTGGGGTTAGGTTTAGATTTGGCGTTAGGGGTTGCGGTTAGGGTTTGGGGTTAGGTTAAGATTTGGGGCTAGGGGTTGGGGTTAGGGGTTGGGGTTAGGTTTAGATTTAGGGTTAGGGGTTGGGGTTAGGTTTAGATTTGGGGTTAGGTTTAGATTTGGGGTTAGGGGTTGAGGTTAGGTTTAGATTTGGGGTTAGGTTTAGATTTGGGGTTAGGGGTTGGGGTTAGGTTTAGATTTGGGGTTAGGGGTTGGAGTTAGGGGTTGGGGTTAGGTTTAGATTTGGGGATAGGGGTTGGGGTTAGGGGTTGGGGTTAGGTTTAGATTTGGGGTTAGCTGTTGGGGTTAGCGGTTGGTGTTAGGTTTAGATTTGGGGTTAGGGGTTGGGGTTAGGTTTAGATTTGGGGTTAGGTTTAGATTTGGGGTTTAGATTTGGGGTATAGGTTTCGATTTGGGTTTAGGGGTTGGGTTAGGGGTTGGGGTTAGGTTTAGATTTGGGGTTAGGGGTTGTGGTTCGGTTTAGATTTGGGGTTAGGTTTAGATTTAGGGTTAGGGGTTGGGGTTTGGTTTAGATTTGGGGTTAGGTTTAGATTTGGGGTTAGGGGTTGGGGTTAGGTTTAGATTTGGTGTTAGGTTTAGATTTGGGGCTAGTGGTTGGGGTTAGATTTATATTTGGGGTTAGGTTAAGATTTGGGGTTAGGGGTTGGGGTTAGGTTTAGATTTGGGGTTAGGTTTAGATTTGGTGTTAGGGGGTGGGGTTAGGTTTAGATTTGGGGTTAGGGGTTGGGGTTAGGTTTAGATTTGGGGTTAGGTTAAGATTTGGGGTTAGGGGTTGAGGTAAGATTTAGATTTGGGGTTAGGTTTAGATTTGGGGTTAGGGGTTGAGATTAGGTTTAGATTTGGGGTTAGGTTTAGATTTGGGGTTAGGTGTTGGTGTTAGGGGTTGGGGTTAGGTTTAGATTTGGGGTTAGGGGTTGGGGTTAGGGGTTGGGGTTAGGTTTAGATTTGGGGTTAGGGGTTGAGGTTAGGGGTTGGGGTTAGGTTTAGATTTGGGGTTAGGGGTTGGGGTTAGCTGTCGGTGCTAGGTTTAGATTTGGGGTCAGGGGTTGGGGTTAGGTTTAGATTTGGTGTTAGGTTTAGATTTGGGGTTTAGATTTGGGGTATAGGTTTAGATTTGGGTTTAGGGGTTGGGGTTAGGGGTTGGGGTTAGGTTTAGATTTGGGGTTAGGGCTTGGGGTTAGGGTTTGGGCTTAGGTTTAGATTTGGTGTTAGGGGTTGGGGTTAGGTTTAGATTTGGGGTTAGGGGTTGCGGTTCGGTTTAAATTTGGTGTTAGGTTTAGATTTAGGGTTAGGGGTTGGGGTTAGGTTTAGATTTGGGGTTAGGTTTAGATTTGGGGTTAGGGGTTGGGGTTAGGTTTAGATTTGGGGTTAGGTTTAGATTTGGGGCTAGTGGTTGGGGTTAGATTTATATTTGGGGTTAGGTTAAGATTTGGGGTTAGGGGTTGGGGTTAGGTTTAGATTTGGGGTTAGGTTTAGATTTGGTGTTAGGGGTTGGGGTTAGGTTTAGATTTGGGGTTAGGTTTAGATTTGGGGTTAGGTTTAGATTTGGGGTTAGGGTTTGGGGTTAGGTTTAGATTTGGCGTTAGGTTTAGATTTGGGGTTAGGGGTTGGGGTTAGGTTTAGATTTGGGGTTAGGGTTTGGAGTTAGGGGTTGGGGTTAGGTTTAGATTTGGGGTTAGGGGTTGGGGTTAGGAATTGGGGTTAGGTTTAGATTTGGAGTTAGTGGTTGGCGTTAGGGGTTGGGGTTAGGTTTAGATTTGGGTTTAGTGGTTGGGGTTAAGGGTTGGCGTTAGGGGTTGGGGTTAGGTTTAGATTTGGGGTTAGGTTTAGATTTGGGGTTAGGGGTTGGGGTTAGGTTTAGATTTGGATTTAGGGCTTGGGGTTAGGGTTTGGGCTTAGGTTTAGATTTGGGGTTAGGGGTTGGGTTTAGGTTTAGATTTGGGGTTAGGTTTAGATTTGGGGTTTAGATTTGGGGTATAGGTTTAGATTTGGGTTTAGGGGTTGGGGTTAGGGGTTGGGGTTAGGTTTAGATTTGGGGTTAGGGGTTGGGGTTCGGTTTAGATTTGGGGTTAGGTTTAGATTTAGGGTTAGGGGTTGGGGTTAGGTTTAGATTTGGGGTTAGGGGTTGGGGTTAGGTTTAGATTTGGGGTTAGGTTTAGATTTGGGGCTAGTGGTTGGGGTTAGATTTATATTTGGGGTTAGGTTAAGATTTGGGGTTAGGGGTTGGGGTTAGGTTTAGATTTGGGGTTAGGTTTAGATTTGGTGTTAGGGGTTGGGGTTAGGTTTAGATTTGGGGTTAGGGGTAGGGTTAGGTTTAGATTTGGTGTTAGGTTAAGATTTGGGGTTAGTGGTTGAGGTTAGATTTAGATTTGGGGTTAGGTTTAGATTTGGGGTTAGGGGTTGAGATTAGGTTTAGATTTGGGGTTAGGGGTTGGGGTTTGGTTTAGATTTGGGGTTAGGTTTAGATTTGGGGTTAGGGGTTGGGGTTAGGTTTAGATTGGGTGTTAGGTTTAGATTTGGGGCTAGTGGTTGGGGTTAGATTTATATTTGGGGTTAGGTTAAGATTTGGGGTTAGGGGTTGGGGTTAGGTTTAGATTTGGGGTTAGGTTTAGATTTGGTGTTAGGGGGTGGGGTTAGGTTTAGATTTGGGGTTAGGGGTTGGGGTTAGGTTTAGATTTGGGGTTAGGTTAAGATTTGGGGTTAGGGGTTGAGGTAAGATTTAGATTTGGGGTTAGGTTTAGATTTGGGGTTAGGGGTTGAGATTAGGTTTAGATTTGGGGTTAGGTTTAGATTTGGGGTTAGGTGTTGGTGTTAGGGGTTGGGGTTAGGTTTAGATTTGGGGTTAGGGGTTGGGGTAAGGGGTTGGGGTTAGGTTTAGATTTGGGGTTAGGGGTTGAGGTTAGGGGTTGGGGTTAGGTTTAGATTTGGGGTTAGGGGTTGGGGTTAGCTGTTGGTGTTAGGTTTAGATTTGGGGTTAGGGCTTGGGGTTAGGGTTTGGGCTTAGGTTTAAATTTGGTGTTAGGGGTTGGGGTTACGTTTAGATTTGGGGTTAGGGGTTGCGGTTCGGTTTAAATTTGGGGTTAGGTTTAGATTTAGGGTTAGGGGTTGGGGTTTGGTTTAGATTTGGGGTTAGGTTTAGATTTGGGGTTAGGGGTTGGGGTTAGGTTTAGATTTGGGGTTAGGTTTAGATTTGGGGCTAGTGGTTGGGGTTAGATTTATATTTGGGGTTAGGTTAAGATTTGGGGTTAGGGGTTGGGGTTAGGTTTAGATTTGGGGTTAGGTTTAGATTTGGTGTTAGGGGTTGGGGTTAGGTTTAGATTTGGGTTTAGGTTTAGATTTGGGGTTAGGTTTAGATTTGGGGTTAGGGTTTGGGGTTAGGTTTAGATTTGGCGTTAGGTTTAGATTTGGGGTTAGGGTTTGGGGTTAGGTTTAGATTTGGGGTTAGGGGTTGGGGTTAGGGGTTGGGGTTAGGTTTAGATTTGGGGTTAGGGGTTGGGGTTAGGAATTGGGGTTAGGTTTAGATTTGGAGTTAGTGGTTGGCGTTAGGGGTTGGGGTTAGGTTTAGATTTGGGGTTAGGGGTTGGGGTTAAGTGTGGGCGTTAAGGGTTGGGGTTAGGTTTAGATTTGGGGTTAGGTTTAGATTTGGGGTTAGGGGTTGGGGTTAGGTTTAGATTTGGGGTTAGGGCTTGGGGTTAGGGTTTGGGCTTAGGTTTAGATTTGGGGTTAGGGGTTGGGGTTAGGTTTAGATTTGGGGTTAGGTTTAGATTTGGGGTTTAGATTTGGGGTATAGGTTTAGATTTGGGTTTAGGGGTTGGGGTTAGGGGTTGGGGTTAGGTTTAGATTTGGGGTTAGGGGTTGGGGTTCGGTTTAGATTTGGGGTTAGGTTTAGATTTAGGGTTAGGGGTTGGGGTTAGGTTTAGATTTGGGGTTAGGGGTTGGGGTTAGGTTTAGATTTGGGGTTAGGTTTAGATTTGGGGCTAGTGGTTGGGGTTAGATTTATATTTGGGGTTAGGTTAAGATTTGGGGTTAGGGGTTGGGGTTAGGTTTAGATTTGGGGTTAGGTTTAGATTTGGTGTTAGGGGTTGGGGTTAGGTTTAGATTTGGGGTTAGGGGTTGGGGTTAGGTTTAGATTTGGTGTTAGGTTAAGATTTGGGGTTAGTGGTTGAGGTTAGATTTAGATTTGGGGTTAGGTTTAGATTTGGGGTTAGGGGTTGAGATTAGGTTTAGATTTGGGGTTAGGTTTAGATTTGGGGTTAGGGATTGGGGTTAGGGGTTGGGGTTAGGTTTAGATTTGGGGTTAGGGGTTGGGGTTAGGGGTTGGGGTTAGGTTTAGATTTGGGGTTAGGGGTTGGGGTTAGGGGTTGGGGTTACGTTTAGATTTGGGGTTAGGGGTTGGGGTTAGCTGTTGGTGTTAGGTTTAGATTTGGGGTTAGGGGTTGGGGTTAGGTTTAGATTTGGGGTTAGGTTTAGATTTGGGGTTTAGATTTGGGGTATAGGTTTAGATTTGGGTTTAGGGGTTGGGGTTAGGGGTTGGGGTTAGGTTTAGATTTGGGGTTAGGGCTTGGGGTTAGGGTTTGGGCTTAGGTTTAGATTTGGGGTTAGGGGTTGGGGTTACGTTTAGATTTGGGGTTAGGGGTTGCGGTTCGGTTTAAATTTGGGGTTAGGTTTAGATTTAGGGTTAGGGGTTGGGGTTAGGTTTAGATTTGGGGTTAGGTTTAGATTTGGGGTTAGGGGTTGGGGTTAGGTTTAGATTTGGGGTTAGGTTTAGATTTGGGGCTAGTGGTTGGGGTTAGATTTATATTTGGGGTTAGGTTAAGATTTGGGGTTAGGGGTTGGGGTTAGGTTTAGATTTGGGGTTAGGTTTAGATTTGGTGTTAGGGGTTGGGGTTAGGTTTAGATTTGTGTTTAGGTTTAGATTTGGGGTTAGGTTTAGATTTGGGGTTAGGTTTTGGGGTTAGGTTTAGATTTGGCGTTAGGTTTAGATTTGGGGTTAGGGTTTGGGGTTAGGTTTAGATTTGGGGTTAGGGGTTGGGGTTAGGGGTTGGGGTTAGGTTTAGATTTGGGGTTAGGGGTTGGGGTTAGGAATTGGGGTTAGGTTTAGATTTGGAGTTAGTGGTTGGCGTTAGGGGTTGGGGTTAGGTTTAGATTTGGGGTTAGGGGTTGGGGTTAAGTGTTGGCGTTAAGGGTTGGGGTTAGGTTTAGATTTGGGGTTAGGTTTAGATTTGGGGTTAGGGGTTGGGGTTAGGTTTAGATTTGGGGTTAGGGCTTGGGGTTAGGGTTTGGGCTTAGGTTTAGATTTGGGGTTAGGGGTTGGGGTTAGGTTTAGATTTGGGGTTAGGTTTAGATTTGGGGTTTAGATTTGGGGTATAGGTTTAGATTTGGGTTTAGGGGTTGGGGTTAGGGGTTGGGGTTAGGTTTAGATTTGGGGTTAGGGGTTGGGGTTCGGTTTAGATTTGGGGTTAGGTTTAGATTTAGGGTTAGGGGTTGGGGTTAGGTTTAGATTTGGGGTTAGGGGTTGGGGTTAGGTTTAGATTTGGGGTTAGGTTTAGATTTGGGGCTAGTGGTTGGGGTTAGATTTATATTTGGGGTTAGGTTAAGATTTGGGGTTAGGGGTTGGGGTTAGGTTTAGATTTGGGGTTAGGTTTAGATTTGGTGTTAGGGGTTGGGGTTAGGTTTAGATTTGGGGTTAGGGGTAGGGTTAGGTTTAGATTTGGTGTTAGGTTAAGATTTGGGGTTAGTGGTTGAGGTTAGATTTAGATTTGGGGTTAGGTTTAGATTTGGGGTTAGGGGTTGAGATTAGGTTTAGATTTGGGGTTAGGGGTTGGGGTTTGGTTTAGATTTGGGGTTAGGTTTAGATTTGGGGTTAGGGGTTGGGGTTAGGTTTAGATTGGGTGTTAGGTTTAGATTTGGGGCTAGTGGTTGGGGTTAGATTTATATTTGGGGTTAGGTTAAGATTTGGGGTTAGGGGTTGGGGTTAGGTTTAGATTTGGGGTTAGGTTTAGATTTGGTGTTAGGGGGTGGGGTTAGGTTTAGATTTGGGGTTAGGGGTTGGGGTTAGGTTTAGATTTGGGGTTAGGTTAAGATTTGGGGTTAGGGGTTGAGGTAAGATTTAGATTTGGGGTTAGGTTTAGATTTGGGGTTAGGGGTTGAGATTAGGTTTAGATTTGGGGTTAGGTTTAGATTTGGGGTTAGGTGTTGGTGTTAGGGGTTGGGGTTAGGTTTAGATTTGGGGTTAGGGGTTGGGGTAAGGGGTTGGGGTTAGGTTTAGATTTGGGGTTAGGGGTTGAGGTTAGGGGTTGGGGTTAGGTTTAGATTTGGGGTTAGGGGTTGGGGTTAGCTGTTGGTGTTAGGTTTAGATTTGGGGTTAGGGCTTGGGGTTAGGGTTTGGGCTTAGGTTTAAATTTGGTGTTAGGGGTTGGGGTTACGTTTAGATTTGGGGTTAGGGGTTGCGGTTCGGTTTAAATTTGGGGTTAGGTTTAGATTTAGGGTTAGGGGTTGGGGTTTGGTTTAGATTTGGGGTTAGGTTTAGATTTGGGGTTAGGGGTTGGGGTTAGGTTTAGATTTGGGGTTAGGTTTAGATTTGGGGCTAGTGGTTGGGGTTAGATTTATATTTGGGGTTAGGTTAAGATTTGGGGTTAGGGGTTGGGGTTAGGTTTAGATTTGGGGTTAGGTTTAGATTTGGTGTTAGGGGTTGGGGTTAGGTTTAGATTTGGGTTTAGGTTTAGATTTGGGGTTAGGTTTAGATTTGGGGTTAGGGTTTGGGGTTAGGTTTAGATTTGGCGTTAGGTTTAGATTTGGGGTTAGGGTTTGGGGTTAGGTTTAGATTTGGGGTTAGGGGTTGGGGTTAGGGGTTGGGGTTAGGTTTAGATTTGGGGTTAGGGGTTGGGGTTAGGAATTGGGGTTAGGTTTAGATTTGGAGTTAGTGGTTGGCGTTAGGGGTTGGGGTTAGGTTTAGATTTGGGGTTAGGGGTTGGGGTTAAGTGTTGGCGTTAAGGGTTGGGGTTAGGTTTAGATTTGGGGTTAGGTTTAGATTTGGGGTTAGGGGTTGGGGTTAGGTTTAGATTTGGGGTTAGGGCTTGGGGTTAGGGTTTGGGCTTAGGTTTAGATTTGGGGTTAGGGGTTGGGGTTAGGTTTAGATTTGGGGTTAGGTTTAGATTTGGGGTTTAGATTTGGGGTATAGGTTTAGATTTGGGTTTAGGGGTTGGGGTTAGGGGTTGGGGTTAGGTTTAGATTTGGGGTTAGGGGTTGGGGTTCGGTTTAGATTTGGGGTTAGGTTTAGATTTAGGGTTAGGGGTTGGGGTTAGGTTTAGATTTGGGGTTAGGGGTTGGGGTTAGGTTTAGATTTGGGGTTAGGTTTAGATTTGGGGCTAGTGGTTGGGGTTAGATTTATATTTGGGGTTAGGTTAAGATTTGGGGTTAGGGGTTGGGGTTAGGTTTAGATTTGGGGTTAGGTTTAGATTTGGTGTTAGGGGTTGGGGTTAGGTTTAGATTTGGGGTTAGGGGTTGGGGTTAGGTTTAGATTTGGTGTTAGGTTAAGATTTGGGGTTAGTGGTTGAGGTTAGATTTAGATTTGGGGTTAGGTTTAGATTTGGGGTTAGGGGTTGAGATTAGGTTTAGATTTGGGGTTAGGTTTAGATTTGGGGTTAGGGATTGGGGTTAGGGGTTGGGGTTAGGTTTAGATTTGGGGTTAGGGGTTGGGGTTAGGGGTTGGGGTTAGGTTTAGATTTGGGGTTAGGGGTTGGGGTTAGGGGTTGGGGTTAGCTGTTGGTGTTAGGTTTAGATTTGGGGTTAGGGGTTGGGGTTAGGTTTAGATTTGGGGTTAGGTTTAGATTTGGGGTTTAGATTTGGGGTATAGGTTTAGATTTGGGTTTAGGGGTTGGGGTTAGGGGTTGGGGTTAGGTTTAGATTTGGGGTTAGGGCTTGGGGTTAGGGTTTGGGCTTAGGTTTAGATTTGGGGTTAGGGGTTGGGGTTACGTTTAGATTTGGGGTTAGGGGTTGCGGTTCGGTTTAAATTTGGGGTTAGGTTTAGATTTAGGGTTAGGGGTTGGGGTTAGGTTTAGATTTGGGGTTAGGTTTAGATTTGGGGTTAGGGGTTGGGGTTAGGTTTAGATTTGGGGTTAGGTTTATATTTGGGGCTATTGGTTGGGGTTAGATTTATATTTGGGATTAGGTTAAGATTTGGGGTTAGGGGTTGGGGTTAGGTTTAGATTTGGGGTTAGGTTTAGATTTGGGGTTAGGGGTTGGGGTTAGGTTTAGATTTGGGTTTAGGTTTAGATTTGGGGTTAGGTTTAGATTTGGGGTTAGGGTTTGGGGTTAGGTTTAGATTTGGCGTTAGGTTTAGATTTGGGGTTAGGGGTTGGGGTTAGGGGTTGGGGTTAGGTTTATATTTGGGGTTAGGGGTTGGGGTTAGGAATTGGGGATAGGTTTAGATTTGGGGTTAGTGGTTGGCGTTAGGGGTTGGGGTTAGGTTTAGATTTGGGGTTAGGGGTTGGGGATAGGAATTGGGGTTAGGTTTAGATTTGGGGTTAGTGGTTGGGGTTAGGTTTAGATTTGGGGTTAGGTTTAGATTTAGGGTTAGGGGTTGGGGTTAGTTTTAGATTTGGGGTTAGGTTTAGATTTGGGGTTAAGTTTAGATTTGGGATTAGGTGTTGGGGTTAGGGGTTGGGGTTAGTGGTTGGGGTTAGGGGTTGGGGTTAGGTTTAGATTTGGGGTTAGATTTCGATTTGGGGTTAGGGGTTGGGGTTAGGTTTATATTTGTGGTTAGGTTTAGATTTAGGGTTAGGTTTAGATTTGGGATTAGGTGTTGGGGTTAGGGGATGGGGTTAGGGGTTGGGGTTTGGTTTAGATTTGGGGTTAGGTTTAGATTTGGGGTTAGGGGTTGGGGTTAGGTTTAGATTGGGTGTTAGGTTTAGATTTGGGGCTAGTGGTTGGGGTTAGATTTATATTTGGGGTTAGGTTAAGATTTGGGGTTAGGGGTTGGGGTTAGGTTTAGATTTGGGGTTAGGTTTAGATTTGGTGTTAGGGGGTGGGGTTAGGTTTAGATTTGGGGTTAGGGGTTGGGGTTAGGTTTAGATTTGGGGTTAGGTTAAGATTTGGGGTTAGGGGTTGAGGTAAGATTTAGATTTGGGGTTAGGTTTAGATTTGGGGTTAGGGGTTGAGATTAGGTTTAGATTTGGGGTTAGGTTTAGATTTGGGGTTAGGTGTTGGTGTTAGGGGTTGGGGTTAGGTTTAGATTTGGGGTTAGGGGTTGGGGTTAGGGGTTGGGGTTAGGTTTAGATTTGGGGTTAGGGGTTGAGGTTAGGGGTTGGGCTTAGGTTTAGATTTGGGGTTAGGGGTTGGGGTTAGCTGTTGGTGTTAGGTTTAGATTTGGGGTCAGGGGTTGGGGTTAGGTTTAGATTTGGGGTTAGGTTTAGATTTGGGGTTTAGATTTGGGGTATTGGTTTAGATTTGGGTTTAGGGGTTGGGGTTAGGGGTTGGGGTTAGGTTTAGATTTGGGGTTAGGGCTTGGGGTTAGGGTTTGGGCTTAGGTTTAGATTTGGTGTTAGGGGTTGGGGTTACGTTTAGATTTGGGGTTAGGGGTTGCGGTTCGGTTTAAATTTGGGGTTAGGTTTAGATTTAGGGTTAGGGGTTGGGGTTAGGTTTAGATTTGGGGTTAGGTTTAGATTTGGGGTTAGGGGTTGGGGTTAGGTTTAGATTTGGGGTTAGGTTTAGATTTGGGGCTAGTGGTTGGGGTTAGATTTATATTTGGGGTTAGGTTAAGATTTGGGGTTAGGGGTTGGGGTTAGGTTTAGATTTGGGGTTAGGTTTAGATTTGGTGTTAGGGGTTGGGGTTAGGTTTAGATTTGGGTTTAGGTTTAGATTTGGGGTTAGGTTTAGATTTGGGGTTAGGGTTTGGGGTTAGGTTTAGATTTGGCGTTAGGTTTAGATTTGGGGTTAGGGTTTGGGGTTAGGTTTAGATTTGGGGTAAGGGGTTGGGGTTAGGGGTTGGGGTTAGGTTTAGATTTGGGGTTAGGGGTTGGGGTTAGGAATTGGGGTTAGGTTTAGATTTGGAGTTAGTGGTTGGCGTTAGGGGTTGGGGTTAGGTTTAGATTTGGGGTTAGGGGTTGGGGTTAGGGATTGGCGTTAGGGGTTGGGGTTAGGTTTAGATTTGGGGTTAGGTTTAGATTTGGGGTTAGGGGTTGGGGTTAGGTTTAGATTTGGGGTTAGGTTTAGGTTTAGGGTTAGGTTTAGATTTGGGGTTAGGGGTTGGGGTTAGGGGTTGGGGTTAGTTTTAGATTTGGGGTTAGGTTTAGATTTGGGGTTTAGATGTGGGGTATAGGTTTAGATTTGGGTTTAGGGGTTGGGGTTAGGGGTTGGGGTTAGGTTTAGATTTGGGTTTAGGGGTTGGGGTTCGGTTTAGATTTGGGGTTAGGTTTAGATTTAGGGTTAGGGGTTGGGGTTAGGTTTAAATTTGGGGTTAGGGGTTGGGGTTAGGTTTAGATTTGGGGTTAGGTTTAGATTTGGGGCTAGTGGTTGGGGTTAGATTTATATTTGGGGTTAGGTTAAGATTTGGGGTTAGGGGTTGGGGTTAGGTTTAGATTTGGGCTTAGGTTTAGATTTGGTGTTAGGGGTTGGGGTTAGGGTTAGATTTGGGGTTAGGGGTTGGGGTTAGGTTTAGATTTGGTGTTAGGTTAAGATTTGGGGTTAGTGGTTGAGGTTAGATTTAGATTTGGGGTTAGGTTTAGATTTGGGGTTAGGGGTTGAGATTAGGTTTAGATTTGGGGTTAGGTTTAGATTTGGGGTTAGGGGTTGGGGTTAGGGGTTGGGGTTAGGTTTAGATTTGGGGTTAGGGGTTGGGGTTAGGGGTTGGGTTTAGGTTTAGATTTGGGGTTAGGTTTAGATTTGGGGTTTAGATTTGGGGTATAGGTTTAGATTTGGGTTTAGGGGTTGGGGTTAGGGGTTGGGGTTAGGTTTAGATTTGGGGTTAGGGCTTGGGGTTAGGGTTTGGGCTTAGGTTTAGATTTGGAGTTAGGGGTTGGGGTTACGTTTAGATTTGGGGTTAGGGGTTGCGGTTAGGTTTAGATTTGGTGTTAGGGGTTGGGGTTAGGGGTTGGGGTTAGGTTTATATTTGGGGTTAGGGGTTGGGGTTAGGAATTGGGGATAGGTTTAGATTTGGGGTTAGTGGTTGGCGTTAGGGGTTGGGGTTAGGTTTAGATTTGGGGTTAGGGGTTGGGGTTAGGGGTTGGCGTTAGGGGTTGGGGTTAGGTTTAGATTTGGGGTTAGGTTTAGATTTGGGGTTAGGGGTTGGGGTTAGGTTTAGATTTGGGGTTAAGTTTAGATTTGGGGTTAGGGGTTGGGGTTAGGTTTATATTTGTGGTTAGGTTTAGATTTAGGGTTAGGTTTAGATTTGGGATTAGGTGTTGGGGTTAGGGGATGGGGTTAGGGGTTGGGGTTAAGTTTAGATTTGGGGTTAGGGGTTGGCATTAGGGGTTGGGGTTAGGGGTTGGGGTTAGGTTTAGATTTGGGGTTAGATTTCGATTTGGGGTTAGGGGTTGGGGTTAGGTTTAGATTTGGGGTTAGATTTCGATTTGGGGCTAGGGGTTGGGGTTAGGTTCATATTTGGGGTTAGGTTTAGATTTGGGGTTAGGGGTTGGGATAAGGTTTAGATTTGGGTTTAGGTTTAGGTTTGGGTTTAGGGGTTGGGGTTAGGTTTAGATTTGGGGTTAGGGGTTGAGGTTAGGTTTAGATTTGGGTTTAGGTGTTGGGGTTAGGTTTAGATTTGGGGTTAGGTTTAGATTTGGGGTTAGGGGTTGGAGTTAGGTTTAGATTTGGGGTTAGGTTTAGATTTGGGGTTAGGTTTAGATTTAGGTTTAGGTGTTGGGGTTAGGTTTAGATTTGGGGTTAGGTTTAGATTTGGGGTTTAGATTTGGGTTTAGATTTGGAGTTAGGTTTAGATTTGGGGTTAGGTTTAGATTTGGGGTTAGGTTTAGATTTAGGGTTAGGTTTAGATTTAGGGTTAGGTGTTAGGGTTAGGTTTAGATTTGGGGTTGGGTTTAGATTTGGGGTTTAGATTTGGGGTTAGGTTTAGATTTGGGGTTAGGATTAGATTTGGGGCTAGGGGTTGGGGTTAGGTTTAGATTTGGGGTTAGGTTTAGATTTGGGGTTAGGGGTTGGGGTCAGGGGTTGGCGTTAGGGGTTGGGGTTAGGTTTAGATTTGGGGTTAGGTTTAGATTTGGGGTTAGGATTTGGGGTTAGGTTTAGATTTGGGGTTAAGTTTAGATTTGGAGTTAGGTTTAGATTAGGGGTTAGGGGTTGGAGTTAGGTTTAGATATGGGGTTAGGGGTTGGGTTTAGGTTTAGATTTGAGTTTAGGGGTTGGGGTTAGGTTTAGATTTGGGGTTACGTTTAGATTTGGGGTTTAGATTTGGGGTTAGGTTTAGATTTGGGGTTAGTGTTAGATTTGGGGTTTAGATTTAGGGTTAGGCTTAGATTTGGGGTTAGGTTTAGATTTGGGTTTAGGGGTTGGGGTTAGGTTTAGATTTGGTGTTAGGTTTAGATTTGGGGTTAGGGGTTGAGGTTAGGTTTAGATTTGGGGTTAGGTTTAGATTTGGGGTTAGGGCTTGGGGTTAGGGGTTGGGGTTAGGTTTAGATTTGGGGTTAGGGGTTGGGGTTACGTTTAGATTTGGGGTTAGGGGTTGCGGTTCGGTTTAAATTTGGGGTTAGGTTTAGATTTAGGGTTAGGGGTTGGGGTTAGGTTTAGATTTGGGGTTAGGTTTAGATTTGGGGTTAGGGGTTGGGGTTAGGTTTAGATTTGGGGTTAGGTTTAGATTTGGGGCTAGTGGTTGGGGTTAGATTTATATTTGGGGTTAGGTTAAGATTTGGGGTTAGGGGTTGGGGTTAGGTTTAGATTTGGGGTTAGGTTTAGATTTGGTGTTAGGGGTTGGGGATAGGTTTAGATTTGGGGTTAGGTTTAGATTTGGGGTTAGGTTTAGATTTGGGGTTAGGGTTTGGGGTTAGGTTTAGATTTGGCGTTAGGTTTAGATTTGAAGTTAGGGGTTGGGGTTAGGTTTAGATTTGGGGTTAGGGGTTGGGGTTAGGTTTAGATTTGGGGTTAGGTTTAGATTTGGGGCTAGTGGTTGGGGTTAGATTTATATTTGGGGTTAGGTTAAGATTTGGGGTTAGGGGTTGGGGTTAGGTTTAGATTTGGGGTTAGGTTTAGATTTGGTGTTAGGGGTTGGGGATAGGTTTAGATTTGGGGTTAGGTTTAGATTTGGGGTTAGGTTTAGATTTGGGGTTAGGGTTTGGGGTTAGGTTTAGATTTGGCGTTAGGTTTAGATTTGGGGTTAGGGGTTGGGGTTAGGTTTAGATTTGGGGTTAGGGGTTGGGGTTAGGGGTTGGGGTTAGGTTTAGATTTGGGGTTAGGGGTTGGGGTTAGGAATTGGGGTTAGGTTTAGATTTGGGGTTAGTGGTTGGCGTTAGGGGTTGGGGTTAGGTTTAGATTTGGGGTTAGGGGTTGGGGTTAGGGGTTGGCGTTAGGGGTTGGGGTGAGGTTTAGATTTGGGGTTAGGTTTAGATTTGGGGTTAGGGGTTGGGGTTAGGTTTAGATTTGGGGTTAAGTTTAGATTTGCAGTTAGGTTTAGATTAGGGGTTAGGGGTTGGAGTTAGGTTTAGATTTGGGGTTAGGGGTTGGGTTTAGGTTTAGATTTGTGTTTAGGTGTTGGGGTTAGGTTTAGATTTGGGGTTAGGTTTAGATTTGGGGTTTAGATTTGGGGTTAGGTTTAGATTTGGGGTTAGTGTTAGATTTGGGGTTTAGATTTAGGGTTAGGCTTAGATTTGGGGTTAGGTTTAGATTTGGGTTTAGGGGTTGGGGTTACGTTTAGATTTGGTGTTAGGTTTAGATTTTGTGTTAGGGGTTGAGGTTAGGTTTAGATTTGGGGTTAGGTTTAGATTTGGGGTTAGGGGTTGGGGTTAGTTTTAGATTTGGGGTTAGGTTAAGATTTGGGTTTAGGGGTTTGTGTTATGTTTATGTTTGGGGTTAGGTTAAGATTTGGGGTTAGGGGTTGAGGTTAGGTTTAGATTTGGGGTTAGGTTGAGATTTGGGGTTAGGGGTTGAGGTTAGGTTTAGATTTGGGGTTAGGTTTAGATTTGGGGTTAGGGGTTGGGGTTAGGTTTAGATTTGGGGTTAGGTTTAGATTTGGGGTTAGGGGTTGGGGTTAGGTTTAGATTTGGGGTTAGGTTTAGATTTGGGGTTAGGTTTAGGTTTAGGGTTAGGTTTAGATTTGGGGTTAGGGGTTGGGGTTAGGGGTTGGGGTTATTTTTAGATTTGGGGTTAGGGGTTGGGGTTAGGAATTGGGGTTAGGTTTAGATTTGGGGTTAGTGGTTGGGGTTAGGGGTTGGCGTTAGGGGTTGGGCTTAGGTTTAGATTTGGGGTTAGGTTTAGATTTGGGGTTAGGGGTTGGGGTTAGGTTTAGATTTGGGGTTAGGTTTAGATTTGGGGTTAGGTTTAGATTTGGGGTTAGGGGTTGGGGTTAGGGGTTGGGGTTAGTGGTTGGGGTTAGGGGTTGGGGTTAGGTTTAGATTTGGGGTTAGGTTTAGATTTAGGGTTAGGTTTAGATTTAGGGTTAGGTGTTGGGGTTAGGTTTAGATTTGGGGTTAGGTTTAGATTTGGGGTTTAGATTTGGGGTTAGGGTTTGGAGTTAGGTTTAGATTTGGGGTTAGGTTTAGATTTGGGCTTAGGTTTAGATTTAGGGTTAGGTTTAGATTTAGGGTTAGGTGTTGGGGTTAGGTTTAGATTTGGGGTTAGGTTTAGATTTGGGGTTTAGATTTGGGGTTAGGTTTAGATTTGGGGTTAGGTTTAGATTTGGGGCTAGGGGTTGGGGTTAGGTTTAGATTTGGGGTTAGGTTTAGATTTGGGGTTAGGGTTTGGGTTAGGTTTAGATTTGGCGTTAGGTTTAGATTTGGGGTTAGGGGTTGGGGTTAGGTTTAGATTTGGGGTTAGGGGTTGAGGTTAAGTTTAGATTTGGGTTTAGGTGTTGGGGTTAGGTTTAGATTTGGGGTTAGGTTTAGATTTGGGGTTAGGGGTTGCAGTTAGGTTTAGATTTGGGGTTAGGTTTAGATTTGGGGTTAGGTTTAGATTTAGGGTTAGGTTTAGATTTAGGGTTAGGTGTTGGGGTTAGGTTTAGATTTGGGGTTAGGTTTAGATTTGGGGTTTAGATTTGGGGTTAGGTTTACGTTTGGGGTTAGGTTTAGATTTGGGGCTAGGGGTTGGGGTTAGGTTTAGATTTGGGGTTAGGTTTATATTTGGGATTAGGGTTTGGGGTTACGTTTAGATTTGGCGTTAGGTTTAGATTTGGGGTTAGGGGTTGGGGTTAGGTTTAGATTTGGGGTTAGGGGTTGGGGTTAGGGGTTGGGGTTAGGTTTAGATTTGGGGTTAGGGGTTGGGGTTAGGAATTGGGGTTAGGTTTAGATTTGGGGTTAGTGGTTGTCGTTAGGGGTTGGGGTTAGGTTTAGATTTGGGGTTAGGGGTTGGGGTTAGGGGTTGGCGTTAGGGGTTGGGGTTAGGTTTAGATTTGGGGTTAGGTTTAGATTTGGGGTTAGGGGTTGGGGTTAGGTTTAGATTTGGGGTTAAGTTTAGATTTGGAGTTAGGTTTAGATTTGGGGTTAGGAGTTGGGGTTAGGTTTAGATTTGGGGTTAGGTTTAGATTTGGGGTTAGGGGTTGGGGTTAGGTTTAGATTTGGGATTAGGGGTTGGGGTTAGGTTTAGATTTGGGGTTAGGTTTAGATTTAGGGTTGGGGTTGGGGTTAGGGCTTGGGGTTAGGTTTAGATTTGGGGTTAGGGCTTGGGGTTAGGGGTTGGGGTTAGGTTTAGATTTGGGGTTAGGGGTTGGGGTTACGTTTAGATTTGGGGTTAGGGGTTGCGGTTCGGTTTAAATTTGGGGTTAGGTTTAGATTTAGGGTTAGGGGTTGGGGTTAGGTTTAGATTTGGGGTTAGGTTTAGATTTGGGGTTAGGGGTTGGGGTTAGGTTTAGATTTGGGGTTAGGTTTAGATTTGGGGCTAGTGGTTGGGGTTAGATTTATATTTGGGGTTAGGTTAAGATTTGGGTTTAGGGGTTGGGGTTAGGTTTAGATTTGGGGTTAGGTTTAGATTTGGTGTTAGGGGTTGGGGATAGGTTTAGATTTGGGGTTAGGTTTAGATTTGGGGTTAGGTTTAGATTTGGGGTTAGGGTTTGGGGTTAGGTTTAGATTTGGCGTTAGGTTTAGATTTGGGGTTAGGGGTTGGGGTTAGGTTTAGATTTGGGGTTAGGGGTTGGGGTTAGGGGTTGGGGTTAGGTTTAGATTTGGGGTTAGGGGTTGGGGTTAGGAATTGGGGTTAGGTTTAGATTTGGGGTTAGTGGTTGGCGTTAGGGGTTGGGGTTAGGTTTAGATTTGGGGTTAGGGGTTGGGGTTAGGGGTTGGCGTTAGGGGTTGGGGTGAGGTTTAGATTTGGGGTTAGGTTTAGATTTGGGGTTAGGGGTTGGGGTTAGGTTTAGATTTGGGGTTAAGTTTAGATTTGCAGTTAGGTTTAGATTAGGGGTTAGGGGTTGGAGTTAGGTTTAGATTTGGGGTTAGGGGTTGGGTTTAGGTTTAGATTTGAGTTTAGGGGTTGGGGTTAGGTTTAGATTTGGGGTTAGGTTTAGATTTGGGGTTTAGATTTGGGGTTAGGTTTAGATTTGGGGTTAGTGTTAGATTTGGGGTTTAGATTTAGGGTTAGGCTTAGATTTGGGGTTAGGTTTAGATTTGGGTTTAGGGGTTGGGGTTACGTTTAGATTTGGTGTTAGGTTTAGATTTTGTGTTAGGGGTTGAGGTTAGGTTTAGATTTGGGGTTAGGTTTAGATTTGGGGTTAGGGGTTGGGGTTAGTTTTAGATTTGGGGTTAGGTTAAGATTTGGGTTTAGGGGTTTGTGTTATGTTTATGTTTGGGGTTAGGTTAAGATTTGGGGTTAGGGGTTGAGGTTAGGTTTAGATTTGGGGTTAGGTTGAGATTTGGGGTTAGGGGTTGAGTTAGGTTTAGATTTGGGGTTAGGTTTAGATTTGGGGTTAGGGGTTGGGGTTAGGTTTAGATTTGGGGTTAGGTTTAGATTTGGGGTTAGGGGTTGGGGTTAGGTTTAGATTTGGGGTTAGGTTTAGATTTGGGGTTAGGTTTAGGTTTAGGGTTAGGTTTAGATTTGGGGTTAGGGGTTGGGGTTAGGGGTTGGGGTTATTTTTAGATTTGGGGTTAGGGGTTGGGGTTAGGAATTGGGGTTAGGTTTAGATTTGGGGTTAGTGGTTGGGGTTAGGGGTTGGCGTTAGGGGTTGGGCTTAGGTTTAGATTTGGGGTTAGGTTTAGATTTGGGGTTAGGGGTTGGGGTTAGGTTTAGATTTGGGGTTAGGTTTAGATTTGGGGTTAGGTTTAGATTTGGGGTTAGGGGTTGGGGTTAGGGGTTGGGGTTAGTGGTTGGGGTTAGGGGTTGGGGTTAGGTTTAGATTTGGGGTTAGATTTCGATTTGGGGTTAGGGGTTGGGGTTAGGTTTATATTTGTGGTTAGGTTTAGATTTAGGGTTAGGTTTAGATTTGGGATTAGGTGTTGGGGTTAGGGGATGGGGTTAGGGGTTGGGGTTAGGTTTAGATTTGGGGTTAGGGGTTGGGGTTAGGGGTTGGGGTTAGGGGTTGGGGTTAGGTTTAGATTTGGGGTTAGATTTCGATTTGGGGTTAGGGGTTGGGGTTAGGTTTATATTTGGGGTTAGGTTTAGATTTAGGGTTAGGGGTTGGGATAAGGTTTAGATTTGGGTTTAGGTTTAGGTTTGGGTTTAGGGGTTGGGGTTAGGTTTAGATTTGGGGTTAGGGGTTGAGGTTAGGTTTAGATTTGGGTTTAGGTGTTGGGGTTAGGTTTAGATTTGGGGTTAGGTTTAGATTTGGGGTTAGGGCTTGGAGTTAGGTTTTACATTTGGGGTTAGGTTTAGATTTGGGGTTAGGTTTAGATTTAGGGTTAGGCGTTGGGGTTAGGTTTAGGTTTGGGGTTAGGTTTAGATTTGGGGTTTAGATTTGGGGTTAGGTTTAGATTTGGGGTTAGGTTTAGATTTGGGGCTAGGGGTTGGGGTTAGGTTTAGATTTGGGGTTAGGTTTAGATTTGGTGTTAGGTTTAGATTTGGGGTTAGGGTTTGGGGTTAGGTTTAGATTTGGCGTTAGGTTTAGATTTGGGGTTAGGGGTTGGGGTTAGGTTTAGATTTGGGGTTAGGGGTTGGGGTTAGGGGTTGGGGTTAGGTTTAGATTTGGGTTTAGGGGTTGGGGTTAGGAATTGGGGTTAGGTTTAGATTTGGGGTTAGTGGTTGGCGTTAGGGGTTGGGGTTAGGTTTAGATTTGGGGTTAGGGGTTGGCGTTAGGGGTTGGGGTTAGGTTTAGATTTGGGGTTAGGTTTAGATTTGGGGTTAGGGGTTGGGGTTAGGTTTAGATTTGGGGTTAAGTTTAGATTTGGAGTTAGGTTTAGATTTGGTGTTAGGAGATGGGGTTAGGTTTAGATTTGGGGTTAGGTTTGGATTTGGGGTTAGGGGTTGGGGTTAGGTTTAGATTTGGGATTAGGGGTTGGGGTTAGGTTTAGATTTGGGGTTAGGTTTAGATTTAGGGTTGGGGTTGGGGTTAGGGCTTGGGGTTAGGTTTAGATTTGGGGTTAGGGGTTGGGGTTAGGGGTTGGGGTTAGGTTTAGATTTGGGGTTAGGGGTTGGGGTTAGGTTTAGATTTGGGGTGAGGTTTAGATTTGGGGTTTAGATTTGGGGAATAGGTTTAGATTTGGGTTTAGGGGTTGGGGTTAGGGGTTGGGGTTAGGTTTAGATTTGGGGTTAGGGCTTGGGATTAGGGTTTGGGCTTAGGTTTAGATTTGGGGTTAGGGGTTGGGGTTACGTTTAGATTTGGGGTTAGGGGTTGCAGTTCGGTTTAAACTTGGGGTTAGGTTTAGATTTAGGGTTAGGGGTTGGGGTTAGGTTTAGATTTGGGGTTAGGTTTAGATTTGGGGTTAGGGGTTGGGGTTAGGTTTAGATTTGGTGTTAGGTTTAGATTTGGGGCTAGTGGTTGGGGTTAGATTTATATTTGGGGTTAGGTTAAGATTTGGGGTTAGGGGTTGGGGTTAGGTTTAGATTTGGGGTTAGGTTTAGATTTGGTGTTAGGGGTTGGGGTTAGGTTTAGATTTGGGTTTAGGTTTAGATTTGGGGTTAGGTTTAGATTTGGGGTTAGGGTTTGGGGTTAGGTTTAGATTTGGCGTTAGGTTTAGATTTGGTGTTAGGGGTTGGGGTTAGGTTTAGATTTGGGGTTAAGTTTAGATTTGGAGTTAGGTTTAGATTAGGGGTTAGGGGTTGGAGTTAGGTTTAGATTTGGGGTTAGGGGTTGGGTTTAGGTTTAGATTTGGGGTTAGGTTTAGATTTAGGGTTAGGGGTTGGGATAAGGTTTAGATTTGGGTTTAGGTTTAGGTTTGGGTTTAGGGGTTGAGGTTAGGTTTCGATTTGGGTTTAGGTGTTGGGGTTAGGTTTAGATTTGGAGTTAGGGCTTGGGGTTAGGAATTGGGGTTAGGTTTAGATTTGGGGTTAGTGGTTGGCGTTAGGGGTTGGGGTTAGGTTTAGATTTGGGGTTAGGGGTTGGGGTTAGGGGTTGGCGTTAGGGGTTGGGGTTAGGTTTAGATTTGGGGTTAGGTTTAGATTTGGGGTTAGGGGTTGGGGTTAGGTTTAGATTTGGGGTTAAGTTTAGATTTGGAGTTAGGTTTAGATTTGGGGTTAGGAGTTGGGGTTAGGTTTAGATTTGGGGTTAGGTTTAGATTTGGGGTTAGGGGTTGACGTTAGGTTTAGATTTAGCGTTAGGTTTAGATTTGGGGTTAGGGGTTGGGGTTAGGGGTTGGGGTTATTTTTAGATTTGGGGTTAGGGGTTCGGGTTAGGAATTGGGGTTAGGTTTAGATTTGGGGTTAGTGGTTGGGGTTAGGGGTTGGGGTTAGGTTTAGATTTGGGGTGAGGGGTTGGGGTTAGGTTTAGATTTGGGGTTAGGTTTAGATTTAGGGTTGGGGATGGGGTTAGGGGTTGGGGTTAGGTTTAGATTTGGGGTTAGGCGTTGGGGTTAGGGGTTGGGGTTAGGTTTACATTAGGGGTTAGGGGCTGGGGTTCGGGGTTGGGGTTAGGGGTTGGGGTTAGGTTTAGATTTGGGGTTAGGGGTTGGGGTTAGGGGTTGGGGTTAGGTTTAGATTTGGGGTTATGGGTTGGCGTTAGGGGTTGGGGTTAGGTTTAGATTTGGGGTTAGATTTCGATTTGGGGTTAGGGGTTGGGGTTAGGTTTATATTTGGGGTTAGGTTTAGATTTAGGGTTAGGGGTTGGGATAAGGTGTAGATTTGGGTTTAGGTTTAGGTTTGGGTTTAGGGGTTGGGGTTATGTTTAGATTTGGGGTTAGGTTTAGATTTGGGGTTAGGGGTTAGAGTTAGGTTTAGATTTGGGGTTAGGTTTAGATTTGGGGTTAGGTTTAGATTTGGGGTTTAGATTTGGCGTTAGGTTGAGATTTGGGGTTAGGTTTAGATTTGGGGCTAGGGTTTGGGGTTAGGTTTAGATTTGGGGTTAGGTTTAGATTTGGGGTTAGGGGTTGGGGTTAGATTTATATTTGGGGTTAGGTTTAGATTTGGGGTTAGGGGTTGGGGTTAGGTTTAGATTTGGGGTTAGGGTTTGGGGTTAGGTTTAGATTTGGGGTTAGGTTTAGATTTGGTGTTAGGGGTTGGGGTTACGTTTAGATTTGGGGTTAAGTTTAGATTTGGAGTTAGGTTTAGATTAGGGGTTAGGGGTTGGAGTTAGGTTTAGATTTGGGGTTAGGGGTTGGGTTTAGGTTTAGATTTGGGGTTAGGTTTAGATTTAGGGTTAGGGGTTGGGATAAGGTTTAGATTTGGGTTTAGGTTTAGGTTTGGGTTTAGGGGTTGAGGTTAGGTTTCGATTTGGGTTTAGGTGTTGGGGTTAGGTTTAGATTTGGGGTTAGGGGTTGGGGTTAGGAATTGGGGTTAGGTTTAGATTTGGGGTTAGTGGTTGGCGTTAGGGGTTGGGGTTAGGTTTAGATTTGGGGTTAGGGGTTGGGGTTAGGGGTTGGCGTTAGGGGTTGGGGTTAGGTTTAGATTTGGGGTTAGGTTTAGATTTGGGGTTAGGGGTTGGGGTTAGGTTTAGATTTGGGGTTAAGTTTAGATTTGGAGTTAGGTTTAGATTTGGGGTTAGGAGTTGGGGTTAGGTTTAGATTTGGGGTTAGGTTTAGATTTGGGGTTAGGGGTTGACGTTAGGTTTAGATTTAGCGTTAGGTTTAGATTTGGGGTTAGGGGTTGGGGTTAGGGGTTGGGGTTATTTTTAGATTTGGGGTTAGGGGTTCGGGTTAGGAATTGGGGTTAGGTTTAGATTTGGGGTTAGTGGTTGGGGTTAGGGGTTGGGGTTAGGTTTAGATTTGGGGTGAGGGGTTGGGGTTAGGTTTAGATTTGGGGTTAGGTTTAGATTTAGGGTTGGGGATGGGGTTAGGGGTTGGGGTTAGGTTTAGATTTGGGGTTAGGCGTTGGGGTTAGGGGTTGGGGTTAGGTTTACATTAGGGGTTAGGGGCTGGGGTTCGAGGTTGGGGTTAGGGGTTGGGGTTAGGTTTAGATTTGGGGTTAGGGGTTGGGGTTAGGGGTTGGGGTTAGGTTTAGATTTGGGGTTATGGGTTGGCGTTAGGGGTTGGGGTTAGGTTTAGATTTGGGGTTAGATTTCGATTTGGGGTTAGGGGTTGGGGTTAGGTTTATATTTGGGGTTAGGTTTAGATTTAGGGTTAGGGGTTGGGATAAGGTGTAGATTTGGGTTTAGGTTTAGGTTTGGGTTTAGGGGTTGCGGTTAGGTTTAGATTTGGGGTTAGGTTTAGATTTGGGGTTAGGGGTTAGAGTTAGGTTTAGATTTGGGGTTAGGTTTAGATTTGGGGTTAGGTTTAGATTTGGGGTTTAGATTTGGCGTTAGGTTGAGATTTGGGGTTAGGTTTAGATTTGGGGCTAGGGTTTGGGGTTAGGTTTAGATTTGGGGTTAGGTTTAGATTTGGGGTTAGGGGTTGGGGTTAGATTTATATTTGGGGTTAGGTTTAGATTTGGGGTTAGGGGTTGGGGTTAGGTTTAGATTTGGGGTTAGGGTTTGGGGTTAGGTTTAGATTTGGGGTTAGGTTTAGATTTGGGGTTAGGGGTTGGGGTTAGGTTTAGATTTGGGTTTAGGTTTAGATTTGGGGTTTTGATTTGGGGTTAGTTTTAGATTTAAGGTTAGGTTTAGATTTGGGGTTAGGGGTTGGGGTTAGGGTTTGGGGTTAGGTTTAGATTTGGCGTTAGGTTTAGATTTGGGGTTAGGGGTTGGGGTTAGTTTTACACTTGGGGTTCTGATTTGGGGTTAGGTTTAGATTTAAGGTTAGGTTTAGATTTGAGGTTAGGGTTTGGGGTTAGGGGTTGGGGTTAGGTTTAGATTTGGGGTTAGGTTTATATTTGGGGTTAGGGGTTGGGTTTAGGGTTTAGATTTGGGATTAGGTTTGGATTCGGGGTTAGGGGTTGGGGTTAGGTTTAGATTTGGGTTTAGGTTTAGATTTGGGGTTAGGAGTTGGGGTTAGGTTTAGATTTGGGGTTAGGTTTAGATTTGGGGTTAGGGGTTGAGGTTAGGTTTAGATTTAGTGTTAGGTTTAGATTTGGGGTTAGGGGTTGGGGTTAAGTTTAGATTTCGAGTTAGGGCTTGGGGTTAGGTTTAGATTTGGGGTTAGGTTTAGATTTGGGGTTAGGTTTAGATTTGGGATTAGGTGTTGGGGTTAGGGGTTGGGGTTAGTGGTTGGGGTTAGGGGTTGGGGTTAGGTTTAGATTTGGGGTTAGATTTCGATTTGGGGGTAGGGGTTGGGGTTAGGTTTATATTTGGGGTTAGGTTTAGATTTAGGGTTAGGTTTAGGGTTAGGTTTAGATTTGGGATTAGGTGTTGGGGTTAGGGGATGGGGTTAGGGGTTGGGGTTAGGTTTAGATTTGGGGTTAGGGGTTGGGGTTAGGGGTTGGGGTTAGGGGTTGGGGTTAGGTTTAGATTTGGAGTTAGATTTCGATTTGGGGTTAGGGGTTGGGGTTAGGTTTATATTTGGGGTTAGGTTTAGATTTAGGGTTAGGGGTTGGGATAAGATTTAGATTTGGGTTTAGGTTTAGGTTTGGGTTTAGGGGTTGGGGTTAGGTTTAGATTTGGGGTTAGGTTTAGATTTGGGGTTAGGGGTTGAGGTTTGGTTTAGATTTGGGTTTAGGTGTTGGGGTTAGGTTTAGATTTGGGGTTAGGGGCTGGGGTTAGGAATTGGGGTTAGGTTTAGATTTGGGGTTAGTGGTTGGCGTTAGGGGTTGGGGTTAGGTTTAGATTTGGGGTTAGGGGTTGGGGTTAGGGTTGGCGTTAGGGGTTGGGGTTAGGTTTAGATTTGGGGTTAGGTTTAGATTTGGGGTTAGGGGTTGGGGTTAGGTTTAGATTTGGAGTTAGGTTTAGATTTGGGGTTAGGAGTTGGAGTTTGGTTTAGATTTGGGGTTAGGTTTAGATTTGGGTTTAGGGGTTGACGTTAGGTTTAGATTTAGCGTTAGGTTTAGATTTGGGGTTCGGGGTTGGGATTAGGTTTAGATTTGGGATTAGGTTTATATTTGGGATTTGGATTTGGGGTTAGGTTTAGATTTGGGTTTAGGGGTTGGGGTTAGGGGTTGGGGTTAGGTTTAGATTTGGGGTTAGGGGTTGGCGTTAGGGGTTGGAGTTAGGTTTAGATTTGGGGTTAGGTTTAGATTTGGGGTTAAGTTTAGATTTGGAGTTAGGTTTAGATTTGGGGTTAGGAGATGGGGTTAGGTTTAGATTTGGGGTTAGGTTTGGATTTGGGGTTAGGGGTTGGGGTTAGGTTTAGATTTGGGATTAGGGGTTGGGGTTAGGTTTAGATTTGGGGTTAGGTTTAGATTTAGGGTTGGGGTTGGGGTCAGGGCTTGGGGTTAGGTTTAGATTTGGGGTTAGGGGTTGGGGTTAGGGGTTGGGGTTAGGTTTAGATTTGGGGTTAGGGGTTGGGGTTAGCTGTTGGTGTTAGATTTAGATTTGGGGTTAGGGGTTGGGGTTAGGTTTAGATTTGGGGTGAGGTTTAGATTTGGGGTTTAGATTTGGGGAATAGGTTTAGATTTGGGTTTAGGGGTTGGGGTTAGGGGTTGGGGTTAGGTTTAGATTTGGGGTTAGGGCTTGGGATTAGGGTTTGGGCTTAGGTTTAGATTTGGGGTTAGGGGTTGGGGTTACGTTTAGATTTGGGGTTAGGGGTTGCAGTTCGGTTTAAACTTGGGGTTAGGTTTAGATTTAGGGTTAGGGGTTGGGGTTAGGTTTAGATTTGGGGTTAGGGGTTGGGGTTAGGTTTAGATTTGGTGTTAGGTTTAGATTTGGGGCTACTGGTTGGGGTTAGATTTATATTTGGGGTTAGGTTAAGATTTGGGGTTAGGGGTTGGGGTTAGGTTTAGATTTGGGGTTAGGTTTAGATTTGGTGTTAGGGGTTGGGGTTAGGTTTAGATTTGGGTTTAGGTTTAGATTTGGGGTTAGGTTTAGATTTGGGGTTAGGTTTAGATTTGGGGTTAGGTTTAGATTTGGGGTTAGGTTTAGATTTGGTGTTAGGGGTTGGGGTTAGGTTTAGATTTGGGGTTAAGTTTAGATTTGGAGTTAGGTTTAGATTAGGGGTTAGGGGTTGGAGTTAGGTTTAGATTTGGGGTTAGGGGTTGGGTTTAGGTTTAGATTTGGGGTTAGGTTTAGATTTAGGGTTAGGGGTTGGGATAAGGTTTAGATTTGGGTTTAGGTTTAGGTTTGGGTTTAGGGGTTGAGGTTAGGTTTCTATTTGGGTTTAGGTGTTGGGGTTAGGTTTAGATTTGGGGTTAGGGGTTGGGGTTAGGAATTGGGGTTAGGTTTAGATTTGGGGTTAGTGGTTGGCGTTAGGGGTTGGGGTTAGGTTTAGATTTGGGGTTAGGGGTTGGGGTTAGGGGTTGGCGTTAGGGGTTGGGGTTAGGTTTACATTTGGGGTTAGGTTTAGATTTGGGGTTAGGGGTTGGGGTTAGGTTTAGATTTGGGGTTAAGTTTAGATTTGGAGTTAGGTTTAGATTTGGGGTTAGGAGTTGGGGTTAGGTTTAGATTTGGGGTTAGGTTTAGATTTGGGGTTAGGGGTTGACGTTAGGTTTAGATTTAGCGTTAGGTTTAGATTTGGGGTTAGGGGTTGGGGTTAGGGGTTGGGGTTATTTTTAGATTTGGGGTTAGGGGTTCGGGTTAGGAATTGGGGTTAGGTTTAGATTTGGGGTTAGTGGTTGGGGTTATGGGTTGGGGTTAGGTTTAGATTTGGGGTGAGGGGTTGGGGTTAGGTTTAGATTTGGGGTTAGGTTTAGATTTAGGGTTGGGGATGGGGTTAGGGGTTGGGGTTAGGTTTAGATTTGGGGTTAGGGGTTGGGGTTAGGGGTTGGGGTTAGGTTTACATTAGGGGTTAGGGGCTGGGGTTCGGGGTTGGGGTTAGGGGTTGGGGTTAGGTTTAGATTTGGGGTTAGGGGTTGGGGTTAGGGGTTGGGGTTAGGTTTAGATTTGGGGTTATGGGTTGGCGTTAGGGGTTGGGGTTAGGTTTAGATTTGGGGTTAGATTTCGATTTGGGGTTAGGGGTTGGGGTTAGGTTTATATTTGGGGTTAGGTTTAGATTTAGGGTTAGGGGTTGGGATAAGGTGTAGATTTGGGTTTAGGTTTAGGTTTGGGTTTAGGGGTTGGGGTTAGGTTTAGATTTGGGGTTAGGTTTAGATTTGGGGTTAGGGGTTAGAGTTAGGTTTAGATTTGGGGTTAGGTTTAGATTTGGGGTTAGGTTTAGATTTGGGGTTTAGATTTGGCGTTAGGTTGAGATTTGGGGTTAGGTTTAGATTTGGGGCTAGGGTTTGGGGTTAGGTTTAGATTTGGGGTTAGGTTTAGATTTGGGGTTAGGGGTTGGGGTTAGATTTATATTTGGGGTTAGGTTTAGATTTGGGGTTAGGGGTTGGGGTTAGGTTTAGATTTGGGGTTAGGGTTTGGGGTTAGGTTTAGATTTGGGGTTAGGTTTAGATTTGGGGTTAGGGGTTGGGGTTAGGTTTAGATTTGGGGTTAGGTTTAGATTTGGGGTTTTGATTTGGGGTTAGTTTTAGATTTAAGGTTAGGTTTAGATTTGGGGTTAGGGGTTGGGGTTAGGGGTTGGGGTTAGGTTTAGATTTGGGGTTAGGGGTTGGGGTTAACTTTACATTTGGGGTTCTGATTTGGGGTTAGGTTTAGATTTAAGGTTAGGTTTAGATTTGAGGTTAGGGTTTGGGGTTAGGGGTTGGGGTTAGGTTTAGATTTGGGGTTAGGTTTAGATTTGGGGTTAGGGGTTGGGTTTAGGGTTTAGATTTGGGATTAGGTTTGGATTCGGGGTTAGGGGTTGGGGTTAGGTTTAGATTTGGGTTTAGGTTTAGATTTGGGGTTAGGAGTTGGGGTTAGGTTTAGATTTGAGGTTAGGTTTAGATTTGGGGTTAGGGGTTGAGGTTAGGTTTAGATTTAGTGTTAGGTTTAGATTTGGGGTTAGGGGTTGGGGTTAAGTTTAGATTTCGAGTTAGGGCTTGGGGTTAGGTTTAGATTTGGGGTTAGGTTTAGATTTGGGGTTAGGTTTAGATTTGGGATTAGGTGTTGGGGTTAGGGGTTGGGGTTAGTGGTTGGGGTTAGGGATTGGGGTTAGGTTTAGTATTTGGGGTTAGATTTCGATTTGGGGGTAGGGGTTGGGGTTAGGATTATATTTGGGGTTAGGTTTAGATTTAGGGTTAGGTTTAGATTTGGGTTTAGGTGTTGGGGTTAGGGGATGGGGTTAGGGGTTGGGGTTAGGTTTAGATTTGGGGTTAGGGGTTGGGGTTAGGGGTTGGGGTTAGGGGTTGTGGTTAGGTTTAGATTTGGAGTTAGATTTCGATTTGGGGTTAGGGGTTGGGGTTAGGTTTAGATTTGGGGTTAGGTTTAGATTTGGGGTTAGGGGTTGGGGTTAGGTTTAGATTTGGAGTTAGGCTTAGATTTGGGGTTAGGAGTTGGAGTTAGGTTTAGATTTGGGGTTAGGTTTAGATTTGGGTTTAGGGGTTGACGTTAGGTTTAGATTTAGCGTTAGGTTTAGATTTGGGGTTAGGGGTTGGGGTTAGGTTTAGATTTGGGGTTAGGGGTTGGGGTTAGGTTTAGATTTCGGGTTAGGTTTAGATTTAGGGTTGGGGATGGGGTTAGGGGTTGGGGTTAGGTTTAGATTTGGGGTTAGGGGTTGGGGTTAGGTTTACATTAGGGGTTAGGGGTTGGGGTTCGGGGTTGGGGTTAGGGGTTGGGGTTAGGTTTAGATTTGGGGTTAGGGGTTGGGATTAGGTTTAGATTTGGGATTAGGTTTATATTTGGGATTTGGATTTGGGGTTAGTTTTAGATTTGGGTTTAGGGGTTGGGGTTAGGGGTTGGGGTTAGGTTTAGATTTGGGGTTAGGGGTTGGCGTTAGGGGTTAGAGTTAGGTTTAGATTTGGGGTTAGGTTTAGATTTAGGGTTAGGTGTTGGGGTTAGGTTTAGATTTGGGGTTAGGTTTAGATTTGGGGTTTAGATTTGGGGTTAGGTTTAGATTTGGGGTTAGGTTTAGATTTGGGGCTAGGGTTTGGGGTTAGGTTTAGATTTGGGGTTAGGTTTAGATTTGGGGTTAGGGGTTGGGGTTAGATTTAGATTTGGGGTTAGGTTTAGATTTGGGGTTAGGGGTTGGGGTTAGGTTTAGATTTGGGGTTAGGGTTTGGGGTTAGGTTTAGATTTGGGGTAGGGTTAGATTTGGGGTTAGGGGTTGGGGTTACGTTTAGATTTGGGGTTAGGTTTAGATTTGGGGTTTTGATTTGGGGTTAGTTTTAGATTTAAGGTTAGGTTTAGATTTGGGGTTAGGGGTTGGGGTTAGGGGTTGGGGTTAGGTTTAGATTTGGGGTTAGGGGTTGGGGTTAGGTTTACATTTGGGGTTCTGATTTGGGGTTAGGTTTAGATTTGGGTTTAGGGGTTGGGGTTAGGGGTTAGGGTTAGGTTTAGATTTGGGGTTAGGGGTTGTGGTTAGGGGTTGGGGTCAGGGGTTTGGGTTAGCTTTAGGTTTGGGGTTAGGTTTAGATTTGGGGTTAGGTTTATATTTGGGGTTAAGGGTTGGGGTTAGGGGTTGGGGTTAGGGGTTGGGGTTAGGTTTGATTTGGGGTTAGGTTTGGATTTGGGATTAGGTTTAGATTTGGGGTTAGGGGTTGGGGTTAGGTTTAGATTTGGGGTTAGGTTTAGATTTGGGGTTAGGAGTTGGGGTTAGGTTTAGATTTGGGGTTAGGTTTAGATTTGGGGTTAGGGGTTGAGGTTAGGTTTAGATTTAGCGTTAGGTTTAGATTTGGGGTTAGGGGTTGGGGTTCGGGGTTGGGGTTCGGGGTTGGGGTTAGGGGTTGGGATTAGGTTTAGATTTGGGAGTAGGTTTAGATTTGGGGTTAGGGCTTGGGGTTAGGTTTAGATTTGGGGTTAGGTTTAGATTTGGGGTTGGGGTTGGGGTTAGGGCTTGGGGTTAGGTTTAGATTTGGGGTTAGGGGTTGGGATTAGGTTTAGATTTGGGAGTAGGTTTAGATTTGGGGTTAGGTTTAGATTTGGGTTTAGGGGTTGGGGTTAGGGGTTGAGGTTAGGTTTTAGATTTGGGGTTAGGGGTTGGGGTTAGGGGTTGGGGTCAGAGGTTTGGGTTAGCTTTAGATTTGGGGTTAGGTTTAGATTTGGGGTTAGGTTTATATTTGGGGTTAAGGGTTGGGGTTAGGGGTTGGTGTTAGGGGTTGGGGTTAGTGGTTGGGGTTAGGTTTAGATTTGGGGTTAGGGGTTGGGATTAGGTTTAGATTTGGGTTTAGGTTTAGATTTGGGGTTAGGGGTTGGGGTTAGGTTTAGATTTGGGGTTAGGTTTAGATTTGGGGTTAGGTTTAGGTTTAGGATTAGGTTTAGATTTGAGGTTAGGGGTTGGGGTTAGGGGTTGGGGTTATTTTTATATTTGGGGTTAGGGTTTGGGGTTAGGAATTGGGGTTAGGTTTAGATTTGGGGTTAGTGGTTGGGGTTAGGGGTTGGGGTTAGGTTTAGATTTGGGGTTAGGGGTTGGGGTTAGGGGTTGGCGTTAGGGGTTGGGGTTAGGTTTAGATTTAGCGTTAGGTTTAGATTTGGGTTTAGGGGTTGGGGTTAGGTTTAGATTTGGGGTTAGGTTTAGATTTGGGGTTAGGTTTAGATTTGGGATTAGGTGTTGGGGTTAGGGGTTGGGGTTAGTGGTTGGGGTTAGGGGTTGGGGTTAGGTTTAGATTTGGGGTTAGATTTCGATTTGGGGGTAGGGGTTGGGGTTAGGTTTATATTTGGGGTTAGGTTTAGATTTAGGGTTAGGTTTAGATTTGGGATTAGGTGTTGAGGTTAGGGGATGGGGTTAGGGTTTGGGATTAGGTTTAGATTTGGGAGTAGGTTTAGATTTGGGGTTAGGGGTTGAGGTTAGGTTTAGATTTAGCGTTAGGTTTAGATTTGGGGTTAGGGTTTGGGGTTAGGGGTTGAGGTTAGGTTACATTTGGGGTTAGGGGTTGGGGTTCGGGGTTGGGGTTAACGGTTGGGGTTAGGTTTAGATTTGGGGTTAGGGGTTGGGGTTAGGGGTTGGGGTCAGGGGTTTGGGTTAGCTTTAGATTTGGGGTTAGGTTTAGATTTGGGGTTAGGTTTATACTTGGGGTTAAGGGTTGGGGTTAGGGGTTGGGGTTAGGGGTTGGGGTTAGGTTTGATTTGGGGTTAGGTTTGCATTTGGTTTTACGTTTAGATTCGGGGTTAGGGGTTGGGGTTAGGTTTAGATTTGGGGTTAGGTTTAGATTTGGGGTTAGGGGTTGAGGTTAGGTTTAGATTTAGCGTTAGGTTTAGATTTGGGGTTAGGGGTTGGGGTTAGGTTTAGATTTGGGGTTAGGGCTTGGGGTTAGGTTTATATTTGGGCTTAGGTTTAGATTTAGGGTTGGGGTTGGGGTTAGGGGTTGGGGTTAGGTTTAGATTTGGGGTGAGGGGTTGGGGTTAGGGGTTGGGGTTAGGTTTAGATTTGGGGTTAGGGGTTGGGGTTCGGGGTTGGGGTTAGGGGTTGGGATTAGGTTTAGATTTGGGAGTAGGTTTAGATTTGGGGTTAGGGCTTGGGGTTAGGTTTAGATTTGGGGTTAGGTTTAGATTTGGGGTTGGGGTTGGGGTTAGGGGTTGGGGTTAGGTTTAGATTTGGGGTTAGGGGTTGGGATTAGGTTTAGATTTGGGAGTAGGTTTAGATTTGGGGTTAGGGGTTGAGGTTAGGTTTAGATTTAGCGTTAGGTTTAGATTTGGGGTTAGGGGTTGGGATTAGGTTTAGATTTGGGAGTAGGTTTAGATTTGGGGTTAGGGTTAGATTTGGGTTTAGGGGTTGGGGTTAGGGGTTAGGGTATAGGTTTAGATTTGGGGTTAGGGGTTGGGGTTAGGGGTTGGGGTCAGAGGTTTGGGTTAGCTTTAGATTTGGGGTTAGGTTTAGATTTGGGGTTAGGTTTATATTCGTGGTTAAGGGTTGGGTTTAGGGGTTGGGATTAGGGGTTGGGGTTAGGTTTGATTTGGGGTTAGGTTTGGATTTGGGATTAGGTTTCGATTCGGGGTTAGGGGTTGGGGTTAGGTTTAGATTTGGGGTTAGGTTTAGATTTGGGGTTAGGAGTTGGGGTTAGGTTTAGATTTGGGGTTAGGTTTAGATTTGGGGTTAGGGGTTGACGTTAGGTTTAGATTTAGCGTTAGGTTTAGATTTGGGGTTAGGGGTTGGGGTTAGGTTTAGATTTGGGGTTAGGGCTTGGGGCTAGGTTTATATTTGGGGTTAGGTTTAGATTTAGAGTTGGGGTTGGGGTTAGGGGTTGGGGTTAGGTTTAGATTTGGGGTTAGGGGTTGGGGTTAGGGGTTGGGGTTAGGTTTAGATTTGGGGTTAGGGGATGGGGTTCGGGGTTGGGGTTAGGGGTTGGGATTAGGTTTAGATTTGGGAGTAGGTTTAGATTTGGGGTTAGGGCTTGGGGTTAGGTTTAGATTTGGGGTTAGGTTTAGATTTGGGGTTGGGGTTGGGGTTAGGGGTTGGGGTTAGGTTTAGATTTGGGGTTAGGGGTTGGGATTAGGTTTAGATTTAGGGATGGGGTTGGGGTTAGGGGTTGGGGTAAAGGTTTAGATTTGGGGTTAGGGGTTGGGGTTAGGGCTTGGCGTTAGGGTTTAGATTTGGGGTTATGTTGAAATTTGGGGTTAGGGGTTGGGGTTAGGTTTAGATTTGGGATTAGGTTTGGGTTCGGGGTTAGGGGTTGGGGTTAGGTTTATATTTGGGGTTAGGTTTAGATTTGGGGTTAGGAGTTGGGGTTAGGTTTAGATTTGGAGTTAGGTTTAGATTTGGGGTTAGGGGTTGAGGTTAGGTTTAGATTTAGCGTTAGGTTTAGATTTGGGGTAAGGGGCTGGGGTTAGGCTTTGGGGTTAAGTTTAGATTTGGGGTTAGGGCTTGGGGTTAGGTTTATATTTGGGGTTAGGGTTAGATTTGGGGTTAGGGGTTGGGATTAGGTTTAGATTTGGGAGTAGGTTTAGATTTGGGGTTAGGGGTTGAGGTTAGGTTTAGATTTAGCGTTAGGTTTAGATTTGGGGTTAGGGGTTGGGGTTAGGGGTTGGGGTTAGGTTACATTTGGGGTTAGGGGTTGGGGTTCGTGGTTGGGGTTAGGGGTTGGGGTTAGGTTTAGATTTGGGGTTAGGGGTTGGGATTAGGTTTAGATTTGGGAGTAGGTTTAGATTTGGGGTTAGGTTTAGATTTGGGTTTAGGGGTTGGGGTTAGGGGTTAGGGTTAGGTTTAGATTTGGGGTTAGGGGTTGGGGTTAGGGGTTGGGGTCAGGGGTTTGGGTTAGCTTTAGATTTGGTGTTAGGTTTAGATTTGGGGTTAAGGGTTGGGTTTAGGGGTTGGGGTTGGGGGTTGGGGTTAGGTTTGATTTGGGGTTAGGTTTGGATTTGGGATTAGGTTTAGATTCGGGGTTAGGGGTTGGGGTTAGGTTTAGATTTGGGGTTAGGTTTAGATTTGGGGTTAGGTTTAGATTTGGGGTTAGGGGTTGACGTTAGGTTTAGATTTAGCATTAGGTTTAGATTTGGGGTTAGGGGTTGGGGTTAGGTTTAGATTTGGGGTTAGGCCTTGGGGTTAGGTTTAGATTTGGGGTTAGGTTTAGATTTAGGGTTGGGGTTGGGGTTAGGGGTTGGGGTTAGGTTTAGATTTGGGGTTAGGGGTTGGGGTTAGGGGTTGGGGTTAGGTTTACATTAGGGGTTAGGGGTTGGGGTTCGGGGTTGGGATTAGGGGTTGGGGTTAGGTTTAGATTTGGGGTTAGGGGTTGGGATTCGGTTTAGATTTGGAATTAGGTTTATATTTGGGGTTTAGATTTGGGGTTAGGTTTAGATTTGGGTTTAGGGGTTGGAGTTAGGGGTTGGGGTTAGGTTTAGATTTGGGGTTAGGTTTTGGGATTAGGTTTAGATTTGGGAGTAGCTTTAGATTTGGGGTTAGGGCTTGAGGTTAGGTTTAGATTTAGCGTTAGGTTTAGATTTGGGGTTAGGGGTTGGGGTTAGGGGTTGGGGTTAGGTTACATTTGGGGTTAGGGGTTGGGGTTCGGGGTTGGGGTTAGGGGTTGGGGTTAGGTTTAGATTTGGGGTTAGGGGTTGGGATTAGGTTTAGATTTGGGAGTAGGTTTAGATTTGGGGTTAGGTTTAGATTTGGGTTTAGGGGTTGGGGTTAGGGGTTAGGGTTAGGTTTAGATTTGGGGTTAGGGGTTGGGGTTAGGGGTTGGGGTCAGGGGTTTGGGTTAGCTTCAGATTTGGGGTTAGGTTTAGATTTGGGGTTAGGTTTATATTTGGGGATAAGGGTTGGGGTTAGGGGTTGGGGTTAGGGGTTGGGGTTAGGTGTGATTTGGGGTTAGGTTTGGATTTGGGGTTAGGGGTTGGGGTTTTGTTTAGATTTGGGGTTATGTTTAAATTTGGGGTTAGGGTTTGGGGTTAGGTTTAGATTTGGGATTAGATTTAGATTCAGGGTTAGGGGTTGGGGTTAGGTTTAGATTTGGGGTTAGGTTTAGATTTGGGGTTAGGAGTTGGGGTTAGGTTTAGATTTGGGGTTAGGTTTAGATTTGGGTTTAGGGGTTGAGGTTAGGTTTAGATTTAGCGTTAGGTTTAGATTTGGGGTTAGGGGTTGGGGTTAGGTTTAGATTTGGGGTTAGGGCTTGGAGTTAGGTTTAGATTTGGGGTTAGGTTTAGATTTAGGGTTGGGGTTGGGGTTAGGGGTTGGGGTTAGGTTTAGATTTGGGGTTAGGGGTTGGGGTCAGGTGTTGGGGTTAGGTTTACATTAGGGGTTAGGGGTTGGGGTTCGGGGTTGCGGTTGGGGGTTTGGGTTAGGTTTAGATTTGGGGTTAGGGGTTGGGATTAGGTTTAGATTTGGGGTTAGGTTTATATTTGGGGTTTAGATTTGGGGTTAGGTTTAGATTTGGGTTTAGGGGTAGCGGTTAGGGGTTGGGGTTAGGTTTAGATTTGGGGTTAGGGGTTGGGGTTAGGTTGGGGTTAGGTTTAGATTTGGGGTCAGATTTCGATTTGGGGTTAGGGGTTGGGGTTAGGTTTAGATTTGGGGTTAGGTTTAGATTTGGGGTTAGGGGTTGGGGTTAGGGGTTGGGGTTAGGTTTAGATTTGGAGTTAGGGTTTGGGGTTAGGGGTTGAGGTTAGGTTTAGATTTAGCGTTAGGTTTAGATTTGGGGTTAGGGGTTGGGGTTAGGTTTAGATTTGGGGTTAGGGCTTGGGGTTAGGTTTATATTTGGGCTTAGGTTTAGATTTAGGGTTGGGGTTGGGGTTAGGGGTTGGGGTTAGGTTTAGATTTGGGGTGAGGGGTTGGGGTTAGGGGTTGGGGTTAGGTTTAGATTTGGGGTTACGGGTTGGGGTTCGGGGTTGGGGTTAGGGGTTGGGATTAGGTTTAGATTTGGGAGTAGATTTAGATTTGGGGTTAGGGCTTGGGGTTAGGTTTAGATTTGGGGTTAGGTTTAGATTTGGGGTTGGGGTTGGGGTTAGGGGTTGGGGTTAGGTTTAGATTTGGGGTTAGGGGTTGGGATTAGGTTTAGATTTGGGAGTAGGTTTAGATTTGGGGTTAGGGGTTGAGGTTAGGTTTAGATTTAGCGTTAGGTTTAGATTTGGGGTTAGGGGTTGGGATTAGGTTTAGATTTGGGAGTAGGTTTAGATTTGGGGTTAGGGTTAGATTTGGGTTTAGGGGTTGGGGTTAGGGGTTAGGGTATAGGTTTAGATTTGGGGTTAGGGGTTGGGGTTAGGGGTTGGGGTCAGAGGTTTGGGTTAGCTTTAGATTTGGGGTTAGGTTTAGATTTGGGGTTAGGTTTATATTCGTGGTTAAGGGTTGGGTTTAGGGGTTGGGATTAGGGGTTGGGGTTAGGTTTGATTTGGGGTTAGGTTTGGATTTGGGATTAGGTTTCGATTCGGGGTTAGGGGTTGGGGTTAGGTTTAGATTTGGGGTTAGGTTTAGATTTGGGGTTAGGAGTTGGGGTTAGGTTTAGATTTGGGGTTAGGTTTAGATTTGGGGTTAGGGGTTGACGTTAGGTTTAGATTTAGCGTTAGGTTTAGATTTGGGGTTAGGGGTTGGGGTTAGGTTTAGATTTGGGGTTAGGGCTTGGGGCTAGGTTTATATTTGGGGTTAGGTTTAGATTTAGAGTTGGGGTTGGGGTTAGGGGTTGGGGTTAGGTTTAGATTTGGGGTTAGGGGTTGGGGTTAGGGGTTGGGGTTAGGTTTAGATTTGGGGTTAGGGGATGGGGTTCGGGGTTGGGGTTAGGGGTTGGGATTAGGTTTAGATTTGGGAGTAGGTTTAGATTTGGGGTTAGGGCTTGGGGTTAGGTTTAGATTTGGGGTTAGGTTTAGATTTGGGGTTGGGGTTGGGGTTAGGGGTTGGGGTTAGGTTTAGATTTGGGGTTAGGGGTTGGGATTAGGTTTAGATTTAGGGATGGGGTTGGGGTTAGGGGTTGGGGTAAAGGTTTAGATTTGGGGTTAGGGGTTGGGGTTAGGGCTTGGGGTTAGGGTTTAGATTTGGGGTTATGTTGAAATTTGGGGTTAGGGGTTGGGGTTAGGTTTAGATTTGGGATTAGGTTTGGGTTCGGGGTTAGGGGTTGGGGTTAGGTTTATATTTGGGGTTAGGTTTAGATTTGGGGTTAGGAGTTGGGGTTAGGTTTAGATTTGGAGTTAGGTTTAGATTTGGGGTTAGGGGTTGAGGTTAGGTTTAGATTTAGCGTTAGGTTTAGATTTGGGGTAAGGGGCTGGGGTTAGGCTTTGGGGTTAAGTTTAGATTTGGGGTTAGGGCTTGGGGTTAGGTTTAGATTTGGGGTTAGGTTTAGATTTGGGGTTGGGGTTAGGAGTTGGGGTTAGGGTTAGATTTGGGGTTAGGGGTTGGGATTAGGTTTAGATTTGGGAGTAGGTTTAGATTTGGGGTTAGGGGTTGAGGTTAGGTTTAGATTTAGCGTTAGGTTTAGATTTGGGGTTAGGGGTTGGGGTTAGGGGTTGGGGTTAGGTTACATTTGGGGTTAGGGGTTGGGGTTCGTGGTTGGGGTTAGGGGTTGGGTTTAGGTTTAGATTTGGGATTAGGGGTTGGGATTAGGTTTAGATTTGGGAGTAGGTTTAGATTTGGGGTTAGGTTTAGATTTGGGTTTAGGGGTTGGGGTTAGGGGTTAGGGCTAGGTTTAGATTTGGGGTTAGGGGTTGGGGTTAGGGGTTGGGGTCAGGGGTTTGGGTTAGCTTTAGATTTGGGGTTAGGTTTAGATTTGGGGTTAAGGGTTGGGTTTAGGGGTTGGGGTTGGGGGTTGGGGTTAGGTTTGATTTGGGGTTAGTTTTGGATTTGGGATTAGGTTTAGATTCGGGGTTAGGGGTTGGGGTTAGGTTTAGATTTGGGGTTAGGTTTAGATTTGGGGTTAGGTTTAGATTTGGGGTTAGGGGTTGACGTTAGGTTTAGATTTAGCATTAGGTTTAGATTTGGGGTTAGGGGTTGGGGTTAGGTTTAGATTTGGGGTTAGGCCTTGGGGTTAGGTTTAGATTTGGGGTTAGGTTTAGATTTAGGGTTGGGGTTGGGGTTAGGGGTTGGGGTTAGGTTTAGATTTGGGGTTAGGGGTTGGGGTTAGGGGTTGGGGTTAGGTTTACATTAGGGGTTAGGGGTTGGGGTTCGGGGTTGGGATTAGGGGTTGGGGTTAGGTTTAGATTTGGGGTTAGGGGTTGGGATTAGGTTTAGATTTGGAATTAGGTTTATATTTGGGGTTTAGATTTGGGGTTAGGTTTAGATTTGGGTTTAGGGGTTGGGGTTAGGGGTTGGGGTTAGGTTTAGATTTGGGGTTAGGTTTTGGGATTAGGTTTAGATTTGGGAGTAGCTTTAGATTTGGGGTTAGGGCTTGAGGTTAGGTTTAGATTTAGCGTTAGGTTTAGATTTGGGGTTAGGGGTTGGGGTTAGGGGTTGGGGTTAGGTTACATTTGGGGTTAGGGGTTGGGGTTCGGGGTTGGGGTTAGGGGTTGGGGTTAGGTTTAGATTTGGGGTTAGGGGTTGGGATTAGGTTTAGATTTGGGAGTAGGTTTAGATTTGGGGTTAGGTTTAGATTTGGGTTTAGGGGTTGGGGTTAGGGGTTAGGGTTAGGTTTAGATTTGGGGTTAGGGGTTGGGGTTAGGGGTTGGGGTCAGGGGTTTGGGTTAGCTTCAGATTTGGGGTTAGGTTTAGATTTGGGGTTAGGTTTATATTTGGGGATAAGGGTTGGGGTTAGGGGTTGGGGTTAGGGGTTGGGGTTAGGTGTGATTTGGGGTTAGGTTTGGATTTGGGGTTAGGGGTTGGGGTTTTGTTTAGATTTGGGGTTATGTTTAAATTTGGGGTTAGGGTTTGGGGTTAGGTTTAGATTTGGGATTAGATTTAGATTCAGGGTTAGGGGTTGGGGTTAGGTTTAGATTTGGGGTTAGGTTTAGATTTGGGGTTAGGAGTTGGGGTTAGGTTTAGATTTGGGGTTAGGTTTAGATTTGGGGTTAGGGGTTGAGGTTAGGTTTAGATTTAGCGTTAGGTTTAGATTTGGGGTTAGGGGTTGGGGTTAGGTTTAGATTTGGGGTTAGGGCTTGGGGTTAGGTTTAGATTTGGGGTTAGGTTTAGATTTAGGGTTGGGGTTGGGGTTAGGGGTTGGGGTTAGGTTTAGATTTGGGGTTAGGGGTTGGGGTCAGGTGTTGGGGTTAGGTTTACATTAGGGGTTAGGGGTTGGGGTTCGGGGTTGCGGTTGGGGGTTTGGGTTAGGTTTAGATTTGGGGTTAGGGGTTGGGATTAGGTTTAGATTTGGGGTTAGGTTTATATTTGGGGTTTAGATTTGGGGTTAGGTTTAGATTTGGGTTTAGGGGTAGCGGTTAGGGGTTGGGGTTAGGTTTAGATTTGGGGTTAGGGGTTGGGGTCAGGGGTTGGGGTTAGGGGTTGGGGTTAGGTTGGGGTTAGGTTTAGATTTGGGGTCAGATTTCGATTTGGGGTTAGGGGTTGGGGTTAGGTTTAGATTTGGGGTTAGGTTTAGATTTGGGGTTAGGGGTTGGGGTTAGGGGTTGGGGTTAGGTTTAGATTTGGAGTTAGGGTTTGGGGTTTGGTTTAGATTTAGGGTTAGGGGTTGGGGTTAGGGGTTGGCGTTAGGGGTTGGGGTTAGGGGTTGGCGTTAGGGGTTGGGGTTAGGTTTAGATTTGGGGTTAGGTTTAGATTTGGGTTTAGGGGTTGGGGTTAGGTTTAGATTTGGGGTTAAGTTTAGATTTGGAGTTAGGTTTAGATTTGGGGTTAGGGGTTGGAGTTAGGTTTAGATTTGGGGTTAGGGGTTGGGTTTAGGTTTAGATTTGGGTTTAGGGGTTGGGGTTGGGTTTAGATTTGGGGTTAGGTTTAGATTTGGGGTTTAGATTTGGGGTTAGGTTTAGATTTGGGGTTAGTGTTAGATTTGGGGTTTAGATTTAGGGTTAGGCTTAGATTTGGGGTTAGGTTTAGATTTGGGTTTAGGGTTTGGGGTTAGGTTTAGATTTGGGGTTAGGTTTAGATTTGGTGTTAGGGGTTGAGATTAGGTTTAGATTTGGGGTTAGGTTTAGATTTGGGTTTAGGGATTGGGGTTAGGTTTAGATTTGTGGTTAGGTTTAGATTTGGGTTTAGGGGTTGGGGTTAGGTTTATCTTTGGGGTTAGGTTAAGATTTGGGGTTAGGGGTTGAGGTTAGGTTTAGATTTGGGGTTAGGTTTAGATTTGGGGTTAGGGGTTGAGGTTAGGTTTAGATTTGGGGTTAGGTTTAGATTTGGGGTTAGGGGTTGTGGTTAGCGGTTGGGGTTAGGTTTAGATTTGGGGTTAGGGGTTGGGGTTAGGGGTTGGGGTTAGGTTTAGATTTGGGGTTAAGGGTTGGGGTTAGGGGTTGGGGTTAGGTTTAGATTTGGGGTTAGGGGTTGGGGTTAGGTTTAGATTTGGGGTTAGGTTAAGATTTGGGGTTAGGTGTTGAGGTTAGGTTTAGATTTGGGGTTAGGTTTAGATTTGGGGTTAGGGGTTGAGGTTAGATTTAAATTTGGGGTTAGGTTTAGATTTGGGGTTAGGGGTTGGGGTTAGGGGTTGGGGTTAGGTTTAGATTTGGGGTTAGGGGTTGGGGTTAGGGGTTGGGGTTAGGTTTAGTTTTGGAGTTAGGGTTTGGGGTTTGGTTTAGATTTGGGTTAGGGGTTGGGGTTAGGGGTTGGCGTTAGGGGTTGGGTTTAGGGGTTGGCGTTAGGGGTTGGGGTTAGGTTTAGATTTGGGGTTAGGTTTAGATTTGGGGTTAGGGGTTGGGGTTAGGTTTAGATTTGGGGTTAAGTTTAGATTTGGAGTTAGGTTTAGATCTGGGGTTAGGGGTTGGAGTTAGGTTTAGATTTGGGGTTAGGGGTTGGGTTTAGGATTAGATTTGGGTTTAGGGGTTGGGGTTAGGTTTAGATTTGGGGTTTAGATTTGGGGTTAGGTTTAGATTTGGGGTTAGTGTTAGATTTGGGGTTTACATTTAGGGTTAGGCTTAGATTTGGGGTTAGGTTTAGATTTGGGTTTAGGGGTTGGGGTTAGGTGTAGATTTGGTGTTAGGTTTAGATTTTGTGTTAGGGGTTGAGGTTAGGTTTAGATTTGGGGTTAGGTTTAGATTTGGGGTTAGTGGTTGGGGTTAGTTTTAGATTTGGGGTTAGGTTAAGATTTGGGTTTAGGGGTTTGTGTTAGGTTTATGTTTGGGGTTAGGTTAAGATTTGGGGTTAGGGGTTGAGGTTAGGTTTAGATTTGGGGTTAGGTTGAGATTTGGGGTTAGGGGTTGAGGTTAGGTTTAGATTTGGGGTTAGGTTTAGATTTGGGGTTAGGGGTTGGGGTTAGGTTTAGATTTGGGGTTAGGTTTAGATTTGGGGTTAGGTTTAGATTTGGGGTTAGGGGTTGGGGTTAGGTTTAGATTTGGGAGTAGGTTTAGATTTGGGGTTAGGTTTAGGTTTAGGGTTAGGTTTAGATTTGGGGTTAGGGGTTGGGGTTAGGAATTGGGGTTATTTTTAGATTTGGGGTTAGGGGTTGGGGTTAGGAATTGGGGTTAGGTTTAGATTTGGGGTTAGTGGTTGGGGTTAGGGGTTGGCGTTAGGGGTTGGGGTTAGGTTTAGATTTGGGGTTAGGTTTAGATTTGGGGTTAGGGGTTGGGGTTAGGTTTAGATTTGGGCTTAGGTTTAGATTTTGGGCTAGTGGTTGGGGTTAGATTTATATTTGGGGTTAGGTTAAGATTTGGGGTTAGGGGTTGGGGTTAGGTTTAGATTTGGGGTTAGGTTTAGATTTGGTGTTAGGTGTTGGGGTTAGGTTTAGATTTGGGGTTAGGGGTTGGGGTTAGGTTTAGATTTGGGGTTAGGTTAAGATTTGGGGTTAGGGGTTGAGGTTAGATTTAGATTTGGGGTTAGGTTTAGATTTGGGGTTAGGGGTTGAGATTATGTTTAGATTTGGGGTTAGGTTTAGATTTGGGGTTAGGGGTTGGGGTTAGGGGTTGGGGTTAGGTTTAGATTTGGGGTTAGGGGTTGGGGTTAGGGGTTGGGGTTAGGTTTAGATTTGGGGTTAGGGGTTGGGGTTAGGGGTTGGGGTTAGGTTTAGATTTGGGGTTAGGGGTTGGGGTTAGCTGTTGGTGTTAGGTTTAGATTTGGGGTTAGGGGTTGGGGTTAGGTTTAGATTTGGGGTTAGGTTTAGATTTGGGGTTTAGATTTGGGGTATAGTTTTAGATATGGGTTTAGGGGTTTGGGTTAGGGGTTGGGGTTAGGTTTAGATTTGGGGTTAGGGCTTGGGGTTAGGGTTTGGGCTTAGGTTTAGATTTGGGGTTAGGGGTTGGGGTTACGTTTAGATTTGGGGTTAGGGGTTGCGGTTCGGTTTAAATTTGGGGTTAGGTTTAGATTTAGGGTTAGGGGTTGGGGTTAGGTTTAGATTTGGGGTTAGGTTTAGATTTGGTGTTAGGGGTTGGGGTTAGGTTTAGATTTGGGTTTAGGTTTAGATTTGGGGTTAGGTTTAGTTTTGGGGTTAGGGTTTGGGGTTAGGTTTAGATTTGGGGTTAGGGGTTGGGGTTAGGGGTTGGGGTTAGGTTTAGATTTGGGGTTAGTGGTTGGCGTTAGGGGTTGGGGTTAGGTTTAGATTTGGGGTTAGGGGTTGGGGTTAGGGGTTGGCGTTAGGGGTTGGGGTTAGGTTTAGATTTGGGGTAAAGGTTTAGATTTGGGGTTAGGGGTTGGGGTTACGTTTAGATTTGGGGTTAAGTTTAGATTTGGAGTTAGGTTTAGATTAGGGGTTAGGGGTTGGAGTTAGGTTTAGATTTGGGGTTAGGGGTTGGGTTTAGGTTTAGATTTGAGTTTAGGGGTTGGGGTTAGGTTTAGATTTGGGGTTAGGTTTAGATTTGGGGTTTAGATTTGGGGTTAGGTTTAGATTTGGGGTTAGTGTTAGATTTGGGGTTTAGATTTAGGGTTAGTCTTAGATTTGGGGTTAGGTTTAGATTTGGGTTTAGGGGTTGGGGTTAGGTTTAGATTTGGTTTTAGGTTTAGATTTTGTGTTAGGGGTTGAGGTTAGGTTTAGATTTGGGGTTAGGTTTAGATTTGGGTTTAGGGGTTGGGGTTAGTTTTAGATTTGGGGTTAGGTTAATATTTGGGTTTAGGGGTTTGTGTTAGGTTTATGTTTGGTCTTAGTTTAAGATTTGGGGTTAGGGGTTGAGGTTAGGTTTAGATTTGGGGTTCGGTTGAGATTTGGGGTTAGGGGTTGAGGTTAGGTTTAGATTTGGAGTTAGGTTTAGATTTGGGGTTAGGGGTTGGGGTTAGGTTTAGATTTGGGATTAGGGGTTGGGGTTAGGTTTAGATTTGGGGTTAGGTTTAGATTTATGGTTGGGGTTGGGGTTAGGGGTTGGGGTTAGGTTTAGATTTGGGGTTAGGGGTTGGAGTTAGGTTTAGATTTGGGGTTAGGTTTAGATTTGGGGTTAGGGGTTGGGGTTCGGGGTTGGGATTAGGGGTTGGGGTTAGGTTTAGATTTGGGGATAGGGGTTGGGATTAGGTTTAGATTTGGGATTAGGTTTATATTTGGGGTTTAGATTTGCGGTTAGGTTTAGATTTGGGTTTAGAGGTTGGGGTTAGGGGTTGGGGTTAGGTTTAGATTTGGGGTTAGGGTTTGGGATTAGGTTTAGATTTGGGAGTAGGTTTAGATTTGGGGTTAGGGCTTGAAGTTAGGTTTAGATTTAGCGTTAGGTTTAGATTTGGGGTTAGGGGTTGGGGTTAGGGGTTGGGGTTAGGTTACATTTGGGGTTAGGGGTTGGGGTTCGGGGTTGGGGTTAGGGGTTGGGGTTAGGTTTAGATTTGGGGTTAGGGGTTGGGATTAGGTTTAGATTTGGGAGTAGGTTTAGATTTGGGGTTAGGTTTAGATTTGGGTTTAGGGGTTGGGGTTAGGGGTTAGGGTTAGGTTTAGATTTGGGGTTAGGTTTATATTTGGGGATAAGGGTTGGGGTTAGGGGTTGGGGTTAGGGGTTGGGGTTAGGTGTGATTTGGGGTTAGGTTTGGATTTGGGGTTAGGGGTTGGGGTTTTGTTTAGATTTGGGGTTATGTTTAAATTTGGGGTTAGGGTTTGGGGTTAGGTTTAGATTTGGGATTAGATTTAGATTCAGGGTTAGGGGTTGGGTTTAGGTTTAGATTTGGGGTTAGGTTTAGATTTGGGGTTAGGAGTTGGGGTTAGGTTTAGATTTGGGGTTAGGTTTAGATTTCGGGTTAGGGGTTGAGGTTAGGTTTAGATTTAGCGTTAGGTTTAGATTTGGGGTTAGGGGTTGGGGTTAGGTTTAGATTTGGGGTTAGGGCTTGGGGTTGGGTTTAGATTTGGGGTTAGGTTTAGATTTAGGGTTGGGGTTGGGGTTAGGTTTAGATTTGGGGTTAGGGGTTGGGGTTAGGGGTTGGGGTTAGGTTTAGATTTGGGGTTAGGTTTAGATTTGGGGTTAGGAGTTGGGGTTAGGTTTAGATTTGGGGTTAGGTTTAGATTTGGGGTTAGGGGTTGGGGTTAGGAATTGGGGTTAGGTTTAGATTTGGGGTTAGTGATTGGCGTTAGGGGTTGGGGTTAGGTTTAGATTTGGGGTTAGGGGTTGGGGTTAGGGGTTGGCATTAGGGGTTGGGGTTAGGTTTAGATTTGGGGTTAGGTTTAGATTTGGGGTTAGGGGTTGGGGTTAGGTTTAGATTTGGGGTTAAGTTTAGATTTGGAGTTAGGTTTAGATTTGGGGTTAGGAGTTGGGGTTAGGTTTAGATTTGGGGTTAGGTTTAGATTTGGGGTTAGGGGTTGGGGTTAGGTTTAGATTTGGGGTTAGGGGTTGGGGTTAGGTTTAGATTTGGGGTTAGGTTTAGATTTAGGGTTGGGGTTGGGGTTAGGGGTTGGGGTTAGGTTTAGATTTGGGGTTAGGGGTTGGGGTTAGGGGTTGGGGTTAGGTTTACATTTGGGGTTAGGGGTTGGGGTTCGGGGTTGGGGTTAGCGGTTGGGGTTAGGTTTAGATTTGGGGTTAGGGGTTGGGATTAGGTTTAGATTTGGGATTAGGTTTATATTTGGGATTTGGATTTGGGGTTAGGTTTAGATTTGGGTTTAGGGGTTGGGGTTAGGGGTTGGGGTTAGGTTTAGATTTGGGGTTAGGTTTAGATTTAGGGTTGGGGTTGGGGTTAGGGGTTGGGGTTAGGTTTAGATTTGGGGTTAGGGGTTGGGGTTACGGGTTGGGGTTAGGTTTAGATTTGGGGTTAGGGGTTGGGGTTAGGGGTTGAGGTTTGGTTTAGATTTAGGTTTGGGGTTGGGGTTAAAGGTTGGGGTTAGGTTTATATTTAGGGTTGGGGTTGGGGTTAGGGGTTGGGGTTAGGTTTAGATTTGGGGTTAGGGGTTGGGGTTAGGTTTAGATTTAGCGTTAGGTTTAGATTTGGGGTTAGGGGTTGGGGTTAGGTTACATTTGGGGTTAGGGGTTGGGGTTCGGGGTTGGGGTTAGGGGTTGGGGTTAGGTTTAGATTTCGGGTTAGGGGTTGGGATTAGGTTTAGATTTGGGAGTAGGTTTAGATTTGGGGTTAGGTTTAGATTTGGGTTTAGGGGTTGGGGTTAGGGGTTAGGGTAAGGTTTAGATTTGGGGTTAGGGGTTGGGATTAGGTTTAGATTTGGGAGTAGGTTTAGATTTGGGGTTAGGTTTAGATTTGGGTTTAGGGGTTGGGGTTAGGGGTTAGGGTTAGGATTAGATTTGGGGTTAGGGGTTGGGGTCAGGGGTTTGGGTTAGCTTTAGATTTGGGGTTAGGTTTAGATTTGGGGTTAGGTTTATATTTGGGGTTAAGGGTTGGGGTTAGGGGTTGGGGTTAGGGGTTGGGGTTAGGTTTGATTTGGGGTTAGGTTTGGATTTGGGATTAGGTTTAGATTCGGGGTTAGGGGTTGGGGTTAGGTTTAGATTTGGGGTTAGGTTTAGATTTGGGGTTAGGAGTTGGGGTTAGGTTTAGATTTGGGGTTAGGTTTAGATTTGGGGTTAGGGGTTGAGGTTAGGTTTAGATTTAGCGTTATGTTTAGATTTGGGGTTAGGGCTTAGGGTTAGGTTTAGATTTGAGGTTAGTGCTTGGGGTTAGGTTTAGATTTGGGGTTAGGTTTAGATTTAGGGTTGGGGTTGGGGTTAGGGGTTGGGGTTAGGTTTAGATTTGGGGTTAGGGGTTGGGGTTAGGGGTTGGGGTTAGGTTTAGATTTGGGGTTAGGGGTTGGGGTTCGGGGTTGGGGTTAGGGTTTGGGATTAGGTTTAGATTTGGGAGTAGGTTTAGATTTGGGGTTAGGGCTTGGGGTTAGGTTTAGATTTGGGGTTAGGTTTAGATTTGGGGTTGGGGTTGGGGTTAGGGGTTGGGGTTAGGTTTAGATTTGGGGTTAGGGGTTGGGATTAGGTTTAGATTTGGGAGTAGGTTTAGATTTGGGGTTAGGGGTTGGGGTTAGGGGTTGGGGTTAGGTTTAGATTTGGGGTTAGGGGTTGGGGTTCGGGGTTGGGGTTAGGGGTTGGGATTAGGTTTAGATTTGGGAGTAGGTTTAGATTTGGGGTTAGGGCTTGGGGTTAGGTTTAGATTTGGTGTTAGGTTTAGATTTGGGGTTGGGGTTGGGGTTAGGGGTTGGGGTTAGGTTTAGATTTGGGGTTAGGGGTTGGGATTAGGTTTAGATTTGGGAGTAGGTTTAGATTTGGGGTTAGGGGTTGAGGTTAGGTTTAGATTTAGCGTTAGGTTTAGATTTGGGGTTAGGGGTTTTGGTTAGGGGTTGGGGTTAGGTTACATTTGGGGTTAGGGGTTGGGGTTCGGGGTTGGGGTTAGGGGTTGGGGTTAGGTTTAGATTTGGGGTTAGGGGTTGGGATTAGGTTTAGATTTGGGAGTAGGTTTAGATTTGGGGTTAGGTTTAGATTTGGGTTTAGGGGTTGGGGTTAGGGGTTAGGGTTAGGTTTAGATTTGGGGTTAGGGGTTGGGGTTAGGGGTTGGGGTCAGGGGTTTGGGTTAGCTTTAGATTTGGGGTTAGGTTTAGATTTGGGGTTAGGTTTATATTTGGGGTTAAGGGTTGGGGTTAGGGGTTGGGGTTAGGTTTGATTTGGGGTTAGGTTTGGATTTGGGATTAGGTTTAGATTCGGGGTTAGGGGTTGGGGTTAGGTTTAGATTTGGGGTTAGGTTTAGATTTGGGGTTAGGAGTTGGGGTTAGGTTTAGATTTGGGGTTAGGTTTAGATTTGGGGTTAGGGGTTGAGGTTAGGTTTAGATTTAGCGTTAGGTTTAGATTTGGGGTTAGGGCTTAGGGTTAGGTTTAGATTTGGGGTTAGGGGTTGGGGTTAGGTTTAGATTTGGGGTTAGGGCTTGGGGTTAGGTTTAGATTTGGGGTTAGGTTTAGATTTAGGGTTGGGGTTGGGGTTAGGGGTTGGGGTTAGGTTTAGATTTGGGGTTAGGGGTTGCGGTTAAGGGTTGGGGTTAGGTTTACATTTGGGGTTAGGGGTTGGGGTTCGGGGTTGGGGTTAGGGGTTGGGGTTAGGTTTAGATTTGGGGTTAGGGGTTGGGGTTAGGTTTAGATTTGGGGTTAGGAGTTGGGGTTAGGTTTAGATTTGGGGTTAGGGTTTGGGGTTAGGTTTAGATTTGGGGTTAGGTTTAGATTTGGGGTTGGGTTTGGGGTTACGTTTAAATTTGGGGTTAGGTTTAGATTTGGGGTTTTGATTTGGGGTTAGTTTTAGATTTAAGGTTAGGTTTAGATTTGGGGTTAGGGTTTGGGGTTAGGGGTTGGGGTTAGTTTTAGATTTGGGGTTAGGTTTAGATTTGGCGTTAGGTTTAGATTTGGGGTTAGGGGTTGGGGTTAGGTTTAGATTTGGGGTTAGGGGTTGGGGTTATTGGTTGGGGTTAGGTTTAGATTTGGGGTTAGGGGTTGGGGTTAGGAATTGGGGTTAGGTTTAGATTTGGGGTTAGTGGTTGGCGTTAGGGGTTGGGGTTAGGTTTAGATTTGGGGTTAGGGGTTGGGGTTAGGTTTAGATTTGAGGTTAGTGCTTGTGGTTAGGTTTAGATTTGGAGTTAGGTTTAGATTTAGGGTTGGGGTTGGGGTTAGGGGTTGGGGTTAGGTTTAGATTTGGGGTTAGGGGTTGGGGTTAGGGGTTGGGGTTAGGTTTAGATTTGGGGTTAGGGGTTGGGGTTCGGGGTTGGGGTTAGGGGTTGGGATTAGGTTTAGATTTGGGAGTAGGTTTAGATTTGGGGTTAGGGCTTGGGGTTAGGTTTAGATTTGGGGTTAGGTTTAGATTTGGGGTTGGGGTTGGGGTTAGGGGTTGGGGTTAGGTTTAGATTTGGGGTTAGGGGTTGGGATTAGGTTTAGATTTGGGAGTAGGTTTAGATTTGGGGTTAGGGGTTGGGGTTAGGGGTTGGGGTTAGGTTTAGATTTGGGGTTAGGGGTTGGGGTTCGGGGTTGGGGTTAGGGGTTGGGATTAGGTTTAGATTTGGGAGTAGGTTTAGATTTGGGGTTAGGGCTTGGGGTTAGGTTTAGATTTGGGGTTAGGTTTAGATTTGGGGTTGGGGTTGGGGTTAGGGGTTGGGGTTAGGTTTAGATTTGGGGTTAGGGGTTGGGTTTAGGTTTAGATTTGGGAGTAGCTTTAGATTTGGGTTAGGGGTTGAGGTTAGGTTTAGATTTAGCGTTAGGTTTAGATTTGGGGTTAGGGGTTGGGGTTAGGGGTTGGGGTTAGGTTACATTTGGGGTTAGGGGTTGGGGTTCGGGGTTGGGGTTAGGGGTTGGGGTTAGGTTTAGATTTGGGGTTAGGGGTTGGGATTAGGTTTAGATTTGGGAGTAGGTTTAGATTTGGGTTTAGGGGTTGGGGTTAGGGGTTAGGGTTAGGTTTAGATTTGGGGTTAGGGGTTGGGGTTAGGGGTTGGGGTTAGGTTTAGATTTGGGGTTAGGGGTTGGGGTTAGGGGTTGGGGTTAGCTTTACATTTGGGGTTAGGGGTTGGGGTTCGGGGTTGGGGTTAGCGGTTGGGGTTAGGTTTAGATTTGGGGTTAGGGGTTGGGATTAGGTTTAGATTTGGGATTAGGTTTATATTTGGGATTTGGATTTGGGGTTAGGTTTAGATTTGGGTTTAGGGGTTGGGGTTAGGGGTTTGGGGTTAGGTTTAGATTTGGGGTTAGGTTTAGATTTAGGGTTGGGTTTGGGGTTAGGGGTTGGGGTTAGGTTTAGATTTGGGGTTAGGGGTTGGGGTTACGGGTTGGGGTTAGGTTTAGATTTGGGGTTAGGGGTTGGGGTTAGGGGTTGAGGTTAGGTTTAGATTTAGGGTTGGGGTTTGGGTTAGGGGTTGGGGTTAGGTTTATATTTAGGGTTGGGGTTGGGGTTAGGGGTTGGGGTTAGGTTTAGATTTGGGGTTAGGGGTTGGGGTTAGGTTTAGATTTAGCGTTAGGTTTAGATTTGGGGTTAGGGGTTGGGGTTAGGTTACATTTGGGGTTAGGGGTTGGGGTTCGGGGTTGGGGTTAGGGGTTGGGGTTAGGTTTAGATTTGGGGTTAGGGGTTGGGATTAGGTTTAGATTTGGGAGTAGGTTTAGATTTGGGGTTAGGTTTAGATTTGGGTTTAGGGGTTGGGGTTAGGGGTTAGGGTAAGGTTTAGATTTGGGGTTAGGGGTTGGGATTAGGTTTAGATTTGGGAGTAGGTTTAGATTTGGGGTTAGGTTTAGATTTGGGTTTAGGGGTTGGGGTTAGGGGTTAGGGTTAGGTTTAGATTTGGGGTTAGGGGTTGGGGTCAGGGGTTTGGGTTAGCTTTAGATTTGGGGTTAGGTTTAGATTTGGGGTTAGGTTTATATTTGGGGTTAAGGGTTGGGGTTAGGGGTTGGGGTTAGGGGTTGGGGTTAGGTTTGATTTGGGGTTAGGTTTGGATTTGGGATTAGGTTTAGATTCGGGGTTAGGGGTTGGGGTTAGGTTTAGATTTGGGGTTAGGTTTAGATTTGGGGTTAGGAGTTGGGGTTAGGTTTAGATTTGGGGTTAGGTTTAGATTTGGGGTTAGGGGTTGAGGTTAGGTTTAGATTTAGCGTTATGTTTAGATTTGGGGTTAGGGGTTGGGGTTAGGTTTAGATTTGAGGTTAGTGCTTGGGGTTAGGTTTAGATTTGGGGTTAGGTTTAGATTTAGGGTTGGGGTTGGGGTTAGAGGTTGGGGTTAGGTTTAGATTTGGGGTTAGGGGTTGGGGTTAGGGGTTGGGGTTAGGTTTAGATTTGGGGTTAGGGGTTGGGGTTAGGTTTAGATTTGGGGTTAGGTTTAGATTTGGGGTTAGGTTTAGATTTAGGGTTGGGGTTGGGGTTAGGGGTTGGGGTTAGGTTTAGATTTGGGGTTAGGGGTTGGGGTTAGGGGTTGGGGTCAGGGGTTTGGGTTAGCTTTAGATTTGGGGTTAGGTTTAGATTTGGGGTTAGGTTTATATTTGGGGTTAAGGGTTGGGGTTAGGGGTTGGGGTTAGGTTTGATTTGGGGTTAGGTTTGGATTTGGGATTAGGTTTAGATTCGGGGTTAGGGGTTGGGGTTAGGTTTAGATTTGGGGTTAGGTTTAGATTTGGGGTTAGGAGTTGGGGTTAGGTTTAGATTTGGGGTTAGGTTTAGATTTGGGGTTAGGGGTTGAGGTTAGGTTTAGATTTAGCGTTAGGTTTAGATTTGGGGTTAGGGCTTAGGGTTAGGTTTAGATTTGGGGTTAGGGGTTGGGGTTAGGTTTAGATTTGGGGTTAGGGCTTGGGGTTAGGTTTAGATTTGGGGTTAGGTTTAGATTTAGGGTTGGGGTTGGGGTTAGGGGTTGGGGTTAGGTTTAGATTTGGGGTTAGGGGTTGCGGTTAAGGGTTGGGGTTAGGTTTACATTTGGGGTTAGGGGTTGGGGTTCGGGGTTGGGGTTAGGGGTTGGGGTTAGGTTTAGATTTGGGGTTAGGGGTTGGGGTTAGGTTTAGATTTGGGGTTAGGAGTTGGGGTTAGGTTTAGATTTGGGGTTAGGGTTTGGGGTTAGGTTTAGATTTGGGGTTAGGTTTAGATTTGGGGTTGGGTTTGGGGTTACGTTTAAATTTGGGGTTAGGTTTAGATTTGGGGTTTTGATTTGGGGTTAGTTTTAGATTTAAGGTTAGGTTTAGATTTGGGATTAGGGGTTGGGGTTAGGGGTTGGGGTTAGGGTTAGATTTGGGGTTAGGGGTTGGGTTTAGGTTTACATTTGGGGTTCTGATTTGGGGTTAGGTTTAGATTTAAGGTTAGGTTTAGATTTGGGGTTAGGGTTTGGGGTTAGGGGTTGGGGTTAGTTTTAGATTTGGGGTTAGGTTTAGATTTGGCGTTAGGTTTAGATTTGGGGTTAGGGGTTGGGGTTAGGTTTAGATTTGGGGTTAGGGGTTGGGGTTATTGGTTGGGGTTAGGTTTAGATTTGGGGTTAGGGGTTGGGGTTAGGAATTGGGGTTAGGTTTAGATTTGGGGTTAGTGGTTGGCGTTAGGGGTTGGGGTTAGGTTTAGATTTGGGGTTAGGGGTTGGGGTTAGGTTTAGATTTGAGGTTAGTGCTTGTGGTTAGGTTTAGATTTGGAGTTAGGTTTAGATTTAGGGTTGGGGTTGGGGTTAGGGGTTGGGGTTAGGTTTAGATTTGGGGTTAGGGGTTGGGGTTAGGGGTTGGGGTTAGGTTTAGATTTGGGGTTAGGGGTTGGGGTTCGGGGTTGGGGTTAGGGGTTGGGATTAGGTTTAGATTTGGGAGTAGGTTTAGATTTGGGGTTAGGGCTTGGGGTTAGGTTTAGATTTGGGGTTAGGTTTAGATTTGGGGTTGGGGTTGGGGTTAGGGGTTGGGGTTAGGTTTAGATTTGGGGTTAGGGGTTGGGATTAGGTTTAGATTTGGGAGTAGGTTTAGATTTGGGGTTAGGGGTTGGGGTTAGGGGTTGGGGTTAGGTTTAGATTTGGGGTTAGGGGTTGGGGTTCGGGGTTGGGGTTAGGGGTTGGGATTAGGTTTAGATTTGGGAGTAGGTTTAGATTTGGGGTTAGGGCTTGGGGTTAGGTTTAGATTTGGGGTTAGGTTTAGATTTGGGGTTGGGGTTGGGGTTAGGGGTTGGGGTTAGGTTTAGATTTGGGGTTAGGGGTTGGGTTTAGGTTTAGATTTGGGAGTAGCTTTAGATTTGGGTTAGGGGTTGAGGTTAGGTTTAGATTTAGCGTTAGGTTTAGATTTGGGGTTAGGGGTTGGGGTTAGGGGTTGGGGTTAGGTTACATTTGGGGTTAGGGGTTGGGGTTCGGGGTTGGGGTTAGGGGTTGGGGTTAGGTTTAGATTTGGGGTTAGGGGTTGGGGTTAGGGGTTAGGGTTAGGTTTAGATTTGGGGTTAGGGGTTGGGGTCAGGGGTTTGGGTTAGCTTTAGATTTGGGGTTAGGTTTAGATTTGGGGTTAGGTTTATATTTGGGGTTAAGGGTTGGGGTTAGGGGTTGGGGTTAGGGGTTGGGGTTAGGTTTGATTTGGGGTTAGGTTTGGATTTGGGATTAGGTTTAGATTCGGGGTTAGGGGTTGGGGTTAGGTTTAGATTTGGGGTTAGGTTTAGATTTGGGGTTAGGAGTTGGGGTTAGGTTTAGATTTGGGGTTAGGTTTAGATTTGGGGTTAGGGGTTGAGGTTAGGTTTAGATTTAGCGTTATGTTTAGATTTGGGGTTAGGGGTTGGGGTTAGGTTTAGATTTGAGGTTAGTGCTTGGGGTTAGGTTTAGATTTGGGGTTAGGTTTAGATTTAGGGTTGGGGTTGGGGTTAGAGGTTGGGGTTAGGTTTAGATTTGGGGTTAGGGGTTGGGGTTAGGGGTTGGGGTTAGGTTTAGATTTGGGGTTAGGGGTTGGGGTTAGGTTTAGATTTGGGGTTAGGTTTAGATTTGGGGTTAGGTTTAGATTTAGGGTTGGGGTTGGGGTTAGGGGTTGGGGTTAGGTTTAGATTTGGGGTTAGGGGTTGGGGTTAGGGGTTGGGGTCAGGGGTTTGGGTTAGCTTTAGATTTGGGGTTAGGTTTAGATTTGGGGTTAGGTTTATATTTGGGGTTAAGGGTTGGGGTTAGGGGTTGGGGTTAGGTTTGATTTGGGGTTAGGTTTGGATTTGGGATTAGGTTTAGATTCGGGGTTAGGGGTTGGGGTTAGGTTTAGATTTGGGGTTAGGTTTAGATTTGGGGTTAGGAGTTGGGGTTAGGTTTAGATTTGGGGTTAGGGGTTGAGGTTAGGTTTAGATTTAGCGTTAGGTTTAGATTTGGGGTTAGGGCTTAGGGTTAGGTTTAGATTTGGGGTTACGGGTTGGGGTTAGGTTTAGATTTGGGGTTAGGGCTTGGGGTTAGGTTTAGATTTGGGGTTAGGTTTAGATTTAGGGTTGGGGTTGGGGTTAGGGGTTGGGGTTAGGTTTAGATTTGGGGTTAGGGGTTGCGGTTAAGGGTTGGGGTTAGGTTTACATTTGGGGTTAGGGGTTGGGGTTCGGGGTTGGGGTTAGGGGTTGGGGTTAGGTTTAGATTTGGGGTTAGGGGTTGGGGTTAGGTTTAGATTTGGGGTTAGGAGTTGGGGTTAGGTTTAGATTTGGGGTTAGGGTTTGGGGTTAGGTTTAGATTTGGGGTTAGGTTTAGATTTGGGGTTGGGTTTGGGGTTATGTTTAAATTTGGGGTTAGGTTTAGATTTGGGGTTTTGATTTGGGGTTAGTTTTAGATTTAAGGTTAGGTTTAGATTTGGGATTAGGGGTTGGGGTTAGGGGTTGGGGTTAGGTTTAGATTTGGGGTTAGGGGTTGGGTTTAGGTTTACATTTGGGGTTCTGATTTGGGGTTAGGTTTAGATTTAAGGTTAGGTTTAGATTTGGGGTTAGGGTTTGGGGTTAGGGGTTGGGGTTAGTTTTAGATTTGGGGTTAGGTTTAGATTTGGCGTTAGGTTTAGATTTGGGGTTAGGGGTTGGGGTTAGGTTTAGATTTGGGGTTAGGGGTTGGGGTTATTGGTTGGGGTTAGGTTTAGATTTGGGGTTAGGGGTTGGGGTTAGGAATTGGGGTTAGGTTTAGATTTGGGGTTAGTGGTTGGCGTTAGGGGTTGGGGTTAGGTTTAGATTTGGGGTTAGGGGTTGGGGTTAGGTTTAGATTTGAGGTTAGTGCTTGTGGTTAGGTTTAGATTTGGAGTTAGGTTTAGATTTAGGGTTGGGGTTGGGGTTAGGGGTTGGGGTTAGGTTTAGATTTGGGGTTAGGGGTTGGGGTTAGGGGTTGGGGTTAGGTTTAGATTTGGGGTTAGGGGTTGGGGTTCGGGGTTGGGGTTAGGGGTTGGGATTAGGTTTAGATTTGGGAGTAGGTTTAGATTTGGGGTTAGGGCTTGGGGTTAGGTTTAGATTTGGGGTTAGGTTTAGATTTGGGGTTGGGGTTGGGGTTAGGGGTTGGGGTTAGGTTTAGATTTGGGGTTAGGGGTTGGGATTAGGTTTAGATTTGGGAGTAGGTTTAGATTTGGGGTTAGGGGTTGGGGTTAGGGGTTGGGGTTAGGTTTAGATTTGGGGTTAGGGGTTGGGGTTCGGGGTTGGGGTTAGGGGTTGGGATTAGGTTTAGATTTGGGAGTAGGTTTAGATTTGGGGTTAGGGCTTGGGGTTAGGTTTAGATTTGGGGTTAGGTTTAGATTTGGGGTTGGGGTTGGGGTTAGGGGTTGGGGTTAGGTTTAGATTTGGGGTTAGGGGTTGGGTTTAGGTTTAGATTTGGGAGTAGCTTTAGATTTGGGTTAGGGGTTGAGGTTAGGTTTAGATTTAGCGTTAGGTTTAGATTTGGGGTTAGGGGTTGGGGTTAGGGGTTGGGGTTAGGTTACATTTGGGGTTAGGGGTTGGGGTTCGGGGTTGGGGTTAGGGGTTGGGGTTAGGTTTAGATTTGGGGTTAGGGGTTGGGATTAGGTTTAGATTTGGGAGTAGGTTTAGATTTGGGTTTAGGGGTTGGGGTTAGGGGTTAGGGTTAGGTTTAGATTTGGGGTTAGGGGTTGGGGTTAGGGGTTGGGGTTAGGTTTAGATTTGGGGTTAGGGGTTGGGGTTAGGGGTTGGGGTTAGCTTTACATTTGGGGTTAGGGGTTGGGGTTCGGGGTTGGGGTTAGCGGTTGGGGTTAGGTTTAGATTTGGGGTTAGGGGTTGGGATTAGGTTTAGATTTGGGATTAGGTTTATATTTGGGATTTGGATTTGGGGTTAGGTTTAGATTTGGGTTTAGGGGTTGGGGTTAGGGGTTTGGGGTTAGGTTTAGATTTGGGGTTAGGTTTAGATTTAGGGTTGGGTTTGGGGTTAGGGGTTGGGGTTAGGTTTAGATTTGGGGTTAGGGGTTGGGGTTACGGGTTGGGGTTAGGTTTAGATTTGGGGTTAGGGGTTGGGGTTAGGGGTTGAGGTTAGGTTTAGATTTAGGGTTGGGGTTTGGGTTAGGGTTTGGGGTTAGGTTTATATTTAGGGTTGGGGTTGGGGTTAGGGGTTGGGGTTAGGTTTAGATTTGGGGTTAGGGGTTGGGGTTAGGTTTAGATTTAGCGTTAGCTTTAGATTTGGGGTTAGGGCTTGGGGTTAGGTTACATTTGGGGTTAGGGGTTGGGGTTCGGGGTTGGGGTTAGGGGTTGGGGTTAGGTTTAGATTTGGGGTTAGGGGTTGGGATTAGGTTTAGATTTGGGAGTAGGTTTAGATTTGGGGTTAGGTTTAGATTTGGGTTTAGGGGTTGGGGTTAGGGGTTAGGGTAAGGTTTAGATTTGGGGTTAGGGGTTGGGATTAGGTTTAGATTTGGGAGTAGGTTTAGATTTGGGGTTAGGTTTAGATTTGGGTTTAGGGGTTGGGGTTAGGGGTTAGGGTTAGGTTTAGATTTGGGGTTAGGGGTTGGGGTCAGGGGTTTGGGTTAGCTTTAGATTTGGGGTTAGGTTTAGATTTGGGGTTAGGTTTATATTTGGGGTTAAGGGTTGGGGTTAGGGGTTGGGGTTAGGGGTTGGGGTTAGGTTTGATTTGGGGTTAGGTTTGGATTTGGGATTAGGTTTAGATTCGGGGTTAGGGGTTGGGGTTAGGTTTAGATTTGGGGTTAGGTTTAGATTTGGGGTTAGGAGTTGGGGTTAGGTTTAGATTTGGGGTTAGGTTTAGATTTGGGGTTAGGGGTTGAGGTTAGGTTTAGATTTAGCGTTATGTTTAGATTTGGGGTTAGGGGTTGGGGTTAGGTTTAGATTTGAGGTTAGTGCTTGGGGTTAGGTTTAGATTTGGGGTTAGGTTTAGATTTAGGGTTGGGGTTGGGGTTAGAGGTTGGGGTTAGGTTTAGATTTGGGGTTAGGGGTTGGGGTTAGGGGTTGGGGTTAGGTTTAGATTTGGGGTTAGGGGTTGGGGTTAGGTTTAGATTTGGGGTTAGGTTTAGATTTGGGGTTAGGTTTAGATTTAGGGTTGGGGTTGGGGTTAGGGGTTGGGGTTAGGTTTAGATTTGGGGTTCGGGGTTGGGGTTAGGGGTTGGGATTAGGTTTAGATTTGGGAGTAGGTTTAGATTTGGGGTTAGGGCTTGGGGTTAGGTTTAGATTTGGGGTTAGGTTTAGATTTGGGGTTGGGGTTGGGGTCAGGGGTTGGGGTTAGGTTTAGATTTGGGGTTAGGGGTTGGGATTAGGTTTAGATATTGGAGTATGTTTAGATTTGGGGTTAGGGGTTGGGGTTAGGGGTTGGGGTTAGGTTTAGATTTGGGGTTAGGGGTTGGGGTTCGGGGTTGGGGTTAGGGGTTGGGATTAGGTTTAGATTTGGGAGTAGGTTTAGATTTGGGGTTAGGGCTTGGGGTTAGGTTTAGATTTGGTGTTAGGTTTAGATTTGGGGTTGGGGTTGGGGTTAGGGGTTGGGGTTAGGTTTAGATTTGGGGTTAGGGGTTGGGATTAGGTTTAGATTTGGGAGTAGGTTTAGATTTGGGGTTAGGGGTTGAGGTTAGGTTTAGATTTAGCGTTAGGTTTAGATTTGGGGTTAGGGGTTGGGGTTAGGGGTTGGGGTTAGGTTACATTTGGGGTTAGGGGTTGGGGTTCGGGGTTGGGGTTAGGGGTTGGGGTTAGGTTTAGATTTGGGGTTAGGGGTTGGGATTAGGTTTAGATTTGGGAGTAGGTTTAGATTTGGGGTTAGGTTTAGATTTGGGTTTAGGGGTTGGGGTTAGGGGTTGGGGTTAGGTTTAGATTTGGGGTTAGGGGTTGGGGTTAGGGGTTGGGGTCAGGGGTTTGGGTTAGCTTTAGATTTGGGGTTAGGTTTAGATTTGGGGTTAGGTTTATATTTGGGGTTAAGGGTTGGGGTTAGGGGTTGGGGTTAGGGGTTGAGGTTAGGTTTGATTTGGGGTTAGGTTTGGATTTGGGATTAGGTTTAGATTCGGGGTTAGGGGTTGGGGTTAGGTTTAGATTTGGGGTTAGGTTTAGATTTGGGGTTAGGAGTTGGGGTTAGGTTTAGATTTGGGGTTAGGTTTAGATTTGGGGTTAGGGGTTGAGGTTAGGTTTAGATTTAGCGTTAGGTTTAGATTTGGGGTTAGGGCTTAGGGTTAGGTTTAGATTTGGGGTTACGGGTTGGGGTTAGGTTTAGATTTGGGGTTAGGGCTTGGGGTTAGGTTTAGATTTGGGGTTAGGTTTAGATTTAGGGTTGGGGTTGGGGTTAGGGGTTGGGGTTAGGTTTAGATTTGGGGTTAGGGGTTGGGGTAAAGGGTTGGGGTTAGGTTTACATTTGGGGTTAGGGGTTGGGGTTCGGGGTTGGGGTTAGGGGTTGGGGTTAGGTTTAGATTTGGGGTTAGGGGTTGGGGTTAGGTTTAGATTTGGGGTTAGGAGTTGGGGTTAGGTTTAGATTTAAGGTTAGGTTTAGATTTGGGGTTAGGGTTTGGGGTTAGAGGTTGGGGTTAGGTTTAGATTTGGGGTTAGGTTTAGATTTGGCGTTAGGTTTAGATTTGGGGTTAGGGGTTGGGGTTAGGAATTGGGGTTAGGTTTAGATTTGGGGTTAGTGGTTGGCGTTAGGGGTTGGGGTTAGGTTTAGATTTGGGGTTAGGGGTTGGGGTTAGGTTTAGATTTGAGGTTAGTGCTTGGGGTTAGGTTTAGATTTGGGGTTAGGTTTAGATTTAGGGTTGGGGTTGGGGTTAGGGGTTGGGGTTAGGGGTTGGGGTTAGGTTTAGATTTGGGGTTAGGGGTTGGGGTTCGGGGTTGGGGTTAGGGGTTGGGATTAGGTTTAGATTTGGGAGTAGGTTTAGATTTGGGGTTAGGGCTTGGGGTTAGGTTTAGATTTGGGGTTAGGTTTAGATTTGGGGTTGGGGTTGGGGTTAGGGGTTGGGGTTAGGTTTAGATTTGGGGTTAGGGGTTGGGATTAGGTTTAGATTTGGGAGTAGGTTTAGATTTGGGGTTAGGGGTTGAGGTTAGGTTTAGATTTAGCGTTAGGTTTAGATTTGGGGTTAGCGGTTGGGGTTAGGGGTTGGGGTTAGGTTACATTTGGGGTTAGGGGTTGGGGTTCGGGGTTGGGGTTAGGGGTTGGGGTTAGGTTTAGATTTGGGGTTAGGGGTTGGGATTAGGTTTAGATTTGGGAGTAGGTTTAGATTTGGGGTTAGGTTTAGATTTGGGTTTAGGGGTTGGGGTTAGGGGTTAGGGTTAGGTTTAGATTTGGGGTTAGGGGTTGGGGTTAGGGGTTGGGGTCAGGGGTTTGGGTTAGCTTTAGATTTGGGGTTAGGTTTAGATTTGGGGTTAGGTTTATATTTGGGGTTAAGGGTTGGGGTTAGGGGTTGGGGTTAGGGGTTGGGGTTAGGTTTGATTTGGGGTTAGGTTTGGATTTGGGATTAGGTTTAGATTCGGGGTTAGGGGTTGGGGTTAGGTTTAGATTTGGGGTTAGGTTTAGATTTGGGGTTAGGAGTTGGGGTTAGGTTTAGATTTGGGGTTAGGTTTAGATTTGGGGTTAGGGGTTGAGGTTAGGTTTAGATTTAGCGTTAGGTTTAGATTTGGGGTTAGGGCTTAGGGTTAGGTTTAGATTTGGGGTTAGGGGTTGGGGTTAGGTTTAGATTTGGAGTTAGGGCTTGGGGTTAGGTTTAGATTTGGGGTTAGGTTTAGATTTAGGGTTGGGGTTGGGGTTAGGGGTTGGTGTTAGGTTTAGATTTGGGGTTAGGGGTTGGGGTAAAGGGTTGGGGTTAGGTTTACATTTGGGGTTAGGGGTTGGGGTTCGGGGTTGGGGTTAGGGGTTGGGGTTAGGTTTAGATTTGGGGTTAGGGTTTGGGGTTAGGTTTAGATTTGGGGTTAGGTTTAGATTTGGGGTTGGGGTTCGGGTTACGTTTAAATTTGGGGTTAGGTTTAGATTTGGGGTTTTGATTTGTGGTTAGTTTTAGATTTAAGGTTAGGTTTAGATTTGGGATTAGGGGTTGGGGTTAGGGGTTGGGGTTAGGTTTAGATTTGGGGTTAGGGGTTGGGGTTAGGTTTACATTTGGGGTTCTGATTTGGGGTTAGGTTTAGATTTAAGGTTAGGTTTAGATTTGGGGTTAGGGTTTGGGGTTAGGGGTTGGGGTTAGGTTTAGATTTGGGGTTAGGTTTAGGTTTGGCGTTAGGTTTAGATTTGGGGTTAGGGGTTGGGGTTAGGTTTAGATTTGGGGTTAGGGGTTGGGGTTATTGGTTGGGGTTAGGTTTAGATTTGGGGTTAGGGGTTGGGGTTAGGAATTGGGGTTAGGTTTAGATTTGGGGTTAGTGGTTGGCGTTAGGAGTTGGGGTTAGGTTTAGATTTGGGGTTAGGGGTTGGGGTTAGGTTTAGATTTGAGGTTAGTGCTTGGGGTTAGGTTTAGATTTGGGGTTAGGTTTAGATTTAGGGTTGGGGTTGGGGTTAGGGTTTGGGGTTAGGTTTAGATTTGGGGTTAGGGGTTGGGGTTAGGGGTTGGGGTTAGGTTTAGATTTGGGGTTAGGGGTTGGGGTTCGGGGTTGGGGTTAGTGGTTGGGATTAGGTTTAGATTTGGGAGTAGGTTTAGATTTGGGGTTAGGGCTTGGGGTTAGGTTTAGATTTGGGGTTAGGTTTAGATTTGGGGTTGGGGTTGGGGTTAGGGGTTTGGGTTAGGTTTAGATTTGGGGTTAGGGGTTGGGATTAGGTTTAGATTTGGGAGTAGGTTTAGATTTGGGGTTAGGGGTTGGGGTTAGGGGTTGGGGTTAGGTTTAGATTTGGGGTTAGGGGTTGGGGTTCGGGGTTGGGGTTAGGGGTTGGGATTAGGTTTAGATTTGGGAGTAGGTTTAGATTTGGGGTTAGGGCTTGGGGTTAGGTTTAGATTTGGGGTTAGGTTTAGATTTGGGGTTTGGGTTGGGGTTAGGGGTTGGGGTTAGGTTTAGATTTGGGGTTAGGGGTTGGGTTTAGGTTTAGATTTGGGAGTAGCTTTAGATTTGGGGTTAGGGGTTGAGGTTAGGTTTAGATTTAGCGTTAGGTTTAGATTTGGGGTTAGGGGTTGGGGTTAGGGGTTAGGGTTAGGTTACATTTGGGGTTAGGGGTTGGGGTTCGGGGTTGGGGTTAGGGGTTGGGGTTAGGTTTAGATTTGGGGTTAGGGGTTGGGATTAGGTTTAGATTTGGGAGTAGGTTTAGATTTGGGTTTAGGGGTTGGGGTTAGGGGTTAGGGTTAGGTTTAGATTTGGGGTTAAGGGTTGGGGTTAGGGGTTGGGGTCAGGGGTTTGGGTTAGCTTTAGATTTGGGGTTAGGTTTAGATTTGGGGTTAGGTTTATATTTGGGGTTAAGGGTTGGGGTTAGGGGTTGGGGTTAGGGGTTGGGGTTAGGTTTGATTTGGGGTTAGGTTTGGATTTGGGATTAGGTTTAGATTCGGGGTTAGGGGTTGGGGTTAGGTTTAGATTTGGGGTTAGGTTTAGATTTGGGGTTAGGAGTTGGGGTTAGGTTTAGATTTGGGGTTAGGGCTTAGGGTTAGGTTTAGATTTGGGGTTAGGGGTTGGGGTTAGGTTTAGATTTGGGGTAAGGGCTTGGGGTTAGGTTTAGATTTGGGGTTAGGTTTAGATTTAGGGTTGTCGTTGGGGTTAGGGGTTGGGGTTAGGTTTAGATTTGGGGTTAGGGGTTGGGGTTAATGGTTGGGGTTAGGTTTACATTTGGGGTTAGGGGTTGGGGTTCGGGGTTGGGGTTAGGGGTTGGGGTTAGGTTTAGATTTGGGGTTAGGGGTTGGGGTTAGGTTTAGATTTGGGGTTAGGAGTTGGGGTTAGGTTTTGATTTGGGGTTAGGGTTTGGGGTTAGGTTTAGATTTGGGGTTAGGTTTAGATTTGGGGTTGGGGTTGGGGTTACGTTTAAATTTGGGGTTAGGTTTAGATTTGGGGTTTTGATTTGGGGTTAGTTTTAGATTTAAGGTTAGGTTTAGATTTGGGATTAGGGGTTGGGGTTAGGGGTTGGGGTTAGGTTTAGATTTGGGGTTAGGGGTTGGGGTTAGGTTTACATTTGGGGTTCTGATTTGGGGTTAGGTTTAGATTTAAGGTTAGGTTTAGATTTGGGGTTAGGGTTTGGGGTTAGGGGTTGGGGTTAGGTTTAGATTTGGGGTTAGGTTTAGATTTGGCGTTAGGTTTAGATTTGGGGTTAGGGGTTGGGGTTAGGTTTAGATTTGGGGTTAGGGGTTGGGGTTATTGGTTGGGGTTAGGTTTAGATTTGGGGTTAGGGGTTGGGGTTAGGAATTGGGGTTAGGTTTAGATTTGGGGTTAGTGGTTGGCGTTAGGGGTTGGGGTTAGGTTTAGATTTTTGGTTAGGGGTTGGGGTTAGGTTTAGATTTGAGGTTAGTGCTTGGGGTTAGGTTTAGATTTGGGGTTAGGTTTAGATTTAGGGTTGGGGTTGGGGTTAGGGGTTGGGGTTAGGTTTAGATTTGGGGTTAGGGGTTGGGGTTAGGGGTTGGGGTTAGGGTTTAGATTTGGGGTTAGGGGTTGGGGTTAGGGGTTGGGGTTAGGGGTTGGGATTAGGTTTAGATTTGGGAGTAGGTTTAGATTTGGGGTTAGGGCTTGGGGTTAGGTTTAGATTTGGGGTTAGGTTTAGATTTGGGGTTGGGGTTGGGGTTAGGGGTTGGGGTTAGGTTTAGATTTGGGGTTAGGGGTTGGGATTAGGTTTAGATTTGGGAGTAGGTTTAGATTTGGGGTTAGGGGTTGGGGTTAGGGGTTGGGGTTAGGTTTAGATTTGTGGTTAGGGGTTGGGGTTCGGGGTTGGGGTTAGGGGTTGGGATTAGGTTTAGATTTGGGAGTAGGTTTAGATTTGGGGTTAGGGCTTGGGGTTAGGTTTAGATTTGGGGTTGGGGTTGGGGTTAGGGGTTGGGGTTAGGTTTAGATTTGGGGTTAGGGGTTGGGTTTAGGTTTAGATTTGGGAGTAGGTTTAGATTTGGGGTTAGGGGTTGAGGTTAGGTTTAGATTTAGCGTTAGGTTTAGATTTGGGGTTAGGGGTTGGGGTTAGGGGTTGGGGTTAGGTTACATTTGGGGTTAGGGGTTGGGGTTCGGGGTTGGGGTTAGGGGTTGGGGTTAGGTTTAGATTTGGGGTTAGGGGTTGGGATTAGGTTTAGATTTGGGAGTAGGTTTAGATTTGGGTTTAGGGGTTGGGGTTAGGGGTTAGGGTTAGGTTTAGATTTGGGGTTAGGGGTTGGGGTTAGGGGTTGGGGTCAGGGGTTTGGGTTAGCTTTAGATTTGGGGTTAGGTTTAGATTTGGGGTTAGGTTTATATTTGGGGTTAAGGGTTGGGGTTAGGGGTTGGGGTTAGGGGTTGGGGTTAGGTTTGATTTGGGGTTAGGTTTGGATTTGGGATTAGGTTTAGATTCGGGGTTAGGGGTTGGGGTTAGGTTTAGATTTGGGGTTAGGTTTAGATTTGGGGTTAGGAGTTGGGGTTAGGTTTAGATTTGGGGTTAGGTTTAGATTTGGGGTTAGGGGTTGAGGTTAGGTTTAGATTTAGCGTTAGGTTTAGATTTGGGGTTAGGGGTTGGGGTTAGGTTTAGATTTGGGGTTAGGGCTTAGGGTTACGTTTAGATTTGGGGTTAGGGGTTGGGGTTAGGTTTAGATTTGGGGTTAGGGCTTGGGGTTAGGTTTAGATTTGGGGTTAGGGGTTGGGGTTAATGGTTGGGGTTAGGTTTACATTTGGGGTTAGGGGTTGGGGTTCGGGGTTGGGGTTAGGGGTTGGGGTTAGGTTTAGATTTGGGGTTAGGGGTTGGGATTAGGTTTAGATTTGGGGTTAGGACTTGGGGTTAGGTTTTGATTTGGGGTTAGGGGTTGGGGTTAGGGTTTAGATTTGGGATTAGGTTTGGATTCGGGGTTAGGGGTTGGGGTTAGGTTTAGATTTGGGGTTAGGTTTAGATTTGGGGTTAGGAGTTGGGGTTAGGTTTAGATTTGGGGTTAGGTTTAGATTTGGGGTTAGGGGTTGAGATTAGGTTTAGATTTAGCGTTAGGTTTAGATTTGGGGTTAGGGGTTGGGGTTAGGGGTTGGGGTTAAGTTTAGATTTCGGGTTAGGGCTTGGGGTCAGGTTTAGATTTGGGGTTAGGTTTAGATTTGGGGTTGAGGTTGGGTTTAGGGGTTGGGGTTAGGTTTAGATTTGGGGTTAGGGGTTGGGATTAGGATTAGATTTGGGAGTAGGTTTAGATTTGGGGTTAGGGGTTGAGGTTAGGTTTAGATTTAGCGTTAGGTTTAGATTTGGGGTTAGCGGTTGGGGTTAGGGGTTGGGGTTAGGTTTAGATTTGGGGTTAGGGGTTGGGGTCAGGGGTTTGGGTTAGCTTTAGATTTGGGGTTAGGTTTAGATTTGGGTTTAGGTTTATATTTGGGGTTAAGGGTTGGGGTTAGGGGTTGGGGTTAGGGGTTGGGGTTAGGTTTGATTTGGGGTTAGGTTTGGATTTGGGATTAGGTTTAGATTCGGGGTTAGGGGTTGGGGTTAGGTTTAGATTTGGGGTTAGGTTTAGATTTGGGGTTAGGAGTTGGGGTTAGGTTTAGATTTGGGGTTAGGTTTATATTTGGGGTTAGGGGTTGAGGTTAGGTTTAGATTTAGCGTTAGGTTTAGATTTGGGGTTAGGGGTTGGGGTTAGGTTTAGATTTGAGGTTAGTGCTTGGGGTTAGGTTTAGATTTGGGGTTAGGTTTAGATTTAGGGTTGGGGTTGGGGTTAGGGGTTGGGGTTAGGTTTAGATTTGGGGTTAGGGGTTGGGGTTAGGGGTTGGGGTTAGGTTTAGATTTGGGGTTAGGGTTTGGGGTTCGGGGTTGGGGTTAGGGGTTGGGATTAGGTTTAGATTTGGGAGTAGGTTTAGATTTGGGGTTAGGGCTTGGGGTTAGGTTTAGATTTGGGGTTAGGTTTAGATTTGGGGTTGGGGTTGGGGTTAGGGGTTGGGGTTAGGTTTAGTTTTGGGGTTAGGGGTTGGGATTAGGTTTAGATTTGGGAGTAGGTTTAGATTTGGGGTTAGGGGTTGAGGTTAGGTTTAGATTTAGCGTTAGGTTTAGATTTGGGGTTAGGGGTTGGGGTTAGGGGTTGGGGTTAGGTTACATTTGGGGTTAGGGGTTGGGGTTCGGGGTTGGGGTTAGGGGTTGGGGTTAGGTTTAGATTTGGGGTTAGGGGCTGGGATTAGGTTTAGATTTGGGAGTAGGTTTAGATTTGGGGTTAGGTTTAGATTTGGGTTTAGGGGTTGGGGTTAGGGGTTAGGGTTAGGTTTAGATTTGGGGTTAGGGGTTGGGGTTAGGGGTTGGGGTCAGGTTTACATTTGGGGTTAGGTGTTGGGGTTCGGGCTTGGGGTTCGGGGTTGGGTTTAGGTTTAGATTTGGGGTTAGGGGTTGGGGTTAGGTTTAGATTTGGGGTTAGGAGTTGGGGTTAGGTTTAGATTTGGGGTTAGGGTTTGGGGTTAGGTTTAGATTTGGGGTTAGGTTTAGATTTGGGGTTGGGGTTGGGGTTACGTTTAAATTTGGGGTTAGGTTTACATTTGGGGTTTTGATTTGGGGTTAGTTTTAGATTTAAGGTTAGGTTAGATTTGGGATTAGGGGTTGGGGTTAGGGGTTGGGGTTAGGTTTAGATTTGGGGTTAGGGGTTGGGGTTAGGTTTACATTTGGGGTTCTGATTTGGGGTTACGTTTAGATTTAAGGTTAGGTTTAGATTTGGGGTTAGGGTTTGGGGTTAGGGGTTGGGGTTAGGTTTAGATTTGGGATTAGGTTTGGATTCGGGGTTAGGGGTTGGGGTTAGGTTTAGATTTAAGGTTAGGTTTAGATTTGGGGTCAGGGTTTGGGGTTAGGAGTTGGGGTTAGGTTTAGATTTGGGGTTAGGTTTAGATTCGGGGTTAGGGGTTGGGTTTAGGTTTAGATTTAAGGTTAGGTTTAGATTTGGGGTTAGGGTTTGGGGTTAGGAGTTGGGGTTAGGTTTAGATTTGGGGTTAGGTTTAGATTTGGGGTTAGGGGTTGATTTTAGGTTTAGATTTAGCGTTAAGTTTAGATTTGGGGTTAGGGGTTGGGGTTAGGGGTTGGGGTTAAGTTTAGATTTGGGGTTAGGTCTTGGGGTTAGGTTTAGATTTGGGGTTAGGTTTAGATTTGGGGTTGGGGTTGGGGTTAGGGGTTGGGGTTAGGTTTAGATTTGGGGTTAGGGGTTGGGATTAGGTTTAGATTTGGGAATAGGTTTAGATTTGGGGTTAGGGGTTGAGGTTAGGTTTAGATTTAGCGTTAGGTTTAGATTTGGGGTTAGGGGTTGGGGTTAGGGGTTGGGGTTAGGTTACATTTGGGGTTAGGGGTTGGGGTTCGGGGTTGGGGTTAGGGGTTGGGGTTAGGTTTAGATTTGGGGTTAGGAGTTGGGATTAGGTTTAGATTTGGGAGTAGGTTTAGATTTGGGGTTAGGTTTAGATTTGGGTTTAGGGGTTGGGGTTAGGGGTTAGGGTTAGGTTTAGATTTGGGGTTAGGGGTTGGGGTTAGGGGTTGGGGTCAGGGGTTTGGGTTAGCTTTAGATTTGGGGTTAGGTTTAGATTTGGGATTAGGTTTATATTTGGGGTTAAGGGTTGGGGTTAGGGATTGGGGTTAGGGGTTGGGGTTAGGTTTGATTTGGGGTTAGGTTTGCATTTGGGTTTAGGTTTAGATTCGGGGTTAGGGGTTGGGGTTAGGTTTAGATTTGGGGTTAGGTTTAGATTTGGGATTAGGGGTTGAGGTTAGGTTTAGATTTAGCGTTAGGTTTAGATTTGTGGTTAGGGGTTGGGGTTAGGTTTAGATTTGGGGTTAGGGCTTGGGGTTAGGTTTATATTTGGGGTTAGATTTAGATTTAGGGTTGGGGTTGGGGATAGGGGTTGGGGTTAGGTTTAGATTTGGTGTTAGGGCTTGGGGTTAGGGGTTGGGGTGAGGTTTAGATTTGGGGTTAGGGGTTGGGGTTCGGGGTTGGGGTTAGGGGTTGGGATTAGGTTTAGATTTGGGAGTAGGTTTAGATTTGGGGTTAGGGCTTGGGGTTAGGTTTAGATTTGGGGTTAGGTTTAGATTTGGGGTTGGGGTTGGGGTTAGGGGTTGGGGTTAGGTTTAGATTTGGGGTTAGGGGTTGGGGTTAGGTTTAGATTTGGGAGAAGGTTTAGATTTGGCGTTAGGGGTTGAGGTTAGGTTTAGATTTAGCATTAGGTTTAGATTTGGGGTTAGGGGTTGGGGTTAGGGGTTGGGGTTAGGTTATATTTGGGGTTAGGGGTTGGGGTTCGGGGTTGGGGTTAGGGGTTGGGGTTAGGTTTAGATTTGGGGTTAGGGGTTGCGATTAGGTTTAGATTTGGGAGTAGGTTTAGATTTGGGGTTAGGTTTAGATTTGGGTTTAGGGGTTGGGGTTAGGGGTTAGGGTTAGGTTTAGATTTGGGGTTAGGGGTTGGGGTTAGGGGTTGGGGTCAGGGGTTTGGGTTAGCTTTAGATTTGGGGTTAGGTTTAGATTTGGGGTTAGGTTTATATTTGGGGTTAAGGGTTGGGGTTAGGTTTGATTTGGGGTTAGGTTTGGATTTGGGATTAGGTTTAGATTCGGGGTTAGGAGTTGGGGTTAGGTTTAGATTTGGGGTTAGGAGTTGGGGTTAGGTTTAGATTTGGGGTTAGGGGTTGAGGTTAGGTTTAGATTTAGCGTTAGGTTTAGATTTGGGGTTAGGGGTTGGGGTTAGGTTTAGATTTGGGGTTAGGGCTTGGGGTTAGGTTTAGATTTGGGGTTAGGTTTAGATTTAGGGTTGGGGTTGGGGTTAGGGGTTGGGGTTAGGTTTAGATTTGGGGTTAGGGGTTGGGGTTAGGGGTTGGGGTAAGGTTTACATTTGGGGTTAGGTGTTGGGGTTCGGGGTTGGGGTTAGGGGTTGGGGTTAGGTTTAGATTTGGGGTTAGGGGTTGGGATTAGGTTTAGATTTGGGATTAGGTTTATATTTGGGCTTTAGATTTGGGGTTAGGTTTAGATTTGGGTTTAGGTGTTGGGGTTCGGGGTTGGGGTTAGGTTTAGATTTGGGGTTAGGGGTTGGGGTTAGGTTTAGATTTGAGGTTAGGTTTAGATTTGGGGTTGGGGTTGGGGTTAGGGGTTGGGGTTAGGTTTAGATTTGGGGTTAGGGGTTGGGGTTAGGTTTAGATTTGGGAGTAGGTTTAGATTTGGGGTTAGGGGTTGAAGTTAGGTTTAGATTTAGCGTTAGGTTTAGATTTGGGGTTAGGGGTTGGGGTTAGGGGTTGGGGTTAGGTTACATTTGGGGTTAGGGGTTGGGGTTCGGGGTTGGGGTTAGGGGTTGGGGTTAGGTTTAGATTTGGGTTTAGGGGTTGGGATTAGGTTTAGATTTGGGAGTAGGTTTAGATTTGGGGTTAGGTTTAGATTTGGGTTTAGGGGTTGGGGTTAGGGGTTAGGGTTAGGTTTAGATTTGGGGTTAGGGGTTGGGGTTAGGGGTTGGGGTCAGGGGTTTGGGTTAGGTTTAGATTTGGGTTTAGGTTTAGATTTGGGGTTAGGTTTATATTTGGGCATAAGAGTTGGGGTTAGGGGTTGGGGTTAGGGGTTGGGGTTAGGTGTGATTTGGGGTTAGGTTTGGATGTGGGGTTAGGGGTTGGGGTTTTGTTTAAATTTGGCGTTATGTTTAAATTTGGGGTTAGGGTTTGGGGTTAGGTTTAGATTTGGGATTAGGTTTAGATTCGGGGTTAGGGGTTGGGGTTACGTCTAGATTTGGGGTTAGGTTTAGATTTGGGGTTAGGTTTAGATTTGGGGTTAGGGGTTGACGTTAGGTTTAGATTTAGCGTTAGGTTTAGATTTGGGGTTAGGGGTTGGGGTTAGGTTTAGATTTGGGGTTAGGGCTTGGGGTTAGGTTTAGAGTTGGGGTTAGGTTTAGCTTTAGGGATGGGGTTGGGGTTAGGGGTTGGGGTTAGGTTTAGATTTGGGGTTAGGGGTTGGGGTTAGGGGTTGGGGTTAGGGTTTAGATTTGGGGTTATGTTGAAATTTGGGGTTAGGGGTTGGGGTTATGTTTAGATTTGGGATTAGGTTTGGATTCGGAGTTAGGGGTTGGGGTTAGGTTTAGATTTGGGGTTAGGAGTTGGGGTTAGGTTTAGATTTGCGGTTAGGTTTAGATTTGGGGTTAGGGGTTGAGGTTAGGTTTAGATTTAGCGTTAGGATTAGATTTGGGGTTAGGTTTAGATTTGGGATTAGGTTTGGATTCGTGGTTAGGGGTTGGGGTTAGGTTTAGATTTGGGGTTAGGAGTTGGGGTTACGTTTAGATTTGGGGTTAGGTTTAGATTTGGGGTTAGGGGTTGAGGTTAGGTTTAGATTTAGCGTTAGGTTTAGATTTGGGGTTGGGGCTGGGGTTAGGGGTTGGGGTTAAGTTTAGATTTGGGGTTAGGGGTTGGGGTTAGGTTTAGATTTGGGGTTAGGTTTTGATTTGGGGTTGGGGTTGGGGTTAGGGGTTGGGGTTAAGTTTAGATTTGGGTTTAGGTGTTGGGATTAGGTTTAGATTTGGGAGTAGGTTTAGATTTGGGGTTAGGGGTTGAGGTTAGGTTTAGATTTAGCGTTATGTTTAGATTTGGGGTTAGGGGTTGGGGTTAGGTTACATTTGGGGTTAGGGGTTGGGGTTCGGGCTTGGGGTTAGGGGTTGGGGTTAGGTTTAGATTTGGGATTAGGATTTGGGATTAGGTTTAGATTTGGGAGTAGGTTTAGATTTGGGGTTAGGTTTAGATTTGGAGTTAGGTTTATATTTGGGGTTAAGGGTTGGGTTTAGGGGTTGGGGTTGTGGGTTGGGGTTAGGTTTGAGTTGGGGTTAGGTTTGGATTTGGGATTAGGTTTAGATTCGGCCTTAGGGGTTGGGGTTAGGTTTAGATTTGGGGTTAGTTTTGAGTTGGGGTTAGGTTTGGATTTGGGATTAGGTTTAGATTCGGCCTTACGGGTTGGGGTTAGGTTTAGATTTGGGGTTAGGTTTAGATTTGGGGTTAGGTTTGGGGTTAGGTTTAGATTTGGGATTAGATTTAGATTCAGGGTTAGGGGTTGGGGTTAGGTTTAGATTTGGGGTTAGGAGTTGGGCTTAGGTTTAGATTTGGGGTTAGGTTTAGATTTGGGGTTAGGGGTTGAGGTTAGGTTTAGATTTAGCGTTAGGTTTAGATTTGGGGTTAGGGGTTGGGGTTAGGTTTAGATTTGGGGTTAGTGCTTGGGGTTAGGTTTAGATTTGGGGTTAGGTTTAGATTTAGGGTTGGGGATGGGGTTAGGGGTTGGGGTTAGGTTTATATTTGGGGTTAGGGGTTGGGGTCAGGGTTTGGGGTTAGGTTTACATTAGGGGTTAGGGGTTGGGGTTCGGGGTTGGGGTTAGGGGTTTGGGTTAGGTTTAGATTTGGGGTTAGGGGTTGGGATTAGGTTTAGATTTGGGATTAGGTTTATATTTGGGGTTTAGATTTGGGGTTAGGTTTAGATTTGGGTTTAGGGGTAGGGGTTAGGGGTTGGGGTTAGGTTTAGATTTGGGGTTAGGGGTTGGGGTTAGGGTTTAGATTTGGGATTAGGTTTGGATTCGGGGTTAGGGGTTGGGGTTAGGTTTAGATTTGGGGTTAGGTTTAGATTTGGGGTTAGGAGTTGGGGTTAGGTTTATATTTGGGGTTATGTTTAGATTTAGGGTTAGGGGTTGGGATAAGGTTTAGATTTGGGTTTAGGTTTAGGTTTGGGTTTAGGGGTTGGGGTTAGGTTTAGATTTGGGGTTAGGTTTAGATTTGGGGTTAGGGGTTGAGGTTAGGTTTAGATTTGGGTTTAGGTGTTGTGGTTAGGTTTAGATTTGGGGTTAGGTTTAGATTTGGGGTTAGGTTTAGATTTGGGGTTAGGGGTTGGGTTTAGGGTTTAGATTTGGGATTAGGTTTGGATTCGGGGTTAGGTTGGGGTTAGGTTTAGATTTGGGGTTAGATTTCGATTTGGGGTTAGGGGTTGGGGTTAGGTTTATATTTGGGGTTATGTTTAGATTTAGGGTTAGGGGTTGGGATAAGGTTTAGATTTGGGTTTAGGTTTAGGTTTGGGTTTAGGGGTTGGGGTTAGGTTTAGATTTGGGGTTAGGTTTAGATTTGGGGTTAGGGGTTGAGGTTAGGTTTAGATTTGGGTTTAGGTGTTGGGGTTAGGTTTAGATTTGGGGTTAGGTTTAGATTTGGGGTTAGGTTTAGATTTAGGGTTAGGTGTTGGGGTTAGGTTTAGATTAGGGGTTAGGTTTAGATTTGGGGTTTAGATTTGTGGTTAGGTTTAGATTTGGGGTTAGGTTTAGATTTGGGGCTAGGGTTTGGGGTTAGGTTTAGATTTGGGGTTAGGTTTCGATTTGGGGTTAGGGGTTGGGGTTAGATTTATATTTGGGGTTAGGTTTAGATTTGGGGTTAGGGTTTGGGGTTAGGTTTAGATTTGGGGTTAGGTTTAGATTTGGTGTAAGGGGTTGGGGTTACGTTTAGATTTGGGGTTAGGTTTAGATTTGGGGTTTTGATTTGGGGTTAGTTTTAGATTTAAGGTTAGGTTTAGATTTGGGGTTAGGGGTTGGGGTTAGGGGTTGGGGTTAGGTTTAGATTTGGGGTTAGGGGTTGGGGTTAGGTTTACATTTGGGGTTCTGATTTGGGGTTAGCTTTAGAGTTAAGGTTAGGTTTAGATTTGTAGTTAGGGGTTGGGGTTAGAGGTTGGTGTCAGGTTTAGATTTGGGGTTAGGGGTTGGGGTTTGCTTTGCGCGACTAGGTCTGCGGAGAGAAGGGACAAGCTCGTGAAGAGATGCCCTGCTATTCTTTCGCCTTATGGCATCATGTGTTTCGTTCCTCTTGGAGATCGATTGTTAAACGTCTTTCCTAGGGCGACTGTGAAGCATTTGCCAGCGGAGGAGAAGTAGCACGGAGCAGCATTCAGTACTGCCTACGAGTGTCTTTGCTACCCTACTAGCGGAGCTCCAAGAACAGGCACACATCTTCAGGTACCTTCCAAATGTGGATTCCCCTGCAGCCCCGTAGGCGGGCGTGCAGTACGCCAACCATCAACGGACGTTTTTCCCCTCAAGCCTGTCAGGACGTTGCTCGTCCGTCTTTCCCTCAATAGATGGGAGTAGGCGCGCTTGCGGATGTGTGCGTGTGTGTGGCCACGCGTTTGCTTAGGCATCAGTGTGTGAAAAGGTAGGTGCTTTTCTCTAGCTGCGTGTGCGTGCACGTGGTGCTGGGTGCACATCCCTGGGTGCTCGTGGAAAGGTTTCTGCATGGTTTTCGCTGAGGAATCGTGTGTGTGCACATGGACAAAGAGAAGGCGCAGCAACCAGGTTCCAGCGCCGAAGAAGGCAAAAGGCAAGGTTTCCGGCGCTATCTCCTTCTCTCCCCAGACCTAGTCGCGCAAAGCAAGCCGCTAAGCCGGCGACCGGCAAGAGAGCTACAACCAAGCATGCCGAACGGAGAAAATAGCAGCAGCTCATCTGTTCACACCTTGTTTCTGCCATGTGCTTGAACGCCAAGACGTTCGTGCTTCTGTGAGATGAAAGACGTCCTTCTGCATATGTGGTTGCTCACACCGGTGCACTTGTTAGTGTATCCATTCAGTCCTGGGCTGCGGGGCATTCAGAAGTGGCTCTGTGGAGACGTCTGCATAGAGGCAGCTGTCAGAACACGCACACTCGATTGTTCACCAAAACATATGCAGACGCGTCCTTAGCCTGTAGATTTGGATGCACAGAGTTCCCTGTGTTCGCAAGAGACAAGGGAATCGCGTCTGTACGCACAGAAGCAATAGCGGACCGTTTCCCTCGGAGTGAACGCGAAGAGCCGTCTATGTACTCGCAGACACGGGAACGTGCCTCAATGCAGTCACAGAGGCAGCAGCTTTTGCACAGATGCTCTGGTGATTCTGGCACTTTCCAGGCACACTCCTGAAAGTCGCGCACACTGCTGTTCACTCGCTAAACGACCTCTTGGGAAACACGTCTCCGGTCGATGGACCGCTCAGATTGCTTCTCGTGTAACTGTGAACTGTGTCAGCGCAGGGAATCCGTCTCTGTTGAGCAGATGTCAATCCTGCCTCGCTTTTGCTTTGTTGCCTCTACCAAGATGATTTCCCGTTTCTCTCTTCACTGGAGCAGGCAGACACAGCCAACGCACATCAAGTGTCAAGAGACACGCTCTGCTGAGCTCAACGCTTGTGCAGATGCACATGTGCGACGAAGTCAACACACGTGCTTGTGGAGAGAAAGAAAGGGACTCCCAGGCGTGTGGAGCGACGGGGAGAAAGAGCGGGCGCTGAGGAACACAGTTTCAAACAGACTGTCTCCACACAAACAGGCACCTGTCTGCAGGTATCCTAGATCTTGATTCTTGAACTTGAGGAAACACGCGTCTGAGCAAAACTCCCAAACGCTTCCAGGAAAGACACACGCTCTCCCACAAGCACACAAGTGTTTGCCCTCAACTATAGATCAGGGACAAGCTTGTGAAGAGATGCCCTGCTATTCTTTCGCCTTATGGCATCATGTGTTTCGTTCCTCTTGGAGATCCATTGTTAAACGTCTTTCCTAGGGCGACTGTGAAGCATTTGCCAGCGGAGGAGAAGTAGCACGGAGCAGCATTCAGTACTGCCTACGAGTGTCTTTGCTACCCTACTAGCGGAGCTCCAAGAACAGGCACACATCTTCAGGTACCTTCCAAATGTGGATTCCCCTGCAGCCCCGTAGGCGGGCGTGCAGTACGCCAACCATCAACGGACGTTTTTCCCCTCAAGCCTGTCAGGACGTTGCTCGTCCGTCTTTCCCTCAATAGATGGGAGTAGGCGCGCTTGCGGATGTGTGCGTGTGTGTGGCCACGCGTTTGCTTAGGCATCAGTGTGTGAAAAGGTAGGTGCTTTTCTCTAGCTGCGTGTGCGTGCACGTGGTGCTGGGTGCACATCCCTGGGTGCTCGTGGAAAGGTTTCTGCTTGGTTTTCGCTGAGGAATCGTGTGTGTGCACATGGACAAAGAGAAGGCGCAGCAACCAGGTTCCAGCGCCGAAGAAGGCAAAAGGCAAGGTTTCCGGCGCTATCTCCTTCTCTCCGCAGACCTAGTCGCGCAAAGCAAGCCGCTAAGCCGCCGACCGGCAAGAGAGCTACAACGAAGCATGCCGAAAGGAGAAAATAGCAGCAGCTCATCTGTTCACACCTTGTTTCTGCCATGTGCTTGAAGGCCAAGACGTTCGCGCTTCTGTGAGATGAAAGACGTCCTTCTGCATATGTGGTTGCTCACACCGGTGCACTTGTTAGTGTATCCATTCAGTCCTGGGCTGCGGGGCATTCAGAAGTGGCTCTGTGGAGACGTCTGCATAGAGGCAGCTGTCAGAACACGCACACTCGATTGTTCACCAAAACATATGCAGACGCGTCCTTAGCCTGTAGATTTGGATGCACAGAGTTCTCTGTGTTCGCAAGAGACAAGGGAATCACGTCTGTACGCACAGAAGCAATAGCGGACCGTTTCCCTCGGAGTGAACGCGAAGAGCCGTCTATGGACTCGCAGACACGGGAACGTGCCTCAATGCGGTCACAGAGGCAGCAGCTTTTGCACAGATGCTCTGGTGATTCTGGCACTTTCCAGGCACACTCCTGAAAGTCGCGCACACTGCTGTTCACTCGCTAAACGACCTCTTGGGAAACACGTCTCCGGTCGATGGACCGCTCAGATTGCTTCTCGTGTAACTGTGAACTGTGTCAGCGCAGGGAATCCGTCTCTGTTGAGCAGATGTCAATCCTGCCTCGCTTTTGCTTTGTTGCCTCTACCAAGATGATTTCCCGTTTCTCTCTTCACTGGAGCAGGCAGACACAGCCAACGCACATCAAGTGTCAAGAGACACGCTCTGCTGAGCTCAACGCTTGTGCAGATGCACATGTGTGACGAAGTCAACACACGTGCTTGTGGAGAGAAAGAAAGGGACTCCCAGGCGTGTGGAGCGACGGGGAGAAAGAGCGGGCGCTGAGGAACACAGTTTCAAACAGACTGTCTCCACACAAACAGGCACCTGTCTGCAGGTATCCTAGATCTTGATTCTTGAACTTGAGGAAACACGCGTCTGAGCAAAACTCCCAAACGCTTCCAGGAAAGACACACGCTCTCCCACAAGCACACAAGTGTTTGCCCTCAGCTATAGATCAGGGACAAGCTTGTGAAGAGATGCCCTGCTATTCTTTCGCCTTATGGCATCATGTGTTTCGTTCCTCTTGGAGATCGATTGTTAAACGTCTTTCCTAGGGCGACTGTGAAGCATTTGCCAGCGGAGGAGAAGTAGCACGGAGCAGCATTCAGTACTGCCTACGAGTGTCTTTGCTACCCTACTAGCGGAGCTCCAAGAACAGGCACACATCTTCAGGTACCTTCCAAATGTGGATTCCCCTGCAGCCCCGTAGGCGGGCGTGCAGTACGCCAACCATCAACGGACGTTTTTCCCCTCAAGCCTGTCAGGACGTTGCTCGTCCGTCTTTCCCTCAATAGATGGGAGTAGGCGCGCTTGCGGATGTGTGCGTGTGTGTGGCCACGCGTTTGCTTAGGCATCAGTGTGTGAAAAGGTAGGTGCTTTTCTCTAGCTGCGTGTGCGTGCACGTGGTGCTGGGTGCACATCCCTGGGTGCTCGTGGAAAGGTTTCTGCATGGTTTTCGCTGAGGAATCGTGTGTGTGCACATGGACAAAGAGAAGGCGCAGCAACCAGGTTCCAGCGCCGAAGAAGGCAAAAGGCAAGGTTTCCGGCGCTATCTCCTTCTCTCCGCAGACCTAGTCGCGCAAAGCAAGCCGCTAAGCCGGCGACCGGCAAGAGAGCTACAACCAAGCATGCCGAACGGAGAAAATAGCAGCAGCTCATCTGTTCACACCTTGTTTCTGCCATGTGCTTGAACGCCAAGACGTTCGTGCTTCTGTGAGATGAAAGACGTCCTTCTGCATATGTGGTTGCTCACACCGGTGCACTTGTTAGTGTATCCATTCAGTCCTGGGCTGCGGGGCATTCAGAAGTGGCTCTGTGGAGACGTCTGCATAGAGGCAGCTGTCAGAACACGCACACTCGATTGTTCACCAAAACATATGCAGACGCGTCCTTAGCCTGTAGATTTGGATGCACAGAGTTCCCTGTGTTCGCAAGAGACAAGGGAATCGCGTCTGTACGCACAGAAGCAATAGCGGACCGTTTCCCTCGGAGTGAACGCGAAGAGCCGTCTATGGACTCGCAGACACGGGAACGTGCCTCAATGCAGTCACAGAGGCAGCAGCTTTTGCACAGATGCTCTGGTGATTCTGGCACTTTCCAGGCACACTCCTGAAAGTCGCGCACACTGCTGTTCACTCGCTAAACGACCTCTTGGGAAACACGTCTCCGGTCGATGGACCGCTCAGATTGCTTCTCGTGTAACTGTGAACTGTGTCAGCGCAGGGAATCCGTCTCTGTTGAGCAGATGTCAATCCTGCCTCGCTTTTGCTTTGTTGCCTCTACCAAGATGATTTCCCGTTTCTCTCTTCACTGGAGCAGGCAGACACAGCCAACGCACATCAAGTGTCAAGAGACACGCTCTGCTGAGCTCAACGCTTGTGCAGATGCACATGTGCGACGAAGTCAACACACGTGCTTGTGGAGAGAAAGAAAGGGACTCCCAGGCGTGTGGAGCGACGGGGAGAAAGAGCGGGCGCTGAGGAACACAGTTTCAAACAGACTGTCTCCACACAAACAGGCACCTGTCTGCAGGTATCCTAGATCTTGATTCTTGAACTTGAGGAAACACGCGTCTGAGCAAAACTCCCAAACGCTTCCAGGAAAGACACACGCTCTCCCACAAGCACACAAGTGTTTGCCCTCAACTATAGATCAGGGACAAGCTTGTGAAGAGATGCCCTGCTATTCTTTCGCCTTATGGCATCATGTGTTTCGTTCCTCTTGGAGATCCATTGTTAAACGTCTTTCCTAGGGCGACTGTGAAGCATTTGCCAGCGGAGGAGAAGTAGCACGGAGCAGCATTCAGTACTGCCTACGAGTGTCTTTGCTACCCTACTAGCGGAGCTCCAAGAACAGGCACACATCTTCAGGTACCTTCCAAATGTGGATTCCCCTGCAGCCCCGTAGGCGGGCGTGCAGTACGCCAACCATCAACGGACGTTTTTCCCCTCAAGCCTGTCAGGACGTTGCTCGTCCGTCTTTCCCTCAATAGATGGGAGTAGGCGCGCTTGCGGATGTGTGCGTGTGTGTGGCCACGCGTTTGCTTAGGCATCAGTGTGTGAAAAGGTAGGTGCTTTTCTCTAGCTGCGTGTGCGTGCACGTGGTGCTGGGTGCACATCCCTGCGTGCTCGTGGAAAGGTTTCTGCTTGGTTTTCGCTGAGGAATCGTGTGTGTGCACATGGACAAAGAGAAGGCGCAGCAACCAGGTTCCAGCGCCGAAGAAGGCAAAAGGCAAGGTTTCCGGCGCTATCTCCTTCTCTCCGCAGACCTAGTCGCGCAAAGCAAGCCGCTAAGCCGGCGACCGGCAAGAGAGCTACAACGAAGCATGCCGAACGGAGAAAATAGCAGCAGCTCATCTGTTCACACCTTGTTTCTGCCATGTGCTTGAACGCCAAGACGTTCGCGCTTCTGTGAGATGAAAGACGTCCTTCTGCATATGTGGTTGCTCACACCGGTGCACTTGTTAGTGTATCCATTCAGTCCTGGGCTGCGGGGCATTCAGAAGTGGCTCTGTGGAGACGTCTGCATAGAGGCAGCTGTCAGAACACGCACACTCGATTGTTCACCAAAACATATGCAGACGCGTCCTTAGCCTGTAGATTTGGATGCACAGAGTTCTCTGTGTTCGCAAGAGACAAGGGAATCGCGTCTGTACGCACAGAAGCAATAGCGGACCGTTTCCCTCGGAGTGAACGCGAAGAGCCGTCTATGGACTCGCAGACACGGGAACGTGCCTCAATGCGGTCACAGAGGCAGCAGCTTTTGCACAGATGCTCTGGTGATTCTGACACTTTCCAGGCACACTCCTGAAAGTCGCGCACACTGCTGTTCACTCGCTAAACGACCTCTTGGGAAACACGTCTCCGGTCGATGGACTGCTCAGATTGCTTCTCGTGTAACTGTGAACTGTGTCAGCGCAGGGAATCCGTCTCTGTTGAGCAGATGTCAATCCTGCCTCGCTTTTGCTTTGTTGCCTCTACCAAGATGATTTCCCGTTTCTCTCTTCACTGGAGCAGGCAGACACAGCCAACGCACATCAAGTGTCAAGAGACACGCTCTGCTGAGCTCAACGCTTGTGCAGATGCACATGTGTGACGAAGTCAACACACGTGCTTGTGGAGAGAAAGAAAGGGACTCCCAGGCGTGTGGAGCGACGGGGAGAAAGAGCGGGCGCTGAGGAACACAGTTTCAAACAGACTGTCTCCACACAAACAGGCACCTGTCTGCAGGTATCCTAGATCTTGATTCTTGAACTTGAGGAAACACGCGTCTGAGCAAAACTCCCAAACGCTTCCAGGAAAGACACACGCTCTCCCACAAGCACACAAGTGTTTGCCCTCAACTATAGATCAGGGACAAGCTTGTGAAGAGATGCCCTGCTATTCTTTCGCCTTATGGCATCATGTGTTTCGTTCCTCTTGGAGATCCATTGTTAAACGTCTTTCCTAGGGCGACTGTGAAGCATTTGCCAGCGGAGGAGAAGTAGCACGGAGCAGCATTCAGTACTGCCTACGAGTGTCTTTGCTACCCTACTAGCGGAGCTCCAAGAACAGGCACACATCTTCAGGTACCTTCCAAATGTGGATTCCCCTGCAGCCCCGTAGGCGGGCGTGCAGTACGCCAACCATCAACGGACGTTTTTCCCCTCAAGCCTGTCAGGACGTTGCTCGTCCGTCTTTCCCTCAATAGATGGGAGTAGGCGCGCTTGCGGATGTGTGCGTGTGTGTGGCCACGCGTTTGCTTAGGCATCAGTGTGTGAAAAGGTAGGTGCTTTTCTCTAGCTGCGTGTGCGTGCACGTGGTGCTGGGTGCACATCCCTGGGTGCTCGTGGAAAGGTTTCTGCATGGTTTTCGCTGAGGAATCGTGTGTGTGCACATGGACAAAGAGAAGGCGCAGCAACCAGGTTCCAGCGCCGAAGAAGGCAAAAGGCAAGGTTTCCGGCGCTATCTCCTTCTCTCCGCAGACCTAGTCGCGCAAAGCAAGCCGCTAAGCCGCCGACCGGCAAGACAGCTACAACGAAGCATGCCGAACGGAGAAAATAGCAGCAGCTCATCTGTTCACACCTTGTTTCTGCCATGTGCTTGAACGCCAAGACGTTCGCGCTTCTGTGAGATGAAAGACGTCCTTCTGCATATGTGGTTGCTCACACCGGTGCACTTGTTAGTGTATCCATTCAGTCCTGGGCTGCGGGGCATTCAGAAGTGGCTCTGTGGAGACGTCTGCATAGAGGCAGCTGTCAGAACACGCACACTCGATTGTTCACCAAAACATATGCAGACGCGTCCTTAGCCTGTAGATTTGGATGCACAGAGTTCCCTGTGTTCGCAAGAGACAAGGGAATCGCGTCTGTACGCACAGAAGCAATAGCGGACCGTTTCCCTCGGAGTGAACGCGAAGAGCCGTCTATGTACTCGCAGACACGGGAACGTGCCTCAATGCGGTCACAGAGGCAGCAGCTTTTGCACAGATGCTCTGGTGATTCTGGCACTTTCCAGGCACACTCCTGAAAGTCGCGCACACTGCTGTTCACTCGCTAAACGACCTCTTGGGAAACACGTCTCCGGTCGATGGACCGCTCAGATTGCTTCTCGTGTAACTGTGAACTGTGTCAGCGCAGGGAATCCGTCTCTGTTGAGCAGATGTCAATCCTGCCTCGCTTTTGCTTTGTTGCCTCTACCAAGATGATTCCCTTGTCTCTTGCGAACACAGGGAACTCTGTGCATCCACTCGTAGGCAGTACTGAATGCTGCTCCGTGCTACTTCTCCTCCGCTGGCAAATGCTTCAGAGTCGCCCTAGGAAAGACGTTTAACAATCGATCTCCAAGAGGAACGAAACACATGATGCCATAAGGCGAAAGAATAGCAGGGCATCTCTTCACAAGCTTGTCCCTGATCTATAGCTGAGGGCAAACACTTGTGTGCTTGTGGGAGAGCGTGTGTCTTTCCTGGAAGCGTTTGGGAGTTTTGCTCAGACGCGTGTTTCCTCAAGTTCAAGAATCAAGATCTAGGATACCTGCAGACAGGTGCCTGTTTGTGTGGAGACAGTCTGTTTGAAACTGTGTTCCTCAGCGCCCGCTCTTTCTCCCCGTCGCTCCACACGCCTGGGAGTCCCTTTCTTTCTCTCCACAAGCACGTGTGTTGACTTCGTCGCACATGTGCATCTGCACAAGCGTTGAGCTCAGCAGAGCGTGTCTCTTGACACTTGATGTGCGTTGGCTGTGTCTGCCTGCTCCAGTGAAGAGAGAAACGGGAAATCATCTTGGTAGAGGCAACAAAGCAAAAGCGAGGCAGGATTGACATCTGCTCAACAGAGACGGATTCCCTGCGCTGACACAGTTCACAGTTACACGAGAAGCAATCTGAGCGGTCCATCGACCGGAGACGTGTTTCCCAAGAGGTCGTTTAGCGAGTGAACAGCAGTGTGCGCGACTTTCAGGAGTGTGCCTGGAAAGTGCCAGAATCACCAGAGCATCTGTGCAAAAGCTGCTGCCTCTGTGACCGCATTGAGGCACGTTCCCGTGTCTGCGAGTACATAGACGGCTCTTCGCGTTCACTCCGAGGGAAACGGTCCGCTATTGCTTCTGTGCGTACAGACGCGATTCCCTTGTCTCTTGCGAACACAGGGAACTCTGTGCATCCAAATCTACAGGCTAAGGACGCGTCTGCATATGTTTTGGTGAACAATCGAGTGTGCGTGTTCTGACAGCTGCCTCTATGCAGACGTCTCCACAGAGCCACTTCTGAATGCCCCGCAGCCCAGGACTGAATGGATACACTAACAAGTGCACCGGTGTGAGCAACCACATATGCAGAAGGACGTCTTTCATCTCACAGAAGCGCGAACGTCTTGGCGTTCAAGCACATGGCAGAAACAAGGTGTGAACAGATGAGCTGCTGCTATTTTCTCCGTTCGGCATGCTTCGTTGTAGCTGTCTTGCCGGTCGGCGGCTTAGCGGCTTGCTTTGCGCGACTAGGTCTGCGGAGAGAAGGAGATAGCGCCGGAAACCTTGCCTTTTGCCTTCTTCGGCGCTGGAACCTGGTTGCTGCGCCTTCTCTTTGTCCATGTGCACACACACGATTCCTCAGCGAAAACCATGCAGAAACCTTTCCACGAGCACCCAGGGATGTGCACCCAGCACCACGTGCACGCACACGCAGCTAGAGAAAAGCACCTACCTTTTCACACACTGATGCCTAAGCAAACGCGTGGCCACACACACGCACACATCCGCAAGCGCGCCTACTCCCATCTATTGAGGGAAAGACGGACGAGCAACGTCCTGACAGGCTTGAGGGGAAAAACGTCCGTTGATGGTTGGCGTACTGCACGCCCGCCTACGGGGCTGCAGGGGAATCCACATTTGGAAGGTACCTGAAGATGTGTGCCTGTTCTTGGAGCTCCGCTAGTAGGGTAGCAAAGACACTCGTAGGCAGTACTGAATGCTGCTCCGTGCTACTTCTCCTCCGCTGGCAAATGCTTCACAGTCGCCCTAGGAAAGACGTTTAACAATCGATCTCCAAGAGGAACGAAACACATGATGCCATAAGGCGAAAGAATAGCAGGGCATCTCTTCACAAGCTTGTCCCTGATCTATAGCTGAGGGCAAACACTTGTGTTCTTGTGGGAGAGCGTGTGTCTTTCCTTCCTGGAAGAGTTTGGGAGTTTTGCTCAGACGCGTGTTTCCTCAAGTTCAAGAATCAAGATCTAGGATACCTGCAGACAGGTGCCTGTTTGTGTGGAGACAGTCTGTTTGAAACTGTGTTCCTCAGCGCCCGCTCTTTCTCCCCGTCGCTCCACACGCCTGGGAGTCCCTTTCTTTCTCTCCACAAGCACGTGTGTTGACTTCGTCGCACATGTGCATCTGCACAAGCGTTGAGCTCAGCAGAGCGTGTCTCTTGACACTTGATGTGCGTTGGCTGTGTCTGCCTGCTCCAGTGAAGAGAGAAACGGGAAATCATCTTGGTAGAGGCAACAAAGCAAAAGCGAGGCAGGATTGACATCTGCTCAACAGAGACGGATTCCCTGCGCTGACACAGTTCACAGTTACACGAGAAGCAATCTGAGCGGTCCATCGACCGGAGACGTGTTTCCCAAGAGGTCGTTTAGCGAGTGAACAGCAGTGTGCGCGACTTTCAGGAGTGTGCCTGGAAAGTGCCAGAATCACCAGAGCATCTGTGCAAAAGCTGCTGCCTCTGTGACCGCATTGAGGCACGTTCCCGTGTCTGCGAGTACATAGACGGCTCTTCGCGTTCACTCCGAGGGAAACGGTCCGCTATTGCTTCTGTGCGTACAGACGCGATTCCCTTGTCTCTTGCGAACACAGGGAACTCTGTGCATCCAAATCTACAGGCTAAGGACGCGTCTGCATATGTTTTGGTGAACAATCGAGTGTGCGTGTTCTGACAGCTGCCTCTATGCAGACGTCTCCACAGAGCCACTTCTGAATGCCCCGCAGCCCAGGACTGAATGGATACACTAACAAGTGCACCGGTGTGAGCAACCACATATGCAGAAGGACGTCTTTCATCTCACAGAAGCGCGAACGTCTTGGCGTTCAAGCACATGGCAGAAACAAGGTGTGAACAGATGAGCTGCTGCTATTTTCTCCGTTCGGCATGCTTCGTTGTAGCTGTCTTGCCGGTCGGCGGCTTAGCGGCTTGCTTTGCGCGACTAGGTCTGCGGAGAGAAGGAGATAGCGCCGGAAACCTTGCCTTTTGCCTTCTTCGGCGCTGGAACCTGGTTGCTGCGCCTTCTCTTTGTCCATGTGCACACACACGATTCCTCAGCGAAAACCATGCAGAAACCTTTCCACGAGCACGCAGGGATGTGCACCCAGCACCACGTGCACGCACACGCAGCTAGAGAAAAGCACCTACCTTTTCACACACTGATGCCTAAGCAAACGCGTGGCCACACACACGCACACATCCGCAAGCGCGCCTACTCCCATCTATTGAGGGAAAGACGGACGAGCAACGTCCTGACAGGCTTGAGGGGAAAAACGTCCGTTGATGGTTGGCGTACTGCACGCCCGCCTACGGGGCTGCAGGGGAATCCACATTTGGAAGGTACCTGAAGATGTGTGCCTGTTCTTGGAGCTCCGCTAGTAGGGTAGCAAAGACACTCGTAGGCAGTACTGAATGCTGCTCCGTGCTACTTCTCCTCCGCTGGCAAATGCTTCACAGTCGCCCTAGGAAAGACGTTTAACAATCCATCTCCAAGAGGAACGAAACACATGATGCCATAAGGCGAAAGAATAGCAGGGCATCTCTTCACAAGCTTGTCCCTGATGTATAGCTGAGGGCAAACACTTGTGTGCTTGTGGGAGAGCGTGTGTCTTTCCTGGAAGCGTTTGGGAGTTTTGCTCAGACGCGTGTTTCCTCAAGTTCAAGAATCAAGATCTAGGATACCTGCAGACAGGTGCCTGTTTGTGTGGAGACAGTCTGTTTGAAACTGTGTTCCTCAGCGCCCGCTCTTTCTCCCCGTCGCTCCACACGCCTGGGAGTCCCTTTCTTTCTCTCCACAAGCACGTGTGTTGACTTCGTCGCACATGTGCATCTGCACAAGCGTTGAGCTCAGCAGAGCGTGTCTCTTGACACTTGATGTGCGTTGGCTGTGTCTGCCTGCTCCAGTGAAGAGAGAAACGGGAAATCATCTTGGTAGAGGCAACAAAGCAAAAGCGAGGCAGGATTGACATCTGCTCAACAGAGACGGATTCCCTGCGCTGACACAGTTCACAGTTACACGAGAAGCAATCTGAGCGGTCCATCGACCGGAGACGTGTTTCCCAAGAGGTCGTTTAGCGAGTGAACAGCAGTGTGCGCGACTTTCAGGAGTGTGCCTGGAAAGTGCCAGAATCACCAGAGCATCTGTGCAAAAGCTGCTGCCTCTGTGACCGCATTGAGGCACGTTCCCGTGTCTGCGAGTACATAGACGGCTCTTCGCGTTCACTCCGAGGGAAACGGTCCGCTATTGCTTCTGTGCGTACAGACGCGATTCCCTTGTCTCTTGCGAACACAGGGAACTCTGTGCATCCAAATCTACAGGCTAAGGACGCGTCTGCATATGTTTTGGTGAACAATCGAGTGTGCGTGTTCTGACAGCTGCCTCTATGCAGACGTCTCCACAGAGCGACTTCTGAATGCCCCGCAGCCCAGGACTGAATGGATACACTAACAAGTGCACCGGTGTGAGCAACCACATATGCAGAAGGACGTCTTTCATCTCACAGAAGCGCGAACGTCTTGGCGTTCAAGCACATGGCAGAAACAAGGTGTGAACAGATGAGCTGCTGCTATTTTCTCCGTTCGGCATGCTTCGTTGTAGCTCTCTTGCCGGTCGCCGGCTTAGCGGCTTGCTTTGCGCGACTAGGTCTGCGGAGAGAAGGAGATAGCGCCGGAAACCTTGCCTTTTGCCTTCTTCGGCGCTGGAACCTGGTTGCTGCGCCTTCTCTTTGTCCATGTGCACACACACGATTCCTCAGCGAAAACCATGCAGAAACCTTTCCACGAGCACGCAGGGATGTGCACCCAGCACCACGTGCACGCACACGCAGCCTGAGAAAAGCACCTACCTTTTCACACACTGATGCCTAAGCAAACGCATGGCCACACACACGCACACATCCGCAAGCGCGCCTACTCCCATCTATTGAGGGAAAGACGGACGAGCAACGTCCTGACAGGCTTGAGGGGAAAAACGTCCGTTGATGGTTGGCGTACTGCACGCCCGCCTACGGGGCTGCAGGGGAATCCACATTTGGAAGGTACCTGAAGATGTGTGCCTGTTCTTGGAGCTCCGCTAGTAGGGTAGCAAAGACACTCGTAGGCAGTACTGAATGCTGCTCCGTGCTACTTCTCCTCCGCTGGCAAATGCTTCACAGTCGCCCTAGGAAAGACGTTTAACAATCGATCTCCAAGAGGAACGAAACACATGATGCCATAAGGCGAAAGAATAGCAGGGCATCTCTTCACAAGCTTGTCCCTGATCTATAGCTGAGGGCAAACACTTGTGTGCTTGTGGGAGAGCGTGTGTCTTTCCTGGAAGCGTTTGGGAGTTTTGCTCAGACGCGTGTTTCCTCAAGTTCAAGAATCAAGATCTAGGATACCTGCAGACAGGTGCCTGTTTGTGTGGAGACAGTCTGTTTGAAACTGTGTTCCTCAGCGCCCGCTCTTTCTCCCCGTCGCTCCACACGCCTGGGAGTCCCTTTCTTTCTCTCCACAAGCACGTGTGTTGACTTCGTCACACATGTGCATCTGCACAAGCGTTGAGCTCAGCAGAGCGTGTCTCTTGACACTTGATGTGCGTTGGCTGTGTCTGCCTGCTCCAGTGAAGAGAGAAACGGGAAATCATCTTGGTAGAGGCAACAAAGCAAAAGCGAGGCAGGATTGACATCTGCTCAACAGAGACGGATTCCCTGCGCTGACACAGTTCACAGTTACACGAGAAGCAATCTGAGCGGTCCATCGACCGGAGACGTGTTTCCCAAGAGGTCGTTTAGCGAGTGAACAGCAGTGTGCGCGACTTTCAGGAGTGTGCCTGGAAAGTGCCAGAATCACCAGAGCATCTGTGCAAAAGCTGCTGCCTCTGTGACCGCATTGAGGCACGTTCCCGTGTCTGCGAGTCCATAGACGGCTCTTCGCGTTCACTCCGAGGGAAACGGTCCGCTATTGCTTCTGTGCGTACAGACGTGATTCCCTTGTCTCTTGCGAACACAGAGAACTCTGTGCATCCAAATCTACAGGCTAAGGACGCGTCTGCATATGTTTTGGTGAACAATCGAGTGTGCGTGTTCTGACAGCTGCCTCTATGCAGACGTCTCCACAGAGCGACTTCTGAATGCCCCGCAGCCCAGGACTGAATGGATACACTAACAAGTGCACCGGTGTGAGCAACCACATATGCAGAAGGACGTCTTTCATCTCACAGAAGCGCGAACGTCTTGGCGTTCAAGCACATGGCAGAAACAAGGTGTGAACAGATGAGCTGCTGCTATTTTCTCCGTTCGGCATGCTTCGTTGTAGCTCTCTTGCCGGTCGCCGGCTTAGCGGCTTGCTTTGCGCGACTAGGTCTGCGGAGAGAAGGAGATAGCGCCGGAAACCTTGCCTTTTGCCTTCTTCGGCGCTGGAACCTGGTTGCTGCGCCTTCTCTTTGTCCATGTGCACACACACGATTCCTCAGCGAAAACCATGCAGAAACCTTTCCACGAGCACGCAGGGATGTGCACCCAGCACCACGTGCACGCACACGTAGCCTGAGAAAAGCACCTACCTTTTCACACACTGATGCCTAAGCAAACGCATGGCCACACACACGCACACATCCGCAAGCGCGCCTACTCCCATCTATTGAGGGAAAGACGGACGAGCAACGTCCTGACAGGCTTGAGGGGAAAAACGTCCGTTGATGGTTGGCGTACTGCACGCCCGCCTACGGGGCTGCAGGGGAATCCACATTTGGAAGGTACCTGAAGATGTGTGCCTGTTCTTGGAGCTCCGCTAGTAGGGTAGCAAAGACACTCGTAGGCAGTACTGAATGCTGCTCCGTGCTACTTCTCCTCCGCTGGCAAATGCTTCACAGTCGCCCTAGGAAAGACGTTTAACAATCGATCTCCAAGAGGAACGAAACACATGATGCCATAAGGCGAAAGAATAGCAGGGCATCTCTTCACAAGCTTGTCCCTGATCTATAGCTGAGGGCAAACACTTGTGTGCTTGTGGGAGAGCGTGTGTCTTTCCTGGAAGCGTTTGGGAGTTTTGCTCAGACGCGTGTTTCCTCAAGTTCAAGAATCAAGATCTAGGATACCTGCAGACAGGTGCCTGTTTGTGTGGAGACAGTCTGTTTGAAACTGTGTTCCTCAGCGCCCGCTCTTTCTCCCCGTCGCTCCACACGCCTGGGAGTCCCTTTCTTTCTCTCCACAAGCACGTGTGTTGACTTCGTCGCACATGTGCATCTGCACAAGCGTTGAGCTCAGCAGAGCGTGTCTCTTGACACTTGATGTGCGTTGGCTGTGTCTGCGTGCTCCAGTGAAGAGAGAAACGGGAAATCATCTTGGTAGAGGCAACAAAGCAAAAGCGAGGCAGGATTGACATCTGCTCAACAGAGACGGATTCCCTGCGCTGACACAGTTCACAGTTACACGAGAAGCAATCTGAGCGGTCCATCGACCGGAGACGTGTTTCCCAAGAGGTCGTTTAGCGAGTGAACAGCAGTGTGCGCGACTTTCAGGAGTGTGCCTGGAAAGTGCCAGAATCACCAGAGCATCTGTGCAAAAGCTGCTGCCTCTGTGACTGCATTGAGGCACGTTCCCGTGTCTGCGAGTACATAGACGGCTCTTCGCGTTCACTCCGAGGGAAACGGTCCGCTATTGCTTCTGTGCGTACAGACGCGATTCCCTTGTCTCTTGCGAACACAGGGAACTCTGTGCATCCAAATCTACAGGCTAAGGACGCGTCTGCATATGTTTTGGTGAACAATCGAGTGTGCGTGTTCTGACAGCTGCCTCTATGCAGACGTCTCCACAGAGCCACTTCTGAATGCCCCGCAGCCCAGGACTGAAGGGATACACTAACAAGTGCACCGGTGTGAGCAACCACATATGCAGAAGGACGTCTTTCATCTCACAGAAGCGCGAACGTCTTGGCGTTCAAGCACATGGCAGAAACAAGGTGTGAACATGAGCTGCTGCTATTTTCTCCGTTCGGCATGCTTCGTTGTAGCTCTCTTGCCGGTCGGCGGCTTAGCGGCTTGCTTTGCGCGACTAGGTCTGGGGAGAGAAGGAGATAGCGACGGAAACCTTGCCTTTTGCCTTCTTCGGCGCTGGAACCTGGTTGCTGCGCCTTCTCTTTGTCCATGTGCACACACACGATTCCTCAGCGAAAACCATGCAGAAACCTTTCCACGAGCACCCAGGGATGTGCACCCAGCACCACGTGCACGCACACGCAGCTAGAGAAAAGCACCTACCTTTTCACACACTGATGCCTAAGCAAACGCGTGGCCACACACACGCACACATCCGCAAGCGCGCCTACTCCCATCTATTGAGGGAAAGACGGACGAGCAACGTCCTGACAGGCTTGAGGGGAAAAACGTCCGTTGATGGTTGGCGTACTGCACGCCCGCCTACGGGGCTGCAGGGGAATCCACATTTAGAAGGTGCCTGAAGATGTGTGCCTGTTCTTGGAGCTCCGCTAGTAGGGTAGCAAAGACACTCGTAGGCAGTACTGAATGCTGCTCCGTGCTACTTCTCCTCCGCTGGCAAATGCTTCACAGTCACCCTAGGAAAGACGTTTAACAATCCATCTCCAAGAGGAACGAAACACATGATGCCATAAGGCGAAAGAATAGCAGGGCATCTCTTCACAAGCTTGTCCCTGATCTATAGCTGAGGGCAAACACTTGTGTGCTTGTGGGAGAGCGTGTGTCTTTCCTGGAAGCGTTTGGGAGTTTTGCTCAGACGCGTGTTTCCTCAAGTTCAAGAATCAAGATCTAGGATACCTGCAGACAGGTGCCTGTTTGTGTGGAGACAGTCTGTTTGAAACTGTGTTCCTCAGCGCCCGCTCTTTCTCCCCGTCGCTCCACACGCCTGGGAGTCCCTTTCTTTCTCTCCACAAGCACGTGTGTTGACTTCGTCGCACATGTGCATCTGCACAAGCGTTGAGCTCAGCAGAGCGTGTCTCTTGACACTTGATGTGCGTTGGCTGTGTCTGCCTGCTCCAGTGAAGAGAGAAACGGGAAATCATCTTGGTAGAGGCAACAAAGCAAAAGCGAGGCAGGATTGACATCTGCTCAACAGAGACGGATTCCCTGCGCTGACACAGTTCACAGTTACACGAGAAGCAATCTGAGCGGTCCATCGACTGGAGACGTGTTTCCCAAGAGGTCGTTTAGCGAGTGAACAGCAGTGTGCGCGACTTTCAGGAGTGTGCCTGGAAAGTGCCAGAATCACCAGAGCATCTGTGCAAAAGCTGCTGCCTCTGTGACCGCATTGAGGCACGTTCCCGTGTCTGCGAGTACATAGACGGCTCTTCGCGTTCACTCCGAGGGAAACGGTCCGCTATTGCTTCTGTGCGTACAGACGCGATTCCCTTGTCTCTTGCGAACACAGGGAACTCTGTGCATCCAAATCTACAGGCTAAGGACGCGTCTGCATATGTTTTGGTGAACAATCGAGTGTGCGTGTTCTGACAGCTGCCTCTATGCAGACGTCTCCACAGAGCCACTTCTGAATGCCCCGCAGCCCAGGACTGAATGGATACACTAACAAGTGCACCGGTGTGAGCAACCACATATGCAGAAGGACGTCTTTCATCTCACAGAAGCGCGAACGTCTTGGCGTTCAAGCACATGGCAGAAACAAGGTGTGAACAGATGAGCTGCTGCTATTTTCTCCGTTCGGCATGCTTCGTTGTAGCTCTCTTGCCGGTCGCCGGCTTAGCGGCTTGCTTTGCGCGACTAGGTCTGCGGAGAGAAGGAGATAGCGCCGGAAACCTTGCCTTTTGCCTTCTTCGGCGCTGGAACCTGGTTGCTGCGCCTTCTCTTTGTCCATGTGCACACACACGATTCCTCAGCGAAAACCATGCAGAAACCTTTCCACGAGCACCCAGGGATGTGCACCCAGCACCACGTGCACGCACACGCAGCTAGAGAAAAGCACCTACCTTTTCACACACTGATGCCTAAGCAAACGCGTGGCCACACACACGCACACATCCGCAAGCGCGCCTACTCCCATCTATTGAGGGAAAGACGGACGAGCAACGTCCTGACAGGCTTGAGGGGAAAAACGTCCGTTGATGGTTGGCGTACTGCACGCCCGCCTACGGGGCTGCAGGGGAATCCACATTTGGAAGGTACCTGAAGATGTGTGCCTGTTCTTGGAGCTCCGCTAGTAGGGTAGCAAAGACACTCGTAGGCAGTACTGAATGCTGCTCCGTGCTACTTCTCCTCCGCTGGCAAATGCTTCACAGTCGCCCTAGGAAAGACGTTTAACAATCGATCTCCAAGAGGAACGAAACACATGATGCCATAAGGCGAAAGAATAGCAGGGCATCTCTTCACAAGCTTGTCCCTGATCTATAGCTGAGGGCAAACACTTGTGTGCTTGTGGGAGAGCGTGTGTCTTTCCTGGAAGCGTTTGGGAGTTTTGCTCAGACGCGTGTTTCCTCAAGTTCAAGAATCAGGATCTAGGATACCTGCAGACAGGTGCCTGTTTGTGTGGAGACAGTCTGTTTGAAACTGTGTTCCTCAGCGCCCGCTCTTTCTCCCCGTCGCTCCACACGCCTGGGAGTCCCTTTCTTTCTCTCCACAAGCACGTGTGTTGACTTCGTCGCACATGTGCATCTGCACAAGCGTTGAGCTCAGCAGAGCGTGTCTCTTGACACTTGATGTGCGTTGGCTGTGTCTGCCTGCTCCAGTGAAGAGAGAAACGGGAAATCATCTTGGTAGAGGCAACAAAGCAAAAGCGAGGCAGGATTGACATCTGCTCAACAGAGACGGATTCCCTGCGCTGACACAGTTCACAGTTACACGAGAAGCAATCTGAGCGGTCCATCGACCGGAGACGTGTTTCCCAAGAGGTCGTTTAGCGAGTGAACAGCAGTGTGCGCGACTTTCAGGAGTGTGCCTGGAAAGTGCCAGAATCACCAGAGCATCTGTGCAAAAGCTGCTGCCTCTGTGACTGCATTGAGGCACGTTCCCGTGTCTGCGAGTACATAGACGGCTCTTCGCGTTCACTCCGAGGGAAACGGTCCGCTATTGCTTCTGTGCGTACAGACGCGATTCCCTTGTCTCTTGCGAACACAGGGAACTCTGTGCATCCAAATCTACAGGCTAAGGACGCGTCTGCATATGTTTTGGTGAACAATCGAGTGTGCGTGTTCTGACAGCTGCCTCTATGCAGACGTCTCCACAGAGCCACTTCTGAATGCCCCGCAGCCCAGGACTGAAGGGATACACTAACAAGTGCACCGGTGTGAGCAACCACATATGCAGAAGGACGTCTTTCATCTCACAGAAGCGCGAACGTCTTGGCGTTCAAGCACATGGCAGAAACAAGGTGTGAACATGAGCTGCTGCTATTTTCTCCGTTCGGCATGCTTCGTTGTAGCTCTCTTGCCGGTCGGCGGCTTAGCGGCTTGCTTTGCGCGACTAGGTCTGGGGAGAGAAGGAGATAGCGACGGAAACCTTGCCTTTTGCCTTCTTCGGCGCTGGAACCTGGTTGCTGCGCCTTCTCTTTGTCCATGTGCACACACACGATTCCTCAGCGAAAACCATGCAGAAACCTTTCCACGAGCACCCAGGGATGTGCACCCAGCACCACGTGCACGCACACGCAGCTAGAGAAAAGCACCTACCTTTTCACACACTGATGCCTAAGCAAACGCGTGGCCACACACACGCACACATCCGCAAGCGCGCCTACTCCCATCTATTGAGGGAAAGACGGACGAGCAACGTCCTGACAGGCTTGAGGGGAAAAACGTCCGTTGATGGTTGGCGTACTGCACGCCCGCCTACGGGGCTGCAGGGGAATCCACATTTAGAAGGTGCCTGAAGATGTGTGCCTGTTCTTGGAGCTCCGCTAGTAGGGTAGCAAAGACACTCGTAGGCAGTACTGAATGCTGCTCCGTGCTACTTCTCCTCCGCTGGCAAATGCTTCACAGTCACCCTAGGAAAGACGTTTAACAATCCATCTCCAAGAGGAACGAAACACATGATGCCATAAGGCGAAAGAATAGCAGGGCATCTCTTCACAAGCTTGTCCCTGATCTATAGCTGAGGGCAAACACTTGTGTGCTTGTGGGAGAGCGTGTGTCTTTCCTGGAAGCGTTTGGGAGTTTTGCTCAGACGCGTGTTTCCTCAAGTTCAAGAATCAAGATCTAGGATACCTGCAGACAGGTGCCTGTTTGTGTGGAGACAGTCTGTTTGAAACTGTGTTCCTCAGCGCCCGCTCTTTCTCCCCGTCGCTCCACACGCCTGGGAGTCCCTTTCTTTCTCTCCACAAGCACGTGTGTTGACTTCGTCGCACATGTGCATCTGCACAAGCGTTGAGCTCAGCAGAGCGTGTCTCTTGACACTTGATGTGCGTTGGCTGTGTCTGCCTGCTCCAGTGAAGAGAGAAACGGGAAATCATCTTGGTAGAGGCAACAAAGCAAAAGCGAGGCAGGATTGACATCTGCTCAACAGAGACGGATTCCCTGCGCTGACACAGTTCACAGTTACACGAGAAGCAATCTGAGCGGTCCATCGACTGGAGACGTGTTTCCCAAGAGGTCGTTTAGCGAGTGAACAGCAGTGTGCGCGACTTTCAGGAGTGTGCCTGGAAAGTGCCAGAATCACCAGAGCATCTGTGCAAAAGCTGCTGCCTCTGTGACCGCATTGAGGCACGTTCCCGTGTCTGCGAGTACATAGACGGCTCTTCGCGTTCACTCCGAGGGAAACGGTCCGCTATTGCTTCTGTGCGTACAGACGCGATTCCCTTGTCTCTTGCGAACACAGGGAACTCTGTGCATCCAAATCTACAGGCTAAGGACGCGTCTGCATATGTTTTGGTGAACAATCGAGTGTGCGTGTTCTGACAGCTGCCTCTATGCAGACGTCTCCACAGAGCCACTTCTGAATGCCCCGCAGCCCAGGACTGAATGGATACACTAACAAGTGCACCGGTGTGAGCAACCACATATGCAGAAGGACGTCTTTCATCTCACAGAAGCGCGAACGTCTTGGCGTTCAAGCACATGGCAGAAACAAGGTGTGAACAGATGAGCTGCTGCTATTTTCTCCGTTCGGCATGCTTCGTTGTAGCTCTCTTGCCGGTCGCCGGCTTAGCGGCTTGCTTTGCGCGACTAGGTCTGCGGAGAGAAGGAGATAGCGCCGGAAACCTTGCCTTTTGCCTTCTTCGGCGCTGGAACCTGGTTGCTGCGCCTTCTCTTTGTCCATGTGCACACACACGATTCCTCAGCGAAAACCATGCAGAAACCTTTCCACGAGCACCCAGGGATGTGCACCCAGCACCACGTGCACGCACACGCAGCTAGAGAAAAGCACCTACCTTTTCACACACTGATGCCTAAGCAAACGCGTGGCCACACACACGCACACATCCGCAAGCGCGCCTACTCCCATCTATTGAGGGAAAGACGGACGAGCAACGTCCTGACAGGCTTGAGGGGAAAAACGTCCGTTGATGGTTGGCGTACTGCACGCCCGCCTACGGGGCTGCAGGGGAATCCACATTTGGAAGGTACCTGAAGATGTGTGCCTGTTCTTGGAGCTCCGCTAGTAGGGTAGCAAAGACACTCGTAGGCAGTACTGAATGCTGCTCCGTGCTACTTCTCCTCCGCTGGCAAATGCTTCACAGTCGCCCTAGGAAAGACGTTTAACAATCGATCTCCAAGAGGAACGAAACACATGATGCCATAAGGCGAAAGAATAGCAGGGCATCTCTTCACAAGCTTGTCCCTGATCTATAGCTGAGGGCAAACACTTGTGTGCTTGTGGGAGAGCGTGTGTCTTTCCTGGAAGCGTTTGGGAGTTTTGCTCAGACGCGTGTTTCCTCAAGTTCAAGAATCAGGATCTAGGATACCTGCAGACAGGTGCCTGTTTGTGTGGAGACAGTCTGTTTGAAACTGTGTTCCTCAGCGCCCGCTCTTTCTCCCCGTCGCTCCACACGCCTGGGAGTCCCTTTCTTTCTCTCCACAAGCACGTGTGTTGACTTCGTCGCACATGTGCATCTGCACAAGCGTTGAGCTCAGCAGAGCGTGTCTCTTGACACTTGATGTGCGTTGGCTGTGTCTGCCTGCTCCAGTGAAGAGAGAAACGGGAAATCATCTTGGTAGAGGCAACAAAGCAAAAGCGAGGCAGGATTGACATCTGCTCAACAGAGACGGATTCCCTGCGCTGACACAGTTCACAGTTACACGAGAAGCAATCTGAGCGGTCCATCGACCGGAGACGTGTTTCCCAAGAGGTCGTTTAGCGAGTGAACAGCAGTGTGCGCGACTTTCAGGAGTGTGCCTGGAAAGTGCCAGAATCACCAGAGCATCTGTGCAAAAGCTGCTGCCTCTGTGACCGCATTGAGGCACGTTCCCGTGTCTGCGAGTACATAGACGGCTCTTCGCGTTCACTCCGAGGGAAACGGTCCGCTATTGCTTCTGTGCGTACAGACGCGATTCCCTTGTCTCTTGCGAACACAGGGAACTCTGTGCATCCAAATCTACAGGCTAAGGACGCGTCTGCATATGTTTTGGTGAACAATCGAGTGTGCGTGTTCTGACAGCTGCCTCTATGCAGACGTCTCCACAGAGCGACTTCTGAATGCCCCGCAGCCCAGGACTGAATGGATACACTAACAAGTGCACCGGTGTGAGCAACCACATATGCAGAAGGACGTCTTTCATCTCACAGAAGCGCGAACGTCTTGGCGTTCAAGCACATGGCAGAAACAAGGTGTGAACAGATGAGCTGCTGCTATTTTCTCCGTTCGGCATGCTTGGTTGTAGCTCTCTTGCCGGTCGCCGGCTTAGCGGCTTGCTTTGCGCGACTAGGTCTGCGGAGAGAAGGAGATAGCGCCGGAAACCTTGCCTTTTGCCTTCTTCGGCGCTGGAACCTGGTTGCTGCGCCTTCTCTTTGTCCATGTGCACACACACGATTCCTCAGCGAAAACCATGCAGAAACCTTTCCACGAGCACGCAGGGATGTGCACCCAGCACCACGTGCACGCACACGCAGCCTGAGAAAAGCACCTACCTTTTCACACACTGATGCCTAAGCAAACGCATGGCCACACACACGCACACATCCGCAAGCGCGCCTACTCCCATCTATTGAGGGAAAGACGGACGAGCAACGTCCTGACAGGCTTGAGGGGAAAAACGTCCGTTGATGGTTGGCGTACTGCACGCCCGCCTACGGGGCTGCAGGGGAATCCACATTTGGAAGGTACCTGAAGATGTGTGCCTGTTCTTGGAGCTCCGCTAGTAGGGTAGCAAAGACACTCGTAGGCAGTACTGAATGCTGCTGCGTGCTACTTCTCCTCCGCTGGCAAATGCTTCACAGTCGCCCTAGGAAAGACGTTTAACAATCGATCTCCAAGAGGAACGAAACACATGATGCCATAAGGCGAAAGAATAGCAGGGCATCTCTTCACAAGCTTGTCCCTGATCTATAGCTGAGGGCAAACACTTGTGTGCTTGTGGGAGAGCCTGTGTCTTTCCTGGAAGCGTTTGGGAGTTTTGCTCAGACGCGTGTTTCCTCAAGTTCAAGAATCAAGATCTAGGATACCTGCAGACAGGTGCCTGTTTGTGTGGAGACAGTCTGTTTGAAACTGTGTTCCTCAGCGCCCGCTCTTTCTCCCCGTCGCTCCACACGCCTGGGAGTCCCTTTCTTTCTCTCCACAAGCACGTGTGTTGACTTCGTCGCACATGTGCATCTGCACAAGCGTTGAGCTCAGCAGAGCGTGTCTCTTGACACTTGATGTGCGTTGGCTGTGTCTGCCTGCTCCAGTGAAGAGAGAAACGGGAAATCATCTTGGTAGAGGCAACAAAGCAAAAGCGAGGCAGGATTGACATCTGCTCAACAGAGACGGATTCCCTGCGCTGACACAGTTCACAGTTACACGAGAAGCAATCTGAGCGGTCCATCGACCGGAGACGTGTTTCCCAAGAGGTCGTTTAGCGAGTGAACAGCAGTGTGCGCGACTTTCAGGAGTGTGCCTGGAAAGTGCCAGAATCACCAGAGCATCTGTGCAAAAGCTGCTGCCTCTGTGACTGCATTGAGGCACGTTCCCGTGTCTGCGAGTACATAGACGGCTCTTCGCGTTCACTCCGAGGGAAACGGTCCGCTATTGCTTCTGTGCGTACAGACGCGATTCCCTTGTCTCTTGCGAACACAGGGAACTCTGTGCATCCAAATCTACAGGCTAAGGACGCGTCTGCATATGTTTTGGTGAACAATCGAGTGTGCGTGTTCTGACAGCTGCCTCTATGCAGACGTCTCCACAGAGCCACTTCTGAATGCCCCGCAGCCCAGGACTGAAGGGATACACTAACAAGTGCACCGGTGTGAGCAACCACATATGCAGAAGGACGTCTTTCATCTCACAGAAGCGCGAACGTCTTGGCGTTCAAGCACATGGCAGAAACAAGGTGTGAACATGAGCTGCTGCTATTTTCTCCGTTCGGCATGCTTCGTTGTAGCTCTCTTGCCGGTCGGCGGCTTAGCGGCTTGCTTTGCGCGACTAGGTCTGGGGAGAGAAGGAGATAGCGCCGGAAACCTTGCCTTTTGCCTTCTTCGGCGCTGGAACCTGGTTGCTGCGCCTTCTCTTTGTCCATGTGCACACACACGATTCCTCAGCGAAAACCATGCAGAAACCTTTCCACGAGCACCCAGGGATGTGCACCCAGCACCACGTGCACGCACACGCAGCTAGAGAAAAGCACCTACCTTTTCACACACTGATGCCTAAGCAAACGCGTGGCCACACACACGCACACATCCGCAAGCGCGCCTACTCCCATCTATTGAGGGAAAGACGGACGAGCAACGTCCTGACAGGCTTGAGGGGAAAAACGTCCGTTGATGGTTGGCGTACTGCACGCCCGCCTACGGGGCTGCAGGGGAATCCACATTTGGAAGGTGCCTGAAGATGTGTGCCTGTTCTTGGAGCTCCGCTAGTAGGGTAGCAAAGACACTCGTAGGCAGTACTGAATGCTGCTCCGTGCTACTTCTCCTCCGCTGGCAAATGCTTCACAGTCACCCTAGGAAAGACGTTTAACAATCCATCTCCAAGAGGAACGAAACACATGATGCCATAAGGCGAAAGAATAGCAGGGCATCTCTTCACAAGCTTGTCCCTGATCTATAGCTGAGGGCAAACACTTGTGTGCTTGTGGGAGAGCGTGTGTCTTTCCTGGAAGCGTTTGGGAGTTTTGCTCAGACGCGTGTTTCCTCAAGTTCAAGAATCAAGATCTAGGATACCTGCAGACAGGTGCCTGTTTGTGTGGAGACAGTCTGTTTGAAACTGTGTTCCTCAGCGCCCGCTCTTTCTCCCCGTCGCTCCACACGCCTGGGAGTCCCTTTCTTTCTCTCCACAAGCACGTGTGTTGACTTCGTCGCACATGTGCATCTGCACAAGCGTTGAGCTCAGCAGAGCGTGTCTCTTGACACTTGATGTGCGTTGGCTGTGTCTGCCTGCTCCAGTGAAGAGAGAAACGGGAAATCATCTTGGTAGAGGCAACAAAGCAAAAGCGAGGCAGGATTGACATCTGCTCAACAGAGACGGATTCCCTGCGCTGACACAGTTCACAGTTACACGAGAAGCAATCTGAGCGGTCCATCGACCGGAGACGTGTTTCCCAAGAGGTCGTTTAGCGAGTGAACAGCAGTGTGCGCGACTTTCAGGAGTGTGCCTGGAAAGTGCCAGAATCACCAGAGCATCTGTGCAAAAGCTGCTGCCTCTGTGACCGCATTGAGGCACGTTCCCGTGTCTGCGAGTACATAGACGGCTCTTCGCGTTCACTCCGAGGGAAACGGTCCGCTATTGCTTCTGTGCGTACAGACGCGATTCCCTTGTCTCTTGCGAACACAGGGAACTCTGTGCATCCAAATCTACAGGCTAAGGACGCGTCTGCATATGTTTTGGTGAACAATCGAGTGTGCGTGTTCTGACAGCTGCCTCTATGCAGACGTCTCCACAGAGCCACTTCTGAATGCCCCGCAGCCCAGGACTGAAGGGATACACTAACAAGTGCACCGGTGTGAGCAAGCACATATGCAGAAGGACGTCTTTCATCTCACAGAAGCGCGAACGTCTTGGCGTTCAAGCACATGGCAGAAACAAGGTGTGAACAGATGAGCTGCTGCTATTTTCTCCGTTCGGCATGCTTCGTTGTAGCTCTCTTGCCGGTCGCCGGCTTAGCGGCTTGCTTTGCGCGACTAGGTCTGCGGAGAGAAGGAGATAGCGCCGGAAACCTTGCCTTTTGCCTTCTTCGGCGCTGGAACCTGGTTGCTGCGCCTTCTCTTTGTCCATGTGCACACACACGATTCCTCAGCGAAAACCATGCAGAAACCTTTCCACGAGCACCCAGGGATGTGCACCCAGCACCACGTGCACGCACACGCAGCTAGAGAAAAGCACCTACCTTTTCACACACTGATGCCTAAGCAAACGCGTGGCCACACACACGCACACATCCGCAAGCGCGCCTACTCCCATCTATTGAGGGAAAGACGGACGAGCAACGTCCTGACAGGCTTGAGGGGAAAAACGTCCGTTGATGGTTGGCGTACTGCACGCCCGCCTACGGGGCTGCAGGGGAATCCACATTTGGAAGGTACCTGAAGATGTGTGCCTGTTCTTGGAGCTCCGCTAGTAGGGTAGCAAAGACACTCGTAGGCAGTACTGAATGCTGCTCCGTGCTACTTCTCCTCCGCTGGCAAATGCTTCACAGTCGCCCTAGGAAAGACGTTTAACAATCGATCTCCAAGAGGAACGAAACACATGATGCCATAAGGCGAAAGAATAGCAGGGCATCTCTTCACAAGCTTGTCCCTGATCTATAGCTGAGGGCAAACACTTGTGTGCTTGTGGGAGAGCGTGTGTCTTTCCTGGAAGCGTTTGGGAGTTTTGCTCAGACGCGTGTTTCCTCAAGTTCAAGAATCAAGATCTAGGATACCTGCAGACAGGTGCCTGTTTGTGTGGAGACAGTCTGTTTGAAACTGTGTTCCTCAGCGCCCGCTCTTTCTCCCCGTCGCTCCACACGCCTGGGAGTCCCTTTCTTTCTCTCCACAAGCACGTGTGTTGACTTCGTCGCACATGTGCATCTGCACAAGCGTTGAGCTCAGCAGAGCGTGTCTCTTGACACTTGATGTGCGTTGGCTGTGTCTGCGTGCTCCAGTGAAGAGAGAAACGGGAAATCATCTTGGTAGAGGCAACAAAGCAAAAGCGAGGCAGGATTGACATCTGCTCAACAGAGACGGATTCCCTGCGCTGACACAGTTCACAGTTACACGAGAAGCAATCTGAGCGGTCCATCGACCGGAGACGTGTTTCCCAAGAGGTCGTTTAGCGAGTGAACAGCAGTGTGCGCGACTTTCAGGAGTGTGCCTGGAAAGTGCCAGAATCACCAGAGCATCTGTGCAAAAGCTGCTGCCTCTGTGACCGCATTGAGGCACGTTCCCGTGTCTGCGAGTACATAGACGGCTCTTCGCGTTCACTCCGAGGGAAACGGTCCGCTATTGCTTCTGTGCGTACAGACGCGATTCCCTTGTCTCTTGCGAACACAGGGAACTCTGTGCATCCAAATCTACAGGCTAAGGACGCGTCTGCATATGTTTTGGTGAACAATCGAGTGTGCGTGTTCTGACAGCTGCCTCTATGCAGACGTCTCCACAGAGCCACTTCTGAATGCCCCGCAGCCCAGGACTGAATGGATACACTAACAAGTGCACCGGTGTGAGCAACCACATATGCAGAAGGACGTCTTTCATCTCACAGAAGCGCGAACGTCTTGGCGTTCAAGCACATGGCAGAAACAAGGTGTGAACAGATGAGCTGCTGCTATTTTCTCCGTTCGGCATGCTTCGTTGTAGCTCTCTTGCCGGTCGCCGGCTTAGCGGCTTGCTTTGCGCGACTAGGTCTGCGGAGAGAAGGAGATAGCGCCGGAAACCTTGCCTTTTGCCTTCTTCGGCGCTGGAACCTGGTTGCTGAGCCTTCTCTTTGTCCATGTGCACACACACGATTCCTCAGCGAAAACCATGCAGAAACCTTTCCACGAGCACGCAGGGATGTGCACCCAGCACCACGTGCACGCACACGCAGCTAGAGAAAAGCACCTACCTTTTCACACACTGATGCCTAAGCAAACGCGTGGCCACACACACGCACACATCCGCAAGCGTGCCTACTCCCATCTATTGAGGGAAAGACGGACGAGCAACGTCCTGACAGGCTTGAGGGGAAAAACATCCGTTGATGGTTGGCGTACTGCACGCCCGCCTACGGGGCTGCAGGGGAATCCACATTTGGAAGGTACCTGAAGATGTGTGCCTGTTCTTGGAGCTCCGCTAGTAGGGTAGCAAAGACACTCGTAGGCAGTACTGAATGCTGCTCCGTGCTACTTCTCCTCCGCTGGCAAATGCTTCACAGTCGCCCTAGGAAAGACGTTTAACAATCCATCTCCAAGAGGAACGAAACACATGATGCCATAAGGCGAAAGAATAGCAGGGCATCTCTTCACAAGCTTGTCCCTGATCTATAGCTGAGGGCAAACACTTGTGTGCTTGTGGGAGAGCGTGTGTCTTTCCTGGAAGCGTTTGGGAGTTTTGCTCAGACGCGTGTTTCCTCAAGTTCAAGAATCAAGATCTAGGATACCTGCAGACAGGTGCCTGTTTGTGTGGAGACAGTCTGTTTGAAACTGTGTTCCTCAGCGCCCGCTCTTTCTCCCCGTCGCTCCACACGCCTGGGAGTCCCTTTCTTTCTCTCCACAAGCACGTGTGTTGACTTCGTCGCACATGTGCATCTGCACAAGCGTTGAGCTCAGCAGAGCGTGTCTCTTGACACTTGATGTGCGTTGGCTGTGTCTGCGTGCTCCAGTGAAGAGAGAAACGGGAAATCATCTTGGTAGAGGCAACAAAGCAAAAGCGAGGCAGGATTGACATCTGCTCAACAGAGACGGATTCCCTGCGCTGACACAGTTCACAGTTACACGAGAAGCAATCTGAGCGGTCCATCGACCGGAGACGTGTTTCCCAAGAGGTCGTTTAGCGAGTGAACAGCAGTGTGCGCGACTTTCAGGAGTGTGCCTGGAAAGTGCCAGAATCACCAGAGCATCTGTGCAAAAGCTGCTGCCTCTGTGACCGCATTGAGGCACGTTCCCGTGTCTGCGAGTACATAGACGGCTCTTCGCGTTCACTCCGAGGGAAACGGTCCGCTATTGCTTCTGTGCGTACAGACGCGATTCCCTTGTCTCTTGCGAACACAGGGAACTCTGTGCATCCAAATCTACAGGCTAAGGACGCGTCTGCATATGTTTTGGTGAACAATCGAGTGTGCGTGTTCTGACAGCTGCCTCTATGCAGACGTCTCCACAGAGCCACTTCTGAATGCCCCGCAGCCCAGGACTGAATGGATACACTAACAAGTGCACCGGTGTGAGCAACCACATATGCAGAAGGACGTCTTTCATCTCACAGAAGCGCGAACGTCTTGGCGTTCAAGCACATGGCAGAAACAAGGTGTGAACAGATGAGCTGCTGCTATTTTCTCCGTTCGGCATGCTTCGTTGTAGCTCTCTTGCCGGTCGGCGGCTTAGCGGCTTGCTTTGCGCGACTAGGTCTGCGGAGAGAAGGAGATAGCGCCGGAAACCTTGCCTTTTGCCTTCTTCGGCGCTGGAACCTGGTTGCTGCGCCTTCTCTTTGTCCATGTGCACACACACGATTCCTCAGCGAAAACCATGCAGAAACCTTTCCACGAGCACCCAGGGATGTGCACCCAGCACCACGTGCACGCACACGCAGCTAGAGAAAAGCACCTACCTTTTCACACACTGATGCCTAAGCAAACGCGTGGCCACACACACGCACACATCCGCAAGCGCGCCTACTCCCATCTATTGAGGGAAAGACGGACGAGCAACGTCCTGACAGGCTTGAGGGGAAAAACGTCCGTTGATGGTTGGCGTACTGCACGCCCGCCTACGGGGCTGCAGGGGAATCCACATTTGGAAGGTACCTGAAGATGTGTGCCTGTTCTTGGAGCTCCGCTAGTAGGGTAGCAAAGACACTCGTAGGCAGTACTGAATGCTGCTCCGTGCTACTTCTCCTCCGCTGGCAAATGCTTCACAGTCGCCCTAGGAAAGACGTTTAACAATCGATCTCCAAGAGGAACGAAACACATGATGCCATAAGGCGAAAGAATAGCAGGGCATCTCTTCACAAGCTTGTCCCTGATCTATAGCTGAGGGCAAACACTTGTGTGCTTGTGGGAGAGCGTGTGTCTTTCCTGGAAGCGTTTGGGAGTTTTGCTCAGACGCGTGTTTCCTCAAGTTCAAGAATCAAGATCTAGGATACCTGCAGACAGGTGCCTGTTTGTGTGGAGACAGTCTGTTTGAAACTGTGTTCCTCAGCGCCCGCTCTTTCTCCCCGTCGCTCCACACGCCTGGGAGTCCCTTTCTTTCTCTCCACAAGCACGTGTGTTGACTTCGTCGCACATGTGCATCTGCACAAGCGTTGAGCTCAGCAGAGCGTGTCTCTTGACACTTGATGTGCGTTGGCTGTGTCTGCGTGCTCCAGTGAAGAGAGAAACGGGAAATCATCTTGGTAGAGGCAACAAAGCAAAAGCGAGGCAGGATTGACATCTGCTCAACAGAGACGGATTCCCTGCGCTGACACAGTTCACAGTTACACGAGAAGCAATCTGAGCGGTCCATCGACCGGAGACGTGTTTCCCAAGAGGTCGTTTAGCGAGTGAACAGCAGTGTGCGCGACTTTCAGGAGTGTGCCTGGAAAGTGCCAGAATCACCAGAGCATCTGTGCAAAAGCTGCTGCCTCTGTGACCGCATTGAGGCACGTTCCCGTGTCTGCGAGTACATAGACGGCTCTTCGCGTTCACTCCGAGGGAAACGGTCCGCTATTGCTTCTGTGCGTACAGACGCGATTCCCTTGTCTCTTGCGAACACAGGGAACTCTGTGCATCCAAATCTACAGGCTAAGGACGCGTCTGCATATGTTTTGGTGAACAATCGAGTGTGCGTGTTCTGACAGCTGCCTCTATGCAGACGTCTCCACAGAGCCACTTCTGAATGCCCCGCAGCCCAGGACTGAAGGGATACACTAACAAGTGCACCGGTGTGAGCAAGCACATATGCAGAAGGACGTCTTTCATCTCACAGAAGCGCGAACGTCTTGGCCTTCAAGCACATGGCAGAAACAAGGTGTGAACAGATGAGCTGCTGCTATTTTCTCCGTTCGGCATGCTTCGTTGTAGCTCTCTTGCCGGTCGCCGGCTTAGCGGCTTGCTTTGCGCGACTAGGTCTGGGGAGAGAAGGAGATAGCGCCGGAAACCTTGCCCTTTGCCTTCTTCGGCGCTGGAACCTGGTTGCTGCGCCTTCTCTTTGTCCATGTGCACACACACGATTCCTCAGCGAAAACCATGCAGAAACCTTTCCACGAGCACCCAGGGATGTGCACCCAGCACCACGTGCACGCACACGCAGCTAGAGAAAAGCACCTACCTTTTCACACACTGATGCCTAAGCAAACGCGTGGCCACACACACGCACACATCTGCAAGCGCGCCTACTCCCATCTATTGAGGGAAAGACGGACGAGCAACGTCCTGACAGGCTTGAGGGGAAAAACGTCCGTTGATGGTTGGCGTACTGCACGCCCGCCTACGGGGCTGCAGGGGAATCCACATTTGGAAGGTGCCTGAAGATGTGTGCCTGTTCTTGGAGCTTCGCTAGTAGGGTAGCAAAGACACTCGTAGGCAGTACTGAATGCTGCTCCGTGCTACTTCTCCTCCGCTGGCAAATGCTTCACAGTCACCCTAGGAAAGACGTTTAACAATCCATCTCCAAGAGGAACGAAACACATGATGCCATAAGGCGAAAGAATAGCAGGGCATCTCTTCACAAGCTTGTCCCTGATCTATAGCTGAGGGCAAACACTTGTGTGCTTGTGGGAGAGCGTGTGTCTTTCCTGGAAGCGTTTGGGAGTTTTGCTCAGACGCGTGTTTCCTCAAGTTCAAGAATCAAGATCTAGGATACCTGCAGACAGGTGCCTGTTTGTGTGGAGACAGTCTGTTTGAAACTGTGTTCCTCAGCGCCCGCTCTTTCTCCCCGTCGCTCCACACGCCTGGGAGTCCCTTTCTTTCTCTCCACAAGCACGTGTGTTGACTTCGTCGCACATGTGCATCTGCACAAGCGTTGAGCTCAGCAGAGCGTGTCTCTTGACACTTGATGTGCGTTGGCTGTGTCTGCCTGCTCCAGTGAAGAGAGAAACGGGAAATCATCTTGGTAGAGGCAACAAAGCAAAAGCGAGGCAGGATTGACATCTGCTCAACAGAGACGGATTCCCTGCGCTGACACAGTTCACAGTTACACGAGAAGCAATCTGAGCGGTCCATCGACTGGAGACGTGTTTCCCAAGAGGTCGTTTAGCGAGTGAACAGCAGTGTGCGCGACTTTCAGGAGTGTGCCTGGAAAGTGCCAGAATCACCAGAGCATCTGTGCAAAAGCTGCTGCCTCTGTGACCGCATTGAGGCACGTTCCCGTGTCTGCGAGTACATAGACGGCTCTTCGCGTTCACTCCGAGGGAAACGGTCCGCTATTGCTTCTGTGCGTACAGACGCGATTCCCTTGTCTCTTGCGAACACAGGGAACTCTGTGCATCCAAATCTACAGGCTAAGGACGCGTCTGCATATGTTTTGGTGAACAATCGAGTGTGCGTGTTCTGACAGCTGCCTCTATGCAGACGTCTCCACAGAGCCACTTCTGAATGCCCCGCAGCCCAGGACTGAATGGATACACTAACAAGTGCACCGGTGTGAGCAACCACATATGCAGAAGGACGTCTTTCATCTCACAGAAGCGCGAACGTCTTGGCGTTCAAGCACATGGCAGAAACAAGGTGTGAACAGATGAGCTGCTGCTATTTTCTCCGTTCGGCATGCTTCGTTGTAGCTCTCTTGCCGGTCGGCGGCTTAGCGGCTTGCTTTGCGCGACTAGGTCTGGGGAGAGAAGGAGATAGCGCCGGAAACCTTGCCTTTTGCCTTCTTCGGCGCTGGAACCTGGTTGCTGCGCCTTCTCTTTGTCCATGTGCACACACACGATTCCTCAGCGAAAACCATGCAGAAACCTTTCCACGAGCACCCAGGGATGTGCACCCAGCACCACGTGCACGCACACGCAGCTAGAGAAAAGCACCTACCTTTTCACACACTGATGCCTAAGCAAACGCGTGGCCACACACACGCACACATCCGCAAGCGCGCCTACTCCCATCTATTGAGGGAAAGACGGACGAGCAACGTCCTGACAGGCTTGAGGGGAAAAACGTCCGTTGATGGTTGGCGTACTGCACGCCCGCCTACGGGGCTGCAGGGGAATCCACATTTGGAAGGTACCTGAAGATGTGTGCCTGTTCTTGGAGCTCCGCTAGTAGGGTAGCAAAGACACTCGTAGGCAGTACTGAATGCTGCTCCGTGCTACTTCTCCTCCGCTGGCAAATGCTTCACAGTCGCCCTAGGAAAGACGTTTAACAATCGATCTCCAAGAGGAACGAAACACATGATGCCATAAGGCGAAAGAATAGCAGGGCATCTCTTCACAAGCTTGTCCCTGATCTATAGCTGAGGGCAAACACTTGTGTGCTTGTGGGAGAGCGTGTGTCTTTCCTGGAAGCGTTTGGGAGTTTTGCTCAGACGCGTGTTTCCTCAAGTTCAAGAATCAGGATCTAGGATACCTGCAGACAGGTGCCTGTTTGTGTGGAGACAGTCTGTTTGAAACTGTGTTCCTCAGCGCCCGCTCTTTCTCCCCGTCGCTCCACACGCCTGGGAGTCCCTTTCTTTCTCTCCACAAGCACGTGTGTTGACTTCGTCGCACATGTGCATCTGCACAAGCGTTGAGCTCAGCAGAGCGTGTCTCTTGACACTTGATGTGCGTTGGCTGTGTCTGCCTGCTCCAGTGAAGAGAGAAACGGGAAATCATCTTGGTAGAGGCAACAAAGCAAAAGCGAGGCAGGATTGACATCTGCTCAACAGAGACGGATTCCCTGCGCTGACACAGTTCACAGTTACACGAGAAGCAATCTGAGCGGTCCATCGACCGGAGACGTGTTTCCCAAGAGGTCGTTTAGCGAGTGAACAGCAGTGTGCGCGACTTTCAGGAGTGTGCCTGGAAAGTGCCAGAATCACCAGAGCATCTGTGCAAAAGCTGCTGCCTCTGTGACCGCATTGAGGCACGTTCCCGTGTCTGCGAGTACATAGACGGCTCTTCGCGTTCACTCCGAGGGAAACGGTCCGCTATTGCTTCTGTGCGTACAGACGCGATTCCCTTGTCTCTTGCGAACACAGGGAACTCTGTGCATCCAAATCTACAGGCTAAGGACGCGTCTGCATATGTTTTGGTGAACAATCGAGTGTGCGTGTTCTGACAGCTGCCTCTATGCAGACGTCTCCACAGAGCCACTTCTGAATGCCCCGCAGCCCAGGACTGAATGGATACACTAACAAGTGCACCGGTGTGAGCAACCACATATGCAGAAGGACGTCTTTCATCTCACAGAAGCGCGAACGTCTTGGCGTTCAAGCACATGGCAGAAACAAGGTGTGAACAGATGAGCTGCTGCTATTTTCTCCGTTCGGCATGCTTGGTTGTAGCTCTCTTGCCGGTCGCCGGCTTAGCGGCTTGCTTTGCGCGACTAGGTCTGCGGAGAGAAGGAGATAGCGCCGGAAACCTTGCCTTTTGCCTTCTTCGGCGCTGGAACCTGGTTGCTGCGCCTTCTCTTTGTCCATGTGCACACACACGATTCCTCAGCGAAAACCATGCAGAAACCTTTCCACGAGCACGCAGGGATGTGCACCCAGCACCACGTGCACGCACACGCAGCCTGAGAAAAGCACCTACCTTTTCACACACTGATGCCTAAGCAAACGCATGGCCACACACACGCACACATCCGCAAGCGCGCCTACTCCCATCTATTGAGGGAAAGACGGACGAGCAACGTCCTGACAGGCTTGAGGGGAAAAACGTCCGTTGATGGTTGGCGTACTGCACGCCCGCCTACGGGGCTGCAGGGGAATCCACATTTGGAAGGTACCTGAAGATGTGTGCCTGTTCTTGGAGCTCCGCTAGTAGGGTAGCAAAGACACTCGTAGGCAGTACTGAATGCTGCTGCGTGCTACTTCTCCTCCGCTGGCAAATGCTTCACAGTCGCCCTAGGAAAGACGTTTAACAATCGATCTCCAAGAGGAACGAAACACATGATGCCATAAGGCGAAAGAATAGCAGGGCATCTCTTCACAAGCTTGTCCCTGATCTATAGCTGAGGGCAAACACTTGTGTGCTTGTGGGAGAGCCTGTGTCTTTCCTGGAAGCGTTTGGGAGTTTTGCTCAGACGCGTGTTTCCTCAAGTTCAAGAATCAAGATCTAGGATACCTGCAGACAGGTGCCTGTTTGTGTGGAGACAGTCTGTTTGAAACTGTGTTCCTCAGCGCCCGCTCTTTCTCCCCGTCGCTCCACACGCCTGGGAGTCCCTTTCTTTCTCTCCACAAGCACGTGTGTTGACTTCGTCGCACATGTGCATCTGCACAAGCGTTGAGCTCAGCAGAGCGTGTCTCTTGACACTTGATGTGCGTTGGCTGTGTCTGCCTGCTCCAGTGAAGAGAGAAACGGGAAATCATCTTGGTAGAGGCAACAAAGCAAAAGCGAGGCAGGATTGACATCTGCTCAACAGAGACGGATTCCCTGCGCTGACACAGTTCACAGTTACACGAGAAGCAATCTGAGCGGTCCATCGACCGGAGACGTGTTTCCCAAGAGGTCGTTTAGCGAGTGAACAGCAGTGTGCGCGACTTTCAGGAGTGTGCCTGGAAAGTGCCAGAATCACCAGAGCATCTGTGCAAAAGCTGCTGCCTCTGTGACTGCATTGAGGCACGTTCCCGTGTCTGCGAGTACATAGACGGCTCTTCGCGTTCACTCCGAGGGAAACGGTCCGCTATTGCTTCTGTGCGTACAGACGCGATTCCCTTGTCTCTTGCGAACACAGGGAACTCTGTGCATCCAAATCTACAGGCTAAGGACGCGTCTGCATATGTTTTGGTGAACAATCGAGTGTGCGTGTTCTGACAGCTGCCTCTATGCAGACGTCTCCACAGAGCCACTTCTGAATGCCCCGCAGCCCAGGACTGAAGGGATACACTAACAAGTGCACCGGTGTGAGCAACCACATATGCAGAAGGACGTCTTTCATCTCACAGAAGCGCGAACGTCTTGGCGTTCAAGCACATGGCAGAAACAAGGTGTGAACATGAGCTGCTGCTATTTTCTCCGTTCGGCATGCTTCGTTGTAGCTCTCTTGCCGGTCGGCGGCTTAGCGGCTTGCTTTGCGCGACTAGGTCTGGGGAGAGAAGGAGATAGCGCCGGAAACCTTGCCTTTTGCCTTCTTCGGCGCTGGAACCTGGTTGCTGCGCCTTCTCTTTGTCCATGTGCACACACACGATTCCTCAGCGAAAACCATGCAGAAACCTTTCCACGAGCACCCAGGGATGTGCACCCAGCACCACGTGCACGCACACGCAGCTAGAGAAAAGCACCTACCTTTTCACACACTGATGCCTAAGCAAACGCGTGGCCACACACACGCACACATCCGCAAGCGTGCCTACTCCCATCTATTGAGGGAAAGACGGACGAGCAACGTCCTGACAGGCTTGAGGGGAAAAACGTCCGTTGATGGTTGGCGTACTGCACGCCCGCCTACGGGGCTGCAGGGGAATCCACATTTGGAAGGTGCCTGAAGATGTGTGCCTGTTCTTGGAGCTCCGCTAGTAGGGTAGCAAAGACACTCGTAGGCAGTACTGAATGCTGCTCCGTGCTACTTCTCCTCCGCTGGCAAATGCTTCACAGTCACCCTAGGAAAGACGTTTAACAATCCATCTCCAAGAGGAACGAAACACATGATGCCATAAGGCGAAAGAATAGCAGGGCATCTCTTCACAAGCTTGTCCCTGATCTATAGCTGAGGGCAAACACTTGTGTGCTTGTGGGAGAGCGTGTGTCTTTCCTGGAAGCGTTTGGGAGTTTTGCTCAGACGCGTGTTTCCTCAAGTTCAAGAATCAAGATCTAGGATACCTGCAGACAGGTGCCTGTTTGTGTGGAGACAGTCTGTTTGAAACTGTGTTCCTCAGCGCCCGCTCTTTCTCCCCGTCGCTCCACACGCCTGGGAGTCCCTTTCTTTCTCTCCACAAGCACGTGTGTTGACTTCGTCGCACATGTGCATCTGCACAAGCGTTGAGCTCAGCAGAGCGTGTCTCTTGACACTTGATGTGCGTTGGCTGTGTCTGCCTGCTCCAGTGAAGAGAGAAACGGGAAATCATCTTGGTAGAGGCAACAAAGCAAAAGCGAGGCAGGATTGACATCTGCTCAACAGAGACGGATTCCCTGCGCTGACACAGTTCACAGTTACACGAGAAGCAATCTGAGCGGTCCATCGACCGGAGACGTGTTTCCCAAGAGGTCGTTTAGCGAGTGAACAGCAGTGTGCGCGACTTTCAGGAGTGTGCCTGGAAAGTGCCAGAATCACCAGAGCATCTGTGCAAAAGCTGCTGCCTCTGTGACCGCATTGAGGCACGTTCCCGTGTCTGCGAGTACATAGACGGCTCTTCGCGTTCACTCCGAGGGAAACGGTCCGCTATTGCTTCTGTGCGTACAGACGCGATTCCCTTGTCTCTTGCGAACACAGGGAACTCTGTGCATCCAAATCTACAGGCTAAGGACGCGTCTGCATATGTTTTGGTGAACAATCGAGTGTGCGTGTTCTGACAGCTGCCTCTATGCAGACGTCTCCACAGAGCCACTTCTGAATGCCCCGCAGCCCAGGACTGAAGGGATACACTAACAAGTGCACCGGTGTGAGCAAGCACATATGCAGAAGGACGTCTTTCATCTCACAGAAGCGCGAACGTCTTGGCGTTCAAGCACATGGCAGAAACAAGGTGTGAACAGATGAGCTGCTGCTATTTTCTCCGTTCGGCATGCTTCGTTGTAGCTCTCTTGCCGGTCGCCGGCTTAGCGGCTTGCTTTGCGCGACTAGGTCTGCGGAGAGAAGGAGATAGCGCCGGAAACCTTGCCTTTTGCCTTCTTCGGCGCTGGAACCTGGTTGCTGCGCCTTCTCTTTGTCCATGTGCACACACACGATTCCTCAGCGAAAACCATGCAGAAACCTTTCCACGAGCACCCAGGGATGTGCACCCAGCACCACGTGCACGCACACGCAGCTAGAGAAAAGCACCTACCTTTTCACACACTGATGCCTAAGCAAACGCGTGGCCACACACACGCACACATCCGCAAGCGCGCCTACTCCCATCTATTGAGGGAAAGACGGACGAGCAACGTCCTGACAGGCTTGAGGGGAAAAACGTCCGTTGATGGTTGGCGTACTGCACGCCCGCCTACGGGGCTGCAGGGGAATCCACATTTGGAAGGTACCTGAAGATGTGTGCCTGTTCTTGGAGCTCCGCTAGTAGGGTAGCAAAGACACTCGTAGGCAGTACTGAATGCTGCTCCGTGCTACTTCTCCTCCGCTGGCAAATGCTTCACAGTCGCCCTAGGAAAGACGTTTAACAATCGATCTCCAAGAGGAACGAAACACATGATGCCATAAGGCGAAAGAATAGCAGGGCATCTCTTCACAAGCTTGTCCCTGATCTATAGCTGAGGGCAAACACTTGTGTGCTTGTGGGAGAGCGTGTGTCTTTCCTGGAAGCGTTTGGGAGTTTTGCTCAGACGCGTGTTTCCTCAAGTTCAAGAATCAAGATCTAGGATACCTGCAGACAGGTGCCTGTTTGTGTGGAGACAGTCTGTTTGAAACTGTGTTCCTCAGCGCCCGCTCTTTCTCCCCGTCGCTCCACACGCCTGGGAGTCCCTTTCTTTCTCTCCACAAGCACGTGTGTTGACTTCGTCGCACATGTGCATCTGCACAAGCGTTGAGCTCAGCAGAGCGTGTCTCTTGACACTTGATGTGCGTTGGCTGTGTCTGCGTGCTCCAGTGAAGAGAGAAACGGGAAATCATCTTGGTAGAGGCAACAAAGCAAAAGCGAGGCAGGATTGACATCTGCTCAACAGAGACGGATTCCCTGCGCTGACACAGTTCACAGTTACACGAGAAGCAATCTGAGCGGTCCATCGACCGGAGACGTGTTTCCCAAGAGGTCGTTTAGCGAGTGAACAGCAGTGTGCGCGACTTTCAGGAGTGTGCCTGGAAAGTGCCAGAATCACCAGAGCATCTGTGCAAAAGCTGCTGCCTCTGTGACCGCATTGAGGCACGTTCCCGTGTCTGTGAGTACATAGACGGCTCTTCGCGTTCACTCCGAGGGAAACGGTCCGCTATTGCTTCTGTGCGTACAGACGCGATTCCCTTGTCTCTTGCGAACACAGGGAACTCTGTGCATCCAAATCTACAGGCTAAGGACGCGTCTGCATATGTTTTGGTGAACAATCGAGTGTGCGTGTTCTGACAGCTGCCTCTATGCAGACGTCTCCACAGAGCCACTTCTGAATGCCCCGCAGCCCAGGACTGAATGGATACACTAACAAGTGCACCGGTGTGAGCAACCACATATGCAGAAGGACGTCTTTCATCTCACAGAAGCGCGAACGTCTTGGCGTTCAAGCACATGGCAGAAACAAGGTGTGAACAGATGAGCTGCTGCTATTTTCTCCGTTCGGCATGCTTCGTTGTAGCTCTCTTGCCGGTCGCCGGCTTAGCGGCTTGCTTTGCGCGACTAGGTCTGCGGAGAGAAGGAGATAGCGCCGGAAACCTTGCCTTTTGCCTTCTTCGGCGCTGGAACCTGGTTGCTGAGCCTTCTCTTTGTCCATGTGCACACACACGATTCCTCAGCGAAAACCATGCAGAAACCTTTCCACGAGCACGCAGGGATGTGCACCCAGCACCACGTGCACGCACACGCAGCTAGAGAAAAGCACCTACCTTTTCACACACTGATGCCTAAGCAAACGCGTGGCCACACACACGCACACATCCGCAAGCGTGCCTACTCCCATCTATTGAGGGAAAGACGGACGAGCAACGTCCTGACAGGCTTGAGGGGAAAAACATCCGTTGATGGTTGGCGTACTGCACGCCCGCCTACGGGGCTGCAGGGGAATCCACATTTGGAAGGTACCTGAAGATGTGTGCCTGTTCTTGGAGCTCCGCTAGTAGGGTAGCAAAGACACTCGTAGGCAGTACTGAATGCTGCTCCGTGCTACTTCTCCTCCGCTGGCAAATGCTTCACAGTCGCCCTAGGAAAGACGTTTAACAATCCATCTCCAAGAGGAACGAAACACATGATGCCATAAGGCGAAAGAATAGCAGGGCATCTCTTCACAAGCTTGTCCCTGATCTATAGCTGAGGGCAAACACTTGTGTGCTTGTGGGAGAGCGTGTGTCTTTCCTGGAAGCGTTTGGTAGTTTTGCTCAGACGCGTGTTTCCTCAAGTTCAAGAATCAAGATCTAGGATACCTGCAGACAGGTGCCTGTTTGTGTGGAGACAGTCTGTTTGAAACTGTGTTCCTCAGCGCCCGCTCTTTCTCCCCGTCGCTCCACACGCCTGGGAGTCCCTTTCTTTCTCTCCACAAGCACGTGTGTTGACTTCGTCGCACATGTGCATCTGCACAAGCGTTGAGCTCAGCAGAGCGTGTCTCTTGACACTTGATGTGCGTTGGCTGTGTCTGCGTGCTCCAGTGAAGAGAGAAACGGGAAATCATCTTGGTAGAGGCAACAAAGCAAAAGCGAGGCAGGATTGACATCTGCTCAACAGAGACGGATTCCCTGCGCTGACACAGTTCACAGTTACACGAGAAGCAATCTGAGCGGTCCATCGACCGGAGACGTGTTTCCCAAGAGGTCGTTTAGCGAGTGAACAGCAGTGTGCGCGACTTTCAGGAGTGTGCCTGGAAAGTGCCAGAATCACCAGAGCATCTGTGCAAAAGCTGCTGCCTCTGTGACCGCATTGAGGCACGTTCCCGTGTCTGCGAGTACATAGACGGCTCTTCGCGTTCACTCCGAGGGAAACGGTCCGCTATTGCTTCTGTGCGTACAGACGCGATTCCCTTGTCTCTTGCGAACACAGGGAACTCTGTGCATCCAAATCTACAGGCTAAGGACGCGTCTGCATATGTTTTGGTGAACAATCGAGTGTGCGTGTTCTGACAGCTGCCTCTATGCAGACGTCTCCACAGAGCCACTTCTGAATGCCCCGCAGCCCAGGACTGAATGGATACACTAACAAGTGCACCGGTGTGAGCAACCACATATGCAGAAGGACGTCTTTCATCTCACAGAAGCGCGAACGTCTTGGCGTTCAAGCACATGGCAGAAACAAGGTGTGAACAGATGAGCTGCTGCTATTTTCTCCGTTCGGCATGCTTCGTTGTAGCTCTCTTGCCGGTCGGCGGCTTAGCGGCTTGCTTTGCGCGACTAGGTCTGCGGAGAGAAGGAGATAGCGCCGGAAACCTTGCCTTTTGCCTTCTTCGGCGCTGGAACCTGGTTGCTGCGCCTTCTCTTTGTCCATGTGCACACACACGATTCCTCAGCGAAAACCATGCAGAAACCTTTCCACGAGCACCCAGGGATGTGCACCCAGCACCACGTGCACGCACACGCAGCTAGAGAAAAGCACCTACCTTTTCACACACTGATGCCTAAGCAAACGCGTGGCCACACACACGCACACATCCGCAAGCGCGCCTACTCCCATCTATTGAGGGAAAGACGGACGAGCAACGTCCTGACAGGCTTGAGGGGAAAAACGTCCGTTGATGGTTGGCGTACTGCACGCCCGCCTACGGGGCTGCAGGGGAATCCACATTTGGAAGGTACCTGAAGATGTGTGCCTGTTCTTGGAGCTCCGCTAGTAGGGTAGCAAAGACACTCGTAGGCAGTACTGAATGCTGCTCCGTGCTACTTCTCCTCCGCTGGCAAATGCTTCACAGTCGCCCTAGGAAAGACGTTTAACAATCGATCTCCAAGAGGAACGAAACACATGATGCCATAAGGCGAAAGAATAGCAGGGCATCTCTTCACAAGCTTGTCCCTGATCTATAGCTGAGGGCAAACACTTGTGTTCTTGTGGGAGAGCGTGTGTCTTTCCTGGAAGCGTTTGGGAGTTTTGCTCAGACGCGTGTTTCCTCAAGTTCAAGAATCAAGATCTAGGATACCTGCAGACAGGTGCCTGTTTGTGTGGAGACAGTCTGTTTGAAACTGTGTTCCTCAGCGCCCGCTCTTTCTCCCCGTCGCTCCACACGCCTGGGAGTCCCTTTCTTTCTCTCCACAAGCACGTGTGTTGACTTCGTCGCACATGTGCATCTGCACAAGCGTTGAGCTCAGCAGAGCGTGTCTCTTGACACTTGATGTGCGTTGGCTGTGTCTGCGTGCTCCAGTGAAGAGAGAAACGGGAAATCATCTTGGTAGAGGCAACAAAGCAAAAGCGAGGCAGGATTGACATCTGCTCAACAGAGACGGATTCCCTGCGCTGACACAGTTCACAGTTACACGAGAAGCAATCTGAGCGGTCCATCGACCGGAGACGTGTTTCCCAAGAGGTCGTTTAGCGAGTGAACAGCAGTGTGCGCGACTTTCAGGAGTGTGCCTGGAAAGTGCCAGAATCACCAGAGCATCTGTGCAAAAGCTGCTGCCTCTGTGACCGCATTGAGGCACGTTCCCGTGTCTGCGAGTACATAGACGGCTCTTCGCGTTCACTCCGAGGGAAACGGTCCGCTATTGCTTCTGTGCGTACAGACGCGATTCCCTTGTCTCTTGCGAACACAGGGAACTCTGTGCATCCAAATCTACAGGCTAAGGACGCGTCTGCATATGTTTTGGTGAACAATCGAGTGTGCGTGTTCTGACAGCTGCCTCTATGCAGACGTCTCCACAGAGCCACTTCTGAATGCCCCGCAGCCCAGGACTGAATGGATACACTAACAAGTGCACCGGTGTGAGCAACCACATATGCAGAAGGACGTCTTTCATCTCACAGAAGCGCGAACGTCTTGGCGTTCAAGCACATGGCAGAAACAAGGTGTGAACAGATGAGCTGCTGCTATTTTCTCCGTTCGGCATGCTTCGTTGTAGCTGTCTTGCCGGTCGGCGGCTTAGCGGCTTGCTTTGCGCGACTAGGTCTGCGGAGAGAAGGAGATAGCGCCGGAAACCTTGCCTTTTGCCTTCTTCGGCGCTGGAACCTGGTTGCTGCGCCTTCTCTTTGTCCATGTGCACACACACGATTCCTCAGCGAAAACCATGCAGAAACCTTTCCACGAGCACGCAGGGATGTGCACCCAGCACCACGTGCACGCACACGCAGCTAGAGAAAAGCACCTACCTTTTCACACACTGATGCCTAAGCAAACGCATGGCCACACACACGCACACATCCGCAAGCGCGCCTACTCCCATCTATTGAGGGAAAGACGGACGAGCAACGTCCTGACAGGCTTGAGGGGAAAAACGTCCGTTGATGGTTGGCGTACTGCACGCCCGCCTACGGGGCTGCAGGGGAATCCACATTTGGAAGGTACCTGAAGATGTGTGCCTGTTCTTGGAGCTCCGCTAGTAGGGTAGCAAAGACACTCGTAGGCAGTACTGAATGCTGCTCCGTGCTACTTCTCCTCCGCTGGCAAATGCTTCACAGTCGCCCTAGGAAAGACGTTTAACAATCCATCTCCAAGAGGAACGAAACACATGATGCCATAAGGCGAAAGAATAGCAGGGCATCTCTTCACAAGCTTGTCCCTGATCTATAGCTGAGGGCAAACACTTGTGTGCTTGTGGGAGAGCGTGTGTCTTTCCTGGAAGCGTTTGGGAGTTTTGCTCAGACGCGTGTTTCCTCAAGTTCAAGAATCAAGATCTAGGATACCTGCAGACAGGTGCCTGTTTGTGTGGAGACAGTCTGTTTGAAACTGTGTTCCTCAGCGCCCGCTCTTTCTCCCCGTCGCTCCACACGCCTGGGAGTCCCTTTCTTTCTCTCCACAAGCACGTGTGTTGACTTCGTCGCACATGTGCATCTGCACAAGCGTTGAGCTCAGCAGAGCGTGTCTCTTGACACTTGATGTGCGTTGGCTGTGTCTGCGTGCTCCAGTGAAGAGAGAAACGGGAAATCATCTTGGTAGAGGCAACAAAGCAAAAGCGAGGCAGGATTGACATCTGCTCAACAGAGACGGATTCCCTGCGCTGACACAGTTCACAGTTACACGAGAAGCAATCTGAGCGGTCCATCGACCGGAGACGTGTTTCCCAAGAGGTCGTTTAGCGAGTGAACAGCAGTGTGCGCGACTTTCAGGAGTGTGCCTGGAAAGTGCCAGAATCACCAGAGCATCTGTGCAAAAGCTGCTGCCTCTGTGACCGCATTGAGGCACGTTCCCGTGTCTGCGAGTACATAGACGGCTCTTCGCGTTCACTCCGAGGGAAACGGTCCGCTATTGCTTCTGTGCGTACAGACGCGATTCCCTTGTCTCTTGCGAACACAGGGAACTCTGTGCATCCAAATCTACAGGCTAAGGACGCGTCTGCATATGTTTTGGTGAACAATCGAGTGTGCGTGTTCTGACAGCTGCCTCTATGCAGACGTCTCCACAGAGCCACTTCTGAATGCCCCGCAGCCCAGGACTGAATGGATACACTAACAAGTGCACCGGTGTGAGCAACCACGTATGCAGAAGGACGTCTTTCATCTCACAGAAGCGCGAACGTCTTGGCGTTCAAGCACATGGCAGAAACAAGGTGTGAACAGATGAGCTGCTGCTATTTTCTCCGTTCGGCATGCTTCGTTGTAGCTGTCTTGCCGGTCGGCGGCTTAGCGGCTTGCTTTGCGCGACTAGGTCTGCGGAGAGAAGGAGATAGCGCCGGAAACCTTGCCTTTTGCCTTCTTCGGCGCTGGAACCTGGTTGCTGCGCCTTCTCTTTGTCCATGTGCACACACACGATTCCTCAGCGAAAACCATGCAGAAACCTTTCCACGAGCACCCAGGGATGTGCACCCAGCACCACGTGCACGCACACGCAGCTAGAGAAAAGCACCTACCTTTTCACACACTGATGCCTAAGCAAACGCGTGGCCACACACACGCACACATCCGCAAGCGCGCCTACTCCCATCTATTGAGGGAAAGACGGACGAGCAACGTCCTGACAGGCTTGAGGGGAAAAACGTCCGTTGATGGTTGGCGTACTGCACGCCCGCCTACGGGGCTGCAGGGGAATCCACATTTGGAAGGTACCTGAAGATGTGTGCCTGTTCTTGGAGCTCCGCTAGTAGGGTAGCAAAGACACTCGTAGGCAGTACTGAATGCTGCTCCGTGCTACTTCTCCTCCGCTGGCAAATGCTTCACAGTCGCCCTAGGAAAGACGTTTAACAATCGATCTCCAAGAGGAACGAAACACATGATGCCATAAGGCGAAAGAATAGCAGGGCATCTCTTCACAAGCTTGTCCCTGATCTATAGCTGAGGGCAAACACTTGTGTTCTTGTGGGAGAGCGTGTGTCTTTCCTGGAAGCGTTTGGGAGTTTTGCTCAGACGCGTGTTTCCTCAAGTTCAAGAATCAAGATCTAGGATACCTGCAGACAGGTGCCTGTTTGTGTGGAGACAGTCTGTTTGAAACTGTGTTCCTCAGCGCCCGCTCTTTCTCCCCGTCGCTCCACACGCCTGGGAGTCCCTTTCTTTCTCTCCACAAGCACGTGTGTTGACTTCGTCGCACATGTGCATCTGCACAAGCGTTGAGCTCAGCAGAGCGTGTCTCTTGACACTTGATGTGCGTTGGCTGTGTCTGCGTGCTCCAGTGAAGAGAGAAACGGGAAATCATCTTGGTAGAGGCAACAAAGCAAAAGCGAGGCAGGATTGACATCTGCTCAACAGAGACGGATTCCCTGCGCTGACACAGTTCACAGTTACACGAGAAGCAATCTGAGCGGTCCATCGACCGGAGACGTGTTTCCCAAGAGGTCGTTTAGCGAGTGAACAGCAGTGTGCGCGACTTTCAGGAGTGTGCCTGGAAAGTGCCAGAATCACCAGAGCATCTGTGCAAAAGCTGCTGCCTCTGTGACCGCACTGAGGCACGTTCCCGTGTCTGCGAGTACATAGACGGCTCTTCGCGTTCACTCCGAGGGAAACGGTCCGCTATTGCTTCTGTGCGTACAGACGCGATTCCCTTGTCTCTTGCGAACACAGGGAACTCTGTGCATCCAAATCTACAGGCTAAGGACGCGTCTGCATATGTTTTGGTGAACAATCGAGTGTGCGTGTTCTGACAGCTGCCTCTATGCAGACGTCTCCACAGAGCCACTTCTGAATGCCCCGCAGCCCAGGACTGAATGGATACACTAACAAGTGCACCGGTGTGAGCAACCACGTATGCAGAAGGACGTCTTTCATCTCACAGAAGCGCGAACGTCTTGGCGTTCAAGCACATGGCAGAAACAAGGTGTGAACAGATGAGCTGCTGCTATTTTCTCCGTTCGGCATGCTTCGTTGTAGCTGTCTTGCCGGTCGGCGGCTTAGCGGCTTGCTTTGCGCGACTAGGTCTGCGGAGAGAAGGAGATAGCGCCGGAAACCTTGCCTTTTGCCTTCTTCGGCGCTGGAACCTGGTTGCTGCGCCTTCTCTTTGTCCATGTGCACACACACGATTCCTCAGCGAAAACCATGCAGAAACCTTTCCACGAGCACCCAGGGATGTGCACCCAGCACCACGTGCACGCACACGCAGCTAGAGAAAAGCACCTACCTTTTCACACACTGATGCCTAAGCAAACGCGTGGCCACACACACGCACACATCCGCAAGCGCGCCTACTCCCATCTATTGAGGGAAAGACGGACGAGCAACGTCCTGACAGGCTTGAGGGGAAAAACGTCCGTTGATGGTTGGCGTACTGCACGCCCGCCTACGGGGCTGCAGGGGAATCCACATTTGGAAGGTACCTGAAGATGTGTGCCTGTTCTTGGAGCTCCGCTAGTAGGGTAGCAAAGACACTCGTAGGCAGTACTGAATGCTGCTCCGTGCTACTTCTCCTCCGCTGGCAAATGCTTCACAGTCGCCCTAGGAAAGACGTTTAACAATCCATCTCCAAGAGGAACGAAACACATGATGCCATAAGGCGAAAGAATAGCAGGGCATCTCTTCACAAGCTTGTCCCTGATCTATAGCTGAGGGCAAACACTTGTGTTCTTGTGGGAGAGCGTGTGTCTTTCCTGGAAGCGTTTGGGAGTTTTGCTCAGACGCGTGTTTCCTCAAGTTCAAGAATCAAGATCTAGGATACCTGCAGACAGGTGCCTGTTTGTGTGGAGACAGTCTGTTTGAAACTGTGTTCCTCAGCGCCCGCTCTTTCTCCCCGTCGCTCCACACGCCTGGGAGTCCCTTTCTTTCTCTCCACAAGCACGTGTGTTGACTTCGTCGCACATGTGCATCTGCACAAGCGTTGAGCTCAGCAGAGCGTGTCTCTTGACACTTGATGTGCGTTGGCTGTGTCTGCGTGCTCCAGTGAAGAGAGAAACGGGAAATCATCTTGGTAGAGGCAACAAAGCAAAAGCGAGGCAGGATTGACATCTGCTCAACAGAGACGGATTCCCTGCGCTGACACAGTTCACAGTTACACGAGAAGCAATCTGAGCGGTCCATCGACCGGAGACGTGTTTCCCAAGAGGTCGTTTAGCGAGTGAACAGCAGTGTGCGCGACTTTCAGGAGTGTGCCTGGAAAGTGCCAGAATCACCAGAGCATCTGTGCAAAAGCTGCTGCCTCTGTGACCGCATTGAGGCACGTTCCCGTGTCTGCGAGTACATAGACGGCTCTTCGCGTTCACTCCGAGGGAAACGGTCCGCTATTGCTTCTGTGCGTACAGACGTGATTCCCTTGTCTCTTGCGAACACAGGGAACTCTGTGCATCCAAATCTACAGGCTAAGGACGCGTCTGCATATGTTTTGGTGAACAATCGAGTGTGCGTGTTCTGACAGCTGCCTCTATGCAGACGTCTCCACAGAGCCACTTCTGAATGCCCCGCAGCCCAGGACTGAATGGATACACTAACAAGTGCACCGGTGTGAGCAACCACATATGCAGAAGGACGTCTTTCATCTCACAGAAGCGCGAACGTCTTGGCGTTCAAGCACATGGCAGAAACAAGGTGTGAACAGATGAGCTGCTGCTATTTTCTCCGTTCGGCATGCTTCGTTGTAGCTCTCTTGCCGGTCGGCGGCTTAGCGGCTTGCTTTGCGCGACTAGGTCTGCGGAGAGAAGGAGATAGCGCCGGAAACCTTGCCTTTTGCCTTCTTCGGCGCTGGAACCTGGTTGCTGCGCCTTCTCTTTGTCCATGTGCACACACACGATTCCTCAGCGAAAACCATGCAGAAACCTTTCCACGAGCACCCAGGGATGTGCACCCAGCACCACGTGCACGCACACGCAGCTAGAGAAAAGCACCTACCTTTTCACACACTGATGCCTAAGCAAACGCGTGGCCACACACACGCACACATCCGCAAGCGCGCCTACTCCCATCTATTGAGGGAAAGACGGACGAGCAACGTCCTGACAGGCTTGAGGGGAAAAACGTCCGTTGATGGTTGGCGTACTGCACGCCCGCCTACGGGGCTGCAGGGGAATCCACATTTGGAAGGTACCTGAAGATGTGTGCCTGTTCTTGGAGCTCCGCTAGTAGGGTAGCAAAGACACTCGTAGGCAGTACTGAATGCTGCTCCGTGCTACTTCTCCTCCGCTGGCAAATGCTTCACAGTCGCCCTAGGAAAGACGTTTAACAATCGATCTCCAAGAGGAACGAAACACATGATGCCATAAGGCGAAAGAATAGCAGGGCATCTCTTCACAAGCTTGTCCCTGATCTATAGCTGAGGGCAAACACTTGTGTTCTTGTGGGAGAGCGTGTGTCTTTCCTGGAAGCGTTTGGGAGTTTTGCTCAGACGCGTGTTTCCTCAAGTTCAAGAATCAAGATCTAGGATACCTGCAGACAGGTGCCTGTTTGTGTGGAGACAGTCTGTTTGAAACTGTGTTCCTCAGCGCCCGCTCTTTCTCCCCGTCGCTCCACACGCCTGGGAGTCCCTTTCTTTCTCTCCACAAGCACGTGTGTTGACTTCGTCGCACATGTGCATCTGCACAAGCGTTGAGCTCAGCAGAGCGTGTCTCTTGACACTTGATGTGCGTTGGCTGTGTCTGCGTGCTCCAGTGAAGAGAGAAACGGGAAATCATCTTGGTAGAGGCAACAAAGCAAAAGCGAGGCAGGATTGACATCTGCTCAACAGAGACGGATTCCCTGCGCTGACACAGTTCACAGTTACACGAGAAGCAATCTGAGCGGTCCATCGACCGGAGACGTGTTTCCCAAGAGGTCGTTTAGCGAGTGAACAGCAGTGTGCGCGACTTTCAGGAGTGTGCCTGGAAAGTGCCAGAATCACCAGAGCATCTGTGCAAAAGCTGCTGCCTCTGTGACCGCACTGAGGCACGTTCCCGTGTCTGCGAGTACATAGACGGCTCTTCGCGTTCACTCCGAGGGAAACGGTCCGCTATTGCTTCTGTGCGTACAGACGCGATTCCCTTGTCTCTTGCGAACACAGGGAACTCTGTGCATCCAAATCTACAGGCTAAGGACGCGTCTGCATATGTTTTGGTGAACAATCGAGTGTGCGTGTTCTGACAGCTGCCTCTATGCAGACGTCTCCACAGAGCCACTTCTGAATGCCCCGCAGCCCAGGACTGAATGGATACACTAACAAGTGCACCGGTGTGAGCAACCACATATGCAGAAGGACGTCTTTCATCTCACAGAAGCGCGAACGTCTTGGCGTTCAAGCACATGGCAGAAACAAGGTGTGAACAGATGAGCTGCTGCTATTTTCTCCGTTCGGCATGCTTCGTTGTAGCTGTCTTGCCGGTCGGCGGCTTAGCGGCTTGCTTTGCGCGACTAGGTCTGCGGAGAGAAGGAGATAGCGCCGGAAACCTTGCCTTTTGCCTTCTTCGGCGCTGGAACCTGGTTGCTGCGCCTTCTCTTTGTCCATGTGCACACACACGATTCCTCAGCGAAAACCATGCAGAAACCTTTCCACGAGCACGCAGGGATGTGCACCCAGCACCACGTGCACGCACACGCAGCTAGAGAAAAGCACCTACCTTTTCACACACTGATGCCTAAGCAAACGCATGGCCACACACACGCACACATCCGCAAGCGCGCCTACTCCCATCTATTGAGGGAAAGACGGACGAGCAACGTCCTGACAGGCTTGAGGGGAAAAACGTCCGTTGATGGTTGGCGTACTGCACGCCCGCCTACGGGGCTGCAGGGGAATCCACATTTGGAAGGTACCTGAAGATGTGTGCCTGTTCTTGGAGCTCCGCTAGTAGGGTAGCAAAGACACTCGTAGGCAGTACTGAATGCTGCTCCGTGCTACTTCTCCTCCGCTGGCAAATGCTTCACAGTCGCCCTAGGAAAGACGTTTAACAATCGATCTCCAAGAGGAACGAAACACATGATGCCATAAGGCGAAAGAATAGCAGGGCATCTCTTCACAAGCTTGTCCCTGATCTATAGCTGAGGGCAAACACTTGTGTGCTTGTGGGAGAGCCTGTGTCTTTCCTGGAAGCGTTTGGGAGTTTTGCTCAGACGCGTGTTTCCTCAAGTTCAAGAATCAAGATCTAGGATACCTGCAGACAGGTGCCTGTTTGTGTGGAGACAGTCTGTTTGAAACTGTGTTCCTCAGCGCCCGCTCTTTCTCCCCGTCGCTCCACACGCCTGGGAGTCCCTTTCTTTCTCTCCACAAGCACGTGTGTTGACTTCGTCGCACATGTGCATCTGCACAAGCGTTGAGCTCAGCAGAGCGTGTCTCTTGACACTTGATGTGCGTTGGCTGTGTCTGCGTGCTCCAGTGAAGAGAGAAACGGGAAATCATCTTGGTAGAGGCAACAAAGCAAAAGCGAGGCAGGATTGACATCTGCTCAACAGAGACGGATTCCCTGCGCTGACACAGTTCACAGTTACACGAGAAGCAATCTGAGCGGTCCATCGACCGGAGACGTGTTTCCCAAGAGGTCGTTTAGCGAGTGAACAGCAGTGTGCGCGACTTTCAGGAGTGTGCCTGGAAAGTGCCAGAATCACCAGAGCATCTGTGCAAAAGCTGCTGCCTCTGTGACCGCATTGAGGCACGTTCCCGTGTCTGCGAGTACATAGACGGCTCTTCGCGTTCACTCCGAGGGAAACGGTCCGCTATTGCTTCTGTGCGTACAGACGCGATTCCCTTGTCTCTTGCGAACACAGGGAACTCTGTGCATCCAAATCTACAGGCTAAGGACGCGTCTGCATATGTTTTGGTGAACAATCGAGTGTGCGTGTTCTGACAGCTGCCTCTATGCAGACGTCTCCACAGAGCCACTTCTGAATGCCCCGCAGCCCAGGACTGAATGGATACACTAACAAGTGCACCGGTGTGAGCAACCACGTATGCAGAAGGACGTCTTTCATCTCACAGAAGCGCGAACGTCTTGGCGTTCAAGCACATGGCAGAAACAAGGTGTGAACAGATGAGCTGCTGCTATTTTCTCCGTTCGGCATGCTTCGTTGTAGCTGTCTTGCCGGTCGGCGGCTTAGCGGCTTGCTTTGCGCGACTAGGTCTGCGGAGAGAAGGAGATAGCGCCGGAAACCTTGCCTTTTGCCTTCTTCGGCGCTGGAACCTGGTTGCTGCGCCTTCTCTTTGTCCATGTGCACACACACGATTCCTCAGCGAAAACCATGCAGAAACCTTTCCACGAGCACCCAGGGATGTGCACCCAGCACCACGTGCACGCACACGCAGCTAGAGAAAAGCACCTACCTTTTCACACACTGATGCCTAAGCAAACGCGTGGCCACACACACGCACACATCCGCAAGCGCGCCTACTCCCATCTATTGAGGGAAAGACGGACGAGCAACGTCCTGACAGGCTTGAGGGGAAAAACGTCCGTTGATGGTTGGCGTACTGCACGCCCGCCTACGGGGCTGCAGGGGAATCCACATTTGGAAGGTACCTGAAGATGTGTGCCTGTTCTTGGAGCTCCGCTAGTAGGGTAGCAAAGACACTCGTAGGCAGTACTGAATGCTGCTCCGTGCTACTTCTCCTCCGCTGGCAAATGCTTCACAGTCGCCCTAGGAAAGACGTTTAACAATCGATCTCCAAGAGGAACGAAACACATGATGCCATAAGGCGAAAGAATAGCAGGGCATCTCTTCACAAGCTTGTCCCTGATCTATAGCTGAGGGCAAACACTTGTGTTCTTGTGGGAGAGCGTGTGTCTTTCCTGGAAGCGTTTGGGAGTTTTGCTCAGACGCGTGTTTCCTCAAGTTCAAGAATCAAGATCTAGGATACCTGCAGACAGGTGCCTGTTTGTGTGGAGACAGTCTGTTTGAAACTGTGTTCCTCAGCGCCCGCTCTTTCTCCCCGTCGCTCCACACGCCTGGGAGTCCCTTTCTTTCTCTCCACAAGCACGTGTGTTGACTTCGTCGCACATGTGCATCTGCACAAGCGTTGAGCTCAGCAGAGCGTGTCTCTTGACACTTGATGTGCGTTGGCTGTGTCTGCCTGCTCCAGTGAAGAGAGAAACGGGAAATCATCTTGGTAGAGGCAACAAAGCAAAAGCGAGGCAGGATTGACATCTGCTCAACAGAGACGGATTCCCTGCGCTGACACAGTTCACAGTTACACGAGAAGCAATCTGAGCGGTCCATCGACCGGAGACGTGTTTCCCAAGAGGTCGTTTAGCGAGTGAACAGCAGTGTGCGCGACTTTCAGGAGTGTGCCTGGAAAGTGCCAGAATCACCAGAGCATCTGTGCAAAAGCTGCTGCCTCTGTGACCGCATTGAGGCACGTTCCCGTGTCTGCGAGTACATAGACGGCTCTTCGCGTTCACTCCGAGGGAAACGGTCCGCTATTGCTTCTGTGCGTACAGACGCGATTCCCTTGTCTCTTGCGAACACAGGGAACTCTGTGCATCCAAATCTACAGGCTAAGGACGCGTCTGCATATGTTTTGGTGAACAATCGAGTGTGCGTGTTCTGACAGCTGCCTCTATGCAGACGTCTCCACAGAGCCACTTCTGAATGCCCCGCAGCCCAGGACTGAATGGATACACTAACAAGTGCACCGGTGTGAGCAACCACATATGCAGAAGGACGTCTTTCATCTCACAGAAGCGCGAACGTCTTGGCGTTCAAGCACATGGCAGAAACAAGGTGTGAACAGATGAGCTGCTGCTATTTTCTCCGTTCGGCATGCTTCGTTGTAGCTCTCTTGCCGGTCGCCGGCTTAGCGGCTTGCTTTGCGCGACTAGGTCTGCGGAGAGAAGGAGATAGCGCCGGAAACCTTGCCTTTTGCCTTCTTCGGCGCTGGAACCTGGTTGCTGCGCCTTCTCTTTGTCCATGTGCACACACACGATTCCTCAGCGAAAACCATGCAGAAACCTTTCCACGAGCACGCAGGGATGTGCACCCAGCACCACGTGCACGCACACGCAGCTAGAGAAAAGCACCTACCTTTTCACACACTGATGCCTAAGCAAACGCATGGCCACACACACGCACACATCCGCAAGCGCGCCTACTCCCATCTATTGAGGGAAAGACGGACGAGCAACGTCCTGACAGGCTTGAGGGGAAAAACGTCCGTTGATGGTTGGCGTACTGCACGCCCGCCTACGGGGCTGCAGGGGAATCCACATTTGGAAGGTACCTGAAGATGTGTGCCTGTTCTTGGAGCTCCGCTAGTAGGGTAGCAAAGACACTCGTAGGCAGTACTGAATGCTGCTCCGTGCTACTTCTCCTCCGCTGGCAAATGCTTCACAGTCGCCCGAGGAAAGACGTTTAACAATCGATCTCCAAGAGGAACGAAACACATGATGCCATAAGGCGAAAGAATAGCAGGGCATCTCTTCACAAGCTTGTCCCTGATGTATAGCTGAGGGCAAACACTTGTGTGCTTGTGGGAGAGCCTGTGTCTTTCCTGGAAGCGTTTGGGAGTTTTGCTCAGACGCGTGTTTCCTCAAGTTCAAGAATCAAGATCTAGGATACCTGCAGACAGGTGCCTGTTTGTGTGGAGACAGTCTGTTTGAAACTGTGTTCCTCAGCGCCCGCTCTTTCTCCCCGTCGCTCCACACGCCTGGGAGTCCCTTTCTTTCTCTCCACAAGCACGTGTGTTGACTTCGTCGCACATGTGCATCTGCACAAGCGTTGAGCTCAGCAGAGCGTGTCTCTTGACACTTGATGTGCGTTGGCTGTGTCTGCCTGCTCCAGTGAAGAGAGAAACGGGAAATCATCTTGGTAGAGGCAACAAAGCAAAAGCGAGGCAGGATTGACATCTGCTCAACAGAGACGGATTCCCTGCGCTGACACAGTTCACAGTTACACGAGAAGCAATCTGAGCGGTCCATCGACCGGAGACGTGTTTCCCAAGAGGTCGTTTAGCGAGTGAACAGCAGTGTGCGCGACTTTCAGGAGTGTGCCTGGAAATTGCCAGAATCACCAGAGCATCTGTGCAAAAGCTGCTGCCTCTGTGACCGCACTGAGGCACGTTCCCGTGTCTGCGAGTACATAGACGGCTCTTCGCGTTCACTCCGAGGGAAAAGGTCCGCTATTGCTTCTGTGCGTACAGACGCGATTCCCTTGTCTCTTGCGAACACAGGGAACTCTGTGCATCCAAATCTACAGGCTAAGGACGCGTCTGCATATGTTTTGGTGAACAATCGAGTGTGCGTGTTCTGACAGCTGCCTCTATGCAGACGTCTCCACAGAGCCACTTCTGAATGCCCCGCAGCCCAGGACTGAATGGATACACTAACAAGTGCACCGGTGTGAGCAACCACATATGCAGAAGGACGTCTTTCATCTCACAGAAGCGCGAACGTCTTGGCGTTCAAGCACATGGCAGAAACAAGGTGTGAACAGATGAGCTGCTGCTATTTTCTCCGTTCGGCATGCTTCGTTGTAGCTCTCTTGCCGGTCGCCGGCTTAGCGGCTTGCTTTGCGCGACTAGGTCTGGGGAGAGAAGGAGATAGCGCCGGAAACCTTGCCTTTTGCCTTCTTCGGCGCTGGAACCTGGTTGCTGCGCCTTCTCTTTGTCCATGTGCACACACACGATTCCTCAGCGAAAACCATGCAGAAACCTTTCCACGAGCACGCAGGGATGTGCACCCAGCACCACGTGCACGCACACGCAGCTAGAGAAAAGCACCTACCTTTTCACACACTGATGCCTAAGCAAACGCGTGGCCACACACACGCACACATCCGCAAGCGCGCCTACTCCCATCTATTGAGGGAAAGACGGACGAGCAACGTCCTGACAGGCTTGAGGGGAAAAACGTCCGTTGATGGTTGGCGTACTGCACGCCCGCCTACGGGGCTGCAGGGGAATCCACATTTGGAAGGTACCTGAAGATGTGTGCCTGTTCTTGGAGCTCCGCTAGTAGGGTAGCAAAGACACTCGTAGGCAGTACTGAATGCTGCTCCGTGCTACTTCTCCTCCGCTGGCAAATGCTTCACAGTCGCCCTAGGAAAGACGTTTAACAATCGATCTCCAAGAGGAACGAAACACATGATGCCATAAGGCGAAAGAATAGCAGGGCATCTCTTCACAAGCTTGTCCCTGATCTATAGCTGAGGGCAAACACTTGTGTGCTTGTGGGAGAGCGTGTGTCTTTCCTGGAAGCGTTTGGGAGTTTTGCTCAGACGCGTGTTTCCTCAAGTTCAAGAATCAAGATCTAGGATACCTGCAGACAGGTGCCTGTTTGTGTGGAGACAGTCTGTTTGAAACTGTGTTCCTCAGCGCCCGCTCTTTCTCCCCGTCGCTCCACACGCCTGGGAGTCCCTTTCTTTCTCTCCACAAGCACGTGTGTTGACTTCGTCGCACATGTGCATCTGCACAAGCGTTGAGCTCAGCAGAGCGTGTCTCTTGACACTTGATGTGCGTTGGCTGTGTCTGCCTGCTCCAGTGAAGAGAGAAACGGGAAATCATCTTGGTAGAGGCAACAAAGCAAAAGCGAGGCAGGATTGACATCTGCTCAACAGAGACAGATTCCCTGCGCTGACACAGTTCACAGTTACACGAGAAGCAATCTGAGCGGTCCATCGACCGGAGACGTGTTTCCCAAGAGGTCGTTTAGCGAGTGAACAGCAGTGTGCGCGACTTTCAGGAGTGTGCCTGGAAAGTGCCAGAATCACCAGAGCATCTGTGCAAAAGCTGCTGCCTCTGTGACCGCACTGAGGCACGTTCCCGTGTCTGCGAGTACATAGACGGCTCTTCGCGTTCACTCCGAGGGAAACGGTCCGCTATTGCTTCTGTGCGTACAGACGCGATTCCCTTGTCTCTTGCGAACACAGGGAACTCTGTGCATCCAAATCTACAGGCTAAGGACGCGTCTGCATATGTTTTGGTGAACAATCGAGTGTGCGTGTTCTGACAGCTGCCTCTATGCAGACGTCTCCACAGAGCCACTTCTGAATGCCCCGCAGCCCAGGACTGAATGGATACACTAACAAGTGCACCGGTGTGAGCAACCACATATGCAGAAGGACGTCTTTCATCTCACAGAAGCGCGAACGTCTTGGCGTTCAAGCACATGGCAGAAACAAGGTGTGAACAGATGAGCTGCTGCTATTTTCTCCGTTCGGCACGCTTCGTTGTAGCTGTCTTGCCGGTCGGCGGCTTAGCGGCTTGCTTTGCGCGACTAGGTCTGCGGAGAGAAGGAGATAGCGCCGGAAACCTTGCCTTTTGCCTTCTTCGGCGCTGGAACCTGGTTGCTGCGCCTTCTCTTTGTCCATGTGCACACACACGATTCCTCAGCGAAAACCATGCAGAAACCTTTCCACGAGCACCCAGGGATGTGCACCCAGCACCACGTGCACGCACACGCAGCTAGAGAAAAGCACCTACCTTTTCACACACTGATGCCTAAGCAAACGCGTGGCCACACACACGCACACATCCGCAAGCGCGCCTACTCCCATCTATTGAGGGAAAGACGGACGAGCAACGTCCTGACAGGCTTGAGGGGAAAAACGTCCGTTGATGGTTGGCGTACTGCACGCCCGCCTACGGGGCTGCAGGGGAATCCACATTTGGAAGGTACCTGAAGATGTGTGCCTGTTCTTGGAGCTCCGCTAGTAGGGTAGCAAAGACACTCGTAGGCAGTACTGAATGCTGCTCCGTGCTACTTCTCCTCCGCTGGCAAATGCTTCACAGTTGCCCGAGGAAAGACGTTTAACAATCGATCTCCAAGAGGAACGAAACACATGATGCCATAAGGCGAAAGAATAGCAGGGCATCTCTTCACAAGCTTGTCCCTGATCTATAGCTGAGGGCAAACACTTGTGTTCTTGTGGGAGAGCGTGTGTCTTTCCTGGAAGCGTTTGGGAGTTTTGCTCAGACGCGTGTTTCCTCAAGTTCAAGAATCAAGATCTAGGATACCTTCAGACAGGTGCCTGTTTGTGTGGAGACAGTCTGTTTGAAACTGTGTTCCTCAGCGCCCGCTCTTTCTCCCCGTCGCTCCACACGCCTGGGAGTCCCTTTCTTTCTCTCCACAAGCACGTGTGTTGACTTCGTCGCACATGTGCATCTGCACAAGCGTTGAGCTCAGCAGAGCGTGTCTCTTGACACTTGATGTGCGTTGGCTGTGTCTGCGTGCTCCAGTGAAGAGAGAAACGGGAAATCATCTTGGTAGAGGCAACAAAGCAAAAGCGAGGCAGGATTGACATCTGCTCAACAGAGACGGATTCCCTGCGCTGACACAGTTCACAGTTACACGAGAAGCAATCTGAGCGGTCCATCGACCGGAGACGTGTTTCCCAAGAGGTCGTTTAGCGAGTGAACAGCAGTGTGCGCGACTTTCAGGAGTGTGCCTGGAAAGTGCCAGAATCACCAGAGCATCTGTGCAAAAGCTGCTGCCTCTGTGACCGCACTGAGGCACGTTCCCGTGTCTGCGAGTACATAGACGGCTCTTCGCGTTCACTCCGAGGGAAACGGTCCGCTATTGCTTCTGTGCGTACAGACGCGATTCCCTTGTCTCTTGCGAACACAGGGAACTCTGTGCATCCAAATCTACAGGCTAAGGACGCGTCTGCATATGTTTTGGTGAACAATCGAGTGTGCGTGTTCTGACAGCTGCCTCTATGCAGACGTCTCCACAGAGCCACTTCTGAATGCCCCGCAGCCCAGGACTGAATGGATACACTAACAAGTGCACCGGTGTGAGCAACCACATATGCAGAAGGACGTCTTTCATCTCACAGAAGCGCGAACGTCTTGGCGTTCAAGCACATGGCAGAAACAAGGTGTGAACAGATGAGCTGCTGCTATTTTCTCCATTCGGCACGCTTCGTTGTAGCTGTCTTGCCGGTCGGCGGCTTAGCGGCTTGCTTTGCGCGACTAGGTCTGCGGAGAGAAGGAGATAGCGCCGGAAACCTTGCCTTTTGCCTTCTTCGGCGCTGGAACCTGGTTGCTGCGCCTTCTCTTTGTCCATGTGCACACACACGATTCCTCAGCGAAAACCATGCAGAAACCTTTCCACGAGCACCCAGGGATGTGCACCCAGCACCACGTGCACGCACACGCAGCTAGAGAAAAGCACCTACCTTTTCACACACTGATGCCTAAGCAAACGCGTGGCCACACACACGCACACATCCGCAAGCGCGCCTACTCCCATCTATTGAGGGAAAGACGGACGAGCAACGTCCTGACAGGCTTGAGGGGAAAAACGTCCGTTGATGGTTGGCGTACTGCACGCCCGCCTACGGGGCTGCAGGGGAATCCACATTTGGAAGGTACCTGAAGATGTGTGCCTGTTCTTGGAGCTCCGCTAGTAGGGTAGCAAAGACACTCGTAGGCAGTACTGAATGCTGCTCCGTGCTACTTCTCCTCCGCTGGCAAATGCTTCACAGTTGCCCGAGGAAAGACGTTTAACAATCGATCTCCAAGAGGAACGAAACACATGATGCCATAAGGCGAAAGAATAGCAGGGCATCTCTTCACAAGCTTGTCCCTGATCTATAGCTGAGGGCAAACACTTGTGTTCTTGTGGGAGAGCGTGTGTCTTTCCTGGAAGCGTTTGGGAGTTTTGCTCAGACGCGTGTTTCCTCAAGTTCAAGAATCAAGATCTAGGATACCTTCAGACAGGTGCCTGTTTGTGTGGAGACAGTCTGTTTGAAACTGTGTTCCTCAGCGCCCGCTCTTTCTCCCCGTCGCTCCACACGCCTGGGAGTCCCTTTCTTTCTCTCCACAAGCACGTGTGTTGACTTCGTCGCACATGTGCATCTGCACAAGCGTTGAGCTCAGCAGAGCGTGTCTCTTGACACTTGATGTGCGTTGGCTGTGTCTGCGTGCTCCAGTGAAGAGAGAAACGGGAAATCATCTTGGTAGAGGCAACAAAGCAAAAGCGAGGCAGGATTGACATCTGCTCAACAGAGACGGATTCCCTGCGCTGACACAGTTCACAGTTACACGAGAAGCAATCTGAGCGGTCCATCGACCGGAGACGTGTTTCCCAAGAGGTCGTTTAGCGAGTGAACAGCAGTGTGCGCGACTTTCAGGAGTGTGCCTGGAAAGTGCCAGAATCACCAGAGCATCTGTGCAAAAGCTGCTGCCTCTGTGACCGCACTGAGGCACGTTCCCGTGTCTGCGAGTACATAGACGGCTCTTCGCGTTCACTCCGAGGGAAACGGTCCGCTATTGCTTCTGTGCGTACAGACGCGATTCCCTTGTCTCTTGCGAACACAGGGAACTCTGTGCATCCAAATCTACAGGCTAAGGACGCGTCTGCATATGTTTTGGTGAACAATCGAGTGTGCGTGTTCTGACAGCTGCCTCTATGCAGACGTCTCCACAGAGCCACTTCTGAATGCCCCGCAGCCCAGGACTGAATGGATACACTAACAAGTGCACCGGTGTGAGCAACCACATATGCAGAAGGACGTCTTTCATCTCACAGAAGCGCGAACGTCTTGGCGTTCAAGCACATGGCAGAAACAAGGTGTGAACAGATGAGCTGCTGCTATTTTCTCCGTTCGGCATGCTTCGTTGTAGCTCTCTTGCCGGTCGCCGGCTTAGCGGCTTGCTTTGCGCGACTAGGTCTGCGGAGAGAAGGAGATAGCGCCGGAAACCTTGCCTTTTGCCTTCTTCGGCGCTGGAACCTGGTTGCTGCGCCTTCTCTTTGTCCATGTGCACACACACGATTCCTCAGCGAAAACCATGCAGAAACCTTTCCACGAGCACGCAGGGATGTGCACCCAGCACCACGTGCACGCACACGCAGCTAGAGAAAAGCACCTACCTTTTCACACACTGATGCCTAAGCAAACGCGTGGCCACACACACGCACACATCCGCAAGCGCGCCTACTCCCATCTATTGAGGGAAAGACGGACGAGCAACGTCCTGACAGGCTTGAGGGGAAAAACGTCCGTTGATGGTTGGCGTACTGCACGCCCGCCTACGGGGCTGCAGGGGAATCCACATTTGGAAGGTACCTGAAGATGTGTGCCTGTTCTTGGAGCTCCGCTAGTAGGGTAGCAAAGACACTCGTAGGCAGTACTGAATGCTGCTCCGTGCTACTTCTCCTCCGCTGGCAAATGCTTCACAGTTGCCCGAGGAAAGACGTTTAACAATCGATCTCCAAGAGGAACGAAACACATGATGCCATAAGGCGAAAGAATAGCAGGGCATCTCTTCACAAGCTTGTCCCTGATCTATAGCTGAGGGCAAACACTTGTGTTCTTGTGGGAGAGCGTGTGTCTTTCCTGGAAGCGTTTGGGAGTTTTGCTCAGACGCGTGTTTCCTCAAGTTCAAGAATCAAGATCTAGGATACCTTCAGACAGGTGCCTGTTTGTGTGGAGACAGTCTGTTTGAAACTGTGTTCCTCAGCGCCCGCTCTTTCTCCCCGTCGCTCCACACGCCTGGGAGTCCCTTTCTTTCTCTCCACAAGCACGTGTGTTGACTTCGTCGCACATGTGCATCTGCACAAGCGTTGAGCTCAGCAGAGCGTGTCTCTTGACACTTGATGTGCGTTGGCTGTGTCTGCCTGCTCCAGTGAAGAGAGAAACGGGAAATCATCTTGGTAGAGGCAACAAAGCAAAAGCGAGGCAGGATTGACATCTGCTCAACAGAGACGGATTCCCTGCACTGACACAGTTCACAGTTACACGAGAAGCAATCTGAGCGGTCCATCGACCGGAGACGTGTTTCCCAAGAGGTCGTTTAGCGAGTGAACAGCAGTGTGCGCGACTTTCAGGAGTGTGCCTGGAAAGTGCCAGAATCACCAGAGCATCTGTGCAAAAGCTGCTGCCTCTGTGACCGCACTGAGGCACGTTCCCGTGTCTGCGAGTACATAGACGGCTCTTCGCGTTCACTCCGAGGGAAACGGTCCGCTATTGCTTCTGTGCGTACAGACGCGATTCCCTTGTCTCTTGCGAACACAGGGAACTCTGTGCATCCAAATCTACAGGCTAAGGACGCGTCTGCATATGTTTTGGTGAACAATCGAGTGTGCGTGTTCTGACAGCTGCCTCTATGCAGACGTCTCCACAGAGCCACTTCTGAATGCCCCGCAGCCCAGGACTGAATGGATACACTAACAAGTGCACCGGTGTGAGCAACCACATATGCAGAAGGACGTCTTTCATCTCACAGAAGCGCGAACGTCTTGGCGTTCAAGCACATGGCAGAAACAAGGTGTGAACAGATGAGCTGCTGCTATTTTCTCCGTTCGGCATGCTTGGTTGTAGCTCTCTTGCCGGTCGCCGGCTTAGCGGCTTGCTTTGCGCGACTAGGTCTGCGGAGAGAAGGAGATAGCGCCGGAAACCTTGCCTTTTGCCTTCTTCGGCGCTGGAACCTGGTTGCTGCGCCTTCTCTTTGTCCATGTGCACACACACGATTCCTCAGCGAAAACCATGCAGAAACCTTTCCACGAGCACGCAGGGATGTGCACCCAGCACCACGTGCACGCACACGCAGCTAGAGAAAAGCACCTACCTTTTCACACACTGATGCCTAAGCAAACGCGTGGCCACACACACGCACACATCCGCAAGCGCGCCTACTCCCATCTATTGAGGGAAAGACGGACGAGCAACGTCCTGACAGGCTTGAGGGGAAAAACGTCCGTTGATGGTTGGCGTACTGCACGCCCGCCTACGGGGCTGCAGGGGAATCCACATTTGGAAGGTACCTGAAGATGTGTGCCTGTTCTTGGAGCTCCGCTAGTAGGGTAGCAAAGACACTCGTAGGCAGTACTGAATGCTGCTCCGTGCTACTTCTCCTCCGCTGGCAAATGCTTCACAGTCGCCCTAGGAAAGACGTTTAACAATCCATCTCCAAGAGGAACGAAACACATGATGCCATAAGGCGAAAGAATAGCAGGGCATCTCTTCACAAGCTTGTCCCTGATCTATAGCTGAGGGCAAACACTTGTGTGCTTGTGGGAGAGCCTGTGTCTTTCCTGGAAGCGTTTGAGAGTTTTGCTCAGACGCGTGTTTCCTCAAGTTCAAGAATCAAGATCTAGGATACCTGCAGACAGGTGCCTGTTTGTGTGGAGACAGTCTGTTTGAAACTGTGTTCCTCAGCGCCCGCTCTTTCTCCCCGTCGCTCCACACGCCTGGGAGTCCCTTTCTTTCTCTCCACAAGCACGTGTGTTGACTTCGTCGCACATGTGCATCTGCACAAGCGTTGAGCTCAGCAGAGCGTGTCTCTTGACACTTGATGTGCGTTGGCTGTGTCTGCCTGCTCCAGTGAAGAGAGAAACGGGAAATCATCTTGGTAGAGGCAACAAAGCAAAAGCGAGGCAGGATTGACATCTGCTCAACAGAGACGGATTCCCTGCGCTGACACAGTTCACAGTTACACGAGAAGCAATCTGAGCGGTCCATCGACCGGAGACGTGTTTCCCAAGAGGTCGTTTAGCGAGTGAACAGCAGTGTGCGCGACTTTCAGGAGTGTGCCTGGAAAGTGCCAGAATCACCAGAGCATCTGTGCAAAAGCTGCTGCCTCTGTGACCGCACTGAGGCACGTTCCCGTGTCTGCGAGTACATAGACGGCTCTTCGCGTTCACTCCGAGGGAAACGGTCCGCTATTGCTTCTGTGCGTACAGACGCGATTCCCTTGTCTCTTGCGAACACAGGGAACTCTGTGCATCCAAATCTACAGGCTAAGGACGCGTCTGCATATGTTTTGGTGAACAATCGAGTGTGCGTGTTCTGACAGCTGCCTCTATGCAGACGTCTCCACAGAGCCACTTCTGAATGCCCCGCAGCCCAGGACTGAATGGATACACTAACAAGTGCACCGGTGTGAGCAACCACATATGCAGAAGGACGTCTTTCATCTCACAGAAGCGCGAACGTCTTGGCGTTCAAGCACATGGCAGAAACAAGGTGTGAACAGATGAGCTGCTGCTATTTTCTCCGTTCGGCATGCTTCGTTGTAGCTGTCTTGCCGGTCGGCGGCTTAGCGGCTTGCTTTGCGCGACTAGGTCTGCGGAGAGAAGGAGATAGCGCCGGAAACCTTGCCTTTTGCCTTCTTCGGCGCTGGAACCTGGTTGCTGCGCCTTCTCTTTGTCCATGTGCACACACACGATTCCTCAGCGAAAACCATGCAGAAACCTTTCCACGAGCACGCAGGGATGTGCACCCAGCACCACGTGCACGCACACGCAGCTAGAGAAAAGCACCTACCTTTTCACACACTGATGCCTAAGCAAACGCGTGGCCACACACACGCACACATCCGCAAGCGCGCCTACTCCCATCTATTGAGGGAAAGACGGACGAGCAACGTCCTGACAGGCTTGAGGGGAAAAACGTCCGTTGATGGTTGGCGTACTGCACGCCCGCCTACGGGGCTGCAGGGGAATCCACATTTGGAAGGTACCTGAAGATGTGTGCCTGTTCTTGGAGCTCCGCTAGTAGGGTAGCAAAGACACTCGTAGGCAGTACTGAATGCTGCTCCGTGCTACTTCTCCTCCGCTGGCAAATGCTTCACAGTCGCCCTAGGAAAGACGTTTAACAATCGATCTCCAAGAGGAACGAAACACATGATGCCATAAGGCGAAAGAATAGCAGGGCATCTCTTCACAAGCTTGTCCCTGATCTATAGCTGAGGGCAAACACTTGTGTGCTTGTGGGAGAGCGTGTGTCTTTCCTGGAAGCGTTTGGGAGTTTTGCTCAGACGCGTGTTTCCTCAAGTTCAAGAATCAAGATCTAGGATACCTGCAGACAGGTGCCTGTTTGTGTGGAGACAGTCTGTTTGAAACTGTGTTCCTCAGCGCCCGCTCTTTCTCCCCGTCGCTCCACACGCCTGGGAGTCCCTTTCTTTCTCTCCACAAGCACGTGTGTTGACTTCGTCGCACATGTGCATCTGCACAAGCGTTGAGCTCAGCAGAGCGTGTCTCTTGACACTTGATGTGCGTTGGCTGTGTCTGCCTGCTCCAGTGAAGAGAGAAACGGGAAATCATCTTGGTAGAGGCAACAAAGCAAAAGCGAGGCAGGATTGACATCTGCTCAACAGAGACGGATTCCCTGCGCTGACACAGTTCACAGTTACACGAGAAGCAATCTGAGCGGTCCATCGACCGGAGACGTGTTTCCCAAGAGGTCGTTTAGCGAGTGAACAGCAGTGTGCGCGACTTTCAGGAGTGTGCCTGGAAAGTGCCAGAATCACCAGAGCATCTGTGCAAAAGCTGCTGCCTCTGTGACCGCATTGAGGCACGTTCCCGTGTCTGCGAGTACATAGACGGCTCTTCGCGTTCACTCCGAGGGAAAAGGTCCGCTATTGCTTCTGTGCGTACAGACGCGATTCCCTTGTCTCTTGCGAACACAGGGAACTCTGTGCATCCAAATCTACAGGCTAAGGACGCGTCTGCATATGTTTTGGTGAACAATCGAGTGTGCGTGTTCTGACAGCTGCCTCTATGCAGACGTCTCCACAGAGCCACTTCTGAATGCCCCGCAGCCCAGGACTGAATGGATACACTAACAAGTGCACCGGTGTGAGCAACCACATATGCAGAAGGACGTCTTTCATCTCACAGAAGCGCGAACGTCTTGGCGTTCAAGCACATGGCAGAAACAAGGTGTGAACAGATGAGCTGCTGCTATTTTCTCCGTTCGGCATGCTTCGTTGTAGCTCTCTTGCCGGTCGCCGGCTTAGCGGCTTGCTTTGCGCGACTAGGTCTGCGGAGAGAAGGAGATAGCGCCGGAAACCTTGCCTTTTGCCTTCTTCGGCGCTGGAACCTGGTTGCTGCGCCTTCTCTTTGTCCATGTGCACACACACGATTCCTCAGCGAAAACCATGCAGAAACCTTTCCACGAGCACCCAGGGATGTGCACCCAGCACCACGTGCACGCACACGCAGCTAGAGAAAAGCACCTACCTTTTCACACACTGATGCCTAAGCAAACGCGTGGCCACACACACGCACACATCCGCAAGCGTGCCTACTCCCATCTATTGAGGGAAAGACGGACGAGCAACGTCCTGACAGGCTTGAGGGGAAAAACGTCCGTTGATGGTTGGCGTACTGCACGCCCGCCTACGGGGCTGCAGGGGAATCCACATTTGGAAGGTACCTGAAGATGTGTGCCTGTTCTTGGAGCTCCGCTAGTAGGGTAGCAAAGACACTCGTAGGCAGTACTGAATGCTGCTCCGTGCTACTTCTCCTCCGCTGGCAAATGCTTCACAGTCGCCCGAGGAAAGACGTTTAACAATCGATCTCCAAGAGGAACGAAACACATGATGCCATAAGGCGAAAGAATAGCAGGGCATCTCTTCACAAGCTTGTCCCTGATCTATAGCTGAGGGCAAACACTTGTGTGCTTGTGGGAGAGCGTGTGTCTTTCCTGGAAGCGTTTGGGAGTTTTGCTCAGACGCGTGTTTCCTCAAGTTCAAGAATCAAGATCTAGGATACCTGCAGACAGGTGCCTGTTTGTGTGGAGACAGTCTGTTTGAAACTGTGTTCCTCAGCGCCCGCTCTTTCTCCCCGTCGCTCCACACGCCTGGGAGTCCCTTTCTTTCTCTCCACAAGCACGTGTGTTGACTTCGTCGCACATGTGCATCTGCACAAGCGTTGAGCTCAGCAGAGCATGTCTCTTGACACTTGATGTGCGTTGGCTGTGTCTGCCTGCTCCAGTGAAGAGAGAAACGGGAAATCATCTTGGTAGAGGCAACAAAGCAAAAGCGAGGCAGGATTGACATCTGCTCAACAGAGACGGATTCCCTGCGCTGACACAGTTCACAGTTACACGAGAAGCTATCTGAGCGGTCCATCGACCGGAGACGTGTTTCCCAAGAGGTCGTTTAGCGAGTGAACAGCAGTGTGCGCGACTTTCAGGAGTGTGCCTGGAAAGTGCCAGAATCACCAGAGCATCTGTGCAAAAGCTGCTGCCTCTGTGACCGCATTGAGGCACGTTCCCGTGTCTGCGAGTACATAGACGGCTCTTCGCGTTCACTCCGAGGGAAACGGTCCGCTATTGCTTCTGTGCGTACAGACGCGATTCCCTTGTCTCTTGCGAACACAGGGAACTCTGTGCATCCAAATCTACAGGCTAAGGACGCGTCTGCATATGTTTTGGTGAACAATCGAGTGTGCGTGTTCTGACAGCTGCCTCTATGCAGACGTCTCCACAGAGCCACTTCTGAATGCCCCGCAGCCCAGGACTGAATGGATACACTAACAAGTGCACCGGTGTGAGCAACCACATATGCAGAAGGACGTCTTTCATCTCACAGAAGCGCGAACGTCTTGGCGTTCAAGCACATGGCAGAAACAAGGTGTGAACAGATGAGCTGCTGCTATTTTCTCCGTTCGGCATGCTTCGTTGTAGCTCTCTTGCCGGTCGCCGGCTTAGCGGCTTGCTTTGCGCGACTAGGTCTGCGGAGAGAAGGAGATAGCGCCGGAAACCTTGCCTTTTGCCTTCTTCGGCGCTGGAACCTGGTTGCTGCGCCTTCTCTTTGTCCATGTGCACACACACGATTCCTCAGCGAAAACCATGCAGAAACCTTTCCACGAGCACCCAGGGATGTGCACCCAGCACCACGTGCACGCACACGCAGCTAGAGAAAAGCACCTACCTTTTCACACACTGATGCCTAAGCAAACGCGTGGCCACACACACGCACACATCCGCAAGCGTGCCTACTCCCATCTATTGAGGGAAAGACGGACGAGCAACGTCCTGACAGGCTTGAGGGGAAAAACGTCCGTTGATGGTTGGCGTACTGCACGCCCGCCTACGGGGCTGCAGGGGAATCCACATTTGGAAGGTACCTGAAGATGTGTGCCTGTTCTTGGAGCTCCGCTAGTAGGGTAGCAAAGACACTCGTAGGCAGTACTGAATGCTGCTCCGTGCTACTTCTCCTCCGCTGGCAAATGCTTCACAGTCGCCCTAGGAAAGACGTTTAACAATCGATCTCCAAGAGGAACGAAACACATGATGCCATAAGGCGAAAGAATAGCAGGGCATCTCTTCACAAGCTTGTCCCTGATCTATAGCTGAGGGCAAACACTTGTGTGCTTGTGGGAGAGCGTGTGTCTTTCCTGGAAGCGTTTGGGAGTTTTGCTCAGACGCGTGTTTCCTCAAGTTCAAGAATCAAGATCTAGGATACCTGCAGACAGGTGCCTGTTTGTGTGGAGACAGTCTGTTTGAAACTGTGTTCCTCAGCGCCCGCTCTTTCTCCCCGTCGCTCCACACGCCTGGGAGTCCCTTTCTTTCTCTCCACAAGCACGTGTGTTGACTTCGTCGCACATGTGCATCTGCACAAGCGTTGAGCTCAGCAGAGCGTGTCTCTTGACACTTGATGTGCGTTGGCTGTGTCTGCCTGCTCCAGTGAAGAGAGAAACGGGAAATCATCTTGGTAGAGGCAACAAAGCAAAAGCGAGGCAGGATTGACATCTGCTCAACAGAGACGGATTCCCTGCGCTGACACAGTTCACAGTTACACGAGAAGCAATCTGAGCGGTCCATCGACCGGAGACGTGTTTCCCAAGAGGTCGTTTAGCGAGTGAACAGCAGTGTGCGCGACTTTCAGGAGTGTGCCTGGAAAGTGCCAGAATCACCAGAGCATCTGTGCAAAAGCTGCTGCCTCTGTGACCGCATTGAGGCACGTTCCCGTGTCTGCGAGTACATAGACGGCTCTTCGCGTTCACTCCGAGGGAAACGGTCCGCTATTGCTTCTGTGCGTACAGACGCGATTCCCTTGTCTCTTGCGAACACAGGGAACTCTGTGCATCCAAATCTACAGGCTAAGGACGCGTCTGCATATGTTTTGGTGAACAATCGAGTGTGCGTGTTCTGACAGCTGCCTCTATGCAGACGTCTCCACAGAGCCACTTCTGAATGCCCCGCAGCCCAGGACTGAATGGATACACTAACAAGTGCACCGGTGTGAGCAACCACATATGCAGAAGGACGTCTTTCATCTCACAGAAGCGCGAACGTCTTGGCGTTCAAGCACATGGCAGAAACAAGGTGTGAACAGATGAGCTGCTGCTATTTTCTCCGTTCGGCATGCTTGGTTGTAGCTCTCTTGCCGGTCGCCGGCTTAGCGGCTTGCTTTGCGCGACTAGGTCTGCGGAGAGAAGGAGATAGCGCCGGAAACCTTGCCTTTTGCCTTCTTCGGCGCTGGAACCTGGTTGCTGCGCCTTCTCTTTGTCCATGTGCACACACACGATTCCTCAGCGAAAACCATGCAGAAACCTTTCCACGAGCACCCAGGGATGTGCACCCAGCACCACGTGCACGCACACGCAGCTAGAGAAAAGCACCTACCTTTTCACACACTGATGCCTAAGCAAACGCGTGGCCACACACACGCACACATCCGCAAGCGCGCCTACTCCCATCTATTGAGGGAAAGACGGACGAGCAACGTCCTGACAGGCTTGAGGGGAAAAACGTCCGTTGATGGTTGGCGTACTGCACGCCCGCCTACGGGGCTGCAGGGGAATCCTCATTTGGAAGGTACCTGAAGATGTGTGCCTGTTCTTGGAGCTCCGCTAGTAGGGTAGCAAAGACACTCGTAGGCAGTACTGAATGCTGCTCCGTGCTACTTCTCCTCCGCTGGCAAATGCTTCACAGTCGCCCTAGGAAAGACGTTTAACAATCGATCTCCAAGAGGAACGAAACACATGATGCCATAAGGCGAAAGAATAGCAGGGCATCTCTTCACAAGCTTGTCCCTGATCTATAGCTGAGGGCAAACACTTGTGTGCTTGTGGGAGAGCGTGTGTCTTTCCTGGAAGCGTTTGGGAGTTTTGCTCAGACGCGTGTTTCCTCAAGTTCAAGAATCAAGATCTAGGATACCTGCAGACAGGTGCCTGTTTGTGTGGAGACAGTCTGTTTGAAACTGTGTTCCTCAGCGCCCGCTCTTTCTCCCCGTCGCTCCACACGCCTGGGAGTCCCTTTCTTTCTCTCCACAAGCACGTGTGTTGACTTCGTCGCACATGTGCATCTGCACAAGCGTTGAGCTCAGCAGAGCGTGTCTCTTGACACTTGATGTGCGTTGGCTGTGTCTGCGTGCTCCAGTGAAGAGAGAAACGGGAAATCATCTTGGTAGAGGCAACAAAGCAAAACCGAGGCAGGATTGACATCTGCTCAACAGAGACGGATTCCCTGCGCTGACACAGTTCACAGTTACACGAGAAGCAATCTGAGCGGTCCGTCGACCGGAGACGTGTTTCCCAAGAGGTCGTTTAGTGAGTGAACAGCAGTGTGCGCGACTTTCAGGAGTGTGCCTGGAAAGTGTCAGAATCACCAGAGCATCTGTTGCAAAAGCTGCTGCCTCTGTGACCGCATTGAGGCACGTTCCCGTGTCTGCGAGTACATAGACGGCTCTTCGCGTTCACTCCGAGGGAAACGGTCCGCTATTGCTTCTGTGCGTACAGACGCGATTCCCTTGTCTCTTGCGAACACAGGGAACTCTGTGCATCCAAATCTACAGGCTAAGGACGCGTCTGCATATGTTTTGGTGAACAATCGAGTGTGCGTGTTCTGACAGCTGCCTCTATGCAGACGTCTCCACAGAGCCACTTCTGAATGCCCCGCAGCCCAGGACTGAATGGATACACTAACAAGTGCACCGGTGTGAGCAACCACATATGCAGAAGGACGTCTTTCATCTCACAGAAGCGCGGACGTCTTGGCGTTCAAGCACATGGCAGAAACAAGGTGTGAACAGATGAGCTGCTGCTATTTTCTCCGTTCGGCATGCTTGGTTGTAGCTCTCTTGCCGGTCGCCGGCTTAGCGGCTTGCTTTGCGCGACTAGGTCTGCGGAGAGAAGGAGATAGCGCCGGAAACCTTGCCTTTTGCCTTCTTCGGCGCTGGAACCTGGTTGCTGCGCCTTCTCTTTGTCCATGTGCACACACACGATTCCTCAGCGAAAACCATGCAGAAACCTTTCCACGAGCACCCAGGGATGTGCACCCAGCACCACGTGCACGCACACGCAGCTAGAGAAAAGCACCTACCTTTTCACACACTGATGCCTAAGCAAACGCGTGGCCACACACACGCACACATCCGCAAGCGCGCCTACTCCCATCTATTGAGGGAAAGACGGACGAGCAACGTCCTGACAGGCTTGAGGGGAAAAACGTCCGTTGATGGTTGGCGTACTGCACGCCCGCCTACGGGGCTGCAGGGGAATCCACATTTGGAAGGTACCTGAAGATGTGTGCCTGTTCTTGGAGCTCCGCTAGTAGGGTAGCAAAGACACTCGTAGGCAGTACTGAATGCTGCTCCGTGCTACTTCTCCTCCGCTGGCAAATGCTTCACAGTCGCCCTAGGAAAGACGTTTAACAATCGATCTCCAAGAGGAACGAAACACATGATGCCATAAGGCGAAAGAATAGCAGGGCATCTCTTCACAAGCTTGTCCCTGATCTATAGCTGAGGGCAAACACTTGTGTGCTTGTGGGAGAGCGTGTGTCTTTCCTGGAAGCGTTTGGGAGTTTTGCTCAGACGCGTGTTTCCTCAAGTTCAAGAATCAAGATCTAGGATACCTGCAGACAGGTGCCTGTTTGTGTGGAGACAGTCTGTTTGAAACTGTGTTCCTCAGCGCCCGCTCTTTCTCCCCGTCGCTCCACACGCCTGGGAGTCCCTTTCTTTCTCTCCACAAGCACGTGTGTTGACTTCGTCGCACATGTGCATCTGCACAAGCGTTGAGCTCAGCAGAGCGTGTCTCTTGACACTTGATGTGCGTTGGCTGTGTCTGCCTGCTCCAGTGAAGAGAGAAACGGGAAATCATCTTGGTAGAGGCAACAAAGCAAAAGCGAGGCAGAATTGACATCTGCTCAACAGAGACGGATTCCCTGCGCTGACACAGTTCACAGTTACACGAGAAGCAATCTGAGCGGTCCGTCGACCGGAGACGTGTTTCCCAAGAGGTCGTTTAGCGAGTGAACAGCAGTGTGCGCGACTTTCAGGAGTGTGCCTGGAAAGTGCCAGAGTCACCAGAGCATCTGTGCAAAAGCTGCTGCCTCTGTGACCGCATTGAGGCACGTTCCCGTGTCTGCGAGTACATAGACGGCTCTTCGCGTTCACTCCGAGGGAAACGGTCCGCTATTGCTTCTGTGCGTACAGACGCGATTCCCGTGTCTCTTGCGAACACAGGGAACTCTGTGCATCCAAATCTACAGGCTAAGGACGCGTCTGCATATGTTTTGGTGAACAATCGAGTGCGCGTGTTCTGACAGCTGCCTCTATGCAGACGTCTCCACAGAGCCACTTCTGAATGCCCCGCAGCCCAGGACTGAATGGATACACTAACAAGTGCACCGGTGTGAGCAACCACATATGCAGAAGGACGTCTTTCATCTCACAGAAGCGCGAACGTCTTGGCGTTCAAGCACATGGCAGAAACAAGGTGTGAACAGATGAGCTGCTGCTATTTTCTCCGTTCGGCATGCTTCGTTGTAGCTCTCTTGCCGGTCGCCGGCTTAGCGGCTTGCTTTGCGCGACTAGGTCTGCGGAGAGAAGGAGATAGCGCCGGAAACCTTGCCTTTTGCCTTCTTCGGCGCTGGAACCTGGTTGCTGCGCCTTCTCTTTGTCCATGTGCACACACACGATTCCTCAGCGAAAACCATGCAGAAACCTTTCCACGAGCACCCAGGGATGTGCACCCAGCACCACGTGCACGCACACGCAGCTAGAGAAAAGCACCTACCTTTTCACACACTGATGCCTAAGCAAACGCGTGGCCACACACACGCACACATCCGCAAGCGCGCCTACTCCCATCTATTGAGGGAAAGACGGACGAGCAACGTCCTGACAGGCTTGAGGGGAAAAACGTCCGTTGATGGTTGGCGTACTGCACGCCCGCCTACGGGGCTGCAGGGGAATCCACATTTGGAAGGTACCTGAAGATGTGTGCCTGTTCTTGGAGCTCCGCTAGTAGGGTAGCAAAGACACTCGTAGGCAGTACTGAATGCTGCTCCGTGCTACTTCTCCTCCGCTGGCAAATGCTTCACAGTCGCCCTAGGAAAGACGTTTAACAATCCATCTCCAAGAGGAACGAAACACATGATGCCATAAGGCGAAAGAATAGCAGGGCATCTCTTCACAAGCTTGTCCCTGATCTATAGCTGAGGGCAAACACTTGTGTGCTTGTGGGAGAGCCTGTGTCTTTCCTGGAAGCGTTTGGGAGTTTTGCTCAGACGCGTGTTTCCTCAAGTTCAAGAATCAAGATCTAGGATACCTGCAGACAGGTGCCTGTTTGTGTGGAGACAGTCTGTTTGAAACTGTGTTCCTCAGCGCCCGCTCTTTCTCCCCGTCGCTCCACACGCCTGGGAGTCCCTTTCTTTCTCTCCACAAGCACGTGTGTTGACTTCGTCGCACATGTGCATCTGCACAAGCGTTGAGCTCAGCAGAGCGTGTCTCTTGACACTTGATGTGCGTTGGCTGTGTCTGCCTGCTCCAGTGAAGAGAGAAACGGGAAATCATCTTGGTAGAGGCAACAAAGCAAAAGCGAGGCAGGATTGACATCTGCTCAACAGAGACGGATTCCCTGCGCTGACACAGTTCACAGTTACACGAGAAGCAATCTGAGCGGTCCATCGACCGGAGACGTGTTTCCCAAGAGGTCGTTTAGCGAGTGAACAGCAGTGTGCGCGACTTTCAGGAGTGTGCCTGGAAAGTGCCAGAATCACCAGAGCATCTGTGCAAAAGCTGCTGCCTCTGTGACCGCATTGAGGCACGTTCCCGTGTCTGCGAGTACATAGACGGCTCTTCGCGTTCACTCCGAGGGAAACGGTCCGCTATTGCTTCTGTGCGTACAGACGCGATTCCCTTGTCTCTTGCGAACACAGGGAACTCTGTGCATCCAAATCTACAGGCTAAGGACGCGTCTGCATATGTTTTGGTGAACAATCGAGTGTGCGTGTTCTGACAGCTGCCTCTATGCAGACGTCTCCACAGAGCCACTTCTGAATGCCCCGCAGCCCAGGACTGAATGGATACACTAACAAGTGCACCGGTGTGAGCAACCACATATGCAGAAGGACGTCTTTCATCTCACAGAAGCGCGAACGTCTTGGCGTTCAAGCACATGGCAGAAACAAGGTGTGAACAGATGAGCTGCTGCTATTTTCTCCGTTCGGCATGCTTCGTTGTAGCTCTCTTGCCGGTCGCCGGCTTAGCGGCTTGCTTTGCGCGACTAGGTCTGCGGAGAGAAGGAGATAGCGCCGGAAACCTTGCCTTTTGCCTTCTTCGGCGCTGGAACCTGGTTGCTGCGCCTTCTCTTTGTCCATGTGCACACACACGATTCCTCAGCGAAAACCATGCAGAAACCTTTCCACGAGCACCCAGGGATGTGCACCCAGCACCACGTGCACGCACACGCAGCTAGAGAAAAGCACCTACCTTTTCACACACTGATGCCTAAGCAAACGCGTGGCCACACACACGCACACATCCGCAAGCGCGCCTACTCCCATCTATTGAGGGAAAGACGGACGAGCAACGTCCTGACAGGCTTGAGGGGAAAAACGTCCGTTGATGGTTGGCGTACTGCACGCCCGCCTACGGGGCTGCAGGGGAATCCACATTTGGAAGGTACCTGAAGATGTGTGCCTGTTCTTGGAGCTCCGCTAGTAGGGTAGCAAAGACACTCGTAGGCAGTACTGAATGCTGCTCCGTGCTACTTCTCCTCCGCTGGCAAATGCTTCACAGTCGCCCTAGGAAAGACGTTTAACAATCGATCTCCAAGAGGAACGAAACACATGATGCCATAAGGCGAAAGAATAGCAGGGCATCTCTTCACAAGCTTGTCCCTGATCTATAGCTGAGGGCAAACACTTGTGTGCTTGTGGGAGAGCGTGTGTCTTTCCTGGAAGCGTTTGGGAGTTTTGCTCAGACGCGTGTTTCCTCAAGTTCAAGAATCAAGATCTAGGATACCTGCAGACAGGTGCCTGTTTGTGTGGAGACAGTCTGTTTGAAACTGTGTTCCTCAGCGCCCGCTCTTTCTCCCCGTCGCTCCACACGCCTGGGAGTCCCTTTCTTTCTCTCCACAAGCACGTGTGTTGACTTCGTCGCACATGTGCATCTGCACAAGCGTTGAGCTCAGCAGAGCGTGTCTCTTGACACTTGATGTGCGTTGGCTGTGTCTGCCTGCTCCAGTGAAGAGAGAAACGGGAAATCATCTTGGTAGAGGCAACAAAGCAAAACCGAGGCAGGATTGACATCTGCTCAACAGAGACGGATTCCCTGCGCTGACACAGTTCACAGTTACACGAGAAGCAATCTGAGCGGTCCATCGACCGGAGACGTGTTTCCCAAGAGGTCGTTTAGCGAGTGAACAGCAGTGTGCGCGACTTTCAGGAGTGTGCCTGGAAAGTGCCAGAATCACCAGAGCATCTGTGCAAAAGCTGCTGCCTCTGTGACCGCATTGAGGCACGTTCCCGTGTCTGCGAGTACATAGACGGCTCTTCGCGTTCACTCCGAGGGAAACGGTCCGCTATTGCTTCTGTGCGTACAGACGCGATTCCCTTGTCTCTTGCGAACACAGGGAACTCTGTGCATCCAAATCTACAGGCTAAGGACGCGTCTGCATATGTTTTGGTGAACAATCGAGTGTGCGTGTTCTGACAGCTGCCTCTATGCAGACGTCTCCACAGAGCCACTTCTGAATGCCCCGCAGCCCAGGACTGAATGGATACACTAACAAGTGCACCGGTGTGAGCAACCACATATGCAGAAGGACGTCTTTCATCTCACAGAAGCGCGAACGTCTTGGCGTTCAAGCACATGGCAGAAACAAGGTGTGAACAGATGAGCTGCTGCTATTTTCTCCGTTCGGCATGCTTGGTTGTAGCTCTCTTGCCGGTCGCCGGCTTAGCGGCTTGCTTTGCGCGACTAGGTCTGCGGAGAGAAGGAGATAGCGCCGGAAACCTTGCCTTTTGCCTTCTTCGGCGCTGGAACCTGGTTGCTGCGCCTTCTCTTTGTCCATGTGCACACACACGATTCCTCAGCGAAAACCATGCAGAAACCTTTCCACGAGCACCCAGGGATGTGCACCCAGCACCACGTGCACGCACACGCAGCTAGAGAAAAGCACCTACCTTTTCACACACTGATGCCTAAGCAAACGCGTGGCCACACACACGCACACATCCGCAAGCGCGCCTACTCCCATCTATTGAGGGAAAGACGGACGAGCAACGTCCTGACAGGCTTGAGGGGAAAAACGTCCGTTGATGGTTGGCGTACTGCACGCCCGCCTACGGGGCTGCAGGGGAATCCTCATTTGGAAGGTACCTGAAGATGTGTGCCTGTTCTTGGAGCTCCGCTAGTAGGGTTCCAAAGACACTCGTAGGCAGTACTGAATGCTGCTCCGTGCTACTTCTCCTCCGCTGGCAAATGCTTCACAGTCGCCCTAGGAAAGACGTTTAACAATCGATCTCCAAGAGGAACGAAACACATGATGCCATAAGGCGAAAGAATAGCAGGGCATCTCTTCACAAGCTTGTCCCTGATCTATAGCTGAGGGCAAACACTTGTGTGCTTGTGGGAGAGCGTGTGTCTTTCCTGGAAGCGTTTGGGAGTTTTGCTCAGACGCGTGTTTCCTCAAGTTCAAGAATCAAGATCTAGGATACCTGCAGACAGGTGCCTGTTTGTGTGGAGACAGTCTGTTTGAAACTGTGTTCCTCAGCGCCCGCTCTTTCTCCCCGTCGCTCCACACGCCTGGGAGTCCCTTTCTTTCTCTCCACAAGCACGTGTGTTGACTTCGTCGCACATGTGCATCTGCACAAGCGTTGAGCTCAGCAGAGCGTGTCTCTTGACACTTGATGTGCGTTGGCTGTGTCTGCCTGCTCCAGTGAAGAGAGAAACGGGAAATCATCTTGGTAGAGGCAACAAAGCAAAAGCGAGGCAGGATTGACATCTGCTCAACAGAGACGGATTCCCTGCGCTGACACAGTTCACAGTTACACGAGAAGCAATCTGAGCGGTCCATCGACCGGAGACGTGTTTCCCAAGAGGTCGTTTAGCGAGTGAACAGCAGTGTGCGCGACTTTCAGGAGTGTGCCTGGAAAGTGCCAGAGTCACCAGAGCATCTGTGCAAAAGCTGCTGCCTCTGTGACCGCATTGAGGCACGTTCCCGTGTCTGCGAGTGTATAGACGGCTCTGCCATGTTCACTCAGAGGGAAATGGTCCGGTATTTCTTCCGTGCGTACAGGCGCGATTACGTTGTCTCTTGCGAACAGAGGTGACACTGTGCATCCAAAAGTACGTGGTAAAGACGCGTCTGCGTATGTTTTGGAAAACATAGGGTTACGGTTAGGTTTAGGGTTACAGTTAGATTTCGGCTTTATTAGAGTTAGGGTTAATAGGGTTAGGGTTAGCTTTATTAGGTTTTGGGTGTAGGGTTAGCAGTATTAGGTTTTGGGTGTAGGGTTAGGGTTATGATTATTCGAGTTAGAGTTAGGGTTATTGGGGTTAGGGTTATGTTCTAAGGTTAGTGTTAATGTTAGGCTTAGGGTTGGAGTTAGGGATAGGGTTAGGGTTAGGGGTTATGGTCATTAGGGCTAGGTTCATTAGGGTTAGGGTTAGGGTTAGGGTTTAGCGTTAGGTTTAAGGTTAGTGTTTAGAGTTAGCATTAGGGTTTGGGTTAGGGTTCGTTTTGGGGTTACAGTTAAGTTTAGGGTTACAGTTAGATTTCGGGTTTAGGTTTAGGGTTAGGGTTAGGTTTAGGGTCAGAGTTAGGGTTTAGGGTTAGGGTTAGGCCTATTAGAGTTAGGGTTATTAGGGTCAGGGTTAGGTTTAGGATTATGGTTATTAGAGTTAGGGATATTAGTCTCAGGGACAGGGTTAGGGTTATTAGATTTTGAGTTAGGTTTAGGGTTAGGGTTAAGGTTATTGTCATTAGGGTTAGGGTTATGGTCATTAGGTTAAGCCTTAGGGTCTATAGGGTTAGCGTTATGGTTAGGGGTAGGGGTTAAGATTTAAGATTAGGATTAGGGTCATTTGGGTTATGGTCTTTAGTGATAGTGTTAAGTTTAGGGTTTTGGTAAGGTTAGGGTTAGGTGTAGGGTTAGGGTTAGGTTTAGGGTTTAGGGTGAGGTTTAGGATTAGGGTTACTTTTAGGGTTAGGGTTTAGGGTTAGGGTGAGGGCTAGGGTTAGGGTTAACGTTAGGGTTAGGTGTATGGTCATTAACGTTGTTGTGTTTATCGTAAGGGTTAGTGTTAGCGTTAGGGTTAGGGTTAGGGTTAAGGTTAGGCTTACAATTGCGGTTAGGTTTAGTTTTACGGTTAGGATCAGGGTTTAGGGGTAGGGTTAGGGTTAGGGTTAGAGTTTAGGATTAAGGTCAGGGTTAGGGTTAGGGCCTAGTGGTAGGGTGAAGGTTAGGATCCAAGGTTAGGCTCTAGGTTTAGGATCTGGATTAGATTTAGGGTTTGGGTTAGGATTTTGGTTATGGTTAGGGTTTAGGGTTAGGTTTAGGGCTTGGGGTTAGGGTAAGGGTTGGGGTTAGGTTCAGGGTTAGGGTTAGGGTCATTAGGTTAAGTGTCAGGGTTAGGGTTAGGGTAGAGTTAGGGTTAGGGTTAGGGTTTAGGGTTAAGATTAGGGTTAGAGTTAGGGTTATGTTCTAAGGTTAGCGTTAATGTTACAGTTAGGGTTAAGATTTAGAGTTAGAGTTAGGGATAGGGTTAAGGCTAGGGTTCATGTTAGGGGTTAGGGTTCGGGTTAGGGTTCGGGGTTATGGTCATTAGGGCTAGGGTCATTAGGGTTAGGGTTAAGATTTGGGTTAGAGTTAGGTTTTGGGATACGGCTGGGAAAGGTTAGGGTTAGGGTTACAATTATGGTTAGGGTTAGTTTTACAGTTTGGGTCAGGGTTTAGGGTTAGGGTTAGGGTTGGTCTTAGAATTAGGGTTAGGGTAATTAGGGCTAGCGTCATTAGGTTTAGGGTTAAGGTTAGGGTTAGAATTAGGTTTTATGATATGGTTTGGCAAGGGCTAGGGTTAGGGTTAGGCTTAGGGTTAGGATTAGGGTTAGGATTAGGGTTAGGGTTAGTGTTAGGGTCAGGGTTAGTGTTGCGGTTAGGGTTAGGGTTACAGTTAGAGTTAGGGTTAGGGTTAGGGTTTAGGGTTAGGTTTAAGATTAGGGTTATTTTTAGGGTTAGGGCCTAGGGTTAAAGTTAGGGTGAGGGTTAGGGTTAGCGTTAGGGTTAGGTTTGTAGTCATTAATCTGGTTGTCATTATTGTAAGGGTTAGGGTTAGGGTTAGAGTTTAGGATTAAGGTTAGAGTTAGGGTTAGGGTTAGGGCCTAGTGGTAGAGTGAAGGTTAGGGTCCAAGGTTAGGCTCTAGGTTTAGGATCTGGATGAAGTTTAGGGTTTGGGATAGGATTTTCGTTATGGTTAGGGTTTAGGGTTAGGTTTGGGCTTGGGGTTAGGGTAAGGGCTGGGGTTAGGGTTAGGTTTAGGGTTAGGGACATTAGGTTAAGGGTTATGATTACGGTTAGGGTTAGGGTTGGGTTAGGGTTAGGGTAGGCTTAGGGTTAAGATTAGGGTTAGGGTTAGGGTTTAGGGTTAGGGTTAGGGCTTGGGGTTAGGATAAGGGTTAGGGTTAGTTTTTAGGGTTACAGGTAGGGTTAAGGTTAGGGCGTAGGGTTAAATTTAATGTTAGGGTCTAGGGTTAGGCTCTAGGATTAGGGTTAGGGTTACGTTCAGGGTTAGGGTTAGGGTTTCCTTTATGATTAGGGTTAGGGTTAGGGGTTATGGTCATTAAGGTTTGGATCATTAGGGTTAGGGTTAATGTTAGGATTAGAGTTAGGTTTTGGGATAGGGTTGGGCAAGGCTTAGGGTTAGGGTTAGGGTTATGTTCTAGGGTTAGCGTTAATGTTACAGTTACAGTTAAGATTTAGAGTTAGAGTTAGGGATAGAGTTAGGGCTAGGGTTCGTGTTAGGGGTTAGGATTCGGGTTAGGGATTAGGGTCATTAGGGCTAGGGTCATTAGGGTTAGGGTTAAGATTTGGGTTAGAGTTAGGTTTTGGGATACGGCTGGGAAAGGTTAGGGTTAGGGTTAGGGTTACAATTATGGTTAGGGTTAGTTTTACGGTTTGGGTCAGGGTTTAGGGTTAGGGTTAGGTTTGGTCTTAGGATTAGGGTAATTAGGGCTAGCGTCATTAGGTTTAGGGTTAAGGTTAGGGTTAGAATTAGGTTTTATGATATGGTTTGGCAAGGGCTAGGGTTAGGGTTAGGCTTAGCGTTAGGGTTAGGGTTAGGGTTGGGTTATTACGGTTAGGGTTAGGGTAATTAGGGCGAGGGTCATTAAGATTAGGGTTAAGGTTAGGGTTAGAGTTAGGTTTTGGGATAGTGTTGGGCAAGGATTAGAGTTAGGGTTAGGTTTAGGGTTAGGTTTAGGGTTAGGTTTAGGGTTAGGTTTAGGGTTAGGTTTAGGGTTAGGGTTAGAGTTTAGGGTTAGAGTTTAGGGTTACGGTTGAGGTCATTAGTGTTATGGATATTGTGGTTAGTGTTAGGGTCACTGTTAGGGTATAGGGTTACGATTAGGGTAAGGGTTAGGGTCTAGGTTGGGGTTAGGGTTAGGGTTAGGATTAGGGTTAGGGTCATTAGGTTAAGGCTTAGAGTCATTAGGGTTAGGGTTATGGTTAGGGGTAGGGGTTAAGATTAAAGATGAGAGTTAGGATCATTTGGGTTATGGTCTTTAGGGATAGGGTTAGGTTTAGGGTTTTGGTAAGGTTAGGGTTAGGTGTAGGGTTAGGGTTAGGTTTAGGGTTTAGGGTGAGGTTTAGGGTTAGGGTTAGGGTTATGGTCATCAACGTGTTTGTCATTATCGTAAGGGTTAGGGTTAGGGTTTTGGTAAGGTTAGGGTTAGGGGTAGAGTTAGGGTTGGGTTTAGGGTTTAGGGTGAGGTTTAGGATTAGGGTTATTTTTAGGGTTAGGGTTTAGGGTTAGGGTTAGGATTAGGGCGAGGTTTAGGGTTAGATTTAGGGTTATGGTCATTAACGTGGTTGTCATTATCGTAATGTTTAGGGTTAGGGTTAGTTTTTAGGATTACAGGTAGGGTTAGGGTTAGGACCTAGGGTTAAATTTAATGTTAGAGTCTAGGGTTAGGGTCTAGGATTAGGTTTAGGGTTAGGTTCAGGGTTAGGGTTAGGGTTTCCTTTATGGTTAGGGTTAGGGTCAGGGTTAGGGGTTAGGGTCATTAAGGCTTGGGTCATTAGGGTGAGGGTTAATGTTAGGATTAGAGTTAGGTTTTGGGATAGGGTTGGGCAAGGCTTAGGGTTAGGTTTAGGTTTAGGGTTTAGGGTTAGACTTAGGGTTAGTGTTTAGGGTTAGGGTAGGGTTATGTTTAGGTTTAGGTGTAGAATTTATGGTTAGGTTTAATGTTTAGGATTAGGATTATGTTTACGGTTAGTGCTATTGTTACGGTTAGGGTTAGGTTTACCGTTACGGTCAGGGTTTACAGTTAGGGTTGGAGTTAGGGTTAGGGTTAGTGTTAGAGTTAGGGTTAGGGTTAGAACTTAGGTTTACGGTTGAGGTCATTCGTGTTATGGACATTAGGGTTAGTGTTAGGGTAATGGTGAGGGTTAGGTTTACGATTAGGGTAAGGGTTAGGGTCTAGGGTTGGGTTAGGGTTAGGGTTGGGTAAGGGTTATGGTTAGGGTTAGGATTAGGGTGATGTTGAGGGTATAGGGTTAGGGTTAGGGTTAGAGTTATGGTTAGGATTATGATTATTAGGGTTAGGGTCATTAGGGTAGTTGTCATTTGCGTAAATATTAGGGTTAGGGTTAGGATTAGGTTTAGGGTTAGGGTTACGGTTATGGTTATGGTTAGGGTTGGATAAGGGTTAAGGTTAGGATTAGGATTAGGGTTAGGGTTACGGTTAGGGTGTTAGGGTTAGGGTTAGGGTTAGGGCTGGGGTTAGGGTTTAGGTTAGGGTTACGGTTAGGATTACAGTTACAGTTAGATTTGGGGTTTAGGTTTACGGTTAGGGTTGAGGTTAGGCTTGGGTAAGGGTTACGGTTAGGGTGAGGATTAGGGTTATGGTTAGGGTATAGGATTAGGGTTATACTTAGGCTTAGGCTTTGGGTTAAAATTAGGGTTAAGGTTAAGGTTATGGTTAGGGTTAGGGTTAGGTCCTAGTGGTAGGGTTAAGGTTAGGGTCTAGGTCTAGGATGTAGGGCTAGGTTCTGGGTTAGGTTTAGGGTTAGGGTTAGTTTTTAGGGTTACAGGTAGGGTTAGGGTTAGGACCTAGGGTTAAATTTAATGTTAGGGTCTAGGGTTAGGGTCTAGGATTAGGTTTAGGGTTAGTTTCAGGGTTAGGGTTAGGGTTTCCTTTATGGTTAGGGTTAGGGTCATTAAGGCTTGGGTCATTAGGGTTAGGGTTAATGTTAGGATTAGAGTTAGGTTTAGGGTTTAGGGTTAGGGTTAGGGTTACGATTAGGATAAGGTTTAGGGTTAGGGTTAGGATTGGGTTAGACTTAGGGTTAGGGTTAATTTTTAGGGTTACAGGTAGGGTTAGGGTTAGGGTCTAGGGTTAAATTTAATGTTAGGGTCTAGGGTTAGGCTCTAGGATTAGGGTTAGGTTCAGGGTTAGGGTTTCAATTATGGTTAAGGTTAGGGTTAGGGTTAGGGGTTAGGGTCATTAAGGCTTGGGTCATTAGGGTTAGGGTTAATGTTAGGATTAGAGTTAGGTTTAGGGTTTAGGGTTAGGGTTAGGGTTACGATTAGGATAAGGTTTAGGGTTAGGGTTAGGATTGGGTTAGGGTTAGGGTTAGGGTTATCGTCATTAGGGTTAGGGTTAGGGTCATTAGGTTAAGGCTTAGGGTCATTAGGGTTAGCGTTATGGTTAGGGGTAGGGGTTAAGATTTAAGATTAGGATTAGGGTCATTTGGGTTATGGTCTTTAGTGATAGGGTTAAGTTTAGGGTTTTGACAAGGTTAGGGGTAGGGTTAGGGTTAGGGTTAGGTTTAGGGTTTAGGGTGAGGTTTAGGATTAGGGTTATATTTAGGGTTAGGGCCTAGGGTTAAGGTTAGGGTGAGGGTTAGGGTTAGGGTTAGCATTAGGGTTAGGTTTATGGTCATTAACGTGGTTGTCATTATCGTAAGGGTTAGGGTTAGGGTTAGGGTTAAGGTTAGGGTAGGGGTTAGGCTTAGGGTTATGGTTAAGGTTAGGGTTACAATTACGGTTAGGTTTAGATTTACGGTTAGGGTTAGGGTTAGAGTTTAGGGTTAAGGTTAGGGTTAGGGTTAGGGTTAGGGCCTAGTGGTAGGGTGAAGGTTAGGGTCCAAGGTTAGGTTCTAGGTTTAGGATCTGGATTAGGTTTAGTGTTTGGGTTAGGATTTCAGTTATGGTTAGGGTTTAGGGTAAGGGTTAGGGTTTAGGGTTAGGGTTTAGGGTTAGTGTTAGGTGTGGGGTTAAGGTTAGGGTTAGTTTAATGGTTAGGGTCAGGGTTTAGGGTTAGGGTTAAGGTTGGCTTTAGGGTTAGGGTTAGGGTAATTAGGGCTAGTGTCATTAGGATTAGGGTTAACGTTAGGGTTAGAATTAGGTTTTGAGATAGGGTTGGGCAAGGGCTAAGGTTAGGGTTAGGCTTAGCGTTAGGGTTAGGGTTAGTGTTAGGGTTATGGCTGCAGTTAGGGTTAGGGTTAGGGTTGGGTTATTATGGTTAGGGTTAGGGTAATTAGGGCTAGGGTCATTAGGATTAGGGTTAAGGTTAGGGTTAGAGTTAGGTTTTGGGATAGGGTTGGTCGAGGGTTAGAGTTAGGGTTAGGTTTAGGGTTAGGGTTTGGTTTAGGGGTAGGGTTAGGGTTAGAGTTAGGGTTAGGGATAGGGTTAGGGTTTAAGATTAGGATTGCGGTCATTAGGGTTATGGTCATTATGGATAGGGATAGGGTTAGCGTTAGGGTTAGGTTTAGGGTTAGGCTTATTAGAGTTAGGGTTAATAGGGTTAGGGTTAGCTTTATTAGGTTTTGGGTGTAGGGTTAGGGTTATGATTATTAGAGTTAGAGTTAGGGTTATTGGGGTTAGGGTTATGTTCTAAGGTTAGTGTTAATGTTAGGCTTAGGGTTGGAGTTAGGGATAGGGTTAGGGGTTAGGGTCATTAGGGCTAGGTTCATTAGGGTTAGGGTTAGGGTTTAGCGTTAGGTTTAGGGTTAGTGTTTAGAGTTAGCATTAGGGTTAGGGTTAGGGTTCGTTTTGGGGTTACAGTTAGGTTTAGGGTTACAGTTAGATTTCGGGTTTAGGTTTAGGGTTAGGGTTAGGTTTAGGGTCAGAGTTAGGGTTTAGGGTTAGGGTTAGACCTATTAGAGTTAGGGTTATTAGGGTTATGGTTAGGTTTAGGGTTAGGGTTATTAGACTTAGGCTTACTAGGGCCAGGGTTAGGGTTAGGGTTATTAGGTTTTGGGCTAGGGTCAGTGTTAGGATTATCAGTCTTAGGGGTATGGTTTTGGGGGTTAGGGTTAGGTTCTAGGGTTAGCGTTAATGTTACAGATAGGGTTAAGGTTTAGGGTTAGAGTTAGGCGTAGGGTTAGGGCTAGGGTTCGGGTTAGGGGTTAGGGTTAGGGTTAGGGTTAGGTTTATGGTTAGGGTTACAGTTACGGTTAGGGTTAGTTTTACGATTAGGGTCAGGGTTTAGGGTTAGTCTTAGTGTTAGGGTTGGCTTTAGGGTTAGGGTTAGGGTAATTAAGGCTATGGTCACTATGATTAGGGTTAAGGTTAGGGTTAGAGTTAGGTTTTGGGATAGGGTTGCGCAAGGGCTAGTGTTAGGGTTAGACTTAGCGTTAGGATTAGGGTTAGTGTTCGGGTTAGTGTTAGGGTTATGGTAGCGGTTAGGGTTAGTGTTATATTTAGGGTTAGGCTTAGGCTTAGGGTTAGGGTTAGGTTTAGGGTTATGAAAAGGGTTAGGGTTAGGGTTAGGCATGGGGTTACGTTTATAATATATAGTTAGCATTAGTGTTAGGGTTAGCGTCATTAGGGTGGTTCTCATTAGGGTAAGGGTTGGGGTTAGGGTTAGGGTGACGATTAATGTTAGGGTAAGGGTTATGGTTAGGGTTAGGGTTACGGTGAATGTTAGAGTCTAGGGTTGGGCTCTAGTGTTACGGTTAGTGTCATTAGGGTTATGGTCATCCGAGAGAGGGCTAGGATTAGGGTAAAGTTTAGTGTTAGATTTTGGTTTAGGATTTAGTGTTACTGTATGGTTTAGGCTTAGTATTAGGGTTACTGTTAGGGTTAGGGTTAGCGTTTAGTGTTAGGGTTAGTGTTAGTGTCAGGTTTTGGGTTAGGGTTTAGAGTGAGGGTTAGGGTTAGTGTTAGGGTTGGGGTTTAGGGTAAGTGTTAGTGTTAGTGTAAGGGGCTAGAGTCATGAGGATTAGGGCCATTATTGTTAGGGTTAAGGTTAGAGTTAGGTTTAGGTTTATAGTTAGGTGTTGGGTAAGGGTTAGGTTTGGGGTTAGAATTAGGGTTAGGTTTTAGAGTTAGGGTTTAAGATTAGGGTTAGTGTCATTAGGGTTATGGTCATTAGGGATTAGGGGTTAGGGTCAGGGTTAGGGTAAGGTTTAGTGTTAGGGTTAGGCTTAGGTTTAGGGTTTATGGTTAGTGTTCCGTTTTGAGTTAGGATGAGACTTAGGTTTTGGATTGGAAAGAGAAACACAAGAAAACACACTGCACAGAGAAAATACAACAGATCATCTTTTCACAACCTTGTTTGTGAAGGCAAACACTTTGGTGCTTCAGTGAGTTTCAACACCTCCTTCTAAATTTGTGATTGCGCACACTGGTGCAAGTGGTTGTACAGACATTCAGGCCTTGGGTGCGGGGCTTTTGGAAGTGTGGCTGTGGGCATGTCTGAAAATATTCTGCTGTCTGAACACGCAGACTCGATTGTTTACCTAAACATATACAGACGCGTTTTAACACGTAGTTTTGCATGCACAGAGATGGTCACTGTTTACAGCACACAGAGTCCTCACTTTCCTGCCACCAGAAAGAATACTGCACCAGCGCAGGGCAGTGTGAATGCCCACACGTGTGCGACCAGAGTAGCTGGAGTGGGGAAACTATCAGCATGATGTGGAACTCCTGTCCATGTAGTCTCATCTTGGAGTAATAAGGGCTACGAAGACAGCCATAGCAAGGGCTCTTAGCCCGCTTTATTATCCATGTTTCTTGATCTCAGGCTAGGAGTTGGTATGGGTAAGATTTGGTTCATTATCTTGGTGTGCATATGTGCTCTTGGCAGGTCTGTGAGACCTTGGGATTTTGTGGTTCTGTCTATATGTATAGGAAATAGTATGTGTATAATGGTGTGAGATCACAACTGTGCGTGAGTGTTCAGCTTGATTTGTGATTGCAAATATGGAATGAGCGTGTGTGAAACTTCTTTGTACAAGAGCTGTAGCAGATGCACAAGTGTGAGTATCCCAGAAGGGCTGATGAGCCAGGTTGGAAGGGAGGGGAGCACAGGCACGTCCTAGGCAATTGTAAAGGAAAGAAGAACAAGCACAGTCTGAAAGAGAAATAAAGAGGAAGAAGAGGGGCTGAAGTTGGAAGCCTTTCCTTGCTAGCAGGAATTAGCGCAAGGTCCTTCAGATATGATTTTTTGCCTGATACCACGCTCTGCTCTTCTTTGGCTAAATGACCTACTTGGAAACATTCTATATCACTGTGTGAACAGGTAGGTGCTCTTCCGTAGCGGCGTAAGCATGCAGGCAGTAGCTTTTGCACGTATCTGTGTGTTTGTGGAAAGGCTTCTGCCTGTGTTTCGGTGAGGGACCCTATGTGTGCATGCGGACAAAGAAAAGGTAAAGAAGCAGGTTCCAATTCTTGCATATTCATAACAATTTGGGGCAGTTTTTATCATACCAAGCATCTCCAGGAAGAAAGAATGGCCTAAAGCCAGGATACTGATTATTTCACGGTCTTTGCTGCCACCTAGCGTCAATTGCAGGACATGCAGTCTGCTTCGGCAGATATTCTGAGGGTCTTTTCATCTGTCTGATGATCTACCTCTCCACGTTGGATGTTGTCCTCTAAAGGGCTAATTTCTATGCAGATGTTTGTCACACGAATGGCTACACATGCAGCCATATCACACAGGCTCTGCTGTTCTTTCGCTAAATGACCTCTTTGGAAGCGTTTCTTGGGTAGATCAACCTCTCAGATTTTTTCTGGTGTAACTGTGAAAAGTCAGCGCAGGGAAACCATCTACATCATACACATTTCAATCCTGCCTTGTTTTGCCTTTGTCTCCTCTACCTAGATGATTCCCGTTTTCTCTGTTCACTTGAGGTGTCATGATTGTGCACAACCAGCACACAAAAAGTGTCAACAGACACACTTAAGTTGAGATCAACACCAGTGCAGATGCACATAGGAGACGAAATAAACACCCGTGTGTGGGGAGAGAAAGATGTACTCACATGTGGGTGGAGAAACGGATTGATTCAGCAGGCGCTAAGGTGCACGGACTTTCAGGGACAGTGTCTCCACAAGCACTGGGTCAAGTCTGCAGGTATCCTAGACATTGATAGTCGTGCCACCACCTGTCACTGTGCAAAACTACCAGACAGTGACAGGAAAGGCACTGCCTCTCACACAAGCACACAAGTGTTTGCCTTCAGCTATATATCAGGGACAAGCTTGTGAAGAGATGCTCTGCTATACTTTCTCGTTATGACATGTTCTGTTTCTTTTCTCTTGTAGACTGATTGCTAAGCGTCTTTCCTCGAGCGACTGTGAAGCATTTGACATGGATGAGAAGTACCATGGCTCAGCATTCAGTTCTGCCTACATCTCTCGCTGATTCTTCCCTAGCAGAGCTCCCTTGTGTCTGTCCACATGAGAAATGCAGGTGTGTGCAACTGAATAGACGCAGAAGCGTTCCAACAAACACCGTAGCTGTACACTCATTCAAGCTTAAACGTGAATGGAATCCACAAGGCACACGCATGTGGACAGACAAACATTTATAAGCACAACTTCTTTCACACACAGTTTCATCCCCGAATAGGAGCATATCTGCGGGTACCCTCCAAATGTGAAGCCATGTGTACGTGTGTGCAGTGTCTCAGTCTTAAACAGACGTGCATTTCAGGTATGTCCTCCTGCAATTAGAAGTGAGAGAGCGTGATTGCAGAAGTTTGCATGCATGTTGCAATGCGTTTCTGATAGACGCTGGAACGCAAATACGTTCGTGCTTCCGTGAGATTAAAGACGTCCGTCTGAATACGGGATTGTGCCCAGTGGTGCAATTGCTTGTTTATCCATTCAGTCCTGGGGTACGGGGCTTTCAGAACTGGGTCTGTAGAGACGTCTGCCTAGCTGACACTGTCTGAACATGCAGGTAGCCACACGAGAATACACACTTGGAGGGTACATGTAGATATGTGCTTGTTCTTGGACGACCCTCTCCGTGAAAGCATTTGTGCCTACAAACTTTTGTCTGTCCACATGTGTGTGCCTTGATGCAGGCTCCATTCATGCTTAAGCTGGAGGCAGTGCATAGATGTGTTGTTTGTTGGCACTGTTCCGTGTGTTGCACAGTCCTGCATTTCTCATGCGGACAGACGCAAGGGAGCTCTGCTAGTAAAGGAACAAAGAGAGGCAGTGGTAGGCAGCACCCAATGCTGCTCTGTGCTACTTCTCTCCCATGGCAAATGCTTCACACTTGCCCGAGGAAAGACACTTAGCAATCGATCTACAGGAGAAATGAAACAGATCGTGCCATAACGCAGAAGAACAACAGGGAGTCTCTTCACAAGCTTATCTCTGATTTATAGCTGAGGTCAAACGCTTGTGTGCTTGAGGGAGAGCATGCGTCTTTCCTGTAAGTGTTTGGGAGATTTGCGCAGGTCCATGTGGTGGGCTTGATAATCAACGTCTAGGATTCCTGCAGACCGGTCCCTGCTTGTGTGGAAACAGTGTTCCTGAAAGTCTGTGTTCATTAGTGCCTGCTGTATCCATCTGTCGCTCCATACGCGTTAAGTCCATGTCTTTCTCTCCACAAGCATGTGTGTTGATTTCGTCGCACACGTACATCTGCACTAGTGTTGAGCTCAGCTGAGTGTGTTTCTAAACGCTTGGTGTGCATTGGCTGTGCCTGTGTGGAACACAGCACAGACATGACTGCTCAAGTGAACAGAGAAAAGGGAAATCATCTACGTAGAAAGAAGAGTGGAAAACAGAGACAGGATTGACGTGCGCTTGACAGAGAGGAATTCCCTGCACTGACATTTCACAGTTCCACAAAAAGAAAGCTGAGCGATAGATCGACCAGAGAAATGCTTCCGAAGAGGTCATTTAGCCAATGATCAGCAGTGTACGCGGCTTTCAGGAGTGTGCCTGAAAAGTGCCAAACCCAGCAGAGCCTGTCTTCAAAAGCTGCTGGCTATGTGACTGCACTTATCCACATTCCCGTGTCTGTGAGTGTATAGACGGCTGTTTCATGTTCACACAAAGGCAAATGGTCCGTTTTTGTTTCTGTGCATGCACACACGATAACGTTGTCTCTTCCGAACACTGGTATCTCTGTGCATGGAAAACGACATGGTAAAACACGTCTGCATATGTTTTGGTAAAGAATCGAGTGTGCATGTTCAGAGAGCGGAGTATACGCAGACATCATTACAGACCCAGTTCTGAAAGCCCCGCACCACAGGACTGAATGTATAAACAACCAATTGCATCCGTGTGCGCAATCAGATATTCAGAGGGATGTCGTTAATCTCACAGAAGCACTAACGTATTTGCATTCAAGCATATATCAGAAATAATCTCTGAACAGGTGAACTGCTGGTATTTTCTCTCTTTGGCATGTTTCGTTGTAGCTCTCTTGCCGATCGCAGGCTGATCGGCTTTCTTTGCACGACTAGGTATAGGGAGAGAAAGAGATAGCGTCGCAAAACTTGCCTTTTGCCTTCTTCAACGTTGGAACCTCGTTGCTACGCCTTCTGTTTGTCCATGTGCACACACAGGATTCCTCAACGAAAACCACGCAGAAACCTATCCACAAGCACTCAGGTAGGTGCACACATCACCACATGCACGTACAAGCGTCTAGAGAAAAGCACCTACCTTTTCACACACTGATGCCTAAGCAATCGCCTGACCATACACATGCACACTTCCGCAACCTCGCCCACTTGCATCCATCGATTGACAGAAAGACATACGTGAAACATGCTGACATGCTTGAGTGTATACACGTCTGTTGATGTATAGCATACTGCACACACGCCTACGTGGCTGCACGAGAACACACATTTGGAGGGCACGTGCATATACGTGCCTGTTCTTGGACGACCCTGTGCGTGAAAGCATTTGTGCCTAACAATGTTTGTCTGTCCACATGCGTGTGCCTTGATGTAGGCTCCATTCATGCTTAAAAGCTGGAAGGAGTGCACAGTTGTGCTATTACTTGTCAAGGTTCCGCTTGTTGTGCAGTCCTGCATTGCTCATGTGGACAGATGCAAAGGAGCAACGAGAGTCAAAGGCAGTACTGAATGCTGCTCCCTGCTACTTCTCTCCTATGGCAAATGCTTCACAGTCGCCCGAGGAAAGACGCTTAGCAATCGGGCTACAAGAGAAACGAAACAGATCATCTCATAAGGCGAAAGCGCAACAGGGCAACTCTTCACAAGCTTGTCCCTGATCTATAGCTGAGGGCACACACTTGTGTGCTTGTACAAGAGAACTCTCACCCTAATGACCGCAACCCTAATGACCCTAACCCCTAACTCTAACCCTAACCCTAATACTAACTCTAACCCTAACCCTAAAGCTTATCCTAAACCCTAACCCTAACTGTAACCCTAACCTGAACCCTGACCCTAACCCTAACCCTAAAACTAACCCCTAACCCTAACCATAACCGTAACCCTAACCCTAAAACTAATGCTAACCCTAAACCCTAACCCTAACCGCAACACCAACCCTAACCCTGAAACTAATGCTAACCCTAAACCCTAAACCTAACAATAACCCCTAACCCTAACTCTAATCCTTACCCTAACTGTAACCCTTACACAACCCTAACCCTAAACCCTAATCCTAACTGTAACCCTAACCCTAAACGTAACCCTAAACCTAACCCTATCCCTAACCTTAACCCTAACACTAATGTCCCTAGCCTTAATGACCCTGACCCCTAACCCTAACTCTAATGCTAATCTTAACCCCAAACCTAAACCCTAAACCTAACCCTATCACCAACTTTAACCCTAACCATTAACCCTAACATTAATGCTAACCCTAGAACCTAACCCTAAACCAAATAACGCTAATCCTAATAAGGCTAACCCTAACCCAAACTCTAATAACCCTAACCTAACCCTAATCCTAAACTTAACCCTAACGCTAATGACCATCACACTAATGACCCTAAACCAAACCCTAAACCCTATACCATAACTGTAACCCTAACCCTAACCCTAAAACTGACACGAATCCTAAACCCTAACCCTAACCCTGACCCTCATCCTAACCCCTAACACCAATAGTTACCCTAAACCTAACCCTAACCCTTATAACACTAAGCCTAACCCTAAACCTAACCCTAATATTCCTAACCCTAATATTCCTAACCAAACCCCAACCCTAACACAAAACCCTAGCCCTAACCCTAACCCTGACCCTAACCTTAACCCTAAATTTAACCCTATCCCTAACCTTAACCCTAATCCTAATGACCTAACCCTAATGACCCTAACCCCAATCCTAACCCTAACCCTAACCCTAATCCATAACCTGAACCCTAACCCTAGCCCTATTCCTGACTCTAACCCTACCCCTTAACCATGACCATAACGTTAACAGTAATCCTAGAGCCTAATCCTAACCTAAATAACTTTAACCCTTACCATAATAATCCTAACCCTAACCCTACCCCAAAACCTAGTAACCCTAACCCTAACCCTAATAACCCTAACTCTAATAACCCTAACCCTAAACAAAACCCTAACACTAACCCTAATAACTGTAACTCTAAGAAGCCTAACCCTAAGCTGAACCCTAACCCTTACCCTAAACCTAAACTTTAACCTAACCCTAATGACCATCACCCTAATGACCCTAACCGTAAGCCTAAACCCTAACTGTAACACTAACCCTAACACTAAAACTGACACTAACCCTAAACCGTAGCCCTAACACTAACCCTAACACTAAACCTAATCCTATACCCTAAACCTAAACATAATCCTAACCCTCATCCAACCCTAACCCTAACCCGAACTCTAAATCTAACTGTAACCCTAACACTAAACCCTAACCCTAACTTAACCCTAACCCTAATGACCATCACCCAAATGACCCTAACCCTAATCCTAAACCCTACACCCTAACCGTAACCCTAACCCTAACCCTACCCCTGACCCTCATCCTAAACCCTAACACCAATAGTAACCCCGAACCTAACCCTAATCTAACCCTAATAACCCTAAGTCTAACCCTAACCCTAATATCCTTAACTCTAATAACCCAAATCCCAACCCTAACACTAAACACCAATCCTAATGCTAACCCTAAACCTAACCCTAGGCCCTAACACTAACACTAAGCCTAACCATAACCCTTGCCCTAACCCAAACCCTAACCCTAACCCTAATCCTGACCCTTACCCTAATGACAACCATCCTATTGACCCAAACCCTAACACTAACCCTAACACTAACCCCAACCCTAAACTTAACCCTAACAATAATGACCCTAATCTCTTATCCTAACACTAACCCTAACCCTAATGACCATAAACCTAATGACCCAAACCTAACACTAACACTAACCCTAAAAATCATAACCCTAAAACTAACACTAACCCTAAACGCTAACCCTAATCCTAAATTCTAACCCTAACCGTAAACATAACCCTAACACTAACCCTAAACCCTAAACCTAAGTCTAATCCTAACCCTAACACTAAACCTTACCCTAACCCTGACCCTAACCCTATCCCTAATGATGATAACCCTAATGACACTAACCCTAACCTTAAACCCTAACCCTAACTCTAACCCTAAACCTAACCCTTAATCAACCGTAACCCTAAACCTAACCCTATCTCTAACCTTAACCATAAAAATAATGACGCTAATCCTAATGACCCTAACCCCTTACACTAACACTTACCCTAAACCCCAACCCTAACACAAAGCCTAACCCTAACCCTAAACCCTAACCCTAACCGTAACACTAACCCTAACACTAAGACTAAACCGAACACTAACACTAAATCCAAAACTGAAATCTAAACCTAACACTAAACCTCACCCTAACCCTAACCCTATCCCGGATGACCATAACCCTAATGACACTAACCCTAACCTTAAATCCTAACCCTAACCCTAACCCTAAGCCTAACCCTTACCCTAAACCTAAACTGTAATCCTAAACCTAAATCCTAACCTTAAACCTAACCCTCATAACCTTAAAACTAAACTTAACCCCTAACCCTAACCCTAAACCTTAACACTAACCCTAAACCTAACCGTAACCCTAAGCCTAGAGCCTAACACTAGGCCCGAACCTTAACCCTATCTCCAGGCCCTAACCCTAACCCTAAGCCTAAACCTAATCCTAACAATTATCCAAACCCTAACCCTAATTACCATACCTCTAATAACCCTAACTCTAACCCTAACCCTAACGCTAACCCTAACCCTAACCCTAACCCTTACTGTAATGACAACCACCCCAATGACGCTAACCCTAACACTAACGGTAACTCTATGCCCTAAACGTAACCCTATACCTAACCCTACACCCTAACCCTAACCCTATTCCTAACCCTAACCCTGACCCTAACCCTAACCCTAACCCTAACCCTTGCCCAACCCCATCCCAAAACCTAACTCTAACCCTAACCTTAACCCTAACACTGATGACCTAGCCCTAATGACAATAACCCCTAAACCTAACCCTGACCCTAACCCCTAACCCTAACCCTAGCCCTAACCCTATCCCTAACTCTAACCCTAAATCTTAACCCTAACTGTAACATTAACCCTAACCCTAGAACCTAACCCTAAGCCCAATTAGCCAAACCCTAACCCTAATAATCCTAACCCTATCCCTACAATCAAAATCTAATAACCCTAACCCTGACCCTAATAACCCTAACTCTAATAACCCTAACCCTACACCTAACCCTAACAATGACACTAATAACCCTAACTCTAATAACCCTAAACCTAAACCTAACCCTAACCCTAATAACCCTAACTCTAATAGGCCTAACACTAACCCTAAATCCTAACCCTAACCATAGCCCTAAACCCGAAATCTAACTGTAATCCTAAACCTAACCGTAACCCTAACCTGAACCCTAACCCTAACCGTAGCCCTAACCCTAACCCTATCCCTAACCCTAACCCTAAGCTTAACTCTAACTCTAACCTGAACCCTAACTCTAATCCTTGACCAACCCTATCCCAAAATCTAACTCTAACCCTAATGACCCAAGCCCTAATGACCCTAACCCCTGACTCTAACCCTAACCCTAACCATAACCCTAACCATAAGCCTAACTCCAACCCTAAATCTAACCCTTGCCCAACCCTATCCCAAAACCTTACTCTAACCCTAACATTAACCCAAACCCTAACGACCCTAACCCTAATGATCCTAACCCCTAACCCTACCCCTAAGACTAAAGCTAACTCTAACCCCTAACGCGAACCCTAACCTATCCCTAACACTAACCCTAACCTTTAACCCTAACCGTAACATTAACACTAACCCTAGAACCTAACCCCAATAACACTAATCCTAACCCTAATAATCCTAACCCTACACCCAAAACCTAATAACACTAACCCTAACCCTAATAACCCTAACACTAAAAGGCCTAACACTAATCCTAAACCCTCACCCTAATCCTAAACTGTAACCCGAACTCTAGAGCCTAACCCTAGACCCTAACCTTAAACCTAACCCTAGGCCCTAAGACTACCTCTAACACTAATCCTAAACGTAACTCTAACTGTAACATTAACGCTAACCCTAGAACCTAAGCCTAACCCCAATAACCCTAACCATTACCCTAATAACCCTAACCCTAACCCAAAACCTAATAACCCTAACCTTAACCCTAACCCTAATACCCTAACTCTAATAAAACCTAACCCTAAACCTATTCCTAACCCTAATAACCCTAACTCTAATAGGCCTAAGCTAACCCTAAGCCTAACCCTAAACCCTGACCCTAACGCTAACCCTAACCCTAACCCTAACCCTAACCCTAACACTAAGCCTAACCCTAACCTTAACCCTAACTCTAACCCTAACCCTAACCCTAACTCTAACCTTAACCCTAAACTGAAATCTAACTGTAACCCTAACCCTAAACATAACCATAACCTGAACCTTAACCCCATCCCTAACCCTAACCCTAAACCTAACCCTACTCCTAACCCTAACCCTAATCGTAACCCTAACCCTAGGGCCTAACAATTACCCTAATCGTAACCCTAACCCTAACCATTACCCTAAGTCTAACCCTAATTTCCATAACACTAATGACCCCAAACGTAACCCTAAGCTCTAACCCTAATGCTAACCCTATCCCCAACCCTAAACTTAAGCCCTGACCCTAACCGTAACCCTAACCCTAACCGTAACCATAACACTAACCCTAAAGATAATCCTAACCCTAAACCCTAAACCTAACCATAAATTCTAAACCTAACCCTAACCCTAACCCTAACCCTAACCCTAACCCTAACCCTAACCCTAACCCAAACAATAAATCTTAACCTAACCCCAACCCTAACCCCAACCCTAACCCCAACCCTAACCCTAATCCTAGCCCTTGCCCAACCCCATCCCAAAACCTAACTCTAACCCTAACCTTAACCCTAACACTAATGACCCTAGCCCTAATGACCTTAACCCCTAATCCTGACCCTAATCCCTAACCCTAACCCTAGCCCTAACCCTATCCCTAACTCTAACCCTAAACCTTAACCCTAACTGTAACATTAATGCTAACCCTAGAACCTAAGCCTAACCCCAGTAACCCTAACCCTAACACTAATAATCCTAACCCTAACCCTAACCCAAAACCTAATCACCCTAACCCTGACCCTAATAACCATAACTCTAATAACCCTAATCCTAAACCTACCGCTAACCCTAATAACCGTAACTCTGATAGGCCTAACCCTAACTCTAACCCTAACCCTAAACCCTAAACCTAACCCTAACCCTGACCCTAACCCTAACCCTAAACCTAGACCCGAAATATAACTGTAACCCTAAACCAAACCGTAACCCTAACCTGAACCCTAACCCTAACCGCAAACCTAACGCTAACCGTAAACCTAACCCTAACCCCAACCCTAACCCTAGCCCCTAACCCTTACCCTAATCGTACCCCTAAACTAACTATTACCCTAACCCTAACCCTAATTTCCATAACACTAGTGACCCCAGCTGTAAGTCTCAGCTCTAACCCTAACCCTAACCCTAACCCTAAACGTAAACCTAACCCTAACCGTAACCATAAGACTAACGCTAAACATAATCGTAACCCTAAACCCTAAACCTAACCATAAATTCTAAACCTGACCCTAAACATAACCCTAACCCTAACCCTAACCCTAACCCTAACCCTAACCCTAACCCTAACCCTAACCCTAACTCTAACCACTAAACCTAAGCCTTACCTTAACCCTAAAACCCTAAACCTAACCCTAACCCTAACCCTAAACCCTAAACCTTAAACCTAACTGTAACCCTAACACTAACCGTACCCAAACACTAGCCCTAACCCTATCCCTAACTCTAACCGTAACCCCAATAACCCTAGTCCTAACACTGATAACCCTAACTCTAATAAACCTAACCCTAACCCTAACCCTAACCCTAAACCTACCCAAAATCTAACTGTAACCCTAAACCTAACCGTAACCCTAACCCCAACCTTAACCCTAACCCTAACCCTAACCCTAACCCTAACCCTAACCCTAACCCTAACCCTAACCCTAAACCCTAAACCTTAAACCTAACTGTAACCCTAACACTAACCGTACCCAAACACTAGCCCTAACCCTATCCCTAACTCTAACCGTAACCCCAATAACCCTAGTCCTAACACTGATAACCCTAACTCTAATAAACCTAACCCTAACCCTAACCCTAACCCTAAACCTACCCAAAATCTAACTGTAACCCTAAACCTAACCGTAACCCTAACCCCAACCTTAACCCTAACCCTAACCCTAACCCTAACCCTAACCCTAACCCTAACCCTAATCTTAACCCTTACTCAACCTTAACCATAACCCTAACCCGAACCATAACCCTAATCCTAACCCTAACCCTAATCCTAACCCAAACCCTAACACTTACCCTAATGACAACCACCCTAATGACCCTAACCCTAACCCCGAAATCTAAATGTAACCCTAACCCTAACCGTAACCCTAACCTGAACCCTAACATCACCCCTAATCCTAACCCTAACCCTAACTCTAACCCTAACCCAAACCGAATCCAAACCTAATCCTAACCCTAACCCTAACCCTAATCTTAACCCTTACTCAACCTTAACCATAACCCTAACCCGAACCATAACCCTAATCCTAACCCTAACCCTAATCCTAACCCAAACCCTAACACTTACCCTAATGACAACCACCCTAATGACCCTAACCCTAACCCTAACCCTAAACCCGAAATCTAAATGTAACCCTAACCCTAACCGTAACCCTAACCTGAACCCTAACATCACCCCTAATCCTAACCCTATACCCTAACTCTAACCCTAACCCAAACCGAACCCAAACCTAATCCTAACCCTAACCCTATCCCTAAACCCGAAATCTAAATGTAACCCTAACCCTAACCGTAACCCTAACCTGAACCCTAACATCACCCCTAATCCTAACCCTAACCCTAACCCTAACCCTAACCCTAACCCTAACCCTAACCCTAACCCTAACCCTAGGCCCTAGTGTTAGGGTTAGGGTTAGGATTAGAGCTAAGGTAAGGGCCTAGGGTTAGGGTTAAGATTAGGGTCTTGGGATAGGCTCTAGGGTTACGGTTAGGGTTAGGTTGAGGTTTAGGGTTAGGGTTAGGGTTAGTTTTTAGGGTTACAGGAAGGGTTAGGGTTAGGGTTATGATTAGACTCTAGGGTTAGGGTAAGGGTTAGAGTTACAGTTACGGTTAGGTTGAGGTTTAGGGTTAGGGTTAGGGTTAGTTTTTAGGGTTACAGGAAGGGTTAGGGTTAGGGTTATGATTAGACTCTAGGGTTAGGGTAAGGGTTAGGGTTAGGGTTAGGGTTAGGGTTAGAGTTAGGGTTAGGGTTAGGGTTAGGGTTAGTGTTAGGGTTAGGGTTCTAGTTAGGATCACTAGGGTTATGATCATGAGGATTAGGGTTAGAGTTAGGGTCATTAGGTTAAGGTTTAGGGTCATTAGAGTTAGGGTTAGGGTTAGGGGTTAAGATTTAAGATTAGGGTTAGGGTAATTAGGGTTATGGTCATTAGGCATGGGGTTAGGGTTAGAGTTCGGGTAAGGTTTAGGGTTTAGGGTTTAGGGTTAGGTTTAGGGTTAGGGTTAGGATTAGGTTTAGTGTTTAGGGTTAGGTTTAGGGTTAGGGTTATTTTTAGGAATATGGTTAGACTTTAGGGTTAGGGTTAGGGTTAGGGTTAGGGTTAGGGTTAGGGTTAGGGTAGGGTTAGGTTTAGGATTAGGGTTAGGGTTAAGACCTAGAGATAGGGTTAAGGTTCAGGTCTAGGGTTAGGCTTTAGGCTAGGGTTAGGGTTAGGTTTAATGTTGCTTTTTCCATGTGAACCACGGAACCTGACACACCAATATGATGTTCACAGAGTTCACTTTATTGTCGGACCGGGCTAACTTTATAGCGAAGCTGCCGTGTCCACGCGCCTTACAACAATGTGATTGGTTGTAACTTGTGTTATACAATAACATGATAGGCTGCATGTACTGTCCACGCGCTCTGCACACATGTGTCCGGCAATTGCTCACTCATTATTACCTTCTAATGGTGCTCCTTTAGTTTCTTTTGTCTCTGATTTCACCTCTCAGCCAGGTTGGCGACAACCCCATCCCCCTGGGGCGGGGGGGGCTCTACCACTACATCTCCCCCTCTTTTATTTAATATTAACAATACACCGTATCATGCTTTAAAGACAGTGTGAAATACAGGGTAAGAACATTAAGGCTAACACAATTACAATTAACAAGAACAAACCTGTTTTCAATATTCCTTTTAACCAAACAAGGCATCCACCCAAAAAAACCCAGTATCTTCTGTTATTTTCTTGTTCTGCAAATCTATCTTTTTAACTTTAAAGTTCAAACAACACATACAATCAAACTCTTCATAACTGTGAACATGTCCAATAACAAAAAATTAGTTGCTTCTCTGTTTTACAAAGTGGTATTCTCAACATTGGCTACATTCATTGCTTAAAGCGATAACATCTCTGAGGTTAAGGGTTGTCATCACTGCAATTGGTTTCTTCTCTGTTAGCTAAGCAAGGTCTCACCCACTTTGCTGGGATCCACAAATTTTTGTGGTTACCTGTAGAAACACAAGCATATCCCCTTCCCCAGGTTATTAGTGACATAGGACCTTCCCATTGTTGTGTTGTCGGATTAAACACAGTAACCTTAGGCACATTTTCAGAAAAATCTTTGACATTTTTGATATGATGCATAACAACTGGTTCCATTTCAGTTTCACTTTTAGGATTAAGTCAGTTCAGCACATACAGTGCCTTCATCAATACCTCTTCTGGGCTCACACCAATTCCCCCTTGTTTGTTCAAAACAGATAAAAGATTTTTTAATGTGCGGTGTGCACGCTCAATAATTGCTTGGCCAGTAGAATTATAAGGGATTCCAAACAGGTGTTGTACTTTCCGCTGTGCGAGGAAGGTTGCAAGTCTGTCAGAGAGGTATGCAGGACCATTATCTGTTTTGATTTGTGTAGGGACACCCATGACAGCAAAAGCCTGTAATAAATGACGTTTTACTGCCTTTGCATTTGCTGAGGTCAAAACTGTAGCCCACAGCAGTCCTGAACAGGTATCTATGGAGACATGAATGTACTTTTGTCAGTCAAATGGTGGAAATTCAGTAATATCAGTTTGCCATAACTGACCTGGCTGCAAGCCCTGAGGATTTACTCCCTTTTCTTGGAGAGGCACTATGCGGGCACAATCAGGACAAGCTGCAATAATGGCTCGAGTTTGTTGCTTTGTAATTGTAAACTGCTTTTGGAGTGCTGCTGAGGATTGATGAAAGAATTCGTGAGCTTGTCTGGCTTGTTCAAAAGGGGATATATCTGTTACAGCCACAAGTTTGTCTATAATGCTGTTTCCTTCTACTAAACCACCTGGTATGTTAGTATGGCTTTTTATATGAATGATAAATACTGGTGCTGTCCTATAATCTAATACGTTCCACAAATCTAACAATGCTTCAAACAATAAGGAATTGGAAACTCGCTGCAAAAGCACTCTATGTATTCTTTGTACAATTCCCACAATATAAAGAGAATCTGCTACCAGATTAACTGGAGAGTTATGCCATTTTTGTAATGCTGCTAAGCATATTGAGGGCAGTTTCTTTTAATACGTCCTGTCTGTCCGCAAGTAAAACATGGTAGACCACAAGAAGAAGGGCTTCGGCCTTTCATTGCAGGCTTAAGTGCTGCAGCCAAGGCTACAGTGTGGGCTTGAGCATGTATTTTTGCTTTTTCTACCTCCTGTTGCATAATTGGTACCCGTGTGCAAGCTTCCACCATCTCTGCTAAAGAAGTAGTTTTTCCCAAACTGGCTAATATCTGTTGGCATTGGGTGTTTGCATTCATCATAACCAAATCTTTCCCCACAGCAGCTTTTGCCTCTGAAGTCAAGTTAGGAGAGGCATCTATAGCTTCTTTCAAATGATCTACAAACTTCATATATGGTTTCCCAGGATCCTGCTTTATTGTAGAATAGGGTGGCACAGGGTTACATCTATTTGGCAATTCTTTCACTGCCGCCAGAGCAAGCCCTTGTGTTTGCTGCTAAATCCTTGGATGAAGTGCTGTCTGAGTAGCACCATCCGCATACTGCCCACGACCCAGTAACTGGTCCATGCTAGCTAACCACAACGGATCATCAGCTGGTAAACGAACATTTTCTAATACTGCCAATTCCACTTTTCCCTGCCGCTTGTCCAAGAACAGCAAATACCCCGTTGGAGGAAGCAATAACTCCATCAATGCCCTAATATCTGTTTGAGTTAGTACTTGCCCCTTGAAAATGAATTGATTAGCTGCATCACATGCTTATTATCCATACCATATTGCATAACTGCACTTTGCAATTGCTTAATCGTTTTCCAATCAAAGGGCGACCACTGCCTTTGTCCTCTATTATCTATGTGCACTGACATTGCTATAATACTACCAGGTAACATGATCCCTTCAATAGTTGCATCTCTGACTACCCCTTGCCAACGTTGCCCTGCATTATAAGAATGATCTTGAGGAATATCTCTGCCCTGATGCACAGGGGCAGCACCCAAATTATCATTATTATCACTGCTATACAATTCCCTTGTGTTTCCTTGTGGATCAGTATGTCGACGCATATTTGCAAACCGATCTGCTAATCCAGTCTCCAGCCCTTTTCCATATCGCGCTCTCAAATATTCATCTGCTTCTCTTACAGACCACATCCCATCTTCAACACATTGTCTAGCCCATTTTTGTATTCGCTGCCTTTTAATACGGAGCTCCTCGGGAGTGAGGTCTAATTCCACCCCCTCCCTTTCCTGTTTTCTCCATTTTTCACATTCCCTGCCAATTGCCTCCAGCCCATCTTTAATTGCATCTGACGCCTTTTTATATGCTATTAACCGTGAAGTTTTACTGTTACCGCCATCTAGTCGTTTCATAGCTTTTGGAACTTCTTGCATCTGGCTCTCCTGCTGTCTCAGTAAGTCCTTCAGGCTTTGCATGTGGCTCCCCTCCTGGAAGTCAGGGCGATTCTGCAATGCTCCGTCCTGGTGTTCCATCGGGTCCTTCAGCAAAGGCACGTCGGCTGGATTAACTTGTCCTGGCTTGTTGAAACTTGCTGGTTACTACCATTAATTGTCGGAGCCAGGCAATGGCTCAACGGGTGCAGAGGGAATAATTTGCTCTCCGCCCCAGAACTCCAGATCTGATACGGGACATACCAGTCGTGTTGATTCTTCGGAGTTCTTGGAGGGGGGGCAGCTCGCGGCGGGCGGCTCTGAGGGGATGGCACACAGCTCCGGCTCCTCTGAAACTTCCTACATCAGCTGCCTGACCTCCCGCCAGGGTCCGGCGAGATCGCAAGCCTCGCAGCTCCCCCTTGTAACTGCCTCCCATAGTTCGGTCCCTATGTCCTCCCATGTACCGGGAGAAAAAAATTCGTCCATCGAACGAACACAGCCCTTACGCTGGGCAAATAGTAAAAGACGTCTTTTTCCAAAATTCTTCCTGTTCTTGCAGCCAGCTGCAGAATACTTTTCACTATTATTTTTTCTTCCACAGATACCGTGTTTCCCATGCCACCTGCTTCCTCGTAGGCCTGTTTTCTGCTATGATTGAGCACCAGGCTAGTGTCGCCCCCAGGTGGCGTTCTCGCGTCTTCAGTTCCGGCGATCTTCCTTCGATACGAAGTATCACGTCGGGGTCACCAAAGTGTTGCTTTTTCCATGCGAGCCACGGAACCTGACACACCAATATGATGTTCACAGAGTTCACTTTATTGTCGGACCGGGCTAGCTTTATAGCGAAGCTGCTGTGTTCACGCGCCTTACTACAATGTGATTGGTTGTAACTTGTGTTGTAAAATAACATGATAGGCTGCATGTACTGTCCACGCGCTCTGCATGCATGTGTCTGGCGATTGCTCACTCATTATTACCTTCAAATGGTGTTCCTTTAGTTTCTTTTGTCTCTGGCTTCACCTCTCAGCCAGGCTGGTGACAACCCCATCCTTCTGGGGCGGGGCGGGGCTCTGCCACTACAGTTTAGGATTAGTGTTAAGGTTTAGGTTTAGGTTTACGGTTAAGGGTTAGGGTTAGGTTTAGGTTTATGAGGGTAGGGTTAGGGTTAGGGTTGGGGTTAGGGTTAGGGTTTAAGGTTAGGGTTAGTGTCATTAGGGTTATAGTCATCCGGGATAGGGTTAGGCGTAGGGTAAGGTTTAGTGTTATGGTTAGACTTAGGTTTAGGATTTAGTGTTAGTGTTCGGTTTAGGTTTAGTGTTAGTGTTAGGGTTAGGGTTTGGGTTTATAGGGTTAGGGTGGTTAGTGTTAGTGTTAGGGTTGGGGTTTAGAGTAAGTGTTAGTGTTAGTGTAAGGGGTTAGGGTCATTAGGATTAGGGTCATTATTGTTAGGGTTAAGGTTAGAGTTAGGGTTAGGTTTAGGGTTAGGGATGTTTAAGGGTTACGTTTAGGGTTAGAGTTAGGGTTAGGGTTTAGGGTTAGGGTTTAAGGTTAGGGTTAGTGTCATTAGGGTTATGGTCATTAGGGATAGGGTTAGGGTCAGGGTTAGGGTAAGGTTTAGTGTTAGGGTTAGAGTTAGGCTTAGGTTTAGGGTTTATGCTTAGTGTTCCATCTAGGGTTAGGGTGAGACTTTGCCCTAAACTTAACCCTAACCCTAACTCTTACCCTAACCCTAACCCTAATCCTAAATCTAACCCTAACCCTAACCCTAACTCTAACCCTAACCCTAACTCTTACCCTAATGACAACCACCCTAATGACGCTAAACCTAACACTAACGCTAACACTATACCCTAACCCTAACCCTAACCCTAACGCTAACCCTAACCCTAACCCTAACCCTAAAACTAACCCTAACCCTAGCCCTTGCACAACCCTATCGCAAAACATAACTCTAATCCTAACTTTAACCCTAATCCTAATGACCCAAGCCCTAATTACCCTAACACTAACCCTAAACCCAACCCTAACCCTAACCCTTACCCTATACCTAACCCTAACACTAATCCTAACCCTAACGCTAACCCTTGCCCAAACCTAACCCAAAACCCTAACCCCAATAACCCTAACCCTAACCCTAATATCCGTAGGTGAACTCTAACCCTAAGCCTAATAACCCTAGCTCTAAAAACCTTAAATCTAAATGCTAACACTAACCCTAACCCTAATGACCATAACAGTAATGACCCTAAACCTAACCGTAAACTCTAACCCTAACCATAAACCTAACCCTAATCATAAACTCTAACCCTAATCCTAATCCTAACCCTAACCCCAAGCCGTAACGTAACCCTAAACCCTAACCATAACCGAAACTCTAACCCAAATCCTAACCCAGACTCTAACTCTAGAGCCTAAACCTAGACTCTAACTTTAACACTATCACTAGGCCTTAACCCTAACCCTAACCCTTGCCGAACACTAACCCAAAATCTAAGTCTAACCCTAACCTTAACCGTAACCCTAATGACCCTAGCCCTAATGACCCTAACCCCTAATCCTAACCCTGACCCTAACCGCTAACCCTAACCCTAGCCCTAAACCTTAACCCTAACTGTAACATTAACGCTAACCCGAGAACCTAACCCTAACCACTGTAACCCTAAACCTAACCCTAATAATCCTAACCGTAAACCTAACCCAAAACCTAATAACTCTAACGCTAACCCTGACCCTAATAAACCTAACTCTAATAACACTAACCCTAAACCTAAACTTAACCTTAATAACCCTAACTCTAATAGGCCTCACTCTAAGCCTAACCCTAACCCTAAACATAATCCTAACCCTAAACCCTAAACCTAAACATAAATTCTAACCCTAACCCTAACCCTAATCCTAACCCTAAACCTAACCGCTAACCCTAACCCTAGTCCTAACCCTATCCCTAAACCTTAACCCTAACCCTAAACCAAACCCTAAACCTAACCCTAACCCTAAACATAAACCCTAAACCCTAAACCTAACAGTAACCCTAACCCTAACCGTACACCTAACCCTAACCCTAAACCTAACCCTAACTAACCCTAACCCTAACCCTTGCCCAACCCTATCCCAAAAACTAACTCTAACCCTAACTCTAACCCTAAACCTAATGACCCTAGCCCTAATGACCCTAACCCCTAACCCTAATCCTATCCCTAACTCTAACCCTAAACCTTAACCCTAACCCTAACATTAACCCTAACCCTAGGTCCTAACCCTAACACTAATCGTATTCCTAAGCCTAACCTTTACCCTAACCCTAACCCTCATTACCATAACCCTAATGAACCCAACCCTAACCCTAACCCCAACCCTAACCCTAAACCCTGACCCTAACCGTAAACCCAAGCCTAACCGTAACCATAACAATAACGGTAAACATAATCCTAACCCTAAACCCTAAACCTAACTCTAAATTCTAACCGTAACCCTAAACATAACCCTAACCTTAAGACTAACCCTAAACCCTAACCCTAACCCTAATCCTAACCCTAACACTAACCTTAACCCAAACCCTAACCCTAACCCTAAACCCTGACCCTAACTGTAAACCTAACCCTAAGCCTTACCCTATTCCTAACCCTAACCTTAACCCTTATCCAACCCTAACCCTAATCCTTAACCTAACCCTAGAACCCAAAGCTAGACCCTAACATTAACCCTAACTCGAGGCCCTAAACCTAACCCTAACGTTAACGCTACCTGTAACCGTAAAAACTGACCCTAAACCTAACCCTAACCCTAAACCTATTGCTGACCGTAACCCTAGAGCCTAACGCTACACCCTAACTTTAACCCTAACCCTAACCCTGACACTAATCGTGTCCCTAACCCTAAACATTACCCTAACCGTAACCCTAATTACCAGAACCCTAATGACCCCAACCCTGACCCTAACCCTAATCCTAAACCCTGACCTGGGATAGGATTGGGCGAGGGTTAGGGTTAGGGTTAGGGTTAGGGTTAGGGTTAGGGTTAGGGTTAGGGTTAGGGTTTGGGTTAGGGTTAGGTTTTGGTATACGGTTGGGCAAGGGTTAGGGTTAGGGTTACGGTTAGGGTTGTAATTACGATTAGGGTTAGGGTTACGGTTAGGGTCAGTGTTTAGGGTTAGGGTTAGGATTAGGATTAGGGCCTAGTGGCAGTGTTAATGTTAGGGTCTAGGGTTAGGCTCTAGGGTTAGGGTCTGGGTTACGTTTAGGTTTAGGGTTAGGGTTTCAGTTATGGTTAGGGTTTAGGGTTAGGGTTAGGGTCATTAGGGTTAGGGTTAGGGTTATGTTCAGGGTTAGGGTCATCAGGTTAAGGCTTAGGGTCATTAGGGTTAGGGTTAGGGTAATGGTTAGGGTTACGATTAGTGTAAGGGTTAGGGCCTAGGGTTAGGGTTAGGGTTAGGGTTATTAGGGTTAGGATTAGGGTTTTTGGGGTTAGGGTTAGGTTCTAGAGCTAGCGTTAATGTTACAGTTAGGGTTAAAGTTTAGGGTTAGAGTTACGGATAGGGTTAGGGTTAGGGTTAGGGTTAGGGTTAGGGTTAGGGTTAAGGTTAATGTTAGGGTTAGGATTAGGGTTAGGGTTACAATTATGGTTAGGGTTAGTTTTACGGTTAGCGTCAGCATTTAGGGTTAGGGTTAGGGTTAGGCTGAGTTTAGGGTTAAGGTTAGGGTTAGGGTTAGTGCCTTGTGGTAGGGTTAAGGTTAGGGTCTAGGGTGAGGCTCTAGGGTTTACAGTTAGATTTTGGGTTTAGGGTTAGGGTTAGGGTTAGGATTAGGGTTTAGGATTAGGATTAGGGTTAGGGTGAGGCCTATTAGAGTTACAGCTATTAGGGTTAGGGTTAGAGTTAGGTTTAGGGTTATTAGGTTTTGGGTTAGGTTTAGTTTTAGGATTATTAGGGTTAGGGTTATTGGGGTTAGGTTCTAGTGTTAGAGTCAATGTTAAAGCCAGGGTTAAGGTGTAGGGTTAGAGTTAGGTTTTGGGATAGAGTTGAGCAAGGGTTAGGGTTAGGGTTAGGGTTAGGGTTAGGGTTAGGGTTAGGGTTAGGGTTACAATTACGATTAGGGTTAGGTTTACGGTTAGGGTCACGGTTTAGGGTTAGGGTTAGAGTTTAGGGATAGGGTTAGGGTTAGGGTTAATTTTAGGACCTAGTGGTAGGGTTAAGGTTAGGGTCTAGGGTTAGACTCTAGGGTTAGGGTCTGCCTTAAGTTTACTGTTAGGGTTAGGGTTTCGGTTAGGGTTAGGGTTTAGGGTTAGAGTTAGGGCTTGGGGTTAGGGTAAGGGTTAGGGTTAGGGTCATTATATTAAGGGTTACGGTCATTAGGGTTAGGGTTAGGGTTAGGGTTTAAGGTTGAAATTAGGGTTAGGGTCATTAGGGATATGGTCGTTAGGGATAGGGTTAGGTTTAGTGTTTAGGGTGAGGTTTAGGATTAGGGTTATTTTTAGGCTTAAGGTTAGGCTTTAGGGTTAGTGTTAGGGTTAGGGTTTGAGATTAGGGTTGGGGTAATTAAGGTTATGGTCATTATGGATAGTGATAGGGTTAGGGTTAGGTACAGAGTTTAGGGTTAGGGTTAGGGTTAGGGCCTAGTGGTAGCATTAAGGTTAAGATCTAGGGTTAGGCTCTTGGTTTAGGGTCTGGGATACATTTAGGGTTAGGGTTATGGTTAGAGTTTAGGGTTAGAGTTAGGGCTTGGGGTAAGGGTAAGGGTTAGGGTTAGGTTGCGGTTTAGGTTTAGGGTCATTAGGTTAATGGTTAGGCTTAGGGTGAGGAGTTAGGGTTAGGGTTACGGTTTAGGGTTAGTGTTAGGTTTAGGGTTTGGGTTAGGTTTAGGGTTTGGGTTAAGGTCGCAGTTAGGCTTACAGTTTATGGTTAGGTTTAGGGTCAGGGTTAGGGCCTAGGGTAAGGGTTAAGGTTAGGGTCTAGGTTTAGGCACTATAGTCAGTGTCTGGGTTAGTGCTGGGGTTAGGGTTAGTTTTTAGGGTTACAGATAGGGTTAGGTTTAGGGCCTAGGGTGAAATCTCTAGGATTAGGGTTGGGGTTTCCTTTATGGTTAGGGTTAGGGTTACGGTTAGGGGTTAGGGTCATTAAGGCTTGGGTCATTAGGGTTAGGGTTAAGGTTAGGATTAGAGTTAGGTTTTGGGACAGGGTTGGGCAAGGGTTAGGGTTCGGGTTATGGTTAGGGTTAGGTTTAGGGTTAGGGTTACGGTTAGGGTTACGGTTAGGGTTAGGGTTAGGGTTAGGGTTAGGGTTAGGGTTAAGGGTTAGTCTTAGGGTTAGTGTTTAGGGTTAGGGTTATGTTTAGGGTTAGGGTTAGAATTTATGGCTAGTTTTAGGGTTTAGTATTAGGATTATGTTTAGGGTTAGTGTTATGCTTACGATTAGTGTTAGGTTTACGGTTAGGGTCGGGGTTTAGGGGTAGGGTTAGGGTCAGGGTTTAGGGTTAGGGTTAGGTTTTGGGGTTAGAGTCATTTGGTCTAGGGTCATATGGGTTACGGTTAGGTTTATGGTTAGCGTTAGGGTGTAGGTCTTAGGGTCATTAGGGCTAGGATCATTAGGGTTAGGGTTCGGGTCAGGGTTAGGACTGGGTAAGTGTTACGGTTATGTTTAGGGTAAAAGTTAGGGTTAGGGTTAGGCTTAGGCTTAGGGTTAGGGTTAGGCATAGGGTTAGGCGTATTAGAGTTAGGGCTATTAGGGTTAGGGTTAGAGTTAGGTTTAGGATTAGGGTTATTAGAGTTACGGTTATTAGTGTCAGGGTTAGGATTATTAGTTTTTTGGTTAGGGTTAGGTTTAGGATTATTCGGGTTAGGGTTAGGGTTATTGGGGTTAGGGTTAGGTTCTAGCGTTGGCGTTAATGTTACGGTTAGGGTTAAGGGTTAGGGTTAGAGTTAGGGATAGGGTTAGGGTTAGGGTTAGGGTTAGGGTTAGGGTTATGGTTAGTGTTAGGGTTAGAATTCATGGAAAGATTTAGGGTTTAGGGTTAATGTTATGTTTAAGGTTAGTGTTATTTTTACGTTAGGGTTAGGTTTACGGTTAGAGTCAGGGTTTAGGGTTAGGCTTGGGGTTAGGATTAGGGTTAGAACTTAGGGTTACGGTTGGGGTCATTAGTGTTATGGAAATTAGGGTTAGGGTTAGGATTTAGAGTTAGGGTTAGGCATAGGGTTAAGCATATTAGAGTAAGGGCTATTAGGGTTAGGGTTAGAGTTAGGTTTAGGATTAGAGTTTTTAGAGTTACGGTTATTAGTGTTAGGGTTAGGGTTATTAGTTTTTTGGTTAGGGTTACATTTAGGATTATTAGGGTTAGGGTTAGGGTTATTGGTGTTAGGGTTAGGTTCTAGGGTTGGTATTAATGTTACGGTTAGGGTTAAGGGTTAGGGTTAGAGTTAGGGTTAGGGTCACGGTCTAGGGTTAGGGTTAGGGTTTAGGGTTAGGCTTACGGTTAGTGTTTAGGGTAAGGGTTAGGGTTAGGGTTAGGGTTATGTTTAGCGTTAGGGTTAAAATTCATGGAAAGGTTTAGGATTTAGGGTTAATGTTATATTTAATGTAAGTGTTATGTTTACGGTTAGGGTTAGGTTTACAGTTAGAGTCAGGGTTTAGGGTTTGGGGTTAGTGTTAGGGTTAGAGCCTAGGGTTACGGTTGGGGTCATTAGTGTTATGGAAATTAGGGTTAGTGCTAGGGTAAGGATAAGACTTTGAGCCTAGGGTTAGGGTTAAGGTTAGCGTTAGGGTTAGGGGTACTGTTGAGGTTAGGGTTAGGGTTACGGTTAGGGTTAAGGTTAGGTTTGGGGTTAGGGTTCAGGTTAGGGTTACAGTTAGGGTTAGGGTTCCACTTAGATTTTGGATTTAGGTTTAGGCTTATGTTTAGGGTTAGGGTTAGGGTTACAATTACGGTTAGGTTTAGGTTTACGGTTAGGGTCAGGGTTTAGGGTTAGGTTTAGGGTTAGGGTTAGGGTTGGGGTTAGGGTTACGGTTAGGGTTAGACTTAGGGCCTAGTGGTAGGGTTGAGGTTAGGGGCTAGGGTTAGGCTCTAGGTTTAGAGTTAGGGTTAGGTTTAGTGTTATGGTTGGGGTTACAGTTAGGGTTAGAGTTTACGGTTAGGGTTAGGTTTAGGGTTAGGGTTAGACTTTATGGTTAGGTTTAGGGTTAGGGTTAGGCTTAGGGTTAGGGCCTAGGGGTAGGGTTAAGGTTAGGGTCTAGGTTTAGGCTCTGTGGTTAGGGTCTGGGTTACGTTCAGGGTTAGGGTTAGGGTTAGGGTTAGGGTCAGGGTTAGTTTTTAGGGTTACAGGTAGTGTTAGGGTTAGGGCCTAGGGTTAAATTTAATGTTAGGGTCTAGGGTTAGGCTCTAGGATTAGGGTTAGGGTTAGGTTCAGAGTTAGGGTTAGAGTTTCCTTTATGGTTAGGGTTAGGGGTTAGGGTCATTAGGGATTGGGTCATTAGGGTTAGGGTTAAGGTTAGGATTAGAGTTAGGTTTTGGGTTAGGGTTGGGCAAAGGTTAGGGTTAGGGTTAGGGTTACGGTTATGGTTAGGGTTAGGGTTAGGATTTAGGGTTAGGCTTACAGTTAGTGTTTAGGGTTAGGGTTAGGGTTATTGTTTAGGGTTAGGGTTATATTTAGGGTTAGGTTTAGAATTTATTGTTAGATTAGGGTTCAGGGTTAGAATTATGTTTAGGGTTAGTGTTAGTAATAGGATTAGGTTTTGGCTTAGGGTTAGGGTTAGGATTTAGGGTTAGGCTTAGGGTTAGGGGTTAGGGTCATTAGGGATTGGGTCATTAGTGTTAGGGTTAAGGTTAGGATTAGAGCTAGGTTTTGGGATAGGGTTGGGCAAGGGTTAGGGTTACGGTTACGGTTAGGGTTAGGGTTAGGATTTAGGGTTAGGCTTAGGGTTAGTTTTTAGGGTTAGGGTTATGGTTAGGGTCATTAGGGATTGGGTCATTAGGGTTAGGATTAAGGTTAGGATTAGAGTTAGGTTTTGGGATAGGATTGGGCAAGAGTTAGGGTTAGGGTTAGGGTTAGGGTTAGGGTTAGGGCTAGGCGTACGGTTAGGGTTACAGTTAGGTTAAGGATTTAGGGATTTAGATGCTGAAGTCATTTTTTTCCCCATCACTTTCTAAAAAAATAATCCTCTTTGAATAACAAGAGATAATTTTGTTTAGAGGCAAGATCCTGTTGCCTGGAATTCCACATTTGAAGACATTTCCAGGAACATGCTGAATATCCAATATTCTCTCCTGTCCTATCTGTTCGTGTTGATGTGTGAAGCCAATGCCAGGGGCAGCACAGTCGTCTGGCCCCTGCTGCATGAGTACGTGTCGTGTCATTCATCCCACTGTGTTAACCAGCAGTTCCCAGGGAAATCGGCAGGATCGCGGCCAGGGATTGAGCGAACCCCCAGGAAGTTGTGGATGACGCCATGTTGGGTGGGAGTGTTGATCTGCTGCAGTGTGGGAAGGATCTACAGAGGGATCTGGACCTGGGGATGTTGGTGACAGCAGCTGAACATGAACCAGTCTGTGCCCAGATGGCCAAAAAGGCCACCAGCATCCTGCCTTGTGTCACCACCAGTGTGGACAATGGGACAAGGGCAGTGACCGTCCTGTGTGCTGGGCACTGGGGAGGCCAAACCACAAATCCTGGGGTCAGTCTTGGGCCCCTAAGCTCAGGGCTCAAAACTCCAGCACCAGAATCACCTCAGGGCTCAAAATGATGGCACCACAGGTGGCAGGATCACCTCAGGGTTCAAAACAGAGGCCACCATTTTTTTCTTCACTACAAATAAACTTAATACATACATTTTAAAGCTCATTCTCATCATCCGGAGTGATATTACTGATACAGGTGTTTTGTTGGTTGGTTGGTGGTTTTTTTTGTTTGTTTTAAGCATATTTTTCGAGTCATAAGACTTTATTTGTATCTGTTCAGAAGGGGCAATATGCGCCGAAACCTGTTTAATGCCTTAACTTTGAAGTCTAATATTTAGAAATTCTTATGTTCCCCTAAAAAACACTGAATTGTCAGTGTGGAATCCCAACCTAATTTTCCCTAATTTAAGACCTGATGCTGACAAAGTACCTGTCAAAAAAAAAAGAAAAAAAAGGTTCAAATCAGAAAGTAACCGGGCCACTACTTAATTTTGCTATTGCTAATAAAAATTCAAAAAAAAAAAAAAAAATTCAATCTTACTTGGTAAGTTTTGTGCTCTAAATATCCTAAGTAAAAATTTAATATATATGTAGATATACACCAGCAAGCCTAAAGAAACAGCAGAAATTAAAATTAATAAGTGGTATTTCCCTAATGATTTCCACATCAGGATCTCAATACACATTTTCGGATTAGGATCTTGACAAGCATTAACTGATATAGTTGTAAATAAAATGGGATTTACTTTTCTTAATTATGTATAATTAAGAAATAGATTACTATTGTAATTATTATTCCATTACAGGATGTTTCAAAACAGATGAACCCACTTTCAAAGCTGCGCGATTTCACATTGGGGCCATCTTTTTGAAATAACCTGTATAATAATAACATTTTATACTATATAAAATGTATACAACAACTGTGATACTGTGAAGTATATAATATATAATACAGAATATTTATTACATATTTACTACTTATAGTTTGATATATTTTATATTATTTATATTATATATTCTAGTATGTGATATTTATTCATAATTATCACCTATTATTATAATTATTACATAATTATATTATTATATAAAATAACACATTATGACATATTCTATATTATACACTGTGCATATAATAATTATATGATAAAATTATATCTTACATATATTACATACAATTATATATGTTATATATAATTATATAAAATATATATTTTATATATTTATATTAATTTATATATTATTATGTCTACATCATTGTATATTAATAATTATAAATAAAGTATTGTTACTGGGAGCATGCTTACAGTTGAGGTAATGGTAGGTTTTTTGAGAAAAAAGGCTTCAAGGAGGAAATATTTTGGGAAATGCTGACACTAAGGGTTCCATCACTTTTTCTTGCTTTACAGGTTTGTGGACAATAAACTGACATGGGAAATGTATCAACAGTTTCTGTGGGGACCAGCACTGTTCATCAGCCCTGTCCTGGAACAGGTTTTTCTGTTCAAAAACAGAAAAAAAATGGAGTAAAATTTAGACAATATTGGAAATTGATTAAAATATTAGAAGTGACTTGAGCTAAATGTTACTTTTTGGCTTTAATAGATTTAAACCAAAAATGTCTGATTCCAGGGTGCTGTAGTGGTGAACACTTACATGCCCAACACTCGCTGGTACGATTATTACACAGTAAGTAATTTTAAAAAATATTATATTTATTTTTATTAAACCCTTCAGTGAAAGGGTTTAATTTTTTATGGCCTCGGGCTTCAAACATTCTTCTGATCATCAGGTGTTGTCAAATCAGCTTATATATGTAGAATTTCAGATTTTATCTTGAAAATATGTAGTTCTGCGTTAAAAAAGGATTTGTAGTAAGAACTTCTTTAGGATGCATTTATATTCATTTTGTATTTATTTTCTATGCTATTCTGTATTTCTCATATATTTATTTATTGCTATATTATATATTTATATAATATAATATAAATAATGTATAATATATGAAACATATTTAGTCTGCATTTACGAACTTTCATTCAGAAACATTTTAAGTGGGTAATTCAACAAAGAGACTACATTTTTAAAAATTATTTTTAATTTATTAATCAGAAATAGGATGAGTATGTTTGCTTTAGGGGGCAATTCAGAAATTTATCGGCTCCTTTGGGATATATCAACCTGCACATCAGAGGTGGCTACATCCTCACTCAGCAAAGTCCTGCTAATACCAAATTTTACGGGTATTAATTATTAATTAGTATTTATTATTAATATTTTTCCTCTTTAAAAGGAGATATTTATGTCTAGAATATAAATTATAGCACCTGAAAACCATAAAATGTGATTTCCCAATAAAAATATTATTAGTTTTTTAAGTTTTATTTTATTTTGTAGCCAAAAAAACCCGTTGGCATTTACCGTTGCACTGAATGACAATTCAGTTGCAGAAGGGCACCTTTATTGGAATGTGATTCTGTGAAGTCCTGGGCAGCAAACTGGAACTGGATTCAGGGATGCACGGTCTCAGGCCTTGGATTGCAGGGACAACAGGCACGTTCCTCTTCAGATGCCAGCCATAGTTGAAGCGAGATCGCCCTTGTGGTCTTCTTTTATAGGGTGTATGACGCATATGAGATGGAATACTCGGTTGGTCAGTTTTAGTCACCTGTTCTGTCTTCCCCTCCTTGCAAATATGCCCCTCTCAATTATGGGACGTTATCAGAATTCTTAGTTGTTATAATAAATCTAAACATGAGCCTGGTCCTGCATTCAATTGGTCATCCTTATCAGTTTCAGAGCACAGTGTCTGAGAAACACGTAGCTAAATTCAGAAAAGTGATGTTACTTAGAAGGTACTTAGAAGAACTTAGCTGAAAGGAAAGTTCACTAGAAGAGAATTGGTCTTGTTTTTAACAAAACCAGGACAGAAAGGTTCCTTGCCATACATACGTTATGAATAAAATCACGTGACAAAGTGTTTTATTAAAATAAAAAGATTTTATACTTTTGCATTTAAGAGAGAAGAATTGCTACAAACATGTTAAACTGACATACATGTTCAAAACTTTTCAGTGCTTTCTTTTAAAGTTCAGCATTTTGGTAACAATAAGTTTTTCTGTATATACTTCAAAAGCTGGCTATTGTAATACTGATATAAAATACTTCATGTAAACTAGTGTCAGGTGTATGAAATACAATACGTAATAGAACATAGTGTTTGTATAAACATTTAAAGTATAAATTTCATTAGATAACATGCAAATACTGTGATATTTTAAATGGCACTTAAATATAGATACTGAAAATCTTTATAATTTTGCATCCAATATGAGATTCTGAAATGTACAAAGCTATAAAAATAACATATTTCTTCATTGAAGTCAGGTACTATTACAGAACTTGATTGTCATTTTACAAGCGTTGAGCCCAATGTCCTGCAAATCTTCACTAGTCCAAGTAAAGATGTCCACTGAAATAGGCCCAGGGATAGTTAGTTTTCTTCATAACAAAACATGAAAGCATATTTACATGAGAATAAACTCTTAAATTGTTGGTAAGGTAAATAAGTAGCAGCAAGTTATTTCTTCCAAAAATGAGGCTTAAAATAGGTGCCTACTTTTCATTGTCACTGATATGCACCTGTATAATATAAAATTAACATTCTTCAATAAACTCAAAATACTATTTTATTGCTGAAAAAAAAAACCCTATAAAACCCCTTATTGCAAAAATTAAAAAAAATCATGTCAGAACCTTCCAGGGTATTTTTATGTTTCTAAGATCAATGGAAAATAATGTAACTGTGCTGAAACAGTCATCTGACTAGTAATGAATAAAAGAATAATCTTTTCACATTATTCAAAATACTTTCTTCACTGGAAAAAATATTAGTTCATCAAATCTACAATTTTCTTTCTGGTTCAGTGATATACAACTCTGAATATTAATCCTGACGAAGTGAACAAAAGGCTTATGATCAGGGAGTGCTGAACAGGCATCAGTTTAACAGAAGCAGACGAAATGCTAAATGAAACTTGTACTTGAGATGCAATTAGAGCTGACAGTGGTACATGTGATGCTAGTGTTGGACTGTCTGAATTTATCAGTGACTCTATCTTTTCTGCTTCTTTATTGCAGGCTTCAATCTAAGGAAAAGAAAAAAAAAGTTATTATTTCTCTTCCTGTCATGTAAAATGACAATGCAAAAATGTTGCTAGATAGCAAAATTCAGGAAAGAAAATTCAAGTTATTGCTCTCAGCAAATAAGACATATTATTTTGGGGAGTATTTCTTAGAAAACATGTTGGAGCTCTCATCATAGATTTTGGTTCATCAAAATTACTGTGGAAGCCCTGAGTAGTAGCAAAGGGGAAGGAAGGAAGCTACGTACAAGTTATCATGAGTAATGTTTCCATGTTGATGCTCAAAAGTAAGTAACTCCAAAACTGAGGACTTACTTTCTGATTGACCTCGAAGTCTGCAAGTCTGGAAAAATCAGGGTATTCTATTTCTTGCGCTTTTTCTTCCAAATCAGGGAAAAGTGATTTATTTTATGGGAAGGGAAGAATGGAAGTAACAGGAAAACCTGAGAAAACACAGGTTTCCATTCCTCCACTGATGTGATGATAATTCTGAATTCATGTTAGCAAATCCATTTTTTCTACCTTCTACTGCAATCCATGAATCAGTTTAGCACGAGGTCTCTTTAACAGTTCTGGAAGCTGCCTCTAGTGAAATTTTAACTTGACAGATGTAATATCTGGATGCCCAAAGCTTTGAAAATTGAGAAACTTCTAGCTCAGCAACAGTTGTCAACAGTGAGATGAGCAGCCTCTCCCTGGTTTCAGATGGCCTCTCCAATTTCAGAGAGTCTTTCTCGCCCCAGGAGTCTGACAGCACCTGCTGCAGATAGAATGAGAGCTGACCACATTGGCAAGGCTCAAGACCTTGTTTCCTAAGTCCTGGTAACATTTTGGGCTATTTCTGCTAAAGAAGGAGACGTCAGTTGAAGCTCTGTTGCACATAGCAGGGTTGCTCTAGCAGCACAGGCAAGCAAAATACATTCAACATAGCTGCCTGAGAAACAAGTCCCCTACTAGATACTGCAGCTTGCAAATTTTATGGCAGTGATTCTGTTCCCTCACATTACACTACTACTGTAGTCTATCCCAGAAGCAATACTGAGCATGCAACATTAGACTGTAGGAATAAAATGGAAATGGGTAGCAGCCATCAACATAAAATAAACAACAAGGAAATGAACCTGCCTGAATTCTGTTTGTATTGTAGAAGATAAGAGAGAGATTGTGGGCACGTTTTCTCTCCCCTTCCTTTTCAAAGGTAAATCCTTCACTGTACACTAGCACACATCAATATGTCGGGTAACGGAATGAACCAGTCACAGCACCTAATCTCGCAGGGGACTTAATTATAAAGTGCTGTAAGTAGGGCCAGTCAAGAGTATTAGAAACAACTATAAAGTGGCAACAAATTATGTTCCTTTTAATAGGAAAAAGCCTCACTGGTCTTGCACAGGTCAACAAGTAGAGAGTGAAAATGAAACAACAGCTCCAAGACAATAATAAGGGAATACATAGCCAGAGCCTTGTTTCTGTTGTTCTGAACTGCTCCTAAGAAAATACTGCAAGAACCTGGAGCTGTATTTGTTGAGTTTAGAGTTTAGTACTGTGAGCCTTAGTTTCCTGTTTGCTAGTATGAACTAGCTACAGCACAGCAAGTTGGGCAGCTTATTGGAATGTTATTTCCTCTTTAAGGTCGTAATAGCATTTTGGAATCTCCCAGAACTTTTCACCATAAAGTGGAAAGGAATATCAAAACCAAGATAGTCTCAGAACAGTATAAACAGATGCTCTTTGGTACAAACTACTGCTTAGCATCAATAGATGCACAATATATTAATATGATATCAATATGTATGATGTGCTTCAGCCTAATATCACATATACTTCAATCTACTTTTAACCATTACACTGGAGACAAAGGAGTACCATTTCATATGCAGGTATACATTTAATATATGATTAATATTAAGAGGTCATTCAGAAATTTATTTTCATCAGTTTATATTTTCTGCTACTTTAGCCACAGGAAGTTGAGGGTTCTGCATTGATTAATTTTAACACAGAAATCATACTACTCTATCCTTGGCCTTCCTTTACCTTACCCCTCTGTGGCAGAATGCAAACCCTCCTCTCTCCCCCCGCCCCTCCTTCAGTATGGAGGGAGTAGACACATCTCCCTCTCTCTGCTACTTGAGGCTAACAGCTTCTTTTGTTTGGCCCAGAGCACCCTGGCCAGGGCCATTAGGAGAAGGGATTGCCGAGGCGCCAGTGAGCCGCTGGGCGCCTGTGACCAGTGTGGGGGATGTTTGGAGGCTTCAGGGGCACCCCACACACGGTGTGGGGGTGCAGAGAAGCTTCTAGAATGCCTACAGTCAGGTCTGATCAGTCAGTATAAAAACGGGATTCTCTCGTCGAGACTGAGCCCATTGTCGCCGGTCTCTCGGAGCACGAGTTGAAGATGCTGCCGCTGAGACGCCCCCTCCCCGGGATGGAGACTCCACTTGCCTTGCCGCCACGTGTGTGAGTAAAACCCCTTGCAGGATTGCGAGTATATTCATCCTTTCCGTGCACATATGCACGTGTAACTTCCCGTGCTTAATACAAGCACGTATAAAATTATTTCCTCGCACAATTGCGAGTGTATTTTTATTCCGTGCACATTTGCACGCGTACTTTAAATTATTTCCTCGCACAATCGCGAGTGTAACTTTATTCCGTGCACATTTGCACGCGTACTTTATTTCCTCGCACAATCGCGAGTGTAACTTTATTTCCTCGCACAATTGCGAGTGTATTATAAATTTATCCTCGCAGAATCGCGAGTGTATTTTCCTCCCGTGCTTCCACATAAGCACGTGTAGTATTCCGTGCACATTCGCACGTGTAAGTAAATTAACCCTCGCAGAATTGCGAGTGTATTATAAATTTACCCTCACGGAATCGCGAGCATACGCTTTACCTGTATCTCTTTAAGAATAATCCTGCACCGTGTTCAGGCAAGTGCGTACTCCTCTGGGACTCGGGGGTGGTTCCGGCATTGTTTTGAGTGAAGCCACGTGCATGCACTCTGTGGACCGCCTGTTGTACTAGTTGCTGCCCCTTAATAATTTTCCTCAACTGATACCCGAACCTATATTTAAGTCACTTTTGGAGCGCTAAAACCCTGTTTCTCACCGGTTTAATAAAAGTTGTTTTGGACCCTGTTGTCCCTTAAATTAGCCTCGGGGTGCCTCTGTGACACCCTCTTATTACCCATACTCAAAAGCCTCTTATCAGAAAAGCAGGATTTTCAAGACAGATTTTAACATCCATAATACTAGCTATTCAGATTTGAGTCACTAGAGAAATTCCCATGTATTCAGTACACCGAAAAATGCACAATTTAAAAATTGCTGTATTGAAGATAGTAAAGTGTATTCATATAAAAATGAAGTAAATCCATGCTTCCGTGCTGGGTAAACAACATAATAACATAGTCTACCTGCAATGGTTTGGGGTTCTGATCCACAGGAATGATGAGAATCACAATTTCAGATTCTATGCTTAAGTATCCAAACACATCACACTGTGGCACTGAGACATGCAGGCGGATTTTTTCAAGTATGTCAAGCACTGTTATAGGCTTTTTATTTGTTACCTGGAAGAAAACAAAGAACTTTGTTGGTGATGTGATGTTATACGAAATTACAGTTTTCTTCTTTAGTTTTAATAACGTTATATCACACCAGAAAAATTGTTTCAGCCATTAAACTATTTGGTTTTAAACTCTAGCAAAAAAATTCCAAACCCACCAAAACTACTAAAAACTGAAAGGAAGAAAGTGAAGAATGCGTTACTTCTTAAATTAACCATAGTTTTGATATGTGGTGTTCCCCACCTTCATGGTTAAGTGTGTGTACGTATCATGTACCTCAAAATCATGAAAATGGTTATCTGCTACAGTGGCTTGTACTCTCGTGCTGGAAAACAAGCGGTAGAGCAGCCCTACCAGCTGGCACTCCATTAGCATCACAGAATCTCTTCCAAGAGCCACCGGAAATGAAGAGCTATGGCTTTGTGAAGACAAATATATGTCTGTATATATGCAAACATGAGACATTTCAAGATCACTACATAAGTACCAGGTAAATATATTTTCATTTTAAAATTCTTATTTCTGTTCTGCTGTCTGTATCTGGCAAACAGTAATCTGATTGTTGATGCTCTATTTAATGATTGTCACACCTTGAAGGTTTTTCACCTTTTTTCTAGGTCAGTTCCGGTTGTGTTGAACAGTATAGATGTCCTGGTTTTGTTAAAAACAAGTTTCTCTTTTAGCGAATTTTTGCCTGTCAGCTAAAGCCTTCATATTAGCTGCATTTTCCTGGAGAACCCGACACATGTTTTGGTTAAACCTAGCAATGGAATGCAAACTTATTGATAAGCACGGATGGACATCTCGCGAGAGGGGCAACGAGAAACTGGTGATCGAGAGACTGACCAACGGTGTATAACATTCCATTCACGTGAATACTTCATATAAAAGTGGGAGATCACGAGGATCTCGTCCCTTTTTTTCCCCTTTTGCCTTTTCCCTTTTTCCTCATGGCTGACATTAGGAGAGGACCTTGCTGGTCGTCCCTGCGAACTGAGGCCTAGTGAGAGACTGAATCCAGCTCCGGTTGACTACAGAGTCTAATCCAGGACTTTGGGTGCTGGCTCTGCAGTTGCTGAGACTTACAAGATTGGTTTTGTATATTTTGTATTATTTTCTCTATTCTTATTAGTAGCATTAGTAAAACATCTTTAACTTTTCCAACTCTCTTCTCTCTGTCCTTCTTTCCCTCCCGATCGCCTGTCCTGAGTGGGAAGGGGGGAGAGGGAGGGGCAAAAGGGGGAAGTGGGGGGGGAGAGGAGGTTAACAATACATCTGCCAGGGTTTGATTGTCACCCCGCAATCTTAACCCTCGACAATAGACACCAACACAAACAGTTTGCTTGTGACTTCTGGTCATCCTGTTGTGTTCCGTTTTCTAGCTTTAGCTGCAAGAGATCAATCCTTGTTGTTCTACTGTAGCTTTGTTGCTTTTAAGAACACTGATACAGGACCTTAACAAATGGAAATCTTGGAAATCAAAGTAGACTAGATGAATTAAATTTGCAGGGTGTCACACACTTCTTTTACCAAACCTTGTATAGGCTTTCCTTGTCATAGCCCCACTAAAATGCAGTCTGACATGCTGAATGATTAGCAAACCCTGTTCAAACAGTTTTAAAACAGAAGCATATGGATACTTTCAGGATGACTGATAGTGTCAAACTTGGATTTTGATGTTTAGATTAAAAATCTAGATTAGAAATCTAGTAGAATAGATTAGAATCTTAGCAGATGTCTAACACTTCTTTGGTCTGTGTAGACACCAACTTTTGTTTCCTGCTATCTTTACAAAACAGGCCAGAGTGGTGGGAGGAGGAAAAAAAAAAATCAGAACTCTTCAGTATTTAAAGCAGTTTTTTCTCTTCAGAATGACCTGTCTGAACTGAGGTAAGCATACATTACTACTCCTTGCCCTCTGGGTTGGTTAAAGCATATGCCAGCACTTTCAGCAATGATTCCATCTACCTGAGACTTAACCATCTCCAGTACAGTGGATGTATATGCTATGCTATATATATATATATTTCTCTCTCTATATATATATATATAGATATGTACGTACACTGTCAAAAGCAACAGCTGCACATCCATCCTATAGTTTTATTGATGGAATCAGAGGAGATCAATGTCATCATTAATTTAATGTAGATGACAGAAGTATCAAAACTACTCAAATACACAGTTGGGCATCTTCTGTTGTATTATCAAGATATATTAACTGGCCTCTGACTCACACTGGAGTGACAAAAGCACAAAGCTTGTAACTCTCTATGCTCAGGTTGGTGTCACACAATGCACAGTCTCCAGGTGGCTGTGACCAGTTAGAGATCCTCTCTGGGGGCTTATTGGATGATCCCTGATTGAAGTTTCCAAAGCAGAAAACTTCTGTCAAACTTCTGTAACTTCTAGTATGTGCTAAGAGAATGCTGACTTGAATGTTTGAGAGATCACATATTTTAAATGTAAAGAGACATATAAATTTATATATATGAGTTCTGAAAATTTGAACATTGTGTATTGTGGCTTTAGGTGAGCAAGAAAAGAAAAACTCAGCAAGACTGTGATGACAAAGGGAAGAAAAAAGAGAGGAGGAAAAAAGAACAAAGAAAGCAACTACTAAGTACCCTAATACAGGTTTTAGGGTGCTTAGTATGTGAGAGGAATTATCACCAAGTACTTAATAACTACTTGAGTAAGCCCAATAAATTTCTTTAACTAGAAAGCCTTCTCCTAACTAAAACTAAAAATTCTTCTTCACAGCCACAACATGCCAGGAAGCAGTCATGACCTAATGACACCGTTACTCAGCAAAATTTGTCAACGTGCAAACACACACACAGATCTCTGGGAGGAAATTAGTAGAACATCAATCAGCAGCACATCCTTGAGATGAAGACCAACCACACACTGGGCTGCAACAGCAAGAACAGAACCAGCAAAAGTCATTGTCCAGTGGCATTCAGCTTGTGAAATTTCTACTCCTGGAAGTTTTAAAAACTCAGCTGTCCAAGCTGATCTAACCAGAACTAACCTTGCTTTGAGCAGGGAGTTGGACTAGATGGTTCCAGGGGTCCTGTTAAAGTTAACTTTTCCCGTGTTTTTACAATAATAGCTAATTCTCTCTACTTCTAAACATATAAACAGGTTAATGTAGTTTTATACTGTTTAGGGGAATCACAGAATGTTAGAGATTGGAAGGGACCTTGAAAGACCATCTAGTCCAATCCCCCTGCCAGAGCAGGAACACCTAGATCAAATTATATTTCTATTTGATATTTTAAAAAATAAAAATCATGTGTAGATGCAAACATGAACTGTTTTGTTTCACTAGGCATGATCGCTGTATTACTCTATTTTGTTGTGATGTCATGCCAAAAATCAAGCATTCTGCTCTATTCCATATACTGAAGCATAAAGGCAGGGGTCAGTGAAGTGCAATCCTTTCATACACCACATGGGGAGTTTGGGCCTAGTTAGTTGTGTTCCGTGATAGACAATCAACATCAGAAGATCCATCTTACACCAGAGTTTTTCAAAGAGCAGTAATGAGGGATGCTGGTATCTAACTTACAGAGATGCTGAATTAACACCCAACATTTCAGCTGATGAGCAATGAAATCTGTGACAACTATCTAGATAACCCAAAGAGTGTTATCCAGCCCAATTTAAACATCAGACAATGTCAGAATTAAGTTACCTACATTAGGAAATAGTGAGCTAGCAGAATAATCTTAACCAAAAGTAACAAATATGTACTGTATTACTAGCATGAGATAGATGCAGTTCCCATATAATTTGTCTTTTACTATTACAAGTCATTTAAACTGCAAATCTGAATGTGATTGTGCCTACTTTAATTCTGTTTCGCTTTCAATTTCTATACTGCTATTAAGAAATGGAGGAAAGCATAATCAGGATAAAGGAAAAAAATCTAATCACACATTATCTAGTAAAAAATAATTGGTTTTATAATGTATTAACTTTTCATGAGAGAGTATACAGTAACTTGAATTTTCCATGTACCATTTAACATAAGGCATGATTAAACTATTTACCCTTGCAAAAGCATCCAATTTGTCTTTATCATACAGGATTCTCAGCATTCCAGCACATAGTGGGCAGCAGGCTCCTATGTGAATAAAAAAGTCTCAGACACAAAAGCATATAGTCTTTTCACTTTTTCAAATAAGCAGAAGTCAAAAGTTGAATGTAAACAGAGAAAGAAAATAGCAAAACTACCAAGGCAAAGTAAATCTTTCAATTTGATAGCAAAATTGCACAACTTCTAAGATTTTTTTAAATGTTGAAAATATTTATAATGCAAAGCAGTCACCTTTAAGTACACATTTACTACTATCAACATGAAGCAACAAGATGGATTGTCACATGTTTCAAGATGATACATTATTATAAGCTAAAAACTACAGGCATTTTGTGTACAGCAAGCCAAGTTCTGTATGGATGCATGCATATACAATCACAGAAATGATGCCATTTCAAGAGCTGAAATAGCTAGGACATGACAGAAGCAATTATGCACACTGCAAATATCAATTTATGCAGCCATACCATGTTGGAGCTTAAAATCTTTATATAGTATGGAGGGAAAAAGGACTTGTCTGACGGATTCATGTGTAACACAAAAGCATGCCATATTTCTACTGTTTTTCCTCACTATCTCAAAAACCAAAAAGCTAATATTTCAACTTTCTACCTATGATTGTATATTTAATACACCCCCAAAATTATTATATATAATTAATATTCACTGAGTGACTTTTGCAATATTAAATGTAATACCGAAGCATAAAGACCCCTTTTCAAAACAGTGAATGAGAAAAATACGTAAAACCATTTCTTTTTAAAAACTGAGCTTTCCTTCCTCTGTGTGTTACCTGTGGTTAGTTACTGACTGTTTCATAAATGAAGTATTTGTGAAAACAATAAAAAACAAGTTCAGAACAGTAAAACTGCAAAACTATTCCTACTGTCTTCCTCTTTCACAATACTGTAAATACATATGGTATCTTACTCTATCTTCTAATTAAATACAATCTTTGCTCTTCTGGGAACTCTACTTTGACAATAGTTTAAAATTCCAGTGTGGTATCTGTGCTGCTACTTCCAAAAACTTACCCATCTGATTCCCAGTGACATTCTACCCTAGCCACCACAGACCTCATTCCTTTCTCCTAAACCAGGCCTATGGACATAGCTGCAAGTTTCTAAAGACTGACTTAAGACTCGTGAAGCCAAGGCCTTTCTGCTTCAGAATTGCTTGGCTGAGTCCTGATACTGGCTTATTCTAGCCCTAAGAAATATCTCTATTTCATCCATTCTCTTAGATGTTTCAAAGATATGAAAGACAATATTTTAGAGCATAAGTTTTGCTCCAAATAGACAGCTATTTATACACATGGCCTGGAGACTCTCCTATCTGCAGTCAACTCTAACAAAGAATTAACATACCTGGCGCAATAACAGGTTTGCAGCCTGTAGCAGAACGCTGGGGACATTTAACAAAGGCACACTCTGTATGAAAGCCATAGTCCGAGAGAACACCGACAGCCTGACAGGGGCTGTAATAGTCGACAGCCACACGGTCAGAATAGGCGGCACAGACACTGCTGTAGGTTTCCCCGTTATGTCCACAGACAGGTTCCACTGATTTGCAAAATGGCTGAAACACACAGAAATGTTTCAAAGATTAATTTATCCCTGCTACAGACAAAATGCCAGAGTAGTTTTAATATTAAGAAAATCAAAGTTCATGGGAATTTGCTGATAATATTGTCAAACATCCAAAAAAGTAGGAAATCTAGAGTAAATAACTTGCTGGTTTAGGAATAGGTAATAAATGCAAAGAATAAATACTTAGAGAAGGTGACAGAAAAATGTCAGTTGGAATCTGGGAAATGTACAATAAGGCACGTTTTGGGAAATAAATTTCGTTCTTTGCTAATGCAAAATGACCATGTCATTCAAATTAAATTACATATTAAATTGTTTAAATGTAAGATTACTGTAATTTCATTATGTAATAAATATTACTTTAGTAATCAAATGAATTTATTAGTAAATTACTTACCGTTCATTTATTAATACTTTGATGGGTTATTAATAATTTATTTATTAATTCACCTCAGTGTATTTTTATGTTCTTAAAATTTAGTGTGTGTGTGCATGTTGAGTCACCATCCCTGGAAGTATTTAAAAGATGTGCAGATGTGGCACTTAGGGACATGGTTTAGTGGTGTAATTGGCAGTGTTAGGTTTACAGCTGGACCTGACCTTAATGGTCTTCTCCTACCTAAATGGTTCTATGACTTCATTTATTTCTAACACACTATTTGAGAAGATAAATGTATACATTTATTTCAAAATAAGAAGATCCATTACTAGAAACCTCTCTGACAAAAATATATTTACTGTAGAGATATCTATAAAATATTTATTGTGTCAATTTTCTCTCAGAGAAAACGTACCTACCGTATCATTTGATTCAAACCCATGTGTAAATCAAATAAAACTGCAATACAGTTTCTTCCTATTCTGCCTGCACACGTATATTGCTGACTCTTTGCAGACAAAGCATCACTAATACTTTTGTCCAAAGTCTTGCGAAATGACATAATTCATTCCATAATTTCTTGCTAAGGTCTAAATATTTTATTTAACTAATATTTCAAGTAAGTCACTATAGCTACTTGATCGCTGTATATCCTCTAAAAGAACAAGACAATTACAGTTTCTATGTTACACACCTAAGCTAACAACAAAACTGATAGAGGACAAGTATATGTGAGTACACCAAATAGTTCCATACCTTGCAATCATCTTTCTTATAAAAAGAAGAGTGAAAACTTAAAGCTACCAGTGTCAAAGCCTTTGTGAACATGGATACAACTAGGCATATAACTGCTGGAGAAAAAAAAAAAAAACAGCCATGCAATATTCCTCTGATCTTTACTGTTCAAGGGCTGAACATTCTCTGAGTATCTCCTGAAATATCTGATGTGCAATGAGAAGAATTATCTGTACTTAATGAAGCTGCTGAAAAAGGGCAAGAAAAAGACAATATAAAGACAGAAAGGCAGAAACTAGAAGTGGGTTAAAAGAGCAACAGCATTTATAATATAGTACAGAAAAACCCTGATAAAATGGCCTGTATGTCTAAGAATATTCATCAGTTGAGACCAAGAGAAAGTCTCAAATCAATCTTCATCATCTGCAGAAAAGCTGAAGATGAAGAGCCTATCAATGGTAAAGCCAGAAACTTTGAAAAGAGTAGCTTCAGACTTTTCTTGTAACGTGACAGAAACAGCTTGTCTCCCAACAACATAGGGAGCAGTGGGGCGGAAGAACTAAACCTAATCCTAATCTTTCTTAGGGATCAATATGAAGATTTATCTAATCCAGACTCCCTGAAGAAAATTTTACAGACTGACTGGTCTCTAACAAAACTGAGGTGTAAATAAATCCTGAACAATGAACTTGGTAAAACTGGGGCAAAATCACACAAAACTTTATACGACCACAACCAGGCATTAATTTTTATGTAAAACAAGTTCAAACTGGTGAAAAAGAGCATTTAACTAACCAAGAAACCACACTAATTACTGCAAACATGCCTCAGTGCAAGCTTTAATAGTGAAAAATATAGGAAGACTTAATATAAATATCAGAGTATCATCACCAAGAAAGCATAAGTAAAGCTTTTGATTGATTTTGAGACAACTGTTAACTAAAGCAGAGAAACACTTGACAAAATCGTAAGTATAATTTTGTGAGAGTACTTTTTATCCTAGTGAAAATTACATTTTTAAAGGATTACTTCCAATGAAAACATTTTGTAAGCTATAAAAACCAGAATATTGCTAAGTTGAACATTAAAGAACAAAGAAGATTTGACACTTATTGTAAGAACAACTTCCTACCTGGCATGCTCCTCGATATGCTAAACTTTTCCCTTTTTGGTACAAAGTACACAAGTTACTGTATTCCACATTGTCTGTGTCACAAACAGGATCCCGAGTCTGGTCACAATTTAACTGCCTTGGCACACATTCATGCTGGCTACATTCGAATTTTCCAAAACTAGTCAAGCAAACTTGTTTCTTTGGTATGCACCTGCATAAAGTAATGAAAATTTCATATCATGTCATAGGACATTTTTATGTCTCAAAATTTTCAGGGAAAATATTTTCAATGAAATCTAGCTACAGTTCAGCAGAGCTGCAGGAAATACATGCAATAAAACATTCTGAATAGCAAATTTCAGGTCTCATCACAAACCTGAAACTGGTTCATACCACATTCAGTCAATGTATGTGAATATAACTACACTTTCTACTAAAACAAATCTCTTACCAAGTATTTTTCAATGGATTTTTCGAAAAAGGCTTGGATAAACTTCTTACCTACTCCCAAGATTCATTTTGTAAATGCATGTAAGGAAAACAAAAACATGAAAACAGTGAATTGCAAGAGAAAAAGATTACATTGAAGAGGTCTAGCCTCACCCTTCCTTGAGAAGGTAGTGACAACAAGACTTACAGGATTATATGGTGTCAACTGCAAGTATCTAATGGGATTCTAGCTATCACATCCAATCTTAGGGATTACTGCAAACACGTGGAAAAATCTAGCATTGAAAGAATTTCCTTTTTTGGCATGTCATCCCTCCTAAGCCTTCACAGATAAGAGCAGCAGTACACAGCAGAATTTTTTTTGCCTTTATATTAAATATGTACCTTCCACGGTGTTACCTGCAAAACGTTTGCTAAATGCCCTGCAAGATATCCCTCTGCTAGAGAAACGCCAGCCCATAGAGTTTGATGAACAGACTGATGAAAGGTCAAATGGCTTTAACAATCTCCTTCTACAGATGACAACAAAGTTGCCACTGGCTTATGTACAATTCTTATTCTCTCTGAGCCCCGCTGTCCTATGCATTACACATTTTCTTTTTATATTAGGGAAGACTCAGAAATTCTGAGATTTAAACACTTTACAAGTGTACTATAAGATCTTAAACTGATTCTAAGTACTTCAGAGATCTTTTAAAATGGGCATGTTTAGTTTATGCTACATTATCAGGCCTGTACTGGAACTGGGGACATAGAGCTGAGGCTCTAAGCATAATGGTTATTCTGTAAAACTGAAAAATCTCTCTATACTTTCCAAATTAAAAATATAAAAGGCAAAAAGTGTATCGCCACAATGCAGCTTTGAAATTCTAGTTTTCAATGCCATAATAGCTATTACAGCTACAAAACTACAATTTTTTCACTGCAGTTTTCTGCATCAAGTTTGAAGTACAGAAAATGGAAAAAAAAACTTGCTGTAATAAGTTTTCATGAAAGCCTGGTATTACACAACTTCTTACGGTGGCTTTCTTTCAAATACAAATTCAAAGGAGATTGCAGTATTGCACAAAACTGAGAAAACTAAAGACAGAGCTCAATATTATGAGTCACAGACTGATTTCTGTAAGAAAGGTCAGATTTTCTTTTCCCCTGGCACTACTATGCAGCACATTTTTGTTTTAATATGTTTGTCTGTACAGATTTTGTTTTTCCTGACATTGAAAAACAGAGATTGTACAGACATGGTTTTCAAAAGATACCAATTAAGATAAACCCAAGTCTTCCAGAGGGATCAATATTTTGAATGAATGAATAAGCAGGAGTGAATACAAGTCTTGGATCCAGGTGTTTTGGTGTTTAGTTTTTTTTTAACTACTAGAAAGAGGTATGAAAAAAGGTAGTAAAAAGACACCTATTGTCATTTCAACATAATTTGATTCTCCCATGTTTGAAAGTACACATCAGTTGTATTTTACTGCTAAAACTGATTTCTGCATGAATTTAAAAAACCACTATGTAAACAGAATGAAGAACTGACAGTTATTACAGTCCATTACTAACTATGGTAAATAAAATACAGTTACTTCGAACAGTTCTATTTATTAAAGTATCCCAAAAGTAGAATGTTATTACGATATACAACACATTCAAAGAAAAACTAAATCTGCTTCATGAGTATATGACGTTAAAGAAAAGCTTTAAAACATATTCTACTTTTACCTCTGATTTTTCTTACAAAGGTTAGGGTTACAAGGATCCTTGGAAATGCATGATCCAAATTCAAATTGATTGTCCTGGAGCCCAACACAACGAGCTATGCATGCGCTTGGATATGTGCGTCCATTTTGACCACATACTGGTACGAACTGATCTACACAGTTACATGGCAAACCTGTAAAAGCAACACAAAAAACAGGGATTTGGTGCACACTTATTTTACATGACAGAAGATGCACAAGTGATCACTAAGATATTTTTGCCTTCCAGTAAATGCAAAGATGTGCCATATCTTCAGCAACTCCCTCCTTCCTTGTAATTTAGCAATGCCAGAGCACGTATGCACTTATAAGTAGTAGGAAGGGAAATCTGTGTCCCGCCTTTTTGCTAATTCTACTCAGCTGTCTACATTTTTTCCCTAAACCCCTTATCTCTTGTTCCCAGTGGGATTACCCTTCTCTACCTATTTTTACATATTACATACATTTTACATATTACATACATGAGGTTTTATTTTTCAGTACTAATTTTTTTTAAAGCTCTTTTTCCTGAAGTGCAGGTTGGACACGAGAAAAATAGTTAAAAGGGCATATTAATAACAAATTATCAGGTATTTTCCATTAACCCTGTAGAGAGAATTTAGAAGCTAATCCTCACTCTAAGAATATTAAGCTTACAGTTTCCATAGTTCGGAAAGTTACCTGTAAACTTCCGACGTTCATCTTCTGAACTATGCTCAGTTAGACACTGACGTGTAGAACATATCAAGTTTCCAGCAAAACATGAACAGACATTACAATCGATATTAAAGGACGTTCCATGACCTTAAAATAAAAGAAATTAAGTAAATGCATGAAAAATTAATGTAAATATACCAGAAGACTATATACTCTTATGTATGACATAGATATTATATTTTCAATATTGTTTCTCTAATTTCCCTTATTCCGTGTCTTTTCCCATTGAAATTGTTGTCTTTTGTTAGATTTCAAGTTTTGCTTTATTCACTTAAAGTCTGTTCACATGTTTTTGATTAACTAGTTAAATAAGTAAACAAGCACTTTATCCTTTCAAAGCCTGTATAAGTTACTTTTTTGTTTTTTTAAGAACAATTTAAAGCTGCAAAAGGAAATACACTCAGAAAACACAAGAAGTGGCAGCATAGTACATAGTACTTCTATAAATTCTGGCTAGCAAGCACTGTATTTTTAAAGCTAAAGCTTATGTAAAGATACATTATTCTCCTAAATTAATTTTACTTTAGACTGCCAGACCTTCAGCCATAGTCTCATACGCAATGGAAAACTCCTCCGTGGTGCTCATTTCTTTCCTTTGTGTGTACTTTTTGTTAGGACATAAAAAGTGCCAGTGCTTCATTCCAGTCTTTATTGTTTTGTCACATCCATTATAGTCCTAATTTCAGCCTCAACAAGCAGTACAACTTACAATGTAGCTTTATCCAAAGCCAGGAACAAGAAATCTTGTAGCAAAGCTGAGCAGAAACCCAGACCTAGATTCAGCACAAGAGACCCACAAATACAGAAGTCTGTGTTCATCCACTAGTGTTCAGAAAGGAGCCCGTAATAATGCAATGGATACCAGCACAGCTGTTTTTTGAGGATGGAGGAATCTGCCCAATTTTTGCATTTTATAAGTCAATAACATTTTCACACCCGAACTGAAGAATTAAATTGCAAATTTTAGGAATGTTTCTTCAATTTAACAGTTACAGCTTGATTTCATAAACTGTATGTATGACTGCCCGTCACTGTGTTGTATGTTTTCTGTAAAAACAGTTCATGTTGGTGACAGCCAATCTATCCATAACCAGGGTTGGTTATTAAATCTCTTTTCAAAGGGTTGATATTAAGGATTAGAAATTTTTAAAAATATTACAGGAGTACAAGGAAAATCCTCAGCATTTGAGTAATTCAGAAGAAATACAAGACAAATGACGGCAGAACAAGAGGGGATAAAAGAGAAATCCTCCGTAGCACAAAAAGCTCTGCTTAACCCAAGGAAGGAGGAATTTGTCAGGAGGGAAGAAGAAAAGTTTCCAAGATTTGAAGGTAATGCCAAACACACAATCTCTTAGGTGATTCTTCAAAGTAAAGAGTAACTGACTTGAAAACTTTGCAAGGCTAGCACTGTCGAAGAGTGCACACAGCACACTGTCCTCTTCATCAGTAGTCATGTCATAACTGGAGTCAATTCACAACACAAAAATCCCCAGCATCAGGTAAAGCATTCAGGGCTGTTTGGTTTATAGACCATGGTTTTAAAAACCGCAGTTCAGATTTTATGACTTGAGCCCTGGCATTTTGCAACTGACATATAGATTAAGTATAGTAACTACCAAAAGTTAATATGGTTACTGTAAATTTTTTATGTTTTTGATACACCATCTAACAAATTTGGAAATTAGTAATTTTTATATTTTATTTTATAATATCAAGAGTTTTGCTCAGCATACACACAGTGAGTAATTATGGCAAAAGAGATGAAGCTGTCTGCTTTTGGTTTTGTGGGGTTTTAATGCTTGTTTGTGGTTTGTTGTTTTTAAATTGACAGCACTTACTGAATACAGAATACCTACCAGTTACACATACTGTTGTTATAGTTACCACAACAAGTGACAGCTGTACTCTGTGCAAAAATAAAACACAAATAAAACTTCAGGCATATTTCTGATTACTTTCTTCAGTAATCTGAAAAGGTGCAAGTTTCTTTGGACAGGCAATGTGTTAGAGAACCTGCCTCAGAAGCAGCTCTTGGACAGATGAATGCTAAATTCTCTGTAAGATCAGAAACATTTACCAAAAATCTCCAAATTAAAACAAGCATGAAAAACCCACTAATATAAGCAAACTTATAATCTCTTGCTTTAAACTTTCCTAGTGTTTGGACACCAATGCAATTGGTTAAAATATATACACTTATAAAAAAGGTTCTGTGAATAATAAAGATGGCTAAACTTAATTTGTAAACCACAAATGGAGTAAAAGTATAAAACTATGCATCCATGGACACATACCTAAATATGATACATTGGGGGAAGTGATAAGAGGAACAAAAATCTTTTAGAAACCCTTAGGCATTATGTAGCATGATTAAACCTAATGTAGCAATAGCAGGCATAATGTAACAGAAACCTAAGAGAGACACAATAGCCCTATAGAGACTGGACATGAAGCCAAGCGGGATGTCCTTGGCTTACAAGCTGGTAAAGTGGAATGTTCCACTAAATGAAGAAAGAGCTACAGAACTTTTTGCTGAGTAGCAGCACAAAATGACAATATGTGTGCTCAATAAATTAGGTCAAGAAGCCAACACCGGGTGGGGGCACAAGGCTGCAAAGACCTCCAGGTACCACTAGAGACCCCTGATGAAGACTCTTTGAATACTAAAGATGGACTTCTGGCAAAGGGTGGGGCTATGTAAATAATGTATGTTTAATGCATTAACTGTTAGAAACAAATGAATATGTAATAGGTGTAGTGACAGGGCTCATCCTGGGGGGATGGGGTTGTCGCCAGCCTGGCTAGAAGGTGAAGTCAGAGACAAAAGAGACAAAAGGAATCCTATAAGAAGGTACCAGACAATGAGCAATTGCCAACAAGCGCGTGCAGAACGCGTGGACAGTGCATGCAGCCAATCATGTTGCTGTATAGTGCGTGCTGTAACGAATCATATTGTTGCAAGGTGTGTGGACAGGGCAGCTTTTGGTATAAAGCTAGCTCGGTCGGACAATAAAGTTGAACTCTGTGAACATCATATTGGTGTGTCAGGTTCCGTCTCTCGCATGGAAAGCAACAAATAGGTACATGTAATAAATACCAAGAAGTGCAAATCAAGTGCACGCTCAATTAGAGGTGAAGTACTCCGAGCGTCCAGTGTGCTGTAATAAAAGTGCCTGCTTTTTAACACTTTCAAAACAGTGTTAAAGAGTCTTTCTTGCCGACCTTTTGGTGTCAGAAGGAATAACAGCTTTTGTGCAAGTGACAAAACAAATATTAAGATTATCTGAAGGAGTCAATAAGTATGTGGACAACAGAAAATCAGATTGATACACTTCAGTACTCAACAGACATTTAATTGCTCTTTAACATAGGCTTTCAAGACAAGAAAAGGATAGGTAAAAAGTGCTCACATGGATAAATAACCGTGAAACAGAAAAAATGGATAATGAAGGGAGGTCACTAGAGGAGTCTCCATGATACATAGAGTGGCTGTTGTGTTCAACATAATTTATATGCGATCCAAAAAACAAACGCAAATATTTATGTGACGAAGCCTATTAATAACACTAGGGTAGAGAGGACCAAATAACAAAGAACTGCAAGAAAATCTTCCATCCACAAGTTCTTCTCCCAGAAAGGAAGCTACCTATTATCAAGTACCATAAAACACAGGATGTGAAGCAAATTAGTGATCTTTTGGTTAAAAAATGGTATACTAAGTACATGCTTCACACAGGACTTTCATTGGTTGAGACAGACACAGTTCAGTGTTGATTTAAATAATGGAACCTTCCAGCATATATAAGAATTAAACAAGTATTATATATAGGGATGCAAACATAAACTTTTTGCATTTTCTGATATGCTCCGCATTCAGATCCTCCGGGTCTTCATATATATCTCAAAATTAATTACTTAAGGAACAGGTGCTGTGTAAAGATATAATTACTGTTCGAATACTTACTTTTTCTTTGTCCACCAACAATGCATGATTTTTGAAGGTCAACACAACGCATTTCCATGCAGTTTTCTAGCAATCCACTGTGTCCACAGGTACAAATCTTGTAACAACCAACATCACCACCAGCTGAGGATGGAACCTGAATAAGTGTACCTTGACGGACAACAAAATCTGAGGCTTCTCCCAGTTTGCAGCCTGTATACAAGGAAAAAATTTAGCTTATATTTAGTAAATACTTTGGCAAGTGCCGCTACCAAAAATAACTACTACTTTTTGACTTGTGAAAAAGCTAAGGTGTTCCTTATGCGGCCTTGCTCTCGCCCTTTAGACAAATTCACTCATTTCATAGAGACAGCAAGTAGCAGAAATAGAAGATATTTGCTCAAAACAGTGTACTTGTAGAAATTTCACTTCAGAGAAGACTGGTAATTCCAACATTACTCAAGTAATCTCATTTTCCACAGTTCTGTGGGAGTATGAAACCTATGTGATATAAGAAAATACCACATACGCTTCAATGTCTCCAATACACAAACTGTATTAAAGGGTCTGACAACCCTTTCCCCCCTCTCACATATTTTATTGTGTCTTCCTTCCCTACTTGTACCTCTCATGTGAACACTGAAGGACTCTTATTGGTAGATGTGATGAGAGGAGAAAAGGAAAAAAGGCAGGAAAGCTGGATTTAAAAAAAAAAAAAAAGGAAAAGAAGAAAAATGGTTTTAAAAATTGCAAGAAAACAATAATAGATTATAATGACCCTAGAGTGATGAACAGCAATAAATCTCCCAAAAGTTTCAACCAATAAAAAGACTGAATTCAAACATAAAAGTCACCTTCCAACCTTTAAAGGAAGTAAACAACTCTTCAAATGCTCTGATTTTCAGATCACTTTGAATGACTTTTGCTGCAAGTGAAGACAATACAACCTCTCTAGTAATAACAAAATTATTTCGTAAGCGTCATAGAAACATTAAAAAAATTATGTCCCTAGGCTCAGAAAAAATCTCTCCTCAGTTTTAGAAGAACAGAAGTGTAGCAGATATACAAGTGATGCAAAACCCAGTTCTCCTGTTTGTAATTAAAAAAATCACTGGAGAAACCGTTGATCCACTGCAGAACTGCTGGAACAAAAGGGGTTCAGGGAACTGATGTGAGACAGCTAGGGAAATGTTCTCTATGACTTCCTCGGAAAGGAGGCTGCTTCATGCAATTCACTTTAAAAATCAGCTCTCACTTGCTCAGTCTCTCTCAACACGTGTCCAAGCAGCCACGAAATGCAACCTTTCCTCTTTGCTTCAGGAACCGTAGGTGATCCCTCACATCACTGAATGTTTCCTTTTGCTTTAAAGGAAGGGGAAAAACTGTGGCAAGTGCTATTGGCATCTAAGGTGGAACAATGAAGGGGCTGGTAGAAGCTGGACATCATACAGTCTCTCACCTCCTTTTCTAGATTTGACTCTTGCTATCAACACCATCCAAGCCTGCCATTTCAAAATTAGATAGCTGAAACTCATTCTACACATATCTCTCTCCCCAATCAGCACACATTTATGCATGGAACAGAAGTCAGACGATGCCTATATTCTAAGTATGTAGTTCTCAAATGACCACAATTGCCTTTCTAGTGAGGTGCATCTACATTAAAAGTATCACTCAATGGAGCAGCAGCAGAAATTCAGTCAGCTGTGTACTGCTGCATCTCCAGACATTATCTTTAATGAGGATCAGTACCGTGGGCCTCAGGGAAGGATAAGGTAGCACAAAATCCCTTATTCCTATTTTTGTTGTTTTCCAAAGTCAGCGTCTTTTTCCTCCCAAATGCAAGTCTATGTACAGATCTAGGAGAAACACAGAGCTAAATCTACCTTGCGGTTCTGCCTTTTTCCTCCAGTCAATGAACTCACAGGCAGTCAGTCATTGAAGTGTAGAGATGTTGCATAAGTGCTGCAAGCTCAAGCAGTAGAGAAAGGAAAGGAGAGGCAAATAAATTAAGAGCCATGCCACCTCCTTCCAAAGCCCTTGACCTGGGCACTCATAATCCAGTGAAGCAGCAACAGTGAAGCTCTTAAAAAAAAGTTTGGACGTTAATTTACTCAGACCAGAACTAGTTACTCATGAGCTGCTGGGGAGATTTTGAGAAGTTTATCTGGTCTATGAAGAAGGATTTTGGATAATTACATATAAGATACCATCTTGAACTTTAATTTAACACCAGAATTGCTGACAGTGCAAATATACATCTCAAGGCACCCTGCATTTGATCACCTTTCCAGAGCTCTCAAAATGTCCTCCCCAAGACTGACAGCCTAATTTTAACTAATTTCAAGGCAAGACACAGTGTCCATTCATTTCATGAGCAAGAAAAATGATGTGGATAGGGCTAATAACATATGGAAATACAGGGAAATACATACCATGCTGTCTGCAGAAGCTACAGCAGAAGCTGCACTGTATTTGCGGTATTGCATGCTTGTAATTTTAAATAGCAGGCAGGCTGCTTAGAGACCATATATGGACATTTATTTCTTCTGATGCAAAATAAGTGATATATCTTCTAATAAGACATTATGTTATGGTGGACAGTAAAAATAGAAACATATTGAGAAATGATAAGAGCTAAAAAGGAGGCTACAGATTGTGAAAACACAAGATAATTATGATAATAGTTCTTCTGGGACATCAGCAATTTACTTTAAAACTCTCAACAAAATCTCAATAACATATGTTTATCAGCAAAACTCAGGTAAACAGAAGTCCAAAAACCCTTACCTGGCACACACAAATACGGAAGACACAGTTCTCCAGATTGACATCCTTTTCTATTTACTTCACATAACTGATTAGCTGCACATGGATTTGGATTACAGGGATGTGTAACATCTTCTACAATGTTACCTAAAGAACTTGGGCCTGGAAACAGAATACACAGCATCTATACTGATTTAAATGTGGTTTACTTTTCTTCAGTAAAGCTCAGCATTTCCTACATTTAGCAAAATAATATTTTTGACAATTCTGTAAAACATTTTTTATTTTTTAGCTATACCTGTAGAAGCTTGACATAACAAGGTAGTTATTTCAAAGTCCTCAATCCTGGAAATAATGTCTCAGATGGGTCTTCACAACCAAAATATATTTTCACTAATTTGTTTCCCCAATAATTTTCTTTACGTGACAAAACTACAAACTGACAATGACTGAGAGTTTAATCAAGAGAAGTCCCATAGTCAATGACTAACTAACCAGAGTTTTAAAATACACTTGATATTTAACCAAGTTTGCAATCACTGATAAACTTTTATTTCTGTTTTCCTTTAACTGACTAGTAAAGTTCTCCTGTTACAAGATGTTACGGAAGTTCTTTTTCCCCAGGTTTCCTGTAGGAGACACTCAGGCATGGATTCCAGAAATTATTCTAAAATAAATAATTTACCTGCAAGAGCAGGTAAAGTTGAGCAGCTGAACCTGGGTGCCTCCTGAAGAGAGACTATCAGCAGAAAAAAACTTAGACAATTACACCCCCACAATCCAAGCCCCAACCCCCTGTGTGTCACTCAGGCCAATTTCAAATCAGAGTTTTGGGTCTCCCTGTTCTTTGGATCTCTTCATTTTAGGACTGTCAATTAAAGCCCTAATCTTCAGTTGCTATTTTGCACCTGCAGCTGGAGAAACTAAGTTCTTGACAGTAGCCAAAACATTCTATTTTGTCTCCTGTTATGTACAGTTCTGTCCCTTAACTCCAAGGACGCAGCTCCCCTTATCTTCTACAGTTAGAAGACTCTGAGGCCTTTTTTACTTAACAAAGCATAAAGTTTCAAAGGTTCACACCTTGCAGAAGTCATGCTATGCAAACTTACTTATGCTAAGAGAATTCTGTATAAGCAGTTTCTAAATGAGTTCTACAAGAAGCAGCATACCAAATAATTCAGTAAGCTAAGGCAGTCTATTCTTTAACAAAGATTAAGGGAAGAGAACACGGAAAAGCAGCAGCTAAATGGAAAGGACCACTCAAAGCTTCAGTACACCATCTCTCTGGGACAATTTATTTGTTGAGGCATGCTTTGAGTTGCAGCTCTTAATAACCACAGTTTTACTATTTTCAGAGTTCCTGAGAAAGAAATATCAAAACTTATTTTGGAAGAAGGTCTAAATCAGATAAGTCCTACAAAGCTAAAAAGGTCTAAATCCTACAGAAGTATGCAGTAGGAAGTAGTAATAGGGTAGAGCAGTTTTGGAAAACAATGTAAAAAGATGCAGTTGAGCAAAATCTAAAACTAAGACGAAATTTTACTAATACAATTGTGTTCCACATTGAGGGATAAGACATGCTAGAAAAAAAGAATCACAAAAATTTAATGAAAAAATTGAAAAATGCAATTTTTCTCTAATACGCTAAATAAAATGTCTCAAATCCAATACAATTTTCTCTAAAAGAAATAATGAAAAATATTAGAAGCAATTATAAGCATTAAAAGTATCTCAGTTTCTAATTTTGTTGCATAGGTATGTTGCTACTTACTCAGGTATGTATCCAAAGGAATACACTTCTCCAAGTCATCTGTTGGAGATAAGAGCTCACAAACACTTTCAGCTGAGTGGCCTTCAGGGAATTTACTATGATCTCCACATTTCTTCAATATTTCCACACAATCTGATCTTCAGATAAAGAAAGAAACAGAACTTCATTAACACTACTTGAAGAAAAAAGGTCTTGTCTGAAAAAGATGTCTCTGTTCTTCCCTGCCCCGAATCCACAATTTACCCCTTCTGCCCCACAAGATATTTTTACATGTATATATGCATATGCTACTTTTTACATGCAGGGGGAGGAACAACTTTTTGACATGAAGACAGGAACTATTGCTTACACTACTCTTCCTCTACTTTGTGCTTGATGATCTTTATTTTCTATGGTTTTGTATGCATGTATCTTTCAAGACCAAGAATTTCTTTCATTCACCAATGTGTAATATGGGTTGAACTCTGTCTCACAACTATTACCTGGTCTCTTTCCTACTCTATCACCTGCTTTCAAAATTTATTTTTTTTTTAAATAAACTTAGGTTTTTTTCAGACCTTTCTAACTGCTGAAAATCACCAGTAGATTCCAAAACCAAAAAAGAAGAAAGGTTTCATAGCCATGACAAAGAGCCAAAAAAACCCAACAACAGATCAACTTTACAATGGAAATAGATACATCCATCTCATTTACAGGCAAGCATCTTCCATTTACAGTGATGGAGATTCAAGCAATGGTAACTATGCAAGCTCAGTTCCTTCCATGTTTGCCTCGCCCTGCTTTGCTAACAAGTCAAACACAGTCCTACAGCAGCTTTCTAATTCTCATTAAAATCCTTAGCAGAACCATTAAACTGTTGGTTTTTTTTTTTGCCCCACAATACTTACTTGCAGATAATACTTCCTCTAGATTTGCTGTGGCAAGGTTTGATCTGAAGTGAGCAGGCAATAGCCTTCCACATTTCTGGCTGGCATTTTCTAATATCAAGCACGGGAATATTTATAAATGGCATCTTAATACTCCCTTTTTCCCATAGCTTCATGTCATTCATGGCTCCCTGGTCTGACTGAGTATTGCAGCTCCTAAAAAGTTCTGTTGGTCTTAAAAGAAGAAGTTAAGATATGGCACATATACAAGAAAAAGAAAGCAACACACATTTTAACTTCCACCATATGAATTCTACAACCTTAATATAGCGTCCTTTTTGTAGTATGAAAGAAATTAATGCCTTGCACAGTTAAGCGTGATCAAAATCAGTTTGAATTCTCTCTTTAAGGAAAGCAAGCTCTTCAAGACTCAAGGCTGAAACTCCCTACTCACCTCTACATCTTAGATGAAATATCACTTAAATTTTTCTTACCTGAAGTTGACTTAAAAGCAAATACCTTAGATATCCCGAATATCTCTGTGAATGTTTCCTCGTGAATCACTAATGCAAGCTGATTTATATTTTATAGTTGCCCAGGCTCCACCTATCACATGTGTGATTCTACTGCTCATATAACATTCATGACACTGTGTACCATCTCAAAGAAAAGCTAGAGATCTCTAATAGCTAACATTTTTTTTAAAACTCGAACTATTCAATTTGTAATGCTACAATTACTAATTCAGACACAACTTTCAAATCATGCATTTTGCCCTATAGAGTATAAAAAACACAGAAGTATCTCTGAAAGGAAAAGAATTTTGAAAAAGAGTAACATGTAAATGTAACAACCATTTTTACCTTTTTTATTATACACAACATTCCAGTAATCGTGGCTTACTTGCCTACAGAGTAAACCAGAGGAATATGCTGCTAATCCATGATGACATTTTACAAGTTCATGGTTAGCTTTTATTCTTGTATATATTGTTATGCCTGTTGTTAACTACATTTCCAAAAGTTTATGCTCAAGAAAAACTATTTATTTTAAATTTATCTAAAGAAGTATTTGCAGAAAGAGAGCTACATATAATCTCAAAACAAGCATGAAACACATTTTATGTTTTAAATCAAAACACAGGAATTCCTTTATAAAATATTCAGTGTCTCTCTCCTACCTGTTATTAAAATTAGTGCAGTAAGAAAGATTTCTACAGCCCAGCTGACAAGGTTCTCGTACATCTGCTAAACAGGTCAACATGGAAACTTCTACTGCATTATACTCACAAAAGCGATCAAATTCTTGCCAGCTCTGTGAATTGCCCCAGTTGGTGCTATAAAGTTTAGTGCAGAGCTCTCTGAAAAAAAATAGATGAAGAAAATAAAATTAAAAGAACAGCAGTCATTCAGATATAACAGAGCCTTTCATTTCTTTATTGGTCACAACAGCCTATGCTCACTGTAGAAGATTATGCTAGCACCCAGGAAGTCTGCAAGAGTATCCAAATGTTGTGCTCAAAGCAAATAACCCTGTTTCATTGTTTTCCAGTTTTGCCTAAGAATGCTAGCAAATCTTTAAGCTAGTATGACTGAAATAATTCAGAATATTAAAGTGCAATATCCAATAAAAATGTAGTATCTGGGAATCTGAAGTAATTACTTTGAGGTGAAAATTATCACAGCTAATTTTACTTGTAATAAATCTAGGTTGACATGATAATGGATGACTTCAAATCACACCTTCTCCTGCAGAAATGATTGGCAACCAAAATACATTTCTTCTTTTTCCTTGATGTTGGAAATAGGTGTACTCTTTGTGGCTTGTGTTTGAGATGCTTCCTGGTGCCAGCAATACCCAAGCCACTTTCCTCAGAGCAGTATCCTACAAAATGCAGCTGTTCCCACACCTTCCATCCCAACTGGAGGTATGGAACTTCACTGTACTATTAAAATCTATTGCATATTAAAAACATGAAAGAACTCATTTTAAGAACTCATTGACAAAGCAAGCAACTAAAAGGTATTATATCAGCTGCCCTATGCTACGATGTTGTAAGGACTCTACTACTAAACTCATTGTAAGATTCTGTCGCATTCAGGATCTGTTGTTTTGTTACTGGAAACTTTGACACAAAAGGAAACAACAGCTCAAAAATAAATGTTTGGAACTTATTTTGAGATATTGATGCATTTTAAACGCAACAATGCTCTACTTTTAAAGTGGATAGACAGCCACTCTAAACTAAAAATGCTCCAATTACAGTTATTTGCAAGCATGCAACTATTGGCGGATTATTTTTTTTTTAATATGGGAATGGTTTGTTCCATTATTTAATTGTTAAATAACCTAAGTTATTTTTTATTGACAAATATCTGAATAGCGTCTAGTAAGGAATACTGCTAAGGTTTTAACATGCAGCAACCCAGTACTTCAGTTTGTGCAGTTTACTGTCCCTTTTGCTCTGTTTAGCCAGTGAAGGCCTCTTCATCATGTTGCAATATTATGCCCACAAGAAATGCACAGGTTTCATCAACTTAGTGTGTCTGCTATAAGCCATTGCTAAAAGTGAGAAAAGTGTGATTCCTCTTATGGAACAGTATTTTTTGAGATACAAACTAAGTATTGATCAGAATGTGACATCCAGCTGATTACCTAAACCTGTATTTGTTCTAAGAATACACAGAACACTTTATTTGCTGTACATAGCAGGATTCAGGCAAAGGCCTGATATGAGACAACTTCTGAACCATTTTCACAATTGTAAATGAGGGTAGAGAGATACTGACCTACATGTGGAAGAATTTGCTTTAGAACAGCAATGGAGCTTAGCTCCATCAAGGCCTGTGGAAGGTGGAGGGTGCACGGTGACTCCTGGGTGAACAGATCTTGAACTCTCAAGAAAACATTGCCAAAGTGGGTCCTGAGGGAGAGGCATTGTTTTACAGCCTTCTATAAGTCCATCAACAATTTCAAGCTCTGTTTTCATTGACATTAGAATTCTTTTACAAGCAGTCTGACACACATAGTCTTCTGCTCTATCACAGCAATACAAACCTGTTAAAAAATTAAAGATAACTTTGTTTCTTTTAAATGTAAACGGAATCAACTCTGGGAAAAAAAAAAATGCCACCAATATGTTGAATTAAAAAAATAAATACAAATCAACAATGCACCTACAAACAAAAGTTATCGTTATAGAAATTAATATAATTACAATTATAATATAGAAATACATTAATACAATTTACACAATACACTTATACAATAACATACTTTATATAAAAATTGCAAAAAATTGTCAAACATTTTCAGTATTTATTAAAAATTTCAGTAAAGAAGGGTCTTTTATACTTACTGTCTGTAGGATTTCTCATTGGATATGACTGTGTATAGTTGTTCACACAGTGTATAAGCTGAGGGCTAATAGATGCACAGTAATTTTCAACTGCTTTAATTTGTGAAGGACCTGGAGAAGAGTCTGTCCGAAAAATTGCTTGACAATATTCCCGACAGTTCGTATGATGACCTGCATAACTACAACAGACTGACCCCACTGGGAGAAAAAAAAAAAAAAAATTTAAAAAAAATCAACAACAGAAAATCAATGGGTTCCTACACAGAGAAATGAAGAAATTATCAAGTCTGTACCACACACAATGATGCTCAAGGTATTACTGTTTAAAAACATGAAGAAATTTTTCTATGGTCTATTAAAATAATCTGTCTACAGAATGACTAGGAATATTTGTAACCAGCCAAATTACATCTGCTTCTTTGGCTGGACAAAAAAGTCCCTAAAGCTGTTTTGAAATCAAGTTTTAAGACACCAGCAAGCTAGCTGAATTTTATCTTCAGCCATTTTGTCCTTATTTAAGGTAACCAGATGTCCTATAATTGAATTATTAGACAAACATTAATAGTAAACAAATAAATATGAGAGTAGTATCTTAAAAGTCTTTCAAAAAAAGACAGATGCTATCATAATTCACATTTGATACTTTCACTACAATTCACTCTGAGACACTGATTTCATATTATATAGACATCAGGCAACAAAACACTTGCATGGTGAAAGATTTCATCTATGCATTTAATTTTGTTACTTAACACTGATCAAATGAACAAAACAAAAGGAAAAATTAGCTTCTAAGGAGTCACCAAAATAGGACAGAAAAAAACAAATATAGATACACAAATTAAAAATTGATATAAATTATATGAACTGCCACTTATCACTTGAGCAAGAAAATGCATGCAGGTGGTTTGTCCTTCTATGGAACTGAATCCATGTGATTTGTGCCTATGTACACCTACAGAATTTACCTACATTTTAGAAAAATAAGGATAGAACGATATAAAAGAAAAAAAAAAAAACTAACTATCCATTACATACTTACTTTCATTTCTGTTAATACAACTAAAGAGAGCATTCTGAAATCAAAACAAAAACAGTGTTATAAGCCAGAAAACTGTAAATAAATACTTAAGTATCCAGTAATTTCTTATACTGAGCTAATAAATCCATCTTTGTTATTATTTGTTCCTATTAGATTGGATTAAAACAAAACCACTATAGATAAATTAAAAGATCAGGGTCATCAGAGTTGCACGTGTACTCATAATAAAACAGATAAATACTCAAGAAAATAAAAAGGAAGACTTTCCTGGACTGATTTAGAAACAGCATGCTATAATAGGATGTCCCATTATTTTTTTTTCTAATAAAATAATTTTAAAGATTCTGCGGAAAAAAGAACTCTGCACAGATGCACACATGCAAGCAGAAAATCTCAACTAACTCAACACTACACCTTAAAAGCTAAAGCATGCTATCAACTTCCTCGAACTGCTGCCAAAAAGGCACAGTTGGGGAATATATAACATGCTAAATGGCAGAAGAAGAGAAACATATACACCCTGCTGTTTTGTTTCAGAGGACTCTAATCTACAAAACAATCATGGAATAGTTTGGGTTATAAAGGACCTTCAAACATCATCTAGTTCAACCCCCCTGCATTGAGCAGGGACATCTTCAACTAGATCAGGTTGCTCAGAGCTCTGTCCAGCCTGGCCTTGAATGTTTCCAGGGATGGGGTGTTTACCATCTCTGTGGGCAACCTGTTCCAGTATCTCACCACCCTTATTATAAAACATTTCTTCCTCACGTCTAGCCTGAATCTCCCCTCCTTTAGTTTAAAACCATTACCCCTTGTCCTGTTGCAACAGGTCCTGCTAAAAGTCTGTCCCCATCTTTCTTATAGGCCCCTTGGAAGTACTGAAAGGCCACAATAAGGTCTACCCACAGCCTTCTCTTCTCCAGGTTGAACAACCTCAAGTGTCTCAGCCTGTCATAGCAGAGGTGTTCCAGCCCTCTGATAATTTTGGTGCCCTCCTCTAGACTCTCTCCAACAGGTCCATGTCTTTCCTGTACTGAGGGCTCCAGAGCTGGATGCTGTACTCCAGGTGGGGTCCCACCAGAGCAGAGTAATGGGGCAGAATCACCTTCCTCACAACTACTGAACTCTTGCCCAAAACAACCACAGGCTTCCCCACACTGAAAAAACACATATCTTCTTAGAAAATAGGTATTGCACAGAAGTTTTCCAGAACTCTGTGAAAAGATGAAGTCATGAGGTTGAAACTGCAAAATGTAGTTGCCAAATACCAGAGACTTGAAAATATGATTGTGAAAAGGAAGAGAAATTTGAACCCCCTCCATACCTGACTTCCACTACTCATTAAGCACATGTATTCTACTAAAGAAATGGAGAATTCTACAATCACACTTTCCCTTTTTAAATTTTTTTTCCTCATGCAAGTTTTGTCAGTACCCAAGTAAAAACATGATTATTTTAAAAAATGTTATTTTTCTATAGCTGTCTTCATCCTCTTTTCTGTTGTTTAAGATTAAGCACTTCAGAACACAGATTGGTTCCCTATGTATGAATTAGCATTCAAACTAGTCTGCATTCCTGAATAGACAGTCCTGATGAAAATCTGAAGATCCAAAAGAATGATTTACCGTACCAAAACATGGAAAACTCACATTTTAACTTAGATTTGAAAAGAATTAAGCCTTGATATTTCAGGTTGTATCATGCCATCAATGATTTTATTTCATGCTGTATTTTAAATCACAAGTTCCAATTTGCCAATTATTCCTTATGCTATGTAAACCACAGTGCCACAATCCTGTTTTCTACAGTGTCACAATTATATCATCTTTTGGATAATATATTTTTGGATAGTCAAATATGTTAATAGTTAAATGCAAGATTTTAAAGAGGACAGTCCCAATACTGTAGGGAGCAGTGCCACTTTATTTACAGTCAGAAATTAATTTAAACCATGGGTAAACCACGGCAGATGTGGCACCGATAAAATGACCTTAAAAGAATAAAGACCTCTAATTTTAGTCATCATGAATAAAAGCATGGGTCTATTGAGAACACTTCATACAAAAATTCAAAAGTCTGCCTTATATAAAATAACACCCAAAACCTCACAAAGTAACAACTCAGACATTTTATTTTCACTCTTCTAATATCCTCTACCAAATTTTAGATATTTTCTCCCAATAGCACAGACACTGCATAATTTCTCTGAGACTGAGAATGAATTTGGAGCAACACTCCTCAGCAGCCCATTTTCATCTGACCCACTTCAGATTTTCCCTTTTACTGCCCACAAAGCAAATCCTGTCACCCATTCATCTATGTAACACAGATGAAGGACAAGAGAACTCAGGGAAACAGAACATGTAGAGAGAATCACCATTCTACATCTCTAAAGAACTGATTTATACTGCTGCCTAAAGGCCCATGTCATATTTACAGCACCATACATTCTGTCTCTGCCAGAATGTTACCAGAAAGTTACCAGAAAGTCACTGTTTCAATGGGGCCATCTGGTTTCTCTGGGACTTTCCACGTATGAAAAAAGAAACAACTATCAGACAGGAATTGCCATAGACAACATCACTTTGACCCAAAACTTACTGTCCTCAGAAGGTGCTGAAATTAGACTTCTCCATGCCCACCCTGGATCAAGCACTGGCATACAAGCCAGCCAGGTAGAAAGCAACGCTGTAACTTTATTAGTTAATGCACTGAGACAGTAGAGGTTCTTGAAAAGGCTGAAGTCTGTCCTGGATATACTGAAGTATTTGGCCATACTTAAGAATCAGGACATAAACTCAGCTAAAAATTGTCATGTTATTTAGAAGTTGAATGTTACAAAAAAGTAACTCAAGTGTTACAAAAGGAGTTCAGGGATAGCTGTGTCATTGGCCCTGTTAGCTCAGATTGCAGCTTGTAACTACACACAAACCAGATAAGAATGTTGAGAAGATTATGGTGTCTACCAATATTCTGCCTCTAAGAAGCGCTCAAGTTGAGACAAAATTATGTTCTTATAGCAATTTTATACACCGATTTTACACAAGCAGGATGTCCTAACCAGATAATAACTCTTCTTTTTTCTGTACTTTGAAACTATAGTTCCACAGACTACTGAATCACTGTAATAATGCTCATATTTTTCTTCAGATGAGGTGGTCTTCTCTTCCATCCTGTTTTCAACTCTTCTCTCCCTGTTCCCAGCTGTATAGTCTTGTGTGTGCCTTTACACCAGCTCTGGCACTAATCATCATCTCATGACCTGATTTTTCTCAGTGTTCCTGTTGAAAACTCCTTTTTCTCATCTCCTAGGAATTTAAATCAGCGATTTCAACAAGTATAATACGAACAGAACAGAACAGAACAGAACAGAATAGAATAGAATAGAATAATCTTTTAGATGTCATCTTTTAGAAGGAGCTGCCAGATGCAGGGTAAGGTAAGAATTAGTATATTTGTATGGCTACCAGTGGGAAGGAATGTGTGTGGAGAATGGGCAGGTGCAGGAAGGAACAGGAAGAGCTTCAACTGCACTGAGTTCTTAAAGCAAACCACCCTATTTCATGAAACTGGTGTGCCTGTAGTGCTAGTTTGGGTGCTGACTTTGCTTTGTGTAGGTCTGGGTAATTGTTCAGTTTCCCAGAAAGTACAGGTACACACGTGGGGAGTGTAGCTATACAGACATGAAAGAATCTTTAAGGAAAAAAAAATAGTGTGTAGTCACCTGTTTGTAAATGAAGCTGATAACAGCGTTAGACAGTTAGTCTGATTTGAATTACTAACCATAACTTCATTACAGAACACAGTGTTAATGTCCATCTCTAGTAAATCAGCACTCATATTTAAGGAATTATCAGCTTTTCTGCTCACTCGAGCTTCCTTCTGAATCTGCTAGCTAACTCTCAGAAGAGAAAGACAGAGAAAACAAAGCTAAAGATAAAACAGAGATGTAGGTAAGGAAAAACAAAACAAATCCCACAAAAAAAAAAAGAGCAGAAACGGATGTTCTTTTTAAAGGAACAACTAAGTCATCAAAATCCGTGAAAATGAGTATAAAAAGGTACAACGGTTTAGACACACAGTTTGATATTCCATTTTTGATTTGTATATAAAGAGAACAAAGATGGCAATATTGAAATGTATAAAACACAAATATCTTTTGGTGTTATGGAAATTGAAAAAAGCAACTGAAGTTTATCCAGCAGAGAACATTGTCCAGTCTTCCTCACCAGAATCTCCCTGAAGAAAGATTGTAGCCAGTACTGCAGGACCTAACTGGTTTCGCTCTTTTTGGAGCTCATCAGCTGCAGGTAACGGCTCAAAAACCAAAATGCATGCACACAAACACAAACAGAATAGAACACTTTGCTAAAGGAAGAAGTCTTCTGCATTTTGAGGTAGGTTTTTATGTTGTAAGTGCATTTTTTCTAAATGGCTGCTTCTTGTGTCTTGAGTGAAAAATGACAGCAAAGCAGTTCTTTCACACCAGAAATTAAAAGTATTTTGCTAAAAACCAAAGATTATTTTCCTCCCTAAAAATTATCATGGTATCTGTATTTTGCTAACTCTGGCAGAAAAAGAAGTTTAGTACTCTTATCTTGGGCAACTTAATGATGTTAAATATTTGAATATAGATCCTATCCAATTAAGGCCATCTTAATTTAGAAGTATTACAAATACACTAGGAAACAAAATGCTTTGCTCTGAAAACAGCAATGAAAGTCCTGTTAATCTCTCCTTGACTTAATTTAATCTTTGAATTTATCAACAGAAGATAAAGTCAGAAGGCAACATACTGAGGTTTAGTGGAGTCAGCTGAAGTTTCAAATGATGTTGCACATCTGTTAACTTTAAATTAACAAATAAAGCCAAGATTTTCCTCAATTACGTAAACCAGTAAAGAAGTGAGAACACTTGTACAGTCTATCAACCTTCTTTGAACAGTAGAAAATAGAGACAAAAAGCACCAGAAAGTAAGATGACAATAATAGTATCTGCAATGTGTAGTATATGGTCAGAGTCCACCCCGAATTCATTAAGTAGTACTTACAGAGGCCACACACAGCCCTATGACTTAGCAGGTCATTAAAACTGTTCTGGAACCTTTTTGTGAATGTTGTTCTAAACAGCTCCTTCAGTTATAATCTATTGTCTCTATGTGATCTGCACAAACGATTAGACAAGAACTAAAATGTGCTGACTGCATTTTTCAGAAAGGTCAATTAGTAGCCAGCATTCACTAAACCTCTGTGTAAAGCAGGACTGTATGACCCTAGAAAACAAAATGTAGCACAGTGAATACTTTTCTGAATCCCTATTACAGCACATGAAACTGCAGGCGCTGTATTTGAAGATTCTGCATTTAAAAACTATAAGAAAGCACAGTCACATTAAAATAAACAGTGCTCAAACCTGTGAGAGCAAAAATACCTTTAAACAGTCCAGGGACATCAAAAGCATGTACTACCATGTGTCAAAGATAGTTTTAAGAGCAGAAGCTAAATAATTGCCAACATTTTCAATTATATTTTGACTGCATGGCAGATGTTAATGGCACTCAGTTGCTGCAAAGATCTCATGCCAATTAACTAGAGAAGTCTGAATGTCTTATTTAATACACATGAAATAAGAAATCAACTTCTTAATGTGCAAAGACGTGAACTCACAGTATGCAGTGTAGAGACTCAAGAACTGCAATCTAATGGCAATTTTAGTACTACCCTTTCCTCGCACAGAAGAAAGAAAAGTGTCCTTAAATGCAATAAAGCTTTTGCAGCTTATTTCAAGCTTTATAAACTGCTTTCAGACACTCCTCCAAACACGTAGTCCATGCAGTCTTTTCAAGAAATGAACCTCAACTTTACACAAAACTTTTATCAGAAAATCCCAAATACAATCCATACAGTCTCCATTTCATTCTCATTCCTTTGACTATTACCTACCTTCTTTTTAGAGGAAGGTGAACAGGATAGCAGAAAGCTGGGAGAAGTAATGACAGATAAGAGTTGAGATGCATAGAACTAGAGGAAAAATGAAGATGGCAAAATGAGTATCTGAGAAGGAGAAGATGGGGAAAAGAACTGCCAGAATAAACGTTCAGAAGAAGGCAAATAAAGTACATTTCAGTAACACTAAAAATACTCAGCAAGTTGGGTTAAATTTTTTCATTTCTGTATGCAGTGCCACTTGAAAATAAATATGCTTAATACGACTCACAATCTTCAGTGCACTGATCAAAAATGAATAGCTCATTACAACATGATTTATTTCTAAAATGTGTAAAATCTCCAAATTAGAAGAATCACAAGCTTCATAAATATTTACAGTAAAAGTAATCCAACAGATCAGCAGAAAAAGCACCTTCAATTAATCCTGTGAAGAGCTGTCACATCAATGCTGTTTGATTCTGCTACTATATAACCTAAGTCTCCACTTTGCAAACTACCTCCCTGCTTGGAGTTCAGGTTTTTAATCACTGCTCTGAACCCTATGTCCTACCCTTGAAGACTTACCTCATTCTTCATGCTTCAGTGGGAAGCTGAAGGGTAACTCATGAAGTTGCTTTCCTAATCTCAAAGGATTACAGAGGAGTACTATGCACCGCTTAGCCGATTACTGTAACAAGCTTGTGGAAATCCTCTGGGAAATCCTTATGTGAGTATGTAAGTAAGCTATGAAAGTTGGTAAGCTATGAGAGTGTTCACAAAAAGGGAATTACACTTTTATATTGCAAATTCAGCTAGTTTTTACTTATATGTCATGTACTTACATATTCAATGCCTCAATAACAGACAGACTAGAGAGCTGATGAACAAGCACTATGATCTATATTATACACTAATTCTCAAATTGGATCCCCATTTTTAGTGAATGAAGTAAAAATTCTTAAACACAAAGGCAAACACAGCGTGTATGACATCGCATTTATGTGATTCACAGGCTGTTTCTGATCATATGTAATCTCTTTCAGTTTTAACTAGCCACTCCATTCAGTTTCTTCCCCAGCCAATTCAACTGAGAACAAAGCACGTTACCTGTCACAGAAGCTACTTAAAGACTACAGAGGGAGCAAGACACAGTCACCAACACAGCAAGATTTTTTTTTTTAAATAGAAAGAATGACTAGGGTGTGAAGAGTGCAGGTTTCTCTCCAGAAGTATTATTTTTTAATCTCCTATCTTATGCAAAAGTCCCTTGAAATTTACATAACCAATGGGCTTCTTGAGAGCATTGGAAGTACTATTTCTTATCAGTACCTGTAAGCCTAGATGTACAGGAAAAAATATTGTCATACAGAATTCTGTAATGACTGAAGATCTACCACATCAGATACTTAATTTCCATCCCTAACACCGTATCAGTATCTACTACTCTTAGTGCTCATTAAAAAAGTTCTCCTTCCTTTTTGACCAACCAGAAAACTGATTCCTTCTTCAATCATTTTTCTCCCTCCTTCAGTGTTGCACAGATAGAGTTAAGGTACAATAAGAGCAAGATCATTCTTGAATAAGACTCAGGGACCCACTTTCCAAAATTCCAGATAAAAACTGGAAAAATAAGAACTAGGAAAAGTAAATAAGATGACTATCACCATTTTGTAGTCATTCTTTAATCTCTTACCTTTCCTCTCTTGTTCTCCTTCAACCCATATTGGCCCACCTCCTACAGCAATGCAGAAATTCAGAAAAAAAGAAGGAAGCAGACCAGCATAACAGAGGAGAAGTTCACAGATGTTGACAGTATAGCATATCATAGCATAAGAGTAGACAGAACGACTTAAAGTGAAAATTCATTTTTAAGAGAACACGCTTCAACAATGAAGAGTCTATGGAAAATGCTCTGTAGATTATTTAGATAAAAGGATCATAGGGGAAAAAAATAATGTTTCCCAGAAAACATAGGAAACCTGCTACAGTGCTGCCTGAATCAGGAGAACTGTCCAATATCCTTAACTTTTCATTATGAGCAGGATTTATGCAGGACTACCTAATTGAAGGCAGAAGGAAAAAGATGAAAGGGAGGAGAAAAAATATGGCTTTTAATTAAGAAACAGATTAAAGGAAAGAAGTCCCAGCAGAATAGCATTTCTATAAGATGTGTTAAAAAGAATATAGGCAGATTTCTGAAAATATCTTGATGATTAATTTTAAGAGCAGAACAGTAAAACTAATTGCAAGCATTCATAGTTTCACTGATGGTACAAAAATATTCATTTGAAATTATTTACATTAAGATAGAATACTTAGAAGTTATTATTTCTTCAGTTGATTCTCCCACTATAGAAGCTGAAATGTTTCTGACAGAATGAATGCTCACAATGAATGCCAACTTTCACCAGAACTCCTATGAAACAAACTTGCTTGGAATCCATGTTCCTATTTTGAAAATTGCATCATTTTAATTCAAATTAAGGTATATGCAAATCTAAAATAAGACAAGCCGTTTTTACAGAACATGACTGTACTTTAAAAAAAACACCAAAACTGTAGAGAGTTAATTTACATTCGGACGAAAATAAGCATATCCAGAAATACAGTTATAAGAAGACTGGACCATCTCTCTTCTACAAGATACTTTTTAGAGAATTTATAAAACAGTTGATTTTTAATAATATACATCCAGACATGTATACACATACCTCATATTCCTTCCTGCAGACCTTTAAAACATCATTCTTTGCAGAAGCCTGCAAGACAGAGAGATTTGTTTCTGCCTTCATATTAACTGTGATAACCATGGATTCACAACCTATTTAAGTGTTCCTTTTTAAGAACCTAAAGAATCCATGTAAAGCTTTAAGGGAAGAAAAAAAAAAAGAAACAAAGCAGAATCCATGACTGTCAATAATACATTTAACTAAAAAACAAAACCTTGTATTTCTGCACCAAGTTAGCTGATACTGGAAGCACACAAAGCAACTTTATTTTTGGAAAAGGTTTGCAACACAGAGCAGAATACAGAAAACATTCAGGAAATGGAAAAACTTGAGCATAAAAATGTCCCCATTTTGCATGCTCAGCACCATTTTACATGCTTCTTTCCCTTCTCCTCCCTCTTGTACACACAGTCCTACAGTTCCTATTGTCAAACTGAGTAGTAGAAATGCTCCCTTAAAAACTGCAGGTCAGTTTTTACTGTAGAGTACCTTTTGCTACTTTTTCAGATGACAGATATTCAAAATTATTGTTACTACTAACATTAGTTATTTCTCCCTCCAATAATTTAAAATACCAGGCTAAAGTCTGACCTTGAACCTATCATATCACATCAAAATGCCTCCCAAACCCCCTCAAGTTTCAAGAATCAAAATTAAAATCCAAATATTTCCCATTATCCCTAACATTTGACAAGTATCTATATTTTCGTTTAAATGAAAATAATATGAAACCTATCAACAGGAGTCAGTACAGAATATAGGCAAGATTATGACATAGCAGAATCTGCTATCAAACAAAACAGCATCTGAATCGGAGAATAATGAGAAATTATATAACCATCATAAGATAAAATTAAGAGAATTTTCTAGAACACTGCAATAAATAGAAATGTTTTTATCAGGTCTTGAAAATACTTAGGATAAGTTTGAAAACTTTGATAAGGAATGCATTTGGAAAAAGATAGATGTATCTTCTTGTCAGAAGGTCAGAAGTACCATTTGTTTACTCAGTCCTCATCTCTTTTCCACACTACTCACATTTGTGTACTCACTGCTCATCTCCTGTCAAGTAGTTCAAACTATATGCTTTTTTTTAAGGTTGCCTTTTTTCTTTTTTTTTTTTTTTGCATGACAACAATTTGCAGTAGGTAGCTGGTCCAAGATTAAGATTACACAGGTAACGTGCAAGATACTACAGTGACTATTACGTACATCTGTTTTCCAGAACAGAGTTACAAGGATGATGATTAATATTTATATGCTCTTTGACTCTGAAGATCTTTTTAAGGTCAAAAGCATATATTTGGAAAAGAAGAAACGAAACAAAACCAAAACACAACATACTTCACAGATTTTTAATAAAAAGGCAATTGCTAAATTTATGTACTATGCTTAAAATTGTCATTTGACAAAAATAGTGATATCGTAACACCAAAATCAACTTTTTTCCATCTGATGAACAAAAATCTCTTTAAAGAGGCACAAAAATCTATTTGCAGCTGTAACCACAATATTGCCTCACTAAACATTACACTGCAACAAAAAAGAGAGTGTTGAAACAGCTACATGTTGCCTTCCACTCAGCATTATTTTAAAATAATGACTTTCACGTAGAGATTGTGACCAAAAAAAAAAAAAATTCAAGAAACTAAGTTTAGCATAACCAAAAAGAGCTGCAGAATCTTTATGGATTCAGTCAATAAATTACTACAAAATAAAACACTAGAGTGTATTGGCAATAATCATGTGTCTATTGTTTGCAAATCAAAACTAAGTGGATTAGCTCCATTTGCCAAGTGCAGTGGTGGAGGGATGAGCCAGCAGCCAGCTCACCAGCTCTCACACTGCGACTTCCGCAGCATCAAAATAATAAACACCATCTGATTTCACCTTAACTGTATCTTCATTACTAAGCAGTTATATGTGGCATCAGAATGTACAAAAAGAACACAGCTAACCCTAAATTCTTAAAATTTCTTCTTCAGGTTCATCAAGTCTTAGGAAGCAGTCTAGTCCTACAGCAGAGTTGAAAATAAGTATCCAAAAAAATGCCCCCTCCAAAATCCAGCACTTTTTTTAATCTAGGTATTCAGCTTCGTAGACTTGAACTTCGACTTTTTTACTGAAAATTCACTTTAAAAACATAAATTCTTCGTTTTGTTTTTTTTTTTTTTGGAATTTGGTTGCTGGCATTTATAACCAGTAGTACTTCCTGGGAAGTATCTAGACATATTTTGCAATTTTAAAAATAGTTCATGTGATAATTTAATTTTGATGTAAAAAAATGCATTAAGACGGAAGGTCATAAACAGTAATACATAAATTAATTCGTGACATAATTTGATATTAACCATAGAAAAACTATTAGAAAGCCTTACCTGTTTACATGCTTGACGACATTCCACAGCAATAGCTAGCTCACAGCAACCTAAACCAACCCACCCATCAGACTTCTTCAAAACTCCTTTGAAAATAAGATGACATTACATATTACAGTAGAAAGAGAAATTATGCCATCATTTTCCTTTCCCTTCCCATGAGTCAGCTACATTTCAAATTTTATAATTCTGTTCTCATTCAAGAAGTCTACTAACAGATTACATTTCATTGGAATTTTTGAAATAATTCCCAACCAACTTGAAAGCAAGAAAAGAGCAAGTATGTGCCTTAATAAATGCTGAATTTAGCAACTATGAAGTACCTTCTACAAACTAAGTGTAAAGGTGCTTTATGCAAACTATTTTGTATGTTCACAGGAAGTATCAGAGTTTGATAATTTGATCAATCTAATCTGAAATATAAGCCAAGAGGAAAAAAAACCTCATTAGAATCAACGTTATCTCCCACAGACATGTGCTCTTGTTGGTTTCAACAGCATGTTCTTCTATCAACTCTGTCAATGCAGAATATGTTTCTTACTTTTTCTTCGATCTTCCTGTACTGGTTTTGTTCAGGATGGGCTTAAATTTCTTCATAGGAGCTGCGAGGACCCAGCTGGGATAGCTGACTCTAGCTGACCTAAGGGGTATCCCAAACCATATCACATCATGCTCACCAATAAAACCAGGAGGTGGGGGTTGCCGTGCTGGGGGACTGGCTGGGCACTGGTCGGTTGGTTGGGAGCAATTGTCTTCTTTTGCATCACTTGTTTTTCTTGTTTGTTTTGTTTGTTTGTTTGTTTTTGTGGTTTTCTTTGTTTGTTTGTTTGGTTGGTTGGTTTGTCCCTCCCCCCCCAACCTTTTTCCTTCTTCCATTTTTGTAATTATTACATTGTTCATTGCATTGGCAAGGGAAGGACCGAGTGGCTGTGTGGGGTTTAGCTGCCTACTGGGGTTAAACCACAACACTTCCTCTGCAGTTTATCCCCCTCAATAATGTGGTTGCATTTCCAGAATCACCTGCAACAAAAGTTTCACATCTCCCTGCCTCTCCTTTTCCATTTGTCCTGGCCTTAGTGGGAAGAGGGGAGAGGGGGGGCAAGAGCGGGAAGTTGGGGGGAGAGGAGGTTAACAATACATCTGCCAGGGTTTGATTGTTACCCCGCAACCTTAACCCTGGACAGATAATTGGTGCCCAACATGGGGCAAGACAAAGGGGTAAATTTGGAGATTTTTGGCTTTTCTACTGCTCTGACATACCTTTCAATTTTCTTGGCACGGTGTCAACTCATAGAGTTGTGATACTCGCGCGCCTGTTTGCTTCGGCTATTATTTAGTGGTATTAAGGCAAAGTGATTACATTGATTTAAAGATGTTGTGGCATAAGTTGTATCAGTTATTTTCTACATTGGGCTCACTGATTCCTTATCTGTGTTGGTGTTTCCTTCTGAATCAAAGTATTCATTATATAACAACAAGAAACTGTACAGTGGTGATGATGATCCTGTGTGGTTTGGCACTGGTTTATTTCATTATACTACAGCCGCTAATGAATTTCTACTCGTTTTTGCTTTACCTTGAAAAACCTCCGGGAGAGATTAAAGAGCAGTACGGCTATGTGTTTGCTAATTGGCCAAGCGAATCTTTAGAAAGGCTGACTAACCATACTTTTGTTTTTTCGCTAGGACAGTTTGCAAATGTTTTAAAGAGCTTTGAATATCCTTGGAGCTTTGATAGAACTGTGATGGTGCTATCTGGTTTCCTGAATGTGTGTCAGTTTGTGTTACTGTTAAGAGAAATGAGGTTCAATAGGAGGTTTGCGTCTCTTTTTAGTCCTGAGATTTGCGGTGTGTCTTCAGAAGCTTTAGCAAAAAGCACTCCTAGCCGCTCCAGAAAAAGCAAAACAGCAAAAGCTGCTGCTGCAGCCACTGCCCCCCAACCGTGGCTTCACAGCCTGAAGTTACAGCTCCTATGCTGAGCTCCTCTGCCAAGGTCGCTGCAGATAACATTACTTCTCCAGCCTCAAAGGCTAACAAGGCAGCCTCCCCTTCTTTACACATTGGTCACTGTTGCTGCTGTAACCACAGCAATCACTGTGACAGTCATTCAGACTCTGGAAATGAAACAAATGATGGTGAACCCATATCAGCATCAGTTGCTGGTTGTAAAAAAGTCACTAGAAAGACCACTCATGCAGCAGGTGATGGCACGGGGCCAACATCAGCCCAAGGGGCATCATCAGGACAGGGAGGAGATGAAGTGACCACCACTCAGTCCTTTTCTCCAGGTGAGCTGAGAGATCTGAGAAAAGACTTTAGTTGTCGTGAAGGCGAGAATATTCTAACCTGGCTGCTCCGATGCTGGGACAATGGAGCAGAAACAAATGAACTGGAAGGTGGTGAAGCCAGGCAGCTGGGATCTCTGTCAAAAGATTCCACCATTGATAGGGCAATTTCAAGAGAGTCTAATGCCACTACTCTCTGGACCCGACTCCTGGCAGCTATGAAAGTCAGATTTCCCTACAATGAAGATTGCATATCCAAGCTAGGGAAATGGAATACTATGGAGAGAGGTATCCAGTTCCTGAGAGAATTAGCTGTGCAAGAGATCATCTATTTTGGACCAGACAACCAAGAGGGGACAGACCCAGATAGAATCAATTGTACACAATCTCTGTGGTGCAGATTTGTACAAAGTGCACCACCTGCATATGCTAAGTCATTGGCAGGAATGGTCTGGTCAGCTAGAGGTGTACAAGATATTACTGAAGTGATTGAGCAGCTCCAGGACTTTGAGGACAGCCTTGCTGGTTCTCTACACACTTGTCTCCCTGCTGTGGAGAAACTGTGTGAAAAATCTGATGACCGGTTTGAAAAGCTGTTGCAAGAAATCAAAGAACTCAGAGAAGACTCGTACCGTGCATGACCTGCACAAAACTATGTTTCAGCTATTAGGAGAAGGCGTTTCCAATCTCGAGAGAGAGGACAGAGGCAGCCCACAAAAAGAGGTTCACTGTGGTTCTTCCTACATGAGCAGGGAGAAAACATGAATAAGTGGCATGGAAGACCTACCTCAGAACTTCAGGAACGAGTACATAAGATAAAAGGAAAAACTCCAAGGAAGGTGGCTGCTCCAGTTTACAAAAGGAGCAGAAGAGATTCTGATGTTCTTGAAGGAATCTCTAATTCACACCCAGAGACTGTGCAAAACAGAAATTAGAGGTGCCCTGCCTCCAACCAGGTGGAGGAAAGGGATAACAGAGGTTATTGGACTGTACAAATACGATGGCCTGGTACAACACAACCCCAGGAGTACAAAGCTTTAGTGGACACTGGTGCTCAGTGCACAATAATTCCTTCTAATTATAAAGGGACGCAATCCATCAATATTGTTGGAGTGACCGGGGGATCCCAGGAACTGAGTGTTGTAGAGGCTGAAATGAGCCTAACTGGAAAAAACTGGCAAAAGCATCTCATTGTGACTGGTCCAGATGCTCCGTGCATCCTTGGCATAGACTACCTCAAGAGAAGGTATTTTAAGGACCCAAAAGGGTATAGGTGGGCATTTGGTATAGCAGCTGTGGACACTGAGAAAATTGAACAGCTGTCTGATTTGCCTGGTCTTTCAGATGACCCTTCTGTTGTAGGACTGCTGATGGTTGACGATCAGCAGGTGCCAATTGCTACCACGACGGTGCATCGCCGGCAATATCGCACCAATCGAGACTCTTTGATTCCTATCCAGAAGCTGATCCGTCAATTGGAAAGCCAGGGTGTGATCAGTAAGACTCGCTCACCTTTTAACAGCCTAATCTGGCCAGTGCGTAAGTATAGTGATGAGTGGAGACTAACTGTAGACTATCGTGGCCTGAATGAAGTTACACCACCACTGAGTGCTGCTGTGCCTGACATGCTAGAACTGCAATTTGAACTGGAGTCAAAGGCAGCCAAGTGGTATGCTACAATTTACATTGCTAATGCATTTTTCCCTATTCCTGTAGCAGCAGAGTGCAGGCCGCAGCTTGCTTTCACCTGGAGAGGCATCCAGTACACGTGGAATCGCTTGCCCCAGGGGTGGAAATACAGTCCTACCATCTGCCATGGACTGATCCAGACCACGCTGGAGCAAGGTAAAGCTCCAGAACACTTGCAATATATTGATGACATCATCATATGGGGTGACACAGCGCAAGAAGTCTTCGACAAAGGTGAGAGAATAATTCAGATTCTTTTGGATGCTGGTTTTGCCATAAAACGAAGCAAGGTCAAGGGACCTGCACAAGAGATCCAGTTTTTAGGAATAAAATGGCAAGATGGTCATCATCAGATCCCAATGGAAGTGATCAACAAAATTGCAGCAATGTCTTCACCTACTAATAAAAGGGAGACACAGACTTTCTTGGGCATTGTAGGTTTTTGGAGAACGCATATTCCTGACTACAGCCAGATTGTGAACCCTCTCTATCAAGTGACTCATAAAAAGAACCAGTTTGAGTGGGGCTCTGAACAACAACAAGCCTTTGAACAAATTAAGCTTGAGATAACTCAAGCAGTGGCCCTTGGACCAGTTCGGACTGGACTAGATGTTAAAAATGTGCTCTACACTGCAGCTGGAGATAATGGACTTACCTGGAGCCTCTGGCAGAAAGCACCAGGAGAAACCCGAGGTCGACCCTTAGGTTTTTGGAGTCGAGGATACAAAGGATCTGAGGCCAACTATAATCCAACTGAAAAAGAGATACTAGCAGCATATGAAGGAGTTCAAGCTGCTTCAGAAGTGATTAGTACTGAAGCACAGCTCCTCCTAGCACCTCGACTGCCGGTGCTGAGCTGGATGTTCAAAGGAACAGTTCCCTCTCCATATCATGCAACTGAGGTTACATGGAGTAAATGGATTGCATTGATCATGCAACGAGCTCGAATTGGAACTCCCAACCGTCCAGGGATCTTAGAAGTGATTACAGACTGGCCACAAAACAAAGACTATGGGATGTCTCCAGATGAGGAGGAAGTAACACGTGCTGAAGAAGCACCACTGTATAATACTCTTTCAGAGACTGATAAGCAGTATGCACTGTTCACAGATGGATCCTGCCGTCTTGTACGAAAACATCGAAGGTGGAAAGCTGCTGTGCGGAGTCCCACACGACAAGTTACAGAAGCCACTGAAGGACAAGGTGAATCTAGTCAGTTTGCAGAAGTGAAAGTCATCCAGCTGGTTTTGGACATTGCTGAACGAGAGAAGTGGCCAATACTTCATACTGACTCATGGATGGTAGCAAATGCCTTGTGGGGGTGGCTACAGCAATGGAAGAAAAGCAACTGGCAGCGCAGAGGTAAACCCATTTGGGCTGCCACACTGTGGCAAGACATGGCTGCTCGGCTAGAGGGCCTGCCTGTGAAAGTTTGTCATGTAGATGAGATGCTCATGTGCCTAAAAGTCGAGCCACCGAGGAACATCTGAACAACCAACAAGCGGATCAAGCTGCTAAGATTAAAGTAGCTGAGGTGGACTTGGACTGGCAACATAAAGGTCAACTTTTCCTAGCTTGGTGGGCCCATGTTGCTTCAGGGCATCACGGTAGAGATGCAACATATAAATGGGCTCACGATCGAGGGGTGGATTTAACTATGGACACTATTTCACAGGTTATTCATGAATGTGAAACTTGCGCCGAAATCAAACAAGCAAAACGGTTAAAGCCTGTATGGTATGGGGGGCGATGGTTAAAGTATAAGTATGGAGAAGCTTGGCAGATTTATTATATTACACTTCCACAAACACGTCAAGGTAAGCATTATGTACTTACAGTGGTGGAAGCAACCACTCGATGGTTGGAAACATATGCCATATCTCATGCTACAGCCCGAAATACTATCTTGGGCCTTGAAAACCAAGTCCTTTGGCGACACGGTACGCCAGAAAGAACTGAATCTGACAATGGTACTCATTTCAAAAACAGTATTATAGACAATTGGGCCAAAGAACATGGTATTGAGTGGGTATATCATATTCCATATCATGCACCAGCCTCTGGGAAAATTGAAAGGTACAATGGTTTGTTAAAAACTACACTAAAGGCACTTTGTGGTGGAACTTTTAAAAACTGGGATTCACATTTAGCAAAAGCCACTTGGTTGGTCAAAATTAGGGGATCAACCAATGGAGCCGGGCCTGCCCAATCAGAAATTCTTCGTACTGTAGAAGGAGATAAAGTCCCTGTAGTATATGTGAAAAATATGTTAGGAAAGGCAGTCTGGGTTACTCCTGCCTCGAGCAAAGGCAAGCCCATTCGTGGGATTGTTTTTGCCCAGGGACCTGGCAGCACCTGGTGGGTGATGCTTAAGGATGGAGAAGTTCGGTGTGTACCTCAAGGGGATTTGATTTTAGGTGAGAATATGCAATACTGAACTGCATGATGCGAAATGCCATACTAACAGTGTTTAATAAGTGTCTTTCAGATTAAGACAGTGATGATGAAACCAGAGCTAGCTTCTTCGAGTGGCGCCTGACAACTTCTTCGAAGTTGATGTCTTTAACCCGTGAACAGTGGTCATGAGATGCACTTGTACCATTTTTCCTGCCCTGGGAAACTGTTGTGACAAAATGAACTTAATGAACTTTTCAAATTATGGTCCACTAATTAAGATTAATTACTCCTGTGTATATATGTACATATGTGTATATATATATAGTAGTAGTGATTAATTAAGATTGTATTGATAGATTGTATTGATAAGGTTTAAGCATTCAGTGAATAGCATATTATAAGGGGTGGAATGCCCTGGTTTTGTTAAAAAACAAGTTTCTCTTTTAGTGAATTTTGCCTGTCAGCTAAAGCCTTCATATTAGTTGCATTTTCCTGGAGAACAGACACATGTTTTGGTAAACCTAGCGATGGAATGCAAACTTATTGATAAGCACGGATGGACATCTCTTGAGAGGGGCAACGAGAAACCGGTGACCAAGAAACTGACCAACTGTGTATAACATTCCATTCACGTGAATACTTCATATAAAAGTGAGAGATCACGAGGATCTCGTACCTTTTCCTTTTTTCTCTTTTTCCTCATGGCTGACATTCGGAGAGGACCTTGCTAGTCGTCCCTGCAAACTGAGGCCTAGTGACAGACTGAATCCAGCTCTGGTTGGCTGCAGAGTCCAATCCAGGACTTTGGGTGCTGGCTCTGCAGTTGCTGAGACTTTCAAGATTGGTTTTGTATATTTTGTATTGTTTTCTCTATTCTTATTAGTAGCATTAGTAAAACATCTTTAATTTTTCCAACTCTCTTCTCTCTGTCCTTCTTTCCCTCCTGATCACCTGGCCTTAGTGGGAAGGGGGGAGATGGAGGGGCAAAAGGGGGAAGTTGGGGGGAGAGGAGGTTAACAATACATCTGCCAGGGTTTTACTGTTATCCCGCAATCTTAATCCTCGACAATAGTAAACTAGTATTTCTTACCTGGCAAAGAAGAATTTATACAATCCCACACTTCTCCCTGAAAAGGAAAACGCAATTAAGCAAAAGTAAGTCTACAGAATAAGAGAGTTTCCAGCAGACACAAACGTGCATTTTCTGCATTTTTGCCCTGGGTTTTAAATATCCTCCTGGAAGAATTCTTATGTCTAAAACACCTTTTGAAAAAGCGCTATGTGATATGAGTACCACTTGCTTTGATGAGAAGGCTGCCATCTACAGAATGTGGAATCAATAGCAGTGTTTTTGTAGGTGCAGAACATAGCATATTTCAGGTAATCACAGTTATCTAGTGAACTTTCTCCATCAGTGTTTAGAGAACTATGTAGCAACTGTTTAGACAAAGAAAAAGATTTATCTAGGATGGAGACCTGTGAAGAAACTTATTGCTCTAAGCACTTCTTTCCACCAGCTTAAAAACAACAACAACAACAGTGAAGTTCACTAACACAAAAGTTAACAATAGGGATCTGTTGGGTTCCCTCAACTGCAAAGCACTTCTGGTCCTAAATACACATCCTGCTAAATGACCTAAGTGGCTGCTGGTATTAGACAGACGAATTCTGTTTTGTTTTGTTTTTTGCCCAGAGAAAAAAAAGAGGGTGAAATGCTTACGAAAGAGTTGCTGTTCTTACCTCTCTCATTACTGTTACTACCAGGACTACTAGCCAAGCTGACTACAGGGAATTCTTTAGATTGAGGCAAATATAAAAGAAATCTCAGGTCCAACATTGGTCTGCCACAGGTACTTATGTTACCCACCCAATAAAAGTTACAAATGCCCCGGAAGAAGGAAGTCTAGGTGGCAGAGGAAGAAGTGAATCTAAGGTAAGAATTTTAGTTGAATTGTCAGAAACAAGTGCATATTGCAGTTGCAGTGGATGCGCTGTGTTAGAAGGCTGAAGTTATGGGAGTTGCTATGCACTATATGCCAGATATTTAACATGCTGTCACTGGAGTCTTACTACACTTAAGTGATATGATCACAGTACAATATCTTAAAATGACAAGAGTACAGAAAAGTCTTGAAGGATTACATGTATTTTAGTGCAATGTTACTGAACTCAATTTGTTTTTTAAGCAAGCACTAGGAAAATTAGATGAAATCAGAGGAAAATTCTGCAAAGAGTAAGAAGGGAAGTGACAAGACTGTACTGGGTTTACATGACAAGGTTATGGTAGCAGGGGGGCTGCAGGGGTGGCTTCTCTAAGAAGATGCCAGAACCCTCATGTTCGATAGAGCCAATGACACCAGATGAGTCAATCAGCAACGTTAGTAGCACCTCTGTGATATTTAAGAAAGAGTAAAAATTGCTGCACAACAGCAGTGGGAAAACAGGAGTGACAATATGTGAGACAACCCTGCAGACATCCAGGTCAGTGAAGAAGTTGGGGCAGGAACTACTCCAGAGATTTCCCTGCAGCTTGTGATGCAGACCATGGTGATGCCAGCTGTCCCTCTGCAGCCCATGGAGGTCCACAGTGGAGCACAGATACCCCATCCTCATGTCGGAGCAGATGGATGTGCCCCTGAAGGAAGCTGCAGCAGGACTTGTGACCCCACAGGGGACCCACACTGGAGCAGTCTGTTCCTGAAAGGCTGTGCCTTGTGGAAGGGATCCATGCTGGAACAGTTCTTGAACAACTGGAAGGACTCATGTTGGAGAAGTTAGTGGAGTACTGTCCTGGCCTGGTGTCCTGTGAGAGGGACACCAGGTTGAAGCAGTGGAAGAGCAGGAGGATGAAAGTGTGGCAGAGACAAGGCGTAATGAACTGACCTCAACCCCCATTCACCATCTCCCTGTGCCGCTTGAGGGGAGGAGGTAGAGAAAACCAGGAGTGAAGTTGAGCCTGGGAAGAAGGGAGGGGTGGGGAGAAGGTGTTTTTAAATTTGTTCTTATTTCTCATTATCCTACTCTGACCTTTTGATTGACAAATTAAATTAATTTCCCCAATCTGACTGTGTTTTGATCATGACGGCAACTGGCAAGTCATCTCCCTGTCCTTACCTTGACCCACAAGCCTTTCATCATATTTCCTCTCCCCTATTCAGCTGAAGAAGAGGAGTGACCAAGTGGATTTGGTGGGCACCTTGTGTGCAGCAAAGGTTAACCCACCACAAGGGGCTTTAAATGAGTGTTGGACATGTTCTTTAAGACCAAACAAAAAGTTCAATTCAATCACACCGAAACAGCAAGTTATATTGTTATGCAATGATTCTGTCACCACAAGAATTAATGATTTTCCAAAGCTGCAATGGGTATGTATCTAACGACCTAAAACTGCCTGCCTCCCTATCTGTGGTACTCTTGCATAAGAGTCAAAGTCAGAGAGCTGCTACATCTGCTAGTTCGGTCCCATTGATTCAGTTGACTTCCCTTATTTCAAGAGAAGGTTAATGGCAGGACTCTATGATCTCAAGGGACTTTTCCAATATAAATTATTCAAGTCCAAGTGACAATCACCCAGCACAATGTTTTGCAACATGGGTCAGATTTTCATTCCATTTCATTGCTTACACAACCAGGACACCTAGCAAAACTGTCAAGTCCCATCTTACTGCAAGTAGCATAATATATGATGGCCTTACAAAAAGAAAAAAAAAAAAACCACAAAACTACTTTGCAGACCAAATAATAATTTTTCTAGTCCTCATAACAAGGAAGAAAAAGTTTGAAGACATACGCACATGTTCTACCAGCTCAAAACTCAGCAAGAAAATAAAATTCAAGTAATTTTAAAGACTTATTTTTGCAAGCAAAACTTTGTTAATATAAAATTAGACGTTTGGCTTTATTTAATTAAATCTAGCAAGCCTTACCATTGATTCTGGACAATACTCAGGTGCTCGCTGCAGTAAGTGCTTCAAACGGGAATCACTCTTCGAAGACAAAATCTGTTAGAAACAAAACACACTTTAAAACACTTAAAATGTAACTATGTATTGAATATTTTTTCAATTTATTTTGTCCTTTTTAGTTTCACTTCTATCTACCCTTTGACAACTTTGGCTAACAGTTAATACATAAACAATGTAAAATTTAAATTTTATTTATTTATAGTCTATCAAATATGTTGTACTTTTTATGAAGAAAGAATTTTTATATTTAGGAGTGAATGAGAATTTCCTCCTCAAACCCTTCAATCAAGAAGTTTCTATTGAATAGGCAGTGAGAAGAACAGGATTTCTGTCCCACACATCAAAATATTATACTATTCTATTTACTTCATTAACCTTCTGCTACATGTTACGTGACCTCAGGCAACTAAACTCCTTCCAAAAAACCCTGAAATAAGTAATTTCTGTGGAACACAGATGAACAAAACCTTGACTAGTTAAAAAGATTATCAAAACTAACATGAGAATGAATACTATCCACAGTAGAAGATCAAGTGAAGCACCACTTAAGCAAACTGAACATCCAGAAGCTCATGAGATTGGATGGGATACAACAGAGGATGTTGAGAAGCTAGCCACTGTCATTGCAAAGCAGCTTTGGTACCATTTTTGAAAGACCATGGTGATGGGATGAGGTCCCTTGTGACTGACAAAACCAAACATTATATCCATTAGAAAGGCAAGAAGGATAATCTGGGGAATAACAGGCTGTTCAGCTTACTTTCAGCTCACAGAAAGATTGTGGAATAAATGCTTACAGAAGCCATGCCATGGCACATGAAGGAAAAGAAGGCAATTGGAAACAGTCAAAACAGGCATACCAAGGGCAAATATAGCCTGACAGCTTTCCATAAAGAAAAGATTGGTTTAGTAAAAAAATTGAGATCAGTCTATGTTGTCTACCTCAACTTTAAAAAGGTTTTTGCACTGTTATCTCTCACCGTATCTTTGAAATCAAATGGGTGAAATGTGGATGGGTTACAAGGTGGGTGACAAACTGCTTGGACAGCAGGGCTCAGTAGTCAGCAGTTCAATGTCCAAGTGTTGGCCACTGAGAAGGGGTACAATATGGGAGTCAAACCAATACTGTTAACAGCTTTATTAGTGAGCTGAACAATGGGACAAGAAAAACCCTCAGCAGGTAAGCAGAAGAGCCTAAACTGGGAGCTGCCATCAATATACTGGAGGGTAGAGCTGCCACACAGATGGCTTTCAATGGGCTGACATAAACCCAAGAAGAGCAGTTCAACAAAGACAAACAGAATCTTGCAGTTGAAATGGAACAGTCCTATGCAACAGTACAGGTTGGGTGCTCACTGGCTAGAAAGCAGCTTTCCAGAAAAGGATGTTGGGTCCTTGTGGATAACAAGCTGAGCATGGGTCAGCAGTATGCTGATGCAGCATGCTGCACTTCATTAGCAGCAGCACCACCAGCAGGTTAAAGGAAGATGAGTATTCTCTTCTATCAGGCACTGATGAGGCAACGTCTGCAATATCAAACCCACTTTCGTTCCTTGCACAGGGGTGGCACATTATTCAACTACAGAGAGTCCAGTAGAAGGCCACAAAGGATGCTGGACTTCACAATGTACCACGACAGGCCAAGGTAAAAGAATCTGTTCAAACTGAAGAAGGGTTAAGAGGGAGCAAGGGGTATCTAAATTCCTGTCATCCAGCATCTGAGAAAGGATTATGGAAAAGACGAGTCAACCATTATCAGAGTTGCACAGTGGATGGATGAGTTGCAAAAGTAATAAGTTGCAGCAAGAGAAATTCTGACTAGGTGCAAAGCAAAAAAAAAAAAAATCTTCACCATTAGAGTACTTAAGTGCTCCCCAGAGAGGCTGTGGAAAGCCCATCCTTGAGGATATTAAAAACTCGATGAACAAGATTCTGAGCAACCTGATTTAATTTTGAAGCTAGCACCTCTCTGAGCAGGTTAGACAAAATGACACTTCCAACTTAAAGTATTTTGCACAGTTATATTTGGGAAGAGATTTCACCTTATTGACTTTCACACACTATTCTGAATCATGTCAATTAATCTTTTTTTTCTCAAGTGTCTTTCAGACCATTTTGCAGTGTTGCTCATCTCATTTCCTTGTAACAAGATGCTTTTACTTCATCATCTTTTTGGCATTGTTTTTGTTGCTGTTGTTTTGGTTTGGTTTTGTTTTTTCCAAGTTTCATGGAAGTGTTAAGGTAAGTTGAGCTCTCAGCACATTTCAAATTGTTTTCTGGTCCCACATTAGTCATGGTTTTAGTTGTTTAGCAGTCCAATACGTAAAACACAAATTAAAACAAAAAAATGGGCAACAAGAGGGATTGAAACATTCCTGATAATGTGAGACTGGAAGTCACAGGAATAATTGAAATATGGATGCATTTTGGATCTTTCAGAAGGAGAAATACATTACAGTCTTATTCTGAATTTGACACATGATAAAGTCATTGAAATAAAAACAAGAGAATAAGAGTACTGGTTTCTGAAATAAGAGCAAGAAAAAAATCCAGTAGTATTTGGGGTCTCCTAGGGTCACAGAATAGTAAAATAACTCAGGTTGGAAGGGATCTTGGAATATCATCTATTTCAACTTCCTGCTCAAAGCAGGGTCACCTATAAGACCAAACTATGTTGCTCAGAGTTTTATCCAGTCAAGTTGCAAAAGCCTCTGAAGACAGAGAATGCACAGCCTCTCTGTTCTCATGGTAGAAAAGTTTCTCCTTATAAGCAGCTGGAATTCTAGTTTAAATTCTTGACTGCGCTCTCTTGTCCTCCCACTATGTACCACTGTGAAGAGCCCAGCTCTGTCTTCTGAAGCAATCTAACTGTAGGGATAAGAAGGCTGCTCTGAGGTGCTCCTTCTTCCCCAGGTTAAAGGCAGCTCCCTCAGCCTCTCTAGAAGCATGTGCTCCAATCATCCATAGTCACCTTGGTGACTTTGCTAACTTGTTCCACTTAACTGATCCCTTTCTTGTAACAGGGAAGACATAACTGGGCACTGTGGGAGATTTGAGGTATTTTCTTGAAGTTAATGTGTGGATGGGATTCTATTAGACGGAGATTTGTTATCAAAGTAGCCAGGCCCAAAAGAATTTCAAGGCCATCTTGGAAAGCTGAAAATATGACGTAAATCAACAGACCTATTAGCAGTGAGATTCAGGCGCGTGGACAGCTCGTGAACATAGACAATATCCAATCAGCTAATGCATGCTTGGAGCGTGGACGCATGATCAGGAAATAACTGCATATATAAGGAAGCTTGTTTCTGTAATAAATGGCTTCGCTTGAATTCATATTGGATTATGTGGGGTCCATGAGTTTTTGCCCTTGCAGGGCACAATATTTTATATGTTGTCAGCAAGTGCTGACTAAATGGGGAGAATAATTTATCTAGGCCTACTGGCAACGCTCCTGTTAATATAGCCCAGGCTGCTGTTGACATGGAAGTCACAGACTAGTCACACGATCAATATGATCAGACAGTAGTCACTTCATTAGCAGAATCACCAGACTTATATATGCTATTTGCTCCCTTATTATGCGATAGCTAAAATCTGATTGGTTGCATGCACTGTTAATGAGCTGTTCGCACGTCCTTAAACCATTTCTGCTAGTTCAGTCCTCTTTGCGAGCACCAGTTTCCCCCATGGCATCCTGCTTTTTCAGACTGGCTTCGGCCACATACACTTGCCTTTCTTTCTGATTTTTCTGCTGCATAAGCTTGTATCAGCATTTCTTCAACCGTGACTAACCTTGCTGCATCTTTGAGGCCTGCACTTCATAGGCTAATCAAGTTCATATCTAAAATGTCTGGATTGCTCACTACCTGTCCTTGGGCTTCTAAAAACCCCACAGGCTGCCTCCTTTATTGTTGGGGCACAGTCAGCTCATGTTCAGCTTGCTGTCTACGTACCAGTAACCCTGGATCCTCATTTTCAGCAAATCTGCTCCCTAGCGAATCAACCGCCAACTCATACTGTTGCAAGCAATTCTTTCTTCAGAGGTGCAGAACTTCGCATTCGTCCTTGTTGAATTTCATAAAGTTCCTGTTGCCAATTCCTTCTATCTGTCCAGGTCCCTCCAGATGACAGTCTTGTCATTAAGACTATCAGCTCTTCCTTCCAGCTTCATATTGCCTGAAAACTCAACAAGAGTAGCATCTGCCGTCTCCTCCAGGTCATTAATAAAAATGTTAAAGATGACAGGTCCCAGGATGGACCCTTCTGGTATTGCACTTCTTATTAGCCTGCAGGCAGAGCAGGACCCACTAACCTCTATCTCTGAGCCTGATTATCCAATCAACTTTTTTACTCATCAGAACCATATTATCCTATATAGATGAAAAGCAATCAGGCCTGTCAGGCATGTTTTACACCCTGCATGTGCAGAAATGTTTTCCAATAACCCTGTCCACGATTTTCCCAGGGATATAAGAGAAGATAACTATTCTGTATTTTGCTGGATTGGGGACCGTCCTTTGGGTTTTTGTTTGTGGCAAGGGGAGAGAGAGAGGGGCAAAAGGGGGAAGTGTGGGGGAGAGGAGTTTAGCAATACATCTGCCAGGCTTTTATTATCACTCCGCAATCTAAACCCTTGACACTACAGTATCTGACAGACTTAAACAAATGATCATGAAAAGGAGATGATACTGAAATTAAGCTTGGAATAATACTGCGAATGCAAAATAATTTGGCATTTGAATCATGTTAGTTGACAAACAAATTGGTAATTCAAGTTTTCTTTTTCAAAGGGCTCATCTAAAGTAGCTGAATTACTAGTTAGAATAATTCCTTACTCTCAATCAAGCCTTTTCCTTAACTGGCAAGATCAAGGAGGACACCACTGGGTCTCCTGTACCCTTCACCCTAGCCACTGGCCTGTAGTTACCTTTTACCCATGCAAAGCCTCCCTCACTGGTGTCCACGTAGATGAGCAGCCAACGGTTAATAGTCTCAGAGTCAAAAAAAACTTGCAATTTCTGCAACATCCTAGATTTCAGCCCCTAAAACCCAAACCACCTTAGCCATCAAGTCTCATCTGAAGATGAGTGCCTCCATCCCGTGCAGAATGGAGTCTTTCCCATGGTGGCACCAGTTCATTAGGCCAAGATGGCTCCCTGATGGAGCCTGTTTCTCCTCACCTGTCCTAAGGGCCCAACTCTATTCTGTAAGTGCATATTCAAAGAGAGGCCAAGTAACTCTTCCTGCTGTCAGAATCATAGAATGTCCTGAGTTGGAAGGGACCCACAAGGATCACTGAGTCCAATTCCTGTCGCTGTATATAACAATGCCACAGTTCACACCATGTATCTGAGGGTGTTGTCTGGTCTCTACTTGAACACTGTCAGGTTTGGGGCTGTGACTGCCTCCCTGGAAGTCAGAAGTCACAAACTTTCAGTCTCCAGTAAGCATAGCCTCTGGACATCCTTCTTTCCATGCAACGCGTAGTTCAGGCTATCGCCCTTGCAGGTCCTCCATGAAGAGCTTGCCTAGCTCCCATTTACACTGAGGCATGCTTTTATCCTCAGCTTCTTTCTATGACAGCTCAGGAAGCATGACTCCTGTAGTTTAAGTGCCATTGACTCAAGGAAAAACACTAGCCTTTCCCTGCAGCCCAGGACTTGGAAGGACACATTCTTCCTCAAGAGCTCCCTCTGGGTCAAGACCTCCAACATGTCATGAGTCTTTGGCCCCACCAGTTCCAGATACTGTCATGCTGGACATAACAGACACACACAGTATCAAGCAGCACATCTGCACCTCCTGCTGGCTTTCTCCACAAGAAGCAGCTGCATTAATGTCCAAATTCTTGTCTGTGCACCTGGTTGCTGACATTCCCTAAGCATTAGATAAACAAAAATACGGCGCATAAGCCTGCTCTCTATCTCTCTCTGCCATCCCTGACGAGCAACTCCAATGTTTTATGGCTCGAACTACCACCTCTAGCAGGAAAACATTTGTTTTTAAATTATTAATAAATTATCATGTCAGGATGGTACAGTGTGCTGGTACAGAGAGGTAGTAAGTGTATAGCAAATGTTTTAGAAAAAGTACTTGGAAAGACAACAAAAGGCAACTCAACCAACTCTGTTCCCATAGTCACTCCCTGTATATGTAAACTTTCATTTTACAAATTTAATGTTTAAAACAAGGGGGTAAGAATCAAATAATACACTCCAGAATGGATTCAACACAGACAAAGCATTGGAATCATGCTGCACAAAATGGTTAAGTTACAGAACAGGAAAAATCAGGAGAAAAATAGTATACAGCTCCTTCAGCCAGTTTGTTAGCCTGTATCAAAGGACCATTCAGAAAATGACGCTGCCAGACTGATGTGTGGTAACTAAGACAGCTCCTTACAGAACAATTTGAGGGGTGCCAGTCTTGCTTCAGTTTTGTTCTAGACCTCTCACCACAAAGACTCTGAATATGTTGATTATGTGAGCAGAGAGAGATCATCCAGATGAGGCAAGATCAGAATACCTTACAAAAACCACAGAAAACCCCACACAATAATTACAGCTGGTATAACAGAAATGGGATGAAATTTGACAGTAAAAAGCTCAAGGCCTTTCATCAAAAGCTAACACAAATTCACATGATAAACTAGGAACTTCAAACCACTAGAACAGAAGAATGAATTGGACAGATTACTCCAATGCCCTCACAATTCAACTACTAAACCTGCCTATTAAATTTGTTTATATATCAGAATGGGTATCTTTCTCTCACAAAAAAGTTTTAACACCATTTTTAAGGTTTAGTGTTATATTTTTGTTTATAATACCACGTACAGTTTTGCTTACCTGTATTGAAATACATAAACTTATGCTGGAAGGGCTGCAGGAATAATTATAGGAATTGAGAGAATATCTTATGCAAAGAGACTATAAGACTTTTCCTTGTTTGGCCTAACAGAACGAAAGCTGCAAGGGGATTGGGTTGCATTCTATAAATATATTGGAGAGGGAGAAGTGCAATTTAAACTAAAAGTTTTGTTAGTACAACCACAGATAAATATAAACCTAATCACAACCAGTTTTAGTGCTTGAATAGCCCCAAAGCAGGCAATGGAGACAAGAAAAGTGGGCAGGTATGATGCCAGGACATAACTTTAGTGTAAAAATTGCGTATATGTGTATGTATGCTTTATCAATGCAAAATTTTAAGGTATATAAATTTATATAAATACACATACACAAAGCTGTACAACATCCCATCCAAAGGTACAAATCTAAACATAAGCTGTGGAAAAATATTTTCCAAGCCTGAATTTAGCACAAACAGCTCTTTATTATTACCTTATGAACAGAGTAAGTAAGCAGATTTCTGCTGGATTCACAAAGCCATCTATTATGAGGAGTATCTCAGATGCTTAGCTGGGAAATATGAACTGCCAGAAGAAAGAATAGTACCAACATCTTGTTCTTCATTTTAAATTCCCTAAAGCTTTGAAACACAGAAGATCCAGAAATTCCTACCTTCACTCCTCCATTTCCTAACATGCTTATCACTTCTTGACTAAATCCTGACCTCAAATTTGTATGGCTATTTCTCCTCAACTTCAGTAGAACCTGTTTTCCACTATGAAAGTAAAGAGGACTACAGTTTTAAACCTTTAACAATAATATTAAATCTCATGAACACACCTAATATTCACACAGAAAATAATTTGCTTATAACTTTAATCTTGCCACAACATTGTCTTAAAACCATGATTTTAACTCTGAGAGATAAACTACATTTAAAAGAAGCTTACCTGTTCACAGACATCACGGCACATTAAGTTGTCCTTTGCATGGTAACAACAAGACAAGCCTATTGGAAAAGCAAGGGGAGAGGAAAAGATATTTAAATGACTTGAAGCATGTATCTATCGCTTCTGAACAGAAACACCCATTTGATGGCCTATCAGGACCATTTGTCTGGTCCATGGATGATCATGAGAAATTTTAGTTCCCAGAAGGTGAAAAAGAACATGAGAAGTTTTGTTCCAAAGCTGATGAAGACCTGTTAATTGAGTTCAGACCTACCCCTGAACACTGCTTAACATGCACTAGCTTGGCACCTGCCAAATTCTTTCCAGAGGTAATTTATTAACCCAAGGGGATAAATAAATAAATAAATAAATAAATGAATAAATAAACAAATGGATGGATGAACAAATGGATGAATACATGAATGAATATATAAGTAAACAGACAAACAAACAAACGAACAAATAAATAAATAAATAGATTTGTGAACAAAACACTCACGAAAACACTCCATGTATGGAGACTATATGCCTTTGTAAACTGAATCATCTCACACACCGAATGTGAAAAATACAAAAACCAGTTAGGAGAAGGTGGAAAAGAAAATTTGAGCAGGAAACCCTTTTCAGACAGAGGTGAACAGAGCTGCTCATTTAACTCTGGCTTCTTAGAAACTTTGAATGAAATTGTAAATTGTTTCAGTGTGGTGGATGATTTAGAGTGGTTTTGTCTGACTAGATGAAAGTCATGAAGCAAACACAGATATGAACGCATCAACTGCAAAACAAATGAGTACTGAAGTACTGAGAAGTCATGAAACGACAAGGTTTAAAGTGGCATTTTTAACATTATACAAAATGAATTACACAACTCTTTGATATCCATTTTCATGCTCACTGCCCAGTGTTTGGAATAGTGTATTAGAAAACAGACAGACAGAGGTTTCCTTCAAAGCTTTTACTTCCACAGACATCTTCACCCACAGGAACATTTAATGATTACAGATTTCTAATCAACTGTATTTGAATTATGTATCACACTGATACAATATAATAGCAATATGGTACAATGATACCACACATACAAAGTTGTATTTCACAATATCTAGTTACTAAATAGATCTTGACTGAACCAATAAGAGGGATCTTGGGCATGAATTCCTTGATAATTTCACAGCTTACAAGTGTTTTCATTTGAAAGTTTATAGCTGTTACAAGAAGATAATCAATTTAAAAAAGAAAAGAAAAAAAAAAAAGAAAAAAAATCGTATCTACCACCAGCTAACCCAAAATTCTCCAATACTGAAATGACATTAAAAAATAAAAGTAAATTTCAGCCTGAAAATGTCAAGGAACTGGGCAGAGAAAGGGTGGGCAGGGAAGGGGTGGGGCAGAATTGCTGAAAAGGTTGTCTGAAAGAGTCATAATTTCAAATGGCTGTGACAGGAATGAACTATATTTTAATACAGAAATCTATAATTTCTGAAGAGGAAAGAAGAGAAATCAAAGCAGGACTTGTAACTGGTGAATGCTTCCATTTATAATTAGAAACAAGACAGCAAAACGCTTGTAATAAATGAGGACAGCACCAAAATCCTGCTTACAACCTCATGAAATGAAATAATGAAATTGTAAAATTGACTTTAATGTTTTCTGATTATTTTCTACCATCAGAGAAAAGGACTGAGATATGACACAGGTGGCTTAAAAATATTTCCTATTTGAGAGCTACACAGAGACCTTGCAGGTTTTCCTGTACTATATTCTGTAAGCTGATCTGTCTCAACATTCAACTTCATCATGAGCAGGCTCCATCATGTTCAAAACTCATTTATTATTTCACTTAACAGAAAAGCTTTCCTTTATACTCTCTTAGTCCTGTTATAAAGACATGGTATTAGAAATAAGTAACAACAATATAAACCATTTCTTAAGGCAAGAGTTGCACTTATTTTCAGAAATGTTGCTAAATTTTAGTGCCTATGCAATCAGACTGCAAGAACAATAGCACAGGGCCAGAGAAAACATTCAGGTTCACAATGAAAAGATATCCAGCAAATTAATTGTCCTAAGTAAAAAAATTCAACCAAATGTACTTAAATATAGGCTTTTACTTACAAACAGAAATGCTGGTTACTCAAACAAGTCGTTGATGCTTTGTTTCACCATACATCCCAGAAATTTTTAATTATGTAAATTTTTATCAAGAGTAACTGCTACACTTAAAAGATTCAAGAATTCAGTGTTCCTAGTCTATAAAGAAAATTTACATTGGCTTAGGTGACACTGCATAGGTTTAAATGCATCCATCACTATAATTTGAGTTCATTAGTATCTTTGGCAACATTTATTAAACCCTCCTCAAACACTTCCATTGCCAAGCTTCAACTCTTATCAATTATGCTAAAGAGTGTAACAAATAAGTAGCAATATACTAAACTTCATGGTCATTTCATTCCTTTTACACAAAATCCTAAACAATTGGTGGTATCTTGAATTATCAGCAAATTAAACTGGCCCACAGTGATCTTCAGTGCTTAAGTCCAAAATGAAAGTTATAAACAATATCCACTCCAAACAGAATTCCTCAGTTCTCTTTCCAGTTAACCTCTTCTGAAATGTCTTATGACATCTCTTTCAACCAGTCCCTTACTTTCTTATTGCCACTTTATCTGATTTTACTAAAAAATGTTCAGGTTTTCTCTCAAAATTTTATTCATGTCCCACTATGAAATATCCTACTTCTTTCTTTTATAAGATCTCCTATCTCAACAATATGAGTAGGTTTATCAAGCAGAAGTTGGACTAGAGTATGCCTTATTTCATTCTTCCCCAAACCATGCCTCATTAGAAATCAGAACAGTGAAATGCCTATAAGTGCCTCAGTGATTGCAGTCTTCTGCTCTAAAGTATTACATATTTTGTATTTTACATTTCCGTGACAGCATTATCAACATGATCTATTTATTAAAAGCTATTTGCCAATATCTGTGCTTGTGCTGCCTTTTTCTTTTTTTTTTTCATTACTCTTTTTTGGTCCTGTCAAGTCGTTATCTGTTATCACAACTTTAATGCAAGAACTATATTACCACTGTCCTTGTCTCTATTAAACATCTTGCCTTCACTTTTAAAAATATTCAACATCTTGTTCTGAACCATTCTTCTTATTGAAAACGTTAGCAAAACCATAAGGAAGACAAGCCTTAGAATACAAGGGCTGTTCCGACATTTCATATGGCAGTCCAGAAGCTGGGTTTTACACCAGGTCTTATCCATTTCAACTCACAATCCTGTGAATTTACCTATTGCCAGCGTGACAGCTGAAGACACAAATCCCTGCCCCGAGTCACGTAACCCCATCACAAAGCCAGGTGGCATATGAGAAAGACGGCCTGCACTCCCGTCCTCGCTACCTCAGCCATGTAAGTCCCCTCCGTTTGGCTGCCAGCCTTCCCACCAGAGCGTCAGGCGGCTGCTCTTCATAGGAAGGCGGGGGGCGTGGGGAAGGCGGACACCAAGACAGCAGCAGCGGGAAGATCGACACTAGGAAGGCGACACTCCGCCTTCCCCCCAGCGCCCCGCGGGCATCGGGGAGAGCCCCCGACCCTCACCTGCTGCGGCCTCGCGCTCACCGGCCTCAAACTTCTGCGGAGCAGGTGCGGGCAGCAAGCGGGGGCCGGGGCGCCGTGCTCCCTCTGCCTCAGCTGCAGCCAGCCCGCCCCCGGCTGGGGCGAGACAGGAGCGCCCCGCGGCACCGGCCGCACCCCAGTTCCGCAGGCAACGCCATATCCCCAAGGCTTCGCGATCCCGCGGATGGCCTCGCCCCTGCGCCATGTTGTTGAAGAGGGACGCGCGGAGCCGTCTTCCCCCCTCCGCGGCTCGCTACTCACCGGCCGCCCCAGGGGGGAGCAGCGGAACCGCCACCAGGCAGAGGAGGGCCCAGGGCCACCGAACGGCCGTTACCGCCATGGCCTGACGCGCCTCAGCGCCCGCCACCCAGCTCCGCCCCGCGACCCCCGCCCGCCAGACGAACGGGTTCTGACGCCGACAGCGCCCACTCCCAGCCCCACTCTGCCTCCTGCTGCCCCCATTGGCTGTGGCTGCCCAGCCAGGCCACGCCCCTCCTGCCTGGCCGCCGCGGACATTCCTGCGGGTCAGAGGCGCCGCCGGCAGCCCTGCCCCTCTCGGCGGGGATAGGCGGGGGACAGAAAAGGGCGTGGCCTGCAGCAGGGCGGTGCCCATAGCGGCCCGGCCGCGGGTGTGGACTGCGTTGCTCCGCTGCAGGGTGGCTGGGCTGCCTACGGGCACCGGTTCTGTGGTACCTGTACCGACCTTCGCCGCCGCCCGCACAGGTATCTCACAGCATTCCCCCCAGGTTCATGGAGCAGCAGAGGTGTGCTCGGAGGGGAGAGATCGGGCGGGTATGGGTTGAAAGAGGGCTGAGGACTGAAGAAACAGTGTTTAAGAAGGTTTTTTGTGAAGGAGACAGAGACCTCAGCTGAATTAGTTGGTTTCTATTTATATAATGTTTGCATTATTAATATATTTCTACACATTACTTATAGAGTATGGATCGAAAGCCTTCTGTATAACACTGGGTTTTGCTTGAAATTACAGGGTGTTTCAAAAAGATGGACATGTCTGTAGAGGATAAGTACCATCTCTCATAATGTAGTTGTAAGTGGATCTCATACCCATATAAGGATGGATAAATTTGTTTGTAGATTTCTTTCCCAGCTTCATGCAAAGTGCATTTAACACCACTGTGTTGGTTATGCTTTGGGTCCGTCTTGTTGAAATATCCTGTACTTTGTGTATCCAGTAGCCCTGTGGGAGAAATGAGCCAAATGGCACAAAGCATAGGTTACTGAATGGGAATGATACCTGAGGCTGGGGGGACATCCCCTAAAGTACAAAGATGAGGAGACCGTCATGACTGTGTCCCCTTTCCCCCAGCTGCAGCCAGCCTGCCCCAGCCTGGGGCAAGACAGGAGTGCCCTGTGGCACCAGCTGTGCCCCATCTCCGCAGGCAATGCCATAGCCCCCAGGCTTTGGGACCTCACAGATGGCCTTGCCCATGCACCATGCTGTTGAAGAGGGACCTTGTTGATTCACCATCACTTCTTGTAACTTGCTCCGTGTCAAGCATTTGTTGTGAGTCAAGCTACTGAAGTGTTCAGGCAGGTATTTACATGGTTTGAGCCCACTGTGCAGCTGGGGATGGCTCATGCCCAGGTTGAAGGTGACAGACGGGCAGGGAAGCTGTCTCAGCTTCCCAGGGCCAGCGTATCTTAGGGCTGCCTGTGCAGCAGCCATTGCCATTCCTCTCATTCACTGGCGGTGTTGCCTATGATGGGCTTCAGCTTGGGAAGGAAATCTGGAATGCTCTGCTGGGCTGCTACTACTTTTGCTCTTCTTTAGCCTTTTTTTCAGGTTCTGTGGTGGCTGTTGGTTTTCGGTGTCTACGCTGCAGCCCAGGTCAGTGGCAAGGTGTTCCTGTCCCTGGCAACAGGAAGGCAATCTGCCTGTCCACATCTAGACAACTGGCAAAGGAAGCTGTAATGGAAGAAGCCTCTGTACAGTAGGGCCACCACTGTAGTCTCTGTAGAGATCAAATGATCACTTTTTTAAAAAAAAAAGGTTTTTATAAAATTCAAGAGAAATTAATTGTAAGCTATCAATGAAGGCAAAGCAAACTTAAATTCCTGCTCATTTCATAGCTAGTAACTATCTGGCCATTCCAAAGTGAATGGATCTGCTTCTGGCAGCCTCAGACTTGTTGGATGAGCACCTTGGCACCCTGTTATTGGATTTTCTGGCAATAGTAAAAGGAAAACTTCTAAGAATGCAGAAAATTCAGTGTCCCACAAACTGCTTATAGCCTTTTTCCAACCTATCATATCAATGAACTCCTTCTCCAAAGGCAGTCTCACAAACTACCAAGCTATTAATGACTCCATAGTCTTTTACAGCCTGGAGAATCTGTAGGAACCCAATGCTTTTTAATTCCAGTATCAAATTCATAAATGGTCAAGAAAAAAATCTCAAGGTGATCCAGGAATGCACTCCAATGAGATGAGAAACTTTTGTCTCTTGTCCATCTACACATGCACCAGTATAGAATGATTAAATTGTACTGCTCCTTTATGGAACAAATCTGTAAGAAAAACAAACAAACAAACAAACAGGATATTTAGTTGTATTTAAATTTGAAATCTAATAAATTAAAGTTGTTGCTGTAATTGTGAATTAAGAAAACTGAACAGTGGCAAATGTAACCTGATTATAAAAAAAATTTTTCACACCATGACAGAAATGACGCTTGTATGTTAGTGGGCTTACTTGTCAGTTAAGTAGCTTGGCTTTTCCCTCAAACCCAAGCTTAAGTTCTGATTATTTTTTTGCTTACTATCTTGGGACTTTAAATTCATTATGGGCCCACGAGGTGGCAGCAGATTCAAAAGCAAAGTTAGCCAAATGGCCAAACAAGCGAACTGCTTTAGTTTCTCTGAGAATACAGGGACCTGAACCGATTAGGTGCGGTTTTTTCCGCACTTACGCTACATGGTTTAATTTGGCTCAGTTTTGGGTAAGGGTGAACTGCTGTGCGGTCTGCTTCCCCTGAATTCCATTCATATGTGAAGTCATTATCAAGAATAATTAACCCCACAAGCAAACAGGCAGAGAAAAGATGCTGGTATGTCTGGTAATTTAATGGCTCTGCATTGTCACTCCAAGTCACCCCTTCAGTTTCAGAAGAAATAACTGAGACCACTGAAATTATTTCCTTCACTTTGAAGAAGCAAATTGAATTTTGAACTAATACAAGCTTTTAAAATTTGCCTTCAGCAAAGACAGTATAAATTTTAACCTAGTTGTTCTAGAAAGCAAAGCCTTTGGTCCTTAGGAGTTTGGATGTTAAATCTACAGACTACTGTTTTCCAGTTAAACCATGCATATCAGTCTTTTTAAAACAGACCCATTTGAAATTTATTTCTACCCAACCTTCAACAATGACAAGTGGAATTCTGGCGCTTGAAATGATTAAATGCCTCAGTGTAAAGTAGTTTGATACAAGTAAACTGACAGCATACTTTTAAAGTCTGGTAATAAGAAAGAAACCCTTCTGCAAATGTATAATTTTTTGCTGCTCCTGTCAGCTGCTAAAGGAAAAGGAATACTTTATGTTATATTCCCTGTTGCTTTAGAATATAATAAAATCTTCTCATTCAGCTACATTCTTTTGTATTAGCTTGAATAATTAACTATATTTTATTCTGAGCTGCATTTGATTCTGCTCCCTTATCCTAAAAATTGCTGAAACATTAAAAGGTTTGAATGTTACTCTGTATTTTATGTTGAAGTGTCCCTCACCAACAGGTGAAGGTTCTGAAGTAGTCATGGTCTGAAATACTGGTTCAAACATACATTTTACTGAAAGAGATACAACCCGATCGGGATGCCCTCAGAAAGTAAAATGATGCCACGTTTTTCTTACATCCGGGGAAAAATGTTGTCATTGTGGCAAATCTCTGCATGTTTCAGTAGAGTACTCTCTGAACTGAAAATAATACTGTCCTATATTTGAATTTAACATTTAATATATCTGTTTTGAGATGTATATAAATTCTGTGCACCATAAAATTGGTTTCCCTGTCTTTTGAGAACTTCAAGAACCAATATAGAGACCTACCCATTTCAACACAGTACATCAGCAGACAAAAGGTTGTTTTCACCTTATGCACCTTCTGTTTCTATTTTTGTCTCATTACTGGAAGCCAGTAGCATTTTAATTTCTAAAACCATTGCATTTTAGCTATGAATATTTAAGCAAAATTGCATTGCTATAATGTCTAGGATAGCTAGACCTTGCAATTGGAAAGGTACTCGCAACATTTATAGACCTACCCTAGTTAGCATTAATTTGTCTAATCTGTGTATCGACACCTAGATACCTGACTGATAAGCCAGTGCCAGATTTTTTTAGTGTGTGTTGAAAATAGCTTTCCTGTGATGAGGCTTGTTCTATTTCATCTCGGTGTTGGAACTCTGTAGGGCTCTACAGGGTAACTCAAATGCATCTGTGTGCGAACTGGTAGGAACTGAAGGACCTAAACTGTCCCTAACATGCTGCTAGTTAGTAAGTGAGGCTTTTGCCTGCTTCTTCAGGCTAAAGATGGATTGCTGCAACAAAGCCTCTTTCAAACAGATTTTGTTCTTAAAGTGGCAAACCTTTTTGTTTAGGCAACCCTTAACTACTTTATTTTTTCTCAATTAGATCTCAGGCATCTGATTTTCGAAATAATGAATAATGAAGATTAATTTGTTTTCAAATGTCTTCACTTTTTTTAAAAAACAGAAAAGTAGAATGTGGGTTTTTCTTTCAAAACAATTTTATTATAAGAGATAAAACACAAATACAAAAGCAGGGTTTAGTGGCTGTTGCTAGACACACCAGAAGCAGTGTGCAGTTACACTGATAAAGAAAGTTGCATATAAGCAATACAGATGTGAAATGAAAGCAAATAAAGATATACGTTAATGGTAAATACAATGTCTCCAATTAATTTTAAGTTGCACATGTGCATATTAGACTTCATAAAATCTTGCTATAGGCAAATAATTAATATTGCATACATCAAGTCTTGAAGGATAGCCAACTGAAAGTTATTAAATAATAGTGGAGTATATAATTAATTAGAATTTGCTATGAAGGTAATAAAGAAGTAAGATTCTGTCACCATCAGTGAGCATAAGTTAAGAAACTATTCTATAGTTTTCAAAAGAAATTTGAAATAAATTTCATATTTGCTGAAAGAGGCAGTTTTCATGTTCATAAAAGGTACCATAAAAATATCTGGCTCTGCTTTACATTGTGTAACTTTTCTCAACAGGGGAAATGACCTGAAGCTAAAGTTCCCTGTCAGCCTGAATTTTACACCCCTGAAATCAGTTATGGTATTAGAGACAGGTCTGCTTCTCTCCAAATGAGAACACTGAGTGACACTCTTGGTCACAGAGCTTATGAAATGGACAATTTAAAAATGGGTTGTGGACTAATGGAAACATCAAGACCATTCATTCTCTTTGACATAGAAAAACTGTGTCATTAAAACCTAATTACCATGTTCTTTCATGTTAAAGAAGGTGATGCTAAAAATAAGCCTAAAAAAGCTGTCACATGCTATTTGGTCAGATGCTTTTTACTTTCTATACTGCTTTGTATGCTCTGTAGTCTTTGTACTGTATACTCTGTATAAAGGAGTTATGTGTTAATGTAACAGTATCAATATATTTCCTTCAAGACTATATGTAGGCCAGGGTTGCTAGTAAGTGCGGAGTACCTTCATGCAAAGTGAACTTCTGTCCCATTCAATTTGATTTCTGGAATAACATTAAGGGATTGATAAAAGGAAAAAGTTTTTTTTTCAGTTTGAGAAACTGAAAATGAGAGAAATTACACTAGAAGATTCAGGGGGTTGGGGAGTAGAAAATGGATCCCTTCAGAACGTGGAAAGGAGTATTTCAAATGGAATTGTGTTCAGTGCAGTCGAATCCTTCAACCATCCTACCAGTCTAAATCTGAATCTAAACTCAAGTGTCTAAATATAAAGTCTGATATACCTATACCATAGTAGTGATGGGCCGTGCTCATGCCATTGGAAATCCTGTCTTCTTTCTGGCCTTCACTCACCATCCCAAGAGGACAAATAACAGCATTTAGCAAGTGATGACACATCTGTGTCTTTGAATACAGATAAAAGATAATCATTTTGCTTTTCAGGTCAGGCTTCAGTAACAGCAGTGCATTTGCCAGCGTATCATAAGCATGGGTTGGAGATAGAAAAGCATGTGTTGAAGAATACTGAGAATGCCATATGGAAATTCTTCTGTGGATTATCCCACTGAATCATTGAGTCATGTATAGGATTAGTTACTTCTTCATATGGTGTTTAAGGACCAAATTGCTGTTGGAATATTTTCCAAGGGTTATTTTTATGGTTTGCTGTACTTTGCAATTGTGTTAAAAATGACATCATAACCGGCACTTACAGTGATATATTTTAAAGCACCCAAAGGGTTTTATACATCTTCCTTTATGTTTAGCACTTATAATGCTTTCTCAATCAGTAATCTTTGAAGAACTGTGTGTAATTCATTCACTGCTCTACATACATTTCTGTGTGAACACAGTCTGCAAGTGTTGCAAAAATGGATGTAGGTGGTATGAAATAATTTATGTTGCTAATTGACAATTATGCAGTTGCTTCTAGTTTCGAACAGAAAAGAATCGATGTCAACTGGCAGATAAAATTAAAAAGAAGAAAGCATAAAATTCCATTTTTTTGCAACCAGGTTGTGTCATGCTATTTAAATCAGTTTTAGTTAAAATTATTTTATTCTTGCTATTTTATACATTAGCTAGCAAGTTCTGTCAAGCTGACTTAATTATGTGAATGACAGAACAATGCCTATTCCGATTTCTACCCACACTTGAGTGACGTGAGTGATTTAGGATAGAGCTTTGGTAGTATGCATGAATCCTGCATACTTCTCAAAATACCTTAATGAAAATATTAAAAGGTAGTCTATTCTAACTTATGTAACCTTTTGTAATTAAGATAGGTATATGTGATTTCCCCATTAACAGTGAAGGAAGTTGTTAGAGAGCTCTGATGTTTTTGCTACGAAAGGAAAAGCCACATCCGTCTGAGAAGAACAGTCAAAGGGAGTCGCAGTTTTTGATGACACTGAGGAAGGGTGCACTGGGACGAGGTAGCAAGGCTGGCAAGAGCAAGGGCTGCCTGTGGGCTCCTGCTGTGTGGTGAGCTGGCTGGGTTTGTTCCACAGCAAAGGGCCACATATGGCATGGTGTGCACCTACTCAGGCACACGGTGTAGTGGGTCCTCCATGGGCAGGAGTCCTCTTCTCACTATCACTACACAGGGACACAAGGGTCAAATGAATCTTCTTCTATTAGGCAGCTTTAAATGATATACATTATAGCAAAATAACTGGCTAATTTTGAAGTCTTATACAACAGATCAGAATTCAGATCCTGAAGAATAATTCATAGCTAAATTCTTATTGTCTTTGATAACTAAGACTAAAAAAAAAAAGCCTTTTCACTTCAAAATGCTTGTATTTACTTTTCTTGGGTAGTGAATCTAAACTAGACCTTAAAAATAACTAAGCACCACATCTCTCTCATAACTGATATCTAAATTAAATATATATATATATATATATGTACACAAAGCACAGCAAGATTGAAGTAAAATTTTGTGACCTAGATCAAGATTCAAGATACATACAACTAAAATTGAAATTGGCAAAAAAATATTGGCTGCTTGGAAGCATGTAGACATTGTATACACTTCATGCTTCAGCTTCCAAGGTTCCTTTGGCACCTGCTTCTTCCTAAATCCTCTTCTGTCCTGGTGGATTATCATTCTCCAAATCTCAGCTCCTCCGGGGGAACAGAGGCAGTATGTGGGCACTGACATTCAAGACAAAAGCTGTGAGTACCTCACCTTCCTGGGTGCTTACACTTTTCTCAGCTTTTCAAAAGTGTAAAGAAGTCCTTAAAAGGAGAAAATGAAGAATTAGCTTGGTTCAAAAATGTTCTTACTAGTGTCCAATAGTTAAATCAAGTAATACTTCAGTGATGTCACAAATTAAATAAGTGATGGCCTTTATGTGTACCTATCTGCCCTACACACACTACAAATTATGTTTTAACTCAGTAAATTGCAAATATGGAAGACACAATAAGAGATGAAAGCTGGGGAAGGGAACTGTCAGTGTACTTTATCAAGCTGCATTTTATTATACATGATGCACATCTAGAGGTGCAAGAGCATTATCAGAAACAGAACCAAGATGTTCTCTTCTCAGGATTTAACCTGAGCTAGCAATACAACCACAATAGCTGCTCACTCACCCCCTCATCCAACCCCCCAAACAGGGGAAACAATCAAAAGGAAAGGGAGAAACTTGAACTGAGATAAACACAGTTTAATAGAATAACAAAATACTAATACACTACTAGTAAATATATATATATAAAATAGAAATACAAGATACTCAAGGCAATTGCTCATGAACACACTGAGCAGCCAGTCCTAGGAAACAGCATCTGGTCCCACATCTGATCCCAGAGAGAGTCAAGAGAGGAAAAAGGCAGAAAGGCTCAGAGGCCTCTGCAAAATGGAAAAAAAAAAAAAAAGCCAAACTAAACATCCCACACCAAAAATTACCCTGGCTCTGACAAAAAAGAGCAAAGAAGAAAAAAAAAAAAAACAATGCGCTCAAGAGAAAACGCCCAAGAGACCAGAGAGGGAGCAGAAGACTCCTTAAACATGGAGCATTATGCCAATGTGATGGAATACTCTTATTGATCAGTCTGGATGTCAGTGAAGCTCTACCCCATCCACACCCCCTTCCTTGATGCCTCACACCTGTGGGCAGAACACTCAGAGTGTCCTTGGTTCTCAGACCAGAGAAATGAAAAACATTAACTCTGTGCTGGGGTGTTATCTCTTGTTCTCAAACTAAGTCCAAATAATGAGAATACTAGCTATGAAAAGGAAAGGTTTCTAACTGCATGAAGAAAATTAACCCATTTTCAGTCAAACCAGCATATCTCTTTAAAACATTTATAGGGTCTGAAAGTCATCTGGTGTGGTTTTTGCTCTTCTGTACATCCTAGCTTTGAAGATATGAGAACAGTAGTTGAATACAATCCTAAAATGGTACTTAAAATTCTTGTGTAGTTCCTAAAGAAAAAGTTATTTTAAAATTAAACTTCATTTGCTTATTTATTCAACAACTATGACTACACCTATCCAGCAACAAAGAACAGCAAGTTGCTAAGCAAACAACTGAAATCAAATTAACATCATAATCATAGCATTAATAAGAGAAAGGAAGTCTGCAAAATACTATTATAGTCATTTTGCTGAGAGGTGAGGAAAACATTAAAAAATACAAATGTCATGAGAACAACATGTTTGGGATCTGCAGAATGCAACAGCACAACAGCAGTGAGGATGCTGTAGCTCCTGCCTGCATGTCCCACCAGTCACAGTGCTGAGCTCTTCTCAGTGAGCAGGGGCAGAGGCAGACACAGTCCACATGCACACAGAACAACACAGTAAGAAACACTAGGCACACATGCAAAAGGCACCAACAGCCTCATCCTGCCTCCCTCTCTGTCTGGTCAGGATGGAGGTCTGTGAGTGGAAGACCTCTATGTGTAGGTACAGCGCAGATCCCTCCAGCAGCTGGGCTCAGGCAGTTTGTTCCTGCTGCCCCTGGATCCTCACACCTGCCCAGCCACCAGTACCTGGGTATGTGAGTTCCATGGCCTGCGGCCCCACTTCAGCTGCTGGGGGAAGATCTCACACCCCATACACATAGCAGCACACAGGCACTCACACTTGGGATCCCTCCAGTAACTGGGCTGAGACACAGACTGGCACACACATACTCAGTCTCAGGTCACTTGACTGGAGTACTGAGTCCAGTTCTGGGCTCCCTAGTTTAAGAAGGACAAGGAATTACGGGAGGGAGTCCAGCATGGACTACAAATTAAGGGTCTGGAGCATCTTTCCTATGAGGAAAGATGAGAGAGCTGAGTCTGTTCAGCCTGGAGAAGGCTGAGAAGGGATCTTACAAACGTTTACAAATATCTCAATAGTGGATGTCAAGAGAATGGTATCAGACTCTTCTTAGTGGCGCCCAATGATAGGATGACGGGCAATGAGCACAGACTGAAGCATAGGAGGTTCCATCTGAATATGAGAAGAAACTTCTTTACACTGAGGGTTATCACCAGAGAAGTTGTGGAGTCTTCTTCCCTGGAGACATTCAAAACCCGCCTGGACGCATTCCTGTGTGATCTGCTCTAGATGAACCTGCTTTAGCAGGTGGGTTGCACTAGATGATCTCCCCGACCAGTCAGTGATTCTGTGACCTGCTTGCCACCAAACCCAGTCTGACCTTCACTGATGACTATGCACTCAAGCAGAACCTTCCTTTGCTCCAGCTGCTGCAGCACAGATGCATGGGCCCTGTCATCTGTGGCACAGCTCCACTTGCTGGCACTTAAACCTTGGTGCACAAAGAATACACTGCCCGTCACTCAGGAAAAGTTAGAAATGGAATTCCATGAGACAACAGGACAGACTGTGCTGGTACAGCACAGGGTGCAGTCTTAATGTGATAGCCAAATCATAATGACCTTAAGTGTAATGACTGGCCACCTGCTTTATACAACAAGCCCATTTTATCCTCTTTCCCCCTCTCTTTTCCCATGCTTGCTCCTCCTCAAACCACCTCCCTTTCCCCACCTTTGATTCCTTCCTTAAACATGCCATGGCAAGTCTAGCACAACCACCACGCACTCTTCAGCTGCATCTTATGCCATGTGCTGCAGCCCTGCTGGTGGTGGCCCTCCCTTGATCTGCAGAGCGGTTCAGAGAGGCCCTCCAGCAGGTTCATTGTCTGCATCTCACACCTGGACAGTGAGGCTGAAGGCTTTCCCAGGACAGCCTGGGGACAGGCTGGGATAGGAGCATCCATTCCTCTTACTGGGCCATAGGGGTTCCTTCACTTGCTGCTGTGCCTCTGTGCTCCTCTGTGTTTGTGAGGACAAACTGTTTATCACATAAACCAATGTTGAACCAAATAATGTAATTCACTTTTAGATCACTTAATACATTGTCTGTAATCCAAAGAAAACCAGGACACCTAATCAGCTAGCTGTCTGTGGATCACTAGCCTTATGATAACCAGCTTGAGATCCTCTTCTTTGAAAAGGACATGGAAGATTTAACAGTTATGTTAGAAAAGCAAAATAGGGAAGAAATAAATTAGTAGAAGTCACTCAGAATATAAATTGATGAAAATATGCAACCATGGAAGTAAAACAATTTGGAGAAAACCCCAATGAATGGAAAAAACAACTTCTGAAAACAGATCACATATCTAGAGGTACATCGTACAGACCCTTCCTCTTATATTCCCCACATTTTTCCTGGAGGAGCATATTACCATTCATATATCCCTGTAAAACATGCTGCAACTTCTGAATAATTAACATATGTGCAAAACATGCCATCTTAAACAGCAGCGTGCAATTTTGAAGAGACCATTTCTACAAAATGCCTGAAGACTCCATCTTGCTCCTGAAAAAGTGGTATGCAAAGAGCAGAGCAAACTCATTATTTCTAGAAAGCATCGAGCTCATGCTTCCAAATGCAATGCAGGTAAGGGAAAAGGGCATTTTGGCATATTGACTTTCTGGCTGGCTAAGTTAACATTTGTTATTTTTCTCTTTTTATTGTTGCTACCAAGCAGGTTTTTTATTAAGCAGTGCAATTCCAATATTGCTAATTAGTCACTAAAACACCCATTGACAAGGAATCCCTAATTCTGTTTATAGGTTTAGAAAAACCTCAAATTTATTTTTTCTTTTCTTTTTTTTTTGGACTTGTCATTACTGAATGTTCTTGTTATTGGACAAATGCCCACGTCAATATGCTCATGGGCATCAAAGCCATCAACCAAAGTTGAGTCATCAAGAAGTTCTGGTGCCATGTGCCATTTTGTGCCAAGTTTAGGATTGTTTCCAACATCTGATCAGTTCTTTGTCCAGGAATGTGTTACTGTAAGGCCCAAAATTAAGATTAAAAAATACTTCCAAATCAGTTTAATTCATTTAGATTTGAAGTTAGCGTTATCACATTCAATTAATCAGGATTTTCTATCTAATACCAAATCAGGTCTGTAGAAAGGCTGAAGTGCTCTAAAGCAGAAATGCTCTAACAGGAAGTGGCAGATTATTTCATCAAAGCTGATTAAACTCTGAAACTACTGGAAGCTGCTGGATAGCTGACTGTGTCACTTAGAAAAAATAAAACCAGGTAGAATACTGCATTTGAATTATTTCGAGGTAATTCATTCATTACAGGAGTTTAAAGAAACACCTGAAACAATGTTGGGACTTCATGGTGAGAGCTTGTGAAGGACTGAGAATGTAGTGAAAGGCTGGGATAGTGGGCAGTGATTCTTTTGAAGGAGAACGAAGGAAACAGATAAGAAATTATATACCAGTCAAATTTGGTTTGATTTTTTGGGAAAACAAAACAAACCAAACAAAAAACCTGGAATGAGTCATCCAACATTATTTTTGAGTACCGCCACAACAGCAAGCAAAAGTCAACAAGCATTTTGTCATGAACAAGGTGTGGCAAATCTATTTCATTTCCCTTGATAACAACTGAAGCAAGGGAAATTCAGGTTGGACATAAAAAAAAAAAATCTCTTTCTAGTGAAGTAAAGAAATGTATTGCCTGGGGAAGTTGTAGAGTATCCACCCGAAAGAGTTGGAAAATCTTTCAGAAATAGTCTAGCAAACGTTTGCCAAGCACATGGATATGGTTTAGAATCATAGTATCATTCCAGTTGGAAGAGACCCTCAAGATAATTAAGCCCAATCATAACCTAACTCCTGAAGTAAACCATGTCTCTAAGAGCCTCATCTACATATCTTTTGAACACCTCCAGGGGTGGTGACTCCACCATTTCCCTGGGCAGCCTGTTCCAGTGCTTGACAACCCTTTCTGTAAAGAAATGTTTCCTAATATCCAATCTAAACCTCCCCTGGCATGACTTGAGGCTATTTCCTCTTGTCCTATCACTTGCTACTTGGGAGAAGAGACCAACACCCTCCATGCTACAACCTCTTTTCAGCAAGTTGTAGACAGCAATAAGGTCTCCCCTCAGCCTCCTTTTCTCCAGGCTAAACAGCCCCGGTTCCCTCAGCTGCTTCTCATAAGACTTGTGCTCCAGATCCTTCAACAGCTTTGTTGCCTCTTTTTCGAGGAGCATGAAAGTTTTGAGGATTTCCGGAATCTTTTTGAGGCCTCTTTTTCTCTGATTCTTCACACAGACCTCCAGGCTGTGTCACAGAAAATGAATGGGGCCTTGACTAGCAGGGCAGAGACCACTGTGAAGGGCTTCTGGTTGTGAAGGGCAGATCTGAAGGTGCTCATCCACAAACCTAGAGCAGCAGAAAGCAACCGTGTTCTGGTTGGGCCTTTTGTAAGTGATTGCTTTTAAGTGGGCTCCAGAGGAGAATCACAGAATCATAGAATGTCCTGAGCTGGAAGGAATCCACAAGGATCATCGAGTTCAGCTCCTGTCCCTGCATGTGACAGCTCCACAATTCACACCATGTGTCTGAGGGCATTGTCCAGTCTCTTCTTGAACACCGTCAGGCTTGGGGCCATGACTGGGGAGCTTGTTCCAGTGCTTCACCACCCTCTGGGTGAAGAACCTTTTCCTAATGTCCAACCTAAACCTCCCTTGGCACATCTTCCTGCCATTCCCTCAGGTCCTATCACTGGTTGACAGAGAGAAGAGATCGGCGCCTGCCTCTCCTCCTCCCCTTGGTGAGGAAGCCGTAGCCACCATGAGGTCTCCCCTCAGTCTCCCCTTCTCCAGGCTGAACAAATCAAGTGACTTTAGCTGCTCCTTATACAGCTTCCTCTCCAAACCCTTCATCAACTTCATAGCCCTCTTCTGGACACTTCCAGTAGCTTTATATCTTTTTTATACTGTGGCAAAGAAGATGAACCTATCCAAGGGAGTTGTTGAATCTTTTCAACCTTTCTGGAGATTCAAAAACAAAAGTTACATTTTCAGTCTCAGAATAAGACCTAATCACCACAAAAGAGGGCAACAAACAAAACTGTTTCCTCTCTAGGATGTCTCCCACATTTAAAACTTCCCGGATTTTATCTTTTTCTAGCATGAAGCTTGAACTCCTTTTTGCATATCTGTTCCATGCATCTTCTGTGTGACACATCATTACTATATTTTAATATATAGTAGAAACAAACTGAGATTACATACTACCTCAAATGCTTTAAAGGAGATAGAAAATGAAGGTTTTTTTTACTTCACATTATATAGTTGCAGGAGAATTTGTTTGCTCTTGTGAAACTAATTGCTTGGTCTTACCAAGTCAACTTAAATTTTGTAAAAACCTCATTCAAAAACCAATGAAAGTTCCCATGACTTTTCCATGACTTTGCTTTAGCACAAATGCTCTATATTGCAGTCCAGTCACAATCAACCACTGCAGCAATCTCTTAACAGCACTACCCTCTGCTCCATAGTATAAGGGAATTTTTTAAACTAGCAATGAAAACTAGAGGAATTATAGATAATATGAAAGAAGTGAGAAATAATCCTGCAGAATTAATTCCAAGAAAATTAGTTATATATACTTTTCTTTCTTTATTGCTGCTGCAGATGCTTGACTGACAATAGTAAATCTTGACAAAATCTGTGCTTTGAGTTAAGTATATTTACAGAACTATTGTCTTCAAAAGAACATACAGCATCGGTGTATCTGAGAAAGCACAGTATAGAAAATACATAGCTAAATAAGATTATCTAGATCCCAAAAGACATAAAATATTTTGTTTTGCACACTTATGAATAAATGTACGGTAGTTTATACTTTAAAATGTAGGCTATTAAAAATTAAATAATATTTTATTTAACAGCTCCATTAATTATTACAAAAATATTAAAATACTTATTTAATTATTCAAATTAATTGTTTAAATGATGGTTCAATAATTTTATTATTTAATCCTAAGTATGAAGTGGCAAAAATCAGGAAGGTTTAAAAAAAATGTCATGAATAAAGGCAATTTAGATTGAGAATCCTCTCTAGTGATATTGATAATTTTTTGAGAAGTTATCCTTGATAGGTTTCTGCCTTGCTTCTGGATCACTGATTTTATAATTCCCTCAACTATCAGTACGGGCAGTTAAAAGACATAACATTGTTTTGTGAAGTACCATGCAGCTAAACAGACATTATATATTCTCATCACAGTCTTTCTACCCTGTTTAGCATTTTCTGTGTACAAGTGAATAAATCATGAACCACGTGTTATCAATTGCAAGGTATTAGTATTAGGAGAGTAGGGTTTCTGATCAATTGATATATTATTCCTGAGGCTAAATATCATACAGTGTTTTGTATGCAACACGAGTTGTTAAAAAAATGCTACATTTTCCTCATTCGAAAACATGCCAGATCTACAGGTTATTTTTAATCCAGAATTTGTTATAAAAGAGATTATTTTTCAAAGAATGAAAATCCCTTACTGAGATCAGCAATGGAGCAGCACATTTCTTAACAAAGATATCTTTGCTTTTTAAAGTCTGTGATACGGTATTCCTGGTTTACCTTCTGACCCAAATATTTTAATAGGTAGATATACACCAGCAACAAAAATTATAAAACTTAAACAACCATAAAGTATGAACTGTATGTCACTGCATGTATTTATACAGTGATTCATTTTTGTGGTAGCAAGGCTGAATTTCTACTGGAATTTCTTGATGTAGTTTCTGATGCAATGAACCCTAATACAAAAAGGAAATTCTTCCAATTAATTGTGTTACTATGCTTGCATTTGAAAATAATTTGATGTGGCTGGAGTGGATCAGTAAATCTATCAGTAGAGCTACTAATTAACTCCAGATTTGTTTTTAAAGGAAAAAAAAATCAAACCACAATCCTTGTTTCATATCAAGGCATCTTTTTTGTGCCAATGGGTATGAACTTACTGATCAGTAAGAAATGTAATCTCTTAAAAGAGATTAGTTTGTCCTAGGCCTTATTCTTACAACTATTTTTGTGTTTCACTTATTATGTAAAATTGCTTTTTATTGGTATTTAAGTAAATGAATAGACTATGACAATGATAATCTTAGACAAATTCGTAATGGACACTTTCCTACAGTCCCATAACATATAATGGAGCCCAGATGTTTGTTACTTCGGTTTGAAAAAAGGAAATTAAAAGCCTCTGTATCATATAGATCGTGTTCTTTTCTAACCTCTCTTCAAGAAACAGCAAACAAAACCAAAGAGATAACTATCTGCAAAATTACAGGCTTGTAAAAAAAAATATTTCAAAACTGTATAATTCAGATACTTCAGAAGTTCTTTTCTCTATAAAAATTTCAAGTAAATTATAGATTGAACAAAAATTAAGTACAGCATAACTCCTTTCCCTTTGCCCCACTTTCAGAACCCTAAAAGGACATGACTAAGATTAACAGATAAATATATGAAAAAGTAGCCCTTTTTACTTGGAAAGGATATCAGTATATGCTCATGTTAAATACGTATGGTACTTAGAATGATGTCAGCTTCTTTTAATAATGATTTTTTTTATGCTTTGATGAAAAGACTATCACAGCAACATTCTCTCCTTGCACTGAGCTGTCCAGACTTCTTCACTGTGGCCTTTTCTTAAAAGAAAAAATAAATTTTTTTTAAAAAATCAATTTGTTGAATAATACCTATTGTATTTCTTTTCAGACCTGGGCACAATTTAAGCAGATATGTACTTGGGACTTTGCTTTTCTCTGTAGCTTTTTAGCCTTTATAATGAGATTAAAGATGGGAGACAGTCTCAGGATTTTAAAGTGGTGCAGTGAGTCTTCTGGATAGTAGAGCATCTAGCTGTGATATTGCAATAGATTTTTGTGAACAAATTCACTGCCATTCATTTCTTAAGAAATGGTGTCTCTCTGATGCCTAAAGCAAAAATGTTCAGTTTTGGGGAAGAATAAAGATAGTAGACTTCCATTTACTGTTAGAAGATTTATTGCTATTTTGTGTCTTCGATATTCAGTAGTGAAAGTAGAGTTGACAACTGTTCTTTCTCATTCTCCCTCTTCCAACTGTGCTGTTCTTTCTCAAAATCTTTAATTCCATTGAAGCAGAACAATAATAAATTGAGGTTCCAGCAAATAAATTCTTATTCTCACAGGTCCAAACAGGAATATATATAGGTGCATAGAATATGGAAGGCAGGAGAATAAGAATCATAACTTTACAATTCATCATCTTTAACTGTGAAATAGCATGGTTGTTTTTGTACTATACTTAAGCAGGTCACTAAAATCAGCTGAGTAACTATCAAATCTAACCTTCCTTCCAACAAAGAAAATGTGTACCAAATTATTTAAAGATAGAATAATCTGATGTAACAAGACTTGTAAATTTTTTCAATTCAAATGTGAATGCTTCACAGGTATAATGTAAGTTTTGACAAAGTATTTTGATTTGGTGCTTTTGCATTTTTGCTGTAAGGCATGATTAACTCTTGACCTCCTAGTGTTTTGTAGTTAAAATAGCAGTGCTGAGCCACTTGCTGAGATGCAAGAATAATTTAGCAGTTCCTAAACAAAGGGGAAATTTTTTTTCAGTTGAAAGAAATAAATAATTGGAATAGAGAGCAGCTTTTATAGAGAGTTTCAGAATTCTTGACTGGCATCACTTAAAATTGCTCCCTCCTCCCTCTCAGTATTAAGACAATCTTATTTTCCAAATCAACTAGATTTTACAATGAATATTAAATGTAATATGTAGATATACACGTATATGTAAATACATGTAATATGTAAATATACATTTTATTTTACATGTTCAGGATCAATGTGGACATATAACATGCATTAGAGCTTGGCTGATTTTGTGACAGGCTGTGATAGCCGAAAAAGACTGAATTAGCAGCACTACAGTAGGGGTTGTGACAAATAAGGAAAGTATCAATACTGGATTGTATTCCATCATATATATTAAAAAAATAAAGGATATGACCAGTTTGCATACCTGCTTTTACTTTACCTAACTCAAATTTTCTGCCAAGTCCATACGGGAATTACAGTTTGAAGAAGCTTTAGAACCTGTCACAAAGAAAATTTCCTCTGATTAATTGCACTTGAACATGAAATAGCCACATAAAACAGAGGCAGACATCATTAGATAGCAGCCTGTCTTGTTCCTTTCAGTTACCCTGTCAATCTACCTACATGACTGTCGAGCTCATGCCTTTGAAACTAAGGAAGCAGAAAACAACAACAAACACAAAACCAAAACAAAACCAAAAAAACCCAACAAAACCTACCAAAAAAACCCAAAATAAAACAAAAAACAAACCAAACAAACAAAAAAAAAAATCAAACCCAAACAACCCCGTCAGCACACAAAATACCCCAAACAAACAGAACAAAGCCAACAAATACATCTTACCTGAACATGGCAGTCAAAGAAAAAATGTAAATAGTTCTAAATTTTTACTAAATATATTGACAGAAAAGAGAATTCCAGGTATTGCAGAGAGGATAATAAAGGCATTTAAAAAAAAAAAAAAAATGAGAGAAAGGAGAAAAGTTTTTAGCCACAACTTGATTTCTTGATCAGTTAAGTGAGTCCTCCTTCTATATAAACTTTTTTCTAAATTATCAGTAAATAAGACACATACAAACCTGAGTGTGGGAAATTACAAACTTCAAGCCTATATAGTGCAATGCAGAACCAGACTGAGACTAATAAAAATACTTTACAAGAACTGAATGTATGTGATCCCCTGCACAGAATAGTTCTGCATTTTTGTAGGTAAGGTTTTTTGGCAAGGAAGTATCCCATTTTTATCTAAATAGCACGGTCAGTTGCAGAATCCAAAATACCAAAAAAACTTCAGCAGCATGAAAGCAATAAATCATATAGTAACCATGTCAAAATGTTTGACATATCCAGATAGATTTGTAATTATGCAACAAACAAATGAAAAGTAGTTTCATATTTACCAATCTGGTTATTAAATACATGAATCAGAACAATAGAAATTGAAACACTCATACCTTGTTAGCAATGGCTCTTAATTTATATTCCAATTGTGGAGATCTCCATAACAACATGAAACAACCTGAATTATTGAGAGTACAGTCCTTCATGTCGTTTCTCCATATTCCAGAATGATAAAATACCTCTTCTGGAAAACATATGTGTTGCCATTCAGGATCACTGAAGCAAAATACTGCTGAACCAAGCAGCAATTCTGACAACCACATGAAGTCACTTCACAAAGGCATTCAAATAGCACAGATTTAACAGCTTCAGCTGTGGAAAAAAAAAAAAGAAAAATTGATTAAGTTACTAATGGGTTTTATCTTGTACATTCTAATACAAACTTAGTCCTAACTAGCTCAACAAAATGAAAACACTATTGATATACATAAGATACAGGAACACAGAGTCTTTATCTTGCTTCTCACTCCTCTCTTTTTGTGATCATGCTTAAAAAGGATGCCACAAGTAGAATCATAAAATGTCTTGAGTTGGAAGGGACCCATAAGGATCATATCCCTGCTCCTTGCAGGACTATCTAAAAACTATATGACTAGGAGCATTGTCCAGATGCTCCTTGAACTGTGATGGGCTTGGTGCCATGACCACTTCTCCAGGGAGCCTGTTTCAGTGACTGACCATCCTCTCAGTGAAGACCCTTTTCCCAACGTCCAGCCTGAATTTCTCCTGATGCAGCTTAATTCCATTTCCTTGTGTTCTGTCACTAGTCTCCAGAGAGAGGAGATGAGCCCTTGAGGCCTTTCACCATCTTGGTCTCCATCCTCTGGACACACTCTAATAGTATGATGTCCTTCTTATATTGCTTATATAAATATTCACATTGAACATCAGTAGCTCTTCCTTGCACAAGAGCAACTTAAAATAGCAGTATCACCCTAACCACGAGTAAAGTGAAAGTAATCTTCTGATCTGTAGATTTGTTCTCCCCACAGGACAAGCCTACTGTTTCAGACAGAAGTCTTAATTCAAAAGGTCATTCTGTTCAGTGTATCGCTGGAAGAATATTTCCTTTTCTCTTAAAGGAAAACAAAACAAACCCAAAGCTTTTTCCTGCTGCTTTGTTTCTGACCAGTCACACCTGTCCCAAACTGATCTTAAAAGTAGAGAATATTTTAAAATTACTATTAAAATGAAGCTAAAAGAGCCCCCCAAGTTAATCATTGTTAAAGGAAAAAAGAAAGATATTGCACAGTTTACTATTTTTATTTCAACTAGTGGAGTAAACACACAGAGCAGCATACAATCAAAGGCAGATAACATACAGAACAGCAGATCAGAAAAGATCAGCATTATAAGTTGATTTCTTGTTGTAATGAACAGGAATTGATATTATTAAGCGAACATACAGAATAATGACAACATTGGGCTCATCTTAGGCATTTTCTCAAACAGAAAAAAAAATGAGGTGCCTGTGAAGTAAACAAAACAATAACTAAAACCTAAACTGATAAACTTCTATTGCAATTACCAAAAGTCCGGTTGCTATCTTTACAGTCTTCAGATACCTATGTACATAATCTCATACACACAAACATTCACATCATCTCACTCCAAGGACAAGTTTTAGTCTAAACACAACTGTTAATGTCATTTTAGACACTCTGGTGCATGCCAGTTGTCACTGCAGCAAGGTGTGTGTCTCCATCGCTTTTGTGTTTTTTCAGCTGGTTTAAGTAAATGTGTGAGATATCCCAGGACATCATTATGGCAGTCTTTGTTTAGGCAACTGAACCTACTCTTGATGTGTAACTTAGGTACTTGAATTCTGCAAGTGAACTCAAACTGTACGAAACAGTGGAAGAAGAATGTCTGAAAATGGAAAGAGAATCCAGTCACTCTCATGCCACAGTGAAATACCAGAGTTAGCTTTTGAAGATCACTTCAGTAATGAATATATGAAAATATCCTGGATGTCCATGTTATTTACAAAATGGTGACTTGGAAGACAAGAGCAAAAATATGTAAGAAGTATCAGGCATGCCTGCAGCCGAACCTAGGGGACTGTGAGTAAAGCACAACTGTTTCTGAAAAAAAAATCTTCCATTTCTCAATGCATCATCATTCCTGGACTCTTGGAACTAGATGGGAAACTACTGTACTGTAAACATAGGTAAAACACTAGTATTTGTAGAGCTTCTGGCAGAAAAAGTTCCCCCTTCTGAAAAGATCCAAGTGTAGCTTTGCTAACTACAGCATGACATGACTGCACATGCATAAAACCACACCTGAATGGAAAACCTACTCTTTCCATTCAGGAATGTACAACATGGGCAGTTTGGAAACATTAGCAATGCTGGAGTTCTCCTGACAGCAACGAATCTCTGTCCTACCTACAGCTCTGGTCTTCATATCCCTTGATAGGCTACTTGGGTACAATTGTATTTGTGCCACTTGAATTAACTATGGTCCTTACATAACTGCAGGGTGACTCGGAGCATTCAGTGGGAGACTAAAACATGGACTGTGTTTGCTAACAGAAGGGTTAGAGCTGCCCAGTAGTACTTGCTGCAAGGTAAAGCTATCATTTGCTTTTCCATTGAAAGCAAGGGAAGAAACCTCATCACAGAGTAGGATGCCAAAGCTCACTGCTTTTTCTGGCTCCCCTAAGCCGTCAGCAAAATGCACTTGCAGAATAGAAATATCAGGGGTAACATCCCCTTTATTCACAGCAGAAACACAATCTATTACATCGTATTTTCCAGCTCGCTTTATGTTCTTTCACTATACTGGAGATGGCTGATATAGAAAAAGAATCACTGTTTTCGTCCTACGTAAGGATTGTATTTTCCTTCAGTGGTTATCGTTTCACTCCCCTTTTCTCTGCTGGAGAGCTGTGCTTTCTCGGTATCTCAGTGTTCTAGCTGCCTAGATCACAATGCTCCATGTTTTGGGGTCTTTTTGTTGTTGTTATTCAAATTCCATATGAAAACAAACTGATTCTGGGATGATTTCCTACACGAAAGAACAAAAATAACAGTGCAGCCAATGAAATACTTTTGTTACCTTCAACATTGCCTTCAAAATAGGATGCATTGGCAAAATTCTGTCTAGCACCTCCTCATATGCACAGATGGCATGAGAGCTGCTAGCAATACAACTTCGTTCCTTTTTCTCACTTTCTTATCCCTGATGTTTTATCCTTGATTTAATTATTCATTTTCACATCTTTTGAACTTTTAGTGTATAAGATCATTTTTGTAGTCTTGCGCAGGCATTTCTTTATTGAGAGCTTCAAAAATACCTGCATTATGTTCCTTGCTATGATGCTTTTCTTTATTTTTAGCTTGTCAGATGACTCCCAAGCCTTCTTCAAGGAAGATGACTTCATTTCTCAGTGTATGTGTCATTGTCTCAATGCTGTTTTGACTAGGGTATTGGAGATACTTGCCTGGATAAAAAGCCACCAATCCATACTAAGTTGTGACTAAGCATCACCAAGCAATGGCCACCTATCTCACAACCTTGCCTCTCTGTAGTCATCTCTGATTTTAAATACCCTTTCCTTGCTTTTATGGAAATTTTCCAATGCATTTCTTTGAGTAGGCCCTGGCAGGAACAACTTTGCTTGAGAATCAGCTTGAATTTCTTCCATCAATCCTCCCAAGTATTTCCTTGGAAAATGGGATGAGCTAATGTCCCTTCAGCCTGGCCACCTCTTTCAGGCCCACATTCACCTACACTGCTAAGACATAGTTTCTGCTTCCTGAGTGTCAGGATTCACCTAGGGAGATAATTGATATGAAGCTGCCAAGGAGCTAGAAAAAGCCCAAAAATCTGTATTTGAAGGACTGATTCATAACCTAATCAGCCACTCATATGTAAAACATATATAATAATGTGTAAAGTTACTGTACTCCAGCTTAGACATAGTAAAAAGATAATCTTGAAAAACAACAGCTTTGTGAACTTTGACCTATATAAATCACCTCCAGTAGTGCTTAAGACTATAACTGACAAACAAACACACCAAACCACATGAAAACTTCAGTGACTAGACTACTGCCTGAGCAGTTGTGTCTTAGGAATCAGTAACAGAGCTGGTCCTGGAAGCTCCTTGACCACGACTGCTGCTTCACAAGTGCATGTCTGCCTATGCTGTGGACAGACCAGCTAGTTTTTGCAGTACCACTTACATAAGGCATGTGGATGCAACTTACTCTCAGGAATGCAAAAAAAAAAATCTCCAAATTTCTTTTAAATCTGCTAGCTTTCTGAACAGATATGGAAGCTCAGGAATGGAGTCACCATGTCTAAGTGTTACTGTAGCCTAAGACTGCATCAACGTCCAAATGAGAAACTCAAACTAATTCAGATCTATTTACCTCAGGGCAGATCTGCCTTCTTAAGCATGCCTAAGGGATGGACACTGAAGGAAACTCATGTCAATATATATTGAAGCTAATGAGCTAGTACTTCAAAGTGCCATCACTGTTCTTTTGATTTGATTATTTTTCTATCTTCTTGGTTTCCTTAAGGGTTGTTGTAAACAAAGTACTCCTTAAAGCATTCAAATTCTTTTAAGAATTCCAAGCAGAACAGCTTTCTATCTTTTTACAGTTAAATGAAGGATAACATCATAATGATCCTTTCACTGGAGAAAACACTGAATGATCTCTAGCCTTGTAACAAGGAGACTTCCTTGTTCTCCCAAACAATTTCATTGAAGAAATTATATCTAGCTAGTGTTTATATATTTTCCAGGATGATATCACAAATCATTAAAGAAGTCTACTTCTGTAAGTCAGACATTGAAATCTTGCAATTCCATCTCATTTCAAACAGAAAAAATAATACAGAAGAAATGAAGCATTCAAGTTTGCTCTGTTTCACTGTATACTTTTTAAGTACTCTACATATACAAATCTGAAGAGGCACTCCCACTTGCAAGCAGACAAGCAACCCTGATTAATGGCTTTATGGCTATCATCGAGGCAGTATAGTGTATTTTTAAAGGGTGTCATACATGAGGACAGATTTGGTCCTGAAACAGATGCAGGGTAGTGTCAATTATTGACTATGTTACCTGCTCTCAACCAAGCATCCAACAGTGCAAGCAGTAGTTAAGATTCATGGCAGCTAGAAAGTGGAGCCTGATGTTTCCTTTGGGTTGAAAAGGCCTGGAGAAAAAATAGTTGGGACTAGGAGAACAGGCTTTTAAAACTTACATTCTATTTAAAGAAAAAGCATTGGTTTTTATGCCAAGGGGTCCTTTTATAATGCAACTGCTGATGCAAATTGAAACCAATCAACAAATGCAGGACTGCAGGGAGAAGGAGACCTACTATTGGGATAAAATTTATCACAAACAGTTTCTTATTAAGAAAGTCTCCAAGAGACATGGTGGAAGAAAAGCAAGGCAGATGCTCATGAAACTGCAGAGAAAGTTTACTTTTTCAAGTGAACTAAAACAAACCAACTCTCCCCCAACCTTCCAAATGGTTTTCTCACACTGAGCAGGAAATGCAGCTGGTGCCATCTCTTTTGTGACTCAACACACAAGCCAGCAAGCATAATTTTGCATTAGCTAAAAAAGAGGGAGCAAGCAAGATGAGAGCTGGATTTGTCTCTTTCTCCATATGACAATACTAAATAGACAAAAAATGCAACACAAAAATACCAGTGTAATTATTCCCACCAGAGAAGATCCACTGGATGAAAAAAAAGAGACAAGCTGTCATTCAGCTTCTACAAATGAGACTGATGTGACATGAAGAACACTGGAACTTAAACATATGCTGAACCACATATTAAATAAGTTTCTTTAACTTGAGCCAGGTTTCAAATGGTCTAAATAAACTGGTTTTAATTTAAGAGTACTGAATATACTGCCCTCAGCAGAAATTTTTTCTTTTAAACACATTTCGAAAATACTTTCAGCTGCAGAGTGCAGCCACGGATATTCATGCAAAACAAGTAACTGAATATGTCTACACTAGTAGGCAATGCAGAGCGATCAGAATAGATGGATAGATTAGAACAGCTATACTAAGTATCCTTCATCTATAATATATGTTAGGATTTAATTTCAGATCATACTTAACCTGGCCCTCTGGACTGAACAACCCCCTTAAACATGCAGTTTGAAGCTGTTCAAATGAAAAGCTATACCACTAACTTGCTTTCTGAACTGTAGGCCCTTAGTGAGTCATTAGAAAGGGCCACATCATCCTTTCTCCTGTCTCACAAGCATGGAAATGTATGTCCATTACCTACTTAACAAATTTATTAGGCATTTAAGCTTTATTGCTGTTAATGCTTGTTACAGGTGACATCGGCCATTTGAACAATCTATCAGCTCCAGGCATGGTCATCAGCCAACAAAAGGCAACATGGGGAGGATGAGTGTGTCCACAACCTCTCTGGGCAGCTTGTTCCAGTGATCTGTCATTCCTCTGGAGACATTCAAAACCCATCTGAACGCATATCTGTGCGATTTGCTCTAGATGAACCTGCTTTGGCAGATGGGTTGGACTAGATGATCTCCAGAGGTCCCTTCCAACCCCAACCGTTCTGTGGTGATTTTCTAGGTGTTATAACTTTCTAGGTCTCACCACAGTGACTGCTTTGTCCTTGGCCTACCACAAACTCTCAGTATTCCAGATGAACTCAGACTGGTGGCAACACACTGATCTTTAAGAGAACAGGCAACAGTCACTAAAATTTTCAGATGTGGACAAGCACAATCAAAGTCCTCTGTTATATCTTCACCAGGTTCTTCAGGGAGACTGAGCCTATATTCCCGCTGCTAAGTGTCCAATTTTGGTGGACAATAGAGACTGACATCTCTCTGTCCACACTCTGGGCCCTCTATGAGCAATCTATCTAAACCACGTTGCTCAGAATCTCATTCAGTCAAGTTCTGAAAGTCCTTAAGGAAGAACAGTCCATAATTGCTCTGAGCAATCAGTTCTTGTGCTTAAGCACTTTCCCAGTGTTTTCCTTTTGCCATCAGAGCCCTTGTCCTTTCTGCTGCACATTTCTCAGAAGAGTCTGCCTCTGTCTTCTCCATAGAAAGTATAGATGAGTGCTGTGTCCTCTGCTGCCTCCGAGATGATATAAGTAAGCCTTTCCAACCCACCTGAAATCATATGGACTACTGTGTTCCACAGCAGTATGCTTAGTTCTCTAGCTGAAACCCCAGGAGGGCACCTGAATCCAGGATGTCACCTATATCATCACTGCTGATAGGTGCAGCCACACCAAATTAAATGGATGCACATAAAGATAGGGAAGGGCAAGATGTCTTTTTTTTGTTTGTTTGTTTTGTCTACATCTTTATCTTCCTTCAAAAATGTAACACTAGCCTAAAACTGAGTTTTGCACAGAAACAATTCACTCCAAAACAAGTCAATTTTATTTGCTGTTCTGTAATGCATTGAGGTCTGCCGTTCAAGTAATCTGAAATCCTCAGCAGCTGTTACTTCTATGTAAATGTAAGCAGGGGGAAGGAACATGTTGTTATTAGTTATTTTGTCTGAGAGGTCAGAGACACCAGCCAGGTACTTTTTCAAACATTACTGTAGGATACAGGGAAGATCAGGCACTTTTATAATTATTTGTATAGAGTACATGAGATGGATTGTATCAGTGTTAGCAAGTCCCTTTATCATTTTTATACCAGCAGAAATTCCTTCTGAGGAAAGGAACTCACAATAAACCCTCATTTTTGCAGGTAAGAACACAATGCCCAAACCCACACCTACCTCCAAATTTCTTCTTCTGAAAGACAACTCACACATTTTGAAAAAAGTTATTTATTTTCACTGCTTTAATCTCTCTACTGTAGTGTTAGCACTTAACATAAGCATCCACTCTTCTACTGTCCTATTTACAATCCACTGAAATGTATACTCTACAAATACAATATATATTTTCAGAAATGTAAGGGAAATGCACAATTTTGTAAGGTTTAGAAAAGTGACATTCATCTGTACAGGATCCTCAAATCATCCAAAAAGTAAAATTTACAAGGCAGTATCCACACAGCTATGTAAGGGCAGGTGCTACAGTGACAAAGCAGCAAACTTGTTAATACAATAAAATACAGAAAATTAAAGTGTTTGGGGGCACCAGATAATACATATAGTACCGCTGAAGTTGTAGACTGAGTAATACCCATATTTCTAGAAACTTGTAACTGCAAACCTGGAGTATGTTCTGGAAAATATTAAACATTATATACACGAGGTAAATGTACCTTGGTCTTTAAAGAGGTAATCTGAATTTAAAGCAACTGATATGGTGAAAATTTTTTTAAAATACAAAATGATTAACACCTTGCCCTGACTTCAATGGCACAATATAAACAAGGAACTAACTAAAAGGTGAATATCATGGCAATCATACTCAGAACCATCACTGGGAAAAAAAAAAAAAAAAAATAGCCTCTTATTTCACTTGACACCTTCATGTCCCCAGAAAGTCAATCCCAATGTCTTTACCCTATATACAAGTCTTTCTCAGGATTAGAAGTGGAACCACTGGAGGTTGACAGTGTGTCATACTGGGAAAGTCAGCTTGAGAAGCATCCCAGAATTCCAGCTTTTAAGGTTGAAAGGTCCCTGTAGAATTCCAGCATTCCAAAACCAAAATGTTTTGGGCTTTTCAGCATCAGACCATTTCCAATGCTCTTTATCCTCCATGTCCATATCCACGTGGTCAGAAGTCTGTAAACCCAACTGAGGCTTTAATGCTCCTAAAATGTCAAACTAATTAAATCCACAAAACATAAGTGAATGCATAATGTTTGTAATATTTACAATAAACATTTGCATCAGTATCAGAAACTGTTTTGGTATATACTTGAAATGATACAAAATTAATATTTTGAATGCTAAAATATTTTGGTCCCCCTGGATTTCCAAAAGCAGATCTGGTGATATTACAATCTTAATTTAAAAAATACCTACGTGTACCTGTGTCCATATATATAAGATATGATCTTACACAGGTAACATTTAAAGTTACATAATATATACAGACACAGCCTTTGTAAAAGGTGTTCAGTTTTATATAATGCAAAAGAACAAAGCTTGAAGTTGTGTTGTCAGAACAGAGTATACACATAGCTGTATCGAGAATTTTAGCGTTCTGCATTCCAATATGAATAATAAAGTTGTCCCAAAACAATGTTCCTAATGTCACACACTGTATCAAGCACTTTCTTTTTGCAAGCTTCTATTACAAAGCAAAAAATTAGAAATTGTACATTTGGACAGGAAGAAATTCAATTTCTAAATAAGTTTGCAAAAAAACTTCTGACACCCTTAAAATCTCAGTCAAATTTTGACTAAAGCCCTGCGCATTCTTCTGTGTTCTTAAGACAACACAAGCTTTGTTCTTGTAACCATGAAGAGGATTGCTGGAATCCTCTGGTATTTGTATCCAAAGATCTGCAGCTCACCACTTTCTGTAGATCACCACTTTCTATGTATGAGGCACACACAAAATATACACATATAATTTATAAGCAGCTTTGAACTTTCTAGTACAAAAGCCCAAATAACTTCTCCCTAATTACAGGTGCACTTAATCCTGTTTAATTGCAAATAGAGTTCTTTGAGCCTTAAGACTCTGCTGAACTGCACAGAAAATATCCTTTCCATATTTGATTTAATGGAGCAAAATCTCCCTTAAGAATATCTTACTCCTCTTGCTACTTTTCTGAAGTATAGGTACTTCAAGCATTACAGAAGTACCATTTGATTAAAAAAAATTATGACTCATTACTTGACAATTACAAAATATGACAGTGAATTAACTAGCTTACACTATTTAAAACTCATACAGTGGCTTAAAGAGTCAGATTTTGGTAAAATTAAAGGTATTCCATGAATTACACACCCACTTGCTGAAAAGAATGCGAACTAAATCTTAGCTAGGCAAAGAAGCAGTTGTTTACCTTGTCTTTTTGAAACCAAAAGTACCATGGGCTTTGTATACTCATACTGTTTTGCATTAAAAGACTTAAAAGTGGCACTTACTGGTATAATACAATCTACTTTGAAGGCAATGCAATGTTCTGAAAAAGTGGAAAAAACGCCAGTAATCATGTATGAAGTATAGTTGCATAAATTATGTTCCCACAACTGAATGAGGCCAATTTGTAAATCAAGGTAAGAGTCCAAAAGATATACTACCTTAATAGCTAGCAAAGTATACTCCAACAGTACATTCACAGTCTGAATCAAAGAACTGTGACAGTGATTCAGAATGGTCAGTGTACCAGCCAGGAATAAAGCTGCTTCAAGAGCCATCAACACACTCTAGAATAATATAGGCAACCAATTCCATTTTAAAAGTGACCTCCTATGTTTAGCACAGTTAACTAGAAATTAGGACCAGCTATCAACTTTCCAAATAAAAAATTACAGGTTAGTAAAAATAAAGACAGACTACACAATGTTTTGTAAGTAACCTGGGAAAGAGGTTCATAGTGCACAGAAAGAACCCAACACAACTGTTTAGCACGTCCACAAAAATCCTAATAAGTGATGTTCCTATGAAGTACTAAAAGGCAGCAATATCCTTCTGTTCCCCCAATGAGGTAGAACAATAAACCTTCTTAACACTCCACTCTGGTGCAGGTACAGATTTTTACAGTATTCTTCAGTAGCAAATCCAGGATTACATCTTTATCCCCTCCTGCTGACTGAGTTGCGATAATGTTTTCTTAATGCGCAAGGCTGTCAGCCTTGCAGCTCCATTGGCATACCAGCATTCCCGCATAATTTTTGCCATTACTCGTAACACCTGCAAAGGAAGGACAAGTAATTACATATACTGCAGTTCTAATGTAGCTCACATAACCTCTCTTCTGCTTTAGCCTCTTAATGAATTTCTGAAGTCTATTATTAGTACTACAGCTTCATGGAAGTATGCTGTATAAAAAAACTCATTCTTTATTTAAAAAAAATAAAATTCTTCAAAATACTGTAGAGCAGAACTAGTACTTTCAGTACAACTTCAGCCCCCACAAAAATACTTTAATGAAAAATTAGTAGCTTGTCTGTAACTGTTTTCTGAAATTTTGCATTAGGCAAAAATACACTCTTCTTTATTGTACCTTCAGTCAAAACGCAGTAATAAAACAGGAGGTATTCTGTATTAGCACAGAAGCACTGTGTAGCTGGGAATGCACTCAATTACTTCTTTCAGTCATAAACTGTTTTTTTAAGGAGTTAGTTCAATGTATAGCAATTCAGAGGTTTATCAGCCATCTTCCTCAGCTTGAAGCTCTGTAATGACTCTGATAATTTTAGGAGTAGTTTTATCTTTTTTTTTAAAAAGTCATTCTTTGACATCTGTAAATGCTATTACACAAGCAACAATGCAAACAACATAAAAACTGAAGATGAAATAAAGTAATAGCTCTACATTCCAAGATTTTACACTCAAAGCTGTATTACATTGAGCTACTAAATAAGTTTGCAGGATTGGAATGACAGCATTTCAAAAATAACTCTACAGTCTGTTGGTGTGTCATCACTTTTCTCTACCTGCATTCTCTTGCCGAACCTCTTATCTCAGGCATGTCACACATGGCACAACCCAGTTCCCTCTTCCATCCGAAGTACATTGTATCTCATCAATCTCTGACTCCTACTATAGCATACCGCAGCTATTTTCTGAAGCTCTCAGAGAGCATTGGTTCTAGCCCTAGTTGGGTTCCTAGAGCAAGCCATCTGAACAAAGTTGGCTGGAAAGGCAAGAGTTCACTACTCTGTATACTACCGCCTGTGCTGTGACTACCAGCATAGTGAACTCACCCCAGAATCACATTGCAGACACATGATCAGGAGTGGTTGCTACATGCACGCTTCAGTTCTAAGTCTTTAACTTGCTAGAGTCTCAGCTCCCTAGTAACTGTGTACACCTTTCACTAAGTGCATACAGTGCAATTCCTGAGACACACAAAGTACTAAGGCCACTACAGTTTTAGATAGATCCTCCTAAAGGGATTTGCTATTTCAGCTAATCTGTAGGAAATTCATTTACTACACAATGATAGGGCAAAGATTCTCAAGTGAGTTAGTTCCAAGTGAGCATTCACATGAGGCAGCCCAGATCAAGATACCATTTGCGCCCCAACAAGCAGTACTGCTGTGCTGGCACAGTACTGAGCTGGAACAAGCAAGTCCACTTCTTGAAAGAGGCAGCCATCCTAGTAACAAAACAATTGGCGCAGACCTGATGAGCTTATTTATCTTTACTACCCCTACTGTGGGTTAACCCCATTAAGCAGCTAAGCCCCACACAGCCACTCACTCACTCCCCCACAGTGGCATGGCAGAGAGAATCAGGAGGGTAAAATTAAGAAAACTTATGGGCTGAGATAAAGACAGCTTAATAGGCAAAGGGGAAGGAGGGACGGGAATCAAGCCAAAACAAAGAAAAACAAGTGATACAAAACCAATTGCTGACCACCAGCCAAATGATGCCCAGCCAGTTCCTGAGCAATAGCAACCCCTGGAAAACTACCCCCTCCCACATTTTTATTGCTGAGCATGATGTTGCATAATATGGAATATCTTTCTGATCAATCTGGGTCAGCTGTCCCAGTTGTGTTCCCTCTCAGCCTCTTGTCTACTCACAGCCTAACCAGCAGCAGCAGAAGCAGAGTGAGAAATGGAGTAAGCCTTGAAGCTGTGTAAGTATTGTTCAGCAATAGCTAAAACATGGGTGTGCTATCAAACCATTTTGCTCAGAATCCAAAACACAGCACCATACAGGCTACTATGAAGAAAGTTAAGTCAATCCCAGTCAGAGGCAGTAAAACACCACTTGCACAATTTCTTCGCAATGATACTTCCTACATAATTCAGACTAGCTTTCATTTACATTAGTGTGACCCATGCTTCACAGGAAGAGATATTAGAATCTTCCGCATAGGTTTAGCTATTATTTTTTGTGAAATTACATTAAATATTAATGTATAATCAAGAATCGATAACATCCAACAAAGCCACAATGATCAGAATGAAATTAAGTTCTCCTAGAAGTAACTCTTCTCCCTTCAACCACAAGCACAATTTTTAAGCCACTGAAATCAATAAAAGCTCTAGTGTCTATTAAAGCAGCTTTAGCAAGGTTAGTTAATACCTCACAGCTCTGCCATCTGTTTGGAATGTTGGGCCTTAACTTCTGCTCACACACAACTTTCCTCATTTCTTCAACAGAAGGATCTGAAGGAACAAGGTCATAGTATGGCAACTGGTAATCTTCATGGATTCCTGTAATAGGTTGAAAATAGCTTTATTTAGCTAATACAAAATTACATATCCTTCACTTTTTCCTGTGTTCCTTATCAGTACCTTACCATTCTCTTTTTTTAGTTTTCGTTTTTAAGAATTACGTTACAATGACTAACAAATAAATACATTTTAAAAATTCTTGACCATATCACAGGAGTGTTTACATTACCCTTGAAGAATTCTTAATTTTGAAATTTATGTATTTGAAAAAGATATAAGCTATGTAAAATCTTTCATATATTATACTAAAGACACACTTCTTGGAAGTATACGATTTATAAAGCATGCTTTATTTCAAATAAGGTATAGATGTTATCTGAACGCATTCTAGCTGGTCCTTAGTTGTGGTGTTTGCCCCTTGCTGTCAAGGACATTTAAGTTTACTCTTTCCTCCCCTCTATGTAAAGGTTTTGAAAAAAATTAATACAGACAAGGATATTTCCTATTTTCTTCAACAGGTATGGTTCATTAATTTAAAAATAGGTCAAATAAACTAGTCATCCTTTACAGGACTAACAGTATCTCTGAGACATACTGGCTGCTACCTTGCACCATTCTTAAAGCAAACTTTACTCAAACAAATTCACGTTCTGTAAGTTACTTGTAGTTCCTTTAGTGCATTCAATTTTGTAAAGATTACCACATACCACCGATTGAACATCGCCGAGCTATTTCCCAAAACACTAATCCCATTGCATAGATGTCTGCTCGTTTGAATGACTCAAAATGTTTCATATTTATGGAATCATCTAGAACTTCAGGTGCCATGTACCTATTTACAATAAAAAAAAAAAAGGAAGAAAACATTTTATTTCATAAATACTTACTGTAGAGAAAGTCCAGTGCTACTGATCACCATATTTAAATATTTGTGTGAAAAAGGAAACAAAGGAAAATCTGCTTCATTAAGGTTATCCAATCAAAGACCATCCAGTGCAATGAGGATAATACATAAACGGAGAGGAACAAGCAAAGGAATAGGGTGAATAAGTAAAAGACGAAACAATAAACAAACAGAGCCATAAACCTGATAGACACAGAATAACAGAGACAATGACAAAGACCAAAAGCCTCTGGTTGTTAACTGATGGGCTGTTAAGAAACTCCACGTACAACTTAAGAGATGGTCAGTCTGGACGCTGTAATTGCTAGTAGGTGGGAAACAAGAGAAACACAAGGGTATTCAAGGGAGGCCTGTGGCATTATGCAATCCTTGTCAAGGAACACTTAGCAAAAAGGTAACTGGGAGGAATAAAAGTAGAGCAATAGATAGAAAAGGATATTAAAGGGGCCAGTTGCACGAACAGTAGCCAGTTACTTCGCTTGTCTGACCAAGCCCTGCACCTGCTTACCACAGTGTATCCCATCTTCTTATTAAATCGTAACTATTTTTCTATGCAGTCTCACTTTCAACCCCATGTCCATGTGTGTGGTAAGGACTACATGCCAGCAACTGGGGGCAGGCATGAGTAAATTCAGGGCTAGCAACTGGAGTCAGATGGCTGCCAGCAACGGGATAGTCTTAGCATTTGCAGCTAGAAAGGGAACTGTGGATACTAGGAGCATGCGTCCACAGGTCTTAAGAGCATGTATCTGGAGCCACTGTGGGGGCATGAGCGTGAATGAATTCTGGTCCAGCAACTGCAGTCAGACATTGGGTGAAGGCACCCTGGCGCCAGTAACTGGAGCAAATGAGGGTGTCTGCTTCAGCCACTGAAATGGCACCACAGGTCATAGGCTTCAGAGTAACATGGTTACAGCTACTCACTACAGAGGAGAATTGCAATGAGAAAAGCAGAGTAAGGGCCTCTCAGCACCAGCAACTGGACTGAGAATTACACGTCATAAGGTCTACATGCCTGGACACCAGCTCCTGGGGTGAGCCAGAAGGTTTACATTTCCCCCAAACCTGGCAGGTATGCATTGGTATAATTCACTATCAAACTTCAAGCTGGTCTAGCAAATAGGTGGCCCAGACAGAGATGTCTGACCTGCACTGGTATTTGAGGGAATTCATGCATGTAGGTATGCATATGAGTACATACATCTGTTTGCTACTGCAGGTTAACCCAGCCCAGCTGGTGAGTAGGGGAGCTGTGGAGCACAGGAGGCAGCATCAGACACAGAGTATTGTAGTGATAGTTGAGGGATTCAAACACACACAGGATGGTGAGACTACAGAAGGCAGGGGTGGTGTTCAATTCTAATCAGCTGATGAGAAGGAAGGAGACTTGGCTGTCTATACTTATATTTTATACAAGTTCTGATAGTGTTTTATGTGGGTGTTGAAGATAACACGTGGTATATAGCAATCTGCGTAATCAGCCCTGTCAGTATTGTATTTGTCTGTGTATATCCAGCCTCACTACCAGCAGAAATTCAAGAAAGAAAGCAGCAGCTACATTCAAGGGCCTGGGATACACAGAGCCACAGCTCTTGAACACATCAGGCTGGGCTCCAGAGGCCAGGCAGCAAGAAGCAGCTCCTTGAACCTGACAAGATATAGCAGCCACTTGTAACACCCCCTAGCAAGACTAAAGAGGGAAAAGAGATAAAGGACTGACTAAAAAATAAAAGCAGCACAGTTAAGGGTTCCTTGGGAATTAAGACTCCCTACTACTGCAATAATTGATTCTTCATCATACAGTCTGTAGGTCCCACACTTTGTGAAGCTTTTTTTATTTTAGCAGGAAACCCAATTTGAGTTACACATTAGCAACTGTGCTCACAAATTTGACATTACCTGCAATAGAAAAATCTGTGACAGACTTTCAACTCAGAAACAGGGACTGAAAACTGGTCATGGCATCCAAATGATCAGTACCTTATTTAGTGACTAGGTCTAATATGGGAGCATCAAGCAAAATGTCAGTGTGAACCACCTTGTGGGAGTTACTGACAGCATCATCCCTCCCACTGGTTGGTGGAAAGAATGAATGTTATTTGATATATCAGTCAACATCAGTTGTAGTATTGCTCTCTCAATGTGGTATGGCTCTAGCAGCTAAACCCAATATGTAATGTTTAGCAGAGTTCAGTGTCTTTCTCCACATCACTGCCTCATCAATCTCAAGCTGACATATTAATGAAGCAGGCAAACAATCACATGAGGGCTTTGGAGAGCAGTTAACTGTTAAAAAAGCAACATGTACAGATTACTGGAGTGGAATACAGCCTCAGGCAATAGCTGAACCTCTGAACAACCACTGAAACCTATGCAGAATTTCATTTAATTAACATAATACTAGGATTTTTCCTTCCTTAGTACCAGAGATGGTAGGCAGAATATAACACATGCTACTTAAATTTCAGAACAATCCGACCTTTCAGAATTCTCTCAGCACTACTGTGTCTTATGGAAATTACATGTGAACAAGGAAACAAGGGCTATCAACAAAAGAGCAAAATGCAAACAAGGGTTGCTGACAGAGTTCTCCTAAGGACTGTATAGGCATATGAATTCCCCACAAGTCATGACACATCACAAGCACAGGACAACTCTCTCAAGAATAAGGTTTACTTTGACAGTATTTATTGAATGGAAGCTGAATCTTAAGTTTACATATGCCACAATCTCTGATATGGACAAGGCTCAAATTATTCTGGGCCACCTGTATAAAAAAAATTTTTAATCAAGACTGCAAGACTGTGGTGGATATTTTAATGCTTCCCAAGAATTTTGCATTATTGGATAATCTTATGCTGCTGCATGCACTTGACAGTATAGTAGTGATCAGCTTTGGGTCTAGAAGAAAGAATATTTGCTCTGTCTTACAATCACATGGAGATGAGAAGAGTGCTGAAGCTGGAAAAACAACAAACCAAAAATTCCAACCATGTTGAAAGACTGTCAGCCAGAATCACTTTTACAGGCAGCAAAGGAAGCTGCCTCAGTTTCTGTAAAACATCTTAAGGACAAAGGTTTTAACAGGAAAGACCATAAAAGGTCTGAACGTAGCAATGAAGCTGAATTCATACCCTCGAAAGAACATACCCTCCGCTCCCAATGTTACTTCTATTGAATTTATTGGTAAATTGACCTCTTACCATGGTACTCCATCAATGCACTTAGATTGTCTTTGGCTTCCATAACTCAGAATGATGACTGACTGCTCAAAAAGTTTGAGAGATTATTGCTGGAACAAGAGAGGTGAAAGGCAAGTAGGTCATCTAATGCAGTTAGCAGATGAGCCGTTTCATGGCTATCAGACAAAAGGCAGAGAAACTTGCACCTCCTTCTCAGCTTCTACACTGGAAATGCATTGCTTGTCAGAAACACTATTTTAGGTTCTGGAGAGAACTACTCTACATAGATTTTGACATTCTAAACAAGGTCTGCAGATCAGTATCCTCCAAGAATGAGAAGGTAAGTCTACAAAGAAGTATAAAAATTATGTTGAGCATGGCCTTGCCAAACTTTTGCCCACTGACCTCTTACCTCCAGCCCTTTTAGTCAAAAAACTCTGTATTAGTTTAGTAAATTTATTGTACAACATCAAGTACTTAAAACAGGACCCATATACAACATGTTGAGTGCAACATCTCCTTTCACCAAGCTTGTTTTCTACAAGCACAGAATTCTTCTCATATTGGGTTTAGGTCAACTGCAGAAAAACACCCATGTTACCATGGGATTTACAGCCAAACTTCTTTTAAACACAGCCTATTTCAGCTATAAAAAGTAACAGTTGGGCCAAAAATGTAGAATTAGTTAGGTTTTGGTGTTATGTTTTGTGGTTGTTGTTTTGTTTGTTTGTGGGGTTTTTTTCCCCTCCAAAAAACCTGCCTCAGGAAGTAAGAGAGGGATTCTTTCCTTCTCAGTTTTAAGTACACATTCCCTGCTTTATGCTGCAGGCTGAACTGTGAAAGTATACCCTCCCGGACAAAAAAAAAAAAAAAAAAGTTCACTACCTCTGGTAAAACTAAACCTCTGAACAGGAAAGAAAAAGATTCATTCAGACAGAGAGAACGATCATCAGTCTGACTCAGAATCTAGATCACTCGCCCAAAAGTGAGTCTTGCTTTCTCCCTAGACCATATATTTCTGTAACAGACAGTCCCTAGAAAAATATAAACTTAGGCAGATCTCCCTGAACCTGCACAGAGAGCTTCCATGTGCAGCAAAGGTATCAGCAGTGGCAATCAATTGGCGTTAGAATTGTCATTGAACAGATAAGACTTGAACTTTATTATGAAAAATTAACTAGAGGTGCAGAGTTACTTAAGAATGCACAAGAGGAAGCAAGAGGGGACCAAGACTTTTGAAAATGACACAGTTTTCAGAGAGGTAGAAGTGATTAATCTCTTTAAAGTGGGAAGCAGACTTAGTCCTGCTGTTGGCCACTGCAGCAAAGAAGCCAAGTTGATACAGCTTTACTCTTGTGAAAGCAGATGAACAAGCTATTTCGTAGCACCTACGCAAGAGGAGATCTTGTAAGTGGGATCTACAGATACAGTTGAAAGGATGCTTTCCCAAAAGACCAGAGTAAATGAAATAACTGATTTGCACATCATTCTTCTTTGCATGTAGGTATAGTAGAAAATACTAAGTCACACGTGTTATGTACCTTGCACACAGCTAGGTTTGCAATGGCAAATTCCAAAGTAGTCTGCTGTTTTACTATCAGTGATTACTGGAGACTTTGAGAAGGAATAATGCCCAATACTTTGTAATGTAATAGTAGCTCAGAAAATAAATCTCATTTGACCATTTGTGTGGTATTTTTGAAGATGGCAAAGGATTAGTACAGCAGTGACTTAGAACAAAGCAATGTCAGTGATACAACTGTCAGTAAAATAAATTTCCAGTACATGTTCTAACTAACAGCTTTTGTTCACTGAGCCTTAAAGCCTTTTTTCATCCACAAAGCCACAGCTACTAAGTGGGCATCCTAGTTCATTGTATAAACCCAACCACGCCCTGCCTCCCCTGCACTACATAACTAAAGAGATACATTAAAAAGTATCCTCTTAGGCATGGATTGGAGAAAATTTGGTACTGATGCGCTAGCAGTGTCGGGCAACACACGCTGGAGTTAATCAGCCTTGAACCTCTGGGTTTCCACACATTTCTCTGTGACACACAGAAAATTCAATTTCACATACCACTGCACCTATAGGCATCAAAAGAATGAGAAGTTGCCCACAGTGTTGCTGTGGTTCACTGTTATTGCTGCTGTGTGCTATATAGCTGCACAGGTTACTAACAGAAATTAATCTTCTCTTCAGAACAGCTTCCAGTTATTATTGTCTGACGGTCCAGTAATTATAAATTACAGCCAATAAGTTTAATTCCACTTGTGTTTAGATAAACAGCTCCGAGTTCTTTCAAGGACAAGAAAATCCATATTTCCAAATTCAGAAGCAGGCCTTTAAAAGAAAGGGAGTACAGTGAAAGCCCACATTCAAGACTCTGAACCTTGTATGCTCTACCACACAGGCTTCACACTGAAAAAAACCCAGCATTTTACTTTCACTGTCAATGTCCTGTCTTATGATCCAGATTGGCTGCAAGGAACATTTCCATGCAACACAATGTAGAAAGAATAAAGATACAGTGGTGAAGTCTCTAAAACTGTCATTCATGAAGTCTCCTGATTGTTTTCGCATATATTTGTGCCCGACAATATTTTGCAAGCTTTTGTTATTTTACATATGCTAGTAAAAGATGCCAAGATTCAACACGCTTTTAAGCACCTACTGTCTAACTATATTACCAGCTAGCAATGAAGTGCCTACGAACTCTACCCACCATTATTTACGTGTTCCTGCTGCTTGTGTTTGTACCCACAAAAATCTTCTATATGGGACAAGAAAAAACAAAGCATTTTATTATAAAAGTCACCTGACACATCACACAATTTTACCTTTTTGTTCCCACTCTGTGGTTTGGGGCAATATCAATTGTGTCTGTAGCTGAATCGTGCCTAACTGCCAATCCTAGGTCTGCAATGCAGCATGTTCCATTCTTTTTTACCAGTATATTTTTGGATTTCAAATCTCTGTGGGCAATTGCTGGTTTGCCTGTAAGGGAAAAAAAAAAAAAAAATAGAAATATCATTTGTAAAAAAGATAATTGCTATTATTCTAAGCCTGGTACAGATTTTGTCTTAAGTTACAGAATTTCTTCCAGTTCTGCTGCTTTACGTACATCAAGGTTAACTCCTGAAACCATTCATTGTGAACTGGCCGGCTGTCCAGAAAAGGGACTTAAATGTCTACTGTATTACTCCACTCTACTGCTCCTTTCCTTCTTCCTGCAAATATTTATTGCACACACATACTACTTGCCCCCAAAATGTTTCTAATATCTCTGGAAACAGACCCATAGTGATGTCTCAAAGTTAAAAGATACTACAGGTATCATTACCTAGTTGCTTTTAATAGGTGTTTTTTAGGAAGGACTGTTACAACGCAAGACATGGATATGCCATAGAAAGGAAGGTTAAAAAAAATAAATCTTCTCTAATTAAGACATTCTATTAGTTCAGAAATTATCACAGGTCCCAAACAGACATTTTTCAATTCACTAAACTCTAAAAGGGATTAACTTGGGTATCTGTGCTGAGTTCAGCTGCCTTCTCATCACTTAAATAAGCAGCTGTGTACAAAGTGACTACACCCTGAAAAGGTTGAATGTTTTAATTAACAAGAGAATTATAGCAGAAAGAGCTAAATGTGTGTCATTCAAAAAAACCCAGTATTATCCATGTGAGAGGCTGAGTAGCTGTAAGATTACCTTGCGTGCCAACAATTTCCATATGAAGATGAGCAAGACCACTGGCAGTGGACAAAGCTAATTTTATCATTCCTTCCACTGTTACAGTATATCTGTTCAGGTAATCAAAGAGTGATCCATGCTCATGATAGTCTGACACCAACCACAGCTGAGTCCATGTACCATTGTCTGCAAAATAACAGTAATGAATATCACACATACACCCAAAGAAGACAAGAAAACCATATGCCACTTTTATACAATGCTTATGAAGTACAAATTATGTTTTCCAAGTAACCTCTGCAAATCAGACTTTTGCATCTTCTATTCCTGTAACATTTAAGTGCCTCTGTAAGGGCTAGGACTACCATGCAAGATTTTCTGAACAGGGGTTAGTGAGCACTATTTTATTTAAACTAAAAGACAAACCACAGAAAGCTGATTCCAAGGTGAACTACTCAGGGTATTAGCCAGGCCCTGCCTTCCACTAACTTTTCTGCTTGAGGGGAAAAGTGCTGAATGTGCAATGTAAAACTTATCCTGTCACTCTGGTCTAGTACAATACTGTCCAGGCTATCTGTTAAAAACAATGGCTTTCAAGCTTGCCCCATAACTCTTTCAGTCTTCCCATAACCTATCTAGCCTCAGCCTGGGAGACAGTTTCCACAGTTACCAGCAGCTGGTAGATTTTTTTCCTCCTGGATACAAGCTCGCAAACAGCAACTGGACACATAACTTCAAAAGCAAAATTGAATCCCATCTCTGGGGACCTCTGAGTTGCTCACCAAAACTGAAGTTTCCAGAAGACATAAGAGAATGAGGAACACAGATTATGGGAAATCCAGTTTGTTGTATGATTTTTCACTGAACTATTAAGAACAAAACAGGCCATAATATATTTGCAGATATCCCAAGGCATACAAATGACAGATAAGTACTAATTGTTCACATTATTAAATCAGTGGACAGAAAATACCTTGAAGTTTAAGCCACACGGGCAAAAGTTTTTTTGATCTAAGAAGCAGAAATACACCCAGAAAAGAACAATCCTGCCCCTAAATAGGTTTTCCAATTTTGTTTTGTTATAGAAGTAACCCTCATGTGGCAAATTTCCAAATAGGATGTTCTTACAGTTCCTTCCCCTCCCTTCTAAGAACACACTTGGCCCAGAAAAGTCAGACACAAAATACCCAATTCTACAGTTTGACAGAAACTACCTCTATGTAAGTACTTTTGCTTATCTTTAAATAAGCATGTGGTGGGAAAACCTTCAAGCATCACTTCTACTTGGAGATTTCTAGGGAGGCCAGTGATGCCATTAATAATAACGATTATTAAAAACCCACCAAATACTTCAGAATAGGGAAATAAAAGTCTAATCTACATTGAAAAAGGTCTGATAATAGAACGAAAATTCTACCTTGCTATATTCACAGTATTGCCTCATCTAAGTGGTTAACAATCAGGCAAAACAAAGCAGTCAAGTACTCTAACCTATTGTCATAGTTCAGCCCCAGCTCACAACTAAAAATCACACTCGCTCACCTCTTCCCCGCCACCAGTGGGATGGGGAGGAGAATCAGGAAACAAAAGGCAAAACTCATGGGTTGGGATAAGAACAGTTTGACAGAACAGTTAAAAAAACCAAACAAACAAAAAACCACAACAAAACTAAACAAACAAAACAACCAACCAAAAACCAAACCAAACAAAAAAATCCCAAGAAACCTCCCAACCACACACCAAAAAAACCCCACACACCAAAAACCCCAAAGCACCACAAAAACAAAAACCACTACAAATAATAACAGCAATAATAAGAGAACATACAAAGTGATGGATACACAGCGCAATCTCTCTCCACGTGGTAATCCCATCATTGCCGTTCAACTTTTCTGAAGCAGCCAATTGTGAATTCCAAACCACAGCCTGTGACAAAACCTTCCCTCCCCTGTCCCAGACAAAAGCTCACACCTAAAACACAATAGCACCAAACTACGCAGTCCAAAGAGAACCAAGAGCATCCTGGACTGCTCTGTTGCCTGGCAGCAAGAAAAAGAGACTGCCCACGTGGCCAGCCCCCCTTTTACAACTGAGCATGACCTTAAATACTGACAAAATTATGAAGATGATTATTATGGAAGCTATTGAGAAACACCTGGAGAACAACAGTCATCAGCCCCAGCCAGCACGGGTTCATGAGGGGAAAGTCTTGCTTAACACAATTTCTTTCTATGACAAGGTTACCCACCTAGTTGACTCAGGGAAGCCAGTCAATGGATTTCAGTAAAGCCTTTGATATTGTCTCTCACAGTATCCTCCTGGACAAGATGTCCAGCATATTGCTGGATAAACACACCATGCAGTGGGTAAGCAGCTGGCTGACGGGCCAGGCTCAAAGGGTTACAAAAAATGGGGTTATGCCGGGCTGGCAACCAGTGACTAGCAGGGTTCTGCAGGGGCAGTGCTCTTCAATGAAGGACCTGATTGAATACTAATGAAGTTTGCCGATGACACTAAATTGGGAGGAGCTGTTGACATTCTCAAGGGCAGAGAGGCCCTGTAGAGGGATCTGGACAAATTAGAGAGTGGGGCAATCACCAACCACATGAAGTTTAACCAGGGCAAGTGCCAGATTTTGCACCTCAGACAGGGCAACCCTGTCTGCGCATACAGACCAGGGGATGAGAAGCTGGAAAGCAGCTCCACAGAGAAGGATCTGGGGGTTCTGGTTGACAGCAAGTTGAACACGAGCCACCAGTGTGCCCTGACAGCCAAGAGGGCCAAACATGTCCTAGGTGCACCAAGCACAGCGTTGCCAGTCAAGTGAGGGGGATGACTGTCCTGCTCTGCTCTGCACTGGTGCAGCCTCACCTGGAGCACTGTGTGCAGTTCTGGACACTACAGGATAAAAAGGATATAAAGCTACTGGAGAGTGTCCAGAAGAGGGCTGTGAATTTGGTGAAGGGTTTGGAGGGGAAGCTGTACGAGGAGCGGCTAAAGTTACTTGGTATGTTCAGCCTGGAGAAGGGGAGACTGAGGGGAGACCTCATAGTGGCTATGGCTTCCTCACAAGAAGAGGAAGAGGGGTAGGCACCAAACTCTTCTCTGTGGTAAGCAATGACAGAACCTAAGGAAATAGCAAGAAAAGGTGCCACGGAGGTTTAGGTTGGACATTAAGAAAATGTTCTTCACCCAGAGAGTGGTGGAGCACTAGAACAGGCTCTCCAAGGAGTTGGTCATGGCCCCAAGCATGACAGTGTTCAAGAAGAGACTGGACAATGCCCTCAGACACATGGTGTGAATTTTAGGGTTGTCATATGCAGGGACAGGAGATGGACTAGATCACTGTGGGTCCCCTTCCAACTCAGGACATTCTATGATTCTATGAATAACCCTTTGGCTAGTTTTGGGTCAGCTCTCCTGGCTGTGCCATTCCCCCCAGCTACTTGTAGAAATTAACCCTATCTAAGCCAACCCAGCACGCTTGGAAAAGACTGTCAGAAAGTTGCACCTGCAGTGGGAAGCTTCTCATAATACACTCACAGAAGAGACTTCCAAACGGAAAGATTTTTTAAAGATATTTTCAATTAATTTTTAGTCAGGACTGCTGCTTCTTTTGCTATTTCACATATCCATGTCTGAATCTGCAGAACTCAGCATATGTGATTTTTTTCCAAAGAGAATTATGGTCTCTGAAAAGTCATTCCATCAGTGTTAGCTTCGCTGAGCCAGTTTTACAGAACTATTAGAAACAGGTATGTGTTCACAGGCCTCTCAAATACATATAGTCAAGGAGCCATAATTCTTTCCTATTGTGTGTCCGACTTGTGGCCCCCTAATCAGATTTTAAAAAGACAGTGTTACATCCAAGCTTATACAAATATTAATTACAGACAAGCTGAAACACAGCACTAAGTGCAATGTCTAGTTATTAGATAGCACCTACTACATTTTCTTTACCTGGCTATATTTGACAAGCTACACATTTGTTTAGCGATCTAAGGAGAACACATGTTATGATCAATGTAAATCCTATACTGTTGACATTAGTTAATTATTACTAAGTAATTAACCTGACCCTGAGTATTTCAGGCTGCACAGTAAACAGCATCTGCCATGAAGCCTTCAATCACAGGATTTGCATTATCAGGTAAGAAAGAGTAATTACACCCAGTAGTAGTTACAGCCTTCCATGAGAAGGTAACCTAATTTACTAATTTATCATCAAGAAACTCGAGCAATTTCAAACACTAGAAAAAATGTACGTATGTTCTTGGAAACCTATTTAAGAGATAATCATGGTTATTACATCTGTTTGCAAGAAACCTGAAAGTATTTTAGACCATCAAAATTGCTAAAAGGTTTTTCTTTTGTCCTTGTAACAATTTAAAATTCTGAGTAAATAAACTTTCAGATCGGTTGTTAGAAGATTACAGTTTGGAAAAAAAAAAACAACAAAAACATTAGTGATGTCCAAGAGACATCCATCTTAGACAAGCTGCTTCTTGAAGAAATGAATTTGTAACAACTGCTTTGTCAAATACATAGTCAAGTTTTAATTAAAACGGAATTGACTGAATCCACTTCAGGAAAAATGCTTTTTCCACATTGGTACTTGCAAAACAAAAATGTGGAACTGACACATGCTTCATTAAGGTGTGACAATATTGCTTGGTACCAGAGTTTTGAACTGCAGACTTAGATTTCAACTTGTATGTTTAAAAGGAGCTGCAGAACTAGTATCATGTAGTGAAGTGTTTCAAAGAAAGGAGTGGGATACATGAGCCCTTTTTTGGCATGCAGATAACATAACAGGAAAAAAAGGGGGGAACAAGAAGTGAAAAGGTTAGATACATACGGGATCTATGACTAGAAAACTCTCAGAAATGACATATTCAGGGAGATGTGGGAAAAAATACTTTTGTCTGTGGCTGGAAGAGGACTGATATTTTGTTACTGAAACAGTCTGACTCTAACATTGAAATAGTAATCTGATTAAATTGATAAAAAGCACTTGAGCTGTGTAGTTAGCAAGACCTTCCAGTCAAATTTCTTCTTCTCAGGCTAAAGCTAGAACTTCAAAAAGAATAAATGGTTCAAATGTTACTTTTCTCAATAGGACGGAATTATGCTCATTGCTCCACAGCACATGGCCTAACATCATTCTTGCGGATCTACTTATCATGTAAGGTAGTCAGTCTGAACAAAACTTTCACCTACAAAAGCACAGTTTTCAAGTAAGAGGAAGGAATGGAGAGGCCAGCATATTTTAACACAAAGTTATCTGAAAGTGTGCAGTAAAAGACTTCACATTACTTGTAACATGACTACAGATAATTAGGGTTACAGACATCTAATCCAGGGAAACCTTTAGTATTGTAAATAAAGGCTACTGCCACTGCTCTTCTACTAGTAGAATAGTACAGATGAGTAGTACCTGATACACTTTACAATTAAGTGTCTAGGTTAGAAAGACCAAAACAAAAAAAAAAAATCTCACCCAAAACCCAAGCTAGCTGTTCAGGTGGTTCAAAACAAGGCAACACACAACCCAGAATGTAATTTCCTTGACCTGGCAGTATTTGAAAGGGAGTATATACTCCTGTCTAAGTAAAGAGTTATTCAGAAAACAAACATGCTAACCAGAGAGAACACAACTGCAGTTAAAATCATTTATTGCTTCTCAGCTGCCAAGGTGGCTTAACAGCAGCATCTATTTCCCAGTAAATTTTGGGATGGGAAAGCAGACAGATTGGACCGGCTCCTGTAGCCTTCTGAACACCATACAACTGTGGGGAAGCCAAGGAGGAGAGTGTGCCATTAAGGCACATGGAATGTCTGAACAGTGTAGAACAACAAATGAAGACAGTAGTCCAGTCACAAGCTCTGTGTCTCTACCATCTGAGCTGAAGCCACTGACTTAACTGATCTGACTTGTAAACACTTTCTAATCTATATATGCACCCTTATACTTGAAGTTACCCCCCCTCCCATTTTACAACTACAGTGGCCAGCCAGATGTTCCCCAGCAGTTGTGAAAAATACACAGTTGCATTAAGAGGAGACACCTAATTAAAACCTTTACTAGTAGGGAGAATTGCAGCATGACACTGCTCCACACTTACACCACAAACTACATGTCAAGAGATAAGAGTCCTCAGCATTCATGATGGACATATGAGAACCTACTCCTAATTCTTCTTCAGAGATCACTGAAGCTTCCAGCAAGCACTGAATTGGGATTGCACAAGCAGTTCCTTGTGCTGATATATCTCTGTAGTCATCTTTGCAAGGTCTCAGACAGTCAGATACTTAGAGTCTCATGACTGCAATCCAGCTAAACTGTAGTAACTCCTGAATGCATTCAACAGTCTACGCTATGGAGAAATGGAGGCAAATCCTTCACAGCTACTATTGCTGTGAACTAATACTTCATCTTGCACCTGGCATCTAATAAGTATTTATCAGCACCAGCATCTACAATGAAAGACTTAACAGGTGTTTTTAAGCCATTGGTCTCTAAAGCCATGGGATACACTTGCTCCTCTCAGAGTACCATGACAGCATACCTACTAAACTGGAAGCATAACCTCCTTAATGGTCCCTCTGTGTTCTCCCATTTAATGGGAGCCTGATGTATTCCAAGCTCTTGCTTGGAATATTCAGGATTTCTGAATGCTTAAATATTCAGGATTTCTGAATGCTTAAATATTCAGGATTTCTGAATGCTTAACCCACAAAAAGAACGGTGTGTACCTATTTCCTTACTGAGAATGCAGAATGTTATACTGAGAATTCTGCACTGCTGGACTAAAAATAGTAATCCAGTTTCCACATCTGCTCAGACAGCAACACTGTTAGAAAATAGACTCAAGAATAGCAGCATTTTCAAAATGTGTCTCATGCATTTTTTGCAAATCAGTTACCAACTAGCGCTCAAGAGAAGAGCCTTACCCTAAAGCCTTAAAGCCTCAAGTAATGGCATGACCTATCAACTAAGGATTTTTTCTTTGCATGTAGAGCATATTAACAATAGAAATTCGAAACAATTTTATATCACATTATATTACAAGGAACCCAAAGATGATGAAGTCAGATGGAATTTCATTCTATTGCATCTGGAACCTGAGACAGCAATCAGGAAATTATTTTAGGAACTCACTCATTTAGGAAACCTTCCTCATACCTCCTCCACACAGCAGTGAAGCATATTTTTGGGACAAACTATTTATGGGTTTGGGGCAAAATGGGAGAGTAGTATTGTTAGATACTATAGATAGATTCTATTAAAAAGTTATAGCTAAGGTATTGCAATATATCATTTATGCTTTTAAGTGAGACATAGCACCTAAGGCTTCTGCAGAGATGGATTTTAATTTGTCTTTAATGTGATTGATCTACTAATTTTACACCCAGGCTCCAGATACTCTAGCAGGTCCATCAGAACAAATTCAAGCTCTCAGAGGTGCTATTAATATCCAATACAACTCCAGGCATGAAAGTAAGACAGCTTCTAATGGGAAGCATAATAAGCTGCAGGAAGAAGTTGTCTGGTATGCTATAGATCTGCAAGCTCTTGGAGGTTAACAAGTTGCACAAACTACTGTTAGGGACAACTTTGCTAAAGTTAACCCTTTCCTGTGTTCTGCACAACTTCTTGGGTTCTGTTCCAGCTCTAGAGGTTTATATATAGAAACCTGACATCAAACTACTGGGAACTAAAAAGAACTGGTAATCAAAAAGAACTCTATTTACATGTATACTTCGACTAAACTAAAACCATTTAGGAATTCCCCACAAAACTGAGAACCCTTTAAGAATCCAGGATGTGTATGGATTCTTGACTCCTCCCTAAGGTGACAGAATTTTCTGCTAATGCTTTCTTAATGAAAAAGTCAAAGGCTGTTTGTGGTGAAACACAGAATTACAGATCAATATAACTGAATGAAACAGAATAATATTTGAGCTTCCCTTAATGTAAGAAATTAAAAACTTTTGTTGATTTTGACAAATTTATGTGTCTTAAATTGGACTTCAGGAAAACTTAAGAAACTTTCATCTGACTGAAATCATAACTCAAGTTGGAAAAAAATGTTAAACTGTTCATTGTAGCAGATACTTAAAGGCTTATCAGGAGAGCTTCAGGGAACAGGTACAGGGGATTTTTTTTAATACTAGGAACAAATAATTAATTCCCTTTTTCCATTTTTTTCTCTAACTGGAGTTCTGAATGAGTAACTTCTTGTATCTCAGCCTGAGAAATGAATCCCCCACCTCCTGCTTTATATCAGGACAAGATTAGACATGATCACTTTTGGTCCCACACTTACCTTTTTATGGAAGTACAGGTATGCCACAGATGCGTAAGCCAACAGGATAAGGTATGTCCTTTTTTATACCAAACTTAGCCAGTATTTTAACTTGCTTGTAGAAATTACACTTCATTAAATATGCATTTTTTTAGATGTAAACAAAGCATGTTTTCGAGAGAAAAGAAAATATACTTTTTTCCCCTCGTTAAACCTATGAAAAACCTGCCAAACTCTGAAATGCTCTAGTAGCAAAATTATTTTTTGCTGTTCTTAATTGAAGACTCACAATCTAATTTTCCCCTTCATATAGCATCTATTCTGAGTACACAATCAGTAAAATGAATTCATAGTACCACTAACCTTTGTTGTCTGCAGCTATAAATCCAAGAATGTTTTCATGCCGTAGCATAACTGTTTGATAAATTTCTGCTTCACGAAACCATGAGCGTTCCTCTCTTGAGGAAAAGATCTTCACAGCAACTTCTTCTCCTCTCCACTTCCCTCGCCAGACTTCTCCAAAGCGACCCTTACCAATGCTTTCTTGAAGTACTATAGTTCTCGCAATTGTTCTTTGCACAAGTAAAGGTAAACCTAAAAAATAGATTTAGCATTAACCTTAAACAGCACTAAGAAAATAAGGACTTAGGTACTAAATACAAGATCCATATTTGATAAGATATTTCTCTTAGAATGCACATAAACCCTCTTAAGATTTTCACAGCTGTTGTGAACTGCTAACAAGCATGTAGGTAAGATGCTGCTTTCAACCTTATAGGCCAGCAATAAAAGTATTCAAAGTTACTATGCTACAAACTGTGTCTACACAGAAAACAAACTTCCTTTCAGTTTAGAATTTTGGCAGTTGTTGACCCATAAAGTTTTATTTTAATGAAAAAAATAAACCATGAAGTGATCAGGATTGAGTTTTGTGGGTTTTTTTTTGTTGCTGTCTTAAAAAAAAAAAAAAAAAAATCCGCCCATAACTCCCCTGGCAAAGCAGTTCAAGAGCACTTTCGCTACTGATTCACTTACTTGATTTATCACTAGATATGACTTGGTCCATTTCTAAGTTAAAGTGAAACCATGCTTATCAGCAACACTGACTGCTGAATGTTCACACTCATGCCCAAGTATGCCAGTAGCTTTCTAGTACTCTCAAGCCACAGTAAAACAGGAATGCAATCTTCCCATTTTACAGACCATTCTTGTGCCCTTTACTATAGATATACTTGAGAAAAATGCTTACATTCATGAAGGCTTCAAAGCTTCAGAACATCCACATGCTTCCAAACTCACCGCACCTCATAATTTGCTTCTGTAAGTTTATACAACAAGAAGCACTAACATCCCCCAAAGACTGTGGTTTTTTTGTTTGTTTAGCTTGTCTGGTTTTTGTTTGTAGGGTTTGTTGTTGGGTTTTGTTTTGTTAAGTCTTTATTTTATGTCTTTCCTGTTGTAACTGCAGGGCTTGCCACAGAATTCTGTAGTGATACTACAGTACAGGATGAATGCATCAGCCAGGTTATCTGCTCAGACTAAGCTCTCTTGGTATAAGATTACTTCATTTAAACACTTTACAAAATAATCTATTACTCCATAATGACTGTTCCAAGAGCTGATAGAAGAACATCTGTATTTCCTTACATTATGGAAAATAAATCCCAACAAATAGCTCACACAACTAGTTCTCATCCAATCTCTGGATATTCTTTGCTAATAACAGCACTAGAAGAACATCTGATATGGTCAGCAGCATTGTCATGCTTATGTCTCAGTCTGAGGAGTGCAAATTAAAACACTACAGCATTCAGAGGAGTTCCTCAAGACTTACTGACTTGCAGGAATTTTCTGTGTGATCTGTGCTGACAACATACCTACACGAAGAAAGGAAAGGAAAAAAAAGGCACCATACCCGTGACTTAATCATTGTCAGGTGCTACAATAATTCCTACTGAGAAAATTAAAGTTTTTGCTGTAATAGCTGTCCTCAGGTCAATTGTGTTGTGTGCCCAAACTGTAAATGCTCACCTGCGAAGCCTAACTTCCATTCTTTATGGACAGACTTTTGAAATGCATAAAAGGCAAGACTAGAACAACCACACAACCAAACTCACACCTGAAAATATAAAATTAGACTTTATTGGGCAGAGAAAGCATCCTCCTTAGCACTTACGTACTACTGCAAAATCCACTGACAAATGTTATATACAACTTGATTTTGTATACTTGAAATGGGTGACACGCCTATTATTTTTTTTCCTACAGCTGCTTCAGAAAACTGTTTGTACGTTTTCAGTTTCAGATGCACTGCTCTCAACTTGCTGTACCATTTAAAGACAATCCTTCTTGTTTAAAGAAGATGTCCCAGGATTATCAGCTAACCTCTAAACCAGGTGTGTCCAACTAATTTTCACCTAAAATTTGTAGCATTTATACAGTAATTTTAGCAGTAGTTACATTTATACAATCCTAAAATTTCATTCGGTCCTTTGAAGGCAACCGCGAGACTGATGTGGCCCCCAGTAAAAATGAGTTAGACACACCTGGTCTAAACCTTCCAGACATTGAACACTACAAACGCCAAATCATCACATTAGCATGTCACAGTGCAATAAAAACTTTGCTAACTGTGATCTAATCACCTTGCTCCTATGCTTTTTTATAATATTTATAAGATTCAGCTTGCTTGTATTTTTTGCAACTGTGCTTTCCCTTACTACTGCTGCTGAACAAACCCAGAATATTCTAATCCATATTTATCTTACATACATAAGAATTCCTTACAGATGTTCTGTTGCAACTGAGCAGTCTCTTTTTGCTATAGAGGAAATATGGATCTTGAGCGATTGCTTTACTGTAAACCAGACTGCCTGAAAAGTAGCTCACTGGAGACAGCAGCAATGTTACCCTTTGACATACACATTGGGCACAACTGTATTTCAAGCTCTTGGAGTACAGCTTCTTTTAACTGTGCATGGAAAAAAGATGTCAGTCAGTTTGCTCATCAGGAGCATAAGAAAATTCAAGACCATGTTTAATTGAAAAGCAGCTCATAACATTTAGCAACTTGTATTCAGCCACAGTCATCCAATTTATACCTGAAGCCTTCCCTCATCTTCATACATCCATCCATCATCATCTTCATGAGCATCCTCAAGCCTTCTGAGAGTTTAAACAAAAGAGTTCTTTTGCTTTTCCATATCTTAACTGTATTCTGATTAGTTTGGACCAATGACTGTCCAATGCATAAGTTTGAATCTGATTTGGTTAATTTGGGAATTAAGGAATTAAGTTCTAAAGCACTAAATGTGGCCAACAAAAGCCGCTGCTCTTTATTCTTGTTCATAAGTTTCTGTCCATAATATTTCCTCTGAAGAGTAATAAAAAAACCCAACCGCATGAACTGTGAAAAAACTCATTCCCATCAAGCATCTATGAACTGCAGATAAATTTTTAAGTTTTACATTCACTTAAACTGACTCAACGTTACATTGATTTTTGTGACCCTTTGGATTTCTAAATACCAAGTTCCTGCTTGAAGTCACCTACCCATAATAACCAAATTTATCTCCCCTGTTTTTGGCAATTCTTCCTATTTCCTTCCAATTTAGTTACTCTGTCATTTGTGAGCTGGAAAGTAACAGCTGGGCATCCCCATCTGTCTATAAAATACGTAGTTGATATTCAGAGATTTGTATCATGATCTAAAAATCATTCTCAGCTACAGGAGACTCTGAAATCCTTCTCTTAGAAGCTTCACATCTATTTTAAATGTTTCATCAATTCCTTTCATTAAGCTTCTAGTGGTTTCACGGCAATATTAACAGAACTCAAGACTGAATAATTAACAACAGCTTACTATTCAGCATTGCAGAAAATGAATTCTATCTCCCCTTTGATCTGAACAGGGAGTTAATTTTTAAAGTTTTGATCACTTCTCTGTTTTATATGCTTCTCTTCAGACAATGCTGTAATACAAAACTGGTACAATCTTTTTTATTTGACTATGAGCTCTTTTGGCCCTTCAGCATGAATTCAAGAACAGAACATTTACTTTAGGTCACCAGATCAAACGCTTCCTTAGCTGTGCTTCTTAAATCTGGATTTGCTTTGTTCTGTACATCATCATCATGTCTCTTGCAACCTCTTGCACCAACAACATCCCTGTCACAGTTCAGTTTCTGACAAGCTTAAGCACTATTTTAACTAGCAGGTCTGACTTTTCTCCCTTCAGTGACCCTGTTCCCCACCCCCAGTTTATTCCATAAATGTACAGTCTTCTCAAATTTAAATGTGCTGTACCAAAGTCTGGATTAAAATACATATTTCAATTAGATTCAAATGCTGCAGGCATACTTCAGGACACAAGAAAATTATCAGTTCAGGTACTAAGGCACCATGAATTTACATAGTCATTGACTGACTGGTTCTGAGACAAGTGACAGAAGTCATTGCAAATATATACACTGCCAACAGTACAGAAAATAAGTACTTGAAGCACCTCCTATCCCACTGTCATAATAAAAGGGAAGTACAGAACACTAAATAATACTAATGCTGGTCTTACAAACAGCTGAACAACACAGAACTCACTGCTGCTCATATTAAAGAAACATCCAATCTTGCTTTACAGGGAACATGACTGTCTTTCAAGCATAAGAACAAATTGGTGAACAGCTTTCCTTATGGGTAAGTCATGCAGCCACCAGTAAGCAGTGCTCAAACACTATAGTAGGTCAGGTACTCTGGGAGTCAAGACCAGTGTGACTGTCCTGAAGCTCTGAAAACTAAGTAATTCCCCAGCATGTTGCTTTTAATTGAAGTGTAATTTGTAAATAGGCAAAGGCACCACAGGGAAGAAGGTCAGAAGGAAAATGAAGGAACGTTCCTGATAAGAAATGGAAAGACCAACTGACAGCTAAGACTGAATTAACTGTATCACAGGCCTGACTTCTGATGTAAAGAAGTGTGGGAAATAAGCCACGTAGAAAGTGGCAGAAGTGCTATGATTATCTACAGAGGTTAAAAGGCAAACTGTCAATCAGACATTAACCAAATATGACTAAATAAAGATTAAGGGGAAGACTTCAAAGGCTTTCTTTCCTGGGTTTACTGAAGTGACAGCAGATAGCACATTGTGGATTACTACTTCTATATAGAATAAACACCTGCTCTTTTAAGGTTTATCTTGTTTTAAATTAGAACTTGTTTTCAGCCACCTTTAGGAAAAGTCTGTACCTGCAGACTTTAAGAGTTGTATGCTTCTAATAGTGTAACAATCATATATCACAACTTCCTGCATTCCAAAAACTGTATAACTCTGACTCCTCCATATTCTCTTACTAGGTCTCTTATTGCAGTATGCCCCACCCTAGAAAGAACATAACTGGAGAAGTCCAGAATTTGCATTTATCAAGTTCTAGCCCAATATGTTGTTAGTTCTACTAATCACTTTCATTATTTGATTTAGTCCTCTGTTAGCAAAAGAAAAAATTGAGGTAAACAAACTAATAATGCTCTATTTCTAACCAGAAAGCAACTTACCCTATCACAATCAAATCTTATTAGGACACAAAAAAGCTTTCTCAGTTGAAACATAACTGCCTACAGACTCAGTGCCTACTCGACCTCACCAGTGAAGATACAACTAAAGATGAATTATTTTGACCTATACTCTAAACATGTTTACCAAGTTATGTTGATTTTACTTGATAGAGCTACAGGCTATTCAGTTTTACCAGTTACTGCCATTGGGAAAGAAATACAACCTAGATGGTTGGGGTTTGTTATCATTTTTTCCAATTCTGGATAAGAGAAGGCTGTGGGGAGACCTTATTGTGGTATTTCAGTACTTAAAAGAGGCCTATAAGAAAGATGAGGACAGACTTTTCAGCAGGGCCTGTTGCAGTAAGACAAGGGGTAATGGTTTTAAACTAAAGGAGCAGAGATTCAGGCTGGACATGGATTTCATTTGCAAGTAGTAGGAATAATTTTCAGTATTAAAACTTTTTATATAGTAGAAGGCTGATAAGAGGTTACAGTACACAATCTGATGTCTCGCTGTTTAACATGAATTGGAGATTAATTAATTAATACAATTATCTGATGCATCAACCCCTATTAAATAATATTTCTGTGACACAGACCACCACAAGTCTACAATTAACTATGGCAGGATTACAGTAGCAGAGACTATGTCTCATCTTCCCAGAGCAACATCTGTTGAAGTCAGAATTAAAACAATAATTCATGAAATCAAGGTATAGAAGTTCTTCAGACATGGTCTGCCTACTGCATCCATTCTATACACATAGAAATGGTTACTTGCAACTGAGAACACATCTTCTGTAAGAAGAGAACTGGCTAATTAACTTGGAATTCAGAATATTCTTCATATACCAATAGCTACAGATATAAATTAATTTTCAGTTTAAAACCAAAGAAAAAACTTCAGAAATTATCTTAAAACCACAGAAAACGATAATTTAGATATCCTGTGCAGAACAAAAAGGCCTTACAAATAGAGGAAACAACACATTTACAATAGCTGACTGTGATATTCCCTACAGACTGTGCTCTGAGAATGATGAGGAACAGTGACAGCAACTCAATGTTCTTTTACTTCTATATGTTGGATCTCCACTGATATGAAATGAATCTACATGGAAATACCTATTGAATAAAAAGTATAAGTAGATTTGACAATTATTTTTTTTTTAAATGATGCCTTACAAGTCTCTTAAGCACAGTAATTACGGCTAAAGTGTGACATTACCTGACCCAGATCCTGAAGTTGTCATGTCATAAATTAAATCCTTTAAAGTAGTTCCTTCTGATATAAAGGGACGATCCAATGAGGGATCTTCTTCACTTGGCACACGATGATGAATTATAGTACGATTATGACAAAGATAGAGAAGCAACATTAGTGAAATGCAGACAAAGCAGACAGGTCCAGCAATGACAGCAGCCAGTTCCACAGGTCCTAGATTAGAAGATGGTTTTCCTGGAGTAGGGCCTGACAATAAAAAAAATAAAAGAAAACAGTAAAAATATTTCTTCCTATGCAACTAAATTTATTGTCTTTTGCAGTGATCTTCACATTATTTCAATGTTATTGTGCAGAAATTTTGGCAAATACATTTTCAAGAATCAAAAAAAGTATTAAAAGCAACTATGTGCTTACTCATAGTTTCCATTTAACTTGCATATAAGTCTTCAAAACTGGCCCTAACATCCTTCTCCAGAAGACTATATTTCTTGTTGCAAATATCTTGAAATTTTATTTGCATAATCTGAAGTGTACTTTAGGCCTTCAAAATTCACCTACAACTTCAAAACTGAAACTTCCACTCTTATAGAATTTTCTGTTTAAAAAAATAATAATTAAAAAAACCCAAATATGCCAAAGCCCTTACCTGGTGTTGGAATTGGAAGTTCTATTTTATTGCAGTGGTCTCTTTCACAGCAATGAGGTACAGTAATGACACCATCTCTGGAGGAAGGGGCACAAACAAATGGCCTGTCTCGGGGAATTAGATCAGTTTCTGCTATACACATACTATTGTGTATGACTTTGTCTGCAGTTCGTGTTACTGAGGTAAAACATAGCCCATCTGTCACACATGTAAAGTTGTCTTTTGTACATAGGTGGCAGTAACACTGTAATGCTGTATTGAGAAAAAAAAAACCCATTAATATTAGTATTGGTACATGTTCTGAGTAGAGAAAGAAACAGAAGTCCAAAACACTACAAGGCCTATAATCTTTTTGGTTACATACATCCCTCTCTATTTAAATAATTGGCGATCTGATCTCAAATATACATTCAATCTCAGTCTTGATTTCAGAGTTGTACTCCTTTCTCTGAAAACACCTCCTTCCTCCAAGATTTTGAATCAAAACAAATTATTGCCAATTATCCTCTACTGTTGCAGAAAAGACACGAAAACATTCTTAGGATTCACTACAAAAAGATAACTCGTGTTTCAGAGTCACCAGGTGATAGACCAGTCAGAAAAAGGGAAGAAAAAAAACCCTCACCATGAATGGGAGAGCAAAATTATTTGTTTAATAGGAAGATCATTGAAAAAATATTTAGAAGGTACACAAAATGAGAACTGGCACATGGGAAAGTAAAGCTTAACAGTACCACTTTTTGAAGATGAGATTTCCCACCCCTAACCCTCCCATCAGAGGAAAAAAAGGAGAGCCAGATTTTAATTATGAGAATATTTAACCGAAAATGTCTTGTTTGTGTGCCTTTGGTAATTTACAGTTGAACAAATTACTTTTTAACCCATTAAAACCATTAAAAGTTTCTTAAAATAGTCACACATTACTTCTTTCAACTTTTTTAACAAGCAGGCCTTTATCTTGCTTCATCATTACTTTGTTTCTATTTAAACAATATTCTTCGCTCTTCATAACTGCGTACACATCTGAATGCCTACAGCAAGAGACAGATATTCAGTAAGATATATTTACTTTTAGTCACGGTACAGATGCCAAGTTACCTGAAGTGAAAAATGAGATTTGGGTTGACTTTGTTACATTCGCTCATCTTCCAGATCTCCTGAATCTGTAGAGACACACTGATACCACTATCACTAAATAAAGTATTTGGTGTCTGATTTTCCTCATTCATTTTGTTTCCAGCTCGCCTTCGCTACAGGATTCCCAATGAGTGCAACTTGATACAATTTATACTTTTGTTCCAGTTTGATGCCACTATCTTCTAGTGTCCTGCCAGGACACAGTATACTGTCACACACAATCGAATGGTTTTCTCAGGACAAATAGATCACTAAATCTGAAGCTACTCTCCCCATCCCTTAAAAGCAGAAAACAATGCCTAATGATCTGAATACACAAACCTTCTAGCAATACAGGGTTGTGCTGCTCTCTAGTGGACATACTCTTAAAAAAAAAGGGAAAAAAAAAAAAAAAAAAAAAACAACACACAACCCAAGCAAACAAACAAACCAAAAACCCCAAACCACACACACACAAAAACACAAACACACCAAAAAACCCTCAGCAACAACAAAAACCCAAACCAAACACAACAAAAAACATGAAAAATGCTTCAGCGCCCTTCCTACTCTTGCCATTTACAATTCCTCATGCCTTCCAACTCAACTGGCTAACAGCAGAATTTCGGTATTTTACTAACAGGAAAACTAATTCAACTTCTTCAGCACTGATCCATACCAGGAGGAGAATAAATGGAATACCCTTGCCCATGCCTCACTCTCCATTTATCTATGTGTAAAAGAACAAAGACCAAACGAACACACTGTAGATGAAATTTAACATCAGTGGGATGAGATGTTAATGACCAAGAGCAGTTAAATGACTTCATTCCTATAGGAAGTGTTTCCACTTATAAACAATCTCAAAGAGAAAAAAAAAAAAAAAAAAAAAAAAACAAAACACCCACACTGTTGTCCTCTTGGAAACAGATATTTTTGCTTTGTGTCCAAGTAGTCCATGCTCTACTCAGACAAGCACTACAGTAATTTTAAGAACACAGACAGAAACCAGTCAGGTCTCCAAGTTCACTTAAATGAATACATACCTTTCTAGAAGGGGACAATGACAGTATGCAATGAGACAATGACAACTCTGATGTAAGCTGATCTTCCAGAGCCAGTAATATCTTTCAGGTATAAAACATTCTAATAAATCTACTATCACAAAAAACTCCTTTAAAACTACTACATTCAAAGAGGAGAAAAAAAAGAGTTTTCACTCAATGCTTACTCCAAATTTTCCATGGCACAGAATTTTTTTTTTTTTTAAGTAACACAATGGTGTTTGGATGGAACTACTAGCATAAAGCTCAACTACCAAGTAATGAAAGGTCATGTCTGTTTGAGAGATGAGGGTTGGGAAATGAAAGTACCAACGAATGCACTGAAGGTTATATAGACAACCTGTGACAAACCCAAGAACAGAAACTGTGTCACCATAGTGACTTTGTGCCTTCTGTATTGCATTTACTCACTGCGCCATGACAATTCTACATAACCATTCTTGCTTTATGTGACTGACTACCAAAACAGAAAACAATGAGATAATGCAGTTATAAAAGCATGTGTGCATATTATGACACATATGTCACAGAAGTTAACAGCATACTTCTCATACCTCAATCTGATTTAATAATAGATTATCCTCTCATGTTGAACGCAATTACTGAGCTAATTTCTCAGGCTCAGACTCTCAGTTCGACAGTTTTGTATTTCTGTCAAAAAGTCTCTCTTCCATGGTGTTGCAGCCTGTAAAGCCCACAGTGAGGCTAAACAAGCTGACAACATATGAGACACTGAAACTACACAGCTTGACAAGACTTAAAATAAGCTGGTTCCCAAGCACTAAGATATTAATGCTATACACAAAATGTGAACAGAGAATTAAGTACATCCTGTCCACTTCTAAAAGTCTATACCATTAGGTACCTATCAAAACAGTCCTTTTTTATACCTGTTGCCTTTCTGAAGTCAGAAAATTCCACAAAGACTTTATATTTAGAATTGCACAAAACCCTATGAATCACTATCCAGTATTTGCCAGCATCTTGCAGAACTACTTTAGCTAGACAATTTAGCACAGAACACCACTTTCAGCCAAAGATTTTCTGGTTGGAAACAGTATGTTGAAATACAGTATTTCAAAGGATGCCAGTAAAATGTATTACTGCAGTTAAAACTTCTGAGGTGCTCTAAAAAAAAAAATACCCACACCCATATCTCATGAGTAATAAAAAAATTTATATTAATACTTTTATTTAATCGTGTATTTTTGGTTTACAAATCTAAAAAGGAGAAATAGTCCCAGGCCCCCAGCAGCAGCACTATGCTGAAGAAGAAACTCCACATCCTTCCCTCATGACACTGTAACTCTTCTCCTATGGAAAATACAAGTGACACCTTGAAACAAAAATCTTATCAGAACAACAAGCAGGACTTTTGTTTCTACGAGATCGAGAGTTTTAAGGGACAGAGGCTATGATGTGCAAGAGACAGTAGCAGATTTTGGGGAGATGAGCAAGAGGGCTGTAATGTTTACTGGTAGGTTTCTTACCTGTGTAATAAAATTTGCCAGAAGAAAGAAAAGCATAATACAGAAAGGTGCTGTCAGCTTCCTGTTCTCTTTCAGACAGTCCCCTCAAACAACACACTTGACTCATCTCTGAACTCTTGCAGCTCAAGATACAAAAATGTTTAGGTCTTACAACATCTGGGACATGGGTTCATTTTTTTTTAACCACAATACTTCACGACCTTCACTAATTAATTTTTCTCACAAAGGTACTAATTAAGTTTAACTTGTAACATAACAGCATTATATACCAAGTTTTCAGGACAACTTTCACATTTAATCTATCTTTGTTAAGCAAAACTTCCACTGAAAACAGCAGGTTTTGGTATCCAAAGTGATGTACTCAAGAAAACAGACAAATCCTCAACTTGCAAGTAATAATAAAACCTTGTGGAAAAATCCTGGCTTCAAAAAAAATCAATATTGTATCCTCCGTAGTGCAGGTACCAAATGGCACCATCAGGTTTTTCTGCACATAATCCGTAAAGCTACTCACAGACACGTTCACACCTCTTACAGTAAGATGCAGTCAAAGTTTGTTTCTGGTATCTTTCATAGAAGAGTATGCTTTAGAAAAACAAAATAAAGTTAAAATTAAAACCCTAGGTTATAATATTACTCATATTATTTAAAAAAATCTCCTTCATTTGTATTTTTCAATTCATTTCAGCATATGAATCAGATTTTTATCTTTATTTGCAATTAGAAGCAATTATGTGAATGCAAAAGTTTCCATGAGATGACTCCCCAAAATTCCAGAGAGACCAAAGATTATGGCTCACACAGTAAAACAAAAAATCAGACTCTGTCTTACAAATTAGGGCTGTTCTACTGTTCAGCTAGCTGCTGTGATTCATAACATGGCTGATCTCCTTATAAACCATATCATAAGACAATTCATTCACACAATAACACTAGTATATTGTAGAATGCAGCATCAGAAGCAACCAGAAAATGCCTAACTTTTGTCAACTCATGCTAAGAATACTAAATAACAGCAGCCAAATCATATCTTGAACTTCTTTGTTAACTTAAACCACAATATTTAGGCAAACTAACCCCTCTATCAGTGCCAGAATTTGTCTGTGATCAAGAACCCAGGATGCTCCCCTATTCCCTTGGATAGGGAGGACTAATTTTTTTTCTTTTTTTTTTTTTGGTAAACAAAATGTAGCACCCCACCACTTCCATCCTTAAGCTTTTATATGGAAGTCTATTGCCTTGTTTTCACCTTTAGACCTTAATTTCATGCCTGAGATTAAGTGAAAACTGGTTAGAGGCATTAGAGGAAAAAGTTCAAAGGTCAAATAAAGGTAAAATTTCCTTCCACATCTAAATTGGATGTGTTACATAAGAAAGCTCTAAATTATTAAAGCCTGCTGCATCATTTCAAGAACACACGAACCACCATGAGAAACTTAAGCTTACTTCATTCTTTCCACATCAAAGACTCTCCATCTTCAATAAGAATATGGGCAGTTAACACAGCATTTTAGTATAGCAAGTTATGTTTTCTTTAAGTAATGTTTGCTTTACAGCACAAATATCATCTTAGATAGAATTATGAACAACATGAGGTTGGACTAGATAACCTCTGAAGGTCTCTTCAAACTCAGAGTATTATGCAATTCTACGGCAAAAATGCAGATCAAGGAACGTCTTGAGGTTGTAATTGAACTTGTGGTGCTTCTTCACTTCCTCTTCAAGACCCAAAGCAATAAACAATCCACCAACAGAAGAATTTAGGAAGTGGACTGACTAAAAAAATGGGGATTTTGTGTATCCGTCATCATCATCTAACTTACTACAGCTGAAACTGAAACTTAAAACAACTAGAGTGTCTGTAACATTTGTATACCTCATTAGGACATGTGGTCCAAACTCCTAACCGAAGAACAAAACAGGCTATTAAGAACTCCTGTGATGTGTGAAACACCAGCTCTGCAACAGGACAGGTCTGATACTACAGCTCTCTTACAAGAGAGCACAGGCACAAGAAAGCTAGAGGTACCAGACCTTTTTAACTGCACAATATTCACCAAAGATTTTACTCCCCCACAGTTTGGTCCCCACAGAGCACACAGGTTAATTGTTTGTCTGTAACTGAAAGATCACCCACCCAAACCGCCGCGACACTCGCTTATAGAACCGACGCTCCCAACGATGTGGCATGTAACAGAGCAAATGCATCTGATGTGGGAGTTAAGGTAGTCTTTTACCTTCACCATGTGGAACATTCAACACGTATCTACAACAGCTGTGGCCGCTTGTCTCTCCTCGCCCGCGGCACTGTTAGTAAAGGGAGCCCGGCAAAGCACGGCGGCTTTTCCCAGGTACGGCGCCAAAGCCGGCGCAGCCCGGGCGCGGGCTAGCACCCACCCCGGGAGGCTGGCTGGTTCTCACAGCCTCCTCTGCCCGCATGGAGAGAGGAAGGAGGGTGCTCCGCCACCGATAACCAAGTTGCCTTCGCGGGACAAGGCCGCTCATATCCGCGTGGAAAAACGAGGGTCGGAGCCTCATCACGACCCAGGGCTGGCCGATGCCGTTCCGCCTCCTCAGGCCGCACCACGTCTGCCCCGCGCTACAGCCCCTCCCGCGGAGCCGCTGTTGCGCTCCGCCAACAAAGGGACGAGCAGTCCCCGGACACCGGGGACGGGGGGAGGTGAGGGGGAAAGGCGACTCCGCCCCAGCCGGCCCCTCCGCCATGTTGTTGAAAGGAATCAACGGGGACCCGCCGCCCCCCGCCGCTCTCCTCCCCACTCCCTAGGCACCACCTCACCCGCTCCCTCCCCTCCCTCACCAGACACGCATGCACTCACCGGCCGCCCCGGGGAAGAGCAGCGCGGCCACCGCCAGATAGAACAGGGCCCAGGGACGCCAGGTGGCCGCTACCGCCATGGTCCGGTCCCGGAACCGTAGAGCCAGAGGGTGCGCCAGGTTTCCGCCTTGCGAACCCCCTCCTTGCCCCTCCCCCCGAGAAAGAAACACAGAGACGCTCACGCCGCCTGCACCTCCCTAGCTCACTCCGAACGCTAATGTAACTGACGCAGCGGCGCCGCCTGATTGGCCGCTCAGCCCCGCTCCTCTCCCGCCCCGCCCCGCCCCCGCCCCCCGGCAGCTGCGGAGAACCCCAACAACTACAGACGTCTGGAGGGCGCAACTGGCGCGGCCAAGGGGCGGAGCCGGGACGTGATTGGCGGCTGGCTGACGGCGCCTCTTCGCGAGGCCGGCGGGGACGGTGTCTGGAAGGGTGGGTCCCGGCGGGTGCCGAGCAGGCCTTGGTGGCGTTGCTCGGCTAGGCGCTTGCATGGCGGGAGGCGCTGTGGGCAGCCGCCGTGGCTGCTGAAGCGGGGGCGAACCGGCTTCCAGCGCGTCCGGGCGGCGGGGCAACCCCGGGCGTGTGATCGAGGCGTAGCGGCGGCTCTCGCCAGCAGCGGGGGAGAACCGTCCCGACCGGCGCTCCTCGCCTTTCGGACTCTGTGAGGTGCGGGACCGTGATGGCAGCGACGCCGCTGGAGGCAGATGCAGGAGGAGTCAGGCAGCCCTCAGGTTGTCTCGGGAGAGGAGGAAAAGTGACAGTAGCTAGGGAATGACTCCTCTTTGGAGACTGTGCGGATGGGACCCGCGGTGGGAGAAGCGCGCGGAGCCCTTTCGTTGCTCACTGCCATGGTCACTTTTCTGACGCGGGTTGTACATGTAGCGCCCAAGCGCTCGGAGAGCTTATTCATTGCTGACAGCTGGCGAACGCATGAGAGCTCAACGTTCGTGCAGCTAGTCCGACAGCCTGCTTCGGAACTGGGGAGCAAAGGGATTTCCTCCGACAGCACGAGGAGCTACAGGGGAGAACCTAGAAGTTTTAGTACTGTGCGAGAAAAAAACGATGCTGGTCCCCCTGTGCAGCTCCCGTCTTATTCCACAGTCTGTGCATTCACAGTGCATAACTGGAGGAGTTAATTCTGAATCAGAAACGAACTTTCACAGTCCAAATAGCTGTCTGAGGTTCTACTTGATCTTAAAACCTGTCGCAACTAGGATCCACCCTGTGAAGAAATTACCATAACTGAAATTGTGACTTGTCCACAGCTTTATTAGCTTTTGCATAGGTGGCAAGGAAGGAGGAGAGGGTCTTTTCTTCCCTCTTGGGATCAGGTAATCCCTCTCCCAGGAGTTACCTGCCTGCTCTGGGAATCCATCCTTCCCCATTCCCCCCTAGTCCTGGCTCCATTACCTGACTGTTGTGTCCAGGTCATGAATCAGTTCAGAGTCACCCAAGTTCAGCATATGCTTTTGTACTTTTTTTTTTTTTTGGCTCGTTTTTCTTGCTGTGTGACCCTCCAAATGACAAGTCATGTAGGTCGCAGGTGCTTTTCCACTTGTTACGTGCTGTCACTCTTGCAAGCTTCATGTACTGTCACTGCCAGACAGCGACTTCCCCATTCGTGTTGTTCAGGGCAGCAACCTCTGTGCTCCTCAGTGCCACGTTCACTTCCATGTCTCCTTTTTACTGACAGTTGTTCAGCCAACACAACCTTTATAAAAGTCTTATTTCTCCTGCAGTAAAGTTCACCTGGATAAGAATCTTGCTAATATAACAGTTCAAAGTGGAGTAATTTTTTATCAGTTCATTCTCTTTCCTGTTCTCTCTGAGCAGCCATCAGGATAATATATAAACCTACCCTAGTTATATTTTCTCTTTCAAAATAATATTTTAATGACAGAAGTCCTTCATGACAGATATTGAACCAAATGTCTGGATTGGATATAGATTCATGCTATAATGAACTACTCAAGTTGACAACAGCAGGCAAACATGTTTTTAGTTATTCATATGCAGAAATACTTAAAGGGCTAATCCTCGAGTAATATACTAGCATCAAAAAGAGATACTGAAGCACTGTTAAATTGTTCAGATCCCAAGGCATCTTTTAAATTCATGTAGAGTACTAAAACTATATGTTAAGAAAATTACGTGCTTGGGAAAAAAAAAAATCCACTTTTCATTTCCCTGCCACAGATCTTCTGGATTTAAGGACGGGCCACAGACAATATCTCTGAAGGAAGGCAGGAAACAGAAAGCAGAGTGTGGTAAAGGATTTCTTTCAGGGCTCCCAATTCAGTCCTATGGGGAGCATTCTGAATCAGCATCCTGAGTGATGTTTGGCTGCCAGACATAGAAAGAAGAAAATAAGTAACTTGCAGGTAACAGCCCACCAAGATAGTTTTGAGTCACATTAAGGTAGTTAACAGTGCAATGACAAATATTTTTGCCAGCCCTTCTGTCCTGGTTTTGGCTGGGAGAGAGTTAATTTTCTCCCTAGTCACTGGTGTAGTGCTTTGTTTCGGATTTATTATGAGAAGAATGTTGATAATACACTGATGTTTTGGTTGTTGCTAAGCCATTTTTATACCAAGTTAAGGACTTTTCAGCCAGACGATTGGGAGTGCACAAGAAGTTGGGAGGGGACACAGCCGGGACAGCTGACCCAGACTAGCCAAAGGAATATTCCACACCATGTGATGTCATGCTCAGTTTATAAACTTGGAGAATTGGCTGGGATTGGAGGCAACTGCTGCTTGGGAACTGGCTGGGTATCGGTCAATGAGTGGTGAGAAATCGCATTGTGCACCACTTTTATATATATATATAATTGTTATTATTACTATTATTAATTTTACCTTCCTGTCCTATTAAACCATCTTTATTTTAACCCACAAGGTATACCTTTTTCCAATTATATCCCCCACCCTACTGCAGGGGAATAGGTGAACAGCTGTGTTCAGTGTTTAGCTGCCTGCCAGGTTAAACCACACTACCTTCTGTAAAGACCACAAGTGCAGAAATACCTACAATTAGGTTATCTCCTGTCTTGACCCCTGGGTACCTATCTGTAATCTTGTCTACCACATTAGAATCAAAAGCCAAAGCAAACTTGGGGCAGAAGCAGGAACTGCAAAGCTACTTAAATGGATTCTGTATGTCCAGAATCACCCTTTTTCTTGCCATGCTTCTATTCTGCGTTTCCAGATTCTTAAAACTGCAGCTTCTGGTCTTGATTAAGGTAGTGTTCTGGTTCTGCTGGATAGAGTTAATTTTCCAGGAAGCTGGGTGGGGATACAGCCAGGACAGCTGAGCCAAACTAGCCAAAGGGGTATTCTACCATATGACACCAAGCTTAGTGTAAAACCAGGGCAGCTGGCTGGGAGAGAGACTCGCTGCTTGGAGGATCACTGCTGTCCAGGTGTCTGTTGTTCCAGGACCGGCTCTTTATTGTGATCATGTTCAAATGACAGAGTGAATGAAGTCATGCCGCCATTAAGTGCTCCCATGCCAGACACTCTAGAGCTTCAAAAGGACTGGTGTCAAAGGCAGCCAAGTGGTATGCCACAAATGACATTACTGATGCTTTTTTCTCAATTCCTCTGACAGCAGAGTGCAGGCCACAGTTTGCTTTCACTTGTAGGGGCATCCAGTACAGTTGGAATCCGCTGCCCCAAGGGTGGAAACAGCCCTACCATTTGCCATGCACTGATTAAAACTGCACTAGAATAGGGCAAAGCTGCAGGATACCTGCAGTACATTAATCACATTATTGTATGAGGCAACACAGCAAGAGTTTTTTCTGAGAAAGGGGAGAAAATAGTCCAAATCCTTCTGAAAGCTTATTTTACCATAAACAAAGTAAGGCCATGGGAGATCTAGTTTTTAGGAATAAAATGGCAAGGTGAACGTTGTCAGACCACAATGGATGTGATCAATAAAATAGCAGCTGTCTCTCCACCAACTAATAAAAGGGAAACACAAGCTTTCACAGGCATAGTGGGGTTTTGGAGAACGCCCATTCTAAACTGCAGTCAGATTGTGAAACCGCTCTATCAAGTGACTCGGAAGAAGAACAATTTTGAGTGGGATACAGAGGATCCAAGGCCCACTATACTCCGACTGACAAAGATATATTGGCAGCATACAAAGGTTTGAGCTGCTTCAGAAGTGATTGGTACTGAAGCACAGCTCCTCCTGGCACCTTGGTGGCCTGTGCTGGACTGGATGTTCAAAGGGTGGGTCCCCTCTACGCATCATGAAACTGATGCTACATGAAGTAAGTGGGTTGCACTCTTTGTACAACTGGCTTGAACAGGAAACCCCAGTCACTCAGGCACCTTAGAAGTGATCACATAGTGTCCCAAAGGCACAGATTTCCAAATATCACCAGAAAGGGAGGTGACACATGCTGAAAAGGCCCCACTGTATAATAAACTACCGGAGAATGAGAAGTGATATGGCCTGTTCACTGATGGGTCCTGTCATATTGTGACAAAGCATCAGAAGTGGAAAGCTGCTGTCCCACATGATGAGTTGCAGAAACCACTGAAAGACAAGGTGAATTGAGTCAATTTGAAAGCCATCCAGCTGGCTTTAGATATTGCTGAATGAGAAAAATGACCAGTGCTTTATATCTATACTGACTCATGGATGATGGCAAATGTGCTGTGGGGTTGGCTACAGCAATGTCAGTGGAGCAACTGGCAGCATAGACGCAAACCCATGTGGGCTGATGCATTGTGGCAAGATATAGCTGCCCAAGTGGAAAACCTGCTTGTAAAAGTATGTCGCGTAGATGCTCATGTACCCAAGAGTCAGGTCACTGAAGAACCTCAAAACAGTGAGCAAGCAGATCAGGCTGCTAAGATTGAAGTGTCTCGGGTGGTTCTGGACTGGCAATAAAAGGGTCAATTGTTTATTCATCCTTTATACACCCTTTATTATTCACCTTTTATACAGCTCATTGGGCTGATGGTACCTCAGGCCATCAAGGAAGGGATGCAACATATAGATGGTCTTGTGATCAGGGTGTGGACTTGACCATAGACACTGTTGTAGAGGTTATTAGTGAATGTGAAACATGCACTTCAATCAAACAAGCCAAATGGTTGAAGTCTGTATGTTATGGGGAATGACAGCTAAAATATAAATATGGGGAGGCCTGGCAAATTGACTGTATTACGCTCCCACAAACCCACCAAGGCAAGTGCTCTGTGCTTACAATGGAAGGAACCACCACATGGCTGAAAACATATACCATGCCCCATGCCCCTGCCACCTCCCAGAATACCATTCTGGGCCTTGAAAAGCAAGTCCTATAGCAACATGGCACCCCAGAGAGAATTGAGTCAGACAATGAGACTCATTTCCAGAACAACCTCACTTGGGCCATCGTTCCAATTACAGAAAATGCAACAAATTCCGTATTTTTTTTTAATGCAAGATGGAACATAAAGAAAGACAACATAGAAAAACCAAATTATATGGCTTTATGAGATCAAAATAGTTGAGCCTATTTTAAAAATCCTTACTTTTTAGATTGAGTAAAGCAGGTTATTGTACAGGGAATATCTGCAATTTAAGCACAGGGTAATTACTTCTGTACTAGAACATGGCATTTCTACACATGTGCAGCACCTACAGGGAGAAAGGGTGAAATAATTAATCTTTACTTAGTGCTAGACTTATTTCTTGCAATAATTATTGTCAGATTTTGAATGTTTCTTATTCTTTCTTTCTGGAAGATGGAAAGCAAAATATTTGTGACTACATGAAAGATTCAAACAGAACTCTGTAATGCAAAATCTCCATATACTAAGAAACTATGTATGGAATTAAAATATAACTAGTTTTGAAAAGGGACAAGCGGTGAGATAGAAAATTAAACAAAATGAATTGTTCTATAGATTAGTCTCTGACTAAGGTCAAGGATATGAATGTTTTTGCATTATAAACTGATTTACTCAAGAAAACAGACACTAATAAATACATTTTTATTTAGCATTTAAAGTAAAAATGTATGGCAGTGTGGTAGTAAATATTATTAATAGTGACAGCTAGAAGTTTTCTTAGTTTTTTAGTGTAAGAGACACTGTATCAGGATAATAAAGCATTCTTAGGAATCTTTCTATCAACAAGAAAGTATGCAGTTAGTGCTAGAGCAAGAGAAAATAAAGGTGTTGCAAAACTTTGTTTGCAGTTTTTACAATTTTCTCTCCATGGTAATTAGCTAAATTTTATATGCTTTTAAAGAACTATCCAGTGCATTTTGATATTTACAAATTCTATTCACCAAGGAACACAGCAAGAGGAAAAATATTGAACATATAATATTGCCCAAAACAACAGAACAAACTAAAAAACCGAAACCAAACCAAACCAACCTCAAAATAACAAATACCTCCCACCCACCCCCTAATGCTTGATTTTCCCAAGCAGTTTTGCTCAAACAAGGACTGAGAGGATCAAAGTGCTTATTAGCGTGCAATTTCTATAAGCACACATAGCAGAAATTTTAGCCAGAAACTGTGATATTGTTAAATCAGTGACAAACAAAAGAAAACACTTTTTTTTTTTTTTAAAGTCACTGCTTTATAAAATAGTCAGAATTGCTCATTTTATAACCTTTATGAAGAATGCCTGATTTGCCTCATTAGTGCCTCCAAAAGTAAATCTAGTGACATCTTAGTTATTCAAAACCCAGTTAATAATCTCCATTATTCTCCAATCTCCTTTTTACTTTGCATTCACTGTTGGTGAAATACACCAGATCCCTATCTCAGAGTTACGAATCGGGCTGCTCAGCAATACACCCCATCAGTGTGCAGCTGCTTGATCCCTCCCATAAACACTCTCCTATTATACAGCTAATACGTTTGTGGAATCGTTACAGCGGTGTAAGTTCTGACTGGAAATTCTGTCTAGAATGTTTTGTTAGTACAGAGTAACTGTTCCTTTTCTTGCTTTCTGTTCTATGTTCAGGCATTTTTTTGGGTTGGGTGCTCGTTTTCTAGGTAGGGTTGTTGACCACCAGTTATTAAGGTCCTAATAACTGTACACAAAACCAGATTAAGCAAATATTTAGTTCCTTTCCCGTTGGCTATGCAAATACTCTATGTCTATCTGGTGCAAAAGACTAGTGATTAATGATAATTCTTGTGAATGTCTGGTGATACATTGTTATTATCTACTGTGAGCCCTATCTTTCTAAAAAATGTGTTAATTGTTTCAATCTTTGATGGTTAACAATTATTGAACCATTTTGTTTTTGCTGCTTGTGTAACTTCAGACTGGAACATTGTCTCAAATGTTACTACATTTGCAACAGTAGTGCTTTCAGAAGCTTAGCTATTCTGCTTCCAAACAGTCTGTGATATTAACTATGATGGTTTGGAAGAGTGCCAGTTGCTAAGATAAAGTGAGAAAAAAATGAGAAGTTGCAATCAGGAGTGACCTTCTATTGATACACAGTTTAAGTTTTTTTTAACCAGACTTAAGATAGTAAAAAAATAAAACATTCCTATCATGTCCTTGATATCTATTTTCCCACCAAGGTAATGCTCTTCCCAGTGTCCATGAAAGTAGGTAGGTCTTACAGCATATATTTAAATAAATAACCTCAAGTCAGGGAGAAAAAAGCCTTTTTGATGAGAAATCCTCATAAGTGACTTCTGATATCAGTTTCCTGTCAATTAATAATTATTTACTAGTATTTAATCCTGGGGGAATATTGTCTAAAAACTTTTCAGAATTTCCTAGTACATAAAGATAACAGTTGACTCAGACCTCTAATTTTGTCTACTAATAAACCTTCGAATTCCTCCTGAAGTTGTGAGTCATTTCTGGTTTTATTTTAAAAATTCAGCACTGCAACAGCACAGTCTAGCAAGCTTCATAAAGACTTCCTGGCTCTCTGTTATTTGCTTACCTACATCTAGTAAGATATTTCTAATGCATTTCTCAGGGAAAAGGCTTTTTCATGTATCTTTTAAACTAAGAGCCAAGAAAATACGTCTGTCACATGAATGTTAATGGACAAATGTGTCTCACCATTTCAATGGTGACTGCTGCTGTGGATTGCCAAACCTCAGAATCTCCAGCCAATAATCTGTTGTTTTGATACTCTTCACTGAATGCCCTTTAGTTTGATGGTATCTTTTTGGTAAGATGACACCTGTAGCTGAAGCTAACACCCCTAGGATTTGTCCCTCTAACTCCTCACCACCTTTTTTGGTACTTAGAACAAAATAGCTGTCCTTTCTGGGCACCATCTTGCTTCTGTGGCACATTCTAACCAATGGCAAGAGTGGATAATTGTATTGGATTTTGGAAACTGAGAATTTGTTTCTGATCTCTGAAACAGGACTAGTTCTAACAGATTATGAGACAGTGAATACTGCTGTACTGTGACCATTCTTTCCTATGACAATTCATGAAGAGCTGCACCTAAAAGCTAGGGTGTATCAAATCTATTAACTTATTTTTATACTTCTGATAGTGAATGTTAACTGCTGTTAAACTAACTGTGGAGACCATCACGAGCCACAAACCAGGAAATGCAAAAGGAAGTTGACACTAAGAAGTAAATACTTCTGTTAAAGTCTGAGAGGATGTTTAAATTTCTCACCACTGTCATCATCACAAGTATTTCCTATTCCTGAAATAAAGAGAAGTCACTAGTCACAACTGAAATTAAAAAAAGAGTCAAACTTGTCCTCTGTCTTGCATCTGGTTAAATCAAGGTTCTAGATAACCCACATGTCCCAGAACTTCTGCAATAGCAGTGCTGGAAGTGCCTTCAGCACACATGCTCAGCAAAACTGCATAGTGTCAGTGGTGTTTAAAGTTTGCCAAAAAATTAGGATAAATGTGTCACTTCCTAACTTAAAGACATGGTAAAATTAAGCAAAAAAAAAAAAAAAAAAAAGGAGGAAAAAAAAAAAGACCCTTTTAAGCATTTTAAATCAATGTCAGGAAAATGTCCATCATGGCACTGGATTATTCTGCCAACAAAATATGGGAAATGATGGTAGTAAGAATATATGTCTTTAATCTAATGAAGAGTAGTGAGATGAGAAAGGAAAAGCCTTCTTTGTCAAGGAGATCTTTTCAATTTAATTAACTAGTCATGGGATTAATTTTGTCAAAGTTAATTAATGTATTACAGCACAGAAAATGAAGAGCTCAAGCAATGCTCAGTTTTCACTTGGGTAAAAGATTAGAGTGTCTCTGAGTGTCACTCTGCTAAAGTTTAGGTTTATAGAGAAGGTTCATCCTTTTGTAGCTTTACTTGAAGTCACTGAAAGTCCAGTCTATTATGCTTTTAGTTTCCAGAAGAACATTTTTTTTTTTGAGAATTGGAATGCTTTATCTTTTTCCAGGAAACAGTTTTTCTTAGAACTTTGCTGAAGATCAAAGAATTGTGTAAGTATTACATTTTGAAAACTGTGGCTTTTTTTTTAATAGAATTATAGTTCCTAATCGAATTAACTCTCAAAAATGGATCACCCAACAAACATACCAGAATTCGTTTGTTCTGTCAGCCTGGCTGAGAAGAAATGCTTCCTAGCATTTTTAGGATTATATTAGACATGAGATAAAAGGAGTTATGTTTAGGTGTGTAAGAAACATCTAACGAAGAACTGTTGTTTTTACATAACTGAGGACCTGGCATCTGACCCTAGCAGGGGGGAAGGACCGAGAGACATTGGACTATGAATCCTTAATGTAATACACAGTCTCTTCCCGGAATATGTACTGACACCTGTATACATACCGATACCTGTATTGATAAGTTAATTTAGGGGGAAGTGTAGCCAAAGTACCAGAAATCCATATCTTAAACAGATTGATAAGGGGAAGGGTATTATGTGCGTCGGGATAGTCTGTAAACCCTGAAGTACCCAACCAATGGGGAACAGGGGAGGGAAATTGCGGCCGGGATTTTGGGGAAATATAAGCAGAGGCTTTTTGCCCTATTCGGTGTGTCTACCTTCAGGTAGAACAGCCGGTCTTGCAAAGTTGTTATTAAAATATGCTTTGCCAAGAGATCCTGCCTGGGCCTATTACATTTGCAGAAGGATTGTTTCCCACAGATGTGGGGGCTTGTCCAGGAGAAACGTCGTCATCTCGGGGGTCTCTATCGCCGAAGGACAGGAAGGCTCGCCCCGTTGATTTCAGCGGTCCTGTGGATCATCAGTAGGGACTCCAGGAGAGACCGACAAATCCTAAGGCTATATTGAAAAAGGCGGATCTCTGCAAACCATAGGGGAAAGGTAAAAGGAAATTGTGGTAGGCACAATACAAGTGACCAGACAACTCTGTGCACAGACCAAGGTAAGAAAACAGACTGTTAAGTATTACCTTGGTGGTCCGGGGCATTCTGAGAGGAGGGGTGAGGCGAAAGGAGGGGCCTCGGGACTCAGAATGGGAAATGTAAAGGAAAAATGATAACATTCCTCCATGTCCTTTAGGGAGGATGTTAAGGTATTGGGGAAACTTGTGATGTACAAAAAGGAAGGATGAATAGAAAATGATAAAGTATTGTGTTTTGTCTGGACAACATAGCCCATAATAGAGCAGAAGGTATTCTGACAAAAATACGGATCCGATGACAATTGGCTATGCAAAGATCTAAATTGGTACATAAAAACCAACCAACCAACCAACCAAACAACAAAACAAAAAACACGAACAAAACCACCACAAAACAAACAAACAAACAAAAACCCCAAAACAAAACAAAACAAACAAACCAAACTGTAGGGGATTTAAATCTTCCTCCATACCGGGGTGGGTTCCAGTCCCTCCCTTGCTGCAGCATGTTTATGAGTGTAAAGCATGTGGTCTGATCAGTGTAAAGTGCACATAAAAGGGGGTTCAAGTCTCTTTTGAGAATGGGAAAATATCCTTTAGACATAAACCGTTGACCAAGTCTGAGACTAGGACTGGATCCAGCCGCACCTGAACTCCTCTCTGAAGGAGTTTAGAAAGCAAGGGGGTCCTTTCTGAACCTCGTGACTCAACGGGAGGGGCTCCCTGAATTTTTTAGTGATGGGAAATAAAACTCGGCATAGAAAAGGGGACACCCTGGGCCGAGGTATTGAAAAATTGGGAATTTCAGCTACAGTTTGGAGTAATTTAACGAAGGTGCTTGCAGAGCTGGTCTCTGCTTTCTGTATAACCTCTTGATTCCTTCCCCAACTGTCTTTGTTGTCCTTACTGCTTTTGCTGGGCTTTACCCTGGCATTGCTACAGTTACTTTGCAGTACAGCCAGCAGCAGATGCATGTGTGTATATGTGTGTGTGTAGGGGAAGAAGTGTGAAGAGGGGGATGTACATGTGAATGCCCTCCAGTGTTACATGGATGCACTCCCTGGCACCCTGGGGATTTGATTATGTGAGGAAATCAAACTCTTAAGGGAAGATGGGGATCAATGTGCATCATTATTTTCTAATTTTTTTCGGGATATAATCCATCCTGAGCTGAAGTTAACCTGTTATTGAGAGAGTTGGTCTGTCCAGAAAGATCATTTAAAAGAATGTGGAACTAACCCTACAGACAGGGGGAAACTGGACTGCTGGGCCCCAAGGTAATTCTAATTGAGATTATAATAATCAAACAAATGGAGATAATCACCAAACAGTGGTTAAAAATCTGATAAAAGCTTTCAGGCTTTTGAGAAGATGAGAATAAGTTGAACTGAAGTGCAGGAATGTAGACAGAAGCCAGAGGAGCACCGACTGGGGAAGATTTTTGGAAGGCTTTGTAATAAACTGGCAGCAAGTGTGTTTGTGGATCTATGGAAGTATTTCAGAGAACATGTGCCAGATTGGCAGGAAGAATTCGCAAAAATTCTGAGGGTGGTCATGTTTGTGTATGATGGTCAGGAAGAGAAGCGAAAAGTTGAAGGAGACTGATTTGTTAGCAACAGCTTTAGCTAGGAATTTGCAAGTGAAAGATAAAGATTGGAAGGAAAAAGAAAAAAAAAAAACGCAGAAGATTTAGACTGAAGTTGGTGATAAAAGTGAGAGCATAAGAGAAAATGGAACGCTATTATTGTGGAAATCTGGGATATTTACCCCAAGGACAGCAACTGTTAGAAATGACTAAAGGAAGAAAACTCAATACACTTTGGAAAATCAGAGGGGCTGAAAATATTTTTGGTGTTTCTTTTTTGTGGGGAAACTTGTTTAAATCGAAAAAGGACATATAATTGGTAAAGTAGGAGGTAATGAGGTCTAGTTTTTAGTAAAAACGGAAGCTACCCTATCCCTTCTAAATTCTACCCTAAAAAGATCTAAAACTGAAGAAAGAGTTGTAATAAATGGGGTAGCAGGGAGGAAGGAGAGACGATTATGAATAAATTCCTATTTGTGGTAATAAGAATTAAAAGTGTATGAGGAAGGAATATATTAGTGGGAGATTCCCCAGCTTATTTATTAGAGAAAAATATTTTACAGGCTGTGGGTGTGGAAGCACAATTACTGCCTGGGGGTGTGACAAGGAGAAAATTTGAAAGCTATTATATTACCTGGAAGTTTGTGTTGGTTTTGGCTGGGGTGGAGATAATTTTCTTTGTGGTACCTAGTATGTGACTATGTTTTTTGATATGTGCTAAAAACACAATTGATAATACAGAGATGTTTTTGTTATTATTGAGCAATGCTTGCACAGAGTGGAGGCCTGTTCTGCCTCCCACACTACTCCAGCAGCAAGTAGGGTGGGGGGTGTTAGCAATCAGGACACATAACCACGGGCGTAGTTATATGTGGTGCTTTATTTCAGCGCTGGGAAACCAGGGGTTCGCACCCAAAGCTGGCTTCAGCGGTCAGTTTAAGTTGCACAATATTTATACAGTCCATTCACATACATATTCATATATTCATTTAGGATCATTAGAATATGTAATAGTTACTCAACATTTATTGCAACATCGATTGCAACACCTTGGAATTACTTTGATCATGCGCAGTGTCCCCTGGTGGTCTTTCAGGGGGTCTTCAGGATGAAGTAAGTAGTCTTCATCGCTTCTGTCCTTTTCACCTTTGGGTACTGCACATGCGCACTACTCCATAATTGCATAACTGCTGACTAGCTTAATTTTCAGAGATACTGTGTATATTTCTTCTCATTCTAGGCATATTTGGGCTAAGATAAATGCTAGGTTGATAAGATAAGAATATACTCAAATCCCTTATTAGGTAAAACACAATATGCAAAGGATAAATCAGTTTTGCATTGCATAGATCAGTTTTGCACCTGTTCCAGAAGGGAACATCTTGTAAAATTGATTCTGTTACTAACATTTCCCCCCTTTGAAAATGCTTTTCTATTTTTAGACAATGCATTTTCACCTCAATCAACTACTTCAATTATTGATTCATTTACTATGATTTGATTGGTGGTTAGGCAGATGTGACAGTTCGGTAATGCAAACCAGACATTACTGCGATATAATCTTGAGCGTGGTAGGACCCACTATTTGCGATTGCCACAGCCTTGGGACTCTTTTCACTCGGGTATAGTGTATCCAGGAGTCTACTCCAGCAACTTTGACTGCGGTGAATGTAGTTAGGAGTACTTGATAGGGTCCGTCCCAACACTCTTTTAAGGGTTCTTCATTCCAAGTTCTTGATCACCGTGTCTCCAGGCTCTATATCATGTACCGGATTCTCAAGCGCTAGTGGACGTTTCCACACTAGTGCAGATCTGAGTCGATTTCATGTCCTGCCAAGAGACAACACATAATTGTACAAGTCCTGATTGCCTTTTACATGTACCTCTGGGTTTGGGTTTGGCGCTTCATATGGTTTGCCGTACAGAATCTCGTATGGACTTACTGACATCCCACTCCTAGGTTTAATCCTAATACGCAACAATGCTATTGGCAAGGCCTGAGGCCATTGAATTTTTGCTTCCTGACAGATCTTGCTAAGTTGCCTTTTTAGGGTTTGATTCATTTTCTCCACTTGTCCACTAGACTGGGGTCTCCATGGGGTATGTAACTCCCACTTAATTCCCAAACATCTGCTGACTTCCTTTACCAATTGTGCAACAAAGTGCGGTCCCCTATTGGATGATATCCCCAGTGGTACCCCAAATCTAGGGATTATTTCCTTTAGTAACCATTTTACAGTTTCTTTTGCCTGGTTGGTGCGACAAGGGAAAGCTTCCGGCCATCCTGAAAAGGTATCTACCCCAACTAATATATACCTAAATCCTCGAGTTCTGGGGAGTTCTGCATAATCTATTTGCCAATAATCCCCAGGTTGTACGCCTGTCTTAATTTTCCCCATTTCTATTTTTCTTTTTACTAAAGGATTATTTTTCAAGCAAATTTCACACTTAGCTGTAATAGACTTCGCCATTGTTAACATCTGGACCGAGGTAATTTGTTTTCTTAGATAAGCTACCAATGCTTCTGCACCCCAGTGACACTTCTGGTGTTCCGTCTGAAGTATTCCTCTCATAATAGTGGTTGATACCACAACTTGTCCATTGGTGGTTACATACCACCCAGAATTATTCTTGCTGGCTCTTACTAGACTTGCCAATTTTTCATCTTCTGTAGAATATTTAGGTGGTTCTGAAGGTAATAAATCAATTGCTCTTACCTTCTGGGAGACAAGACCCACCATTGTTCTCACTTGCCATGCTACTGACCGAGCTGTTTGATCAGCAAGCCGATTTCCCTCAATGATTTTTGATGTTCCACTTTGATGAGCTTTACAGTGCATTACAGCAACTTGTGATGGTTTTTGAATGGCATTGATCAGGTTCAGTATCTCCTCCTGGTACTTAATGTTTGTTCCTTTTGAAGAGAGCAGTCCCCGCTCTTTCCAAAGGGCTCCATGCACATGAACAACTCCGAAAGCATATTTTGAGTCAGTCCATATGTTAACTTTCTTGTTTTCGCTGAGTTCCAATGCCCTGGTTAAGGCGATTAACTCCGCTTTTTGTGCTGAGGTGTTTGACGGTAAGGGTTTAGCCTCAATTACTGTCTTGGCAGTAGTGATCACATATCCTGCATACCGTATTCCACTTTCCACAAAGCTACTGCCATCAGTAAAAAGTTCCCAGTCAGTTTCTGCCAGCGGAGCGTCTTTCAAATCAGGGCGACTTGCGTGGGTGTATTCGATGACTTCCATGCAATCATGTTCCAGGTCTCCTTCTTCAGTACCTGCACCCAAAAACTCAGCAGGATTCATTAAGTTAGTAGTTTTTAGAACAACATCATCTTGTTCTGTCAGAATTATCTGGTATTTCATCATTCTGCTTGGGGAAAGCCAATGCCCCCCCACTTTATTCCAATACTGTTGTCACCATATGGGATACAAACACTTCTATCCTTTTTCCCATAGTTAATTTTCGGACTTCCTGGATCAGTACTACTGTAGCAGCCACCGCCCGTAAGCACGCCGACCACCCAGCACTTACCGGATCTAGCTGTTTAGAAAAATAGCCAACAGGTCTTTTCCAAGATCCTAGTCGTTGGGTTAATACTCCCAAGGCAAGTCTTTGTCGCTCATGTACAAACAACTGGAAATCTTTGCTCAAGTCCGGCAGGCCCAAAGCAGGTGCCTGCATGAAAGCTTGTTTCAATTTTTGGAAAGCCTCTCGTTGTGGCTTTCCCCACACTAAGGTCTTATTCTTCTGTGCCTCATATAACGGTTTGGCAATAAGTCCATAGTCCGTGATCCAGAGCCTGCACCATCCTGTCATTCTTAAAAAAGATCTTAATTCATGTAAGTTTCGTGGTTCTGAGATAGCACAAATAGCATGCACACGGTTTGTACCTAATTTTCGCTGTCCTTGAGAGAGCTCGCATCCTAAATAGATCACAGTCTCGGATGCAATCTGAGCTTTATTTTTTGATACTTTGTACCCATTCATTCCCAATTGGTTCAGTATTTCAGTCGTTACCTGGATGCAGAGTTCTCCTGTCTCAGTTGCAATCAAAATGTCATCCACGTATTGTAGCAACCAGTACCGTTGTCGAGGGATCACGATGTGACCTTTCGTAGTCCATTCCTCGAGGTCCTTGGCTAACTGATTTCCAAAGATGGTTGGGCTATTCTTGAATCCTTGCGGAAGGCGTGTCCAGGTTAATTGAGTTTTCCTTCCATTGTGTGGATTTTCCCATTCAAAAGCAAATAGCTTTTTGCTTTCCTGGTCGAGAGGTATGCAGAAGAAGGCATCTTTTAAATCAAGTACAGTAAACCATTTATATTTCTCTTTCACAGATGTTAACAAGGTATATGGATTTGCAACTACCGGATAAATGTCCTTAGTGATCTGGTTTACAGCCTGCAAATCTTGGACTAATCGATAATTACCATCAGGCTTCTTTACTGGAAAAATTGGAGTATTATATTCTGATTCACATTCCTCTAGAATTCCATAACTCAAGAATTTTTCAATTAGAGGAACTCTTCCTAACCTAGCTTCTAGTTTCAGTGGGTACTGCCTCAACTGTACTGGCTTGGCATCTTCCTTCAGTTCCACTTTAACGGGCTGGGCTGTTTTCGATTTCCCAGGTATGTCAGTCTCCCATACCGTAGGGATCATGGCCTCCTCCACAGCTTGTGGTACCTCCGCTACCGGGTTTTCTTTTAACAGCAGAACTTGTCCTACCTTAGATTCTGGAATTTTCATTACCAGGTTTCCATCCTCGCATGTTATTACAGCATCCAATTTGGTCAATAAATCCTGTCCTAAAAGGGAAACTGGACAGTCTGGAACATATAAGAACTCATGGGTTAATTCCTTTTCTCCAAAACACAGATCTAAGGGTTGTAGGAATGGCCGTACTTCTTCCTTCCCTGTGGCACCAACAATCGTTGTTGTTTTATGACTTACTGTTCCCTGTAAAGAATTTAGCACAGAATAGGTAGCCCCTGTATCCACTAAAAATCTCACATCCTGGTCCCCCACTTGTATTGTCACCAGGGGCTCCTTATTCTGGGCATCTGTTTTCATACTGCCATATAGTCAGCTGTTGTTACTATACTCTCCCAACACCACAGTTTGTACTGCATTTCCTACTGCATTTGGTACCCGACTCACGGGACCCAGACTGTTTGGGCATTCATTTTTCCAGTGTCCTTCCTCCCTACAATAAGCACATTGATTTAAACCAAGCTTTATAACAGGCCTCAGAGGAGTTCCCTGAACATTCCGAAAACCGCGCCCTCGGCTGTCTCTAGTTCCTCTACCACGGACTCCCATTCCTACTCCCCTGCCTTGTCCTTGGACCAGGGCCAACAAGTCTTGTTGATGACACCTCGACTGTTCCTTTTCTCTATTATTATAAACTTTCCAGGCTGTTTCTAACATAACATCCAGATCTCGTAATTGTGCTCCCTCCAGTTTCTGTAATTTCTTTCGAATATCATCCTGAGACTGCCCCAAAAAGATTAAAGCCAACTGAACCCTTGCTTGTTCTGTTTCAATATCTAAATCCATATATCTTTTTGCAGTTTCCTTCAATCTTTCTAAAAAGGCTGAAGGGGATTCATTCTTTTCCTGCTTAACACTATACAATTTTGACCAATTCATTTGTTTTGGCATAGCAGTCTGAACACCGATTAATAACCAGTCCTGATACCTCCGGAGGTGAAGCTGACCACCTCCAGTATTATAATCCCACCGGGGATCCTCTTTTGGGAAATTTTCATCAACATTACCGCCCACTGTTCCATTCCGAATATCCTCCCTTACTTTATCTCTTGCTACCCGTATAACCATATCTTTTTCTGTAGAATCCATTAATGTGTCAAGAATCACCTGCAAATCATCCCAATCAGGATTCTGCATTTTAATTATCATTTTAATTACCCTTGCAACCTTGTCTGGGTTTTCCCGGTAAGGACCAGCTGATTGTTTCCAGATCACTAAATCTCCTGGTGAAAATGGGACTTTTACATAAACTGGCTCCCCCCCCACTCCTACCGCTTGTCTTAGGGGTGCTATTACATTTGATGGTCCACCCCCCTTTTGGGCTTCCTTTTCTCTGTTCCTAGTCCTGTGGGATATTGGTGTAGTTGTCAGTCCTTTTACACCGGCTGCTGCCCCCTCATCCCCACTGGAATAGACATCACTTTCAGTAAGACGCACAGGTGCCGAGGGTTTGAGGGATTTAGGTGCAGAGGGTTCAGTTTCTGAAGGCGCAACATCGAGACACGGCAGATCTAATTTTAAAGCATTACCACTACTGTCCTCTACAGCCAAACATGTAATGCATTTCTTTTCTGCCGTACATCCCATACATTTATCATTAGTACCGCTCCTCCGGACTAACATTAACCCACATTCCTTCCTCCAGTCCTGTTTTTGTTCAAGATAGAAAAAGAGATCCACATACTGTACCTCATCCCATTTACCTTCCCTTTGACAAAACCTCATTAAATCAACAATAGTTCCATGTTCTAAAGTACCCTCCGGTGGCCAACGTACTTCATTAGGCAAGTCATATTCAGGCTACCAGCGAGTACAATATTCAATTAATTTCTTTTTGCTCATTGATTGTCCAAATCCAGCCTCCTTCCAATGTTTCAACAAACAATCTAATGGTGACATCTTTGTACCACACATCAACACAAAAGAGTAACACACAGATGGTTAATACAGAAAGATAACACACGGATAACTTTGAAATCACCAGTTTCAACAGTGAATACAGATGAAATTACCAGAACGATAAACCAGGTGCTGAACAGCATAAATAACCAGATAAATAACCAGACCAAGTGGTGAGCCTGAATAACACAAATAACAGACCAGGTGCGCACAAATAACCAGACCCTAGGTGCCGAGCCTGCGACATAAATAACCAAACCAAACCAGATGCCGAGCCTGCAGAGGTTTCCCTCTGTCTAACAGACGGCTGCCTAGGCAATACCCCGGGAGCTCCCTGCCCAACCGAGCGTGGCTTTCGCCACGTCTGACCGGCAGGCTACCAAATGCCTGACCAGCAGGCTACCAGACCAGAAGGGTACCCAATAATCCAGATAAAACAACAGATAAAGCACCTTCTTACCAGTCAGAGGTCCGTCGTGAGCAGCGGAGGGTCGGTCGCGTCCGATGCACTCCCCAAGAATACCTCGGTGCTAGCTGGAGCAGGATCGAGACGCGATCCGCCTCAGTGCTTGCGAGGTCCCATCTGGGTCACCAAAAATGTTAGCAATCAGGACACATAACCACGGGCGTAGTTATATGCGGTGCTTTATTTCAGCGCTGGGAAACCAGGGGTTTGCACCCAAAGCTGGCTTCAGCGGTCAGTTTAAGTTGCACAATATTTATACAGTCCATTCACATACATATTCATATATTCATTTAGGGTCATTAGAATATGTAATAGTTACTCAACATTTATTGCAACATCGATTGCAACACCTTGGAATTACTTTGATCATGCGCAGTGTCCCCTGGTGGTCTTTCAGGGGGTCTTCAGGATGAAGTAAGTAGTCTTCATTGCTTCTGTCCTTTTCGCCTTTGGGTACTGCACATGCGCACTACTCCATAATTGCATAACTGCTGACTAGCTTAATTTTCAGAGATACTGTGTATATTTCTTCTCATTCTAGGCATATTTGGGCTAAGATAAATGCTAGGTTGATAAGATAAGAATATACTCAAATCCCTTATTAGGTAAAACACAATATGCAAAGGATAAATCAGTTTTGCATTGCATAGATCAGTTTTGCACCTGTTCCAGAAGGGAACATCTTGTAAAATTGATTCTGTTACTAACAGGGGGAAACGACAGCCAGTGGCACGCTTATCTAAGCTCTTAGACCCAGTGTCTTGAGTGTGTGCAAACTGCAGCAGTAACCGCTCTTCTGGTGAAAGAAAGCAGGAAATTAAACCCTGCTGCTTTCTTGTGGAGAGATGACAATGGGCTGCACCTCTTCATAGATGTGTCTTCAAGGATAATTCAGGGGAAAAGACACAATAGGTGTGCCATCATTGAAGGTGTGAGTGGTGAAACAAGAAACGGGAAGGTTGCCTAATAACTGGTCAGCTCAAACATGCCAGCTATAAGCTGTCAATCAGGTACTGCAAATGTTAGATGGAAAAGAAGGTACCATCTGTAATGGTTCTAGATATGCATTTGGAGTAGTGCACACCTTTGGGAAAATCTGGGAAGAATGGGGTCTAATTAATAACAAAGGGAAAAAATTGGTTCATGAAGAACCAGTTGGACAAGTGTTACATAATCTGATGTCACCAATAGAAGTGGCTGTAGTACATTATGTCCATTAGGACATCAGAGGGGAAACTCCTTTTGTGTCAGGGGAAATTGGTTATCAGATGAAATGGCCTGAGAAGCAGCTTTAAAACCTGAAGTAATAACTGCAAGTTATCTCACCCTTGAGGTCCTGGCCCCACAGGAAGTTCCAGTTTTTGATGAAAAATAAAAAGAAGTCCTCCAAGAATTAGGAGCCAGGGAACAGAATGGGAAATGGGTACTCCCAGATGGTAGAGAAATGTTAAATAAGCAAATCATGAGGGAGGTATTAGCGATTTTACATTAGGAGAGTTATTGGGGAACACAAGCAATGTGTGACATAGTACTGGAATTTATACTATAGCCAAATAAATTTGTGAAAGATGGGTGGTTTGTAAAAGAATAAATAAAAAGGCACTTAAAAAGCAGCCTGCAGGAGGGCAGAGTCCAGGTTTACAACTCTTTCAAAATATTCAAGTTGATTTACCTGTAGCTGGTCGAATTAAATGCATACAAGTGTTGGTTGATCTCCTTACCAGATGGGGAGAAGCTTTCCTTCTGAGCACTGCCGTAGCGGCAGTGGTAGCAAAAGTTTAATAATAGGTGGACCTCCACAGTTTGAAACTAAGGATTTATTTCTCAAAAACTGTATACTCGGGTTGTCTTGTCTATCTTCTCTCAGGCACCAAGGCCTTCTGGCACAAACTCTGCCTTTAGAGTCTGCAACTCACAAGTTTCAGCCTGAAAACTGGGTCCTGGTCAAATCCTGGAAAGAAATAAAGCTTCAGCCAGATTGGGAAGGAGCATTTCAAGTTCTGCTGATCACCGAAACAGTGGTACGACCAGCTAAGAAAGGGTGGACTCATTAGACATGGATTAAAGAGCAAATTGAACCTCCAAAGGAAATGACGAGTGGCAAGTATTGACAACTGACGACCCCCTTCGACTAAAGATACAGAGATAAACATGAAATTAAATTTTTGGAGATTGTTAATCCTGTATATGTAGAATTTACAAATGGGTTACTTAACAAACATCACTGAAACTGAAGGTTCCCTAACAATTTGAGTAGATGATTGCAACATCCTTAACTGTGGGGATGTACAGAGCTAAAGAGAATTGAGTTACGAAAACAAACATGTGCCCAAGGGGACTGAGTCTAAGGATGATTTAAATAAGTGCACAGTTTTTGTTGCTCTCTCTCATTGCCCCTCCTGGTACAGTGTTATCTGGACCACAGAGTTTAGGGGATGGACAGTGAGCAATGAACGATTATAGAGTTAAAAAGAAAAATTACCGTATCTAAAGGACAATCTCTCCCGGGATGTGAGTCTCTGCAGTGCAACCCTTTGCTAATTACAGGACAGGGAGCAGATGATTCAGTAAGTGGGGTTTATGGATCACAAATAGACATTAGTAGAAAAGATGCCCTGGGGAGGTTCAAAATATGTGGAGATACAAATGCCTGGGTAGAATGAATCAAATGTATGGTGCAAAGCCTAAACAAGAGCAATTGCTATGCCTGTGCAGCAGGAAGGCCTGTGGCCCAAGTGGTACCCTTCCCTCTGGAATGGAGCGAAGATTGACAGGGGATGGAGTGCATCTTAGCCTTATACCAAGACCCTACGGCATAGGGAAATAAGTCGTGTCATACTCTCTCCCTACTATTTCCAGCTTTGCAGGGAAAAATATCAGAATTCCCCTGGCATTTTCAGGAATAATTGGAAGTCATACTGCCTGTCTCTCACAACGGGGCAGGAATGATACCAAGTTCCTAGGAACATGAGTAGGAGTGTAGAGACACGGGAAATTAGTCCTCATATGTTCTCAAATGCTTCTTGAGTGGATCTTTGGTGGTACTGTGGGAAGATGACACTTCATTCCATTTTATCCCCCACTGGGAAGGTACCTGTGACATTGTACAATTGGAAATTCCTTTTACCCTGGCATTTGAACACTGTGATCCATCAGGGCAACAGAAAAAGGAGTTTAGGGTTTTCCTTTGATGACAGGGTGTATTTCAATTAGATTGGGGTCCCCAGAGGGGTCCCCAAGGAACACAAAGCAAGAAATCAAGTAACTGCAGGTTTTGAGTCCTTTTTGTTTTGGTAGGTAATTACAAACAAGAATGTATACAGGATAAATAACATTTATTTATAAGTTATACTAGACAAGTAGTTAAAGGAATCACCAAACTATTAGATGCTACTAGTAGAGTGGCATGGGAAAATAACATGGTCCTAGATATGATGTTGGCAGAAAAAGGTGATATATGTGTAATCGGAGCTTTGCAAGGGCTCACAGCTTCAGCAGAAGAATTCGCTGAGAGTTCATGTATAGATAGTCCACTCATGGGATTGTTAGAATCTTGGTTTGTAAAATTGAAAGAAATTATAGTATCTGGTTTTACTTCTTTAATCGTAGTAGCAGAAGCACTAATTTCTATAGCATACTACATCATTCCATGTGTCCGAGGACTTGTTCAACACCTTATTGAGACAGCTCTATCAAAGCAAATGCCTTTAGGGCCACTGTCATACTCAGATAAAATGATGCTGCTAAAAGAACAAGAAGAAAGAAGGAACAGCGAATGCATAACTCCAGAAGAAAAATGTGAAATCATGTTGTCTAGGCTTGAAGCCACCTATGAAAATGCAAAAACAACAAAAATATAAAATAAGGAGAGGAGGAAATTGTAAGGAACATTTAATGAAGAACTGTTGTTTTTACATAACTGAGGACCTGGCACCTGACCCTAGCAGGGGGGAAGGACCAAGAGACATCGGACTATGAATCCTTAATGTAATACACAGTCTCTTCACGGAATATATACTGATACCTGTATACATACTGATACCTGTATTTACAAGTTAATTTAGGGGGGAAGGACTGAGAGACATTGGACTATGAATTCTTAATGTAATACACAGTCTCTTCCCGGAATATGTACTGACACCTGTATACATACCGATACCTGTATTGATAAGTTAATTTAGGGGGAAGTGTAGCCAAAGTACCAGAAATCCATATCTTAAACAGATTGATAAGGGGAAGGGTATTGTGTGCGTCGGGATAGTCTGTAAACCCTGAAGTACCCAACCAATGGGGAACAGGGGAGGGAAATTGCGGCCGGGATTTTGGGGAAATATAAACAGGGGCTTTTTGCCCTATTCAGTGTGCCTGCCTTTAGGTAGAACACCTGGTCTTGCAAAATCGTTATTAAAATATGCTTTGCCAAGAGATCCTGCCTGGGCCTATTACATTTGCAGAAGGATTGTTTCCTACAGTTGCACAAATGTCATAAATTATACATACACAAAAACCCTGGGATAGAAAAAATGTCCAATGCTGTGAGGCAAAGCACTCAAAAGTGTCAGAACTGGAGTTACTGATGCCACATTTCCACTTGAATTTACACATTTTAGTATATTTTAAAAATTTGTGATCATATTTACAATATTCCCCTCTTATTCAGTGCACAAAATGAGCAGAGCCCACTCAGTGATCAGCTCTTGAATAATTTGTTTTCTTCTCACAGCTCAGCAGGTGGCCTGCACATTGGAGTGCAGCACCTCCACAACACAAGCAAGCACTCCTGTTCTCTGAACCAGTGGTTATGTCATTCTGCCCTCCTGTCTGCTAACACTTGCCCATACGTTATCCCACAGAAGCCAAATCAAGGAGCTAAATCAGCAAGGAACAAGTATTTTGTACTTCACAGGGTCCGTTTTCGATCTGTTGTGTTCTCTGTGGGGCTCCATGAAAATGGGGGTGGGCGCAAGGGACGATGCAAGACATGGATCACAAAGATGTTTGTGTCTGGTTGAAGAGACTTAGGTCAGTTTTAACTGTGATGGAATTGCATGTTGATCTACTCTGCACTATTTGTAACCTATTCAAAAATGAATCAATTTCTGTGGACCTTTTCTTCCACGACTGATTTGGAGAAAGAATCCAGTTCCTTTGCGCACTACTCTGTTGCCATAAACGTGAGATCATTCTGTCTCTTTGGCCCCACCAAGCCTTAGTCATTGCAGCATTTGCAACATAGAAGGCTGGGGTTTTCCAGACAGCCTTACCCTTGACAAATAATCCTGGTTTGTTCTCTGTACATTGCTTTTCTGTCAGCAAAATAAGGAAGAATTGTTGTAAAAGGGAAATCACCATAAATCACTAGAGTCTGTAATGTGCGTTTGAACACTGCTACTAAAACCTGGAAAGGGATAATTGGGTCTCAGCAGGTTCCTGTCTTGTTCTGTGCTGTTCTTTGTTGTGTGCTTCTCTGTGTGTTTCTGAGTTGGCTCAGATGGGAGACTCACAGCTGTTACCAGGTACTACTGATAATAATGAAAGACTGACTAGTTTTCCCAGAAGTAGTGGAATAGGTGGCTTGTTACCACATTCATCCTCTGTATTTTACTTGTGGTTAAAACAAGTTTAGGTTTCTCTTGCACATGAATGAGTACTAACTTTCAAGCAGGCTGTAATTTTGGATGGCAAAAAGTTGCTGCTCTGCTTCTTATCTTGACCTCCCTTTGATTAAAATAGGTTTCAGTAGTTTAGAAGTAACATTATTTTAGATTTAGGCAGCTCAAGTCTTCTCTACTGTAGTTTTTTACTGTTAGGTGTTTAAACTCTCTGCACACTGTACAGAGAGATACTCACTTAAAAATTAACAGACAGTCTTGTGAGCAGGGCAGCAAGGATTGCCTAAATTTCTTCTCTCTCTTCGCGTAGTTAAGTTTCTATGTAGAACCAAAGCTTTTCTGCAAAAGCATACCTGTGAGTTGTTACCTTTTAACCCATTATCCTAGTGGCAAGTATAGGTTTAATGCCCAAGAGATTTGTGCTCACAGAACAGTCATGGAGGCACCCCAAAAATCAATTTAGGCAGGTAATAAGCTGCAAACAGGCTTTATTCTAACCAGAACCGTTTAGTGGAAAACCAGCTAAAAATGGCATTTATCCAACATTTATCCAATTTATCCAATTTATTCAACACTCCAACCACATTATACAACACAGATTTGGATACTACTTAGGAGGTCAATTACTACACAGACTCAAGGGATCCCAAAACTCTAGAGTGGTTATTCCAAATGCACAGCTTCCCACTCATACAAAGTGAGAACTCTCAAGGGTACCCAGAAGATCACTTACCAGTAAGGAAAGGAGTCTCAGTGCTTGAGGAACGTTCCTTAGATGACCAACCAAAGAAGGAGAGTTTTCAACTGCAGATCCACTACTCCAAGGAAAGACCAACCCAAGGGGGTTTTCAGCAGGCTCCATTTATACCCTAGTTGAATCTGAGCTTGGTCATTTATGGTAGTGGTCCAGTGGTCTAGTAGTTTCTGGTGCTTTCATGGTGGGTGGGACACATGTACACACACAGGGTGGGATGGGACAAAGTACGTCTGCCTCAAAGCCTTACTTTCAAGGCTAAGAATATTCGGAGCGCTACTCAGAGTCCTTCCTGTTGCAACTATTTCAGTGCCCGAAGTGTCAATGGAAGCATAGTTGCCTATGGATATTTACCAGTGGCTGAGGGGCAATTAGAGGATTATGACTTTTGAACATAGATACATAAATCCTTTCATTACCGTGTTTGACAACTATTAGATTTAACAAGTCTGCTCTACACAAACATCTCCTCTGAGTTCACTGTCCCTTTTATAGTTCAGGCTGGTTGGTAGAATATCTTGCTTACTGTCTTCAACGTTGCCTTTATAGATGCTATACAGATCTGATAATTTGCTATTTTCTTCTGACTTCTCATTCACAGTGTTCACCACAGCTCCAGTGCTTTATTTTTTCTCCTCCTCAACTCCTTTGACTCATCTTACCCTTCTCCCTTCCCATCTTATGTCCTGCTGAGTTTACCAGTAAAAAAGAATACAACTGTATCGGACTATTTTGATCCCTTCTCCAGGCTATTCACCAGTATTCCTGACCTTCTCTCCTGGTGGCAAGCAATTAGGCTTTTGTGAGAAAGATACTGTGATTCAGTAACTTTAACAGAATGAGCATATTATCTCTCATTATGTGGCACTCAACTGAGAACAGGACTTTTCTAGTGTGTGCCAAAGGCTTGCAGTGTCCTTTGATATATCATCATCAGCTAAGCTGGGAAGGTTCACTGTACCTTTTTCCAGGAAAAAATTGTGGACATTAGGAGGTGAATGAGTTAGATGCAAATAACATGTCTTGCTTCTCTCCCCCAACCCATTATTTGTAAAAACAGAGGTCTTTCTTCAGGAGATATATTTTTAGGGGCCCAGGCCACATACCTATTCTGCCTATCAACTAGATACTTTCCTGCCCTAACAGAAAAGTATCATGGCTCATGCACAGATACCAGCTTCTTGCCTGTGTAAAACAGAGGCATAGACATGTGAACACAGTGTGCTTTGAAGCTAGCTTCGCTGTGCTTTCAGCAGGGCCTTGGGTTAAATGACTTTCTGAGATCACTTCCAATCTAAATTATTCTACCATTCTAAGACATATGAAACTATAGGAAAGCAGGGAGAGAGATACTGAATACACATTCGGTCTATGAACCTCCATGAACTCTGGCTACTAATAAATATATATATATTTTTTTTACTTTTGAGTAACAGTCTGTATGTCCATTTCTAATTCATGTGGATTAATGCATAACATCTGCTTTGGTTGGATCTGAACCCTTTGCAAAACACCAGACTTATGTCTGCTCTTTTGAATTTCCGTAAGCTTTAGTTGGGTGAAAATGGGGGTGGAGATGGTGTCAAGGTTTAATTGCAAGGCAACAATAAACTGTGGCAGATGTTCTCTGTTACCTCCTCACTCTCCCTGCATAGGATGATAAGGAGGAAGGGAGACTTTGCAAGTTGGAAAGATTCTAAAGGCTTTACTAATTCTACTAATAAATAGAGAAAATATACAAAATACACAAAACCAATCTTGAGTATCCCGGGGTAGCAGTGTTTACCCCCTCACTCAGTGGAGGATGGAGCTGACGTCACTCCAGCGGCTGCAGGGCAGACAGCCACTCCATGCCCCAACCTATATGCTCATCACTGTTGAATGAGGTGACAATGTGGGAGTATTTATGTAGGACAATGACAGCTTTAGAAGGGTTCCCTGAATGAATGCAGTCTGGACATCTAGATTATATGAATGGATGTTTGCAGGAGGGTTGTATATTAAGTTTGGCAAAAAGCCATAAAGATGTATTGGTGTGTGTCCCATGAGTATCAGACATGCATGTTGTGCAGTCCCTCCACAGGCTTTCAGATGCGTGAGGACTCCAGTTAGCCTTGAGACCAGGTGCAATGGTTAAGCACATGTCAGTACAATCAAACCTTTTTTTCCAAAATAGGGTGATTCCTTCAAACTCTCCACAGCAGCAGCTGTTGGCACATGCGCTCCCCCGCAAATATACCCCAAGGCGGTGGCTGGAAAGGTTAGAAGTGGCATAGACCAGAATTGTGCCAGTGAATAGCTCAGTAATCAAAAGTCATACTATTTGTCTAATACATGTACCCTGACCCTGATAACTTTCTAGTATAAATATAGCTTCAGAGATGTAACTAGCCTCAATTGAGACCTTGGAGCCTGCAAAGTTAAAATACATAACTCTATAGCAAAGCCAAACACCAATGAACCATTTTTTGGAGGTTAACACCAGCCCATTCTCTAACTTAACAAGGAGATAACGTTTTTCCAGTAGCAAGCTATTACTGTGCCTAGGATCTTGGTAAATACATATGGAACCAAAGAAGGCCAAACAAAAGGACTGTGAGGTGGTATTTTTACTACCAGTGGAGAAACACAGCTGTTACGCAGTCCCCTGCTGCTGTTCATATGAACATACTTGAAGCGTAGTGTTCAAAACATACGTTTTCCTGCAGAGGCATTGTCATCATCATCCTGGCTTGAATTTGCATTTGCAGGTCATTTTGGGTCCTTGTTATAATGTCAGTCAGGGGTGTGACCCCCTTATTCTGCTGAACCATCACTAGTACCCCTGACACCAGCTGAGGAAAGCAGGTTACAATGTTACTCCTGAGCAGCACCGGAGTGTCACGCTGAATTGACTTCACACGTAGATACTCGCACAGCCTGTGTGTTGAGCTTGAAAGTACTATAGTACTTTACAGTAACCTACAGGGAGGTTAGCTGCTCTGTAAGGGAAGGAGGAGTTGTGGTTTCTTATTGCTTCCAAAGTGAACAATCTGGACTTCCTAGCAGCCTACCAGCATGTCCAGTGCTCCCAGCAAAGCATACACAAATGGAAATTGGCCTTCAGTGTTTACGTGAGTGCTGTGGAAAAGAGTGCAGAAGATCCATGTGAAAGGTGAACTTTTATGTGCAGCATGCTGCACCAGAGCAGCTGGCAGCTCTGAATGGTGTCCAGCTTTTCTGTAGAAAAGCAACACAAGCTTTAAATCAGAGACAAATGGTTGGGGAAGGGCAAGTGAAGGTAGAGGTCAATCACAAGGTGAAGGAAAAGGCAAATGAAAAAAGTCTCATTCCATTTCTCTCTCCTGCCCATACAGGATGAAGATGTGTTCTGACTTCTTGTTATCTTTCACTCGAGGAAAAACCTAGTACTCCTATACCTGAGCCATCCACCCTGGGCGCACCTCCAGATTATGTTGTATATGCATGGCCATTACCTAGAAGTAAGTCTTCTCCCCTCCCACTTCAAACAACTTTTCTCTGTGATCCCATCTGCACCCAACCTCTTGTCTCTGCAAGTCCAGGCAAGGAAACAGCCAGCTCCTGACTGCCAGGTCTGACTCAGGAGTGGAAAAGTGAGAACTGATGGTGATGACTGGGTGATGACTGGCTGCAAGCATAAACCCCGCTGGCCATGACTTGGCTGAGCTCAGTGTCTGCCAACAATTAAAGTATTAAAGGTAGATGGTTCCTGCTGGAAACAAATTAAAAAAACACTTTCCCTTTTGAACCTTCTGTGACTCAAAGTGAAACCCTGCTGTACTCTTCCAGCTGTGGCAACTGAAGGAATTTGGCATTTCACAAGAGTGCTCAGCAGTTCAGGGAAATGGACTACAAATGAGTGCAATGAATTGTTATGCATATATTTTCAATGTAGTATAAATTGCTTTTACCTCATTACCATGTTGTAATAATGGAGTGATGACTTTTCCAAGAAAAAAAAAAAAGAAGGAATAATTCAGCTGAACCTGGGAAATAATCTTTTATAGTAGTTTGGAAAAATAAAGCTGAGTTTCACAAAATCATGTAATATAATTATATCAGTTTAGTATAGTGTTATTTGCTTTTGTCTTTTGAAGGTGGCTATCTAGTAGTTTAACACTCTATTTGTCAGCAAATGAATATTTATGTCCAACATCGACTCTAGATTAAGTCTTAAAAAATGAAAATGTGGAATTTGACCTCCATAGTTGCTGGCTGATAAAATATAAGTGAATATATTATTTAAAGCATGCAGTAGACAAACATATAGGCAAAAGACTTCAGATGTTATGGTGATACTGTTCATGAAGAATATTAGCATTTACTGATCATTCCTGTCATTGCTGCTGTTATTTTAAATTGATAATTCTTCAATGATGTGAAAGTCAGAAGGGTAAATTCACAAAAAGGAAGATCACTTTACATATAACTTACTGAGATAACAATGTCAAGAACCTATTTTTAAGAAATCCTGACAGGCAACTTTCATTCAGCGGTCTGCCATGACAGGAAATTACTTCCTCTGATATGTAATGAAATAAATAAAGGTCTGATTGTTCATTTGTGTGGATTTACTTTGCACAGTTCTACCAGTAAAACAGGGTGTTTTCTATTAATATTGCCCCAGGTTTTCTGGTAACAATAGCACCAAAATAAAGACCAGATTTTGTCTAGGTGGAATTCACTCCTCCTGCATAAAGCCCTATGCCTAGAATCTGCAAAGAAAGCATCAGGCTGTGATCCATACAAGCCTACAGGGTACTCAGATTTCACTGAAACTGAAAGGAATTGAGAACCTGTGTCCTTAAAACTTTAAAAAAAAATTATTATTATTAATTTTTTAATTTTAAATTCCAGCCCTGTAAGATGTAACAGCCTCCCATTATTTGCTCAGGGACAGTATGTATACATACACATATATGAATAATGCCTTGGGTACTCAAAGTCTATGCAAGGGACAAGAAGAGCATAGAGCATGCAGCTTCTCAGCGTGGAAGAAGCGGTAGTGCTATCGAGCCATACTGCTCATGAGACAGGCTACTGGATCTTCCTCATGGACCACACTAGACTCTAGCCCGTAAGTGACCTTCAGCTCAGCCAGAAAGACAAGGAGCTGTAGCTTAATTGTTGCCAAACTTTGAACCATGTGTGGTTCAAGTGGAAGGAAGGAAATTCAAGTGGAAGGAAGGTCTTTAAGTCAGCCATGTGTGCACTGGGTGTTCCACTTAACTGGAATGCGGTTTGTGTTGAGGTATGTTTTCTTTGGCTGTTTTTTCCTGAAATGTACAATTAAAAAATTAAAATATTTACATAGTTACAAATGAAATTTCAGTGTCAGCTTTTTTTCTGATGTAAAATAGAATATTCCTGTGTGCAACAGGTGAATTATTTTGCTTGGGGTTCAGATACAAAACTGTTTTCAATACAAAGAACAATAAACTGATTACTACAGCTATATACTTTTTGATCAAGAAGTTTCCCCGTCTTCAGTTGTGATGCTTGTCCCAGTTCTCTCATATCAGCTGTGTGCCAGGCTTCACAGTAGCTGCTAACCAGTCGGATCCCATTTGCAGTTGAACCATGCCATATTATTTTTTGAGGCCTGAAAGGTAATGTTAAGAAGTCACTGTATGTGTGGTGACCTGTAGTTCTGCTTTCCTTCTTGAAGCAAACAGTGAGTAGGAAAAGATGCAGGTAGAAAGGAGAGAAATAAAAGAATAACATGGTATCCCATTCATAGGCTATCAGAAATGAAAAAGAAAGATGGCATAAGGATAGGGAGAAATTTTTGTCACTTTTCTAGTAGCCCAGGATATTGCTACTTGTATTAATACTATCTGGTAAAAATAAATGTAATGTAAAACTTATAAAAGGTAAACTCACCAAGCTGGATCGGTCATGACGTTCCTCCCATCAAAGGAGTATATTGGAACATGAATGTTGAACTGACCACCATTTCCATTAAATATAGATTCCCAGTTATTGAAAAGTGTTTCTCCCTGTTAAAATATCAAAGACACTGTAACAAATAAAACAAATCCAAAATCCACATCATACCTAACTTTTATAGACTTATCTACAATTTTAAAATCTTGTCTACATTTCAGGATGCTTATGATTCCAGCTTTCACATCAGTTTCTGCATGATGCTCCTGAGCACTTATCTCTATGCTAGTAGCTCTCTAAATCCACCTTTGCCTCACTGTTGCATCTCTGTTCTATTGTCACTCCAAATATTCAGCTTGTTCATCTCCATTTCCACTGTACTTTTTCTCCTAAATGTCTAAGAGGTTGTTCAAAACATTGCTTACAACTACTGTAAATATAGAGAAAATATATTGGATCTTCTCTTGAGGTCACAATTTTATGAAAAGTGTTACAAATGTTCAAGGCAAAAATTTTTCATCAGGCTACCTCTTATACTACTGAGTTTTTCCAGTCAAAGTTGAAACAATATTGTCTTTACAAATTTATCCCCAAGCCTCTGCATTTGCATACACTTCAGAGAAGCATCCATTCAGCATGTTCTAAGCATCATGTGTTATTCCTGTAGGTTTCTTTGGCTGTTTGTTCTGGTAGCCAGCCAATGCTACAGAGACAGGATTTGTTTTCCTCAGTTTTAAAGTGTGTTTGTTTATGTGAGACCACAAAATGACTCATGCTCTAGATTTTCCTCTCAGTTTCATTGGGGTAAATGCAGCATCCCTCCTAGGCACAGAATTTGCCTTTATCTTTAGAAATGAGAAAAACAGACGTTTTTGCCTACTATACTCTGTGGTCATACTAGAAGGTAGAACATAATAGCTATCTTTGAGAAATAAGAATGCACTTTCCCTGCCAATATAACAAATATCCAGCAAACCAAATATCATGCTGTTGCTTTGTTATCAGTCTGCTCAAAGCTGGCTATTCTTGTAGCTTTAGGATATTGAAAAAAGCAACCCTTGAAAACGCAAAGGAAAAGTGAGACAGTCTGTAACTTTCTACTTTATCACTACTTTTTTATTTCTTGAGCCTGAGTGCAAAATATGAAGCAAAGCATTTTCTTTAAAAAATGCATTTTGGGTTGAAACTTTCTGCTTTTGCCATTTTCCAAGATTTTAGGGTACCTATCCTAATATAGCAAGTACTAAGTACTTATTTTTACCTTAAGATTGACTATTGGTAAATGGTATCGGTCTGTTTTCCTGACAATTGTGGCCAGATCTTGCAAATGTGATGAGAGGAAGGCTCTATAGGTAGATGTCAAACCTGCTAGTTGGGCCTGTTGAAAACACTGAAAATCTGCTCGTACGTCACCGGAAAATGGTAAGTTTAAAGCCACCAGATGCAGCTAGACAAAAAAAGAAGAAAAGCCAGTGGTTTTGTTTGTTTGTTTGTTTGTTTTTTATTTTATAACACTAGGAAGACATATATTGGAAATAAGCTAGAACCCCCTCCTCCTGCCAGCACAAGAACTTGTACCTTCCATACCAGATATGAAAGTTACTTGCTGCCATAATATCTCATTTCTTAAGCTATGAGATCCATAGCAGAAATACCTATTTATCTTTGAACATTAAGGAAACCATGAATATTGTATGCTCCTAAAATATAAAATTATTTTTAAAGCAGCTATTATTTATATGGAGTTATCACGCAAACAAAATCCCAAATCTTATAAGCATGGAAATAAGTAGTAAGAAGTGACCACATACCATTTAAAAATTCACTGTTAACAAATACAAGAAGTAGGATGTTTAAATCAAACTGTACAGATGCAAGAACTAATCTACTTTTTAAAAAAATATGGGTTTTTTTTAGATATAACTCAGATACGTTGCTTTCTTTGTCTAAACGTGAACCTCATGAGGTTCAACAAGGCCAAGTGCAAGGTCCTGCACCTGAGTTGGGGCAACCCCCAGTACCAATACAGGCTGGGGGATGAAGGAATTGAGAGCAGCCCTGCAGAGAAGGACTTGGGGGTACTCGTGAATGAAAGACTGGACATGAACTGGCAATGTGTACTTGCAGCCCAGAAGGCCAACCGTATCTTGGACTGCAGCAAAAGGAGCATGGCCAAGCAGGTTGAAAGAGGTGATTCTGCCCTGCTATTCCGCTTTGGTGAAACCCCACCTGGAGCACTGCATCTGTCTCTGGTGTCCTCAGTACAGGAATGACATGGACCTGTTGGAGAGTGACCAGAGGAGGCCACCAAAATGATCAGAGGGCTGGAACACCTCTGAATGAGGACAGGCTGAGACACTTGAGGTTGTTCAGCCTAGAGAAGAGAAGGCTGTGGGGAGACCTTATTGTGGCCTTTCAGTACTTCCAAGGGGCCTATAAGAAAGATGGGGATAGACATTTCAGCAGGGCCTGTTGCGATAGGACAAGGGATAATGGTTTTAAACTAAAAGAGGGGAGATTCAGGCTAGACATGAGGAAGAATTTTTTTACCCTGAGAGTGGTGAAATACTGGAACAGGTTGTCTAGAGAAGTAGTAGATGCGCCATTCCTGGAAACATTCAAGGCCAGGCAGGATAGGACTCTGAGCAACCTGGTCTCGTTGAAGATGTTCCTGCCCATTGCAAGGAGTTGGACTAGCTGACCTTTGAATTTTCCTTCCAAACCAAACTATTCTATGATTCTAAATATTGCAAAGTATTTTAAATGAAAGCTTAGGTTCTAAAGTGTCTATCTAGAATAAACAGTGCCATGAAGATAGAAAATATTCTAGTTAATATTTTCAATATTTTAATGATTTAACTATAATGCTATTACTAATTTCCAAATTACTGTGTGTTGTAGGTGCAATCACTAAGTGGAGAGGTATTCCTAACTCAGAATTAGGATTTTTTTTTTCTTTGAGATAGGAAAGGGATTATGATGATCAAAATATTTCAGGAGGAAACAATGTAATGTTGTCTCCGAGATATCTAAACCAGTTAAAGAAGTGTGTCTGTAAATGTAAGTAAGATCTGTGAAACTGAAGAGGAAATATCACAAATCTTCTTCCAGAAGCAAACCGTTGTGTTTCAAACCACAGCTATGCAGTTGCAACACAGATCTCATACTTACTGCTGGTTTTCCATTGTTCATATTTGATATTGGACTCAATGCTGGAAGAGACTGAAATCCCTGTGATTTTAACACATGCAGAGAGATATGTTAGACATGTTACTCAGATAAAAATTTTAGACACTCAGTAATTTTGTAAATAAAGCAAACATTGAACACAAGAGAATCTGAAACTGTCCTGCCTCTGAAACCTCTTCACCTCCCAAACTGTGTAGCCAGAATAGTTTATCTACATATCATCAATTTGATGTATCACATTAATATGTGTTTGAAACGTGTTCTGGCCAGAAGTTGCATTGCTAGACCTGAGTGCACCCATTCCACAGTGCTCCAACAGAGCTGCTGTCAGAGCCAGATCTCACATGGAGTCCTGCATGGAAGTGGCCTGCTCTTGGCAGGAGCAGAAGACTAGTTCAGGAAAATTAGAACTGAAAAGGTAAGGAAGATGTGGAAACAGAAAATGCAGTAGGTGGGAATATTTCTCAAGGCCTTGGTCATTCCCCTTCCTAAGCAACTGCTGTGTAGAGATCAGAAAGTCAATGATCTTCATAGCTGTTTCACGAACAGTGAAGTTTTCTTCTCTCATTATTGTACTACATGCATACCCTAGATATGAGTAATAAGCCACTGACTGTACCAGTTGGGAAACTCATGTGGTGTCAGCTGAAGGCTGCAGACAATTCCTTACAACATGAGGTCTAGACATTTTCCCAGTATGCCAAGTGCACTTCTCTCTGACATATTCTAACTTTTAAAAAATTTCTCTGGCCATTTTCCTTTTTGCTGTTTGTTCCTAGCACTCTCTTGTCCTTTCATTATCTTAGCAGTCAGATCGATTAACTTCTCATCAATGAGACTGTTCTTTATCCCCTTCACTACTTCTTGGTTTTCATCATCCTGCAATTTTGGGGGGACAGACAGCATGTTCATATGCAGGTTGGTACAATAACTTGCAGAATGGGGTCAGGTACAAACAACTGAGGCTTTAGAACAGACCCTCAGCACACTGTGGGATAAGCTACATGCAGGTACTCTGAAAACAGGACTATAATCTTTTAAAGAAATCCTCCTTTTCAGGAACACTTCTCTGAGTTTCCTTGAAGGGGACCAGAGCTTGATAAGACTGACTTCAGTGTTACAAAACAGAATACTGCTGTGTTGTTGTTGTTTTGTTCTTGGTTTTTTGTTTGTTTGTTTTTACCTAGGCGGCCTGCTTTGTTCTGCTTTTGGTAGATGCTGCTTTGTGTCTGTAGTGTTTGGATCCTCAGAAGATAATGGAAACAGATGACTGGCCAGTGTGAACAATTTTGCAAGCTTATGTAGTGGTAGGATGATTACTTTGAACTGACAAGTCTCAGTGGAAAATGATGTTGTGCAGAGATTTGCCTGCAACTTCTGCCAAGTGTATTGCCTGGTTTTGCACATTTAGACTCAGTCTTTCACAGTCCAATATTTTGTACTTACATGGCTTGATATAGCTGGAGGAGGAAGGCTGTCAGCAGGGACAAGAATTAGCTCACCAAGCTGAAAGAACCCAAAATGAAAAGCAAATGAAACCTGATCACCATGAGCTTCTGAACTAAAAACCAGAATCCTTGCACCTGTACTTCTCCACCTGTGTAAAGAATATCTGCAACAACTCCATTTTGAGTAAGGGAGTCGGAAAAGATTAGGACGTAGTGCAGTAGTACCTGCAATTTTCTCCATCCATTTCGAACACGGATAAAAACCTCACTGGTTTCACTCAGATACATTAGCGTACCTTCTGCTACCAAGTGAACTTTTTCCAGCATACCCTCAACGTTTTGAAATGTTGTAACCTGTGAAGTAGGAAAATGAAACATGCTTCATCAGACACACAAAACATTTTGCAAGTTAAATTGTTAAAATCTCATTTGAATTCTGTAGGAAATGCTCACAAATTTGGTTTTATACCACTTCATACAAAAAGCTTCAGTAACATAAATGCCTTGTTACTTTGGCATACTGGCATGCCACGAGTGGTGGCAGAAGTCCCATCCCTGGACACTTTCAAGGCCAGGCTAGACAGGGCTTTGAGCAACCTGATCTAGTTGAAGATGTCTCTGCTCATTTCAGGGTGTTGGACTAGATGACCTTCGAAGATCACTTCCAACCAAAACTGTGATCTGATTCTCTGATTTTATGATCATTTTATGGTTTGAAGTAGAACCACGCCAATAGGTAATGTTGCACAGAATGAAGATCGTTGTACCTCTACAGTTTGGAATATCAAATCAAAATGGCAGAATTCAGAAGAGATTTCATAAGGTTTATAAATATCACACACAATTCTAGATACATATGCTTCTGTTATATTCTTCTTAGTGTTCTTGTGATCTCTTTTCTTTAAAGGTATTTTCTTCTGTCCCTTTCTTTATGTTTCCAGGTGCCTTTAGTTTACACAGCAAGTATTTTTCAATTTCTTGAATATTGATTGTTAGGAGGCTTAAACTGTTGTCAGTTAGATATGGACATTGCACCTATTACCTCTCTTTTTGTCACCTGAAGATAGGAACACAGTCCTCTCTAAAATGAGTTGCTTCTACAATCTCTTTGATAATTGTAGGCAGTGTAAAATCAGGGGCAAGTTTCTTGATAGTGTAATTTCTTGGCACTTGAGTGTCATTTCTTTCTCATTTCTTCAGTGTCAGAAGATATATTAATGCTTTATAGAGACTCTACTATAGATTTGCACATTGTTTTTTAATATTGTCTTTGACCTAAGTGGGCTTGGATCTCTTATTTGAGATGGTAGCTCCCAGCCTGTAAAAACAGTCCTCTACCTTGGGGCACCAGTCTTTGAATATCTGTTTCTCCCCTGATCTGTAATAATTGTCAGGTCCCGAATTTCTGTGAGAAAAGGCAGTTAGCAGAGGTATGACACTGTGGTGGGAAAGTATTAGGAGACCTACACTCAAGAGTCTTGTTAGTTCATTTGATATGATGTAGATGATCTGAAAGTCTGCTTGTTTATTAGTACATTCTCAAATGATTGCCCAAGATATCCAGCAAATTTGCTTTTCTATCATAATGTGAGAATGTATAAAAGGAAAATATTGCAATGAACCCCCTCTGCTAGTTTGATTTCTGCTCCCTTCCCCCCCCCCCAATTTACCAATACCTAATTTAGAAATTAACAAGACAGAAGTTATAGGTGTCATTTTTACTGCATGGGTATCTAGGATATAATTCTGATTGGATTCATGCAGCAAGAAAAGGAAACAATTAAATTGATATGCATTCACTGCCACAACAATGTTTAGATTTGCTGGGGAAATCTACAGTTTTCTTCTTAGAATCAAATGACCTAAATGATTGGGGTTTAATGAAATAGCATAACGTGTTGTTTTCATGGAAACTAGGTATTCAGTAGTTATTCTAGTATCTCAGCATGTGAAGTTGCCACACTCTTCCAGAGGCATCACTTTGAACATGGAATATGCACCTTTCTTTACTTTAGCATGCCATCAATCTTCGCATTTGTTTGAACAGGCTTTTACTAACAAGAGAATGGACAGACCTCTCCTCTCTTTACTTTCCCCAGCTGTATAGATTCCCAGGTGAAAAAATACGAGGTTCAGAAAACATTCTCATAAATAAAAACACAGGATGGAGCTTTGCCTCCTCTCTTAGTGCTACCAATAACCATCAAAAGATTTGAATCAAGATTTCATTGGCAAAATTCCTTATTTTGCTGTCTTACCAGATTCCTGGTTGCAGGTGGCCCTGGCTCTCCAGGAGGACCTGGTGGCCCAGGCATTGCGGCTGCTAAAATAAAACAAGCATACAATACATGTTTAAGGTCATATTTTTTGAGAGAAAAGTGAGTGACATAAAGAAAGGACTTAGTGGTGGTGTCTAGGAGTAGTGGGAGCTTTAGATAGCCATAGGCCTTCTATTGTCAGGTTCTGAATAGCTGCATTCAAACCAACTACAGAAAATGCATTTTAAGGGTTTTTTAAAAAGGAATGGTGAAAGTTTTCTGTTATTTGGGAGGTTAAGGCCAACAGATTGCTATATGTTTTTGATACTCTGCAAATAAAGATCCAGTTCCACTTATATTGTCCAGGATGTTCTTCTGCCAACTGCTAATAACATGCATTTTCATTCTAGACCTAAAATCTGCTGTGGCTACTGCCTATCAGAGAATCATGGAATCATAGAATAATTTAGGTTGGGAAAGACCTTTAAGCTCATCAAGTCCAACCACTAATCTCACACTACTAAGGCCACCTCTAAAATGTGTCCCTAAGCACCACGTGTACACATCTTTTAAACACCTCTAGGGATGGTGACCACTTCCCTGGGCAGCCTCTTCCAGTGCCTGACAAACTTTTCAGTGAATAATTTTTTCCTAATATCCAATCTAACCCCCATGCCGGTGCAATGTGGGGCCATTTCCTCTTGTCTTATCACTTGCTACATGGGAAAAGGGACAGACTCCCACCTTTCTACAACCTCCTTTCAGGTAGTTGTAGAAAGCAATAAGGTCTCCCCTCAGCTCCCTTTTCTCCAGGCTAAGCAAGCCCCATTCCCTTAGCTTCTCCAGACCCTTCATCGACTTCATTGACCTTTTCTGAACTCACTCCAGCACCTCAATGTCTTTCTTGCAGGGTGGAGCCCAAAACTGAACACAGGATTCGAGATGTGGCCTCACCAGCACTGAGTATCAGGGGGACCTTCACTTCCTTAGTCCTGCTGGCAACACATTTTCTGATACAAGCCAGGACGATGTTGGCCTTCTTGGCCACCTGGACACACTGCTGGCTCATATTCAGCTGGTTGTCAGCCAACATCCCCAGGTCCTTTTCTGCCAGGCAGCTTTCCAGCCACTCTTCCCCAAGCCTGTAGCGTTGCATGGGGTTGTTATGACCCAAGTGCAGGACCCGGCACTTGGCTTTGTTGAACCTCATACAACTAGCCTCAGGCCATCAATCCAACTGGTCCAAATCCCTCTGTAGAACCTTCCAGCCCTCTAGTAGATCAACACTTCCATCCAACTTATCATGTCCAAACTTACTGAGGGTACACTCAATCCCCTTGTGCAGATCATTGATAAAGATATTAAAAAGAACTGAGCCATGGGAAACACCACTTGTGACTGGCTGCCAACTGGATTTGACTCCATTCATCACAAGAAGAGCATCTTGGCCCACATTAACATGTTCCCAAGTTTAATCAGCTGCTCAATTTGATCGACTTTGCAAGGCTTTCAAGGTAGCCTGTCTGTTATGTAGACTTCCTCCCAGCCACAGCAGGAATTTTCATGCAATAGCACTCTCCTAGCACTAGGCAGTAAAAACTGTTTACAGAGAAATTGTCCCTTTTGTGCTCCCAGTTCCAACTCATGCTCCAGCAGAAGTCAGTAGAGGTCAGGAGCAGAGGGGAGCAACCTGACATAGGTGTGCAGAGTGGTTGGGCAGCTGGAAGACCATGTAGGTGAAGGCAGTGTGTGTGGGGGGCTCTGGGCACATGCCTGTGCACTTACATATACAGTGAAAGCAAAATCACATCCTCTGACCTGAGCCATAAATTGCAGTGGGTCCTGGTGGGCCTGGTGGGCCAGGTGGGCCAGGAGGTCCAATTTTTCCATAACCTGGTAAGCCAGGGAGACCAGGTAACCCCGGAGGTCCTCTGGGTCCGACAACTGAATCCCCTTTTGGTCCCTATCAGTAATAAAAAGTATTTATTTGAATGTGTCAGTTTCCCTGCTGCAAGGCCTTCATTTCTGGTGACAACATTTTCTGAAGGCCTGCCACCACACTTACGTTTAGAGATGAGTCTGTACATAATTTTTCTTCAAGGAGGCATGGATATTAATGGCAAATGATAAATTTGACCATATGCTAAACTAAATTCAAAAGCTTTCTGAAAGTTCTTGCACTTGTTCCTGAGTAGCTGATATCTACATAACTCTTGACAGCACCAGCAAAGTCCTGGATCTCAACTCTGCTTGTGCTGAGATCACTTGCTTTGATGTACTTATAAGAGTTTGTCTGAAGGTACATGGTGGAAACTTTAACATAAAGTGTGTTTATGCAGGGTGTATGTCTTATGATGAATTTGTCTTCTCCCTCCTGTGATCAAATGTCAGCTCATATCCCTTAAGCTCTCCAGCTGCCAGTCTTCCGGATTAAAAAGACTCCAGCTCCCCTTGTTTCCAGTTTAGCAGTGTGCTCTCAGCCTGAATGAGGAGGGCTTACACTCCCTGTGCTCAAACTGGCCTGCATACATGGAACAGTTTTTGGACCCCAGACTAAGAGAGCTCAGTCTCCGATGCATTTCAGCTGTGCATCCAGCTCCTTCTTGCCAGTGGAACAGTTTCTAAAGAGAGAGAGAGTTCTCAGCAACCTAACACATTGTCCTCAGCTGTGACCTGCCTATTCATGTTACTTGGCACAGAACACGACAACAAGGTAATGTAAGGCACACATTTCTTGCCAGATCCCAGGGACAGACTAGTTTTCAAAGAATTAGCACATTTGATTCCAAAGCAGCTGTGGTGGCAGTTACAAGAAAATAAAACAACTAGAGTTTAGACAGTGGCTGAATTTTATAGGAATGATCCAGTAAGGTACATACTGGACTTTTCATTAATGTTTTTGGATTACTGGAATAGAAAACAACATTAATTATTTAGATGGCAAATAATTTCCAAGTTAGCCTCTATCTAACTACACATAGCCTCCTTTGGCCCCTATGGGGTTATACAATAAGTAATAGCATCCACAAGTTGTATATTGCCTTGATTTGTAATGCTATTAATAGCATGAATCTACAGACCAATGTAGTTATATTAGGCAGCCAAGCATAATATTACCTCAATTTTTCATAGCAAATTATGTCTGTGCACAACAGTGAAATGTCTGTGTTTATGCCTAAAGCAACTCTCTTGTATTCATCTAATGGTTAACATATGAGTTTTTATATAGTTCTTAGCATCCTCTTGATGTTTGTCTCTTTTTAGTACCTTTGAAGTTAAAACAATGGGTCCCCACAAATATTCCTATTCTACAACTTATGTGACTTACAACCAATCCTGGTCTTCCAGGCGGTCCAGGAGGTCCTGTCAGAAAAAAACCTCCATTTGGTTCTCCTTTTTCTCCTTTTACACCACTCACTCCATTGTCTCCTTTTTCACCCTTTAAAGAGAATATATTTTAAAACATTGAGCTGAACTGAGATCAGAACTCTATACATTTATCTTTTAAAGTTACATGAAATCTCTGAGCTCAATAAAGGAAAGAATCTGCTTAAAATCTTTTTTGACATCACTTCCTTCTTCAGCTAGATGGAATGACAAGGAATGCTTTCTCTATTGAGGCTGCAAGGCTCTCCCAGGACAAGGGTTAGGGCAGGTGGGTTTAGGTGGAAGCAGAGAAATTGCCTCTGTTGCTGTTTTTTGCTATTTTATCCAGCAAAACCTTGTTTCACGCTGGCAAAGAGAAAATCTGAGGAAGCATAAAAGCCTGGTTTTCTGCTTTTCTCAATCACTAAGGAAAAAGCAAAGCAAAACTGACATGGACTGGACAGATATTTAAAAGTGTGTGGCAAAGTGAAGATTACTGTGTATAGGATGGAAGAGAAGGGCAGGGGTGTGTACCAGGATAACAGAAGAGGCTCTACACAAAATTGCAGACACATAGAACTACATGTCTTCTCCTGTCCTCCATCATTGATTATTAGTTAGTTTGGGGATCAGAGTGACAGGTAAGGAAAAACACTAGGTCATTATCTCTGTGTGCAAAATGAGCCACAGCAATTGCAAATTCCTCCTCACATTATTTCCTTCTGTTTGTCTGCTGTTTTTTTCCTTCAGCTTTTTTTTTTGGTCTACTTTGTTTCACCTTTTTAAGAAATAAATCTGTGGATAGAAGACACAAAGGACAAAACAACAATGGCAGGTAGCTGCAGAAAGCCAGTAGAGATAGCTATGTGTAGCTCCTCCTATGACTGTCCTCTTTAGTTTCACAGTAAACAGGACTACAAAGTATGGTATGCCATTTTGAAGTGATGAAAGACTAGATGAAAAATGAGTAGCTAAAGCTGTAAAGCTACAGACGCTACTCTATACAATCAAAGAAGCCGTATCAGTTCTGCTATGCATGCATGGGGTATTTTATGCTGTAGGAATGACTTAGGTGCACTCAGTCAAGCAGAACCAAAATCTGAAAACCACAGGGCACTAAGAGGCCTTCAAGAAAACCAACAGTAAACTGCTTTTGGTAGCATCATTAAATTATAACATGATTCATTTTGATTTTAGGTCTTCTACTAATGAAGAGCCTTGTTCACTTAGAAACATTTGTAATAACATTGCATTCATATTCATTTTTGTCACTTGAAGCAGGAAGTAAAATAATGGGACAGAGACCAAACACATCAATGAATGGGCATACTTTCTTGTAGCAGATTCCAGGAAAAGTAGTTTCCATCATTTTAACTTATTTTATTCAGTGTGTTTAAAAGACAAGTAGTATTACACAGAAGTGAATTCCCCCTCTCCCCATGTGTTAGTTGTTGCTAATTTTTTCTAGAAACCCTTTAGGTAATGGATGTCTCTTACCTGAGCTGGTATGGAAACAAAAGCATTAATTTATGGCAGATGATTTATACCAACTTGTGTTAGGTAACAGTGAATTATGACTCACTTTAGTATCACTGGGAAGGTAAAAGGCCTCAGTAATAAAGTTTTTTCAGAAATAATCTTTATACAATACTGAGATCTGCTATCTCTATATTTTTAATAAACTTGTCTATGCAGCTGGAGTTTAAGAAATTAATATAATTTGTAATTGCTGGTGTTCTTATCTGTTTTGTACATTTCACCATGCTATACTGTTTTATGCTTAATTTATAGTAAAGTACACTTTAAAAAAAGCTTAACAGAACTCATATACAAATGGGATATAATTACCTTTATGCTATTAATAAAGTGGCTGAAATACGATGGAGGCAGAGGTGGACCTGAGAAATGAAGAAAATATGATAAAGTACAATAATTATCTATAATTTTCTTTTTAAAAGCACTGCTTTGGGTATTACCGGTTTAGAAATTCAGAGGAAAATTATTTACAATAATAACATTAACCTTTAAATCTAATAGCTATTTTTAGTTTGGTTTCCTAACAAAACAAGGCTTACATGCCCTATCTTTTCTGTCACTTCTGCACTTCTGAATCTGATTGTGAATTTCAGATAAATTTGAAAGCAAAGAAGTCTCAAAGATGAAAATTCCCCTGTTTTCTGAAGAAATGGCATCTGTGCAAGGGGTGAAAGGGAAGCATCCAAATTAACCCCTTTAAGGGAAACCAGGGTATTAGAAGAGAAAAACTTTCCATATGCTTTGCCAGCAGTGGGGTGACTGATCAGTAGTTCTGTTGTCTTTAATGCAAGAACAGTACCATAACTGATAAGAGAAAGAAAAAGTGTTACTGCTGTGCTGCTAAACATAGAATAATTGTTCCTTGACATTTTTCTGTAATGAAACCAATACGAGTATCAATGGTTATACCACCTGCATTGTGTTGTCTGCCAATGGTGGTCAGCCAAAGCTGTCAAGCCAGCACAAAAAGTCTAAAAAGCCTTCGAATATTCTGTTTGGTATACACTTGGGGAAAAAAACAAAACAAAAACAAAACCAAAACCTTTTACAGCTGTTGATAACAGCTCAGTGCGTTTTCTTCAAATGTATACTGATTCATTTTTGAGATCATTGGGTTCAATCCTATGCCAGCCATAGGACTCAGATTTCAATACACTATATCAGGTGCAATTAAGTCAAGTAGACATTGTATGCACGTGTGCTCTGGGACAGAAATTTGTTCCCACTAAGACAGCTATTTTGATTGTATTCCAACCCTTGCAATTACAGCTCACTGCAGTGATTTGCTTGATCCATGTGAGGGGATGGGGAATAAACATATGGAATGAAATGGCAGGTGTCCTTCTCAAATGTTACTTAGTATTGATCTCTTCACTTTGTGATGTCTGAGGTCTTTCTAGGATGATCAGGAAGCAGACCAGGTCTGGGTAAGGTACATGAGGAAGAGGGAGGTCAGCACACAAAGTAGAAGACAAAGATCTGTGGCGTGGAACCAATAGGGTCTACCTGCTTTGGTAGGTAAACTGTATTAGATCAGTTCCTCAAGCTGGAGGTAAAGTGGCACAGCTTCCATCCATAGAGCTAAACTGTCCTCCTGACTCCAGATGCATGAGAGACTTATCCATACAGCCTCTTGCACTAATCCCGGGCTTAAACTGTGCCCCAGACCATCCTGTTGTCTGGGAATGTGTTACTTGTAGGCCCAAATCCAGGCCGCAAAACATGAGAACAGTTTACCTGCAGGACAATCGATTGTCCTGTGTGTTCTGGGTCTGTTTAGTTTACTAGTATACACAGCTGGAGAAGTTTGCCTGACTTGGCTTCTCAATGTGCAAACCTAGTTCAACCCTCTTCTGCAGACATTTAGTGCAGGGCTGGTAGGCAATTTTTGGCAGGACCTTTAGAGATCTTAACATTAGCCAGGGGGAAACACTCTTTGTTGTGTAGCTTCTGCTGGCAGATCAGACATTTTCATTTCAGTTTGTTTTCAGATGTTGCTGAAACAGACTAACAGCACTTTGCACGTCTATAGTCAACAGTAAAACCATGCCCTCCCAACAATGATAGAGTCACAAAACTTTTGGTGACATTTCTTATTAGAAAATGGGAAGCTACATTGCTTTCAGATCTGGGATCTGGAGCAAGAGAACTCATTTTTTACCAGAATTAATGCTTTCCCAGAAAGAAGCCATCTCACTCTACCTCACTGGTTTTCCTTTACCTTCTTTACTTTCACGATTCACAGAGAATAGGGTGAAACAACTTCTTAATACAGAAGAGAAGATTTCAAGGCAAATAAACTGGTTGAAGGGTGGTTTGGATGGGTGTGAAAATTTGTCCAGAATGCCATGTTGGCCTTTTGGGGAATGACCTGTAGGAACGAAGGGTGTTGACTGTGGTTGAGAGCCAGCACACTACAATAAACACTCCATTTTTAATTAGCAGATCTTTGGCCTTAGGCAATTGAGTCTGAGACTACGACACAGTGAAGTCTCCTCCTCTGTTTCTAAATGTTTTCTGACAAAGCTCCAGACTGTGTTCCTCCAGCCAGAAACATCAGGGTTCTGTTGGAGCATTGCGTAAGTGGTTGGAACACAGCACCCATGCTGTGGATGCTTGCTACAGCTGCCTCTGTACAGACTAGCTAAATAAAGTGTGACCTGCTATTTACCCACTTTTTGTGTTTGCTTCCTATTTTTGCATGGTATCAATTAACAGAGCCTGTTTGTAAAGTTGGAGAGAAGACATTTTGTGAGAAAAAAAAAATCCCCTGTGTGGACAAATACCACAGTTCAGAAAGCTTTTCTGATTGCTGGAAATCAACAGATACTGTAGAGGAAGGAGCTTCAGCCATCTGTCCCTCAGAGATTTCAAAAAATTCCTGTGCTTTAATCATGCTCTACTACCCTGCAACTTTTGGCTTGTGAATTCTCACTGTCAACGATTATGTGGATATCTGTGAGATCTAGATAACTGGTTTGTATGAAAGAATATTTTAGCAACTAAATAAATGAGCAAGAACCAAATAGGAATATCTTTTAGAGCAGCAACAGAATTGGTCTTAGTTAACATAATATTGAAGCTAGTTGATCTATTTAGATTTGGTTGACAAATAAATGAATAAATCTCTGTTATTTTAGAACAAAGGTGAATTCAGTTTAACCAGTTTCACCATCCTCCACTAGCTGCAGTTTTACAACAAAATTTTAAGTGTAGTCCTTTAACAACCCTCTCCTTCAGAAGCACCTGAAATAATCAGGTACAGGCAAAAATACTTGTACAATATTAATTTGTGTTAAATACAGAACCTGGGAGGGAACAGACATGTTCGTTGTGGGAAAAAAATTATTCTACTTCAAATGGTTTCTGGCACTGATCAAAGCCTTATCTCATTATGAGATTTCAAAAAACGTATTGAAAAGGAAGAATTTGTAATAGCAACCTTTCCAAATAGATGCTTCTTCTGTAACTATTTTTAATGTGTAAGAATTAGCAACATGTATTAGCTTTTTGATACAGAAAAGTAAATCCTTGCTAACAAACGTCTGCTATGATGCTCCCACCAGCAGCAAATTGGTATTTTATTTCACTCAGACTTTTCATGATTATTACAAATAAAGCATAGAATATTAAGAAGTTGGTTGAAATGGAAATCATCTAGTTCCATCTCCTGCTGGAAGTGGGACTGTCACCAAGAAATGACTGCTTTGAACTCAGAATGCAGTGATGTGTTACCCTGAAATGGGAAGCACTGGATTTTAGCCCATTTGGCTCAAGAAGATTGACAAAATAGTATCTGAGGAAGCAAACAGCCAGTTATATTTCAATATCTATTCTCGCACTTACCACATTCATAATTCTCACAAATGTGCAGTACAGGTACTTCTTTTCAGAAGACATTTTTGATAACATAATGGGCTTTTTTGTTCTGTGTGTCAGTTTGTCAAGGAACCTAGGTATAAGTCTTCAGGCAGGTAAGGCTGCAGGGGTAAGTATCAAAGTACTTAGTTGAATTGCTTTTTAAGTTAAACATGTATTCCTTTACAGGACGTCAATGATATGCCAGATTTAGTGTACCTGGTGGTCCTGGAGCACCTCTGTCTCCCTTTTCTCCTTTTAAGTCTGATGAACTGTGAAGCCCCCAGGAACCTCTGTTTGCTTTAGCACCTGCAATAAAAGCATTACAAATTCATGAGAACTTCCAAACAGAAGAGACTATAGCAGTGACAACCAAACCACCAAATGTGAGAGGAGAGTTTTCCATACATGTGGGACATGTGGCTCCAGCCCATATAAGCTTGAATCCGATTGTCCTTTTTTATCAACCCCAACATGTGCAAGGCAATCTCTCTTACAAGTCAATCTTTCGCTCTCTCTTCCCAGACCACCTAGCCCAAGACCCTCTGAACAAACCTGTTCTCACTGCTTTTGTGAATTTCTCTGGGGCAAGTGTAGAAACACTTACTGAGTTATGCCTCTGCACTTGATACCACATCTTCTACTGTCTCCAATAGACTTCTAAGATTAGAACTTGCAAAAACTGTGTTGTACTGCTCAATTTATAAATCTTAGTCTTCAATGTGCAGGCCTAAGCTGACTTGTTCCTTGGCTTACATGTTGAGACTGAAACAAGATATGATCTTACAGTTTCACAAGAAAAAAGAAGTGAGATCACTGTTTTAGTTTTTTTTTTTTTTGTGCCACATAAACCCAGTTATGCAATAGCCAAGAAAAATAAAAAGAGTTTAACTAAGAAAAACAACAAAACAAACAAACAAACAGAAACAACAAAAAAGCTTATTTAAACTAAGGGACAAGAAAAGAACTACTCACCATGGACACTAAGAGTACCTTGATTTCCAGGACAAGAAGTGCTCATCTACAGACAAAGAAATCTATTAAAAGTTATCCATATGCATGAACCAATGGAAGTGCATTACTTGTTGGGACTGAAAAGCCTGGAAAATATGCATGCTATCACAATAAATATTTTAACAACACTCTGAGGCTATCTCCAGTTTGACAAGGTCTGAGTATTCGCTGATTAAGCTTTTTTTCAGATTGTGCTTTCTTTAACATGCAAAATGCTTTCAGCAAGTGGGTAACAATGTGCATTTTGGAGGCATCATCAAATCCTACTCTCATTCATGCCAGTGAAGCATCAGAAAATTCATTCTCTGAGAACAATTCTGAATTTACATCTGTATGTGAAAGCAGGATTTGATTTTGACTGTAAGATAACAGACAGTATTTATAACGTTTTCATCAGACCATGGCTATACCTACTGTCTGATATTGACCTGTGGTCCACGTGCTTGGAACCACAACTGGGAGGCAGAAGCTATTCTAGTCTATCTTGTTCTGACAAGAGCCACCCATAACAGTGTGATGTGCTCCTTACCTCTACTGCCTGTCTTCAACATAGGGACAGTGCAGGAACTAAAATGTGGCATAGTGCTTGAAAATGGACAGATTTTAGTACTAGCTAGTATTATTTATATGGATTTAAGCAAGTGTATGGAAAAACCCTGAAGGTGCTGCATCTGACTAATCCTGTATTATTAGCTCTTAGAATTCTTACTCACATGGATAGTTCCATTAACTTCAGAAGTTCAGTTCACATGAGTTCAGCCTGTAGTTCATTATCAATATTCATTTATGTAGACATGTACAGCAGACTTCTTATCTATGAACTCATATAGGTTTAGGAAATTATTCATAAATGTAGGACAAATCTATCTAGCATGCTCAGATGTTTGTAAGTACAGGTTTCTATAACTCGTGCACATAAATGTTACTGCTATTACTCACTGATTGTAACCTTTTGAAAAGGGACTATTTATTATTATCTGAAATTCAGCTAAAACAGGCTTGTATCATAGGAGAGTTGAGGTTGGAAGGCATCTCTAGAGATTGCTTAGCCCAAAGCAGGATCAATTACATCAGGTTGCTCAGGGCCTTGTCCAGACAGGTTTCAGAAGTGAGAGTAATTAATCCACATGTGACTACGGACATATGTGATTAACATACAAGAATTTTATATGGTGGGAATGGGAAGAGTTAGGGGAAGAATCAAAATAGGTAAAAAGATGGTGCCTGGTGGTAGGCCAAAACTGTAGAAATGTCAAATTAATTAACAGAAAGATCCATAAGCTGGAATACGTCTTTCTTCAGTGTAAGGGTAAAATGATGAGAATCAGTGCATCTAGTATAGTGTAAGTCAAGAGCTGCGTCTCTATAGTGAGTGAAAAGGAACTGGAACATAAATTGGAGGAGAGGGCACAATACTATTTGGAGCTATACTGTCTAACAGAAAAGTAGAACAGCCATACTGCACACCACAATATTCAGAAGACAACTGTGATTCTCAAAGACAGAATCCTTTCCAAGTATAATAACTCACCCATGGCTTAATAGTACAATATTGCCCTAGGGAAGCTCTTCCAGGACCGAACTCTATTTGCAGTTCATTGTAGGATATAATTTCCATGATTAATCAAACAAAAATTGCATCAGGATGTTCTGAAAATACAAACCCATCTCCTTTCTTTTGACACTATGTGTGAATTTGCAGGTCCTTCGAAGGTAATGTGGACTTTGCCATTCCCCTTGGAAAGCAGGGCCTGAGCTTCGCCTGCTGCCATTTTTTATATCATACATGTTTGTACCTTAATAGACTGCATTTGAGGGTCAAACAAAGAACATGATCTTTCTTTTCTGATACATCTTTTATGCCACACTGAAATACATTACAGGTCTTATTTTGGTCAGGGAAATTGAAAACAGTTGAAGACATAACAACATGGAGACAGTATTTATATATACATCTGAAAAAATGTGTGTACATGTATGTATAAGCATTCAGCCCTCCAAAGCAATTCTTAAGGAATTTGAAAGACATTGAAAATGTTAGGATAACCAAGTAATCAAAGTGCTTTAAGCAAAAGGTTCTAGTATTTCTAGTTCTGTTTTCTATTTTATATATGGCTAATTCTGGGTATCTTGAAAATCTGTTAGCTTGAAGACTAGCTGAAACACATATTTGGTGCAAAGCAGAAGGTAGGTTGAGAAAAGCTGCAGAGCTACCATGGTTATGTATACAGCTACTTTGGTTATGGACTATCACGGCCATGCATTTTGCTAAGAGCAGATTCTATGTGTGACTTACTGGCATTTTGCAATGAGGTCTGGGAGAGACTGGGAAAACTGTCTATTGAAAATCAGAAGGGAAATTATTTTAATGAACGGAGATATAATACAGCAGATAACACACCAAGTAGATCTAATAGACATGGCAGGACAAGGGCTGGAAACAAAAATCAGAACCTCCTGAGTAGAGAGGCCAGTTTACTGCCTGGGAGCTCTCACAGATTTGTCAGCAGGTCCCATTCTGGGTAGGGGGAACACAAAACTCTTAGATGACAGTGGCTCCAGTTAAGAGATTTTTTCCTGTGCACACAGGCAAGGTCACCCACTGTAAACTGTGTTGTCTGAAATAAGTTTTTCTGTTTCCCCTTGCAAACTGTTTCTGGAGCAGCACATTTCTTCCATAGAGATAGAACAGCAACTGATCCTCGGTTATACTTACTCCTTTGATATAAACTATACGTCCTGGAGGTCCAGGAGGCCCTCGGGGTCCAGGCAAGCCAGGAAGGCCCTGGTAAGAAAAAGTGAAAGAAAGAAGATAATAGACAGATCTTTTAATATGCAATACAATTGAACCTGCAGAAAGAAAGTCCTTGGGCTTAGAGGCCCCCATTTGACCAAGAAGTTTTTTGTTAAATGGCTTGAGGGGAGACTGAGTATTCAGTTATGGGTACCAAAGTGAACTTTAAAATTTAACCTGAAGTACTGTGTGGAGAACAAAATAGTCTAAAGGGGGAGGAAAAAAACCCAAACCAGAGACCTCAAAGCACTAGAAATTGAAACTAAATTAAAGGCAGTGGATCTCTCATCTAAGGGAAATTAGGTATCTGAGGCTGGTCTGGAATTTTCAAGACTGCTGAGATTCATATATTTTCAAGTGCCAGTCAGATAACTACATGCTAATTGACACCTTCAAGGAACTCTGTTAGACTACAGGTGTGACTATCATCTATAAAAAATATGCCAAATCTTTACTGTGTCATTTAAAAACCTGGCACCATGCCATATCCATCTTTCACTCCTCATCAGTGAAACTTTCTATGAGGTGACACGTCATCTCATCAATAATTAGAGATCCATTAGATTTTTATCTTCCCTAAACATTCCAGGAGGGGCTATTAGAACTTGTAGCCTGTTTTGTTTGCTTGTTTGGTTAAATGTCCTAGACTGATGTACTTAATCTAGTTATACTGGTTATAATAGTTTTTGTTTGGTTAAGGCAGACAGTCCAGAAAATGGACCTTGGCACTATTTGAAGATATAGAGGAATGGAAAAATCTACTTCAATATTTTCTGCTGGTGGCTAGTCATAATTTCTCTCATTTTCTTCTTAGTTCATTCAACTAAATTTCTATTAACACCTCTCTCTAGAGGTGTAAGCAACCTTTAGTACTTGGTCTTTTCTTTCTGTGAAGGTACTGAGATACTGTTAGTTGAATAAAGAAATATCATTATCTCACTTACATTTATTGTGCAGGTAGACAACATACTTGTGTTTTGGAGATTGTGTACCATATATATTTTTTCTTCTAAACACAGTAGAACCAGAGAACTCACACAACAGATTTCATTTACAAAAACTGCTCTGCTGAAATACAGTGATATTGCCTAGATCACCTCTTCTGATGCCTAACTGATCCCTACCTTATGATTTCTATGCTAATACAGTAAAATACCCCCCTCCTTTTTTTTTTTTCCCAGCATTATCTCTGATGCAAATGAAATATTATTAGCTGCTGTTGTGGTATGGGTATCAATTTTTCTAGCACAGATGGACCCATGACATCAGAACAATCATACAAACTACCGTTGTGAAACATATTGCTTATGCTCAGCAGTGTTTATTGTTGTGTAGTCCAGTCTTCATGCTTGCTGTAAGACCACTTGTATGAAGTTTTTCCTAAGAACAGACTTGCAGTGCCAAGAGCTTGTTTCATCACTTGTCGTTCCATAATTACAGGTTGTAGGCGGGCATAGATCATTTATGCAGTGGTCATTCTTCTGGATACATGTACATGGTAACTAAAGTGGATAGTAGGTTTTAACCAGTATCTCCTTGCTAGTGGAGTGGTTGCCTCTTCATTCTGATGTGCTCAAGTGCTATTTGTACCTGTGCTAGATAGCTAAGAGCCTATGGGTGTATTTTCCCACCATGAGGGCTCATACTGATGGCCTGTATCAGGAAGACTTTGATATATAGATATATAGAAAGAATAGGAAATCCTAGATAATTTGCTATGCTAACAGAGAATCACACATATAACTGTTATACTTGGGAGCTGATACAATTACGTATGTTTGCAAGAACTGTCCAGATTGACCCAGAAGTTGGCTTTTCAGTTATTATTAACAGATAGAAAAAGTAGCAGGAACATATAATTATTTATAGATAATTTCAGGTTTTTAGTCCTGTCATTATTTTAAAGGAATTCATATAAATCATACCTGTCCTAGGATTTTAACAGGATTTTTTTTCAACTAATTGTAACATGTAAATACTTACATTAAATGGTTCTCCTCTATCACCTTTCACACCTCTCAGTCCGTTCAGTCCTGGACGGCCCTGAAATAAGTAGAAGTAGTGTAGTATGTGTCAGAAGCAAGCTCCTCTATCTTTATTCCTCTTGAGAGCATGATACATACTGGGCGTCCTGGGAAACCAAGTTCTCCTTTAGGTCCAGTAGGTCCTATTGGTCCCTGAACAAAAAATAAAATGTGATTATGGAGACTATATGGAACATATCTTTGGCATATACTAGATTATTTAGACAAATAGACATAGTTTTATATTTGTGTTAAAAATCAACCTGTGATTGTCTGCAGAGAATGCATAAAATGTCCTTTCATGTTGCTCTGTCGAATGATCTCAGAAGCTGAGGCCTGCATACAACAGTCAGCTCTGGCTTGGAAAAGACTGGTCATATGAAATTAAATCCGAATTCTCACCCATTTGTATGGCGTGCAATTCAAAACTGAGTCATTATGTATCAAAGGAAAATGAAATTTATTAATCAGTAGAAAATGGCATTTAGGGGTGTATGCTTTGTGCATCTCTTTTTTGTTTACTTCGGTTTTCTAATAATTTCTAAATCAGGCCCCTATGAGGAAATGTATGTGGATCAGCTTGAGAATTTACATACTGCCAGGCTTCTACATGCCTCTTGCCAGCCTGGGTATATGGATTTATGGGGCTGACAGCTGAAACAGAACAGATCCTACTTTATACAAGAGTAGCTGGCCCATCAAGCCTCACAAAGTGATATGAGTGACTGTGAAAAGAAAGGGCAAGCAGGCTGCCTGGGAAAAGTGGTTCAGGACTAGGTATGATCTATCATTGGGCATTTGCAAACATGCAACTTCTAGGCAGTCAGCAAGTGATCAACAAAAAGCAGCAAACCTGAGGATACCACAAACTTTCATCTGCTGTTAGCTCCCTGAAACTCAACAAAATACAAGGGTCTAGACAATCTCTTTGAATATGCATCAACCTTTCTGGTTTCATTTCCCTTTTTTCAGTCTGGTGAAGTGTTGAGAGATACCCCTTCTTGCATTACTGGTTACATAATCTTTGTCTATAGATCCCATGCAGATACCATTTATCAATCACAACTGATGTGTTTAATTGTGAGAAATCACAGTAATTTCAGTGCAATTATTGTAACAGACTTCCTGTTGCTACCTGCAATATGGTGGTTATCACAGACCTATGTTGATGGAAGAAAGACATTGACTGTTGCACTGCTTACCACAATTTCAGCACATCACTTTAAACATAACAAACACTTGTTGCCATTGTGACTGCTACTTCAAAGGATAACTAGCAAACAACCAAAAAACAAGAGGAAGCCCCTTTCTTCCTCCTCACTTGCTCTTGATTCTTAAGGAAAGTGGAGGCTAAGAAGGAAGTAAGCCTGTGGCAGAACTGAGTTTCCTTATTTACGGTCCAGTATTGTTGCCATGTTATCTCTCAGTTCAAGGCACAGAGGGAGCACAGGCAAGTGAAGAGGTGGAAAGGTTGCAAGAAATAACCTTATGTTTATACTTGGATGGTTTTCAAACTCAGAGTTTTGCATCTCATCTGAGCAGCAGAATGTTGACATGGTAATTTCATCTGGATTCAAATACCAGTCTATTACCAATCCATTTTATGAATTAAACTCGTGCCATATTGATAGAATTTTCAGTTAACACACCCTTTTTCCTTTGAAACTGGCAAGGTTTTGTCCTTGCCTTTATGTAATATAATTTCATTGAATAGTGACGTACTTTCATGGAAAATTTATCTGATGATGATATGATTTATCCTAGCATCAGGCTGAAATGCAGGGATTAATTTTGTAATTTTTATCCAGCCAAAACTGAAGACTGGTTTGAAGGTAATTTCTCCCCATATGGTCAAAGCTGTTGCTTGTGTCTAAAATGGGCGATAGATTGCTGGTGGACTCTGGCAGGTGTGTTTTGGGCTAATAGAAAAAGGACATGTCCTGAAGGGTGCACTATGAAAGGCAATGAACATTAGAGCATGAGAAATTCCAAATAAATATAAGGAAAACCTTTTTTTTACCTTAAAGATTGTCAAATACTGGAATGTGTTGCCCAGAGAAGGCTGTGGAATCTCTATCCTAAGAGATGATGAAGACTCGACTGGCCAAGTGCCTGAGGTGAATAGACCTGCTTTGGGCAGTGATGTGGACTAGATGATCTCTGAAGTTCACTTCCACTCTATGATTCTCTGTCAAGATGAAAGGACTCATCTTGCAGTTGTACAAGGAGGAGAAAAGGAACTCCCCTTCTGATAAGTTAAGGTAGCCCCCCTCAAGGTCACTCAGCAGTCACTCAGCACATCCAGTTAGCTTCTTTTAAAGTTACAGAAACTGATGGCAAAATCTCCTGCACACCTTGGTATGCAGAAACAACAACACCTGTCTTCATTCACTCAGGCACAATGGAGACGTGGCTACATCAAAAGCAGAAGCAAATAAACAATATCTTTGATCTTTGGAATAGTAGACTAGAAGAAATTAATTCCTGCTCTAACCTTACTGAGTCTGGGCAACTCTTCTTATTTTACAACTAACTTCTTGTGCTTTCATACGATATTCTGGGCCCAGTCAAAAATATCAGGCCAAGTACCTGAAAGAAGGCCTCTAAGTCCTGATTTTGGTAAATGGTTTGACTCTAGTGCTTGATTTGTAGCTTTCTCAGAATCCAAGGGAGTTGCAAATTACTGGCACTGACAGAAATCAAACCTGATGTAGTCAGTTGTTTTAACTTAAATAATAGAAATAGAGAATAATTTAGACTGGAGATTATCTAGTATCCAGATTATTTACAGATTATCTAATACAACCTTTTGCTCAAAGCAAGACAAACTTCCAGGTTAGGTCATGCTGCTCAGTGCCTTTTTCCACAATCCACCATCTCTCTGAGCACCTATTTCTGTGTTTAACCGCTTTTACTGTGATTTTTTTTTCTTTACATTTAATTGGAATTTCCCCTTCTGGAACTTGGGATCATTGGCACTTGTCTTTTTCCTGTGCACATCTGAGAAGGACCTGACTTCGTCTGTTCTATAGTTCCCTTTCAGGGAGCAGCAGGGAGCAATTAGAGCTCTTCTCACTCTCTTATGTTCAAGGCTAAACAAAACTCGCTCACTTGGAATCATAAATTATATAAGTTTCTCTCTCTGATGATGTTTCACTGTCTGCTTAGATAGTAATGGATACTTTTGCGCTACCAGAATTTAAATTCTGAATCAAGTCAGTAGTTTACAACACCACACATGTAACAACCACATTCTTTTTTGAAGGACGTTGATCATCCTGAAGCATGGATACTCCTTATCATCCCTACTCAGAAAGAATCAAAAGCTAAAACAAACTAGCTTTATATTTACTATTATCTGTAAAACCAAAGAAAACAGAAAAAAATAATCTACTCATCTTTGGAAATATCTTACCGTTGGTCCCATTGGGCCCACCACTCCAGCTTCACCCTGTTGAGGATAGACACATATTGAACAACGACAAGGAGAATTCCTGCAGCATCTAGCAAAGGTGGCTGGTAACAAGGCCACCAAGCTTTCTGGGGTAACATGGCACAGTATTAGCCTACCTTCTCCCCCTTTCTTCCTAATAATTCAGTTAAAGATCCATCAGCAGATATAATAGCTCCTGGTTCTCCCTTTTCGCCCTGCAATTATCAAATTGATTTCATAGTATTTACAAATAATTTCTCAATGAATCAGAAGTCAAAGCAGCATTACTGCTGTTTGCAGCATGAAGGATTAGTCATGTTGTGATATGAAACATGAAGTGATACTGATGTGAGTAAAGCTTGACTCCGGGGGACAAAAGGGCTGATCTTTCTTAAAATACAATAAAATACACTAAAAATATCCTCTTCCTGTAAATCTCCCTGAGATGAATAAGTACTTCTTTCATTTAAAAAAAAAAGTCTTCGTATTGGCCTCAATAGAGTAACTATGTCAAACATGCTGTGTTCACAAGACACCTCTGTCAAAGGCAGACAAGCTATTGGTGTATTCTTGTGTACCATCAGCTTAGATACTGGTCAAGAAATCCTGCTGGAAATGTGAAATCTTGATAGAACACTAAGTGTCCCAAATTTACTATCAGAAAAGCATGGATCTTCCTCTCTATATGCCTGGTATGCCTGGTATGACATAGCCTCATTACCTTTTATGAGGGCTAGTTCCCAGTGTTCAAATTATGGCACACTGCATTCCACTTCTTCAAGGGGTAATTCCATTGAACAATGGCACAACCATGAATTATCATTGCCCAGTGTGAGCCCATGGTTCCCACTCTGGATCTTTCAGCTGCAACTTTCCTCCTCCTAGCTCAGGCAGCTTGGTACCATAGATTTCTCAAGATCTCTAATGGAAGAAATCTGGCTTGAAACTAACAATTGCATTGCTGATTAAAATGACAGTCCAGATTATAGCACTTCCACTAAGCACAAAGCACTATAACTCATTTCCTCCTGCAGGTTCTTCAACGTTTGGAGTCTTTGGAATCTGCTTGAGAATACTTTGGACACTTTGGAGTCTCCCTAAGGGCTGGCTTCACTGACTTTGTCTTGTGCGAGATTTTATGGACCCGAGGTTGCAACAGAAGCACCTTGTGATCCTTAAAGTAAAATGCTCCTAGGTGTCTGTGCATCTTCATTGTGGTTGCCAGCTTCATCACTCTTGAGCATAACCTAGTGTTTACACCACAGAAACAGCCTCAGAAACATCACTATGCCATTGATGGTTTCGAAATATAATGGCTTCAAAGTTTTGAGCTCCTTCCAGTGTGGACAGCAGAACCCAAATAAAAACAAAACACAAAACAAAACAAAACAAACAACAACAAAAAAACACAAAACAAACAACCAAAATAACCCCACAACCCAAGCCAAAAGCTACCCCACTGGTTTTGAGGTTGAGTTGATCAGTTTATGTGCTCAGTAAAAGAACAGGAATCCTTATGACAAAAGGGGACTGGTATTTGTGGCCTGAGGTATTTCCTTTTGAGTAATGATGTTTTCTTCTGTGTAATGAAGATACTGTTCATCTACAAACCCATTTCAAACCATAATTAACCTTTTCCAAGTCTTCCTATTACTTGTGAGAAAGTGAGGTCAGTTACTTACAAAGAAATAGCAGAAAGTGGTTTTATTTTCCTTTTTATAATCCTCAAGATTGCAATAACTTAGATGTTCCTCTCCCCTGCTTCCTGCAGGTGGATGAGAAGGGGAAGAAAAGCAGAACAACAGCTGCAATGTTTACAAACTAGCAGAGTCAGTCTCTAGTAACCTCTCAGCAGTGCTGCTAAATAAACACTCTTGTGTAGAAATAAGAGATAAGAATCCTAAGGAGAGAGCTTTCCAAGGAAGGGAAAACGGCAGTCTTCACTCTGTAGGCAAAGCCCTCTGTGCCAAAGGAGGAGGAAAAGATTAAGCTTTTTTTATTTGGTCTTTTGGTTAGGATCCCAGGGTGTCAGCACAGACAATCACATTGTAAGAAGAGGTCACAAGTTAATGTTTATGCACACTTATTCTGATAAGTGCATACTGCACTGCAGAATTTTCACACTGGGGAAGGAACAATACCTCTAAGTACTTTTTTTTTTTTTCAGAATTCCTTCAGTTTCCACTTAGTAAATTTTTCACATGACCTTTTCAACATCCCTAGTAAAATTAGAATAATTAAATTTCTAATGTAGTTAAGTATTCATCATCTAACGCATTTTACAGTATGTACTTTCCGTATGTGGTTTTTCCAACCTGTTGTCCCTTGGGTCCTTGTAATCCAGGCAAACCAGTATCACCCTTTGGTCCCCGAGGGCCCTAAGCAAAAACAAGTGCATAAATCTATGGTGAGATATGCTAAGAATATGGACCTAGGCCATTTTACTAAATGTAATTTTTAAATAACTGGAAAACTTGAACTTGAATTACTCTGTTTGCAATCTAGGAATTCTTTCAAGATTAAATTGCTGTCTGAATCGTAATATTCCCTAAAACAAACGTAGGGAGAATCTGTTAAAAAGAAGAAATCAAAAAATGCCTAATGTTTATCACAGTGTAGAAGATACACACATTCACAAAGAGAAATATGCAAACATTAAGAAGAGTGGAAATTCAGCCTAAAATTCTCTATTTCCTCCCTACTGTATTCTTTCTCCCTTCACGATCATTCAGCCAGACTGACTTTCGATAGAATTTCTGAATCTATATTTCTAACAGTACCTAAAAAAATATAATATCTGAAATAGAGATTATAATAATATATTTGAAAATAAGATAATTTCTGTATCTGTTCTGTGGTGAAAGCATTCCACCCAGATCACATTCTGTTTTTACAATCTTCCATTATCAGTGCATTCAGAAGCATTTTTTTTACCCACCAAGAACTAAATTCAAGTCTAAATGATTTCTGTACTAGTGAAGAGACACAGAAAAGACCTGAGGTAAGAACAAAAATGTGATTTTCCTGTCTGTGGAAGTTATGTAGATGACAGAAAGACTAATACTTCATCATATCACTTTCTAAAGGTTAGCAGATGTTTTTCAAATAAAAAGTATTTTTAAGGAGTTTTTTTCCCCTTTGTTTGGCTTCCTATGCAATTCACAATACCCAGGACTTATTAAACAACCTTCTGCAGAATTCTGGGCAATTTGCCAGCATTTTGTCAACATAATTTGTCAGCTTTCCTAGTTTTCTCCTTAGTTATTCTCAGGCAATAGACAAAGGATCCTGAGACCATATGCCTGCATCTGAACTGTATAACAATCATAACAAGGGAAAATAACTCTATCAGATTATATAGAATATAACTATAAGAGTATGAACAATAATATATGAAGTCAGAAGCCAGATAACACTACTTACATGGTGTGGCAGTCTGAGCACAGCAGGTAGGTAGCGTTGTATAAGGCATCTTTTGATATTAAGACTGCACAATGCTTCCATGGTAGCACTGGTATGTTATTATAAAAACCAATATATGTTTTCTAAAGAATAAAAGATGTACATCTTGTAGGGCTTTACTGTACCCCCTAAAGAATAATACAATTACACATATGAAGATAACTTTCAGAAGTCCATCTGTTCCATTTGTTTCTCCTAAATGGCATAGGTCTTTCCTCAAGTAGTAATTTTTCATCAGAGTCAATTACATTTAGATTTAAACTACAAAAGTGACTCTGACATAAGCAGAAATATGAGATGTGCATAATCACAGTATAACTCATTTCTGGCAGAGTTAATTTCTACCACAGCTGTTGGTTCCATGAAGACCTATAGTCTCCCATAGGAAAATTCATTAGACTTTGTGTAAATTCTGTAAAATATAATTTTAAAAACATAAAACTATGTTGAAAAATACTTACTTAAATCCAAGTAACATACTTACAGGAAATCCTGGTAGACCTGGCTTGCCATCTAGCCCCTGCAAAATGCAAAAAGCCCACCCCCTTACAAACACATATTACAGACTTGCAAAACAGAGTATCCATTTTCCAGGTATTGCATAATTCGTGAATATTAACTGATTTGAAACTGGATTAAGAACCTCATACAGCCAGTGCCCTACACTTCTAATTTTTTCTGGGACATCAGCATTTACTTTCCAAAACTGAAGGGACAGAGATCCAGGGAAGGCTGAAGAAAGGTGCCATTTTCCACATATGAAAGGCACGTAACCATAATTCAGCCTCCTTTGAATCTTTTCCAGATTCCAGCACAGAGATCACAGTAGCACTTCCACGTTTGCCTTTTTGCTCCTGATCATCTGTGGGTAGAAAATAGGGTGTGTAATAGGTTGTGAATAGAAACATGGATTTGGATTTGTACTGAGCATGTTTAAGATTGTCCCCCCTGTGATATCTGCAGAGAAACACTTTAGTTGTACTTGGATAAGTATTACCCAAGCCAACCTACTTCCTTCTGTTGGGACTGTAACAACTATAACAAACCAATACATTTCTGCTGGGCTCATGAGCCCACTCGTCTACGTTATTTTGAGAACCTGTCATCTGAGGCTTGAATGGCAACTACCTGCAGAACTCACACAGGCATCCTATTATGTCCATGTGTTAGGTGAATCAGGTCTTTAGGAAACACATCAAAATACTTTCCATGAAAGCTGTTTTACCATAAACACAACTGGATGCAACCACAATACGTCATCCTGTGTGACAAGCGAAAAAGAGGCAAGCTAGCCTAACAGATAAAGGTTAAAAGCTGTTATTGAAGCAAATGTCCTTCTTCCTAGTTCACTGACAGATTTAGTAAATATTTGTTTTGGGACAATTGTATTAATAAGATACAAGTTTTTTAAAAACTATGGCTATGTAGAGTGAAATTCTGCTAGCAGGCACACACATTCATCAGGGGTTGAACGTGAGGGAAAAACAGTGCTAATGAAAAAGAAAACAGATAATGTACAGAAGCAACAGTCCACAAATGAAACTAGCTGTGAAGTAAAATTCTTCATTTTGGGGGATTCAAATTTTGTGAAGTGCAGTACACCGTAGACTTCCAGGCAAGTTTGAGTAAAGTCTGCAGCCTGGAAAAGGTAGATTTCTCTGTGGATACAGTCCTAAGAATTTGAAATAGTTACAATGAAGCATCCAGAATTTAAAACATTTGATTGAATTATTTTGCCGCTATACTTCTAGCTGCAAATCAGAACCTGAAATTTCATATTCTGTTGTTCTCTCACGAAATTTTCAGCTTTTCATCCACAGCTATGGTAGTTGTGAGACTAAACTCATGTACAGGAGCCAAGCATTCCTAGTTGCAGTCTCAAGCAGAAATGAGCAAAGCACCTCATTCCAACATTTTATGACTAGAAAAAAAAAAAGAAGAAATGCTATGTAAATCTCGTGTCCAGTTTTTGCATCAGTTCCACATTTCTGTTATTCTGGGCATATAGTTCAGATTCAGAGATAAGCCAGTTCCTTTTTTTCATACAAATGTGTAGAAGCTATTAGTTCATGCAGAATTCAGTTCTGCCTTGAAGTATTTCGACAGAGCTTAGTGTTCAATTTAGCAGGAACACAATTCCAAAGGATAGGAAACTCAGCTCTAGCTGATACTTAAAAGGAGACAGTGAAGATATACTCACTGGAGGCCCAAGCAGTCCTTTAATTCCAGTAAAGTTAAAAATGCCATCTGTATTATTGAGCAGTAGCTAAAAAAGTGGTTAAGGAACAGGTTATTTCAAATACCAATTTGATTATCTAGGTCACACATGCATTTTTAGAAATGTATAGACACTTGAAGCATCCCTTTCTAACTCTGGGGAGAAAAACACAAATAAGGCCACAGAAAAGGCTCTCTATTTCTAATTTTTGTTACATTAATAAGTTTGAAGCTACTCCTGCTTTGAATAGGAGGTTTGACCATATGGCCTCCAGAGGTTGCTTCCAGTTATCTTAGGAGTCTCTGAATACTTTTTTTCTAATCTAGGATGTCAAGAATGACACAAAAGAGGACAGACCTGCTTCTTCACATCATATACCCTATCCTACCCTACCCTACCCTACCCTGTACTCTATAATCTGAGCACAGCAGTGTGTGGTCAACTTCCTATACTTTGAGGTTATGTTGGCATCATGATTCAGGCAGCTAAAGTCTGTTGCTTTTACTGGGTGCTGCTAACTGTTCCCTGTCCTCATGTGCCACAAAAACCATTGGAAAATTGTAAAATAAAAAGACAGTTTAAGTCCTGCAGGCATCACTCCATCTCCCAGTCTGCATGAACTCTTCTGCTGCATTACACCAGGTGTGGCACAATGCTGTTGGTACCACTGTATTTCCAGCTCTATACGGCCCAGAAAGGGAACAGCACATGGGCTGTTACATTTATCACAGTAATAAAAAGGTTCTGCTGCTGCGATTGTTCTGCTTTATCTACAGCTGGTGGCAGAAATCCAGGAGCCCTGGGTTTACACTGTCTTTTCATTGTGGATTTGCTCAATATTCATTCTTTTTGGGCTCAATCCAAACTTTATTGAAGTCAGTGGAAAGAATCCCAGAGGTTTTGCTGAGCTTGGGATCAGGCACTTTGTGAATTTTATAGATAAGTGTTTAGCTGCAAATGGAAATTGTGATTGGAAGTCAGAAAACTGTCCACAGGATCTTGGATCCTAAGATTCTGGATGGATACTCAGTAAATTCAGAAAAAAAACCCAGCTCTTTTGGGACTGGTTATGTGGCCTATGGGATGCCAATTTATGAAATATTTGTTATAAGTAGCAGAAGCCTAAGTGAAAGCTTAGTTGTTTCACTCAACAAAAAAAATGTTATGTGCAGTTTAGCTTCATGATAATGTTGGTGCTCATCTCCCCTTACACAGATTTCTCATCTAGGCATATTCCCTTCTTGCAATCACAAATCACTTCTTACTGCTGTTATATGCATTCCTATGGATGAGTCTGGGTATTCTAGGCACCTTCAGCTCTCAGGAAGAATTTTGTACATCCACTCACAGTTTCTCCAGATCTTGGTGTCATATCAAGCCAACTGAAAGGATTTTTATTGTCAGTTTGAAATAGGATTCGTCCTAATCTGTAGCCTTTATTACTGATAACTAGTATTGTTTTTGCAAAGGCTGATGCACACAAAGCAAAACTGACTGGAAATACACAGGCAGCTAAAGGATATTAGCCAGTTTTTATGAGCTTCTAGCATTTTACCCTTTCATACATTTGGCTGTTGCTTCCAGAACAGTCTGTGCTCTGGTTTGTGTAGTGGACACCTTTCAGAAAACAACATATTTTTCTCTTATATACTGAAGTGTCTCAGGTGCCTTGCTTTGTTAAACATTTCCAGTTTTGTATTTCTCTGTTGATTTTTATTTAATGTTCACAAATCCTGCAGAATCACCTGGAGAATTTGTGAGCAGCTCTCAATATGACCCCGCAATTCTTGTATGTAAGCTATTCACCCATTTTCCTTCCTATTTCATCTTTTCAAAACAAATTCATTTGATATAGAGACATACTGAGATTTTTTGCTTTGAGGAGGAGGCTTACGACCTGAATATTAACAGCAGAATTCCCAGTTTGTTAACTGCTTGTGCCATCTTCACTGTAAGATGAGTGAGAGAGACTTTAATGCTTGACAAACATGCTTACCTCAGGTATTGCTATGATTGGTCCTGGTGGTCCTGGGGGTCCAGGTGGTCCCACAATACTGTTCCCATCCTGCCCTGGTTCACCCTATTTCAAAAACATTACAGGTGGAAAACCCATTTACTAAGTAGTACATTTCACACAGGTTTTTCAGAAAGAATGAAATCCACACAATCTCACCTGAGGTCCTTGATCACCCTTCTCCCCCTTTGGACCCTGCATGTGATTTAAAAAAAAAAAAAAAAAAAAAAAAAATCACCATAAATGATTTAGAATGAAAAATTGTGAAAATATGCTTTCTCTAGCTTCAAAAAAAAGCACAACAGCAAAATGCAGGTACAGAATTATCAATCCCCAGTTCTCTCAAACCACACATAGGGCCAGCTGGTTTCAGCTCAGACCCTCTGAGGATTTGATGTTTAAAAGTATTTCCCAGCACTTTTGACAGAGTTCACAGATGATCAGAAGCAAATGGGCACACAACATTTAATTAGTTGGGGATTAATTCAACAGGCCTTTCTTTCTCTGCACCAAAATCAGCTATGCCTGGATGCTCATCCTTTTTCAGCATTAACCATCTTGGTTGTGTCTGGGATTACCCAGTGGACCAGGCAGGGAAACGCTGATGAGCCAAACAGTCATTTTTCAGGCAGATTATTTCTAAACTTGATCAGCCCCTTGATCCAGCTCACTGTGCTGGGGATGCAGACAGCTTGTCTGGCATGAGTGAGGGTATCGTGGCAGGGTCTGAGTTGTAGGACTTCCCAGCTAAAGAGCTCTATAATCCTCATGGTTCTTAAGCATGAGAAGTAAATTAAAAACACCTATAAGCCTGCTGTCTTGCCTCTAAATAAAAGCAGATCTGGTTTCTGAGTAATTAAAAGCAAAAGGAGCATCAAAGAATTGGAACTAGCCTCTCAAGATGATTATATCACTTCTGATTGATGAGGGAGGCAAGGGAAAGGGACACTGTGTTGCTGTACTTGGTGTCTAAGGTAACTGCTCCAGGTTAAGTAGGACAAATCCAGGCCCATCTCTCTACATGCTACTAGCAAGCAGTTAGATCGCTTGCTGATCCTTAAGACGTAGGGTTGGGAGCCAGTATGTGTTAAGTGATCACAAGTTATTACAGTTTTACCACATCTCCAGGATGTCCAGCAATGCCAGGAAAGCCTGGCTTTCCATCTGAACCTGGCATTCCCTGCCACAACAAATATATTGTTATTTTCTTCAGTGTCATACAAGCAGTAGGCTTAGGAGGCACAGTATGGTACTGAATGGAATACAGGGCAGGCTTGTGGGGGGGCTCCACAGAGTCAGCATCATTTTATTAGACATCTACTCTCTCCACTTCTCTTGTTTTCCCCTCTCCAAAGCAGTTTTTGTTTGTGGTTCTGTTTGTTTGTTTTAGTTGGTTTTGGGTTTGTTTTTTTTTTTTTGTTTTGTTTTGTTTTGTTTTGTTTTATTTAATGCTGCTTCAATCATTCTTCTCCACTACTTCCACCTCCGCTTAGCAAAAAGGTGAATTCTGTTGCTTTTCCCCAAGATACATTTTGTGGGTTATTTCCATCCTTCAGCTAAGTGACTCTAGAGAAAGAGGAGGGAGAGGCACTGAATATAGACCAGAGATGGTATGTGGAGCACAAAGTTTGATAGCCCCTGCTCTAGTCTAATGCAGGATTGTATATTACTGCTAAGAATCTGATAGTTACTCTGTTCTATGGGGAAAACAAAAGTATCACTTGGCAATGTTCTTGCAGTTTACCCAGCAAAAAAGGATAAAAGAAGATTTTGAATTCAGAAGAATTTGAATTCAGGTGAACTGTGAACTGTATTTTTTGCATCTGTTTTTCTCTGTGTCATATCAAAGGAGATTCAAAGGAAAGGATCAAACGAAATTACACAGAACAGCCTGATGATTAATCTAAGTGACAGATTACCCCTGTTCTGTTTTAGTGGTGGGGCTATTTTTTCTTTATTTATTTGGATGGTTAGGTAGGTTTTTTTGGTTGCTTTTTGTTGTTTGCTTGTTTGTTGTGTTTGTTTTTGGTTTTTTTTTTGGGTGGGTAGGTGGTTGGGAGGAGTGTTTGAGTGCTTTTTTTGTTTTTCTTTTTGTCTTCAGGAAAATGCTGGTTTGTTTCTTACTTTTTGTTCTGCTTCAAGAAAATATTTTTGGGCTTTTACAGTAGATAGTACCATGAAAATCTAGTGGACAGACAATTCCATTAGAAGGTCAGCTTAGTAGCTGCAAAAAGTTTAACTGAATACAAGAAATTGTTACAAAAAGCACGAGAAAATAACAAAGAACATTACTATGCCACATACTTATTGTATGCCTATAACTTGAATTCTGTGCACTGCCTTGTTCACATTTTACATTTTGAAGAGGATCTAGTGGAACTAGAAAAACTTCAGAAAAGGACAATGGGAATAATGGAAGGTATGGAAGGGCTTTTATATGGTGTAAGCCATGACTCTTTAGCTTGGAAAAGAGACAAATGAGGAAGTGGGTGAAGATTTTAGAGGCATCTAAAAGGAGAGAGTAGTTAAAGACCCACACTTCTAGTAGAAGAATAGTGGGCATCAAATAAAATAGCTAGAAGAAGTTCACGGGTTGTGTAGTCAAGTTGCCAGAGCACCTTTCTGCAAGGTCTTGTGAATTGTAGAAGTTTGCATGAGTTCCAGAGGAGACATCAAGTTCACTTAAAGAGATCTAATTGTGGTTCAGACACCTTTCCTAGTTGAGAAAGTCTCTGAGTCACAAAGTTTTGGAGTCTCAAGAGAACTACGATGTGATACTTGCCCTTTTATAAGGTCAAATTGTATCTGAGCATCTGCTCTAACTACATAATCTTTTGGCATTGTTGGAGACCGGATACAGGGATGGATGGATGTGTCACAACGAAAGCATTGAGAATTATGTAATACTCTACAGGAGTGTTTTAAATCATCCAAAGTCAAATGGTCTTCTCTGCTGCATTTCTGGTGTAATAGACAAAATTCAAATTAACTGTTTTAATTAACTTAATTTATTAACTTAATTTAATTTCATTTTAATTTAATTAATTTTAATTAAAAGGACACAAAATCCTCTCTCTTCTTATGCCTTTCTACAGAACCACCAATTGTCCTGGTTTTGTTAAAAACAAGACCGTTTCTCTTTTAGTGATTTTTCTTTCAGCTAAGTTCTAGGTGGCTGTACTTTCCTGAGTTTTAGCCTGCATATTTTTTCCTAGGATGCTGTACTCAGTGCTGATAAGAGACCAACGGAATGCTGAAGAAGCTCGTGTTTAGATTTATTACTATGGTAGCCAAGAAAGACTGACAAGTTTTCCCACGTTCTGTTGTGAGAGGGGCATGTTTGAGGAGGGGTGGATGGAACAGGTGACTAGAACTGACCAACGGAAGTATTCCATCCCATAATCGTCATACCCCCTATATAAGAGGGTGATCACGAGCATCACTCACTCTTCGATCACGGCCAGCATCTGGAGAGGACCCTGCCAGTCTGCCTGTGATCTACAGGTCTCAGGCCCTGCATCCCTGCAACCAGGTTCTGGTTTTCTGTGAAGTCCCACCCATGACTTCTGGGGGCCTGAGTTGCACTTGCTGGAGCCACCAGCTCTGCAAACCCAGCTCTACCGCTGCTGGAGTGACACCAACTCCACATCGAGCATTCAAGATTGATTTTGTATATTTTGTGTATATTCTCTATTTATTAGTAGCATCAGTAAAACCCTTTAAAACTCTCCAACTTGAAGTCTAAGTCTCTCTTCCTTTCCTCTTATCTTTCCTATCATCTTTCCAATCTAAAGGAAAGGCGTGGCGGGAAGTGAGGGGATAACAGGGAGCGTCTGCCACAGTTTATTGCTGCCTCGCCTTAAACCTTGACACCAGCATAAAAAATTTAAAGGGTCCACTTCATTAAGAAAATAGATTCTTAGTGCTATTTCTGTGTTTGTTTGTTTGTTTGCTTACTTGCTTGTTTTTTGTGATCAGCAAAGCATGTGGCTCAGGAATAAAAACTCGGTTTATTAAGTTGAAGTAGAATTTCTGAAGCACTGTAATTTTAATTTTATAGACAAGTGCAAGATAAAAGGTGTCTCTGAATGCTAATGACATCTAGGCACCTAAGCAGCTACCCGATTAGTAAAAATGGTACATGGGACTTAAGTCTCTTCAGTGCTTGTGGAAGATAGTATATGTCTATCTTCAGCAAAGCTAATTGGACAGAGGAAATAACCTCGGACCAACAGCATTTATGCAACAGAATGTTATCATTTAAGGCATGTTGGTACTAGCAGATCAGCTTCCTACTTTTACAAATGCTGAATAATTTTTCCAATAGCTTTTTTTTCCAATGTAATTTAATTTGGAAGAGAAGATCCAGGATAAGTAATCTGTTTTACTGTAAGATGTTTCACTGTAAATAATGTATCTAGAGACATCTTTATTGCAAACTCCCTCTGTATTTTAAGAATGTTGCTAATTGCTCAAATATAAGAGGAATAAGATATTTTTAAATCTGAGAATTGGAGATATTATTTTAAATATCACTGTAGTCACTCCACTTACAATATGTGCATGTTCGAAATTTACCTGCCACAGCAACAATAATAATTACTAGAACAAAGACAACAAACCAAAACACTTGCATGTTTAGTAATTAAGAAGATAATCTGTAGCCTTATATGGATTACAAAGAAGAGTTAAATGACTGTGTTATGCATCAATGCATCATCTTTAATTATCATGCTGAGAAGTATCTCTGAAAAAGGGCAACACTCAAAATATGTACAGCAGATGGAATTTATGGCAACTAGAGTCCTGCTACAGTGTTGTTTATTTAAAAATAAAAAAAACAACAAGAAGATGCTACTAGAAGACTGTGATAATACTCTTGTAAATATTCAGCAAGCAGAAGGGTAGATTCATAATGGTTTTTATCTTGTTTCTGAGGAACTCTTGATTTCAGTGCTGTCCCAAATGCAAGAGAAGCTTTTGTTTTGTTTTTAATATTTTATTATTTTATTTTATGTTATTTTATTTTATGTTATGTTATTTTATTTTATGTTATTTTATGTTATGTTATGTTATGTTATGTTATTTTATTTTATTTTATTTTATTTTATTTTATTTTATTTTATTTTATTTTATTTTATTTTATGTATTTTATTTTATTATTTTATTTATTTTATTTATTTTATTAATTTTTTATTTATGTGAATTTTCTATGTGTCCCAGCACCGCCCTCTGCTGGCTTATGCCTGCAAAAGCCATGCAAGTCAGATGGGGACTGGCAAAAAGCAGCACATGTGTAAGAAGTTTTGGAGTGTGCTCCAAGAGGAGGCCAGACCAGAACAGACAGGGATAATGGTAGGGGAGATTGGAGAGGAAAGAATTGACTACAGCTCCAATAATTTCAGTACTAACATCATGTAAAAAAGTGTAAACTGGCAGGTTTCCCTGCCAATGGGGTCTCATGTCCAGAGGCTGCACTGATCCAGAGCAGCAGGTCTAGGTTGCTCACTGGTGCATAGGATGAGCTAGACAGCAGGGGCAAGTTACAGCTTGAGAGGTACAGGTTGCGCATCAGGGAAACTTTTTCTAAAGAGGGTAGTGAAACACCAGAGCAAGATACCCACAGATTATTTGGAACCTCCCTGGAGATATTGAAGGCTCAGTGATACAAAACCATTGCTGATGTAATCTAATGTTGGTGTATTGAGTGTGATATTGGACTAGATGGCCTCTGGAGGTCCTTACAGGCACCATTTCTATAATCTTGTCCCTCCTGACTGGCCAGGTGTGGGTTAGGAGAAGCCTGGGCTGCAGGATGATGGGCAGGTTCTAGCATAAAAATAGGTAACAGTGTCCTCTGTTGTGAACACCTGACTGCGCTTGTGCATTGCTCCTGAGACCTCTGCACAACCTGGCATGAACCTACTACTGTACCACAGACATATATCATGGGGAGAGTGCTCTGGTGTGGGGTGCTAGCTACACACCATGGTATTAAGGAGTAGGAGGGCATGTGAAACTTAGCTTTTTATATAAGCTTTGCTGATTTTCATTTTTGTTGTGGTGAAAATGTAAACGGCCTCAAAAGCAGCATGGTGTCATGCGCCTGAGGATTTTAGATGCAATTTTAACCTTATTTTAAATGAAGTCTTAAGCAACATGTTATACTGACTCCTGATAATCACAATTCAACTGAGAAAGGGTTCTGTTTTTCCAGAGAAGCTTCCCTGGGCTTTAATATGTTGACAGAGCAAGAAATGTTCATTATCTCTTGACTGCACTAAGAGAAGAAAGGAATCTAAGAGGAAGATCAAGTTTAATTTATCTCCCACCTTTGAACCTGGTGGACCAGTGTTGCCTCTTTCTCCCTGAAATGGAAGCATAGTAGGGCTGAGATATCGAAGTGAACAGCAATTGCAAGGATTTTTTATGTTACTTTTCTTACAAACAAAGGGACTGATTGAAGTAAAATTATTAGCAAAAACAGGGCATACATTTGTGAATTGGTTCTGGAGATTTAACCTCCCAGTTGTCACACACATCTTAGTGGTTGTGGTCACCACACATTATTTTTGCTGAGCATCTACCAAGCCACATGATTGAAACCTTCATTTCGGTGTCTGAAATTAGCACATCGTAACATTCCCCAGATCTACTGATGCCACAATAGCCTTGAGCCTCCACAAATGACCCACCATCTTCCTTCAACACAGTTAACTCCGCCTCCCCTACACTACTGCTCTCCTCACCTACCCAGCTGCTATGTCATACCATGAGCAATGCAGAGAGTGCTGCACTGTTTTATCTTTGGGACTGATTCTGAGCAGACATGATTCCTTCATTTAATTACAGACAGAGAATAGGCAATTTAGTTTTTATCATTTGAGATAGACAATATAAACAGGATTAAATCAGCAATAAATCAGAGTCATTTCCTCAAACATTATGTTATGCTTACTGTCTTTTAGGAGTGCCTATATTCACGAATGCATGAAGACTGTAGGCTGTTTTTTAATGAAAACAGCTTTTTATAACAATAAAAGTGAAAGCAGAATTTGGTTCTATACTTACTTGCTAGGAAAGAGAGAAAACTTTGATCACAGTGGGACTTCTCTGACAGCTCTACTAGCCTGGGTTTTTTGAAGGATGAAGGATATATGAAACATAACTACCTTAAACTGCTCGTGATGCATTAACTTTTGGGTTTAGAAGTGGGTGGTTGTATTTTGCCACTGTTGCCTAGTGAAGTAATTTATAATCATGAAAAGTGGGTGTAAAATTCATCCCCATGTGAATGATAGTTTATTATGACCACTTTATATTAGCCTTGCTTTAGTGTACCTGATTTTGTAAGATGTAAGGCAATAGTATGTTCCTTTCTATGTCTCCATGACCTTGGGGATAAATGACTCAAGATTAAACAAATAAATCTTAGTGTAGGTTGTTGTGAAGTCTCTTGGCCAAGGCTTATGACTATCTTTTCAGTCCCACTTCAGTTCCTAAATCCTAGGAATCGGGATACCTGAATTTCTGAAGACTTTTGGAAACATTATTTCCATAATATTTTAGAAACAAAATCTATAGTTAAGAGCAGAGAATAAGGTTTTAACAAAAACATGTAATTTCAGAGATTTGGCACCTACTCATGTCCATAGAGTAGCATTGTGTGAGAGCATGACTATTCTAGCCTCTCTTTTGCAGTACCATTTTACCAAAACAAGCTTTGCAAATACTTGATTTTTTCACTCATAGGTAATGTCCAGCATTAACAAGAGTAGTACACAATGGAAGGGTTTCTTTCACCTCTAGAACCTCAGCTCTATTGACCCTAGACACAGGGGACTGACCAGATCTTTGATTGCTGTCGTTCTGTGAAACAGATGCATGCAGTTATTTCTGGCAATGCACTTTCTAGGTAGTCAGTGACCTGTGCTGTGCATGTTCAGGTGTAAATTTTAGGAAGAGAGGTTGGCAGGCCCCACCTATTGTTTTCCACTTCCTATTCCCTCAACGTTAGATTTTTTTAACTCCACATTCAAGGTGATGAAAAGTTGTAGTCATGCTGTACTATTAACCTGAGTGGTAATTAAGCTTTACATAGGAACATAGAAAGTCTGTCTAATCTGTGAATCTGCCCTTTTTTTCCTCTGTTTTTTCATCTCTTCAGTTTTTCCTTCATGGGTTACCTAACCAATACCAGCATCAAAGTGGAAAAATTCAGTGACTGCTGAGGTCAAATCAAAACCAAGGCAAAGTAGTCATGACATCTCCCTTCTTCCCTTCAGCACCTTGCAGAACTTTTTCATATAACTTTCTGGGATCATGCCAGAAGGTCTCTTCCTGCAAGTTTCTCTTTCTCTTAGAAACCAGAATGATGTGTAAATGAGCGACAGAGAGAAACTGCTAAATGTCCTAAAAAACTTAAACAAAAATGCCATGTTACACTGTGGGTTTTTTAGAAGACCAAGGACATGTAGTGAGCAATCCAGACACTGATATGAACTTGAGTAGTCTGTAAAGTGCAGGCCTCTAGGATGCAGTAAGGTTAATCATGTTTGAAGAAATGCTGATACAAGCTTGTGCAGCAGAAAAATGAGGAAGAAAGGCAAGTGTATGTGGCCAAAGCCAGTCTGAAAAGCAGGATGCCATGGGGGAAGCTGGTGCTCGCAGGCAAAGAGGACTGAACTAGCAAAAATGGTTTAAGGACACACAAACAGCTCATTAACAGTGCATGCAACCAATCAGATTTTAGCTATTGCATGATAAGGGAGCAAATAGCGTATGTAAGTCTGGTGATTCTGCTAATAAAGTGACTACTGTCTGATCATATTGATCGTGTGACTAGTCCGTGACTTCTGCGTCGACATTACACCAAGTGCCTTGGAATGTAGCAGCGCAGATGGTATTTACTCACTCTTCTGGTGTGGATGTGAAATAATTATATTAATATACATTCTGAGTGGATACACAGTGTATATGTGAAAAAAAATTGTCACATACTTAGACAGTATATGAATGTTAAACAAAAACTCTTTTCTTAAGACAAATGCAGGGAATATAGAAGTAAAAAATATATATACAGAAGCAGAATATGTTAGCTTTCAAGTGTTCCTTGTTACATAGGGTACCTTTGGTCCTAATGGCCCGCGCTGTCCTTGTCTTTCTGCAGAACTCTATGAAATTACACTGAAATTACTGGTAAATCCACACAATGACAAATTCTCTCAGAAAAAAAACTAATTCATAACCACAATTCATAACAACAATATTGGAGATCAGTTGTGTGAACAAAATTAATCAAATGTAAGCATTTTTTTAGATTTATTGTTCTAATAAATATGGCCTTGCTCTACATTATCATGTAAATGTATAAGGCTTTTTTTTCTTACAAAGAAAACTTTAATCTTGTCATTGCATACTATACATATTTTCAGAAAACATTACAAATAAAGTTGTCCAAGTGCAGTTGTTACAAGAGATTGTTTTCAGTTACTTACAATTTTTTTAATTTGCCTCCTTGGCTAAAATTAAGATATGTTACCACTTTAGAGGAAATACCATATTGTCTTCCTAGGTTTAAAAGTAGCTTGAAACAAACATTTGGGGATGCAAATTCCTCTCTTGTCTCTATATGGTGACATGAGTTGTAAAGTACAATTATGACTCTTTGATGGTAAAATGAACAACTGTTTCTTATTGATCATTTCAGAAAGTTGAATGAAAAAAAAAAATTCAAAAAGTGATTGAGTTACTTTCATCTGGAACATGAAGACACTAATAAACCAAACACCAACAAAATTTTACACTGATTTGTAGAGGAGGGAGAATAGAAACCTGGAAATGATAACTGAGCCTACAGGTGAAATAAATTTGCTACTTCTACTTCAAAACATAACCACCACTTTCTCACAAAAGATTACTAAAAAATTAAACAGATTAAAATATAGTGCAAATAAATGTAATTTATTTCCTAGCAGCTGCTTTGAGTTAGAGGCTTCTTAGAAGCAGATACTCTGTTTTAACTCAACACAATCAGAAACCTCTGGAGTTGTCATAGAGTGTAACTGGTTCATAATGCTTTAATGCAGTATCAGTAAGTATGCATAATAATTTTCATGATTACAGGGAAGTTCTTATGTGCCTTCTTTACTGACTCAAACTTTGTGGAGTGAGTAAGCAGTAACAGGAAAATGGAATTCCAGGATTTTGTTCAGCTGAGTCACTTGGAAGCCATGCTTGTTACAAAACCAAAACTGAGAGTAAGGCTTTCAACTAGGCAGGTCAGAATGGGCAATTTGGGAACTGGTTTTGGACATCTCACTTTGGACAGCTAGTGAATTCTACTCTTATTTTCGTAACTCTATTTTTTCCTCCACTTTTTTTTAGTATCTAGGAAAAGTTATATGAGGGGGCAAAGGTCTCTAAGACATTAAACTGAGTCAGGTATAACTTCAGTGACTCACAGTTACTAGTACTTTAAATCATCACAGTAAATAGCTTCTTAAACTCATTCCTGTCTCCAGTCTTCAATTAATTTCTGGTGATTCATGGAATCATAGAAACAGGGTTGTACAGGGCCTCTGAGGACCACCTAATCCAGGCATCCCTTTGAAGTAGAACTGTCACCGGCTCCAAATCAGGTCAGTCATGGCTCTATCCAGTGAAGTCTTGAAACATCCAAGAACAGGCTTCCACAATCACCCTGGACAAATTGCCACAGTTCTGCACCAACCTCCAACAGGTCCAAACCAACAGGTTTCTACTAAGGTTTAGCCTGAACATCTCAAGCTGCAAATGGTGACCACTGTCCTCTGTTGCACCGTCTGACACTATGCAATTGCCCCTCAAACACTCACAAGCTGCTATTACATCATGCCTTTGTCTACTTTTTTTTTTGACAAACTAAACCATTTGACCTCCTTCAGCCTCTCCTCGTTGAGAACCCATGCCATCTATACAGGTCTCTGCTGGTCTGTCTCTGTCTTCTCCACATCCTTCTTGAAGTAGAGTACAAAAAAACGGATTCAGTATCTCAGTGCAGCCTCACTAGCCCTGAGCATAGTGCTATAATAGCAACACTCTATATGGTGGTAATGCTCTTCCTTATGTACTCCAGTGCAGGGTTTCCCTTATTTGCAATGATAGTGCACAGCTGCCTAGTATTCAGTTTGGCATCTACCATAACCCACGGTCACTGGCAGGAGCCCTTTCTCCAAACTTGGGCAACAAGACTCATTCTTTCAAAGCTATGCTTTTAAAGTTTGAATGTTTCTTTTGTAGTGAGCATAGGGGCAGGATTTCTGAAGATGAAACTAGACGAATGCAGTCAGCTCTGGAAGGAGGAATGCTGGATAATTGCCTGCTTTGGGGAAGGCATCATAAGTTGCAGTTTTGATGTTACTGATAAGAAAGAAGATAAATCCAAATAACCTGGCAAGTGTTGATGCATTCTATTCCCATATTCCTTACTTGGTGTTTTAAAGTGGCCCACACTAGCAAAAATCTCCTCAGACACAGTGATGGAGGCAAAAAACATCCCTTCTTGTGGGACATTGCTTCCGCACTACTGGGAAGATTTTTTTAGTTAAAGTGGTATTTCACATTATTCAAATTTGATTGTCAAACTATAACATTTCAATTTTGTTAGAACATGTAATTCATCTTCACATGCAAGAAGGACATCTACTAGAGTAAAACAAGATATAGATAGCTAGATAATACAAAAATCCCCTATTTCATCCTTTAGTCTTTCAAAAATATACCAGAGTAGAATCTAAAAATCCTCGGCTAACCATCTATCAGAGAAATACTATTCAGATTTTTCGGATGATACAATTATTGTCATGTCATTCTAGAGCAACAGAATCCACTGCAGTGCAATGACTCCAAATCTATTGCTGACTGGGCTTATGCATTTCCAAAAATTGGAGAGGAGGACACTTTTGTTTTCAAAACAAAAAGAAAACAACCCACAAACAACAAAAATACCCTAACAACAAGAAACATTCCTCTCCCCGAAAATATCTACTTACCTTTGGCCGTCTTGATCCTGGAATTCTGGATTCACTTAACAGACCAATGCTACCTGATCCTTCCATGTCCTAATGGATGAGAAAAAGTGCTATAGAATTTAAGAATTTCTCCTTCTCCCGCCCAGCTGTTCTGTTTTCTGGAGTCCTTTGAAAAACTGGAAGGATACTGAACACAAATATTTTTATCTTTCCTCATTAACATTTTTTGACCAGTGCATGATGTTCTGGAGATAGATTCTACTCAAATGTGATAATGTGATAAGGGTGTGTTGATCTTCCTTACAGAAACTCTGGTCTTTACAGTCTTGCCAATTGGACACCATTTCTCCAGTACTTCAGGCTGGACAGTATTAAGCAGAAGTGAGACAACATCAGTTTTAAGTATGTGCTATGTTTAAGCATGTTGTAGCAGTATTTTTCTGCTTAGTATTTACCAGCCATCTGGCTACTGAAATACTGCAATGACTAGTGAGGGTTACATAACTGATTTAAGGTAGGGAAAACTTGCAGGCAGTTTGTGAAGAGCAGCAATCGTTATTAAAAAATAAAGGTCCTTTCTAATTCTCACATTCAAATGTTGAACTCCTGCTTAAATACATCTTACTGAAATGAAATTGAGCAGAAAAAATTATATCACAAAATTATAGAATTAATTATGTTGGGAGGATTCTCAGAGGCTACCTATTCCAACCTTCTGTCAAAAGCAGCGTCAACACTGAATTCAAATCAGGCTGCTCAGGGCTTCATCCTCTCAGGTTTTGGAACCCTTCAGAATGGAGGTTCAACAGCCTCTCCAAGCACCAGTTCCAATGCTTGGCTATTATCAAGGTGAAAAATATTTTACTTATATGAAGTCAGAACCTGCCCTGTTTCAGTTTATGATTGTTTTTGCTCATCACTCTGTGCACCACTGTAAAGATCCTGACTGTGTGTATTCTCAATAACCTCCTTTTAGATATCTGAGGGCTGCTAAACTGCTTAAGCCTTCTCCAGACTAAGCAAGCTCAGTTTTCTGAGTCTTTCCTCATAGGTCATGTGCTCCAGCCCACTGATCATTTTTGTTGCACTCTGCTGACTTCAGAAAGATCTCTGTGAAGTGGAAGACCTTGAGAGCAACATCTGTATTTCCTGTGGAGACTTTCTAGGGTTTTTAAAAGAAGTTTACACAGAAAGCAGCAACCTCCCTCCAGCTCTTGTTGTTCTGACTGTGACGTTCTGAATCCGTGGCAGAACCAGGAGCTGCTAGTTCCAAAGCAGCCAAAGAAATAAAATTGCAGGCTGTTGTAATTATCTTGTTTACCCTCACTAACATCTCAGTCACATGTTCCTATCCCTTTTCTTATGCCTAATCAGTCTATGCTTCAAACCATCTGGATGAACCATGCCAGCAGGAAACTGTTCACTTGCTTTTATGATAGTTGAAGTTTTAAGTGCAGCTGTGCTGGCTTGTTTCCTCTGTCTGAAAAGGGAAAATCTTGATCTTTCTTTGTTCATCCTGCTCACAGCCACAGAGCCTTCATTTTCAGCATCAGTGCCATATGTTGAATCGTCTCACTTTCCTGTGAGGCACTTTAACTCACTAAAATGGCAGAAAATATGTTAATTTTGTGGGGTGGGATGGTTCTCTAAAATTTTAGTAAATTAAATTGACTTGTGGAAGGATTGATGGAACACTGGATGCTAGTGCATATGAAGGGTAAGCACGTACCAGGAATGGCTGCAGGTGGGAAGAGGAGCAGGAGCAAAACAGAATCTCTGCCTCTTGGTGACAACAAGCCCTTATGCCAGCTGATCCTGTCTACATGATCCCTATTCCTCGCCTGCTTAGCTTTCTGTTAGTGACTTGAAATTTCTCAGATTACCATGGATCTGATGCACTGTGGAGATGGTGTAACTGAGAAGTTGGAAAACCAATTAGATTACTTTAAGCTGCTACAGAATGACAGCCTAATGCTGAAGTTATGGAAAACATCAAGTGATCTGATTCCAGTGGAAAAAGAAATCTTGTTCTTTTGCCCATTTCTACCACAAGAGCAAGAACAAAAGCAGAAAGAGTGCACAGCTGGAATCAGGGCCTTCCTTTCAGGGACAAAGGTGGGAGGTGGATGACACTGAGTCATCAGGTTGGCTCAAGTCCTTTCATGCCATTTTACCTGAGATTGAATGTTATGCAGACTTTCATTTTGCTCCTCCATCAGCTATCAGTGTATCAAATACCAACAGAAAATCTATTGATATTCTGTTTGGCCTGTTTAGCCAAACATTTGCTACTTAGTGTAAACCACAAGCTGTGTTTCTGAGTCCTTTTTTCACTGATCTCCACTGTGCCAATATATGTTTCTCTTTAAGAAAGTGCTTGATGCCTACTTTATATAACACATCATTGCTTCCGACATCTGTATGTTTTTAATGGGTTTACCAGATATCTTCTGCATCTCAAACTGTTCTTTTGGCAAGCATAAGTGCCAGCAAACTCCATAACATTTGGTTTTTGCACACAGCTGATCACAAATGCTAGTAAGTGCTAACAGGAATGTTTTGCAGAAACAGTCTTACAGCAATAAACAGACTGCCAACCAAAAGGTAGTGTTGCCCTTACAGACTGGCACACCACAATGATGCCTTAACAGATGGCAGGGGTGGGCACCCAAAAGATCAGCTAGAAGCAGCAAGCCTGTTAACAGTACTGTTCGTCTCTGGGAAATGACAATCATGCCAATTCTGTTTGGACTAGATTAAGTTCAAGATGAAGCCAGTTAAGATATTGTTACTGCAGTTAGAGCTGGGATCCTTCTGTATTTGTGTCCATGCAAGTGAGAACTTCCAGTTCTCACTCTCTCCTGCTCATCTGCTAACTTTGCTCCTCTGAGACTTAGGTATCAAAGTGGCAGGCTTGGGTCCCAAGTACCTACCTGCTGGGGAACTCTTTGAGGCAAAGTTGCCTTCTACTCAAATAGTGTAAATGGGGAAGAGTGGAGAAACTCTTAACACTTGATCTTCCAGGGTCACAGAAGATTACTGTAAGCCAGAGAAGCCATGACCATAGGTTAAAACTCAGATCCAGCATAGGATGTGGCTTGTCAGCAGTCGTTATCTCATTTTGAGACAAATATATATTTATTCAGGTAAAACTCTGTATCAGCCTTTATAGAGTGCCTAAGTTAATGCAATGAAGTGTTTGTATGCTTAGACTTAATTCTGTTCCTTGATAATAATAGCAATAGCAGTGCTGTCAATGAAGAACTTGTGAATTGCTGGAGAGATTTTTTCATCCATTGAAATGCACTGACATCAGTGACATTATTAACCAGTAGTGTATATAGTACAATATTATTTAGTCAGACATCAGAAATCAGAATATGTCTCTAAACAGGCATTAGTGGTAACCTCTGTACTTAGAGTACAGTGTCTTTAGAGTAAGGAAAAGAGAAATACAAAAGGGGTAGTGTAGATATCCGTGTGAGTAAACTGGTATAATTTAAACACCACCACTTTACTGCAGCAGTTCTACAGATGACGAATAGTTTTGGTCAAACATGGCTTACTTCTGTGATGAAACTGCCCTCAGTTTCTATGCAAACTTGTATTGTATCCCATGACATAAAAACCCCCCAAAATTCTGGAAATGCTTTCCTGATGCAAAGAGCTAAATTAGAAATGATGAATGCATGAAAAAAAGAAAAAAAAAAAAGGAAAGACTCATGTGAGTATTGATGTAGGCAATCTGTCATCCGCTCTTCACAAAGATGTTAATGATACAGCTTTAGTTCTTGAACCTGAGTGTGCTCCCTTTGCCTCTCTGTACTGCAAAGCCACTTCCTGCTCCAAAAAGGTCATCTGAGTAGTTGTTAAATGACATGTAAAACTCAGGTCGAGCTGACCAGATCTTATATTTTAGTGACGAAGGTTATTATTTTCAGAAGTGGAAAGAGCAGCATCTCCAGGGTATTTTTTGTTTCTTCGGTTTTTTGTTTGTTTGTTTGTTTGTTTTTTGTTTTGTTTGTTTTGTTTTGTTTTGTTTTTTGTTTGTGGTTTTGTTGTCTTTGTTGTTTTTTATAGAACATTTTTCTTCTGAATAGAACAGGCCATGAGGTCAGAAACATCCTGACTCTTATCTGTCATCAAATCAGCCTTAAATAACTAGGAAATATACAGGGGATTACACTGTCCCTCCTCTGCAGGAAGCAGATCTACAGCTACAACAAACCCTATAATAGCAAAATACCTCAAATCCCAGACTGTAGCTTAGTCCTGGGGGCCCAGGGGGTCCAGGCGGCCCAGGTGGCCCAGGGGAGCCAGGAGGTCCTGGTGGTCCAGGTTTCCCAGGAGACCCAACAGTACCAGCTTCTCCTTTGGGGCCTCTTGATCCAGTGACTCCAGGATCACCCTAAAATAAAAGGTGAGTCTATTGCTATACAGAACATGCAAAAGTAGATGCAAATAAGTAGGTTCATAAAATCATAGAGTGGTTTGGGTTGAAAGGGACCCTAAAGATCATGTAGTACTAACCTCTCTGCCATGGGCAGGGACACCTTCTACTAGATCAGGTTGCTCAAAGACCTTTGCAACCTGGCCTTGAACTTTTCCAGGGAGCTAGCATTCCCCTGATCATCTTCATGACCCTCCTCTGGACGCACTCAAGCAGGCCCATGTCTTATTCTGGGGGCCCCAGAGCTGAACACAGTACGCCAGATGGGGTCTCACGAGACCTGAGTAGCAGCAAGAATCACCTCCGTCATCCTCCTGGCCACACTTCTTAGGGAAGTACTTTGGCCAACTAAGAAGCCAAGTCTGCTGACTTCATTAGGTTTCACAATAATAATCTTTTAGACTTCTCAGACCTTTTCTAAATGCTGTATTAGAGTGATACTGTTATACTAATAAAGACTAATAAAATACTAATAAAAATACTAATAAAAAAGCTGTTGTTTTTTTTTCACCTTTGGACCAACAGTACCGGGAAGACCTCGATCACCCTGTAAAAGAATACCAATCCTAATTACTTATGGTAAGAACACTACACAGGCAACGAAAACACATTTATGATATTTTTGCTTAATTAAAATGCCCACAGATTTCTGTGTTGTTTTTAAAAAGTCTTTTCATTAAAATAAAAAGTATCAATATTCTGGTCATTTAGGACCAACTTTCAATGCTCCCATACTCGGAAATCTGCTTTCATGCTCTTCTGCATAAAGGGTGGTGTAGAAGCTCACTAGAGGACCAGATTTTCCTGTAATCTTAGTCTTTTCCACAGCCTTCTTAAGGCGAGGTGAAAAAAAATCTATTCAATATTTCAAATGCAGATTCACTAGCCCTCATTAAAGGCTTATAATTATATATTTATATCTGTTGGTCATACTTTTATCTCCTTTTTACCAGATTAAATGGTCTGAGCTCCTTCAGCCTGCCCTCATCAGTTACATACTCAAGGCCCCTGGCCATCTCCATAGCTCTCTGCTGCATATCCTTCTTGAAGTGGGGTGAAAAAAAATGGATGTAAGTAATTTGGAGAAACTTAGAAAGAGTGGCAATTTTGAAATATGTAGTTTTCAGTTCTATGGTAACACAAGAAATTTTCCACTGAAGTAGGAGCAAGATGTTTAACTTACCTTTTCTCCCTTCCATCCTGGTGGACCAACCACTCCATCAAGACCAGGAGGACCTTGAGGACCCTGTAGATGACAGGTAATCTAAAGTAGGTGCCACTTTAGAGCTGTCTTCATAGTACATGCATGTAAGTATTTTGGAACAACTGACAACACTGTATTATGAAAGACTTACGTGCACCACCAGGTAGCACCTAACACAACTAAGTTCTAACATTTGTATTTCTTGTCTTTATATCTAGTATTCTGAGAGTTTAGCTTTGTATCAAAAGAGTATTTAAATATACTTTTATAGAAAACAATATCAAACAATCAAAAATAATAAAAATTAATATAAACCAACATAATGTAAATGTTATCAGGCAAAATAATGGTGTTATTCAAGAAGGTTTTGATAACACTGCTACAGATGCGATGGGGTTGAAATCCAAATGCACTTCAGCCATCCACACTTTTGGAAACCTCAGTGTCAGATGAGAGCTATTTGAGAAAACACTGGTATTGACAACGTCAGAAAGTGACCCAGGTTTTCTATGTGAAGCCTCACTTAATTTTGCCTTGAAAACTGTACATTTCATTTTCCATCCAATTTCCTGTGGTGTATTCATGACTTAGCACACATTTGAGTGAGCAGCCAGGCTGGGAAAAACTGGGTTTGGAGAGTCAACCAGTCAGTCAGCACAGGTATTGAAGTAACTGTAAGTGGAAGAAAGGCAACAGTTACATGCATTTTTGCATACACTATGTTTTTCAAATTGGGCTTGGAAAACCTTTAATTAAATTTACAGGTGAGTATTCTGGCTTCTGAGAATCTTTTACCCATTTATTTATTCATTTGTTTTGGGGAAGGATATAAATGTTTGCAGAAAAAGACGGAAAAAATTATTTTTCTCTTGTATTTGAATGGTCACAAAGACATCATTTTCTCTCTTTACTTTTCCACTCCCTGTTCTTGCCCTTTGGATGCACTGTATGTGGTAGAATAACTAATCAATTATTTTTAATATTAACATGTTCAGAAATATTTTCAATAAGTTTCAAACACTTTCATATTGTAATTTGCTGTGATTACATAGCAGAGAAGTCAAGCACTGTGATTCCTACAGGCTGTTCAGAAGGGACAGGCAAGGAAGAAAGTGTAGAGGGCTCACCCTCTACATCAAAAGCTGTGAAGAACTGTCTCTGAAGAACAGCCACGAGCAGGTTGAAAGCTTATAGGTAAGAATCAGAGACCAAAGCAACAAAAGAAACCTTGTGGTTGGTGTATACTAACAGACTGACCAACAGGAGGGACTGTTGGTAAAGCCTTCTTACTCCAGCTACAGGAGGCATCACGCTTGCAGGCTCTTGTCTTGCTGGGGGACTTCAACCTCCCCAATACCTGCTGGAAAAGTAGCATGGTGACCTGTAGGTGATGCAAGAGAGGACAACTTCCTGAGCCAGGTAACACAGCCCTACTAGGGGGGATGTGATACTGGACCTCATGGTCAACGATGCAAGTGAGCTAATCAGTGACATCAAGGTTGGAAGCAGCCTGGGCTGTGGCAATCATGCACTCATGGATTTTGCAGTCCTGAGGGATGTGAGACAAGTGAAGAGTAAAGTCAGGACCCTGAATTTTAGGAAAGCCAACTTCCAGCTCTTCAAGTCAACTTCAGCTGTTTCTCAGGATGCCCTGGGAGACTGCTCTCAGAAACAAGGGAGCAGAATAGAGCTGGCAGATCTTTAAGGACACTTTCCATAGAGCAAAAGAGCTCTCAATCCCCAGGTGTAAGAAACCAGGAAAGGAAGGCAAGAAACTGGCACGGCTGAGTCAAGACAAGCTGGTAAAACTCAAGGGCAAGAAGGAAATGCACAGGGAGTGGAAGCAAGGACAGGTATCCTGGGAAGAGCATAGGGACACTGCCTGGTTGTACAGAGATGGGGTCAGGAAGGCCAAGGTGTAGCTGAAGCTGAACTTGGCAAGTGACACAAAGAATAACAAGAAGGGCTTCTACAGGTATGTCAACAAGAAAACAAAAGTCAAAGAATACATACTTCACCTGATGAGCAAGACTGGCAAACAGGTAACAAGAGATGAGGAGAGGGCTGAGTTACTCAACAACTTCTTTGCCTCAGTCTTCACTGTCAGTATCTCTTCCCACACTTCTGGAGTGAATGAACTGCAAGACAGGGACTGGGGGAGCAATCACCCTCCCACTGTGAGGATCAGGTTCATGACCACTTGTTGAACCCGAACCTACAGAAGTCTATGGGATCTGATGAGTTGCATCCCAGTGTCCTGAAAGAATTGGCTGATTGTAGTTGCCAAGCCACTCTCCATGATACTTAAGAAGTCATGGCAGTCAGGTGAAGTCCCTGCTGACTGGAAGAGGCGAAACATTACATCCGTTTTCAAAAAGCCTAGAAAGGAGGACCCCGGGAACTATGGACCTGTCAGTGTCACCTCTGTGCCTGGGAAGATGATGGAACAGATCCTCCTAGAAGCTGTGCTAAGGCACATGGAGGACAGGGAGGTGATTAGAGACAGCCAGCATGGCTCCACCAAGGGCAAGTCCTGCTTGACCAACCTAGTGTCCTTCTATGATACAGTAACTACATCAGCGGATAAAGAAAGGGCAATGGATATCATTTGTCTAGACTTCTGTAAAGACTTTGACACAGTCCCCCACAAAATCTGCTCTAAATTGGAGAGATGTGGATCTGATGGGTGGACTGTTTGGTGGATGAGGAAGTGTCTAAAGGGTAGTGGTCAATGGCACAATATCTGCATGGACACCAGTCACAAGTGGTGTACCTCCAGGGTCTGTATTGGGACCAGTTTAATATCTTCATCAATGACTGAGACAGCATGATTGAGTTTACCCTGAGCAAGTTTGCAGATGACATCAAGTTGAGTGGTGCAGCTGTCACACCTGAGGGACGGGATGCCATCCAGAGAGACTTAGATGAGCCCACATGAACCCCATGAGGTCCGACAAAGCCAAGAGTAAGGTCCTGCATCTTGGTCAGGGCAACCCCCTGTATCAATCCAGGCTGGGGGATGAAGAGATTGAGAGCAGGCCTCCAGAGAAGGACTTGGGGGTACTGGTGAATGAAAGACTGGACATGAACCGGCAATGTGCACTTGTAGCCCAGAAGGCAAACTGTATCTTGGGCTGCATCAAAAAGAATGTGGCCCACAGGTCGAGGGAGATGATTCTATCCCTCTACTCTGCTCTGGTGAGACCGCACCTGGAGCACTGTGTCTGGCTCTGGAGCCCTCAGTACAGGAAAGACATAGACCTGCTGGAGAGGGTCCAGAGGAGGCCACAAAAATGATTAGAGGGTTGGAACACCTCTGCTATGAGGAATAACTGAGAGAGTTGGGGTTGTTCAGCCTAGAGAAGTGAAGGCTGTGGGGAGACCTTATTGCAGCCTTTCAGTACTTCCAAGGAGCCTAAAAGAAAGATAGGGACAGACTTTAGCAGGACCTGTTGTGACAGGACATGGAGTAATGGTTTTAACCTAAAGAAGACGAGATTCAGGCTAGACATAAGGAAGAAATTTTTTACACTGAGGGTGGTAATAGACTGGAACAGGTTGCCCAGAGAAGTGGTAGATCTGGTAGATCCCCATCTCTGGAAACATTCAAGGCCAGGCCGGAGAGGGCTCTGAGCAACCTGATCTAGTTGAATGTTCCTCCTCATTGCAGGGGCTTGAACTAGATGATCTTTGAAAGCCCCTTCCAACTCAAACTGTTCTATGGTTCTATAAAGAGAGTAATATATCCAGTGCTGGTCCAATTTGTATTAATAAATGAGGTCCTCATCTGCTTCTTCTTTCAGTACCAAGGATGGTGGGTTTGGTATATTGTAAAGGAGTTTGAAAAAGACTGTCTGGACTGTGGAAATTTTTTACATTTGCAATCTATGCAGAAAACATCCAGGAAGGACTGACAGGCCACGTGTGGCAGGATAAGCAGAGCATGGGGAAGGCATGCTAGAAGTGTGGCCACCATGCAGGACATTGGAGAGCTGCTGTCAGTCCACCTACAGATCTTTACAACTAAACCATGGGCTCTTCATGCACTAATTCATTAATTAGAGTAATTAAGAATAAGAAGGAATGGAAAATGGTTTTCTACTATCAAAGTCCTTGGGTCATCACCAGCAAGTTTCCTAACAACTAGTGGGGAAAGTGTGCTCTCAATACATAATTTTGTCCTGCTCCCTACATCCTCTAGATGAGACGCTTCATTCTTTTCTAGTCATTGGGATTTTCCTCCAAGGAAACCATGCTATAGAAGGATGTGGGTGGAAAGGCATTGCAGACAGCTGGGTCCCATCCTTTTGTGGTATCAGTATATTACAAGGTTAGCAATTCACAGAAGGACATCCAGGCCCTACAGCTTTGACAAGTTTAATGAGACAGAAACCACTGGAGCATCAATCATGTTTAAGGCTTTTCATTGCATAATATGTTAGGAGTGTGATAAATTAGCCAGTGCAGGTTGTCGCTGTTGTAGCAGCATGAAGTTCAGCACAGGCCTTGTTGGTTTCATGGCTGGCAGGTTCTGAGCTCCATGTTGTTACTTGAGCACTGTTGACTACTTCCATGCTACAAGAACTGGCCTATGCTACTGTAACTGCAGGACAAACATGCCCTGAGTGCATCATGTTGTTGAATCAGAGGCTGACTCTGCAAATAGCACTGAGAAAGGACCATTGAGAATTCAGAACATGATCTAACTGCTGTCACTGCATAAAACCATTGAAAAATCCTTTAGTAATTTCTAGAAGGCAAAGGATAACAGAAGAAAGCAAAATGTTTACAATACACTAATTTAATAAATGTTTGATATTTATTTTCACATTTAAGTCAGTGACACATTTCTAAGGATCTGAATTACAACTGTTAATTGTCATGCAACCCAGTTGTCAAAGCTCCTTTGCATATACAGAGGAGGCCTTTTCTGAAACATGCTTGGATGAAAAATGCTGCTTTTTGAGCCTACCTCTGGGACCAGACTACTTCACCTTAGTGAAACATCTCATTACCAGGCCAGAACCACTAACTGCCTTATCAATCACCTCTAAAATAGTAAAACAAAAGGACATTTTAGTTCGTAAGCAAGCACATACTCAAAACACAGCCAAAGCACCGTGTACCAAACACTGAAACTGTGTGTAGCTCGGCCAAATGATAGTCCATGTGTAGCTATATCTTCTGCACTCTGTTTATCATAGCTTTAATTTAGTGTGAGGTTTATAGGGATACAAATTATTCCAAGAGGGAACACTCTGAAACTTCGAAGTCCAAAAATTGCCCTGATTTCTGACATGTATCAAGTGGACACTCCAACCTACAAGGGCCTAAAACTTGGATGAACAAAAATTTCCAATGTTTACACTTCGTTGTAGCATGAGAGTATGAGACCCAGGTCCTGACAGAAAAGAACTGGTTTTCAGGGAAGGGCTCTGAGTTATTGGATGGTTACCCCTTACAGCTCTGAGAAGTCATATATACAATTCAGGCTATTCTCAGTGTTTCCCTTCAGTATTCATACATCCGCAGCTCTTAGTTTTCATTGGCTTCACATGCATGTGCTTCTTGGATCCCATTTTAAAGATTTCCAACTCTTTAATTTATCTCTGCACAAAGGATGTTGCCTTTTACCTTGGTGGCCAGATAAATAAAATTTACCATACCCACCTTTTTAGTTTTAGTGTTAACTTCCAACTTCCTGAAGCTGTAGTTATTCACAGCTGAGATACAGTGAGATTTCCTCTTTAACAAGCGTCACCAATAACAATTATTTAATATATGGTAATTACACCTTGTCAGATAAAGAAATGGTGACCCACTTTGAATATATGGATCAAAACTAGTCCTGAGAACAACTGCTACTGGCAGATGGTTGATAGGGAATAAGGAAACCATATTAGTCAATATAGTTCCAGAGAGGATTCACAGAGCTGATCAATGCTAAAAATATGGTTCTCTTCACTGAAAAAACACTTTACTGGGGATTTATAGACAAATATGGGTAACACTTACACTTTTAACAACCTTTTTTACTGTAGAAATGTATTTAATCTGTCCACAGGAATAAGTGTTTCTATTTAGCTGAAGGAAAAGGAGTTCCTGAAAGAGGAAAATTTAATTTATGCTAAAAATTCCCTGCAAATTATGTAAATGATTTAGCAAGCTTCATTTTCCTGAAAGCACAACAGGAAAATAATCCTTAGCCTTATTCAGTGTTGGTAAAAGCATCCTTTTTACTTACTGTGGTCCAGATTCACTGGTATTTGTCTGCCAAACGTACATGCTGCTGTGCAGTAACGTGCTTTGGTTAACTAGACTTTTTTTATTATTTTTTGTAAAAAATGTGCATAGAATCCAAGCTCTTCAGTTAAAAATATTCTGCAATATTATTAAAAATTATGCAGACTTAGAACCTACTGTTGTAGGACAGAAAAAATATTAACATTTGTGCATAAATGGGTACTCACTTCAGAGCCTTGCTCACCAGAAGCTCCATCTTCCCCTGGTGATCCAGGAGGTCCTACACCTGAATCAGGTGCTGGCTTTCCGGGCAGTCCTGGAAGGCCTGGTGGCCCAGGAAGACCCTGGATAAATCAGTAGCATTGTTAGAAATGGGTCTAGCCAGTTTCATTTCTGTATACATGAAACAGGAAAAGCTCTGCTCAGTTTGGATTACCATCTCCCTTCTGCTTTATTAAGAACCAATTTTAGTTTCACAGATACACTCCTTACATAGGGTCACACTGATCTCATCCATCCTTGCCCTCTGAATTGTGCCACCTCATGGCATGCAACAGCAACCTTAAGCTAAAAACCCAGTAAAGACCTTAGAGGTATTCCAGTGATCAACGTAATGTTAAGAAACATAACCAGAATTAAATGAAGGAATCATTGAACAGAGGCAAGTGGTTAGTATTTCTCTACTAATTTCAAAGCTTTTCTCCATGCTATTGCACTGAGAATCTGTATTCATGGTCAAGACCTGACTGTGCTTAGTGCTGTAAAAATGGCCTGTGTTCCAACAAGCTATCCTGTGTGGACATGAGCAGATGCAGTTTAATTGAATAAAATGAATGAAATATATTACTTTAGGATAAATAGTACATTTGCAAATATTCTCTCTCACGTGCAAGTTCGTCCCTGTTACTGACTGCATTAGCAGGAGAACATGGGCAGTTTGAAATTTTGGGGCATGGCACTGTAAGGCAAGCACTCCTTAATTCTGACTTAGGGTAACCTACAGGATTCTGTTAGGAAGATGGTCATCCTGGATTTTCAACACAGTCAACAGAGCCTTCTGCAGGGAGACATTACAAGCATTCACCTGTCTCATTAACTACACAGGACATCTAAAGAGGCTAGCCTCCTAAATTAGGCAACATAGCTAACTTTCACATGAGGCAATTCGACTGCTGAAGAGCCTTGGGAAAAAAAGTATTCAGCACTTTGATGGAAAGAAGAAACAGAAAAGAAGTCTTGAGGCAGAAATGAGTCTGCAAGAATGAAAAACATCACTAGATTTGTTGCAAAACAGAGGCCTCAGAATGCTATAGCATTCTGGAGTTCATAGGAGACCGGCATTCAGGGAGTTCATTCCTCAGAAAGTTGCATTATTATTGCTGAAACAGGTTCTAATCGAAGGGTTGAAATGCTCTATCCCAAAGACTGCAGAAAATATTACCTCTCACTCCATCTAGATAGCTCAGTAAAAGTCTTCCAATTAATGTCTCTTCACCTTCAGCCACTTCTCATTTTCCTAACATTTGTCCTTAATTGTATATATTGTCTAATTCATTATATATCTGACTAGTTCTGTGGATGGAAACCCACATTATTTGCAATAGGAATACATATTTTATAGATTGCTACGTGGTAAATGTAGGTCTGTCTGACTCTCTAGAGAAAATAGGTGAATAAGTGGCTCAAGAACAAAACAAAACATACAAAATTATTCCAGATCTGCCAACAAGTTCCAGTTAATTGATGTGTTTCCCAAAAAAAGGCATAGTGTTCTGTGCAGGTTGCATAGGAAAGATAGCCTCTCATTGGAAACAAAACAAAACAAAACAAAACAAAACAAAACAAGTCTATCAAAAAACAAAAAAAATTAGACCTCCCCCCCATTCCAAAATTTTCCTTTGCCACCCACTCAGAATCAGAGCAAGAAAAATAAGCCAGATGTCCTGTTTTAATCCACAACCTTGCTCATCTGAGTACTGTCTCTCAAAAAATGTCAACTCTCTGTGGAGGGAAAGCACAAGATTGATTTAGCAATTCAGTCTCTGAAACAAATTTTACCTGTGGCTGTTCACACATAATACTAAGAGTGGCAGACTAAGCTAAAATGTTAAACCAGTATTCATCATCCCATCCTCTGTTCCTGGAGGTTACTGGTCCCAGGCACAGCTGAAAGCCCGTGAATCAGCTGGATTTTACAGCACAGTCTACTGAAATGAACTGAAACTGATGCTGACTTTCCTGAGTATTATGTCTGCAAAATTAAGTAGATTAGTAGATTCACAAGCCAAATAAATTCTTTCTGAAACTGAGATAGACACCTCCAGGAGAAGGATGAGGTGAACATCTAAGGCAGCAACTGCTTTGACTGAGTTTAACCAATGGCCAAGTGTGCATTAACAGCTCAAGACTCAGTTTTACCTGGCGTGAATACTTCTTCTCAATGACAGAAGTCTCATCTCCCATTTTACACAGCTCCAAGAACCTCACTCAGGAACATGTGCGTAAAAATCTTCTTAACTTTCACTAAATCAAAGCACTCATGTCTGCTAGCCAGTCTTGATGTGACAGTGTCACAATTCTTCACAACATCAAGAATACATGGAAATTCAAATGACCATCAAAATTGATCAACAGTGGAAGTTGCAGTGTAATGTATTTCATATTGACATTTTTTAGAAGAGGTATTCCAAATTAGAAAAGCAAAAAATAGCGTCATTCCCATCTCTCTGCTCTTTACTCTCTTCTCTGAATCAGTTTTAAAGCATTTTGCCATTTTAAAAAGTCCTCTTGGCATTATCCCTTTGTTGTCCTCTTTCTTTCTCACACTTCTTTCTCACTGACATACACTTAGACCTTTTCAGACGTTGAAATGAAACCCTTCAAAGCATTTATGGATGCTGTGATTTAAGCATGTGCAAAATTTGCATTGTGAAATGGACCTCCCACAATCTTGATGAGTAAAGCAAAGCTCTTAATTACACTAGTAGTAAATAAACATCAATATATACTTACTCTTAAAATCTCAGTCTCTCCATCAATGTCTCCAGAATCTGATTCTTCAGGTTCTGGTCTATTCTGAAATTAGAAGAATTCCATTTTAAAATATTGCTTCTAAAGACGACAAATGAAAATATCACTTGCCAATTAATGTAAAAACAATTAGAATCAATACTTTTGCGGCAGACTGTCACTGGTGAAATACGTTGTAATACAACAAAAGTATTTCAGTTATGTTTCTGGTGTTTCATACCATTTTATTGTGTAGACACTCAGCTTTATACTTACCTTCAGGTGCTCTATGAGTACAGCAATAATGATCCTGCACGATATACATGCTGTATGACTGTTTAAGTGAACTGAAGATGAAGCAATATCTCAGACAAATTTTAACTTCAGAAAAATGTCTGTCAACATTAAGAATATCCTAAAATGCATACCTAATAATAAGACACTATTTCCTAGAATGTATGTCCTAGTTCAAAAGCCAAATTGTGAGATTCCTACAACTGGAATTAAAAAAGGGTATTTTATAAAGGGAAAGTAATATACTAAAACATTTAAAAAATATTTTGTTAGAAAAAGAATTTGGGTTTAGTATTACAATCTAGTTGTACTCATCTATAAGACAATTTAATAAATTCAAGCTGCTTCAGCTTCAAATCCATCTTCATACATTATGGAACCTATAATGCCAACTATGGTCATCATACAAAAGAACTTTTAAAACCTCTAAAGAAAAAAGTATTTTACATGGAAAATTTGCCATGACTTGTCTGCATAGTATATACAGCAAAGTGAAATGAAGTCCACTTATCCTTTTTTTTTTAAATTATAGGACTTGCTATGAAAGTTTTGTAGAACTCATAATTTTAAAAATTAAAAGGAATCAACCAAGATTTGCAACAAACAAATTGGCAGTTGAAATATGACTTTTCTACATGTGTGAGTTCCACCACATTTAAAATGAAATAGTGTCAACTCATATAAAAGTAAATTAACTATAGATTCTCAATGCAAGTGCTTTGTGAGTTTCATCACCGTGTATGCTTTATAAACTACAGCCCCAAGTACACAGAGAACTAGTACCTGGATTGGTTATAATAGCACAGAAGCTAAGGTTTCAAAAGCCCAGGAGTCAGGGATGCATTCCCTGGCTGCACTTCACTTCACTTCACTTCACTTCACTTCACTTCACTTCACTTCACTTCACTTCACTTCACTTCACTTTCGAATAAAAGGCCTTGAAATTTATTATGACAGACAACAAGAAAGTAAAGGCTGTGCCAGACCTGGTGTTCATTGTTATGTTTAGAGAAGTGGCCTTTGGATGAGAAAAGCTGCTGCATTGGAGCACCTTGTCCTACTGATCTGGAGCTACATTGCTGGTCTCCTGAAGTCAGTCCCAGTGGAAGCTAAATAGTGTAGTCCTTCATAACACCATTACTCTATTTTTATGCTACAGGAACAGATTGGTATAATTTAGCAGACCCTAGATCAGGGAAGCATGTAATTCATTTTCATCACTGGAATATGTTGCAAACTATATTGTTAAATACTCACAATACTTGGTGTGACAGATAGTTTTGTTTAGAAGTCCACCACAGGACTTACACTGGTGTCAGTGGTGGGCTGTGTCTACATGTAAAAGGTCCAAATACGGAAAGGAGATGAACCTGAAACCTACTCTTTAACATTGAAGGAGTACTGAGCATTCAAAATACGAACACTGTCACTTCACCACACTCGTATGAGTTGTAGTATTTAAAGACAGCAAACATAAGTCACTGTTAAACCATTTGTGTGTTCAGTAGTGGGAAGAAATTAATAATTCAAGTTTATAATGTGTTTTTGAGAAAATTTCTGTTTCTTTTTCTCTCATATATTATTGCTTTTGCACAGGAGAACACACATATCAACTGTTTTTTAAAAATGTGAATACTGGCTATTTATGTAGATTATAGTACTCACACACTGTAGTCAGACATTTATTTGCATTTCTGCATGAGTGTGTTAGAAAGCATTATTATCTCTGTAGCAGTCAGGCTACTTTCCCAGAGAAAAACCTCCTATTTAATTCTGGATTCCCCTAAGGTAACCCAAGCTCATTGACAGAGAAGCCCAGATACTCACTAATCCTCGGGAAGGAGCAGATGGTCCTTCAGGTCCTGGTAGGCCAGGGGGTCCTGGCAGTCCAGGGGGTCCTGGCAATCCCTCACCAGGATCACTCTAAAACAAGAATGAAGATAAATAGCAAGGATTTAATCATATAAACGCAGAGCAGGGATTTTCAGCACTAGCTGCAGCCTGTGTGGATTTCTAGTCAAAAGAAACAATAGAAGTGTCTGCTCAGATACTATGAGCACAGGGGAACCTTGTTCATTTCTAAGATAAGCTCCCAAGCAATATAACCTTTGCATTGGCAAAGGAAGGAAGGACTTTTCCCTTTCTAACTTCTGCAATGAATTTGCAAATGTACAAGCAGCACTAACAGCGTTTTACAGTGTATATTTATTGTCAGAACAATGTTTTACTGTGGTTCTTGCGTTTTTAGGGTATATTTATGACTACCCCTAAATGAAAAGGTGGAAAGTGTGGTCATGGTACTTAATAAGTAAATTTCTTCATTTTATTACTACCATCTGTAATGCTTTTCCCAATACCACCATGTCATTACTATTTTTCTATGTGTTGACCTTTAGCTACTGTTAATGCAATGAAAAGCCCTGTTCAAATCTGTGTCATTTTCTCTCATAATTACTACCATCTCTTCTTATTTGTCTTTTTTATATCATCTCTGACATTTTGCTGAGGCTAGTTTCAGGTGCTTCTGCTTAAGATATTTACAACTTTTCTTGATTTTTCTGCTCAACTCCAGTATTTTTCACTCAAGAGTTGAGGTTCTGTCTCTACTTTTAAAATCTAAAGTTGGAAGTCTTTTGCAATGTAACTTTTCATTCTCAACTCTATATGTGCCTTTTTCTGGAGAATTCACTAAGCAGGATTTGGCCATTGTGTTTTAAACTCTTTTGGGAGAAGGATGCGCTTCTGCAACCCTTAAAATGGGGACACTAATGTTTCATATTTAAATAACTGGCAGATCATAAATAACTGGCAGACAAAACCATTATTATTGCTTAATATGCACGTTGTTTCCGTCAAATGATGGGCACTCATTTAATTTCCTTTTTTGAGATCTTGTATAGCTCTAACAGTGATTGATCCCTCTTGTTTTCACCTGATACTTCTCTGATACTTCCGACAGAGGGAATGCCAGGAGAAAATACAGTGTCATCCTCTCCCTCCCTGGCATTCAATAACCATAATTCACTGTTCTGAGGAGTTCCTCAATGTCCATTTTGGACATCCTTCCTACATGGTGATCCTGGTTTCAGGACACATGTCCATTTAGAGGGGAAGAAAGAGCAAAATAACTGCTCATATCTCAGAGTTTCTCACACAATGAGGAGTGAAAAGCTCAGCCTTCCCCCTACCAACGCTTTCATGTAGCACAGATTCCTAACCACCCACACTGACACTGCAGAGCTGCAAAGTGCAACCTCCTTCCCACCTTCCACCAGGAGGAGAGAAACCAGACTGGTTGCACTGGGCTTTCTTAAAGGGGTAGAAATCACAGCGACATAACTGACACTGTTATAGCCAACCTCTACTGATCTATGCTTTACCCTCTAACCTGCCAATTTGTTGTCTGTTTTTATGAGCATTTTAATTATGTTCTCTAAATTAATATATTCAGTCACACAGCAGGAAAAAAATTTACCTGCCTCTTGGTCACTTGCTCTTCATGCTTCAGCATTCACTAGATACAAGTATTACTACTTTTCTTTGTTCCCTGTGGCTCTGTCAAATAGTTCCTATAATAATACTTCATTCACATTGACAGAGAATGTGTTTAATTAATTTGGGGCTGTTCTCACTGTCAAACACCATGTTAATTTAGAAATATTCTTCATTAATTTTAACATATCCTTTGCTTTTTTCCAGGTGCTTCTATCACATTAGTTCCTGTCAGTGTTTTGTGCCTGTTTTCATGAAATTTCTTCCACTTTGTGTGTATTACAAGGAAAAAAAAAACAAAACCAAAAAACCAGCAAGCAGCTCTCACACTTGGATCACAGTCATGTCTAGGAAGCCTACCTTTATCCATTCCCAAGGAGCACCTCATGGTTGTATCTCTGCACTAAACAAGGACCACAGCGAAAAAGTGACAGGTCCACTCTCCACTGATATGTAGCATCCCATTCATTCCCAGCTTTCCAGTTTCAGTGAGAAGAAACAGAAACAGGCAGGTGGATACTGCTACTGTTCCTCAAATTTAAATATTATTCTGAAAAAGTGCTGACTGTCTTTATAAACCATAACAGATTTGAATTTTTTGTTTGCATAGATAGATTCTTTAAGCTTTGCTCACCCTACCAACATAACAGGTCCTAGGAAATCACACTGATTGGAATTAACAAGTCTGGAGACCATTCTTTGTCCCTGAGGTCAGGTAGAAAAAACTGTATGTGGTCACAGGACTTAGGTACTTGGCCCCAGGCCTCCTTTCAGCCCTTTGTGTTCAAAGCTAATATTTTGAGCATGGAGTTTTTGTGTAATTTTGATAACATGAGAACTATACTGCAACCCATCAGCACGATGAGTAGTTGAAATTAAGAAGCCTGTTGAGATAACACTGGGGGAGCATGTAGAATGAACAGAGCCAAACAATTAACAGCCATTGCTACTCCTGAACAATGCTGAGGCATTATCTGAGAGAAGTCTATTTGACATGGGCCAAGATATTGTTGGGGACCGTGCTTGCAGGTCTGAATGATCAGCAATTCAGTCAGTTCCTGGGCCTGTTTCATTTGGCAGTGTAGATGTAGCACTTCTTGCTGGAGATCAAAATAGTTACTCAACAACAGTTTCAGCTTCAACAGCTGCAATATAAAGCTTCTTTTGCTAATTTGCACTTTTCTTAGAAGTAGAAAAAATGTTAAAAACTATAATCTTGAGAAGTTTTCCATTTGCTTTGTTTTCATCAAAAGCAGTCTGACTGATTTTATTATTTACTAACATGGATTATTTATGTCAGTACAAAGCATTCTGGAAATTACTCTGGCCACAAGAATGACCAGTGCACATTTGCAGGAAATATGGGAAGCTAATTGTCGAATGACAAAGTAATTTTTTTTCCAGCCTTTTCACTGTGTGACTGACAAACATATAGGCAAAACTGAGCCTTTGCTCGAGGAGCTGTAGTAGTTCCACAGTGTAGAAGAACCAAAGGAGTCTCCTGGCAAGTGACCACAGAGAGGGAAGGCATCTGCATTAGCTCTGTATCAGGAGAGAAGAATGCAGAGAACTAGCCAAATGGGGAAAGAAGGTTATAGATAATCATGGGCTACCAACACCTGTGCAACTCCTAAGATATGTTTAGACATTCTACTCCTGCTCAAGCGATTTAGGAAAAATCATAGAAAGGCTGACGAGTATGTTGACTTGTTGTGAAGGACTGACGGATATTGTAGACACAAAGTGCCAGCTCAAAAGAAAGCGTGAATCTCTACCACCAGTGGGGCTATGAAAGACACTACCTTTTTTCCTCAGAGACTGCTGTGCCACATGTTATCAAGCTTAGGAGGAGGTATTATTCCTGCATATCACTGTCGCAGTGATGGCTCTCCAAGAGCAGAACAGCCAGTGTTTCATCCTGCTGTGCAGTCCAGTCATGCAAGGGAATGGTGGGTGGCAGGCTCTTGAGTCCACGTAGCCCTGGGGCAAAACCAGTTTGCCTCTCTCACAATACAGTGAAGTGCTGTTCTCTGGACACAGTGTTGTCTAAAACAGTCAACTACTCTAACATGTATTCCCAAAATCTATCTTTCATCACTCAAGACCTTGTTAACTCATTTGTTGCAGAATATTTTTACTTGAACTGTACTTTGCCTTTGAGTTATACCAAGATCTATGTATACTTAGTTATTAATATTATATATAGAATTATTATTAATAGTAAAACCTAGAAACCGTATGTTGCTATTCTCAGTGAGTTTTGTGTGATTTATTTTAGAAGCACTGAGCTGTTTGTGAAGTGCTGTCGAAAATGCATCTCTGTTGGAAAGTGATTGCATTGGTTACACATTCTGGCATTATATGCAAATATGATAGAGGTTTGAGACCTGAATACAGAAAGGAAGGAAAAATCATTTCATAATGCCATAATGAAGAGTGTCATAGTATTTACTTGTCAGTTTATAGTATGGAATGACACATAAGCCATAGCAGTTACATCCACTTACAAACTCAGTAGTCATTTTAAAGGACCTATTATAGAAGTGACAGTTTGAGGTACATGACTGTTACAAGGCAGTGCATGCTACTCTTCTAGCTTTGGTAACCTTAGCCTAGACTATCTTGGACTTTAACAGCACAATGAGTTATGACACATTACTTAGAGTATACTACTGTTAAAATGTATCTAGAACTGCTGTAATATTTTACAAGTGAGATTAATGGCACTGAAGTTGTTGGTGGTATCACAATCACTTCTTTCAGTGCCTGAACCACAGAACACTTAGATGATACCATGCACCAATTGTTGCATTGCCAACAGGCTGAGGGAGGTTATCCTTCTACCCAACTCATCTGAAGTGCTGTGCTGTGTTGTGTTAAAGCCCAGTTAAAGGCCACAAAGACAACTGAAGGACTATAGCTTCTGACTTAGGAGGGGAGGCTGATACGGATTAAACAATTTAGCCCAGAGAAAAGACAGTTTTGGGGAGATCCTGTCAATGTGCATATATATGTGATGGATGGGAATGAAGAAGACTGAGCCAGACTCTTCTCAGTGGTATCCAGGGAAAGGACAAGAGGGAATGGGCATAAACTGAAATATAAGAAATTCCATTTACCTTTTGAGGGTGATCAAGCACTTGAACAGGTTACCTAGAGAGGCTGTAGAATCTCTACCCTTGGCAATATTAAAACCAAACTATACACAGTTCTGGGCAACCTGCTCTAGCTGCCTCTGCTTTGAGCAGGGGTGCTGGACTAGGTAATCTCCAGAGAGGCCTTCCCACTGCAGTGATTCTGGGATTTTGTTATCCATGCTGCAGGTTTTAGCACCAACGGAGATATAAGTAGCATCCTGACAAAGTCCTCCACCAATATCACAGTCACGGTATCACAGTATCACAGTATCACAGTATGTTTGGGATTGGAAGGGACCTCAAAAGATCATCTAGTCCAATCCCCCTGCTGGAGCAGGAATGCCTAGGTGAGGTCGCACAGGAATGTGTCCAGGCGGGCTTTGAATGTCTCCAGGGAAAACTTCACCAGTCAAATTAATCCCAAACAACCTTTGGGTTCATCACATCCACACGTAAAATTCATATACTCTTCCTATGTGATTCTGTGATTCTGTGATTGGCTAGAAAGAACTCCCAGCAGCTTTATAGTCAGTGATTCTATAAAATGATGTTATTTATTAGTCCAGTTAGGACACTGGGGAAAACAAAACAAAACAAAGCAACACACAAAACAACAACAACAAAACCACAAAAAAACAACCAACCAAACAAAAAACAAACACAGAAGGTAAATTAATTCTCTTTTCCTTAATGGCATTTTGGTAATCTGGACAGCTGTGATTACAGAGCCTACTGGTCAAGTTTCAGGGGTATACCAATTTTAGAAATAGGTTATATAAACACATTAAGGGAAAAAATGCACCTGTAAGACTAAACTTTTTTTTCTCCTGTTATTATTTTGCTTGCAGAGTAACTAGTACCAAGTTTATAGAGAGGTGGCAAACACACCACCAACATAGATATGGGGCATAGTTGTTTTACTGCTGAGTGAAGCCACATCAATTCAATGGTAAAGTTGCATAGGGACATGCGAGGCCAGAACCCAGCTGCACAGGGACAAAAGACTATAAAAATACAGGGCAGTTGTTCATTTCACAACATATAACAAAATGCCTGTGATAGGAAGTAGGATTGTTTTACAAGGATTTGTTTACAAGGACAAAACAATTGGTTTTGAAGCTTTTGAATTATATTTGAAGAATTTTCTATTCAAGATTTCCCCATTATTTTGGTTCCATAGAATTTTCTTTGAAAATGTTCAGCTTGAAAGCAGTCAGACTTCTGTTAATACAGAAAATTTAAATCTCTTATCCATAAACAACCTAATGGGACATAACTTGAGTTTAGCTTAAATATTTGCAAAACCAGCTACATTTCTCTGAACATACCAATGCATGCAGGCAGCATTCATGTAGGAGCTGAATAATGCATCATATGAGTGACTATTGAATTATTTATTTAATACCTTAAAACATACTAGTTTTATTTGCGGTTCACTTGCAGGTGGCAGGAATGTAGAGGAGGTTCACAGCAGTGGTGGGTGACAGTATACAATGGTGGAACAGGCATGATAATGATGAGAGCCTCTAGGTGGGAAGGTCTTGGAGAGGGGAAAGGTGCACAAAGTGGCAGCAACAGATAATGAGGACACAATAAGCCAGGTGGTAAAGCATCAACAGAGGACAGATACGCAAGAGCAACTGAGACACTCATGGAATATGACAACTAGGGATTTGGTATTGTGTGCATTGCTGGGCAATACTTCACCACGGAGTATACATATGTAATCTGTCAGTGGCTCGTGGTGAACTGACCTACGATGGGAGTCATTTGGAGAAGGGAAGAAGGAACATTACAGGAAGAAGACAGCAAATGTGACTGAAGAGAGGGTAAAATAGAGGAACACAGAGAAAGGAAAGCAGGAAGAATGAAGCAGAAGGTACAGCTGAATTACTGCGCAAGAGTTAAGGGGTGAGAGGTACATCTGAAAAGTTAATAGCAGCTGGAGTTAGGAGCAGGGAACATGGCAGCATGTGTCTATGAAGGGTCAGTGAAGTGCTTTGGTTTGTTCTGGAAGAGGTCTGGGTCTGAGTATGTCCCCTTTTTGAAGTTTCTCCCAGAAAAAAAGCCAACCTTACAACCTCACAAGAGTTGGACTCCTTACACAGCTCTTTATGGCATGACACGCCTCTTTCTTTGCAACTGGGAAATAATGAATTGCTCTTAGAAACCTGGGTCCTGCTCTCTTGGCAACCTGAGGAAGTCAACTACAACACCAGAGCTGCCTTCTAAAGAGGACACATGGAGAAAGCACTTAGCTGCTTAAACTTCAAAATAGCTGATTGCCTCATTTAAAAAAAAAAAAAAAAAAGTTTTTTTTTTCTTCAGTTAACCAGAGTATGTATAAAAGAGTACTTACGGGTAACCCATTTTTGCCAGGAACACCCTAAAAGAAAACATCTTTATTAGAAAAGCAAATAAAACATTGTAACAAAAATGCAATTAACTATAGTTTGATGTGTCACACAGTGACAACATAACAAATCAGAATGGTAACAAATACTGTGTCACAGTGTGATCTGTTTTGCACCTCTGTAACTGGATACACTTGTGCTGATAGTTCAGAAGGATACGGAGTGTGAAACATCCTGGATATACAGAAGCCCTTGAGCATATGAGTTCTAAAGTCCAGCAGTTTTGAACGTGACAGCTGGGAGTGTGGTGCAGCACTGTAAAGGCTGCCCAAAGAGTTTGTGGCATAACCACTTCAACAATGTTAGTATATTGGCACATCAGTTGTTTGCCTTGTGCATGCTGATTATTGTAACTGTCAGGCCCTTGTATATCTCTTGGCACATGCAAAGCAGATATGACACTCTTGAATTGATTTGGCGGGACTTAAACCCCGTCTTGTAGAAGTACACCTGATGACAGTGTGTGAGGCTGTAGAGTTTCAACCCTTTATGCATGTGTGATGAATTAGTACTACCCTTTCTAAAATACATGTGTGCTTTCAATAGACAGAAAATACTCACAGGCTGACCATGTTGTCCAAGTTTCCCTGGAGGTCCAGGAGGTCCTTGGTCTTTTTTCTGTGTGTCTTCCACTTCTGGCATTCTTGAAGATCCTGTCGGCCCATCCTCTCCTTCTTGACCTTTCTGACCCTGAGTAAGTAAAATGTGAAATATGTAAAATGTGTTGTATTGCTTTCCCCATTTTTCACTCTCTTTTCCCCTATCTTTTCCCTCTCTCCTAGAATTCCTGCTTCATTCAATGCAGTCAGAAACATTTTAAGCAACACACAAACAATATACTCCATTCAGCAAAGACAGTCCATGTTAGAGATTATTCATATAAGTACAAATAAATTGCTTGCTGAGGTCGATAAAGAAAAGAGGGCTGGTTACATAGATACAAAAATAATGATCTGATTTCATATCTACACAAATCTGCACAGCCTAAATCAATAATGCACGTCTGAAAAAGACCAGTTTCACAAACTCAGTCTGTCTGTGAAAAAATAACAGAAGTTAGATGTTTAAGAATGCTTTAGCTGACTCCCCTGGGATATATAAGTCTTACAAAAGAAGGCTACATATCCAGCTTGGTTAAAAAGGAAAGTGACAGAAGATGAAACGGAGAAACTGATAGCAAAGAGTAAAAATGGGCAATAAGCAAGAGCAAAAAATTGCTAAGCATCAGTATTTGGTCAAAAGAAAGCAAGAATAATAAAAATAATAATTTAAATACAACAGGAACAAAATAAACCCTTTCAGTGGTGAAACCTGGACATTAACATGTATGTAAATTAAAATCCAGTATACAGGATGGAACGACTAAGTCATTTTTGTATCATATTTTGAAACAAATATTATGATTTACTCACACTTTATAGCAGCAGTGAAATATTTTATGTTCCATGAATAGTTAATGAAATGAGGAGGGATGTAATATAGTGACTATCCAAGCACTTTAAAATTAGCAGCATGACAGCTTTCAGCAAAGGATCTGTGAGCTGATTTTTTGAAGATCTTTCTGGGTTTTGTCATTGGGAAAGTTCCTAAAGACCAGAGATCTTTTAATCTGGTCTCACTGGAAATTTTTTTCCCATCTGGAAAGTGTTAGAAGAGAACTGATTAACTAAGCTGTGAGTAAGATCATAACCTGAGTGCGATAACAGGATTGTTGATACAGATTGTTAGAGCACCAAAGGAGCTAGTGGATGCTATGGCAGGACCCCTCTCAATCATCTGCCAGAGATCTTGGGGGTCTGCAGAGGTCCTTGCTGATCTGCAGAGGTCCTATTCTGATCTACAAAAAAGGCATGAGGGAAGACCCAGGAAACTACAGACCTGCTAGTCTAACCTCAGTTTCTGGAAAAACTGATGAGAAGATTATACTTAGTACTATTGAAACACATTTAAAGAATAATGCAAACATCAGACACACTCAGCATGGGTTCACAAAGGGGAGGTCCTGTTTAACTAATTTGGTTTCTATGATATGGTTAACAGACTAGTAGGTGAAGGGAAGGTAGCGGATGTAGTTTTTCTGGATTTTAGTAAGGCTTTTGATACTATCCCTCACAACATCCTTCTGGAAAAGCTGTCCAGCTCTGGGATCAGCAGGATCATGATGCGCTGAGTGAAGCTATCTGAATAGCAGAGCTCGAAGGGGTGTAGTGAATGAGGCTACATCTGGATGGCGACCGGTCACCAGAGGTGTTCCTCAAAGTTTAGTTCTAGGGCCAGTTCTGTTCGATATATTTATCAATGATCTGGAAGCACGGGTTGAATGCACCCTTAGCAAGTTTGCTGTTGATACCAAATTGGGAGCTGCTGTTGACTCCTTTGAGGGACAAGAGACCTTGCAGAAGGATCTAGACAGATTGGGGCACTGGGCTATGATTAATGGTCTAAATGTCAGATTCTGCACCTAGGAAGAAGTAGTGCTGGGCAAATATCTGAACTAGGAGAGAAGAGGCTTGAGAGCAGCCCTGCAGAAAGGGATCTGGAGATGCTGGTTGACAGTGGGTTAAATAATAGTCAGCGGCGTGTGCCCTGACAGCCAAGACAAAAAACTGCATCCTGGGCTGTGTTAACAGAATATAACCAGTTGGTCAAAAGAGGTGATTATTCCCCTGTATTCAGCATTAGTGCAACCTCACCCTCACCTGCAGTTCTGGACCCCAGAATTTAAGAAGGATGTTAAGGTACAGGAATGCATCCAGAGGAGATCAACAAAGCTGGTGAAAGCATCTTTTTATTGTGAATGCCAGGAAAACTGATGGTTACTTTTTAAATGTATTTTCCATCTCTGGTTGTTAGCATATGCAACTGTCAGGAGGCAGCATAGACTTCTTTCTTAAAGAATAACTAGGAGCCGCAGACATTTTTTCAGTGCAATCCATGCAGTCATTCCTTGTCAAGACATGGTATATAGGATCAACATCTTGGATGGTAAATCAAGTAAAATATGGTTTATAAAAGGATAATTTGCATAAACCATAAATCATCAGATTAGTCTGCAGGCAACTAAAGACAGTAAGCATTACATACTTTAGGTATGAATTCCTCCAAAGTTTAGTGTGTTTTAGTGTTGATATTCTGTTTGGATCACCTGATAAAAGAAACACTGTGACAATGAAATGCTTCTTTGCACTTGCTGCTTCACACAGAAGCACCTGGTGAGCACTCAAATGCTGTAATTTTAAATCTTTTAATTTGCCACACTTCTGAGAAGGAAGCAGGACTTTCACCTGCAAAATAGTGTAAGACCAAGATGTCTGCTTTTAGGGAATAAAAATTGTGGGTTTTTGATGAGGATTTATGTTGGTTATTTTTTTTGTTTCTTCACTTTCTTAAATACAACATGAAAAAATGCAAAACTGAAAGAACAAGTTCATTTTGTTAATCAAAATCTAAAAACTATTTCAATGGTTAAAGACTCAAACATCCGCATAGTGTCACTGCTTTTCAGTCTGATGTCATGAGAGGACATTCAAGAATTTAAAAAGTAACTTCTGTTTTGGCATGCTGCTAAGATGGAATAAAGGTACCAACTCAGAAAAACACCTAAAATTCATATGTTTTCCTGCTCTTCTGACAAAAAGATAAGGTATATGATAAACCTGTTGTACAGACCTCCTCTCTGCTTACTCCTGGCAAAACAGTAGCACCAGAGCCATCTTCTTCTCTTGAGATTTTCTGTACAACAGTGGTAGGCTCACTGTTGCTTTGTTCAGTTTTCATGACAGCTGATTCTAAATAAAATCATGACTTATTAATGAGACACAGCAAAATAAAAGCCACCCAGAAGTATTTATAGGATCACAGATGCTGCAAGTTTTATGAAAAAGGAAAATATTTAGATTATGACAAAATAAATCCCAAAGATGAATATTAGTCATTTTCTAACTGAAAATTTTAAAAGGAAAGAAAAAAGAGAAAATTGAGAATAAAATTTTAACGCAAATTCAAAGGACAAAAACTGTATTGAATAATCTTCTTCATCTCAAGCTCTAGTCTAATGGTTGCCTATTTTTCAGCTATATAGCATAAAACATAAGAAGCATGTAGAAGAAGTATGTATGAAATTTAAATAGAAACATTGTCTTTGGCCTTATTGAGATAACTGCCTTTAGTTTTTGTTTTCTAGGAGTGTACTGTGCACTGAAATTGTCTTACTGGTGGAGGACTGGATTCCTCAGTGCATGATGCCCTTCTGTTATTACTTTCCTGCGTGCACTTGCATCTAAAACATGCCATTGTTGCATTAGGCAGATTCACATCCTTTGCAGGAAAAATAAGTAGGGCATAGTTGTTTATTCAGTGATGGTGTTGAGTTTTCCATGAAAGGTTGTGTTCCATGATAACAGAAGGTCATAAAACTAAATACCTATCTTAAATTCGTTTTTAAAGTGCCACAAGACTTTAAAGCCAGTACCACTATTTGCAGAGGTATGCCTCAGGAAGTGTCATGCTTCTTGCTGACCTGAGTAGAATGAAGAGGGTTTTTCTCCTTTCATTCCCTCTGGCTAACACTTGCACTTTACTGTAGTGTTGGAGAGTATCACAGCAGCAGCTCTTCAGGTCAACTGCTTCATTTTATTCTTTTTATCTTTTTTTTAATTTTAAATTTTAAAATTGTCCTGGTTTTGAATGGGATAGAGATAATTTTCTTCCTAGTAGCTGGTATAGTGCTGTGTTTTGGATTTAGTATGAGATGTTTTAATTGTTGCTAAGTAGCACTTAAACTAAGTCAAGGACTTTTCACCTTCCCATTCTCTGCCAGTGAGGAGGCGCACAGGAAGTGAGGAGGGGACACAGCCAGGACAGCTGACCCAAACTGGCCAAAGCGATATTTCATATCAAATGACATCATGCTCAGTATATAAACTGGAGGGAGTCGGCCGATGGGAATAGCAACCACTGCTTGCAAACTGGCTGAGTATCAGTTGACAAGTGGTGAGTAATTGCATTGTGCATCACTTGTTTTATGTATTCTATTATTATTGTTATTGGTTTTTATCCTATTAAACTGTCTTTATCTTAGCCCATGAGGTTTACCTTTTGTCCAATTCTCTCCTCAATCCCAGTGTGGGACGTGTTAGAGAACAGCTGTGTGGTGTTCAGCTGTCTCCTGGGTCAAACCACACAGTCCTTTTAGCACACAATGTGAGGCTTAAAGTGTGGAGATAAGGACAGATCCGACCAGAATGTGTTAAAACAAATTCATTATTTATATGTATATTTATATATATATATGTAATATTTATTATGTTAGTTTAATATTTGATGGTTACAATACTGTTCTATTTGTTCTCAGGGTTGTGTTATACAACACCCTGCTTGCAGTGTGTGTTTCCTATGGTGCTGTTTATCACCTCCAAGAGCTGGATCTAGGTTACTGTTCTGTTGTACTATGTAACTCTGACTTACGATACGATAAAGTTATTTTTTGTGAGACTAATCTGGTATTTGTAGCCAACATTGCCATCATGTCTGTACTTCGGGAGCCATCTAGTGGAAACTATTAATAATTACACTCTTTACTCCTCAAAAGAGCCAGTCTATGGGAGAGCTGGGAAGAGGCAGGGATGGGACACTTCCCCTTGCTCCTTCAGCTTCCTCTTCTCTTTCAGACTAGTTAGAATAGCTCTTGAGAATTTTCAGTATCCTTGGGATGTTCAAACCAGCATACTCCCATTGCTATGTCTCCTGAATGTGTTGCAGGTCAGGTTTATAGTTAAACAGATATTTAAAAATACTACCCAGAGATCTGCCCTGAGACTGGATAGTTATGACTCACAGGGTGTATGGGATAGTATGGGCAAGTTTCTATGACAGAGAGTGCCTCCAGTCTCTTGGAACTTCACTTCTGAACAAGTGCAGAATCCTGAAAAACTAGTAAAAAATTTGGAAGAAGTATGTTGTCACTTCGGCAATTCCAGAGAGACACAAATCACTGCGATGTGCTGGGGCCTGGCCCGTGCCTACTGAGCCTAGTTCTACACCACTCAGTACCCTCAAGGGGAAGAGAAGGCCTCTGGATCTGATGACAAAATGACAGGCACTGTGGCCACTCCCACCCCTGCAACAAGCAGGTATATCAGATCCACAAGTATAAGGCTCTAGTAGACACTAGTGCACAATGTAATCTAATGCAATTAAACTGTGAAAAGGTAGAATCCTTCTGTATTTCTGAAGTGACCATGGGATCTCAACGGCTAACCTTATTGCAGACTGAAGTAAGTCTGACTGGGACTGAGTAGCAAAAGAATAAAATGAAGCAGTTGACCTGAAGAGCTGCTACTGCGATACTCTCCAACACTACAGTAAAGTGCAAGTGTTAGCATTGTGACTGGCCCCAAGGGCCCATGCATCCTTGGCATAGACTGCCTCAGTAGAGGGTATTTCAAGGACCTGAAAGAGTACTGGTGGGCTTTTGGTATAACTACCTTGGACACAGAGGAAATTAAACAGCTGTTCACTTTACCCGGTCTCTCAGAGGACCTTTTTGTTGTGGAGTTGCTGAGGGCTGAAGAACAGCAGGTGCTGATTGCTACCACAACAGTGCACTGGCAGTGATATTGCACCAAGTGAGAATCTCTGATTCCCATCTGTGAATTGATTTGTCAATAAGGGAGCCAAGAAGAGATCAGCAAGACTTGCTCACCCTTTAATAATCCTATATGGCCGGTGTGAAAATCTAATGGAGAGTGGAAATTAACAGTAGACTATCATGGCCTGAATGAAGCCATGCTGCTGCTGAATGCTACCATGCTGGACATGCTAGAACTTCAATAGGAACTGGAGTCAAAGACAGTTACGTGGTATGCCACAGCTGATATCACTAATATTTTCCTCAATTCCTCTGGCAGCAGAGTGGCAGCACTGAAAATATGACAGCAGCTTTTCATATACAGGGCAATGACAGACTCAGACCTAGAGAACGTAAATTATCCCCCTCCCCCGCCAAAGAAAGAAAAAGAGATAGAGAAAGTCAGTGCCTTGTTCTTTAGGTTTAGCTCCTTCAGAGGTTTCTTCTGATCTGTGATTTCCAGAGGAATCATTTTCTTCCAAATAAGACAGCACAGCTGGGGGGGCTTCCACAGGCTCAGCCAGCATATCTTCAGGCTAAAAAACCCCATCAAATCCCAAAGAACTTTTTAGAGAAAACACTTATCACATATTTTAAAGCAAGAATCAGTGGATTAGCTTCCTCAAAGAATAGTAATCAGAACTACCACATTTATGAAGCAAAACAGATATCCAGAACATTCCCACCTAATATCTTGCCAGTATTTGTCCTTATCCTTATGCTGCCCTTAGAAACATTAACTGTCATTGCTGTCATAAACACCAAAATTTATTAATGGCCAATATATATACCTTCTTTTATTTATAAGTTTCAAATTTATTTCTCTTTCTATTTCATTTTTCCTTTTTACAGTACATATCTAGTTTCTGCTTATCAGCAGATGTCATACTAATTTGGTCAAGCTCTTGAGAAATATTAGAACAATACCCTTGAAGTTCATTCCTCTAAAACAAGTGATGTACACTTGACAAACCCATAGAGAGGGAGAAAAATGCAAGGAACATCAAGTTATTGCAGGTCTAACAGCCTAGAACTGGTTGGTATCCACCCTTCCCCATGCTAGCTGTGGGCGGGCAAGAATTGGTGATGTCGATAACCTGTTGTCAGCTGCATGCAGGAATGTAAAAAGTCTACTCTCTACTGGAATTAGAGACCCAGAGAAGTTTTGTCTCAGTGTAATGAGGAGATCAATTCATGCAAACCTGCATTTGCAATTTAAATACAATTTAAAAATTATTAAGTTTCCATGGTAACCTGGAGAAAACTTAATGGGCAAAATGGCAAAATAGGGCTTGCTGAAAGAGTTCCTGAGTTGTCAGAAAAAGGGAGAGAGGTAACATCATTGGCATTATATTCATCCCACTGCTTTTGCATCCTTATGAATACACCAGCATGAACCATATGAAACTCAGCAAGAACAAACACAAAGTCCTGCACCTGGGAAGGAAGAACCCCTTGCAATGACATAGGCTAGGGACAGACAAACTGGCAAGCAGTTCTGCAGAAAATGACCTGGGGAACTTGGTGGACATCTAGCTGAATATGAAGCAGCAGCATGCCCTGGCAGCAAAGAAAGCTGTGTTAACAGGAACTTGGACTACAGAGGTCTAGGGAAGTGATTATCCCCATTTATTCATCACTTATTAGACAACATCTAGAATACTGTGCCTGGTTTGGTCCCCTATTACAAGACAGATATCAATGAATTAGAGTGAGCTTAGTAAATAGCTTACAAGACAGACAAGTGCTGGAGCACTTGTCCTGTGAAGAAAGCATGAAGGAACTAGTTTTCTTCAGCCCTGAGAAGAGAAAGCTTATGGAAGACCTAGTGGCAACCTACAAATACCTACACAGGGTTCACCAGACTTCATAGTGGTGCTTGTCAGTAGGACAAGTGACAATGGGCATTAAGTTGAATAAAGAGAGGTTCTGACTGGATATAAGGAGAAACATTTTCACCAATTAAGATAGACCTACATCGAAACAGGCTGTACAGTGAGGTTCTTGTAATCTACATCCTCAGATATTTCAAAGACCAGATTGGAAAAAGCTCAGAAATGTGTGATCTGACCTGAATGATGACCCTATTTTGAGCAGAAGCTTGGACTAGATGACCTTCCTTCCAATCCAAAATATTCAATTATGTTTGATTGTATTTTAATGATTGTTAGTTCATAAAGATGTAAGATTAATGAAACAAAATGGATGGTACTGTTCCTGGAAAAAAAATCACACAAACCCTGCACTGCAACACACATGAAATACCTTGAACAGTGGTGAACCAACAATGAAAATTGTTTTTCCCTACTTTTCCTTTTTGTCAGTGCCTTTCTGACATACAGAGTAGTTCAAGGTATATTTTTATGAAGATCCCTACAGATAAGACATGACAAGGACAGTTTTTGGCTGAATAATCAATTAGCACAGAATCCATAGGAAAATTCTTCATGAAGAGTCACCTTTTCTACAAATGTTAAATGCATATTTTTTGCTGAGTCTGTGAGGACTTTTTTGCTGATTCACAAGGCCCATTAGATGGAAGTATTCTGAAATAGTCCAAAGAATGCTAACCATTCCTATTGAACGGTACTGAACAACTAAGCAAAAAAATACAAGTTAGAATATGCACCATCCACATTGTTAAGTGCCTTTATTCACAGATTTCATTTTCAGATATAACCTTCGATTTGTTTCATTCCAGCTCATCATAGCAATTTACTTCAAAGCACTGATTTAGAGAGTTTGTTCAGCTATTTTTCAGAGTAGAAGATACTATAAATAAAAACTTTCTCAGAAACATCTGTCAGTGACTGTACTGATTGTCAAATTGCCATTTGTTTCCCTGTCTAGTTTAGTATTTCTCAAGAATAAACTCATTAAAACTCCATGAGCAGTCAGTCTTGAAGGCATACAAATCCTGTTGAGTCATTTGCATTTAGACATTTCTAATTTGGCAATAGCATTAAACATTTTGCTAAAGGAAACTACATATTTATTGTCATGCTGATATGGCCTTTTGAAGTCTCCAAGCATTTTAGAAAAAACACGTGTGTGATCCAATGAAATACTTTCACATGAAGTTCTTGCACTTTGAAGAAAATAGTCATTTACTGGCCTTTCAGACTTACGAGATATGCTGAGATTATACTGAGAAACAATATTCTTGTGTACTGTTTGTAGCTGAGATAGGTTTAATTTTCTTCATAGTGGCTAGTACAAGGCTATGTTGGGGATTTGAGCTGAGAACAGTGTTGATAATACAGGGAAGTTTTAGCTATTGCTGAGCAGTGCTTAGACAGTGTCAAGGCCTTTTTTGTTCCTCGCACCACCCCACCAGCAAGAAGGCTGGGGTTGCACAAGGAGTTGAGAGGGGACACAGACAGGACAGCTGACCACAGTTGACCAAAGGGATATTCCACACCCTATGATGTCATGCTGAGCATATCAAGATAGAGAAATAAGAAGGAAGGTGGGACATTCTGAGTGATGGTGTTTGTCTCTTCCAAGTAACTATTACGTGTGGTGGAGCCCAGCTTTCCTGGAGATGGCTGAACACCTGCCTGCTCTGCTCATGGGAAGTATTTTGCCGTGCCTATTCCTTTACCTATTAAACTGTCTTTATCTCAACCCCTGAGTTTTCTCACTTTCACCCTTCTGATTCTCTCCTCCATCCCACCAGAGGGGAGCAAATGAGAAGCTGCAGGGTGCTTGGTTGCTGGCTAGGGTTAAACCATGACACCTTGCAGAACAAATAAAAGCCAAAACTTCTACTATTGCTCTACGTAATTTTAAACAGTGTTGTAATTGTGAAGATTGTTAATCAGAAACTTAAAGGAATAGCTAAAAGAATTCAGTTTTTTCTGGATAGACTACAGAAGTTAGACATCTTTCCTGAATTAGCTGCAGTTGTATCCAAATGAGAAAAAATGAAAAGCACAACAAGATTTCTTGGGTTAAACTTGTAGTGTGATGCAAAATTGAGAGGAGTCATCAAGGTACCAGGTGATTTTGCTGCCATTCAGAAGAACCCCAGCAGCCTGCAGAAATAAGCAGAGAAGAATCTCCTGAACTTCAGCAAAGAAAAATGCAAGTCCTGCATATGGGGAGGAATTATCCCATGCAGCAATGGTGGCTGGGGGCCAACTAGCTGGAAAGCAGCTTTTCAGGAAAGGATGCTGGGTATACAAGAAGCAAAGGAGGCCAGCAGCATTCTGGTGTGCATAAGGAAGAGTTTCACCAGCAGGTTGAGGTGATCCTTCTGTATTAAGCAATGGTGAGACCCTCAGCTTGAGTACTTTGTCCAGGTCTGCTCTTGGTAGTACATGGACATATTGGACCAAGTCCATCAAAGGGCCATATAGATAATTAAGGAACTAGGGGTTTTGAACTATGAGAGGAAGATAAGACAGGGAGGACTGGTTCAAGGAGAGAAGGCTCATAGCAATCTAATCAGTGCATACGAAATCCTGACAGGAGGGAGTAAAGAAGAATGAACCAGACGCTTCTCAGTGCTAGCCACTGAACGGAAAAAGAGACAATTGGCAGAAATAAAAATGCAAGAAATTCTGTTTCTGCATCAGAGAAAAACTAGACTGGAACAGAGAGGTAGCAGAGTCTCCATCCTTGGGGAAATCCAGAACTCACTGGCACTCAGCGAACTGCTCATTGAACAACCTGCTGTACTCAACTCTGCTTTGAAAAGGGAGTTGGACAGGACGATCTTCTGAAGTCCCTTTCAAACTCAGCTAGTCTGTGATCCTGTGAAATGCACAAGGCAGGCCAAAAAGAGTTTAATGAGCTACACATAAAAGGCATAAAAATTAATATGAAATCTCTTTTCAAATACACCAGGGGGAGGAAGCCAGGTCAATACACAACTCAATTGAAAAAAGACTGGTCAGATAATGTTAAGCCATAGGAGAAAAAAAAAGTTTCCTGCATTCATATTGGCCACAGAGGAGTGGAAATTCCTGCAAAATGATTGGGAAACTCAGCAGAGGATATATCCAAAACTGAAGTCTTTGTAAGAAAAGGGTAGGAAACACACTGACAAAGTGAATGGCAAGAAATAGTCACAACCAAATGGTATTCACACATTAATTCTGAAGGTTTCAACAATGAAAAAGCTGAAGCATGTGCTGTATCAGGGAAATGTGACCATGGTTTCTGTAAAGTCCTCTGTCACAAACCTACTGGTTTTCTCTGGCATAAAAAGGAAGGGGGAACATGATGTGATAGAAATCTCTAAAATCACAAATGTTTTGGTGAGTAAAGAGCAACAGTTTACTCTGTCTTCCAGTAAAGTAACCACCAAATGAAACACTTAGCATATTCAGAAGAGCAAGAAAGAGATAGAAGTCTTTCACAACACGTAGCTAAATAAGCTAAGGAACCATGCAGTAGGAAGCTGAGGATGCTAAAATTCCCATGGGTTTAAAAAAAAAAAAAAAAAAGGCAAGAAGTTCAAAGACAAAAAACTTAGCTGAGGTCCACTAAACATAAACAGATACAGTTCTGGCTCACGTATTTCCTGAGGAGGAAAATGTTACAGAATAGTAGACTATTCCCAGTAACTGTAATTATGTTCTTGATCTTCAACTACTGGTTGCTGGTTAGTGTCAAGTATACCAGATTTTTGATCTGACACAGTGCAGTCATTCTTATGGATGAGTGCATGTTGCTCCCACAGGTATCTTTGGAAGTTGCCACATGTGAAAAACTAGTGACAAAATTCAGAACTTGCTGTCTTAAAAAGTAATATTAAACCAGAAAGGTTAAAACAAATAAACCAAATGAATTTACCCTTATGGGAAGATAAGAAGGTGCAAGGACTTCTTGTGTTTCAGAAGTACCTTCATGGTCTTGAATGCTGCCATTGCCACTGTTGTCCCCTGAAACCTGTGCAAAACCCAATCATGATAGCAAGTTCATAAAGATCTGGAAGGAAAAAGTATGGAACTGAGTATTTCAATGTTTTTTTCTTCTTTTCCTCCCATTGGTCTGTGTCATTATGATATTAAATTATTTCAGTACTTACAGCATTTCATGAAAACTATCCTTCAGAACAATAGAAGTCATCGTTCGTTATAGAAAATTATGCTTTTTAAAAATTGCAGTGTTAGAAGCTGTGTAGTCAAAAAAAGAGATTTCCCACACATAGATATTTTAAAGTATGATACTATGTTCCCAAGAAGAAATGCTACATTTAGTCTTATGAAAAATTCTCTAATGGTAAATGACTTTGAAATCTCTGAGGCACTGAGGATAGATAAAAAAGTGTTTATAAGAATACTCACATAAGAATCATCATCTTCACAATGATCTTCAGTAGCCCTTGGGTCAGATTTGATTGTCAGATGTTGAATTGAGCCCTACATGAAATGACAAAAAAAGATCAAGGAAAGTAATAATTAATTTAGAACACGTGAAACAGGGGTGGAGGGGTGGGAATTAAACAAACAAACAAACTCAGGCTTTGTTCTGATTTGCTTGGAAAATGTTCTGAAGTATTAAATTTTATTATAGTTAAACCCAGTTTAAAAATGCAAATATGTTTTTACATTTTCCTTTTACAAAACATAGAAAATGTTGAAGCTGCCAGAACACAACTACCATGTCCAAATGACAATACAGCTGCTACGTTGTATTGCCAGTGTCCCAACTGAAAGATCTAATCCTAGATTATGCCCTAGAGTCTGTAGAGCACTGTCTGTTTTTTCTAGTTAAGAAATGCATTGCAGCTCCAAAAGTGGCATGTGACAGCCCTCAAAAATGAAGACAAAGGATGGGAAGCAAATACAAGTAATGAAGTGGGTCAGGAAGAAACCAGCTTAAAACTTTCTAAAGCAGAAAGAAAGAAGGTGGATTTTCTGATTGCAAATGTTTATTTTTTCATAGTTACAAACTATATTTATCAGTCTGACATGCTGAAGGAACAGCAACAGTTTCATTCTAAACATTTAAGTCTTGTTTCTTAGATTACAAAGACTCAAAGTGTTGTAAGAAACGTGTGGGAGACCTTTTGTTATTATGAGGTCTCACAGAGTTAGCCATGATGCACATGTAGGATAAATCAAGAGCTATCTTACCTAACACATGACCTGCCTCTTCTCGTTTTGCTGACTGTATATTTTGTTTCTCTGCTTTTGTATTTTCTGTAGAGAAGAACCTGAAGAAACTGACAGATCTAGTCTTTAGACATACACAAAACACTTTTCTCAGTCCAGTGACCTTTTTCAAGGAGCTGCAACGTTTACAGCACGCAATGATATCTTGTTTGTGCTCTGTCTGCTGAGTACCACCACAGATACACCATGAATCTGCTTGCTCAGGGGTACAGTAAGCCTGAGTCTCAGTAATGAAAACTACAACAACCGCTGAGATGAAAAAAGTAGTATGCTTTGCTTTTACTTAATGCCAGCAAAAAAAATGGAAACTCCAGAGGAGCCTGAAGTAACTGACAGATTTAGTCTTTAGACAGACACTGAACACTTTTCTCAGTCCAGTGACCTTTTTCAAGGAACTGCAATGTTTACAAGCACACAATGATATCTTGTTTGTGCTCTGTCTGCTGAGTACCACCACAGACACACTGTGAATCTGCTCGCTCAGGGGTACAGAAAGCCTGAGTCTCAGTAATGAAAACTGCAACAACCATTGAGATGAGAAAAGCAGTATGCTTTGCTTTTACTTAATGCCAGCAAAAAAATAGAAACTCCAGAGGAGGAGTAGCTACCATTTATAAACCATTTATATCTGACTTATATACCATTTATGTCTGACTTTCTGCTTACTCTTTCCTCTCTGAAGTGGTCCTCTCTCCTTGTCCTAGAAGCATTGGGGAATTATAAACAAGCAACTACTTTTGAAGCAATATTTCTGGTGGTGTCTAGAATATCTCAGGAAGAAAAAAATTCTGAGATTCTATTTTTAGCAATCCTCTAGTTTCTGTATCTTCAAACACCATAAAAGTCATGCAGTTGGTGCCTCCTAAGTTTGCAGGCAATCTGAGACAACAGCTCAGTGAACTGAACCATCCTATTTCCCTTAAAACTTAATAATGGGGAACTCGGATATTGAATAGTATGACTAACTGAACAATTCACTGAAAAATTATACATGAAAGGAGGTCCAACCAGACACTGAAGTGATCTCTTGGGAGGGATGTTTTGTTTTCATAGTATGAGGGAATCATGTTTGGATAACACATTTTTCTGGTCTTGTTATAATCCGTGGTCCTGGATGGTGAAGGAAGCAGAATGGAGAGGCCCTAATGTTTCCTAGGTGTTGTTGCTAGCCCATTACTCCAACCAGAAACTCATGACTAAGTCTGCCATGGTAGAGACGGTAGGTATGAAGTATTGTGGTCCCCCTCTGGATCTTGTGACTGCTATTGACTTTCTTGTTAAAGCTGGTTTGCAGAACCCGGCATCATCAGTGATTCAGCTATATTTGGTTGTTGTTTGGTTTCTACTTTTCTTTATAAGCACCGGGGCTAGAATTTCCTTTTGTTTCCACAAAATAGTTGTGTCCTTTTGCGTTTGGCAACTAGAGCCTTAGACACATGGATTCCCATTAGCCAGAGCAAACCAGCAACTGACATCCATCCAAAGTCATTTGCACAATCTGCTGTGAATTGTTTCTGTTTTGGGTAGTCAATGTGAATAATTCTTGTCATACGAACAGAGCTTGAGGGGGAATAAACGATTTAGTTTTTCTACCCAAAAGCAATTATGACATATGATGCATGAAGAAATGAAGACACAAGACCTAGAGTACATGTCACGATTAATAGTACTGAAGCAATCAGAATATTGGCTGAAATTTATGTACTCAGTACAACATATGGAACAGCCTGTTTCACTGGAAATGTCTTACAATGTAAACCACCAGGCATTCCTGTCACTATATTTACAGATTTATTGTTGATAATTTCAGTAACTGATCATCACATGTGTTTTTCAGGTGGGTACCAAAGTGGTCTCATTTTCTTAAATGTTTGTCATTCCTACTCACTAACTAGGCATCCCCAATACTACAGTCAACCCATCTGGCTAAGGCAGCACCAGCAGGTAGTTTTCCTACTTTCCCTTTCCACCACTTATTTGCTGCCAAATAACATATTCCTGTAATTCCAGGTGCTTAGACTAGCCAGATAAAGATAGAAGTGCATTTGTTTCTTACCAGATGGACCTCACAACCTGCTAGTACACCTAAACTTTGGAAATAACATATATTTACTCCAAGGCAAAAGATCCATTTGTTTTTGTGTTGCTCCTTTACTACTTTAGGGGAAGAGACATAAATCTCATTAAATACTGAACAAGTACAAGGGAAGTACAAAAACAAGACAGAAAAACTGTGACATTTCCCTTTCAGTTTGACAATGAGTCAATCTCCTGTATATTGACAGCTATCATATTTCCATTTGGAAGCTCAATGTCTGAGAATTCCAGTTGGGATGCAGCAGAAAGAATGCTTGCACTCAAGCTAAGAAGGCTTGAGAGATTTGTAGTAGCTTTTCTAAAGCACCTGATAAGCTTCAAGTAATATATAAATTGTAAGCTTTATCTTCTAACTATCTTTATCTTTGACACAATCATTCTCTTCCTTATGTTGAATGTGAAGTAACCATATCTAGCTAATAAGAATTTTAAATACTGATTTTCTACTCAGGTATTATTCTCAGAAGTTAAACAAATGGATACTCTGAAATTGGTCCTTTGTAAAGAGGCCATATAAAGTTAGGTGATATGTTTACCTGGAAATTCCTAGTATTCAAACTGAGCATTGAGCTTAATATCTGAATCATTAAGAAACTTCTAAGGTTCTAGGAACATTTGCATTTTAAGTTGGAATTTAGGTATCTGCACTGCGTGAACCCTAGCCAAGTATGGAAAATAGAAGTTATATAATTTGTAACCTCATTTGGGATATAACTATTGTAAGCAGACTTTCTCCTGTAGAGAGTACATGCATAAAACACCAAGGCATGGGAATTTATCAGACAGTACTTACTGTGAACTTTTCCAATCCTGTGGCTCCTGCATTACCAACAAATATCCCAGAGCCCGATTCAAATACCAAGGCTTCTCCTGACCTTTGAAACTGAACTCTCTGATATTCTTCACAGTCCATGAACAAAGAGACATCATTTCCCTGAACAGTCGCTGTAAACCTATTCCACCTGTTAGTCATCACTGGCACTTTAAATGAAGCAGCCTCTCGGGAGAGCTGGGAACCAGGTTCTGTGTAGTACATAATTATTCTCTGGGTGTTGTCATCAACTGGTGAAAGTCTCATTCCCAGGTAAATAGTTTTCTGTAAGGCATCTGTTATCGCAAATAGCACTCCTCCATGATCACTGTTTGGTTTCATTGTAACTACGATAGTGAAATCTCTATAGAAAGGCGATGGTATTATAGCCCTTGTCAATCGACCGATGTTAGCATCTGGACCAAAGCTGTAAGCTGGAAACCCTCCATAGCCGGTGACAAAATAGACAGAAGGTGGAAGAGGAACTCCTATTAACTCCATGAGGTCAAGATGTCCTTTCGAGCCTCGTTCTGTAAAGTGCGTGAGAAGAAACATTTTATTTATTCTTGAGATGTACAGCCCATTTAATTTAAATAATTTAAGAAAATCCTTAAAAGCTGTCATGTAATGTTATAATACCAGCAACATACTTCTAATACTTTATGCCATGGTTCACTTAGTACTCAAATACATCTAGCTAAGTACAGGTATCATTCTTTGTCCTTTGACTAACTGAAGTTACAGACTACAGAAAGGTGCATGTAAACATTTGGTGAAACTGCTAGCAAGTTGTTCCTGCAACATATGCTTTACTTTAGCTGTCCATGAACTACAAAGAAAAGTCCTGAATGTGCTTTCAGAATTGATTCAGTGAAGACTGAGCAATATTTTGTTTTCTCAAAAAAACTGAGATCCTTTATTCTCACAAATTAAGAAGACAGCAAAAGTTCTCTACAAACAACATGACACAGTTTCACAAACATAGGATAAAAGTTACAGTGGATTTACTTTAGCCCTTGCAGTTACCTGCTTCTACAACAGATGTTAGATTTTATTTATGCCTCTGTTCTCAGATTCATCTCCTTAGTTGCACTGTGTACATAACAAATACTATTCAGCAATCAAAATTCAGTTTTGAAACAAGAGTATCTTTGCCTTGGCAAACACACAGATTTAAGTATCTCTGCCAAACATGCCCAGAGAGACAACTCCTTCCCCACAATGGAGGAGCAATGACAACAGCTAAATAGCTACACCTAACTTTAACTAGAGTTTTGGGAAGGTATTGTCTTGGTTTTGGTTAAAACAAGACCGATTTAGTGAATAACTGAAAAACTTCACTCAAAATACTAGATTAAATCAGGCAAGACAAATGAATATTGCACTTTGCTCTGAAACCTGGGAATCTGGTTCTGATGAAGAGCTAGAGACATGTTTTTCAGCTGAAATGTACCTTTGTTATTCATTACTCATAGGCAGTATCATCCTGGGTTATGCGTTGCCCAGGAAAGCAGTTTCCATTGTCCTAGTAGCTTTGCAAGAATTGGTAAAATGTTGCCCCTGAGCCAAAGATGTGACAATTCAAATAAATTCTTATCTATAATCTTCTCTGTATTTTAGCTTTGGCACTTAATTGCTAATGTAACTCATTGACTGGAAAAAGTCTGATGTGTTCCATACAGAAACTATTTTCCTTACATATTTTTAGAAAGTATAGAAGTTATGTTTAGAAACAGAAAAACTAGCTCCTTATCCCTTTGGCACTTTAAAATGCTTTTCCTGATAGATTTTGTGTCTTCCTAATCAAAGTTAATAATTTTTTGATTCTGCATCTAATGTTGAGTCATGTTTTATATTCACACATATACACACATAAGTGAACCTCAATTACAAAGAAAATGCATAAGTCATTACTCAAGAGTAAAAGGTAAGGAAAATAGTAAGCTTGAAGGAGAATATACAATCTGTATGCAGATACCAAACCTGTTTCAAAAGAACACATGAAAAATGACCTACAAAGCAGATGGAGAATATCTACAGTGGCCAGGAATCAGCTTATCCAACTTGGACAGAAGGATGCATCCCAGAAGCAAATCTAATGAATTGAACTGTAGTTTTCCACCTCTCTTTCTCAAAGGAAGATTTGGTAAATGTAAAAGACACCTTCTAATTTCCCCTACACAGTATGTGCAGCTGCAGTTTCTTAGTCACTTACCAAACAGTAACATACAGAGGCAAAACCACTTTTTTAGCATAAGCTCTGAAACTAATAAATCGTATTTGCAAAAGATGGCAGCACATGACAGTAAAGAAGAAACTGGATTTTCATTTAAATAAAAAAAGACAAAAGGCTCAGAAACTATCTAAACTTCAGTGAGACTGGGGTGGAAGCTTGCACTTATCCAATACAGAAAAGCAAACCAAGAAGCTTCTTGTCAAAATCTGTACTTACAGCTCATCCCCAACTCTTAATGGATATATTAGGACCTACAGTTACAGTTAAGAGCAGAATATGGACTTACAGCCACAAGTTTTGTTCCCATTCTGTTATCTCAGATAAATTCATGTCCTACTGCTGCAGCTATGTTAAAACAAAAATACCCTCTTATTCTCTTAAATCAATAGGTAAAGACTGTGCTATTTTAAGTAAATTTAAGCTAACAGAGCACTATGTTGCACGAGTATAATTTTGTTTCAAGCATCTATTGCTACTAAGCCACTGGATATTGAGGAGTGGACACTGGAAGATGTGGTACAGAAGCAGCTTTAATTTTAACTATATTTTATCTCAGAAAAAGTAAGTAGTAGAATACCATAAATTTGTATGGTATTTTTATAATTCTGAAGTTATGAGCTGTGATATACTTTGCATTTGCTACCATTTGTTACTGTATGTTATAGTTGGAATTGTTCTAGAATTTCCTGATAGCTGGAGATTCCCACTGAGTAGCTTCAGAGACCAGCTAAGAAGTATCGGTGTGTTGTAAAAATCATCCTTTAAATCAATATATGGATGATTTCAAAACTGCAGATGACAATAGTGGAGTTTTTTGCTTCTTTTAATTGTATTTTTTTGCATGTGATTACCGCAATGCTTCACTACTGAAACTGTAAAAATTAAAAAACTCCCACCATTTTGGCATTGGAAGATACCTATTGTGTGTTTTGCACAGCAATCAGTAACAGTGGAAGATCATGAAGCTCAAAATCGACTGAAAAAAAACAAAACAAAACAAAACAAAGCCTTTTTGGAAACAGGTAAGAGGAGAAAGGTTTACTCATTAGACAGAAAAGGAGACCAAAAAAGAAACATGATATTGATAGTAGAAATGCAGAAGTTGTAGAAGTTCCTAAAAATGGAGTTACTGGTACAGAAATGGAATTCATGGGAGCCATTTTGGAACTGTAGCTGCGAAGTGACAGATATTGTGACTTAAGCCTCGGTACTCATCTGACCTTCTCCAGATTACTGTCAGTTACGTGTAGCCCAAGAGAAACATACCTCACCTTCACACCACGTGAACTGAGCAGGATGGACTCACAGACCTGTGGGATCCAAAATACTTTTCCACTGCTCACAAGGGGTAAAGTACAGAGGAAAGAAAAAACCTTCCTGCTTGGAGGTCTTATTACACTTGCTTTAATTGTTAAAGCAGAAAACTAGTATTTATATCTTACAAATAGGAATGGAGGTAGAGGCAGAGAAAGGCCCAGATTCACACCTTTTGGCTTATTAAACCCATCTGTAACTTTCAGATTAAGAACCTTCTTTCAGATGCATTAGTTGCCTTTACAGAAAGAGTGCAAAAAGTAACCAGTGACACCAAAGGGCAATTTGCTCCAACCTAGCAGCTTCTGGAGGCATGCCACTCTCTCATAACCTAGATAGGCAGATTTCTCTCTTACCTTTAAAGGAAATGGACCTATGTTCAACTAGGTGCAGGTGAAGGACATATACAAAGGTCAGGCTGTATCTGTACTGCATAACTGAGAGCAGTAGAAAAGATCCCTGAATCATTGAAAGAACACAGACAGAGAAAAAAATCCCTCGTCAGTCTAACTGGGGCACAGAGCCTGGTTGGATCTTCAGTTTTGGCGACCCAGAGGACTGCTCTCTGGACTGCACATGCACATGAACTCATACTGCTACTTCCTCCTCATGCGTTCCCATGTGGAGCTGTCCTTGCTTCTTTGTTCTCTTCCAGTCCAAATAATCATAAACCTAGGTTGTAAGCTTCCTTCCAGCACAATAAATAAACCATCTCTGTCTCAACGGCACAGTGCACAGCCTATGTTGTCTCTAAGTTAAAAAAAATGCTGTAACTGTAATAGAACATTGTTTTATATTGGATGATATTGTGAGGTGCAGTAAGAAAATTTCTGCTTCCCTGGTGCCAAAGTGTATTTATTTTGCAGTTAAGAAGAAATATTATATTTATAGCAATTACATAAAGCAGAAAAGGATTTCCACATCTACAAAATAAAAGCTAATCAAGTACTGCAAAGAGAAAAATAAGGGACATATTTTAACACAGTCCCAAATGTGCTACATGAAATAGAATAGGCTAGCGTCATTGTTGCTCTCAGGAAAACCAGCATTTGCTCTGCATGCCCAGCCTGAACACATTTCTAGCTGCCATTGATAGATGGTTAGAAAGCACGGATAGAATATATTGGTATTAAAGGCTGGAGCACTTTCTTTCAGATGCTTAAGGAAATCTCAGAAACCCTTTCTAGTGTTCTTGCACACCCAAAAGTAAAGCTGCAGTCAGTGGGAGCTGTGGTGCTTACTGACACACAGAATCAAGCCCGACATTATTTTGTGCAAACTGTTTTCCAACACTTTCTGCCAGCTCCTGCCTTTACAACATTATCATTTTGCCCTCCACTGGATGAAAATATATGTCATTCATGCATCTGAATTCAGTTAATTAAATATGCGTCTATACTGCACAGAATAGTCTCTTTTCCCATCTAATCTTGTTTGAAAAGCTTTATTTCATTACAATGCTTTAAAGCTAATCAACAACAAAAAAATTGTCTTCCATACGAGCCATTTCTTCAGTTTTTCTGGTCTAATACTGGTCTATTTTCTTAATGTTTTGGTTGCTACTTGTCTAGAAGATCTTCCATATACATTTTTGTGCACATGGCTTTTTGTGTATAAAACCAAGGCCTTTTAATGTTTGCTTTTACTCAATGAATTTTTCTCATTTAATGAAAAAAATCTGTTTAGAACACATCAGTTTCTTTGAGCCATGGCAGCATAGAATGTTAAATATAGCATAGATGTTAGTTATTGTCCATTCTTCAGAGACAGATGAGAGGCAAAAGCAGGAAATATATAACCATTCAACTATAGCAGTGTGGTGAAAGTAACTGAGCTGTAAACCAGAAGTTCGATAGACTGAAAACAATCCATTGTCGGTTGCATGATCTAGTGCAGCAGTATTTTCACTGGCGTCCACATCAGCCTCGTGGTTGCCTTCAAAGGGCCAAATGTAATTTTAGGACTGTATAAATGCAACTACTACTAGTCCTAGGGCAACCTTATGGCTAGCCTGTACTTAAGGTCAAACAATCACAGTGGCCCACGTAATTTTACAATAATGAGCAACTGTGTGTTCACCTTTATAGGCATATATGTGACTGTAAAGAAAAAGAAAGAACTTACAGACCTGGTACATCCCCAAAGGACTGGCACAAGAAAAGGGAATCATCTTTGAAAAGATACCTTTCATGGCTAACTAAATGGCTCAAAAGGCTTCATAAACAGAGTGTGAACCAGGCATGGAAGGTCTGTAGGAAGTACAGAGAAAAGTGTCAGGGGACTGCAAGATCAGAAGGAGAAACAGAACTCTGATTTCCATGTGCACTAGTACAAAAAACAAAGGCAAATTACTAAAGATGTCCTTCATGGAAAAAGAAGACTTCCAGACTTGCACGAATATTTCTCTGTAAAAAAGCCTTAAGCCAAAAATGCATTCCTCCCCACCCCCAGCAACAACTTGCCCTCAAACATTGCAAAATATTTACTGTGAATTTAGAAGCCTGCAAGGGCAACACAACAGGACACAAGCAGTCCAGGAGGCCTTTGGAGTGCATTGGTGATAGCATCCCCATACTGGTGATCATTGAGCCAATGAGGGGATGGTGGGCCTGAAGACAGAAGTGGGAATCAAGGAAGAAGTGGGGAAGTGAAACTTGGGGTCAGGCTTTGCTGAAGTGATCCTAAGATAATGTTCATAATATGGTCTTCTTGGGATCCTGAGAAGATTGAACAAGGCAAACAGTAGCATTACAGCCCTGGACCCCTGAGCAGCTGGCCCTAGTTGACCCTGCTTTGAGAAGGGGAATTCAACTAGGTGATCTCCAGAGGTCACTTTCAACATCAATTATTCTTTCATTCAATGAGTCTAAGCATATTTATAATGACATTGTACTAGCTTCACTATTATTCTGAAAGGAGAATTTTGAGCAATCTGCTTTTTTAGTATTTGTACTAGTATTCTAGCAAGCAAAGAGTGACAGCTCTTTAGCATTGTCACAAGCATGTAACAGATCTACACCTGACTCCACAAACAATTTCTCTAAATACAAAGTAGGGTTCTTTTCTATTTATATGTGCCAGAATTGCCATTTGTCACCATCTGCTTTAACACAGACATAGGTGTGTTTCTGAAAGTGGAGGGACAGAAGTCCTCCATGCTTTCTTTCAGTAGAAGTAGTCGTATGACATCTATACTCACTTAAGATACTAATTACCATGTCTAAAACTTCTTCCATGTACTTTTCACTTCTGACTAACATAAATTATATTCTACTTGGCCAATGCTATCTTGAACACATACTTCAACTGATATCTGTCTTTATCTACCTGAAGCCTGTTACAAAGCTGATGAAACAAACTGTTCCTAGTAGTGCTAGATGACATTGAAAGGATCAAGAGCCACAAGCTGCAGTGTGGCAAGTACAGTTCGGACTTCAAGATGAACTTATTGTTAGTGGGTGGAGTAGTGCTGGCATAGCTTGCTCAAAGGGATTGTAGAATCTTTTCCCAGGATAACTGGACAAAGTTAACCTGTATAAGAATTACAGAATCTCTATTAAGTATTACATCTGTCCAATCATACACATCTGTGACAAGGTTGGACATTGGCTTTATGGAATGAAATTTTGTGTGTGGTGTAAATATATAAGCTATGATACAGGCAATATCATTGCCAGCTAGACAGGCAAGCAGCCTTTAATGGTTTCAGGAGAGCAGGAGCTTTTGCATTTCACCACTAGACAAGCAACACAGCACTTCATAAATCAGATTGGAGCTTTGATTTCGGAAAGAACATTGCTTATGAATCACCATTGTCATTGTCTGCTGTGCGTACTCTTTTACAACATCTAAATTAGCATATGTTTTAATTTCCATTACAGTCATAACAAAACAGATGTGAATTATCACTCTTCCCTTTTTGTTTCACAATGACCTTGGAAATCAGACAAAATACATCAAACTAAGTGTGCTGTATATTTTCATTAGAAAAAATATACATTGCTGGTCTTGCTTTCTCTTTCCCTCTTTTTTTTTTTTTTTTAATCTTGATTTTTAAAGAAGAAAATTCTTGGTAGGCCATGATCTTGGCCTTTCTTGCCAAGGTAATCTGTTTCTAAGATGATAAAGACAGTTCTTTTTTAAAGTACTGGGAAAGACATCTGACACTTTCCTAGATTTAGAGTTGTACATGCCAGCAGAGAGTCTCTACCCAAATGTGGGAAAACAGACACCTATTTGGAGATGCTGGCATAGTCTGGCACACTGACCTGGATATAAATTCTCATCCCATATTAAGAGACTTAATGGGAAACCAGGATAGAGAGCACGTGACCAGAAGTTCCTGCATTTGCTCCTATTTGCTTTGCTATTCCCCATCTCCACTGCAAGTTTCTGTCCTTCGACCAGGGATGTGTGAAGGATATGAGCAGATGGGAATTGTGGATTACAGTTTACTCAGTGAAAATTAGAAAGCTGCACCCAGAATTCTCCTTCCCTCCTCACATCTACCACACCATATCTCTTAGCTCAATCAAATGATCTCATACACTACCATCTCCCTATATTTCACACAAGTAATTTAGCATGCCTTTCCTCTTTTCCTCTGACACTTAGAATTAGTCAGGATTCTCCCTTCTGTCAGAAAATTCTGTTGCAGACTGTCATTTGTGTAGTCAGTGCTGCCCTAAGAAGACAGATGTCATGCTCCCTGCTCGTACCACTTTCACGACATCTGTTCCATCACACAACTAGGAGACAGAGTCTGTATGTCTAGTGAGGCTTGACTTCAGGCCAAATTTGTATGCTGTGTGCAGTTTGATCTTGCAAGCAGAGCCTCAAGCTTACACAAGAACACTCAAAGCATTATCCCAAATATAGCTGGAAAGGCTGTCTGCAGGGATTCTTTGAGTGTGACATGAGAGAAAGAAATAGGTGATATACTTGTGTAGCTTCTACAGACTGACGTGGTCTCTGTGTGATGAAGACTGATACATCTATAGGACACTATCAAAGCTTTAGGCAAAGCTTTATGAGACCTTTCACTAATCTGAGAGTGAAAAACCACTGAATTCCAGGTCAGTTTAGATCAGAATAGTAAAATAAAAAATATTGCAATAACTGGAGGTTGTGGTGGTTTGGTTTGTTTGGTTTCTTTTGTTGTTTTTGTTTGTTTGGGTTTTGTTTAATTTGGTCTTGGGGTTTTGTGTGTGTGTGGCTTTTTTTGTTTATTTGGTTTGTTTGTTGAAATTAAGGGCTACAGACCTATTAAGAGATGAAAACTAAAGGGCTTTTTTTATACATCCTTGGCACTTAACACAGCACTTTGAAACCTGGTGCACTGCATTCCTCCCACAGATGACTAAGTTATCCATTGTTTTATGTTAAGCAACAGATATTCATACTTCGTTACTGAAGTTTTACTTTCAGGTTCTTAGGAAGACTTTTGTTGTCTTCTAAGAGCATCCCTTTTATAAATGTTCTTCATATTATGTACCCAACATTTATTATTGTTTTTTACCTTTCTAAGTATATTCTCATGTATTCTCTACATTATTAGATTTAGTAGCTAGCAAATTTGATATTATAAAGGGCTGGGTTTCAGTGAAGTTGAAAAATGATTGTGAGGTAGATGATATGGGAACAATAAAATCTAAAAATATGTATTGTATTAGACATTAATATTTCTTACAGTTAAATGCTTTTATAGCATAAAGCACTAGTAAAAATGTAGGAAAAAAAAATCCAGACAACTTGATCCTACTTGTTCCATCTTCCTTTTCCCAAGAATTTCATTTCCCAAGAGCTATATTTCACTAATTTTCTATCTTAGTGTAGGTCACATATTCTTTTATTATGCTCATGTTCTTGTCATTTCCCCAGTGAATGCACTGAATGGATTAAACAAAATATCTTAAACATTTCATTGCTGGTTCAAAAAGTTGTAAGTTAGAAACCTGTCTCAAGTCCTAAGTGAAAGACCTTCTTGTTTTGAAGTGGCTCATTAGTATAAATTCTCACATCCCACAGCACACCGTTAGTGGCAGCCTAGGGCCAGACAAAGCTCACACAGTCAGAAACAGTATAGGCAAGGACAATTTGCACTTTGCCAGCAAACAGTAGGACCAGATGTGCCAAAAGCTGTTTTAGATATTCTTCTGTCAAAAAGCTCAAGGCATCTTGTTGATCACATCACGTTTTTGCTCTTTTTGTAACAACATTAATTTTCTAAATGGTGACCAACTTCACCTGCCATGGCTTTCACATCAATATATAAAAGGCTCAGAAAGCTGGGACAGAAATAAGTGCGGTGTTCAACAGCTACTTTTTAACCTCAGGACAGATTTCTTTGAGTAATTGTCCCCTAATAACAGATCACACAGAAGCAAAAGCACTTTCATCTTGCTTACAAAGTCAGTTGGAGTTCTGTTAATTTAGTTTAATATTCTTGTAACACTTTAGACTAAGCTTAGAAAAAATAATGTACGGGAGTCTCTCAGCTCTGTAGGAGGGAAACCATCCACCGTAATTAACAGTAAGACTGACTCAAGGTGATAATATATTTTGCAACTTACTAAAATTAATTTTAACAGCCATGTCATGTTTAATTATTGAACTAATGACTTTGTCTCTGCAACTTATTGCCCTCAAGAGCAGATCTCCACTGCTTGTACACAATATGTATTCATCAATAGATTATGTCTAAAATAATGGAATTGTCTGTTCAATTTTATTCAGGATTTAAAGTTGTATGACCAAAGGCAGAAAACCAAACTTTTTTCTTTTCTTTTCTTTTTTTTTTTCTCCTCAAACAAAGAATATATTATGTTTCACATGTGCATGGCTGAAAATAACTTAATCTCCTCCACAGTATATAGAGAATAGCAGTGGTCTTATTTTTGGTGAATATTACATTTTTAGTTCACGCAAATGTTTAATGCAAATATTTAATGCAAGAGCTGAAAAAAAAAAAAGACATAAAGATAAAAGTAGTATACAGTGGTTATTCTAAAGTCTTAATGTTTAATATACAGTTGAAAGTCTTTTCCAGATAAGTCTCAATTGCATTCTATCCCAAACATGAAGAATATAGTTGATTTGCATCTGTATCCAAAATTTATTAATCTGTTTAAAGTGTGTTGGCATGCTGGCTTCCTGCTTTTAAAAAGTTATTTGACAGAAGATGTTGTACTCTCAGCTTGAATTTCAAAGGCCACTTTCTCAAGGCTATAATCATTGTGATGAAAAAAAAAAGTCATTAGAATTCATTGCATCTTTTGTTAATGCTCATTTGAACTGAATATTCAGAAATTAAAAAAAAAAAAAAAAAGAAACCCACCTGAATAAATGCAACAAGGCAGAGGTTTGTTGGCATTTTTTGGATTTTATTACTGGTTTTGCACTTTATTTTCTCTGTCTGAATCCTCATTTATATTGTAAGACACTGGTTTCACCAGTTTTACTGGTGATAGGCACAGATGTGTGTTAGTAATACAACAACTATGTTGCATACAGTTTTAATTATGTCTGAACTAAAGCATGTAATTTGATGTGTTACTACTTCAACAGAAGCCTTCAGGTAGTAGAAATCATAGCATAGTGGAAGCTAAAGACTAAGATTTCCGAGTTCTGAGCAGTGACTTCTCCAGATCCTTTCAGCAGTCTGCTCTCACCTCCTTTTAATTCCTCCACCATCTGGAATCACTTTCCTCCTCCACCATACCAAATATAGTCAAATAAGACTTCATCTTAGTTCTGATTTTCTGTAGCACCTTCTTACCAAATGCACTGGACAGAGATGTATCATCCAATGCACTGAGCTCCAACTTCAGCAGTCATTTTTCATACCTTAAGCTTTTTGAAAAGTATTCTAGGTAGTGCTGCAGCCCTATCCCCTGAGAACATAGAACAGCTTATTCTTGTTCTGTGACATATGCTGTACAAGCTGCTGCCAGACCTGTGAACAGTAATCAGCTTGCATAAGACCAACAGGCATCAAAACCTTCAGTTTCTTCTGAATATGATGGCATTCTTGTCAACAAAAATGTCTCAGTAAGCTTCCAGACCTCTACCCCTCTCTCTTTCATTCGCTTCTTGTATTCGCACAGCTATTAAAAAAGTATAAAGTGAACAGGATCTAGATATTCCCATTCTCTTATCAGTCTTCAAAAATAATATTAAAATTACATGGGTTTGTTTGTTTTACAAACTACCAAAGTAATTCAATAGAAATACCCATCCACACTTCTCTGAGCATGCACCAATCAGCATGACTGCTCTGGAATCAACAGAGATAAACGGTTCTGCTGGCCAAAGTATTTGAGAAATAAGTGTATTCCATAACTGAATAGATCACCCTCTTTACACTCGTGTGTGCATGCATACATGCATGCAACATGTGCTTATGAAGAGAGACTGTAGCTTAAATTAAGGTCACATTTTAAGCTTGACTTCTGTAAGAGAAACCTAGAAGTTGATACATCTAGATATAGTTTTGCTGTAGTGGTTTGCCTTTGTAAATCCATTTATTGGAAACTCCACTGTCAAATCATCTGGAAAAATTTATCTTATGAAAAGACTAAGTACCAGAAAATGTGATTAACAAGAGAGAAGCAAGTGCGGTCCTATATAGGGGGTTTTTATGTTGTTTTAAATTAAGGAAAACAATCACAAAATTGTATTGACCTATAGAATGCAACTGCAGAACTTCAGACTCAACAGGGAAAGGTATTTATCTTGGATCTGACAGGATGTCTCTTTCTGCAACTGAAATTTTGTGGTTCTGCTACATGACCGCATAGCCAAAGCCACACAGATGTTAACATATTTGGCTGCACTCTCATATCCGGTATGTGGACATCTGCAGTGACCTGAAGTGACCTAGCGAATTCTCATAAGGAAGAAAATAAAGATGTTTATTTAAAAAGCAGTGACTAGATATCTAGACTTGAGTACCAGAGGAGAGATTTGTGACATTCTGAAAGGGAGCCAACAGAAAGATACACATTCTGACTTGGAGGAAAAACAGTGTTCAAAAGAAATACCGGCAATACTGCCATTATCTTTATACTCCTCTCTTGCTTTGTAACTTCTGGTGGTTAATAGTAACTGCTATTAATTGCTAAAAGTAATAACTACTTAGTAATATACCTCATGGTAGCAGTCTGTTAATAACAGTCTACTTATGAAGCAGTGTTATATCTGAATGACAACATAGTATATGTAGTTGAAAAGGAGTGGATGTTTTTGCTTTTGTCCTTCCTTTTGTGCCTTTTCCTTGACTTCATAAATACTTTTTGAGAAAGTGGTACCCTGGTCTATTGGTTTGGTCACAGTGGCAAAAACATCATATTGTGGCAAAGACTTCCTTGTAAGCAGAGGAAGAAACAGTTACAAGGAACCAGACTGAGCTTCTTTATGTACACGTTTTTTATACACATGCACACACACACACGTTTTCCACAGGAAACATGGCTGGAGGAAAGAGAACTTGGGTCCTTTGAAGGCTCATATTTCTGTAGCTATTAGAGGCAACTTTCTTAAAGGACCATCAAGGCACCATATTATTACATTCTTATTAATGTATATAAATATGGGAAGGGAGGGTGCAAAGATGATGAAGCCAGGCTCTTTTCAGTGGCACCCGGTGGCTGGAAAAAGAGGCAATGGGCACAAAGTGAAGCACAGGAGGCTCCCTCTGAACATCAGGAACACTTCTTCACTGTGAGAGTGACCAAGCACTGGCACAGGTTACTCAGGGAGTTTGTGGAGTCTCCATCCCTGGAGATATTTAAATAATTGTCTGGACGTGATCCTGGGCAACAAGCTGTAGGCAGCCCTGGTTGAGCAGAGGAGTTGGACCAGATGAGCTTCAAACGTCCCTTCCAACCTTAGCCCTTCTGTGCTTCTGTGCTTCTGTGGTTCTATGACCAAGTGACAAGTAACCAAGACTACCTTTACAGTTCCTTCACCCTTTACCTTCATCCAGAACTGATTGTAACAGTACAATTGTAGAACAGTTGGGCACATGTCTTGAAAAAAACAAAGGGAACAGAAAGTATTCAGGCACAATGTTTTGCAGGAGAGGGAATTAAATACCTGAGAGATAAAAAAGGTGAAAAGGTATCCAGATAGGCCATATATTACTATATATTAAAAAATATCTCTTTATATATCCATCTAAAAGTATCTATGAATAGTTTATAAAGTATTTCTTATTCCCATTTTTTCTTATCCTTCCATTTAAAAATGTTTTTCATAGTGAAGAGAGCCTTGATTGACTTCCCACTTGGAAGTCCCATTGGAGACATGCACTGTTTGTTTTTTTTAATGTAACGTATTGTGTTGTGACTTTATAAGGAAAAAAAATTTCTTTGTAGGACTACATGTTCCAGAATGCACAAGCATGATGAATTCATTCAAATTATGCAACCACTCTGGAATACCCATAAACATCAAAACAATATGTGGTCACAGATTTTCTTTCTGAACAAGAGCTTTTCAGTCTAGTTTTGAAGCAGTTAGCGAAGTGTTTGCTAACAGTGGGACCTTATGCTGCTTGATCCAGCTTTGCCTTTGTGGCAGGTACAGATATTTCAGACTAAAGACTGGATATTTATTGCTCATTTATTTGCATTAAGACAAGTCTGAAATAGGCACTCGTATTTGTACTTAGTCCGGTAGTGGGATAGAATGAAAATACACAGCTAATTTTCTGACATGCTTGCTGCACCTAAATACAACAAGGATCAAGAAGATGTGGAACACTTCAAGTAGGAATGGCTGTGGTTTACTCTCTTGAAGAAAAATAAATAGTGGATATAGGGCACAAGAATAATATTCTGAAAAGTGAGGGAAAAAACCACATGCCTTCCACAGATAACTGGAAAAATAACATACCTCCCTTCTGAAATGAATTTTTTACTTATTTATTGTTACTATTAGTAATTATTATTACTTATTTTACTTTTTAATTTTATTTTACTGCTAACAGGACTGTAACATATACTTACAATAGCCACTAATGAAATCAAGTAACTATGCCACTTTTGAGTGAAAAGGAGACTTTGTATAGGCCAGAGAACATCAGTTCAACAGGGCATGTAAATGCCTTGTGAAGTGATTATTTTCATACACCTGTGTTGTGTTTGTTTTACAATAGCTATTTTTAATCCGTTAAAGCAGCACAGCAGATTTGTTATGATACCCAAGTAATTCTTTTCAGAGATGTATTGATGCACATTATCTCATTGTACAATAAAACATGAAGCCATGCCAAAACTTTTTGGATTATAATTTTGGGATAGTTCAACAATACAATTAATTTAGATTCCAGGGTTTCTGGAACTGTATAAAAATAACATCACTACTTAATTTTAACGCAGCATTTTCTAGTTTGACTTTGTATAGACTGCCTTTACAATCTACCAGGAATTGTTCATTTTTCCACTTGTACTATAATATTAAGCAAATACGGTAGAATGCCTTGAGCGTTAAGCTGAAATACATGTATTCCTGGACTGCCCTGTTCTAGTACTTCGATCTGGATCAGATGCAGGCATACAGCAAATTTTCATCTGAACCAGTGAAACATCCTGCCTGATTGATATAAAATGATACCTTTTCATGAGTGTATAATGCACAGATGAGTTATTAATGATTGTGGAATCACATTTTTTTGCGGTTCCTAATTACTGATGTAGAATACATTACTGTAGTTTATTCCCAAAACATTTAAAGAAAATCTATTCAAAAATCTTTGCTGCTGTTGAGCATATCTTAAAATACAATCTCAGGACTTTGATTCAGTTATAACTGAATACGTCCATAAATCAGGCAGGTCTTGGAAAACCCACTTATTCAAATTCAAAAGGTATTGATCACACTATTATTCTCCTTTCTTGTAATACAAAATAAGTTTTTACATCCATCTAAACCTAGATATTCTAATGGTTGTTCAATGATGCAAATTATTAGATGGGTTTTGACGATTTTTAAACCAGTTTGGTGACCTTCCTTTAGTCCATACATGTAAAATCATCTACAGATGTCTCCCTCCTATGTTACAGCTTCAAACAGAGAAAATTACTACCAACTCATACATAAACTGTCCAGACTGACTTTTCTTCTATACATTAGACTGTATCTGTGAAGACTTCCTAGTCTGTAAATACTTCAGCCATTTTTTTCCTAGGATGGAAAATGAATACAGTAATAAAAAGATGTTTTTGAGTATCCTGAAAAAGAAAAATTGAACGTAGTATTTGTGAGGAATAAACAACTCTTTCATTGAATATCGGCTCTTATATTAGTCAATCTACGTGACTCCTGTAATTATTCACTTCTGCATGAATAATTGTGTGATATATATTTGTCATTTCTTCTGATAGTTGTAGAAATATTCCAATATTTGTAACTCTGACTTTTCAAATATACATCAGTGTTTTCTGTGTAGGGGCATAGAAAAAGTAATGCCAGGTATGTGTATTTGTTTATCTTTATTTCCAAACCATATTTTTATATTACTTCACAGCCTGTTTGTTCAACACCATAATTACCCTTACTTTACATAAGCCTACTTCTATGTGGAATTATAAATCCTTCAACCCAATCAGATGATTTGATCCTGCCTGCTGAAATTATTCTACTTGGCCGACAGTTTCTTTTCCGTTGAAAACTGTGAAATCCAATCAAGGCCACAGACGATTTATACACTGCACATATTACTCCATCATTTATATATTGAAGTACTAGGAATATTTCCAGAGTTCACCCTCTTCAGCGAACTAAACATCCTTCGCTACAGAAAAGAAACAATGCTTTATGGAACAAATATAGTTTCAACTTTTGGAACTTTAGAGCTAGGGAAAGGTAAACTGAAACTTTATTTCAATACTTGTCACATTTTTCTATTTAGTTTTGAACAGGATCCCAAGCTGAGGGAGAAAGCAGATTAATTGTACACCTAAATGTGATCCTTCTCCACTTTTTTCTTCATAACTTTGTAATTCCATCATACATATTAATGACAGTTATGTTCCTGACAATTAATTTTAAAATAGCCTCCTAAGTCATCATTTTAAACATGAAAATGAATTTAAATTGATTTCTTAGCTTCTGAATCAAATTAACTTATGACAAAATGTGTTTAACTCTCAAAATGAATACCAACAAAGTTTAATCTGCTAAATATACCATCAAAGTGCTAAATGCCTCAGTCAGGATCATATCTAAAACATGATTACAAAATAAAAGCATTTTTTCAAAGCACACACTGCTTGACTGTTTTCTTTATATGGACTGCTTTTGTGACTACCCTTCTCTTTCTAAAGTTTCCTACATTCCACAGGAATTTCTTCCATTCCATACATTGATCAATTGGGTTACTGTTTGAATTACAGGAGTCTGGATTCATAGTTTGTGAAAGATGTTTTTCTAGGTGCAGATCTTTAAAAAAATCAGCCACTGACATGCTTTAACAATTTTTGTGCAGCTCCACTTCAGTTGCCCCCAGCATGCTAAGGGTTATGAGAGGCCATGAGGAGTGAAACTATTTAGAATAACATTTAATAACTCTCAAATTTTTAAGCATAGATTTTTCAAACCATGTTTAGAACTGATAGCAGTCAGTATTCTTCTATGCTTATTTAATATCTTCCCCAGACACACATTTCACAACAAAATGCCACTGAAATGAGTACATAACATAGGAATATCTGATTGAAGTAATGCCTTAAAGTAGTTACTTTATCTCTGTATCTAAAATGTAAGTTTATTTTTCATTCCTTTCTCTTCAATGCTCACACCAGAACTACCTGAGATAATAAAACTAGATAGACCTCTTGCTTCTTCCTTGGCCATGCAGTACACGCCCCTCTAGCTACAGACCCCAGTGTTTTGCTTGCAATTGCGAGGCTACAGGCAATGCAATGTATATAAACCAGTTAGAAGTGCTAAAAGATTTATTTCCAAGAAGGTACATCACATCTAGGAAAGTTCAAAGCTGACCAGACAAAGCCAGAGCTGATCTGATCTAGTAATGGCCATGAGCCATTTGAGTGGGAAATTGGAACAGACAATCTCCAGAGTTCTTTTCCTTCCAACCTCATTTCCATGATTCTTGCTTTACAGGTGGACAGTTTATTTGTTTACGATGGAAAGACAAACCACCTTCACCTGAAGAGTTACTAAAACAGCTACTTCTTAGACATACACAGGCTTGTCCAGTTCTGTCATACAGGGTAATATTGGACCTATCTATTACTGTAGTTCTCAGAGAACTGGCTTATCAAGTCCTTGTATATTCTTTGACATGACTGCAATCAGAAATCAGACTTTTACATCATCACTGATCATATACACTATGGAATGGATCATATAATGAAAAATATTTTCCATGCAGCAGGGAGGGTTTTTTTATAATTAACAGGCTTAATCTGATTGTAAATACTAACAGCGTTCTAAGTGATATAGTCCAGAACACTTTGCAGAAGTAAATCATGACAGAAACCAATAGCATTTATGTTAGCCTTCTTTTCACGAATATCGTTATTCTAGGAGTGTGGAGTAAAATTTTTCCTTTATCTTGTTAACTGTAACATTTCTAACAAGCAACTCTCCTATGTTGATTTTATTAAATGATACAGAGTTTTTGCTGATATACAAGGTATATGAGAAATAATCTTGGAGAAATACAGTCTTAAAAGCCTTAGAATTGATATTCCTCTGTCACCTGTAACAGAGAAAATAAAAATAAGCACATGACAAAGCAAATACTTTGAAGAACTATAAAAGTTTAAGTCCTTGCAACAGGACTGAAGGCAGCATGGGGAGAATGTGGAGGAAGGAAGAAAGACAAATTAAGTAAATGTCATAGAAAGAAATTTTATAATATATGTCCTTAAACTAGAAACTTCCCAGAAGTCTTGCAGAATCTTGCTGAAAACATTGCTAAGTGTTATTCCAAGCAAGTCTTGATATTATTATACTTGATACATTATTACTTTTGCATTTTAAGCATATGTTCTTGTTTTTAAAGAGCAAACAGTGAGCCCAACAAATGCATTGCAAAACCACTTGGCAACAGTTTACCTTTTTCAGATAAATCAGACTGCATGTCAAGCACCCATTCCTGAGGTCCTAGGATTTACTATGGCCTTTACCATGTTGCAAGGGAGAGACAGTATCTCTGTGCTGACAGCAATATAATTTTCTTTTTAAAATTAGTATACTGCTCAGTGGCAGCATATCATAGAATCATAGAATGGTTTGGGTTGAAAGGGACCTAAAAGATCCTCTAGTTCCAAATCCCTGCCATGGGCAGGGACACCTTCCACTAGACCGGGTTGCCCAAAGCCCCATCCAGCCTGGCCTTGAACACTTCCAGGAATCCACAGCTTCTCTGGGCAGCCTGTTCCAGTGCCTCACCACCCTCACAGTAAATAACTTCTTCTTAATAGGTAATCTAAATCTACCCTCTTTCAGTTTAAAGCCATTACCCCTTGTCCTATCACCATATGCCCTGTAAAAAGACCCTCCCCATCTTTCCTTTAGGCCCCATTTAGGTGCTGGAAGGCTACTACCCTATTTGAGCAAAAGTAAGATAGGGTCTTATATTAATTTTTGCTCCAAAAGATGCTTACTTTTTTACATGTATAGCTGCCTGGACACTATTTAAATGGTCTTTTTAATGAACCTCTTCTGGACCCACTCAAGCAGGTCCATGTCTTTTTCATGGTTAATTTTATGTTTTTGAGTATTCTAATTGTAGACTATGATCAGATGACTGAAATGTTGAAAGTGACATACCTTTAGTCTGCTTATTTTTTATCTACTTTATAGACATCATAAAAAAGTTTTCGCCTTGTTTAACCGCTTCTTACATAATTTATTGTAACAAAGCAAAAACAATATGCAAATTCCCACCCAGTTTGGCTTTCCACGTCCAACCAAATTCACAAAATAAAACACCTTATAGTGGAAAAAAAGAAATTCTGCATTGTGGATCTGGATCAAGCTCTTTGGCCATTATTGTGCAAAAGAAAAAATCATGGCATTTGCAGTGCATGGTTTATATATCATATTTGAATTCAATTTTTTTTTTTTATGCAACTTCTTATAACAGGTAGAAATACAAATTGATTCTCAATTCTATCAGTGATTTCACACTTCCTATATAAATCAGCTAAGTGAGACAGAGGGATACATCTCACACACTTCTGGTTATCTTTATGCTTATTATTACCCAAACACAAGGAATCAGCAAATTTCATGAGACAGATTTTCATTGCAGATCAAAGAAACAGAAAAAAATTAGACTGCTCAAATAAAATTATCTTTTGATATTTATAGAGTTTGCATTTTAAGCTATTTTTTCCTTTCTTCCTCAAGGCTCAAAATTTTATCAGGCCTTCTGAAAACAAAATTTTGCACCAAATTTGCAATACCTCCATATAGGTGGTTGAAAATGTATTTCTGTGATTTGGAGCGTCTGTAAAAGTCTTTAATACATCAGCAGTTCTTATAGGGTTCCTAGCCATTTAAAAAATATCGTATCTGTTCAAAAATTTGTATGTGTTCAGTACACCAGGAAATCCACATTCATCTGTGGAATTCATAGCAATTTTTATAAAACATTCAGAATTATGTTGGACAATGTTTCGTTTCTGTGCAGTGAAGCTATCTTTCAAACAGTATATTGACCCAAATGTGTCAAGTTCACTCCAGTGTCTACTGAACATTTCCAGCTCAAGCATAGAATGACTGAACCACTTGGTCATATATCGCAACAAATTGGTCATACTGCAGTCACTAGTGTTGAAAAGAATGTTCACAAGATTCAGTGCTTTCCATCTGCCCTCACTCTTTTCCCTCTGCAGTTCCTGTTTTCAAGGCTGTGCTGAATCTTCATGATGTTACTATGGCCTTACCACACTGCATGCTAGTTTAGGATCCAATCTAGCAAAAAACTGCAAAGACTTAAATCTGGTCCCAGTTTGCCAGTGCTTTTGTATTCATTTTAGCATTCAGCTTGAATGAATTTTCTTTTCCAGCAGTAAATACCATATACAGCTACTCCTGTTACACACGTACACAGCTCTGACTTTTTTTTTCCTAGTTGATGTGAGAAGGAATTTTCTAATTAAGTGAGTTTTCAAAAAAACCCACTGATTTTTAGAAAACATGTTAATGTCTATGAACTTCTGCCAAAACAGCAGCATTCTTCTTTTGACAGATCTGACATACTATGTAAGATCAGATACTAAACATAAATTTATAACTGATTCCTTCAATTCGGCTGGATGTCTAGAGTTCATGGTTTCAGCACGGTCCCATAATACAGAATGCCCCAGAGACAGGGACTTCATAGTTTCCAAAGTCCTGCTTTCAGCTCTGCAACAAAAAGCATGGAAGCCCTGAAACTAAGCTGGGAGCTGGGAAGACCCATCACTTGGACTAGTAGAACCTGAACCAACCTTGACTTCTGTGAAACAAAACAACAACAAAACCCAACAAAGTATCATTGCTATTATTATTTTAAGAGTGTGTCAGAATTGCCTAAGGAATGCAAATACTGACCTTTACCTAGAGTTACGGCTAAAACTGTAGAAAGCTGATTCTGCAGCTTGCTCTTGCTTCTGCAATCTTTCTAGAACAAAACTTTTAAGCAAGAAAACATAACCTTTTTAAGGAAGACAAAGGTACAAGCTAAAAAAGGATAGGTTTAGTCATAGCAATTGTGCTTTGGCCTTGGCATAATTTCAAATGCGATGATATATCCAGGAGTAATTAGACTCAATTTGTTCTGCAATAGAAAGAAAAGAGGTAAACAAAACCCTAGCACAGCCTCTGCAAGTGTCAACATTTTTCTCTACACCATGAGTCATATGCTGTTAGCAACAAAGAAGACACCTGTTTCCTATCTCACAAGACATGTATTTGCTTCAGTCTTCAGTGATTGCTGGTACCCAAAGCAGAGTACAAGAAAATCTGAAACAAGCAATTATAGAACAAACTGCCCATAGGGGAACCTAAGTTCTTCAAATCTTGCAAAATCCTTGTGTCTTTTCACTGGTCTACTTGTGCCTGGAAGAACAAGAGCTGTATTTCTTCCAGAATTTTTAAAATGTCCTTCCTAGCTCTCGCATTCATTTCAGCATTCAGTTCATCTGAACAAATGTTGTAGGAGAGTGGAAGAACAAAGCCACTTAATAGAACCAGAAAGTTAATTTACTTTAGTAGTAACTGGAGACCATCTGCTACAACCAAAAAATAATAAATGTTGATGGGTATCCAAAAGAAATTTTCCTTCGTTAATGTCTGTAGATCAACTGCTGCTTTCTGTGTCACACTTCCATGTCTTTACTCCGAGTACACAGAGCACCTTTCCTCACAAATGTGCTGGCATATAACCAGGGGTCAGAGGTGTTACAGAAACACACAGTAAAGTTTCTGTCTTTACACAATGCATTGCAATTGACTTTTCTTGAGAAGAGTTACATTCAAGTACTGCAGAACTGCATTCACTTTGTTGGAATTCAAAATAATTGGGGGAGGGGAAGAAACCGGCACAAATACTGAGTTCAGAAAGTGAAAGGTAGCTTCTTTTGAAATGATCTGAACTTCGAAATAAAGTGTCCATGTTCTACATATACAGAACTATATGTTTAAACAGCTAGCCATAGCATGAAATGCTTTAATGAAGAGAAAGAGCAGGCTGAAAGCAGTTAGAAATAACAGTTTCTCCCTGAACAATCTGGGCATTCCTGTACACAAGCCTAACCTACAGTTTATTAAATGACAATTACAATGGACTTTGTCAGCCTCTTGACATGAAATAAAGACACTACAAACACAGACAAAACTAATCTCTGAAATACTTCAAGTTTTGCAGTTACAAGGCTGCTGGGCTTTGTCAGACACAATAAAGAAAACTTCAAACCCTTATTTTTGTCTGCCAAGGAAAGAGATTCTCAAGAAGCACACACTGTTCCATCTTTCAAAATTCTGCTGCTGGCCATATTAAAATAACAGAAACAAGGCAGTAAAACTCAAACCGAATTATTGCTAATAAGAAAGCAACATGGTTTTCTCTGGATTAAACATCATGAATTTAACCTTAAGCTATGCTTCCCCCAAAATCATTACGAGCCCCACACAGCTCTCACTAGGTTTTCTTATAGGTAGTCCTTATATTAGTTATTACATCAACTACTACTTTTCATGTCAATAGTTAAAATGGCATAAGAAATCCAGAATATCTGATTCTCAGTTTTCAGAAATGGGCATATTTTTCCTCAGTGTGTAAATGTAAATAGACCAGTAGAAATATGATGGAGGAGAGAATCCCAGGACCCAGAAAGAATTCATCATTCTCAGTAACAGAGTAACTTCTGTTGTATCTGCAATAAACACTAAAAAAAAAAAAAAGAAAAAAAAGAAAAGAAAAGAAAAAAAAAGCCCATGCTACCATGGGGCCTTCCTGTGCACCACAAAGCCTTGAAAACCTTCCTCTATACCCTAGGTGGTACAAAGGTCAAATAGCACAATTGCGCATATTATTATTTCTTCTTATAAGATGTCAGAGTAGGACTATCCATTGGGATTTAGATTCCTACCATTCTGCCATTTTATAGCAGGGAAGAGCTGCTACTGGCACAGGAATGTTTCTGTGCAACAAAGTCACATAATATGCACAAAAGAATAATATATCTACATCCCACAGTGAAAGTCTGGATCAATAGATCATGTGATGCAATTATGATTCTCTGTGAGAAAAGGTTAACCACATCATTGGTGATGTAACCATTTCATTGTAGTAAAATCCAGGAGAAACTACTCACTATTCTGCATCCAGGCAGATAACCAAGATACTCCTTTCTTCTTTACATTAAAATCTGAGGGTACTTCAGTTACAAAAGGGTACCTTTCCAGAGCAGGGACAGAGATATGACAGTTGTAGGTCTCAGGCATTTAACATCCCCTGCAAAAACAGTGCTAAGAAGACACAGAAGGGGGTCCCCTTGCTCCTTCTTTTGTCAGTTGCCTTTAAACTGAGGATCTTGCCTTTGATCCTTGCCTGTGCTATACTGAAGCTCCAATGCAGCAATGTCTATGTCTAGCCATGTATCCTGATTATCCAGACCCAGACTTTATCCACAGACTTGAATTCCTGGCTCAACATAGGACCTGCTCCATTACTGTGGACTTGTGCAATGTTTTGGACTCTTGGCTGAACTTGGTTACCATCAGCAAATGAAGTCTGCTCATTTTGCTTTGCTGCGGAACTCTGCCCTTGTTGGTAAGGTCACTTATTAATATGGTTGGCTTCACAGAATCACAGAATGCTAGGGATTGAAAGGGACCTTGAAAGATCATCTAGTCCAATCCCCCTGCTGGAGCAGGAACACCTAGATGAGGTTACACAGGAAGGCGTCCAGGCAGGTCTTGAATGCCTCCAGAGTAGGAGACTCCACAACCTCCCTGGGCAGCCTGTTCCAGTGTTCTGTCACCCTCACTGAGAAGTTTCTTCTCAAATCTAAGTGGAACCTTTTGTGTTCCAGTTTGAACCCCTTACCCCTTGTCCTATCATTGGTTGTCACCGAGAAGAGCCTGGCTCCATCCTCCTGACACGTACCCTTTATATATTTGTAAACATTAATGAGGTCACCCCTCAGTCTCCTCTTCTCCAAGCTAAAGAGACTCAGCTTCCTCAGCCTTCCCTCATAAGGGAGATGTTCCACTCCCTTAATCATTTTTGTTGCCCTACACTGGACTTTCTCCAGCAGTTCAGCAGTTCCCTGTCCTTCTTGAACTGAGGGGCCCAGAACTGGACACAATATTTCAGATGTGGTCTCACCAGGGCAGAGTAAAGGGGAAGGAGACCTCTCTCGACCTACTAACCACCCCCTCCTAATACACCCCAGGATGCCATTGGCCTTCTTGGCCACAAGGGCACAGTGCTGGCTCATGGTCATCCTGCTGTCCACCAGGACCCCCAGGTGAACAGTCTGCTCTTAATGCTCCCTGAGAGTCTATCCCTGCTATCAATAAGAATTACGGCAACATCTTCCTGAGTATATGTTTAGAGCACAGACATATTCATCAAATGGCTTATAAGTGAAGAAAAACTGTGGATTAAAAAGATTGATTCATGTAATTGGGTGTCAAAGTTTTATTGCACCTACAGAAACATAAAGTGTGTATTCGGATCAATATCATGCCACAAAGAAATTTGTAAGACAAATGGTTCTTAGTCTTCAAAGAGAGAGTTCTGCCAAGTAATTCTTTGTAAGGTTATATAGCTGTAAAAATTTACATTATGAGGAACACACATAATAGCTTATTAATGATTTATATCACAACTGAGACAGGGACGAGTCTTTTTCCAGTAGTGACTGATTTCCAGTTTGGTCTGTGCACATTTATTTGTTTCTCAGTTAAAATTACGAGACAGTAGTATGGGCAATGAGTGTGCACTGGTGTTAGGTTTGATTGCATTTTATAGATTTGTGGTAACTCAGGGAAGAAATATGTGTTTGTTTTCTTAATCTTCCCACATGCTCTTATTTGTTTATTCAAGCCACAATCCTACAACCACGTATGTATACAATAAATTTTTAGCAGCTGAATAAGCCTCAGTTCTAGGACTTCTTGCCCGCTTTAAGTTTATAATGCTAATAAATATTGCAGGGTGGGAACCTTTCATAATGTTCAGTGATTATCCTAAATTAGAGTGCCGTCTACTTTCTGTGACTTATGCACATGTATATAGCAGGAATAACATGGAATCAGAACAATAAATCACAGCTTAGCTCACAAAGTCACTAAACCTGGTATTTTAGAGTACATGTACATGTACATGCCCATGTACAACAGAGTCCTCTGCATTTGAACTATTTTTTGTACATTTGAGGTACAGAATAGAATCAGAGAATCACAGAATAATTTCAGTTGGAAGAAACCATCAGGATCATCAAGTCCAATCATAACCTAACCTGACTCTAGCACTAAATCATGTCCCTAAGAACCTTGTCTAAATGCCTTTTAAATACCTCCAGGGATGGTGACTCCACCACTTTCTTGGGCAGCCTGTTCCAATGCCTGACAACCCCTTCCATGAAGAATTTTTTCCTAATATCCAATCTAAACCTTCCCTGACACAACTTGAGGCCATTCCTCTCATCATATCACTTGCTACTTGGGAGAAGAGACCAACCCCCTGCATGCTACAACCTCCTTTCAGGTAGTTCACAGTATCACAGTATCACAGTATGTTTGGGATTGGAAGGGACGTCGAAATATCATCTAGTCCAATCCCCCTGCTGGAGTAGGATCGCCTAGGTGAGGTCACACAGGAATGTGTCCAGGCGGGCTTTGAAAGTCTCCAGGGAAGGATACTCCACAGCCTCCCTGGGCAGCCTGTTCCAGTGCTCTGTCACCCTCACTGAGAAGAAGTTTCTTCTCAAATTTAAGTGGAACCTCTTGTGTTCCAGCTTGATCCCATTACTCCTTGTCCTATCATTGTTTGCCACTGAGAAGAGCCTGGCTCCATCCTCCTGGCACTCACCCTTTATATATTTATAAACATTAATAAGGTCACCTCTCAGTCTCCTCTTCTCCAAACTAAAGACACCCAGCTTCCTCAGCCTTTCTTCATAAGGGAGGTGCTCCATTCCCTTAATCATCTTTGTTGCCCTACGCTGGACCCTCTCCAGTAGTTCCCTGTCCTTCTTGAACTGAGGGGCCCAGAACTGGACACAATATTCCAGATGGGGTCTCACCAGGGCAGAGTAGAGGGGAAGGAGAACCTCTCTCGATCTACTGACCACCCCCCTTCTAATACACCCGAGGATGCCATTGGCCTTCCTGGCCACAAGGGCACAGTGCTGGCTCATGGTCATCCTGTTGTCCACCAGGACCCCCAAGTCCCTTTCCCCTACACTACTCTCTAATATGTAATTTCCCAACCTATACTGGAACCTGGGTTTGTTATTAAGTCCTTCTGAAGCCGTCTACAGATTCCTCACAAGGGGAGAAGGAATGGTAGGTACTGATGTCTTCTCTTTAGTAACCAATGACAGAACCTGAGAGAATGGTAGGCAGGTGTGCCAGGGGCTTAGGCTAGACATTTGGAAAAGGTTCTTCACCCAGAGGGTGGTGGAGCACTGGAACAGGTTCCCCAGGGAGGCAGTCACGAGATTCTCCCTGATCCTTGTGCAGATGCTCGAGGATGTGGATAAAAGCGCTGAGTGCCTCCCCACCTCTTCTGTTTTCTGAATGCAAATTCTGCTCCTTCTACATACTTTGAATCAAAAATGGAAGGGCCAAAAGCTGAGGCACACCGTTGTCCCAGCTTTCTCAGTAAGGAAATACCTACATACCAACCACTTGGATGATGGTGTCACTGTAACAGACTGTTTTATTTGATTTTTCGATCATGGATTTCAGTCTGCATTTTTTGTGCTGCCCTGATCTGCATTTGAAGATTTATCTATAAAGAAGGGTAAACACTGCAAACTTAAGTATTCAGACAGGGGGGAATAATTTCTGTTCATACCTAATAAACACAGGGATAATGTAAGGAATTGCTTAGGTAATATTTTCCAAATACTTCAATGTATAACCACAGTATTGCAATTATACGCAGAATAGATGGTAAGACACAGTATTCATGCAGTTTCCCCATAGCTGCCTCAGGGATTTGTATCAAATCATGCATTTACTAGCAAAGTTTTGTTCTGCTGGCTGTATACAAACTAAATGAGACACTAACTTCTTCTGAACACTACGGGAATTCTGCAGTGTGTATGGAAACATATATTGAAATAGGATACCAAGGGTACAAGTAACTTCAGTATCCTGTAGAGCTGCTAAGTAAGAATTCATTTAGCATTCATACTGTAAATACTCAGGGGTGTCTGCATTAACTCCTAGTTGGAGCAGCAGTCTCTTCACACTAGTTATGCATTTTTCTGTTGTTTTTTTTTTCTTCCCAGAAAGAAAAAGCGACTTTGTTCAAAATAGAAAAATGTAGCTTTCTGAAGGGCAATAATTGAAGAGAAATTATGAAAACCTCCTTGTTTGACAATTCAAAGCTGATGTGGGAAAAGCAGTTACAGAGCCACCGCAATTATGTTATATATTTTGAAATTCTGTAAGAGAAGTCTAAGAAGGAACTACGTTACTTCAGGTCACTAGTGACATGTTTATTTTTCCACTGAGAATGTATCCTTTAAATATTTAAGTATTTTCAAATTTATACTGAACACCACCCCCTCATTTGTCATACCTCTGGGCCAGGAAATTACCATGTGGTACTTATTTGCCAGATTCACATCTCATGACAGATACGTTTCACTAAAAGTGCGTCAGGAAAACAAATGCAAACAAAAGAAAACAAAACAAAAACACCCAACAAATGAGACAAAGTAGTCAGCCAAACAAACAACAAATAAAACCAGCACACAATAAGAAACATACTGTAGAATCAAGGTCTTGATTATAATAGATGGCTACCTTAACAATTTTTTTTAGTTCAGTCAAGTATTGTTTGTTAGAAAGAAATGCAGTTATACACTAATATGTCATGTCATACATTATAGAACTCTGATTTGAAAAACAGAACTCTTTCAGGTAAGTGTTCTTATATTAATACCATTTCACTCAATAGCTGGTTGGTTATTTTGATCAAAAGCCAGTTTTTTTCAGCTGGGAAAACTTGCATGTGGCATATACCTTGCCTGTAATTGCATCTGAAAGAAAACTAAAGAGAGAAAAAAAATCAAACCATGTGTGTTAAACCACATTCACAGCCAGTCTGAAAAGGCTGAAATACTTGCTTGTTTTTTTAGAGGGAATATTAGGAAAGGGTTAGATTCATATATACACACACTCAATGGCAGTACTCTACTGTGGAGCATTCATTGTAGATGAGTCTTCCTCCTACCGAGTCAAGAGCTATGTTGGCTTGGCAAAGTTTTGAAACAGATGGAACTGGAACAGCTTGTGAAAACCTGAAGAATAAGAAAAACTAACACCTTGGCCCTCTGAGAATAAAAAAGCATCATATTCACAGAAGTGATGCAGTGTAGTAAGTTATATGCAGTTAACTGAAGTGGGATGGCAGAAATAAAAACCCATACTGTGGAGAGACACTGTTCCCTCACACTGTGATGCAGCCAAGGGACTGGCAAGGAGGGTTATTGTGTGTGATCAATGGATACTTTGATATTAGGAATTCCAAATATGAGAGAAATCCTAGAAAACCTTAGATTTTGAATATTTTTCCCTTCATTTTCTTCACCACTACATAATTTGCTTTGTAGACCACCATATTCACACTGCATCCTTATAATTAAAGAAGCTACCAGTACATCTGCTTTATTTGTCCAAAACAGTAATTTGTCTCTTGAAGATATACCTTCTAATGAAGCATAATGGTACTGAGCCAGAGGTTTTCTATGTGACTGTCCTGGTTTTGTTAAAAACAAGTTTCTCTTCTAGTGAATTTTTGCCTGTGAGCTAAAGCCTTCATATTAGCTGCATTTTCCTGGAGAACTAAACACATGTTTTGGTTAAACCTAGCAATGGAATGCAAACTTATTGATAAGCACGGATGGACATCTCGCGAGAGGGGCAACGAGAAACTGATGATCGAGAGACTGACCAATGGTGTATAACATTCCATTCACGTGAATACTTCATATAAAAGTGGGAGATCACGAGGATCTCGGCCTTTTTGCCTTTTTCCCTTTTTTCCTCATGGCTGACATTAGGAGAGGACCTTGCTGGTCATCCCTGCGAACTGAGGCCTAGTGAGAGACTGAATCCAGCTCCGGTTGGCTACAGAGTCTAATTCAGGACTTTGGGTGCTGGCTCTGCAGTTGCTGAGACTTACAAGATTGGTTTTGCATATTTTGTATTATTTTCTCTATTCTTATTAGTAGCATTAGTAAAACATCTTTAACTTTTCCAACTCTCTTCTCTCTGTCCTTCTTTCCCTCCCGATCGCCTGTCCTGAGTGGGAAGGGGGGAGAGGGAGGGGCAAAAGGGGGAAGTAGGGGGGAGAGGAGGTTAACAATACATCTGCCAGGGTTTGATTGTCACCCCACAATCTTAACCCTCGACAGATAATTGGCGCCCAATGTGGGGCAAGAGAAAGGGGTAAATTTGGAGATTTTTGGGTTTTCTACTGCTCTGACGTACCTTTCAACTTTCTTGGCACGGTGCCAACTCATAGAGTTGTGATACTTGCACGTCTATTTTATTCGGATATTATTTAGTCGTGATGATGATCCTGTGTGGTTTGGCACTGGTTTATTTCATTATGCTGCAGCCGCTAATGTATTTTTACTCGTTTTTGCTTTACCTTGAAAAACCTCCAGGAGAGATAAAAGAGCAATACGGCTCTATATTTGCTAATTGGTCAAGCGAATCTTTAGAAAGACTGACTAACAATACTTTTGTGTTTTCGCTAGGACAGTTTGCAAATGTTTTAGAGAACTTTGAATATCCTTGGAGATAGAACTGTGATGGTGTTATCTGGTTTGCTGAATGTGTGTCAGTTTGTGTTACTGTTAAGAGAAATGAGGTTCAATAGGAGGTTTGCGTCTCTTTTTAGTCCTGAGATTTGCGGTGTGTCTTCGGAAGCTCTAGCAAAAAACACTCCTAGCCGCTCGAGAAAAGGCAAAACAGCCAAAGCTGCTGCTGCAGCCACTGCCCCCTCAACCGCGGCTTCACAGGCTGAAGCTACAGCTCCTCCGCAGAGCTCCTCTGCCAAGGTCGCTGCAGACAACGTTATTTCTCCAGCCTCAAAGGCTAACAAGGCAGCCCCCCCGTCTTCACACACTGGGCACTGTTGCTGCTGTAACCACAGCAATCACTGTGACAGTCATTCAGGCTCTGAAAATGAATCAAATGATGGTGAACCCATATCAGCATCAGTTGCTGGTTGTAAGAAAGTCACTAGAAAGACTACACGTGCAGCAGGTGATGGCACAGGGCCAACATCAACCCAAGAGGCATATCAGGACAGGGTGGAGATGAAGTGACCACCACTCGGTCCTTTTCTCCAGGTGAGCTGAGAGATCTGCAAAAAGACTTTAGTCGTCGTGAAGGCGAGAATATTTTAAACTGGCTGCTGCGATGCTGGGACAATGGGGCAGAAACAATTGAATTAGAAGGTGGTGAAGCCAGGCAGCTGGGATCTCTGTCAAAAGATTCCACCATTGATAGGGCAATTTCAAGAGAGTCTAATGCCACTACTCTCTGGACCCGACTCCTGGCAGCTATGAAAGTCAGATTTCCCTACAAGGAAGATTGTATATCCACGTTAGGGAAATGGAATACTATGGAGAGAGGTATCCAGTTCCTGAGAGAATTAGCTGTGCGAGAGATCATCTATCTAGGACCAAACAGCCAAGAGGGGACAGACCCAGATAGAATCAATTGTACAAAATCTATGTGGCGCAGATTTGTACAAAGTGCACCACCTGCATATGCTAAGTCATTGGCAGGAATGGTCTGGTCGGCTAGAGGTATACAAGAAATTAATGAAGTGATTGAGCAGCTCCAGTACTTTGAGGACAGCCTTGTTGGTTCTCTACGGGCTTGTGTCTCCACTGTGGAGAAACTGTGTGAAAAATCTAATGACCGGTTTGAAAAGCTGTTGCAAGAAATCAAAGAGCTCAGAGAAGACTCGTACCGTTCACGACCTGCACAAACCTATGTTTCAGCTGTTAGGAGAAGGCGTTTCCAATCTCGAGAGAGAGGGCAGAGACAGCCCACAAAAAGAGGTTCACTGTGGTTCTTCCTACATGAGCAGGGAGAAAACATGAATAAGTGGCATGGAAGGCCTACCTCAGAACTTCAAGAACGAGTACGTGAGACAAAAGGAAAAACTCCTAGGAAGGTGGCTGCTCCAGTTTACAAAAGGAGCAGAAGAGATTCTGATGCTCTTGAAGGAACCTCTAATTCACACCCAGAGACTGTGCAAAACAGGAATTAGAGGTGCCCTGCCTCCAACGAGGTGGAGGAAAGGGATAACAGGGTTTATTGGACTGTACAAATACGATGGCCTGGTACAACACAACCCCAGGAGTACAAAGCTTTAGTGGACACTGGTGCTCAGTGCACAATAATTCCTTCTAATTATAAAGGAACGCAATCTATCAATATTGTTGGAGTGACTGGGGGATCCCAGGAGCTGACTGTTGTAGAGGCTGAAATGAGCCTAACTGGAAAAAACTGGCAAAAGCATCCCATTGTGACTGGTCCAGATGCTCCGTGCATCCTTGGTATAGACTACCTCAGGAGAGGGTATTTTAAGGACCCAAAAGGGTATAGGTGGGCATTTGGTATAGCAGCTGTGGACACTGAGAAAATTGAACAGCTGTCTGATTTGCCTGGTCTTTCAGATGACCCTTCTGTTGTAGGACTGCTGATGGCTGACGATCAGCAGGTGCCGATTGCTACCACGACGGTGCATCGCCGGCAATATCGCACCAATCGAGACTCTTTGATTCCTATCCAGAAGCTGATCCGTCAATTGGAAAGCCAGGGTGTGATCAGTAAGACTCACCCACCTTTTAACAGCCCAATCTGGCCAGTGCGTAAGTCTAGTGACAAGTGGAGGCTAACTGTAGACTATCATGGCCTGAATGAAGTTACACCACCACTGAGTGCTGCTGTGCCTGACATGCTAGAACTGCAATTTGAACTGGAGTCAAAGGCAGTCAAGTGGTATGCTACAATTTACATTGCTAATGCATTTTTCCCTATTCCTGTAGCAGCAGAGTGCAGGCCGCAGTTTGCTTTCACCTGGAGGGGCATCCAGTATACATGGAATCGCTTGCCCCAGGGCTGGAAACACAGTCCTACCATCTGCCATGGACTGATCCAGACCACGCTGGAGCAAGGTGAAGCTCCAGAACACTTGCAATATATTGATGACATCATCATATGGGTCGACACAGCGAAAGAAGTCTTCGAGAAAGGTGAGAGAATAATTCACATTCTTTTGGATGCTGGTTTTGCCATAAAACGAAGCAAGGTCAAGGGACCTGCACAAGAGATCCAGTTTTTAGGAATAAAATGGCAAGATGGCCGTCGTCAGATCCCAATGGATGTGATCAACAAAATTGCAGCAATGTCTCCACCTACTAATAAAAAGGAGACACAGACTTTCTTGGGCGTTGTAGGTTTTTGGAGAATGCATATTCCTGACTACAGCCACATTGTGAGCCCTCTCTATCGAGTGACTCGTAAAAAGAACCAATTCGAGTGGGGCCCTGAACAACGACAAGCCTTTGAACAAATTAAGCGTGAGATAATTCATGCGGTGGCCCTTGGACCAGTCCGAACTGGACTAGATGTTAAAAATGTGCTCTACACCGCAGCCGGAGATAATGGACTTACCTGGAGCCTCTGGCAGAAAGCACCAGGAGAAACCAGAGGTCGACCCTTAGGTTTTTGGAGTCGAGGGTACAAAGGCTCTGAGGCCAACTATACTCCAACTGAAAAGGAGATACTAGCAGCGTATGAAGGAGTTCGAGCTGCTTCAGAAGTGATCAGCACTGAAGCACAGCTCCTCCTGGCACCTCGACTGCCGGTGCTGAGCTGGATGTTCAAAGGGACGGTTCCCTCTCCACATCATGCAACCGAAGTTACATGGAGTAAATGGATTGCACTGATCACACAACGAGCTCGAATTGGAACTCCCAACCGTCCAGGGATATTAGAAGTTATTACAGACTGGCCAGAAAGCAAAGACTTTGGGATGTCTCCAGATGAGGAGGAAGTAAAACGTGCTGAAGAAGCACCACCATATAATACGCTTTCAGAGACTGATAAGCAGTATGCACTGTTCACAGATGGATCCTGTCGTCTTGTAGGAAAACATTGAAGGTGGAAAGCTGCTGTGTGGAGTCCCACACGACAAGTTACAGAAGCCACTGAAGGACAAGGTGAATCCAGTCAGTTTGCAGAAGTGAAAGCCATCCAGCTGGCTTTGGACATTGCTGAACGAGGGAAGTGGCCAATACTTTATCTCTATACTGACTCATGGATGGTTGCAAATGCCTTGTGGGGGTGGCTACAGCAATGGAAGAAAAGCAACTGGCAGCGCAGAGGTAAACCCATTTGGGCTGCCACACTGTGGCAAGACATTGCTGCTCGGCTAGAGAGCCTGCCTGTGAAAGTTCGTCATGTAGATGCTCATGTGCCTAAAAGTCGAGCCACCGAGGAACATTTAAACAACCAACAAGCGGATCAAGCTGCTAAGATTAAAGTAGCTGAGGTGGACTTGGACTGGCAACATAAAGGTGAACTTTTCCTAGCTCGGTGGGCCCATGATGCTTCAGGGCATCAAGGTAGAGATGCAACATACAAATGGGCTTGTGATCGTGGGGTGATTTAACTATGGACACTATTTCACAGGTTATTCATGAATGTGAAACTTGCGTCGAAATCAAACAAGCAAAATGGTTAAAACCTGTATGGTATGGGGGGCAATGGTTAAAGTATAAGTATGGAGAAGCTTGGCAGATTGATTATATTACACTTCCACAAACACGTCAAGGTAGGTGTTATGTACTTACAATGGTGGAAGCAACCACTGGATGGTTGGAAACATATGCCGTACCTCATGCTACAGCCCGAAATACTATCTTGGGCCTTGAGAAGCAAGTCCTTTGGCGGCACGGTATGCCAGAAATAATTGAATCAGACAATGGTACTCATTTCAAAAACAGTATTATAGACAATGGGGCCAAAGAACATGGTATTGAGTGGGTATATCATATTCCATATCATGCACCAGCCTCTGGGAAAATTGAAAGGTACAATGGTTTGTTAAAAACTACACTAAAGGCACTTGGTGGTGGAACTTTTAAAAACTGGGATTCACATTTAGCAAAAGCCACTTGGTTGGTCAACACTAGGGGATCAACCAATCGAGCCGGGCCTGCCCAATCAGAAATTCTATGGACTGTAGAAGGAGATAAAGTCCCTGTAGTACACATGAAAAATATCTTAGGAAAGGCAGTCTGGGTTACTCCTGCCTCAGGCAAAGGCAAACCTATTCGTGGGATTGTTTTTGCCCAGGGACCTGGCAGCACCTGGTGGGTGATGCTTAAGGATGGAGAAGTTCGGTGTGTACCTCAAGGGGATTTGATTTTAGGTGAAAATATGCAATGCTGAACTGTATGATGTGAATTGCCACACTAACAATGTTTAATAAGTGTCTTTCAGATCAAGACAATGGTGATGAAACTAGAGCTAGCTTCTTCGAGTGGCGCTCGACACCTTCTTCGAAGTTGGTGTCCTTAACCCACAAACAGGGGTCATGAGATGCACTTGTACCATTTTTCCTGCCCTGGGAGACTGTTGTGACAAAATGAACTTAATGAACTTTTCAAAGGATGGTCCACTGATTAATTACTCCTCTGTATATATGTACATATGTATATGTATATATGTATATAGTAGTAGTGATTAATTAGATTGTATTGATAGATTGTATTGATAAGGTTTAAGTATTCAGTGAATGTCATATTATAAGGGGTGGAATGTCCTGGTTTTGTTAAAAACAAGTTTCTCTTCTAGTGAATTTTTACCTGTCAGCTAAAGCCTTCATATTAGCTGCATTTTCCTGGAGAACTCAACACATGTTTTGGTTAAACCTAGCAATGGAATGCAAACTTATTGATAAGCACGGATGGACATCTCGCAAGAGGGGCAACGAGAAACTGACAATCGAGAGACTGACCAATGGTTTATAACATTCCATTCACGTGAATACTTCATATAAAAGTGGGAGATCACGAGGATCTCGGCCTTTTTGCCTTTTTCCCTTTTTTCCTCATGGCTGACATTAGGAGAGGACCTTGCTGGTCATCCCTGCGAACTGAGGCCTAGTGAGAGACTGAATCCAGCTCCGGTTGGCTACAGAGTCTAATCCAGGACTTTTGGTGCTGGCTCTGCAGTTGCTGAGACTTACAAGATTGGTTTTATATATTTTGTATTATTTTCTCTATTCTTATTAGTAGCATTAGTAAAACATCTTTAACTTTTCCAACTCTCTTCTCTCTGTCCTTCTTTCCCTCCCGATCGCCTGTCCTGAGTGGGAAGGGGGGAGAGGGAGGGGCAAAAGGGGGAAGTGGAGGGGAGAGGAGGTTAACAATACATCTGCCAGGGTTTGATTGTCACCCCGCAATCTTAACCCTCAACAGTGACAGAAAGAAACAGAGAGACAAACACCTGAAGGCTGAAGGACTAGGACAACAGGAATCTTGTAAAATTCAGCAAGGACAAATGTAAAATCCTGCACCAGTCAAGAAAGATGTGTTTGCAAGAGTGCAGGCTGAGCAACAGCTCTGGAGAAAAGGACGTAGGGATCCTGGTAGGCAGCACACTGAACATGAGCCAGCACCATGCCCAAGCAGCAAAGATTGCCAAGAGCAGTGTTGGCTGTAATGACAGGAGGAGGAGGGAAAAAAGTATTCTCCTTTATTTGACACTCATTAGACCACATGTAGAATACTGCATCTGGTTTTGGGACCCCAGTAAGAGAAAAACACTGATAAACTGTAGCAGATTCAGCAGACTGCTACTCTAAGGCAGACACTCCAATCCTTTAATTATTTCAGTTGCCCTTTACCGGACTTGTCCAGTATCTGCATGTCTCTCCTAAACTGGGAAGGCAGAGCTGGACGCAAGTACTCTAGATGTGGTCTCACCACTGAGAGGAAGGGAAGTATCACTTCCTTCACCCTTCTGTCTATGCTTTTCCAAACACAGCCCAGGGTGCTCTAGGCCTTCTTTGTCACAGGGTGCAGTGCTAGCTCATTATCAACTTGTCTGCAAAAACCTCCAAGTCCTTTTCAGCAAGGCTACTTTCCAGCCAGTCCTACCCCAGCTTGTACTAGATTTACCTTTGCTAGGTGCAGGACTAGGTGTTTTCCTTTGCTGAACATCAGAAGATTTCTGTCAATACTTTTTTCCAGCCTGTCATGGTATCTCTGAATGGCAGCAGGAGAACCATCCCCTGTATCAGCTACTCCTCCTAGTTTTCTGTCATCTGCAAGCTTGCTGAGGGTGCAGTCTGTCACATCATCCATGTTGTTAATGAAGATGTGTAACAGTGTTGGTCTCAGTGTGCACCACCTGGTACACTAGTAGTAACTGACATCCAGTTGGACTTCCTACCACTGATTACACCCTTTCAAAAACATGTAGTTCAAACAGTTGTCAGTCCACCTCACTGTACACTAATCTAGTCCATACTTCATGAGTTTATCAATGTGGGTGTTACAGGAGACAGCATTGAAATTCTTGCACAAGTTAAGACCACAAATATATACTCTCACCCACTGAGCTTGTAATTCCACTGCAGAAGGCTAAGAGGTTCTCAGGCATGATTTTCCCCTTCACAAATCTGTGCTGACTAGTCTTTATCACATTGTTCTTACAAGGTCTGGAAATGGCTTCCACGATTATGTCTCCCACACCTTCCTAGAGACTGAGGTGAGCTGATCAGTCTGCAGTTCCCCAGATCCTTCTCCTTGCCCTTCTTGATATTGGCTTCCTTCCTGTTCTCAGGAACCTCTCCTGATCACCAGGATCTTCCAAAGAAAACCAAGAATACTATCTCAATTATATCAGCCAGCCTAATGAGGCTTCATGTCAGTTCCTGTGGAGTTGCATATGTCCAACTGATTTCAGTGTTCCATCACTCAGTCCTCCTCAATGGAGGGTAAATCTTCCTTGCTCCAGACTTTCCCAGTGGGCTCAGGGGATCAGTTTCATGAAAGGAAATCCTACCAGTAAAAAGCAAGGCGAAGAAGGCATTGAGTACCTTGACTTCCCATGTCCATTTCTCTAGATTCCTTGCCCTATTCAGCAGCAGGTCTACACTTTCTCTAGTCTTCTTTTTGCTGTTGGTACAGCTGTAGAATCCCTTCTTGTTGTTTTTCACATCCCTTGCTGTACTCTCAGACAGTGTCTCTATATTTCTGCCGTGCCACCTGAGCCTGTTTCCATCTTTTGCATGCTTCCTTCTACTGCTTGACTTTAACCATACAAAACATCACCAGAGATTAATCGGAGTTTGGATGCCACACTGGTTTATGTTCTGAAACCCTTTTGCAGTAAACCCCAGTTACAGGTTGTTAAGAATATCCACACAACATAGTTAGTGCTTATAGGAAAATTTGTAGCATGTCTTGGAGTAATATATTTTTCTCTCAAGACTCATTAACTTACTCTTTAGCAGGCAGCAAAAAATTAAAATTATTTCTTAGTGGGTTCTGTTTCCTTGGGTTAGGTAATGCATATCACTTGTAAGAAGGGAACTGGATATAAAGTGCAATGAGAAATGACCGTGCAGTATAATGCCCTCTTAGCCACTGACCACCAAAAAGAACAAAAAAAAGTCAAAAGCTATGTTCAGCTTTTCAAAGAAGCAGAATCAAACATCCTGACTGTGTATGGAACTGTGATTTCACAGTTCAGAAGAAGATATGCCACAAATAGGACTGGAAATTAGTGCAATTTATAGTTACTATGGAAGGAATTAATCACAGCAAAAAGTTAATTCAGTGGCAATAGTGGAGGCAGAATTGGGGCCATAAGACCCTGGAGAATCCCAAGCATAGAATGATATGGTTAAAGCTCATTCTTGTTAATATTCTGTCTTCTATACTGAAGATGAAGCAAAAGACCATGAAAGATGGTGCAGTTCAAATTAAAATCTCATCACTGAATCACTATTGTCAGCTTCAGGCCCCAGTCAATTGAATGTTTGGAAAAAAAAAAAGCTTGAATGCCTCCAGAAAACCCTGATTCTTCTCAGAAGCTCTCATAAAAACTTGGTTCAGACCAAGATCTTCTTTCTCAGATTGGGCTGTAAGACAGGTATTCCTTTAAAATACTGCAATTCTTTGGCAGGGCACATTCAGCCCTGTCTGTTGCTTTTTCCAAGGTTTTCTCACCAGAAGGCATCCTGAATAATACATCTGTTGTTTCACGCTCCTCATACACAAGTACATTAAAATTAGGGTTTGCCCATTTTCTCATTCTTTGGGAGAATTCTACCTGTGCTCCACTATCTGCAATGTCTGTGACTTCTCATGTTTGGGAACAGGAACTACTAGAGATGCGAAGATTACAGGGATATAATTTACCATAATCCAAATTGCTGGCTAATTTTCTTAGTTTATAAACCTGCTGCAATTGTGTGGGTTGACTAAATAGGAAAAGATTGTTTGGTGATTTAGAAATAGTGGTGGTAAATAGACATCTTCTCTTAAATTGATAACATTAATGACATCTGAAAAAAAAAGCAATCAGATTTCATCAAACTGCACAATTTGCTGTCTTTCTAGCCAAGGCACACTGTGTAAATTGGCAAAGTTACTGCATGAATTTGGTCAAATGTGAGTGACCACTATGGGAAAAAAAACTGAACAAATCCACAGCTCCCACACCAAAGGAAATTCAAAGAAATTACAGCGAAAGGGACAGCCAGCCTCCAAAACAAGTGTTTGATTTGGAAAGTAACATGTTAGAATAAGAAATAAATTATTTGGAACCCTTTGAATATCCCAACCATAAATAGTGCAATCAAATCTTCCCTTCTGCTGCCTGTTTCTTGAAATGGCAGCTTGCAGCTGAAATCATCTGCTTGAACCGAACAAGCCAAGGCCATTCATATGTGCACAACATAAACCACTGTGTTCTGCTAACTGCTCCTAGCCACTTAAAGCAGTATTTTTTATTCTGTCCAGTTATCCATTCACTTCTGTAGTAAGGAACAGTAGTTCAGTACCTAACCCTAGATTATCAGGGTCAGGCAACATCTTTAACATATAATAAATGAATCACAGTTGATATATTTTGATTAAATTGATGCCTGTTAGCAGATACTACCAGAAGTACCTGATACCAGCAGTTTTTACACAACAGCTGCTACATAAGACACACATTGAGTAACAGAGCTGTACTACAAGGCTATGAGAAATCTGTGAGTGGGCATGGCAGTGCCCCAGGAGATGTGTATGTATTAAACCCGCAGGAGATCACTAAGACTTCTTTCAAGAAATTTCCTGTGTTGCACTGTCCTCAGATGAGCCAGAATAACATAGAAAGAAAATATTTCAGCATGGCCTTTCTCAGCAGAGCAGGTCCTTCAAACACCATTTTGTGGCAAATGCAAGCACAACTGAGATTTTAGGTTCTATTCAGGTCATCAAAACAACTGCTTACTGCAGCCTTGCACTGTGTCCAGGATGCCTTCAGAGAGGAAATGAAGACAGCTATTATATTATAACGCTATATCCACCCCATCTGGTTTCCTTTTCTGAGGCCTCAAAATGCCAAAATAAAACACCACCACCAACAACAACACCACCACCACACACACACACACGCACACAAACAAACCAACAAACTAAAACCAACAACAACAACAAAAAACCACAAACAAACTTCTGTTGCCTGGTAGAGTAGCCTAGCAAACATGTAGTTTATTGTCCAAGAGAATTAGCATTTGGAGAGTGTTACACAGAAAACTAATCCATTTAGAATAGTGACAAAATGGAACAAATTAACTAAATCAGGTTTGTTCTGTTCAACTACTCATACAGATGACCCCAACTGAACCCAACTGATTTTCTATAGTAAATTAACTATGTTTTGCGTGGAAAGGCATTTTATTAACTATGAAATCAGGCCCAGCTTCACATTAAGAACATGCACAACAGCTGGTAACAGCCTGAAGATGCCTCTGAAAGGAACACAGTGGCTTGTTCAGTGTAGACCGAAGTGCAGTTTGATGGTGTCCAAATGCTCAGTCTAGTACAAGAGAATATGGTGCCATTGAAGTTGTCTTTATGAAATACTGCACTCTGTACAGACTAGCATTACTGTGTGTTCCTATGAAAGAATAGACTGAGCCATCCCTATCACCACTGAAGTCAGCGTGATTGTAAATATTTAACACTCAAAGCACATACAGTAATTACTTGGTGGAAAAAAGTTTTTTTATATATACATATGTATATAATATTTATATAAAAATATTTTAAAGTTTATATATGTAAATGTATTTTACATATTATATATTCTTTATAAAATATAAATATATAAAATATATAAATATAAATTTGTAAAAATATCTAAATAATATATATAACATATATAAAATATATACATATTTCTTTACACTCATTATGTTGGTTCACTGTGAAGTGCAGGCTAGCTGCTTGTATGAATCACACCAGCTGATCAACAGCCAATGAAAGTTAATAATTCAGGATTCCTCCATTAAACTCAGCAGGCCATGAGTGCAAGGTTTATGTCAACAGCCTAACGACAGCCATTCTGTGTACAGAGAGGCAAGGCAAGAGACAAATATTTACTTTATGTAAACTATTGCTGAACATGTTACTTAGGGCAAGAAAGCACTGTTCAGCTTGGCTAATAATAAAACCCAGATGTCAATGAGAAATTTGTAAAGCTTCTCTTAGAGCACACAAATATAATACAAACTGCAGAACCACATACATTTAAACTTTTTTTTAAAGGTGTGCACTAATTTGAATGCCAAGAACTGAAAAACACTGCTAACTGCCTAGATAGCCTGGAAGAATAAATATGACTTCTGAAAGAGGCTAGAGGACTCTATCATTCAAACTTCAGTAGAGTTAGCATTCAGATTTTATAGCTTTAGTTCTGTCCACGATCTGGGTATCAGCACATTCAGAACTGTGTTCTGAGTGCCTTCTATTCACTAACTTAATTTGTGGTTGAAGATGCAAAGCAGCCAGGGTAATCAATGTAAATCAAGATACATAATCAAGTGTAATTAAAGGCCAAGTACACGCACCAGACGGCAGATAGAATAAGACAGACTACACTTTTATGTACAGATGGATACATGTCTAATTGTCATTTGAAGAAAGGAGAAGTGATGAAATAATTTATTAAGACACCAACATTTCTTTAGCCCTCCCACACAAACCCAGGTAGAATAGGGTACTATATTTGTACAATTTTCATGAACACAGGAGATAAACTGCGAAAGTGTTCCATAGTTCAAGTGGCACTGTATTTGGGTGAAGACAAAGCATATTATTTCTTAACTTTTTTCACATGTGCGATGCTAGCTTCAGTGAAAGGGACTAAAATCTTCAAACACACTTAGTAAAAATTCAGAATTCTAGCTCACAGAAACTGCTGCGATTTCAGAATTCTTGTTCAGTTTCAATCTAAAGCAAGATCCAAGTATTTATTTGGTGAAATAATGACCAAATCCCATCAATTTGCAGAACATACAACAGGATTTTTAAATTCAGAATGAAATATTTCAACTTTTCCCTTATATTCTGTTGCATCACATACCTTCACCTACCAACTGCATAACTGATATCAGACTTCAGTTTGACAATCTAACAGATGTCATTTTGATCAAAAAAGGGGTTTCAGCTGGTACTGCGGATTAATAACTCATGATCTTTAATATAAGTTTTTAAATACTCTGTTTAATTGTCTGTTCCATTTTACAATGAAAACAGTAGTCAGCATTCAAGGACTTGGAAATGAACGCAACATTTTTACTGAAACTAAAGTCCCAACATCACACAAGTTCACTAAGAAGTTAAACTAAAACCCAGAAGTTCTCAAACAGACTACCATCTGAATTTTCCCCCTGTACTTTCCCACCACCCTTACTGTTTGTTTCTTCCTTTGTAGGAACTGTCCATAATTGCACAATTTCCTCAAGAAGAACAAATCCTGGTCAAAACACTTTTCCTGACAGGAAACTGATCAAAACTTTCTGACTAATCTTTCTACTATCTCTCACAAAGACATGGCAGAGCTCAAATCCTTTACCGGAGGGCCACTGAGGTTTTTTTAATCTGCTCTCTCCACCCTCCCTCTGCAATTTGGTACTCCCACAGGGAAAACAAGAAGACGAGGTTATAGCTGTCTAACCACATATCAGTAAGCAAGTTCACTAGATCTCTTTGAAGAGGTTGTCTTATTGGTGAAGGCAAAGATGACAAATTTTACTCCTCCAAACTCTCCAAGGGTCACTGCTTTGTCTGCAGGTTTGTAAAAAATACACCACTTCTTCCCATGCCTCAGTGAATAACATAATCCATGAGCAATTTTCTTGACATTATTTAACCAACTCAAGAACTCGTCAAGGTGGGGTTTTTTTTTAACTTTTACGTGTAGCCTGTACATTGGTACAGCAGAAGACACCTGCACTTTTCCTCTAAACTCACGTTTGCTCATGCCCAGTTCCTCTTATATAGAAAGGAATTTAGAGATATGTCTTATGGGGAGACAGAGGAGAGGTCAGCCATTAGAAAAGCAGAGCAGCAATACCCAATGATCTGAAGAATCCTGGAAAGCAGTAATCTTAAAGGATACAGTGACAAAACAGACACTGGATAAAGAAGAAGTTTAGCAGCAAAGGACCTGAATACCAGAGGGTCAATTCATCTCCCTGTGTCTCCAAACTCTTCCATCCTAAATACACAAATTATTTTTGTGAACTCTGTTACTAAAAGGAACTGTGAGAAGGGAAAAAGAGGCTACTTCTGCAATAGTTAGACTAAAAGATTTCAAATATATACCTCTTCACTGTTCAGTAGTTACAGGAAGAATTAATATAGTTCATGTATTTGTAGCACCAAAAAGAAAGGAGGATTATTGCTATTTCCAGTGCTCAACACCTGATTTCAGGAGATGAAAACATTTAAACCAAGCATCAGGAAATATTGCTTATAACATAGTTCAAAGTTGTGGAATAGAAAGCGTGAGATCCCTATTATGTCAGGCACATAAAAAATCATATGTAAAAAAAAGTTAGCAAACATGAGAACAGGAACTTTTTTATTAACAGTAAAATGAATAGTGAAGAATATTAGGCTAGGACAATCATGATGGAACACATTCCCAGAACAGTCTCCAGATCTCCAGTGATCTAAGGAGGCTTGCATAATCCTACTTGATCTTCATTATGATAAGGTTAGAAGTCCTTCGGGCAGCAATAAGATTCTGTACAAGAAGATACTGTCCAGTGTCAGTAGGGTACCTTTCCTGCTTCTGACTCCTGATCTCACTTTCACAGGTAGGATATTTAAAGAACCAAAGATTTGGGTCACAGAAACTGGCATAAATTCACCAAAAAAGAAATTACATGTCAAATAAATATTTGTTCTTTTCATCACTGTGCCTGTAGTTTTAATGAGCTTCTACTTGTTAACCAAAATTTGTTTCTTTCCTGTCCAGAGGTTCTCAATCACTATGCTGTCATTCGTAAGCTCAAGAAAAACATTTTCACCTAATGCAACAGATTTATCCAATGTATATGCAATATATTGTATTTCTGTCACTATTCAGACATGTATCAACATTTTCCTCATTCTAATAGCTGGTTCCAGTTTGTTTCCTTAATTAATTATCTGTAATACAGCATTACATATTTCTCATCTGCAATTACAGCATTTGCTAGTAATAACTAATCTGTGTTTTTTTCTCCTACTGAAATAACTAACTAGAGCTTTGGCTCTTAGATGCACCGTATATTCTATGGTAGTGTCAGTTAAAAGGAAAAAAACAGCCTGAGTAACGTTAAAGTCTTCACATGCAATATCTACTTCCCTTCAATAATTTCTAATGTTCCTATCCCATAGTTATCTAGGGGTCATTTACATGACAAATTCAGACTATTTTTCTAAGATAGTAAAAAACCTCTTTTTGACATAAGTATCATTGCTCTTAATGGAAAAGTAATACATGAAACGTTTTCACTTTTCTCAAAATTACATGTAAGCCTTTAAATTAATGTTCCCTCTCTTACGTTAAATTTGAGACTATATCTTCCAGAGATGCTGAGAGATTTGGCTCTGTTACAAGAACATACAATCTGCAATTACAGAAAGACTTTTCACTGAACATCCATAAAGGCGCGGCTGTTAAAACTATATATTCAACTCCAGAGATCTGAAAATCATAATTTGCTCAGACACTTACCAGGAGAAATCTCTATGCACTTCAACAAGCATCACACCTTTGCACACAGACTGTGATGGGCACATTCCTGACATCTCCAGAGTGACAGAATACTCCTATCCTAATTTCCTTCTGTTACCTTTCTCTGATGTGATACACCCAAAACCATTACATATTTTCCATTTATTTGAAGTAGTTGAAGTACTTCCTGTTGATTATTACACTCTGAAGAAATATTGAGAGAGCAGGCAGCAGGGAAACCAGGATGTTTATTTTCATTTTTCCAGAATGAACGGCAATTTAAGCTCTTAACTTGCAGCAGCTTCCCTATGTGAAATGAAGAACAGTAAACAGTAGAGAAAATTAGGATCCAAAGTGTAGAGTCTCTTTCTGTATTGGGAAAGTGTATTTTAAAGTTAACCCTTAGTCTCAACTTACAGACATGACTTGGAGAAGTCTTACCTTCTATAATCTCAGCTGGTGAACCATCACAGATTAACAAGCCAAAGAGCAGTAGCAGCAAATCCCAGGTCCACCAGGCATGCCTGGAGCAGGTGTGCCAAAAAAAAAGGGGGGGGAGGCGGGGAAGGAAGGGTGTTAAAAAGAGACAGACCAAAGAGTGTAATATAGAAACACCAGGGCAAAAAACATTTTAAAAAATATTAAAAAAAAAAAAATTTAGAAGTGAGAGTCCTTACCGTGAGAGCATTTTTGAAAGTCAGTTGAAAGACCTCAAGTGAGGAAAAAGTTCAGTGCACATGAGTTTTATGCTTATGAAAATAAGAAGTTAATAAAAACTGGAGCCTGCTGTTTCTCCTCCAACGCTCAGACACAAGTGGAACAAAGGCAGCTCTCAGGCTCTCTGTGTGACTCACTGCAATTCAGTGCTCCAGCACTGAAATCTGACTCCCTGTAGACTTTCCTGTCAGACCACTGCTGAAAACTTCCTACTTTATTTATTGATGGACATCCCTTACTGCTGTACATTATCCCAATGTTATCATTGTCCAATCTTGTCTTTAACTGCAGTGTACCTTGATAGGTAACAGCACAGCTTCTCTAGCTTCCCTTCCACACCCACCCCCTGCTCCCATAACTTCCACTTATCCAATAAAACACAACCTCCAACGTCTTTCCATCCAACATTATACAGCCAATGATATGCATTCTTATACAAAATAGGACATTTCTCTAGCAATTTTAACCAAACTTTAACAGAAGCAAATTTTAAGATATGAGCAAGACAGAGCAGTCACAGTTAAATTGCACCATATACCTAGAAGCTGTACTGTTTTACAGAGTTTCTGCCACCTACACTGACATTTGGAACCACATCCTTTCCTCTTATAAATTCTCGAAGCCTAATGCTCCTATTTACAAATATTTACATCCTGCATGTAGATTAAGAGTGTGTATATACTTCAGTAACTGTAAGCATTTCTAATAGTTTCCATTAAAAGCGTTATTTCATCCCTCCCTCCCAACTTCATGAAAAGACTTTTTTCCACATGTAGTTCTTCAAAGCCAATTCTTGCTCAAAGAAGAATTTTTGGAAGAATAAACTTGAGATTAAGCAGAAAAAAATTAAGTCATGAGATTTTTAACAAAGTCTGCAATTTATACTTTTTGACTGGGACAGGAGGGAGACTGCAAAGCATTGCATGTGGGAAGAGATCAGTAGGCTCTTGGTAGATCTAGGCTGGAAGGTGCTGAAGTTCACTTTCAGAGATTTGAAACTAAAAAAGGATTTACCTAGGATTGGGTGTCGGTGACAGACAGAAGTTTTTTGCAGTAATAAAAAGACAATCCCAAGCAATAAACAGAATTGAGAAGAACTTCATTCCATCATTAATAACATGCTTGAGTTTGGGGGTTTTGCTTTGTTTAGTATTTCTGGGGAGACTGGGGGGGTGGGAGGTGTGTGTTTGTTTGTTTTAATTCAATAAGGAAATACAGAGGTTACAGGTCTACAAGCTAGAATCTTAATTCTGCCCCAGACTCTCCTTTTAGGTTAGAAACCACAGCAGGTCAGCTCTCTTCAGGCATATTTTTAGATGAGCCACAGACCAGCATTGTTTGCTATCCACCTTCTGCTTACTAATAAGGAAGCAAGAGTTCAAACTATCTTTTAGTCAAGTTTCTTATTATAAACATGCAGTTTTATCTTCCTCAGAAAACCAAGGACCCCTCTCTTTCTGTTCCATAGTACTATATCAAAGCTGACAATATTTAATCATTCACCATTTCTACATGAAGCTGTCAGCTCTTTCTCTTCTCTCTCCCTAAATTTTTTCCATTGTTATCACCCCCAGCAGCTGTGCTTATAGGAACAGTGCCACATTTGTGCAAATCGTATACCAAATCATTTATTTTAAGTCTTTATCTAGGACACTAGATATGTGTTACCCCAGGAGAAAATATTTGGGTTTTTTATGTGTTCTTGTAAAATGTATGCATTTGCAAACCTGGATCACTTATCCATGTTTTTTTTCAGATAATATTTAGCAATAGCTACCAAGAGCTATTATTAGTCTTCTCAAAATATTTTTAAACTCAGTTCCTTCTGTCAATAGTAAAACTTATATCTCTCTATACATAAAATGCCAGAGGCTTACCTGCATAATGCCTCCTGTTGCAGTATAGTTTTTGTCTGATATATATGGCCAAAACCTATGTCTGCTTTAATGCCTTACAGTAGACTAACATATTTAAAAGAAAAATGTATGTTCAGACTCCAGATTTATAAAATTTAGATGACTATTAAAGTTTTTTATTTCCAGCATAAGCTGCAATTCTTCTATTGTTTACAGTTTGGTGGATTTTTCCTGTGATTTTAGAAGACCCATAGGAAAAAAGGAAATAACACCTCTCCTTTTCCCATAGGTAATACACTGTTCATGCAGGTGTTCTACATGAAATGCTGCTGAGAGAGTTTTTAGTTTCTGCTAGGTATTTTAACACGGATGTTTGACCAACACTGGATATTTTCAGTGCTGCTGGATAAAGGAAAGGTAGGTAAAGCATGTTCTTGACCTCTACATTCCATTAATTTCAAATGGACAGCAGTGGACAAATCTAAATACAAGGCCCTACACTCCTGTAGGGCCTTGACATTTCTTGAGTTTCTGACATTCATTTGTAGTCTGAAGAATTACAGAGTATTAACAGGCTCTATCTGCTCTGTCTGTCTAGAATATCTGTCTCTATCTTGCTCCCCACAAGGGTAGTGACATTTGTACATGCTCACTCAATTTTAACCTTGCTACTTGTTTCCTTCTTTTCAAACACAGCAGTACTGTCTTCAGGTAAGCTGGATTTTTCCTGCTGGTTAAAAATCTTCATTTTCCAGGCAGAAGTTTTGTTTACTTTCCTCAGCTCTGTCAAGTGCATTCCTTAGGATTTGAAATGGCAGACTACAATTCTGCCATTGCAGTTCTTACTCGTTCACTGAGCTTGCCTGGCTGGCTGTTCTTACATTTCTGATCATCTCTTTGTTAAGATGTTTATTTTTTAATTCCTACCTGAGATACAATTTTCTTAGCTGCACATTTCTAGGCTCTATAATCATAGAATCTAAGAATTTTAAGAATATTCTTGTGCAAGATTAGTGTTAGAGAAGCAGTAGGCACCAAGGCCTGAGTGAGTTAAAAAACATGATAGAAAATAATAAAGTATTTCTCTTTTGCTTAGACTTCTCTTAAGCAGGTATAAATGTTTGGCATTCACAATATCCTCTGGCAAGGAGATCCACTACTCAGTTATGCCTTTCATAAAGAAGTTTCTTCTTTGTTTTTGACCTGGGTCCTGCTGATAAACTTCAATGCCTCCAAGTTCTTGTACAGAACAGGGATCACATAGTCACTGTCCATCCAGTTTTCTCTATGCTCCCTGTGATTTCAGAAGCCTCTTTTACATACCGCTTCCACTTGTCTGCTTTCTGTACTGAGTGTGAACTTCGTCATTTCTTGTACTGCAATCATTCCAGACCTCCAGTTACCTGTTTAGCCTGTCTCAGACTTTCTGTGTTCCAGTACATAACTTCTGATCTTTGGTGGCGTCAGGGAAATCATAACTATACTTGATGCAAATAATCCCACCCTTTCTCTAGTGACATAGCAATGGTCTCTGTATTTTTCCTGATGAGGAACACAGCTGGTGTGCTTTCTTCACCGCAGCCTAGAGGATGTTTTCCTGAAACTCTTGTAAGCTCAATACTTTACACCTAAAAGGTAATTTTATATGTAATTAGGATTCCTCCTCGCTCTCTTAATGAATTTCATCTATCATTTTTTTCTCCAGTCATTCACTCTTAGAAGATCTGTTTGTAATTCTTTGCAATCTGCCCCTGTCCTTATTAAAAAAACCCCTCATGTCATCAGCAAACTTAACTACACAGCAGTCACATAACAGCTTTCCCTTACTGGATAAGGCAGGCAGTGCAGATCTTTGTAGAATTACAGCAGTGACCTTTTTCTATTACAAGGGCTTACTGTATATTCCTCACCTTTTTGGTTCTCTTTTAACTGATTGTTCATGAACAGACCTTGATTCTTGTTCCCTGGCTTCCTGAAAAGCTAGTGTCAATCATTCTGAGTCTGTCATTTAGTGATTAATTGGTCCAGGATATATCAGTTTATCCAGAAACTCTGAATGACATTTTGGCTTGAATATTATCAGCTCACTGCTGCTAAACAGCTACGTTCACAGTAGTTTGATAATACACCTTCACAAGAATAACAAATGCTTCAATACACTGTTTTTCTGCTTTTTGCTCATTTAAACATGGCACAATCAAAAAAAAAAAAAAAAGAAAAACTAAAAGCCTATAAATGCTGGTTTTAATATATTCTTATGAAGAAATAGAGTGTACATGTACACACCTGAAGACAAGCTTGTACTATACCCTACAGAAGAATTCTTCTGCCTCCTTTACCCTACAGTATCATAAAAAGCATCTGAAAAAAATGTTAGATCTCTCACACAGCACGGGCTGGATGGCAAAGAAAGCAAAGAGTAATCAGGGATATGAAGGTTGCAATGGAAACCCCAGGAAGAAAGGAAACTCTCCTCAGTACTTATATTGGAAGATGATTTTTAAAAGGTAAGAGACTGTGGGAAACTGCAGCGGGTCTGTGGAATCCTTGACAGAAAGTATGGGAGTAGAGATCAGCCTTGAAGATATTAAGGTTTACCCTTGAGAAGGATGGGAGTAAAAGAGTATCTGGAGATACGGAGTTGTACCCGTGAGAGAGGAGAGATGTACCCGTGAGAGAGAAGGGAATAGAAGAATAACATGGATGATAGCAAAATTAACTAATGAGATGTTAGTGCTGTAACTTGTAACCAATAGTGAAAAGACACATGAACTGGTAGAATTGTATAAAAATGCACTTGTAGCAATAAATGGCGTCTATTACTTTCATCCTGGAAGAACTTGGTCCATGTCGTTTGTCTGTCTCAACTGCGACAGAGACCAAGTCTGTTGGGCACACAGATGGATATGAGGAGAATCACACTAAAGAGAAGAACAGATGAATGCTACAGAGAAAAGTATGCAAGAAGGAGAATAAGTCTCAGTGAAAAGCCTGGGACAGGAAGTTTCAAAGAGGTGAGGACAAAGCTAAGAACATTGAAAGTCAGTTACGAAGCAGATAGAAAGGGAAGTCTGGATATGTTACCTGACGCTATGTGGCAAGAATAGGAGAATCTGGATGTCATCCAGGGGGACCTGAACAAGCTTGAGAAGTGGACCCATACAAACATTATGAGGTTCAACAAGGCCAAGTGCAAGGTCCTACACCTGCGCCAGGGCAACCTCCAGTATCAATATAGTTTGGGGGACGAAGGGATTGGGACCAGCCCTGTGGAGGATGACTTGGGGGTACTGGTGGATGAAAGACTGGACATGAGCCGGCAATGTGCACTTGCAGCCCAGAAGGCAAATCATATCTTGGGCTGCATCAAGAGGAGCATTGCCAGCAGGTCAAGGAAGGTGATTCTGCCCCTCTGCTCTGGTGGGACCCCACCTGGAGCACTGCATCGACCTCTGGAGCCCTCAGTACAGGAAAGACATGGATCTGCTGGAGAGGGTCGAGAGGAGTTGTCCTGTTTTGTTAAAAACAAGACAAGTTGCTCTTTCAATGAATTTTTCTTTCAGTTAAGTTCTTCTAAGTAACTGCACTTTTCTGAAGTTGGCTACATGTTTTGGTAGACACAGCAATCGAATGCAAGTTTGCTGATAAGGATACATATCCCATAAGTGAGAGGGGCAAGGAGGAATGAACTGAACAGGTGACAAAAACTGCCCAACTAAGTATTCCCTCTCATCCACGTCATACATCATATAAAAATGAGTGATAACAAGAGTCTCCCTTCTTCTTCGACTATGGTCAACATCTGCCTGCTGTCCCTGCAAATCTGAGGCGTAGTGACAGAATCCAGTTCCAGTTTGCTGCAGAGTCCAACCTGGGACTTCCAGGTGCCTGCCCTGCAGCTGCTGGAGCAGTGCTGAGCTTTGCCAGGGAATTCAAAATTGGATTTGTATATTTTGTATTATTTTCTCTATTTTAGTGGTAAAACATTTTTAACCTTTTCCAGCTTTCAAGTCCTCTCTCTCTCTTTGCCTCTCTTTGCCCTTCTATTGCCTTTACTGGGGAGGAGGCTGGGGAGGAGCTGGGTGGGGGAAAGGGAGGGGGTTAACAGAAAGCATCTGCCACAGTTTATTGTCATGCGGCAATCAAACCATGACAGGAGGCCACCAAGATGATCAGGGGGCTGGAACATCTCTGCTATGAGGACAGGCTGAGAGAGTTGGGCTTGTTCAACCTGGAGAAGTGAAGGCTGTGGGGAGACCTTCTTGTGGCCATTCAATACTTCCAAGGGGCCTATAAGAAAGATGGGGACAGACCTCTTAGCAGGGCCTGTTGCAACAGGACATGGGATAATGGTTTTAAACTAACGGAGGGGAGAGTCATGCTAGACATGAGGAAGAAATGTTTTACAATGAGGGTGGTAAAATACTGGAACAGGTTGCCCGGAGAGGTAGGTAGATGGTCCATCCCTGGAAACAATCAAGGCCAGGCTGGACAGGGCTCTGAGTAACCTGATCTAGTTGAAGATGTCCCTGCTCATGGCAGGAGGGTTGGACTAGATGATCTTTGAAGGTCCCTTCCAACCCAAACTATTATATGATTTTATGATTCTGTAAATGCTTAGACATACATATTTCCCTTCTACAAATTCTAACTCAGTCTTTTGCTAGGCAGTATGACTAGAAGAGGAAAAATGCTGTGATACTCCTGCTATGAGCAAGCATCCATGAAACCTACTAGCAAAGCACATCTTGTGCGACACTCTAACAGTTCAAGAGATATATATGCTGTGAATCAGGACATTTCAGTACTTCTGATGGTATATGCAAGCGTCAATATGCCCCTATCAAGTCTTAAGTTTGTGTTCTAAAGCACAAAAACATTAGAGCTACTAACCAATTATTTATCAGGCTCACAGAAATTATCGTTTCCAGGAATATCCGAACTGTTTCTTTTGAAGTTTATGGTATTGGCATGAGACAAAAAGTCAGAATTCAAAATGATCAGTGTTCAAAAACTGAACAAGCAATTGAAATTATTCAGTACAGTGTATGGAACAACTACATAAGTAGATGTTCTGCTTGTAATTTTAACTCATTTGCATGTCAACATTGATCCTCTTGCTATATTAAATCAATTTATCATTAGCAGATTGGTACATAGTTTTCAAACATATTTTTGAAATGTCTTAACTATATCAAGTACAAGAATTGCACTGAAAGGCTCCATTCAGACTAAATGTCATACATTCCTTTTATATGAATAAATCCAGAATGAATTATACGCAGCACTTTCGCACTTTCGCTGTCTGTCCCCATGTTCAGCTGAGCTGAAGAAACATTTTCTCTTACACACACATACATACACAGCCTACCACCAGGCACAGAAAGTAAAAAGCTTAACTAGAATCCCTCTCCCCATTCTGTTCAAGCTAACTTGATTAAATATTTTCCTTTTTAAAGTATTTATAGAGCTTGACCCAAGGAGTGACCTCATTGACTATCATTTACACTGATCTAAACTTGTAAAAAGCATACTCTCATACAGTGGGACAAATCTCTTGTCCCACTGGTTTATATTAAGTACTTTATAAAAGTAAAAACCTACTTTGTAAGCCAAATACAAGGTGATGCAAATGTCAAGTCCTTAATCACCATTAGATTATTGTCTCAAATTTCTGCTTTGTAAATCATCACGATAACACAGACAGGACTAGTAATCCACCTTCGTGGGTAGAAAGGAGTACAAGTACTTTGCTTACATAAAGGCTAAAAATCTGGTCTTCTTGAAAAAGGTTTTCAGATGCCTGCACTGTGAGGATTTTACCCAACATACTTGCCCTAAATATACATTTAGAGCAAGATAATTATTAGGATGAGATTTTGTATTTATATGCAGCACATCTCTTAAATTGCAATAAATAAACACTAGAATTTTCAGAGAGATGAGATCCACCTCGATAAGAAGGGCAAAGCTATCTTTGCCACCAGTCTGACCTGGGAAGAAGGGATTTAAACTAGGAATGGCAGTGGATGGACAGAGTTGGCAGTAGCCCTGTACAGGAAGAATGGATAAGGTTGACGAACAAAAGGCATGGGGAGATGTGTCCGAAAGGAAACACAAAAACAGCAAAACAAGGTTCAAGCAGGGTCACCTCCAGCATTTGCATGTACGCAAGGCAACATTATTTGAAAAACCCAGATCCTTGCTGGCAAACTGGGATTCTGAGGAGACTCTCCTCACTAATGTACATAGCATAGGGAACAAACATGATAAGTTAGAGATCTGTGCACAGCTACAGGGCCACAATCTTGGAATCACAAACACATAGTGGGATGAGTTACAGGTCATTCCTGTTGCCAGCTGGTTGAGAGAGGTGATCTACTCAGCACTGAGGAGTTCACACGAGGTCTAGTTCTGGGTTCCCCAGAACAAGAAGCACATGGACATACTGGAGAAAGTGCAATGAAGAGCCACAAGGATGATGAAGGGACTGGAGCATCTCTCCTATGAGGAAAGGCTGAGAGAGCTGAGACTCTTCAGCCTGAAAAAAAAGAAGGCTCAGGGGGGACATTATCAATGTATGTAAATATCTGAAGGGATGGTTCAAAGACGACAAAGCCAGGGTCTTTTCAGTGCTGCCCAGTGACAAGACCAGAGGAAATGGGCACAAAATGAAGCACAGGAGGTTCCCTCTGAACATCAGGAAACACTTGTGAGGTGACTGAGCACCATCACAGGTTGGTCAGGGAGATTGTGGAGTCTTCATCTTTAGAGATATTCAACAGCCATCCAGACAGAGATAGTCCTGGGCAGCCTCCTCCAACCTAAGCCTGCTTGAGCAGGAGGGTTGGACCAGATGACCTCCAGAGGTCCCTTCCCATTTCAGCTACCTGTGACTCTGAGATTGTTAGTATAACAGCAATCTAATTCAAGGATCACTATTAGTCTTCATCTAACTATTGCAGAAAAAGAATGAATAATAAAGTAGCTAGGGTATTTACATACAGGAAAAGATGCAATAATAGTAAAAATACAATTAAAAATTTAACACATACTTTTCTTAGCTTCTACTCCTTTTCTGGTGTTATGCTCCCCCTTTCACTGCTCCTCTGGATCCTAATTGTGTTTTCAGTCTGGTGTTGGCCATGGGGCCAAGGTCTTACAGCAAGTTGTCAAAATCTGGAGTCGTTTGCTCTGAGAAATAATATATTCATGCTGATTGTTTATTCTTTCTCTCCCTAAGATACATCTGCTTTGAATTTAGGACTTTTAAAAATTTGTATGTAAAATCCAGGAAAAAAAAAAACCACAACAAAACACCAAAAAAACCCACGCCACCAACTAGAATATAAAGTAAAACTAAGCTCTATTCAGAAAAAAAAAAAAAAAAAGGCAAAAAAGCCATAACATATTAAGCTGAAATGTCCAAATAATAGAGGTGGAAGAACAGAAGTTCATTATCTCATGAAGTTTAAGAGGCACAGTTCTCACCAGTTGTCAGTAGAAAAATATCAGTCAAGCAAGGCCACTCTGTATTATGATCTCAGTATGATGACTGCGTTTGCTGGCAGGTGGATATAATCACATTTGTGCTGTAGAAAATATATTTCTGATGAACACCAAACTCCACTTCCAAAACAACAAAAATCAGTGTTACAAGGAAGAAGCTTTATTTGCCAACACAGAGCAGCAGTGTCACAAAGATCTTTGAAGCAGGACATTCTTTCCTCTTCAGTCTCCTTTACCCAACAGCTCAGCTGCCATTACATTGGTTAGAGAAAATTAAATATTCCAACTGTTTCAAAACTGGAAGATATTTGCAATGATTAGGAGAACTAATTATACTCAAAAGCAGAAAAAAATGAAAGCATTTTCAAATTATCTTTAAAACAGTCTGATGGCAAATTATTTTTAAAAGTCCATACCATCTATTCTTGAGGCTAAAGGGACACAAATAAATAAAAACTTTCAAAGCAGAAACCACTTTAAATAGAAATCCCAACTTCTATATCTGAAGTTTCATTTTTGAGTTTACAGAAGGGAATTTTTTTTCTTCAAGAATAATTTTCTTTGAGATTATCATCAGTCAAAGAACTTTAAAAATAAGGACAGTACATGACCACCTGAGTCTGGCATCACATTTTAGCAGACAAATGCATTCTTCACTCTTATCCAAATATGTCTGTTTCTGCTTCATCAGTATATTTTGGGGAAGTGCTTTCCAAGTGGCAGACTACTTTCATGGAATTTTGTAAACTGTTCCCCCTCTCCTCAAAATACAGTAAATTCTGCTTTCTATATTGCCTCTCCTACCATTACCAATTGTGTTTTTTCTTCTTCTGATCACATTCTGACTGAGACCTCTGGAATGCCTGTGCAGGATAAGGTAGGAGAGGTTAAAAATTAAACTTGCCCACAGGTAGTGAGCCTGCTAATTAAGGAGCTGGAGGAAAGAAAGGTCAGACATCTAAGTACCATGAAAAGGAAACACACAGTACCAGCGGGATAGAAAGTGCGTTTGTGCTGCCTGTGACTGTTGCAGGATAGCTACCACCCACAGTTAGGAGACAGAAATAAACACATCACCTATGTGCTTGACTCTTTCTCTAAAATTTAAAAATTCATATTTTATCTTAAACCTTGAAAAAAAAAATCTTAAAAATAAAACGTGGGCTTTGAACAACAATATAATTCACATGTTGCAAGTCTGACTTTTTTTTCATTGTTTTTATTTTAGGAAGAGTTGTTTGGGACACAAACACTCAATAGTGCTTTACAAATCTATTCAAAACTAAAAACAAACCCTCTTCCTCCTGCTCCACAACATAAACAAATGTATGCCCTCTGACACAGCAGCAAGGATTTTTCAACACTGCTAGAAGAATTCACAGAGATCAAGACGTCTTATAGCTAGAGGTGATTCTTATTACATGAACTATTATTAAAAAAAAAAATGTAGACATGTCATTTATGTGCCAAAAATCTCCACTATCACTAGGTAGACTGCCTGTAAGAATGTACCACATCTCCCAACCTTGCCAGTTACCTAGATGACTCACACCTTTTTCAAACACAGGCCCCAGAGCAACTTCAGTAATCACACCAATGCTCTTTAGGCCAGCCTCAGTCACACCTTCGAAGTCCAGAGTGCTCATATGCTCATATGGTGGCAGATGTTATTGGTAAGCAATCTTTGAAAGGTCGTGAAGAACAACAGAGATGTCTGAGGACTGGAAGAAAGCCAATGTCACTTCAGTCTTCAAAAAGGGTGAGAAGGATGACCCAGGAAACTACAGGCCAGTCAGCCTCACCTCCATTACTGGAAAGCTGATGGAGGACGTCATCTCCAAGCACGTGGAGGAAAAGAAGGTTATCAGGAGTAGTCGACATGGATTCACCAAGAGGAAATCATGTTTGACCAACTTGATAGCCTTCTAAGATGGTATGACTGGCTGGGTAGATAAGGATGTTGTCTACCTTGACTTCAGCAAGGCTTTTGACACTGTCAAAGCTTAGCAAAATATAAATCATTTAAGGGCATGAGCCAATACTGCAAGTGCTGAGCACTTCAACAGGCATTTCTCCCCAGCACACATGCGATACATCCCTAAAGCCTTTCGGAAATCTAGTCGGCTCTCAGATGGGAAAAAAATCCATTGTTGCTCACTTTCAGTGTTTTCTTTTTATCAGTTTTAAATTAACATGCTCTAAGTTTCCACTTGTGTTGACATGATGGAACTGAATTAACAGAATATCTGAAATAAAGCTAAGATACACAGTTATACCTGCTAGTTCAGTGCCCTCTGTGATACCAAGATACCTGTTACCATGGTATAAATTGTGTGCTAGTATAGTATCACTGTCAGTCACTCCTCAGGACATCAAACATTAATTCCTTACCTATAATGCATTTCAAGAAAAAAAATAACCTTTTAATATGGTTATCTAGCTAAATCAACTGATGACACTCATATTTTTACCATCCCTGAAGCATAAAAGCTCTATACAAGACCTTTTACTCAGGTTTCAGGCTTTTCTTCTAACTACCTGGCTCAGCTGGAGCAGCCACAAACCTCAGATATTTTTAATATACTACTCACACAAAAGCACGAACAAAAGAAAAGTAAAAACCTTCAAATTATATGCTTTGCGAAGAGGAAGTCAAATAAGGAAAGAAAATATTTTTGCACATGTTACTTTTACAATCATCAGAATAATGCATGAGAGGTGTAGACTGTAGAGAAACAGAGGAAGAGAGAAGAGGTATTTCTCTTTCTGTCTTCCAATATTGAAGGAAATCTCAACCTTTTAAAAAACTAAACAGCAGTTTAAAACGATAAACGTAACAAGCAATCAAACAAAACCAGCAGGATTTATTTTCAATAAAAGCTAAAGCTTGGTTTCTGAATGTTAGTTGCAAGAGAAAGGAGAAGAAGCAGCTCTTAAATTTTGGGTTTTCCAAAAATAAAGCATGGCAGTTATTTGTGGTTTCTCTCATCCTCTACATGTTTTTGACTCAGATTGCCTGGAACAGTTCTGCTTCTTGGAAGAAAACAAATCAAAGCAAACAACAAAAACCAGAAAACTTATTTAACAATCACGTTTGCTAACTAGAACAACAAAATGTTAGTTTTCCAGAGTTTTACACCTGTGATGGCAATGATAGCAGTATGGGAGGTGCCCAGGCTGGAAGTGGGATCTTACAAGGGTAATTAAGGGTTTACTTTGAGACAAATTTGATAGCTGGTAATACACCAGCAAATAATAATAAAAAAATCATGGTTAGATTTTTGGCACACAGGTGAACTTGGAAAAAGCAGAAAAAACCCCTACATTTTTAGTTTAAAACTGAGTGCATTTTATAATGTGTGACCAGTATGCAATTGATAGAGAACCTATGCAGATTTATGAAGTCCTTTCACAGATCAAGGTTACATGCTGACCACGGAGCTTCTGCTCTGTTACTCGGGAATTCTCACTTCTTTCTTTTAGAAGTGATACAAACAGCAGGAAAGAGGGCACTGAATAAAGTCAGTTCCTGGCTATAGTAGTTGCTGCTGCAGAGCACAGGGATTATTTCAATTAAAATTTGTTTACAAAGGTGACTTCTTGAAAAATACTTTAAGTTTTGCTTTCTGTTTTGTTGTTGTTACTAGCACTGATGCAAGAATATATAGAAATAGGATTTTACAAGTACTTGTTTGCACATCTGGATGGTAATTGTACTAATAAAGACATTGCTGTTTCCTTGGTTCCAAGCAAGTGTAAACAAAGGAGAAATGGAAAAACAAGTAAGATTAACAGAGGATTCTTTTAGCATAGACTCATTTTATCCTTTCTGCAGCATTATAATCCAATGCAGATGTTCATTTGCTTCACTCTTGGCAGCTGTGGCAGATGAACTTCCTCTCCTCAGTGACATTCTTGGAGTTTTGTTATCCCTTTGTTAGACTGCCATTAACTTGCTCATTCATTTCATGTGACAGTGAAAACACAAAATGGTGAGAAATCAAGCTAAATATATGAAAGAATTACAAGACAATAGCAACACCATCTAAAAGAAAATAAAATATTTAGGTGATTAAGTACAAAATGGTCTCTGCTCTTGCTTTATATAGCAGATAGAGATAATGGCTCTTATTTATTAAGTCAGAACAAGCAAGGCTGACAGTGCATGGCATTACATGGTTATGCTAGAAGTACAGCTTCCTTTGTAGACAATATCTGTTCCAGGATTCATGCAATCCACACATAGTTTGAATGTAATGTAAGTAATGCCTGCAGTCACTCAAATGAAAATATTTGACAAGAGTGGTTGTGGCTGTCTCAGTTGTAAGCCCATTTTGCTGCCAAATATAAACCAGACTTAAACAGGTTTAGGAGTGCCTACATAGTGATGTTTAGCATTTTAGTAGAAACATTTTTTACAAACATCGTCTGTGGGACTAATGTGAATGTTTGTCTAGAGTAAAGCTCTTTTATCATTCCAATATTTATAAGTTCCTACATTCTTCAGCCTTCAACACTAACAGGACCTGAGAGGGACACATGATACTCTCCAGGATATAGAAATTACTGTCAGTGCTTTTTTTTTTTTTTTTCTTCTGTAGTTAAGAAGGAATTCCTTGCATTTTATTAAGCGGTTGTGCCACAGCATCTAGAAAGCCATCCTTGCAGGTGAAATTTTTGATCTTGAAAACTTACCATGTCTGAGAGAATCTGCTGAAAAGGAAGAGGTGACAGGAAAAACTTGAGAAATTTTATCGTATATAAAATCAAAACTTTAACCTGCTTTACCCCAAATCCCATGTCACATGGGTATAAAACATCTGGTTCATATCTCAGAAGTAGGTATTCAGAATCCTGATAAGCTTCTAGTTTCATTAAATTAAGTGGAGAAGCTAAATTAACTTTATGAAGCCTTCCGCAAGAAATAAATCCTGTGCTGACCGGGGATTCAAGTACTTTCCACTCACAAGAAAGTGGTCATGTGCTTTCAGGATAACTTTTATTTTTGATTTAAAAAAAAAATAGCAAAAATATTCACATAGTTAATGACCACACATCCTGAAGGCAGGGCCAGTATCCTAGGAAAAACCAAGCTGCCATATTGCTTCTCCCCATTGCTCCAAAACATTTCCTGTCCACTACCACATTCTACACTGGCAGCCCCACTGAGATTTGGGATCAGGGATTGTACCAAGCCAGTAGGAAAATTCATCCAAAGAAAAATGTGTAGTTTCTGAAAGCCTTAGGCAACTGAAGACCCAGAGCAAGATCAGAGTCAGGTAGAAGTTAAGGACAGGAATTCACAGCCACAGGTCACAGATGGGCAAGACCATGATAGTCAGCACTTATTTTGGCTTCAATTTCTGTGAAGCTAAAGCCTGGAAATGGGGTTTTCCACTAGTACTATTCTGTCTGTGCTCTTTCATCAGCTCTCACACTCATCTGTGTGAGCTCACTAAACTGGCAAAGAGTTACTCTGTTCATTTCTGCTGCACTAGTTACCTACCAAGTAAGTAAGAACATTTGTCTTACTGCATGAAAGTTGAGAACAGGAGTCACAAAGAGGAATTTGCATGAGTTTAACAGTTAAGCATCAGTAGGAGGAGGGAAAGACCGCTTGTTTGCTTGCTTTATTTTGGTCAGTTTTGGGTACCAAAAGAAGCCCATCATGCCATAAAAGTCTTCCCACACATGTAAGGCAAAATTAAGAATAGAACACAAGATGTATTCAAGTTTAAGCAGATTCTCCCAAGCTAGTACTCCATCTTGCACTACATATTTGAGAAATGAATAAGTACAGTAAATCTACTCAGTCTATTTTATTAGTGCAATAAATTTCACCCAGAATAAACTCAAAAGACTATGTCTTTATCACCAACAGGAAATACTCTATTTTAGTCTTTCTTTCTTTAATTTGCAGATATGATGTACTCTTTTCCCATATACAGTGAAATATTAGTTCTGCTAGATGTAATGATCACAGCAGATCTGTATTGTGACCTTATCCTTAATTATGCTTCTGATTTCAGACTGTTTTAGTTAAGACTTTCCTACTGAATTAGTATTAGCTGTTGTGAAATCAATTTGTTCATTTAATAATGGCATTTATATTTAAGAAACAGATTATTGTGTCTTTGATGCTGGAGATTTAGGTAAGTTGTATTGCTTTCACAGTAATATACATTTTTCTAAGACAAAATTCTGACAGCTTAAAGCCACATGCTATTATGAGAGATTTAGTGGAAGGGAATCTGTCAAGAGTCCCACTGTCTTCTTCAGATCCTTTAGAAATCCCTGGATTTCCTGGCTCAGGAGGCATAAATCCCTGACAGAGATGAAGGGAATGGAATAAGCAGGCAAACTGAGATACATTCTGGATAATGTAACAAATGATACTTCCACATTCCTGGAATTCCAAGAATTTAAGAAGCAGTAACTTTCAATGCCATTACTACCTGAAACTAATATTTCTGCACTCTCGATCCAGGTGCAGAGGTGTTGCAGCCTTGCAATTTAGATCTAAATTGCACAGGTGAGAGTCAAATGCGCCAAATTGAGATCCATGAAAGCCCATGTACTAAGCACAACGTTACCCAGGTCTGAAAAGCTCTAGGCCACAGAGGCTTTTATGCCTTTTATGCCTATTATGTGGTATGGGAAACCTACTATGGTTCATTCAATTGAGACAAAGATGGTTTGTGACTCCTCTGCAGTGAAGTTAAAATTGGTTTTGCTACCACCCAAAGGATGAAAACACACAAGAAAGTTAAACTTTCTATAACAAAGACTGTTAGGAATACAAGGGCATAGCTAGGATAGAGAACTAGGCTGAGAGGGTCTGGACAGTCCATTCTCCTGGTGATTGTGCCAGTAGGGATGGGAGTTGTCCAGTAATTGTTGCTGCTGGCAGTTGCTTCTTTCTTCTCTCAGTAGTAGCACACCTCCTTCATCACATAACCCAATCCTTCCCTTGACAGCAGCACCCAGACTGCAAAGAGAAAAAGGAGATAGTGAGGTCATGGGCTTTTCTTCTCTTCCAGATCACTACTACAGATGGCTTAATGCCTTGATGTGTAGAACAGACCCTGAAACCAGGGACTTGAATGTCAGTCATCTCAGCCTACAATGTTGGCTGTTCTTTAATGTTTTTCAGCTACATTTTAAACAGAACCATGCTGGAACTGGAAAGCTTCAAGTGAAAAAGCTTTTGTGTATTTTTAAAAAATACCTTTAAAAAGTATTTTTGTGAAGTAATGTTTTGACCAAGTGACTGACTAAAAAAATAGCTTAAATAGTCCTAATGAGCTGTATTTAGTGATAATAATGAAGTTTGCCTGAATAAAAGCAGTATCTGTCTCACGATGTGTCTATCTGCACAGAGGACAGAAGATGTGGTAAGTCTAAGGAAGTTTTATAAAGGTCAAACTTCACCTCCCCAGAAAACAGGCCTTCTTCTCAAAATGTAATGAGCACCCTCACTCAGGTTGAATGCTCAAGAAAACTGACAGGTTACCTCAGGTCTTTTGCCCTTTTAACCCTTGGTATAAATCCCACTTTGTTTTAGTCTGAATTACAAGTTGTTCTCAGCTAATGTACTTTGTTGATTTTGAAACAGATGAGTTTGACCATTCACACCTTCACAGCTCACTATGGCAGTATGTAGTCTATGACAGAAAGAGGAAAGGTCTTTAAGCAAACAAATAGGTTACAGCAGATGGACATGCTTCTATTAAATGTTGTTCTCCCCAAGCTGGTGCTGAGATAAAGGAGCAAAGCAGTGTGTGAGAGCTGCTTGCCTGCAGATAAACAGAAGGTTTATCTCACTAGAGGTAATGCCTCATATTTCCTTAATATGACTATTAAGGGTATAGGAATTCACTTAGGATAGTGGCAGATGTAAGTACAGGCTTCTTTGTATAAACACCACATGTACAGCCATACTAAATATGTTGGAGAATGGCTTAAAAATAAGGGACATGGGTCTGCAGAGCAGTTGTACGAGCAGAGCCTGTTCTGAAGGCCTTAGCATAAGTAGCAAGACTAGGTCACAGTGGGAACGGCCTACTGTTTCAGTAAAATCGGCAAGGTCACTGCGACCTTGGCAGAGTCTCACAAACAGCTTCCAAGAGCACAAGAATGTAGAATAAGCATAGCTAGCAACTGCAAGTAGGAGGACCATGTAAATGTGACTATTAGAGCTTAAGCCAATTAGTAGGTGACATGTATGCATAATTATCATGAACTGTATAAGTATATGCTGTTCGGGCTAATAAATTGAACTATGCTTTATCACTCATATTGAGTCGACCTGCGTGTTGCTCCACCGTTCCAATAAATATGGCAACAGTGTTTTATTTCCTTGCTCATTACAATGTGTTACCCATGTATAAATTACATGTAGTCAATCTACAGATGTATGACATTATCTATTAAAATAATTATATTATATTATGCGATTAATAATTAAGATAACCTGATAATATTAAATGATTATGCACTCACACCTCTGTATATTGAATATGAATGAAAGATTTTTTCATACACGTGTTTGTAACTAGAAAACTCCAGGCCTGTGAGTCAGAGTCATTCAGTCAAGAAAAGCAGTGATAAAATCACAGGCAGGTGGACTAAAAGAAAGGTGATTCTTATAGATCAGATCTTCCTGTGGACATACAGAAGCAATATCTTATAGCTGAGGTTCTGATAAAGCTCCAAGTTATTCTGTCACTTCTCAGTGGCTTGATATATTTTCAGGATCTGAATTTCTAAGACAAACCTCAACAGGAAAACAGATACTGTTTCTTAACTCAGTAGCAGTCTTTATATTTTAAAGGAATGTGAGCACAAATCTACTTGTAGTTTTTTGCAAGAAGGGAAAAAATCCTCACACATTGATGGTGTTGAATGTACTAATTGTTTTCAATAAATATATCAGTTAAACTGATAAGAATATGATTGCAACTTACTGCTGTCCGAAGACGAAGATTTAATGTAAGAAAAAGATATATCTAACTCAATGTTAGAGACAGATTTCATCTTGAAATCAGCAATATCCAAGTACAGATTTTCTTTGTATAGAGACAGGGAGGATATTTTAAACAGCATTTGAAGCCATTAAGTCCTCCTCCTTCCTCTGTCCAGGCTTACCCTGTTCCTCTTTCCATGACAAAGAAAAAGAAGTTCCAAAAAAAGCAGATGATTTCTTTGAGACAAAAACTTTTTGTTTAGAATTGCAGGCAGAAAAGGACACAGTAGTGAGAGTCTGCCTAGTAGCCTGCAGCTCAGGTGGCACAAAGACAATATGCTAAGGAGGAAGTCTTTCTTCTGTATTCCATAGAAGAGTGAAATAAAACTGTTTTTTTCTGCAGGGAGGTCAGTGCAGAATGAATTTCCTAATTTCCTTCATAGGCACTTGAGCCCCATGCCTGTGTGCCTGCTGTGTGAAACCTCACTGCTCTCAGCTTTGGCAGGACCAGCATTTTTCAGTGTTAGCTGAAAGAAACTGGCCCAGGACTGTTCATCTGCATGCATGAGAGTGAGCAAATGCAGTGGATATTGAGGTTGATGGCTTCAAAAATTCTGTTCTTTGGATATATTCCATAAGCAATGTGATCTAAGTTGATCCTTTGCTGTGCAAGGAGTTTGACCAGATGACACCCCGCAATACTTTCCAGTATAAATTCTTGGAAATGTCTGTGATTCACAGGGGATTTTGTGGGGAGGGAGACTGTACAGGCCCGTTCACACTGCCAACATGCAGTCCTGAGGTAGGAGCAGAGAGAATCTCTCAACAGGAGACCAATACCAAGCCTGTCTTTTACATGCTCCTCAGAAGACGCTGATTTGGATCAAGCAACTGCCCTTGTGAAGCCCATCTCATAAGCAGAAAGAGACTGACCTTTTCTGGGAAGTATACTTTGCATGTTCGGAATTAGATAAACGTGGAAACCAGACTGAGATGTTTGTAGGATGGGTTGTTACAGGCATCAGCAGATGGAAGGAGAAGCTGGGCGGATGGTATATGATGTGTGGGTAGGAGAGATGGTGATGGGTGGGCTAGGACCATGCCAATGAGGCACAGTGATCAATATTGTTTCCTGACAGTCTTCTGGTGAGCCTAATGTAGCTACTACAGTGGCCAGGGCAAGATTTCCTCTCTACTGTTGTACCCCTGTCCCGCAGAGCTGTTTTTGTAATACCCCAGATGTGTTTGAAAGCATGTGCATTGCAGAGATATGAAGGTTGATCTCAAGAGCCCCCACATGAATACTGCCTTGCTGTACTTTAGAAAAACCTTAAACAAGTTGTTCAAAGCAATTCAACAGCAAGTAGCAAGGGCAGGAATAGACAATTCTGAAACTAGGAATTGTCTGGTTCAAGCACATCAGCCACATTTTCTGATTTTCTTTTTGTGAAGATCCTTAGTGTTATGCTGAAAAAAGCTAGAAAAAAAATAATGTAACCAGCCTTGTGCAAATATCCACCCTAAGTGTCCACATTTAATTTCAGTAACTCAAAAAAAATTTTCAAATACTATAAAATACAACTTAGTTAATCACTTCAGTAGATGCTTGCTGAGCACTCCAGCCTCCCAGTTAACAAATGTGGATGGTTGAATAAAAGGAAAAGTAACAGAGTATCCATACACAGTGCATATTATGCCATTACAAGTACTGAATGCAAACTGAAGAACAACACTGACCAAAATGGTAGAAGAAGAATAAACTTAACAAAGGGAAGAAAAAACTAGTGTTTACAAGCTGAAGAACTATGTTTTTCACAGAATGAATCCCACAGGTGCCTTCAGAGAAGTGAAATCTGGATCACCTCCCATTTATGAATCTAATTGCCTTCAGAAGGTTCCCAAATCCAGCCAAGCATGTGGAGAAAGTTTTACATTAGACAGGAGTCCAAGCATTCAAACTATTCCAACAGTTGGTTTGCAGGCAGTCCTATGCTCATCCAAGTTCCATTTTGTTTCAAAATGCAGAAGTAACACTATGAAGTACATTTGAGGTGACATAACCCCATTGAGCATTATCCCATTTAAGGGACACATGCCAACAGCCAGTTGGCAGGGCTTTGGGCCTGGGGTGTTAGTCTTTGCCTGAGCTGTGCTCTGGGTGTGCCTGGTTGAAGTCCTGGCTCTTGGGTCAGCTTTGGACCTGTGCTATATGTAGCTTGTCTAGTGGGTGGACCCCTTGGATCTGCATTGTACCCTTCACCCCAGTCCTGCTTCTGGCCACATCTCCTGCTGTTTGTGGTTGAACCCTGGAACTGATGGGTTACTTGGCTCTGTTGGGGACCTCCAACAGACCCTGTTCTCAGCACCCTGCACTGTCTGTGGGAATGCACTCTCGTTGGTAAGAGTACCTGTCTTGTGGTTGCTCCCCCTTTGTGGAGTAGTCCTGCACCTGCTGCTGCCGGGACCCAGGGACTTCAGGAAGCTTAGTCCATTGCAAAGTTACAAAAGTGGAACTGAGGTCCCTATACTAGCAGGCAGTGTTTGTCCAGGAAAGAAGAACTATATTCTGTTCTCTGGTTTTCTCAAGAGCCGACAGGCTGAAAATTGCTCTGGTCATGTAGCATGTAGGTCTGTATTCAGTGCAAAAGCAACAAGGGAGGTCATATTGGTTTTCAGTATCCATGCTCTGAAGACAAGTATAATTATTTTGAAAACCGAGAGGAAAGGTTTCCTTGATAGAAATCTGGCTAACTGCCTAACTCTCTGCCTCTGGCTCTTCCCTTGCTGTCTATTGGCTCTCTCTGGGTTCATATGCAAGCACAAACATGCTTTTTTGATTTCATGAAGTGTCTGATGACTGGTTTGAAAAGGTGTTGCAAGAAATCAAAGCACTCAGAGAAGACAGGTTCCATTCATGACCTGTACAAAACCATGTTTCAGCTGTTAGGAGGCAGCATTTCCAATCCTGAGAGAGAGGACAGAAGCAGTCCACAAAAAGAGGCACACTGTGTTTTTTCCTGAGCGACCAGGGAGAAAACATGAGGAGGTGGGATGGAAGACCTACCTCAGAACTTGAGGAACGAATATGTGAGTTAAAAGGAAAAACTCTTTGGAAAATGGCTGCTCCAGTTTCAGAAGGGGCAGAAGAGATTCTAATCCTCTTGAAGGAACCTCTAATTCATATCCAGAGACTGTGCAAAACAGAAATTAGAGGGGCTCTGCCTCCAGCCAGGCAGAGGAAAGGGACAACAGAGTTTATGGGACTGCACAGATAAGATGGTCTGGTACAACACGCCCCCAGGAGTACAAAGCTTTGGTGGACACTGTTGCTCAGTGCACAATAATTCCCTCAAACTGTAAAGGAACACAATCCATCGGTATTTTTTGAGTGACTGGGGGATCCCAGGAACAGACTGTTGTAGGGGCTGAAATGAGCCTAACTGGAAAAAACTGGCAAAAGCAACCCATTGTGACTGGTCCAGATGCTCCATGCATCCTTGGCATAGGCTCCCTCAGGAGAGGGCATTTTAAGGACCCAAAAGGGTATCAGTGGGCGTTTGGCATAGCAGCTGTGGACACTGAGGAAATTGAACAGCTGTCTGATCTGCCTGGTCTTTCAGATGACCCTTCTGTTGTAGGACTGCTGATGGTTGACAATCAGGAGGTACCAATTGCTGCCACGACAGTGCATCACCGACAATATTGCACCAGTTGAGACTCTTTGATTCCTGTCCAGAAGTTGATTCGTCAACTGGAAAGCCAGTGTGTTATTAATGAGACTTGCTCACATTTTAACAGCTGAGTTTGGCAAGTGTGTAAGTCTAGTGACGAGTGGAGACTAACAGTAGACTATCATGGCCTGAATGAAGTTACACCATCACTGAGTGCTGCTGTGCCTGACATGTTAGAACTGCAATTTGAACTGGAGTCAAAGGCAGCCAAGTGGTATGCCACAACTAACATGGCTAATGCGTTTTTCTCTATTCCTTTACCAACAGAGTGCAGGCCACAGTTCGTCATGTAGACACTCATGTACCTAAAAGCTGAGTGACTGAGGAACATCAAAACAAGTAGCTAGCAGATCAGGCTGCTAAGATTAAAGTAGCTGAGGTGGATTTAGACTGGCAACATAAAGGTGAACTTTTCCTAGCTTGGTGGGCCCATGATGCTTCAGGGCATCAAGGTAGAGATGCAAAATATAAATGGGCTCATGATCAAGGTGGGGACTTAACTATGGACACTTTCACAGGTTATTCATGAATGTGAAACATGCACTGAAATCAAACAAGCCTAACAGTTAAAGCCTGTATGGTATGGGAGGCGATGATTCAAGTGTAAGTATGGAGAGGCTTGGCAGATTGATTATATCATAATTCCAAAAACCCATCAAGGTAAGTGCTATGTACTTACAGCACAGTACTAGGACAATTTTATCAATTCAGCTTCTGACCACTCACTTTTTGTTGTTGTTGGTTTTGGTTTTGGTTGGTTGGTTAGTTTTGGTTTGTTTTTCTGTTGTTGGTTTTGGGTTTGGCTTTTTTGTGAGAAACCTGTTCATAGTTAGTTTCTTTAGAATTATCCCTGCTGTGGATAATACAATTCAGATTTCTAGTATAAAAACTTCAGAATAACTGTACTTAACTCTTGGTTTCCTTGTCAAAGGAGCCATCAGTTGACACAAATCTATGATTCCATTTAGAGCTAGATTGCACTTCCCAAAGGTTCAGTGATTCAGCTATATAAAAACTTTGCATAACTTACTGTTTGGTTTCAGAATTGTTGCTCTATGTTATATTTAATAAGCCATATACAAATAAGAATTTAATATTAGAACAGTTATTGGCAGAAGGTTAATGCAGAAAAGAGGGCTTCCAGAGAAGCAAATGTTCTAGTTCCCATGGCACCATCCCAATATTTGTTTTATGTTCCTGAGAGAAAAGAGAAAGCAGAACAGATGTTAAATCTCCCACACAAAATCCTTAAAGTAATATTGTTCCCCCTAAGACTCCAGTCTTGCTGTCTCTGTCTTGCTGCTTTCTCTGTCGATTTTCCAAATGCTTTTATTGAGAAAGAATAATAATTATAATAATCCAAAGTTTAAGTCAGTAAGTTTTTACACAGATTAGCTGCATACTCTGTCATTGAAAAATCTGGTACAGTCATTCATCTATGCAGGGTATGATTGCCACAATCAGAAAGGTTCATATATATGCTTGTGTAGATGAGTTATTTGCCTAATTATCATCTTTATGGGAAAATTCCTCGTTTGTATCAACAATCTGAGTATTTATTCATAAAAATAATCTCAGTATTCATATCTACAAAGAAATATTAACTTGTGCAGATTTTTTGTTCTGCACCTTCCGGTGATTTTGTACAGCTTCTGATGTACTGCCACACCCAGTCTGTGGTGTTTGCTTTGCAAACACCAGTCCTGGTGTTTGCTTTGCATAATTCCTTGGTCTGAGCGAGAACCTTACCAGAATGCTCAAGAAACTATTATTTTTTATTATTTTTTTTTTAAGATTTCAGGTGTTTCTACATCTTTGAGGACAGGAAATGTTATCAAAGTTCCTTTTATCATATCTACTTGTAAATATATTTTCAAGGCCATACAACTTCTCTGATAATGTCAGAAGGGATGCACAGTGAGGTAATTCAAGAAACAGAAAGCAACAAAAGCAATGCAACTAAGTTAATAGTTGAAACACACCTTAGCTTCTCTAGGCACACAAAGCAATTTTTCTGTTGTCATTTTTTTTTTAGATTCTATTAGAAACTCAAGCCTTCTCTGGACTAAGGGGAGAGGAGGAGGCAGAGCAGCTCTGAAGAGATGCTTTAGAGATGTGTTAATTAGGCAAAAAGGATGCTTAAAAAAGCCTACTGCAAGAACTCTTAGACAGTCACAATCTTTGGACCTATATCCTTTAAAAACCTAACCTTGGCACCAAACTTTAAGAACAGTAGTAGTTCCCTGATCCCCTGAGGAACTCAAGCAAAGGACCATACTGAAGTATTCCAGATAAATGTTTTTCTGAATTATAACTCATAAACGTTTTTGGAGTGTTCCCAAGTCATCAACCCTTTCTGCTTTAAAGCTACTTGCCAGCACCCTGTAACCCAATCACAGTTGTTAATTTCACCGGAGCTGATTGTCTCTAATAGCACCCTATACCAAGCTCTTTGCAGCCTGAGGGAGGTAACTCCACAGGCTCTATCTGACGGAAATATGTCAGCTGAAGTATAAACCAGTATACACTAATAACTTCATTAGTGCAGGTAATGTGTGATTATTTGTCAGAGCAACCAGAATTTAGTTTTTAGAAGTATTTTATGTATATTTACAGACTGGACAGACTTTAAAGGCAAGATTATGAAAAGAATCCAGCTTTATACCAATAAAATACAGTTAGGAAAATAATCGTTAGAATTGGAAATCCTCTTTTCTGCATTAACCTTCTGCCAATAACTGCTCTAATATTAAATTCTTATTTGTAGATGGCTTATTAAATATAACACAGAGTAACACTTCTGAAACCAAACAGTAAGTTATGCAAAGTTTTTATATAGTTGAATCCATGCAAGATGTAAATGCTCTCAAGATATAAAACAGCAAAATAAATTGTTAAGAAGTGTACTGGAATAATTCACCTTACTTTGTGGCACTTTCACCACTGTTCTGTGGGGTTTTTATTTTTGTTTATTGGTTGGATTTTGAAATTAATTTCTGGAATTTTACTTCATTTAGAAAATTTTGATTTTTGGATTTGATCCCTTCTTAGACACTCTTGTTTTCAGCTTTTCATTATAAATTGAACTCCTTTAAACTATTTGGCTAATTTGAGACCAGCAGCAAGAAAAAAGACACTTCTGGAGCACAGTCTGTGCTCCTTGCCTGAATCCTGTCATTGTTCATTAGCATGATAGGTCAAACTGGCAACTGGTTATAAGTAAACAAGCTCTATCCATACTTACTATATTAGTGCCTCAACAATCCATCAAGACTTAGAAAGGAATAAAGCAGATTGCACCCTGCTTTTTGATTTGAGTTGATCTGCAGCAATGTAAAGGGTTAAAGGTGTTTTGCTATGACTACTAGTATTATACTGTCCTGGTTTTGTTAAAAAACAAGTTTCTCTTTTAGTGAATTTGCCTCTCAGCTAAAGCCTTCGTATTAGGTGCATTTTCCTGGAGAACCAGATACACGTCTTGGTAAACATAGCAATGGAATGCGAAGTTATTGATAAGCATGGATGGTCATCTTGCGAGAGGGGCAACAAGGAACAGGTGACCAAGAAATTGACCAACTGTGTATAACATTCCATTCACATGAATACTTTGTATAAAAGTGGGAGGTCACGAGGAGCTCATCCCTTTTTTTCCCTTTTGCTTATGGCCAATATTAGGAGAGGATCTTGCTAGTCGTCTCTGCAAGCTGAGGCCTAGAGAGAGACTGAATTCAGCTCCACTTGGCTGCAGAGTCCAATCCAGGACTTTGGGTGCCGGTTCTGCAGTTGCTGAGACTTTCAAGATTGGTTTTGTATATTTTGTATTATTTTCTCTATTCTTATTAGTAGCATTAGTAAAACATTTTTAATTTTTCCAGCTCTCTTCTCTCTGCCCTTTTCCACTCGATCGCCTGGCCTTAGTGGGAAGGGGGGAGAAGGAGGGGCAAAAAGGGGAAACAGGGGGAGAGGAGGTTAACAATACATCTGCCAGGGTTTTATTGTTATCCTGCAATCATAAACCCTCGACATATACTCAAGTTTGGGCATTCCATTGGAAATGCTATTTCCCCTTTCAACTTGTGTAAAGATAATAAAAAGTTGGAAACTTCTTACTAGAGAGTTTATCTTGGCAGCAGCAGAAATGCTCTATGGCAGAATGACTAGTAAAACACAATGCAGGGTAGTGACAGTCAGTGCTAGAAATTCTGTAGAGAAATCACACCACTAAGCATCCTAATTCTTGTCTTTTGGTGAAAGTGGATGAGAGTGGCACAGACCACTCCTGTTCCCCGAATGACTTAGGAGACATACTAAATATAAACAAATGTTGACTAGTGGTATATCCTTTGAACACACCTTAAAAGGGTAGATAAATTTAAAATCACAGGTAAGAAAATTGAGGTAACTAAAAGTTAATCAACTTGTCCAGTAATGCATGCAGAGGATGTCAGAGCAAAGATGCAATAGTGGATTTCTTTACGTGGCACAAAGCAAAGCCAACAAAAGGATTATGATTTAAGTGTACTTTTTATTAAGCAAAAGGAGAGAATTATTCCAAAGTATATATTTTGTACTTAATGGAGACAATACCGCAGTTTTATATATTATACAATGATTTTATTTACTCAAGTATACCCAGAAGACTTCACTGGACCTTCAAGCATTGTTCTAATAAAGGCTCATTATGTAAGAAATACAACTTCATCTGGCTTGAAGTTAAGCAAAGAAATGCTTCTTTAATTAAGTTATGCAATGATCTTCATTCTTTTTCCTTTATACTTAGAGATGATCCTTAGAGAATTCAATGTACCATCATTAAAATTCCTAGACAAAGCAATTTTGTCTCAGACTCAGTAGTTTTGACACACAACCTCAGATGCCTGATTTAAAATGCATGCATCTACATCCTCATTCTTAATCAAATTACCCGACTCCTTTTAGCAAACCTCATCAACTTCATTCTCTTCAACTCTTACAAACACATATGTAACATATAAACGAATTAAAGAAACACAAATCCTCTGCTAACTTGCTTTAAAATCATTGTACTGTTCTCAGTGTCTGACCTTCTCTCTTCCTCCCCTGGGTTCTCATCTCTGCCTAAACTGAACATTGTTAAGTGCAACAGTGCACTGACAGTGAGCCGTGGAAACAGGATCATTTGAAATTAATTGTGTATTTCCACAGGTCTAAAGTTTCAGTTATTTAACATTTAAGATCCATTTTGGAAAAATCACTGTCTTTGTATAACTTCCTGTCAATAAATTGGGTAATAAAAGCCTTCCTGCTTCAACCTCCTCTCCTCCAATTCTGAAAATTATGTCATAGGATCTAGATCAGAAATGAACACTTTTAACTGCTTGGAAAAATGTTAGTCACAGAAACATCTCATAAAATTAGCAGTGCTCAGCTTAGCAAAGTGTCTACACTTGCTTTTTGCAAGTAAAACCCAAAGATTTTACTTTGCTATTTCAGGATGACTTAACTGTTACAAAATCCCACATTCCACGCCCTTTAACATGCTATGTTGAAAATCTTTGCCTTCACTGTGCTCAAAATTTCATCATCTATGCTTAGGGTGACCTAGATTCAAGATGTTTTTCTAAATCCACCACCCAGCGGTTAAGATGGTTAAACTACAGTACATAATAACTTCAGCTATGGTATGGAAAACACAGTTTCTAATCTTTGGATCAAATTCTGTAGCAGATTCTTTTTATTTGCAAAACATTTTATATCCCAGAATCTCTCTGTAACACTAAGCAGAGAAATTCTATAGTGTTACATTACATTACAGCTAACATTACATTTTGAAAAGCGATTTTGACTGCAGTGAAGTGTCGCTTGTTACGGCTTTTGAAACTTTCAATTAGTGTTCCCGTTCTCACATGACTTCCTAAAACTCAAGGATTCGTGCTTGCCATCTAGTGGCTTTGATCTGAATTAGAAGCAATCTATTAATGGCAATGTAGAAATTTGTGTGTGTGCCAAAAGATGGTTGTTTTAATTTATGGTTATGTTTGAAAAGAAAATAATTGTTCTGGAATTGTACCTGAACTATTACCTCCCAAGCACCCTCTTCCAGCTGAATCACCCTATACTTAGGTTGTAGTGAGGCTCTGCATTTTATGTTCTTTGCCTGGTTTCATTTATTTTATAGTTTGCGGTATAAAGGAATGTATCTTCAACAAAAGGAGGGGAAAATGCTTCCCTCCAAGACAAATACAACCTGTTTCAAGGTGATTCATTTCAAAGATACAAAGTCTTTAGAATTTGTGTTGAACTAAAAGAGAAAAATATCCAAAATGTCCGTACTATGCAGAGAATGCAGGGCAGTACTTTACACACAACTTGAAAACAGGGAGAAATAAGCCTCTTTCATTGTGTGAGCTTTCTTTCTAGAAATAGTCTATACATTCTGCTCAATTCTCAGAATACCAGTGTGTCCTATTTGGAGTAGAAATCCTCAAAATATCTGTGAAATCCTAAGAGAAAGGTAAACTACATGGCTGGGGACAAGGACATGATCTCAGACGAAGGAATGAGAAGGAGTAAACTGCAGGAAGGGCTGGTCTTCACAGTTTTTATAGACTTGATACAATCAGTGAGTCTACAGAAAGATCAAACAAGCAGTGCTAGTACGGTCTCCTTTCAAAGTAGAGGAAATGTTTCAACATACCCTCAATGAAACATACACAAACACTTGCAGTTTGTGGAGCCTCTACAGTTTTCAAAGAACCTCAAATCCAGATCAGAAGATAATTACATGCCTTTGCATTTCCATGGAGATACTCCAATATCTATTACACAGAGCATCAAGACAGACACACATAATAATATATACCTGTACTGAAAGAATACTTAAAGTCTCTAAATCCCTTTACTTTAAAAGCCATAAATCCACAAGGGACTAGAATCTGTCTAAAATTTTGCCTTTCAGTAGTCTTCACATACCTGGCTTTTATGGCAGTTTCTTGCATGTACCAGTATTCCAAAACAACGTTTGTGGGAAAAATAAGAGTACACAATTGCAAATGATGGAATTTGATACAATCTTCTCTCACCTACACTCTTTTTTTATTTTTTTTTCCCCCGGGGGGAGGGTGTGGATAGGGACTAATGTTTATTATTTTCAAAAGTAGTATGATGAAGAGACACTTAAGCAAGTTTAAAAAAGAAGTGCTCTTTACACAAGTATAGATGCCACAAAAAAATTTACTAGCACTTGACAAGTTCCGTTCAACTTTTTAATGCACAGTTCATAGCGTTCATCAATAAAACTCATGACAATCTTTTCTCTCATGAATGTATGGTATAACATTGCTTTAAAAATACACACAAGGAACTAACAAAATGCACTACCATTCATAAATTTCAAATACCAATGGCTAGGAGGCATGCATTAACTGGATATCATCAATTTAAATCTCACTATTTTATCTTCATTTAAGAAAAATTAAACTTCTGATCTGAAAACTCCCCTAAGATTTCATTCTTTCAGTTGACTGCAGATAAAACACTTGTAAATAGAAAAAAAAGAGGTGACAGTTTTGTGACCAATATTATATAGGATATGTAGTTACAATATAGAAGTTGACTCTGTTCCTTTTAAGAACTGGATGCATACATTTCCTGGCTCTTGCAATACAACACATTTTTCTCCACATATGACGTATAACTTTTATGTCATGTTCATAAAACAAAGCAAAGCCAAACTTAATGCATTTTAAAGAACCTTTCTTACACACTGTAGTTGCTCTTCAGTGAGAAAACATGGTCCCTCCAGTTTGCATCCTTGCAACATCACAAAGAAGTAGTATTACAAAATGAAATTAAGTGATATCTTGATTTTAAACTTTTGAATCTGATGTAGTTAAAAAAAAAGTAATACTTGACATTAAGTTTCAAGATAAATAGATGTCAGGTCTTGGCCATCACTGAGACTTTGAATCCTTCCCAATTTCATGTTTTTTATTTCAGAAGCAATAACAAATAGTAAATTTATGGCAGAAGATCCAGAGACGTAGTTCCTATTGCTACTAAAAATATAAAAGAATCATAAGTATAAAAACTGATGCATGGATAGAAAGTTAAGAAACAAGGACTAGAAGTTTGCCCACTTTTAATAACTGTAAAAGATGAAACGTAACTTTTAACACAATTTTTTGCAATCCTCTTATTGGCATTTGAAATAAAGCTTTTGAAAAATATGCTGTAATAATTCTTAATTGTTTATTAATGAATGTTTTGAAAAACCTATATTAGGCATTCCAGGTTAAGGTGTTGACAATTGATTTTACAGATGCATAGAAGCTGCACAGTTTATATGAAGAATACATAGTTTTCAGTGTTAACAATACAGATAACTCCAAAACAGTAGAGGGTCACACACAGTCTGCAAGTTTCTTTCTTTCTTCAAACTGCTTGTCTACTGCAAGTGAAAGAGCCTGAAGAAATGTTGTCATTGTAACACTGGGGGACTGAAAATAAGAGAACATTTTGTTAGTCATACTACAGTAACAGGCATACACAATAATTTACATACAAATCACAGTATTTCAAAGAGAAATATTTGACTGCTATGTTACAAAATTTTCAAAATGCTACAAACCAGAAAACTGCAAATTTATTTTAAAGCAGCTAGCACTGTAAAGTCAAAGTCAAACTATGCAAAGTCTTAGATCAATTACTATTATTGTGCATATGCTTCAAAAAGTTTTTAAACAATTTAATATTATTTATAAAGTGACAGAGGGTTTTCCTTCAGCCAGAAATTATCAGAGAACCAACATTAATGTTCTGTCACAACATTTAATTAAAAGTAGAATGCTGTTGGACAGCTAAATCCCACCCATCTTTTTCACTCTCGTTTTAAATTATGGGCAGCATAAAATTGTTTCAGACTACAAAGCTACAGAAACAGTGCAATTTAGATTAAAGGGGGGTTTAGGTCCAATCTTTTACTTCAGGCAGTGTCAAAATGTCTTCCTACCTGTCTCAAAACCAAACTAAAATATAACTAACAGAATAAACTTACTTGAATGTAATAAACTTACTTGAATATAAAGTGCATGTGCTAGGAAAGGAAGTTTTCTCAGGACTCTGCCACTAAGGCCTTCACTTCTTCTATAGTAAAATAGAGACAAGTGCTGATTAAATACTAAATATCCACTCTTAAAAGAAGAGCTTTTCTTTTTCTATGTTTCTCTTATAAATTGTTGTAAAAAAACTAGAATCACAATTCAGCAGGCCACCTGCAGTACTTTTAGCAGAAGTAGGAAATGAACAGACAACTTCAGCCTATGAAAGGCTATACAGTAGAGAAAAGCAAGCAAGAGTACAGAAATAGCTTAGTCACATTTGCCTGCCAAAGCTTCCTTGATGCCCATAACATCACTGTGGCACAGCTCATTAATTTGGAGGAATGTCTACACTGAAAGGGTGTGGTACAGATATTATCTTCCATCCACTCTTAGAAGGACTTGAAAAGTTTATTTTGAAGGCTGGTCCTCACGTCTACTGCTTATCTCCTTCTTTCCCCAATTTACACACAGCTTCCTCTACCTTACCTACTTGATAAATGCTTCTGTCCCCTCCCAGCACCACCTGTGTATGTAGAACCCGAAATTCTATGCCTGGAAAAACTTACTTCTGCTTCACTCCCTACTGGTTAAGTTTGCACACTTCAGGAACAGAAGGAAAACACACTTTCCTGACTTTATGAATGTTATTTTATTTTGTTTCCTAGGCACCAGCACTTCAGAAAAAAAATACTGCTTGATATTGTGAATATGATTTTTTTTATTGTTTCAAGAATTCTTACGCTGCAGTGAAAAACTATTTGGTCTACTAGTATACTCAGCAAATAGTAACACTCTCCATTTACACTTCACTCCTTTCCTCTTTGCTTCTGTTCACTTATATCTTGATGCTAAAAACTGACTTAGTAGATTGCAAGGCATTCCAAGGCACTTTTTAGCTTTGGCCTTAATTCCTGCTAATTTCCACTAAACTGCATTACAATCCACTGAAATTTACAGCATCTCACTAATCCAGCCAGTAATTTGTCAAGAGTACTTCAAAGGGCAGAGCAGAAACCAGAAGCAGTACTAGGACAAGCCAGATCTGAGACTAAGAATTGTTGGCAAACCCTGATTGCCTCCACTTTTTGTAACCTGAAAGGCTTTGCACTAACCCTAACAGAAAAATATCAGAATATTTCAGAACTCTAGTTGTTATGAAATTTCATCACTTTCACACATCATTCCACAACTCATTTTATTTATATATATATATACACACACACATATATATAATAAGTAGAATTTCAGAATCTTACCTTGAGATTTCTTTTAGTATAAGGCTTAACCTTGACACATTATTTTCTATGAAGCCTATCATCTCTAGCTCTCTGAGTGTCAGGAGCTGCTGTCGAGGATATATTATTTGACACTAGAAAGAAGAGTTATACAGTGTTGTATGAAAAATTTAAATATGTTCAGAATTAAATGCTACAGAAAGAGTGAAAATATTTCTGTGGATTTATTATTTAGGAAGTATTATTAAAATGTCAAATATATTAAAATAGGACATTTCACAATGTAGCTTTCAAAATATTACCTTCATCAGTTCTTCCAAGCAAGAAAGGTATATTCTAAATATTGCTGCAGTGGATGGAGGTCCAATGTATTGCTTTATGTCAGCCCTGTCTACAAAGGCCATGTCGATTTTCTCTGTAATATTTGAAGTAGTCAGGATAACTACATTGGGATGCCTTCAAGACAAAAGTAGATTTTCAGGTCACATATAGAAGAATTAATTCCTTTTGTGACTGGCAGATCGATACCTTCCTTCTTATGACTCAAACCATATTATCTAATAGTCACATCATACTTGTCAGTCAGAAATTAAATTATCTGAAGCTCTTGGCCAATTATCACCTACCTATTTCAACGCATAATCTCTTCCAGCTTTTTCTCAAGTGTCCATATTTTCTCTAACCCTATTTTAGAAGTGAATATACATTAACTATCTAGAGCCTACTGGGACAGCTTCTGCCACAAAAAAAAAAATGAAAAGGAGGCTCATAAATTTGAACCTTTAATCTACATGTTTTCCATTTAAATTCAGTAGGAAGTATATAGTTTAACAGGCAACGGGACACATTCTAACTGCGGATGACATTGGAGTGAGCTTAAAAGAGAATTAACATCTCCTTCCTCTAACAAATACTGCAAGAACATTCATAACCATAGCTAATTTTAGATGAAGCCTGTGAACTTGTACATATGAATAAGCCACTTTTATTAGCCGCAAGACAGGGCACCTTTCCTTCTGTGAAGAGTTAACTATCCCCAAAAAGGGGGAGGAAGTGGCAGAAATAAAAGAAGATAAACCCATAAAATAAATTAAAAAATAAGATAAATCCAGCAGGTAAAGTGGATCAAGAATCATCAAAGATTGCTTCTATGCCATGTGTTGTGCAAGTCTGACATCCAGAAGCTGTAAACAATGCATGAATTCTTCATTGATCTCATTCTTTTCCCTCCAAGCAGATATCATGACCATTTGTCCTGTATCTTTGCCTAGCTTCAAAGGAAGTATATCATCTGTAGATCTGATTGCTCACTTAGTTACATGCAAAATATCCTGTTGGATTACTCATCTCATTTCACAACTAGCACCATTAACAAAGAATAGTTGACTAACCAATTTGGTTTAGTATTCCAAGTAGGAATTAAGATTTAGCAGGCATCCTGAAATTGTCAATTACATTTTACTGTTGCAGTAATATGATTTTACCTTTTAATCTGATCTATTTGTGTCAGTACAGCATTCACCACACGAATAGCATCTGAAGGCTCTGTGCCTGCCTTGAAGGCACTGCGGGCTGCTGTGAGGCTTTCTACCTACAAAAAAACCCAAACAAACGAACCAAAAAAGGAACAAAAAAAATATCACCAAACACCAAAAAAACCCTACAAAAGTCTGCACATCCAGAGTGCTGGCAGCAAGCAAATAACCCAAACGATACACCTTCAAAACCTTGTGTCTGATATCTAAAACTTCATCTTTAAACTCTTTTGTTAAGTAGGAATTCGTATGGAAAGAAAAAGGAATGTCAAAGAAACAAAGTGTAATGAGAGAAATTCCTGTTTAGGCACCAGAATGGAGGCTGTTTCTCATTTTAATTAAATTTTGGGAGGGGGACACACACAGACACCAGAGTAATAAATACAATGAACTTAGAATAAGCTTCCCCATAGGAATTCCAATATAACAAAGCTGATGAGGTACACACAAAGTTGCTTATGAATGTAAGCCTGAAGAGAATCTAGACAACGGACTCAAGCATAATAATGCTTTTTAGAGCTTTACAACATACGTAAGAGCACAATTAATATAAATCTAGGCTACTCTGAAGTTTAAAACAATACTCCACTTGGAAACACACAGTGGCAAGGGAAGTTCTACCAAGATAGGTTTTACTTCATTTTCAGCTGGAATGTGCCTTTTAAATCACACTGTGTTTCTCCCAAATCTGCAGCAATAAAGATTAAAGTTTACTCTTCTGGAGAAAGTTATGTAACTTGTGAAAAGCATAAATATGCTTTTATTGTTCTTTGTGAATGAGTATTACCACATTTCCCTCCCATCAATTTACTTTGTTACTTTTTATGTACATCAATGGTATTAGAATCATACCTCGTCAATCAGTACAAATACAAGAGCATCTTTGTCATCAATTAATTCTTGAATCTTCTGGAACATCTTGGTTACAAGCTTGCCACTCTGGGAAGACACCATACGCGTATTATTTCCTTATCACACAACTTTCCATGCCTTACCATATTTAAAGATGGAAATACTTGTTTTTTAAAGCAACTTTCTAATATACTTTCTCTTTCAGGATTCCCAAACACATTCATTATTCTGACTAATCTGTGGTGTACACACGTTTTATGAAACAAGCTCAATAGTAACAGTATAATTTCTAAATCGCAACGTCTACTTAATTTGCTACATCAATACATACCTCAGAAAACCATTTTGAGAAAAGGCTATGGCTGTTTATCTCAATTAACTGTCCATACCTATACCTAAAGTACAAAGGGAAAAAAAATATCAACTCCATTGTAAATAAAATTCAGCGATATTCACTTCTGCAGGTCTCGTTCCCTACATTTCAACTCTGGAATTCTGGGAATTAGTACTTTAAATTACTTACTTTCAAAAACATAATACCTGTTTTGAGTTTGTCATTTCCAGAAATGCATCTCACTAGAAAACTTTATACTAAATTGCTATCAGAATTCCTTCATTAGAACAGGTGTTATTTAAATATAGTTTAAATAACAGTTACCATAATAATGGCCTCATTCTTCTGTTCATGGAAGACTTTGTTCAGTATGGCAAGAAAACATATAAAAGGATGAGGCTTATTTACTTAGCTCTGCATGGATATCCTTAGGACAAAATAACCACATATTATATAGCCCGCGTTTATCATAAATTCAGCTTGGGATAGAGTCAGATCACTCCAATAAGTAAATATTATTCATATTACACCTAGTATTTTATATAACATCTATTTTTTTAATATAAATTGGTGAAGGTGCTATGTAGTTTAAGGCTAATTCTCATTACTTGTCTGATATACAGACTGACCTCTGCAGACTGTGGCAGACAATCCAAGTACAAAACAAATTGTTTACATAATCACTACTTCATAAAAATAGGCTTTCTTGAACATGAAGATACAAATAGCAGGTTTGATACTCTGTGATCCTTTGTCCTTTATTATTCCTTGGCATACAACGTGAGCACAAACTAATGACTGGAATTTTACATACCTGGGCACAATTAATTACACATTTTAAAGGCATTAGAATATCCTAACCAGTGTCTCTATCAGATCAATTTTATTGCTAGCCAAGCGCACTACAAAGGAACTATAAACATTAGTACTTAGCACCAGTTACTTGAAATAAAATATTAAATCTTTAGGCTATTGAAAAAGAACAATTAAAAATAGTAAACGAAAGTGAAAAACTTCCAAATATGGTCACCTGTGTGACAGTCGAATCGTCAGCTTCTGAGCCAATGCTTTACAGAGGGAGGTTTTGCCAGTTCCAGGAGGGCCTGGTTTGAAATCAAATCCATACATTACACAGAATCTGCAACATGTTAATGACATGCAACGTATTTTTAACTGTTCTATTTCATTACAGCACTAATTGCAGAATAAAATGCAGCAGACAAATACCAGAGTATTTTCAGAAGATTGCTTACCCCACTACAGTCCTAGAGCTGAGCTCTGAATTTATATAATTTTCAATTATTAGTATAGTTAGTGTAATGGCTTATATGCAGACATCATAAAGTTAAAATACTCAACAGCAACAGAAGCAGAGTGTATCACCCTAGCAGGGATGGCACTTATTAGCATTCTCAAAAATCAGTGTTATGCTTAAACTTTTATCTTCCTGAAACAAACTCTTCTAACATGCAATACAGAAACACATCATGCCCAGTTTGATCAGCTGTCCACTTTTTCAGAAATCTCTAACTTGGGGCAACCCAAAGCATCTTAGGAAGTATGCTCTGGGACAAGTCTTTTGGATCTGGCTTGACACACTATGGAAGAGCCACACAGACTTTCTCCAAACAGACAAGAACAAGAATAGTTAAACACAGTATGAATGTATAGACGATGTGTGGATGATAAACAAACTGATAACATCAACAAGATGAGAGTGCTTTCATTCAAAACCAGTACTGCCATTTTAGCACAAGTGTATCTTGCACCACAACAGCTGTAGATTACTCAGTATTAACTTCTTTATGATCACAATAATGAGTTTATTACTAACATTAAATACATGTATCATAAATATATTAACAGTCTTTTAGACAAACAAAAACATCCTGCAGCTTCTACTGATAAATAGCAATAACTTAAGTATAACCAACGCTCATAACAAACATTTCCACTATGACCTTTTATTTTTGAATACCAGTCTTGATGACAAAATTGTGATTAAACAATGGCAAACTGTATTTTGCAAGAAAATCAATTCAGTTGATGTGACCTCGTTTATGGTATAACCTCCACAATAAGCTAAGACTGACTGAAGGTTACAGTTTCACTAAAATAGTACAATAACAACTAAATTAGCAAAAGTACTGTCTTCACACTTGGCAACAGATCACACAATGTTAAAAATACAACACACAGATTGATTTCCTCATTTCCTCAAAAGTTTTTATAAATCCATAAAAAATTTTTAATACTGCAATAGGACTGTAACTAATACATAGCTCCTAATGTCCTAATTTCCATTATTTTTGCACTTTATCTAAAACAAGCAATAATACAACTTAAAAATGAAAATTAAAAAAAAACAAATATTGTCACTATATTATCAATCAATTGCAGGAATTTAAATTCCTGCAAAACATAGTGCATGTGAATTTTGATTTGATTCTGACATTACATTCGATCTAAATGCATGTTATGGAGAGAATCTTTTTGATCATCTAATCTCACTACACAGAAGTGTGATACAAGTTTTTCCAGAAGGAAGGTATAACCAGATAGACAATGAATCTACTTGATTTAAGACAGATCATTTTTACCATGTAGCAAAACAACTCTGTTCCACGATATCAGGTTGCTGTCAACATTTTTGTCAGAAAACAGTAATGTTGTCGCCACATAATCAAGTAACTAATTGAAGAGAAGAAAAAGAAATACACGAATTAGAGACATATCAGCAAATACACTTACAAATAGAAGCAGTCTCCTAATTGTGTCCATCAAGTACTCTTAACAAAAAAAGAACTGGCCTCATGTCTTTTAGTCATAGGCAAATTTTCTTTCTGTAAAGATTGGAAATTAATTTCCTTTCTGTCCTCAGGAAAAAGAATAGCATGTACCAGGCACAAATGGAGGTCCAGAACTTTTACATGAATAAATGAAATGCTTTAAGGAAGTGAAATTATTTTCATTTTCCATTGTCCAACTTATAGTGTGTCTTTAAAACACAAGCTGCCCAAGCACAGAGAGTCGAATACTCAGACTGCAGGTCCTGCTTAGATGTTGTACAGCTATACAGTTGTTGAGTTTGTTGTAGTAAACCCACCAAAAAAAGCATCTCCTGTCACATTTTAGTTCCTTTCTGCTGAAACATTTGTATCAGGTACTGTAAGGAATTTGTAGATTGGTCATCCTTCCAAATAAGGTAAGTTGCTTGTACTTCCCTGAATGCTTGCTTCTAAACATAACGCTACTTCCTTTTAGAACTAGAGTTAGGAAGCAGAGAAATCTTTCAACAAAATGAATATGAACTTCAGGTGCAACTCTATACTGATTATTACCTATAATAACAGCTGAATAACAGCCTATTATTTTCTGTTTCTATTACCTGTAATATGCTGTTGATCCATACGCGTTAAGAGGACAACAAAATAGCCCTCCTGCAATATCTCATGCCCAAGATGGAGCAATTACACAACAGCAAAAAAAACCCTGCACTTCATCCAGCACATTTTTCAATATTATATTGACACTGACTGTACTATTTTGAAAATTCAGAGCAACTATTTCAGAGTCTGTAGAACCCAACCATATCCAGCCAGGTCCATGGTTTAAGGAATAAACATTCACCACAATCACTTTTACAGAAGTTATGGAGTTAAAATTTTAGTCATTAAAAGCTACCACTTGTTTCTACTAACAAACACTTCAAGTCAACAGCAAGCAACTTGCTGTTAATTAGTACATCAGTAACTCTAATTAGTCTTGTCATTTCACAGATGATTTGGAAAGCAGTTCCATAAATTAGGCAAATGTTGATGTGTTAACTGATGTTTACCTTATAAATGAAAAAGTACAATCACTGGATATTTTGCTTTACTATAGATAAAAAGACTTAACTATAAAGACTTAAGTGAGAATACTGTATCTATGGTATCATAAACAAGTTAATGAACACTTTTAGTGATTTACTTTCTTCAGTTAGCTTACTGCAAGGTAACAAGAGTACCAATAGGAGGGAAGTACTACAAGTACAGCTGATAGCAATACACTTCTCTTTTAGGGACAGCAAGCCACCAAAATTGCCTTATCCTTAAAAAACCTCACACCAATGACACAGCAGATCTTTTGGGGCCTATACAGTGGAGAAATAGAGAACTGATTTTGAAGAATGCTGCATACATTTTTTCTAAGTCTCTTTGAAGTTACTTTTTTTCCACCAATTTTATTTTCCCCTTCTAGAAAAACACGCAATTAATGAGCCTTAAAACAAGGTGCCAGATTTTAATAAAGTGCATTTCTACCCTATCCTACAGAACATTCATTGGTTACTTCATGCAGGCTGATTAATATGTCTAAAGCAAAAGTGAAAATCTTCTGAGAAGTTTTAAGTTGCTACCAAAACAACACCTTCAGCTGTTAAACTGAAGTTTCTTTAAAATAAGCCAATGCATATGAAGAAATTCTTTATAATTTGTGGCATAAGCATCACTGAATCTAGTTTCACAGGGAAACAGATTTTTTTTTTTGCAGAGCTGATTTCACAGTAGTACATACTGATATAAGTCTGAGGTATAATGTTTAATCTCCAAATGCCAGCTCTACCTTCTTTTAAGTGTACACCAGAGAAGTATGTAGCTATCAAAAGTTATATCAAGATTTTTTGAGCTGGTGATTTCCAAATAACATCTCCATGGGATGCAGCAAACTTCAAACAGGCTACTTTCAACTCTTACTTCTCCTCAAGCAATTGTAACTGTTATTCATTTTCAACTTACATGTGATTTTACTTCAATGTCATATATAAGACTTTCCCAAAGGCCATGGAATTCAGCTGCAAAAGCAATATATTATATACCTGTTTAGGATAAATTAATCTGGGAATTTGTACCATTGCAACACAAAGCAGTTTTCAAATTATTCTCAACTGAAATTCAGGGTTAAGAACAGATATACAAGAGCAATTAAAATATATGGAAAAAACCATGAGTTATTTTTCTCAAAATCCAAACGCTACTTTCTAACAGACAGATTCAGCAGTTTCACAACTTCTTTTTCCACAAATAATTATGAGGAGAAAGTAATGTTCTTAATACTGAAAGGAAAAATATCATTCTTTCCACCCTCAATAGAGGATGGACCCTACATTTCCCCAGGATATAGAGCTATGAAAAACTGGGTTGGGAGGAAGGTTCTAAGCCAAATTTTTCATTCAGGGTTTTTTTTTTGTTGTGTTGTTGTTTCTAACATCAACATGTAAGGGTTAAAAACACACATGCTGAATGATGCATAAAAAACTAAAGATGTGGTTTGGGTGTCAATCACTTCTAGAAATTAGTTTCTAGCTTTCAGCACAGAAAATACAGACTGAACTATTATAAACTACAATAATATGAGAATAATCTCAAAGTATCCAATTGAATTATTCCCAAAGAGAACTGTAATGGATAGTTATGCTTTTCCCACAGACAAAGAGCAAGAAATGTCTCAGAATCACTATCTCTTTGAGCTTAAGCTCACACCTGTACTTCTCCTTCCAGGCGCAGATTCCTCCTTCCCCAAGAATCAGACAGTAACAAGCAGACCACGCTCTGTTGCAGAGCGAAGGCTTAATCTTCTTTTCAGAACACACTCTGAGGACTCTAAACCTCTTCAGTTTGTTTGTTTGTTCCAAATATAAAAGCAGTACTGTCCTGGAGACTGGAAGCCAGTAATGGGCTCTGGAAAATTAATGTTTAGAATTATGAATTTCTTGTGTGTGTCCAAATAAATATTTGGAGTATGGCCTGTAGAGTTAAAAATTTACTTGTTTCTGATTATGACTATACATTTTACTTCACAAGACCAGTTATTTCCAGCCATCCACAAGTATTACAGAAATAAATGACATGTTGTGGAATGACTTGTAGTAGTTCAGTCAAAACCAGGAAGAAGAATGCCCAAATACATTGGTTCCATTGACAAAGGACAAAGTTAAACAATATACAGCTACAATACCTTTAACAGTAACCCTATAAACACTCTTAGCATTTTCAAGATCTTCTTTCTTTGTAATTGCTCTAGACCTTCCAGAAATATCACATAGGTACCTGCTGGCAGCACCCAGTGGTTAGCTGCAATGATATCCTCATTCTCTTCTTCCAGGTTTTCAGAGCTCGGTCCTTCTTCATTCAGATGAAAAATATGAAGAGAAAGACTGCTTTTGCTCAAATCAATGGGCTAGAATGGACATTGAAAGACTTTCAATATATCGTCTTTCTCATTCAGAGCTAATTATAACATAAGAAAGTTACAGTTCTCAGCTGCCATTCAGCTTTGAAGCCTGCTCCTTCTGTTTGACACTTTACTTAGGGGTGCAGGCCCAAAAACTTTGCCACCTTTTCTTGGTTATACCAGTTGGCCTAATAAAAGATACTACATCACCCTATAAACCTTGTCTTGCTTATGTCCTCAGGCTACCACTACCCTACGCACCACTAGCTCACTGGCATTTGAACAGAGCTGTAAATTCTTAACTGTGAATACCTGTCTGTCCTTCAGGTTCAGCTCTGTATCCACAATCGACACAGACTGCACATTGCTGTTAAGGAAACTATCATCAAACTCTGTCCACTTGTAATCACCAAACACGATGTTATGTCTGTTCAACAGCTTTAAGACACTCATCCTGATATCTTCTTTTTTGGCCGTGCTAACAAGAAAAAAACAGCATTATTTTTGGCATTGACCTTTATAAGGAAGCATAAACTAATATCACAGTGTTTTATTTCATACACTAAGCTGAAATACACACACACACAAAAAAAACTCAACAAAAAACACGCCAAAAAAATAAAAAATACTCCCCCTCAAAAAAAAAAAATCCTCAAACCCACTCAAGCCCCCACTACATTCTGCTGAAAAAAAAAATCCTATCAAATTCAAATTCAGTTTGTTTGCAAAAGCAAAACTATTGATACCTGGTTTTAATTTGTGCATTAAAATATACAAGCCAAAGAATACTACTTGCTCTGTTTGCAGTCATATCAGGGGACATGGAACAACACAGCTCAAAGATATCAAGAATAGACATCAGTTATGCCATCTGACTGTTTTTCACAAGGAAAAAGACAGAAAAACTCATAACCAAGCTCTGAGACTGACTTAGCTTGGAAAGTTCTAATATGCTTTCATGTCTGAGGACAGCTGATACCTCAGGATGGGGACATGCTACAAGAATTCCAGTAGAAGAGACAAAGACTACAGAGAAAGGAATAGTATTTTAAGATTTCAGAAAGGCTTTAATTTTGCAACTTCAGTGATGCATTCCCAGTGCAAATTCCCAGTTCCTTCTAAGTCTGACAAAAAGAGAGCAGTGGATATTTTACACCTTGACTTTATCAACACCCTGGACACACTCTTCCATAGTATACAGATAGCCAAACTGGTAAGATAAGGACTGGATAAATGGACAAGCTGGCTGGACTGTCCAGCTCAAAGGGTTGTGATTAATAATTAAGACTAGGCTAAGCTGCCAGTAGGTTGGGTGGGGAAAGGTGGGGTGTTGCTTTCAATGTTGGGGCTAACACTGCTTTTACATCTCCATTTATACTCTGGACAATGGGATGTAAAACAACTGCAACAAGTTTACAAATAACACCAAAGCAAGGCAAGCTGTTGGTATCCTAGAAAGCAGGGCTGCCAATCAGAGGGACCTCTGTCGATTGGAGATTTGACAGGGACCTCCTGAAGTTCAATAAAAGTAAATGCGCAATGCTGTCCCTCCATCTACTGCCCAGACAACTGAATGAAAAGTAGCTTAGCACAAAAGGACACAGGGGTACTGGTAGACAAGGTGGCAATGAGTCAGCAGTGTGCCCTGGCTACAAATAAGGCCAACTTTATTTTAGGCTGTGCTAGCAAGGGTGCAAACATTGCTGAAAGAGATTCTTTCCATCTACCAGCTGTTTGTGAGACCACATCTGGAGTATTTTATGTAGTTTTGGGCCTTACCATACGAGAGACAGTGATATACTGGAGCAAGTCCAGAATTATGGGCACCAACTTGATTACAAGACTTGGGTCACATGACACACAAAGAGCAGCTGAAAGAAATGGGTTTGTTCAAACTTATGAAGAGATACCTGTGTGGAAACTCATGGGAGAGTACAGAGAAGGCAGAGCAGAGTGCTGTGCACTCTTGTAGGTGTGCAGCACAAGGACAAAAGGCAACAGACACAAGTTGCAGCAAGTAAAGTTTTGATCAGAGAGACCTGCTTGATTTCTGAAGAACTTCCACGTGTATTTTAACACTGTTGCACAGGTTTGGAAGTGCTTGCTTCAAATCCCCAGCAGCTTCGTCCATTCTTTTCGCGCCTGAAAGGAAAGCAACTCCGAGAAGTGGGCTGTCAGCGACCGTTACGTGCCAAAGGCACAACCAGGCCTTCCCGGCACGGGAGACACCGTGTCCCGTCCGCGTGCACCCCACCCACCGCAGGAACAGACCATTCTCTCCCTCATTCTCTTCCTCCCTCCCTCCCTCGCGACACCGGACAGAGGACAGGTCGCGAGCACAGTCGCGCGCACAGGAGGTCCGCCTCCGGGCCCCACGGTGCGGACAGGACATCACCTCACGCCACAGAGCCCGCCTCAGGAACGGACCGCTGCGATCGAGACACGGGTCCCGCCGAAAAGCGGAAGGGCCAGGCAGCTCCTCTGTCCTCTCAGCACCCTGGCTGCTGCAAGGGCTACAGCCGCCTCTGCCGCACAGAGAATGGAAAAGACGCCACTCGAACACGAAAGAGAAGCTGACGCACTGGGACACCGCTGCCGCCTTTTTGTAAAAGGCGGGCGGGCGGGGCAGCAGAAGCCTGGCCCCCTCCCCGTGACCGGGATCTTCCTCCGCGGCAGGCGGAAGGGCTCCTGCCGTCGCCTGCGCTTCCGGTGGGGGCGGAGGAGAGGCCGCGGCAGTCGGTTCTGTTATGGGGAAGAAGCACAAGAAACACAAAGCAGAGAAAACGGAATGGCGCTCGGCCTCCGCCGTCGCGTACAGTGGTAAGAACTGGGGGCGGTACAGAGCTGGGGGATCCGTCTTTGTACCCGTGGGCGCGTCTACATCCTTCCCCCTGTGGCTGTCGCCAGGGCCCGGTGTCCCTTCGTGGGCTGGGTCACGACAGGGCGGTTGCGGGGAGAGGCACTTGTCTGGATGCGTGAGCTACCGGCAGCGGGCGAGCGCCCGGGGCTGAGTCGCTGATGCTGTCCCGTTGTCGAGGGTCGAGATGAAGGGTGGTGGTGCGTTGCCGGGCTGCAGGGCGGGGCGCGGCGGGGGAGATGAGGCGGGAGGTGGCGCGGAGCCAGCGCTGGTACGTAGGTGTCGGGGGTCTGGAGACCGACCGTTTTCATGGTTCGTACGGCGGTTCCTGATGGATTCCCAGGTTACTGCGCTGTTTGAGTGATACTTGTTTCCACCTTACTCTGACAAGGATCTTGTGATGTTTTCAGGGAAGACCGAGGAGTTAGTTCCTTACATATTACAGGTTTGTGGAAAGTCGTGATGTAAAATGTGTTGAACGACTCTTTCTTAGCTCGTATTTGTTAGACTTAGCTGCTAGTTTTCTGTCCAGTTGTGTTGTGTATATTTTCAACCACCAGCAAATTCTTGTAAACAGTACTTCTAGAAGAAGTATCAGTACTTGCTGTGTGCTATCACCTCTATGTGCATTTATGGAATGTTTTATTTTTTAAATTTAGATTATGTGGATAAGCCTTTGGAAAAACCTTTAAAGCTGGTGCTTAAAGTTGGAGGAAGTGAAGTGACTGAACTTTCTGGGTCAGGGCATGATTCTAGTTACTATGATGACAGATCAGATCATGAGCGAGAGCGACATAAAGAAAAAAAGAAAAAAAAGAAAAAAAAGTCCGAGAAGGAAAAACGTCTAGATGATGAGGAAAGAAAAAAGAGAAAGGTAAGCTGTGATTTTTAGAATTCAAACATACCAGTCTTCTTTATGCTTGCTTATCAGATCTAAAATCTGTTGTAGCCGAGTACCAGAACTTTTTTTTTCTTTTGATTGCTGTTGCGAGAAGGTTATTGTTTGGAGAAAGCACTTCACAAATGTAGAAAAACTCTTGTGTGTGTGTGTGTGTGTGTGTGTTCGAGTATTTCTCCCACTTAAAAGAGATATCCCTGTGATGATTTTTTGAACAAAGTAAAAGCTTGTTTCTTGTAACTGCACATTTGTCTTATCCATTTCCTTTGTAGATACGAATACTTCATCTTTAGGTTCTGTTTTGTATTTCACCCAGGTCAGAAACATGTTTTGCTTATTCTTTGAGGAGGATGTTTTCAGCATTTCAGATGAATCTAGATTGCATTTCTATTCCTGACACATGTCAAGTTATTGGACATTGAAACTGATATGTCTATTCAAATCAGCTTTCTGAAATCTGATCTCTTCAGTACTGTGGTACAGTAGTCTTGTTGGGTCTTGTTTAGAACAACCTGCATGCTAGGCTTTGTGGCTTAGTTAGTGGCAAACAGTGTGGTCACTTGTCTGTGCTGAACTTTTAGGAGTTTGGTTGAAATCAGCAAGAAGGCATTGACAGCACTGTTACCTTTACAATATAATTTTAATAGTATTTATTTTGTGTGCTAATGATTCTCTGACCTCTCTGTTTCTTTTCTGTCATGTAGTTTTACTATTCTCATATGACAATTTTTTGGTACTACTTTGTGTGTATGGCTAATATCTGTCATTTCAAATTGATTTATTTGTTAGGCTTTTATTACTTGATATATCTTGTAGGATTTCAGAAGCTCTTGAATAGAGGGCAGATAGTGGAAATTTTTCTTTGTACAAACATTTTCAAATGTTTCGCTTCAGAGTGTCGCTGGGACTTGAAATGTAGCAAAACAAATATCTTTAATAACATCTCGCAGCATCAAATCAAATTATTTGATTTGCCTTTGCTAAATTGGGCGGGCGGGTGTCTTTGTTCAGACGGTTTTTTTTTCCCCGGGACATTGTTATTACTGCATGCAAGAGAAGCTAATGGATAGATAAGTAACAAAACTGTAGTCTAAAGAAGGTTAATGAACGAATGCTCTTCTGTGTGAACATGAATAATGGCTGTAATATTATAGGAATGACTCAGGCATGCCTTTTCTTTGAAGCCCAGGAATAAATCATTAATTGCTGCCATTGTTACAGAACATTTCTTATGGTTCTTTTTCAGGCTTCCTAAATTATCATGTACTTAATTGATTCCTGTTTAATGCACCAAACAACAAAAACACATTAGTCAAAACAGAGCTGCCAGCTGATCTTTACTGAATGCAGTTCTACATACAAATAGCTTCAAAGTTCAATGTTCTTTTCAGTAGCAATATGGTAACTAACTATATTAAATGCAAAGAAGCAAAAGGTGAACAGTGTTAGTTTTAATTGGAGAAGAAAACTGGAAAAGTGACAAAGAAAATGTATGCACAGTTATTGAAAACATATTGTGGGTCAGATATATAACAGATATCCCAAACAAAAATATCACTGTCTCTTACCTTTTGGTATGTAGGATTGCGTATTCCAAGTATGATCTTCTAAAATCTGTCTTCTCCCTGCTGCTCTAGGAAGAGAAAAAGCGGAAAAGGGAAAAAGAACAGTGTGACACTGAAGGAGAAGCTGATGACTTTGATCCTGGGAAAAAAGTAGAGGTTGAACCACCTCCAGACCGTCCTGTCAGAGCATGCAGAACTCAGCCAGGTGAGCAGTGTGAAAAAGTATATAATTTTCAATGTTTTCAAAGGACACAGAACAGAGCTTTTGTCAAGACCAGAAAAATGCAAAATTTCCATGAGGATTTGCTGAAATCTAGAGGCTTTATTTTTTCCAACATTCAGAACTTTCTGCTATCGGAAGTCATTGTTCCTCTTGGTGCTTCTGGGTTTTAGTAGGTTTGTTTTCATGTGAATAAATTTGCCAAGGACAGCTGTGTCTGGCCTCTGGCTGAATAAAGCTTATATAAAAGTATTATTGTGCATAATGTTCCACTAGTACCTTCTGCTTAGTATTTCCTCAGCATTTCCAGAACAATGATCAGAAAGACTGAAACTAAGTTTTGCTCAGTTCAAGGGAAAAAAATATTGCAGAAGCTGCTTAGCTGTTGTTATGATCTTTTTTTGTAACCTATGTGGAGTTTTAATTTTAGTATCTCTATTTTCATCAAAAGTATAGCAGTAAGTTATGATGGGGTGTCTCTAAAGACCATAGTTCCATCCAGTTTTCATTTACCAGTCTTCTTTAATTCTCATCACCAGCCAAAATACTTATTGTTTGTGTGTAGTAGCTTCTACATGTTTAATCCCTTCAGATTTTGCCAATTTACTTACAGGAATTTTCAAATACATCATGATCTCTGTACATGCATGCCTGGAAATGGAACTTGGTAGCAAAAAGTTGGGTCTTTGGGAATAATTTGAGTCTTGTCTTTGGTACACTGCCATTGACTGGTCAAGTAACTTATTGGGGAATTTTCTAATTATGACTGCATGTTAAATTCAGAAATGGTGTCCATCAACTCTCAGGGTGACCTAATAGGAATAACTGAAATTTTCTGGTCCAAGCTTCATGCTTCTGGGTAATCTGGAGCCTTGAAAAACTGACAAGCTAAAAACTGATCTCTATATTGACAGGGCTGCTATTTTCATCTGCTTGAAAAATGTTATTCAAAAGCATATAAGTTACCTTACCTGTTCTGGTTAAGAAGGGAAATGTCTCTCCAGTATAATGATGAAGAGCTGGAGTTTTAATTCTAGATTTTACCATGCTGCTTTTTCAGACACCACATTAAAGCCAGTCTCTCTGAAGTGTGTACATGGAACAGGTGATTAATGTGTAGTGTTTATTGTTTAATCTGTACAGGAAGTGAAATCGTAATCAGTACCTTTCTTGCCAGCAAATCTGCATCTGTCACTCTTCTTTTTGATTGAAAAAATTCAGAGAAGCTGATTGGATGGGTGTTGTGGGAAAGAAACCATTAAAATACCGTGGATAACATGTTGTAAGAATGGGGATTTCTCAACTGCAGTATTTGAGCAACAAAATTTCGCTTCTCTTTTCCTGTAAAAATAAATAACACCTTGCTTTCACCTTATTGATACATTCTCTTACAACTGCTAGACTTAGCACTACATCTGATTTAATGTCTACTATTTTTTAATGTGATTGAAACTCAGTAAGTTGTAAAGGAGAAGAAATAGTTACTCTAAGCTTAGAAATCTGATGTGCCTCTGCTTTGAAGTCCATGTCTTTTTGACCTTCTGATCAGTACAAGCTGTACTTGTAGTTAAGTTTTTCTTTCTGGTATTTATATTTTCATGAAAATAAATATACCTGTATTATATTTCATTGCACTTACCTGTGTTTCTGTCTCAAACTGCAGCTGAAAATGAGAGCACACCGATCCAGCAATTACTAGAACATTTCCTTCGCCAGCTTCAAAGGTATTAGGCGTATTCTATCTCCAGCTGTGTCGGCAGTGTCTAATGCATGTTTATATGTGTTACTTTACAAATTCTTATTCTGGTTTTCTGTTTGAAAATAGTGCCTAACTACTGCCAGTAGTATCTTTGGTAACTTTTGCAACCATGTCAGACCTGGTAGTTTTTAAAGTTGAGTTGAGGAAAATTATTACCAGCTATGCAATTCTAGCTTTTGGTGAGGAAGTGTTTTGGGCAGAGGCTATATTGCCATCGTAAAACATATTAAACATGAACGGCTTGGTTTAGGAATTAAAAAACAGTTGTGAATTTTAGTAGTTTGAAAGACTGAACTGTTCTCATGAAATTTTGTTTTATTCTGCATCCTCTGTCAGATACCAAAGCAAGTTTATACCTGCTTACTTGGTAATCCTTTTAATTTGGAGAGGCTTTTATTTTTTTCCATAAGATGTTAGCCCTGAACGTTATATTTTTGAAAACAAACAAACAATTTCATTTTCATTTTTTCTTACATAGCAATAAATTGAACTTGGAACCAATTCAAAAATATTAACACTGTAATTATTTGCAGAGGACCTCATGAACAAGAACTGGTGATTACTCAGTGAAGCCAAAAGACCAATTTGAATTGTAAACAGAGACACAGAAAACATACAAAAAATAATTAAGTAATTCAAGAACAACCTGAATCTCTTTTAAAAAGTCTGCATATGTGTAATCAAAATGCTCTCCTTTATCAGGAAATTTTTCAAATACGCTTCTGTTTTATGAGAGTGCTTTTAGTGTTTTTTCTTTTCAAGTAGTACTATGTACAATGATCATTTTGTTTGCTGCTATAAATCTAAAAGTATTGTTTTTATTTTTAGGAAAGATCCTCATGGGTTTTTTGCTTTTCCAGTCACGGATGCCATTGCTCCTGGATATTCCATGATAATAAAGCACCCCATGGATTTTGGTACAATGAAGGAAAAAATTGCAGCAAACGAATACAAATCAGTCACTGAATTCAAGGTAAATTGATAGAGATTTAGTTATTTCAGAGCTCTCTAGTAAGGAACTGAAGATTGTTTTTAACAGTAGAAGCCTTTCTTAGATTAATTATTTTAATGTGTGTTTTTTCAGTACTAGGCGCTTTCATATATCCTGTGTGTTAGAATGAGTTTCTTTTCTTTTTTGGTGAATTTATTAGATTTTCTTTTCCTGTGGATTTATCAGATTCTATTACAATCTGCTACAAATTACTGTGGAATTTCTATGGACTTCATGCTGCTAGACATAAACAGGAGTAAGACTATCGCGAAGACTTAAGCAGTTGAAAAACCTGGAGCTCCTTTTTTTCTTTAATCTAGGCCTGTTTAGATTGATTAAGAGGCAATTTTGACATGTGTGCAAGAAAACTGGATACACTGAAGCATTTTCTATAAGATTCAATAATAACTACATAGTTTTTAGTTATCCTGTTTTCCATGTAACTTCATTTGAAATCGCCTTTTGGCAGAAACTAGTTTGGCAAGTTTATTGGCAACTTGCCTTAGCTATTTTGTGTATTACTATTGCTGTAATACTTTATTAGATACATTGTAGTTTTACAGACAGTGCAGTAAGAAATCTTTGCATGGTATTGCCAGCTCCTGGCACATGGAGGACAGGAAGGTGATTTGAGACAGCTAGTGTGGCTTCACCAGTTTATGACAGATAACCATTCAAAGGAGAAGACAAATCAGGCTTGGCTGTTCTGTTCTTTTGTTGCATCACATGTTCTTTTGTTGCATGTGATGAGCATCTAGAAGGCTGTTTCTTATGCTTTGAAGTTTCCTTTTTTTGTTCTAGTGCAAGTGACTGAAGAAGTGGTCACATTACTAGAATTAAAATTATATATAAGAAACTTTGTATCTTTCTGATGTCTGTATTTCTCAAGTCTATTCTGATTCAGAAGTTGAAAAAAACACTGAAAAGTACTTACGTTGGTCCCTCAGTCCTTTTATTAATTTATCCATTTTTTCTTGTTTGGTCCATTTGCATGAGGAGGAGATGTTACATTTGGCATTCAGGAAAAGGTTTGTGTTTTCAGTGTTTTTTTAATAACCAAAAAGCCAATTCCAAACAAAACGGAGCATCTTGAAGAAGCAAATAGGGCTCAGACCTTTGCCATTCTGTGTTACCTTTTAACTTGCATTAACTTCTCGAGCCTGCTGCTAAAATATTATTGTGTTCTTCACAGAGCTGCCATGATGGAATGGTATCTTCCAGTCATTTAACAAAGGATTTTGAAATTTTAACAGTTGTTTGTTTCATATTTTACAGGCAGATTTTAAACTGATGTGTGATAATGCAATGACTTACAACAGGCCAGATACTGTTTACTACAAGCTAGCCAAGAAGATACTGCACACAGGCTTTAAGATGATGAGCAAAGTAAGAGACCTCTTAAAAACAAAAAGTAGAAACTCTTTGGGGGTTGTTTTGCCATACTTAAAAGGAACATGATTAGTAACAAGAGTAAGTGTTATTTATTTAGTCTGTGATTAATTATGGCAGTGCCCGTTGGTGCTACTATATTTAAGGGTTTGATAGCATTCATGTTATAACCACACCCTTATTTCTCAGCCTTATCTGCACCACTGAAGTCTGTAGGAACTTCTTCTGCTGGCCTCGGTGGAAGCAGTTAAGATCCATGTGTATAAAACCCATCTGTAAAATATTGCTTCTGGCTGAAATTTAGAAAACAAGATCTCATTTAAGTTTATTTCTGCATAAACAAGAAAGCTTTTCTTTTTTGAAGGTGGTGAGTGTAGGGGAGGTTTCAGGGGTTTCGCAGGTGCATGCATGCAAACACACTCTTTACTGAAATACAGTTCTTTGCTTGTAAAATGAGGTTATTTTGATGATCTGCACCATGTGTGTATGTGTGTGTGTGAGCATGTGTTGCAGTTATGGTAAGTTTTATTTAAAATAGGCAGTTGTCTTTGCATATGCAGTTGTTTTGTTTGTTTGTTTCTCTCTTGATAGTTGAGCTGCAGAAATTACGATGCCATGCTACCATGACCAAATCATGTTGCATCGCCATTGGAAACGAGGCATTAAGAACAAAATAAGGCCATGGCCATTCCCATCCCATCCCATTATCATAGCATCTTGGCTATGAGGGAAAGGTTAAGTCCCTGCTGCTCTGTCCTTTCTGATTCTAGGAACGGCTGTTAGCTTTGAAGCGCAGCATGTCGTTTATGCAGGACATGGATTTTTCTCAGCAGGCAGCTCTTTTGGGTGATGAAGACACAGCAGTTGAGGAACCTGTCCCTGAAGCTGTTCCTGTACAAGCAGAAACTACCAAGAAATCAAAAAAGCAAAATAAAGAAGTTATTAGGTAAAGGTTTTAATGATCGTGCTTACTCTTCTCAGCCTTTCTCCTTGTGGTCCATAGCATAAATGGGCAGTTTTCTTGTATTTTATTTGTTTGTTTGTAGAAGTGTTTTAATAGCCCAACAGTTCCCAACTTGAAACAAAGAGTTCAAAGAATGACTGCATATTCTTTTAATATCTAGAATATACAGATATTTTTATCCTTTATATCTACATTAAATAATACGTAGTTTCTTCTCATTATGGTTTGAAATGTTCTTTGATTTTTAACATAGCCACAAATGCCTTTCACATTTTGTCCTTTTTTTTTTTTTTTTTTTTTTCCTGAAGTGATTGACTGTATCAAAATCTAACAGGATCTTTCTCGGAGGGCACAGTGGCCTTTAGTCTTATCTGGGAGCACATAAGTACAGCAGATTATTTCTGGAGCAGATGATAACATTTTCCCAATGAAATCGTATTAAGCTTCTTCATAAAATACATGGCTAGTGCAATAGCTATCTTCCAGCTAATAGGCACCCCAGGTGTTACAAGTCATGTTTTTATAGCTAAAATCTAGTTTTAGTCAAATTAAAGGGGTTTGTTTTCTATTTTGTGAGGAGGTTTTAGCAGAAACTGTGATTTATGAGCAAATTACGTTAGTTGTTCTTACATAGACATCCTAGGATAGATGTTGAATTTAAATTGTAGAACATTGTATCAAATGGAATTTTATTAACATAAAACTGTAACAGAGCATTATTAGTTGTATCTGATCATTAAAATATTTCTTCAGGCTTATCTCTTAAACATCCAAAGTAAAAGAAGTGAAATGTAACTTGCTTTCTCATATTTTCTAGAAGTGAACTTTAGAGTTCTGACCAGCCACATGTTTTTTGTTACACTTCAAGCATTTTTGTAGTCCTGCTTTAATGTCTGATGGAAGAAGTAGTATTTTATTTCTGTGTGCTCATTTACAAATACAGATAGCTAACAGAGCAAGAATGAACATGCAATTCAGATAGTCAAAAATAACTGACCTTTAATTTTATCTTGATAACGGTTTCCTTCCAATCAGTTGTGATATAAATTTACTTTCCTGTTCTTTCAAATGTTTATGTAACTTTAGTAGTTGGAATTAACTTTTTTTTAAATTAACTTGATCTTTTGACATCAGTAGGATAGCTATTATTCTTTTTGATGTATAATGAGAATTCTGGAGGGAGAATCAAACCAAATAGCAGATATTTTTGCCTTCAGAGAAAGAGCTGAAGTCAATGTTTGCAAAGTGTTAAGGCGATTTAGAACTCCATACTGTAGTTTAAAAAGTGACTTGGTCACTTCAACATCCTAATATCAAAGTAGTTTTTGAAAATTTTGTCCAGGATGTTGCAACCTTCTGAACATTCTCTCAAAATTCTTGTCCATTAAGTATTCTGTAGAGTGTGAGAGAAAGTGCCAGTTGTTGTGGAGTTTCCTGCTGTGTATGCTCTTTCTTAAAATCTTCAGTTAAATGAAAATCATATAACACAATTGTCTTATAATAGTATGATCCTGTGACCTTTCTGTTGTCTTTAATAGCAAAACTTTCTTGTGTATCGGATCTGAATCTCTATACAGAGAGAAATTCTTAGCTAAGCAAATGGAAGAAGATGCCCCACGAGAGAGAAATGGATTTGGTGTGAGGAGATGCTCAACCCAGTACCTAAGGTGTTTGGCCCTAGCGTCTAATGTCCATATAATGTCCTGAAAGATTTTGATGTACAAAGTTTATTTTAAATATATAATAAGGCTGACATAACCTATGATATCTTCACACTCTCCCTTATAATACTATCTTTTTCTGATTTTTATATAGTAGCTAAGGTATGTTCTTTCCCATCTTAGATATGCTTATTTGTTATGTTTTGTTAATGAGAAGGGATCTACTGAAAGATAAATGTTGAATTGTGGAATTTCAATGAGAAGGAATGGTATGATTGATAATGAGTAGGAATATTAATTGCCCATATTAGTGAGCTTAATTAGACTGGGAGCAGCATCCTACTTCTACAAGCAACTAAATTACACAATTCTCATAAATGCAGCCTGTTGTTCTGGGTTTTTTCCCTCAGGTTAGAGTTATACAGTCTCCATTCCCTCATCACATAATTTCTTTTCCTTTTATTTGGAATTTGTGAAAATAGCATATTTGTGCATGTGGCAAACTAAGGACACAACATTCGCCTTGTATTAATGCAATTTTACTCCCAGTCTCTGTTTTCTTTATTTTCATCAAGGCACAGAAACAATTAAATTTTTGAAGTTCGGTAGTTTGGTAGATCTCACCCTCTGCTGCAAAACTTCAGTTTCATAATATGATTATAATTCCATGCTGAAGTAGACTGACACTGGGAGAGGAATGTGACTGACTGTTCTAGTTAGCAAACCCAGAATTCAGGCCTTTGTTTTGTTTTAGCTTTTAATTTCTACAGCTATTCCTCTTCTCTTTCTTAGTTGCATATTTGAACCTGAGGGAAATGCATGCAGCCTGACAGATAGCACTGCTGAAGAACATGTGCTGGCACTAGTGGAACATGCAGCAGATGAAGCTCGTGACAGGATCAGTCGATACTTACCCAACAGCAAGGTCTACTGCACAACAAAGTCCACAATTCCCTTTCGTGTCTGGCTGTTGAATACTTTGTTTTGTCTTAGGAAATGGGGTTTAATATTATGTATTCTGAGACTGTAACATCTAGGATATGTGCTCTGTGTGGAATACAAATGTGACTATTGTCCATCACTTAATTTCAACTGAAGCCCATTGGAGGATGTCCTAAGTGGATCTCAAGATGTATTCTGTGTTGAACATCTTCAGAAATTCACTTCGTAGAAAACAGTGAAATGTTGCTCAGATCTGGCTTCCTTAATTGCAAACCTTAGCATTGAAAGTGATTAAAATAGCATCACACTCTTCTTATTGTTGCAACCTCAGAAAAAGCAAACTTTGGCATAGATCGAAAGGTTATTAGGATTTCCACCCCTGCAACCTAAGGAATTCAGGAATTTTGAAGTGTTAAATTACTGTTTTCAGTGAGAAGTCCAGAACCTTTTGTAGTTTTGTACCTTCAAGTAGTAACTGTCAACTGTAGCACCTTCTTGTGTGAGTACAAAATACAGACATCCTTCAGTGACTAGGAGATAGCAAGTAGTTTGTCCATGTTGGAATTTTGGACAGTGCTAACCACAGGTTTGATCATCTTGAACATTATTCTAATACTGTTCCATCTGTTTGTTTTTTGTGCTGTTCCAAGAGTTAGAAGGAAAATCTCAGTGACACTGTTACTGCAGTTGTCTGAAGACAATCTGTTTATGGGCTGTGTTTTTCATAACAAAGTGATAATGCTGGATTCTGTTGTTACTTCATGCTAGGGTTGGAGTGAATGCTACAGGCATTCACTACGGGCCTGTGTTGAGATACATTTACTCTGTTGCCTTTGCATTGTGTGGAGTCTTCTTACCACCGTTACACTTAGCCCTCATTTCTCGTTCTCTCATATACTCTAGTGACCATTGCAATAGAAAAAGGAATCAAGATGTTACTACATCCTACATTTTCCACCTTTTTTTTTTTTTTTTAACAACACTTGCAGAAGAAACACTTGGAAACATTAGATGTGGCAGTTGTGTCTTCAAACTTACATCTGTTTCTTGGACACTGGCCCTTGTCATGCAATCACCTTAGGCTCATCTGGATTAGGAAATAAAGCCTCAGAGCAATGTGGGAGAAGCTTTAGCTTCTTCAGTATATTTCTGTTTCTAACAGCTTGCTAGAATTGAAGGCTGTTTGAAACCTCCAAAGTAAGAGGAGGTGCTTTAAAGCAACACCAATCTTCTGCTAATTGCTAGCTTTACTGGAAAGGCCGATGCAGTTTTGCACTGTTCAAGAAGGAGTTGTTCTGGGTACACAACTCTGAATTGTCTAGGCTGTTAATCAGCTGGACAACCCACTGCAGATCACACTGCATCTAGGTAACACTGTGTGCTGGTTTGACTGAAAATTGGTTCATTTTCTCCATGCAGCTAGAAACCTTTCTTTTTCATAGCTAGCATGCTCAGTATTTGGACTTAGTTTGAGAACAAACAGATAACACCCCAGCACAGAGTTAATGTTTTTAATTGCTCTGGTCTGAGAGCCAAGGACATTCTGAGGATGCTTCCCACAGGTGTGAGGCATCGAGGAAGGGGGGACATAGATGGGGCAGAGCCTGACTGATATCCAAACTGATTAATAAGAGTATTCCATCCCATTTGTGTCATGCTCCAGATTTAAGAGTGGGGCCTTCCAGTTTCTCACTCTCCTCTTCTGCTCTCTCTCTGGGGTGAAGCTAGGGTTATTTTTGGTGCGGGATGTTTAGCTCAGCCTTTTGTCATTTTGCAGAGGTCTCTGGGCTTTTCTACCTTTTTCCTCTCTTCTCTCTCTCTGGGGTCGACATTAGGACCAGGTATGGCTTGCTGGGATTGGCTGCTCAGTTGTGGACAGAGTTCACGAGGAATTGCTCTGAGTATCTTTTATTTCTGTTTTTTATATATATATATATATATATATATATATATTTACTAGGAGTGTATTAGTATTTTGTTATTTTATTAAACTGTGTTTATCTCAATCCAAGTTTATCCCTTCCTTTTTGACCCTCTCCCCTGTTTGTGGGCAGGGGTAGGGCTAGGGGGTGAGCGAACAGCTATCATGGTTGTATTGCTAGCTTGGGTTAAACCATGATACACTGACACTTGCTTAGGGTTCAGTTATTGTTAACTTTTGCCATCACTTGAAGGTACTGTTTCTGTGCATTCTCTTTCCAGTATTCGTCATTTCTCTTTTTATTATATGGCAAAATTAGCTTTGGCCTTATGTATGAAGAGAGTTTTAAAACGTTTAAGAGGGATGAATTTAAAAAAAAAAAACCAGCAGGGGAGAGATTTATTGCTCAATTTACTTGGAAGTGTTTACTAATATTTATTTAGGGAGAGCGTATTTTTCATTTTCTGTATTTACTGAGAAATTACTATCTTCTCTCAGTTTCCAGCAGCTTAGTTTGTTACATCAGTTCTGGCTCTGTCTTTATTCTATCGTTTTTCACATCTCTGGCTTTCTTTTTAGCATTTTGTTTGTGTGCTCTGATTGTTCTGTCACAGCACTTCTTCCTCTTTAAGAATTTGATGGTGTGTTCATAAATGTACTTCTGAGTAGACAAAGTTGTGGGTGAGATATGAAAACAAGCAGTTCAGTCTAGATTTGAAAATGAACAGTGAGGTAGGCTGTGGATAGGAGTTATAGTTCTGTTTCTGAAAAGAAAATGTGTTCTACCAGTCAAGAGGGTCTAGCTCCAGACTAATTATAATGGAATTTTTAATTTATTTGGTGCAAACTTCAGATCTGATTTAGAAAGATGAATAAGAAGTTGTATATATGACATACAACTAAGTCTTCTGTGCTGAAGCATTTGCTAGGTGTTGATAAATAGTTGTGACCCAAGATTCTCTGTATTAAAAAGGAAATACCAGAGTGCAAGATCTGAATATAGCTAAAAATGTATAGCATTGTTTGTAAGTAAGCAACTCCTTTGTTGAGTTTGGACTGTTTTGAATGACTGCATTTATATCTTTGTGGTTCTGTTTACAGATTGGTTATCTGAAAAAAAATGGAGATGGAACTTTATTATTTAGTGTAGTAAATTCATCTGATCCAGAAGCAGAAGGTAAATGCCGTAATATTTCAAGCAGATATTTCTAATGGTGAATGTTTTGGCAGATTTTGAAGTCTTAACTGTACAGATCCTGAGTATTATAGATGAGTTTAAAAAAAAAAATATTCCCCAAACCGTTTTCCCCAACAGCTATATTTAGTATTTCCAGTATAAGATGTTGCTCTCTGCATTTCAAATTTTGACTCTTCAGATGCTCTCTTTACTGATGCTAACAGTAAGAAGATCTATTTATAAGCACTTATACATTTCTACAACTTCATAGAGAACTTGTGAGATAGGCTTTTGCTCCAAGTACCCTGTAGTGTTAAAATCTGATAGACAAAAGGTGAAAAAGCACTGCAATCCTATGTAGATGTGCAGTGCATGGATGAAAATTCAGAATCATCTTCTACTTTTTTTTAATTTCCTGCTTTAACTTATTATCTATATTTCAGATTTAAGATAATTAAGATTTGCTTAATTGTTTTTCTTTAGCCCTTGGTCTTTTATGGCGCTTTTTTTGTGTTACTACTATACATTATTTATATTGTCTTATGCTTTCTACTTGTCTTAGTTTCGAGCTCAAAATGCAGAAGTTTTGACAGTTTGTAGTGATGAAACGTCATAGTCTTTAAGCTGCTGTATGTCATGTTGATGTAGTGCTTCCTTCACTGCATCTCTTGAGACTGGAATTCATGCACAACTTACGTATTGTTGCATTGATGACTAGTAACATTTCTGTTGATTTTTTTTTTTTTTTCCTTTTAATTGAGAAATACAAGCCTGTAGCTCTGCTACTGTCTAAATTCCTCTTCTTTTGGTAGTCAGTTTTTTTGGAATGAAATTTAGCATTTTGGCTACCATCATGCACTGGCCTATTTCTGAAAAAAGTATAAATATTAAAATGGATGTGATTTAATACCTCTGAAATCATGCCAATGAAAATGTAGACAGTGGTGGTAATGGGAACAGAGCAATATTGCACTGTGTGCTGTAAAGTACTGTGCTGCTTCCTGATGTTTCTGTGCTCCAGAATCTTTTTTGTTCAAGTGGTTAATACTAGTTACACTGAATTTACAGCTAATAGTATATTCTGAATTTTTGTTGCAGTTTATATTTTTTATCCTAGTGATTTCTAGGGATAAACTTGCTTTTTGTTGTTCGGTAAATTGAGCATAATTACCATTAGATTCCGTAACAGCCAGAGAGATTTAAAATAACTGGAAGTGTCCTAAATGTTGTTGGGATTTTTTTTTTTAGTTTAGACGCATATTCCAAATAATTTTTGTCATTTTAGTTAAGCAGTTCTGAGAACTTCAGAAGAAATAAATATTGCTATGATGGTAATTATCTCAACAAGGTTCTTTATGTGGTATACAGGTTTCTGTAGACGAACTACCACATAAGAAAATGCTTTTAACACTTCATAATATCTGCATCTTGAACATTTGTGGATCAGCTAGTAAAAGAATTTCAGATGCTGCTATATACTTCAAAAGTGAAATAAATAAGTAAGCCATGGATCTTTTGAGTAAGAGATAGAAACATATTTACAGCAAGTATTTGAAATTTAAATGGAGAACCTGAATTACACTACCTATCTTAATAAAGCAACATCTAAATATTAACCATAAATAAATTTTATATGTGAAGTGCTTTTCTAAAAAATATTATCTTTGTAAAAATTATTAGAGGAAGAGACTCATCCAGTGGATCTAAGTTCGCTGCAAAGCAAATTACTACCTGGGTTCACTACACTGGGCTTTAAAGATGAGCGAAGAAATAAAGGTAAATGCCAAAGAAGGTATTTTAACTTTGTGTTAATTTGATGTTTTAGCAATTTCTTGATATAAAATAATTTCAGATTATACCTGTCTCCAAATTAAAATTCACTTGTTTATTTCTATAATATATTGTTATTTCATTTACAGCATAATACACTTTAAATAAATTGATTTTTTTGCTTATCAAACATAACTTAATTAGGAATCTGCGGATTAATTTTTTGCCTTAGTGTTATAGCCACGCTAGAAGCTTTCCAATAATGGTATTTCATTTTCTCTGGAGGAAGTAATTTTTCCTGAGCAACTGTGCTTAGAATTGAGAAAGAAACTTTTTGGTCATTTGCTTTTTTGTATCATATGACAAAGATTTCACAAGCTGTGCATTTTTTTTTTTTTTCCTAGTATTAGTGACATTTTTAATAGTTTCTAATCTGTTCTCAATAAACTGGCTGGCAAACCACAGAGAAGCAACAAGCAAAAAACAAAAATAGAAAAGGCAGGAGGTGAATCTTTTTTGTGGAAGTGGGGTGGTTAACTTAGTTAACTTAGTTCTTAGTTCTAGTATAATTAGTACATTTAGTCACACAGTTAAAGTAGCTGTGCTGATTCTTGAGTCTTCAATTTCCTTCGAGATATTGCTCTTGACTTCAGTTAGAGGAAAAAAAAACATGCTGCACTTTCTGTTTCAGAAAACAAAATCTATTTTTGATTCCCCTCCGTCCAAGTGATCTTTTACACTTGTGTTAATCATTTGTCATCTCTTTCTTCTACCTGTCTAGTAACCTTTCTTACAAGTGCTAGTACAGCACCTTCCATGCACAACAACTCTATATTTCATGATTTGAAATCAGATGAAATGGAACTCCTGTACTCAGCTTATGGTGATGAAACTGGGATACAGTGTGCCTTAAGGTAAGCACTTCCTTAGTAGGAGGAGTGACTTCTCATAGCAATTTTATGAAAAGCAGTTTAGATTAAAGGTCAACTAGGCCCCTCCAAATCCTCAAATTTTTTTCTAAAAGTTATTTAAAAAATAAGTCGCTACAAAACTTGAAGCTAGCTTTCATCCTGGTTGGTGGGGTTTTTTTGGGGGGGATTCAGTTTTTGGTTGTTTGGTTGTGCGTGTGTGTTGTTTTGAGGTTTTTTTTCCATTCTTTTTATTTGCACTTTTAGGGTACCCTATTCTCTTGCAAGACTTTTATGCATCTTGCTGTTACGGTCTTTGACCACAGGATTTTATAGGTTGCTAAAGACAGAGCATTTTGCTTTAAACCCAGCAGTAAGTAGGTTTACATACGGAAGTAGTGGACTTAGGTGACCTTAAAACAGTGATATTTTTCAAGGAGCATCAGAACAGTTAAATCTACTTCAAAAGGAAAATGCCATGTTTCATTAAATAATTAATCTTATAGGAAAAGAATTAATCCCAAGCTTTTTACTTTTCTTTGTGTTTTTTTTTTAACCCACTGCCAATGATAGTTCAAGTGAAAATTTGCTAGTAGATGTGAAAAACAAGTTTGCATGTACAGTTATTACCGTTTAAAAAAAAATTATTGGCTGAAATATTTTTACTAAAATAAACATTTTCTGTAATGCTTATATCTCCATTCCTACTAGCTTACAAGAATTTGTGAAGGATGCTGGAAATTACAGCAAAAAAATAGTAGATGATCTTCTGGACCAGATCACTAGTGGAGATCATTCCAAAACTATTTATCAGCTGAAACAGGTGTGTATTTGATGCACAGAAGTATCAAAAGTTCATCAAAACAAGAATATATCTCTTTCTCTTTTTTAATATGGTATGAAATGCTTTGTTTTCCACTATCTGTGTAAGCATTGGAGGCTTAGCTGTTCATGCAACCATGTGGTGAACCAAATTAGAAGCTGAATTGATCAGCAGGGAATTAATCTTTCTCTTTTCTAAAGATCCTCCAATGTTTTTCACGTAGTGACTTCAGAAAGGAAGAGGCAGGGGACCTTTGGAAGAAGGGACAGGAAACTCAGGAGAACTACAAGGATGTTGTGAAGTTATGCAGGGGGAAAATGCAAAGGGCCAAAATCCAACTAGAACTTAATCTGGCTACTGACACAAACAGAAAAAAAAATGTGTCTATGAATACATGAGCAACAAAAGGAGGGCTAAGAAGAATCTCCATCCTTTAGTGGATGCCTGGGAAACATAGTGACAGAGGACAAGGAAAAGACCAAGGTACTAAATGCCTTCTTTGCCTCAGCCTTTACTAAGAAGACCAGTTGTGCTCTGGGTACACAGCACCCTGAGCTGAAAGACAGGGAGCAGAATGGAGCCCAAATAATCCGAGGGGATATGGTTAGTGACCTGCTACAGTACTTAGCACAAGTCTGTGGGGCCAGATGGGATTCACCCGAGGGTTCTGCGATAGCTGGTGGAGGTACTCACCAAGCTACTTTCCGTCATTTATCAGCAGTCCTGGCTAACTGGCGAGGTCTCAGTTGACTGGAGTTTAGCAAATATGGCACCCATCTACAAGAAGGGCTGGAAGGAGAATCCGGGGAATTACAGGCCCATCAGTCTGACCTCGGTGCCAGGGAAGGTCATGGAGCAGATCATCCTGAGTGGCATTACACATACAAGACAACCCAGTGATCAGGCCCAGTCAGCATGAGTTTATGAAAGGCAGGTCCTGCTTGACTCACCTCATCTCTGTCTATTACAAGATGGCCCGTTTAGTGGATGAGGATAAGGCTGTGGATGTTGGGTACTTAGACTTCAGTAAAGCCTTTGACACTGTAACCCGCAGTATTCTTCTGAAGAAGCTGGCAGCTTATGGCTTGGACAGGCATACTCTTTCCTGTGTAAACAAGCTGAACGGCCAGGCCAAATAGAGTTAAATCCAGTTGGTGGCCAGTCATGAGTGGTGTTCCCCAGGGCTCAATATTTGAGCCAGTTCTACTTAACATCTTGATCAAGGATCTGGACAAGGGGCTTGAGTGCACCCTTAGTAAGTTTGCAGACAACACCAAATTGGATGAGAGTGTTGATCTGCTGGAGGGTAGGAAGGCCATACAGAGAGATCTGAGCCAGCTAGATTGATAGGCTGAGGCCAGTTGTATGAGGTCCAACAAGGCCAAGTGCTGTGTACTGCATTTGGGTCACAACAACCCCAGGCAGTGCTACAGGCTCGGGAAAGAGTGGCTTGAAAGCTGCCTGGTGGAAAAGGACCTGGGGGTTTTGGTTGATAAACGGCTGAATATGAGCCAGCAGTGTGCACAGGTGGCCAAAAGGCCAACGGCATCCTGGCTTGTATCAGGAGTAGTGTGGCCAACAGGACTAGGGAAGTGATTGTCCCTCTGTATTCAGCACCGGTGAGGCCACCTCAGATACTGTGTTCAGTGATGATGACATTCTGAATTATTTAAGAATAAGGAAGGAGAGGAAGGGGAGGAGGATGGAAGGTACTCAGGTTTCCTGACATGGTGGAAATGAGATTATGCTAAATCTCTGCAGACTTGGAAGTAAAACAGGGCGAGTAATGTTTGGGGAAAAGGAAACAAAAGAATGAAAAAAAAATACAGACGATCATTCAGAATTTTCTGGGTATTTTGTTCCAGTTCCTACTGGGAAAAATTGTGTATATGAAACAAGAAGAAATGTAATTGATTAGTTAAAAAAATGAGAATTCAGAAAGTTCAAAAACAATATTTTGAATATTCTTCTACATTTAGAATTGTGTGTACACAGCGTATTGAACTTACCTTTAAAACATGTGCCTTTCCCTTTTTGCCATCTTATATTGTTCCAAATGAGAATTTCTGAATGCCTTTCAAATGATCAGTGGCTATTTACACTTAGAAGGGCTGTTCAGTTTTGACATATGTGGATATGTGCAGGTTTTGTGCAATTAAGTGTGTTTCAGTGATGATGTGCCGTGGTATTTTATGCTTGAGTATTTTGTGGTGCTGCATTTGACTTAAGAATTCATATCTCTGAAAGTGCAATCTTAAATAATTTTGAATCAGAAGTTACTGATGTAATTACTAAGATACTGCATTTGAATATAAATTTCATGGGCAGAAGAAAGGGGCTGAAAGATTAGTTAAAATGCATAATACTAAAATATTTCAAAACAGTAACTGTTACAGTACAGATCTGTGAAAAAACCTCATTTTGTGTGACAAGTTTGAATATACTTGAAATTGTACAAGAGAGATATTTCTCTTATGTTGACTAAAAGTAATTGTTAGTGTTCTTTCTTTTCAGAGGCGAAACATCCCGGTAAAACCACTGGATGAAGTTAAAGTAAGTTGTGCTGATACTCAGTTTTTTGTTTCCTCTTTGTTTGCTTTCTGGAAAAATGTGTCTTGGCATTTAAAGCAGAGAAAATAATGTTCTTTGGGCTTCCAACATTGAAATTCCTAATTCTCTTTACTGTGCATCTGTTCTGTGTAAGACAGAAAAGATTGACAAGTTAAATATATAATAAAGAAGAGGTTGTTAGGTTAGTCCTAAAGAAGACGTCCTAAGAGGCTGTCCTGAATAATTCAGAGCTGTTGAGAGGAATTCATATGGTCACCCAATAAAGAAGAGCTAGTTTCTTGGGGTTTTTTTTAAAGGATTCTATGCAAACATCACAAAACATCATAGTCTTCTGTGTTGGCCTAGAATCTGGTCATGAGAAACCAGCAAATGACACAAACATTTCTTACGAAATGTGAGGGTAAGCTATGAAATGCTAATTTCTAAAATATTATTTGGTTCTTTAGGTTCTGCCAGTTCTCATAAAAGAAGAACACAAGTTGCGTAATACCTGTCCAGATTCTTCCAAACAGACTATGGTAAAATGCTTTGTGTGTAATTAAAAAAATATTGAGACATTTTGTTTCAGTGGAAGGATGTACATGCTTTTAGGTAGAAGATTAAAATTATGGTATCTAGAATAAACTTTCAGGACTTAAAGTGGATTTTCTGACAGTTGATCTATTTTAGTTAGTGGCTTTGTCTTGTTGTTCTGTATTCTCTAGTTTAATTTGGCATGCATAATTCAATCTCAGAGAGAGAAAGACCACTTAGGTATGTAAAAGATACTTGATCTGCTGATGAATATTTGAGATTCAACCTGATGTAAAAGTGGAAAAATACGGAAGTATTTATCAGTTTTACCTCATCCATTGAAAATGTTAGAAAGTGCGGATAAATAATGTGTATCTTATGCTTTCACAGCTACTAATCAAATCTTTAAGTGGTATGGATTTCATCTTGCAGATTATTTGTGGCAACAGAATATATGCACTTTATTCCATGGTGATAAACATTAAAAATGTATAGATTACATTATAGCAACAAATAAAATTTACTCTTTTATATTTCTTCTGTTTTGTAGAAAGGTTTGTATTTCTCTAGAAAGTGACTGGTTAAATTAATTCATGGAAGTGATAAGTTTTATTTTCATATTTCTAAAAGATAATACCTGGTTGTGTATTTACCTGCATGTTTTATCCCTCCTACTAGAATAGGCAAGCTCAGAGCATTCTCTTAGAATGTGTTCTGAAGCTTAAGAACTTTAACATTGATCTCTTAATTTTTGCCATTACATAGCAGTATTGCAACAGGTATGGAGAAAATGAAATCATTGTAGTGCAGGCTGTATTTCATTATCCAAATGTATAAGAAAAAATACTTGAGAGACCAGCTCCAGCTGATACTGCATATAGGGAGACCCACCTTACTGGTTTTATTAGTCACATACTAAAAATGTCAATAAATTCAGTGTTGCGTTGAGAAGCTGAGGGGAAAAGAGAATATGGGAGTGGTTCATAATGGGGGATACTGACAACGCTTCCACCTGCCATGGTTCTGCCATGAGACAGGGATGAGTTGAGCATGTAATTGAGTCCCAAAGGATTTGGTAATGTTGGTTTCAACAGACCCAGATGATGAGATGGAAGATATTTAAACTAGCCTGCAGATCCCTTGCCATTCATATGACCGGTCTGTCCTGGAGCCATGTTTGAGCTGCCTGTGAGTTGCAGGTTAGCCAAGATGGTTATGAGTGCCCTGGGCTCAAATGTTGTCATGCACATTTTTGAGAGTATGGATTCATGTATTTACCTTAAACATGAAAAAGTTATAATGACAGCTTGTCACTATTGCTAGTCTTTCTGTTAATTTTATTTTAATAGGTTGGAGAATCTGCTGGAGATAGTAACACTTCTGACTTGGACTTTCTCTCTATGAAACCATATTCAGATGTATCTCTTGATATTTCTATGTTAAGTTCGTTAGGTAAGTAATTAAATATACAAGCCATCCGTTATGGTTTAGTTTTACCATTTAGGCAAAATACCAGCTGGATTTGCTAAGAATAAAAAAGTGTTCAAAAAGGAGTAATAAGTCTACATTTTACATCAGTAAAAGTCTGGGGCTGGTACAAAATAAATGAAACCTTGGTCTGTCTTTCCTTTGAGACATCCATGTGCTACCACTGGAGAAACCGAAGTATTTGTACCTGACAATTTTGATAGCTTTGCCTGTCTTCTGTGTGGTCATAGTAATGTATATTTTAAAAAACGACGTGGAGCTTTGGCTCAGAAATATTATTACTTCATAACCTGTCTTTTGAAATAACTTGGGAAGTAGGTAAGTAAGCTCAATCATATCACCACTTGAAATGTCCCAAAACAAAAATCAGAACAAACTTTGGGCACTGGAAGGACATTAGCTACAAATAAGGCAGTTGTATGAAAGTATTAGGCTGTTGTTTCAAATACACATCTTTCATAGATGTCCTTCTTTAAAGACTAAATACATTTCTGCAGGCTTCTGAGCTGGTCAAATGTCTTCAAAAATGTCATCACAAAAAAAAAATACTGCTTATGGTTTAAGATACCTTTAATTAAGAATGTGAAAGGTGCCAGACTATCTATTATAGAACATAACCAAGGTAATTGAAAGCTTAAAGAAAAAAAAAGTCTACAGATTTCTCTCATAGGTGCAGTATTCTTTGAAAAGCAATTGTAAGCTTGATTATGCTGTCACACACTAATTTTGTTGCAGTTCAGTAAAAAATTAATAAATATCTGGTTAATAGATAGCATTTAGACATAGTCTTACTATGAAATTCTCACTCGACTAAAGCTGCTTATGTTTTTCTTCTTTGATCTTTCTGTAAATAATCGTACTTCTAGATTACTTCTGGAGAGAGTTTATGGCATTATTTCTTATCGTAATTCTTACAAAGTAAGCAAGATCTGCATTGAAGACAGCCCAAAGAGAAGGAGAGACTTTATTTTCCTGTTTAAAGTTGAGGGAAAACTTTCTTAAGTCTTCAGATGAAAGAACAGCATATGTTGGCACATATTTCCCATTCTTTCCAATTTCACTGTTTTATTTGGCTCATTGTAGACGGAGAAGATACTTTTCTTAAAACCTTTTGTGATAGGGATTTCTTCACCTCCATAAATTACATTTTCTGTTTTAACTGTATTTTAAGTTAGATATTTAAGTAATCTTTCTACTGATTTACTCACCTTTGCTGCAAACTGAATGCCTTATTTCATGTCTGGAGTTTAACAGATGAGGAAGACAAGCTGTTGTAGCTGTTTAAATACTGGGAGTCAGTTCAGTTTCAGCCATTTCCCATGGCTCTCTCTTTCATTCTCTAATCCCACCAAATGCATTTCAACATATATTGCTTGAAATTGAAGACAGATCTGCAGCTGTTGCCTTTTAGAAGTGCAAAGGAGAATGCAAGACTGAGGTCATTTGTGTAATAGACAACACTTATGTTAATTTATTTTGATAGTGACTTGATAATTCATGAGTCAATCTGCATGTGTTAATACGGGTTTTATTTGGTAACTGGTGGCCCTTAGGGAAAGTGAAGAAGGAGCTTGATCATGACGATAACCATTTACATCTGGATGAAACAACTAAGCTGCTGCAGGACCTTCATGAGGCTCAGGCTGACAGAGTGGGATCCCGGCCATCATCCAATTTGAGTTCCCTCTCCAATACCTCTGAAAGAGACCAACATCATCTTGGTAAAGTTACCTTTGTCACCAAAGTTGCAGTACTTCTGCTCTGATTGAAGCTGGTTAAAACTTACATTTTAATTTACATTAATCTTTGCATGAAACTTCTCTGATAATACGGTGTACTGACTCCAGGATCATATTTTAATTTTTAAATATGCATAACAAAGGCAACTAAGACAACATACTTTTGACATGTGCAGTTAAGGACACTAATTGTACTTATTTTTTTATTAGGTATGATTGAAGTAATTGTGAAGTAAATTGATACGGATTAGCACATCCCTATATGCGTTTGCATTTCATGCTCTTAGAAATACTAAGGAGTGTGTGTTTATTTACAGTGTAGTTGTATGTAGCAAGTAACACGTGGGATTCTACAGTAGCCTTCCATAGTATACTGTGAAATTCAGTGGTAAGGCAGGATGATGGGTGACATACCACTTAACATCTTGGTGCCATTTCTGAGGAGGTAGGAGATGTTGACTGGATGATACCCAGTTACATTTTGTATGATTTTTCAATGGATTAATAGAATAATAACTTCTTTTTCAAAGAAGATCTAAATTACTGAAGAATCTTGTAATTTATTTTTCAAAATCTCCTGTTTAAATATCATTTAAATGTCTGTCTTGCATTAAAAGTCTGAAAGGAACTTGTGAAGTAACCATACTGTTTATATACATAAATCTCTCTCCCTTATTTTTCTGTATTTTTAAAGGTATTGATTTTTTTTTTCCCATATTTTACAGGAAGCCCCTCTCATCTGAGTGTTGGAGAACAGCAAGACATGGTTCACGATCCCTATGAATTTCTTCAGTCTCCAGAAACCTCAAATGCCCCTACTAACTAGTTTGACATGTACTATATATTTTGTATTTTAATTGTATTATGTTTTTATAAAGTTTTTGTCCAGGGCAGAAACCTCAATTTTATCCTCTTTTCTATGAGGATTCCTGTATGATATTATCATATTTGCTGGATTAAACAAAATCCACCTATTTGGTACATCATCTTGTTACCAATGTACCAAAACCTGCTGTTGATTTGTTTGTTGAGGGAGGTCATTGTCTAGTCGTGTGTGATTCTTGACTGCAAAACAACAAATAATGTGTAAGAACAAATTGCATTTTATAGAAACTGAAGAGTGATAATTTTCCCAGTATCATGGCAACAGTCATTAAATGTTTCTAGTAGAATTATCTGCCAGTTCTGCTTGGGTCTTAACATGAACACCTTCAAACAGGAATATTTTATTTAAACAATGGCAGAACTGCATGAATTGTGATAATTATTAGGTTTCTCATCTCCTAATCCTAATAATCTGTAGAAGTTGTTTCTCTTTCCTTGTATTTTTAAATCTTTTGTTAATCACTCTAGAGAATACTTAATTTGAGAGTAACAACAATTAGTAGTTGCATTAAAATGCTCACTATGGGAATTCTACCTTGAATCTGAAAAATATGGATGTTTTTGTGATCCCTTGTGTCTTCAAACACAAAGAAAACATAATACTTATGTTTTATAATTTGTTATGTATACTTACCTGGACGGAAATAACAATAGATAAGGTGTGCTTTCCAGTAATTTAAAAATAAAACTTTTATCATTCAGTACTGATGCAGCTGGAGGATTTTGTACCATTGATATGTGTAAGCTGGAAAAATTTTATGAATTTGCCATAGTTTGTAAATATTAATAAAAATACAAAACCTCTTGATGTTTGCAAATACCTTGTTCTTGCACGGAGAAAATTTGCTTTCTTATCTTGCAGTTCATCTTGAAGTGAAAAGTTTTGGTCACAGAGAAAGTTTGCTGGCTAATAGTGATATTTATCTGTTACAACTTCAAATGTTGGAGTGCATTTTTAATCATTAGTCTGCAAGCTCTTTTGTTTACTTTTTTTTTCCCACAGAGTGCATACATTGTGTTGATCAAGAAAAACTGGGATGGCACAGCTAGAATGGGCAGGAGGAGAACTGGTAGAGGTCGTAGAAGAGCCAGGATACTCATCAGATGATTATTGAGGGATGGTGATTACTTTTGATGATGAAGTAAACTTATTCTGAAGCGCAAATGTGTAATTCTGTGGGGAAGGATTTGTTGAACTTGTACGATGGATTTGCTATAAAACAACTTCTATGGGGTTTTTTTGAGTTAAATGTAAGTATTACTGTATCATAGATGTTGTGTAGTAATGGAGGTTCAGATTTAACCTTTAAATTTAGGTTACTATTTAGACATCACATCCATCCCGAAGAAATGCCAAACATTCACTGTTATGTTACTAGAAGTAACCTGTAGCAACCTTAAAGGATTGGTTTGATTCTAGGCTTGGTTTATGAAAAAAACATTAGAGCAAGACATTAATCAAATGAGATATGAAATCAACAAATAGCATCTTCTGAAAGCAAGAGGACTATGTTTTACCAGCAGAATTAATTCTTTGTCCTGCTTCAGGTAAGACTAGGACAGGGCCAATTCTCCTTCCTGTTCAGTAATTTTCCGTTAAGTATCTCCTAAGGAACTGCAATTACATGTTTTTCAGACAGTGTCTGTATTATTTTATTGTTATATTTTATTGTTATTATTGTTCATCTCTTCCCTTTTGGTGTCTTGTTAAACTGTTTTTATCTCAACCCGTGAGTTTTACTTTTTTTTTTTTTTTTTTTTTTTAGTTCTCATCATTCCACCAGCAAGAAGGAGTGAGCAGCCACATGTTACTTAGTTGCTGGCTGGGGCTAAAATGTGACATCTCTAAAATTATGTGCAAATGGAGCTTGTGGACAGAGTTGTGTTCTGAAGCATCCATGTGCAGCTCAGCTGAAACTTGAGTGTTTGGTCTTTCCTGTACTGGACACTTGCAGTTGAGGGGTGACTGCTCTTTGACCCTGCAGCTGGAATTCTGCTCTTGTTCTGAAGTATACTTGTGCCTTCAGACAAATCCTCCCACCCATCTGATACTGATGGGTGGTCTGAACTCCATCCAATCCTTTGGATGATTCAGGGTGCAGCATAGTCCTGGAGTCTTACTTCAGTGGCATTTTCCTCATTCACCATAGGATGTTGTGGATGAAGGATTTATGGTTCTGCCACAGAACAATGTTTAGATCACTTAAAAGTGTGACTTAACTCAGTTGGATGGCAAGGTTCACTCTATTACTTAATGCACAGAGGAAATATGCCAAGCAGAGTGGGGTCAGAGTTGTTTCGAAGTGATTTATATTGGGGCAAGAGATGTGAAGGGGTAGAGGGAGACCCATTGAGTCACAAGATTTAGAATGGAGCCCCTTGCTTCTTAAACTTCTTCTCAGAGAGGGGTTTTGTTGGAGTGAATAAAGGATTCAGCATTCCAATTCAATGTGAATCACGCAAAGCCATCTATTACAGAAACAAGCCTCCTTATATATGCAACTAATCTCTGATCACGCGTCCACGCTCCAAGCATGCATTCACTAATTGGATATCATCTATGTTCATGAGCTGTCCGTGCGCTGAAGTCTCACTGCTGATAGGTCCGTTGATTTACGTCATGTTGAGGCCTTGTTATTGTAGAACTACTTCTCTCCCATGGCAGGTCTTGTTTTCAGCTTTTGAGTTGGCCTTGAAATTCCTGGCTGGTTCAGCAACAAATCTCCATCTAACAGAAACCCCTCCACAATTCCCCCCTTTTTGTTCTTGAACCAGCCAGGCCCCATTTACAGCATGCTGAATCATCTTTGAAATACACTGCAATATACAGCACATGATTAACACAATAATTCCAGTTACATATAATGCAACTAAGCCTTATTTAATAAGATCAAACAACTACCCACTTATTCCAAAACTTTTAAGCTATATGTCAAACCTTAATTTTATTACAGCAATCTTATAGTACTTAAGTACTTAAGTACTGTTCTAGTTTGTCTAAAGCACTTATTAATAGATTCAGAATAATCAAACAGGTTAATACAGCAAAACCATAATTCAAATGTTAAAAGTAGAAAATTTATAACTCCGTGATTTTGTAGAGTAGCATGTCTAATACCATCGACATCTATTATTAATTTAGTATTTCAGAAGTTAGATTAACCTATTTAAAAGACCAATAGCTTAACTTTGATATGTCTCCTAAAGCTTTACCAGCTGCTAGATCAGTGAGAAAGAGTGCAGTAGGTACTATGGTAGGAACGTCTCATAATTTTACCTCATTTTTGCATTGACTATCTAAGTGTAATATCGCACTTTTGGCTCTCCTGCTGTTTGTTCAAATTGTCATTCTCCACAGAAGCTACACCACCTGCTTGCTAATAGGGTTCTAGATCGCCAGGTCTGTGAGCATCTGTAACACTGAATTAGGATTCATGGTTTACATCTGAAACAGTCCTCACAACTTCTCTCTCTCCTGTCCGTCTGCATCCGTTAAATCTTTGTTGTCTTTATTCAGCCATGGCTTGACCCATTTCGCGGGAATCCACTTTGATCCTTGGCCTGTAGCAACACAAGCATAACCCTTTCCTGAAGTTATCAATTGATGTGGCCTTTTACATTGACTAGTGATTTCACCATAACTAATGTAGGTTCTTTCTGACTTAGCATGGTTTTGGGTCATACTTGCAAAGTATTTCATCACATACAGTGCTTTTGACAATTGGTTTTGTGATGTTTCCCTTACTTCCCCCCCTTTTTTAAAAACAAACAAACAAAGAAAGTTCGGAATCAGATACGTGCGTTGGATCTTGACTACATACTCAAAATCACAAATCAAATTTAGAGGTTCCTCCTTAAAAAGCTCTAAGTAATGTAAAGCTGCGCCAAGTTCTACTAATTGGGTTGAACCTTCAATAATTTTTACAGAATTATGCCAATTGTTATCTTCACACCAAACCACTACAGCTTTATGAGACTTCCCAGAACCATCAACAAAAACTTTGCAAGTCTGTAGGATCAGACCAAATACAAGTATGGCCTGTGACCTGATGTTAAAGACTTGCAGGTTCTGCATCATTCTACATTTATACATGCCAACAGCTATGCTGTTAAGAAAACCAGCTAGTGCAATTTACAAAGACATAGATTACAAACAAAAAATCAAAATTAAATTTCACAAATGGTACATATATGACAAAAGGATCATGGCCTATTAAGACTTAAATTCATTCCCTGCATTTTCTTGATCAGGGTAACAATTAGTGTGTTAGTCTGTTAGCATTCTCATCATACTGTCCAACAATAGCCACAGGTTGTTTCATAGACAAATCTGCAAGTCCAATCAAATGCAGTTAGCTTGTAAGGTTGTCAGAAATTTATTCATCAAAGTCTCTAATTCCATTTTGGTTGTCACATTTATTGGATATTGTTTTCCCTTACCGGATCGAAGTCCTGTTTCAGTTCTATCAGTGTAGCATTTGCTTTATTGAAACATTGGCTGTTAATACTAGTGGAAATACAGTATTCAAAATTTCCTTGGAGATTTCTCACTTGCAGCAAGCAGATCTGCACCATCCAAGCAGCTTCTTGTAGGCCATGCAAATAAAGAGAATTGTCAGAAAACGTTACTTCAGCTTACAATTTACTTAACAAATCTTGACCCAAGAGAGGTACAGGGCTTTCTGGCAACTACAAGAATTCGGGTATTAAAACTTTGTTCCAAATTTGGCATTCCATTGGTCTCAAAAAAAAAAAAAAAAAGGTCTGTCTTTCTTTCTTTCCCATGATCTCAAAAAACTATCATGGTGAATTTACTAAGAAGTCTTTTACAACTAGTTACCACAGAATAAGTCTATTAGCAAATTTTTGGTTTAATTTTCCAGTTTCATTAGAACGATGGATCTGCTAGGGATGCCTTTAAACTTCACCCTCAGACTGCTCTATTCAGTATTACAACATCGCTGCAGTGGCGGGGAGAGAAAACCCCCCTTTCACCGCTTTAAAAGCGGGCAGCCAGGTTTTTCCATTTTTTTTTTTCCTTTCTCTTCTTGCTGCAGTTTAGATACAGCCAAGGCCACGCAGCTGGTGTAATTGCTGGTACGAAGTAGGAGGCTCTGGCAAACTCCTCAATTACAATGAGCTGAGTTTATCTTGCAGATTGACACAGGCCTGAAATTGATGTTTAAGCACAGGCCTGGGATATTTTCTTTTTTGTTTTCCCATTTCATTCCAACCCTAATACACTTTATATGCAATTCCAAGTAGCTCAGTAATAGTTACATTCCTTAGCTCCATTTACCTTTTACAATTTACAGATGTCAAAAACCAGTATAATAAACATAAATGCATTATTATATTTTCCTAGATCCAAATCAGTTAATATTCTAGCAACTTTTAAATACAACCTCTTCCAAATTCACATCTATCATAGCATTTAGTTTTAGTTCCCATACCTCCAAGAAACACATAAATTCAATGCGAATCAAAGTTTAACAACTTAAATTATTTTCTGGTCTCAAAATTATTAGATAACAATATGAGCAATAACGCTAATGTATAAGGATGCATCCTAAAGGGGAGCAAGGTGGTATTTTAGCAGCGGAAACGGCTCCCATTTCATAATTATCTCCCCAAACAAAATTCTTTTGGTACCAAATATATATGTATGCAAATTAAAATACTGAGTTCAGATATAAAATCCAAATACCAAGTTCAAATATGCAGATGGATCACAGTTACACTAATTTAAGACATTATCTCAATTGTTGCATTGCACCTTCGAACTGCTTACTGCTCAGCCAGGCAGAGGTACCGCTAGGTCTCCCTGACAAAACAGGTCAGTGTGCACTGGAGCCCAATTGGCACCCTCCCACCTGCTACTGCAGCAGGCTGGACTGGGCAAGGCTTTTATTAGTGTCTCATCTGGTGCGCTACAACTGTTATCCCAAAACCAGGATACTTTACATGGTGTGCATACAAAAGAGCCAAATCCAGCACATCAAGATGAGACACAGCCTATCACAGAGTTGTGCAAGTCTGGTACTGGAATAAAGCTAGCATGCTAGAAAGAAAAATAACAGCTACTACACACAAAAATTTTACCATCACATTCATCAGTAAAGAACTAAATTACTCATGGTCTTCTGTATTATCACAAAGCGCACATTTTGAGTCAACGGATTCTCATGATTTAACAGTCTGTGAACTCATCATACCATAGAAGACCTACCAAAACTGTAACATACTTAAACAGATACACACAAAGAAAACAGGTTAATAAGGAAAGCATCTTGCAGACTTCAGCAAGTTTACTGTGACCTGTCTGTTATCAGTTAACTCTCTCTCAGCTTGTTGAAGTTCAAATCGCTCCGCCTGTAAAACTGTCTGAAATTATTTAATGATCTCTTGTAGAGATTTATTTTTGTCCTGTTCTTCTCACCTTAAAAACAACATTAATTGCAACAAGGTGTTATACTTCAAGATTCTATTCTCCGGACACTTTTCCCAATCATTTAACTTATACAGCAGCCAACACTAATTTCAATATTTAACAAGATCGTATTTTCTCCTATTTCTAAGTGCTTTCCTATGTTCTCAAACACTTCCCAATACCGATTACAGTCATTTCTGAACTGATCTCGTAAGTAAAAAACATGAGAAGAGGGAGGGAGCAGGGGAAGCACAGGGCTGCTTGCAACACAAGTGGGAAAAATGGGGAGAAGGTTTTACGGCGCACTTAAAAACAACCAGTAAAACAGTTAACTTACATTCCTGACAAGCTGCTTGATTTTCAGAGGGGCAATACACAGGAGCACACAATATGTACTGTAAAACTCGCAAATAACATGTTGATAGCAAACATTAGCATTCTCTACTGCTAATTTCAACACTAGTGCTTCCTTAACTTCTAAGTTTTCAACCTGCTTATTGATGGCTTCTTGAAGGTGGTCAATATATTGCATGTAATTCTCATTGGGACCCTGATAATAGTTGTAAATAATTTGGCTGCCTTGTTGGTTTCAGGCACCTTTATCATAACTTGATATGCGAGGTCTGCTGACTACTTCAGGATTTCAGAAACTAATTGTGCCTGTAATTGTAATGTGTCATTTAGTGTCTCTTCCAAGAGTTCGGGGGATACTCGCCCCTTTCAATGAATCCCCATCGTTCTGTCCTAAATTATCTATAGCTGTTACATTGCATAGGTCTAATTTTGCTTGAGTCTTTCATGGTTTTTATCTGATCTCGGGGCAACACGTACACATACTCTTTCCTGTTAACTTTCGAAGAAAATGCTGCAAACCCCCATCCTCATCCAAGTCATCAGATAACACGGACTTGAACGGTGCTGGAGAATCATTAGTAACAGAGGGGTTCGGAACAGTGCACATTCTCGCCAATACTTTCTAGCATCATAATTATTTGTATAACCTGAGTCCCCAGGCGCATCCCCTTTCCCGTCACAATCAGCGTGACTGCATTGCCGACTGCTGGATTCACTCGCTAGTAGCTAAGTCCTTCATGCAGTTCTTTAGCCCAGGTCTTATCTGGCGACTCCTTCTGCTCTCTTGTGGAAGTTGGAGGATTAAAAGGCAGTAAAGGCAGATACAAATTGGTAAAAGGACTGATAGTACACTTGTTCATGACTTTAGCATTCTCAGCTTTCACAGGTTCTTTAGGCAAGTTGTCTGACTCCAGTCCTTTGGACTTGCTATTCTCATCAGGGTTGGGTAATAGTGTAGGAGGACACCCACTTGGCATTTTTCCTCCCACCGCCCCAGACTGCTGAACTATCGGGGGTGCCGAAGGCACAGGAGGGGATGGAGTAGAGAGGGTATCAAAGACACGAACCAGGTAAACTTCACAGTGACTTTCAGGTTTCTTATCAGGCTGCAAAAACTCCGGCAGCAGCAGACCATTCAACCTTAAGATCTTTCAAGGTGGTAATTATAAGCTTCCATATAGTTGCTAGTGATTTAGCTTCTTTATCTCCGTTGCTGACCTTATCCCATAATTTCTGCTCTATATCATCCCAAAGTTCAAGTTTAAAAGCCTTCTCAGTTTCTGTCAGGTAGCCGTTAGTTCTACACCAAACTAACAGTCTACGTATGTTACTTTCTTAATATTTAAGTCCTCTCACAGAGAGAATATCAGGAGGAGCTTCACTATTCCCTTCTCCTGCCCTGCCGCTCATCTTTTCCAGTGATTTCTTCAACAAATTTGTTTGTGGAACGTCCGTACGCCCCCACCCAGTTGCCAGTCCAGCTGATCCGCCTCTGGCTGGGCCACTCCAGGCTTTTCCCCGATCGTAGTGATACGCCATTCAGAGTATCATGTCAGGGTCACCATTTGTTGGAGTGAATAAAGGATTCAGCATTCCAATTCAATGTGAATCACGCAAAGCCATTTATTACAGAAACAAGCCTCCTTATATATACAACTAATCTCTGATCACGCGTCCACGCTCCAAGCATGCATTCACTAATTGGATATCATCTATGTTCATGAGCTGTCCATGTGCTGAAGTCTCACTGCTGATAGGTCCATTGATTTACGTCATGTTGAGGCCTTGTTATTGTAGAACTACTTCTCTCCCATGGCAGGTCCTGTTTTCAGCTTTTGAGTTGGCCTTGAAATTCCTGGCTGGTTCAGTAACAAATCTCCATCTAACAGAAATCCCTCCACAGGGTTTAGGTGCAGCCCCAGACTTGATCAATAGTTCATGACGAAGAGATATAGAGGGTAAGGGAAAACAGGTAAGGGGTTATATGTATTCATGGCCAAATGATTATATGTGTACACCAGATTCTTCATATCACTTGCCTTGGGTTTCAAAGTTTAATCATTCTGCATCTCAACCTGCTTACCTGCCCTCCAGGGATCTGGTGTTAGGTCCCTTGATGTAAGCTCTCGGGCAGTGAAGTTCATTGGCAATAAGGCTGGGATCTCACGTCTCTCCAAGCAAACTCTCAGGCATCAAAGTTCGCAGAAATAAATTATTTAATGGAGTAGTACAGCAGCAGGGTTGGTTCAAGCTGGGTGCCTTTGCAGAGGTCACAGCCAAGCGTAGAAATCCCTGGGGTTTTACACCCTTACAGACTATTTACCCGCCTCTCACACCGTGATTCAGTTCAGTAGTAATATTTGAGTCTGGGGTCTTCTTGTTGCTCATTGGATCCTTTTAATTGACCTCAGACAGCCCCTTGTTCTGTTTAGCTGCAGACTTTGTTCATATTTTACCTGAATTAATCTTATTTTGTTCAGCAAAGTGTAAAACAAGCCTTATCTTGCAGGTGTCCATGATGGTCTGTAGTTGTTTTTGTTTTCATTAAGTAGATGTAAGTTTGGTGAATATGAGGAGAACTTTACAACATACAGCTTAAGATTTCAGCAAATTTAGCTTACTAAGTAATGCGAGGCAGACAGTATATTGAAAATCACACCACCTTATAATTCTAAGCGATTCATTCTATTTAAAACCATTTACTTAAGCTAAATGATTAATATAAAACTTAAATTGGGCTCACCCAGTGATCTGTAAGCAGTAAAAGATCATCGCCACACAGCCAGCTTGTTTAGCAGTAGCTCACCCAGGCAGTCATATTTATGGAATAAAGTGGTTGACTCGTAGTCGTATTGCATACAGTGAGAAAGGTCTGCACAAAACTCCCTGCACACATCACTGGGTCACTAGACCTGCCCAGCACCAAGTGAGCAGAGGCCTCTGCTAGACCCAACTTCAACTCTTCTGCCAGGCTGTCAGTCTCCTCTGTGCTCACGAGAGTTTCAGGAGGAGCTAGACCTTCTGAGAGTCTGAGTAGTGAGCCTGCAGGTCTGCAAGAATAAATGGTGAAATAAGCAGTAAGAACAAAATGACTGTGTCCTGCCTAGGAAACAGGGGATGCCATGGTCTTCCAGCATGGATTCTTCTGGGAAAGTGCTGCACATTCTGCCAAGCTTAATTGCAAGTACATTTTCCTATATTTCTTTGTAGATGCTGCACTACATCTGAGGAATCCTTATGCGGAGGGAATGGCTACATAAGGGAGTACTGCACATTCTTTGCGCCTATGCTGGTGTCTTGTTCCCATCTTGTTCCTTCATCCACATGCCAGATGGGAAAAATAAATTTAATGTTAGCAACAGTTTTTTAATGAGGAGAATTAAAGTCTTACAAAGAGAAGTTTTGCCCCTAACTCTACTCTGTTTCTTTGTTTTCTGTTGGTATGAGCTACAAGGTTACTGCTGAAATTCCTACCTGTGTGAAATCTTGGAAGATTTATGTGATTGTGTTGAGAGATTTGAATGTTGTCATGAATGCAATTCCTTTTCTTCCCTGAGATATCAGATGCAGAAACAAGGTGTTCAGCCACTGAAATGTGAAGTAAGTGTATTTTTTAGGATTTGTTTGCTTGATTAATATTTATTTTTTCCCTTTTGAGATTGGAGAAGATACATCACAACTCAAATACTGTACTTGACTACTACTACTATGTCTCACTCTACACACTCAGATTTTTATATTCCAATACCTTTTTCAGATCAGGAGTTCATTAGGCGATAACTGGTGTAGAAGGAATATTTTGTGAAAATACCACGTGGGGTTTTTTGAGTTGGTTTTGTTGTTGCTGTTCTGGTGGTGATAGTGTGGGTTTTGTTGTTGTTTTGGTTTGTTTTTTTTCCAGATTATTCCAATTCCTTCTAACTACTCTTTTATCTAATGGATTTTATCAGAGCTTTCAAGGATACTCCAAGGATGAGCTGTGTCAGTGGAAAGGGAATCTATGCTAGATGAGTTGCGGAAGTTCTATGCTTAAGGAAAGTTTTTGGTTGCTTATAACTTGAAATCACTACCTCTGCCGCACATAAATTTTTCCATCAGTTGCAGCAATGCTGAAGACAGCTTGCAGCTAAGCTTTTCTGTTTGGGAGTTGTTAGAAATGTACAGCAATGTGTTTGGGCTCCTTTGCTGCTCATCTGTTCTGATTCATCATGACCTGTGGGTTCTTGGAAGTAATGTATGATCGGCAGCACTGCAACAGCCTTGACTGTTGGAAAGTTTTTGCATGGACACACAGCCTTGTTTTGGTCTGCACTTCCCTAAAATAATTTTAATTGAAAAATGTCTTTAAAACTAATGTGGTTTTGGCCTCTAGTGCAATAGGTCTGATTTCTCATACTAAATATGTACAGCAAATATAAATTGATTCCTGTAATACTTACAGTTGGTGAGGAAATCTTTATGGATACACTTACTGTTGAACTGTCTTAGCTCTTGAATAAAATTCCACAGTAGAATGTTTAAAATATTCCTCTAGAGGAAATCTGCTGGTTTGTTTTGGTTGTTTTCTTTCTTAAACTGGTGTGTATATTATTGAAAACTGAGTTACCACCAAGTATCTTATTTGGCATCTTCATCTTGGGTTTCAGACAGAATGCATCCAAACTTTATGAAATTCTGTAAGTCAGCCTTTATGGGCTCCATGGGTCAGACGTATTAAAAAGAAAGGCTGTATATTCTTTGTGTCACGACCATACCAGGAAGCACTTTGTGTCTGGGGAAGGTTTGCTTATTAATTCAACCTATCTGACAACAATCTCTAACTGCAGTCTTAAGGGTACTAGACAATCCTTTTAATAGACCCACTGCCTACAGCCTCCAGGAAAATAATGCTTTTAAGACAAAACTTCCTCCCGAAAGCAAATATAAAAGTTTTTGTTTGTATGTTATAGTGTCTTCCCATCAATGGCAGACATTGACTTGTAACCTGTTTGTTGAATGTACTGATACACATGACTGAGCTCAATAAATGTCTCAAGAAATCTTCATTTTTCTTTGAGAAATCTCATTCTCCTGTATTTTATAGAGAGGTTGGAGTCTGAGTTTGCAGTTTCTGCTAAAACAAATTAAATACAAAGAGAGAGATCCCTGAGGTTTTAAAATAAGTGGTTGAAGGAACTTCTTTCAATTCAACTTGTGTGTAACAGTGCATTTTTACTGATTCTCAAGCAGAAAGAGAATCGCTTCTGTTTCTTATGGCTGTTTGTGTATGTGCCTATCCTTGTATTCAATGGTATGCTGTTGGATTTTCCATATGATTTGATTTTATTTCAAGAAAACCTTTAAGAAACAATTCTGCTAATCTTGTTGCTACTTATTTGAAGGGAAAAAAAATTCCCAAGCCATGTCTGATTTGCTTTGTCTATGTAGGTTCTATGTTCATACTAAAATACATTGGAAAGCATTGAGATAATCAGTGGTGGCCTGTAATCCTAAGATCCTATATAAACATTAAGAATTTGAAAAACTTTACTTGTACTCTGATTTTATTTAACATATACCTACCTCTCTGTTTAATTATAATCTCAGATACACTAGAAAAGGATGTTTTTTAAAGTTTATCTGGTAGGCATTTCATGCTTAGCTCATTTCAAAGAGGACAGTATGTTTATGGCCAACATGTTTAAATCTGTAATACGTGACATGCGTAAAATCTTCTAGCTAGGTGGCACCATATGTTAACAAACTTTATGCAAGTCATCATCAGTCTGAATTCATGTTTTTCATGCTGCCATTAAAATAGAGTTGAATTTCCCAGGATATTTTTTAAAAACCAACCCAGAGTTTCTATAATAAAATAAGAAAATGAAATGCATTTGTTCTAAATTCACCAAAGGATTTTAAGGAAACACTGAAGACTAAATTTATTTTTTCCTCTAATAATTGCTGTATCAAAAATTGTGTTGAAGTAAGGATGTGAGCAATAGTAAGAGGAATCAATTTAGTTCTATTCTTCCACAGGATAGAAATATGTCAGTGAAAATGAAGAATTGTCTAAATAACTGTGATTTTTTTTTAATTTTTGGACACCTACCAAGCTTTTTTATATCAAGCTTTAGCACAATCATCTTCTGTGGCAACAAGCACATTTCCAAAAATCTTTGTGAACATGGATTCAGCATGAAGCAAATTTCCTCCACTGTCTGTTTCAAGGGACAGAATTTACATGAAAATATTAGGGATAAATAAAAAAATCTTAGTAATATCCCCCCTTTTGAAGGGAAAGGGAAAGGGAAAGGGAAAGGGAAAGGGAAAGGGAAAGGGAAAGGGAAAGGGAAAGGGAAAGGGAAAGGGAAAGGGAAAGGGAAAGGGAAAGGGAAAGGGAAAGGGAAAGGGAAAGGGAAAGGGAAAGGGAAAGGGAAAGGGAAAGGGAAAGGAAAGGAAAGGAAAGGAAAGGAAAGGAAAGGAAAGGAAAGGAAAGGAAAGGAAAGGAAAGGAAAGGAAAGGAAAGGAAAGGAAAGGAAAGGAAAGGAAAGGAAAGGAAAGGAAAGGAAAGGAAAGGAAAGGAAAGGAAAGGAAGGAAAGGAAAGGAGGAACATTTTAAAAAGGCATGTAGTTCTTTGCTTTCTGTCAGATTAATTGCTATAACAAGAGATTAATGCAGACAAGACCTGAACAGCTGACCAGCAGAAATAACCTTTTCTCTACTCCTACATTCCAGAGTGAATGATTGGTATTCACCACACCACTCCTTTTTGACTTTGTTGATTTTCTTCTTTTTGTCTACCTGGCTACAGTAGGATTTGGAGTCTACATACCATTGCTGCCACATGGATGGAAATATGTTGGGTTTTCTGTATCTTTTTTTTTTCCTAACCTTCTGCCATCCTGCTTGAGATATGCTTTATTATAAATGCTAATCTGTGTCCAAATAATGGGAGGAAAAAAAAAAAACAAACCTACCCACCTCACCAATTATATGACAAGTAAGGGACAGGGCATCTCCAAAGGGATGACATTTATTTCCAGTGAGTTTAAACCCTCACTTAAGTGTTTTAGAACTGGATTTATGCAGATCAGTTGGGTTTATGTTAGTTCCCACCTTGTAGGTGGGTATGCATGTACATAACTGTGTGTGTACGTATTATAGTTAATAAAGTTTTGAAGGATCCTTCAACCAGCTGGTGGCTGGAAGAAAAAGGGCATGGGTGGGAGAGGGAGAAGAGCTACAGATGTTTCGAGGCCAGGAAACAGTGCATTGCAGTTGAAGGCTTTTTCCTAGGCTGATCAAAAATCACTAGATGTCTTAATCACAGAAACTAGCCTCCTACAGGGGAGTGCTGGTCTTTGCACAAGCAAAATGAGCTTTTTTTTTTTTTAATCATGAGTCTATCAAGTATTGGAAAAATAATATGCTAGGAAGAAAGCGTATCTTTACACGAATTTAAAAAGTGTTCTTCCCCATGCACACTTTCACTGCCTCCTCTATAGCAGAGCTAGCAGTGGGTCTTGCTCACCAAGAACCTGCAAGAAGTCAGGGCAGAGTGAAGTTCCTCTTTCACATATTTGACAAAAAGAAATAAACAGAGCAAAACTGCATGCCCATCATGGTTGAGGTCTCTCTACTCATAGACACCAGGGTGTCCTACCATAAACAGGTTATTCTGTGCTGTTATGTGCTTGGAATTCATTAAATGCTGCTTTGCAAAAGTGAAGTATGACAATACAATTATACTGCCATTGTTACTAGGAACTTGTATTGGAAGTAGGAGACTTGATGAGATATTTTTTATAGTTAGTGCTTTGGCTTACAAAGGATTTGAATGATAAGGCTGGATACTATTTTTGCAGAGAAAAATCCCTCAGAAGCAACCCTATGAAAAGCAGAATGGCTAGCTCTCTATTTGCTTAGGGGGCACTCTGTCCATTGCAGGATTAAAAATCAGTGAATCTAACTAACAATAACTTTATGTTTAGAAGGGTCAACTTGAATAACATGAAACACCTTGTAATCCGATTGTTTGTTCTTTGGTAGTTCAGTACATTACAGAGCACAATCTGAAGTTCTGCATTATGTCCAAATAAGACTCTTTTCTTTTTACATGGGAGAGGGAGAAAGGTTCAACAATATAATGAGAAAGAAAACAGGGATAGGCAGTTTTTCATCCATTTTTTTTTATGTACAAAACACAGATTGTTGCTAGGAAATGGTAGTGTGTCTGTGGAGCACTCTTATGATAGCACCATAATTCTTCTTGAAACAAAATTCAAGTAGTCAGCACAGCTGTAGGTCTTATGCCTAAGTTTTATTTCAATGTGTTTAAGAAAATATTGTGTCCCTTCTTTTTCTTCTTTTGAAAAAGAAAGAAAAGCTTAACATACAGTCTAAAAAACAGAATGCATCTTTATATCTGTGTAATTAACAACCTTGCTGAAGCTCTGATGTGCTTGCAGACCTGTTTTTGTCATCACATGCATCCTCTGTAATTATCAGTTGAGGACTTGTGCTTTAACTATGTCCCACAACCATTTGATTAGTCTTTACATTGAGAGAAGCCATAGTCACAATACTGTGTATCAGATGACCTCTGCTTTATGTAGGTTCAAGTGAAAGAAGCTAAATTCATTATTTATTGACATCTGCTTTGTATCTAAATTGTCATAAAAATCCACAGATTAAGATGGATGTGAATGGCCTGTGAAATATATTCATTAGTACAAGTTAGTACAGTTACATTTACAATGAAGGAGAGATGTAGGAAAGGAAGACAGAGGTCTGTAAACTCGATAGCATTCTGCATTTCTTGCTCAGGATGAAATGGATTTGTTGTCCGTTCAGAGGTCTTCCCACTTCTCTCTCTCTCTGCAAGAGGAGAGGGGTCTAAGATAGGAAGACTTGAAGAACCCTTTTAACTGTTGTGAAGCCCAATTTTTATGCCATTTTCAAAATATAATTGTTACATACTGAAGTTGTAGATGTAGTAAGAGGGTGTGATTCTAACACAGTAGAAGTATAAAAGAAAACGTAGCCAAAACAAGCATTTGCCTATTTGGCAAAGTGGTTTTATCTTCTAGTTGACAGAAGGATTTAAATATAAGAAACATTGAGATTCTTCTTTTTGATCTGTAAATTTTTACCCATTTTAACGGATATTTGAAACTGCTGTATCCCTGCATCGTTCCTTTTTGAATTAGATTTTTTTTCACCAGGCTAGCTGCTGTTCTGTTTCTGATGAAGAATAACTTTGCCTCAGCATCATAGGAAATAATTGCATTTGGGCACACAATGAGACTTCCTGGACTGGTGAAGGAAACACACCTTCCCATTGTCCTTTTGTTGGGTCACTGAGCAGTCATTCTCTTCAAAATATTGGTAATTGCTGTCATGGTAACAAAACAAAAACATGGTCTGTCAACTATTTTCAACATTACATGTGTGACATCTCATCTGACTGTAAAACACTTCAGTTTTTACTCAGGACAACAAGTGCACCTAGTTTAAATGTAGCATAGCTAGACCCGTATTTCTGAACAATGATCAAGGGTTTTTTGTAGTTGTTTTATTTTGTTTTGTTGAGGTTCTTTTAGGCATATGTGTAGCAGGTTGATTTTTAGAGATGGGAGGGGAATGACAGGCCAACCAGTACAAAGTAATCAACTTGTTCCTTGTGGCTATCTGCACTAGTCCTGAACACCTCTACAACTAACTGGGATGGGGTTGGCACTGGAGTTCTGGGAACTCTGGCAATAACCAGCCTAGTCCTTGTGTTCTTCATCACAAGAAGAGAAACAAATCAATATAGTAGTTTCACAAAAAGTGGCGATCACACTGCAACTCATGGGAAAAGGGTTCCTCAGATGACCGTAGCAAAGCAGCCAAGAAAACAGTGGGAAGTAAGATGAGATAAGCTGGTAGGGAGGGAACAGCTTTGTGAAGAATGGGGTCAAATTATGAACCAAGAGTTGGACAGCTTTCATGTGGGACATTTTTCTTGGGCTTCTGCAATAATAATTCAAAGGTAATGTGCCTTTTTTAATTTCCTTCTCCGCACCAGCTAACAATGACTTGGAAAAATTGTAAAGATCACCCTGTGACATCCAACTTCAAGAGAGGCAATTCTGGAGACGATACTTCTGGATATTAGAGAACATTTAATTGTGAATTATTGTCTTAGGATGTAATTCTACCGAGTTGGGAAAGAGCTTGACATTTTAGACTGGAGATTTATTTCCTGTCCTGAGGCAGGCATGCTGACCTTGTCACCTTTGGATTTGATTTGAGGGAGGAGGCTCCAAGGAGGTGAAAGAAAGAAGATTGTAATGGGTTTTTCATTAGTTCCCAATACTGTCTATTAGATTTTTAACTCTCATAATTCTGTGTCATGTCAAATGCTACCTAAAATCTGAGGAAGGCTGGAGAGTGATATTTAGCTTTCAGTCAGTAAATATGAAACAACCTGAGAAATATGTTTTTTTTTCCTTCATAATATTGAAAAATACACTCTTGACAATTGAGAGGGAAGGGTGCAAAGTGAACATAGGCCTAATGTGCACAAAAGGAAGATAAGCTTTACTGACGTTTTTCCTTTTCCCTTATGATAATGAAGCTCTTACCAATAAAATAAACATTTGAAGTCATATGATACAGAACTGTTAGAAGGGACATGTACTTGTTTTCCTTTGAGTGACAGTTTGTCATTAAAACACTTGAAACCTTCCTGTTTCAACACAAGTCACTGGTATACTTTTTCTTCATCACCTTACTTTCTCACCTTGTTGCTGCTACAATTGACCCAGAAATACAAAAGGTGCAAAGAAAAGTTTGAATAATCCCATTCCAGTCTTCAACAGAAATAAACATAAACATGTCATCCAGAATCAGCATTGGTATGTCTGCAAAGGTGGTGTGTGAATTATTAGATTAAAAGAACAAATAAGTGCTGGGGTTTAGAAGGAACGGATGGGTTTTTACATTTTTTTTTTTCTTTTTTTTTGGTGGCTTGGCCATAATAAGAGCATTTGCTGGTCTTTCCTACATGTAGTGTCATACATTTAAAATTCTATATGTTTTATTAGAGCAACCTTTTATTTAAATTTATAAACTCACAAGCAGAGATAAGATATTCTGCTTTTAAATGTTTAGAAGTGCTTTTAATAAAAAAATGTGCTGTTTCAAGGAACATAATTGATTAAAACACGGTTTCTACCTATGCTATGGATCCCTACAAACTTTTTTTTCAAGTCTGTCGCATTGTATCTAACATGTAGAATTAGGCCATTACAATATCAAGAAAGTACTTTTTTCTGTCTGCCATGAAACTTGCTCAAATTAAGTTGTATTTTTACTATACCTGCTAAACTAGGGCGAAATTCCCAAATATCACCTTCACTGAGTATATTTTTCACTTCCTTAAAGCTACCACACAGTATCTTTGCTAACTTCCTTCTCTGATTTAGTCAGTGTTACAAGGATTTAGTACAAGAATGCCTGTTGCTTGCCTTCCCCATTGCTGCTGAGGCAGTAAGGAGAAGAACAGATCAATATATATTGATTGAATTCTAGGTAAGGAGTCAAAGGAGAAAGAGTCTGGGAACCTAAGCCTGTTAAGAGACTGATTGATTGATAATATAGTGCACAGTAAGCAAGTCTTTCAGTCTCTGAGATATTTGTCTATTATATTAAATCAAAATATTGTAAATGTGTGGTTTTTTTCCTTATTCCTTTTCAGGCAGCCAAAAGCCAAGCCCTCACAAGTCAAGTGCTAGTAATAAGTGTATTTCAGACTTCGATGACCACTGTGACTGAATAACTGTGTGGAAGTCAGAAATGTACTGGTGTCTGTTTTACAATGAATGAGAGATGCTCTCTTTTCAATAGGCTTCTGGATATCTTACTTCTTGGCAGAGTTAAATATGTTCACTGCAAATCAAACAATACCATCAGTCTTTTTTTCAGTAGTTTATAAAGGAGTCAGCTTAAAAATCTTTACTTCCTTTCCAAATAAAGGTGGAAAATTTCTAGCTTCTACTGTGCTTCCAGTTTGTTTCTCATCTATCTGTAAATATCTTTAAGTTAGGTACCAACTACTTTGATTTCGGGTTTTTTTTTTGGAGTAACATTAACCCAGCATTGGGTTTTGGAGTTAATTGTTCTGAAAAGCAGGGAACACATAACTGACTTCGAAGCAAAAGAAAAGCAATCCAGTGGAATTGCTTGTCTTCAGATAAGTTCTGAATGCAAAGCCTTGTGTTCCACCTGATCCTTCTAGTCCTGCAAATGGGACTATCTTTTGATCTTTAGAATTGTTGCAGAAGAAATATGAAGTTCAAACTTCTCCTAAGTTTATGTAAGCTGAGTGTTGAACAGATGTAATATAACAAAGCTAAAACTGACTGTTTGTAATTTCACGTATATATTTGTTTTATCTAAACTTGGAAAACATTCTATATTCTATTCTGTTAGTGTGGACAATATCAGACTAAAAACCTGTATGTCCAGAGCTCATTCTTTAAAACATTAAATGTACTGAAATATCTATCTGTTCTACGGATATTTTCTTGAAGATCTGAGTTTGTCTCTTTTTCAATCAGGTGAAGAATGCTAATTTAATAAAGAAAAAAAATATAGTATTCTCTCAAGTGTCCACTGGCAAGATTTGTATGAATTCCAAAGCAGCTGAAATTGGTATCTTATGTATTCTGTATGTTGCTTGATCTTCTTTCTGCTAACACTGTGAATAAAATCCTGATCATAGCGAGGATTATTTTACTTAAGTGGAGACAAAATTTTCAACAGATATCAAGAGTTATCTTTTCTGTTCTATCTATTGCCAAACTATGAATAATGAGAGGAAGCTGGTCGAAAGAATTCGAAACTAGCTAAGACAGAGAGGGGGACAAGATGTTGTATTAGGAGCCTGTGACAGGGAAAATTGGGAAGGAAGTCTTCATATTAAGTCTGACTAATTTTTCTTGTGAGCAACCAGACGGCATTTCTTCCTCACTGTCTGGCCTCCATCTAAAGAGAGGAGCAGTTGCCTAAAGAAATAAAAAGCTGTAGGCTGACCATTATTTAAAAGATGAGTATTTGAAAAATTCAGACAATGAGTTGAGTCGATCAGTAGGGCTGTAGAAAGTGATTGACACGGTTACAGAAAATGTAGGAGGCAGAGAGAGGAGGAAAAAAGTAAATATTTTGGCAAAATAACAGTGGACAATGCCCCCTTTCGGTCATGCTGTGCAAAGGCAGAGCTGCAACTATTTTATTGGACTTTACATGATCCTTCTACTTTGATCCTTGGAAATGAAATGGCAGTTCCTCGTATTTATTTGAGATCTTGTGGATTTGTATATTTCCTCGGACATGTTTGGACCTCTCCCCATTGGGGAGTGTGCCTTTTGCTGCATATTGTACATTTAGCCAAACTGAGTTGGCAATACACTGTGCTGGAGAAAGCTGTTTCCATTTTTAGGTCACCTGTCTGCTTTGTCATTTTGGTTAGTCCATTGTAAATTGCTCTGAAGTTATACATCTGTACACTGAAGTTGGTATACATAAGGTTACCTTTTGAAATATCTGAACAACAAACACTGCCCCTTTTTTATCAGCCACAAACAGGTTCTACCTTTTGCAAGTAGGGGTAGATCTTCCAATTAATACACTTTAATACTATTATATACTAGATGAAGTACTAAAAAAGGTTCTTTTCTGTGCTTTGAGAACAATCTGAGGTCTAATATTTTTGGAGGTTTTGTTATGTTCTTCTTTTCCACTTTATTGCTCTTTTTCTGCCACTTCTGGTGCCAGGGTGCTGAGAGGTCATTAAACTACAATGTGAAACCTGACCCACTGAAATCATGCAATATGGGTAGAACTGCTTCTGATATAAGACACACAGAAAGCTCGTAATATCATTCCTGATTAATCCTCCAAAAATTATGCAGTAATTTCATTAACATTTCATTGCTTCTTTGTCGCCCAACGTGGGGCAAGAGAAAGGGGTAAATTTGGGGATTTTTTGGCTTTCCTACTGCTCTGACGTACCTTTCAATTTTCTTGGCACGGTGCCAACTCATAGAGTTGTGATACTCGCGCGTCTGTTTGCTTCGGATATTTTTTAGTGGTATTAAGGCAAAGTGAATCACATTGATTTAAAGATGTTATGGCAAAAGTTGTATCAGTTATTTTCTATATTGTGCTCGCTGATCCCATATCTGTGTTGGTGTTTCTTTCTGAATTGAAGTATTCATTATATAACAACAAGAAACTGGACAGCGGTCATGATGATTCTGTGTGGTTTGGCATTGGTTTATTTCATTATACTGCAGCCGCTAATGAATTTCTACTCGCTTCTGCTTTACCTTGAAAAACCTCCAGGAGAGATTAAAGAGCAGAATGGCTCTGTATTTGCTAATTGGTCAAGTGAATCTTTAGAAAGGCTGACTAACAATACTTTTGTGTTTTCGCTAAGACAGTTTGCAAATGTTTTAGAGAACTTTGAATATCCTTGGAGCTTTGATAGAACGGTGATGGTGTTATCTGGTTTGCTGAATGTGTGTCAGTTTGTGTTACTGTTAAGAGAAATGAGGTTCAATAGGAGGTTTGCGTCTCTTCTTAGTCCTGAGATTTGCAGTGCGTCTTCGGAAGCTTTAGCAAAAAGCACTCCTAGCCGCTCGAGAAAAGGCAAAACAGCCAAAGCTGCTGCTGCAGCCACTGCCCCCCCAACCGCGGCTTCACAGGCTGAAGCTACAGCTCCTCCGCAGAGCTCCTCTGCCAAGGTCGCTGCAGATAACATTACTTCTCCAGCCTCAAAGGCTAACAAGGCAGCCCCCCCGTCTTCACACACTGGGCACTGTTGCTGCTGTAACCATAGCAATCACTGTGACAGTCATTCAGACTCTGAAAATGAATCAAATGATGGTGAACCCATATCAGCATCAGTTGCTGGTTGTAAGAAAGTCACTAGAAAGACTACCCGTGCAGCAGGTGATGGCACAGGGCCAACATCAACCCAAGAGGCATCATCAGGACAGGGTGGAGATGAAGTGACCACCACTCGGTCCTTTTCTCCAGGTGAGCTGAGAGATCTGCGAAAAGACTTTAGTCGTCGTGAAGGCGAGAATATTCTAACCTGGCTACTGCGATGCTGGGACAATGGGGCAGAAACAATTGAATTAGAAGGTGGTGAAGCCAGGCAGCTGGGATCTCTGTCAAAAGATTCCACCATTGATAGGGCAATTTCAAGAGAGTCTAATGCCACTACTCTCTGGACCCGACTCCTGGCAGCTATGAAAGTCAGATTTCCCTACAAGGAAGATTGTATATCCACGTTAGGGAAATGGAATACTATGGAGAGAGGTATCCAGTTCCTGAGAGAATTAGCTGTGCGAGAGATCATCTATCTAGGACCAAACAGCCAAGAGGGGACAGACCCAGATAGAATCAATTGTACAAAATCTATGTGGCGCAGATTTGTACAAAGTGCACCACCTGCATATGCTAAGTCATTGGCAGGAATGGTCTGGTCAGCTAGAGGTGTACAAGAAATTAACGAAGTGATTGAGCAGCTCTGGTACTTTGAGGACAGCCTTGCTGGTTCTCTACGGGCTTGTGTCTCTGCTGTGGAGAAACTGTGTGAAAAATCTGATGACCGTTTTGAAAAGCTGTTGCAAGAAATCAAAGAGCTCAGAGAAGACTCGTACCGTTCACGACCTGCACAAACCTATGTTTCAGCTGTTAGGAGAAGGCGTTTCCAATCTCGAGAAAGAGGGCAGAGACAGCCCACAAAAAGAGGTTCACTGTGGTTCTTCCTACATGAGCAGGGAGAAAACATGAATAAGTGGCATGGAAGGCCTACCTCAGAACTTCAAGAACGAGTACGTGAGATAAAAGGAAAAACTCCTAGGAAGGTGGCTGCTCCAGTTTACAAAAGGAGCAGAAGAGATTCTGATGCTCTTGAAGGAACCTCTAATTCACACCCAGAGACTGTGCAAAACAGGAATTAGAGGTACCCTGCCTCCAACCAGGTGGAGGAAAGGGATAACAGGGTTTATTGGACTGTACAAATACTATGGCCTGGTACAACACAACCCCAGGAGTACAAAGCTTTAGTGGACACTGGTGCTCAGTGCACAATAATTCCTTCTAATTAAAAAGGGACGCAATCCATCAATATTGTTGGAGTGACTGGGGGATCCCAGGAGCTGACTGTTGTAGAGGCTGAAATGAGCCTAACTGGAAAAAACTGGCAAAAGCATCCCATTGTGACTGGTCCAGATGCTCCGTGCATCCTTGGTATAGACTACCTCAGGAAAGGGTATTTTAAGGACCCAAAAGGGTATAGGTGGGCATTTGGTATAGCAGCTGTGGCCACTGAGAAAATTGAACAGCTGTCTGATTTGCCTGGTCTTTCAGATGACCCTTCTGTTGCAGGACTGCTGATGGCTGACGATCAGCAGGTGCCAATTGCTACCACAACGGTGCATCGCTGGCAATATCGCACCAATCGAGACTCTTTGATTCCTATCCAGAAGCTGATCCGTCAATTGGAAAGCCAGGGTGTGATCAGTAAGACTCGCTCACCTTTTAACAGCCCAATCTGGCCAGTGCGTAAGTCTAGTGACGAGTGGAGGCTAACTGTAGACTATCGTGGCCTGAATGAAGTTACACCACCACTGAGTGCTGCTGTGCCTGACATGCTAGAACTGCAATTTGAACTGGAGTCAAAGGCAGTCAAGTGGTATGCTACAATTTACATTGCTAATGCATTTTTCCCTATTCCTGTAGCAGCAGAGTGCAGGCCGCAGTTTGCTTTCACCTGGAGGGGCATCCAGTATACATGGAACCGCTTGCCCCAGGGGTGGAAACACAGTCCTACCATCTGCCATGGACTGATCCAGACCACGCTGGAGCAAGGTGAAGCTCCAGAACACTTGCAATATATTGATGACATCATCATATGGGTCGACACAGCGAAAGAAGTCTTCGAGAAAGGTGAGAGAATAATTCATATTATTTTGGATGCTGGTTTTGCCATAAAACGAAGCAAGGTCAAGGGACCTGCACGAGAGATCCAGTTTTTAGGAATAAAATGGCAAGATGGCCGTCGTCAGATCCCAATGGATGTGATCAACAAAATTGCAGCAATGTCTCCACCTACTAATAAAAAGGAGACACAGACTTTCTTGGGCGTTGTAGGTTTTTGGAGAATGCATATTCCTGACTACAGCCACATTGTGAGCCCTCTCTATCGAGTGACTCGTAAAAAGAAACAATTTGAGTGGGGCCCTGAACAACGACAAGCCTTTGAACAAATTAAGCGTGAGATAACTCATGCGGTGGCCCTTGGACCAGTCCGAACTGGACTAGATGTTAAAAATGTGCTCTACACCTCAGCCGGAGATAATGGACTTACCTGGAGCCTCTGGCAGAAAGCACCAGGAGAAACCAGAGGTCGACCCTTAGGTTTTTGGAGTCGAGGATACAAAGGATCTGAGGCCAACTATACTCCAAATGAAAAGGAGATATTAGCAGCATATGAAGGAGTTCGAGCTGCTTCAGAAGTGATCGGCACTGAAGCACAGCTCCTCCTGGCACCTCGACTGCTGGTGCTGAGCTGGATGTTCAAAGGGACGGTTCCCTCTCCACATCATGCAACCGAAGTTACATGGAGTAAATGGATTGCACTGATCACACAACGAGCTCGAATTGGAACTCCCAACCGTCCAGGGATATTAGAAGTTATTACAGACTGGCCAGAAAGCAAAGACTTTGGGATGTCTCCAGATGAGGAGGAAGTAAAACGTGCTGAAGAAGCACCACCATATAATACGCTTTCAGAGACTGATAAGCAGTATGCGCTGTTCACAGATGGATCCTGTCGTCTTGTAGGAAAACATCGAAGGTGGAAAGCTGCTGTGTGGAGTCCCACACGACAAATTACAGAAGCCACTGAAGGACAAGGTGAATCCAGTCAGTTTGCAGAAGTGAAAGCCATCCAGCTGGCTTTGGACATTGCTGAACGAGGGAAGTGGCCAATACTTTATCTCTATACTGACTCATGGATGGTTGCAAATGCCTTGTGGGGGTGGCTACAGCAATGGAAGAAAAGCAACTGGCAGCGCAGAGGTAAACCCATTTGGGCTGCCACACTGTGGCAAGACATTGCTGCTCGGCTAGAGAGCCTGCCTGTGAAAGTTCATCATGTAGATGCTCATGTGCCTAAAAGTCGAGCCACCGAGGAACATCTAAACAACCAACAAGCGGATCAAGCTGCTAAGATTAAAGTAGCTGAGGTGGACTTGGACTGGCAACATAAAGGTCAACTTTTCGTAGCTCGGTGGGCCCATGATGCTTCAGGGCATCAAGGCAGAGAGGCAACATACAAATGGGCTCGCGATCGAGGGGTGGATTTAACTATGGACACTATTTCACAGGTTATTCATGAATGTGAAACTTGCGCCGAAATCAAACAAGCAAAACGGTTAAAACCTGTATGGTATGGGGGGCGATGGTTAAAGTATAAGTATGGAGAAGCTTGGCAGATTGATTATATTACACTTCCACAAACACATCAAGGTAAGCGTTATGTACTTACAATGGTGGAAGCAACCACTGGATGGTTGGAAACATATGCCGTACCTCATGCTACAGCCCGAAATACTATCTTGGGCCTTGAGAAGCAAGTCCTTTGGCGACACGGTACGCCAGAAAGAATTGAATCAGACAATGGTACTCATTTCAAAAACAGTATTATAGACAATTGGGCCAAAGAACATGGTATTGAGTGGGTATATCATATTCCATATCATGCACCAGCCTCTGGGAAAATTGAAAGGTACAATGGTTTGTTAAAAACTGCACTAAAGGCACTTGGTGGTGGAACCTTTAAAAACTGGGATTCACATTTAGCAAAAGCCACTTGGTTGGTCAACACTAGGGGATCAACCAATCAAGCCGGGCCTGCCCAATCAGATATTCTACGGACTGTAGAAGGAGATAAAGTCCCTGTAGTACACAGGAAAAATATCTTAGGAAAGGCAGTATGGGTTACTCCTGCCTCAGGCAAAGGCAAACCTATTCGTGGGATTGTTTTTGCCCAGGGACCTGGCAGCACCTGGTGGGTGATGCTTAAGGATGGAGAAGTTCGGTGTGTACCTCAAGGGGATTTGATTTTAGGTGAAAATATGCAATGCTGAACTGTATGATGTGAATTGCCGCACTAACAATGTTTAATAAGTGTCTTTCAGATCAAGACAATGGTGATGAAACTAGAGCTAGCTTCTTCGAGTGGCGCCCGACACCTTCTTCGAAGTTGGTGTCCTTAACCCACAAACAGTGGTCATGAGATGCACTTGTACCATTTTTCCTGCCCTGGGAGACTGTTGTGACAAAATGAACTTAATGAACTTTTCAAAGGATGGTCCACTGATTAATTACTCCTCTGTATATATGTACATATGTATATGTATATATGTATATAGTAGTAGTGATTAATTAGATTGTATTGATAGATTGTATTGATAAGGTTTAAGTATTCAGTGAATGTCATATTATAAGGGGTGGAATGTCCTGGTATTGTTAAAAAACAAGTTTCTCTTTTAGTGAATTTTTGCCTGTCAGCTAAAGCCTTCATGTTAGCTGCATTTTCCTGGAGAACCCGACACATGTTTTGGTTAAACCTAGCAATGGAATGCAAACTTATTGATAAGCACGGATGGACATCTCGCAAGAGGGGCAACGAGAAAACTGATGACCGAGAGACTGACCAATGGTGTATAACATTCCATTCACGTGAATACTTCATATAAAAGTGGGAGATCACGAGGATCTCGTCCCTTTTTGCCTTTTTCCCTTTTTTCCTCATGGCTGACATTAGGAGAGGACCTTGCTGGTCATCCCTGCGAACTGAGGCCTAGTGAGAGACTGAATCCAGCTCCGGTTGGCTACAGAGTCTAATCCAGGACTTTGGGTGCTGGCTCTGCAGTTGCTGAGACTTACAAGATTGGTTTTGTATATTTTGTATTATTTTCTCTATTCTTGTTAGTAGCATTAGTAAAACATCTTTAACTTTTCCAACTCTCTTCTCTCTGTCCTTCTTTCCCTCCCAATCGCCTGTCCTGAGTGGGAAGGGGGGAGAGGGAGGGGCAAAAAGGGGGAAGTTGGGGGGAGAGGAGGTTAACAGTACATCTGCCAGGGTTTGATTGTCACCCCGCAATCTTAACCCTCGACATTCTTTCAAAACAAAATTAAAATTATCTGGGTCATGACAACGAATGAATTAATAGTCTAATTTGTGTGCACAGGCTTTCTTAACTAGTAATGCACAGCTTCTGTTTCAAGTTATTTGCACCTTTAGGTACTCTTTTTTAAGGTGTTTCCTTTGTCTTAGGGCTTGGCCAATATTAATAAATTATAAATATTTATATTGGTCTTTGAATTGTTAACTGACTCAAGCAATAGTTTAGTAACTGAGGTAACTAGGAAGTTATCTCCAGCATTCTGTTCTCACACACTGCTTTGATGCCAGAAATGCTAGGAAATTCTTCAGAACAAATAATCTCCTAGCCCATTCTGGAGTACAGGGACTAGAGCACTGTTGAAGTTTACTACTAAACAAACTGGCTTACAGTGACTAATGACACTCTTCAGTAATGTTCCTGTTGTAATTCAGGATGGTCTTGTAACTTGATTTAAGAACGTACAGAATTGATAAAGTTATAACATTGTGGTTGTGATGAACACAGAAATGCTTGTCGATATTTGTATCAAATGATAATGACTTCCTGTTACTTGAAGCCCTGCAGAGTTATGTGTGATGTTGGATCTTCTGGCACTATTTATAATACAGCTATGAACTTCAGACAAAGAATAACGCAAACATGTTCTAATATGTTGCAATAATTGTCCGTTTGAAAGTTCTATCGCTTCTCTCTTTTGTGTTTTGTTGCTGGTTTGTTGGGGTTTTGATATTTTGTTTTGTAGGGTTTTTTGGGGGGAAGGAGGGATTGGTGGGTTTTTTTGTTTGGTTGGTTGATTTGTTGGTTTGTTGGTGTTTTGGGTTTTTTTAATAAATTAGACATGCCTATAATTTCCATTAATGCTTTATTAATTTATGAAAAAATATAGCCATACTTTCTTCTTAGGGTTTACAGATCAATCAGATAAACACATTTTGTTTTCTAATTAAAAAAAAAGGTTCTTTTGTTTACTTTTCTGATTTTTTTTTTTTACTTCTCCAGTAAAAAAAAATCTTCCTATACCCAGGAGGTAGTATCTTGATAAGCTTAAGTTGTCTTTTCTTGAAGTATTCATTGTCTCTGTTTTCAAACTCATAAGGATGGGTACCCTGAGAACAACTGGTCTTACTATTATAGACTGAGGCAAAAGCATTAAATACCTCAGCCTTTTCCTCGTCCTTTGTGTCCAGTAAAGGACAAAGATTCTCCTTGGCCATCCTTTTGCTGTTAATACATTTATAGAAACATTTTCTTGTCTTTTATTGCAGTAGAGGAGATTAAGTTCTAGTTGGACCTTTCTGATTTTCTCCCTGCATAACCTCACAACATCCTTGCTGTCCTCCTGAGTTTCCTGCCCCTTCTTCCAAAGGTCATCTTTTTTTCCCTCAGTTCCAGCCAAAGCTGTCTGTTCAACCAGGCTGATCTCTTTCCCTGCCAGGTCATCGTTTGGTACATGGGGACAGCCTGCTCCTGCGCCTTCTACCTTCTACTACTACCTTCTACTGGACCTTCTACCTGTTCCTGCACTCCTACACCTGCACCAAGATTTCCTTCTAGAAGAATGTCCAGCCTTCCTGGACTGCTTTGTCCTTCAGGACTGCCTCCCAAGGGACTCTGTCAAAACCTCCTAAACAGATCAAAGTCTGCCCTTCAGAAGTCCAAAGTAGCAGTTTTGCTGACCCTCCCTTCTTACTTCTCCACAAATTGAAAACACTACCATTGTGTGATTGCTGTTGCCTCCAACCATGACATCACCCACAAGTTCTCTGTTTGCTAACCACAGGTCCATCCGGGCACCTCCTTCAGTTGTCTTCCTCACCAGATGTGTCAGGAAGTTGTCTTCCACACACTCCAGAAGCCTCCTAGACTGTCTCTGTGAAGGGGTTTCGTTAGAAGGAGATATGTTGTTGAATTAGTCAGGCCCAAAGGAATCTCAAGGCCACTTCGAGAAGCTGAGAACAGAATCTGCTGTGAGAAAGAGGGGCGTTTCTTCACTAACAGGGCCTCAGCATGGCGTGAGTCGTCGGACCTATCATCGGTGGGGCTCCAGCGTGTGGACTGCCCATGATACTCATTTAGCGAATCCATGCTTGGAGCGTGGATTCGTGATTAGAGAATAGTTGCGTATATAAGGAGACATCTGTCTGTAATAAATGGCTTTGGCGTGATTCACATTGAATCGGAGTGCTGAGTCCTTTATCGTTCCAACAAATGGTGACCCCGACGTGATACTCCGAACGGTGTCTCACTAAGGTCGGGGAAAAGCCTGGAGCGGCCCAGCCGGAGGCGGCTCAGCTGGACTGAGAGCCGGGCGGAGACGTACGGACGTTCCGCGGATAAATTTTGTTGAAGAAGGCCCCGGGAAAGGTGAGCGGCTGGGAGCAGGAGGAGGGAAGAGTGAAGTTATGGGGCAGAATGTATCCTCTGAGGAAAAAGCTATAGTTAAGATCCTCCTGCATATTCTCTCTATGAGAGGACTTAAATACGAAGAAAGTAACATACGTAGACTGTTGGTTTGTTGTAGAACTAACGGCTACCCGTCAGAAGCTGAGAAAGCTTTTAAAATTGAATTTTGGGACGATATAGGGCAGAAATTATGGGATAAGGTTAGCGACGGAGATGAAGCTAAATCATTAGCGACTACATGGAAGCTTATAATTTCCACCTTAAAAGAATTTAAGGCTGAGCGGGCTGCGGTTACTGGAATTTTTGCAGCGTTACAGCCTGATAAGAACTCTAAAAATAACTGTGAAGCTTACCCAGTTCGTGTTTTCGATACCCTCCTTACTCCATCCCCTGTTGTGCCTTCGGCACCCCCAATGATACAACAGTCTGGGGCGGAGGGAGGAAAATTACCGAGTGGATGTCCTCCTGTACCATCACACGACCCTGGAGAGACCAAGAAGTCCAAAGAACTGGAGTCAGATAATTTGTCAAAAGGACTGGTGAAAGTTGAGAATGCTAAAGTCGTAAATAAGTGTAATATCAATTCTTTTACTGATTTGTGTCCGCCTTCACCGCTTTCTATCCTTCTAACGCCTACAAGAGAAAAGAAGGAGCCGCCGGATAAGAACTGGGCAAAAGAACTGTGTGAAAGATCAGATCAGCTATTAGTGAGTGAATCCAACAGTCAGCCATATCAAGCTATGAGAGAGGTGCCTGAAACCAACAAAGCAGCCAAATCATTTGCAACTGTTAATCAGGGTCCCAATGAGAATTACATGCAATTTATTGACCACCTTCAAGAGACCATCAATAAGCAGATTGAAAACTTAGAAGTTAAGGAAGCACTGGTGTTGAAATTAGCAGTAGAAAATGCTAATGTTTGCTATCAGCATGTTATTTGCGAGTTTTACAGTACATATTATGTGTTCCTGTGTACCGTCTCTCTGAAAATCAAGCAGCTTGTCAGGAATGTGAGTTAATTGTTTCACTAGTTGTTTTTAAGTGCGCCATAAAACCTTCTGCCTGCTCTTCCCACTCAGTCTGCAAGCAGCCCTGTGCTTCCCCCCCGCCTCCCCCCCCCCCCCCCCCCCCAAGGTTTTTACTTGCAAGATGGGGTCAGGAATGATTGTTTTCAGTTGTGTTCCTGAAAAATCGGTATTGGGAGGTGTTTTAAAACATAGAAAAGCACTCGGACAAGAAATCATTAAATCTTTTCAGACAGTTTTACAGGCAGGGCGATTTGAACTTCAACAAGCTGAGAGAGACTTAATTGATAACACACAGGTCAGAAAACTTGTTAAAGTCTGCAAGATGCTTTCCTTATTAACCTGTTTTCTTTGTGGGTATCTGTTTAAGAATGCTGCAATTTTGATAGGTCTTTGTTACATGGTACGATAAGTTCACAGTCTGTTAAATCATGAGATTCCGTTGACTCAAAATGTGCATTTTGTGATAATACAGAAGAACATGAGTAATTTAGTTCTTTACTGCATGAATGTGATGTCTATCCCTGTTTCTCTATTAGGACGAGATGTGTTAGGACAACTAGGAGCAACTCTGGTGACAAAACAACAAAATTTCTAGAAGTGGTCATTGATGATGGGCGACCAGTACTGAAATGACAGTGGAAAAATGATGATCCAGTATGGGTAAATCAATGGCCGCTCAGTGAAGAAAAGCTCGCCCATGTCAAAGAGCTAGTACAGGAACAGCTTGAAAAAGGGCATTTAGAGCCGTCTACAAGTCCCTGGAATACTCCTGTGTTTACTATTCAGAAAAAATCAAAGAAATGGAGGTTGTTACATGATCTTCGAAAAATTAATGATACCATGGAAGACATGGGAGCATTACAGCCGGGATTACCATCCCCTGTCATGATTCCAGAAAATTGGCAGATCTTAATAATTGACTTGAAAGATTGTTTTTTCACCATTGCTTTGCATCCTGATGACTGTAAACGTTTTGCATTTTCCATAAATTCTGTAAATAAGGCTGAACCTGCGAAAAGGTATCAATGGGTAGTTTTGCCACAGGGAATGAAAAATTCCCCAACTATGTGTCAAATTTATGTAGCTTGGGCCTTGCAATCAATCAGAAAATCTCATCCTGAGTTAGTGATTTACCACTACATGGATGACATATTAATAGCTGGGGAAACTTTTTCGACTGATTTGTTGATAAATGAAGTATCTGATACCTTACAGCATAGAGGATTGCAAATTGCTCCAGAAAAGGTACAAATTCAACCAGCATGGAAATATCTTGGTTGGGAAATTTCTCAGTCCACAGTGAAACCTCAGAAAATAGTATGTCGGCCTGTCATTCAATCCTTAAATGATGTGCAGAAACTAGTGGGTGATCTGAATTGGGTCCGGAGCATTTGTGGGATCACTAATGAGGATTTAGCTCCAATTGTAAAACTGCTAAAAGGGGATAGTGACATTAGCTCTCCTAGAACGCTTACTGCTGAGGCGGATGCTGCTCTGAAAAAGATTATGTCCAAACTTGTAAAAGCTTTCAGCCATAGGTGGAACCCAGATTATGTAATTGGACTACTAATTGTAAATAATACTAACTATCCTTTTGCTCTCATAATGCAATGGACAACTGGTAAGGAGCCGTTAAAGATCTTAGAGTGGGTGTTTTTGCATTTTCGACTCAAACGAACCATTACAACCAGGGTTGAGGTCTTTGCTCAGCTTATAATGAAAGGTAGGCAGAGAATAGTCGAAATTTCAGGGTCTGAGCCTGCATATATCATTGTTCCCCTCGTTTCAGAATATTTACAGTGGGCTTTGCAGAACTCCTTACCTTTTCAGATTGCGTTATTAGATTCTCAAGCCTTAATTAAGACATTTTCCCCTCCACACAAGTTAATGTCAGTTTTGAATATGGGATCAATGGAGGAGGGTCCCCCTCTTCTCTCAGAATTTCCTGTTAAAGGACCCACAGTGTTCACTGACGCAGGGGGTAAAATGCAGAAAGCAGCAATTACATGGAAAACAGATGGAAAATGGCACGATGTGATACTAACTGACCTGAAAGGATCAACTCAGCATTTGGAACTCAGGGCTGTAATAGAAGTGTTTATCAGATTTGCTCATAGCCCAGTGAATATTGTTTGTGATTCTTTGTATGTAGTAGGTGTGGTAGCTCGCATTGAAAGATCATTGCTCAAAGAGGTTCAGGATGCACAACTGATGTCTTTGTTCAAGCAACTATGGTTGTTGGTCGAAGAGAGACAACACCGATACTTCATAACACATATCCGTAGTCATCTGACAATTCAAGGCGATTTAGCTGAAGGAAACCGCCGAGCTGATTTTCTTGTATCTCCTGCCTGGGTTCCACCTCCAGTAGATAGGTTTGGGCAAGCAGTACGCTCTCATAGTTTCCTCCATCAGTCTGCTCAGGTTTTACAGCGGCAATTTTCATTGTCCGAAAGTGAAGCCCGAGGTATTGTTAAAAGTTGTGCAGATTGTCAGCGCATCTCAGTAGGGCTGGGTGCAGGAGTCAATCCAAGAGGATTAGGAGCCTTGGAATTGTGGCAAATGGACGTTACACATGTCCCTGAATTTGGCAGGCTGAAGTATGTGCATATGTCTATTGATACATATTCTTTCGCCATATGGGCCACTGCTCAGACTGGTGAAACTAGTTCACATGTGCAACGACATTTACGTTCTGCTTTTGCAGCTTTGGGAGTTCCTGCACAGGTCAAGACAGACAACGCACCTGGTTATATCGCCAAAGCTACTGCCACCTTTTTTCAGTTGTGGGGTGTTAAGCACATTACAGGGATACCAAATTCTCCTACTGGTCAGGCCTTGGTAGAAAGGATGAATCGAACTCTCAAGCATCAGCTTGACAAACAAAAAGGGGGAACTGACTGTACTACTCCACATGACAGACTAAGCAAAGCATTATATGTCTTGAACTTTTTACGCCTTCCGCAAGGGTTCGACATTCCACCTATGATTCGTCATGGAACAAGCTTAAAAGGACACTTGACAGACCTTAGAGAAAATCAGTGTCAGGTCAAAATACGCAATGGAGTTACTGGTGAATGGGAGGGTCCTTTCCAATTAATAACTTGGGGAAAGGGTTATGCTTGTGTCATTACAGACCAAGGATCAAAATGGATTCCTGCGAAATGGATCAAGCCATGGCTGAATAAAGACAACAAAGATTTGACAGATGCAGAAGGACACGAGGGAGATAAGTTGTGAGAATTGTCTCAAATGTAAACCATGAATTCTTATTCAGTGTTATAGATGCTCTTAGACCCAGTGGTCTAAAAGCTTATTAGTAAATAGATAAGGTACCTTCCATAGAGAATGCTAATTTGAACAGATAGTAAGAGTTCCAAAAGGGTGATATTACAATTAGATAATCTATGCATAGATAAGGTAAAAGTATAAGATATTTCTACCATGGTAACCTAATTTAGCAACTGGTAAGGTTTTAAAAGAGATATTAAGATTAAGCTATAGATCTTTTAAATAGGTTAATATAAGTTTTAAGATATTAATTCAATAATTAGCATATGAATAGGTTAATATAAGTTTTAAGATATTAAGTCAATAATTAGCATATGCTGATGGTATTAAGTACATTACTCTATAAACTGCGCAGTTATAGATCTTTTAAGAATTTAAGAGAATATATTGTATAAAGTTGTCTCACTATTCTAAAATAGTGCATTGGTAAGGTTGTCATAAGTAGAATTAAGGTTTTATATAAGATATGAAGGTTTGAGTATAAGCAGATAGTTGTTTAATCTTATTAAGTAAGGTTTAGCTACATTATATGTAACTGTAATTATGTTGTTAATCACGTGTCCTATGTTGCAGTGTATTTCAAAGACGATTCAGCATGCTGTTTAAGGGGCCTGACTAGTTCAAGAACAAAAAGGGGGAATTGTGAAGGGGTTTCGTTAGAAGGAGATATGTTGTTGAATTAGTCAGGCCCAAAGGAATCTCAAGGCCACTTCGAGAAGCTGAGAACAGAATCTGCTGTGAGAAAGAGGGGCGTTTCTTCACTAACAGGGCCTCAGCATGGCGTGAGTCGTCGGACCTATCATCGGTGGGGCTCCAGCGTGTGGACTGCCCATGATACTCATTTAGCGAATCCATGCTTGGAGCGTGGATTCGTGATTAGAGAATAGTTGCGTATATAAGGAGACATCTGTCTGTAATAAATGGCTTTGGCGTGATTCACATTGAATCGGAGTGCTGAGTCCTTTATCGTTCCAACATGTCTCCTTCTCTGCTGTTTTATATTTCCAGCAGACATCTGGTAGGTTGAAGTCCCCCACAAGAAAAGGGCTAGCAATTGTAAGACATCTTTCAGATGCTTAAAGAATATTTCATCTCTCTCTCTTCATCCTGTTTGGGTGATCTATAACAGACTCTTACCATGATATCTGCCTTGTTGGCCTTTCCCCTAATTCAAACCCATAAACACTTGACTCTTTCATCATCCTCATCAAGCTCCAGACAGCCAAACCCTCCCTAACATACTGGGCTACCTACCTCCTTTCCTTCCTTGCCTATCCCTTCTGAAGAGTTTATAGCTATTGCAGCACTCCAGTCATGGGGGTCATCCCACCATGCTTCCATGTTGGCATCTATATCATAGTTTTCCAAATGCACAATGGCTTCCAGCTCCTCCTGTTTGTTGCCCATTCTGCGTGTATTGGTATAGATGCACTTCAGCTGGGCTGTTAATCCCACCACCTTTTTTGGGAGAGAAGCCCTAATTCTTATGTGACTGGTTTCAGGTGCTTCCACAGTATCTAACACACCAATAGTATATGTGCCTTTGCTGCTGCATGGATCTCTGTCCTCTTGCTTCACTAAGATGGCAGGCAAATCTTAATGTGTGCAAGGAGTTTTTGCTCTTTTTGTGAAAACAAACACTTCTATATGTAACTTCTTTACTTTTAAGAAACTTGAAAATATTCTAACATTGTGAAGAGAGAGGGCTAGAAATAACATGTCCCAATTATTTTTAGAATAAAGTTTTAGAAGGCCATGTTAAACTCTGGTGCATTTATGACTTTGGTGGATTTGTACTCACTTCGTTAAGGACTTTGCCAAACTTGAATATCTGTGTTGATGTGATTCGTTTGTGTGCATAACATCATTTTCTTTGGAATTTTACTTTCCATCCAAGTTTGTCATTGCGGTCACAAAATGAGAAGCTGCCTCAGTTACATCTTTGGACTAGGCAATACGGGATGGAATAGCAAGTATTACAGTAGAGATGCACTTGTACATCATATTTATTGCTAAGGTGTATTTGTGGTAGCTAAATAGCAAAAAGAAAATCTATGTGTATGTTCAAAGGGTACCGTTCAGTATTTTTTGTGATTACAAGGAATAGGTTTGAATCTGAAAATGAAACCATTGCAAATTACCAGAAAGATACTACAGTTTATTTTCAGCATTTACAGCAAGTTAGAAAAAAAAAACACAGCAGAGTACAAGCAATCTAGGAGATTTCTGGAGTGCATTGGTAACAACTTTGTAACATAGTGGGGTAACACAGAGAGGCTAATAAGGAAAGATGCTCTGGTGGACCTGGTGTTTCCACACCCCCAACCAGTTCTTCCTCATTCATAAGGTGCAGTCAGCTTTGATTCAGCACCTGAACATGAGGTGGTGGAGTTCAGGACAACAGAGGAGGTAGCAGGGCAAAAAGCAGCACCAGTAGACCTGAATTTCAGGAGAACTGGGCTCTTCAGAGATCACCTTGGAAGAATTCCATGGACCCTAGACAAAAGGGGGTTACAGGAGAGCTGCTTGATATTCAAGGATCCCCTCCTCCAAACTCAAGAATGGCCCACCCCTACAAGTCCAAAATCAAGTAAAGGTAACAGAAGGCAACACAGATAAGCAGGGAGCTCCTGACTGAACTCAGATAAAAAGAAAATGCCATTCCTTTCTTCAAGAATGGCAAGAAGGAAGATCCAGGGCACTACGAGCTCATCAGCCTCTCCTCAATCCCTGAGAAAGTGATGGGGAAAATATGGGGAAAATCCTCCTGGAAACCATTTCCAAACTACTTAAGGACAATAAAATGATCAAGAGTAGTCAGTGCCGTTTTACGAAGGGGAAATCACACTCAACCAGCCTGATAGATTTTACAATGAGGCAAGCAGCTTGGTGGATGAGGGGAGAGCAGCAGATGTGGTTTACCTTAACTTTACAGAGTCTTTTGACACTGTCTCCCATAACATAGTGACAGAAGATAAGCGAAAGGCTGAGGTACTAAATGCCTTCTTCACTTCAGTCTTCTGAGTCAGAACAGTTATGCTCCAGGTACCCAACCCCCTGAGCCAGAAGACAGGGACGGGGAGCAGAATGAAGCCCAAATAATCCAAGGGGAAATGATTAGTGACCTGCTACAACACTTGGACACCCACAAGTCTATAGGACCAGATGGGATCCACCCAAGGGTTCTGAGGGAGCTGGCAGACGTGATCACCAAGCCACTTTCCATTACCTTTCAGCAATCTTGGCTAACTGGGGAGGTCTCAGTTGACTGGAAGTTGGCTAACGTAATGCCCATCTAAAAGAAGGGTTGGAAGGATGATTAGGGGAACTACAGACCTGTCAGCCTCACCTTGGTCATGGAGCAGATGATCTTGAGTAACATCACACAGCACATACAACAGAACCATATGATCAGGCCAAATGAACATGGGTTCAAGATAAGAGCAACTAAGTAGTAAGGAAGAATAGTCACCCACTGAGTAGAATGTCAGGACTTGAGGATAGATAATCATTATTTTCATTAAGATCCAAGTGAAATAAAATTCTTCAGCCAACAGATATATATCTTGAAAGTTGTAGCTGTAGGTTGTGATATATTTGCCTTCTTTCTGGGGTAATTTTGCTGCTGTTCTGCCAGATCTCTTTTGTTATATTCTGAGCAATGTACTCTGTTTAGTAGTTGATTTTAAATTTTTATATGATTTTTGTTTACTTTTAAAACTCCTTTGTAAAGTCTGAATTCTTGTGGTTATGTATATTTCAAATCAGGAAAAATATTCTATTTGAAAAAATGCAATAAAATGTATTTTAGATATGGTGATGTTTGAAACTGATTAAGCATTGCTAGCATTTCCCCAAAATTGAGAGTTTCACTGACTGATTATGAGATTATGAGTAGACATCAACTTCTGTTTGATTGCAAACATGATCAAATTAATTGGATTTGTTCAATTCCTGATCTATGAACATGAAGATAAAGCTTCGTTTTGGACCATGCTCATTTTTTTAAATGGCGGGAGGGAGAGGTAAGGAGGTAGAAGGTAGGTGTGGAGGAAGAACTAATAAAAGCTGTTTGTAGTAAAATATTCATTTGAAGACATGAAGAAAACAAATCATGAAACTGTAAAGGAGTGATTTCTTTTAACTTTAAGAATTGTTTTCTGGGTTTAACTTATTAATATCAAAATGATCTTTTTATTCTGCTAGCTATATCTGGAGCTGGAAAAGACAAATTCTCAGGAAAATCCTCAGCTGCAGTATAGCAAAACACTGATACTCAACAATCAAACTCAGTAGCAGAAGTGAAGATATAAGCCTAGCATTTCATGTAAATATGTGTTTTAAAAATAGCATTTCTTAGCAAAAAGAGATAGAGCTGCTAATAAGTTGGCATACAGCTGTGTTTAACTTATTAACTTAGTGTTTTATCTGTATATGAAGGAGGGATTTTTGAAATTTCAAAATGAAATGAAAATAAGTTTTAAAAAGTTAAAAACCACGGGGTTTAGGAAATTTTTATGTTTTCTCTGTAAAGTAGAAAAACCAACATTTTAGATCAACCGTAACCGTAGATCAACCTTGCTATGCTATTTGACTTAAAAAAAAAATATTTAGTTTTGATTTAGATAACATTAAGTTTTGCTATTGATATTTAAATAGAAATGTAAATTTAAAGCAAATTTTAGATGCTACTAATTGTTCCAGTACTCCCTTTTCCATTAAAGAAAATGAATGAATTTTCACTCTTACAAGCAAATATACTTTGTCTTTCCTCCCCTCGAATTCTCAGATTTTCCAAGGTTTAACTTTGAGAGAAAATGGAATTTGCCTGAAGCCAGATATGGGGAAAACATTGATTATCCTGATACGACTGGTAGAATTTTTTTTTAAGTGATTATTTTTATAATTTCTAGAATCTAGCACTCTATTTTTGTGAATAAGATTTACAGCAGATTCAAGGAAAAAAAAATAATTATTTTAAACACTTGACACAAGTTCTGAAGCTTAGCTTTTTTTTTGTTCTTTATGTGCTACAGGAAAAACATAGAGAAACAAGCAATCTGTGTTTCATTTCCTTAAACTGATGCAGCATTTTAAAATGAACCTAGTAGGAAATATGTGGATGATCTCATCATAATTTTGTGATCATTGCACAATACAATAAAGCAATGAATATTTTTAATAAGACCAGAAACCCTAATTGCTCTAAGGTTTTGGGTTATTTGCTTTGTTTTTTGGGGTTTTTTTTCTGTTGCTATAGTGATTCTGAGAAAACTATAAACAACTGAAGCAACTTCCTGCCATGGAAGTAATCCAAAAATCAGCACAAAAGCCTCCTACAAACTGGACATGATGTCCTGGATTATTATCATTTAGCATTCATGTCCTAGTAAATTAGCGAACTTTCCTTGTTCTAACGCCTAGAGTGCTTCAGCTTCTTGTTGAAGGGTGAGAGAGCAGGTTAGTGTACTTGCGGAGAAAGTGTTCCAATCTTTTAACTCATTGAAACTACTTCCAGTTTTACAACAGAGGAAGTGGGTAAATGGTTTTGACATATTTAAAGTAGTCACTGATATTAAAAAGGCATGAGGCAATTATATTCTTTATCAATGGGTTATTCAGAGAAAAAAGCACTGTGTCACTCTGAGTATCTTCTCTGAATGAAAATTACTGACCTTATTTTCATTCCTTCTCTCTTTGGATAAGCCTTCTGGTCTTCAGGGATATGTCCTCTGTTTGTTTGTTTGCTTGCTTGCTTGTTTGCTTGTTTAAAGCTCTGGGAGGCTTTGAAATCTGCACCAGCAATTGTGAATCCTGATGGATTAAAACCTCCTACTTGGTACGCTATCAGATTTCATACTTAAGGATGTTCACCAATGCTAATGATGAGGAGAATACTGGACTTGTGGGCAGCACTACTTGGAAAGAAGCTTGCCTAAATAATTGCAGGGTTATGGGAAGAGGGCAAAATGTAAAAACTATACAAAAGCATTCTTGCACCCAGGCAAAAGACAGTAGAAACAGAATTCAGAAAAATGTATTCAAAATTTAGATTAAGTTTCATGTTATTTTTAGTAGAAAAAACAGTGGCAGCATTACCGGTAAAAAACAAACAAACAAACAAACTAACTAACTAATGCAAAAAAACAAAAAAAAACAAAAAAAAACAAACCAAAACCCACAAACAAACAAACCTTATATTTTGTGGTTTTCCAGAAAATATTTAGATGACCCTTGTATTCTGAAAAGCCTGGAAACACTTTTTTAGCTTTGTTAAATTGAAGGAATGTTCTATGAATTATTCATTTATTTCTGATAGAGAAATAGTGTGTTTTACATTTCTTTTTTTCTACCTAGTCTGGGGCATACAGAATTAAACAATTTTTTTTTAGTGAGAACTCTGTAACCACAAAGAAGCTTTCCATGCAGTATCAAAACACGGGCACACCAGATGCTGAGCTCTGTATTTTCTTGATTGTACTTAAAAATACACTTAAAAAAAAAAAAAAAATCTGTGTAATTAAAACAGGTTCTGCATGTTCTTCCTAGAAATGGATTTGAAGCAGCAGATGAGTTCACTTCTCTCCAGGTCTTTGATTCAAGATTGAAATACTTACGTGGCAAAATTTTTTTCCTTCTGTAAACTGCAAACAATGTTTTATAAGTGCTCTTTCATTCAGGATATGTTCTTTCTTTTAAGTTTGAAGCTGCAGTGAGTGCTTCTATAAGTATTTTCAGAAGTTCTAATTAAATGCTGAGAGGAAAAGTAGTTATACCTTCCTTTCACAGCCTTCATTCTGGTTCAGTGTCATTTTGTTCACTTAGAAATCTTATGTGGCTTGTGGGGAAGGGGGCGTTGTTCCCACAGCAGGTTACAGATGCCTATGTAAAGAAGTTGCCAAACTTGTTTCTGCAACCTGTGTTGCTGCAAAAAATAAGAACTGTCTTGTCCTTCCCCATTTTTGGCTGCAGGATATTGTGATACACTGTAGTTGTGCACTTGTGCACACACACCTAAAATGAATGTATTTTAGCCCACAGTAAAATGAAAGTATATTTCATCATTTATATACCTAATATATACCTAATATCATTTATATACCTAATAGATAAGAGCTTTGAGCAGGTATAAATACACTTCTAAATTAATGCATTTCATTAATTAACAATTTGAATAGTAGGAAGGCTTAGCTGGTTAGAGAGCAACTAGTTCACTTCCACCTTAGGTCTGGCGGCTACTTCCTCTTCTGCTGATAGACAATAAGCATAAACTTTGCTGATCTTTGGATCGTAGTCTTGAGCATAAATGAAAAGTTTAATCAAGAGTAAGTGTAAACTGCTTTAGAAGGGTGTTTGTTAAAGTACTGGAAACTTGCAAATACAAAATCCTTATGGAGGCAGCGGGCACCTTCGAGAATATCCTGCAGTTCAGCCTGCCTTTTCTCCAGCTACTTTTCCTACTCCACATATAGATGATGACAAAACCAAGAACATCAGTTTTCTATGTTATGAGGACACATACCGAGTTTCTGCACTTGACTTCAAGTACCGGAAGAGCCATTCCAGTCTCACATGAGTTTCATTAAAACCTCATGTAAAATAGAGAGAGTGATCATGTGCCTTAATAGGAATAAGAAGGGACACATTCTTTCCATGCTAATGAAAAATGGGTGGGAATAGATGTAGGTGCTTTTTATGAGGATCTATGTGTGACCTATTTCAGCATCTTTAACTTTAGAAATAACTGCTGTGGGAATGAGGGAATGAATTTGCACCTTGGTCCCCCACATTGAAGGCTGCAGCCAGTCTGTCACCAAACGAACAGCTGAGTTTGCTGTGCTAATGTCCCTAAAATATTGTGAGTTGTTAGTGGTCACTTTCCTCTTTTGACTGTCCAACTGTTTGCATGAAATGATTTTATAGCATTAAAAACTGTAGTGGGGTCTGCAACACTTTACCTGCCATCGGTCAATTTTGCCACAGACCTGGACAAGAACTGCTGGCTCAGTGGAATGGGATGGAGCAAGGGGTTATTTCAGTGAGAAAGATCTGGAGATACCAAACTAAGAATAAGGTAGTGATGGACTAGTTTGCAAGGTCTTTCCTTACATTTCATTCTTTGATGTTCAACAGCCTTTCAAAAGCTGGTAAGATCTCCAAGGGACTGCAAGTTCTGATTAACCCTGGTTAAATGCTGTTTTGAGGAACAAATAGTGCAGAAGCTACTCGCACACTTTGTGCATTCATGAAGTGCAAAAACTTTGTCAGCATGTTACAGACAGTAAAAGATTGTTTTGAGAATTCTCAGTTCAAGCTGCTTTGATTGGATAGGGGTCAGGAGCTTAATTAATTTCTTCACTATTTAGATGTGTATTTAGATATTTACACCTTTAATACATGACTAATATCATGTAATAGCTTTAAGAGCAAAAGTATGAAATGTACTTTCTGCGTTGCCCTGCTTTTTGTAGTCTTTGTATCTGTTTTGACAGGACTTTCCACCAAGGTCTAAGTGGATCGAATATACACCGAATTGAAAATTGCTGTTTGTTTAATTATGGAAGTAACTGTTGTAAACACCTGTGATAACTGGGTAACTGTAACACTTCCTGGAGTATCTGCTGAGATTAAGGACCCAGTTTACATTGGAAAGATCTTTATTTAAAAAAAAAAAAAAAAAAAACCACAAAACAAAAAACAAAAAACAAAACCGCTGTGACTTTCTTAGTATCCTAATGGCTTTTCCCCCTTTTTCCTTTAATTACTTTTATAGGAATTCCCAATGCCTTTCTTTTCAACATTGGATCTAGAGTGAAATTTTGTTTGGTGAGGGGTTTTTTTGTTAATTTCTTTTTGTTGTTTGAATTTTTTCCCCCAAGTACCGTGTGCCTTGTGCAACGTGTGGATTTCTGGCAGTATCTCAAGTAAATACATCATAGAATCATCAGTTTTTCAACACTCATGTTTTGGACAAACCAAGAAGCAAATAACCGCTTTTACAGAATTTTGCTGAAAAATCCTCAGATAGGGTAGATATTGGTTTTAAAGGCTGTGTTTTTTTTGGTTTTAGATGATTCTCAGGATTCTTGCCTAAGCATAATTACTTGCACTGCATAAATATTGCCTGCAAACTAGATAAAAGCAGAATGGTTTGTCAAAAAATGTAGAGACACTGAAAGGTAGATTTTAGCATTCCAGAAGGAGTTAGAGGAAAAGCCTAAACTACAGCTACCCATTAAACAGGTGAGTTAAAACGTCTTCAGCAGTTTCAAGGTGTGTATGACATGGATGTTATAACACCTTTGTGTGGCAACTGTTAGAGTTTATTTCTTGTTCATAGGGAAAGGCACCTGGCAGGTGCAGTAATGTACAGTGTGATTAGCAAGGCCCTTAAAGAAAACAAAGTTAAATCCAAAAACGAAGATGTATTGTTTTCAGTTACAACATTTATTGATCTGTGTTTAAATAGAGATTCATCTGACAAAATTCAGTTTTTTGGTATGAAGAGTTCTCATAGCCTTAAGATGGAGTCTGCAAAGCAGAACAGTAATGAGGAGCATTTACCTTGACATTTTTCTGCTTTGTCCTTTGTGCTGATTTGACTGAAAATGAGTTAATTTTCTTCATGCAGTTAGAAACCTTTCTTTTTCATAGCTGGCACAGTCATTATTTGAGAACAAGAGATAACACCTCAGCACAGAGTCAATGTTTTTAATTGCTCTGGTCTGAGCGCCAAGGATGTTCTGAGTGCTCTGCCCACAGGTATGAGGCATTGAGCAAGGGGTGGCATAGATGAGGCAGAGCTTGACTGACATCCAGACTGATCAATAAGAGTATTCCATCCCATGAGTGTCATGTTTCATATTTAAGGAGGGAGTAGATCTTCTGTTTACTCTCTCGGGTGTTCTCACTCTTGCTTGCTCTTGAGCGTTTTTTCTTCTCTTTGCTCCTTTTGCCAGAGATGGGGGAGTTTTAGTTCGGGATGTTTAGTTTGGCCTTTTGTTGTTTTGCAGAGGCCTTTCTGTCTTTTTTCTTTTTTTTTTTTTTTTTAACTCTCTTCAGGATTGGGAACAGGTGCCCCTTCCTGGGACTGGCTGCGTAGTGTGGACAGAGTTTGTGAAGAATTGCCTTGAATATATTTTATTTCTATTATATATATATATTTATTTACTTGTAGTGTATTAGTATTTTGTTAAACTGTGTCTATCTCAATCCAAGTTTCTCCATTCTCTTTCAATTTTTTCCCCTATTGGGGGGTGAGCGAGCAGTTGTCATGGTTGTATTGCTAGTTCAGGTTAAACCACAATATCCTTAGAAGTAGCCTTTGTCCACTACCATCTGGGACCATAGGTGTGGCCTAGGTGCTTAGGAGGAACAGTTATTTATCAAGAGCATGTAATAAAATTAGTGAGCCAACAAATTTTTTCAAGAATTGTCCAAAGTAGATCAGAGAATAAAGAAAAAGTTGCTTGCAGTTTTAGGGCTTTTTAAAATCAATTGTTAATTGTTGTACTGAATTGTGACCTATGGAGACCATGGTGTGTTTCTATATAGCTGTTCTTCTTTGCTGGCTCAGTAGAAATGCTATTTTTCTCTTGTGTACACACATACTGTTTCTCCTCAGATGACACTGGGATACTTGTACATCCAAGATACTAGTCTGATGATCTTTTCTGCTAAGTGGTTGTGGTTAGCAGTGTCTGGAAGTGAATTGATGTGGAACGCGTGTAAAGAGAATGACGATTTCTCTATGATGATTAGAAGAAAAAAAAAAAAAAAGACCAGCTCTCTATTCTGGCTTTGTGTGCTCCAAGTACAGAGCTAAGATTATTTTTTTTTAAAGGCCTTGTAAAAGTATTAGCTCTCTTCTGCACCATCCCCTGATGACTTACCCTTCACTTACTCGATTGTTGGAGTTGTGTTTACTAGTCATTGTTGACCTCTTTGTTAACATAGCTACTGTTGACATCATTCCTTATCCAACAGAGATAAGGTCTTGTGTTCTGTTGCATTGTTACAGGGCAGCTCTCCAAGTCCAAATTGCTCATGAAATATGTGTCTTTGAGCTTTGTAATGAGACTTGTTTACATGGGGGAGGGACGGAGAAAAAACCCTGTATGTGAATGTAGTAGTATCAGTATAAAAACAATAATTCAGATAATAAGGAGAATGTGTTTTCCAGCTGCTGTTTGTAGATCCCAGTTGCTAGGGTGCTTGATATCGCAGAGTATAACCTTGGCTCTTAGTTACAGTTTGCATATCTTTGCTTTTCTTGACAACGACTTTAAAGAATATACCCTCATCACTTTTCTGATTAGAACTCAGTCAGAAAATCAGTGCTAAGAGGAAAAAAAAAATCTTATGTAGCCCATGTATCCATCAGGATGCTGGATTTCATTGAAGAACTGTTAATTCTGTGAATGACTCATGGTGGGGCAGACATGAAAACCTTCCTTGCTTGCATTCATTTTATTTACTCTAATTAAAGGACACGTCCTTCAGTGTAATAACTTGCTGCTGTAGGCACATCTTTGCAGGAAAGGAAATCTTACTCTCTAGAACAAGGCTGGCTGCTTGCTCCTTGCATTAAAAGATGATAGCCATTTAATCATGCAGTCACTGGACAACAAGATTGTACATCTCATTGCCCTCATCTGTGCTTGTAGCTTGCAAAAGACTCAAGCATCTATTTGGTACTCACTGGCCAGTGTCAAATGTGCCCTAGGATCCACACAAAGAAAGCAAGCAAGAACTTTTTCTTGATAAATTCCTATGCTCTGTGCTTGAAACAAGACTAAAACAAAACAGAAAGTAACACACTAACACCTTGTAGAAAAGAAAGCAAAAGCTAGAGGAGATGGCAAGAGTTAATTAGTTTGCACAAGTTACCAAAATACTCTTTTGGGCTTCTGTTTTGCTTTGCTTGGTAATTGTGATCCCATATCCTCAGTGGTAAACCCTGTTTGTTTGTGATCTGAATCAATCTTATCCTGACCAGATTAGTCTAGCTGTTGGCTATATTTTCAGCTATGTGGCTCCTTAGTTGATTTTGACATGCTGTTCTTTCTTTTTCTATCAGCAGTCGAGATCAAAACAGCTCACAGGACTTTAATCTGCCACAGAAATCTAACTGCTGTTAGTCTGGGCTGTAAATCCCCTGGCTTGTTATAGTCACTCAGTGTAGTGACCTGCCCAGTACTTGAAATCTTGCAATGACAAAATTGTTGTTTTATACAGCTGAGAAATATACATGCGATAGGCCTTTTTAAAACAAGTTAGACAGGACATTTTGATTAAAAATGTTTATTTCTCAGGTTTTCATTGCACTAATGCATTGGCATAAAGATATAGAATTTTAATCAGTAAAATAACCATTTTTGAAAGATACTAACTTAAAAGGGAGATTTTGAGCAACACCTTGCAGTTACCTTGCCATGGCTCCTCTATTCTAGGAGGCACATTGGCTCTAAATTCCTGGTTTGTGTTAATACAGTCACAGGATTATTGTTGTTTTTATTTGAGTAGTCAGTGTTCTATAAATGGTTAAGAATCATTTGGTTGCTATGTCTCCTGGGCTGTTCTTTCTCTTTTTCTGCTTATGTCCAAGCATGAGGGCAGGAGTAAAAAATTCAGATGCACTGGTCACCTGCTCTACTTTCAGGAAGTGACTTTCTTCACTTGTGTTAAGGTAGCTAAACTGCTCTTCATAGTTAATATAAATGGCAGGTAGTACAAAACTGTTTATAAAGTTCATAGTTGTGAACCTGTCATACTGAGCACACTTCAGTTAAAGAATACCATTGATCCTTATTCATTTGTCTCTTCCATATGCTCAGACAACTAAACTATTTGAAAATAAGAACTAGAAGAATTACAGGCTAGAGTCATAATGTGACCTAGATATGAATGACCAAACAGCATGGTCCCCATTTCAGTATGGACTTGAAAATAAAGCTGTTTGATGGACAAGTACATGGTCCAACTTCCACTGCTACCAGTAACTTATCAGTCTCCTGTTTCAGATAAATATAAGAGGTCTGTAAATGATCTCCAAACATTCACTTAGCTGCAAGTGAATTATAACCATATTGCAATATGAAGTTGAATTTAAAATGTAAATGACAATTCTAAGGAGGCAAAATATTAGTCCAGAAGAATCATTATCTGGTTTGACAGGAATTAAATTAAAAGTATCAAGGAACACCAAGCTGAGTATTCTACCAGAAAGGTGCTCTAACCACTCCTAATGTTCCAATATTCATGATTTTTTTTTAAATTCCCTTCTGAAAAATTAGAAATTGAAACAACCACCATCAGAAACCAAACAGTTCTGCAAGAAGAGTACTGATAATTTAAGTTTCTGTAGTTTCCTCAAAATCCTTAGGCTTCAAATGGTCCAATTCCTTATGAGCAGCCCTGTGTCAAATCATATGGTTAACAAAGGTGTTCAGTTACCAAGTTCAATTCCAAAAGAGTTCTGTCTGTACAGATGTAGCTAAAAATAGCTGATATCACCAGTTCCTAGTCTTATCAGGAATTTGCTTGTGAAACTAACTAAACTCTAGATGTGAGAGAATCCATATCTCCTCCTGGAGGCTCATGGGTGCCAAGATGAAAGTTCTGTGAAATTCCCTGGTTTGTCAGTTGAATTTTCTCATGCCTATACCATATTTTTCTTCCTTGTCACATTGTTGTTTGTAATATTTTTTTGTTTACAAAGAGTCATAGAAATGCTGAATCTCTGGAGGTTAGCTAGTCTGACCACCTTGATCAGCTGCAGCTTTGCCTAGCTGAGTCTTAAAAACTTCCAGGGCTGGAGATATTTAACCTCACTAGCAACCTGTTCCAGGGCTACACAACCACTCTTGGTGGAGGCTTGTACTGATGTTTTCCTTAACTTCTAGTAAGAAAACGATAAACCAGGGCCTGTGTACTTTATCTTGGAACACATTCACAGATCTAAAATAGCATGTAAAAAGTTGAGACATCCTTCTTCAAATGGCCTCCACAGCTTTAGCTGCATGTATTTTAAAGAAGAAGTGGGTCTTATTTCACATCAACATTTATCCAACTAAACAAGGTGAGAATTTGTACCGGATTGAAATGTAAGCATATCACCTTAATTTTTGCTGTTTTCTTGAGATTAACATCTGTCAATCCTTTATTTTTTCCAAACCCCTACCTGCTGCCTTTTTAAGGGATTTTCTGGACCTTCTAAGAATTGTTGGGAAGACCATGCAGACTTCTGTGAGAATTACTTCATTATTCATGTCCACTAGTAAGGGGATGCTCTGTAAGGAACTGTACAAATCATGTACAAGTTTCCAAAGCAATAAAGTGGGTTTAACTGAAGAAATACCTTTGTGCAAAAGCACACTCAATGTTTTTTTCCATGTGAGATACTTCTTCCATTCCCCACCTTCCCTTTTTACTTAAAATCTGTGCTCACACTACCTTTGACAGGAGTGTCCTGAATTATGCCACACTGCACATTCTTTTTCATAGAAATAACAGGAAAAAGAGTGTTAAGCTATGTCAACCCCCTTAATTTCATTATGTCAGAGAAAAGTGTTGCCTTCTTTTTGCGTTCAGTGTTGTCTTTGTGAGTTTGGGGCTTCTTCAATATTTTAGCTTTAAATGAGTTCTGTGGAGAAGTAATAGACATGCATTTGTATGTTCATTTTATTATTGAACATTAATATGCTGAAGGCATGATCAAGCAGATTATATTCCTTGCTTTGTTGACTTTGGGAAAGACTCAGGCTGTCACAGACTGGCAGTCAAATAATTTTTTGGAACAGCAGCTTTACAGTATGGCATAATGTACTTTCGAATCACTTCTAAGTTGGTTTATAGGAAAAAAATGAAGAATTGACCGCAGCATTACCTTTTCTCTTACGGACCTGTGCCCAGAAGATGTGGGCTCTATTTCCCATTCCATTTTATGACTGTGACGAAGTTACACGTGCCTCAGCTGTAATAAGCAGCAACCATAAAATGCACAGTGCTTTTCATAAAAAGACTAAGTTTTCAGTAGCTTGTAATTTTGAAATAGTTTGGACTGAAATCTTGTATTAGACATGTTTCTGCCACTAATAAAACTAGTTCATAAAGGGAACCTTGCAGAAGAGTTTGGCTCTTCCACAGTTTAAAGTGGAGAGGGTCATTTGCCCATGTTACAAGTTGAACATTTTTTTTTTCTTTAGAAGACTGTATTTATCAATATTTTGCTGTTTAGGGAAGTGGAAAATAAGGGGAAGTTTCCAGATTGTAGAATAATATGTTTTGTTTATGCTAGAATACATTTGCCCAATTATGAGACATCAGTTTCTAAATGTTCAGAAGACTTGCAAAAGCTTGAAACTTAACACAGGAAGATGTCCATGGGCTACAGGGGCTGAATTGGCCTTTCTCTGATGGTTTGGAATCCTGCTGTGCTAATTGACAGCATACGGAGACTTTTCAATTCTCCCTCCTCTCTTTTCGTTGGCACTCTGGTGCTACGGGACAGGGAAGCTTAACTGACTTGAATACAGAGCTGAAATTAGTAGAAGGCAATGAAACCCGGGAAGAATTTAAGACTACAGAGGTAGCATGCGGTTCTTCCGCAGTGTATGGGTTTTATGTGTATGGACCCCTCTCTTGATTCAGGGGTCAGAACCAATAGCCCTGGTTGGGCAGCTATCAATGTACCCCATTTTTCCTTCCTGCCATGAGAAGAAGCACAAGAGTGGATTATCATACTGGTGGCCATGAAACACAGTGCTCTAATTTATTATACAAAAAATTATTCTGGACATGAATAACAGGTGGAAGTGTTCTGAGACAGGCATTATGTAACATGAATTTTTTAGATGCTTCTGGGTGTCGTTAAACTATGAAGAATGGCAGCACAAAGTTTAATGGCTTTGTTGTACATCGAAATATTTTACAAAGATTTCTGTCTATAAGGCATGATGTTGCATTTATTTTTAGGTTTTTTTTTTCCCTGGCACTTTTCTACCTGGCAGATCAGTAGTGCTTTTAAAAAATATTTTTCACTTGTACTTAATAAACCAAAGTAATATTTTTTTAAGCCAATTATTAATGAATCATTTGCTTACAGGGGAATATAAATATTCACAGACCCAGACCTTTTGAAACTGAGTTACACAGCTCAGTTGAGATGTTGGCTGTTAGATCACAGCTTTGAGTATATTCTAGTCAGTTGTGTTAAGGACTTTGATGTCCTTATAAACCTGAAAAAGTAGCCCCTCTGATTCCAGTTATTCTCACATCTCTCTGCCTTATGAGACAAATTCATTTTCCTGGCTCACGTTAGAAGTTCTGCTACTGTAATAAAAGAGTGTGGGAGCATATAAAAAAATTTTCCAACGTTGAAGATTTTTGTTGTTTTGTTTGATAATTTACTGCTAATGGGTTTGGTGGTTATGGTTTCGTTTGTTTGTTTGGTTGTTTTGTTTAGTTGTGTGGTTGTTTTGTTTGTTTGGTTGGTTTGGTTTCCCGATACATCAAGTATCCCTCTGCATCTCTGTGATACAATCAGAGCAGTAGTTATTGTTCTTCTCCTAAATGGGATATATACCCAACATAAAAGCACAAAACTGACAAATTACGTACTGCTTGCTCTGGGTAACTCGACTGGCATGAATTTAGTGACATTTAACCATGAGCATTTAAATGTGATATGAGACTATCCTAGGAAATGCCTGATCCCATGCTGGGATCTGGTAATGCAAACAATGCAACCTTGTTGTTTGTCAGACGTGACTTGTATGGCTGCTCCACATTTGAATGTCCTCTAGCAATCCCTGCCTGATTAAACCTCAGTTTAATGCCAAATATATTTTCTTCTTTATACCTGTCTGCTCTTGTTCACTGCAGGAGTTCTACAGTCCTAGAGCAGAAGCAGCAGACCACTTTTCCATGCCCCACATATTCTCATTCATTGTCTGACACAAAGTAACCGACTTTCAGCAGTACTTCAACAGATGAGTGTATGAAATTGACTGTTTGAGATGTGAATAGATACCCCACTAGGATGTCCTATTACAGTGGTGATAGAAGGATAGTCTCCTCTAAACACCTGAAGACAAGGGTCTCTTTCTTGATCATCTTCAGCAAATTTGACAGAGTATGCACCTCTGCCTTGAGTGTGAACAGTCTGTACCTCTATTGGGCAGCAAAACCTGTTCTTGCATTAGCTTTCATTATTAAGCAGAAAATACACTGATTTTACTTTAGTTGACTGTTTGCTTGTATTTTGTAGTTGCCTGGCTTTTGTTTGTAATAGATGAAGGCCTAAATTAAGAGTGGTACTCAACTATTTGAATACTTCTAAGGAATAATCACTAAGTGGCAAAATATGACTTTAGAGATAAATCAAGTAATAACACAAAATATGAGAACCTTTATTGTATTTGGCCCTTTGCTGCTTGTCATGTTGAGCCACATGCTATCTAAGCAGTACAGAGCAGATTCATTTTTCATAGAATGTCCTGAGTTGGAAGAGACCCACACAGATCATTGAGCTTTGTTTTGCAACTGACTTTTCCATGGCTTTATTTAATTACAGTACATCATAAAGTTAGGGAATCACAAATGAAATGTTAACTCATTTTATACTAATGTTAAGACTCTTAGTTTTAGCAGGGCCAGAACTTCACATGTTGATTCTAGGCTGAATTACAGTAAGTCCACATGCAGTACCAGTGTCTATTCATGCTGATGGGATGAACTCCAACAAAGTTCTGTTTGTCCTAACGCCACTAGAAAAAGAAACTACACAACTAAGACTGTTGGACAGGCTTATATTATTGTCTCTAGCCAAGAAAAAAGATGACAGGTGGTAGCTGCTTGGGTAACAATCACTTAGTTTTAACACTAATCTATGTCTCTTATCACTTCATTTCCTAGTCAATGAACACTTGTTAACCATAGTCTGTTATAAAATGTCACAGTAAAAGAAGAATTCTTACTTTCACACAAAGAAAATGCTTGTGGAATTTAGTGCCAGGGCAGTCAGTGGCATTTGAGGTGAACAAATGGGTGAGTTTAAGAAATGCTTCATCTGTTTCCACATCTCCTGACATGAAGTAATCTAAGTTAAACTGAACAATAATATACCCAGCTTCTCAGATTCTAGCAGCTAATTGCTGCGAGTACCTGAAGGACTTCTTCTGTTCTGTGGGCAGATTTGTAACTTTTTTTTTCTTTTGTTTTGACTTCCCCACCTCTCCCTGAAACATTTGAGAATGTAGGTTGCGAGAAGAACAGTGCTGAGAAAGTATTGCACTAAGCAAATAGCTTGACATGGCCATTTCCATATCGAACCATAGAATCATTTTGGTTGGAATAGACCCTCAGGATCAGCGAGTTCAACCATAATCTAACTCTGGCACTAAACCATGCCCCTAAGAACCTCATCTATGCATCTTTTAAACACCTCCAGGCATGGTGACCCAACCACTTCCCTGGGCAGCTTGTTCCAATGCCTGACAACCCTTCCCCTGAATAAATGTTTCCTAATATCCAGTCTCACCCTGCCCTGGCACAGCTTGAGGCCATTTCCATGCTACAACCTCCTTTCAGGCGTGATTTATACTTCTCTTGAGAGTATTTTAGGGCTCTGAATAACTGTTAACAGTTATGACAAAGACAGAGTGAAGTTGGGACTATATGTAATGAATTGAGTAAATGAGCAAAAAGCAACAACCTATATTTCAACAGTTAACTGAGAGAAAAAGAATTCCAAAAATGAATAAGGCTGCAGCAACTACTTTAGTTTTTGTCCATTGTACGAAGTCACTTCACATACAGCTAACATATTCAGTGAATGAAGGATCTGCCTTAAAAGCTTTTTGTCACAACATTCACATCACTGAATGCTTCCCTGGTAAAGTCTTATTTTTTTTCCTCTGAAGTAATGGCTTTGTGCTACAATAGCTCTATGCCTCTCAGATATCCTTACTGTAAAAGGGATTATCCCAAGTTTATGTCTGCAAAACAGATGCAGAGGGAGAATGTGCATGTTGCTAGCTGCTCTAAGGAAAGTCTGTACAAAATACACTACTGGAATCCAGGTTTCTTAAATCTTGACCCAAATTATTTGATCTGCTGCAGAAGTTTATCCTTTTCCAGAGCTGTTCTGCACTGCCCTACTTCACTTCTTTTCAATTCTTCGTAGGTGGTTGGGGAAGATAATATATAATATACTATAATATAATATAATATACTATAATATAATATAATATACTATAATATAATATAATATACTATAATATAATATAATATACTATAATATAATATAATATAATATAATATAATATAATATAATATAATATAATATAATATAATATAATATAATATAATATAATATAATATAATATGATATAATATAATATGATATAATATAATATGATATAATATAATATGATATGATATGATATGATATGATATGATATGATATGATATGATATGATATGATATAATATGATATGATATAATATGATATGATATAATATGATATGATATAATATGATATAATATAATATGATATAATATAATATGATATAATATAATATAATATAATATAATATAATATAATATAATATAATATAATATAATATAATATAATATAATATAATATAATATAATATAATATAATATAATATAATATAATATAATATAATATATAATATAGAAGAGCATTCCATCTGAAAGAAAGAGCATGTGACAGGGTACTCCCAAAAAGGGTCTGTGTGCAACAGAGAAGAGTGAGATAGGCCATTTTTAGCTTTCTAGCTTCTAAAGTTCTGTGTGGTCTGATTCAAGTTCAATTTTTCATTAATGTTTTTTGATGGGAGTTTTGGCAAATAAAAATAAATAAGGAATTCTATCATGGTCAGGCATTTGCAGGACTGTGCTCTGCACTATTAGTGTGATCAAGTTATTTCATTAACACATGTGCACGTCTTCTGAACTCTGGTTTCTATATTTGCATGATTTTATTATTAATTCATATTTCAATAAAATTGCTGAGCAGCACTGATTCCATAAACATAATTAGATTAGTTTCTACACAAAGCTACAGGACAGCACAGCACAATGCAAAAAACAGAATATCCTAAGTCAAACTTCCTGTGCATGACAATGGCCCTTTATGCTTGTTTACCTACTTGAAATTCTGCCACATCACTTATACAATTAAATATTCCTTGCAATTTTATGCATTAAAAATATATTTGCACTGCTAGTGGGGTTCTGGCAGGTAGCTAGTTTTGCCTTCCTGTAAATGACTGAGACTAAACACATAGCTGTATATTGTACATGTAAATGGACTATGTGTAACATAGCACAACATTGACAATACGTATGGTCCACATACATGTACAAATGACAATATATTTTTTACTATTTCTGTAACTTGTAAAATTGTACTTGATTTTCACCAGATGAAAGACTGGAGTAGACTTGATTGATTTTTTTTTTTCTGTAAATATTTCAATAAGTGGTTAAAAAGTGCAACAAAAACAGAAAAAAAACCCTATTTTTCCAAATGAAGTGGCTACCTGGCATCGTTTTGATGGAAGTTTCAACCAAGTTAATACTCCTTGATTCACACAAATATTCTGATTAAAACTTACAGTATTTGCAAATTACAAGCAAACTAAAGTGACCTTCAACAACAATAATGTGAACTTGGTCAAAGTGGCTTAATGTATTAACAAGGGAGCTGCCTAAGCAGGAGAGAATTCTCTGTCTTGTAGAGAACTATGAAAGGAAGGATAAAAAAAGAAAAAAATATTGAAAATAACAAAACCTTTGAACAGAATTCATATGAGGATAAACATTACAGAAATAACAGGGATGGGCAGTAAGTACAGAAACTTGAAGCTGCATCAACTGCAGGAAGCAGATCTGCTTCCCACCCAGAAGACCTTGTCTTGAAATGAAAGAAGAACTGGCATGTTGGCTGATCGAGAGAATGAAGTAGGGAAATATGAAGTTTTATTTTTAATAGATCTGTGTACTACTCCTAGTGTTAATTAAAATCAGTATTATTCTGGAATTCAGCAGGAAATTTGGTTGTGCTTTTCTTATTGTGAAGCTCTGAAAAGGAAAACCATGAGGCGAGTTTTTCTACTTTCTGTTGCCATTCACCCAGGGGCAAGAATGTTCAATTCTTAAATTTGAGCTTGTAGGAATTCTGCATTCTGCAAGTCCCTGCAGGATCCAGGGTATGGCCAGTGCCTGCATTCTACTCCATTCCTGGATTTCAAGGAACTATAGTCCTGCTGCAGTAGCTTGGGAATATCTAAAAAGAGTGTGTCAGGGAGAATGACACTTGATCAGACATGTTTTCAAATGTTTATTTAGAAGACCAACAGGGAATTTGAAATGCTAGGTCACACTGACAAATCATCAGGTTAGTTCACATGTGAACTCACATGTGAACTTCCACCGTGGCTTTTTCCTAGAAGAAAAGATAATATCCTTCAGTTACAGCTACAGCCTACAAACACAGTTGTGCTAACCTCTTGGGAAAATGCAGCTAATCTTAGGATAAGATAGTGAGATCTCAAGGTCATGGTCAAGGGTGGGGTTTTTTTTTTTTTATTTGTTTGGGGTTTTTTGTGGTTTTTTTTTTTTTGGGGGGGGGCTTTGGATTTATTTTTGTTTGTCTGTTTGTTCATTGGTTTTTTGTTGTTGTTGCTGGGTTTGGTTTAGTTTGTTTTTATCTTTCTTTTTTTCCCTTGTACAGGAATAGACTTCCAGAGGAGACTGAGCTAATCAAGAGTTGGAATGCTCTCAAGATTTGCTGTGAGGCTCTATTCTGTGGCAGAGAACTACTGTCTTGTCAGTGTAAAACTAAAAAGATTTTCTGGACCGAGAAAAATCATTCTTTGTGCAGGGCTGAGAGAAGGCTTCTGGGAGCTCTAGGGAATTCATTGTAAAGTGTAATTGTATCCTTGTATCATGTAAAGTAAGTGTACTGAATGCTGCAGAAAACCACAAGGTAGATGCATGTTGGTATTAACATGATTTTATTGTTTGAATAAATGTCGAAGGCATACATAGCAGTTGATGATGGCATTCTTGAGTTAAAAATGAAAATAAATGCAGACAAAGAAGAACTGCCCAATCTCCCACTTTAAAATACGGAGGGAGTTAATTTGCAGACAGGAGTAAAATGAATCCATAGTTACATTGCTTTATTAAGGTAATGTGATCATATAGTGGGTTGACCTTGGCTAGCTGTCAGGTGTCCACCAAGCCACTCTTTGTCCTTCCTCAACAGGAGATAGAACAAAGGCTCACTGGTCAAGATAAGGAAAGGGAGATCACTCACAGGCAAAACAGATTCAACTTGGGGAAATTAGTTCATTACCAGTTAAGCAGAGCAGGGTATTGAGAAATATGAACAAATTTAAAAACACCTGCCATCCACCCCTTCTTTCTTCCCTGTCATAACTTCACTCCCAGCTTCTCTACCACCTCCCCCTGAGCAGTACAGGGGAATGGGGGTTGCGGTCAGTTCATAACTGTTTGTCTCTGCTGATCCTTCCTCCTCACACTCTTCCTCTGTCCCAGTGTGGGGTCCTTCCCATAGAAGACCATCTTCCATGAGCTTCTTCAATGTGGGTCCTTCCCACAGGCTGCAGTTCTTCACAAACTGCTCCAGTGTAGGTCCTTTCCAGGGGGTGCAGTCCTTTAGGACCATACTCCTCCAACGTGGGTCCCCCAATGTGGTCACACGTCCTGCCACAAAACCTTATCCAGCCTGGGCTCCTCTCCATGGGGCCACAGGTCCTGCCAGGAGCCTGCTCCACTGCAGTCTCTTCACAGGGTCACAACCTCCTTCAGGGACCATCTACCTGCTCCTGTGTGGGGTCTTCCATGAGCTGCATGGTGGATATTTGCTCCACCATGGACCACCATGGGCTGCCATGGGACAACATGTACATCACCACGGTCTTCAGCACAGGTTGCAGATTAATTTCTGCAATGGTGCCCGTAGCACATCCTGCCCCTCCTCCTTCACTGACCTGGCTGTCTGCAGAGTTGTCTCTCTCACATATTTTCACTCCTCTCTCCCAGCTGCTGCTGTTGTGCAGCATTTTTTACCCCTTCTTAAATATGCCACCACAGCATGCTGCCCCTGGGCTTAGCTTTGGCCAGCTGTGGATCTGTCTTGGAGCCAGCTGGGATAGGCTCTGTCTGACATGGAGCCAGGTTCTGGCATCTTCCCACAGAAGCCACTCCTGTAGCACCTTTGCTACCAAAACCTTGCCACGTAAACCAAATACAGATAACCTTAAAATGGGCTTTTGTGATTTTTATAATACAGCTTTATAAAACTTAGTTTGGGAGCTGTAAAAGACAAGTGTCTTGAACAAGAAACATCAGTTGAAGGACAAAATAAAATTTTTTTCTCTTCCCCACTGTGGCCCCTGGAGGGTGAGCTACCTAGTAGATCGTGAACTGAAGGATGGAATGGAGACCAGAGAAGATTAGGTTGGCAGAACATGCTTGCCCTGAAGTATCTTTGATTTCTTTTTGTGACTCATTTGTCTTTACCAAAACTGGATGATGGCACATTTTCAACAGTACGCATTCAGGACTGGAAACTAAATTCATAATTTTAATTAAACTAAATTGCTAAATTAAACCTCTATTTGAGGACAGGGGGTCTTCAAAGCATGACCAGAAATTAAGTGTCATTATGTTATTTGATAAAAATCCCATCTCCACATACTACATATAGCACAAAGCAACAATGGCAAGCAGAGGGCATAGACCATCTCTCTAGGAAGCCTCTTCCTATTCCTATTCAGGGAATCTTGTGATTGCACAAGACGTCTTATGGCATGTTTATGGGACAAACCAAAGGCAAAGAAATGGAGGGACCATGGTGTCTGGGAGAGGAATGAACGTAGGTAAATAGAGGGCTAAAAGGACAAAAAGGGTTGCTCATCTGTAAACAGGTTGCTGGTCAGTAGGGTTATCTGGCCGTACCCTGCACCTGATCATTACCTGCTGTCCTGCCTTCTTAAATTCCATTTCTAAATATTTTCCTAGATGAGGGGGTTCTCTGTTCTGTGTGGATGTGATCGTATGAAGCTCTAAGTGTCAGCAACTGGAGTTAAATCATGGATTATAGGGCCTGCATATCACCAGTGTCATTCATTGGAAAGACTGGAGTGAGTAAAAACAAGTGCCAGCAGACTGCAGTGTGGATCAGGGGTCATATGTGTCTATGGTGCAAGCAACTAGACCAAGTGAGAGTACAAATATCAAGCCAAACTAGGTGGAAATAAGATCAAGAGGTGTGGGCACAAGGTGTGTCTGTGGGAGTGAGGCAATTGGAGAAGCTGGCATCGAAAGGGACCAGGAGGTCTATGCCAAGTGATCAAGAGGCTGTAAGATCTGAAGGTCGACTGAGACACTGCATGTGTATGTGTGTGTCTGCATAGGTGGCAACTGGGGAGAAAATAGATCCAGGCTGGGTGGACTGCATGTCTAAGCTATTGGGTGGTGTGTGCTTGGTTACTGGAAAGGTCCACAGTGTGCATGGTTATGTGCTGCTGTGTGCAAGGAAATCTGTACCAGCAGCATGAGTGGGACTGTGACGGTCTTGGGACTAGTGTGGCCAGATGTCAGCAACTGGGGAGACCTGGGATCCATGGCCATTTACTGGATGGACTGCATGTCTAAGCCTAGCTACTGAGAGATCCACAGTGCATGTGTTTGTGAGGGAGGAGGTCTGTACTAGCCATTGGAGTGGGGCTGCTGGCTTTGGGGGCTCATGTGTAGGGTACAACAGCAGGAGAGATCAGGGATCCAGGTACCTGCAGATCCATAGTGTGTGTTTGGTCTCTGAGCGAGCAGCTGTCAAATTATGATCCACCAAGCTCTGCCAGGTCATTGGAGTCTGGTTACAAATGAAGGTATGAGGATGCACAACAACAGTTCATTATATTTCTGCTGACTCCTGGACTATCTGTGACCTAAGATTTTGCATGGGGTTACTCCAGATTAGGGTAGGCCTGCTCCTAGGCCAGTGGCAAGCTAAAGGAATGCAAGGTTTTATGGAATGCCTACTGCACTGCACAGCCCAGTCTTCCACGTGATTTTTATTTATGTCAACAACTACAGCTTAAAGCACAACCTACTAGCAATTCGGACCAGACCTGCCAGAGCTCGAGAGGCCACAGACGACTGTGGTACCACTCGTTCTCCGCTTCTCCATCAGGAGGGGAGAATAGGATGCTCGCGATGGCGGAAGCTGGGGGACCTGGCCTCGACTTCCCCACCAGCCGGGGCGGAGGGTGACGGTCCCGCCCCGCGCCGCCTCTACTCCCGACTAGGGGAGCGCTCAGGGAGCTATCAACTCCTGGCCTCCCCTCCACCTGCCCCGGCTCACCTGCTGCCCAGCACCCGGCAACACACAGGGAGGCGCGGGCAAAGGCGCCGCCAGGCGCAACCAGCCATTTAAGGCAGCAAAAGCAGCAGCTGCCCCTGCGTTATTCATTACCTCAGTCTCCGCGGGGGGCGGGAGCGGCCGCGCGCCGGACAGCCCGCCCGGCCTATGGAGGCGAGCGGCGGAGGGGTGGGCAGGCGGTGCGGCCGCTTGCCAATGCCTGGGCAGCAAGGGCGGAGCTTGCCGGAGCTGCCGCGCCGGCTTCTCACGGGCTTTCGGTAGCGCCGGAGCCTGGGGCAGTGCAGCCTGGGTTGACGGGACCTGCCGCCACTCGACAGCCGGCGGTGAGTGGGCACCCCTTTCGGGGGGAGGGGGGGGAAGTGTTTTTCTTGCCCTCTCCCGCCTCGTTAGTGCGCTCGCTAATATATTTCTGTTCGGTTAACGAAGGCGCCAGATGTGCTGGAGGAGCTGCCCTGGGCTGGTGGTGCCCGCTGTTGCCCGCTGCTGCCGCGCGACCAGTGGCCCGCCCCTACCGGAGGGGCGCGCGGCGCCCTGCCTTGTTGCGTGTGGCCGTTATGTAACGGCCGCGTGGGACTGCGCGCGAGGTGGCTGCAGTAGCAGCTTTCCTCCGCAGGATTAACCCCGTCGTTGTCTCCCCCATTCTGCCGCGTCCCTTGTGCTCTCCCGCGAGAGCCCCGGGGAAGCGACCGGACCGGTGGGGAGAGGGTCTCGGTGCGGAGCTGCTCTCCTTTACCTGCCCATGGGGTTGGGCTCCGGCACCCTCATCTTCCGCCGCCATTGGGGAGGGGAGGCGCCCCCACAACCTGCCCGGGGTTGGGGAGAATGTTTCCCCGTTCCTGGCGGCACTGCCGCGGTAGGTCGGTGGACGGGCGATGCTGGCGCCTGGCTGTGGGCTGCTGGCAAGCTGGGCTCTGCCTGCGGCCATCTCCCGGAGGAGCTGGGGGGAAAGATCCACCTTGCGCACACACCAAACGTTCTGCTATTAGCCATTATCTAGATACGACAGCAAAGCCTCTGCAGCTGCTTCTTGTGTTGTTATGTAGAACAAGCGGTCCCCTTTTATGGAGATCGATGGGTGAAGACGATTTGCCTTCTTTTTTTTTTTTTTTTTTTCTGAGTGCCCGAGTGTTAGCTGAAGGCTCTTTGTCTCCGAGAGCTGCTCCTATACAGCGTCCTCCATGAAAACGAGCATCAGGTGTGGGAGACTGTTTAGGGACTGCAGTTTAAGACCCGCAGGTATTAAGCCAAGTACAGTACACACGGGTGAAAAAAACCAGGAGCAGACAAAATTCCGTGAATTAATCTGTGACTTAGGCTACATGGATTGGAAAAAAAAAAAAAAAAAAAAAACCACAAAAAACAAAAACAACAAGAAACCAAACACTTCCCAAACCAGCAGCGGTTGCAAGTGTTTCTTCAAGCTTGGGTAAAACCTTTTGTACCTGGGTGAAATTCTTCCACGGGAAAGCTGGGTGTGTCCTACACGGTGCTGAAGGCGCAAGTGAAAAGTGTGTGTCTTGAACGTTTGCAGCTTTGAATCTTGCAGTAGGTGCTGCTGACAGGCGATCTCCCATGTTTTGCAAGGTCTACATGACTAGGTTTAGGGGGGAAAATTCTTTCAGATTTTACAGAGGATTGCATAACTGCTTAAGTTTATTTAAATGGCAAAGAGAAGGAGGGGCAAAACCAACCCCCAGTGTGAAATGAAACACATGGGATGAGACAGTTTTCACTGACTTCTACTGAGCTTTCACCCTGTTTTATCAACTAATATAATTAAATAGCATGCTTTAGAAGGTTGGCAAGTGTTAGCATGATAATGAAACAGGGGTTTTTCCTCCTGTGCTGTGAAAACTTGGTGAAAAAACAGAGATACCTATATACTTTAATAGTCTCAGATTTAAAATAGCGTGGCTGTTTATCAGATGTGTATTATTTGTTTTTAATGTCAGTGGCCATTTTTTAATCCTTTTGTGATGAGCCACTTATTTTTCAATTTTTTTTTTTTTTTTTACAGGCCCTACAGCAACTCAACCTCACCCCTCCAAGAAACAAAATTAGATACTGCTTTGAATGCTTGTATATCCTCCAGGTCACGGTCATATGCCTTTAAATAATCCATCATTTGTAACTGCTAAAGTGTATGTCCAGTATTAAATCATTGTACAGTGTAATGGTTAGACAGCATGCTGTGTAAGGATCAAATTACAGATAAAGTTCACACAGGAATCTCCGTCAGTGCTTGCACTTGACCCTTGTAAATGTAAGAAAAGATCCTTATAAATGGAAATATACATCCAGCAAGTAGTTGTTTCTGTGCCAAATTTAAACTGGATTTGCTGTGGTGAAAATAATATATTTTAATTAATTTTTATAGTAGATATATTCATTCCAGTTACTTTGTATAGGCAGCTGTATGATAGAAATTATTTTTAGTTCTTATGCCTTGAGGTTAATTTGAAAAAAAAGCAGACTCTTAAGGAGGGAGGCAGGCAGTTATGTCAATTTATGTTAAGATTAGTGTATTCTAACTATAGGTAAAGGCAATTAATTGTACTTATGCATTTAAGAATGCTGTAGAGAATAAACCATACAATGTTTAAACATGATAACTTGCTTTCAGATGATAAGCTAAGATGAAAATTAAAATAATATCAGATATTTTTCTTGTTTTGCATACTTTGATTATGTGAGTCTTCAGTGTGAGAATGTGACTGTGTTCACAAGCCTGTATCACTCTATGAAGAAAAACTTAAGCAAAGAACAGTCTTTCCTGTGGTGGAGTCACTCAATGATGTCATGTCCTTTCTATTTTACATGCATACTGCTTGCAGACCTTGCATAAATGAAATGGATCTTTTCAGCAAGCAGCAAACAGGGTTTTTTTCCTTCCACCCATTTTTGTTGTGCATAACTGAAATTAAATGAAAGTATATAATTTTCATCCCTACTTTTTCTCTGCCATGCTGGCATGATTGCTTTGGGATAAGTGCTTTCAGGTGCCTTTGTCAGTTAGCTGAAAAGAACTTTGCTTATTGTTTATATTGCCATAGTGTCTAGAAGCTGTGATCAGAGACCTTAACTAATGTGTAAGGTGCAATATAACTGTGGAATAACTTGGGCCTGGCCCCCAAAATATGGTAATTCAAAATGGAACAACACACTGTAAGCAGTACAAAAAAGGGTATGCAGCTGTCGTTAAGAAGCTTACGTTGGTACGTGTGTGTGCATTATTCAGCTGTGGATTTTATCTTTCTTGTATGTTAGACCAAAGGGGAATGTAGGTCTCAATATAATACTCTCACAGTTCTCTGGCAGAAGTTCTGGTATCAAAGTGCACTCTTGGGGCATGTGAATAATGGCTTGGGTTTGGGGGAATTTTAAAATGTGTTTAAATTGACTAAATGCTGAAAGTTGACATAAAAATTAAATAGCCTGAAGATAAAATGTTTTGCATTGGGACAATGTAGATATTTTTTTTTTTTTAATTTTACCATTCTTTAAATTTAAGGTTCTTTTTTAAAATTTTGAAATGAGAGTTTTCATTTCAAAATCGAAGCATTATACAGGAAAAATTGCTTTGCCTTATTCCTCAATGTTTTCTATAAGCTGTTCTAGCTCTTCCTTCCTCTAATCTCCCAAACCCACAAAAAATAGGTAGTAACAAATACAGCTTCAGAAGAAAGAAATTTCTTAGTGAATTCATTACTCTGTCCAACCCAAACTGCCCATACGTATAAGTACTGCAAGAATTTCCCATTTTCACGTAGTCTGGTTATTAGAATACTATCAAACGGTAGTGAAAGTAACTGTATATTGAGAGGATGTTATTGGTAAGAAGACCATACATCAGGGCATAAGGAGCACATGGCCTGTACATGTGGTACAGGACAAGTATGCATATCCTGCCAGGTTTCAGGACTGTTTTTCTGACTGGATGTTTATCTGAAATGCTGACAGAGCAGAACAGACTGATTGCGTGTGTGTGTGTGTGGAGGTTGTTTGTTTGTTGTTGTTTGTGTTTTTTTTTTTTTTTGTTTTGGCTTATATCAAAACAGATGGGATGTTTTTCTCTATTGTTTGTTGTTACATGTAGCGGGTGAGCAATTCAGTTTGCACCAGCTAAGAGGGAATTTTAACTTTGCCGGGACTCTAAAGCAGATGCGAAGAAACCTAGGTTCTTGCTCTTGCCAGTCTTAAGGTTCTGTCTTCTTTTCCTCCTCATCTTTCCCCTGCCTCATAAATGTCCTGATACAAATTTAACCTTGTCCTGAATAGAAACCTAGGAGCTAGAAACCAAGAGGACACAGACCAAAGCTTTAATGCATTGTATGACAAATGAAAAGACAAAAATGAATCTGCAGTGTAACTGTCTTAAGTAATCATATGAAGTTCATTCTTAACCAGTTTGGCTAATCTCAAGAATATTCAGCAAAATGAGCACAGAGGAACTTAAAAAAAAGGACATAACAGTTTTTATTTGAATCTCTGAGTGTTGCAGTCCTAGTTGAAACAAGTTCTTAAATGCACAGTTGAGTTGAGGAATGGCATTCTACTGGATCAGTGCTAAGGAAATTCAAATGCTAAGAGGTCTTGCTCACAAAAGTGTTATTTTGTTGATGACTCTGCTTATTTTTAAATTCAAACCAAATTGGCATCTGCTTGTCGTATCTGATTTTACCTTTGGAAGGACCATTACCCAAACATTTCACCGGACAGGAGCTTATAGGTGTGAAAGAACTTACTGGTGATTTAGCAAGGCAAGTATATTGTACTGAGCTCTGTGTAGTTGAAAAAAATCTCAAAGGCTAATTTTTTTTTTATTCAGACAAAACTGAAGCAGCTGACTTAAGAACATAAGGGATCTTTAGACAATCTAATCTGACTCATGTATTAGTTACTTTCAGTTAGTTATCTGAGACCAATAACATATACTTGATAAAAATCTTTCTTTCAGAGATGCTTGACTGAATCTACTTTCAGGATGTAAAGTATTTGTAGCTATTCTTGGAAGTTACCTTTAGTGTTTCCAATGGTTGATTGCCTCTCCCTAAGGAAGTCTTATTTCTAATTTGCACTGGCATAACCTGAATTTTCAGCCATTGAGGTTTTTTTATATCTTTGATAGTAAAGAGCTGTTTAGTATGTGATGCAGTTCCTCTACAAAGGTATTTCAGTACCTCACTCAAGTGACTTCAGTCACTTGACAAATTACATTGGTGGAATTCTTTTAAGTCTCTATAGGTGGTAAACAAAACCCCCTTTCTTATTGGTGTTTGAAATTATCTCCTTGCCGTACAATCTCTGATCTCATTTCATGGCGTGAATCTTTGTTACTTGTGGCTTTGCAGAAATATTTGGAAAGGGTTCTATGGAAGTTCTGATTAATAGTCTGCCTTGGGTGGGGATGGCAGGAGGGGACATTGTATAGTGTATGAAGAAATGGGACAAAGCAAATTCTACAATTGTAATATTACAATTTGGGGAACCTGTACTCAACTAATCCTAAAGCGATGATAGGCCTAGTGTGTTATTTGAAGCTGTAAATTAATTGTATGACTACTGCGGAGAGCAGCCATTGTCTTCCACTCTTTTTGGTTCTGTGATTCCCAAGTCCTTTTTTTGATAGGCCATGAAAAAAATACCTCCTCTTTTGTTGTGCCTTAATCAGCACTTCTGTGAAGGCTCTTGCAGACACTGTCTTGTATCCTTGCCTGTGTGTTTAATTGCAGAATATGTGTCCAGATTATTTCTTAATCTACCAATGATAGCAGCCAAACAGAGCTCGGAATGCATAATTAGTAAGTGAAATCTTCAAATGGGATAGTCTTATAATGGAAAAAAATGCATAGTAAGAGTTCACCAGTACTTAAATGTGTGGTGGATGCTTGTATTTATGCTTTTGCCTTCATAGTTGAAACTTTGATTACAGTATATTGTAGAGCTAGGTAAGAGTTATTTAGTTACATAAAGAGTTGTTACGTAGTTTTAAGTGTTGTCAGGTGAACATGTGTCTTTTAGAGGAAAAATGTTCTAATGGAACTATTGCTGATAAAGGTGCGTTTATCTGTGTATAGGTGCTTCATTTATGTATATATAAAGAGGTCATATTTTATCAAGTGGTTCTTTGGAACAGAGAAATGTAATTTACTAAAAACTAAACTTAGCTTTATATATAAGTATGTGATATTGTACCAGTAACTATGTAGGTGGATAGCAATAGTTTTTAAAAATAGAATAAATAATCTCTCTACTTGATAATGTGTTTTCTAGGGTTGTTCCTTTAATGGCATGTATAACTTAATCAGAGTCTGAAAGACTATTTTGGTGAGGAGAAACATTGAACAACTTGAGTAATCGCCTTTTTTGTTACTCTTTGTGTGTCCTGCTGAAGGTTGTAATGTAGCTGTATGATCTACTCAACTTTCTCCTTCTCCATAGTGCTAGATACGAGTATATTGTTAAGAGAAATCAAGCTTCAGCCATGTAGTTCCTCATAAAGCCTGTGAAAGGATTTAGTTTAAGTAAAGACGGGTTTAAATGTAGATAAAGTCGTGTTAGCTTTGATGGGTCTGCAGTGTTTTCTGCTCATTTTCCTTCTGTGTTATATTCTAGGGAAAATGGATGCCTGTCATTCACCTGAGCATCACATGGGGACAAATAAGCCCAGAGCAGAACTCAGAAGAGATATGTCTTAACTCTGATTCCTACTGATAGCTATAACGGAAGCTTAAGGGAAGCTTTAAGAGCATTCTTCAAAGCCTTGCATTTTATTAGGAGGATATTGCATTTCTCCAGCTGTTTATCCCTTCACTCAGCTTGGATGTTTATGCAAAAATGTGGGAAAAATATTCCATCTGCTGTGCTTTGTCTCTGCTTTTTTTATTTGGCATAAATAATTACAGACAAAACAAGTGAGAATTCCCTTTAATGGCAATTCTGTAACATTTTTTAAATGTGGGGAAGATAGATCAAGTACTAAAATAAAACAGATGCAGTTAGATAAATTAAAATGCCTTGCACAGTTTGATAACATTATGGATCAAATTCACTCATAAAAATAGCACTTCTCATGCTCAGTGAAAAGTGACTTTCTTTTTTGCTTGAATTGGCCTTAGGGTCTTAAGAAATTTTGAATGGTGGCTAGTTGTGGTGCAGTGGATAGGTTTTACCAACAGTGTAGAAACAGATCTGACAAAAATGGTACCTTAAGCACTTGCATGCTTACCAACACTTGATGTGCAGTAAGGATTAGCAGAAGAATGGAAGGTAAAAACAGATGATAACATAAAACTACAAGGTTGTGTGCCTGTGGGCAGAATTCTTTGTAGTATTCCTATTTTCTAAAAGACAATCACCTTTCAGGTTTAATACCATCTAAGAAATAAGGAAGGCTGGTGGTTTGGCTAGGCTGAGAAGCTGAGAATGTAGGTGTGGAGAGGCTGAAGGCAATGCATTTATAAGAGAATGGCACAGAAACAGGTCTTTTTATGAGGTTAAAACAGAAGTAAAATTGTTGATGTTGACATATGGGTTTTCAAATCTTTGTGTAATACTGGACTTATCTCAACTTGTGGGCTGTATTAACTGTACTGCAAGGCGTCTATCATCTCTCTTTTCCCCCTACTGTGTTTCTAGTTCTCCATAAAATCAGTAAGTTTCTGGCTACTGTTTTCTTGAGCATTCATTCAAATGTGAACACATACATGAGAAGTGCTATCTGACTGAATGTAGAATCCTATTTTTCTTGGGCAACTAAATACATGTATAGATGCTTTTGCAGATTCATCTTTCCCCACTTTGGAAGGTCAGGGTGTAAAGATCAGCTCGATGAAATTCATCCATAAGCTAGGGAAAAGCGGGCATAGTCATACTTGGCTTAACAGCTCACAAATATGGAATAGAGTGCTTGAAAGATTTATTTATTTATTTTTAACCTGCTGGTAACATTTTGCAGATAGTAGAACAGTATCTTTGCATATAAATGTAGGGTTTGTTCTGTGGATTACCTGCTTTCCCTTCTCACTTACCAGATCAGGCCCAGTCAACGTGACTTTATGAAAGAAAGGTCCTGTTTGACCAACCTGATCTCCTCGTATGACAAGGTGACCTAGCTAGTAGGTGAAGGAAAAGCTGTGGATGTTGTGTACTTAGACTTCAGTAAAGCCTCTGACACCATATCCAACAGCATTCTCGTGGAGAAACTGGCAGCTCACAACTTGGATGAGTGAACTCTTCATTGGATAAAGAACTGGCTGGGTAGCAGGGCCCAAAGTGTTGTGGTGAATGGAGCCAAATCCAGTTGATGGCTGATGATGAGTGGTGTTCCTCAGGACTCAGTATTCGGTCCAGTTCCGTTTACTCTCTTTATCAGTGATCCGGATGAAAGGATTGTGTGTATCCTTAATAAGTTTAGAGATGACTCCAGACTGGGTAGGAATGTTGGGTGGGAGGGTAGGAAGGCTCTACAGAGGGATCTGGACCAGGTGGATCATTGGGCTGAGGCCAGCTGTATGAGGTTTAACAAGGCCAAGTGCTGTGTACTGCACTTGAGTCACAACAACCCCAGGCAGTGCTACAGGCTTGGGGAAGAGTGGCTGGAAAGCTGCCTGGCAGAAAAGGATCTGTTTGATGTTAATCAACAGCCAGTTGAGCAGCCAGCAGTGTGGCCAAGAAGGCCAACAGCATCATGGCTTGTGTCAGGAGTAGTATGCTGAGCAGGAATAGGGAAGTGATTGTCCCACTGTACTTGGCACTGGTGAGGCCACACCTTGAATCCTGTGTTTACTTTTGCCTCCCTCATCATAAGAAGGACATTGAGGCACTAGAGAGAGTTCAAAGGAGGGTGATGAAGCTGATGAGGGGCCTGAAACACAAGTTTGATGAGGAGCAGATGAGGGAATTGGGGCTGTTTAACCTGGAGGAAAGGAGGCTTATGGGAGACCTTATTGCTGTTTACAACTTCCTGAAAGGAGGTTGTACCATGGAGGGTGTTGTCTCTTCTCCCATGTAGTATGTGATAGGACAAGAGGAAATGACCTCAAGTTGTGCCAGGGGAGGATTAGATTGGATATTAGGAAAAAATCCTTCTCAGAAGGGGTTGTCAGGTATTGGAACACACTGCCCAGGAAAGTGGTGGAGTCACCATCCCTGAGGGATGAGGTTTTTAGGGACATGGTTTAGTGCTAAGGTTAGCTTAGATTATGGTTGGACTCGATCCCAAGGGTCTCTTCCAACCAAAATGGTTCTATGATCATGAACACAGAATGTACAATAGAATTGCTGAGTGACAAGGAGGTTGCGGAAAGACTGCCTGGGTAATCTCTATTTTGAATTATATCTTTGTAATTATTTAGGATACAGTTAAGGTACCGTCTCCACTCTACTTTCTGACAAAAGCTCTATGGTGTGACTGTAAGCAAAGAGGAACCTTGGACTGCATAAAAGCAACAGCAAAAGGAATCGTAGAACAGAAAGGAGTCAAGGACAGAATTTTTAGATTTTTACTTCTTAGTTTTCTGAGGCATATGGTAGAAGAGGTTAAGAATTTAGGGAGGAATCAGGGCTGAAGTTGAGAACCTGAGCAGATATTTCATTTTAGGCCTACTTTATCCAAGTTACGGTCTTCGGGCTCAAGATGAGGAATTTGCACTGCAGACTTAGGGTTTTAGCTAGAGGATGACCCTGATGGTCAGTGTAAACATAACTGTGGAGTTGTATTGTGAATTGCGTTGGAGCTAGGTGTTGCACATGATAAATAAGGTTGGCATATGTGAAGGCAAGGATTACAGGAAAGAGTAGATGTTAGTAATAGCATTATTGCGTTGTAACTGTGCCATTGTGCTGTTGAGGCTTTTCCCCAAGTTCAGCGGTCTGCTGAACAGAGGCTTGCTTGATGCTTGAATGCTTTCTACCATTAAAAAGTTTGAACTGGAAGTTTTCCTTAGTTCACAGGACTTTTGACCTCATTTTTTGACCAACCTTTCTTGGTTAGTAAATATTCGAAAAACCCTTGGTTTTGTAATACTTGCTGCAAATAAAAATTCAGCTTACATTCAGAGGGAATATTCCTAGCTTAGAGGCAAGCTAGACAAAGCAGATGAGAAAGTATATGATATAACCCAAAAAAGCTAGACACTCACACTTTTGATAGTGCTGGTTTGGTTTTTGTTGTGTTTTTTGTTTGTTTGTTTGTTTTTTTAACATTTTTTGGTGTGGAGATAGTAAACTGTGTTAATACATTTGCAGCTAGTAAGACTGTATTTTCTCCCTAGAGGCAGAATGTTGGTTCTTCAGAGCACTCTGTACAATCATATACCTGCTTTATGTGGTCTAATAATTAAAGCTGTGTACAGTATGGGATGGGTCCCAGGGCCCTCATTATGTTCTGGACTTTGGCAGCAGAACAGAAATGTTTCTTCATCTCTCTGCTTTGGTTTCCCCGTCTGTGACATGGCAGCATTGCTAACTTCTGTTATAAATACTAAGCTGTCTGCACTTCTTGAGCAGATTAGACATGCACTGGTTCTCAGAGACAGGGAAGGTACTGCAGCGAATTCTGACCGCATCAGATACATGCATATTCTGTAGAGTTGCCTAAGCTGCTGAAATTGTTAGCAAAAATACTCTGGGTTTAAGTGAGTCTTTGGGTCTTCCTTGTTGGCGCTGGGAGATTAATTACTTCTAAGAGCAATTCCCCCAAATCTAAAGCAATGCTGTACCAGAATTCCTTCAATATGTTGACACCTGGAGAGGATGCAGATAAGTAGAAAGTGTAAATTAATATAAATCTTTCAGTAGAACTGACAGTTGGTCTATACTGAGGCTCTGGGCTTATTTATATGTACCTAGTATTCATGAAGCTACAGAGAATTGACAGCCGGAATTCACAGAAACAATAGCTGCTTGTCCCCTTATTATTGGAAGAATCCAGGTTAATATGTGACTTCATCTAGGGAGGTTTTCTCAGCAGTCTGTCTGCAGATGAGTATGTATTGTAGTCTCTGGCAAAAGAAAGTTTGATGATATGAGAATACTTCTTTTTCTAATGGGTTAGGCATATGCTGAGAACATAGATCTGTACTTTCAGTCTATTTTAGCATGAGTTAGTCATGACCTCAGTCAGTTTGATCTCTAGCTTAATCTCTGTCTTCATCAATATCTCTGTCTATATAATGTGCTGTATTATCTATTGCAGAGTGAGAGAAGGGACCAGAACAGGGTTTTTTTGTTATACTAATATGACACAGACTATACCACAACATACCGTAACATAACACCTAGTTGTCTAAATATTCAGTTGATTTCTGGAATTCCATTTTTTTGGGACAGTTGTTTTTTCACAAGCCTTCTGAACTCTAGCATCTGCTTATACCTCTTTCTTAATGTCTTATATGGCTGTGTTTGGTGATGTGGACCAGCTAGCTTGGAGCCAGCAGTATTTGGAGAGGTTGGGATCACTGGCTAGTCTCACCTTCCTTCCCTCTTCTGGCTCTGGAAGTGTGGTATCTAATTGTGTTCATATTAGACTTTCTGGATGGTAATGAAAGGGTTTCTTTGGTTAGCTGTAATTGTTGTACTTGGCATCTACACAGCTCATGCTTTTGAATAGCAGCCTAATTTTGTTTTACAGAATTTAATAGTTGGTATTTTAGAGTAGTCACTGTATTTTGTCACTTCCACCTGCCACCCTGCTGTGGCCTGTCCACAAATTACTGTTAGCCTTTACTTCAAGCAGAAGCTAGCACGTACCTTCTGATACCTTTGTCCTGGAAAAAAAAAAAAAAGGTGAGGAAGACTCAAGACTGCATTTGATCTTGAATTTTTGGCAAACAGGTTGTTCTGTATTTCTCATTGGAAGATTATTTCTTTAACATAGCGTGATCTCTCTCCTCATCTCTTATCACTAATAAAGATACTGACCCCATTACAAATCTGCTTTCATGTCCTGTGTTCTGCAATTCTTTACCTTTTCATAGAGTATATTAATTAATATATTTCTCTTCAGAGCATGTTGTTTGTAGTGTTAAGAAACAAAATTTTAAGTTAAGGGTAAGTCAGTATTTTCATAAACCACATAGCTTTTTAGTAAATTTCCTGCTATTTCATGGGATTTTAACAAGTAAACTGTAATTATAGTTCAATAAGAAAAGGCGTACCTATGACAATTTTGGGCAACCACAGCAGAAGCCTAGTTTCAATCTATCCTTGACTGCTTTAGATGGTGAGAAGTTCTTTGAAATGAGTCTGCTTTGCATACCAGATTTCACCATTCAAAGCTGAAGCCTTTTCTGTAGAGCGTGTTCTGTTCCCCCTGGCCCAGAAATACTTGAAACACCCCAATACAATGTTCATTTACGGATGTCTGAGCCAACTAAGTCTACTGCTGGCCTTTCTATAGGCCAAATATGTTCTTTAAGCATTTTTCCTATACCAAGTCTAGAAACTAATTTATTAGTAACTGTAAGTAAGTAAAAAATGTTTTCAATAGATACAGCTATCATATTGAAGACAGTAGTATGGACAAAAAATAATTTAGCCTTTTTAAAAATCACACAATTCAGGAAATCAGAAGCCTTTCAAGTGTGGGTTTCAGCTCATGATTTGAAATAACTACTTGCTTTTTTTAAACACACTTCTGCTGTGCTGTGCAAAGTTGAGTTATGGCTATGGGTAACATGGGATTAGGCAAAGTTGGTCAGCAAGGCAGTGACGCTGACTAAAGAAATATTTTAGTTCAGGAGATACTTAAGAATGTAGGTGCGTGGTTATTTTTTCTAGTTTCGGATGAGACAAGACCAACACAGATATTTTCTTGCTTATAGTTTGTAAACTGTTCAATTGTTGTATCTTTCAAGGATATTTACATTGAATATAGATTCTTGACAGAATTGCTAAGAGCAAGAGAGGGCTAGCCCAAAAAATCTCTTGGAAGATTGATTGCTTCTATGGCATGCTTCTGACACGTTAGGGCTTTTTTCTTTATGAAGACACCTGAAAATAATTTTAGTGTTCTGTTGCTCTGTTTAACATTTTTTTTTTTAAAAAAGGCAAACCTATCCTACATGAACATAGAGTAACCTGAAAGTTGTTCTCTGCGGTAATGACATCCCTTCTCAGTGCTTCTGCATCATCAATTTGTTAATTCCAAATGAATTCTACAGCTACAGTTCTTTGAATATAAACTTGAGAAATAAATGGTTTTGCTAATTAGAGAGACTTATCTAAGCATTTCTGAGGCTTCCTTACTTGTTATCCCCTACATAATATAACTTTAGTATTATAACATTAATACTTCGCCGCACTTTCAAAATATTCATTTTTCAATTAAAAAATAATAATAATAAAGGTCTTTATTTTTTCCTTTAGAAATAAAAGTAGATAGTAATGCCCACAGTGCAAATGGCATACTTTTATTCAAATCAGTAGAATGACAACTGCCATTAAATAAAGGAATAAATACCAAGTCTTCTCTTATAAGCTGACGTAAGGACAGTGCAATTAGGTTTGTGCTTTATTTTGGAATGTTCCTTCCTTGACTTTTTTTTTTTTAATATGCTAGATGGACAGAGTTACACAGTTCTATGTATTGACTGTTGTTTGATAGTGGAGGTCACTGAGTTCTTGCTAACTTGGTATACCACTTATTCTTCATATGTTATGACAGAAACTGTAGCCTGTAAGTAGACTAGTGCAAGTTAATGTAATGAGTTTTCTCTTCTTTGTAGCACAATGGCTTGTAAGTAGACTAGTGCAAGTTAATGTAATGAGTTTTCTCTTCTTTGTAGCACAATGGCTGACAATAAAGCGAAGTCAACAAAACCTGTGAATAAGACTCCTCCAAAGTCTCCTTCAGACCCAGCAAAGGACCGAGCAGCAAAACGATTATCTTACGATTCAAACAGCTCCCATGAGGGAGCTATGGCAGGAGAAGTAAGTGCTCTGGAAGAGGCCTTTAGAAAATTTGCCATCCATGGTGATACAAGAGCCACAGGAAAAGAAATGCATGGGAAGAACTGGTCAAAACTATGTAAGGACTGTCATGTGATAGATGGGAAGAACGTGACAGTCACAGATGTTGACATTGTCTTCAGTAAAATCAAGTAAGTTCATTTCTGACAATATGTCCTTGTCTCCCCAACATGTTTTGTAGATATCATCTAAATTTATCTTCTGTTGCTTACAGATGTTGTGAGGCACTGTATGTGTTTGCCACAGTTGATCCTTTTTTTTTTCCTTATACTGTTGTTGAGGGTTTGATTGCAGGGTGACAATCAAACCCTGGCAGATGTATTGTTAACCTCCTCTCCCCCCTTCCCACTAAGGACAGGTGATCGGGAGGGAAAGAAGAACAGAGAGAAGAGAGTTGGAAAAATTAAAGATGTTTTACTAATGCTACTAATAAGAATAGAGAAAATAATACAAAATACACAAAACCAATCTTGAAAGTCTCAGCAACTGCAGAGCCAGCACCCAAAGTCCTGGACTAGACTCTGTAGCCAACCGGAGCTGGATTCAGTCTCTCACTAGGCCTCAGTTCGCAGGGACGACCAGCAAGGTCCTCTCCTAATGTTGGCCATAAGAAGAAGGGAAAAAGAAAAAAGGTCCTCGTGATCTCCCACTTTTATACGAAGTATTCACGTGAATGGAATGTTATACACAGTTGGTCAGTTTCTTGGTCACCGGTTTCTTGTTGCCCCTCTAGCGAGATGACCATCTGTGCTTATCAGTAAGTTTGCATTCCATTGCTATGTTTACCAAAACATGTGTCTGGATCTCCAGGAAAATGCAGCTATTATGAAGGCTTTAGCTGACAGGCAAAATTCACTAAAAGAGAAACTTGTTTTTTAACAAAACTAGGACAACTGTGATGCTTTGTCTGAAGATACAGCTTTCAGCTTCTGTCATGCTATCTTAAACTGAGTTCAGTGTCACAGGTGTTATGCCATACAAAGAGGTATGATGTGATCAAGACAAATGCAGGGTATTCAAAAAACCACTTCTTTTGAACTGCAGTAAATAATGTGAATGTTTCCTGAAGGATATCTGAGTGAAGTCAGGATGTAGTTTTATATCTTGCCAATATTCAGCCACAGAGGACAGAGGTTAAGGTGGGATATGTACTAAAAGCCATTATTCTAACAACAGTCCTGATACCTAGCACACCACCTACTCAAGTTTAGAGTGTAGGACCGTGCCAAACAGATGATGAACTTGGGATGCAGACTGATGGCTGTAATTAGTTGCTTAGGATTATCTCAGTTGTCCTAGTTGTGAGCAGACTGGAGCTTTAGTGAAACTTTCTCCTCAAATCAAAAATGTAGGCAGGCTTGATCCAGAAACTTGTCACATCCAAGGGAAGACATTCAAATGTTCTGGCATATTCTGTATGAAGCCCCAAATATTTTTTTTTTTTTTTTTTTTTTTTTTTTTTTTTTTGTTCTTGCATTATGTGTAGTAGTGGGTCATTTTCACCTTCTCTCTCTCTCTCTCAATAACTTCACATTCCATTGGTATGTTTACCAAAACATGTATCTGGTTCTCCAGGAAAATGCAGCTAATATGAAGGCTTTAGCTGACAGGCAAATTCACTAAAAGAGAAACTTGTTTTTTAACAAAACCAGGATAGTCTCATACCTCATTGTGTTGAGGGACATGCTTTAAGGAGGGTCCCTTAATTGTACTTGAAGCTTGTAGGAATGTTTATTCGGCTTATGCTCTCAACTGATGTGGTGTAATGTTGGGGAGGACATGCAAACTTGAGTTGCTTACAAGGGTAGCTGAGAAAACTTGCTAAAAGCACTGACCATTTAGAGTGCATCAAGGCATAGAAAGGCAGTGAAGAAAAGCACCTTGATCTTGAAAGTCTGTCCAGTGTAATACACATAGTTAGAATGATATTACTTATTTGATTTCTTTGTTTCTTTTCGCTTCAGAGATCTTATCTAGATAATTGAAAACATTATGTATGCACACTTCAGCCCTCTTTTTTTGTATCAGTCCACTTTCTCTTTGAGTCCCTACTTTTATTTTTTGGAAGTTGTGTTGCTAGAGTTAGGTATACTGTCAGTTAATTAGTTTATTTTAAATGGATGTTTAGGGTATAGGGTTGCTTGTTTGTTTCTTGATCTATGATACACAGTGCTGGCATTTATTTTCAGGTTTCCTTTGGCTTTCATCAACTTAAAAATTTCCCTGTATTTATCATCACAGGAAATAATAAGAAATCTTAGAGCTACTTTCTCATGTCAGTATCTGGGCAAGTTAGTGATAGAACAGCCCCATTATATGGTATAAACAATTGCGCAACATCAGCAGCTATAAAGAAGTATCAGCTTTGGTGCCTGCTGAGATAGAAGGAATCAGGTCCTGTTGTGCAGGCTTCAATTTTGATGTGACGGGGACCTGAGGCTCAAGGGGAATGTTAACATATCCCCTTGTGATTGTTCAGCATTCTCAGCTCAGCTGGGGGGTTCTTGTGTCTGCCTCTGTGGGGAGGTACCTGTTCAGCAGTTTCTCAGACCTTTCTTCTTGACTGCTATGAAGTGTTGTCATTTCTCCTGGAAGAAGCATATAATCTTTTCTTCTATCTAGTATTTAATAGTTTAGAAGTTAAATGCATCAAATGCAAAGGCATTTTGATCTTGTTTATTAATTACTTGCTTACCTATACTGTACATATAATTTATTTTATATATTCTTTTTAGAAGTTATTTTCTTTTAAAATTGATATTGCTTAAATGGCAGATGGGGAAACTTACTATAGCTAAGATTTGCTATCTTTATTAGGAAGATCTGTTTTTCATGTGCATGCTTTTGGTAGGTATACTTCCGCATTTTCTTAAATATTTATTCTTGAGAGCGTATGTCAGCAATTCTTTTTAGTCTAGATCACATTTATTTCATCTGTAGTATTTTATGTTTTAACAAGAGAAGATTTAATGGCTGTAGTTACCCAAGTATTAGCAATATACTGTAACTAGGAGGCTTATGCATAGGCTGAGTATGCAGGGTTTCTCAAGCGTGTTCAGACAGCTGCTTTTCCTTGCTTTCTTTTTTGCTTCCTATTTAACCCTCAGCTAAAAGATAATGATAGATTTGGTGATGCATTAAAATAGGCATATTCACAAAATATACTCTTACTCATTTCTGTGTTACAAGCAGCTTTTTCCCATGAGGCTTTTTGTCAACCCTTCTGTGTTGAAAGAAAAACATTGAAGACTATTAAAGAATCTACGATTTCTCAGAAAGTGCCAGGTACATGCCTCAATAAGAGTTATGTGTATAGGTATCAGAAGGCTCTGTACCCCACTGTTGCTTTTATGTTCTTCAGGTAGACTGCTTCTCACAACATGGACTTTGGCCTGGGGTTCTCAGGGTCAGCCATAGTGGTTCAGTGAGATGGGGCTGATGGATCTTGGCAGTTGTAGTCTGGCCAGGGAACACACCCAAAGATAAGAAGAGATGTTTGTCAGGATAAGAAGAATTGGTCTAATGCAAGGAATGCACAGTAGTACACATGAAAGAAGGACTGATAGAATTGTATGTTTGGTAAGAAAATATGTAAATTGGGTGATCTCCCTGTAGTATTTTTGTTTAACAGTAATTTGTATGTTCTTAAGGGTCTCACAAATCTTTCCAATTTGGTGGATTGTTATATAAACTGTTGTGTGTTTAAAAATTTGTTTAATGATGTATTTTTCTGCCTTCTTTTTTTTTCTTCTCCATTTTTAAAACCTTTCTATTGTCAGTGCAGAAAATACATTAAATTAAACAGTAATGAATTTTGCAATGGAATTACTTGAAGTGAGAAGCCAAAGCCCACTTGTGAGAGTAGCCATGTGTATGACTAGAAGTTGCATCCCTGGATGTCAAAGAAAAACCATTTACATTTATGCTAAATATTTGGATTACACTAATGTGGTTAGGATAGAGTGCCATTTCTATAAAGTTTGAAAAGTTTTTGGGTTTTTTTAGCTTATACAAACATACAACAAAGACATCTCACATGATATTATCATCTTTCTATGCATGTTGTACCTAGAAAAGCAAAAGAAATTGTGAGGAGTGAATTACGAAGTTTTACAATATCTTATAGGAAGAAATCTATTAAAAATGCAGCATAACCAACAAAAGTGTACATAACTGTAAATGCAGTTACGTAGTAAGCTTTCCTTATTGTGTTTTATAGTTTCACAGCCAAAACTTGAAGTTGGACTCTTTTCTTCATGTGTTTGTGGGACTGCATACTATGGTAACACTATGGTTACAGGATAAACTTTCATTTCAAAGCTAGCTACTTGCATTAAGTTATGTAAAAATCTCATTTGCTAATTGATATCAAGAAAACCTTTTCTCTTTAAATGGCAAAAGGAAGCAATGCCTTATCTGAAAAACCTGCTTATATAGTTTTTGTTTGTTTGTTTTTTAAAAAAAGAAAGAGCCTGAAAATACTTAGGAAGTATTTTTTTTAACTGGCCCATAAAATCACAGTCACATTCCATGAGAAGGAAAGATTTCATAAATTACTGTATGTGAAATTTTTATGACAGGACCAAACCAAATATTTCACCATTTTTGCAATAACAATTTCAATCTCCTTCTAGCTCAGGCTTTTGCTAAAATGTAAGGTTTTAGTATAAATATCTTAGTAATATTAGATAATTCAAAGCATTTTTCACATACTATCTGAACCTTGTATAGACATCTTTATATTGGGCAAATTAAGAGTGATAAGGCAATCTGAGTCTACTGAATTTTGAGACATACAACTTGCAGACATGCAGTAGCATTTGAAAATGGATAGTTTTAATGAGAATGGGAATACCATGGATATCTTTTTAGTAGCTGAAACAATTGTCCTCCTTCTTGGAAATTTTCCTCATCAACTGACCATTTCTTTTATGTTACTGGTCCAGAGTTGTAAAATTTTGTAGGCTGTGTATCTTGTGCTTGCAGACTGCAGATATGGGTTCAGTGAATCTTGTTGCCTTGGAGAAAGCAAGCTCATTGGTGACAGAAGAGAAGGGCACAGAAGTGTTCTGCATTTGGTATGAAAAGCAACATGTGACTGCATTCTTCTTAATCTAGTAAGAGAGTGAGACACAATAGTCTAAGAACTTCAGGGTTTTTGTATTAAGGAAAACAGAATACCCAAGTAGAATAGATGTTACTGATCTCTGACCAGCATTTTGGAATGTTGCCTTAAGAACTTAAATTTCTTTGTTTATTGGGGTCAACAACTGTTCTGGGAAACTGGATATGTTAGCTATGCCATACACATACTCCACTTGTTGTATGTAGTTAATATGGTAATAGTAATAGCCCTGATATAAATACCTCTGCTCTTATTTTAGAAGTGTTACCACTAAACACTGCAAGAATATTGTTTAAGCACTGCCATAAAACTGCTAATTTTATGACATTATTAGATAGAAAAATAAAAATATTTCTGTTTACACTGGCATGTTACTATGGTTGCAGGCAGGCCTGGGTGATGTCAGGCCCTGGATTCATTGTAAGCATTTATTTAGGTAGTTGTCTCCATGGAAACATTTATTTGTTTTGATGTTACTATGTGTTAAATTTTAAACAAATTTTTGTGGTTCTATACTGCATTGTTATTGAAGACTAGTTAATCTACGGAAGCCTTGTAAATATACCATACTCCCCATTCTCTAAAATATTTTTGGTAAAAGATCAAGTGAAAGCATAATTGTCCTCTCACATTCCATTAATAGTTTCTTATATTGCTTTGACATGTTTTCTTGTTGCTGAGGAAGCCATGTGTTCTAAAGGCCAGAAAACTCTCCTCCATTTCTTTTGAGAAAGGAAGGTTTTGTTGCCATGGAGAATCTTAACAACACACTTTACTGTGCCCTGACTTCTCAGCAGTCCCGCCCATGCTCTACCCTTAGTACATCTTGCAGTCAGCTGTTCAGCCTGGTTCCCACAGTCTGGATCAGTCAGGTCTCTGCAGGGCTGCTTCCACCTGAGGCGAGCTCGGTCTTAATTCAGCAGTAGTTCACCATTACTGCAGGACTGTGGAAGAATTAAAATGGATAATGTTTGCTTTAAGCAGCTGGCAAGATAACTCTTGGCAAGAATGGGTACATGCTTTCCCCATTTGTCAACTATAATATAATTATTGTCCTTTCTTTTTATTGAACAATTACGATACTTCTTGCTTTCTGAATGTATGTGAAAGGAGTAAAACTTTGACACTTGCACTCATTAAAAACAAATATCTCTCCTTGAGGTTTCTCTGAAACAACTTGCATTTAACAGAGATTTTACTGAAGCCTCTCCTAATTTTAAAAATATCTAAATAGGTATGGAGTGGTCTTTCTATATAAATTGAGCACAAAGTAGTTGTAAGTTGTGTTTTACTTCCCTACTGGAGAAATTCTTTTAATGGTGACACAATCTGATTTGCATAATCATACATGATGCTCGAAGTAGCTGTAACAGTTAACTTGTGTAAATTAATATATCTGTGTTACAAAATAAGTTTTAAGTGGATACAGAATGGCATGTGGAGCATAATCTGTGCTAAAAATTATCTCCCAGGCAAATTGTGAAGTAGTAGAGTTATAGACAGAAATGTAGGAAAGTTTCTGTTGTAACTTTCCTACATTTCTGTCTATAACTCTACTACTTCACAATTATTCTTTACCACATCATCTGTATGTATCATCAAGTATTCATGTATGTACATATGAATGTATTGTTTCATCAAGTATACTTTACCACATCATCTGCACTGTATTTTAATTGATTCAATCTCCTGTTGAAGAAGTCAAATGTAATGTTGCCTTTTGCACTTTATCCTTGAGATATTAAAAAAAAAAGCAAATGTTCTCCCCCTTCTACCAAGAGGCATAATTTCTCATAAATGATCACTTTTTAGAAGATGTATTTAGATTCACTTGCTATTATGCAGCCTTGTTCTGTGCATGTAAAATGGATTAAGTTCTGTACCCCAAATGATATATGCTGATTATGATTTTAAAAATACCATCATGAGTAGACATCACATGAAAACCTATAGATATGGTGGTGGGCGATTAATTTCCCAGATGATACAGAATGCTGCATGATATCATACAAAACACTATATAGCAGTTAGCTTGGTATTTCCTACAGCTTGTGGCATATGCTGCTTATAGACTACAATGACTTCTAGTGGTTTAGAGTAGAAGTAAGACTCTGACATGAGATTTTGTCTTGTGTGTTTTTAGAGGGTTTTTAATTACTTTTTTTTTTTTTTTGCACAAGTCAGCCTTATTGCACAATAACTTAAAATCACCTGTTTTTCATTTATAAAAGCAATTAATCAAAATCTGGGAGGCAGATGACCAACGTGAGAGGTTTGTGTAAGTACACTGGTAGCAAAAGGTGGGTCGACTACTTGGTGTGGCAGGGGACCTACTGACAAGGGGCAGGGAAAAGGTGGAGATCCTCAAGAAATTTTTTTGCCTCCCTTTTGAATCAATAGGGCTTGCCTTTAGCCTTCCCCAGTCCCTGAGCCTGCCATCAGAGTCTGTGGGCATGAAGCAGAACCCACAGTAGAGGAGGAGAGAGTAAAGAATGACCTGAGCCAATTAGACATACGCAAGTCCTTGGGACCAGGTAGGATGCATCATCTTCAAATGGCTGTGGCAGCTGGGGGAGGTTCCCAGTGACTGGGAAAAGACAGATGTCACATACATCCTCAAGAAGGCCAAGAAGGAGGATGCAGTTACCTACAGGCCAGTCAGCATAACCTCAACCATGGAGGCTGTGAATTAACTCCTCTTGGAAGGCCTTTCTCAACACACAAAGGACGAGAAGGTGCTTTGGAGCAGCCAGTGTGGATTTGCCAAGGGCAAGTCATGCCTGGTCAACCTCCTTGCTTTCTTTCTGTGGTAAAATGACTGGCACTGCAGACAAAGGGGTGGAGTATACCTTTGTTATGGCAAGGCCTTGGCCCCAGTTGCATCATCACCAGATTGGTGAGCTATGGGCTGGATAGCAGGCTGACAGTCTAGGAAGCAGCTCTGGTGGTTGTAATAGACAACTGACTCATGAATGTGGGTCAGCAGCAGCCCTTGTAGTGAGTGAGTTAGGGCACCATGGGCTTCATGAGGAAATGTGTGGCCGGCAGGTCTGGGGAAGTGACCCTTCCTTTATGTTTGGCACTTGTGAGACTGTATCTGGAGTGCTGTGCCCAGTCTGGGGCTTCCCTGTGCAAGAAAGCGAGTTATACACTGGAGCAAGCCCAGTGCAGGGCCACCAAGATGGTTGGGGGCTGCTTATGGTATATGATGACCATGGCAGGAAAAAATTACGTATCATTCTTTATGTTTCTGTACAGAGAATAGAAACTAGCTTGGTGTTCTGAAGTTAGAGCAGAAATGTTATAGGAACAAAGCATGTGTTTGACTCCTAAAATAAGGACATGAGCTAGAAAACCCTACATCTTGTAAAGAAAGCTAATATACCATAAACGTTGTAATTATGTTATGTTTAATTTGCCTGTGTGTATAAAGCTACCAAAAGAATTAAGATGTGGTCTGCTTAGGGTGTGATGCTGGTAAATGGAAGCATTTGGTGCAGTTTTTTGTCTTCCTTCAACTTTTTTGTTTTTTAAAGATAATGAGTTTACTAGGGAGACGACCCCCATTCTTGTGTTCTTCCCATTTTCTAGAAATTTAAGAGCTGAAATTTACAGCTGCATCAGAACACACCTCATCAAAGACTGGTTGTAACATTAAGCTGAAGAAGGTTTCCCCAGTGCCCCAGCTTAAAAACCAACCAACCAAACAGAAAAACACAAAAAAACCCCAACCAAACAAAAAGCTAACAAACAAACAAAACCCATGTGTCTCTACTATCCTCCCTGTCCTGTTTTGTCTTCACCACCAACAGGAATGTAAAACTCTTCCTCAGAGAAGTCTTGGCATATTGTTTTCAACTTTGTGGAAAGCCGTGTTAATCATGCTACTAGATCCCATGATTTGTAGTTGCCTGGAGTCTTGAAATGCTTGGTAGCTGGAGTCTGGGGCTAACATTACAGAGGAGGAAGAGAAAGGGTCACTTGTCAAGACTGAGTGTGCAACACCTGATCTGCCCCTTAAGGCTGGGCACTGGGTCTTATCTTGATGGAATTAGATCTGGGCCAGGCAGGTTTAAGTTATTAATTTGAAATTGTTCCTGGGAGCAATGTCATATACAATGCACCTTCTTCCTGTGTTTTGGTCTAGCTCTAGTTAGACTACTAGTTGGCTAGAAGTTTTAGATGCTATATATGAGTTTGGGCTTGCAGCGTTAGGAAACCCAAGTGGTATTACCAGAAGCCACTTCTTTGAAAGTCATCACCCTGATTAATTAAAAGTGCTGTTACTTACTGCTTTCTGGCTTTATTGCAGTTGCTTATCATTTTCTTGTGTGCCTGTGTGCACGCTAAACTGAAAAAACACAATTGAAACCTAATTTTTTTCTTTCATCATCTGGTAAGACAGTTAGTGCTGTTCATCTCTTTGTCTCTGCTGATACAGCAGAGCATTGTACCACTTAGTGCAATTTGTGATCATGGGCACCAGCAGCTGCAGAACAGTGGTGATCTTTGACATCAGGCTGTGACTCTCGTGACATATGACAGCACTTGCTTCATTGCCCAGTTGTTTTCTGTGCCCCTCAGTTGAAAATAGTGTTCAAGAAAATAAGCTGATGAGAGGAGCAGTTGCTGTGCTGTCACTGGCTGTGTTTTTCTTTAAAAGCTACCAGTCGCATCCTTTACATAGCATATATAGTTATAGAAGTATGCACAAGGATAAATTGTTTTTGTTTTAGCTAACAATGTATACACAGTGATACTATAGCATGATGGTATAGTTCATTACACCACAACCAAAGAATCAGCATGAGAAAACAAGATAGGTCTGTGCTTATTGTTTGGAATCTAACTCTGTTATACAAGATCTCCAGATATGCTTATTGTGCTTCCCAGTTCAGTACCAATTAACCCCGGATTTATCTTCTTCATATCTGAGGTGTTTGTTATTCAGTGTGGGGTAGTGTTTGTTAAGCTTCTGAATGGAACTGACGGTGCTGAGAATGGAGAGTTTATCTGACCCAGGGAAGTGTGGAAGTAATACAAGAGGCTACTGACAGGAGGATCATAGAGGAGAGGGTAGGCAGCACTTACTCATCATCACATGCAGTCTGTATTTCACACAAAGTTGTTGTGTGTTCATTTTTTGAAGAGCGAGGCTCTGTGGTATGGGGTGGATGAAAAGTGGTAACTGCACTGTTTATCATCTTGTCCAGTTGCTTCCATGTGTATATATACTGCTGCCCACCAAGGGGAACTGGCACTAGGGGAACATGGTGAACCCTATTTTGATACTCCTTATGCTTAGTCTTCCGATGTCTCAAAATGAAACAGGTAGCTTAAATTTGGAAGAAAGATTACTATTTACATTTTCTTCCTGTGATGAAGGCTGTATGGAAATAGATGCCTGGAACACTTGTATTCCAAGGGGATATCAGTGTGCTCTTGTGTGCTAAATACCATATTGCATACTGTTCTCATTTGGCAGCGTGTCGATGCAAGGTTTCACAGGTTTGCTAACAGTATGCATTGATTAGTGTTTACAGCTCTACATGAGGGTGTCTAGGGAGAATGTTTTGAGTGTTTGTAGGGGTTTTTGTTGTTTTTGTTTATTTTGCAAAAGAAATTAACAGGTGAGTTGGTATTCTTAAAAGAGCCTATGGATAGACAAAGAAAAAGTGAGTGCCTTGACATTTGTAGGGTCTTACTTTTTCATCTGAAGTGCTTTTTAAGTTGAGAGATTTCAAATATAAGGAAACAATAGGGCAAGGTACTGAAAGGTAACTATAATGAAAGAAAATGTATACCAAATATGGTAGCTCATAGCCACTCTATTAGATTATATTCTTGTGTATATACAAAAATAAAGAATTTTGATATTTTTAAGCATTGTATTGGAAATACATGTCAGAGAAAAATGGTTATGAACTGTCTGTGATCTGAGGTTTAGGACATTTTTTTTGTGCTAATAGTTAAAGATAATGAGTGATGTGAATGTAAATCTGAGAGTAATGACTATAATCTGATTAAACAGTTTTTGCTCCCAGTAGGTCCTGGTACTGGTTTAAAATGAACAGTGAAAAGTATTCAGTGTAGTAGTTCATTGAGAGGACCAATACATTTACCATGTGTTTCAGCAGCTCATTCTTTATTAAGACAACACAAATAGCACTAAGCTTTTGTAGTAAAAAGAAATAAAAATTATTTCCTTACTTTTACAGAAAAGCTGAAAGTGTGGTTTCCTTTTCCAGACAGTTTGCTTTGCTTTCATCACTTCACCTCACATGAGAGTAATGGGAGAGCTTTACATTGTGCTTAAGTGGATAAGTGGATGGCATAGCTGGGAAAGCTGTTGAACTGAACTGCACAGAACTAGCTTGATTTTTTTTTTTTTTTTTTTAATTTTTAAAAAATTTTTAGGCAACAGACTGTGACCTATTGGGTTTCATCTAGCCTGATGAAGAAAGCTATAGATACTGAGGGTATTGAGAAGTCAGTTACAGAAGCTAGCTGTTTTCCTGCTGTACTGATAAGTTGAACTCTACTTGTTAAACTAACGGCCTGGTTTTGAGTTTGAGCTGCAAATCCAGCTGACTGCAACTTCAGCCAACTTTGGCCATTTGGAACAGTTTGTCTGATTTTAATAATTCATTTTTTGATTTAGTCCTGTGTTCTGTGAACAACAGCACAGTATCTCATGCGTGCTTGGGAGATTGTTCATTTTACTGCCCTGGTAGATGCTACACTGTGCCACCCAGTCATTGGCTTCCTTAAGTTTTAGTTCTATGTCTTTAAGTACTAATCTATGAATGGCATAGTGCAGATGGACAGTGAAGTGACAGTCACCTGAGGTAAACAGTAAAAGTACGTAAGAGCTATCAGACTTAAGGGCTACCCATAGAGAACTAGATTTCTTTAATGTTAGGGACACTGACTTGATGTTATCCACCATGACATTTGCACTTTTTGCAAGTGTTTCAACTCTGCTTGTCAAAGCCTTGAGATGAAGAAGATGACAAGATGTGCTTTCTGGAGACAGTTATCCAAATGACTTATCCTAACTGTAGATTAGTTTCCTGTGCTTGCTACAAGTGTAATCTCTTAATCTTGGAAGAAGTCATTTGCTTAACAACACAGCTTCTTCAACATATGTGATGATGCTAAAGGAGTTATAGTATTGACTGACCTCTCAAAAGTGTTGTTAATTGTCATATGCTGTTTTTTAAGAAAATGAAGCACTTAAAATTTGCCTGATTTGTGTGTACTCAGAATTCTGGCCAGCATTTCTGCTTGTCATCTTCATCGAGCTCTGCTTAAAAATCTGTGAGGCTTTTTGGAATTTTGAAGAGTGAGAGGATTTGACTTCTGATGCCTCAAAGGGGTGGTGGACAACCTACTTCTGCTGCAGGGTAGAAAGGCACAAAAATACATTAGTTTTTGTAGCTGTGCTTTCTCAGGGCTTTGTTGACTTATATAGGTGTAGGATAACGTGTTCAGGAATGCATAAAGCTTGCTTTGGTTATTTTCCACCCTGTCAGACTTTCTTTAGTAATTGAAGCAGAGCATTAGCTCGAACCAGTTGCTATTGAGCTCCTCCTGGTTTTGCTATCTTTACTGTAAGAAGTTAACTATAGATACATGCATGAAGTACTTAAGCTAGTTTTAAATTAACTACTTGTATAAACATACAGAATATAGATGTTTTGTAATAAAAATGATGAGCATGTAACCATGCAAAGATGTTTGTCTGTTGCTTGTTATGAGGGGTTTCTACAGCAGAGCTGCACAGGCTGGTATATGCTGTGCACGATGTAGACCTTAGCAGTGTATATGTACATGGCATTGTCTTAATCTGTTGGTTTTATGTCATTCTATTTTCCTGCAAGAGTCAGTTTGCAGTTTTGCTGTATAGGCTATGAGGATATGCTTACTTGCTTATGAACAGCAATCTGCCCTACAGGCAGTGCTAGTGGCATGTGAGAGACCAGATGTTGAATTAGCTCCCACAAGAAATTCATCAACAACCCTCATTCAAAAGATTTTTATATTGCAAATAAATGAGAAATAAGAATCTGGTAGGTAGGACAATCTTATGACATATTCACTGCAATAAGAGCAGAGAATTCTAATAGTAATTGCACCATTAACTGGCCACAATTTAGAACACTTACACTCCTGTACCAAATGTTGTAGGAATGGGTATTATTGCATTGAATATCCTTCTTGCACCAAAATACCATATCGTCAGCAAATGACAGTTGTGAGCAATACTTGACTTCTTTGGTTCAGCTGGTAAAATCAGTGGCTTTGAAGCAAACATCAGCTTCAGAATTGAGATAGTAATTCAGGGAAAAAAAAATGAGAAGCCTTATTTTCTTAATATAAGTAACTAAGAGCTGCTAGGTATTGCTAATGTAAGAATGTAGTAATTCCTGTTTGAAAATGGAACAGAAAGTGCTCTTTATACAAAGCAGAAGTCAAGAGGACAGCACATATTTAGCAGTTTGTGTTCAAAAGTTGAAGACTTGTGACCTTACAGAGAATGAAAATAAGATGCATTTAGGAGGAGTTTGTATTAATCTTCAAGAAGGTTTCTGATATTTGGTATGGCTTTTTAGCTAGTGAGGTTTTTTCCTGGTTTTTTGTTTGTTTTTAAGGAAAAGCTTAAGGTATTTTGAGGTTATTAAATGCTGTTGACTATTCACTGGTATCTGATCACAGCAACGTTGTTCAACTGGACTGACCTAAGGACTGCTTCAGTTTAATCCTAGCAGGTCCTGTGCCCTGATGGACTTTGCACCAGATGTAGGAGACAGGCTAAATTTGGCAGAAATTTTCACTTGTAGTTCGGTAATTGTATCTGCTTCCTTAGTTCAGTCACCAAAGTTATGTTAGACATCTCCAAAATTGTCAGAATCTTTCCCAGCACTGGCTTGGTACCTTCCTTCAGTAACCGTTGATCTGAAGTTACAGATTTCCAGAAGAACGTACACTTCTTCTTTCATAGTCTCCTCTCTGCTTTCACAATTCATTCCAACATCTTGGAGGTAGACATCTGTTTATTGTAAACTTTTGGATCTTTTAAATACAGCTAGTGCTTTAAATTGAGAGAAGTGTGATGTGAATGAGAGAATATCTGTATTGGTATCAACTATAGTAACTTTCTGCATTTCTTTTGGATTGGTTTCAGGTGCACATGAGTCAGCACTGTAAATACTGATAAACAAACCTTCAGTCCAGGGGAGGAGACTGGGTCACTGTCTATTTATAGCTTTCACTAAGTGCCAAGACATCATTGGCATGGACTGTTCTACAGATTCTGTGGTACAACCGATACTTCCATTAATAAAATACATTTGCCTCTTTGGACACGGAGAGAGGATCAATATCTCTCACCCCGAGGAGGACTGCTTCAGAATTGAAATGGCTTATTTCTGAAGCTGGGTGTAGCTTTATTGTAAATACTTGTTTGGCAGACTTTGATAGACTTACCTTGGGATTTTTAGCTTTCATTTAGTATTTTTATCAGGAAATTGATAGAACTCTGTGGTTTGCAAACCCACTGTTTGTTTTTTGTTTTGGTTGGTTTTTTTTCCCGTCTTCAATTTTTGCTTTGCCTACATTGAATTATTTAGATCTCGGCTCACTTACCATTTGCAAGGTGTATTGTACTTCCTGCAGATGTTCCTTATTATGATTAGTAGGGGAATCTTGATTCAGGTTGATGGTTGCCTTTTCAATTACTGCAACTTTGTGTTGGGATGGGAAAAGCATAGAGGTGCCTCTTAAGGTATATAAAGTAAATAAGTAGGCAGATGCATTAGCTACTTTTTCCCTAAGCTATGTAAAGGTACATATCTCCACAAGATATTGTAAGGAGAAATGATAGAGGCATAGCAGAGGAACTTATTTAATAATATTCTCTGCATTGGCAATAACTTAGATATGGAATTGTCTTTAGACTAGTAGATCTGTGGAAGAAATGAGGTGCCACCTTTCTCATATGCAAGTTTTACGTAGTTTATGCTGGTGTATAATTTGGCCTGAAGACTTCCCATCCACATGGACAGCTACCCCAGCCCCCAGTTTTGTTTCTATAGGAAAGAGAAATTTGCTGCTGGAGAAAGTAATAAGGAGGGAAACAGTCCAGAACTGGTACTTGACTAAAATGCATGTATAACAGAAAAGCAAGTATTTACCCCTCAATTTATTTACACCTCTATGACACACATGAGCAATAATGTTTTAAGACCATCTACAAGAGTTAGCAGAATGTGAGCCTTTTCAGCTTCTACATGAAGTGTCTTGGACTTCCCAGTAGTTAGAAACTGCTTATCACTCTGTGCAGTCTCATGGAAGTTATTTCAGTGCCCGTTCTGCAAAAAACAGTAAGATTTTTCTGGACATGACATTGATGCTTGAGTGAGCAGAGAAATGTAACTTCTCTAATAGTTTTGTACATCATCGCTTTATGGTAATGTTGCAACCTTATAGTAGTGTTGCACCCTTAGTTTATGGTTGTCATTTGGATTTGCTGGGTTTTTTGGTTTCTTGTCACCTGGTTGTAGCATCAGCCCCCTGAAAATGTTGGCTTGTTAGTTTTTGAACTGTTTTTCACTATGCTTTGGTTTCAGGTTCACTTGAAAGCATTTTATTATGTGGTATGAGAAAAATTCAATGTGTTTGGTGTTCCAGTGTTCATTCACTGTGGTAAGAGTATATTGAAACTATTGCAAAAGGTGAACTGAGCAGAACTGTGCTCTTGATGTCAAATATGTTTTCTGACATTGTCTTCAATACTCTACCTTCGAGAGTTAATTTTCAACATGATTTCTGAGTGGGTTACAATTTTGTGTACGTGATTTCAAAAATACAATGTTCACCAGTTAAAACTGCTTAAAAACCTTCATTTATGTGGATATTGTTCTAGATGACTTGTATATGATCCAAACTAGAAAGTATGTCTACCAAATAAGAACAAGAGCTTATTTAGACATTATTTCTGAAAACTTGGATTTGGTATCTGGAGTACTTTTATGTTTTAGTTTGTTCTGTCATGTGAAGAAGGTTTTAAAAAAAAAATGTAAGACTGGACATTTTTTAAAAAAATCTTACAATACTTGTTCAAGTTCAGTTTACCTCCTAGTTTTTCCTATCAGCAAGAATTATATTGGACTCATAGATTTTCTGTTCTGTTTCCTGCCTCCTGTCTGGCTGGTTGGTTGGGGTTTTTTGGAGGTTTTTTTGTGGTTTGGTGTTTTTTTTTGTTTTGGGGTTTGGTGGTTTTTTTTTGGTTGGTGTTTTTTGGGGGGGTTTTGTTGCTTGGATGGCTGGGTTGGGTTTTTTTCTTTTTTTTTTTTTTTTTTGTTTGGGGCTTTTTGGTGGGTTTTTTGGGGATTTTGGTTTGTTGTGTTTTGTTTTGGTTTTTTGTTTTGTTTTTTGTTTGTTTGTTTTTCTCTTGTTTGTTTTTGCTCCTCCACCCCTCCTTTTTTTTTTTTTTTTTTCTGAATGATGGAAAAGTACTTCTTCCACAAATTTGTGTGCATTCAGTTTTTTGAGTGAACTAACTTTGTTTGTGGTTGAAGTAACTTGGTGTTTCTGCAGGTTTGTAGCTGATTGAACATGCTGTACCCAAAGCAAGAACATGATTTAAAGTGTTGAAATGTCAATTGTATACATCTCTGTGTGTGCTTTTCTTTATTTGTGGACAGAGATTAGGAGGAATATTTTGCACATCAAACAACTATTATGATTCCTATTTTCCTTTTTTAAATTAGTACAGTTCTCTTCAAGTGGATCTCTTTTCAAGTGTTGTTCTACTCTTGCTGTTTGAGAGACTGTTTGGCCACAGTCTGCCTGTTTTTCTGTCTTTTTATTTTGTAAAATGAGAATGACTGCTGGCAATGCAGACAATTACGTTAGTAATTTCAAGTCTTTAACTGCTGTTTCACAAGACAAGAAGGTAAGAAGGATACGGGGAGCAAGACATTGTTGAGAATGTTGGAGTTTTAACACAAATTTAAATCTCCCATACAAGGAACACAGAGAATGGGAACATTGGTGACCATCTGCATATTCAGAGCTTTCCTGTGACCATCCAATTGTCCCTTTCATGCGGGATGGTAATCTTCCAGAAAGGGAGGCACATGCAGTTTCTTTGTTATTTAGGTTATCCGTCTTGTTTTGCTTGAAAGAGAAAATGTGATATTTCAGCTGTGTGTGTATCTGCAGTCCAGAGTCTCCTTGCTTGAAGACTATGATTTGGTCCTTGGCCTTGGTTATGACAAACAGATGTCTTTTGGGTTTCTCTGCATGTGGCCTCTGGATATGGACTGCCATCGTAGTTAGTTTTTCTTCTTTCACTTGGTGTGTCATTCTTGATTTCAGACTTTTGTATCTCTATCCATGGGCAATGATTCTCACAGACTGAGCTTGTGTTCTCAGTTAACACCAGCTGTCTATTTTTAATGCTGCTACCTTCTCATATTACCATCAGAAAATCTTAGCAGATAGGTATACATCTGTGTTTCGTCCCTGTCTGCAGGATCAGTGAAATAATCCCTACCACATCCACACATGTTTTTACTTACCTGAATGCATCTGACCTCTCAGAAGAGTTCACTATCATTTAGCTGTCACTGCGTTCAGAAATTGCTTTCACGCTTATATGTGAAAAGATTATTATATTTGACATGGAAAAAATTCCAACCCTGCAAAATCCTTTCAAAAACTGGAATGTTGCTGTTGTAAAACCGTCTGACAATTATATTCTCTTATTGGGACAGTCTGATAAAAATCTGTTGGTTTTCCTCTAAAAGAAAGTCCCACTGTGGTTTGGATGAGACTGATGTTCTGGCTTCTGTAGTAGCATTTTTGGAAGCAATGAGCTGCTATCACAGTCCTCAAATACCTCAAGCCATGATGCTTAATGTTTAAATTATGTTTCAGAAATAGCTATGCAAAGATACTTCTTATGTATAGTATTAAATAGTACTATATTTTTCTCTCCAAAAAACCCCAAACCAGTATGTAACTGGAAAAAAAATATTTAGAGGGTTAAGGGAGAATGTCCTTGAGCTGGAGGGGAGCTGCATACAGTTATCAGCTAGTGCTTTCTAAATTTCTTCGCCATGAAATATGAATAAACTTGCTGTGGCTTGGCAGTAGGGCCATTAACAAACAGCTGCAGTGTCTGAATAATAGAATGAATATTTTTTACCTGAATTAAAGGTTGCTTTTTCCATTCCTTTCCCTTTTTATTTAGTTGGTGACTTTTTTTCTTTATACTGAACAGTGTAACTTCTGAATTAGGATGGGTGTTTTGTCAGAGGCCCCACTGGGACAGAGTGTTCCAGACATCTTTCCATATAGGAACAAGCAATGAAATGTTAAAATTGCACTTTTAGTTTTACTTGGTCTTTGTAGCAACTTTAAACCATGTCCCTGCAATATATTGCCTTTGTCTAGCCACCATCTTGCATTGCTCATTTCTTGATGCTCTGATGTGGATTGGCCCAACATAGGTGAAATTGACATTTTGGTAGCTATAAAGATACTGCCTGGGAATTAAAAAGGCTTCATAAATTAAATACTGGAAAAATCTGGATCTAGGATTTTGCTGAAACATCACAAAATCCAAGGAGAAAAAAAAAAAGAAAAATTTTAGAAAAGTTAGCACATAAGTTTGGTTGGTTGTGTTGTTTTTTGGATTTTGTTGTTTGTGGTGGGTTTTTTTTGGGGGGGTGGTGTTTTGTGTTTTGATTTGGTTTTTGTTTGGGGTTTTTTGTTTTTCTTTTTTTTAAGTGTAATTTTAAGGAAAAACTGAGAGGAGAAATACTTTTGGATTATAGGTTGCTAGAAGGAAGCTTGGATCCTCGCTTCTGTTGTGTAATGAGTTGGATCTAGCTATTCATAGAATCATTGAATATTTTGGGTTGGAAAAGGCCTTTAAGATCATAGAGTCCAACTGTTGACCTAGTGCTGCCAAGTCCACCACTAAACCATCTCCTTAGGAACCGTATCTACACATCTCTTGAACATCTCTGGGGAGGTGACTCAACAACTTCACTAGGCAGCCTGTTCCAATGTCTGACAACTCTTTCCGTGAACAAATTTTTCCTAATACCCAATCTAAACCTCCCCTGGTGCAACTTGAAGCCATTCCTCTCATCCTATCACTTGTTACTTGGGAGAAAAGACCAACACTCTCCATGGTACAACATCCTTTCAGGTAGTTGCAGAAAGTGATAAGTTTTCCCCTCAGACTCCTTTTCATCAGGTTAAACAGCCTTAGTTCCCTCAGCCGCTCCTCATCAGACTTGTGCTCCAGACCCTTCACAAGCCTCGGTGCCCTTCTCTGAACTCTCTCCAGTACCTCAATGTCTTTCTTACAGTGAGGGGCCCAAAACTGAACACAGTATTCAAGGTGGGGCCTCACCAGTGCCAAGTACAGTGGGACGATCACTTCCCTAGTCCTGCTTGCCACACTATTCCTAATATAAGCCAGGACAATGTTGGCCTTCTTGGCCACCTGGGCACACTGCTGGCTCATATTCAGCCAGCTGTCAATCAACTTCCCTAGATCCCTTTCTGCCAGGCAGTTTTCCAACTACTCTTCCCCAAGCCTGTAGTGGTGCCTGGGGTTGTTGTGATCCAAGTGCAGGACCTGGCATTTGCCCTTGTTAAACATCAAAAATTGGCTTAAGCCCATCAATCCACCTGGTCCAGATCCCTCTGTAGAGCCTTCCTACCCTCCAACAGACCAACACTCCCACCCAACTGGTGTTGTCTGTAAACATACTGAGGGTGCACTCAATCCCATCATCCATATCATTGATAAAGAGATTAAACAGAACTGGCCCCAATACTGAGCACTGGGAAACACCACTTGCGACTGGATGCCAACTGGATTTGGCTCTGTTCACCACAACTCTTTGGTCTCCGCCATCCAGCCAGTTTTTTTACCCAGCAAAAAGTACACCCATCCAAGCCATGAGTAGCCAGTTTCTCCAGGAAAATGCCATGGGAAACATTGTCAAAGGCTTTACTGAAGTCTAAGTAGACAATATCCACAGCCTTTCTTTCATCATTATTCTGTTCATTGTGCAGTAGTTTAATTTCAAGGTCCACTTCTTACTGAAAGTATATTTTAAGCTCCAATAGCTTGAGACTTGATGAGTTAAGGTCTTACCATTAAGTCCTATTTAATATTGCCATTGATCTTTGACCTTTCGGAGTTGTGTTTGAATGTGTCTGAATCAAGTAAGATGTCTTATAATGCATTTGTACAATATCTTGTCCATGGTAAGCTACTGAACTTTTCTGTTCTGATCCTCATTAATAGAAATACCACTGTCTTATGTAACTCTTTGATTTCTACTGTGGCAATTTCCATTTACTTTCCTCCATCAAATGCCACATCCTGTTCTTTGTTAAGTGGTCTCACCAAATAAGTTGTTTTTCTTGAGTGAGAACATAATCAAAGCATAGATACTGCATGTGAAAAGAGAGCAGTAAGGAAGGTTATGGGCTAACAAAAGTCTGATGGGACTGGATGCTAACATGAAAATTCATTTGGTTATGTCTCTTTTCCTATTGCTGACCATCAGGTATTTATACAAATTCAGGTTAGTAATATAACAGAAGTCCTGGAAAATAGCTGATAATCTGAAAGCTGTCCTTGAGAATCTTTTCATACTTAGAAACCATTTAGTATAGTTTCTGTGGATTAACTGCTTGTGATGAAATGCTTTCACTTTTGCTTAGAGAATGCTTGGCCATGCAGCATTGGCCTTGCCCACAGTCATGGCTTGTGACAGTATACTTGCTTCTTTTCAGTAGTGTTTGTGTTGGACATTGTTTTGTTCCATGTAGACTGGTCTTCTTTTTAACCGAATATTTTCATACAGCTGGGGAGGATGTATCAAAATAAACATAGCTGTTGGGGTTTTTTTTCTGGGACATGAATGAGATGTGTCAGCTCATATGGGGTTGCTGGTGAGCTCCAGAAGGATGCCTTATCTGTGTTTCCTACTTTTCTTTCCCTGAGTTATCAAGCAATTAGTTCATTTGCACTGCTTTAAATGGCAGAGAAAATATGAGTGATGTTAGTTCTCTGCCCTGTCCTTCCAGCTGTATTGCCTTTGCCATAAGCCTGTGCACTTCAACAGCAGAAAGAGCTTTTGAAACTGTAGTGACTGTATTGACTTCATCATCTCTCTGAAAGATAAAAAGCTAAGTAGTATTATAAGAAAGTAGCTTCTTATCACTACCTTGTGTAGTAAGCTCATCACAGCCTGGTGAAGACTGATAGAATGATTTAGCTATTGAGAACTGTTAGTAAATCTCCAGCTGTCCTGAACTGCTTTCATTTATTGATATGATGCTGACTTAATGAACGCTATGACATCATCCTCTTGGATTTTCATATTTTGGATGAGCTCAGCAGTGTCCCTGGCAGCTGTGAACTGTATTAGGTTGTTACACTGTGCTTAACAGTTTCTGCTCCCTTGCCCTATGATCTGTGTATGTGTGCCCAGCCTAGTGCATATCCTCAAGATGACAAGAACCAAAGAGAATGGCAAATAAATTGAGCTCTCTGGAGAAGAAAACAGCATATCTGCAGAAGCCTGATTCTGAAGCAACCATCTTCTTATGTCACCACTGGTTTGTCCCCTATCATTTGGGTCTAAGACCTGTCTGCAGCCTCTCTTGTTTTGGTGACCATTTCTTACATATTTCTGTACTCTGGCTAACTGCTCTGCTACTGTCACTCACCCTTGCCATGTCCTTTAATGTCTAATTTCTACCTGAGTTGTGCTGACAAAGAGTGCTAGTCCTTCATGTACCCAAAAGGTAGATTTTTATGTTACTGAGCAACATGCTCTGTAAGTTGCATGTCATTTATTGGATTCTTTTACAGAAGTAGACAGTATTCTAAGGATAAAAGCGCTTTTATCCATTTTCTGTGTATGTTATTACATTCTTTGTGTAAAGTCCAGGGGATTGACAGCCAGATATATACTTCGTATGATACCAGTTAACAAGGAAAAGTTGAAGTCCTCCCAGACTACTTGGTAGCACATGTTTCTACGTCTTTTCAAACTCAGGCACATACCTGTCATGAGAAATGTATTTGCAGATTTCTTCAACGTATGTTGAGGCATGTGCTTTCTTTATGCTTCACAGAATTTTCCAAATACTTCCTTTACAGCTTTTTATCAGTAGCTAACCATTACATGGGTTTTTATTCTTAAATATCCAGATGTAACATTATTTTTGCTCTCTAACTGGGGAAAAAACAAACAAACAAACCTCCAAATGAGTAGATTCCGATTCTACTACTCTTTCTAAGCTGATTTTATTTCTTCTCCTAAGCCCTATATAACCATCAGACCTAATTTCTGTGTGAACTTTTTCTTTTCCATATCCGCCTTAACTCCCATTAATGTCTTTAACCCCTGCAACTCATTCTGGGGTTTGCTTTCCTTTGGAGGCTTCTACCTACTACATGTTTTTGCCAAGTCATTTTTGTTCTCCAGTCCCCCTCTTCATTCCCTTCCCAATACAAAAATGAATTTTCACTGTGAGTGAAGCACACAGGAAGGAAATGCTACCTAAAATAAAGTCAAGGGGAGGAAAAGGTTAAATTCAAATATAAGAGAGGAGAGTTTTCATGACAGAAGCCTAAAATATTTAGGTTAAAATAAAGCCTGGTAAAGATATTTACTTCTGGTGTAGAGAGCTGATGAAGCCAGTCACTTGCTTCAGATTTTCAAAGTGTGGCAGTTCATGAGCTGTCATAGTTTCAGATACTTAGCATGAACTATGTGCACTCTGCTTTACCCTTGCTCAGTAATGAGAAGAAAAGTACCTGGAGGAAACTGGCATTTCCAGCCTCAGTTCCTAAGCGAATGATGTGTGTTCTTCTGCCCTTGCTGCCCATTCCATGACTCCCAAAAGGTTTCTACAAGTCATGGCTATCTCTGTGATATCAAGAGACCATTTTGCAGTGTGTTTTGCATGATGCCTCTCTAGTTGCTTTACACTCCTGGAATGATGAGGAAACTGGTGGTGGCATTGCCTTGTGATTGTGGGGTATATAAAGTCATTCAGTCCAGGTCCTTATATCTGACTTGGTCAAGGTTGTAGAAGTTATAGACTAATTGTCAAAGTCATCTGAACGTCTTCTTTGTCAGCCCTAATCTTTCCCTCAAGAGAATCCACTTCTGGTAAACAGTCATGGACTCAAACGTGCCTGTGCTCCAGAAATGACCACTGCCTTAACTGAAGATCTCTGTTGTATGTTCTTCCTAGGATCATTCTTCTGGGGATGTTTTCTGGAAGGATATTGACTTTCCTAACAATTTTCCAACTTAGTCCTGCTTGTATCAACATCCAGATGTCTGATTTTGTTATCCCAGTTCTACCTGTTAACTGGGCAGAAGTCTCTGATGTGATACCTTAAGTTTTGTTTCCTTAATTGGTTCTTTTACAACCACCTTTCTTTAGAGCTATTGGATAACACAGTGCAAATAACCTGACAGAATTGTGTTATGGTATCTTTCCTTTCCCCTGCCCCCTTCTTTCTTCAGCTATAGTTGTCAGATTTTTACACAAGTCTCTGCTTTGGATTAGTCATACATTGTTCATTTTTAACCAAGAAACTGTTCTCTATTGCATTTGTAAGTTTTTTTGCATTGTATGTCTAAATTTTGCAATTTTATTCTTGACTCTGCTTTCTGGGCAGTGAGTGCACACTGTCAGCTCGTGCAATTTTTCATCCACTAGTACCTCCGAGTTCTCTGCAGGGCATTTTTGTGGACCTGGAGGCAACTGATCATGTAGCTTAAGAAGATGTAAATCAAGAGCTATGTGGGTTTGTTGACAGACTTTGCCTCTGTCATTTCTACCTGTTGAGTCTCTTTTCTCCTCTACGTTCAACCAATGACTATACAGATGGAAGACAGGGTAGGAGCATGTGGTCCTGCTGAGTAACAATGTTGACAGCAGCTGCTCAGAGCTCTTTGAGCTCTTTTGCTCTTTGAGACCTGCCTCCAGAGACAGGAGGGGTTGTATCATGGCTACTTGGTCATTTAGATGTTATGGTACCTGGCATACGTGCAGCATACATGCCATACCAAAAGCTGCTTTACTAGGAAACTTTTGCTTGGGATATAGTTCCAAAAACTCCTTTACTCCCAAGCCTACTTTTAGTGTCGCTCCAACTAATGTTTTTTGCTGGTAAAGAATATCTGCCGTTTTTGTTTTGGGTCCAGCAGCAATACTATGTTGCTTATATGTATGTTACACCTTAAGTTGAAGGGGAAAAAAAAAAACAAACTTATTTTGTTTTCCAGTGACAGGAAAAATGTCAAATGTGAGAGGTAGGGATGGCTGTGTATTAGACCGGGAGGGGATGTTCTGTGTTCCTTTTGGCACCATTATTTATGTAGTTTTCCTTTCAATACGGGGGGTGGGGGGGGAGGTCATGCTTTTCTATTTGATAAGTGCAGAACCAAAAATTCTGCATATGTTAGTAAAAGTAAAAGGAGTCAACATGAACTTCAACAGTTTTTGCTGAAAGTGGTCATTCTCTGTATGATGATCCTGACTGATGATCCAAGCCAAACTCTAGCAATCTTGATTAGAGATTTCAGGTAAACTATGTGCTACAGAAAATTGCATTGGAAAGGTCTGTATATTAGACTTAGCTTTGCGTCTCTAGTGAACAATGGCTGTAGTGTGGTGTTATGCTGAAGATTTGCAGTGACTGCCAATGCCATCTTTTTCTAAATGAGAGGCAAACCAAAATAAAGTCCTGACCACTTGAGCTGGTTAAAAGTTATTGGATATGTTTCATCAGAAGAGGGATTTTAATCCTATTAATGAAAATCCTGGACAAATTCCAATTAACTAATTGCAGTTTATTCCTTGTGTCTTTCTGATTAATGAAATACTGGATTATATTCTTCATTTCCATTGTCATGATGGTCTTTTACTAGGTAATTCCCTGAGATACTCCCAGCATGTGCTTCACCTAAAGCAGAAAAATAATTGCAAATGGCAAAGTTTTGTCAAAAAGCAGATAAAGTTTATTTCTGGGTAAAATAGGAACTGTGAGGGATGTAGGGCTTTGCTACATGTTGGTCTGTGTTGAAAAGGATGCTAGTAATAGATGGTATGTAAATGGTTCTGTTAGTGGTGTATTTTGTTGTGAATAACTGATTTCTCCTTGTGTTAAAAGCCTGGGATAAAATTTAATTTTATGTTTAATTAATTGAAGTCAGAGTCACATCCTAACTGTGGGTGTCTAGAACTGAGAAATCTCCCTTCCCTGTTTTGTTAGTGGAGGCACCCTCTAGCTGAGGAAAATTTGACCTCTCAAGTTGTCTGAGAGAAGATAGATAGACAGACAGACAGATGAATTGGTCTTCCCAGTTGCTCTTGTGATGCTTGAATTAAAATTAGATTTCTGTGCAGTTTTTCTAGCCTGAGATTTTTGTTGCCAGTGCGTTTCCTTTATCCTTGCATCTATCGTTTGTTTCTGTATAAACAACTGTCACTGTTGAAAAGACTGATCTGGGTTGTGTGGGTGTGGTGGTATTTTTATTTTGGTTTGGGTTTTTTTGTTACTTTTCTGATTTGCTTGAAATGCTCTCTAAATTGATGTAAAAAGAAATACTTAAGTGGCAAACAAAACTCATGTAGTAGCATGTTTCCTAGGAACAGGGACTCTCAAATATTTCTATGACTTTGAAGGTTTTATAATGTCTCCTATCTAAACTGAATATTTTTAAATGTTAGAAAACAGACTTGCATTGGCTCCCCTTTTAGTTAAACACGTCTCTGGTGAATGCTGGGTTTCTTTGTAAGAATTTTATCAACTGAACCCTTCGGCCTGATGGATGTAAGAGATCTGCAGGAGTGACTATAAATAGCTGTTTGTAAAGTGTGATTTCCCACTCAGATTTTGCACTGTACACTGTTTTAGCAAAATCTTCTCCACTAAATTTAGTAGTAATTTACTAGTGTGGAAATCTGGGCTTCTTATCATTGAAAACAACAGCAAGTCTTCAGGTCTGAATTTCTGCGGGGTTTATGAGTTTATCAGACTGCTATATTGTGTTTTCTGTGAACCTTTGAATGTTTACGAACGTGAGGGTCTAAGAAGAAAAACATACTGAATTTAAATGCATCACTTTAAAAATTGTCAGTTGTTAATAGAGGAGGAATTTCAAGTTTTTAAATGCTTTTCAATATTTTGCTTTACACAATAGTGTTATTCTTCATTTACCTGTAAATACATGGTCACCTATGATTAATACTTGAGAACCAGTTATTCAAAGAGAAATAAAAAATATTAAATAACAAAACTCCCTGAAGATGCTTCAGTTCTTGTCTTTTATGCATGCAGGCTTTACAAGTGATCAACTCAAAGGAGACAGTGTTTGATTTGATGACCTGCAAGCATTCTCACAGAAGGCCAGGTCCCTTTATTTCCTCTTTATTTCTGAATGTTCCTCAAGCGAAGTTTCTGAAGCGCTGCCCTACTGATGTACATAACAAAGAAACTGATGTTTCTGGGATATGTTTTGTTTGACACCTTAAGTGGGCTGCATGGGTCTTCCTGTTCTGTTGCGGTTTTCTGTTGTTCACTGTAGTAAGCTGAAACAATTCTACTCTTCTTAGAATGCTTGTTATGCTCTCTGGTAATTTCTTTCAATTTTTGTGTGTTTTGACAGGGGAAAGTCTTCCAGAACTATCACTTTTGAGCAATTCAAGGAAGCTCTTCAAGAACTCTCCAAGAAGCGATTTAAAGACAAGAGTGATGAGGAAGCAGTTCAAGAAATATATAAACTAATTGAAGGAAAAGCACCGATTATATCTGGAGTAACGGTATGTTACTGATTAGTGGATGGAGTGTAGTACTTGTCCCTTTTTCTACTGCAGCGTTGTTGAATTCACCTGCTTCCCATTACAATCCACAAATCCAACAGGCAACAACTGTGCCAAGCTGAGTGGGAGCAAGGATTATGCAACAGCCAAATATTGCTCTACTGTGTATTACTGTGTGGCACTGTCGTTGCTTCTCTTAGGAATTGTAGTACTACCTAGCAGCACGATCAGGAAAATTCAAGGAGAGCTCTAGTGTGTGGTTAGAACACAGAAATGTTCATGAACGAGTAGTGTATCCAAATCAAAAAGATTAAATGGTAATTAAATTTAGGACCTTATTAAACAGTTCTACGATGTGTGAAATGCCAAAAGACTAAAGCAAAGATGTCTTAAAATACATTTAAAGCACCATGTGAATCCCAGAACACTGGTTATCTGGGAATAATTACAATGTGGTCTGGTCTTTATTTTTTGTTTGTTTCAAGCCTGTCAGAACTATAATGTTCTTTCCTTTTTTTTTCTTCTTTTTTTTAACATTGGCATTAAGCTTTATATATGAAAAGGAAGTTGTAAAGCCTAGTATACGTGAGTTTGATTGCCCTTTTAAATGCTCAGGTTAGGCAAGCTTTTACCCTGTAGTTTACAACATGCTGGAGTGTTTACTATCAACTTCAATAGTCCTGTCAATTTAGTTCATCTGATTAAAATTTGTGGATTTTCCTGAATTTTGGCTGGACAGCTCTGAATGAAAATCTAATTGTAAATAATCTTTCTAGAAACTTGTTCTGTACAAATGAACAGTGGAAATGTCAGTGGGAAACAGTGTCAAAGGCTTTACTGAAGTCTAGGTATGCAATACCCACAATCTTTACCTCATCAAGTAAGAAGGTCACCTTGTCATAGAAGGAGATCAGGTTGGTCAAGCAGGACCTGCCTTTCGTAAAGTCATGCGATAACACTGTCATTTCACGATTGCTGTGCCCAAGGCAGCCTCTGACCATGACATTGCCCACAAGTCCTTCTTTGTTTACAAACAACCAGTCCAGTGGAGTACCTTCCCTAGTAGGCTCACTGACCAGCTGCCACAGAATCACAGAATGTTAGGGATTGGAAGGGACCTCCAAAGATCATCTAGTCCAATCCCCCTGCCAGAGCAGGAACACCTAGATGAGGTTACACAGGAATGTCTCTAGGGGAGTTTTGAATGTCTTGAGAGGAGGAGACTCCACAACCTCCCTGGGGAGCCTGTTCCAGTGTTCTGTCACCCTCACTGTGAAGAAGTTTCTTCTCATATTTAAGTTCCAGTTTGCACCCATTGCCCCTTGTCTTAACATTGGTTGTCACTGAGAGGAGCCTGGCTCCATCCTCGTGACAGTCACCCTTTACATATTTATAAACATTAATGAGGTCACCCCTCAGTCTCCTCTTCTCCAAATTAAAGAGACTCAGCTCCTTCAGCCTTTCCTCATAAGGGAGATGCTCCACTCCATCATCTTTGTGGCTCTGTGCTGGACTCTCTCAAGCAGTTCCCTGTCCTTCTTGAACTGAGGGGCACAGAACTGGACACAGTATTCCAGATGCAGTCTCACCAGGGCAGAGTAGAGGTGGAGGAGAACCTCTCTTGACCTACTAACCACACACCTTCTAATACACCCAAGGATGCCATTGGTATTCTTGGCCACAAGGGTATGGTGCTGGCTCATGGTCATCCTGCTGCCCACCAGGGCTCCCGGGTCCCTTTCCCCTACATTGCTCTCCAACATGTTGTTCCCCTACTTATACTGGTGCCTGGAGTTGTTCTTGCTCAGATGCAAGATTCTACACTTGCCCTGGTTATATTTCATTAAATTTTTCCCTGCCCAACTCTCCTGCCTGTCTAGGTCTCACTGGATGGCAGCACAGCCTTCTGGAGTATCAGCCACTCCTCCCAGTTTTGTGTCATCAGCGAACTTGCTGACAGTGCACTCTATTCCCTCATCCAAGTCACTGATGAATAGTACTGGTCCCACTACAGACCCTTGAGGGACTCCACTAGATACAGGCCTCCAACTAGACTCTCTGACTAGACTAGCTAAATAGACCAGCCATGTCAGGAAGTTGTCTTTCACACACTCCAGGAGCCTCCCGGACTGTTTCCTCTCTGCTCTATTGTATTTCCAGCAGACTTCCGGTAAGTTGAAGTCCCTCATGAGAACATGAGATAGTGATGGTGACAGTATTCCTAGCTGCTTATAGGACATGCAGCAGGACATACTTTCCAGCCCATGGACAACCATTAAGATGTAGTAGTAGTCCAGAGGACTATCATTAGCACATCAGAGTCCTTGGCTACAGAGGGAGGAGCCCACTATCCATGTCTAGTGCTGCAGGATGCTCCTGCCTCTCCCTGGAGGTCAGGGCAGTGGTGGCCTCTCTTGTGGGAGATGTGCTAGGGTCAAGGCCTGAGATTCCAGATTAAGGAGGAAGAGGTAGAGGAGATCTAAGCTACACAAGGTGAGGAAGGAGCGACAGCTGGAGACCAAGTGGGTGGAGACTATGAAGATGGAGAAGGCTGGAAGCTTGTGACTTCTTGCAACAAGAAGTCATCACAGATCTGTTCCAGCTTCAGATGTCCAATTTCAGAATTGGTATAGTACTCTAGATGTTGGTGAGGATCAGCAAGACCCATCAGAGTCAGCAGAGTGTGAACTTAGTGTCCAGACAAAAGGGGAAAAAATGAGTGATAATGTCAGCCAACACTAACTGACACTATGGGGACATGCAGGTTCTTTTAAGGATCCTTGGTAGAATGAGAACTGGACACAACTTCATAGTTATAATTAGACCTTTATTATAATAGAAAGATTTTCATAATCAGTGTAGCTTTTCATTACGCAGAATTTCTAGTAATTAGGATAGCTTTCCTATTACCTAAAGTTGCAGTTACTTATACTTATCAGTCACCTGGACCCTCTGCAGATCACATCAAATTCTTAATAATCAGTGCAGAACAGAATAATAATAATCTGGACTCTGCCTTTAGAAAGAACATGAGTCAGTCAGTACTCAGAAGAATAATGGTGGAGGGGATGTCATAAAGGGGGTCTCTTGGTACTCTAGCCCACAGTAAAGGTGTTCCTCATTTCCTCTTCTGTCATGGTGTGAGTGTCCCCTCTATCACACCAGGGAGCAGAAAAAGCCTTAGCAGTCTGTCTGCTGTTGGATCAGCTTCAAAAATCTTTTAGATTAGGTGATGTATTTATACCTCTCAGTTTGGGTCGTCTATACACTTTTCATTAGTGGATTCTGAAGAGGCTACCAGACAATCAATATACAATAATTTTGGCTGCAGGAGACAGCAAGTTGTGGGTGATAATGGCTGCATAATGATCTTTGTCTCTTCCTGTCCATTGTGTCCTGCCTACATGTTGCCCTTGCTTTGAGCTAATGGTGCTGCTCCCAGCATACATCAGGCCTTAGCATGAGCTGTATGTTGCTCAAAATCTGAGCAAGAGTTGACTGAACAGTCACAAGAGTCATCCCTGACCACCAAGGGATGACAACTTTTGCCATCCAGAATATCTTATGTGCTGTTATGCTTCCCTGTTCTGTAATGGGTGTTCCCATACCCCGGCAATAGCACTGTACCAGGTGTCAGGAGCAATGGGTACCAGTCACAGATATTTACTGGAGATTCCTCTTGTGGATGATCAAGGCATATATCTTCAACCCCACCTGATGTCTCGGGAGTTTTGTTGTTTGGCAGGTGCTAGGATCCGAGATTGTTGCAGATGCACTAACAAGATTTGTCCAGACTTCTAATGTGGACCTCTTCTTTGTGGGTACCAACAGTACCACTCCAGAGGTATCCTGGAGCATATCAAGAGAGACTGCAGAAGTCCTGGGGCGAGAATGAAGGGTATGGAGCTCTAGTCTTGCCTTCCTAATCCTTACAGGGAGGAAGAAAGCTTTGGTAGAAGTGGACTACACCCAGCTTATCGCTTGTGTTGCGGACAGGGCTTTGGCTTCTGTGACCAGAGGAATGAGGGCTACTGAGAAGGGATGGAACAAATGTAACTAAGAGTGTCTTTGCAAACTAGGCTTGCTAATCTACTGAGGAGAGTGTTAAACTGGGTATGGAAGGTTACCATAACCTGAAGAGGCATGGTCATAAGAGGTAGAGCAGATGTGTCTATGTGACTAGCTTGACTTGGGGTCCATCTCAAATGCCTGTACACAAAAGCACATAGCGTGGGGCACAAGCAGGACAAATTAGTTTCAGAGCTATGACCTCACTAGGAGTGTGGAGGTGTGGTGGGACAGCTCTCCTGACTGGAGTGCTACAATGGATGGATAGAGGCGCTTCAGGAAATAGAGTGCAGAAAATGAGGAAGAGGGATTGTGATCTGTGTAAAGGCCTTGCTTTACTGCATCTATCTTTGTACTGGGGCAGGTCATAAGCGAGTAGAGAACTTGCAAGTAAGGAGCAGTGTACAGACCTACTGATCAAGAAGAGGAGACAGATAAAGGGTTCTTTATTCATTTTGGAAAAAACCTCACAATCCCAAGCCTTGTTACTCATGGGTGACGTTAATCAAGATTAAAGTGACTGGAACCAAGCTATCTATAAGATTTCTAAAATGTATAAATAAAAACCCCTTTTAATATGGATGATGGATGATTTGAGGAGATACTCTGGACCTGTTATTCACAATCAAGAAAAACTGGTTAAAAATTTCGGAGCTGAGACAGTCTTGGCTGCAGAAACTAGGTAAGTGTAAAGTTTAAGGTCCTGAGAGGAGTGAGCAAGATCAACAGAATTACAAACCTGGACTTCAGGAGGGCAGATCTTGGTCTCTTTAGTTTGCCATGGGGGGGCAAAGGAGCCCAGGAGAACTGGTTGATCTTTAAGATAGCTTCCTCAGAGCACAAGATTGGTCCATTCCCATGTGCAGGAAGTTGAGCAAGCATGGTAACAGGCCAACATGAATGAACATGGAGGTTCCACTTAAATTTGAGAAGAAACTTTTCCTCAGTAAGGGTAGCAGAACACTGGAACAGGCTGCCCAGGGAGGTTGTGGAGTCTCCTTCTCTGGAGACATTCAAAATCTGCCTGGACGCATTCCTGTGTAGCCTCATCTAGGTGTTCCTGTTCCGGCGGGGGGATTGGACCAGATGATCTTTTGAGGTCCCTTCCAATCCCTAACATTGTGATTCTGACTGACCTCAAACACTAAAAGGAAGTGTGTAGGAGGTTGAAAGCAGGGAAGGGGCTATATGGGAGGAATAGAGGTGCTGGAGTGAGTTCAGAGAAGGTCAATGAAGCTGGTCAAGGATCTGGAGCACAAGTATTATGAAGAGCAGCTGAGGAACTGGGGCTGTTTAGACTGGAGAAAACGAGACTGAGGGGAGACCTTATTGTTCTCTACACCTACCTGAAAGTAGTATGGAGGGTATTGGTCTCTTCTTCCAGGTAACAAGCAACAGGCTTCAAGTTGCATCAGGGCAGGTTTAGATCAGATATTAGGAAAAGTTTCTTCACAGAAAGGGTTGTCAGGCATTGGAACAGACTGCCCAGGGCAGTGGTTCAGTCACCATCCCCAGAGATGTTTAAAAGACATGTAGTTAAGGTTCTTAGAGACGCGCTTTAGTGCTAGTTAGGTTAATGATTGGACTCTATGACCTTGAGAGTCTTTTCCAGTCAAAATGATTCCATGATTCTATGAAATGACTGATACTGTGGGCAGTGAGGTATAGTATACATTAGTCGTGGCAAGGCCTTGGCCTCAGTCACATCATCACCAGATTGGTGAGCTATGGGCTGGATCAGTCAGGTCTCTGCAGGGCTGCTTCCACCTGAGGCGAGCTCAGTCTTAATTCAGCAGTAGTTCACCATTACTGCAGAACTGTGGAAGAATTAAAATGGATAATGTTTGCTTTAAGCAGCTGGCAAGATAACTCTTGGCAAGAATGGGTACATGCTTTCCCCATTTGTCAACTATAATATAATTATTGTCCTTTCTTTTTATTGAACAATTACGATACTTCTTGCTTTCTGAATGTATGTGAAAGGAGTAAAACTTTGACACTTGCACTCATTAAAAACAAATATCTCTCCTTGAGGTTTCTCTGAAACAGCTTGCATTTAACAGAGATTTTACTGAAGCCTCTCCTAATTTTAAAAATATCTAAATAGGTATGGAGTGGTCTTTCTATATAAATTGAGCACAAAGTAGTTGTAAGTTGTGTTTTACTTCCCTACTGGAGAAATTCTTTTAATGGTGACACAATCTGATTTGCATAATCATACATGATGCTCGAAGTAGCTGTAACAGTTAACTTGTGTAAATTAATATATCTGTGTTACAAAATAAGTTTTAAGTGGATACAGAATGGCATGTGGAGCATAATCTGTGCTAAAAATTATCTCCCAGGGAAATTGTGAAGTAGTAGAGTTATAGACAGAAATGTAGGAAAGTTTCTGTTGTAACTTTCCTACATTTCTGTCTATAACTCTACTACTTCACAATTATTCTTTACCACATCATCTGTATGTATCATCAAGTATTCATGTATGTACATATGAATGTATTGTTTCATCAAGTATACTTTACCACATCATCTGCACTGTATTTTAATTGATTCAATCTCCTGTTGAAGAAGTCAAATGTAATGTTGCCTTTTGCACTTTATCCTTGAGATATTAAAAAAAAAAGCAAATGTTCTCCCCCTTCTACCAAGAGGCATAATTTCTCATAAATGATCACTTTTTAGAAGATGTATTTAGATTCACTTGCTATTATGCAGCCTTGTTCTGTGCATGTAAAATGGATTAAGTTCTGTACCCCAAATGATATATGCTGATTATGATTTTAAAAATACCATCATGAGTAGACATCACATGAAAACCTATAGATATGGTGGTGGGCGATTAATTTCCCAGATGATACAGAATGCTGCATGATATCATACAAAACACTATATAGCAGTTAGCTTGGTATTTCCTACAGCTTGTGGCATATGCTGCTTATAGACTACAATGACTTCTAGTGGTTTAGAGTAGAAGTAAGACTCTGACATGAGATTTTGTCTTGTGTGTTTTTAGAGGGTTTTTAATTACTTTTTTTTTTTTTTGCACAAGTCAGCCTTATTGCACAATAACTTAAAATCACCTGTTTTTCATTTATAAAAGCAATTAATCAAAATCTGGGAGGCAGATGACCAACGTGAGAGGTTTGTGTAAGTACACTGGTAGCAAAAGGTGGGTCGACTACTTGGTGTGGCAGGGGACCTACTGACAAGGGGCAGGGAAAAGGTGGAGATCCTCAAGAAATTTTTTTGCCTCCCTTTTGAATCAATAGGGCTTGCCTTTAGCCTTCCCCAGTCCCTGAGCCTGCCATCAGAGTCTGTGGGCATGAAGCAGAACCCACAGTAGAGGAGGAGAGAGTAAAGAATGACCTGAGCCAATTAGACATACGCAAGTCCTTGGGACCAGGTAGGATGCATCATCTTCAAATGGCTGTGGCAGCTGGGGGAGGTTCCCAGTGACTGGGAAAAGACAGATGTCACATACATCCTCAAGAAGGCCAAGAAGGAGGATGCAGTTACCTACAGGCCAGTCAGCATAACCTCAACCATGGAGGCTGTGAATTAACTCCTCTTGGAAGGCCTTTCTCAACACACAAAGGACGAGAAGGTGCTTTGGAGCAGCCAGTGTGGATTTGCCAAGGGCAAGTCATGCCTGGTCAACCTCCTTGCTTTCTTTCTGTGGTAAAATGACTGGCACTGCAGACAAAGGGGTGGAGTATACCTTTGTTATGGCAAGGCCTTGGCCCCAGTTGCATCATCACCAGATTGGTGAGCTATGGGCTGGATAGCAGGCTGACAGTCTAGGAAGCAGCTCTGGTGGTTGTAATAGACAACTGACTCATGAATGTGGGTCAGCAGCAGCCCTTGTAGTGAGTGAGTTAGGGCACCATGGGCTTCATGAGGAAATGTGTGGCCGGCAGGTCTGGGGAAGTGACCCTTCCTTTATGTTTGGCACTTGTGAGACTGTATCTGGAGTGCTGTGCCCAGTCTGGGGCTTCCCTGTGCAAGAAAGCGAGTTATACACTGGAGCAAGCCCAGTGCAGGGCCACCAAGATGGTTGGCGGCTGCTTATGGTATATGATGACCATGGCAGGAAAAAATTACGTATCATTCTTTATGTTTCTGTACAGAGAATAGAAACTAGCTTGGTGTTCTGAAGTTAGAGCAGAAATGTTATAGGAACAAAGCATGTGTTTGACTCCTAAAATAAGGACATGAGCTAGAAAACCCTACATCTTGTAAAGAAAGCTAATATACCATAAACGTTGTAATTATGTTATGTTTAATTTGCCTGTGTGTATAAAGCTACCAAAAGAATTAAGATGTGGTCTGCTTAGGGTGTGATGCTGGTAAATGGAAGCATTTGGTGCAGTTTTTTGTCTTCCTTCAACTTTTTTGTTTTTTAAAGATAATGAGTTTACTAGGGAGACGACCCCCATTCTTGTGTTCTTCCCATTTTCTAGAAATTTAAGAGCTGAAATTTACAGCTGCATCAGAACACACCTCATCAAAGACTGGTTGTAACATTAAGCTGAAGAAGGTTTCCCCAGTGCCCCAGCTTAAAAACCAACCAACCAAACAGAAAAACACAAAAAAACCCCAACCAAACAAAAAGCTAACAAACAAACAAAACCCATGTGTCTCTACTATCCTCCCTGTCCTGTTTTGTCTTCACCACCAACAGGAATGTAAAACTCTTCCTCAGAGAAGTCTTGGCATATTGTTTTCAACTTTGTGGAAAGCCGTGTTAATCATGCTACTAGATCCCATGATTTGTAGTTGCCTGGAGTCTTGAAATGCTTGGTAGCTGGAGTCTGGGGCTAACATTACAGAGGAGGAAGAGAAAGGGTCACTTGTCAAGACTGAGTGTGCAACACCTGATCTGCCCCTTAAGGCTGGGCACTGGGTCTTATCTTGATGGAATTAGATCTGGGCCAGGCAGGTTTAAGTTATTAATTTGAAATTGTTCCTGGGAGCAATGTCATATACAATGCACCTTCTTCCTGTGTTTTGGTCTAGCTCTAGTTAGACTACTAGTTGGCTAGAAGTTTTAGATGCTATATATGAGTTTGGGCTTGCAGCGTTAGGAAACCCAAGTGGTATTACCAGAAGCCACTTCTTTGAAAGTCATCACCCTGATTAATTAAAAGTGCTGTTACTTACTGCTTTCTGGCTTTATTGCAGTTGCGTGTTGTTTTCTTCTGTCTGTATGCACACTGAACTGAAGAAACATGAAGGAAATCCATATTTTTCTTTGAAGCTTGATCTTTGTTCCTGACTTTCTGTAGGATGTTTTGTTTTGGTTTTGTTTGTTTTTAATGCATATGCATGTATTCCCATTAATTGAAAAATCATTTTGGTATGGAGTCCTGGTATAATCACCAAAAAAGGAAAAACTTTCACTTTGCGAGTTTTTTTTCCGGTTTCATAGTCAGTTTTAGGTTCTCATTCTTTACGAAGTTTCTGGATGTCACCAGCAAATAAATAGTTTTTAAAATCTTTCTAAAATTTGTAACAGTACTGATTCTGAAGGCTTCTAGAACATTTTAGTTACATAAACAAATCTCTATGGCAACCTTTTCTAGGAAGAAATGGTATCACATACTGAAGTTTTATGGTTGACGGAACAAATACAGAAAGCCATTCGCTTTCAGTGAGGAACTGAGGAAGGATGATTGCCACTGACAGTGTTGCCAGGAAGATCGTGGCTAAAATGTATATACCCTTTTGGTAAGGAGATATATTAGCACCTTACATACTGCCCATCACGAGCATTTTTGGCAGTGCAAACACTCCCAGCACACTGCTTTTCTACACAGGAGTACTGTTCCTGAGTTACTGGTTATTTTGAAGAGCAACACTGTATCCTGAATAGCTAGCACCAATTTTTGCAGCTCCCCCATCAGAGGGTTAATATAATTGATTTAATTTAGCATGTGAGTTAAGAAAATGTGATAGTTTGGCGAAGAAAAAAAAGGGGGATGTTGGGGGAGTAATGCTTACAGTCTGACATTTTGTTAGGTAATGTTTGTAAGTCAAACCTGAATCTTTGTCAGTGATGGCAAGCGGTGGAAAGAAGTGGGGTGCAAGCCCTCAAAAAGCTAGCTGAAACCCATTAGGGTGTTCTTCAGGCAAGTTGTTTCAGTAAAGGCAGGAGTTAATTGTTAAAACCATTGCACTTCATGTCTGTTTTGAATGCATTATATTCCTGAAGTCCAGTAGCTTCTCTTGCTGCATTTACTTCCCAGTAGTTGGTTCTGGAGATCCTTTCTGGGAATGGTGCCATTTGTGCAAAGCTACATGGTGCACAGCTGACAAGAGCTTGACACAAACTGTACTGGCTGCAGAAACTGAAGCAGTGTGGCTACAACTATGCGGTGCTGCACTGATCTGGTTGTGCAGCCTGTTGCATTGAACCAGGTCAATGCTCCAGCTTTCTTGGCGTTGGTTTGGTGTTTTAAACTGCGTGCTTTGTAAATAGATGATAATGAGTGCTGACTGAAAATCAAGAACACAACCTTAGCAGCACTGAATTGTTTTTCTTCTTCTTTGTCTCAAGTTTGTTTTGGAAGGCAAAGTCCTGAAAGGGTTGGGAATCTTTCAGTGTTACACTGTCACCCTATTTTCATTATTGTGGCACAAGCTTCACAGGATGCTTTTAAGCCTTTGATGCCAAAGTTGAGGTAGAGGTCCTGTTGAGTCCATAAAGGTCATGCTAACTTTACCATGTTGATGCCGTTTCTCTGCTGCAGACAGGCCAAGCCAGTGCAACATCAAGGCTTTTAGTGGATATATTTTTCTTCAGCAAATTGCAATATTCTTCTGCAGTGATGTTGATGGAATGTATGTTCTTGATTTCTGTGCTTTCATTTCCTTTTTATTGTAGTTCCTTTCAGTTCTGTAAGGATTGATAGTACACTTCTGAAACTTACTCTGATTCTTAAAACTGATAAAATTGAATGTTCTACTTGCTCTGCAAACTGCTCTTTGATTCATCTTTTATCTTGAAGTAGAAGGCAATATCTGCCCGAGTTAAGAGGTATCTTTCATAAGAAAGGAAGGAGGCATGTGGCACTGTTGCTAAGGGTTTCAGAGTTTACGAAGGCTATACAGCTTTAACTTCCTGTCTTTCATATGAGGGCTGTTTCAGAGAGAGAAGTTGAAACATGGGTAATTTGTAATTTGGATGAGCTGTTAGATATTTTGGTTTCTATCCTGAGTATGGTCAAACTGGAACAAGTTGCCCAGAGAACCTGCGGAATCTCCATCTTTGGAGATGTTCAGGAGTTGACTGGTGAAGTTTCTGTGCAGGCTCATTTGAGCCTTACTGTGAGCAGGAGTTTATGCTGGACAAGGACTCATATGCAAAGGTTCCTTCCAACCTAAATTATTCTGAGTATGATTTTCAGTGTTGATAATCTCCAGGGACAGAGAATCCCCAGTCTCTCTAGGTAAGCCATTTCTGTGCTTGACCAACCATAGTGGTGAAGAATTTTTTCCCATGTGTCTAGTTGGAAGTTCCCATCTTCCAGATCGTGTCATTTATCTTTTTTTTTTTTTTTTTGACCCTATGTACTTCTGAACTGGATCTATTTCTAATATAAAGCCTCTGAGGACAGGAATAAGATTTGCCTCTCCGTTTTTTTTTATTCTGAGTCTGAATAAACGCCCTTTTCTCATCTCCTTGTATGCCACACGCTCCACGCTCCTCACTATCTTCGCAGCACTTCTCCGTAAACACTGACACAAAGTAGGAGAAGTACTGAATTGCTAATAAAAAAAGCATTATCATCTTAAATTAGCAAATCTACTGGTCTAATATTTCCTTTTATTTCCCATAAATACTTCTTAGACCATGCCCTGGTCTGATTTTCTCAGTGAAGTTTTGATCTGAGAAGAGTTTCAGTTGAAAGAGGTGGGATGCATACGTGCCTTTTCTGACTCATCTGAGATGTTTGTATGAACTTGGAGGTTTGTGCAAATAAGTGAAGGAAAATGGAGGCTTCTGTGGACTCACAGAAAGGAAAGAAGTTGGACTCCATTTATTGACTTCAGAAAAATATAACTAGAGAGATTATATAACTTACTCTAGATAGCAAGCAGTTCACAGAATCACAGAATGGTTGGGGTTGGATGGGACCTCTGGAGATCTTGTCCAACCCACCTGCTAAAGCAGGTTCACCCAGCAGATCACACAGGGATGTGTCCAGGCAGGTTCTGAATGTCTCCGGAGAAGAAGACTCCACAACCTCTCTAGGCAGTTTGTTCCAGTGCTCTGGCACCCTCAGTTCAAGTAGAATTGCTATATGAAAAGGCAATTATTAATCACAGGGTGTATTACTTTTTAATTAGCTCTACTGTAAATACAGGTTTCCTGGTTATAAGGTGCTAAAAGGCCAATGTGGGCAAGAAAACTGTATGAATTAAGAAGCAATACGAGTATTGTCTTAATTTCAATATAGGGGAATAACCACTTCTGTAAATAGTACTCTGAGACTGCAAGTCAAAACCCCCTAAAGACATTTAGCAATGATGCTTTGAGAGGGGAATGCTCCAGTGGTAATTTTCTTTCAGAGAGTGACAGAACTCAGACCTCCACACCACCTTTTTCCTCAGGGCTGTATGTGAAAGTAACACAGCAGTGCAGTGTTGTATGTGTTACATGTTGGGCATATTTGGAGGAAAAAAAGCAGAAGTTTACAACCTGAGATTCTCATTAAGTAGTTATGTATATGAAGAAATTCCCTTAAAACAGCTTTTATTTAAATAGTGTGAAGGACATGTGGCTATCCATGGTGTACAAGTTATAGCATTTGTTCCCAGTCTAACTGAATCCAAGTATCCTGTTCCTCTTTGAACAGATTCAAGCATCTTTCCCAAGTCTCTGATCTTTTAATGTTCAGCATTAAAAGGTATTTGACATATGTTGTCCTGTGGAAGAGCTATGTGTTACTTTGAAAGCCTGTTTATTAGATCTCATTAAGGAGGATTTATTTGCGGTGCGGTTGAGTAGAGGGAGAATGAGGTTTTTGATAAAATATAGGTTTCCTAGAGCATTTACTTTGCAGCAATGATGCCCATGTCACTTTTGTATCTAAAATGCACCGTAACAAGGTGGCATACATAAGAAAGATACCCAAATTTTTTCAGCCTTTGTTCATCTTAGCTCCATTTCCACTGCTATGCAAAAATGTTTGATGTTTTCCTTTCTGATTTTAAAATTTAAACTTAAGGATCAAAGAGCCTGCTCCCAGTCCAAGCACACAGCTTAGCATGTTCCTATACTGTCTGTGAAATGACTTTTTCTTTGTGTAGTCAAATTTTCTTTGTCTTGATGGCAAACTTTGATTTTATTTTTTTTTTTTTTTTTTAAGTAACCTGATATGCCTCAGTGAAAGCAATCTAGCAGAAAGTCTTTGCTCAGTGCCATTTTCTGGACTGCTAGTTTGCTAACATTGAAAACAACGTTCAGACCTTCTACTAGTTTGTTGTTTTTCTCATGAATCCTGGAGTTCAAAATAAATTCTCTTGAACCAATGAATTCTAGCTGTATTGGTTTGTTTTTTGTGTATTGGTGGATCCAGGCTTAATGCTTGGATGTTGACATAATGGATTTTGAACATGGCTGTTCCTTGTCACTTGTTTAAATCTTTGGTGCTTAGAACTTGATTATTAATTAGAAGTATCTCATATTGAAAGTCTTTTCCAAGAGTTTTTGACATAACTTGCACTATTTCGTTCTTGGCTATATGATTATTGTCATTGTGCATAATGGCAAGAAACAAACATTATTTTTGTATCATTTTGCTGGGATTAGATATTTACGTAGTCTCTATCATTAGCAAGATTTAAATGTTGGTAGGATGTACAAATATCTGTATTAAGAATAATTGATTTCTAATGTGTTTTTTTTCTTTGCTTTCTTTCTTTCTATAGAAAGCCATTTCATCTCCAACTGTATCACGCCTTACAGATACATCAAAATTCACAGGTTCTCACAAAGAGAGGTTTGATCCCAGTGGAAAAGGAAAAGGCAAAGCTGGCCGAGAAGATCTGGTGGATGCTTCAGGATATGTATCTGGCTATAAGCATGCAGGCACATATGATCATAAAGTACAAGGAAGCAAGTAAGGCTGAGGGTTTACAACACAGAGGGAAAAAGAGAGGGCAAAAGAGAATATATTTGTAAGAATGATGTAGATGAATGCCACATATTTTGGTTATTGTGAATGCTAAGACTATGTTGTCAAGAAATTTTCAGGAACTGGAACTGATTTCAACATCTGCTGAGCTACTTGCAGCACAATGCCACTTCATTACATTCCTCATGCGTATATTGGCAAAAATAAATGTATTGGTACAAAAAAATACAGCATTTTATTGAGCTTTAGATAGAAAAACAGAACAGAAGAACCAACCACCACTACCATAAAACATCTAAGTCAAGAACAATTTTATCACATTTTGTCAATTTTAGCAAAAGATCTCAAGCATTCCTAAATGTCCAGTTACCCTGAGGATGTCAAACAGAACCTCTTGAAAAGAGGGTCTTTCAAAGCAGTCTTTCTGAAGAATATCCCATTATTTATACAGTTTTATTTGACTACTGTTTTGGAGCTTTTAAAAAATGTCTTATGTGCGATCTGGCACTTTCCTTAAAACATTCAACAATATACTATTGGGGAGTAAGTGGTTGTAAAATACAAGGTGCTAACCTGTGTCATACACCACTCATGAAAAACTGAAAAAAAAAAAAAGAAGCTATTTCTAGGACAATATAGGTTCTAAAGTATTTTATGTTAATAGAAAGTAGTGGAAAATATTAATACTTTCCTCCTGTCTATACTTTGCGCTTGTTACTGTGTGTACTATAACATAGTTCTGACTGGCTGGATTTGGATGGAGCTATTGTACTAACCTGAGAGGTGAGGAATGAGACATTACCAAGAAAGTTTATTAAAGCTTTTTGCAGTCTGTTTTCAAGTTTGCACTGCCTCGCATTTGAAATGAAGGGGGCATTAAGCTAATTAATGCTTTAAAATTTTGATTATGACTAAACACTGCCAATCAGTTTGCTTTTAAGTGAATGTTAGTAAGCACATATGTTGGCACATATTCCCTTTAAGCTCTAACATACCTAAGAAAAGTTTACAACCCCTTGGAATGAGGACATTTACAATTAATATCCATGTAATTAGGTGTAGTTTGTCCACAAAAATATGCTGTTATAACTGGGATACATTTTATGTTAGATTTGTTTGAAACCAAGGGATTTGATTCTCTGTTCACTTTTGTTGCCTAACTTGGGAGTAATTGTATTGATAGGCATGGCTTTCTGCTGCTATAGAAGGAGAACTAGTTCTACAGGCTTAAGGTACAGGCAGCTGAGTGTGACCTGCCTGGGGCCCAGAATGCCAAGCAGCTTAACAGGAATAAAAATAACTCAGTTTTTATATTGGTTAAAAAGGAGGGAAAAGGCTGGTCCAATTTTCCACAAGACCTGAACAAGTACCCTAATGTATTACTCTGCTTCTCTAAAACTATGAAAGATAAGATTTTCAGTATTCAAAATCAGCTGCTAGCAATTCTGCCATGCTTTCTTTCCAAAAGAGCTCATGCACTGATTTTCATGTTCAACTCTCAATAAAAGTTAATAAATTTATTGCTCTCCCCCAACCTGCATTAGCATCCCACTCAGAGCATTTAAAATGTACTGAGCACTGTGTGCTGTCAGTGCAGGTCAACAGGCTGTATTTGGCCAATGTCTGGAAACAGAGCACTGTTTTTTCAGCCCTTAAACTGTTCATGTTTTGTTTTTCAGACATTGAATGGTAGCCTTTATTGTAACTTTGCCTACAATGACCCTTTGAGCCCATACATCAGCCTGAAACCAAAACAATAATAACAAAACAAAGGCAAGGACTTCCTTTGGACTTAGAGGTTTGTTTGTTTATAATATATTTGGGGTTTTGTTTTGAAGAGGAATGGAAATTTTCCAGAACTTAGGATATGTTGTAAAGATTTAAATAGATTTTGCCATGGTTGGCTCTGGTTACCTGGGAAGATTTTTGATGTATATAAGGATGCTCAGGATGAGAATCATCCAGAATTGTGAAACCTTTCCAGGAGTTACCCATTGTTCTTGAAGAAAAATTTCCATGGAAGTGAAGGATTATGCATTCCTGTGTTGCACTGGTGAACTGTCACACTCTGGGGCAGAAAATAGCATACTGTGATGTCAACAAGGGCTTAATTATTCCAACATGGTAATGAATTGTCTAAATATAGAGAACCTCCTTCTACATCACTGGTGTCTGAGCACCTGAAGAAGACTCTGGGATAGTTCTGATTTTTTATTAATAAGAAGGCTAAGCCTCTAACCCTTGATAAATCCTTCAGCTAAGTGACAGACAAAACCAGTGTCCGTATTCTTCCCATTGGCTTTTAAGACTTGACTCGTAACTCACTGGTACCTGAAAATACCTGGACCTAGCCCAAATGAAGGGTAAAGTGCAGCCTACTGGACTACAGCCCTTTCAGCACACTGTTGATCTGGCTGTTGCTAGCTAGCTGCCTTGTTTGGCACATCAGGTGATACTTAACCTGAGGTTCACAAGTAACAGGCTTTCTCAAGTACCCAAATACTGAGTGTCAGTAATGCGAGACTGTTGCTACTTAAGAGGAGTGATTGGCTAGGAGGGTTTTAAGGTATAAGTAGGTCTTAAGTTGCTAGTTCATGGTGTGAGAGAGACCAGTACACTCTAAGATAGAAGGCATACAAAGGAACTGAGAATGTGGACAGATCCAAGCTGACACAGACTAGAAATTGAGCCACCCTCTTTTGCTAAAAAGAGACTGATGAAACTACCTGGATTCTGCGAGAGTTTACTTTGCGTTACTTGTACAGTATAAAATCCCTGCCGCGAACCAAAGTACTTTGTTTGGACCTTTAAAATACTTCGAATTGGCGTAGTAAGCTTTGGATCAGGTACCTGAGAAGATGCTTCAGATAGCAGTATTTTATTTTGAGAAGCATACGTCTTTGTTTCTTCCTAGTTTCTACAGTTGGATAGTTTTAAAACTCAAGCAAATAGATGCATGGGAAGAAGTTATTCTGATACGACAGTAATAAAGGGAAATATTGGCTGGAAAGATAGTACTTTTGAAAGATTTTTCACTTTTACTACACTTGGTGTGGAAGTTAAGGGCTGTGAATAAAAGCAACATATGCAGCTGTGTATTAGGAGTGCAGCCACCTGTTTAAGCTCTTACTTTTCCACTAATATCTCTAGAAAATTAAAACCCTAAATACTAGCTTGAATGTTAGCCATAAGTTCCAGTCCTGCTTGGAAACAAGGCACAGTACATTTTCTTGTTCATCTGCCATTTCCTCAACTCAGGACAGCAAGTACAGCTGGTACCTCAGAAATGATGGGAAGGAATAGCTCAGGCAGTGCAGGAGGTGACCCATTTTCAACCCTTGAAGTGTTGTGGAGCATATGCTCTTCCTGTGCACCGTACTCCAGATTTAGTAAATGTGACATCTGAAGTAAGGACATGGGTACCTAATAAGGTTTACACTGACCAAGATCTAGCCCCCCTTTTTTCTTTTTAAGCCTACAATATTTCTGATCTCTTTTTCACTTTCAAGAAGGGAAAGGGAGATGTCAAAAGTACTCACACATCACAGCCTGTGTTTTTTATCAGCATAGAAATTGTCCTTCAAAGATATTTTGGATTGAAGTGTGATATTTTCCATGTATTTTACTTACCTTACCTAAATTAAAAATTCCTCAGGCAACTTTTTGGCCTCTGTTAATGAACTAGCTTTTCAGCCACCCATATTTTTCCTCTGCTGGCTCAATTAATATTTTCTATGGTAGCTGGATTTAGTTGGAACTAAAAGGCAAATGACTGCTATGGATTTGGCTTGCAAGTGATAAGTATCCCAAACATCTGTAGAGAAAATCCTCATGTATCTTTTTGCCAAACCAAAACTTTAGGGTTGTAATTGATAGTTTTTTTCCTAAGGCCTATCATAGTTATAAAAGAAATGTTAATTCTTTGTGCCTGCATGTATGATATTTAAAACATAACCACGCCTTTCAGTGATGCATGTGTTCTGGGGGCATGTGCCTGTCATCCATGAATAAGAATTTGTTTTCACTGGCCAAGAAACAAATCTTTTACTTCCATGATAGAGCAAATGCACCAGTACATGTCCTCTTAACTATTAGCCTTGGGTGCGTGCCAAAATAACTACACCTTTGTGTAAACTGTTTTTAGTGTGAATATTATGTTCTTGGCTTGTTTATTAGTTGGTAATGAGTAATGTAATACACAAGGCTTGTACAGGTTTGTGTGTGTACACACATACTCTTTGGATCCAGCTAAGTAAACTACATAGATTTTGATCCAAACCTTAACTCTTATTAGGGCCAGACTCCAGTCCTGCAGCCAGTACTGTTCAGCTTGGCCAGTTGGTGACACTGCCATTCTCCCTCCATAGTATGAAGGTAAAGATCTAAGGAGGCTTTTATGTTTTTACAAGTCTACCATGTTCCTATTTCTGGGGTAAATCACTTTTCAGTGGTTCTGTCATAGACTTAATGTGACAAGAAGAGTCTCTCTTATAGTGAGGAACTAGGAGAGACAGTGTCAGGGTGAGAGCAAGATTTCCTCTGAGTGCTTTCAAGAGACCGTTTAAACTTATGCACTGCATAGGTCCTATATTTTCCCTTGCCCCAACTTTGTGAAGCAAGTTGACACTTACTTATGTGTGCACACAATTATTCATCATCAGTTAGTAAGTACAAAGTCATGGTGTATTGAGGTGGGAACACGAAACAGGACTGGTTTAAAATGCTTATGGACTTGAGTCTTACATAGACCTTTATCAAATTAAATACCTGAAGCATAATGACAGATCTCAAACTTGTGTGAAATTCTCACAGTCTGGAATGCCTCAGCTTGATACTTGTGTACCTCCTGTATTTGGAGTGCTTGCCCATAAAATATCATTTAGTCATTTTGTGCACTCAGGTGCCCATTTGGCTTACCTAATCTAAGCTGGAAATAATGAACTGGGATGTCCTTTTTAAGTCTTCAGAATCCTAAAACAAGTGAGAGACCTTTAGTTGCACTAATGCTTGCTTATTAAACTCAAAAACAGGGCTTTGAAAGACGTCCCAGCTAAGAATGGTACTTCAGGAAGCTAAAGAACATTGCAGATAGAACCTCCACGTCTTAATTCTCCAAGTAATTTTTTTTTTTTTGTAGTGAGAAACTGCAGTAATATATTTGGTATTTTTTAATGGCTTTCAATATATTACCTTGGTGTTATTGCTCCAAAATCCCTATGGAGAAGGTGGATTTCAAAACATGTTTAAGATATAATTCTTTGTTGTCAGAAAACATTTGAATTGGCTGCTTTCATTCAAAGTAATTGATGTAGACTTTGGCAAGAGCAAGCCTGATAACAAATGAAAGGAAAAAAAAAAAGCCTCTTTGCTGGATATTCTTGACAGTCATCTGCAATACTGGTAGTCTGATTTTTTTTTTTTTTTTAAATAAATTTTCTTTTGTAATCATACACATGCACATGCCCTACTTTGGGGCATATACATACGAGTGAGTGGCAAGACTACAGAAGAGGCTTTTTTATTTTAATACCTTACATTTGGAAATTAACATTGAAATGCCCAACTGACTAACCTGATTTGGAAAAATGTTAAGCACCTACCATATTCCATTGCAGTGAAACAGCCAAAGAATTAATTTTCAAATATAGTTACGCAGCATCTCTTTTTGTGAATTACTGTAAAGCTTATGGCACTGTAGGAAGTGAGTCTTAAAGATAACACTCATGATAATTTGCTTTTACCTTCAGTTGTCTTTATTCAAGGTTTTTCTATTACTTTGCACATTTTTTAGAACAGATCACAAACGTTAATAAAGTTGCATTCAAGTTAGTTACAAATGTAGACATAAAAAGATACTTCATCCATCTTTCCATTTTGATGAGGAGCTATATTATGGATGATCAACAAGATAAGGAAAAAGATGGCAATCTTTATCCCCACAATGCTGAATTATTTTAAGCTCCGGTTTATATCAGATGAGTTTCTGTATGCTTGCGTTTGCTCAAGTGCTGTTTTTAAGCAAAGTAATTAAATAACGTGAAATAATGCAGCCTGGACTCTGTTAAATAGGGTTATATTCATGCAACTGAAATGCTGTATTTCTGTAACATTAATGCTGAATATATACTAGCTCTTTACAAAGGCTTTGTGTAAGTTCAGTTAACCTACAAATCTGATGTCCTGTGTAAAATCCTGCTGGCAAACTACATTTGTTAGCCCTGTAGTGTATGAAGTGTCAAGGTCATAGACAAAAACAAGTTACAGGATGAACAAAAGTGTGTTTGTGTGCATCTTTGTGCTGCATTCAGAATATGTCAGATTTGGCCAACTATTGCAGCAGGAAAAATGTTTTGTATAATGTGTATGATACAAAGTAATTTGTCTTTACATCCTGTAAAGCAAAGAAATGGTGACTGTTGGATAAGTATATTGAAGTTTATTCTTAGCAACGTTTTATGTTTCACAGATTTAAATATTACAGGAGAAATATATATTTATACTGAAGTATAATTTTTGAATGTTTGAGGTTGGTTTTCTTCAGTCGTGAACCATTTATTAATCCATATTATGCTTTATTCCTTTGCTAGCTTGTTTATCTGTCCATGCTGTTCCAACATCCATTTCTAACTTGATTTAGATGTTTTGATGCTTTATTTGCACAAATCTGGATGTGCATGCCGTGAGGACGTGATCATAAAGTGTAGAGACAAAACTGTTTTGTCTTTGATTACCTAGAGCACTAATAAAAATTTAATTGTTAAATAATGGTAGTATGTAGATAGGTCTTGACATAGTCTTCCTTGGAACACTGTACAACATGATAGAAACCTTCAGTGAATCTTACTGTTTCTTGTTCTTATTTTCATTTGTCTTTCATCTTGGTCCAGAAAAGCAGGAAGCTGCTGTGTGCTAATAATTACCTGTAATATTTATAATTGCACGTATTGCAAACATTAATATTCAGCTGTACTGCCCTACTATGTTCACTGTGAAATTTTCAACACGGTAAAATTTTTACATGATCATTTAACCATACAAGTTTACTTTTTTTTCTTAGAAATTTAACACTGAACCTTTTGTTTTCATTATTGCAAATGAACAACTTGAGCATAGTATTTCTTAATCTTAACTATAATAGATAAATATATCCTAAACAAAGATTTTTAACCATTTGATGAAGGGGGCCAGGCACCATCCAGTGCAAAGCACACTGAGCAAAATCTTATCCCCACTGCAGTCAGTGCCAAAATTCTAACTGGTGTTAGCAAAAATGGAACCACCATTACCAAGGGGTTAATATGCTTAGTAACCGTGACAAGAGGTTATGGGGGAGCACAACAGTGATTCTCTCTTTCCCTATTTTTGTTTCTGTTAATTTAAAACTACTATTCAATCTTTAAAATAAGTAAAAGAAACTTGAAGGGGGGATCATATACTACTAGTTTGTACTAGGTTTTTTCAGGAAAAGGAAACAAATTTATATATATATATATATGCAATATATTTTTACACTGTTTATTAATGCTAGAAAGTATTAAATGTATCACTTTATCAATGTGAATGTTAAAGTAATGACAATGTTATGGATGGTTTAAACATTTAAACATTTAAAGTTGTCTTGTTAAATTCTAAACCCACATTAACAATGGAAAAGCTACTTTGTCTACAACATTATTGTTGATACTTTATGGAAAAGTTCAATTACAGCAGTTGTTTGGTTAGCACTTTAAAAGCTTGGCTTGAAAAGTTGTAGTGAAATCCATATTATAAACAACATTTTTAAAAGCATAGTTTCTCATAAAGTATGTTACTGCTGTTGACTGACTGTATAAAATGGTATCTTTAGTTGGTAAAGTGATCAATAAATGTGTTACTACATAATTTCCTGGATTTCTTGAAATAAATCATATTTGCTGATAAACTTTGCTACCAACAGTAATATTACAATATTACATTTTGGTTCTGAACAGATTATATTTCTTCCTCACCACTTATTTTCTGAAGTTATTTAATTAAACTCAGAACGTCCTAATAACATAATGACTAATGGGACAATAACCCAGGCACATTGCTGCCTTAGAAATGTAGAGGTACTGGATTAGCAGCTACAAGGAAGCATAACTTAACAGGTTACAGGTACACTGTCTCTTCTCCAGTTGTTCTTGAACTGGAAGTGATGTTCTCTGTGTTCACACAAAGACAACCTTCTTCAGAAATGCCCTTTAAGTGAAATCTAATACAGTTGTGTCTGGAGATAGCTTTTCTTCCTGCATAGACACCATACACTGTTTGTAGTATGACTGCCAGATAAAGCTCCTTTTGTATTTGAACATATGTGGTTACTGAAACTGTAAAAAGCCTAATGAAGCAGAACCTTTAGGGATTACTAAAGGAAAAATCAATATTTTTTTTCCAAGCAAAAAGCTCTTAAGGAAGGGGAGACAGTACCCTTATGCTCTATGAGCATATAAGACACTAAGATTTATTTTCAAGATGTGTTTTCCAAAGAGTTAAGGATTTTTAATTATTTTCCTGTAGAGGATTTTTTTATTATTTTCCTGTAGAGCATTTTGAAATGCCTGCTCAACCTCACATGCCACTTACCCATTGTGACTTTAAAATAAAAAAATTAAAAACCATCTGCCAGGATGTGTTGTCTCCAGGAATACAATTACTTGGGCTAGGTTTCCTCTATGTGTAGCTACTGCTGCAATGACCACCCATAGATTGTATGCGTAGAGGTAGTCCTAACCCTTGCTGGCTTTCTGTTCGAAGCTTTGAGAACTGACCACTCACATCAGCATCAGTTAAGCCTTCTGCTCTTATGTCCATTTGTCAAACACACACTGATCTCTCCCTGCTTCTATCACAGCCAGCGCTGCATGGAGGAAGGCGGGGGAGAAAAAATTTAAAAAGTAGCTACCTCTAGCACATCTGAGTCTTCAGAGGACTCATAAAGCTGGTCTCCTAGTTAGCCTTTTTTCATTTTCTCAGCTTCCTACTTAACTGACTGCACTGCTTTATTAAAAATGTAAACTAACCCAGGCCCTTTGAAATGTACTGCTCTGGTTCACATTCCAACCAGAAGTTCATTCCAGGTCTACATTATTTCCAAAACTGTGAACTCAAAAGATTACACAACCATCCATGGGTCACTTAAGGGCTCAAGGGCTGCAGGGGTTTTCAGGAATGAATATGGGAGTATAAGAAGTGGCAGATACAATAGTAAAGAATAGCCAGCTTGGGCTGCTGGAGTGAATCACAGATCTTGATTCCAGCTAGCACAGGAGTGTCTTCCCTCTTTAAGGCAGGTAAGCTAGTCAACCGGAGCATCAGTTTTACAGCCTCATTGGAATTATAAGAAAAAACTGTTACCATCTTTTATATATTATTGTGGCAAGAAGGCAACTTTTTCTGTAACAATCCCTGATACTAGATGATACTATAGAAAAGAAAATACAAGTTTGAATCCCGTTTTTACTTGACCTCTGTGAACACTGTAATACCAGGAGAATTTGTATGTGGAACAGAAATTGGATAGCATGGTATATTTTCTCTGAGTGACCCAGCTAAATAGCTTCTGTATGAGGAATCATCTAATTAAGTGCTTTTATAGTAGCGGATGAGACTGCATTCTTCATCCAAGGCAGTTTTGTTTATACTCAAGAAGCAATTCCAGTTAAGGAACTGAGGGTCACACAGAAAAATAAGAATTTGCTATCATTGTCATTATTAAATGACTACTGAAAAAAAGGACAGGGCCTTGGAATTCTAAGCACAATGTTGTGGAACGTGAATTAATTCCAGATATTGAGACTGACTTTTTTTTTTAATGAATGCCAATATATATTTGATGCTAATATATATTTGACCAGTGAGTTGCTTATCGAGAAAATGCCATATACTCACCTGAAAGTATTTTTCAGTGAAGTAGTGCCTTTACTAGAGCTTGAGAGTCTTTTGAAGTCATCTGTTCAAGCATTCGAGAGAAAATACATGCAGTATATTATGTTGATGCATTTGCTTGGAATCATTTGAAAGCAGCTTAGTGGTTGTAGTATTTCTATAGTTCCATGCAGAGCTGTCAGTTAAATTTCATGCATTACCCTTATATTTTATTATTCTGGGTTTTTTTAACAAAATATAAACAAATAGACCATAACATTTAAGTACAATCTCTCGATTTTAAAATGAACTGTTAAACTTCAGATACAACTGTTTTAAAACAAGCAGGATTTAGAAAATATTTCAGCATCAAGCCTGTTTGAACTGCTACTTTTGCATCAATAATTTTGCTAAGCTTCCGAAGTGCACTAGCTCAAGATGGATTCATGCCCTTAACCATCCCTCCACTCCTGAAGATAAATTGGATCAGATATTTTTCTGCTGATAATAGGGTTGGGCAGGTAGGGGAACTGAAGCAACTTCAGTAAAGGCATTCTTTATTGTCTGAAGTAACCTGTGCACTGTGTCTTTTAGTTTTTTATTTTATTCATCCTGTTATTTTTTTTCTTCTGTCTCTGCTTTATTTTTCTTAGGCTAAGAAAGCTGAGGAAGGAAAATAAATGAGAAGAGCACTTAAGAGTTGTATTCTGGTCAACAATTTACAAACACTGATATTTCACCCACTGTTTTTTTTCCCCACTTTTTGTCTATTGTAAAATGGCCTCAATATGGATTTTAAACATACATAATATTAGTATAGAATATTGACTTCAGTTACCACTGAAAAGGACAGTATTTGAATACTAAAAACAACCAAGTGCAGGCAGGGTTTTTCTGGTAGCTATAGTTGACAGTTATTTAAGTTGATATTTGAAGAGCAAAACTGGCAGGATGCCCGTTTATTGTAAACTAAGGAAGAAAATATTGTTTTACATTCACCATTTAGAACAGCTAAAGCAGTGGAGTCAGTACTGCCAAGAAAAGAAGGGCAGTTTCCAAGGTTTCAAATTAAGTAGTGATCAGCTTTCATGCTGTCTATGACTGTAGCCAGTCACTGTCCAGCAACTCTATCATTTGTTCTGTGATTAAAAAGCTTGTCATAAACGCAAAGGAGCACAAAGGCATGATGGCAGCCAGGGAAACCCAAATAGTTCAGAGGAAAGGGGGCTTTGTCGCAGATCTTCCAAGAGCCATCAGCCTCCCTGTCCAGCTGCAAAACACATTGAGATGAGTCAATGGCTCTTCAGCGCATCTTACAAATCAAGGCAGGTTACTACCTACAGGCCTATGCACGCATGAGCATTTAGGAATTGTACAACATTATGGGACATATATGGAAGGAACCAAAGGCAGGGACATAGGTGGTCTGAGTAGGAACAAGCACAGGAAAACAGAGAGGTAAGGGGCTGGTCACTGGGCTGTACAGTTGTTTGGTGATGCTTTGGACCTTCTGAATGCCAGCTGTTCTGTCTTATTAAATTTAATTTCTAGCTATTTTCTTGGGTGAGGAGATTCTCTATTCTGTTTCCATATGTACATATGGAGGACTAATTTCCAGCAGCTGGACTCAGACCATGGGTCACAATAGCCAGTGGTACCTGTCGTGCCAGCAACTAAGAGTAAATGAGGCTCTACATGCCAGCAACTGGAGTGGGGACCATCGGTAGTAGAAGGCTTTGTGTCTGTGGTACCAGCAACTGGATCAAGTGAGATGTATACCAGCATGTCACTGCTAGCAAATACCATGCTGAACCTAGTCAGCAAGTAGGTGAAGGGGCTTTAGCATTAGTTACCAAAGCAGCCATAAGACTGGGCCAGCTGGGTGTATGTCTCTGAGACAACTGGAAGAGTATACTGGAGAGGCCAGGCAGTGAGGTCACCTACTGGGGAGACCACAAGGTCTGATGATGCGTGTAGATAGTGATGCACGAGGCAACTGGAGGTCATAGAATAGACGGGCTAGTTACTCAAGGGATCCACAGTGTGTGCTGCTATGTGTAAGGATGGGAGAGGGGCGGAACTGTACCAGCAGCTGAAGTGTAGCTGTGGTACTCATGGGCTTGCATGTTCAGGTGCTGGCAGCAGGGGAACAGAGGGATCAAGGTGCTGGCTGTTGGATAGACTGGAGGGAACCACACCGAATATATGCCTGTTTCCTACTCAAAGCTCTTCATCCTGATCAGAGACAGGCTGTTGGTACTGGTTTTGGTTGTGTTGGTGGTGCTAACTTTCTTTGTGTAAGCGCTGAGCGTTTCTGGCTGTGTTGATCAACACTGCCATCATGAAACAACTCTGCCTTCTTTACGATGTTTCTAACATCTGTTGTTGCCCATATTTTTATTAAAAAGTTGATTCGTATGTTTCTTAACTGATAATAATTCCAGTGAAATTGCTGAACTTGAGTCATGGCATGTGCATGTCTGCTAATTCTTGGTAGAAACTAAAGTTCTGCAAATTAAAAAAATTCAGGCAACCAGTTTTGTCCATTTCCCCGGCTAAATTAAATGACTCTTTTAAAGTTTTCTTTCAGTACTACTTTGGTAGTTTTACTCTGGTTTAGTACTACTAATTTGAACTTCTACTCCAAAGCAAACTTTTAAGGGAATATTTCTTATAAATTACTTTGTGGAAAAAATATTGTAGTCATACATTGATATCTATCCAATAAGAGTAGATTCCACATGAAGAAGTCACTGGATCAGATATAGTATAAAATAGAAAAAAGGAAAACATAAAAATTATAAACATACTTACATTTAAATATATATATATTTAACTATAATTAAATGTATACTATGTTAATAAATATATATAATATTAAAAATTGGTATAAAATGTTTCCCATTATTCCAAATTTTGGCTCTGCTGTGTGACCAGGCACTGTCACCAGCATGAAGTTATATTCTGTGTTAATTTTGAGATCCTATTTTAGCTAGTTGCCATGACACGGACATCTTGAAGGATGTAATCTTATACTGAAGTAAATCTTGTCTGCCTTAAAGCATCACCACAGCATTTTGTGCCATGTACAATCTATGTTCCTTATCGCCTTATTATCTCATCAACCTCATAAACACCACTTGATAATGACTTTCATGCTGAGCTGTGTCTTATTCTACTCTTCTCAGTTTCTTGCCTGTCTTCTCTTGGCCCATAGCTTGATCTCATTTACACATTACTGAGACAGTTTTAGATCAAGTGGTATTTCTAATTAATTTTAAAAGTAATTTGAGATTGTATTTTAAAATTCCATTCTAGACCAAATTTTCATTCCTCTGCAGATCCACTAGAAGGCAGATCATATAACAACTCTTACTTTAATTAATGAATACACCGCTATTTTTCCCAGATATTTTACTCAAACTAGAATGGCATAAATTATAAATTAACAGAAAAGCAAGCAAACTCCTGAAACCAACTTTGATCCCAAAAGGATATTTATTAGGATATTAACTTTTCATCTGGTCTGGACAAAAAGAGCAGTGTACTTGTGGTTCCAAATACAACCAATAGATATATAGATATAATTTGATTATATATAAATATGATATATAGATATAGTTTGATGCTTTCAGCATTGTAGATTATTACAACCTTATTCAGGAACATAACAATCAAAAAGTAAGCCAAAGCTAAATTGACTAGTAGCACAAAGACTGATGTTATCTTACATTACCCAATCCATTTATGGTATGTAGGCTTAAAGAACGAATGGATTACATTTAGTCCTCGAAAGAGTCTCCCTTTATTTTATATATATATATATTTTATATATATATATATTATATATTATTATATATTATATATTATAAGATCTAGATCCAATCCCAGATACTTCCTCTGGTATTTCTACATTTATATTTGGAATGTAAAGAGTTTCTGTTTTCATATGATGTTTTGAACTCTTCTGTGTTGGTAGGTCACATGTTTTTGCTTCTTTTTCTTCTTTAATCGCCACTTGTCTGCCCTCTAGGAAGAAAGCCTAAAACTTGCCTTTGATGGCCACTCCATCTGCAATTGCATTTGCTGTGAGTTTCATGCACACTCAAATCTTTTTATTACAAGTACAGTAGTTTCAAAAATTTTCTTCAGTATTGGCTTGAGTATTAGAGAGTTTAATATATATTTTTATTTAATTCACTAAAACACCATTGCATCCAAATCTCATTAAACGAAGCTCTACATATAGTTTAAATTTCAAATCCTTTCTAGTTATTATGGTGTTGTGGTTTAACTTGAGCTAGCAATATAACCACGATAGCCACCCGCTCACTCCCCTGCTCCCACCCATGAATAGGGCAGAGAATCAAAAGGGGAGGGAGAAACCTGTGGATTTAGATAAATACAGTTTAATAACAATAACACTATAAATAAAATGGAAATAAAATATAAAAGATAATCAATGTAGTTCCTCACGATCCCTGTCTGCACTGAGCAGCCAGTCCCAGGCAGCAGCACCCTGGTCCGAACAGCCAATCCTGGAGAGAGAACAGAGAAAAAAACAGAAAGACCCAGAAGCCTCTGCAAGTGGCAGGATGGCAAAAGGCTGAACTCATGAAAGTCCTAAACAGATCTCCTCCAAACAGGTCTCTGTCCTGGCTCTGACATGACTCAAAGCAAGCCAGAAGATCCCAATTCTCCTTAAATATGAAGCATGACTCCAATGGCACTGAATATTGTTATTGATCAGTCTGGATGTCAGTCAAGGTCTGCCCCATCCATGCCCTCTTCCCCAGCTGCCTCACACCTGTGGGCAGAGCTCAGAGGCCTTGACTTTCAGACCAGAGAAATTAAAAACATTACCTCTGTGCTGGGGTGTTATCTTCTTATTCTCGAACTAAATCCAAACAATGACCATGCTAGCTATGAAAATCTTTTTAACTGCATGAAGGAAAATTTACTCATTTTCAGTTAAACCAGCACATTTGGTTGCATCAACATTAAGGGTATCCAAATAATTTTTACTTCCTGTAGAAAATCACAGAATCACAGAATGGTTGGAGTTGGAAGGGACCTCTGGAGATCATCTAGTCCAACCCACCTGCTAAAGCAGGTTCACCCAAGAGCAGATTGCACAGGAATGTGTCCAGGCGGATTTTGAATGTCTCCAGAAAAGGTGTCTCCACAACCTCTCTGGGCAGCCTGTTCCAGTGCTCCATCATCCTCAAAGTAAAGAATTTGTTCCTCATGTTTAGATGGAACCTCCTATGCTTCAGTCTGTGCCAATTGCCCCTCATCCTTTTGTTGGGTACCATTGAAAAGAGTCTGATATCATCCTCTTGACATCCACCCTTCATATATTTATAAGTATAGAAAAGATCCCCTCTCAGCCTTCTCCAGGCTGAACAGACCCAGTTCTCTCAGTCTTTCCTCGTAAGAAAGATGCTCCAGACCCCTAATCATCTTTGTAGCCTGTGCTGGACTGCCTCCAGTAATTCCTTGTCCTTCTTAAACTGGGGAGCCCAGAACTGGATGTGGTACTCCAGATGCAGCCTCACCAGGGCAGAGTAGAGGAGGAGGATAATCTCCCTTGACCTGCTGATCACACTTTTCTTAATGCACCCCAGGATACCATTGGCCTTCTTGGCCACAAAGGCACATTGCTGACTCATGGTGAACCTGTCGTCAAACAGAACTCCCAAGTCCTTCTCTGCAGTGCTGCTTTCCAGCAGGTGCACCCCTAACCTGTACTGATGCCTGGGGTTGTTCCTCCCCAGGTGCAGGACCCTACACTTGCCTTTGTTAAACTTCATTAGGTTCTTCTCTGCCCAGTCCTCCAGCCTGTCCAAGTCTCGCTGAATGGCATCACAGCGTTCTGGAGGATGCACTAGTCTCTTCATCTAGGTCATTGATGAACAGGTTGAACAGGACTGGACCTAATACTGACCCGTGGGGGACCCCACTAACTACTAGCCTTCAACCAGACTCTGCATCATTGATCACAACCTGCTGAGCTCTGCCATCCTACTAGTTCATGACCCATCACGACCCAGCCCACACTTCTGAACTTGCCTATGAGGATGTTAGGAGAGACGGTGTCAAAAGTCTTACTGAAGTCAAGGTAGACAACAACCACTGCTCTCCCATTATCTACCTAGCCAGTCATACCATCATAGAAGATTTTCAGGTTGGTAAAACAGGATTTCACCTTGGTGAATCCACGCTGATGATTCCTGATAACTTTCTTTTCTTCCACATGCTTTGAGATGATGATCAGAATAAGTTGTTCCATCACCTTTCCAGGGATGGAGGTGAGGCTGACACCATCTAGACCCATTTCTCCCTCCTTAATGGAGATATGAAGAAGGTCCCTGCCCTAGAACCAGAGTTCTGAGAGGCAGATTCCTGCAGCTAGTTTACTGAAGTGTTGAAGTTGGCCTAATGCTTGGATGGGCTAACTGACTTAGGTTTTAGGGTTTGGGGTTTGTGTTTGTTTGGTTTTGGTTTTGTTGGGGTTTTTTGTGTTTTTGTTTTGTTTTTGTTGTTTTTTGGTCTGGTTTGGTTTGGTTTGTTGTTTTGTGTTGGTTGTTTGGTTTTTTTTTTAATCTAGGAGCTAAGAGGCAAGTACCAACCTGGCTTAAAGTAGATTCTGCGTAATTACCATTCATGAGCAAGAAGGTTAGACACATTATCTGGAGCCTTGCTAAAGCCTCATCCAAACCTATTACAATAGAGAGCTGTGATTTTTATTGATGTCAATGGGCTTTTCATCACATTTTCCTTCCTGGTGAGACAGAAGTAGATGCCAAAAGCTAAATGATATATTTCTATTGTGTTTTACTCCTGACTTATTGGAAATACTTACAGAAAGTTAGGATTAGTTGGAATGGAGTAAAGAAAGGGTATGAGGACAAAAACCCAGACAAAAATAGGCAAAGTAGTGGAAACTTTGGAGAACAGGGGAGCAGAGAAAGCTGGTCACAGCAAAGGTAGAGAAAACACAAAAGAAGCAGCTTGAGGATTATGCCTTTAATAGAAGGCCATCTGTTCATGCCTAAAGTTAACCTTTTGATGGTATAAAAGGAGGCGTTTCAATAAGAACTTACAAACTTGTCACAAAGTGTCTATTACTGGTTTGAATCAGCATAAAGTTGCTCAAAAGCTAGAAAGCTTGTCTATAACATACAAAACACATTATTTTTTTCTGAAAAGACAAAACTCCTGCAACACCAGAATTGGCTAATTTGCAACTACTGCTGCATGCATCAGTGAAAAAGAAAATGTGTAAACAAGCACAGAGTTAAGGGATTTACTTTTTTCTAAATCACAAGGACAGATGCACTGGCACCTGGGAGAACTGTATACACTTTATCAAATGAGTTGCTCAGTCCTGTAAGAGCTGTTACAAAATGCCAGTGGAAGATTTCCATCCACACACTTCCAGGTTATCATCACTTTTTAAACAGGTACTTTAAAGATTTTCCTTTGATTAAAGTAGCTTTATTTTAAAATCTGAAAAACTGTCTTTATAGCTATTTGAGTATTTTGAAGTACATCCATACTCCTTCAACAAGCCAATCAGCAGCCTCAGACATTACCTGTCCACATGTTGCTTGTCAGCCCACCTGACAGCCTGCCTTCGCACCCGACCCTGCTGCAGCACCCAGCATCCACCCACATCAGAAGCCCCTATATCCTCAGCTGCTACTTCTTATGAAAAATATGGGTGTGGGCAGCAGGAGGGAGAGGTTTATGCACATGCACAGATTTCCTCTACTGCAGGATGTATTTCTATTGAGCAGTACAATACTGTCCACTCTATACCACTGACTTAAAAATAAATGCATAGATGTGGATCATTCACACCTCAATGAGAACATAAAATTTCATGTTGTCGACAGACATACACAGCACCTGATTAGCTGTACTGTTGCAGCACACAACCCAGTCCAGTTTCAGTTGACCTACTGACCATCACCAGATAGATAAAAAAGGAGAACCTATTTCCAGCAGAAACATGAAACCCAGCAATAATTTGTGCTTTTTTGTGTGTTTGTTTTGTTGAACACTTGATCCACAATCTCCTTGAAAGAAGTCTTTATTAGGAAAACCCTCCAAGTATCACTTCACATGAGTTTAGAAGTACCTACCTTCCATGGAAAAATCCCATTTCTTTAGATTTGATTTATCCCGGAACTCTTACTACCTTTGTTGGAAAATACTCACACAAGATAGCAAAATCACATTTTTTTCTGTATCCAAAACTAAGAGCTTAAAAATGCATATGATTCTCATCACTGATGTTTATAATGCCATTAGGAGCAGTGTACACAACTGTTTATGACATCTTTCAAGTCACAAGTTTATATTTGACTTAGCAAATATTGTTTAGTTAAATATAAAGTGAAATAGTGTTTAGTTAAATATTTAGTGGTACTTCCAAGTCCTTTAATTTCCTTATAATTACTTTTTTATATCCACAAGAAAAGGAGATTCTTCTGAGAAAAATACAATGAAAGCAGATTGATTGGACACTAAACAGACTCCTTGAGTTTACACAAGGGTTCCCCTTGTACCCACTTATTAGCAAGTTTATGTCTTGTTTCCAACAACTGGCGAGGTGTATTAGCCATCATTATGGAGTAAACCCTTAACAACTGGTATGCGTTTTTTGTGATCCTAGCTTGACTTCAGAATATAGAGAGGGATGAAACTATCATGGCAATATGTACTGTTTTGGCAGAGGTTCCAGGCTTTACCCATTTTGATGGTCTCATAACACTAATGAGAAAAAATGGGAAGTGAATACATGCTGTCAGGTAAACTAAACTTATTGCTTGTTTTACTTGGTTACCTAAATCACAAGGCTAAAAAAACACAGTATGATACACAGCTTAGTTTTGAACACAATTTATTCCTAAATTTAGCATCAGAAGACTTGTGTTTTCTCATTCTATTACCCTCATTGGTGCTAAGCAAATCAAAATTAGTTATTACAGAACTTCACAAAATAAGCAAGCATCAGCTAAAAGCTAGCTTATTTAAATATGCTTACTTAGGTGAGAGGTCAAAGTCAGCCGTTAAATACTATCACCCTTTGACTGCTGTCTACACCTAAAATACTACTGAAGAAGTAGCTTTAAAACTCACCTTTAAGCTGTAAACATCTGTGTTTTCTTCAATATTTAAAAGACTTCAAACTGGTGTTCTTTTCCAGAAACTGATCCAGCTGCTATTTCAAAGCAGTCTGAGGATATTTTAAAACAAATTAAGGAAAAAAAAGTTTGTGAGTGTTTTCAACAGAGTTCGGCATCACCACTAAATCAGAGAACTACACCATGTAAGTAAATGTGATGATTTTCTTTTTCCTCTGCAGTTGTGTGAGTGGTTTTATATAAAACTCTCCCTCTCTCTCTCAAAGAGCACTGCTTCCTTGTTTCATGTTTCGCAGCAGTAATGAAAACGCAGTGAGCTTCAGCAACCATTACAGGGAATTGCATGTATTTTCATTAATTAAATATTAAGTGGTATTTCCAACTACTTTTGCTTCATAAAACATGTGTTCAGAATTGTTTTTAATGTACAATACTTAAATATTCATTTTTAATTAAGATTTTAGAAAAATAAATATATATTCTAAAATATGTTATTAAAATATTGTAATGAGCTATTATGTGCAAATAATGATAGTGAATATAAATTATTATTTTAAAAAATTAAAACTGTTTTGATATTCACCCAGCACAGAAGAGCTTCTTGTCAGCATATCCATATTTTCCTTTATGGAACTGACGACCACTCATTTACCCAGTTCAGAAGTCCAGAAGATTTACTTGTACAGCTCACAAAACAAGGAACAAATGCAGGATATGGCACTATCGGTCCTGAGATTTTAATCTCTCAATCTGCTCATAGTGTTAAAATAACCAACAGAAAAGCACACTTCCTATCTCTATTCCAAAATACCATGTGTGAACTCTAACTGAAATCTTTGACTGAACAGAGAACACAAAATGTTTAACTTCAACAAAGTCAGTTTCATCTTGGATTATCATAAAGATATTTTCTCCTGCCAAGAGTGTCAGTTTTCACAAAGCATGAGCTACAATTAGCTTGCAATAGCAATAGCAGTGCTATTTCTTTGGAGTTTTTTTTAAAAAAACACTATATACACAAGTGAATGCATGTCTGTTTATAATCTTTGTAATTTACATGGCTGAAACAAATGTATCGAAACATCATAATGATAAATGATGGCCAGAGAATCAAGACAGATGCAAGAGATTGCTGTTTTGAAATTACCACAAAGATGGGAAGGGGAAAGAAAGATGTTTTTTATGCTTGATCACCAACCACGGGACAGCAAAATAAGAATTTCAAGTTCACACTTTATGATATTTTACTTAAGTCAAAATAATACCTGTTATTCTTGATGCCTGCTTGATGTCAGAATGGAATGGCCAGAACAGAGGAGATTTTTCAAGTGTTCTTTGGTAGAAGATAAAACTCAGTATTTCCAAAGGTGAATAATTAGATTACAGAAAGATTTAGATAAACAGAAGTCTCATCATACCTTAGTGAGAAATGCAAAGTATAAACAAGATGCTAAGCAACCAGAATCCACATGTTTGAAGGAGATATGAGAAGTTTTTATATAATTAGCCAAACTTTTTAGGTAAAGTGCAGTAATCAGAATGAGAAGCCAGTGAGCATGATGTTACTCAGATAACCAGAGGATGAAATGAATGAATTCAGAGAAACCATACTTCAAGGAACCACCTTTTTCCTTTCTGATCTTCAGGGGGAAGAAAAAAAAAAAAAAATAGAGGCAAATTCTTCCAATGCTTAGTAGAAAGAAGGCTGAAAAAAGTTCTGAGGTGGCTGATGAATATGGAGTTGTTAGACCAGCAACCTTGAGTCATGATCTTCTCTTTTGAAACCTGATGACAAAGCAGTCTCTGGAAATGCTGAAAAAGAGTATTCTTCACAGAACCCATGTTCACAGCCAGCTCTAGATCCTGCCAGAGAGAAAAGGATGGAAAAAGTACATGGTGCACAAAGATTGAACCTCCTGAGTGATGCAAAAAGCGCAAACAGTCCTAAAGCTTTATAAAGTCATGCAATTGAATGCAGCTACACCCTACAGCAAATTTTATAAGCAAAATCCTCCCGTCAGTACTGCTCAATTCTGACATCAGGTCGTTCATTTTCAGGCTGTGCTGTTGGTTTTGCTCTGACAAGTGGTATTGTGAAGGCTTTTTCCCCTCTGAGAGTAGGTAATTCATTTCTTGATAAGTTTTTGCAGAATCTTTCTATTGATCTGCTTTTGGATTTTTTTCACATTACAGAAAACAGGTCCTGCCTTACCTGTACATTACAAACAAACAACAAACAAACAAACAAACAAAAAATCAAGGTTGGCTAGTTAAACACACATTTTCTCTGTTTCCTGACAATGCAAAACTTTGCCTCAGTTCTCTGGTATCTATTTTTTTGTTTTGAAAAATCTTAGTTCTTTCAGTAAAATTCTACTTGGAGTACTTTATACATTCTTCATAACTGCAAACAGTGTCATCACCTTGTATGAAAGTTACTAAATGTAAAAGGATCTTTGCTTAAGGAAAAATAATGCATATATGAACTATTGGAATAATTTGTAATACACATTGCCTGTAGTAAACACAACTGAGTTTCAAATTTAAACTTACAGAATTGAAAAGCCAATAACTAAACCTGATTGTGTGCATGATGCTTAGCAAGGATGAGAAAGAATATCAAGGTGTAGTTTCAACTGTGAAAACATATTCACTGCCAAGTCTTAATGAGTTCTTTTCACGTGGTTTCATGCAAACAGTATTTAAGGCTTTTGAACTTGCTGTCCTTCCTGATTCTCTATAATTGGTGAAGACTAAATTTAAACTAGACTGCCACTAATGATTATTGATGCTATATGTTAAAGTAAGAACTCTTAATGAAGTTAAACAAAATACATCTTAATGATGCTAAACAAAACTGGAAGTTAAACAAAAAGGCACAAATTAAGACGTTTTGTTAGTAGACAAAGTAAGTAGGGTGAGAGTTACCTTTTGGAAACAAGTAAATACTGCTATTATGGACCTGTGAAAGGGTGAATTTTCGGAGGGACATTTTAAAGAATCCACTAGGTGGTGTGCAAGGCATAGAGGAGACAGGTAACGGTCTGGAGACCTAACTCCCACCTAGAAACTGTTTTCAATGAAAAAAAAAAAAAAAAGCACGCAAAAACAACTTAGAAAAACAAAACCCCACATCCAACAGTCATCACAAAGAATTAAAAGAAACCCCAAAATCTAAAGTTAAAGTTGTCGATGACAAAGCTCCATGAAACAACCAGGGTAGAAGCAAATTTCACCTCACTTTGGCAATGGAAGTTCACTTCTATGCACATTCACTGACTACGTCTGGAGGAAAAAAGAATCTTTCTGCTGAATAGACAAATGTTTTCATCCTAAAGCCTACACTATGCGTTGTTCCTAGGGAAAAGCAGGGAGAGAGTGAACTACCAAATATCTAAGGTATGACACTGAGCTGAAACCCAACAGTCACATGCGGTTCTCCTATCACACAGGATAAAGGAAGCTTGTTCATCAGTTCCAACTTATTTCTACTGCAAGATATGTGTCCATTATGCCTCTGAGGATTGTGGGGTAGAAGAGATTTAGCAATCTTAACAGAAGTATGAATCAATATCTAGCAGTCCATATGACACCTTACACCTATAGATTTGTTATATGTTACTTTTATTTATGCGCCCGACACTCATTATTAGCTCAAGGTCCTCTTTTGTGCAGCCCATGCACATCTTTTCCTCCACAACACTACCTCCAGTTATTAGCCAAATGACATAATGTTTATCTAAGCTATTACTTCCCTGCACTCCAGATGTACTCTCATGCACACTCCCTGCTAAGCAAGAGGCACTTTCTGGCCAGTCTGCACACAACTCAGCCAGCCACAACAGGTATACATAATTACTAAAGACTGCAGTCTTTTCTTCAGTAAAGACACGAATCAGAAAGCTCAAAAATTCCTTCTACTTAAAGACTGAATTTGGTTTCCATTTCCTTACAGATATCTCTCAGAGATACTGATGGTCACAGAATAATAAAGTAGAAAACAACTGTAAACAGCCATAGCCACATACTTCTTAATAGAAGATAGAGTAATAATTTGCACGATGGTTATCAACATCTTGAACAAAGCAATTGAAAGAATTAAAGTGCTAAAATTGATACCTGGATGAGTTGTAAAGTTAGCCTGGATGGTAATTTTATCATAAGCTTCAGCTTCATGTTGAAGTTTTAAGTTTGGGTCCTTTTTAGACAAAACCTTAGTCTTACTTTCTGAAAATGCAACTTTGCTACTTCTTTTTCATGTCCTTAGTTACTGTTGAGATGTTTAGCTGGTGAAATATTAGACATTTATACTGTAGCAAAGAAAAAAAAAATAGGTTTGCTATCAAATAACTACAGATATTTTAACATAAGGATATATGCTAGGACGTGCAAGAGAAAAGAGTGTTAATGGATCACCTAGGCAATTCTCATTTCCAAACATGACAAAATAAAATGTGGTACTTTTTGAACAGAACTGAAACACAGCTTTTCAAAGTTGAGCCACTGACCAAGTACTCCACACTTATTGTTTGGGATTATAAGAAAAAGAGGTGATAACAGATTAATAATTTTCTAATTTTATGCTACACTGTTTGTGGGAATATAATAGAAGCTTGGTGATGAGAAGAACTGTAAATAAGTTCAAGCAACTGCAGCTGGAGTGTAGAAAAACACATATATCACAGTCACTGTTATTTAGCCTTGTGTGTTTCACAAGTAGAACCTCTGTGTTTAGATAACATAGACATGTGAAAGTCTTAAAGACACCTTATCTCATCCTTGAAATTCCTGCTCTACTGCAAAGATCAGTGTGATAAACTGTGTGAATCCCTGATACACAGACATAACCAGCAGGCTCACTGATCTTCTAGCAAGGACTGAGCTCTGCACTGCCAGCATTCCTGCTTGTGTACCTCTACATGGGTGCTTTGGTGCTCTGAAAGCTGCAACAACATGCTAATTAAGAAGGAGACAATGAACCACTGACAAACTGAAAAACAGTGGCCAAGTAAATAATTGTGTTATGCATGTGTGTATGTGACAATACATATAAAAAAAAAGAGAAAGATATAAAAATAAATTTCACATAAATATGTAAAGACAAAATACTAAAATTACTGTAATTGTAATTGCTATAATATAGTCCTGTATCTTGATATAACAAAATGGTAGCACCAAAGCTGACATTCAAAACGCAATATTATTTTTTTTAATTGCCTGTGGTGGCTTGAAGGCATGATATACAGTTACATAAATACAAAGAACCAATACAATGGACATTTAAATTAAACTGAACTACACTATAACCAGGTTTTTCAAAACCATTCTGAATACATCAGAAATCCTTTCTCCTCTATGCTAACCAGTTGTGTTCAATTCCCAAAATTCTTACAAACCCATTCCAGGTTTAGAAACAAGCTAGCAGGAACACAGGATGCTGGTGTTGAAAATTAATATTTTAATGCATTCACAAATTATAAATAAATATCGAGACTACATGGAGACATACGACACCAGCAGAAAGGTGCTACCAGAATTAAATTCATGCACAAGAAACTGACAAGACTTATTAGTTATATCTGAGATCGTATCTATGCTGCTGAGCGTACTACAAGACACCTACTTTAAAATCAAATGTGACGTACCAGAAACACTTTAGCCACTGAAGCATGAAGCTGTTTGTAAACCAGTTCAGCACACTGAGAAGCAGCAGTCCTATAGTTATGTGTAATTGTCTTTTCAAAGTACTGGAGAAAAAATAAATTGGTGAGTGAAGTCTTGTAGATTTTCTAAGTGTTTCTAGACTTCACTGTGCATTTTTTTTAACTCACCGAACTATACTGATAACTTTTGAATGACACTCTAACTTCTGTGACAGCATTTCAATATCACTGTTTCAGTTAATGCATTTGTACCTTTTAATTTCAGTTGCTGGGGAAGACTTAATTTAAATGCATGATCTGTAGTAAAATGCAACAAAGATGCATTTCATTAACTATCACTTACAGGATGATCTTCTAAAGTTCCAAAAAAGAAATTGATTATGTTAGGATTTTCATAAGTGCTTAAGTCAAGACATCAGAGCAACACCACTAAATCTTTAAGATTATGGAATTAAAAGACTATATCAATCTAATGTGATGTGTCAATACTGAGGTAGGTAATAAATGTTAATGGAAAAAATAAGTGTTCTTAAGATAGCATTGTAAGACATGAAATTCATACTAACATAGCAAATGTACACAAAATCTTGACAAATCTTGTAAATGAAATCATTCTCAGAGGAAAGGGACTGATTTTTTTTTTTTTTAACTCAAGTGTCAGGAAAAGGTTACTTATAGACTGTAATTTAAAAAAACTCCATTATATTACATCTAAGTGTTCCTGCTCTGGCAGGAGGATTGGACTAGATGATCTTTTGAGGTCCCTTCCAATCCCTAATATTCTGTGATTCTGTGATTGGCTGCTGAAATTCCTCTCCCATTGATAGCACATGTTAGAGCTATAAAGAAAACAAAAGAAACAAACTTGCAGACTTTATGTTAATGATACTTTTAGATTACCTAAGAATATAAAGTGGGGCGTGACAAATATAGAACTTTGGCAACAGTTAGGCATGAAGGCCAAAAGTGATGTCTGAAGGCAGTACCATTAGGAATTCATATGGAAATGGAAAAGCTTCTGAATACTTACTTCTTTTGAGCGTGACTATTATTTAACTTAGCCTTACACATTAAATAATGTAATTTTATTCATACAAAGGTAAACATGCAAACTGTCTGCTATGAAACTCTAGAAATTGGGTAGAGGGGAAAAATCGAACAAATAGCCTTTACATGCAAAAAATAGTATAGAAATAACTCTAAGAAAGTAATAGAAAACAGGAAGGCCTCACAGTTAACATCCACTTAAAACTATATATCTTGCTATAGAGTTCAGTCAGCAGTACTAGTTCTACCAGTAACAACTAACAGAAGTAGCTGTCTTCACTTTCTGCGGCCTTTGATATCAAGGACAAAGCAATAACTGACAATACAGATGACAGATCAAAGTTCATAAAGCAATAATATAGCAATTTGTTTTGTAGCTCCACAGAAAAGAAGAAAACAGCACAGATTCCCCAAGGAACTAGAATCTAGTTTTCTTACCTTGTGTTACTGTGAGCACAAGGTAAGCCTATCATCAAGACATTTCAAAGGAACAAATGCAAACAAAAATAAAATAAGCTATCTTATCAAAACATTTGTCTATGTAGTTAGTCTGTAAAAGAGGTGTGTGGAAACCTATGAATTTAATTAAGCCATATGCTCATAGGACAGTAACATAAAAGCTTAAGTGCAGAATATCATCGAATCATAGAATGATCTGGGTTAGAAGGGACCTTAAAGATGATCTGGTTCCAAGCCCCTTGCCATGGGCAGGGACACCTTCCACTAGACCAGGTTACTCAAAGCCCCACCCAACCTGGCCTTGAACACTTCCAGGGATGGGACAGCCACAGCTTCTCTAGGCAGCCTACTCCAGTGCCTCACTACCGTCATAGTGAAGAATTTCTTCCTCATATCTGACCTAAATCTACTGACTTTCAGTTTAAAGCCATTACCCCTTGTTCTATCACTATGTGCCCTTGTAAAAAGTTCCTCTCCAGCTTTCTTGCAGTGCCCCTTGAGATACTGGAAGACTGCTGGAAGGTCTCCCTGGAGTCTTCTCCAAGCTGAACAAACCCAACTTTCTCAGCCTGTCTTCACAGGAGAGGTGCCCTCTGATCAGCTTCAAGGCCCTTCTCTGGACCTTTTCCAATGGGTCTATGTCCTTCTTATGTTAGGAGCCCCAGAGGCCTCCGGATGGGGTCTCACCAGAGCAGAGTAGAGGGACAGAATCACCTCATTTGACCTGCTGATCACATTTATTTTAAGGCAGACCAGGATACAGTTGACCTTCTGGGCTTGAAGAACACATTGCCTGATCATGTTGAGTTTCTCATCAATCAATACCCCCAAGTCCTTTTCCTCAAGGCTGCTCTCAATCCATTGTCCGCTCATCCTGTATTTGTGCTTGAGGTTGCCCTGACATGTGCAGGACCTTGCATCTGGCCTTGCTGAACTTCATGAGGTTCTCATGGGCCCACCTCTCCAGTCTGTTAAGGTATCTCTGGGTGGCATCCCTTCCCTGCAGCACATTGACTGCATCACAGTACAGTATTCCCTAAGTTTTACCTTCATCCTTTTTTCAAAATATCTTTATTCTGAACTATTTTTTTATTTCCAAAATACAGTTCAAACTGATAGAATTGATTGAGTCTGATGTTTTACAGAAGCCAGTGTAGTATTCCCAAAACATGAACGGTATTTATGCCAAAGTTGAACACACTTATAATCTAACCCTGAAAGCCTACACCTTTGCAACTTTGAGGTCATCTGTTTATGGATTTTTTTGCACAATCTAATATTATTTAAAAGTGGTAGCAAGTACTTGGAACAATTAGATTAAGAGTTTGTTGCTTGCTTTCTTCAGCTTCCATTATTTACATTTCTGCTACAGTAACCTAACAGGTAACAACAGTTACTGATACATTCTTTAATACACACCATGCTCATAATTTTGCTTGAAAGGCATTCTATAAAGATGTGGCCTTGAAGTAATTTCATTCCATAAATAGAACAGCAACAGAGGACACCAGGTTTGCCAAGTTTGGAGATAAGACGGTTGAGGGGTGATCTCAGTGACCTCCAGCTTCCTGAGTAGGTCAACTGGAAAGGAAGGTGCTGAGTTCTTCTCCTGGGTACCCAGTTCCAGGACATGTGGCAATGGCTCAAAGCTGTGTCTGTCAGGGGTGGTTTGACCTTGACAGGGATGTCAAGGTCCTTGAGAGGGAGGTCAATCGCTGGAACAGGCTTCCTGGAGAGGTGACAGATTCTGCATGCCTGTCAGTGTCTGGACAATGCCCTTAAGACCATGCTTGAGCTTTTCGTCAGACCTGAAGTGGCCAGGCATTTGGACTTGAATGTCATCATAGGTCCCTTCCAGCTATTCTGTTCTATTCATATATATTGAACTATGGCTCTGATAGTCATACTCTGATTACATGTTATGGTACCTAAGGCAAGCACAGGCACATACTACAGCAACTAAGGCCACTACGGAACAAGGAGCTCAATTTTTTGTTGCTACTTGAGGTTCTGTTTGGTGGTTGGTATTCGTTTGCTTGGTTTTTATGGCAGAACTAGTAAGAGTAGCTATTTGGTAACCATTGCAAAAGGATGCTGGAAAGAAGTAGTACATCTTTCAAATGTCACTTCGTATCAAAACAGGATGAAATCAACTCTCCAGTACAAAATAACTTCTATGCTTCTAACATTTTCTTGAAAACAAGTATTAATAGCAGGTATATGTTATGCAAATTAAATCACTGTCATCTTGTGTACAGGGAGAACATACATCAACTACACAGACGTGTTATCACCTTCCTCAGGAAAGAAACTATAGAACAATAAAAATTCAGTGTCTAAATCTGTGAGGGTTTTGACCACAAACAACCATTTAATTTGTTTTATGAGTCTGCAATAATCAACTTTTTTAAAATTTTATTTTATTTTATTGGTAATCTCAGAAAATGAGTTGTGAGCTCTCTGGTAGCATTTGGCCTACCTCCACTGAGCTCTATTACATTATTTCTGTAGGAACAATTATAAAGAAAATGCAGTTAATACAGCGAAGAAGGCATCAAGGGTAAGATTTATCCAGGATACAAGAAACAAAGTATTTATTTCTAAATTGGGAACTCTCTCTGTGTTTCCGCCACTCCCTATGCCCCTCCCATGATTTAACTCAACCTTACCATCTTATTTTGTGAAGATGTATAAGCCTGAATGCTATTCCCAAGTACCTTGGGATATCTGAGCACTACGTCCTTTTAAAAAACTTCAGGTTTTCATGCCTTGAATTATAAAAAACACTTTGTATTTCATGTTACTCAAAGTTCAAGAAACACTGAACTATGTCAATGGCACATCTAATTAAGTTAGGTCTTATCAGGACTAGTACTGGACATAAGCCAAACTTCTGCTTCATTTTAGGTCCAAATTATGAATGTCAATGATTTCAAACAGCTTTAGGAAAAATAAATTGTCACGAATGAGAAAACTGCATTTGTCAGACAATACACTGACAAATATCAGCCAGAGATTTCGTTCAAGAAGTGGGAAAACCCTCTTCAACCACATAAAATGAAAAGCTAAAAAACACTCTACTTAATAATTTTTCTGGACCTGTCTAGATGACTCCTTTTTTGGTCATCACATTACATGCCCAAAAGCATTTTCGTTTGAGTTTACCATTACATAGTTATGCAACAGTTACTATTGGTTAACAACTACTTTATCTAAAAGCACCAGGCAAGAGGAACAGACATTCCTTTGTCTTTTTTTTCTTTTAATCTCTCAGCAGGCACAGTCTACTAATAGAGGAAAAGGGTCACTAATGTCAGCTCAATCAAAACAGAAAGGACAACAGCTACTGGCGCTTCATTATTACCTGGGAACAGATGAAAAGGGGATGGGAAACAATGGAAATTCCTATGCCGGAATTTCAGGCTTTCTGTCTTACTTAAGGGAGAAAGATAAGACAATCTGAGCGGTTTGTTTTTGGTTTTTTTTCCACAGTCTAAGTTTAAGAAACTTAAGTCATGCTCCTCCCACATCCACCTTTCTTCCAGCTATGTTCTTGCGTTGCTTTATTCTGTATTGACTCTGGCAGTGATTTAACCAGCTTTCATCGAATAACGGACAACAAACCCAGAATTATGCAATAGTCTTCTGCTGGGTTAGCAAGTTGAATTGCTATACTGCATGAGCTGCCAAATGCCAGAGATGGTGCAAAGCAGGAAGATAAAGCACTGGAAGTGAAGAAATGAGAAAGCAGTGAGAAAAGATTAAAATGAAGACAAGACACCCCCATATATCAACTATCAATCTTATATGTATAAAGAAATCACATATTTAAGAAGCTCTCTCTTGTGGTACCTCTACCTAACATACATACATCTGAACAATGAGTTACACATGCTGACTTTGTAGATATTTACATCCCTTGAGCACACAAATAAACTACTACCTAAAGTGCAAGATGACAGGAGCCTCAACCAATCAGCAAACTATAGCTATTCTGGTGTATAGTGTACACAGCACTTACAAATCAGAGAACGTGTACTTCCGTGTTTGGGGTTTTGTTTGTTTCTTTGTTTTTTTTTTAATCTGATGACTCTGGATCAACAGAACAGTATTTGCATTTTCCTCTTCTTGAGAGTAGCATTTACTAAGTGCATTTAAAGGCAAAACACACAACACTGCCTATGACTAAGTATTTGGAGAATATGGTGCAAAATACCCAAACCTGACTTAAATGCTCTTCTGACATAAACCACTGTGAAGTCATTTGTTATTGTATGAATCGGGGAAAAGTGACACCAGTTAAACTTTTACTATATTACAGTAAAGGTTGTCCCTCAAATTTTCAGCGAGCAAGAATAAAGGAAGTACTAATATAGTACAAAGTTATCTTTTACTTTATCACCGGTGAATGAGGATACAGGAAGTGCAAACTACCTTCAGAAGATGCCGAGTCAGGGATTAGCAGTGGGGTAATAGACTACTCCCGCCGATTCACAGGCAAGCGGCAGCGGTAAGGACCTAGGCCCGACCAGCGCCTCAGCCGCCAGCGATGCGGCAACGCCAGCGCGCTCGGGCCCCACAGAGCGAATCCTCCTCCCAACCAGCGGACTGAGCTGTCAAAGAGGGAGGGAGAACCCCCGCCTCCACGCCCGATCCTCTTCCTCCGCCCCTCCTGCGGGGCTGCGAGGCAGTTGCCAAGGTGCCAGTACGGCAAGCGGACCGTCCCCATCCTCTTCTTCCTCATGTTGGAAGGGACCCACAAAGATCATCGAGTCCAACTCCTGTCCCTGCCTAGGACAACCCCCAAATTCACGCCATGTGTCTGGAGGTGTTGTCCAGTCTCTTCTTGAACACTGTCAGGCTTGGGGCAGCGTCACCTCCCCGGGGAGCCTGTTCCAGTGCTCCACCACCCTCTGGGGGAGGAACCTTTTCCTAATGCCCGGCGTAAAGCTCCCCTGGCACATCTTCCTGACATTCCCTCGGGTTCTGTCATTGGTCACCAGAGGGCAGTGCCTGCCCCTCCTCCTCCCCTTATGAGGAAGCTGTAGCTGCCATGAGGTCTCCCCTCAGTCTCCTCCAGGCCGAACAAACCAAGTGACTTTAGCCGCTCCTCATACAGCTTCCCCTCAAAATCTTTCACCAACTTCGTAGCCCTCTTCTGGACACTCTCCAGTAGCTTTATATCCTTTTTATAGTGTGATGCCCAGAGCTACAGACAGTGCTCCAGGTGAGGCCGCACCTGTGCAGTGTAGAGCGGGACAATCATCCCCCTCGATCGGTTGGCAAAGCTGTGCTTGCTGCACCCCAGCACACTTCTTCCTTTTCCTGTTCTTCCTGCCTCAGCCCTCCATTCGCCCCCTCCTGGAACACACACGTCCAGCCCTCCGCGAATCCCCTTTTCTGCAGCCAATCGCAACCTGCCGGAGGCGTGACCACGGCGGAGGGAACAACGAACAAGTTGTAACAAGTGGGAGCGAGATGCTAGGTGCGAGCGAGATGCTGGGTGCTGCTTGTCGCCGCCTCCGCGCCGAGTGCGTTGCCGGTCTGGCAGCACGCGGAGGGGCGCGGCCGTGGGCTCTGCTGCTGGCGGCGCTTACCCGCTCCTGTTGCGGCTGCAGGGCTGGTGCTGCTTCGCTGCCGCTGCTTCCAGTCTACGCAGGGCTTGAGACGGGGGAGCTCCTTGTTCCCTGCGCTGAGGCCGTGCGCAGCGGGAGGAGGCGTCGCCAGGCCTGGAGCTGCGGACCGGCCTCTGCAGGCATGGAAGTGCAGTGGGTTTCCACCCAGCCGGGTGCAGCGGAGCGTGCCGCAACCCCGGAGTGACGCACCAGGAGGTCAGCTGGAGCTCGCCTGTGCTACTTGTAAGTGCAGGACGTACGGGGCTGGATGCAGCAGCGGCGGTGGCTCTTGGAAGCGGAGCCGGAGCGCCGATTGTGCCCTTAACAACAGAGCTTGGGCTTCAGGGTGGGGAGCAGAGGAGACGCGCCGGTGTGACGCAGCCAGCCCTGCCGGGCACGGACCGAGTGCTGTGCCCTAAACGTTTGGAGAGCGAGGCGCTGGGCCGTTGCGTTGTGGAAGCAGTAACGAGGGAGGAAAGGCAGAGAAGGATCTGCACTGACTGAAGATGTCCCTGCTCATTGTAGGGCGGGTTGGACTAGATGACCTTTAAAGGTCCCTTACAACCCAAACTGTTCCATGATTCTATGAAAATGCTGTTAATACTTATAAACTATTACCATCTGCCAGCCAGTGTGGAATTTTTGCAGTAGTCGTCCTTTTGTCACATGTAGGCAAATTATTGTTGAGCCACCCTTTGTAAACTATGAAGTATTTCATTTCTTGGTGATGAAAAAGGAATTATGTTCTGAAAAAGTGCATGAAAAATAAAACATATTTTAACTTGCTGGACTTCCTTAATATTTTTAACTATTATGGTTTAACCCCAACTGGCAATCACAACCAGGATAGCTGCTCACTCACTCCCCTCACTGCCCCCCCAAATAGAGGAGAGAATTGGAAGGGAGAAACTCATGAATTGAGATAAACACCCATAACAAAATAATACTAATATAACATTGCTACTACCAAAATATATATAAAATGGAAATAAACTCAAAGGAATTCCTCATGAGCTCTATGCTGAGTAACCAGTCCGAGGAAGAGAGAGAGCACCCTGGTCCCAAACAGCCAATCCTAGAGAGGGAGAGTAAACAGCAGAAAGGCCCAGAGACCCTCTGCAAAACAGCAGGACAGCAAAAGGCCAAACTAAAAGAACTTCCAAATGGAATTCCACCAAACCAGACCAGTAGCAGAACAGATCTGTCTCCCTCTTCCTAGCTGGAAAATCAAAGTCTGATGGTAATGGCCTGGAATATTATTGATCACTCTGGATGTTAGTCAAGATCTGCCCCATTTATACCCCCAATTCCCAGCTGCCTTGCACCTGGAGGCAGAGACCCTAGAAAAATCCTTGGCTCCCAGATAACTACTAAAACAACAGTAAGCTCTTGCATTCTCTTTGTTCCAGCTCGAAGACACTGGAAAGTTACTTGAAGAAAAACATTAACACTGTCCAGGGGTGTTATCTTCTTGTTCTCAAAACAGAATCCAAACAGTGATGGTGCTAGCTACAAAAAAGAAAAGTTTCTAATTGCATAGAGAAAATTAGCTTACTTTCAGTCAAGCCAGCATGCTGATTTAGAAGATTTTAAGTTGTAATATGTTGTAACTGACTTGCTTGTTACTGTAATATCACTTGACTTGACAGTTATGACAATTATAAATAATCTAGCATTAAATCTCTAATCTTAACACTTAAAGGCATGCTGTGTTCAGTGGTTTATGTTTTGCAAATTACATGAAATAATTTCATACCGTTGTATTTTACCTTGGGGTGTTTATGGTGTTTTTAGGATAGTGAATAAAGATCAGGCAGGATTGGACCTTGGTGAGGAAATCTCCAAATATCCTTAAATGTTATAGCAAGGAGTGATGATTACTCAGCAGGTGGTGCTCTTCTCTTTCAGTTTTTATTCAGTCAGTGCCATGGCAGGACACTTAGTTGTTTTTTTTCTCAGTCAAAACAAAGGTCCTGATTAAGGCTGATCAGAAAATTCAAAGTATGTTCTGGAAAAAAAAAAAAAAACAAAAAAAACCCAAACCAACAAACAAAGAACATAATCAGATTCTTTTGTGTAAGGTTGGCAACTGAAAACTTTCTGGTCGTAGCCAAAAGGAAACCAATTTATGAGTGTCATGGAGCTTGATCAAGAGCTTGATTTCCTTGAATTACTGTACACTTGGGATACTGCAACATTTCTTTGTATAAATTTACATTCTGAGTGTATTTTCCAATTTCTGATGATAGTCTTATTGACTTACAGAGCATACGGTTAAGAACAGTGTGTCTGTAGTGTTTTCTAATTTTCCTGCAGGTTCTTTAATTGATACATTTGGATTCAACTTTTGAACTAAAATAGTATTAAACTTAGAAGTGTTACATATCTGCACAGTACAGACTTACAACAAAATTTGAAAATAAATTACATTTAAAACACAAAGGCAATTTTACAGGTGTTTTAACTGTAGAAACTGATGTTTAGCCATGTAAGGAATTTTGTAGTGCAAGATATAGGTACTAACATATTTAAGAAATGTCATTCTTTTTTTTTTTTTTTTTTTTGACCAGTGGCTGTTGTGCTCATTAAATCACTATCTTGAACTTCAGTACCAGTACTTCTACTCAAACCCTATGGTAAGTGTCACCCAAGGTGAGTAGGTGAACACCCAAGGTCCAGATGTACTCTTGACAAATGAGCAACTCAGTGTTACTTTTGGAAAGAGAACCACCAACCTTATTCGCAGTTTTCTCTGTCCAAATACTTTCTGGATGTATTATTTTTTTGTATACAGATGTATATTAAGTGTAACATACAGACTTTAATTTTTTCTTAAAGTAATTGCCTACATTTCTTAATTTAAAAAAAGACAATTGAAGCGTGAGGAAGTAAATTACGTTTCTAGACTGACCTTTTCAAAAGATTTCTGTGAAAACAGATTGTGCATCTCAAGGTTTACAGTTGGCAGAGCAGATCAGATGTTTTCTTGCTTCTGAAGGTAGCATATCTTACAGGTTTTTTTCTCCTGCCCTGCTTTGCTCTGTCCTCCCTTGTTCAAGGTCACATACTCCTGTGCCTTTCTTTGTGCAGGTCTGGTGCCTGTCAGACTCTCCTGTTAGGTGTTATAACTCACTGGCAAGGCAGAAAAGTGACATCTTTCTTGTTAAGACTGGTTTCTGTTACTTTACTCAGCTAGAGACACTCATGGAAAGGTCCGAAATCCACCACAGACAGCAGAAGGCATAGGACAAGCTGGAGACAGGAAGATGAAGCAGTTATAGGCAGAAGGGAACAGAAACTCACTTTTTGGGAGCAGTGCATATCACTTTACCTTATCTTACACTGAGGCATCTCAAAATTGGGAACTGGGTCTTCAAATCTAAACTCTTTGTAATCTGTGAAGACAGACCTCTCCACATGATAATTCATCTCATAAGACAGATACCTAAGACAAGTTGTAGGAATAACCTTTTTAATGACTTTCCGTGGTTTACAAGAGGATCTGGTAGATTAATAGAGTGTTCACATTATCTCTAAAATTAAGAGAGATTAATCTTATTTTCCTGGCTTTCAACATGTCTTAGAGTAGGATTTGAGACATAACATTTTCTTCCAAAATGTATTTTAGGAGAGGCTGAGAGCACCCACGTACTCAGTTACCAGTTTAGCTGGTGAGCGGTCACTGGCTGTCATCTGGTATCTCAGCAGCTTGAGGTCACTAGTCCATACCCTCAGTCTCATTTATACTTCCTTACCTGTAATCTATATCTATGCTAATGGCCCCTGATAATTTTCTTGTAACAGTTTTCATATGTGATAAAATACTAAGCACTTGTTTTCAGAAAGGATATTGTATTTCAGATGCCTTGCTGGCAGTATAAAGTAATTTCTGTATTTTAATAATTTCTTCAATAGATGGCAGTAGCTGCTTATTGACTGATAAATTAACCCGATTTGTAGTACACTATCTAAACATAAAGCATTAAAACTCATGTTCATAGATAAGTATTTAACACGTAACTGACACATAGCTATGTATGTTACAAGTGTGTCACCTGTTTTCCATATTTGAATGTGAAATCCTTTCTGACTATTTTCCTTTTGAGTCTGTTGGTTTTCTCAGAATTACATGATAGCAGAAAACTAATAAAATTATTGTAGGGCTTCCAAAGGTTAAGGAAAAATGTGTCTCAGAGCATGCTTAGTTCTGAAGTTGAGTTTTTCTACATTTGAAAACTGTCGTGTGTTACCTTGAGTTCATTTTACAATGTGTTACATCCAGATTAGAATGCTTTATCATAAATTATCTGTGCTTTTATGATCAGCACTTTACTTAAATAATATTATAAGCTTACTTGCACCAAAACCATTATGGATGGTTTTTCATTGTGAAACATGTCATGTTACAAGACTTTCAAAACCTGTCGCTGTTTTCCTACCATGTTCTGCTGCTCCTAAGCTTTCTGTTCATCCACGTTGCCTCTTCTGTCCTGGAGTCATAGTAGAGAGATGGCTAGTGTGCTGTTTAAACATTGATCTGAAGACTTTTATATGGTTATGCCTGATTCATAAGGAGTTCACAAACCAGAGCTCTTGATGCTTCATCTGCCATACATGATGCTGGCTTGAATCATATACTGAGAAGCTTTGAGTGGAAACCATTTTTTCACCAGAATGATCTGCATTACTTTAAGTGATCTGCAGTTATATGAACAGCCACCATTATACAGATGAAGGAATACAGGGGATGAATTCTGGTTTTACTAAATACCTCATAAATAAATTTGGATGAGAATTACCACAGTCTATTATTTCCATGGAAAGTTTGGTAGTATCTTGCTAACTATGCTATGGCAGTTTCAGTAACACAAATACAAGAATGTCAGACATTGGATCTCATTAACCATGACGGAAACATGGAGAACTAGAGGACCCTAAAAAACACTGAAAAATCAACCTGAACCAGAAGCAGAGGACAAAACCCATGCATGGGACCAAATCCAATAAATATAAATTGATACAGTGGAATACAACTTTAGCATAGGTGGGCAGGGAGGTTTAAATAACTTAATGACACTAACACATTTTTATACCCTTTCTTTGTTTCATGGATTAAGTGCTTTTCCTACCATCTTGGCTGCACCCTGACTGCTGTTCAGCTATACCGCACACCACCTGTTACCACTTCCCTATTTCTGTAAGTAGATACAAATGGAAACAGTGTCCCACTCTGTGTCCCTGGTCGTGGTGCTTCTTCATCTCTTCACTTCTGCCTAGTTGACCCTTAATGGCCTGAAAAGGGTGATATCCCAGTGACTGTTTTAAAGAAAAGATGTACAGAGAAGAGAGACGCAGTGATATCTTGGAGAGGAGGAAAGAGCACACCTAACTCAGCTTCACACTAATCCAGTCATTATTTGCTTTACAATATTCACAGGAACAGCAAGCTTGTTAGTGGTCATTCATTCCTCCAGGTTGGCAGGGCAACCACTTTCTATTGTGGTGCTTCATGTCATACCTGGGGAGTAACAATGCACATGAGGAAGCAAACTTTCTGCCTTTTGCCTTCTCTCTCTAATGCCATGAAAAAGAAAGGATGGGAAGAGGGAATGGATAGTGAATGATGTTGTAAAGGCCAACAACCTTCTTGGAATACATTCCAAAGTAGTCTTTTGAATGTACATAGTGTTGTGAAAGCCTAGGCCAAGATTTTTATAAGAATAGTATTTTTTAGTATTGGTATGTGTTGAATAAAAAAAGAGTTGACTTTTTCTTCTCACTGTTCTGGATCATAGATCCTCCTTTTATATCACCATCATTACATATTCAGCGACTCCAAAATAACACGGAAAGTCCAACGTTGTTACAAGAAACTAAGCATGCAAAAGTAACACTAAATGTGATAACACTTATTAAATCTGATTGAACTGTGATACAAATACACTGAGCCAAGAAGACATGTAGCATTCCTAAGACATGTCCTTTGTGAAAAAAGTGTATACTGATGAAAAAATTATATTAGTACCAGTGTATGAGTACAATACATCCCTCATTTTTTGAATTTGTATCATTCTACTGAATACTCCTTTCTGACTTACCAAGCTTGCTTTTCTCCTATTGCCTTGTGCAAGATTCTTTCTTTCTTGATCTCCTGAGCTTCTGCAAAACACATCAAGCAGCAGTCAAAAGGAACATGTTTTTTTCTCTGTAATTCCCACCTTAGAGTCTTTTAGATGTGCCACTGTATTATGTATTACTGTAGGTGAACTTTCCGTATGCAGACCAAACACACACCATGGAGAAATATTTTTCTCTGTTTATGAACATCAGTGTATAGAATAAAAAACAAACAAACAAACAAACAACACAAAAAAACCAAACATTGGTACAATCAGTAGCCTTATTTGATTTAGAGAATACCAGTTATGTAAAACCATTTGTAACAATCAAAATAGAAGGCACTGAGAAGTTATTCACTGCCACAGCAGACTGACCTTTACTGGTTTACGTGAGTGTTTATCACATGTGCGTGCACATCTTGATTTCCTGGCAGGGATGTTTAGAATAGATGCAAACTTCATTGGAGTGCCCTGCTTGACCGGGAGATGATAGTGTTTCTCTTGGTGCATAAATCCATGCATTTTGTGTAAATCTGAGATAAGCAAGTAAGTTACTACTCCCAAGCAGGAGTAGTTGGCTCCTAGGAGCTAGCTCCTGTTCCTAGTTACAGCTTCTAAAGCCTGTTTACAGACCTGTTTGTATGAACACTGCCTAGTCTTTTTTGGGCAAAATGAGCTGACTGAGCAGCATCTGATCATTCATACCTTTTATCCCATCTGAGCTTGTTTTACTATGAACTTTAAACTCTAGTATGGAGCATGCAAACAAATATACTGCTCCAGGGAAGACAGAGTTCCTTTTATTCCAGTGATTGGATGTGTGATAAACATTACTTAGTTTGAATCAATTAAAATTTGTGCATTAGTGCAGGAACGCCATAAATGCAAAAATGCCATAAAAGCATTTCCTTATATAGTAATTTGAAGAATTAATTCTGGTTCTTTTTCTTTGCCCTTAAATCACTCTATGGCAGCTCCAGGAAGTTTAATGTTATAAAAAGATGGGTTATTTATGTCATTATGTGTATCCAGCTAGCCCCAAGGTGTGGAAACTTAATGAGCAGGCTCTAGCAGCAAAAGCCTTTACAAAGTTTTTCAGAGTTTTCATCTAATATTTTTTCACATGAAGAAAGGACTTACATGTACCAGAGTGCTGCTGGGCATAACCAGCAAATAATTATGGTCTGTAAGTGACTGGATGGCAGTCAAAGACACCATACTGAGTCTACATGCCCAATATTGTCTTCTGCTCCTTACTACAGCATTTTTCAGGAGATGTAAGCAATCAGTATTGAAACTCGTATATGTGCAAATTACGATGTTAACAGTCCACTGTCCACATACTGCCACATAGTTCTTTAAAAATATGGGCAGGCACATTCACGTCTAGTGTGAAAAGTAGTTAAGACAGGGTTGTTCCTCCTTCATTGTCAAGAACTCTGGAGGTGCTTGTAGTTGAGACAGGAATCTGATAATTTCTATGCCAGAGCAGCTGTCTTGTTCCTATAGTCTTTACAAATGGAACTGGAGACTATCTAATCCCATTTTTTTCTTGACCACAGAGAATTCACTTGGGATATTTCATAGTTTGACATTGGCTTGCAGGACTCTGCTGTTCAGTTTGAATGCAGATTCAACAGGCATTACACAAGTGAAAGCCTGGCTGACAACCATTGCAGACTTAGTGAAATGACAGGTGGGATGAAGGAACTTTTGCCTCAGTAAAATAAGGTATTTCACTAATCAGTTAATACAACTGTGAGAGCATGGTCTTCTGTCAGCAAACAAACAGCTGAGACAGCTTTTGGGCAGACACTGACTCCTGAAAGGAACAGATTTGACAGGTACGAAGACAAGTCACTGACTTGTATCCTTTCAGATGAAAAGAAAATTTCTGCCTTTTTTTTTCCTTACCAATAGGACAAAAGGTTGTTTTATTTAAAAATTTTAAAAGATGTTGAAATAGTTAAGTAATTCACTTAGTTTGTTAAATCAAAACCATCCAAGCACTTCTGCTTGACAATAAATCAGTGTTTTTCTTTAACTGACATATTCACAATAAGTCTGACATATTCACAATGGTGCAACACAGATTAGAAGTACATTAGAGTTTGAAGAGTTCATCTCTCTACATCTCTATGTGAATGTGAAATGTAAGATTTTGAATTTTATTTAATTATAAGCATAATAATTCCAAAATCTATACAAGCTTAACAAAACTGACCCAACCTGATATCAGTTTTTTTCATGAGAACTTTTGAGGTTTTGACCTTTTTTTTCCATCCTTCAACAAGAGCCAAAGCCCTTTCCAGCATGTGTTGCATAAAATGTGTGCTTTTGAATCAGAACATCTTAATTTGGTACTTGCTGAGCAGAAGAGATCCAGCAACCCAGACTTCTCTCCTAGCAGAAACTTGGAATCCTAATGGAAACATTTCACCCACAATGGAACTTGATGAAAGTCACTGAAAATTTGTCAGTCAGCTGCCACTGGTTTGGGGAGGGGAGAATTGGTAAGTTTGATATAAGCCATCTTTGCTAGATAAGGTTCTTCCATGCTATGCTGTCTTCTCATATATTTCAGGAAGTTATCATTCCCATATACTGAAAGGCCTTCTAAAATATACATATTAGTTATATTTATCATGTGTGTTTAACTAGCTTAAAAAATAATGCATTTTAAAACTTTCTCATTAACTACATTTCATCATTGCTAAGACTTCACAGACTAGCTTCTGCTGATCTACAATATTTTCTGAGGGTTTCAGTGCAAGCCATATGAATTGCTACAGGGTACAGTCTTGAGACTACAGTATCTGTTGATTAAAATATTAAAATGGATATGTTCTTAATTTCTAGTATCAGGGATATAATTTGATGTTGTCTACTAGGACAATTGGTAACACATTCAGTATTTCAGACCGTAAAACCAAGACTGTCCCTGCTGCAGAGTTTAATACTTATAAAAAGAAAATATATAAATATCAATAATAGGAAACTGCTGCTGTGTAAACACTTATATCCTCTGCAATAATTAAGAAGTAGGAAATATTATTTTCCTTATATGTCCACGCACAGACACATCCCCTTGTATGAGAGTTTAAATGCCCCTAGAAATCTTCCATTTTTGGCTCCATTTGATTCAGTTATAAGCTTTCTATACCCCACCTAACTTGCGGGAAATCCTTTCTCTGTGTTTACAGACCATTTGTGTGTGTGTGTGTGTGTGTGTGTGTGTGTGTGTGTGTGTGTTTACTTCATTCAAACTGAGAACAATGGTGTGTGGTTTTTTAATGCTTTTTATCTTTTGGAATTGTTGGAAATCCCACAGTTCTGCTGTCATTAGGTCACTTAGATAGTTTAGCTTTTCCCAGTTGTGTGTACTGTAGAAGAATAATTATGCTTTGATACTTAAACTCAGACGTCAAAGGCATCTAGTTTTTAAAGCTGGCCTAGTGTGGTGGCTTTTTAGAAAAGGTAAAAACAATTGATTTTTTTAGACACAGCTTTTTCAGCTGATATAACTTTACCAAAACACCTGGGCTTGCTTTCTCAAGGAGCATAGTAACAGCAGAGGAATGTGGTTTCAGGCTTTGCATCTGATCACATGGTATCCTGTGGCATGTCCTGTATCATGTCACATGTCCTGCATTCAGTTAAATGGCAGAGACCTGCTTTTGCATTAACAGCACAGAACTGCCAGACCATGGGCATGGCCCTGTTACAGCCATCCCTCCCTAGGGCCTGTAGTTTCAGAAGCAATGGCTGGGACAGGGAGCAGGGCTGATTGTGGTCTCAGCTCATTTTTTGAGCTACTCAGTGAGTTTAAGCAATCCACTTTATCTTATTGTACCTTGATTTTCAAATTATAATGATTAAGAACCCTTTCCACAGCACATTAAAAAAATTCCATGTAAGATCTAAGTAAGAGTATCATTCAGCTTCTCCTTTTGTAAAAACATGGGCTTTACATGTCCTCATCTGATCTGACAATCACAGATGCTCTTTATCCCAGGGACTTGTAGTTTATGCTGAATAAAATATAGGCTTAGGTAGAGACAGAAACATGTCACTGGGACACCTAGATTGTTTAATTGTTTTAATTGTTTTTTAATTGGACTGTAAATTCCAATGTATTATAACATCAATTTGGCTAAAGGTTCATGATGTGTTTTGTACAGGTGGTGACTGGGAAATATTTCTACTCAAAAGAGCTCAATATTGATAAAAGAATGTTTACAGGTCATGATATATGTATCACCTTGCAAGAAAGAATTTGTTCAGTATTTTAAAAATAATTTATTGCAAGAAGTCATATGTGTAGTACTAGAACCTAGGTCATGAAACACAACTTTAAATTATTTTTCATTCAGGTGTTGATGAGCAATACTGTGCAATTTATCTAGGAAATGGAAAAGTGATCTTAACTACTTTCTGAACCATTAGTTCTTCACTGGTATTTTCTAGCAAAATCCAAATAAATAGTTGGACAGCTAATGCGTAAGGGTGACCCATGTCTTTTGCTTGTAGCTCAGTTTAACGATGAGAGAAAAGCATCCTTCTGAGAGTTAGGTTATACAGGTTATTTAAAATATAATACAGTGTAATGAACATAATATACATTATTTTACTGCATTATAAAATAACTGAGTAAATGCTACTAGTGGGTTTCTTAAACCTGACATGCTACCTACTTGAGTTATATCTTTGTTTGTGTGGTAGTGGCTGCTCAGTCTTTTTCCTTTGTTGATTCTGTTCCCTTTATGCACGATATTATTGGGGTTTATGTATGTCTTGACTGATTTTGAATCTCATCTGTTACTGTCAGGTTATTTTTCTTTGTAGCATTTCATGAGTGTGCCAAGTAGACTCAAATCTAGGTCTTGTGTATGTTTGCACATATGTATTCTGCTGGCTTTTCTGTTGTCTGCTCAATTTTTCATTACCAAGTCTGCAGCAGTGCCAAACAGTAGTGAAGTAATCCTGTATCAACCTAGTGATTCCACATGGAAAGATTCTGTTATCTGCTGGTTAAAAACCTTTACACATCTGAAAATGATTATATTGATGGTCAAACTGGAATTCCATAGAGCTGAAAGTCAAAACTGTAGATCTTTTCAGGATAATGCCCTCTGAAAAGAAACAAAGTAGGTATTTGGGTTAGTTGGCTGTTCTGTGCATACTTCTTTGAATGTCCTTAGTGTGAATACCTGCTAATATACCATATGCTTAATATGCAGTAAAAAGAATAGCAGTTTTCAAATTCCTGTGAGCTTTGCATTCTGCACATGATGCTTTTGCATCACTCAGCAGAAGGTTCTTTGTACAACAGGGATTATCAAGATTTCTCTCCAGGGGCACTCAGTGAAATATACTTTGTTATGTCTGCTATCAAAGGTTCCAAGTTTCTTTCAGTGAGCAGTGAGCCCTCTTTCAGATTTTACTCAACAGTTCTGTCAATTTTAATGGTGGGGGGCTGCTTAGCATCACTATTCTGACTTGAGTTTCTCCATTTGCTTCTCTGTTTATCAGTTTCTTGATTGTAGTCTGTATTTCTCTTATTTCCATTGGGATTATGGTTCATGTATTTCACTGAAATAAAGTGCTGAGTTAGTGGACTGTGAGAATTCCTTTGAAATGCTGTGCCCATCTACTTATCTACTTTATTTCAATTATGAGTAAGTTGATGCTGAGTGAATAATTGGATATTCACAACACATACATGCAACCTGACCTCTCTAACATGTAATGAGTCCCTGACTCCTTCAAGAATATTTTAAATGTTTGGGTAATACTGCTTAAAACAGCAAGCAGAGATCAACTTGCAACATGATGCTTTCTATGGCACACTTAATAAATGACACATACTTCGGATAGACTCACTCAGATAATGGCGCAATACAATGGAATCTTACTTTGACTGTAAAGCATATCCTTCTGTCCAAAGCCCAAAACTCTGGATTTGTCTCCATCACAGAGTGCAGTTTCACATAGCAAAGCTGGCGCTAGTTCTGATTAAGCTGGTATGCCTACAGAGCTTAGTGCCATACAGAGATACTAACCTTGCTAAAGCAATATAATTACATCACCTCAGACTCCAATCTCAGTAGAATATTCTGCCTCCTAGTAAATATAATTACACAGCAACAGAGCTCTACACTGAGGTGGCCATAATGCTGACCCCTTAGCTAGTTAGTTTTGAGTTAGCATAAGTATCTTGATAAGTCTCTGCTCTGTGCTGCATAAAGGTATTCTATACTGCAATGCTGATTTTATCACCTTGTTTTGTGGAACGTATATAGCAGAGGTATATGGGTAAAAGGGTAAAACTTTTCTAACTAGTCCACGTCTGCTTGTATTTCAGACTTGAGTTCAGATGTTTCCTGGAATGCATCTGAAAAGGAATGTGCTGCTTCATTTCAGTGCTGATAAATTAGTAATTATTCTTTTTTCCCCACAAAAAACATTGAGTCAGCTATCACAACCTTGGAAACGGCAGAGCCCACCTTAAATTTCTTAAGGTGAAACCTGCTATCTCCTCAGTGTTCAGCGCAGGTCTGTTCTCTGCTCTTTGCCCTGAAACAGTACAGTAGTTTTGCTGCACTCAGACTGTGTACAGCACTGAAGAGATACCAAGGTTTGACCTTGACCTCTAGCCCATACAGATACTTAAGCTCTAAGGAGTCACCTGATGGAAGGTAACAGAGGTGTTTTAGCCCATTTGCTTCTTTCATAAATTTTATTATCAATGTCTGAGGAGACATAATTGCTAAATACTAAATATCTTTCTAACTGTCATACTTTATGTGCGTTTATTTAAAAAGCCAGTGGAAACAATGGGTGCTTTGATGGTTATGCTTAACTGTGTTTCTCTGTGTTGAATGTTTATTTTGACAGTGATCCCCCATTACCAATAAAAACTCCTTCCCTCTCATTTTCTCTACCCAAGCTCTTTATAATGAGCACAAAATTTTGCGCTTTTTTCCTGCTTTTTTAGGAAAAAATTAACAGTATAGTCCTGGATTACCTGAAGCACATTACAAAATAAACTGCCCAAGATCAACTTACATGCTATGGACATTTGTTGTAAAAGAAAACTAAGCAAAGTTTATGCTATTCCAAGTTTACATGGTATTTTTTAATGCAAAAGTTATGTAGCCATGATGTGTGATAATAAAATAAATAACAACACAGTGTCTTACTCCAGTAATAAGCTTTTCCTACAATAGTAAGTCCAGTAATAAACTTTCATGAAGAGTGTGTGCGTGTGGAAACTGGTGTCATGTTGCAGCTGAGACCTCTGACTCCCTGCTCTCGATTGAGGAAAGAGGAAGTGGGATCTCTCCTTTCGAATGACAAAAAGATACTAATTTGACTTACTGTAATACAAAACCTTATTTAGCTATACAAGCAGGCTGCAAACACAGTAACTGTTCTGCAGAGACTAGTATTATATCAAGAAAGAGCATGTCCTAATGCAAATTTCTCCTTTCTTTAACTTCTGTGCTTGAGAATTTATAAAATACAGTCACTTGCAGAATGGCTCACAGTCATTAAGAATAGGCACAGTTTGAGCATAGCTCTTCTGGAGTAATGTTGAAGTAATTTGGTTAAAAGTAATTTGGTTATAATTGTTGAAGTATTTTGGTTAAAATCCTGTATTATCATCTACATCTAATATATATATATAGCAGTGTAAGTATTACATTCACCAATTGCTAATGAAAAGAAAAATGAATTAAATGAGTCATTAGACTGCATGTTGCTAAACTCTGTTTCTAAAGAAACCTGAAGTGTCAACCTTGTTAGACAAATTTAAAATGACTAATTATTTGCTCTCAAACAATTTCAGTTAAATATTCAGTCAAGCTATGGTGGAATATGCTTGACTATGCTAAAGAGTAAATACAGGTTGTCAGAAAAGAGGAAGAATATCTGCTGAAGTTGGATTTCTAAAAATGATTTCCAGAACTTTTTTTTTTTATGTTGTTGTTCACAAATAATTTTCAAGTCTGAAGTAAAAAAGCCTGTAAACCTTTCTTTAAGTAGCCCTACTATTGCCAGCAGAATAATCATCACAAAATTTTAAGGTGAGTGTGACTGTTCACTCAGCCTCTGCTCAGATTTTGGCTAAGCCAGCTCATGTTAAGTCCTAATGTACACTGAGAGCAGAACCATTAGCTCAAAGGAAGGGCAACAAGTATGCAGGATATGGTCACCAGAAATGGCTAAAGGTCATTATGCAACCACAATCACCTACAGCTTGCAGTTTCCTATGGCCATAGTCCTTGCATTAGCAATTGTCTGGCAGTTTCTTCAGAATACATTAAAAAATTTGATGGAAATACACCAAACTTCCAAGTCAGAAGATACAGATACATCAGCTTAACCAAAAGGTTTTTGAGGTGGATCCAACACCAACTGGACTCCCAAGGCTTTCATGCTTCCCGGTAGGATACATGGGATGCCTGCACCATGACAGAAGAGAAATGATGAGCACTCTCACTGTCAGCTAGGTAACAATTTTGTACATAAGTGCATGAGTTACAAGTTATAAGCTGCAAGTTATGAATTAGAGAACTTGTGAGTTAGAAACCTCAAGAATTACCATAGAATCATAGAATGCTTTGAGTAGAAATGCACCTTAAAGATTATCTAGTTCCAACCACCCTGCCATGGGCAGGGACACCTTCCACTAGACCAGGTTACTCAAAGCCCCACCCAACCTGGCCTTGAGCACTTCCAGGGATGGGACAGCCACAGCTTCTCTAGGCAGCCTACTCCAGTGCCTCACTACCGTCATAGTGAAGAATTTCTTCCTCATATCTGACCTAAATCTACTGACTTTCAGTTTAAAGCCATTACCCCTTGTTCTATCACTATGTGCCCTTGTAAAAAGTTCCTCTCCAGCTTTCTTGCAGTGCCCCTTGAGATACTGGAAGACTGCTGGAAGGTCTCCCTGGAGTCTTCTCCAAGCTGAACAAACCCAACTTTCTCAGCCTGTCTTCATAGGAGAGGTGCTCCAGCCCTCTGATCAGCTTCAAGGCCTTTCTCTGGACCTTTTCCAACGGGTCCACATCCTTCTTATGTTAGAGGCCCCAGAGCTGGATGGAGTGCTCCAGATGGGGTCTCACCAGAGCAGAGTAGAGGGGCAGAATCACCTCCTTTGACCTGCTGGTCACATGTATTTTGATGCAGCCCAGGATACAGTTGACTTTCTGGGCTTGAAGCACACATTGCCTGATCATGTTGAGTTTCTCATCAGTCAACACCCCCAAGTCCTTTTCTCCTCAAGACTGCTCTCAATCCATTGTCCGCTCAGCCTGTATTTGTGCTTGAGTTGCCCCGACGTGTAGGACCTTGCACTTGGCCTTGTTGAACTTCATGAGGTTCTCACGGACCCACATGTCCAGTCTATCAATGTATCTCTGGATGTCATCCCTTCACTCCAGTGTGTCAACTGCACAACACAGCTTGGTGTCATCAGCAAAATTGCTGAGGGTGTGCTCAATCCCCCTGTTCTTGTCACCAGCAAAGATATTAAACAATGCTGGCCCCAATACCAACCCCTGAGGGATGCCACTCATCACTGGTCTCCACTTGGACACTGAGATGTTGACTGCAACTCTTTGAGAGCAGCCATCCAGCCAATTCCTTATCTACAAAGTGGTCCATCCGTCCAATCCATATCTCTCCAATTTAGAGACAGGGATGCCGTGCAGAACAGTGCCAAATACTTTACACAAGTCCAGGTAGATGATGTCAGTTAAACTTCCCTTATCTGCCAGTGCTGTAACCCTGTTGTAGAAGACCACCAGATTTGTCAGGCACAATTTGTCCTCAGTGAAGCCATGTTGGCCATCACCATCACAAATCACCTCCTTATTTTCCATGTGCCTTAGCATAGCTTGCAGGAGAATCTGCTCCATGATCTTGGCAGGCACAGAGGTGAGGCTGAGTGGCTTGTAGCTCCCCTGGTCTTCCTTTTTAAAAAATGAGGGTTATGTTTGCTCTTTTCCAGTCAGCAGGAGCTTCCCCAGACTGCCATGACTTCTCAAATATGATGGATAGTGGCTTAGAAACTTCATCAGCCAATTCTCTCAGGACCTGTGGATGTATCTCATCAGGTCCCATGCACTTGTGCACCTTCATGCTCCTTAGATGGTCTTGAACCTGATCTTCTACGGTGAGTGGTTTTTCATTCTCCCAGTCCCTGTCGTTGCTTCCTGTGACTTGGGCAGTACGACTAGAGCACTTGCCAGTGAAGACTAAGGCAAAAAAGTTGTTGAGTACCTCAGCCTTCTCCGTATCACAAGTAACCAGGTCTCCTGTTTCCTTTCAGAAAGGGCCTACATTTTCCCTAGTGTTCCTTTTATCATCAATGTGCCTATAGAAGCTTGTTGCCCTTGGTGTCCCTGGCCAGATTTTAATTCTATCGGGGCTTTAGCTTTCCTAACTTGCTTCCTGGCTGCTTGGACAATTTATCTGTATTTCTTCCAAGCTACCTGTCCTTGCTTCCACCTTCTGTAGGCTTCCTTTTTGTGTTAGAGTTTGTCCAGGAGATACTTGTTCATCCATGCAGGCATCCTGTCATTTTTGCCTGACTTCTTTGTTGGAATGTGTCCTGGTTTTGTTAAAAACAAGTTTCTCTTTTAGTGAATTTGCCTGTCATCTAAAGCCTTCGTATTAGCTGCATTTTCCTGGAAAGTCAGATACATGTTTTGGTAAACATAACAATGGAATGTGAGGTTATTGATAAGGATGGATGCACATCTTGCAAGAGGGGCAACAAGAAACAGGTGACCAAGAAACTGACCAACAGAGTATAACATCCTATTCACGTTAATACTTCATATAAAAGTGGGAGATCATGAGGATCTCATCCCTTTTTCCTTATGGACGACATCAGGAGGGGACCTCGCTAGTCGTCCCTGCAAACTGAAGCCTAGTGACAGACTGAATCCAGCTCCCATTGGCTGCAGAAGTCCAATCCAGAACTTCGGGTGCCAGCCTTATCATCTGCCGGAGCAGTTGCTGGGACTTTCAAGATTGGTTTTGTATATTTTGTATTATTTTCCTCTATTTTGTCAGTAGCATTAGTAAAACATTTCTAATTTTTCCAACTTTCTTCTTTCTGTCCCTCTTTTCCTCCCAATTGCCTGTCCTTAGTGGGAGCAGGGAGAGAGGGAGGACCTGAATGGGGAAGGTGGAAGAGAGAGGGTTAACAATACATCTGCCATGGTTTTATTGTCACCCTGCAATCAAAACCTCGACAGAATGCTTTGCTCCTGAGCTTGGAGGAGGTGTTTCTCGGATATTAACCAGCCCTCTTGGGCTACTCTTCCCTCCAGGATTTCATCCCATGGTACTCTACTAAGCAGATCCCTACAGAGACCAAAGTCTGTTCTCCTGAAGTTCAAGGTAGTGAGCTTCATGTGTACATTCCTCACTGCCCTAAGGATCTTCTGCTCTGCCATTTCATGTTCACTGCAGCCAAGGCTGCCCTGGAGCTTCACATTCTCCCGCACCAGCCCCTCTTTGTTGGTGAGAACAAGGTCCAGCAGAGTACCTGTCCTCATTGGCTTCTATCACTTAGAGAAGGAAGTTATCATAAACACATTCCAGGAGACTCCTGGATTGCTTATGTCCTGCTCTGTTGTCCCTCCAACAGCTCTCAGAGTGGTTAAAGTCCCACATGAGGACCAGGGCTTGTGAAAGTGGGGCTGCTCCTATCTGTCTATAGATGGCCTCATCCGCTTGGCCTTCCTGGTCGAGTGGCCTGGAGCAAACTCCCCCTCTAATGTCACTGACCCATAAGCTCTCCATCACCTGCTCATCCATCCCCAGGCAGAGCTCCATGCACTCCAGCCAGGCACTGACATAGAGGGCAACACCCTCTCTTGTCTCATCTGCCTGTCCTTCCTAAAGAGCCTATACCCTTCCATTCCAACACTCCAGTCACAGAAGCCATCACACCATGTCTCCGTGATGCCAATAAGATCACAAGTCCTGCAAACATGTGCACATCTCTAACGCCTCTTGTTTATTCTCCATGCTACCTGTGTTTGCATAGAGGCATTGAAGATGGGCCCCTGATGGAGGTGACTTACTGGCTGGAGTGGCTGGATTTCCTTTGTGCTGCTCTTCAGGTGCTCTCCTGCTGACTTGTGACCCTTCTCCAGGCCCTGGGCATCTATTGCTGGCACTGACATAAAACTGGTAGGAGTGGGATGGATTGAGGTTTCCCTCCCCCAACAAGTTTAGTTTAAAGCCCACTTCACCAGTTTGGTAAGCCTGTGATTGAAGATGCTCTTCCTCTTCTCTGACAGATGAAATCCATCAACTCCCAGCAGACCAGGTTTCTCAAAGAGGGTCCCATGGTCTAAGTAGCCAAACCTTTGGCTGTGGAATCAGACCTGTAACCATTTGTTGATTCACCAGAGTGGTGAATTAGTGAATTCATGGGTTAGACTAGTCTATACAAAAGGGATATTTGTTTGTTTCCTTTCCTACTGTGCTCATAAAGGTTAATTTACATAGTACATCGTCCTGTACATTTGAGAGATCCAAACAGACAGTGAGAAATGAGCCAAGAAGAAAACTAGGACATTTAGCCTCACTTTAGAAAAATCACTACCAAATAGGGAAGAGACAGATGTTACAGAGGGTTGTAAATTTATGTTGAAATGTGCTATTTGAACCTGACAGAGCCCTGTTGGGTACTGGTATGATACTTGTATCCTGATAGGACAGATAGCCAGGCAGAACTATAGAGAGCACCACTGTTTCCATTACTGGAATTACAAGTCAAATTCCCAAGTTCTAGGTTAATTACTTTAGGAATAACATGGATAGTAAGTTAGAAACAGAAATTTAGCAAAGAATTTTTTACAGTGTTCTTATCTTCAAAACACTTAGATATTAGAGATGCACCTTATTCTAGTCTGATTTCACTTGCTGTGTGAGCCTAAATTCTCAGCATCATAGACTAGGCAAAGGTCTCTTGCCTGGAAGACGTTCCTTCCTTTATTACTACTTCAATTTGCCATCTGACTGCTTTTCAAGTGTAGTCCTTCATGGAGACACTAAGCTTCCCTGCATGTTAATCGTTGCAGGCAACCTGATACTTATGTTCAGCATAAAATGCAAACTGGTATTTATAATTTTATTCACTTCTTTTTTCTCCCTCTGTCCTTTTCTATAAGGGAAAAACATTAAAGCTGTACAACAATAGGTTGAATTTTTATGTCTGCTCATCCAAGATGGCAAATCGACAAAGAAAATGCTGCCTTTTTGGAGCTTGAACAGTGATCTGATGATTTGCCTAATGGAAAAATCTTGGTTTTAAGGTTACCAGTCCAATGTGTGCTATCAGATCAGGCAAAGTAATATTACTTCCTGTCACATACCAGATCTGGCATGGTAAATGGAAGAACATCCCACTCATGCAGCTGTGCTTTTTGGTAGCTAGATTTGTACCTGAAGGGACTTTGGAACCAAAATACAGAGTATTTTGCATTTTTTCTGATCATTGATATGAACATAATGAAGATACTGTGCATGAATATCAATGGTAACGTATTGTGCATTCAGAAAGGAGTTTTACTTTAGAAATTGAGAAATTCAAAAGTTCCAGAACTGGTTCGACTGAGGGTGCATTTGTCAAGAATAGTCCTACCCCAGGAATGCTCAAGCTCATAAGTTCTCCCACTTCAGCTGAGTTGGTAAACTCTTGAAAATAAAAACCAAAAGGTGTCCTTCCTCAGTTTTTGTCAATGGAGATGAACAGTCTGCAGAAAAACAAACAAACAAACAAAAAAAAACATCAAAAGGTTCTAACTTACCTAATTATAAAGCCTGTCCTCACCTATTGGCTGCTGTTCACTATCTTAACTATTGAATGCTATAATTGTACTAGTTATCCAGGTGTGATGAAGCCTGTATGATAGATAAGACGGTAGTTTCAATCAGACTAAAATGTATTTTGTATTGGTACAAATACATACATACACACATATATAAAGCAAAACAACATCAGCTTTTATTCATTCCGGTTAGTTCCCTTCTGCTATTCCTTTTACAGATTTAGAAGGAAATTAAGCTTTAATATCATACCATGTAGTTTTCCATTTGTTGTTACATGGAAGCCTTAACACATCCTGCTACACTATACTTTAGAGTTCATGCCCACACTTCTTTATTTAGCTCATTAGCTATTTTCAAGAGTCAAAGACTGTGTAAGGTAAAAGAAAAAAAAAAAAAAAAAAAAGAAAAGGATCAGTAAAAAGAAAGCCTAAAACCTTATATACAATTGTAATAATGAGCCAATGTCTTGCTTCTTGAAGGGAGCTACACCTAGATGGGACAAGATCAGTGTCAACGTTTAAGGCAAGGCAGCAATAAACCATGGCAGACACTCCCTGTTACCCCCTCACCTACCACCACCCCGTTACTCTAGATCAGAAAGATGACAGGGAGGATAAGAGGGATGGAAGAGAGACTTAGACTTCAAGTTGGAAGGTTTTAAAGGGTTTTATTAATGCTACTAATAAATGGAAAATATATACAAAATATACAAAACCAATCTTGAATGCTCAATGTGGAGTTGGTGTCACTCCAGCAGCAGCAGAGCCACCAGAAGTCATGGGCGGGACTTTACAGCAAACCGGAAACTGGTTGCAGGGATGCAGGGCTTGAGGCCTGTAGATCACAGGCAGACAGACAGGGTCCTCTCTAGATGCCAGTCAAAGAGCCAACTGACCCTTTTGATCACTCTCTTACATAGGGGGTATGACAATTATGGGATGGAATACTCAATTGGTCAATTTAAGTCACCTGTTCCATCCACCCCTCCCACTAAAAGAGAACTGGTCTTGTTTTTAACAAAACCAGGACAATCAGTATCCACAAATTTCAAAAATTATTTGAGATTTAAATATGTTCCCTAAACATAACAAATTTCCTTTGCCTACAACTATGTAAAAAATGAATTAGAAAGAAGCAGTAAATCTAATTCATATACAGCACCAAAAGGAAAGGTCTTGTGGAGGCCAGAATTCCTGTATCAGTGCAGTCATAGATTCAGTTCTCCAGTGACTTATCTGGACTAGGCACTTTAGTAAGGAATTGGGGAAAAATAACGCTCTCATACACAGTTTCTTTTGTTTCTCTCTTCAGGCTACCTACCATGTCAACATCCACAAGCATCTCAGAGCACGGAGGCAGACAGAAAACATGGAAGAGAAACAGTATAAGTGTTACTTCAGGCATGCCACAAGATGATGGCCAACACTGTTGATTGTACTGGTACTAAATTATTACTGCCTTGAAGCAATGAGGAAACTATATATATGGATTGCCTCTGAGGTGTGTTTCTGGGACATAGTGCCTCCTGTGAGTTCCACTCCCATAATGAAGGTTAAACACCAACCTTTGCTTAGGGCTGTGCCCAAAGGTATAGTCTGCTTTTCAGAAGCAGATTCAGGTTTTTCTTCCTGGCCTTAACTGAATGCAGTCAGCCAAGATACTGAAGTAGTTCTAGGCAAAGGCTGACCAGGATTCAGATACTTGTACTTGTTTGTGGGTGAAATGATGAGGCTTCTGAGGTCCAGTGTCATAAAGATGCAAGCAACATTTAGTTTCACTGCATATTTTTGTTGCTGCTTTTGCTTTCCCATGACTGGCTGAGCTTTGAATCTCGGTGAGGCAGATAAACAATGGGAAATTATCATGAGCAGAATGGACTGCAGAAAACTTGCAGGTTATAAGATTTATTTTCTATGGGTTTGTATATTCATTAAAGCATTCATGATTTGGGCAATTGTCTTTCTATCCTGCTCTGCTTCCTGTATGTGTGAGGTTGTGAAAACTAAATGTAATTTTTCTATCCAGACTTTTCCAGTATTCTCTCAGATTTTAACTAGGCTGCTAATGTGCACATAGTAATATATCTCAGAGCCATTATAAAGTGCTGTTACTTACTATATCACATACGTAGGAAATGCTTCTAGGAGTGTTTGATTGACAATATGTGGCCAAATAAAGCTCTAAAAAAATGTGAATACATCCTACCAGTACTATTTATTACCTAGGGTATTCAGTAAATATTACTTGTTTGCCATAATTTTCTACAAGACTTCTGTGGTGCATGTCTACATAATATGAATTTTACAGTACAAAATATGTCTGCCTTCAACTAGAAAGTATGTGTAGGCTTCTCACTTGCTTCAGCACTCATTTCATCCTGCTAATTCTGTATTTCTAGGCTACTGGATGGCTTGGGGCAGTCATTAGAAAGTCCTGCATCTTGTTATCTGCAGTATCACTAGCAATTTGCTGGACATCCCGAGTTCACTGGAGGCATTAGTATGAAGGCCAACACCTCATGAAATACCCTATACTTTTCAGTATTCATATCTCCACCAGGCTAAGTTGTTAAACTTTGGGGCACGTTGTAAGTCTTTTTCTTGAGAAAGTAGGGTGGAGAGGGTTTCAGATGATGTCATGTCTTCTTGTATTAACAACTGAAGAATGTACAGAATACAAATAGATATGACTAATATTGAAATGAGCAGCCCAGAGCTTTCTGAAAGTGGTTATTAGGCCTCCACACATGCATATTACTTTAGTTGGTTTATTCAGAGAGATTCCCAAATAAGAGCCAAAGGTCACAAAATGTCCTTTTGCTCTCCATGGTTAATGATAGCCTATGGCCAATAGAACTCCTGAGTTTATCAGAAATATCAGTGTTCTCATGTCCTGAAATACAGAAGGTAATGAAGTGTTAAACAATTATGCACAGTGGTAGGTGATAATGCAAGAAGAGAGACATGTTCCTGGTGGGTTAATATTCATACACTAGTCTATTACAGCAGCTGGAAGGTAATTTCCTTTTCTTTTGTCTTGGCTATGGTTACTAATATCCCCATTTTTCCTCGCCTGTCTCACTTTGATGTCAAAATAATTATTAAACAACTAAGTACCCCCATTTGGCAAATGATTTTCACAGGAAGTCTGTCCACAAATGTAAAAGGGTGAGAGTGAATGACAAATAAGTATACCTTGTACCAGTTTGTGCAGATTTGCTAAAATGCCAGCAGAAGCCCCCACAAAAAGAAACTGTTAATTATCTGTTAATAATCCTGTCGCAAGGAAGAGTGTGTATGTGTCTATGAAGTGTGAGTATTTTTTTAAGTTACCCATTCCACAGCAGCTTTCATAACAGTTAAATGTGGATTAACAACAAAGACACTATGGTTTAATGTTCTCCTTTTGTAAATTACTAATTACTAACACTTACTGGAAGAAAGTATTGCATCTACCAATCTTTATGAACTTTAAGAAATGCAGTTATGTGTTTTGTCTGGTTTCTGTGTATTTTTGTTTCTGTAGAAATAATGCACTGAAGTGTTTTTCCCCCTGGGCATAGTATAAAGACAACCATATATGTGCCATATAAGTGATTCCCACTTGCTTGTTAATGAGTAATTCACAGAAATAGGACACACAGGCAGTAGAAGTGAAATACAGCACAAGGCCTGAATAAATAGACTCTCATGTGTAGTTCTGCTGTCTGCACCAAACATTGCTGGAAGCAGATGTGTTGATGAGCACAATGCAGGAACACAGTGAGAATTCTGAATGGCATTAGCTGATATAGTTTATTGGCCTTGGAAGCCAGAAAGTGGCAGCAGCAGCAGCCCTGGGGCAGTGCAAGGTGAAGGCTCAGGATACGAAACTGATCCCAGTGAGATGCAGAACACTGGCAGATTTTATTATTTATTTTTTTTTTCTTTTTGCAAATGTATACAAAAAACAGTCACTGGCTTTCCTATGTATCTGTTCTACAGTTTGAGAAAATGCTTCTCCCTCCTACAGGTTTCCCCAGTATTTCCTATGTATGTCACGACACTTTTACACTATTACCTTAAGGCAAAGGTTTGAGTGTACATGAGCACTGAGATGAATGAGCTTTAAATCATCCAAGCTTATTGGAGCCAAATGACTTCATTTGAAGTTATTTCAATCAAAATCTCAGTCCAATTAGAATATTTCCATAATATCCATCTAAAGTAGACCATATATGCATCCTCCTTTCTTCAGTGGCAGTAATTTATCTACTGTTATGGTTCAAAATTCTGACTTGACTATACCCTGAGATGAGTAGAAGGGCATCAGAGTTTCAGGAGCAACAAAGTCTGCTTCCTGAAAAACGAAAACGCACTACAGACTTTGCATCAGGAAATCTAAGCTAGTTTAAAAATGAGAAGCCAGTAGGCTGAAATGAATAGGTGAACAGTGACTAGCATGTATCTGTATTTAGTGTTGTTTATACTATAAGACCCTTTCTATTTGATCAATGAGTAATAGGAGAAATAGTATTAATTTTCTAATGTTATTGCTTTTATTGCAATTTTAAGTGTCCAAAATGTTAACAATCATATTAAATTCTTCCTTTTGTTGCCTTGATCTTTTTATTATTGGTGCTGTCCTGTTGTTCCAGAAAATGTTCTGATCTAGAAGTGCTTTACTCAGGTTATTTTTTCTGTTCAAAAACACCTAACTGACAAGATCAGATTGTTGGATGGCTGTAATACTCAGGTATGCAAGAACTATTCTGGGAGTGGCAGCTAAAAGGAGTTTGAATAACAAGCCCTCATGACTATGACTATCAAAAATAAAAGTAAATTCTTCACAAAATTCAGCTAAGTGTGCTAATGGGGTAGCTGAGTTGCTGTCATTAACAGCTGTTCTTAATGGGCCCCTGAGCCACCCTATATGTGAACTACAGCTGTTGAAAGTGTGGTCAGCAGAGCCTCATTGCCTAACACAAACAAAAGCAATTGAATTCCAGCTTTTGACACTAATGCAAATTCCTTTACAGTGTGTATCATGAGGGAAGTAGAGGTTCTGCAATGTCACTTTAGAACTGTGAGAGGATGTGGAATACCACAGACAGGATGGTTATGATATAATAGCTGATAAGAAATCAAGGGCTGGAAAATTCAATCAGAAACCATTTTCCTACAGCACACAGCAACATGAAGATCCACCTCCTTAAAACTCATGAAGTTACAGTAAGTTAAAATTAATATAAATAAGACAGAATCAAAGCTGTATCTATTGACTCTTGAAGCAGACTTACCTTGCAGCAGAATACTAGTAGTAGTATACTAGTATTCCTACCAGTAGAATCCTAGCTTTATCTTGACAAATCTTTCCTTCACCTTAAAAAGAAAGTGTCTGATGTTTTGGGCCCTAAAAGAGTTTGCTGTGATGGCATGACTCATCAAATCTGCAAAGATATGCACCTCCTCTTTTTCACGCATGAGAAAGTAAAAATTCACACACAAAAAAATGGAATTTTGGTTACTTCTCTCCCCTGTCAAAGTCTGATAATGTTACATGCTCCTTCAACTGTAGAACTGTCTAACTGGCCGACAGTCACAATTCTTACAGTGAAAGTGAAGAAACGCCAAAAAATATTTCTTTCCTGTAGTTCTTATCTTCGGCCTCTAATGTTACAGAATCTACCATCACAGACCTACTGTGAGGCAAGAGCTTTATTCCAGGTAGAAGAATCAGTATAGATCTCATAAAGAAGACCACTGGTTCCCAGTAAGACAAAATTATGAAGAAACGTCGAGACATGAAGTGTATGCCAGAACCATGGCCCTGAAGCCAGCTTACTACATACATCTCTTCCTATTTCAGAGCATTTCCTTGCTCTTCCACATAAAAATAACTCATCCAGAGTCTCACTGTGCTCTTCTTTTGTCCCATGCTCACCATGTCCCTGTTTTTCACATCAGGTGTTTCTGATTTTCTTAGTTACTCACAGTGCTTATACTGTGGCTTCCCTTAATACCTAAAATTGAGATCTCTGGCTTTCCCTTATTTGTATCCTCTGTAGTTATTAGAAGTTCTGTAAATGAGTGTTCTGTGAAAGCTGGGGCCATTGATGCGAAAAACTTAACTTTTCCTAGAACTTGGGAAGTGAGGAAGTAATAATAGTTATATTAAGTTAGTCGCATATATCCAGGCTGACAAAACCAGAAATGACAGGAAGACATCAGGATGGCTTGCTAACTCTTATTATACATATTGTGCAGTTTTTTCATCGCTAAATAATGATATTTTGGTAATTTCTACATCCATATCTCAGATAGTTACCGTTCATAGATGATGCCCTATGGTTGTTCAGTGTCTGAGGAGATGAAAAAAAAGAATAAACTGATGTCATTGGTAAAGATGAACATAGAGTGTTCTCTTTTCCACGACACCAGAGAGCATGCTGCCACAGCATGGATTTCCTAGGATCTCTTGGGGAAATTTTACATGCATTTCTTGCACCCTGGTACATCATATTCACACTACAGTTAGTATCAAACTTTCAGTGAAACAAAAACTTGCCAGAAGATATTATCTTCTTGATTCAGAACATCAATACTTTTTTGTTTTTTGGTCACTGGAAGTCCTGGGAGTCTAATCTCCCTCTTCACATTGGGGATCCTGAAGCATTATGGATCTGTGTTTCTGAAGTGTTTCATGGATCTGTGGCTTCTGGGCAGCCTGCAGACGGGGTCTACCCCAAGCGCAGGTGCTGATTGCCACTCAGGTTGCTGCAGTTGTCCAGAGAAATTGTCATTACTGTCAATTCTGATTAATAATTTGTTAGAAGAATACTGATAGCTACATGAACTTTAAATTCCCTGAGCAGCTGCAGGGCACCTGGGGCACTTTCCTTAGAATTTCAAGTTATGAAAATGTAACTAACTAAATAAAATATCAGACCTTTTCAGACCAAAAGTAAACAAGAGTAAGCAAACCTTGCTTTTCAGTGAACTTGACAACTCCTTGTGCTTCACACCTCCTTCAGCACAGACCACATTTTAGTAGACATAGTCTAGACACCAACATTTTGAAATTAGCTCAGTCTGATAGTCTAAACCTTAGCTCACTTCTTTCTTACTATGTTACAGTACCAGTATAACGAGTTGTACTTGAATAGAGACTGGTTGTAAATAGAACAATTTATGGGATGTGTGTTAGGGGATTAACTTTCTGAATTAATACAATGTAAGTTTGTTTTCCAAACATTTCTGTTCCTATTGTTCAGTGTCATGTCATTTATTGTCCTGTATTTTACAATTAATAATAGGAAAATATTTTCTACTATGCCTAGTGGAACCATACTAGAACACTTTGATTATTAATCAATTATGATTACCAAAAATTAACTCAGTACAGAGCAATCAACATCAGACCGATTTAGCCCACCCACCCAGTGTTTACAAACAAACTAGTGAAAATAGAAATGGAACAAGGGTCCCAGTCAGGTGTTACTTTGTATGAGAACCTACCTTATTAATAGATCAGTACTGAAAAACCAACACACATGGAAGGAAAAAAAAAGGTAGAAAACAGTAGTGCTTTCAAAATATTTTTTAGGGGAAATTATTTCAGCTTTAATAGTAAATCAACTCAGAGAGTAAAGACAATGATTACTTCGCATATGATAATGAATGCAACATGAATAATTTTTAAAGGAAATTCAATGATAACCATAATTTCAAGAGCACTAAACTGCTTACTAGGGAATATTGCTGAGTGATGAAAATATTAAAATATTGAGCTGAGTGATGAAAATATTAAAATATTGAGCTACTCATTTGGAATGACTTAGAATTAAAGGATTTGTTTTGAACAGCAATTATCATTTGCATTTGGTTTATTGTATGCAAAAAAAAAAAGCGCCTAAGTAATTTGGAAAATAAATTGTTAAGGTCATGTTTTTCTAGAGTGAAAGATTCCAGGTTTATTGGAAATAAGTGTGTTTTCCTTTAAATTTTTGTGTGATCTTTTGTTGTGATTTCATCCAAAGTAATAGATTTCTTTTTTGGTTCAATTCTAGTTATGTAACTACTGAAAGAAAGAAAATAATATTTGCACTGCTCTAGTAGAGATGCCAATAAAAAGTAAAATTATAAGACACAAGTGTGTTTGCTGCAGCTGAATTTCATAAGTTTTATCAGACCACAAACAGCAGTCAGGCTGAGAAAAAAGTAACACTTTTGAGTTTGAACACAGGATAGGTCAAATAAGGCTTCTGAACTAACCTCACATTTTTAGTTTTGGATTAGGGTGATCACTATATTGTTATGAATTTAGGAAAATCCTGATCAGAGAGGGTTTAATTTGTTGTGAATTATAAAGATCTGGGCTTGAAATTGTATTAATGACAGTAACAAAGAATGTGGCTAATGAAATAATCAGACAGGTAATGTGTTCACTGCAACAGTGCTTTGCATGTACTGAAGTTGTGACGATGTAATATTAAATGGAAACTTCCAAGCTAGTAGCTGGGTGTTGTGATGCTATATGGCTTTAGAGAAAAAGTCTTCTGTCACACCCAGTAAGTCTGTGACAGATTCAGTTAAATGAACCAGTAAATCTGTTCCTTATATTCAAGATCTTATATGCAAATGGCATGATCATGCCGAAATGCGGACATGAACAAACAAAACATGATATGCATCATATGGCAATGATGTCATTTAGTTTCTCCAAACAACATAATGTTTGTACTGCAACCTCTAGTTCATATTTATAAAATATCGTTATCTTTCCTTAAAAACTCTCATTTTGGCTGAGCTTTTGAGGTTATTTCCTTAACTATGCTAAATCAACTGATTTCATGTAGTCAACTTGGCAATTTCAAAGAATTCCTGTAACTTATACTAATCTATTCATGTGTGATTTTAAAATGTTGAATCTCTCCCTTGTTCTGCTGTGTTTGTTTCTTTGTTTTTGTTTTGTGTGCTGTTTGTTTGTGGGGGTTTTGTTTGGTTTTGTTTTTCTTTAGCTATTGGAATTAAATAACTAAAAGCATAATCAAACATTTCTTAACAGTTTGATTAAAATAATTATTTTTCCTTTTCTGTTTCCAGTTTCTTGTTATGTAAATATTTAATTTGTTCTGTAGTCCCTATAGAATTTTCCAATGTATAGCTATACTGTATATTAAAAAAGCACAGTAAAGCCATTTCTTGAATGTATTCAGTGCCAATTAAAAACAAACAAAATTTTATATTCCCAGGCAAAATATTACCTGCTTCCACAAGTAAAAAAATACTGCTGCCTGCTTTCCCAGAATAAGTGCAGAATAACCATTTGCTTTTCTGCCATGACATATCAATCCACTTTAAAAAACATATTTTCTGCAGAAAGTATTTTAATTATCATGTTGGAATGTCATATATTTTCAGTAAAAAATCAAGTGTAATAAAATAAGTCTTCTAGGGAAAAAGACACCACAGTGAAGTCAAGGTGTGTAGTAGTTTTTTTCTTTCAAATGGAATCTTGTGGTTTCTGCTAAAACATTTCACATATGCCAGATAACAATATGACTTCTAAATGATAACATGCAGGGAAAAAAAAAATCCTACAAGTAAACAGATCTTTTTGCTAAGTGTGTATTCCCCACTCTTCTTTAATGTCTTTGGTGTGGTAGTGACTGTATTCAATTTCCTAAAGCAACAGAATTTACAAAGACCCCCAAGAGGGAGAAGAATGACCAAGATTATATTAAGCTTTGTGTTTGATAGATGGGAAGTTACTCATAGCTGTAAGGAAGAACAACATGTAGAAATGACTTTGTTGTTGTTGCATTTGTTACATTGCCAAGATTAGAGTTTACTGAGGATCATAGTTTAGTTTGCAAACTAAAGCAATGTCTTATTTGATCTAAAATAAGATCATACTCTCATCAGTTCAAAAGAAAATACGAGTCATTTTTATATAACTGCGAAACTCAGGAGATTTTAGCCTTTGCAAATAGTCCTTCTGAAAAAACGTTTTCAGCTGATATTGGGTTTTTTTGGTAACAATTGATTGAAAACTTTTGAGTCAGTGCAAATCAAGCCTTCATCAACCTCTTTAAGAGCGGTAAATGTGTATCCCACTCCCTGGTTAAAGATGCTTTAATTTCACATGTATTTACACTTCAATTGTAATAACTTCCAATGTAATACACTTAAAAATATGCAAGCGGTATTATGTTGCAGAAACCAGTCAGGCAAAGATAAAACTGTGAGGAACTTCAGAGGAATTCAGCAACGATGAAATTTAGTGTTGATTAAAGCAATGTATTTGACTGAGAAGGGGGATCTGAACTACCACTCATGAAGTCCTAAGTAAATCCTGTCATCTTCAGGACAGGTTGCATGTAAATAACTTTTGTCAACTCAAAACACAAAACAAAAAACAGACACACCACCACCACCAACAGAAGAACAACAAACAAACAATCAAACAAAACACTCACCAAACTACCAACCCTGACAAGCATGTAGCAGTGACAAGGATATTAGAATTTAGGAAAAAAAAAAAAAAAAGAAAGGGAGATGATGTATGGAAAAAAAACACAAGAAACTGGCACAAGTTGAAATTACAGTACTATTTAGAATATATTTTTATTTGTCTGTAACTTCAGTCCACATTCTTCTTACTTAATTGTAAGAGTATCATCGAGATGGCTAAATTACGGAAGTACATCCCCTTAATGCTAGTTTCAATATACAAAGCATAAACAAACACTTCCAGAGGTAATGAATTTTTACTTCAGAATGTCCTGTGTTTCCCTATGAACAGCCTGTGTCCATCCGTTGAATACAGAATGCTGAAATATGGTCCTAACTTCAGTGAGATATGTAATATAAAGAAAAATTCACCTGTATCTAAATCTGAAATACCAAAGTGATATTATAGTTCAGAATGAGACAACACTGAGAAAACTGGGAAGCATAGGAGAAATCTTGCATCTAAAGAACAAGTCAAAGGAATTACATGGTATAAGAGGAAAGTAAGAGGACATACGGTAATTGTAGACGGTAAAAAAACACAGGAAATAAGGCAGGATGTTTTGTTCTTCCTATAAAATAAAAATCAAGGAAATATTATGTGAAATTGCAGGATAATAAATTCAAAACTATTGAACAGAAAATAATCACTCAGTCCATAATTACAATCCTAGAAATTAGAGGTGGGAACAACAAAGAGTTTAGTCAATGTTCATGGGTACCACATTATTTTGAGTAAATAATAAAATCAATGAATGCTCTGCTCTATAAATCTAAATCCTGTCTTTTTATTTCATAAGAACTCTCTAGATTTAGATGCCTGCTTATTTTATGAGAATGTCTCTTGCTTATGTAGAGTCTAATAATTCCAAATGTTGTGTAAACTCAACCCCTGATGATTTTAGATTTTTAACTGTATTGTTCATGCACTACTGCATTCTACTTCAGAAACTTTCTGACCTTTCAGAAATCTCCCCTAGAATGAAAAACTGACACTGTTTAGCTTCTTTTTCCTTTGTTACATTATTTTCTAGATCATGAAGTTTCATGCTAGATGTTACTGATGAGCACCACTGCTAGAATTAAATGTGGTATGATCATAAGAATGTAAGAAAGGTCACTCTAATTCAAACCAGTCGCCTCATTCTCTGACAGCAGTAAATACTTGATGGACAGTAAGAAGTTCAGGAACAGGATAAATATGCCTCTGGTTTTTTTGTTGTTGTTGTTTTTTTTTTTTTTCCTGGAAGGAAACTGTGTATTCATTGCTGGAGTTTTGTCTAAGTTTTGGTTTCCAATTCCTATTACAATTTTGAGCAACCTGCAGGTTTTGAAGGTGCCTTGGAAGCAGCAAACCAGGAATCATTTATTTTTCCATAGATTATACTAGAGAACATAAAAAGAACTTCAGTGATTTTCTTCAACTGAAATACTTTTAGGCCTCTTCTTTCCTCTATCCCACCGTCTCCAAGCTCATTTATATAAATGAAAAGTAAATATGATTCTGTGAAGTGTTTCATATATTCATGATATTAATATCATCAGCTAAATTACAGTACACCTATTTACATGCAAAAAGAGCAAATTTTAATCTGTCATAATTCATTATGTGTGAGAAAGAAAAGGCATTTGCTCAAGAAAAAAGTGAGAAACATAGACATCTACTAATACTTTTTTGTAGATCTCTCACCATTGATAATAAAGAGTATTCAATCTTATATAAATATTACAAATACCAGTAAAAATGAGGAGATGATATGACAAGAACTTTGATTCATCCTTAAATATGATGATCAGCCTATAATATTAAAAGATACAGCACCCTTATGCAATACTGCATAAAATTAATAATACTTCTCTGCAATTGTGCAGCTTATTTTTCTGTATATTTTTCCAGAAGTGTGACTTTGCAAGAAATGGCAGTTTAATTGGTCTGACAAGCCTGGATCCACTGCATAACTTTATTTGTATAGCTTCATGAGAGAAATGTTCTAATCAATTTCCTTCTTGTTTTCACTTTAACGTTATCATGATAAAGTTAATTTTTTTCACTGTTATTTGATTCTAGAAAGAATTCTTGAAAATTCAGTAATAATAACTCTGATCAAGGCTTCCAGATTCCAGAAATTTGTCAAAGCAGATTGCTGTAGTTAATTATTAAATATGATAGGATCAAATTATTTTGCATATTTAGAAAAAATCCCTCTTCCTGTTTACACATTCATTTACTATCTTAGTCAGTTTATGGCTGCTATTTTGATAATATGAAAATGCATGCCATGTATATGCTGCACCTTATGGTCTTTGGAACTTCAATGAGATAAGCAGCAATCCAGTTCAGACTCCCTCAATTCAAAGTAGAAGCCCTTCTACTTCAAAGAATCTTTGTCACTTTTTATACCAGCAGCAAAAGACCGTCTAGTCCCATTCCATACCACTACTGTCCAACTGACTACAAACCATGTACTACATTCCTTATAAATGGACGTTTGAAATACCACATGCAAACTTCTTCAAATTGGTTATAACTTCTAGCACAACTAGTGCAAACATTTGTGTACTAATATAAAAAATGTTTTTAAAAACTCAAACTGGTTGTAAACCAGTTTTCAGTGTTTTTTTCTCAAAAACTGACGTTCCAACTTTTTTTTTCTTTTTTTGCTTCGGTGCAGAACAACATTAAATTGGGACCATCTTAATTTCTTTTGAGTTATTATCAGTATCAGAGTATTCACCTGAAATATGCAAGACTCAAGATTATATCTTTGCACTGAGTTAGACAGATTACTGATATTATCATAGTCTCTGAAGTTTTTCCTTCCTTTGTGACTTTGTTCATGAATACCACTCTGATCATGTGAAAACTTTCTAAAGAAGATTAACAAAAAATGTATGTTATGGTTAAATGTTTTGATTTTAATGAACTGGAATTATACAACAAAACTCCCCAGCACCTCTAATGCATCATTCTTAAATATCTCCAGGTTTAAAACTATGCATCAACAACAAGGAAGTACTGACTGTTATTTATGTCTTTTTTTGTTGATCAAATTGCCATAATCAATACCTGAAACCATAAATTGTGTTGACAGGTTTTGTTTTTATCGTGAATAATTTAACTATTTGACTCTGGTTTACCTCATTTAAGTTCAAAGTAACTGCTAATTATTACATTATTGTTGTTGCACATTAGACAAGGTACACTGTTTATCATAATTTAGGTAAGGAAAAAAGAAAAAATAAAATCATTAAATGAAAATTAGTAATAATAAAAAAATTTTCTCTCACAAAATCTCAACTGCCTTCTAAAAATATTTCAAAGGAAAGCTCCTTTATGCGCAATGACAGAGGAGAGCTTAGATTGAGCATTTTTGACGTTAGGAGGCATCCTTAAAGTAGGAACGGCTTAAAACATGTACCAGATCCAAGAAGCTCTGGGAAGCCCCATCCCCACAGGTCACTGTGTGTCCTCAAGCCCGAGCAGACTGCGGTGTCACTCCCTCTACTGGAATAAACTTCGGATTGCAACAAGTAAGTAAATTTACTGGTGTTACTGAGTTTTCACGGAATGATTAAACCATCCACATCCACCCCATGGCCTACCAATAGACACAAGTGTGTGTCACTGCATGACAGTGGCTGGTGTCAGCTATGCAGACCTCAGCATGTAATTTATGAAGGGCAGGGAGAACAGGAGACACTTGTTCAGTTTGGGGAGGTGCGGGGAGTCTCCACCTGCAGATGCGACAAATGCTTTTGAACAAGTCCTATATGTCTGCCAAAAGAGGAGCTCTGGGGATGACATTGAATCTTATAGCTACTTTAGGTGAAACCAAATGGACTTTATAATGTGAACATGCACACATTGAGTTAGGCAAGGAAGTCATGAGGCACAGCTTTCAGAGAGGTATGGTATATGGAGAATCAGAAAAAGGAAAGATTCCCTCCCCATAGGTCAGCCAAAAATTAAAAGATCAAGAAACATCTGACCCTGGACACAAAACTAAGAAATAAATGTAAAATTACTGTACTAGAAAATGAAACTAATCTGTTTAGTTGCCTTTGTGATTTAAGGTTAATTTGTTTTTCCCCTGTGCAATTCAACTGTTTGTTGCATTTTCCATCTCAGGTTAAGCTACAGAAAACTGCTTACCTGTACATGGAAACAGTTCAGAGAGGTGCACAATTATTTTCTCTTTTTAGCCACTTGATCTCTGCAATCTGTAGTTAAGGCTTCTGACACAATCTTCCCCCAGCCTTTTTGACACAGAGCAAAATGACAACTGATTGTTAAAGATCAGCAATTACAATCTCCCTTGTGATGAGGAAAACTAGAAACTGACTTGTGTCTTGAGTCTAGATATACTAGATCGTTGTGTTGGTCAGGCTACTCCGAGTAATTGGAAGAAGGATATATGGTGAAAAATGACAAAGCTGAATTTGAAGGAATAAAGAGAGGGTCGTGTGGGGACTCACAAATAGCATTTTGAGTATTCCTTAGGTCTCAGAGTTTGGGATTTTCGGCCACTATGGACAGAAAACATGCATGAAAAGGAAGGAGGTCAGAGACCAGGAATACATAGAAATGCTATAGGAGTGGGATGCCAAGGACATGAGAATGCGAACAATACAAGAGAGATAGTGTGGAAGATGCAGGCTGTCACAAGTGAAAATCTCCACAGTCCTCTTTGACTAGCAGCAAGCCCACAAGTCCTAATCCACAATTGAAGAATTTCCATTGAAATTGAAACTTAAAGAAGGACTTTTAATACACATGGCATTTTATAAAAGCACTTTGTTTTTGAACATTATATGTTCAAATGTATTAAGTATGTGGTGCTATGTAACAACTTATTTCATTGTCCCATTCCCTTTTCACTGCTCATTACACTGAGAGCTCACACAGATATAATCTCTTAAGGAGGCGGGTGAGGTTAATGTTAGTCACTTATACCATCCTACTAGAGTAGCTAATATAATCTGTGATATAGATGTGGGGCTTTATTAAAAACAATAATAGCAACAACAAAAAACAGAAAAATCTCACAATCTACCCAAAACATCTGTCCTTAAAAAAAAAAAAAAAGAGGGATCTGTTAAAAATAGACTTCACTTACTGTCCTTAGATTCAGACATGTCTTGAAATGGATCATGAAAAATCCAGCTAATTTCCTCTGCAACCCTACTTTTCATATAAATCCATTTTTGCCTGCCTCTCTAATTCATTCATCTTCATTTTGTTCACTTAAACTGGTAGCAGTGTGTGTGGGCTGAATACATTGCTTCTCAAAGTGATTTCAGAGGTTGATATTCATCTTACTCTAACATAATGCTCTGCAACATTACTCAGTCCAGCAATGTATGTCCAACTCCCTGCACAATAAACTTGCACAGCTGCACTCATTTAACTTGGAGAGAAGCTGGCAAAATGTCACTTGTTAAATAAATTCACTATAAATTAATATGGTTCTGCTTTCATCTGCATATAAACCACAATAATATTCACCAAATCATACAGTTATATTGATACACTGCCATTCACATCAATTACTGTTCTATTAAATTATGTACACAGTTGGAATTATGGCATAAAAATATATACTGGAACTATATTTCTTTCAAAATCTTATGTGTTTAATAGACATTGATACATTAATAAAAACAGTACATTTCCCTGAAGAAAGACAGAAGTGGTAGTAAGTGATTTATGATGGTTTATGTTGCATCAGGAGATTTTTCACAGTTCATTTGCAAATTCTTCACTACTTAGATTTATTTATTTTCTTTTATGAAAGTTTTGGGTTCTACAGCAATGTCAGTTTAAACACATTTGTTGTAAATACTAATGCTGAAAGTGAATTGTAACTTCTTCCTCTGAGTTAGTACAACTGAAATACTGAGAGCTCTCTATAGAAAACTAATATAATTTTAAATATTTCAATTTATCTGGTGTGTTTTTTAGTATTTTTGAGGGATTTTCATTGGATCATTGGTTGGTTGGAGATTTTTAACAGAAATTGGCTTTTTCTTCATCTTCAAAAAAGTTCCCAAGAATTAATCTTTACAGATCATGTGAAGGGTGTATAAGATACTACTAATTCTTGTATTTCCTTAATCAACAATGTTTGCATTCTTTCAGTTACCATGACACAAAGCCATTATTTTAAGTGAGTAGAAATCTTCCTTGTGCAACCTTTTGGAGAGTCAGGAAATATCAGCTGTTGTCTGATATGATGTCTTTATTGTTAACATAGAACTCAAGCTAATGCTTTTTGTTACTGATACAGAATGAGGTCATAGGAAACTAACTAAAGACTCCCATAAAGAACCATCAAGAAAATGTGATCTATTAATAAATACATGAATGCAAATGTATTGTTGTACAACTAGTTATTCCATACAAGTTCACATATATTCAGTGGACTGTTGTTTTAGCATGTATTCATGTACCTACAGGAGATTCATGATTGCAAGTTCCTTCTTCGGTCCTCTCTGTGTCATTCTAACATATTAATGAATTGCAGAAGAATTCCATGATACATACAGTCATTTGATAGCCAGCCTACTTTAAAAAATTCTGTAAGCAGACAGATGATAGGACAAATGTCAAAGATATACCTTGAATTATTATCTTGCTATTCTTAAAGAAAAACACAGTGTTGGCATTGTAACAGTGCTGTAAGCCTTGTTTTGAGATTTTGTGACAAGCAAAATTATGTTCCTTCATAGCAGTTTGGACCAAGGCCTTAAAAATATTTACAAATTCTAAAATTCTCACAACATCCCTATATGAGGTTGGTTGCTGGGCTTTATGCTTTCAACTAAGGAGCATATTAACATTAGCTTGTCTGTATTAAGATGGTACTTCCAGCATTTTTTGTTTGCTAATACTGGTTTACTTCCATCAGCAAATGCAGAATTGTCTTGTAAAACTTAGTTGCTGTTGTCTCTGTTGTCATCAACAGAACCTTACCTAGGGGCAATCAGAGGTGTGATCTTGGGTGCAGGCCCTCCAAGTGAAGTGTAAGCCTTTGCTTATCTGTAGGAAAGATCCACTGGAGAAGGCTTTCTCATTTTTCTACTACAGCTGTTCTTCATCTATGACACATTTGTCCTACAACATGTCTAGCTTCGACATTTTCAATAGTAAGGTTTATTTCTAATCCAGTTATCATTTTGTGAAACTAGATTTGGAAAGAATCCCACATATAAGATGGGACACTGTGGCACTTGTGGTGCCATTTTTCAGCTGCAGCTCAAGCATTAGATTGTGATGTGATAGTATTCAGAATAAGTTGTGATAATAAAAAACAGTGCTGACAGCTTGTCTCTACTACGTTCATTGTTCTCCTAATATCAACAAATGGCATTAGCAACTAGGAACCACTACTATCCACAGGGCTCAGCAACAGCTGATTGGCAACTACTTACTTCCAAGTGCAGTTCTCTCTCCATAATGGCACTGCCCGAAAATGTTACTCTCACATTGACCAAAGCCATTTACAGAACGTTTAGAAGACTTGGGAGCAGATTCTAAGGGACATTTGAGTGCCTGACTCATACTCTGAAAAAGAGAAAAATAATATAGATAGGATTTTGGTTGTTAGACATTGAAATATTCTTCAGATCTTCATCTACAACATTTCCAATATGTTAAAAAAAAGATACCACCACCTATCATGCTTCCTAAAAAGTTACCAATTCAATCTTCAGATTGGGTCCTACTTTAAAAAAAATTTCAACATAATTTCCTTTCCCTTAAGCAATGAAAAAGCAAGGGAAATAAAAAGTCAATATGTTTTGTTGTTTGAAGAGAGGGTGCCTTGTTTTGAGGTAATAATAAGTGAATCTTCAGTGCAGTAGCTCAAGAGAACTTTGCTCCTTGAGTTCCTTAGCTAAATAACATTGTTATGTGCTAATGTGAGACAGCCTTTTAATAATATTCCATGCAAATGTATTGTTTTAATTAACCAGTTAATTGATTTATAGAGTGTCTGTTCAGCTCACTTGACCTTTGAAAAAGTACTTAGCTTTTCTCTCAAGTGAATGCAATAATAAAAATAATTTCTTAATTTTCCAAATATTTTAAAGGAGAGCCTTAATCCTGTTCATTTTTGAATTCTTGATAAAACCATCATGTAAGTAAAACAGGGAGTATTTCCCCTCAGAAAGTCAGCTGGATTGCTTCAGAGCATGCAACAGAACCTTACCTAGGGGCAATCAGAGGTGTGATCTTGGGTGCAGGCCCTCCAAGTGAAGTGTAAACCTTTGCTTATCTGTAGGAAAGATCCACTGGAGAAGGCTTTCTCATTTTTCTACTACAGCTATTCTTCATCTATGACACATTTGTCCTACAACATGTCTAGCTTCGACATTTTCAATAGTAAGGTTGCTGCTGCTGCTGTGGTGTGTAGAAAGGTTCACTCAGCTCTGTTTGCCGGGAACATGCTGCTTTGTTGTCTTTTTACTGAAAGGTGATTATTACCATGGGTCCACCTACCCTATAACACACCACATGGACCATCCAGGATATCTGGCAAATGTTATCAGTAAGAAAGAAGGCTTTAGGGGGAAAGTGAGCACCTTCTAAAAGGTTTCATGTAGCACAAATATCTGCAAATAGATTTAAGCAGAAAGCCAAACCGTGCCTGCTGGTATCATGTCCCCGAGCACCGTGGGAAGAGGTGCTCTCTTGTGGTCAGAAGGAAAAGCTGGTTTGAGAAATCTGCTGTGTCTTCTGTGAGACAGATCCTAAGGCGACTTGAAACTGAAAAGCAGAGAAGAGTGCATTTCCTTTGTGGCAAGCGGCTAGGACAGTGGGGCTGAGAGAGCGAGGCTGACTCCCTGGGATGCCCATCGAAAGCACCCGAACAGAGACCTAGGGATGTCTTGCTTATCCGGCTCCGATGGGAAGCAGGGACCCGGGCTCCACCTCGGACATGCCCGTTGGAGCCCCCAGCCTTGGCTCCTAGCACCGGAAGCTCAGGCACACTTCTTCCCAACCCCCAGGTGCTCAGAGCCGAACCGGGACGGTGGACACAAGCCTCAGCCTGCCGTCACCCCCTCGGCGGAACGGAGCTCTCCTGCCGATCTCGAAGGGTGCTCAGTCGGGGCATCGCTGTCCCCGCAGTGCAGCCTCCGCGGGAGCGGCAGGAAAGCTCCGCCTCCGGCCGTTCGGGAACAGCCTGATAAAGGCAGGTGCGGGTAAGCAGCAGGACCCCAGCTCGAAGCATCTGTCTGTGCACGGAGCCCCTGACCCCTCCTTGTCCACCCTGTGGAAAGCAGCACCGGAGCCAGCCAGTGCCGCCGCTGGGACAGGACTCTAACCGCCGCCTGCTGAGCGCACCACTGTCCCGCCGCCCGCAGCCTTCGGTCGCGTCTCTGCGAAGGGACAAGGACCTCGCCCCCAAGGACCTCTGAAGAGGCGGGATTTCTCCGGGAAGGGGAAGCAGGATTTTCCTGTGTGGCTTGGAGATGAGGCAGGTATCTGGAGTGGGATTCCTCCTGGGGCTGATGGCTCTCCCAGTGGCGCTGGGACAGAGAAGCTCGGGAAGCCCTATAAATAGCAGCCAGCATCAAAGCTTTGCCATCGTCTCTTTCAAATGGGAACACGTCAAGGACCCTTATGTCATTACACTCTGGATACTTGTGGCCAGCTTGGCCAAAATCGGTGAGTCTGTAGTTATGTTAACATATGTACTTTTCCTTCCCCTTTCCCTTCTCCCGCTCATGTAAATGAAGAAAGTTTATAATCAGTCCACTGACCCGTTTTCGGGGCGTTTACTGTACTCCGTTCTTATTTCATAATACTGTCCTACATGGTGCTTAGCTGTGTGATTTTTCACTTGCCCCACTGGGTTATCTAGTTCATTTTCAGCGCCTAAGGCTATGGCTTCGGCATCTGACTCCTTGCAAACCCTTGCAGTTCTTTGAAACCTTGCATTACTGTTGCTCCCGGGAAAAAGCTTTTTTTATAGCAATGAAAAAGAAATCAGGCTTTATTGACTATACAATACCTATTCCAGTGTATTATATGCTATTCTCTTGATCGTGACTGATAGCCGTATTAGCTAACACCATCAAAAATAAACACTGTAAGCTACTCAAGTGAATTGAGCATTCTCTCCTTTGCAGTGCTGCTGAATTAGTGAAAGAGCATAGCTTATGGAGAAAAAAATACAAGCTTTAGAACACACAGAGCTTTTTCAAGAAATTGGAATTAGTGAAAAGCAAGGACTTAAGTCTAACTTCAGTGTAAAATGAATTTATACAAACGCTCTAACTCTTGTGTTCTGAACTTCGTGACTTTTCCAAAAACAATCTTATAACACTGCTGAACTAGAAGAGTCGCCATTCAATTGGAATGTATTTTATTTGGTTGATGCTATTATTTTCAGTCCTTTTAGATTTGGATCTAAAAGCAGTCCTGCTGCTTTGGCTGACACCAAAAATATAATTTTCAATTTTCAATAAATTGTCTCTAACCCAGAAGGTATGATCAGCTGAAAACCCTACTAATACTTTTCTGTACTTGTACCATTAATACTAATTTGGGATATTAAAATCATATTCCATGGATTTAACATGTCACAGAGAATGGAAGATGTAAAAAGATGTACTTAGGTATATTCTGCTTAGCACAGAAGATAAACACAGTAAGACTTGGTTGGAAAATGCTGTCTCCAAATCCAAATAAAACATTTTAAAAATGAGGAGTAAGTTATGTAGAGGTATTGTAAAGCATTTTTCAGTGATATCTGCATCTTGGGTTTCACTTGCTTAACCACAGATATAACTAAATACCTTTGTATGAATCACTGTTGAACTACACCTTGCAAATAGTTTGTGTTCAGATGGTTGCTGCATTTTGTAGATTATATAAAAAGACAGTTTTATTTTAATTTACTTTTATTGGGGGGTTATATCAAGTAGAAAACTGAGGAAACCAGATACACAAAAAGATAGTGACAATGTTGAATCCCTATAAAATGGTGCTGAACTAAACTAATACACAGGTTGCTCATTTATACCTTCTTTTTGAGATGCTCTTCTAAATAACTCTTTGCCCTCTGTGTTATTAAGGCTTTGCTGCTCTGCACATGTGCCACAGTTGTACAGAGTAGTATTAGTGCTGCACAACCATATCAGTGCTGTGTCAGAAACCAAATGAAGCTAATAGGACAGTTAGATTGTCCTGTATTTAAATTGCAATGGCCTGGATTAAGATCAGTTTGTATTAAAATGAACCATCTTACCATGAAGTCCTCTGTATAAACCCTTCATAAAGCACTAATTGATCTTTGAGTTCAGAAGATGAATGTTACTTGTTCTGTTTTTGAATTCTTTGCACTTTTTCACAGCTGCACAGAGCATGTCACTTGCTGGTAGATTATATCTATCATCAACACCATCATTTTTCTTCTGAAAAATTCTCAAGATTTATTCTTTTATTTCTTCACATTTGTAATTGCAATGATATACTAATCTGGACATGGTCTCTGAAGCAGCAATGTACAACTGCTGTATTCCACTGAGAGCCTATGAATGCTCCTGCATTCCCCACCAGTCACAAATAAAATAGAGAAAAGCAGAAATGTATACTCATTGTTCAACATCTTATTAATGAAGAAAGTATGAAGGTATTCATATAAGTCAATGAGAAAGGGAAATGAAAAAAACTGCTTCTCAGCCTTCTACCTGTCTTGGTGTGTCAAGGGTTCTTGAAAGCAGATCAGAAATCTATTGGAAGACTTTGAATGGTAAACATGCTGTGCTGGATCAAAGAAGTTTTAGACATTTGAAAAGCAGACAGGAAAGAGCTGAGGAAGAAAATACAGAACATCTGCCCTTGTGTCTCTTGCTTTACTACCTGAAGGAGGGCAAAGGTAGTGGAGTCAAAATGCTGGGTTTGCTGTGGGTTTTTCTTCAGGGGAGGAGCTGTTCTCACACATGCAAGCTCACTTCTCCATGGCTACAGGGGCTGGGAAAACTATTTTACTGATGAGTGATAGGCAATTGGGTCAGCAAAAAGTGTTCTGGGAATTACAACTGGTAGCTGAGGATGAAAAGTGTATGAGAATACTTTGTCTTCTCTTGCATTAGGATAACCTTAGGCCTTTGTGGGGTTTGTTTGTTGTGTGTGGGTTATAATTATTATTATTATAGTTTTTATTATTCTTGTGTGCTTTGTTTTGTTTTTTAGAAAAAAGTTTCAGTTCATAATTTTATATTGCTTGGGGAAATGTGTATTTAATAGGAGATTCTGGTGGATTTTATGGGACTTGATGTTCATGTTATATACATTCAGAATGTAAATTGGTACTGTCGAAAAGCTGCAACATAAACTATTGTATGTGAAATCTCATAAGCATCTTGTAAGCATGAAGAGATGCCTAGTGTTTTGGGTTTTGTAGGAAGGAAGCTGCTTTTTTTTCTTTATGTGAAGAATACTTATATCTCTTGGGCACGTTTAAGTATTGACACAAATGAAACTGTGGAAGAAGACTCTTTGCAGAGCTGGCTTTCATGCACCATAGGAAATAAATGGTCTGTGTCTACTATGAAACTTCTAATGCTTTGCAGTGTACTGTTTTACATACTACAATTTATTTGATTTGACCCTCTTAATTTGAAACGCTCCAACTCTTCATTCTAAGGCACCCTTTGGCTAATGATCTTTATTTCCTCTTTTGATAGGCTCTCTTATCACTACAAATGAGTATCCTTATGGGATAAGGCCAATAAACTACTTAAATGTGTAAAGCTAAGCCAGAAAAACATCTTATCTACATGAAGAAGGTACATGAGGTACAGCTGAGAACCCTCCAAGTGGACTTCAGGTGTCTACTTCCTGTACCTCAGTTCTCTGGATGAAACAAGCAATACCAATGAATAAAATATGCAAATACATGCATATTTGTATATGTAGTTAGAGATATAGATTAGGACTTTACCTACTCTAACTATGTTGATAAAGGATGCTACGCTTTTATCAACATATTGCACTGTATAGTTCCAAATTAAGACACATGCACACTCACCATCCGTGTACTTTATCATGTACTCTCCTCTTTTAACAGATGACATCTTGAAAATAACTTTTTAAAAACAGACATGTAAAACATGCAAACAGTGGCAGGACAGTCTGCTACAAAAAAAAAAAAAAAACCAGAAGTACGAAGGAGATCAGAAAACAAATTTGGGAACATGTAGAAGGAAACCAATAATCATCTCAAGAACTAAAAATGTGCAAGAGAATAAATAATGTTAACTCTGAATATTGTATATGATTTTTTTTCTGAGGATGTTTCTGAGGCCTTGTCTGTTGGAAAAAAAAAAATCTGTTTCATGCTTCTATGCTTGTTCAAAATCCTAGGAGACAGAGATTGTATTTATATTTTCATTGGAAGGTATGTTGGGCAATTTATAAAATTCCTACTGGTGGCTTAGATCCTTTTGTGGATGATAACATATGATATATATGAGATACATGATCTCGGGATAGCTAAAAACCCCTACAAAGCAGCCTTTCTGTCTGTTTAGCCCCTTGAACTTGCTCAATGTGGAGCAGATAAGCAACTGTAAGAAATGGTGGGAGAGAGACTACAAACGGCAATGAGGAAGGCTACACAGCCTTCTCATTATCTGTGAGTCAAACCTCTTGCCAGTGTTTTTATTTGTATAGTTTATATGCTGAGTCTATGAGTGACACAAAAGACTTTTAAAAAATTCTTAATATCTCTGTAGTTGTGCACAAATTCTAAAGGCTTTTATATAAGAAACTTGAAAGTGGAAGTGAAATTTGAATCTAGGGCAGCTGGTAAATCTGTCTTTAGGAATGCCACAATGCTTTGGAGGAGGGTGAAGAAGTGGTTCAACAACAATGAACAAACACTGAGGAGAAGGCTGGCCTGGTGATATCTCAAAAAGATACTGTGTCACATGGACAGGTTGAGTCCATCAGCTCTTTAGACCCCAGGACATGAGCTGTAAAGTACACTGTATGTTTAAGCTTACAAAGATATGGGTTCCCCAAAATGCTCCTGTTTCTGCATGCCCAGGTCCCTTCATATTGTCTCAAACTACTCTGAGAAAGGAAATCTACAGAGTATTTTGTTAACATAAACAATTGCTCTAGAGAATTTTAAGCATATTAGGGATGGGCTAGGGAAGGAACTGTGAAATGCAGGTCTAACAACTCATCCAACTTAGACTCCTGGGGCAATATTTTCTTTGAAGAAATCAATACCCCTCCCTCCAAAGCAAACTGTCAAAACAAAAGCCTGTTTGACTCTCAGTTTTTGCCTCCTGGCATTTTAGCACTAGTGAAAAGTGTCAATTACTTAGAGAAAGTCATTTAGTTTATTGTTTTAATAAAAGCAAAAAAATGTGATAAAAGCTCTTCTGTTGGCAGTTCTCCTGTAAATAACACCTTTAAGAAGAAATTTTGAAGGATGCTTAGCAGAACTTTACTGGAAGTATTTAACTGAAAACGGAGTCAGAGACTCAAATGGTGAGGACCCTGCAAAGCTTTAACTACCCTCGTTGTCATGATTGTAGTGTTTTTTAAAAGCTGCTTTCACTAGCAAGTGATGATATGAAAAAGGACTTGGCATTGTGATTAGGAAGTCTGGACCTGGCTACCTTCCCCCATATACTGAACAAGATAACAAGGAAAAAACACATCTTTTACTTTTATTTTGAATTCAGTAGAAGCTGGAACAGGTTGGCAGAATTATCAAGGAGGCATATGCATACATATACATAGAAATACTATAAATTTGTGCTGGCAATTATGTTATACAACTGAGGTATCTTCCTTTTAGTAAGATGCTGTATTTCCTCATGCAAAGTGCTGTGCAGAATACCTGTGAGCTAGGAATGTTAGGTACTGTAAAATCTCTGACTTCTAAGGAATTACCTTCTTTATGCAACATCTTAGGCAGCTGAAAAGAACATTTCCAACATAGAATAGCAGCTTAGCATTTCCAGTTCTAGGAACAACTGTCTAAGCCATGTTTTTATCAAATTTGTAATCTACAAATGGATGTCTGTTTCCACATTTTATTTCCATTTTACTCTTGTACCTTACTCATTCTTTTCCTGTCCTTCCTGCCTCCCTGAAACACATCTCTCTTCTTCCCACCCCCCCACCCCCCCCTCAAGTCTAGCAAGTCTCAAGTATTAATTATTTAGACTAGGGAAGAAGATATCAGGAAAGTATAATTCAACAAGATTCAGGTTACATCCCCTGATGAATAGCAAATATACAATGGCAACTTGTGGGCATTACATAAGAAAACAATGGCATTTTGAGACTGGCCCTGAGTTGAGTACAGTTCAGGCACGCATACCTAAGAAAGGATCTCGACCATAAATTACTTTCAGGTACCTGTGTGCAAAGTGCTTGGTGTTCTCTGTAGAACAATGGAAACCTTTTAATACTGTAGTCTTAGGTTTGTTGAAACCATTGATTTACTGTCTTCAGAGCTAAAACCACTTATTACTAAGGTTGATCTACAAACCCCCCAAGTGACTGTAAATGTCTCATGTGGTAATGCAGCAGACTACAGGCCTGCAAGTAGTAAGTGCAAGCAGCAAACTTTTTCAAGTGTACATTAGTTCTTTGAGTAAAAGGCTTTGTGAGGTCTCCTTTGTTTTGTGAAGATCTGTGCATTAGAGATGCTTAGCAGGGGAGCTGGTATTGGAAGTCCTGAGTTATTACTCCGACCTGGCAGTAAGAGGGTTGCTTTTCCAGTTGTTTCAATTCATACCATCAGAACTCTATAAAAAGTCAGTGAGTTTCACCACCAGTTTGCTTAAAAAAATGCTTTTAATTCAAATAAAAAACTTCTTTTCCCCCTATTTACCATGGTTTAGTTGCTCTGAAATAATTGATTAATGGATTACTGAGTTCTTTTGTACCTTCTGTATGGTTCGTTCTATTCCAAGATGAAGTGTCGAGTCCAAAGTCAGAAGAATATTTCTTCTCTGAATATTCTTTTCATTCTTTCAGGAAATTCTTCCTGATTTTTCCTGTCTCTCTGCAGTAGTGCACTTAAACTAACGTCCCAAATAACTTGCGACAAGTGGCAGCCATTTAAAATTACAGTAAACTGCAGACTATGGCTGGTGGTCTGTGTTGTAGTATTTTGATTCCTTTTGTAAAATAGCTTACGGTGTATTCACCCCTAAGAAAGTAGTGACATGATACCCAGTTGGCTGCTATGTAAAGAACCATAAAGTCATAAATACTGAAACTACAGGCTGACATGGAAGAGCCGATCAAGATGAAATGCAACACCTCAAGTGGAAACACTTTTAATTAAGGCACGAATATTTCATGTTTATTCATGGAAGAAGAAAATGGCAAAATATTCTGAAAGGCCTCTGCAAAAGCAAGGTTTTAAAGTAGATGAATCTAGAGAGTTTTCTCCTTCCAATAACTGAAAGTAGAACTCATTCTAGATTCACTGATGTATGCCTCAGTGAGTTCTGCTTTTGTTTATTGAAAGCAAAAAATGCCTCATCCTGTTGTCAACCCTGCATGTTAAAGTAACGATAGTCAGACACCAAGGAAGAAAATCTCCAAGTAGACTGTAAACTGATTTTCAAAAACATTTGGTTATGATTTTCTCTGCTTCAATTGCAGTTTTTAAAAGTATAAAAAAAAAAAAAGTGGAAAGTGGAGGCTTTATGGATTCATTCACTTCCCAAAGTTGGACTTTGAGGAAAATATTAAATATTCAGAAATCTGTAAAGGTCTTGAGCCGGTAAGATTTCATACGTAAAATCTCCCAGGTGCAAACAGATTGTAAACTGATGGAGAGGCTCATCTAAACACAAAACTGATTTTATGTTAACTATTTTGTCATAGTTAAAACATTCTGACTCCTTTATTAAAATGACTATGGTTACATTGGTTTGGTGGTATGATAGTACTCCAGGGACTAGATGACATAGGTTGAAATAAGATGGCTTTATGTTAATTTAAGTACAACAATACTAATAGTTGTACTGAAGGTATAATTATTAAGTGTTCATACATAAAACTAAATACTGTTGCAGTATGAAGTTATTAGAATCCTCTTACTGCAGTGGAATAGCAGCACTGATGAATATTTGGATGTAGATTTTCAGGCCTTGACTGCTTAGACATACACTTAACAAATTAATTTAATAAATGTTATTTAGTGGTTTAAGTGGTTACAATATTCATGCCAGGGTGAATGAAACAGGGTTTGAATGCTTGTTCTTCTCTTTCAATGCATAGTCTACAGTTCAAACTGCTATAGGACTTGGTTTTAATTAAGTTCTCCAAACTGAATAGACCCAGCTCTCTCAGTCTTTCCTCATAAGAAAGATGCTCCAGAGCCCTAATAATCTTTGTAGCTCTCCATGGGACTCCCTTTCTTGTCCTTCTTAAGATGAAGAGGCCAGAACTAGACACAGTAATCCAGATGCAGCCTCATCAAGGCAGAGTAGAGGGGAAAGAGCATCTACCTTGGCTTGCTTGGCAACACTTTGCCTAACGGCACAGGATACCAGTAGCCTTCTTTGCTACAAGGGTACATTGCTGGCTGATGTTCAACTTGGTGTCTACTGCGAACACCAAGACCTTTCCTGCCAAACTGCTTTCCAGCTGGGTGGCCCCCAGCATATATTTGGTGTATGGGGTTGTTCCTTGCGAGGTGCAGGACTCTGCACTTCTCCTTTCTGAACTTCCTGAGGTTCCTGTCAGCCCATTTCTCCAGACTGTTGAGGTTCCTCTGAATGTCAGCATGACCCTGTGCCCTGTCAACCACTCCTCCCAACTTTGTGTCATCAGCAGACTTGCTGAGAGTACACTCTGCCCTATCATCCAGACTATTAATGAGGATATTGAACAGTGTTGGATCCAGTATGCACTCCTGGGGTACACTGCATCCTACTGGCCTCCAACTAGACTTTGTGCCACTGATCACCATCCTCCAGACCCAGCCATTCACTTGGTTTTCAATCCACCTCACTGTCTGCTCATCCAGATCCTATGGCAACAGCTTGAGGGTTTATGAGACTCTTTGGACTCTATGCAGCTATGAGGAGACTGCAACAGGCCTTACTGAAGGCCCAATAGACACTAGCTACTGATCTCCCTTCTACCAGACCTGTCACTTAATCATGTAAGTTAACCAGGGGAGTCAAGCATGACTTTCTCTCCGGGAAGCTATGCTGACTACTCTCGAGGAATTTTTTGACCTTTATGTGCCTGGAAATGGTTTCTAGAATTATTCTATCAGCTAGACCTGCAGATCCTGGTCTTTGGGTTAGCAGTGTTCATACACAGAAGAAACTTTACCCATATCCTACCTGGTCAAAGAAAGAAACGCTTATGCATGCTGTTTTGATGGAATCAGTACACTTTTATTAACTGGAGGAAAATCGCATGTAAATATATAGAGGAGAGGAGAATACATGGTGGCCATATGGTGGCCACAATGGTCATTCCATCATGAATTAAAGAATGACAAGGTATCAGCATAAAATTCGGTTATCCTCTAATCTGGGTGCTTTCTGATCAGAATGGCCTCCATTTTCTGATCCAAACAGATTTCACTCATATGCCAACCACTCTTCTGCCTTCTCTTAGCTGATACAGTATGAGTTCCATCTCTTATTTTAGACAAACAATTCTTCAGGATGACCTAATATTCCAGTGAATAGTATTGCATGATGGGAATGTGCAGTGAGAGCTATTAACTGGTACCAAGCTCAAGCAGTAGCCAGCTGATTCAGCAGGAACATGTATAAACCTGGAGGTGGTGGTTGTAGTGTTCCCTGCTTCTTGCAGAACAAGGTGATAGATCTGCTTACTACAAATCACTTTTTTGCCCACAACTGTATGCCAGAAAGCACACATCTGTAGTCCTTCTCTGTACTAGGTACTGGGTCTTCCAGTTACATGAATAGCAGCAATGGTACTTTGCAATACTGTCTGTTTCCCGATTTCTAATGGGATTTTTCTTGAGATGACTGCCTCTGTACCTCTGAAAAAAAGAACCTCAAAACAAACAAACAAACAAACAAATCTACAAAACCTAAACCAAGCCCTCATGCAAGACTATGCAGGCGGATATTCCATCATTACAGTTCTTTACTCTCCTAAAGGAGGGACAAGGAAATTTCCAAGTCCATGATAGTTATGACCATGGCAGTCTCCTATCACTTCCTTATACAAACTTATTTTTTCCTATCTTAATTTCACCTCACAAAAGACTGTGTGAGTTCTGACTCTGAATAGAAGGATATTTAGACTATTGAACTTATATTTCATCAAGGTATATTATTGGAGGGTAGAGGAAGATATTTTGAGCTCAGTTATCTGTTTAGATTAGTGGCCATGGATGATCATTAGTGGACAATACTGTATTCTTTTTCTAAGTAGAAATATTTAATAAATACTGCATTGATTCTCATGTTTCTTTAATACTTACTACCATAGATGCCATATGGAAAAGCAATCATAGGTGGTTTAATAGGTAAAAAATTTACTTAAATTGCATGCACAGTCTTTCTAGTGTAACAAGCTGAATAAGATAGTCTAGACTTTAAAAAAAGGGTTTATGTTGATCAGTGCACTGATCAATAATAAAAATGTAGGATAGAAAGTACTGTGAGAGAAAGGCCAGAAAGGAAGCTACAAATGAGAGGGCTATTACGCATGTTCCACAAAAATGGTGTAATTAGATTGTGAGGGAAAAAGAAAACCAGAAAGTATGTGCATATTTACCTTGTGTCTAGTAAATAAATGTATTAATTAATTTCTTTTCTTAATTTCTGTTTTGTTATCATAAAAAAGATAAATATTTGACTACCATCAGAGGATTTCTGTTAATGTATCTTCCATTCATTGAATGGATTTTGTCATAAACTTCTACCTGACAGATTCTATCAATATGTCCATTAATCATAAATTCTTACCATGAATTAGCAAGATAAGATTTTTTATACTTTGCTCTATAGAGCTTCGAGAGAATAGCTTTTTCTCTTGGGCAATCTGTCCTCAGGGGTTCATCCAGTGGCTGTACATGTTATCCTGTCAAGTACAGTGTATCTTAGAGGATGTTGCCTTTTAAAGGTGTAAAAAGAACATGCATAGCAAGGCTTAGTTTTTTTCCCACTAGCAAGGCACTTCCTAGACAAGATGACTAGTCAGCATCACTTTGTTCTCTTCAATGTTATGCTAAGTATTCCTTCAAAGCAGGGAACCACCTTACTATCTACTCCAAATAATCCTATATATCTTCATTTTATCTGGGTTTTTTAAAGGTGGATCAGTCTCACAGTTGATGCATTGTTGCTGATCTGTACATGATTATACCTAATGGGTTTAAAAAAAAACCCCAAACCCAACAAAGCAACAGTATGTTGCAGCTATCCATAGTTGCAGAGTTCGAAGTGCTTTTCTGTTTTAGTATTTGCCTTTTTTTTTTTTTTTAATTTACTTCTGTGTTCCATAGTCTCTCATGCAGCAAAGTCTTATGATTCAAGACAAGAATGAAAGATAGGTTGTAAAACAAGGAAGGTGGTAGCTCACTCAGATCAGTTATCTAAGTGGTTGTGCAGCATCTATAGCATTACTTACACAGTAAAAGTGTCTGGAAAGAGAAGGCTGGTTTCATTAGTTTCTTCTTGATAACATTTAGAAAGAAGGTCTGTACTCTTTCAAAATTTTTGTTATAAATAAAGAAAACAACATGTCTAGAAACTACACTTTTTTTTTTTTTTTTCCCAGAGTGTGATGATATGACTTTGAAGTCAGTGAAAGATAAATGCTTCCCCCTCCCCCTGCTCAAGTTAATTCAATCAAGTTTCAGACATTCTCTCATCTGAGGATGAGGTTATTACACTTCATGAGTCTAAAAAAACGGGCTGTCACATTTATAACAGAGTTAAGAGGAACAGCAGTTCATTAGTACATACTGCATTATTCGTATTTGCAACCTGGTGTTCCCTAGCATTTCAGTAAGCAGAAGTACATCTTGTTTTTTGTCTGGAATACTTGTACTGAATAAAATGGAAATTAAGTGAAAAGATAAAGCCTTTTGTTTTGAGACAAATCTATTCTTTTTGAGCATTCAATAAAGCATCTTAATTCTTCAGTTTTTCCTAATGAATGCAACCTTACTAAAAACATAGTTTCCAAGGCATGTTCCCTTGAATAATGCTGTTTGGTGTTTGAAAGTATGAGGATGTGAAAACAGCAAGAGGAAGCATGAAGTTTCCTTCTGTTTATTGTGATTTAGAAGTAAAGATTAAAACCAGTCCAAGATAAACTTGCTACTGTAGGTGGAAACTCAGCTTGTGTATGGGTACTGAAGCTCTTGTGTCAGGAAGGACGTACTCAAAAGTAAGGATGAATGTTCTATTGCTATGTTTTCCTCTTACTGCCTGATGTAGCATGTGTTCTCTGCTACATGATGAAGGATCCCTATGTGTTGAAAGTCAGTAGAATCTTGTCTTTATGCCCTCATCTGATAAATGTTTAATGATTATAGTCAAGTGAAGTAGTACTACAGTCAACAGTAGTGTTTATGCTGTAGTGTCTAAAACACAGTATCTGTACCTGAGGCTGAAAGAAACCTGCTAAAGAGCCCCATACTTTGGGAACTGCTTATCAGTTCAGAATATGATGGAAGTACAAATAAACCATCAAGCAGATTCAGTTGCTGCCACACTAAACACTCACAACTGAAATGAAAATAGTAAAATATATCCTGTATATCATATGATTACATAGATGCTAGTGAACATGGCAGAAGGTGGAGAATCCATAGATTTAAGGAAAATTCAACTGAATCTTGGCTACTTGTTAATCTCTTTTTTACCTCCCTATGAGGATGAGCAGTATATTCATGTACAGGATTTCAAGAGATTAATGAAAAAAAACCCCAACAATATTAGCAGAAAATTATGAAATCTTGGTCTTTACAACACTTTTTAGCTAAGGACAAAAGCAGGACTAACCTTCCTGCATTTTTTATTTTATAGTTGATATAAGTCAGTGTCAGTTCTGCTAGGTCTTTCTGTCAGGTTGATGATTTTCTGCTCTAGCTTTTTTTTTTTTTTCTTTTTTCCAGAATGTATCCTGACATTTACACGCATATGAAGGTATTACAGAATTAAGTCCACATACATATTTTTTCCCATTACAAGCTTTTTCTTACTTATGATTTATCTGTGTGCAAATAATTTAACTCCGTTTATTGGATATGAGCCAGCAATGTTCACTCATAGCCCAGAAAGTCAACTGCATCCTGGGCTGCATCAAAAGGACCATGGCCAGCAGTTTGAGGGAGGTGATTTTGCCCCTCAGATCTGGTAAGACCCCACCTGGAGTACTGTGTCCAGCTCTGGATCCCTCAGTACAGGAAAGGCATGGACCTGTTGGAGAGAATCCAGGGGAGGCCACAAAAATGACCAGAATGATGGAACACCTCTCCTATAAAGAAAGGCTGAGAGAGTTGGGGTTGTTCAGCCTGGAGAAGAGAAGGCTCTGGGGAGGCCTTATTGCAGCCTCTCAGTGTTTAAAGGGACCTATAAGAAGGGTGGGAACAGACTTTTTAGCAGGGCCTGTTGTGTAAGGACAAGGGATAATGGTTTTAAACTAAAAGGCAATTTGGACTAGATATAAAGAAGAATTTTTTTACAATGAGGGTGGTGGACCTGGTTGCCCAGATATGTGGTAGATGCTTCATCCCTGGAGACATGCAATGCCAGGCTGGATGGGGCTCTGATCTAGTTGAAGATGTCCCTGCTCATGGCAGGGGGGTTGGATTAGATTGAGCTTTGAAGGTCCCTTCCAACCCAAACTATTCTGATTCTGTGATTCTACTGAAGTTCAGTTCACATATATGTCATAATAGGAGAGTCACTACTGTGCTTATGCTAGGTATAACATTTGATTCATACTGAATTCCTACTGCTCCCCATAAATGAATTTTTGCACAAATATTTTTAGGAATAAATACAAAATCTTTATCCTGTGTCAGAAGGCATCTGACTGTATAAAGGACATTTTCCTATATAAAGCAAAGAATCCTATGTTGATAAAACTTTGTACTGTGTATCGTGTTTAGTCTATGTATGTGACATTCTGGGTTCACAGAATCATAGAATACTAGGTTGGAAGGGACCTCAAGGGTTATTTGTTTTTTAGTTAGGAAGAGATTTGTGTCTGATTTCTACTCTCCTTTTTTTTTTTTTTTCCTTGAAACAAACATTCATCTTCAGTAACTAAAGTGTTTGAGTTGTGAGCTACTTCAAGTACAACTTCAGTCAGTTTGTTTTTTCCCCTCCTTTTTGTTTCTTCACTGTGGAAAATCAGTTTAAACTAATCTCCTTGTGAACTTCCTTTTGTACGTTAACCTTTCTTGTTTTCCCTGTATATGCACTACAAAACACAAATGCATAACTGAAAAAACAGCCATCTCATCGTCACCTTCCTACTCCATTTTGAAACACCAAACCTATTTTCCGTGTTCTACATTTTGTAGTATAGGGACAATTTTTAAACTACTGTTCTTCCCTACTGTTCTTCCCGCTGTTATCATTGTGTACTTCACCTCTCAAATGAGATAATGAAGGTATGAGAGTTAACGTATTACCTAGTCATAAAAGTTATAAGGACAAAAATCAAAGCCATGTTAAAGCACATTACATGATAGTGTCTCAGACCCATTTGCCAGAAAAATATAGAGTGATATAAATTAACCTCTTTTTAAATTTGTGGCAAAATAACACATGTACCTGGATTTCTGAGCAAAATTACTCCCTTTATGGGCAGGAATAAGTGCATTCAGTAAGGAAGCATTCAGTGAGGAAGTCTTCTGCTCTCTATTGCCTAAGACAGAATCTCACAGACCTGATCGGTGAAAATGGTGCTTTCTTAACCTTATGTGGAATGAACAGACAGTAGTGTGCAAGTATTATAAAATGAGAATTCTTGCCTATTTCTTTCCCACATATCAACTCCCTCAGTTCCTCACCATCTTATTTCTGACTAGTACCACTGATGTCAAAAGAGCCATTCTGTCATTAAGTAAAACTCCACAAAAGGAATTGCATATGGAGAAATAGGTGGGTGACACCTGATTTTACCATCATTCATATAGAAAAAGTTTATATTTTCTTCTCTGTTTCTTGACAAAATTTTGGAATCCCAAATCCTTCACTGAGGATTCTGGACAACTTATGGCAATAGAGAGTGTTTCTCTTAGAAGTGTTTCTAACTTTTTAATTCAAAATAATATCATCTAGAAAATCTGAAATTACCAAATTCCTAGCACATGTAAACAACGTACCTGAGTTTCTGAGATGATGTACAAGAGTTGTAATCCATCACAAAACTCTTATCAAGCTGCTAGAGCCTTTCCTCCAATGTAAGACTCTGGCAAGATTTTGAAGCTTTGCAGAGTGCACAGTAATATTCACTTTCATTGGAAACTAGCCAACTCTCAAATTAAGTTTGTTTTGAGTTTTGAGCAAGAGCTACTTGTCATCTGTAAGGTTTTTTTTGTCCGTGGGCATCAACGCTAAATTTGAGTACCCTAATACTTATCTAGTTTACTGATGTAATCAGGAATATTTCCACTGTAATCCCATGTTATTCCAGTTGTACTGATTAAAATCTTGCCAGGGTGAAATGTAGGGGGCAGGAAGCAAAGCAATTTGCCAAGGTTTAAAAAGAGTGCTTTCCTAATCCATGACTTGGAGCAACCTTCATAACTATTCCCCCTAGCCTTTAGGCTTTAATTATGTCCCTCATGCCCTTCTTAACAGCCAGCAATCCTTACTGTGCCCTGCAAGAAGAGGTACTGGAGAAGAACAGGAAGTCCCTATAGTAAAAAGAAATTTTTAGAGTTTCAACCTACTATTGAGATTAATTGAATTTTTATTTTTCATCTTATTTTTCTTCTTTGTACAGTGGAACTGAACCAAGGAGATGAACTGGTTCTGTTTGTGTTCAGGCTTTGGTAATTCTTTATGCAGTTTATCACGACATCAGAACAACTGCTTCCATATATTGCTACTAATACTTTTCTTTGCAGTTCTTTATCTGTATGAGCAAAAGCCAAAACATTTCCAAAGGCAGATCTTTGATTTAATTCATTTATTGTATTAAAGTGAGGGTCAAAAGGAAAATAATTTCTAAAACTCATAGTGTGAAATGAGTTAACTCAGCATTTCTTGGCATGTCTTTAAGTCAGTTCTCGCCATTTTTCTGGAAAATAGTCTGGTAGTTTAAAAATTAATAAATTCTTTCACCCTCTGTCAATAAATTTCAGTGAATTTTTGAATATTTTTAATAACTGGAGTAGTTGCAATGTATGCTGTTAATAGAAAGTAAATTTTACCTTGTTTTCGTGCCCCAAAATGCTTTTTTAATTTCTATTGTAAAATTAGCCAGATTTTTAGACCTCAGGCAATCATTTTAGTCACAACTACCTTAGTGATCAGATGATTACTGCTAATTCTACTTACAGTTACTGCTGACCCTTTAACACATAATGGAAGAGGTTATGACAGAAACATAGTATTTTTCTTCTTTTGAAACAGAGTATCTCTGGTATGTAATACCCTTCAACTGTGCTTCTTTATATTTGTATTTGGTATGGCATATCATGTACTGACAGCACCCTAAACACAGAAAACTCGTTGGAACCCTTAACTGAGTTCAGTCTGTGAGGAATATTAACTTGAGCAAGAAGGTAGTATTTCAAACTTAATTTTAATACCTTTGCATAGGAAATGAAGAAGTTTTACAAAACTTTCGCTGCCCTGTTTTATATTCTCTACCATACTTCAAGGTGTTTTTAGCATGTACTTTGCTCTCATTTTGAAATATTATTTTTGCCTGTTCCCATTTTTCTTTCAGGGCCTTTCTTTTCCATAAGGGCCAAATGGTACCACACTTGCACTGCAGTGGGACTGCTCCTTCAAATAAGAACTATTTGGCACAATTATGACAAACTGTACCTGGCTATTTAAAGTCCATTATGTTCTAAGTACTTATAGAGGTAATAGTTGCTTACTCACACACTTCTTTGAATTTGACTTGGGGCTATCTTTTTATGTTATGACCTATCAACTTGGAAACTTACCTGCATGTTTGTCGCATTTTTAATTGCTAACATATTTTGTTAATTGTTTACCTACAAAGAACAGCGACCTAAAATCTCCTGTTTAATGATCCCATTACGATGTTGTACACTTTGTAAATGATCATTGCATATGTGACAAATAAAGAAAGCTTTATTGAGCTGGATAAAACCAAACTCAAACCAGTTCATCTAAACAAATGAAATACGAAGGACTTTATTCCTTGCTTGGGAAAAATATGTCCAAGATTAAGTATGAATAATATTAGTAGTCATGTTCATGTAGTATGTTTTAAGACAGTATCCAAGAACCTATACCAAAAACGGCTTTTACGACTTCATATACAATACATGTACATTATATCTCTGATTTTCTTCAGATATAAAATGTCTCTGAGTTTTTTCAATAAATCTTTAAATTTTTGCTAGATTGGGTAAAAGCTTAAGATAGTGATTAATAAAATAATTTAAGATTTATCTGAGTAATATTGCTTATACTAAATTTGTAAAAGCTTTTTCTTTACGCGTTTTGTACCACTTGTACATGAACAATTCAAAATGCCAAAATCGGTTCATAAGACTTGCAGAATACAGTTGCTGAAAGGTCCACAGAACAGAATGTAAAGGACTATAAAATACGCTATCAGTCTCCTGACCAGGAAAAAGAACTGACCTCACTCTGTTGATAAAGATTAGAAAGGCAAATACAAATAATAATTATCAGCTTCAGCCATGTTGAGTCTACTCAAACACTTCCTGGACAGAATAGAAAAACAGTTCCCTAATGCTTTGAATTTTTACTTCAACCAAACCACACTTAGAACATAATGGAATTTTTTTTTTCTCCTTTGATTTAGGCCTAAATTCATCTGTTAATAAGATGGGGGTAGAACAGTTACTGGTGGGTAAGGAAAGGACAAGACAAAGTATGAAACTGCAGGATGTCTATTTGTGGAAGTCACTAGAGTTTAGTTTTTGGACTGGTCTTAAGCAGATTTTTATTTTTTATTTTTTTTTAATTACTACTGCACGAATAGGTGAAATATCCTCCTGAAGGTTTCTGATGACAAACTTCCCTAAGCATTATCAATATTCATGTTGATCTGGCTATTGTACTAGAAAAAACGTATAATCATGAGGACTAGGAGAAGGGATGAAACACAGTAATTCGAAGGGCAGTTTCACTCAGGGACCAGTGACAGGAATTTCTACATGAGGTTGTGAATGAAAAGCAGAGAGGTACACACCTGTATGAAGTGAATACAGGGTAACTCTGAGTCACCAATGTGGTAACGAATTCAGGATGTAGCTGAATGATAGATGATGATAATGCTCTTGGACCTGCTTCTACTGTGACTCATGCCAAATGCAACCTATATTGTCATGACTCTCAGTCCACAAATGTGAACTCGGATTGAAATAGAGAGAACTGAAGGCTGAAAATAAGTGGTTTAGTTTAACAAGCAAAAAACAAGCAATAAAACCAGAATGTTTCTCTCTGTTTATATAGTAGGAAATGAAGGATTTAACATCAGGGGAAAAGAACTATTTAAGAAAATTGACGTCACTTTCACAAAGGAAAATGGATATAAAATAGCTATGAAGAAGTCCAAGCTAGAAATCAGAATCAAGCTTCTAACTATGTGATGAGAGGTGCTGGTGTGCCTTCACATAGGCTTAGCAAAAAGTCTTCTGAAATGAGGATCATTAGATGTTGTGTTGTGATAATGAAGGGCTTGGCTACACAACCAAATAGTTCTTCTAGTTCTTATGGTCATAATTAAAATTCCTATATCCTCTGTGCAGACTACATAAACAACTGTAATTAGTTGAAAGGTATGCCTAGAGCTGTGCAGGCAAGAAATGCTGTGTTTGGTAATGTTGCAAGGGTAGAAAACTTGTGTGGTCAAGTCGTGAAGGAGATCTTAAAAAAGAGATCTAGTACAACCAAGGTCAATGCACAGGGATGCAAAACTGGCATGTCATGTGAAAATAATTAGAAGTACAAGGATTGAGCAGAAAATGAAAGACAAATGAGTATAAAGAAGTCAAGTATAGCAAGTGCAGGAAGTTTATTAGAGACCTGGTAGCAGGGCAGGACTGTTGAGAAGTAAAGGAAGCCATAACAAAATATAAGACAAATATAAATATGGGAAACTGCATTACACAGGGAATTGAACCAAAAACCTTCTCATAATAGAAGAGTAGAGTAAGTAGGAAGTGGACTTATCAGAAGAGCATACTCTTGAACAAATATATGATATATATAGCAATTAACACCAAATACTTAAGGGCAAGTAGCAAAACCTCGGAAGAAATTTGAGATTAAAGGTGTAAAGTCTAAAGAAAGTTACCCATGAAACAGAAGACAAGGTGACTGAAGAGTGGAAGACAGCCAACCTTCCTTAAAAAAAAAAAAAAAAAAAAAAAAAAAGAGAGAGAAAAAGAGTTGAACACTAATGGTCATTATTGTTAAGTAGTTTTCAACAATTGCAACAGTGAAATTTCTAAACGAGTTTGTAAGGTCTGTCGTTTAAGAACCGTTAAGAATCATCAGCATGCACCAGGTGATATGCAGAATGAAACTGACATACCTTTCCTTCAGCATTGTGAGAGGATCATAGGGAACGCTACAGGCAGCCAATAAACATCAGAGATTATATGACACTGTTGGTAAACCAAGAGTTGGAAGTAATTTTAAAACTGTGATTATTCAGTTTATTTTTAGATGTTGGGGATGTCACAATATCTGGATCTCCTACACATACAGCTTAATGAGAAAAAAAAAAAAGTCAAACACAAAAAAAGAGCTAAAACAACCTTTGAAAGGAGTTTGCAGACAAAAAGCAGGAAAAAATGAATAGAAAATACACAGATCTCTCTGCCCCAGCATCTACACACAGTTCCTACACCATGAATGCTTCAGGCTCTGCCCAGGAGCTTGCGTAGACCATATCAAACATTTCTACAGCTGCTTCTGTAACTGTATGGCAGATGGAGCTGATGAGTCTGAGGTATGATCCACTAACTGACTGCAACTAATGCTTAGAGATATGAAGAAAGAGAGTGACCAGGGATGCATGCCTTTTAGGGTTGGTGGAAGTAAAATGTTCCCTTCTTGAAAATATATTTTAGACAGTGTGTAGGTAGACCAACGTAATAAGAATGCATTGGGACTTTCCAGACGCTTTTGGACTGCATTACTGCCCAGCTATGCTTGATCTATTTGGTTTGCAAACTGTTATTTGATCGTACTTTGAACTATTATATAGGCAAGGTAAAGCAGATTTTTCCATTTGTACTAATTGAAAATATTTCAGATTTATGTTTTTTAAAAAATTGGGTAATAACATAAAGCTGCAGAAGACACTACTGAAAACAAACAAACAAACAAACAAGCCTCCACCAAAAGTGCAGCAATTTTTAAACAGAATTCCCCTTCTATAATGCTAAGGAGAACACGAACATCTAGATAAGATAAGAAACAAAAATTCCATGCTTCCCAGTCAGAGTTCAACTGCTGGAAGACATTTAGAAGAAAGATTTCCCTTTGGGCAGAATGGTCTTTTATGGAATTTATTCATGTCTTCTCTTAGGTAGCTTCTATGTTGTGCCATTACAGGAACTTGATTAATACAGAGATAATTGGAGATACTATGGTTTGTATCTCTGTAAAGTAAGTGTAAAGAATCATGCAGAAAAGTTTGCAGCATTTTGCTCTCACTTTGAGAAATGGCAAGGATTCTCATCAGTTACAGAGAATCAAGTCTTGGATCTCAAATTAGAAGCACACATGGCTTGATTGAGTATTATAACTTCATCTTTTTAAGTGACAATATAAATTCAAAACTGAAGAATAGACTAATAGCATACTATAAGTGCATATTTGACTCACTAGCAAAAATGCATATGATATACCCCACATCTGTCACTAACCATAGCAGGAGGAGCTGAGAAACATTGGAAAATTCATGTATTTCATGGTAACTATGGAAATAAGTCTGAAAAAAGAGGTAGAAAATCTTTTAATAATCTACATTATTTTGTGATTCCTTGGATTTTATCCAAAGATACATGGAAAAGAAGCTTCAGCAGAGAATTACTAGCATAATCATAAATCAGCTGTTGAATTTTTTGGATGACATGTTACATACTGTGCACAGGCAGCAGATCTTGTGATTGACTGAGACAGTGATATTATCTGAAAAAAATATTTCAATGTGTTCAAGGCATTGGATTTTTCACTGCACTTTATTCAGTTTCATCTAAGTTAATTCTTCATTACTCTAGTTGATTTTTGCTGTAATATTGTTGATATGGCATATAAGAATCATAGTAGTGATGACATACAGTATTATGTAGCAATTAACATAACACAGTTCAAATCATTGCCTATTCTCACCCAAAATCAAATCCCCTTGAGGTACACATCAGATTTCTCCATCCTTCTGCATTACCCTCCAATGCAGCCAGGTCCTTGAGCAAAAGCAATCTCATGGGTGGGTTTGCCTTTGGTTGAGGCAGGGGTACCCCAGACTGTCTTCCCCAGCATAGTTTTTATGTAGACTACGGGGATTTTATCCCCTTTTACAGTACATAAAAGTTTTGTTTGGTCAGCTCAATTGGAAGGTCCCCTAGTGTTGACTAACTAGGTGGCCTTTGCTAAATGTTTATGCTAACGTTTGAATGTCCCACCACACATAGCTCTCAGTGTAGTCTTTAACAGTCCACTGTGTTGTTCGATTTTCCCAGATACTGGTGCATGATAGGGGATGTGAAATACCCACTCAGTAACACGCTCTTTGACCCAAGTGTCTATGAGATTGTTTCAGAAATCAGTCCCATTGTTTGATTTTAGTTCTTTCTGAGATGCCATGTTGCCATAAGACATGCTTTTCAAGGTGGTGGTGTGGCAGGGGATATGTTTCTAACCATCTGGTGGTTGCTTCCACCATTGTAAGCACATAGTGCTTGCCTTGGCAGGTTTGTGGGAGTGTGATACAATCAATCTGCAGGCCTTCCCATATTTATATTTAAGACATCATCTGCCATACCTTTAGCCACCTGGCTTGCTTGATCATAGAGCATGTTTCACACTCATGGAAAATCTGTACAGTAGTGTCTATAGTCATGTCCATGCCTCAATCACAAGCCCATCTATATGTCGCATCTCTCCCTTGATGGCCTGAGGTGGCATGGGCCCACCAAGCTGTGAATAATTCACCCTTATGTTGCCAGTTCAAATCCACCTGAGACACTTGAACCTTAGCAGTCCTATCCACGTGCTGGTTGTTTTGATATTCTGCAGTGGACTGACTTTTAGGCACATGAACATCTAGTTTTACAACCAGTTTTTCTACCTGGACAGCAACTTTTTTGCCACAATGCATCAGCCCAGATTGATTTGCCTCTACGCTGCCAGTTGTTCTGACATTGCTGTAACCAGCCCCACAGGGCATTTGCCACCATTCGTGAGTCAGTACAGAGACAGAGCACCCGCCAGTTTCCTCAATCAGCAATGTCCAAAGCCAGCTGAATGGCCTTCACTTCTGCAGATTGGCTCAATTCACCTCCTTCAGTAGTTGCCACAATTTGTTGTATAGAACTCCATACAGCAGTTTTCTACCTCCAACGCTTTTCTATGATACAACAGGATCCATCATTGAACAGGGCATATCACTTCTCATTTTCTGGTACTGTACTGAACAGTGGGGCCTCTTTATCACACATCACCTCCTTCTCTGGTACTACTCCAAAATCTTTGCTTTCTGGAGAGTCCATGATCACTTCCAAGATTCCTGGGCAACTGGGGTTTCCTGTTAGAGCCTATTGTGAAATAATTGCGACCCACTTACTTCATGCAGCATCAGTTGCATGTTGTGTAGAGGGGACTCTCCCTTTGAACATCCAACCCAACACCAGCAGTTGAGGTGTCAGGAGGAACTGTGCTTCAGTACCAATCACTTCTGAAGCAGCTTGAACCCCTTCATAAGCTGCCAATATCTCTCTTTCAGTTGGAGTATAGCAGTACTCAGATCGTCTGTATCTCAGACTCAAAAACCCTAGGGGTCAACCTCAGGTATCCTCTGGTGCTTTCTGCCAGACTCCAGGTCCCTTTGAAACCTGAGCTAGTAGAGTGGAGGACTGTAGGGGCACAGCTCATGGAAATCTTTAGGTTTCTGGTTCTATTCAGATCAAAAGAGACTCCAATTTGGGGACATTCGCCCTGGTTGTAGTGTATGGCACATTTTTTACTTCTTGCTCTGCCTAGAATGGTCCAAGGGCTACTGCATGAATGTCCTGTTTAATTTGTTCAAAAGCTTGTCATTGCTCTGGGCCCCATTTGAAATGATTCTTCTTCTGGGTACTTGAAAGAAAGGGCTTACAGTCGAACTGTAATTTGGAATGCATTCTCCCAAAACCCAAGATGCTCAGGAAAGTTTGTGTTTCCTTTTCACTGCTTGGTAGAGACATAGCTGGTACTTTGTTGATTACATCCATTGGGATCTGATGATGACCATCTTGTCACTTAATTCCTAAAAACTGGATCTCCTTTGCAGGTCCTTTACCTCTTTTTTTTTTTTTTTTTTTTTTTTTAAATTTAATGGAAAAACTAGCTTTCAGGAGGATTTGAACTATTTTCTTCCCTTTTGTAAAAACTACTTCTGTTATGTTTCCCCACATGATGGTGTCATCAATGTATTTCAGTGTTCCCAAGCTTCACTCTGTTCCTGTTCAGTCTGAATCAATCTATGGCGAATGTGTTTCCACCTCTGGGCCAGTCAATTCCAAGTGTACTGGATGCTCCTACAAGTGAAAGCAAACGCTGGCCTGCACTCTGCTGACAGAGGAATTGAGGAAAATACATTAGTAATATCAACTGTGGCATACCATTGAGTTGCCTTAGACTCTAGTTCATATTGCAGCTCTAGCATGTCCAGCACAGCAGTACTCAGTGATGGTGTGACTTCATTCAGGCCATGGTAGTCTACTGGTAGTCTCCAGCCTTCATTAGATTTTCACACTAGTCATACGGGACTATTAAAGGGTGAGCAAGGCTTTCTGATCACTTCTTGACTCTCCAGTTGAAAAATCAGCTTCTGAATGGCAATCACAGAGTCTTGCTCAGCGCAATATCACTGCCAGTGCACTGTTGTGGTAGCAATCAGCACCTACTGTTTTTTGACCCTCAGCAACCCCACAGCAGAAGAGTCCTCTGAGAGACCAGGTAAGGTGGACAGCTGTTTGATTTCCTCCATGTCTAATGTAGCTATACCAAAAGCCCAATGGTAGCTTTTTGGGTCCTTTTTGCCACTCATTCCCAGTCAGACTCACTTCAGTCTCCAATAAGGTTAGCTACTGAGATCTCCTGGTCATTTCAGAAATACAGATGGGTTCTGTGCCTTTACAGCTTGATGACATTAGGATACACTGTGCACCTGTGTCTACTAGAGCCTCGTACTCCTGTGGGTCTGATGTGCCAGGCCATCAAATCCATACACTCCAGTAAACTTAGTTGTCCTTTTCCTCCACCTGGCTGGAGACGGGGCCACTCTAGTCCTGGTCACGATATTTGTTACTTGCTTCCTGTAAATATGAGGCAGAAGTCCTTTCATTAAGAGCAGAAACTAGATCAGCCCTTCTGCTCTGTCTGGGGAACTGCCTGCTGGAAACAGAAGCAGCAATTGTTCTGGATGAATCCTGTGTGATTGCTTTTCCTTGCAACTCACTTACTTTTGCCTCTGGGTTTGAGGTAGATTTTCTATCCCACCACATCATGTCCTTTCTGTGGTCACACAGGTAAAACCAAAGGGTGGCCCATGGTGTGTACCCTCCATATCTCCTCTCTCTCTGTCGCCAGGGTTGATCTCTGGGTCTTAAATAGTTGTTTAATCCCAAACAGGACATGAAACCATTAATGGAAATTACATCAGTCATTTGAGATAGTGTTGAAATGACCGTATAAATCCTGTAATTTAACAGTATATTAAATAAATACCCTCAGATTTTCATTTTTGCAGTGCTGTATTTTCAAAAGGTGGCAAATCTGTCTTGAATTGCTTATTTCATCAGGAAACAAAGCACAAGGTTCTAGAACTAAGTCACTGAACGTTTTGCTTGATAAGCAAAAGTTAGTATTCATTAAAAAAAGGTGCTCTTAGAGACAATTTGCAAAGAACGATGGGAAAACCCTGCTTCAAAAAACTTCCATGTGTCTACAAATATTAAGTGACTTGCACATGAATTGTACATTATCTCTTATTTATTATTATTTTACTTATTGTTGCTATTTAATCAGTCGTTTCTATCTGTATTTCATTTAGTAAATGAGAAAAAGCTTATTCTGTTGAAGCACTTCTTGCAAAGAAGACGCAGATGGCCTTAGAGACAGATAGTTCACTGAATGCTGTAAATTCCACTGGAGAATTTAATCTAAGTTACTGTGTTTTTAAATGATGATAGAAGACAACTTAGTTCTTAAGGTATTTCTTTCTTTGAGTCAAAAGAAACTGGTTCCAGACATCAAATCATAGATTGCTAATTTGTCTTGTCTTTCTCATCAGATAAGTTAAATGTCACAGTCTCTTTTCTTGGATCTCAAAGGAAGTGCCAGACAAAAAAATTCGCAGGATGTTTATACTATGTAATTGTTTCTTAACTTTGTAGAAAGCTTCTAATTCAGTGATGCTCAGCTTGAATTTAAACACAGTTTACCCACTAATCAGTTCAGCCCACTTTCAAGCCAGGTTTAGCATGTACTAGATGGAAGGCATACTTTTAACTTTTTCACTAATACTGTACCTAAACTTATCTAAATAAATTCTAAATAATAAATATTAAAATTTACAGATCACAAGATTGCCCTGTCCACTGATATATCTTTTATGCTGTTGACTGTCTACAATTTTTCTTTCTTTGCTCTTTCCATCTTCTCATTAAAATATATTCATGAACATTTCATTATTAACAACAGTGAAAAGAGATTTAATTTCATCTCTGGGTCCCTCACAGGGTAATTTATCTGAGCAGCGCCGCATGCTGTCCTTCCTGATGCTTGTAATTTCTTTCATAACATAATCAAACCAAACTCCTTGTCTATTATTGTATTTTACTCCTCAGTCAGGTGAAATAGGTAGTCGTGCTAGACATTTAGATGTAAGTAAAGCTTCCAGTTCTTCTATAATATTTTGTCCTGGGGACATAATTCATTTTTTGGGACTGTTTTTGTATTTCTCCTAAGAAAGTAAAGGCAAACTTTATGAAATGAAGGTACTATCATTTTGCCAGTTTGTAACACACTCAGAATGTATTAGGGACATAACTTCAACATAATGAATTGTTTAAAAAAAAAAGAAAAAAAAGAGTGAATTTGAATTAATCTATCTCTATGAATTTCTATAAATGTAATAACTACTCATACTCCACAGTCTTGATAGATTATATTTTATGCACATACCCAGAAAAAAAAATCAATCACTGTACATGCAAACATGAACTCAAACATTGATCTAAGTTTCAATTACTTCTTAGTCTAAAGCCATTTCATTGAATTTCATCAGTTGTGTTATTTCCCTTTTACATATATTTCTATGATTATAGACATTAGGATTCTCCTAATTGTATTGTGTACAATCTGCCTGCAGAGTTAGCTAATCCGTTACCTTAATACAAAACTCATTAAATTTATTGTTCAGATTTTGCTTCGGCAATATAAAAAAGATAGTTTTTAGAGCCCCATTTCATGTAATAACTTTCCTGCCCACAGCCTGCATTGCCAAACTAACAGATTAGAAGTCATTTTTGCTGATAATATTAAAATCTGGTACAGATTATCAGATCAGTCAATTGGAGTTAAAGGCAACACAGAAAGATATGATGTAGTTGATTCATTTGGAACATGTGACTTCTAGAAGACAGTGTTATAACCAAAATCATGTTGGCTTCCCAATGCTCACTGGAAGAAACTGCTTTTGGTTGGCAAAGGTGAGAATCCTATAGATTATGCATTTTTATGTGGACATGTTTGTTGGGTTTTTTTTCCAAATGTCTAGATTTGAAAATTCTTCACAGGTTTATTTTTAATTTTTCTAACTTTAGCTTCTTGTCATCGTGGCTTATCTGCAAACTCAAGAGCAGGAAAAACAGACTTGGGTTAGTAAGCCTAGCTCAGCAACATTCATTTTAAGGGATAAGTAGATAATTCCTACTCTGTTGAGTGATAAATTAGTTGATAATTCATTGCCTGGAAATCCAAGGAATCAAGAATGACCAGTAGGAAAGACTTTTGAGAGGTTAAACATATATACATGGAATAGTAGCTAGTTTGTTTTCCTTCATTTTTGTGTTTGTTTTTGTTGTGGTGGTGTTTTGGTTTGATTTGGATTTTTGGTTGGATGGTTGGTTGGTTGATTGGTTGGTTAGTTTGGTTTGGTTTAGTTTGGTTGGTTGAGTTTTTGTTTGTTTGTTTTTAAAAATTATTTTAAAGAGAGGAAACTAGCTGGGAAGAAACAGGGTTTGTTTCTGTGAATTGTTATTCAACTATCGATTACATGACACAGGTGCCACATAGAACTGATATGGTTTAGCTGGCTTCACTGAATGCAGTTTGCTTTCATGTGTGATTGCTGTTGTATTAATCCCACTCCAAAGCTGTGTTCTAACGTGACTTAGTTTTCAAGTTTTGTCTACATTCATACTCACTGTTGGTATAGACAGGCCGTTGTCATTTTTCATTTCATGTTTTCTATTCCGATGAGCCCATGGAGGTTATAAAGCTAGTAGAAACTGTCTTATTGTGGGGCTACTATAATGCTGGGTGATGCTTCTGACATTGCCTGTGTAGATGCAGCCAAGATGAAGAGAGGCAATTCAGGAATGGGGCCCTTAAGACACACTAAAAGGTGACTAGTTAATGTTTGACTACAACAAATACTTGGCTGAGAGGAAAAATAATGGTCTTTCAGTAAAGTAACCTGGTCTGAGATATCTACATAATCATGAGAAAAATTCCTCCATTATACCTTAAAAGGCTGGAATTCTTAATGATGACTTCTGGTCCAAACCACTTTTGAGCTAACATGCATTAGCATTGTAAAAGCTTCAACACAGTTCTAGAATGATGCTCAAACCAGGAGAAACTTGGTGGCTTTCAGTGGAATTTTCTTCCTAAAGTGAAATTCACATTTTCAACACAAAGCTATATAAGTAAAATCCCATTTATTAAGTAAGAATCACAGAGTTCCAGGGTTCAGACTATCTGGGACACATTAATATTTAAGATAAACTAAAGGAAAAGCTCACAGAAATCCTCAGAAAATCAATTAGCACACCTGTGCTTCTCTGTTATCAAACAACTTTGCCACATCCCCCTTTTTCACGTTACATCTTTCTTTGTAGACTTGACTTGTCTCAGCTTTTTTTTTTCTTTTATCCATGCACTATAAATATATGTTACCAAAAATATTTGCACTCTTACTTGTGTTTCTGTCGTCTTTAACAGCCTATTTTTAATTTCTTGGCCCTGCCATCTTTCTGTTTCTTTAGAGTCACTCATGACACTGTAATTTTCCCTTTCTTTAATTATTGTCTAGTTTAATAGTCTTACCACACCACATTATTACAGTTTTCTACCATAGATACCAAATATTGTTCGTCTTTCTTAATAACTTTGACATACTACTGTAAAATACAGATTTTATGACACTGTTTACACAAAAGAAAGTAGCCTGTTGCAGAAACATTTCCCACAAATATAGCAATGTATGAAGAAGGCAGCACTGAAGCCTCCATTACTCCAGAATGCCTCTGATTTAACTGAAATCCTTACTAGGGAGATTTTGAGGAAAAGGCCCAAAAGAGATCTCCCATTATATCAGCTATATTCCACTCCTGCTGCAGGCTATATTGTCATATAATATTCATAATTAGTTCTTCTTTCAGCATTCTTCTCCCAGTCTCCAGTAAACTTGCTAGTACACTGATCATTTTTATAGAGAAATGTCAAGAAGTCAGACATGTATATTTAGATACAGAAATAAACCATAAAGACAAACATTTCCAGCACTTCTACCATTTATTTTCAGTCTTGCACTTACAGAACACCATTTTTCCATAAACAGAACTTGCATGGAGACAATTGAAGACAATCCAATAAAGAAAATAAATTTCATGAAATATTGGTTTCATATAAGTTGAAATATACCAGATAAAATCTGGAAATTAACCTTTGTATTTTATTTCATCAGTGTCTGGGTTCTGACACTGTATCCCATGCATTCCATGCATGCTTTTGGCTCTAATAGCAATGAAAGTAGGAAGTTTACATAAAGTCAAAATTGCCAGCTAACAACAGTTGTTGCTCAAATTGTTTCTCCAATGCATTTCTGACAAACTGTTTTCTTCTTTCCTTGCAGTTTTCCACTTGTCCCACAAAGTCACTCGGGTGGTTCCAGAGAGTGCTCTGCTGATCGTTCTTGGGATTTTTCTTGGTGGCGTTGTATGGGCAGCAGACCACATTGCCTCCTTCGCCCTTACACCAACAGTATTTTTCTTCTACCTGCTGCCCCCCATTGTTTTGGATGCTGGATATTTCATGCCAAACAGACTGTTCTTTGGAAATCTTGGTACCATCCTCTTGTACGCTGTAATTGGAACAGTCTGGAATGCTGCTACAACTGGTTTATCTCTGTATGGTGTCTACCGGACAGGAATAATGGGTAAGTTTGATTTGTGAAGTTCAGCTGTTGCATGGGTGATACTTTACAACTTAGGAACTCTTTTCAGCAGAAATATCCAGTTTTAACTGGAGCAATTTGTAATATTTTTACTCAATTTAAGAATTGCCTGAGAAATCATCTCTGAAACAAGCACAGGAGGGACTTGAACCTATGTCTCATATTTCCCTGCTCTATATGTGTGTGTACATTCTAAGGATAAAATTCAGGATTCATCCTGCTAATGGACATCTCGACAAAAACACACTCTGAAAGGCTTTTTTCTTTCTGTTGTGATAGAAACCTTCAAAGTTACTGTGAAATGGAACAGTCTTCCTTTAGTCAGCTTTAATATTAAGTAGGCAATGGTTGCTGAGTGGTGTGCATGACAACTCTGTTGTGTCTTCTGAGGCTGGAAATCATAACTGAAGACTTACAGAGCCAAGTAGTACCTGTAACATGCACTTTGACTTAATTGAACTACAACATAAGGTCATAGGCCTGCTGGACGAGGCACAGAACAGAAATTCCTAATCTCCTCAACACATGTGGAATGCACATAACTATGTACTGCCACCTGATAAACAATAATTCACTTTGTATGTGGATTGCATTTGTTTTGAAACAGGCATCCTACCTACGCTTTTTTAGTGTCTGTACTGAAGAAGTTCACGAGCCCTTCTAGGACAAAATTCTCCTAGATTAGTGACAACTTAAAGGGCATGTTCGAATGTTGCTGGGAGTACAGATGTAGCATGCTACTGTGCCTGTGCACGCTGCCCATCAGTGTTTGGCAACAGGTGCAGAGATCCTTGGAGCAAGTGGCTCCAAGACTGCAAGGTGTATGTTGTGTTCTACAAAAGGCTCAATGGCTAGCAATGGGGCTGTTCTCTAACCACCATGGTGCAAAATCAACTTAGAGCAATTTATGACCGATTTCAGTTCAGATAAAGAGAGCTTCAAATATCAGAAGTTGCAGATGTTGCAGAGAACATTTTTTATGAAGAATTAAACTATTAGATTATTATTACAGAAGATAACATAGTAGAGTTTTCCAGCCTCAAAACTTGTCCCTATTGTCCAGCACAGGGAAGCAGCAGAAATTTGGGGTGGGTTCTTTTAAAATGAGCGTAAGATTAGAATATCTGTTCCATCCATTTTAGGAGAAGCCTGTCTTGTCCTTATTTGAAAATCCCAGTCTGGAAGGACTAGACCACAGACTTGTTCATATGAGATTCATCTTATGTAACTGCAGATGTTTGCAATATAGACATCTATAATAGATTTACCTTACATGTTAGATATTTACTTTACTATAACTCACATTTTAAAAGCAACAACTTTTCTTTAGAAGATACAAAGCTCAGATGCAAACACTACTGACTTTTATGGGTAGGTAAGATGTTCTATGTGCTTTCAGCCTGTAGGCACAACATATTGCATCCACAATTTCACATTTACTATTAATACAGGTTTTTCAGGAACTAAAAAGATAACAAAAGGCTATTGCTATTTCAACATATCAGACAAGGATTTTCTTCTTTAAATATCCCCGCTGCTTGGAACAATTTAAAAATAAGACCAAAAATATGTTATTAACTAATCAAACTTTGTGAAAGGCCTTGCTATTGTTACTGACTTGCTGAAGATAAGAGAATACTGTATTACTCAACTTCTAGAATAGGTCATAGCTACCTCTGGTTGAAGTTCTATGGCACTTTTTTTTTCCTACCTCACTTTTTCTACAATTTGAGAGAATAATGCTGAAATAATGTCATTAAAATGTAGGAATGTATATCCACTACAGACTAAGATGAACTAAAACCAATTATTTCCAACTTTGCCATTGAATGGGCCTGTAATACTGTCCATCGATACGAGAGGGCATAATCCAAATTGGATTATATAGATTTCCTATGTAAATAAACATAAAACCAACTCTATGTTTGCCTTCAGTATTCTTATAGATATTATAATTTGCAGAGGAAAAAGAGAGAGGATGATAACAACAAAGAAATTTTTCTTTAGAAGTGAAATTAAAAAATCAGCACCTTAACTATTAACTAAGAGCCATACCAGTCTGCTTTCACAGAACAGGAAGACGTTATCTAATCCTAAATCTTTCTGGCTGATTGTACCTATCTCTTCACCATCTGCTGGAGAATTTACACATCTAGCACTTCTCTCTGGAATAGTTGTGGGTTGTGACTAGTGCTTAGAAAAGTTTTTTCCTGTACAGTCTGGGTCATAACAACAACTTGCTCAGTATGTGTAGAAATCTTAAAACTGGCCCAGAGAACCTACCTTGCTCAGGTGCCACTGCTGGCAGCTAGTAACTCCAGACTATGGTGAGCTGTAGGAATCACTTTGAAGTAATGTATCACTTTGAAATAACTTGAATCATTAGTATAAAACAAAGTCTCATGTAGAAACTCCATGCTTCTTGACACTACTTTGTAGGAATCATACATGTGTCCTAACCTTTCCATAAATATTTGCTCACTAGCTTTGCAAATCTTCAAAGAATGTGCCAATGATTGTAATTGGTAACACATAAAAAAGATAAGCAATCTCAGTGAGACTATTTATTTTAATACCTTATGTTCCATTGTACCTTGATATCTGATAGTTATTGTCATCGGCTTGTACCTTCCTTAAGCATGGCAGAGAAGCACAACATTTTATGGAACCATTACTTAGATTCAAGTTCAAGGCTGTTCTCAGAATTTTTGGCACAGACTTCAGCTCACAGCTTTAACCCCTCTCTCACTCTAAAATGTATAGATTCTGTCCTCATTCACAGCACAATATGTCCATGAGTGAACAAGACTATTTCTCTTTTGGAAAATATTAAATAGTTATGTGACTGTGTGAACTATCAATTTCTGTTTTCAGGGCCTTACTAGGGTCCCTATAAACTGCATGGAAACATTGTAGATGCTCTGATTGGCAGACAGCAGCTAAGAGAATATGTACTTCTGCAGCTCCCCCAGATTATTAGCCACTGTTATGTACAAGAGGGTGTTGTCTACACCTGTCTCTGCCCATGTGAAGTGTCCTCTTTAGTAAATATGCCTGTGCCATTTTGTATCAAAAATATTTGAAATCAAGTTTCTGTTTCAATTACTTTCCAAGCACTAAACATCCTGAATTTGAAATAGTATATTGTAAGAGTTCTTGCTAGAGGAGTGGCCATGTTTTTCTAGAAGTACTTTACAGACAACCTTGATCCTTTGACTATGGCTACTGACTGTCATGGACTCACACTTCCAAACGATTTAATTGGATGGATTTCTCCCTCACCTGTAGAAACCATGCCAACTGTCTATTAATTTGGGCGTGGGCCTCTACACCCTGTTCTAATGAATGAACTCTCAATTTAATCACTCTTTGCGCTTCCTCAAATAATTTTGTGTTTCATCACATGTTGAAGAACCTTGCTTCCTCTTCCATCCCTTAATGAAAAGAAATGGAATTTTCCTGTTCTCTACCATTTCAAAAATCTATTTCCCAGAAAAAATTACTGGGATACCACTCCTGATTGCATGAAGAGGATAAATTTTGCAAGATATCAAGATATTCAAGAAGCTGAGCAAAGTGATCTTGTGGGGCTACCTTTTCTGTTACTTTTAAAACTGTAGTGATGCTTGTCTCAGTCTGTTTGCATAACTGAACAAAATAACCTTAATGACTAAAAGAATCTTTAAAAAAAAAAAAAAAAAAAAGTACTGGGTAACTTTTTCACCAGGGTTTTGTAGTTGCAAAACCTTTGAAATCATTGCCAAAATTCCTAAGGGGCTACAGCACAAACATTTTAGTTCTTCATCTGTTTTTATGGTCTACTTGCAGATAATCCAGCTGTGTCTTCATGAATCATAATTTGGGAATAAAAGGCTTAACTGAACCTACCAATGAATGTCTACTTCAATAAGGAGGCCACAAGTGGTATTGAACTGCATTGAGTGCAGTTAAACCCCACTGAACAACCAAGAGTCAAATCTGGCCTGTGGCATGAAGTATTTTTGAGTGTTTACTTCACGAGTAATGGTATATTCCTTTTACCATCTTGTGAGTTTTCAATTGTTTTGAGGTAATTTACTCAAGTTAGATAAAACATACTACACACAAATACAAAGCCAGTTTAGATCTAGACATATCTCAAGGGCCTTGCCATAAGAACAGGACTGTACTGCTTCCAGAATCAACTTTGATCTCCATGGGCCAACAATGGATTCAACAAACCTTCTAGGATACAAAGTGACACAGTGCAGAACTTAAGTAGTTTCTATGCCACGCTTTCCAGTCTTACAATCCCTATTTTCAAGAATTTTGCATTACTTGTAGTATCACAGTCTGTCATTACTATATATAGTACAGAGCTGACTCTGCTTATACTTTGCTTTGTTTTCTGAAGGCCACCTGAATACTGGACTGCTGGACTTCCTCCTGTTTGGCAGCTTAATTGCCGCTGTGGATCCTGTAGCTGTTCTGGCAGTGTTTGAAGAAGTCCATGTCAACGAAGTTCTATTCATCATTGTTTTTGGAGAGTCACTTCTGAATGATGCTGTAACTGTGGTAAGTAAATTATATATCCCAAAGTCACCCAGACACTAGAGGGTTTCTTCTGAAGTGTATTTTCCCCTTAAATGAAATGCTATATCATCTGTGTGTATCTAGTCACAGGGTAGTATAGCGTAGCTCATGGTGTTCTCTGTCTTGCTTACAAACACTGTATTACAAAGATTAAATGTTTGAGCATGAAAGCTATCTGGAGCCCATAAGTCACATAAAAATATAGAGTCCTTGCTTGGATGAACATAAAAACATTTAAAATGCACATATTCTTTTCTGCATATTTCCATTATGCCCGTAACTTATATGCATACGTCAAATATCTAGACAGACAGAGAATACTCACCAAAGTGTGTATGTCTGTTTCCTGTCTTTTACTTCAATCAGATGTTTATCAAACAGATATATAACAAAAACAATTTGGGGAAAAATTGTGGGACAATTCTGATTTGGTTTCTTTTTTTTGCTAACATGTTAATTTCTGTGTGTTTGTGGGTTTTTTGGCTTGTTTTGTTTTCATTTAGAAAGAAAGAAAAGGAAAATTAACAGATTTTAATAGGCTTAAAACAATCCAAATTTTCTACTGATTTTTTATTTTGACAGAAATACTTATTCTTTTCACACAAAATTTTTCTCAGAATAAAATCAATAATTTTGTGGTACAGTGCTAGTGGACAGGGACCGGGAAGTCCTACGGCAGAAAGATGCTATATGACTGAATTGTTATAGAGCTTCAATTAGCTTCAAATCATCACCTATTGCTATTCCTGCATATCTCCAAAGGAGAGTAAGACATGTCCATCAGGGTCAGTTACTTAATTTATTGCAATCAAGGTAGCAAGGCACTACAAAGTCACTGGCAGCAGCCTAGCTCTTATATGAGTTTGAAAATGCCATTTAGGGTCTCAAGAGAAACGTAATTGCTTTATATATCAGTCTCATTAGTACTTCTGGGGTATTACCCGAATAAAAAAAATTAAAATAAACCCTTGCAAAACTCAAGTATTAACATCTCTGCCTTTCAGAAGGAAAAGAGTTTTTTGTTACTGTGCAATCAATACAAGCCCTCACTCTACAAATAAAAACAAGTTTGATTGTTTGTTGAAGAAAATCCGTAAGAGAAGAGTAAGCATGATCAAGAGTCAGAAAGCACAGCCTATGAGAAAATTTGAAGTTCTTAATTTGAAAAAGGAAAGACTGGAGGACAGAAGAAAGTGGATGATATAGCATTCTTTAAATGTAAATATGTAAAAGTCTGCTGTTACAGACAAAGTAACCTGTATGCCATGTCTGGGGTAAATATAATAAGAAGGTTAGCTGCCACAGGGGAAGCTGAGAAAGCCATAGTAGAGTTCTCCATCAGTGTAGCAACTATTAATAAATTAGACAGGCATGTGTCAAGAATAATGCTCATAGAAACCTCCTTAGGCAGGGATATGACTAAGCTGAATCCTTTACTTTCAGCACTATCATTGTTAGTCAATTATTTTAAAAGCTTTAGTACAATTATTATAATTTTTTCTCTTTTATGTGCAACTTATTTTACATATGTTCAACCTATTGCAATCTAATATCTTATTACTGGCATCTTATTATTATCTTATTAAGCATCTTATTACTTTATACAGACAATTTTAAAAATCTGCCAAATACTTGGATTTTAGAGTGAGAAGTGCTTTAGAAAAAACATCTAGATGTCACAAAGCTGTTTATAGACAGAAATCATATTGAAATAAGAAATGGAAAGTTTTAGTGCTTTGGGGTTTTTGTTTTGTTGTGTTTTTTTGGTTTGTTTTGTTGTTGTTGGGTTTTTTTGGTTGGTTGGTTTGTTGTTGTTGTTGTTGTAAATGTTGTGTTTGGGGGTTTTTTGTTGGTTTGTATTTTGTTTCTTCTTGCTCCTTGCATTTTCTGCGTTCTGGAAAAAAAAAAAAATCTGCAAAATCTTCTCCCTCCTTCCACACAGAACTTCCCTCAGACACACATAATTTCAGGATTCATAATGTTGGGGCAAACGATGACATTATTTTAATAGGCTTAATTCAGGAGCAAATATCAAGTTAATCTGCTTTTCTTTTCAGGTGCTGTACAATGTGTTCGAATCTTTTGTTACAATAGGTCCAGAGAATGTGACGGGGATTGAATGTGTCAAAGGCATAGGTGTGTAGAATTTAATTCCATACCACATCATTTATGTATATATGCAGACTTCTGAACAATATACTATCATTATGCTATCAGTAACTGCTGCTTTTCTCCCCTTTCCCTTGTCATTCATATTCCCACACTCCTGTGGTATAGATGAATTTCTTAATAAAATAAATAAGTATTCAGGATACACCATCAGATTTGTTTTCTTCTGAGAAGATGCAACAGATGTGGAGCTCAGTTGTTAAGACCATCCAAATTGACAGTTATACATATTTCATTTGCATTTTGTAACTTGTCCTCATTTTCAGCCAATGCTCTTCCTGCATTCCAGGGAAATTGAGATTGCATATGGGCATTCTCACTGCTTATCACTGAGTGCTATTAAATAATACTTGCCAGTGACACTCAAGGAATGTCATTTGCCAAAAAATTTACTCAATATTTCCCATTCTGAGCATAACATGATGCTACATTATCTTATAAATCAACGTTTTAACAGTGACTTTGGCATATTCTCTAATATGCTTTTGGAAAAGCATTTGTTTACAGAATGTGGGAAAAAAATCAAAGAAATGTGGTGGGTTTCAAACAAGCCTAAAATGGTGAGGCTTAACAGAAAGTAACCTTGTTTCTTCTACACAATGCTGCATTCCTACACCAAGTGCTCAAACACAATAAATGTTGTTGCATTTTAGAAATAATTTTTTACATGTCCTTGAAATTTTTCTCTGATTTGCTGCCCAAATAGTAGAAGAGAACTAGTTGAAACCATTATACTACTACTATTTAAGCTGTGTTTGGTTTCGTTTTTCAGTGTCATTCTTTGTGGTGAGCCTGGGTGGGACACTGGTTGGCATTTTCTTTGCATTCCTGCTCTCATTGGTCAGTCGTTTCACCAAGCACGTGAGAATCATTGAACCTGGATTTGTGTTTATCATTGCCTACCTGTCCTACCTCACAGCAGAGATGCTTTCTCTTTCTGCTATCCTTGCGTAAGTCTATTTTTATTACTGCCTGTGAAGGGCCTAGAAGGGAATATGTATTTTGAAAACACTGAGAGGGTCTAACTTATGCATGACAGCTATAGAATATGACGCTCATGAAGCTTACACTGAATATTACTATCTTTACACTGCAGTAGACTACAGTTTGCAAATACTGTCATTCAGCCTTGAAAAGGAATGCAAGTTTTCCAGTATCTACAGTGCAACAGGAGAATTTCCTTTGCAAAATACAGATTTGATTCTTTCCTCTTTGTGATTAATCATACATAAATAACTAACAGTTGTCCATTTGTATTGAGATCTTTACCTGTAATTTGTAATTAAAATGATGTTTTTCTAAGACATTACGTGAATGTCCATTATTTGCTGCTGTCTTGATTGGCCTGTTAAGGTTTGCCTAAATCTTGCTTGTTTCGTCTTGAGCACTTCTGTGTTCTTTCTTCTTTTAGTATCCATTGATTATGGGCATACCTTCTCAATTTTGCATGTCATGTTTGTGGATGTTACAGTGGACATATTCAAGATCTGAAAATCTTACTTCAAACAGATCCTTACTTTAAGATTATGTCTAATGTAAATAAGATTAAAATTTTTGCATGAAAGGCAGCATGGTAATCTGAAGAGAATTAAGGTCTGTTATGATCTAATGAAATGCGATTTTCTCACCTCCTGGGGTCACCTCAGGATGAATGTTTGAGATATGCTTTTTACCTAGATTAGACTCAGCAATGGCCTCTGGGTGTATTTTTTCTTAGGAATTAATACTGGGGTTTTATAACTACATGACAGATAGATGGAAATAATATTAAATGTTACAACAAATATTTTCAGAACAATTACTTTTTTTTTTTTTTCCCTAGGATAACTTTCTGTGGCATCTGCTGTCAGAAATATGTAAAGGCTAATATATCTGAACAATCTTCTACAACTGTAAGATACACCATGAAAATGATGGCCAGTGGAGCAGAAACTATTATCTTCATGTTCCTGGGAATTTCAGCTGTAAATCCAGCAATCTGGACTTGGAATACAGCTTTTATTCTATTGACTCTGGTCTTCATCTCAGTATATAGAGTTATTGGTAAGGACACGATCTTCTTCCTGTTCTTGCATTGTATTGTTGATGTTTCTGGAGAAGCTTGTTTAAATAATTCAATTTATTTTTGTTGAATTTATGGTTCGTTTTGGGTTAGGAGGGTGGATCTCCACAGTAAGATTCATCACATGCTGAAAATATAGTAGAATTTCACTTTTGATTACATATGAGGATATCACTAGCCCTGCAGTTAACATGAATCACCCAGTGGCTAACCTTTGTTGACCCAGCATATGGTATTGGCACTGGTTCTTTATCTTGCAGCCTAACAAAATATCTAAGTCCTCTCAACCATCTCTTTCTTTTAGCTCTTTCAATTTGTTAATAAAGAGATTGTCTTACACGAATTTCATGGCTGACTTCAGGCTTTAGACACAGTGATGTAAGACCATACATAATTACACAGTGGTTTCTCTGGCTCAAGAAAAAATTCTCAGGGACTGGTGAAACCTGAGTAAATAAGACTGTGGTAGGTAGGGATTACCTACTGTCAATTAATTTGGCTTATATAAGTTTACAAACATTTCAAAATACTAATGATGATTTGCCCAACTATGTAGTTCTACTATTTAATAACTTTTTTTGTGAAATATCAAAGGCGCTAAAATTGAAAAAAAGGCATAGAATTAAGTACTCCTAGAGAGTAGTACATATAGTTATTTGGTGTATGTACCTACATCTGGGAATAAATTAAATGGGTTTATTTACCTGTTTGTCTTGATTTAATTTCAAATAAAAGATAACACACCTTTCTAGTTATCAGTTTTCCTAGATTTTCTTCTTATTTTGTCTAAAGATGCATGGGTTGAATGAAGGGCCTAGCCCCATGTCCTCCTTTCTAAACAGTCTGTAACTATTGTTCATTTAGCCACTTCTTAGTAACTGCTGCTGTGTGTGAGATATTTAAATAAGTTTTCAGTATCTTGAATTTGTCACTTGTATTCCTGGAATGAGTGGTTAATAGTCCTATAGTAAGTGTGATCAATAATTGAATAGTAAATATTCTGCAGTAACAACATGCATCCATTAAAGTAATTGAGCTTAGATATTGATAAATTACTAAAGACCTGATGATATTGGGTCTTACATAGTTGCAGCTCTCATACCCTTGGAGGAGTCAGGTAGGTGGCATTAATTAATTTTAAAGGTTGCCTCCACCAGAGACCTTGCTTACAGTGATATACACAAGACACCCTCCCCTTAGCACAAATTCAAAGTTCTCTAAAAAGAGCAATATCTCTTTTGCACTGGTTAACAGTCCCGGCCTGCTGCAGTGGGACACACATGCTGTGCCACTTTCAGGAGTGGTGAAGCTGTTTTCCATCTGTATGGCCTGGAGCTCTGGGAGACATTGTGATTTCTAGAGCTTTAGGTCTCCTACACCAGGCAGCATCTCACCTGTAGGCCTGAAGGCAGTGTTACAATAACTACACAACCCTCCATAAGGCAATGACATAAATGTAATTTTTAGTGATTTGTAAAGAGTACCACACTTGCTCCCTATGTCAACACTGTTTCAAGCCATTTCTCTTTCTGTTGAAAGACCCTGTGCATGTCACTGACTACGGTGCTAGAAATCATGTTCCTTTTCAACTGTGAATTTCAAAGGTCAGTGCATGTCAGAAATTCACCTGTGGTGTCTATGCCAGAGGGCAGCACTCGGAAGAGCTGCTAGCTCACAGAGATACTTCATCTAATTCCTTTGCCCAAACATAAAGAGAAAGGTACCAAGTGGCCCTGCCCTTCTTAGCAGTGTAGCAATACAGAGGGAGAAGTAGATGGTGTAGGGAGTTCGTTATGAAAGCAGACTGGTGATTCTGTTTGTGTTACACACAGTTGGGATATGGACATTTCATAAGGGTATCCCTAGACATGCTGTCATTTCTTTTTTATAGGTGTAGTTTTACAGACATGGATTCTTAACCACTACAGAATGGTCCAGCTGGGGATAATAGACCAGGTGGTGATGTCGTATGGTGGACTACGTGGAGCAGTTGCTTTTGCTCTGGTTGTACTTCTGGATGACAACAAAGTGAAAGAGAAAAACTTGTTTGTCAGCACAACAATCATCGTTGTGTTTTTTACTGTTATTTTCCAGGTAATTCAACTTCTTAAGTATGTTTCTTGCAAGGAGAAGGAGTCCCCCAAAAGTACTGAATGCTTAGAGCAGTTCTCAGCTGAAGGTTGCGTATTGTTTCACTGAACTGAAAGCATAATTGAGTTTGTAATTTTAGTAGCTAAGATCCTATTTTATGTTTTCATATGGCATCACGAGGGACAAAACACAATTACCTTTGTGCTAAAAAATGTTCCATCTTAGCTGCTTGATATTAATAGTGCTCAAGTTAATATCTGATTAAATATCCTTCACCTCATGTGAATAACTACAGGGAACAGTCCTTTTTATGGGCAAATACAGTCATTAAGCTAATCTAACTTAGCCTAAGTCCTTGTTTCATAATATAATACTAAGCAGTGGGATAAGAAACTATTTAGTATCCAAGCAAAACGGCACTTTCTGGATGAAAAAAACCCATCATTAAATTAAAGAGAGATATGTCAGTATATACCAGCTTAGAATTTTTTCTCAAATTTATTATAGAAAGTTTGATTGTGGTCACAAACTCCTGATATGTGCAGAAACTGCCACATTCAATGATACAGGGAACACTTTAGCACTTCCACTATCATATTTTTCTTATAGAAGATATATTTTATTCACTGATTGGTGTATTTTTAAAGCTTTTTAACAGGAGTTGAGGGTACTGCATTATTTTGTCTTCTAAATGTGACAGAGATCCACTGAGGAAGTATGAGAAATATAATAGACAAAAATGCTCTATTTGTCTTTAACAATGACCAGCTGGAGGAAAGCCTAAGATAATGCCTAAATACTGACTATCATGTTTCAATCCTTAGGGACTGACTATCAAGCCTTTGGTACAGTGGCTGAAAGTGAAGAAAACTGAACACAGAGAGCCAAAACTGAATGAGAAACTTCATGGCAGAGTAAGATATTTTTAAATAAAACTGCAATATCTTTTGGATTTTCACAGAGTGCCTTAAGAGAAAAAAAAAATACAATAGAGAAAGTTTCTTTTTGGAAGGGAGGGGAGAATCAAATTTCAAGTGCAAAATCCTTCAAGCATTTCAAAAATTGTTTGCAATTTGTCTTTGGGTTGAGTCATGTGAAGGGATACTCAATGGAAGGTTCTGATCTTTCACTTAAGAATTAAATGGGGCTGACAGTTCTGGGGAAACAGCATAGGTGGAATATGTTTCTTTCTCTTCATCTACAAGAGGAGAACGTTTGATTGAAGATCACTAGGGTAAAGCATGTGGACGCAGGTTTATTTTTCCTTCTTAAATATTGTTTATTTATCGAAAAAATGTGAAAGCAGGCTTTGTAGCTTACATGTTACATAGAAAGGTAGTCTGCTACTCAGTGCAGATGTTAATTACATATTGAAATACCAGATTCCTGGTAATAGTTTAATTCAGTGTGAATGCTATGGAGGTTTTCTGAATATCCTTTTCTCCACTTCCATGTCAGATATCTCCTGAGGGAGTAATTAATATCATATTCAGGAATAATCAGTATCACCCATGTTCTAAACCTAGCATGCTCTAGACTCTGTAGTAATCACTCCAATGTTCAGAGTGAAATATACAGAAAAAGACTGTATTCTACCTGCAGCTGTTTTGGGTTGAATCAAGATTTATAAACCTCAGGATTTCTATCAGCCATCTACTATACCCAGTAGGGGATTTTGCCCTAGACATCAAAAGAATAATGCCTACTTTTACTCTGAAAGAAATATGGATTCCTAAAACATCTAAAAAGAAACACTAGGGAAAATTTTCAACTTATTTTATCACTGACACTAATAGTGGGTGATGTACTTCATAGGGCAGAAAGGGAGATGGTAAAATGAGTTGATAAAAGGAGCCTTAAAACTGAATGTTAAAATAGGTGCTTAAGTTGCTGAGACCTTTGTAATTCAAGAATAGTTAGTGAATTTCTAAAGAACATGTTAGAAATATCAGGACCTTTGAAGAAAAGCATATGGTAGTCAGTATTTCTGTAAATGGGAAGAAAATCTGCTTAACAACAAGAAAATTATTCTGCATAGTCGCCTGGTCTAACATGACATAAACGGAGTTATTCTCTAAATATGTTTTTTATTTCTGTAAACATATTAATTCCAAATTCACTCTCCTAGGCCTTTGATCACATTCTTTCTGCTATAGAAGACATTTCTGGACAAATAGGACATAATTATCTGAGAGACAAGTAAGTAGTAACTAACTTGGAATTTTGAAATGCTGCTAGGAAATCTTATCCGTAAATTATGACTTTTCAAGCCTGTGAGTTTAGGGACAGCAAGGATGTCAAATGTAGTTTACAAGGTTATATAATGAAAATACCGGAAATATAGCAAATATGAAAATAGTTTATTTTTCCCCCTACACTGGAATGTATTATTTTTCTTCCACAGTTCAGATTAGGCCTTCGCAAATGTCGGAGTTCACATCCAGGGATCAGCTTCTCTCAAGGTTTTAGGATTGTCCATTTTCACAAGATTTAACCTAAAATGTTCATATTGGTCTTTCTCTGTAATACTACATTTAATGAACATTATTTGTGTGTGGAGACACTAACAAAACTCAACTATGGCAATGCTAGTTGTTTATCCTATTTCTACAAAAGATGGGTTCAACACCTGAAAGTGACGGCATAGGGTGCCTTGAAATTACTTGGATAGTTTAAGTCTGTTAGTTTGAAATCAATAATGATAACTATGGGTCATTTCCATTCCCCTCTGTTTATAGTTGATTCATCTTGAGAGAAGCAGAATTATTCAGCTGAAAGATACAGACACCATTTTCTTTAAAGTACATGTGAAGAGTTACCATAATGATGGGCAGACTTCCATAATCTAGACGAATAAATGTGGAAAAAAACCCCAAAAAACAAAACAAAACAAAACAAATAAAAACAAAACAAAAAACCAAACCAAACCAAACAAACGAAAAAACCCACCAAACCCAAAAAACATTAAATCTGCATATCTTTAAGAATTTATTTAAGGTTAGGCAGTTCCCTCCCTGAAGTTAGGTCATTTCATAGGTGCAGACAGTCACAGTTCTGACCTGCTAATGTCCTGCTGACTCAACATGTCAGTTCCAATCCAAAAGCCACATGGTTGTGTCAGCTTTCTGCAAAGGACTCTCCTAACCCTCGCTGAGAAGCTGAGTATATTAGCTTAGGTTTAGCATTATGCTCATATAACTCTACAACTCACAGGCTGGAGCTAGATTGTATCCGAACTCAAGCAGTTGCTCACCTGTCTGTACCCAGTCTCCTTCATTTCCTTTTGCTCTTTGTTCATTTACGCAGTGAAGAATTTTCATGAGGTTTCTCAAATAGAACATCCTTTTCCTTTTGGTCTAGAATTTTTTTTTCTTTTTGGTAATTAATTTCAGCAGGCTAAAATACAGGGGAATATATGCCTAGTTTTGAAATACTGTCTTGAAGATGGGGCTAAATATTTTTAAAGTCTCAGATTAGAGTTTGACTTAGATGTCAGAAGATAATTTCCTTGAGTAACAAGAGAAGGAGTAGCTTAATGTAGACTCATGGCTGAGTGTGAAGTTTGAATGACTAATGTATTTTGAAAGAGACCACCCTAAGTCTGCATCTTTTGGACTATATGTACATCAAAATGCTGCTTCCTCAAAGAAATGCCAGACCCAGGCATCCTCACTGATGTGGTTAGGTGTGGCAACCTCAATTAGAGGCTGCTTCTCAGATGACCTGGCTAGAGAAGAGGAATAGTTATCAACTCTGTGAATAATGTTTAACAACAAAAAGGTTTCAACAACCTGAATAAAAAGTCATAAACTTAAAATAGCCATTGAGCAAGATGGATAGAATCACTTTGAATAGTAGTCTCCAAAGTTGCCTCATGCCCTTTAGAGAAAATCTTGAGGAAGGTAGATGAGAGCAAAGCAGCCTTTATCTTCTGGAGCCTAAATATTAAATGGCAGATATCCTGCTATCAGACAAGCTTGGAAGTGTAAATCACGGAAAATAGACATCACTTCTCTCCCCCGGAGTATGTAGATGTCATGAATAAGGCCCTCTAGAAGTGCTTTTGGAAGGGCACTGTTGTTGTGAACTGATTTTCTAGGCTGGCTCTTCTACTATACAACTGGGGAAAAGCAGATTCCCTTCCAAAGGAGAAAAGAAGATTAAACTTCTAGAATGAAGCTATTAGATATAACAATGCATCATCAGAAGTAGAAAAAAAAGGTAGCATGATCTCCCAGAGTATGAAGTGATTCTGGAATGAGATACTGTAATCATAGCACTCTTGCTGTTGTAGTAGTGTTTGGCAAGTTAACCTATTAAATGCTTTGTGACAGCTGCATCACTCTGTAGCAGGCTTTTCCTTAACTTTCTTTAAATGCTAATTGAAAGCTCCAAAATACAAATTCCTCACATTGCTATGTTTACCATTTTTTAAAAAGTGCTTAAGTCACAAAAATATCATTTATTCTAAACTAAAAAATGCTGATAAACTAAAATTGCTTGTTGCCATTAACACAGTTTCTTTAAATTATCAGGTGGACCAATTTTGATAGGAAATTCCTCAGTAAAGTACTGATGAGAAGGTCTGCTCAAAAATCAAGAGACCAGATCCTTAATGTTTTTCATGAACTCAACTTGAAGGATGCAATTAGCTATGTGGCTGAGGTACTTATGAACACTTGTTGACATACAACATCATTGATGTTTTGTGATTTTTGTTTGTTTGTTTTTGTCTTTGTCTTTGTGGTTTCTTTTTTTGTTTGTTTTAATTTATTATAAAGTTGATATATTGCAAGAGATATTTAAAAGACAGCTATTTTCACTTCTGCTCTGCTCTTTTTTTTCTAAATGTGTTTTGAGTCTCTATCACCTGTTTGAGTGTCTGTAGTTGACAGTATAATGCCTGATTATCAAGTATGAGTATATTTTATTTATGTCAGTCTGTTGGTTTTTACCAAATAACTTTCTTTCTGTATTCATGGTATGAAAAAAAAATACTGTAATTCCAAAGGGATCAGGCAAGCTACTGTCTTTCTAAACGTGTCAACAGAGTCTGGGTCCTGTAGAACAGTGGCTGTATGTGATGAGAAATCTGATTTGAAGAAGCTCACTTTCAAATGCTGTGGATATATGATTCAAGTAGTGGACTTCTATAATGTCATTCTGCCAGATCACAGTTATAGAATAAAAATCAGGAAGGGTAACTTTAGCTCAATGGAATCATAACACTCATACTTCAAAAGCAGAGGTTAAAGTGATACACTACAGATATCAAGTGCAATCACAGCATTGTGAAGTTAGAGAAACTTAAGACCTGCAATATGAGGAATTTTTGAAGTTACAGAATGCAAGGAAGTTATTTGCCTTCTGCAGGAGTACTATTCGCAGACTGGAGCAATGTTAACAGATTGTATACTAATTTGTGATTTTCCGCAATGTGAAACTGGCCACCTTAGTTCAAATCACCAGAAACGTGCAGTATTCGTACATTGTAGAGGATTATTTTAAATTGAGTATTTTAAATAGTGATCTTTGAAGTTATAATCTTTCTGTGCCCGTAATCTCCAAGTAAACTCATTTTCACAGCTAGGTGGAGATAACTGCTAATTTATTTAATTAAAATAAACACTATTTCTAGGACTGATACTACTAATCTTTTTTTTGAAAATGAGTTGTATCCAGGCAGATTCTTCCAGTGAAACACAGAATTACAAAGATAGTATTCAGAAAATAAGATGAAATTAGGAAATTACGTTAGTGTGAAAAATGGGGAGTGGTTCACAATACAAGCAAAGACTTCCTTTTGAGGTTTTGTAAATTACCCATTCAGTTTTGAGACCATTTGAACTCAAGAACTAATTTTATTTCTTATGGTGTTTTCCGGGTTGTACCTTAAAGAAAGAAAGCTAGATAATGACTTTGAGGCTGATGACTATGAGAATCATGTTCAGATTCACTGCTGAACCTGTTCAGTAGATTCATGACAGTATTTATTCTCTTTAACAGATGCAAAGGGCTCTATAGATCACTAAGCTCTATAGATTTAGGCCCAAAATCTTTACCAAAGAATGTCTTGAATCCCATATAGTAATGTCAGATTAAATTATGAGACTTACCTTTTTCATTGTACCTTTCATTGTGCAGTTCATAATACAAGGAAATTGACTTTTGCTACCCCAGTCTAAATACTATCTGCATATATTGTACCTTGCAGAGAAATTCTATTGGCAAATGTCTACTGATCTGATAATAATAGACATAGAAATGAAAAGTTTTCCAGATTCTACAAAAGACTTGCAACATAGTTTCTTCCAGTGGAAATTAGTTATGCTAATATGCCTGATTAGTCATGTTTTGTGAATCCTAAAGTCACTGCAACTTTCTCACATTAATATTTGCTTCGGTGATACACTGCTTTAACTACTTTTCCTTGACTTCTGAGATACATATTTAAGATAAACATCTGTGACTTACAAACTGACATAGAAATTGAAGCCGTTTCTTCCAGGAGGAGTGAAGTTCTGCCTCCCCCGAGTTACTCTCTTCTCCCTTTAAAGTGAGGAGTTAAAGAAGTATTTTGTAATTTTTTCTTTTTTCAGCTCTGCTGTTATGCTGCATTTGTACAATAAACAAGAGCTTGAAAGAGTTCAGTCAGAACCTAAATAAATTCCTTACAGTTGAGAGTGGAGAGCCTAAACCAGGCAAACCCACGGGTGCTGAGGGAGCTGGATGAAGTAATTGTTAAGCCACTCTCCATCATTTCTGCCAAGTCGTGCAAGACAGGCGAGTTGTCTGAGGACTAGAGGAAAGCAAATGTCATTCCAGTCTTCAAAAACAGCAAGAAGGAAGACCTGGGTAACTATAGACCAGTCAGCCTCACCTCTATCCCTGGAAAGGTGGTGGAACAACTTATCCTTTGTGCCATCTCTAGGCATATCAAGGATAAGAGGGTCATTAGGTGCAGTCAACATGGCTTCACTGTTGGAACGATAAAGTACTCAGCATTCCGATTCAATGTGAATCACGCAAAGCCATTTATTACAGAAACAAGCCTCCTTATATATGCAACTATTCTCTGATCACGCGTCCACGCTCCAAGCATGCATTCGCTAATTGGATATCATCTATGTTCACGAGCTGTCCACACGCTGAAGTCTCACTGCTGATAGGTCCATTGATTTACACCACGTTGGGGCCTTGTTATTTCGGAGATGCTTCTCTCCCATGGCAGGTCCTGTTCCCAGCCTTGAAATTCCTGGCTGGTTCAGTAACAAATCTCCATCTAACAGCAACCCCTTCACACTTCACCACGGGGAAGTCATGCTTAACCAACCTCATAGCCTTTTATGAGGACATAACCAGGTGGATAGATTATGACAAAGCAGTAGATGTGGTATATCTTGATTTCAGTAAAGAATTTGATACCGTCTTCCACAGCATCTTCGCTGCTAAACTGAGGGAGTGTAGACTGGATGATTGGGTAGTGAGGTGGACTGTGAGCTGGCTGAAGGAAAGAAGCCAGAGAGTTGTGATCAATGGGGCAGAGTCTAGTTGGAGGTCTGTATCTAATGGAGTCCCCCAAGGGTCAGTACTGGGTCCAGTACTATTCAATATATTCATCAATGACTTGGATGAGGGAATAGAGTGCACTGTCAGCAAGTTTACTGATGACACCAAGCTGGGAGGAGTGGCTGAGACACCAGAAGGCTGTGCTGCCATCCAGCGAGAGCTGGACAGGCTGGAGAGTTGGGTGCAGAAAAATTTAATGAAGTATAACCAGGGCAAGTGTCTTGAGTCTTGCATCTGGGCAAGAACAACCCCAGGTACCAGCATAAGTTTGGTAATGACCTGTTGAAGAGCAGTGTAGTGGAAAGGGACCTGGGAGTCCTGATGGACAGCAGGATGACCATGAGCAGGATGACCACTGTGCCTTTACGGTCAAGAAGGCCAATGACATCCTGGGGTGTATTAGAAGGGGTGTGTTTAGTAGGTTGAGAGAGGTTCTTCTCCCCCTCTACTCTGCCCTGGAGAGACCGTATCTGGAATATTGTGTCCACTTGCGGGCCCCTCAGTTCAAGAAGGACAGGGAACTGCTTGAAAGAGTCCAGTGCAGAGCCACAAAGATGATTAAAGGAGTGGAGCATCTCCCTTATAAGAAAAGGCTGAGGGAGCTGGGTCTCTTTAGCTTGGAGGAGACTGAGGGGTGGCCTCAGTAATGTTTATAAATATGTAAAGAGTGAGTGTCAGGAGGATGGAGCCAGGCTCTTCTCGGTGACAACCAATGATAGGACAAGGGGCAGTGGGTACAAACTGGAACATAGGACATTCCACTTAAATATGAGAAGGAACTTCTTCACAGTGAGGGTGACAGAACACTGGAACAGGCTACCCAGGGAGGTTGTGGAGTCTCCTCTTCTGGAGACATTCAAAACCCACCTGTATGTCTTCCTGTGTAACCTCATCTAGGTGTTCCTCTGCCAGCAGGGGAATTAGACTAGATTATCTTTTGAGGTCCCTTCCAATCCCTAATATTCTGTGATTCTGCGATGTAAACAGGAGATTATGGAAGCACTAGGGAAAGCTGTGAAGACATAAATCTGAGCTTTTCCAGCATTCACTTCTGTGACACTAGTTTTAGAACTGAAAGTAAATGTCATCTCTTCAGTATCTGATCTCTTCATGCCATAACCAGTTTCAAATAGTCTTGTAGACTTCTACCACCACTTAACATTTGCAGCTTCCAGTCTGGTAGAGAACAAGAAACAAAGTGTTGTACATTTGAAAACACTGCTGTTAGTGCAGTGATGTGTTGAGTCATAAAAATCTGCATAATTATCTGTATGTACTTGATTTGCAATCTGGTGCAAAGTAAAAGGTCCATCCCTGAAAAGGTCTGTGAAGAGAAAGGAGTTTGACTGCAAAAAGGCAAGGAAATAATTTGCAAACAGGTTAAGAGCTAAGAATTCACTTACCTCCTCAAAATCAATTTACAAGAGTGGAATAGTTTTTCTCCTAGCTTTGTTCATTGGGATAAGGTCACTAAATGTAAAGAAATCATAACATGAAAAAACGGTTTGTATTCATTACCTAAATATACCTTATAATCCCCTGTTTCTTGTACCATTTGCATACAGCAGCCTCACAAATTATCCACATTTTCTGATACACATTTTGCCCAGGGTGTTTACAATTGTAATATGTCTTGTTTCTTCTTGTGGCCAGGGAGAACGTAGAGGTTCCTTGGCATTTATACGTTCTCCAAGTACAGACAACATGGTAAATGTGGATTTCAGCACCCCACGCCCAAGTACTGTGGAAAGTTCTGTCTCTTATTTACTGTAAGTTATGTAGACTGATTGTGGGGGGTTTTGATGTGGGTTTTTTCGTGTTATATCTGAGGAAACGGAAACAGTGTTATAAATTTTGAAAAATGCAAATTACAGGGGTTTCATTTACTACTTTTTTGAAATTCAGTTAATCTTTTCTCCCACATAAAATATACAGTTATATAGTTGCATTTTACACACAAACAAGTTTTTGCAGTAAAGGCTGGCAAGATGAAGTTGACATCCATGTTAGCGTTGCTTCATGGGCCTTTTGTTTACCAGATGCTATAGACAGAGCTAGATGTCATTTCTGTGGCTGGTCCAGAAAAACCCAGGAGAGATGCAAGCAGAAAAATTGCTCCTTCCCTAACTCTTCCATGATTCTTTCAACAAACAGACCATGTGTCTTGTAAATGGAGGAAATTAATGCTACACACACCTGAAGGACAAAAAACAATAACTGTTTCACATTTCTCATTAGATATTTGCTTATTCATTTTCATTTAGCCAATTTTGACTTTTCCTTTTTTTTTCTTTTTTTTTAATCTCCATTTTTCCCTATCGTTTCCCCTTTTCCTGTTTTTTCTTCCTTTTCAGTGACTACTGGTTTTTAAACCTGCTCTATATATATTTTATTCTTCTTCAGGAGGGACAAAACTGGACCAGTTTGCCTTGACATGCAAGCTTTAGAGCAGAGGAGGAAAAGTATCCGGGATACAGAAGACACCATTGCTCATCACACCCTACAGCAGTACCTGTATAAACCCAGGCAGGAGGTGAGTGCATGGGACTGTTTTCCAATGTAAAACTAGGAGACATCAGGAAGTAAAACTTGGGAGCAAAACTCAAAAGGAAATAACCCATCTGCAAAATTTTCACCTTTGAGGAAGATATGGTCTTTGTCTATATTCTTTCTATATGTCTATATTCTTTCTTATGATCATGTCTCTTTGACAGAACTAGTGCTTTTGATTTCACTGGGGCCAGTGGAAAGCAGAACTGGGTCCATTATAGGTTCTGAAGCAGAATTAAATGGCGTGTATAAGCTGAAGTGATTCAGACTCCTCTAGGGAGAGTCTTAGTTTGAATGACAGTCACTCTTATATACTTAAAATTCCTGGACTTATGCATGTTTCACAGTGAAGAAAGAGAAAGAAAAACAGGAGTTTCATTACTACCTTCAGACTAGTCTTTGGTTTATTCTTTTTAATGGAGTCATTTACATTTTCATGACACTAATTGAATGCATGGATTCAGGGCTTCCAACTGTATTTCTAAATAAATGAATATTGTCTTCCCTTCCTGGCCACAGCACAAACACCTATACAGTCGACATGAGATCATGCACAGTGAAGATGAGAAACAGGACAAGGAGATTTTCCACAGGACAATGAGGAAGCGCTTAGAATCTTTCAAGAGTACCAAACTAGGAATAAACAATGCCAAGAAGCTCAATAAAATCCACAAGCGAGACCGGGGCCAAAAAAGGGTAAAATACTTTCACAAGGACCCAAAAGTAGCTGCCTATTACACACAGGGGTGGGGAGGGCAGAGAGGACTCTGAAGGGTCCTACATCCTGTATTTAGCTTTGTCCTATAGAACTTCATGAATTAAGGCCTAAGCAAGAAGAGATTAAACTATGAGATAACTCAAGGGACATGTTCTCACATGCTGCTTTTCGCTGTGCTTTGGGTCTCTTCTTCTGGGTGAGAGATTTTCAATCACTTGAAAAACAACAAACCTTGAGCCATGCTGCAACACTGTGGGGAGATGTTGAAGGGTAGATATATCAGGGTAACACTACGGCATAGAGAATTCCACAAAATTTGCATGAAACTAGGAGGGAACACATAACATACAAAGGGCCGAAGTTCCTTTCTTTTCCTGTAGTAGGTATGTATGTAGGGGGAAACTAATGACAGCCATATCGAGTGTCAAAGAGTACAACAGATTTCAGGGTTATGCTGCTGAACTCATGATTTCAAAGGATGTCACTGCCATTGCTATCTGATGATGATAGCATTTTTGGTAACTTTGTTTTCTTTCAGCGAAACAGCAGTGCCATACCAAATGGAACAATATCTTCAGAAAATCCAGTACAAGATTTTACTTTGAAGGAAAAAGGTAAAAAGATTCTTAGACCAGTTTCATTATCTGTATTTTACCAGCTACACTGTCAGTAAAGCATCATTGAAAACTTTGTGATATGCAACAGTGAAGCTGATACTAAAAAGGGACTTCTAGCCATAATTCAGAACTCAGTGTGGGGATCTGCTCCATTCTTAAATGCAGTGTCTCAATGATTTAGAAGTTGTTTTTCCAGGCAGCTGGATGACAAACCAAATTTTAATTGGCTTTTTAACTCATCTTTTTAAAATATCACATTTAAATGTTGAAAACAAAACAATGCATTGGCTACAAAGTAGATGAACTTTCAGCTTGCTTTTGGATAACTGGACAGTGCAACTTTTGCTAACATTTTTCTTTTTCATCACAGCAGAATATGTCTGCCCAGCACACCATGCCATATAAAATTAAGTAGTTGTGATGGCATTCCAATGTGAGTTAAAGGTTCATTTGTTTGGAAGGGTCTGAATCAGATTGACACTAAGCGAGCACATTAGAACTCAAGGAGTGTGTAACTTTGAAAGGAACACATGGTCCGAGGCCAGCACTGATTCACCATTCATGCACAAATCTATCAAATTAGTCAGCCTTGCAAGTGTGATCTGAAGCTGACTGGCCTAGGGGAAAAAAAAAAAAAAGTTTTGCATGTAAAGCCCCAAATCCTTTCATCTTGTGTTAGCCATCTTTTGGCATTAATGTCAGTCATAGCAAGATGTGATGGACACCTATATGTTTGCTATGTAATTATAAAATGTGTCACTTAAAAAATGAAATGTGGTTTAAAAACCACTGAACTAACTCTTATTTGTGTTCTCTCCTCCATGTACGCACGCAGCCTCTTGATTTTAAAGAGAACTGAAGTCAAGTAGAGAGGGATTTATCTTTTCTCAGTAGCTCCAAGCAAAGATCTTTTTCTTTATGTATGTTCTTTGAATCATTTTCTGAGCATTATTTCTGTGATTGACAGGGGCAACACAGGCTTATTGAGTAAGTGTAATATTCTAGAATCTTTTGCATAGGAAGAGCTTTCTGAATACTTTTAAGTGGGTCATTCAGTGCAGTCTTGTCAAAGAACACCGTGTATCGATGTCATCCTCTACTTGGAAAAAGAAACCTTCATTGGAAGACAGTCTTAACAAGTGGTTCAGCAGCTGTTGTAAAACCGGTTCTACTGAAACAGAAGTAGCAAGGTTTGAAATCAGTCAGGATACTAATGCTGACCTCCGTCAAATGGTGAAAATGCAGTGACTGGTCACTATATTTGTAATTACATTTGTCAGTCCGTGAGCATTTAAGACACAAAACACAGCAGCAACAGTGCTGTGATGTCATAGGTTGGTTTGTTTCAGTCCCAGGAAAGTGGACAATTCTGATAACCAAAGCTTAGCCAGAGTGTGAAACCTCTTGCTATCATAGCACCAGATAATAATGCAAGCCACATGCCTGTGTTGAGTTTCTTGATGTAATTGGTATGTAAGCTGCAAACTCTATATACATTCACATTTCAGTGCTAAAATTAATTACTAATTAAATTTTGCCCTTATATAGAGCCTTGTTATTGATGTGTTTTTGATAACTATGACAGCATCAAAACATTATGAAATAGCATCTTCTATTGGAACTGACAAAAATCTCTAATAAAATTTGACTTTTTTCTTTTTTTTTTTTTTTCCAGATTTGGAGTTTTCTGAATCAGAAGAAAATAATGATTACGAAACTTTGCATCTAGGCAAAGGAGTTGCTTTCCTGGCTAATGTGACAAAGCAAAATTTCACAGATACACCTACTGGTAAAAACATTATTTACCTACAGATTTTTTTTTTTCTCAAATGTTTAAAAAAATACTAGAAATGCTGCTGATTTGGTGTGTAAGTTTTGTTCATTTATGTTCTCTTAGAAAATATATTTGCTTAATATTCATTTTGACAGATAACAAGCCTTGGATGTCTAGAAGTATGGACAGCATCAACTTTGCTATTTATAGAGATTGTAGCCATGACTGTCTAAACCAGACTTACACCCACTAATTATATCTAGCAACAGAAAATGTTATTTTAGAGTTTTCCTGCCTCACAAGACCAGATAATACTAGTCCTTTGGAAATGTTTTCTACTTGCATTTGAAGCACTTTGTTGTGATAAATTTAATCCTGCTTCTTTCAGGCAGGATATCTCCTCTTCAATTCACAACTCTCACAGATCCTTACAGCCTCACAGACGTCACTGAAAAGGGCAGATTTGAAGCACTCCTGGAATATTCATTGGACTTGTATTTCAGCCCTGAATAGCTCCAAAATATCAGATTGAAAGTGTATCACTATAAATAACAGAAAATACCTTATATGATTTATGAAGTTTGAAAATTTAGTGTTTCTCTTTAGCATTTTTGTGGGTTTGGCATGCCATTGTATACTTCATGTGTAACATGGTACATACAGTGAAGAAAAATACTTGTATCTGTACTTTCTTGGCAGACACACTGATACAGCCTCCTCACTGTTCTATTACAAATTTTATGTCTGAGAATATATAAAGACATCTATAAATCAATCCGAAAATAAGTGGGTGGCAAGATGCAGACCTAAGCTCATTTTTAATATATATTTTTCTGTTCGAACACTACAAATTTTATATCTAGAAGTTTTCTTGACTGTTCTGTGGCCTGCTTTAGCTCTCTCACACACATTCTTTTATGAAGTTGTGCAGTTCATGCTTTTGCAATTTTTTTCCATCTTTTGTTTCTTTTTTATGGCTTTGATTTGAATTTTCTGCAGTTATTTTTTTATTGTGCTTTATTTTGCTTAAAATTTGCTGATTTCTTCTTATATTTATTTTATTTTTTGTCTCCAGATATTGCAAACGTAACTGCATATTGGACATAATACCCAATTTTTCTCTTTAATAAAAATCCAAAATGACCAAGGTAGAAAGACCAACCTGTATGTATATAGTGGTTTGTATGTTGGCTTAGTCACACATATACCAGCATATATCAGCCTATTTTTTTCCCACTATAGTCATTCTCCTTTTAGAAAGCATCTTGCTGTATTACCAAGGAATTATTCTGATTAATTGTATTTGTCACTTGTGAACTTCTTTTAGGAATTGATAACCCAGTATTTACAGCTGATGATGATCAAAGCATCTACATGAAGTTCTCACCATGGTTATCTAGTGAAGATACTGTGGTACCATCACAAAGGGCCCGAGTCCAGATCCCATATTCTCCGAACAACTTCAGACGGCTAACTCCATTCCGACTCAGCAATAAATCAATAGATTCCTTCCTGCTAGCAGATGGTGCAGAGGACCAACCCAGAGCTTTTCTCCCAGAATCAACACATATGTAATATTTTAAAAGATATTATCACCTTTATATTTACTCAGTCTTCCTATCAACCCTGTCTACTGACAAGTAAACTTACTTTTCTGCTTTTTCTTTTGCCAGAGCACCTATTTCCTTCCTGATTCCTCCATACAACCACACATTTTCTGTTTTCTTCCAGCTTGAATAACAAAACACCTTTGTGTTTTCCTTCTGCAGAAGAGCTGTCCAACTATTTGTGGGCCAATAGCTTTTTATTTTTACAGCAGAGAAGGTTCCTGCTCTTTGCTTTGGCCTGAATGCTTTAAATGCCAAGAAAATAGTATTCCAAATACCAGTACACTGTATAACCAGTTTCAAGAGGCTTCAGGTTTCTTTATTAGTCAGTTCTAGATTATAAAATTTGTACCTGCATTTCCTAACAAGAAATCAGGTAATTCTGATTCAGCCCCCATAGACAGTGATTGGTCTTTTTGAGTAACATTGTTACTACTGTCTACAGATGTAAGCAAAGCAGTCTGAAACCTCAGAAAGACAATTTATTTGCTTGTGCCAAAGGATGGTTCACCCATAAGAGGTCAGATGAGTAATTTAACCCATTGGACTCTATTGCATCCAGATATACAACAGCAGTAGCAGGGCTAGATCAGCAATGAGCTGGGCTGAGATTCATTCTTAGTATAATTAGAATACGATTTTTGATTCTGTTGTTAAGAAGCCTTGAGTCAGTTATGAGCATTTGTCTTTATTCAGTGCCCAGGAAGGGAAAATGGTTCCACTGCAACAATACAAGTGCTCAATCACACTGCTGGTGTCATCAGTAAATGACATAAGAAAGGGTTTAAAAATTAAGCATGTTTAATAGAATGCATCAGAATTCCCTTGCACAGGTACAGGTAATTGCACAACAGACTGTGGAGAAGAAGCATTCCAATTTTGGTTAGAGATTTATCCTTAAACTGTGAGTTTATCTCAATTCAGACCTTATATTAAACCAGAAAAATGCTTAGGTTTCTGATGCAGTAAATAACTTGTTGTTTCTAATGTGTTAGAGACTTAAAATTAAATTTACCCTGGGTTTAAACAAATATCCTAGTAGCCCTTTAATTCACACTTTGTGGAAATTTTCCACACCATAAAAAGCAGCCTTTGCTTCTATAATCAACACAGTGAGTGCTGTAAATGAGGTGGATCAGGTCACAGTTCAGACATCATAATTGAATAGAACATAGGGCACTGAGAGGACTATGCAGTATTCATCATGATTTTGATTTTGTGGAATCCATGATCACAAATTTATGGCCTAGTGTCCTCTGTGCACCAACAAATAAAGGAATGTGGTAAGCTGAATGTACTTCTGTAGTTGATGAAACTTCGTTCAGACAAATACTTCAGGATAAGAGTGAATGATGAAAATCTGATTTGAGAAGAGCTTCATAAAGTTTTGAAAAGAAAAAGGAAGTTCTGTTTCTCTTCTGTTCTGGTTTCTGTCCCTCCAGAACATATGCTAGTTCAAGTGTAATTATAGGAAACACATCACTTTCTTTACTGGAGTGGCTTGTTGGTCTGTGGTTGTTCTACTACTCAGTTCCATTATTGATTATTTTTAAATGGTGTTTTAAAATGAACCCTGAATTAATTAAAGAACTGTAAATTAAATTCCAATATCCTGACTTAAAACTTGAACAATGAGCAGCATTTCAAAAGGACAACTTCTCCTTGACACTTATCCACATTGAAATTATCTTCATTATTTTCTCCCACTGAGAATTTCGTCATAAAATATTGGCATATGACTTACTGACCATTTTGTTGCTAACCTTTGTTTTTTTTTTTCCATTCTGTTGCCTTATTTATAATGGAGTTTATTATTAGGAACTGGTATGTGTATGTGCTTGTGCAGGTATCTTTGATATATCAAAATCACTGTGTTTTGACTACTCTGTTTCTTAAGAAGTTAGACTTGCCAAGCTAACAGCCGTTGGCCTTGATTACTCTCTGAAACAGTCCTCTGAATTACCTCTTAATAGGAGAATGATACTGAAATTTCAATTAAAGGTTTTAAAAAACTCTGTAAACTGGAAGTCAGTGGTGGAAATGTGGAGTTTCTCTACATAGTCTAAAGTATACAGAAAAGTGGTTGTAGGCTCTGGTCAGTAAGAAATTGACTCCCCGGTGACACCCTCTGCTACTTGATTGAAAGACCGCAATTTCTTTCAAAAGTTTCTGAAATATTTCCTTGCTGAGAATCAGGATGAAATGTTTCAAGATAAAGATACACCTTAATGACCAGATGATAGCTCCATCTCCTAAATATCTGAAACAGGTTCATCACAAAGCCTGAACTAAGTTTTGCCTGATACTCAGCAGGGATAAGAAGGAAACCTACTTTAGGTTGTCCATGATAGAAATTGGGATATTGCGCAGTTCCCCAGAAAAAGAAAAAAAGTCATCTAAAAGCCGTCTTAAACCACTAGCTTTCATAATACTTTCATAAAAATAGCCAAATGCAAGCCCCAACAGCCAGCATACTAGTACAGAAAGTATGTTTTACAAACTTTTCTATCTCCCTGTGCTCTCTAGGTGATATGGACCATGATGTTGAAATGACAGAATACTCCTCTTCAGATGACCAGCTAAACCAAAACCAAAGTGTTTCAGTGACTCCACTCCATTTCTTCCCATCTTGCCTTCAAATGCCTTGGGGACCAAACTATTCTTCGTTGGAAAACAGAGGGAATATATCTCTTTCTACTGTCTCTGAGTATATAGCTTCTTGTGACCCAAATGTGCCTGACCTCTTCTGGGAAGCACATACAGATATGAATAACAAACAGACAGTAAACTCAGGATATTGTTCTGAAGTTAGCTACAAGTCAGAGAATTCACAAGAAGAGAATCCTCTGCTTATGTTTGAAGGGCTGGAAGACTCTTTTATGAAGGAGCCCCAAGAGAAGGAAATTGATGCACAAGGAAATTACAGATCTGCTGCAGCCAGACGTGTACAAAGTCGACGTTCTTTTCATAGGCCAAAACCTCTGCAACACCCCAAGCTTCAGAAGCTAGCATCTCTTCCAGCATCTTGCCATGTCCCTCCACATTCTTTGGAACAAGAGGAAACACAGTTGTGAGCCAGGACTTACTTGAAAGAAGATGAGAAATAATAACTTGAAAAAAGGGCTTCTGTAAAAAAAGAGAGCAACATATTGGTTCATGGGCTTTGCTCTAGAATGGTTTCAGATGGAAAGGGAGTGGGGTCCCATGATGTCAGAAACACTGGAGCTTTTCTGCTGCACTTACATTTTTAAGTTCTCATAGGGTGCATAGTGAAGGGGAAATATGCCTCCTTGCTGTTTTTTCACGTGGTCTGTTACAAAAAAATCAATATTATTTTTGGACGCTAAACCAGTAATCTTTTCACATACCAAATCCTTGTGGTTGTTTTGGTTTTGATTTTGCTTGTTTGTTTGGGGTTTTTTTATATGGAAATGATTTATTATGCCATAAATACATTTAAAGAAATAGGTTACATTTGCTGCTTCAGTAATGAAATTCAATATTTATGATGACTGAAATTAACATAGGAGAAGCCAATGGTTAGCCTTTTGCCTACTAAGCCTACTCTGATTGAAATGGATCAGTGCCTTTCATAAGTGAAAGCTAAAGAAAAATATTTTCCTGCTTTTGAATACTTGTGTCACTGAGTAATCATGGGATATTGACACTGGAAAACTTTCCAGGGAGAAGAAAGTCCTAGCATCTTGAAATTTAATCAAGGACTCCAGGAAGGCCATTTCCTTCCTTCATCTTCATTTCCTCTAGTCAGCATCACCCAAATGAAAGAACATCCAGAATTAGCTCAGAATTTTAGTTCATGCGGTCACAAACAACTAATTTAATATTCTTAATTAAGCTGCTCTATTTAAATAGCCTCATTCAGACAGAAGTATAAATATTTGTCATTTTTACTGCTGCTTTGAAAGATGGATTATTTTGTCAATTTATGTATCACTTTCAATAGCTGATCAGGATAATGGTCTCATAGATGCTATCCTATGTCTTGCCACACTGTTTAAGTGCCACAATGACTCAGGATGTTGATGGATCAAAGTATTGCACAGAGGTATGCACCTGTTTGTGTTAGGAACTAGCTTTATTTTTTTGTCCCCAGTTTTCTGTTAAACAATCGTAGTTATGATTGCACCAGACAGCTATTGTGCATGAAGCTGATCTACATCACCCTGAGAACATCTGGAGACATCAATAAAAGCCAACTCGGATGAAGACTAAGTGAAATTATTGCTTGAAATCTTCAGTTTATAAGTTGCAAAGGTTCTGTGACATCAATAGAAAATGAGTACTTAACTGTTTCTGTGATCCTTACATGTACCTTATTTCTATTTGGTATCAGTGTAAACCATTTGTAAATAAGTTAAATCACCTTCAGGGAGGTATTTTAATTGCTTAAGATTGAATCTAACAGAGGCTTTATTTGGTAAATTTTACTTTATCTATAGGAATTAGTGGTTGTTTCACTCTACCTACCCAGATCTTGAATGGATTCTATGTGATTCTGTGTCAGATGTCAAATTTGAGATCTACCCAGACACCCAAAAAGAGTGGAGCAATATGTGAAAATTCATACCTCCATGTTTTTCCTCTCTTTGTCCTTTTTGCTAAAACCACCTGTAAGGTGAGTGCAAATTGCAGAGATATGATGGCAAGCATCATATATAAAATTTGATACATAATGTAGAGGTTAGACTCAGAATATTGGTTCTTTTGATATCAATCCTTGAACAGCTGCCTGTTTTCAGTCATCCTGGGCACTGATTCAAATCAATGTCCCTAATTGGAAAGCTTCATCACCCAGAGGTAAGTCTTGTTAATGAGGGTCATGAAACATAAGGCTGTCATCAGCAGGGATGCTAATTTTATGATTCAATAATACAATTTTTTGCAAACTGAGTACGTATGAACACACTTTTTTGGTGAAATAGAGCATATCAATGTTGTTCCAGATATTATAATTGGAGCAAGTAATTGGCATAGATATTATAACAGGACCATGACTGATCCCAAATATTAACACAGGTAAAGTGCAATGTGCCAAAATCTAACCTCCAGTATCATAGCATAATACTGAAGTACCATCACCGAAGTTAGCAATATGCTCATCACGTGTTGACTTTGAAATAAAACTTTCATTTCTTATTGCTGATATACAGAGGTCATTGCTGTGCAGCTGGAAGAAGAGTGACACTGTGGACTGTGCTTTCTGCATGCTTGTTAGAGCTTTCCTAATCTGTTTCTGTACAGACTACCTCAAGAAAACATCTGTAAATCATCAGCAGCAAGGTTTTGTTTGGCATAGTTTCTCAATTTGAAATGCAATTGAAAAAAAGCTTCATGTCCCACATTTCTATATTGAGAATATACACTTTGCTAGAATATAGTGGATTATAATTCCTTATTTTTTTCCAAGGCAATTGCTCCAAAAAGCATGTTATAAGAGTTCATCATCTGTCTTTTTTTTTTTTTTTTCCCATACTCTTTCTATGTACTTTCACATTTCAGTACATGTCCTGTGGGTGCAAGTGTTTGGTTGCTTCTTCAGCACACTTTATCAGTCAAACACTACTAATCTCCATCCCAGCAACACAGATTTAGAGCTGCTGAGGTTCTGGCTGTATGTATCAGCTTCTTTTTTTATCAGGTCAATTAGATTGGAATGATCAGCTGGTAAATCAGTTCACCTCTGGTGAGGCCAGTTCCATTCTTGCTTCCCTGGCTGAAAACTCTGTGTTTGGGGGTTTTTTTGATGACACGGTCTGTCAAAGAAATTAAAGTTGGGAATTCCACAGTTAGTATTTCTCAAAGAAGTAACCATGGCCTACCTTATTGTAAAAAGATGAAATGCAGAAATATTTGATGTGTTGTCTCTGCATTTTGCTCCATGTATAAGGTTCTTTTTAACAATGTCTATTATGCTGCACTATGACCTAGTGTTGCCTGCATTCAGACAAATTCTGTCTCTCTGAGCTGTGAAGCCAGTTATTGAGCTATGTGAAATTATGTTTTACAAATATATGGTCTAGCCAGAGATTCATGTAACAAATGTTGGAAAATAATCATGTGCCTTAAATTGTTACTCTTTGGAGTGCTGCTGTTTGGAGATTTTTGTGTGTACTTTCCAAAAGGTGTCAACTTACTGTGTATATTTTTGAACAAGTCAAGTTGTTCTGCTAATGTGTCTTTATAGAAACATTTTAATAGTATGTCATAATGAGAAGTTTGGCAATAAATAGTATCACTTTGGTGGAATCACACTGTTTTGGCAAGTGATTTAGCAAATCCTTTATTTAGTACTTTTAGAGAAGACCTTACATCTCCTGAGTAGATCGCATTCTGCCATTAGCTCAAACTTTGAAAAGACAATAGTGTGCTGCTGATAATTCTTGTCATTTAAAAAATGCAAATCATTAAAAGCAGAAGCAGAAGTTATATATCTCCTGAGTATTTCATCATCTGACAACTATGACACGTTTTGTATAGGTCTAACCCTACTGCAGTCAATGACACAATTCTCTTTGATTTTGTAAGGCAATATTTCCATCCTTAGAATAGAAGGGTCTGTATATATATAAATGTTGTCATTATAACAACACTATAATTTAAACTTTAGAAACATCATTCTGTACAGCATCTCATTATAATATAATTCTTTTGATCCAAAGATTGAAGTGATCTTTTGAGGTTTTGTTTTACTGTGCATCAGTTTTTGAAGATTTGGTAATCACTAATGCCAGCCAGCTTTATTTCCTAAGCATAAACCTAGGAAACTTCATCTAAGATGTCTTGTATTGGATTAATCAATTTTCCCTGTGATCCCAGTGAAAATTACTATTTCTACTACCATCCTGCTGTTAGGATGTTTCCATACCTGACATTGCTTTCTACAACAGAGAGGAGGCATAGGGTGAAAAAATTATTTTTTCTAAATTAATTTACAGTGTAATGGAGCTAAATATTTAATGGAGTTAAATAAACATTATTTTCTAAGTATGGATTTGAAGATATTTAAAGAGAGCACAAACAATGGAACCTTATGCTAGCAAATAAGGTGCTGCAATGGCAAAATCAGATAAAACTGGTTTTGTGGTATGCCCATGCAATAACTAATTAGCTAATAGTTTATTAAATCAATGATGGAGGGAGTATCATCCCTTGTCACAATTGTTGATAGACAAAGTATACAGAGAGAAGGCATGAACACCCACTTCTGTTGGAAAACCTGAACTCATAAATCAGCATTGAAAGCTATTGGTAAGGCTTCTGATAGGTCAGATTTAACAGTTTCTTAGTTTAATGAGCCAAGAGGTACATCACAGATCACAGGCTTTTGCAAAAAGTTGTGCACAACACAACTGGCACACAGAAGATGAGAGAATTCAGTGCCGTCCATTGCTTAGAAACACAAATACAAAGTTGTGGTCAGCACAGTAGACTGAAGCAAGGTAAGAGTGAACAGTCCAAGAGGTTTTAGAAAATACTCCACATGAGATCTAATCCCTAACAAAAATAATGTAACTGTAAGTTTCAAATCCCAACTGTGTTTTCATTTTTTTAAAACTGCTAGTGGACTGAACACACCACAAAAGCTTTTATATTCTTTCCCCTTCACATCTGTTTCAGGCTCTCCTCACATTCTGAGTGGCAACCCAAATCTTTGTACCTTGGAGCTTTGTACCTCATAGATCTGGAGGCCGAGAAAGGCTCAGTGGCAATTATTAGTGATTTCAGCAAAAACAAACAAAAATGGAGTGCCATATAAACACTGGCTTCTGGCATTGGATCTGGCTCACTTCTCAACTTGAACAGTATAGAGTGGCTTTTGGAAGCTACAACATTCACACTATGAGAAACTCAAGATCGGTGTTGGGGCACACAACATCTGTTGCAAAGTTGCTACTTTGCATCACTTTGATTGTCATTTTGGTTTGTTTGCAATTTTTTAATTCATAATGTGGAGTGTAATTTTGCATGGAAATTAGATTGGTTTCAGCTTATACATTTTTGAGTTTTGGAGCTCTATACTTAAAAGATATATCTTTATGTACTGGTATCAGTTCATATCAGCTCCTGCTATGATACAAGATAATGGCTTTTGCAGTCATCATACCTATCATAGCCAATATCAGAAGATAGTCTTCTACCACTAATTGTGTGTGTTTTGGTTTTAGCAGATGAGACTGGAAACCCCACCTTCACCCCAGGCATTGTGCTTTATAGGAGGATGGAGAAGTTTTTCTTTCAGAGCTTTTACAAACTGGGTTTCATGTTTAAACCAAGACATAATGTGAAACTTGGTCAACAATTGTCTTTTACCTATTTAGAATAAAAACCATGTAAGCCTAGGAAGTTTTCAATATTCTAACTTGCTCTGAAATTCTAACCTGCTCTGAAATTCTAACCACACCTGCAGTTCAAGTTTCCTTACCAATATTACACCGCACTATGCTCAACAGTTATGGAAAGGGAGCAGGTTTTCTGTGAATTTCACTTGACATTGTTATGGATCTGAGTGGTATCACTTCTGCCTCACAAAGCAGGTCCTTCTGATGGGTTGTGCCACACAGAACCTGTACTTCCATCCATTACAGGTGAGTTGATTGGCCCGCAACACCTCTGTCAAGAACAGTCTAGAACAAATAACCATCCAACATTGCTCTTGTTAGAGCTACTGCATTCTAGTATTTGCGAAATCTGATCTTTCTCATCTATATGCATTTACCATCTAATTACTTGCTGTTCTGAAATATTGATGCATTCATCTTGAATTCTGAAAGTGTCTATTACATCCAACATATAACTCAAAGAAATAAAGTTCAACTCTATCTGTATAACTGGGCTGTGAACTGTGGGGCTATGGATGAGTGAATATTTGGCTGATACTGCAGTAAAATTATCAGGATGATAGAAGAAGTTAAGTTGGAAGGGATTTCTGGAGGTCATCTAATCCAACTTCTGAGGAGCTGGCTGAAGGCTAACTAACTTAGAGGTAAATGACCAAAGTCAAATCAGATTAGAATCTGGAATGATAAGGGTATGTGAGAAGGTTATTCAGTTCTTTTCACACACACACTAGCAGTTCTCAAGTCTACTTTCTCAGCTCACCAAAAGAAAACCTACCTTCCTGGCAGAAGGCCATTAGGCTACCCCCCAAGAAAACATTGCAAGTACCTGTCACCTCTGATGTCTAGAGGTTTATACAGGACCCAAGAGTCCAGGCTGCAGATGTGTGGTATGGGCTGCTCAGGAAAGAGTAGGCTAGGATCACTTCACCAGACAAATAAGCCTTCTGCATATACTAATCCTCAGAATGTGTGATACAGTGGTGTTTGTTGTGCTGATTTGTGTGGCACAAATTTTGAACACATGCCCTTTTGCCTTATAGACATCAACCTACCTTGCTGTATGAGAGATACTGCTCCTCTGTTCCTCAGAGGTTGTAACTACAAGTATGATCCTGATAATAGGATTTAAGATAGGTAGTCTTTTTCTTTAGCTTTAACCAGCACTGCAGGAAGTTGATCGCATAACTGCTCTGCAACAGTCTTGTATGTGGCCAAGACCCTGCAGGTGGCAGCAAATTGTGCTTTCTAGTAGTCTTCACTATGTAAACACATCTGTCATTAAAGTTTTGAATTTCCTCTGGGGCTTTCTTCATTCTTTAGATATAAAAAAGACCCCAATAGCATATGTACCCATTTTTTCTAGTCGTCATTTAGAGACAGCTACACTAAAGCCCACCATCTGCGTATTTTCACCTGATGCAATGTCGGAGTGCGGCATGCAGAGGAACATGGGAATGGAGGTGTGTGCAGGGAAAAGGCTAGAAAATTGGATCACAAGATGGGGAATACACCCTGAAGTTGTCTCAACCATACTGCCTGGTGGAGTATTCTGTGGAGAACGTAGCCACTGAATCTCTCCTGAGAGCTTGGTGCAGGACTTGGTTGTTCCCATTGCAGAAAGTACCATGGGAGTGATTTGACAAGCAGGAAGTGTTGGCATTCTGGAAAGCAACTCAGGCCAACAGTGTGTACAAAGCCAATGTCTGGTATCTACACACAACCAAGAATGTACAGTCCATTCACATCTTCATTTGTGAAATGTATTAATTTCTACTGAAAGACTTAAAAAAAAATCTCTTTAAAATGCAAATCTGGGAAGAATTTTAAGATCTCTGTTAAAAGTGATGACTTTTTAACCTCACAGCCATATACAGGCAGAGAACTGAAGGAATGGCTTGAACTTGTCATAATCTTCAAAATGTCTCTCATTCTCAAGGGGTGATCCCTCTCTGTCAGTGAACATGCTTCAGGAATAACAACTCTAAGGATTAACTGTATGGACACAGAGTTATGTGAGACTGATGCTGTTTCCAGTCAGCTTTCAGGGAGAAGGATGTTGCATTCCCTGAGTGGTGCTAAGCAGAGAAAGACACTACACCTCCTTCTGCCTGAACATAAGGAGAAGCAAGATGGACTGTCTACATTAAAAAAAAAATGGAAATATCTTAGAAATGTGAGACAATCAAGATCTGTGATCATGATCAGCTGTCAGACATTTGATTATTTTATGTGGATCCTGGTAGCTTTTGGGGCCATTTAAAAGCAATAATTATCTAATGATCATGATCTCAAAATATTTGGATGGCCTACAGGCATCTGGTATTCATTTTTACATTTACTATGAAGCTGACAGAGAATGTGTATATATGTATGAATAGACAGATTGGTTGGTTGTGTTTGTATGTTGTTAACAATACAGGAAGAAGACCAGCTGAATTTAAAACCAAACTACAGTTATACTGGTAATCTAGAAAAACTGGATTGCATATGAGTTGCTTAACCTGGTACAATGAGGACATATTTCTTAGACTCAAGCTAATGACTCTCTGAAAGATTTTTGTTTGTTTGTTTATATATTTCTCCAGTGACTGGACTGTGTGAGGAGTCCATATTCCCCCAAAGCAAAAAAAAAAAAAAAAAGCATTTCTCTGTTGTAAACTCAATTTGTGTGTAATTTATTCTAGCTCACCAGCCAGCTCCAGTCACTCTGTTGAAGGTGGGTGACTGGACTCATGTCAATAAGTAACAATTATCACAATGTCCCTCTTTCCTTCTTTCATTCCAGTCTGTCTGCTTAATTAGTCATTGCTTGACTGAATAAGTTATCCAGTGGAGGAGAATTAAAATAGATTAAATTTCTGCTTGGTCCTGTGAATGACAGCAGTAACTGTTAATAGCAGTAGGAGTAAATTCTGTAATTAACCTTTTGCTTATAACATGCTGTAATTACAAGCCTGCCCAAACCAGACTAGCTGGAGGTCCTGTGTTGTGAAACACAGTTTATTCTGAAAGCTCATGCTGTTAATGCCAGCTAGAAGCTAGAATGGGAACCACATTTTCATTGTTCTCCTGAAAAGGGCAGATACAAGGTCCCTTCAGAATTGAATTTTCTTCCTTACTTCTACTCACTGTAATTTCCTCAAGCAGCAAAATGACAAATTCATCCTGGCGTGCCATAGCACACTGTGAGCTAACATTTTTCTTGTTTAGTGGCTCAAAAAAAGTGACTAAATTTTAAAGTTACTACTTTAGATCAAAATCCTGGAATATAAGCCATCCTTGCACTTGTGCACTTCACTGACTCAAATGTGGGGTTTGGGATGAACTAATCCAAGGAATGTCCACAATGTTTCAGTTCTAGAAGTGGGATATTAGCCTTCATTTCATTTAGAAATTTTCTTTCCTGGATGATTTTTTTCCCCTAACAATTCTTACCTCACTGTCTGGTCAACCTAGACTTAGTGCATACTGAGCCAAACCAGAAAAAGAGATTTTCAACGTTTCTGAGGTTTACAACAACAACAACAAAAACCCACAATAATTCCTTGGGAAAAGCAAAGCTGCAGAGAAGATTGCAATGCAGGTGCTGTTGGTCAGCAACCCAAATATTTAACCCAGGAATTATTACTACCTTCAGGGTTTCCTGTAAATCCGAAATCAATAAGGGCATAGACTTTTATTAGAATTAAAACACTGGAGGATAAAATATTTACTATCATAATCACATTCCCAGAGTTTCTTTGTTACATGGATCCTGGTAGATCACCCTACCTCACAGGTGATAATGAGTGTATTAATGCAAGCTCTACAGTTTAGATTGGCTGCTTGCTCTCTACGTTTCTGCCCTCTGCGGTAACAAGCAGAATAACTATCCCTTATTCTCCCCACTGTAATAGTCCTGTACTCAGTCACTTTGATTTGGGCAAGTTTTACCTTATGTACTGAAATTCTTTGAGTTAGATATACACAAAGTACGAGTAACCAGCAAACACCTCTTCAGTAAAACAGCGGTGCTGAACAAAGCTATGCCTGGAATCACTGTATTTGAAGAGGAAGACCTACAAGACCTCTGAGCAGGACCTAGAGTGGGAGACATTGACACTGGAGACTGGGATGGAGACAGCTGGTACAGTGACAAACCTCCAGATCCACTCCTCTCGAAAAGCCTAAGAGGTATGCTCCTGTATGCTCTTTTTATGTTTGTTGGCTGAAAGTGCTGATCAGAGAAGTGGAACAGGCCTGACAACGCCAGTGACCCTGACAGTTGAACTCAGAACAGGAACCTTAAACTGCAGCGCTGCCATGCAGGGGAAATAAGTCTCCGAACCCCCAGGGAGGAATGGTTATAAAGTTATTGTGAGAGCATCTACAACTCTGTTAGACTGAGGAGTCATGTCAGTATCTATAGAAGACCTATCATCAATATATCAAGAGGGAATTAAATGCATTGCCGATGGAGAAAAATGAGAGCCCAAAGAAAGCATAAGAAGAATGGAAGCCGAAAGAGGAACATGCTCATAGATGACATAAACAAGCACTAAAATTGCAAATTAGAAGCTGAACATGCACTTAAATTGAAGTTGAAAGCATATTCTGAAATTATGTGGATACCAAATTCATGTTCTTGTTTTAAAAGATAAATATCACAGGTGTAATGAACTGTTTATTTTCATTACTATTTAATCATTTCACTTATATGCTTTTTCAGTGTACTCCTCTTCAGATTTTCTGAATATCACAGATGTGAAATACCAATTAGCTTGAAAGTAGATCTCTAATGCCAGCAAAAAGAAAGGTGTTCTCCTTGATGCCAGTGATAAAACTTTCCTCAATTCATGGGAATGGATAAACTAGCGCAGTACAAGTTTCTAAAACTTTTGTGGAGTAGCTTTCTAGTTATATATCAGGGGTTTGTACTTTTTCTTAAATGACTGTGTTGCTCTAGAAAGCCTGACTTCAGTTTTAGTTCGTTTTAGAATTTAGGAAATAGTATTGAGCCATAAACTCATAACTGCAAATATTGTATGTATCCTTGATTTAAAGAGGATTTTATCTCACATTTCCAGTTCAAAACCAAAAATGCTTTATTTTAAGAACTCCTTTAATTAGGTCCAATTCTTTTGACTAAGACTTTATGAAGGCGAGTTGTACCTCACCTTTGATGAACAACATTACATCCTAGGAGTACAGAATATTATCAGTAATAGTAAGTGATTTAGCTTCTGTGTGATTCAACTATTTAGAAAGGTAGTCATTATTAGTGTTTTGCTGTAATCTTAGTCCTTGCATACTTCTGCTGATGCCAAGAAGTTATTCTGCTTCATGAGAAAACTTAATTCCATTTTAGTCAAATGAAAGCATATGGTGTTTCTTACTTCTTTGTTCTTCTTTGTTTTTTGTTGTTTTGGTTGGTTAGTTGCTTGGATGGTTGGTTTGTTTGTTTGATTTGTAGTTGGTTTTGTTGTTGTTGTTGTTGTTTGTTTTCTGTCATACTCTTATCTGTTTTGCTTCACAGTAATTCTAGTTTCCTGCATCTGCAAGTCACTTATTACATTAAACTGTGAAGCATCCTGTAAAGAAAGGAAGTAGTCAGTCAGTCCTATGGTATACCAAATAACATCAAAGAAGCAAAGATCAGACCAGTCTTAGAAATTATTTCATCAATTTCAGTGAAGTGTAAGAAAAGTAAATGATAATCACTGGCTGTAGAAGGTGTTTATAGTGTATTTTACAGTGATCCTCTAATCATTATCAACAAGGCAAAATTTTCAGACATATTGCTAAATTCAGCAGTGTGCTTTCAGGCAGGATGCATGTGTATGCATAAAAGGAATCCTGAAAGGCTGTATTTATGACTGAAACAGATGAATAGAAGTCTACAACAGAAGGATCAGCTTAGTACTGCTAAGATAGGAAAAATATAGGTGCATGTGAAAGTTCAAAATAGAAACATAGGAACAAGGAAGTTGCTAGACCAGGTGTTTTTGCATGTTTCTTCAATAATTCAAAATTTAGTAGAATATCAAATATGACATAGGGATTCTTCTACTGTTCTGAATTTTTAAGCTGAAATTAGTCCATCCCTGGTGAAAATGACAGCTAGGACTAAATGCAGTTACACTGAAAATGCAACAAAAGCTTAAATCAAAACAGATAATTCAATTTGCTCTGTGTTTGTAACAGACAATGTCTGATCTCTTCAAAGTGTTAACACTGTTTTAGTCAATCTACATTCCTAAATACTCTTAAAATTACTTATTCCAATTTTTAAACAAGAAAAGCCTAGTTTTAGAGTTCTACTTTTGGAAAAATAGCTTGTGGATTTTAAGCAGTTCACATTAAGATTTGTGGTATTTTGATGAATTAGCATTTCAGTCAGGAGATGCCAAATCCAGTAGTCTGTAGAGGCAAGGCTGCAGTAGGTTTTTGTCCCCATGTTCAACGAGTAGTGAGGCTGCATGTGTATTTCTGATAGATGCATGAATGCACACACAGACATACGATACATATATACACAAACACATGGCCAGGCACACAGATCAATCCATACAGAAAAAGCAGCACTCACATAAACACAAACAGAACCAACAGTCTCATTCCATTCCCCTGTATGGCTGATCAGGATGAGGGCCTGTTAATAGAAAATAGATACCGATAACCAATGTGGGTCCCTCAGCTGCTCCTCATAAGACTTGTGCTCCAGACCCTTCACCAGCTTCTTTGCCCTTCTCTGAACTTGCTCCAGCACCTCAGTGTCTTTCCTGTAGTGAGGGGCCCAAAACTGAACACAGGATTCCAGGTGGGGCCTCACCAGTGAAATGGTCAGTTCCCTAGTCCTGCTGGCCACACTATTCCTGATACAAGCCAGGATGCTGTTGGCCTTTTTGGCCACCTGGGCACACTGCTGGCTAATGTTCAGCCAGTTGTCAATCAATATCCCCAGATCCCTTTCTGCCAGGCAGTTTTCCAGCCAATCTTCCCCAAGCCTGTAGCGCTGCCTGGGGTGGTTGTGACCCAAGTGCAGGACCCAGTAATTGACCTTGTTAAACCTCATACAACTGGCCTCAGCCCAATGATCCAGCCTTCCTACCCTCCAGCAGGTCAACACTCCCATCCAGCTTGGTGTTGGCTACCAAGCAGAATTGGATGAGATTTGTCTTAGAGTGATTCCTACAGGATGGGAGATGTGAAAGGAGGCACTCCTGTTGAGTCATAAGATTCAGAATGGGCCCCTTTGCTTTCTAAACTCCCTCTCAGAGTCCAGGTGTGGCTGGATCCAAACAGACTCAGACTTGATCAACAGTTCATGTCTAAGAGACATAGAGGTTAATGGAAAACAGTGAGGGATTGTATGTATTTATGGCCAAAGGACTACATGTGCACACCTGATTCTGCTTGGCATATTTGGCACACACAAATACTATGGCTTTCCAGGTAACTGGCATTCAATGTCCAGGCTTCCAAGAAGCTGGCTCTGAACTCTTGATCTCCCTGTGATCTGGGAGCTGGCTGACAACTGGGCATGCAGACCTCTGAAGCCTGTCGCCACATACCAGTTGTTACTCAGACCCTCCTACATGCACTAATGCATGCACAGACACACATGCTTGGATCCTGCTGTCTCCTGTTGCCTTATGCATAGACACACACATGCAAGTGTGTCTCACAGTTGACCCCTAGACCTTATGGTCTCTTCAGTAGTTGGGCTGGACCACCTCAGCCCTTCTGTATCTGACTCCTCCAGTTGCCTCAGGCATTGAGATACACACACGTAAACAGGCCTCTCACTTCAACCCAGATCCTATGATCTCTCCAGTAGCTGGCTGAACCTTCCTGGTCCCTCCAATATGCAGCCCAGAGTTATAGTTGCTTTGATTCCTGACTTACAAACCACTATCCTACTTGTCACCTAGTCTGTCTTGATATTGACTAGTGTCATATGCTGTACCCACACCATATGCACTCACTCTGGTCTCTCCTGTTGCTGGCACCACTGACACAAAGACCTCTATGAGCTGTGGTCTGATTCCACTTGCTGGACTTTGACGTCCATATACACACTTTTATATAGAATACTGAGACCTTCACCCAGGAAAATAGAAATGCATTTTAATAAGAAGACAGAAGAGACTGCAGTGATCAGATGCAGGGCATGACCAAAAGAGCACACTGACCAGCAATCTGTTTACACACAGCCAGTCCCTGAAATACCTTTATCCCTCTATCTTCTTACACTTGTTCAACCCCCAAACACCTTGATCCCCCCCTTTCTCTGTCTTCGTTTCCTCTTCAAAAATTTTTATAAAATGTATTGCAGAATCCCAAGATGCTCTTGCCCAGCATCCCATAAGCAGTAACCCTCCTTGGTCTGTAGGATGATCAGAGAACCTATCCAGTTGATTCCTCTTGATGACTTTCACCACACAATGGAGCTGATCATCCCCCTGTGACAGCCCTGGAAGGAACCAGATCAGAGTGCACCACTTTCTCTACTTACATTATAAGTGTTTCCTGATTATCATTGTCCCTCTGTGCTCCTGTGTGTGTGTGAAGATCTTATTTCATAATCTAAAAGTTTAATTGTAAATCATGGGTGAAAAAAAAAAAAAGTTCTAAAATTACGATTTTCTACTTATTAAGGCTAAGTAAATATAATAAAATTTTATATTTATTCTGAAATGGCAAACATCATATACTGCTCATGCCTGGACAGTCATATAGCCCACCACTGGCAAAATAACGGCTGATTGATGGGAATGTGGGTGGAAATAGTGTAGGTGAATGGGACACTCAGCCTGAAAGGCTGTTTGGCTCAAATTGATAAACCTAAAGAAGAAGATAAGCCTGAACTAGATTGAAAAATAACCAGGAAATTACCAAGAGACTTTTGGACCAAAGAAGGGGTCATCTCATAAAGAAGTGTAAAAGAGGCATGAAGGTTTGTAATAATGTGGATAGACCTCTGAGCAGCAAGGACCAGTCAGTTAAAACCCAGTTTTAACAGTGCCAGAAACTGTCCTACCACAGAATGACCTCTCCTAAACTTCCTCTCTGCCTGATGTCATGATTAAGCTGCATCTGCACTAACACTGTAGGATATACGAAGTTGAGACTTACACCTCATGTGCATGCATATGACATTGTTGGATGTTCTCTTACCAACATACAGATTAGTACATTGTGAAAAACACATGGGGTCACATAAAGCTAGAACAACTTCTGAACCACTTTTGAAAGTGGTGGAACCCATGCTCCCAGAAGAGGTGCTGATGTTCCATGGTCTGTTGAGGAAAAGAAGCATATAATTTTGAAATACATGTGTGTGTGTGTGTCTGGATTGGCATTTTTTAGAATTAGCTATAGAGAGTGTTCAGAAATTAGATGTAGATGCACATTTTGTTACTGTCTAGTGTTAGACACATACTGATATTGATCCTTCATAAATAGTTCAATAGATGTTATTTAACTACATCATCAATAAACCAAGAAATTCTTCAAACTTCATGTGATTTAAAGATGTGTGAATCGATCAGGTTTTGCCTGTGGCAATCTGCATTTTTTGAGTTGTTGGGATTATCAAGATTAGCAGAGTTACTTGCACCAACAGATCATGGTCACAGCACATTCAGTAATTGGTTTCTGCTTGTAATTAGGGGATTCTATCCATCATCTGACATACATAAAGAACAACGGCATCTTTACAAAATGGCAATTGTAATTAAGTTAATTAGGCATTTCAGATAAGTGTTTCAGTAACACTATTTATAACATCACTTCAACAAATTCGCACTTCCTCTGAAATGTTTAAAAGCCAGATCAAATTTACAGGTAAAGTACAGCCCTGAATTCAATCCACTGAGCACTGCCTAGATTTCTTGGGTTAACAAGGTTATTCTGACATTCTGTGACAGTACATTTTACACAGGTAATCGTATTTTTAAACACCCTCATCTAAACTCACACATAAAAACACATTTGTCATAGGAAGAGGCTGTCTCTTAATTGTAGAAAGAAAGGGGAGTTACCCCTACCAGTATTTTCTAGCCCTTGGTAAAATCTCTTTGAGTCTTACTTCCCTCTTGTGCTAAGAATCAACAGTAGGATTTTATGTGGATATTTCTGCAAGAAAAAACAAACAAACAAACAAACAAAAACATATAGAGTTGCTATTGCCTAAAAATAAAGGGAAAAAGTTTTTTAACAATTAATTGACTTCATTCAGAAGGGCAAAAAGACCAGGCATGCTGATGAGTACACAAATTTCTCCTCAGGTCTCAAAGAACAGCATCAAACTTCAACAAAAATTTTACCTTATGTAATAAAAGACATTATCTCACCTTGCTACCTAGTCTATGACTAGGCTGTCATGACTACAGAACTTTTTATTATTTTGTATCAAGAGGGAAAGCTTAAAATCTAAAGGAAAAAAATATTCTAAATTTTAAAAAAACAGAAAATCATTTCAGCCTTGTATTCAAGGTTCATGTCCTCAAAAGATTGAGATTTTTGGTGGATTTTAAAGAAAGTGAGATACTTTAGAGGTGATTTAGAGAAACTAGAAAATGGTTAAAAGGATTTCCTTTTTTTCTAATGTCCTTAGTCTATAAAAGAAAAGGTTTTGGTCAGGAGGAAATCAAGGCATTTTCCTTTTAGATCCTCACTGACAATGCCTGATTGTCTGTGCAAGACAAAACCAAATGATTTTTTAGATATTGGAAGGAAATGCAAGAGTATAGCAGAAAAAGCTAGAAAAGTCTCTCCAGCAAATCGATTAGGTGAAAGGGAAATGATAACATCTTAGAACTGTTTGCTTCAAAGTTGCTGCACTACTCTAATACAGATATGCACTGAGAGCCCAGGTTAGCAAGGCTGTTCCTCTAAGCAAAGGAGGCTCACCAAAAATATGTTTTTCACAGCCACTGCTAATTCTGAGAACTCAGTGGGACATCCAACTGCCAGACAAGTCTGCCTGCATTACAAAAAAAGTTGCAGAACTGAGTTCTACAGCAAGAATTTATTTTGATTTAATTTAGGAAAAGTAACAAAAGAATACAAACCGTATTTAATGTTATGCATGAAATGCACAGTCTGGTTTTCTTCAGTACAGTTCTACACTATCATTTAGTTGACAGCAAAAGCTGTTTCCTCCTCTTTGAGCTCATATATTAACTATAATCAGAAGGAAGACTTTATATTTTTGTGATCTCCAGTGACTGCAGACTCACACAATCATAGAATCACAGAACGGCTGAGGTTAGAAGAGATCACTGGAGGTCATCTGGTCAAGCAGGACCACCTAGATCTGGTTACCCAAAACAGTGGCTTTTGAATATCCCTGGGGATGGAGATTCCACTGCCACTTTGGGAAACCCGTGAAAGTGCTCCACTACCCTCAAAGTGAAGAAGCGTCTTCTGATGTCCAGAGGAACCTCCCATGTTTCACTTTGTTGCCATTGCCTCTGGTGCTGTTACTGAGCACCACTGAAAATCATTGCAGAGAAAAGGACTTCAGAGTTTTGGTTGACAACAGGTTGACCACAAGTTCGTAATTTGCCCTTAAGGCAAATGGTATCCCGGGGTGCATTAAGAAAAGTGTGACCAGCAGGTCGAGGGAGGTTATCCTCCCCCTCTACTCTGCCCTGGCAAGGCCAGATCTGGAGTACTGCATCTAGTTCTGGGCTCCCCAGTTTAAGAAACACAAGGAATTACTGGAGGGAGTCCAGCAGCAGGCTGGTGCATGAGGTTTTCTCCAAGGTACAGGACTTTGCACTTCTCCTTGCTGAGCTTCCTGAGGTTCCTGTCAGCCCATATCTCCAGCCTATTGATGTGTTGGATGGCAGCATGAGAATGTGGACTATCAACTACTCCTCCCAGCTTTTTGTAATTGGAAAACTTGCTGAGTGTACACCCTGTCCCATAATGCAGATCACTGATGAAGATGTTAAACAGGACTGCACCCAGTACGGACCCCCACCATTCAGAGTACACTGCCAGTTACAGGCATCCAGCTAGACTTTGCACCACTTATTGCCACTCTGCAGGCCCAGCCATTCAGTCAGTTTTCAATGCACCTCAATGTCTGTTCATCCAGGTCCTGTGGCAACAGCTTGAGGGGCTATGAGGGTCTTAATGGAGACAGTTTCAAAGGCCCAGTAGGCAATGGGGCAGAAACAAGTGAATTAGAAGGTGGTGAAGCCAGGCAGCTGGGATCTCTGTCAAAAGATTCCACCATTGATGGGGCAATTTCAAGAGAGTCTAATGCCGCTACTCTCTGGACCCGACTCCTGGCAGCTATGAAAGTCAGATTTCCCTACAAGGAAGATTGTATATCCAAGTTAGGGAAATGGAATACTATGGAGAGAGGTATTCAGTTCCTGAGAGAATTAGCTGTGCGAGAGATCATCTATTTTGGACCAAACAGCCAAGAGGGGACAGACCCAGATAGAATCAATTGTACACGACCTCTGCGACGCAGATTTGTACAAAGTGCACCACCTGCAAATACTAAGTCATTAGCAGGAATGGTCTGGTCATCTGGAGGTGTACAAGATATTACTGAAGTGATTGAGCAGCTCCGGGACTTTGAGGACAGCCTTGCTGGTTCTCTACAGGCTTGTGTCTCTGCTGTGGAGAAACTGTGTGAAAAATCTGATGACCGGTTTGAAAAGCTGTTGCAAGAAATCAAAGAACTCAGAGAAAACACATACCATTCATGACCTGCATGAACCTATGTTTCAGCTATTAGGAAAAGGCGTTTCCAATCTCGAGAGAGAGGACAGAGGCAGCCCACAAAAAGAGGTTCACTGTGGTTCTTCCTACATGAGCAGGGAGAAAACATGAATAAGTGGCATGGAAGACCTACCTCAGAACTTCAAGAATGAGTACGTGAGATAAAAGAAAAAACTTCTAGGAAGGTGGCTGCTCCAGTTTACAAAAGGAGCAGAAGAGATTCTGATGCTCTTGAAGGAACCTCTAATTCACACCCAGAGACTGTGCAAAACAGGAATTAGAGGTGCCCTGCCTCCAGCCAGGTGGAGGAAAGGGATAACAGAGTTTATTGGACTGTACAAATACTATGGCCTGGTACAACACAACCCCAGGAGTACAAAGCTTTAGTGGACACTGGTGCTCAGTGCACAATAATTCCTTCTAATTATAAAGGAACACAATCCATCAATATTGTTGGAGTGACTGGGGGATCCCAGGAGCTGACTGTTGTAGAGGCTGAAATGAGCCTTACTGGAAAAAACTGACAAAAGCATCCCATTGTGACTGGTCCAGATGCTCCGTGCATCCTTGGCATAGACTACCTCAAGAGAGGGTATTTTAAGGACCCAAAAGGGTATAGGTGAGCATTTGGTATAGCAGCTGTGGACACTGAGAAAATTGAACAGCTGTCTGATTTGCCTGGTCTTTCAGATGATCCTTCTGTTGTAGGACTGCTGATGGTTGATGATCAACAGGTGCCAGTTGCTACCACGACGGTGCATTGCTGGCAATATCGCACCAATTGAGACTCTTTGATTCCTATCCAGAAATTGATCCGTCAATTCGAAAGCCAGGGTGTGATCAGTAAGACTTGCTCACCTTTTAACAGCCCAATCTGGCCAGTGCGTAAGTCTAGTGACGAGTGGAGGCTAACTGTAGACTATCGTGGCCTGAATGAAGTTACGCCACCACTGAATGCTGCTGTGCCTGACATGGTAGAACTGCAACTTGAACTGGAGTCAAAGGCAGTCAAGTGGTATGCTACAATTTACATTGCTAATGCATTTTTCCCTATTCCTGTAGCAGCAGAGTGCAGGCCGCAGCTTGCTTTCACCTGGAGGGGCATCCAGTACACGTGGAATCGATTGCCCCAGGGGTGGAAACACAGTCCTACCATCTTCCATGGACTGATCCAGACCACGCTGGAGCAAGGTAAAGCTCCAGAACACTTGCAATATATTGATGACATCATCGTACGGGGCGACACAGCAAAAGAAGTCTTCGACAAAGGTGAGAGGTTTTGCCATAAAATGAAGCAAGGTCAAGGGACCTGCACAAGAGATCCAGTTTTTAGGAATAAAATGGCAAGATGGCCGTCATCAGATCCCAATGGATGTGGTCAACAAAATTGCAGCAATGTCTCCACCTACTAATAAAAAGGAGACACAGACTTTCTTGGGTGTTGTAGGTTTTTGGAGAATGCATATTCCTGACTACAGCCAGATTGTGAGCCCTCTCTATCGAGTGACTCATAAAAAGAACCAGTTTGAGTGGGGCCCTGAACAACAACAAGCCTTTGAACAAATTAAGTGTGAGATAACTCATGCGGTGGCCCTCGGACCAGTTTGGACTGGACTAGATGTTAAAAATGTGCTCTACACCACAGACAGAGATAGTGGACTTACCTGGAGCCTCTGGCAGAAAGCACCAGGAGAAACCCGAGGTCGACCCTTAGGTTTTTGGAGTCGAGGATACAAGGGATCTGAGGTCAACTATACTCCAACTGAAAAAGAGATACTAGCAGCATATGAAGGAGTTTGAGCTGCTTCAGAAGTGATCGGTACTGAAGCACAGCTCCTCCTGGCACCTCGACTGCCAGTGCTGAGCTGTTCAAAGCAACGGTTCCCTCTCCACATCATGCAACTGAAGTTACGTGGAGTAAATGGATTGCACTGATCATGCAACGAGCTTGAACTGGAAGTCCCAGTCGCCCAGGGATCTTAGAAGTGGTTACAGACTGGCCACAAAGCAAAGACTTTGGGATGTCTCCAGATGAGAAGGAAGTAACATGTGCTGAAGAAGCACCACCATATAATACGCTTTCAGAGACTGATAAGCAGTATGCACTGTTCAGAGATGGATCCTGCCGTCTTGTAGGAAAACATAGAAGGTAGAAAGCTGCTGTGTGGAGTCCCACACGACAAGTTACAGAAGCCACTGAAGGACAAGGTGAATCTAGTCAATTTGCAGAAGTGAAAGCCATCCAGCTGGCTTTGGACATTGCTGAACGAGAGAAGTGGCCAATACTTTATTTCTGTACTGACTCATGAATGGTAGCAAATGCCTTGTGGGGGTGGCTACAGCAATGGAAGAAAAGCAACTGGCAGCGCAGAGGTAAACCCATTTGGGCTGCCACACTGTGGCAAGACATTGCTGCTCGGCTAGAGAGCCTGCCTGTGAAAGTTCGTCATGTAGATGCTCATGTGCCTAAAAGTCGAGCCACCGAGGAACATCTAAACAACCAACAAGCGGATCAAGCTGCTAAGATTAAAGTAGCTGAGGTGGACTTGGACTGGCAACACAAAGGTGAACTTTTCCTAGCTCGGTGGGCCCATGATGCTTCAGGACATCAAGGTAGACATGCAACATATAAATGGGTTCGCAATCGAGGGGTGAATTTAACTATGGACACTATTTCACAGGTTATTCAGGAATGTGAAACTTGCGCCGAAATCAAACAAGCGAAACGATTAAAGCCTGTATGGTATGGGAGGCGATGGTTAAAGTATAAGTATGGAGAAGCTTGGCAGATTGATTATATTACACTTCCACAAACACATCAAGGTAAACGTTATGTACTTACAATGGTGGAAGCAATCACTGGATGGTTGGAAACATATGCCGTACCTCATGCTACAGCCCGAAATACTATCTTGGGCCTCGAAAAGCAAGTCCTTTGGCGACACGGTACGCCAGAAAGAATTGAAACTGACAATGGTACTCACTTCAAAAACAGTATTATAGACAATTGGGCCAAAGAACATGGTATTGAGTGGGTATATCATATTCCATATCATGCACCAGCCTCTGGGAAAATTGAAAGGTACAATGGTTTGTTAAAAACTACACTAAAAGCACTTGGTGGTGGAACCTTTAAAAACTGGGATTCACATTTAGCAAAAGCCACTTGGTTGGTCAACATTAGGGGATCAACCAATCGAGCTGGGCCTGCCCCATCAGAAATTCTTCGTACTGTAGAAGGAGATAAAGTCCCTGTAGTACACGTGAAAAGTATGTTAGGAAAGGCAGTCTGGGTTACTCCTGCCTCAGGCAAAGGCAAGCCCATTCATGGGATTGTTTTTGCCCAGGGACCTGGCAGCACCTGGTGGGTGATGCTTAAGAATGGAGAAGTTCGGTGTGTACCTCAAGGGAATTTGACTTTAGGTGAAAATATGCAATACTGAACTGCATGATGTGAATTGCCATACTAATGGTGTTTAATAAGCGTCTTTCAGATCAAGACAGTGATGATGAAACCAGAGCTAGCTTCTTCGAGTGGCGCCTGACAACTTCTTTGAAGTTGATGTCTTTGACCCACGAACAGTGGTCATGAGATGCACTTGTACCATTTTTCCTGTCCTGGGAGACTGTTGTGACAAAATGAACTTAATGAACTTTTCAAAGGATGGTCCACTGATTAAGATTAATTACTCCTGTGTATATATGTGTGTGTGTATATATATATATATATATATATATGTATATATATATATATATTAGTAGTGATTAATTAGATTGTATTGATAGATTGTATTAATAAGGTTTAAGTGTTCAGTGAATGGCATATTATAAGGGGTGGAATGTCCTGGTTTTGTTAAAAAACAAATTTCTCTTTTAGTGAATTTGCCTGTCATCTAAAGCCTTCATATTAGCTGCATTTTCCTGGAGAACCAGATACATGTTTTGGTTAAACCTAGCAATGGAATGCAAACTTATTGATAAGCATGGATGGACATCTCGAGAGAGGGGCAACGAGAAACTGGTGACTGAGAAACTGGTGACCAAGGAACTGACCAACTGTGTATAACATTCCATTCACATGAATACTTCAAGTAAAAGTGGGAGATCAAAAGGATCTTGTCCCTTTTCCCTTTTTCCTCATGGCCGACATTAGGAGAGGACCTTGCTAATCGTCCCTGAGAACTGAGGCCTAGTGACAGACTGAATCCAGCTCCGGTTGGCTGCGGAGTCCAATCCAGGACTTTGGGTGCTGGTTCTGCAGTTGCTGAGACTTTCAAGATTGGTTTTGTATATTTTGTATTATTTTCTCTATTCTTATTAGTAGCATTAGTAAAACATTTTTAATTTTTCCAACTCTCTTCTCTCTGTCCTTCTTTCCCTCCCGACTGCCTGTCCTTAGTGGGAAGTGGGGAGAGGAAGGGTCAAAAGGGGGAAGGGTGGGGGGAGAGAGGAGGTTAACAGTACATCTGCCAGGGTTTTATTGTCATCCCGCAATCTAAACCCTCGACACTTTGTTACCTATAAACTTATAGAAGATCTTCTTGTTGCCTTCGACATCCCCCACCAGTTCAGTTCCAGGTGGGCTTTGATTTTCCTAAACTCATCTCTGCATGCTCAATGTTTCTCTGTTTCACTCAAGTTACTTGTCTCTGCTTCCACCTTCTGTATGCTTCATTTTGTGTTTGATTTTGCCAGAAGTTCCTTGTTCATCCATGTAAGCCTCCCGGCATTTTTGCCTGACTTCCTACTCATTGGCATGAAACACTCTGGAGCTTGGCAGAGGTGATGGTTGAATGTTAACCAACTTTCTTTGAAGAGACCAAAGTCTGCTCTCCTAAAGTCTAGTGTTATGATCCTGCTTTCTGCCCTGCTCCCTCTTCTCAGGATCCCAAACTCCACTATCTCATGGTCACTATGCTTTTCTCTATAGCTCCTTTTATCTGCTCTACTGGACATCAGATTTCAGGAAAAGTCTTCCAAAATCTTCCAAAGAGAGTTCTTCTGATGGCCAACTGCATGTACATGTATACAAGTACAGCCCTGGGAACCCTGATAGGAACAATCTCAAAAATATGACCTCAGAGTATCTGTTCATAATAAGTCAGAGACAAAAAAATGACATAAATGTTCTGAAAGCAGCATAGTGTACCTCAACTTGCGGACAAGACCTCCCAAAAGTATAGCTCAACAGACATAGTAAAAATGTGAAAAAATGGTATGCAATTAACTGAGATTGATATAGGTCCTGGTGATTATGAAAGGTGTACTTGGGCTATGGTCCAATCTGATACTGGCTATTTAATAATGAAGAATTAAACTCAGAGGGAGTTTAAGATTATATTATTACATGCTTTTCCCAGAACTACTGATTCACTGAAACAATAGAAATCCAAGGGGACAGATCCAGCTATGACTCTCAGGTGGTATGTTTATACACCCACTGTACACTCAACCCTTGCCAAAGAGACAAGACCTAAACAAATCTCAGGCAGCACTGGTACTAGGTGAGAAAAAGCATAATTCATTAATCCTGTCAGATTTCCTGTTTCCCTGTTTGAAAAGGGCAAGGAACTGACTTTAAATGAAACTGGGAGTGAGAAGTCTTAAGGCTCACTGTTTTTAATTTAATCACTGAATCACTTGACCCTCATACTGAAGAAGAAACTATAAAATATCTATTTAACCTGTTAAAGATATTGATTGAATGAAAAAATGAATGAATTAAAAAATCCTGTAGTCCAGTAAAACGTAGTGCACCTGAAATGACAGTATCTAAGTACAAGACAAATGCAGACATAGAAATGACAACCTACTTCAGAAAATGTGAACATTTAATCTCATTAGCCTTCCCAGGCTATCTTAACCATTATCATAAGATTACCACTGACCATAGAGAATTTCATACTGGGCTCTGGGGAACTAAATTTAAACTATATTGGGGAAAATGACCAACAAATTCAATTTTTAGTTATGTATAACTTCAAGTATCTCTTTCTGATACACAAAGCAATGCTAAGGAATAAAAAGAAAACTGAATACCTGAACATTACACTGTGTAGTTCTCACATTATTAGATTCTGTTAAGAGAAATCTAGTTAGCTCCGAGACAGCAGCTGAGTTCAGTTAAGGAGATTATTTGCTTCAGGGACCACTGTCATAGGCAATGTGAACGACAGTGTTGCTGGACTGTTTCTTTGCACAGTTCTCAACAGTATTTGAGAAGACCTTGTGCCTTCACATCTCCTTACATACCACACACACAGTGTTTCCTATACAAACCCAATTTCCAGAGGCCTAAGTAGACTTTTAATCACTCAGGAGTAAACTAATCAGTGTGAGTGGTTGAATGGAGCTCTAAAAACTCAAATCTCCTTCCTGCTGTCAAGAGGCTGGAAAAGATGGTAGTCAAAACAGGCTCCTGAGCCAGTGTTAAACATTTAGCTCTTTAAGTACCTCAGATGAGTCCCATCAGACACCATTGATTCATAAGGATCTAGCTGGTGCAGCAAATCCCACACAAGTTTGGGGGTGGCTGGGAGTTTCTCATTCTCACAGTCATAGTACTTTGGCCCAGGACCCTGGGGGTCCCAGAACCCATCGTCGATGTTGAAAACCAAGGAGAAGAAAGCTTTGATGGTCTCTGCTTTCTCTGTGTCCCTGTTTGTGAGGTGACCATACTCACCAAGTAAGAGGCCAGTGTTATTTCTGGCTTGCCTTTTGCTATTAACATATTTTTAAAAGTCCACTTCATTGTCTCTCACAGTACTGTCCAGCTTCAACTTTAATTGAGCTTTGGCCACACAAATTTCCTCCCTACAGTGGTGAGCAGCATCTGTGTAGTCCTCCCATGACGCCCAACCTTGCTTCTACTGGCCATATACTTTTTTTTTTTTTTGCCTTAATTCTAGAAGAAGATGCCTGCTTAGCCAAGTCAGCCTTTTACCTCTCCTGATTGACTTTCAACATTTTGGAATTGCCTGCTCTTGTGCTTTTAGGAGGTGGTACTTTAAAAATGACCAGCACTGGTGGACCCCAGCACTTTCAAAAGCTTTTCCCCAGGGCATCTTACTAAGTAGTCTGGTTTCTGTTTCGAGAGGTCTTGCTAGCAAATTTCCTCCTGTTAGCATAGATATTAAACCTGACTGCTTCATGGTGACTCTAGCCAAGGCACCACCAATCACCACTTCACCGACAAGATCCTCACTTCTGTGTGGGTGTACAGCTAGATAGAAATATAATCCTCCTTTCTACCCTTTTTAAAAATCAGTGCAATGTTTTCCTTTTTCTAGTCACCAAGGACTTCACTTGACTGCCACGACTTCTTAAATATCACAGAAAGGGGCTTAGCAACTGCATCATCCAGTTCCCTCAGGACTCTGGAATACATCTCATCAGGTCCCATAGGCTTATGGACATTCAGGTTCCTTAGGTGGCCACGAACCTGATCTTCACTTACAATGGAGAGACTTTGCTCCCTTCGTCCTGGCCTTGAGGTCCATCCACTCAAGATGTGGGAAGAAAGCTTGCCAGCGAAGTCTGAGGCAAAGAGGTTGTTGAGTACTTCGATCTTCTGCTTGTCCATTGTTGCCAGTTTGCTGGTTGTATTCATTGGGGCAGAACACTTTCTTTGACCTTCCTTTTCTGATTGATACACCTATAGAAGCCCTTCTTATTGTCCTTTGCATCCCTTGCCAAGTTCAGCTCTACCCTGTCTCTGCACAACTGGGTAGTGTCCTTATACTCTTCCCAGGATACCTGTCCCTGCTTCCACTGCCTGTGCGTTTCCTTCTTGCCCTTTAGCTTGATCAGCCAGTCTCCACTCAGTCATACTGGTCTCTTGCCTGCCTGTCCCGATTGCTTACATCTGGGGACTGAGAGCTCTTGCACTCAATGGAAAGTGTCCTTGGAGATCCACCAGCTGTCTTCTGCTCCCTTGTCCCTGAGTACAGTTTTCCAGGGGGATCCTATTGACTAATTCCTGAACACCTGGGATTGTGCATTCCTCAAATTACTCCTCTCCTTACCCATATCCTTCAAGACTGTGAACTCCACCAGTGCATCATCACTGCAGCCCTGGCTGCCTCCTATCTTGATGTCTCTGATTAGCTCATTTGTGTTGGTGACCATCAGGTCCAGTATTGCATTCCCACTGGTAGGGTTGTCTATTACCTGGTTGAGGAAGTTATCCTCAATGCACTCCAGGAGTCTCCTGGATTGCCAGTTTCTGTGTGAATCTATTTATCAATGATCTGGGTGAAGGGATTGAGTGCACTCTTACTAAGCTTGCAGATGACACCAATTGGCTGGGAGTGTTGACCTGCTGGAGGGTCAGATGGCCATGCAGAGGGATCTGGACCGCCTGGATCATTGTACTGAGGCCAACTGTATGAGGTTTAAGCCCAAGTGCCAGATTTAATCAGTACTTTTCCTTCAATTAATTTATATATTTCTTGAACTGCTTCCTCATCACTCTTGTCTTTAAATCGCTTCTTGGAGAGTTCTTGAAGACCTTCCTTAAATTGCTCAAAAGTGATAGTTCTGGAAGACTTTCCCCTGTCAAATGCACAAAAATTGAAAGAAATTACCAAAGAGCATAACAAGCATTCTAAGAAGAGTAGAATTGTTTCAGCTTACTACAGTGAACAACAGAAAACCGCAACAGAACAGGAAGACCCATGCAGCCCACTTAAGGTGCCAAATAAAACATATCCTAGGAACATCACTTTCTTTGTTATGTACACCAGTAGGGCAGCGCTTCAGAAACTTCGCTTGAGGAACATTCAGAAATAAAGAGGAAATAAAGGGACCTGGCCTGCTGTGAGAATGCTTGCAGGTCATCAAATCAAACACTGTCTCCTTAGAGCTGATCACTTGTAAAGCCTGTATGCATAAAGGACAAGAACTGAAGCATCTTCAGGGAGTTTTGTTATTTAATATTTTTTATTTCTCTTTGAATAACTGGTTCTAAAGTATTAATCATAGGTTAATATTCATGTATTTACAGGTAAATGAAGAATAACACTATTGTGTAAAGCAAACTACTGAAAAGCATTTAAAAACTTGAAATTCCTCCTCTGTTAACAACTGACAATTTTTAAAGTGATGCATTTAAATTCAGTATGTTTTTCTTCTTAGACCATCACCTTTGTAAACATTCAAAGGTTCACAGAAAACACAAGACAGCACATAAACGCCCCAGAAATTCAGACCTGAAGACTTGCTGTTGTTTTCACTGATAAGAAGTCCACATTTCCACACTAGTAAATTACTACTAAATTTAGTGGGGAAGATATTGCTAAAGCAGTGTACAGTGCAAAATCTGAGTGGGAAACCACACTTTACAAACAGTTATTCATGGTCACTCCTGCAGATCTCTTACATCCATCAGGCCGAAGGGTTCAGTTGATAAAACTCTTACAAAGAAACCCAGCATTCACCAGAGACGTGTTTAACTAAAAGGGGAGCCAATGCAAGTCTGTTTTCTAACATTTAAAATAATCAGTTTAGACAGGATACATTATGAAACTTTCAAAGTCATAGAAATATTTGAGAGTCCCTGTTCCTAGGAAACATGCTACTACCAACAGTTAGGATGTGACTCTGACTTCAATTAATTAAACATCATAAAATGAAATTTTATCCCAGGCTTTAAACAGAAGGAGAAATCAGTTATTCACAACAAAATACACCACTAACACAACCATTTACATATCATCTATTACTAGCATCCTTTTCAACACAGACCAACATATAGCAAACCCCTACATCCCTCACAGTTCCTATTTTACCCAGAAATAAACTTTATCTGCTTTTTGACAAAACTTTGCCATTTGCAATTATTTTTCTGCTTTAGGTGGAGCATATGCTGGGAGTATCTCAGGGAATTACCTAGTAAAAGACCATCATGACAACGGAAATGAAGAATATAATCCAGTATTTCATTAATCAGAAAGACACAAGGAATAAACTGCAATTAGTTAATTGGAATTTGTCCAGGATTTTCATTAATAGGATTAAAATCCCTCTTCTGATGAAACATATCCAGTAACTTTTAATCAGCTCAAGAGGTCAGGACTTTATTTTGGTTTGCCTCTCATTTAGAAAAAGATGGCATTGCAATCACTGCAAATCTTCAGCATAACACCACACTACAGCCCTTGTTCACTAGAGACGCAAAGCTACGTCTAATATACAGACCTTTCCAATGCAATTTTTTGTAGCACATAGTTTACCTGAAATCTCTAATCAGGATTGCTACAGTTTGGCTTGGATCATCAGTCAGGATCATCACACAGAGAATGACCACTTTCAGCAAAAACTGTTGAAGTTCATGTTGACTCCTTTTACTTTTATTAACATATGCAGAATTTTTTGCTCTGCACTTATCAAGTAGAAGAGAACAATCTTCCCCTGCCCCATTTTGAAAGGAAAACTACATAAATAATGGTGCCAAAAGGAGCAAAGAACTTCCCCTCCTGGTCTAATACACAGCCATCCCTACCTCTCAAATTTGATATTTTCCCTGTCACTGGAAAACGAAATGAGGTTTCTTTTCTCCTCCAACTTAAGGTGAAACATACATATACGCAATATAATATTGCTGCTAGACCCAAAACAAAAATAAGTGTGCATCTTGGCAGATACTTTTTACCAGCAAAAAACATTAGTTGGAGCGACACTAAAAGTAGGCTTGGGAGTAAAGGTGTTTTTGGAACTATATCCCAAGTAAAAGTTTCCTAGTAAAGCAGCTTTGATTTTAAAATCCATTATCTTTTTCTACACACTAAAAACAGCCTCTCTCCTCCCCTCCTATTAGGATATTATCAAACCCATTTGAAAAGCATGATAATTAACTCAAAAATTCCACAGTTGCAAGGTATGGTCCATCTTGTGGAAAAGCCTAAGAACATAACTCTTGATTAACTCGGAACACATTCTGGCACTTTTGGTATGGCATGTATGCTGCACGTATGCCGGGTACCATAACATCTAAACGACCAAGTAGCCATGATACAACCCCTCCTGTCTCTGGAGGCTGGTCTCAAAGAGCAAAAGAGCTCAAAGAGCTCTGAGCAGCTGCTGTCAACATTGTTACTCAGCAGGACCACATGCTCCTACCCTGTCTTCCATCTGTATAGTCATTGGTTGAACGTAGAGGAGAAAAGAGACTCAACAGGTAGAAATGACAGAGGCAAAGTCTGTCAACAAACCCACATAGCTCTTGATTTACATCTTCTTAAGCTACATGATCAGTTGCCTCCAGGTCCACAAAAATGCCCTGCAGAGAACTCGGAGGTACTAGTGGATGAAAAATTGCACGAGCTGACAGTGTGCACTCACTGCCCAGAAAGCAGAGTCAAGAATAAAATTGCAAAATTTAGACATACAATGCAAAAAAACTTACAAATGCAATAGAGAACAGTTTCTTGGTTAAAAATGAACAATGTATGACTAACCCAAAGCAGAGACTTGTGTAAAAATCTGACAACTATAGCTGAAGAAAGAAGGGGGCAGGGAAAAGGAAAGATACCATAACACAATTCTGTCAGGTTATTTGCACTGTGTTATCCAATAGCTCTAAAGAAAGGTGGTTGTAAAAGAACCAATTAAGGAAACAAAACTTAAGGTATCACATCAGAGACTTCTGCCCAGTTAACAGGTAGAACTGGGATAACAAAACCAGACATCTGGATGTCGATGCTGTGACAACCTTGAAGCGCTAACTCACACCTGATCTCATCTGTTGAGTCAGGGCGCGTGTCGCATTCAGAGTTAACTCATCCCTCATCCCATCTATTGGGACGGGACAGATGCAAGCAGGACTAAGTTGGAAAATTGTTAGGAAAGTCAATATCCTTCCAGAAAACATCGTCAGAAGAATGATCCTAGGAAGAACATACAACAGAGATCTTCAGTTAAGGCAGTGGTCATTTCTGGAGCACAGGCACGTTTGAGTCCATGACTGTTTACCAGAAGTGGATTCCCTTGAGGGAAAGATTAGGGCTGACAAAGAAGACGTTCAGATGACTTTGACAATTAGTCTATAACTTCTACTACCTTGACTAAGTCAGATATAAGGACCTGGACTGAATGACCCACAAGCACAAGGCAATGCCATCACCAGTTTTCTCATCATTCCAGGAGTGTAAAGCAACTAGAGAGGCATCATGCAAAACACACTGCAAAATGGTCTCTTGATATCACAGAGATAGCCATGACTTGTAGAAACTTTTTGGGAGTCATGGAATGGGCAGCAAGGGCAGAAGAACACACATCATTCGCTTAGGAACTGAGGCTGGAAATGCCAGTTTCCTCCAGGTACTTTTCTTCTCATTACTGAGCAAGGGTAAAGCAGAGTGCACATAGTTCATGCTAAGTATCTGAAACTATGACAGCTCATGAACTGCCACACTTTGAAAATCTGAAGCAAGTGACTGGCTTCATCAGCTCTCTACACCAGAAGTAAATATCTTTACCAGGCTTTATTTTAACCTAAATATTTTAGGCTTCTGTCATGAAAACTCTCCTCTCTTATATTTGAATTTAACCTTTTCCTCCCCTTGACTTTATTTTAGGTAGCATTTCCTTCCTGTGTGCTTCACTCACAGTGAAAATTCATTTTTGTATTGGGAAGGGAATGAAGAGGGGGACTGGAGAACAAAAATGACTTGGCAAAAACATGTAGTAGGTAAAAGCCTCCAAAGGAAAGCAAACCCCAGAATGAGTTCCGGGGGTTAAAGACATTAATGGGAGTTAAGGTGGATGTGGAGAAGAAAAAGTTCACACAGAAAGTAGATCTGATGGTTATATAGGGCTTAGGGGAAGAAATAAAATTAGCTTAGAAAGAGTAGTAGAATCGGAATCTATTCATTTGGAGGTTGGTTTGTTTGTTTTTTCCCCAGTTAGAGAGCAAAAATAATGTTACATCTGGATATTTAAGAATAAAAACCCATGTAATGGTTAGCTACTGATAAAAAGCTGTAAAGGAAGTATTTGGAAAATTCTGTGAAGCATAAAGAAAGCACATGCCTCAACATACGTTGAAGAAATCTGCAAATACATTTCTCATGACAGGTATGTGCCTGAGTTTGAAAAGACGTAGAAACATGTGCTACCAAGTAGTCTGGGAGGACTTCAACTTTTCCTTGTTAACTGGTATCATACGAAGTATATATCTGGCTGTCAATCCCCTGGACTTTACACAAAGAATGTAATAACCATACACAGAAAATGGATAAAAGCGCTTTTATCCTTAGAATACTGTCTACTTCTGTAAAAGAATCCAATAAATGACATGCAACTTACAGAGCATGTTGCTCAGTAACATAAAAATCTACCTTTTGGGTACATGAAGGACTAGCACTCTTTGTCAGCACAACTCAGGTAGAAGTTAGACATTAAAGGACATGGCAAGGGTGAGTGACAGCAGCAGAGCAGTTAGCCAGAGTACAGAAATATGTAAGAAATGGTCACCAAAACAAGAGAGGCTGCAGACAGGTCTTAGACCCAAATGATAGGGGACAAACCAGTGGTGACATAAGAAGACGGTTGCCTCAGAATCAGGCTTCTGCAGATATGCTGTTTTCTTCTCCAGAGGGCTCAATTTATTTGCCATTCTTTTTGGATCTTGTCATCTTGAGGATATGCACTAGGCTGGGCACACACACACAGATCATAGGGCAAGGGAGCAGAAACTGTTAAGCACAGTGTAACAACCTAATACAGTTCACAGCTGCCAGGGACACCGCTGAGCTCATCCAAGATATTAAAATCCAAGAGGATGATGTCCTTTCCAATCCGTAACATTCTGTGATTCTGTTATTCTGTGATATACTGAAATCCCAATTGTACAGCAAGAAGCTACACAACTCAAGTGTAAAACACATCCCTCCCTCCCCCCCAAACAAAACAAAACCAACAAGAATCCACACATAAATATAAATATAAATATAAATATAAATATAAATAGAAATAGAAATAGAAATAGAAATAGAAATAGAAATAGAAATAGAAATAATATAAATATAAATAAATATAAAAGTGTTCCAGTTAATTTAGAAACTTCAGGCTACGCTCATTCTCTATCCCACTGGTTGCATGGCAAAAAGACATGAGAGGACACCATAAAGGAGGTATTCGACACTACTTTCCTGGCAGGCAAGTGCCAGGCTGAAAGAAGGAGAGAAACATTGTGTCTGCTTTTGTGACAGGTGAGAGAGATTTTTCTCCTGGTCTGAAAAGATAATAGATTTAAAATATTTTCCCACTGTGTATCACAATGAAATCACAATTTCTCAAATAACAGAAAAAAAAAAAAAAAAGATGATTTGTCTCTCAAAGCAACAGCAGTAGAATGCTTGCCTGGGAAGTTAAGAGAAAGTTTTAACTCCGTCTTGTTCATCTTGTCTTGTCCTTAACCCTTAATCTCCTATTACGGACAAGTGTTCTGGTCACCAAGGCTCTGAGCTCTTCTACGGTTGTCTTTTCCAGTGGAGCCACTGTATTTAACTATTTCTCTACTGATAGGGCAAAATGGAGGGACACTGTGTAGCTCAATGACTGTAGCACCTCAGTTGTTCTCCATTACTACAATTTTTAGGAGAAGGTCTATGCTAACTTTGAGAAATCTTCCCTATTGAAATCAGAATGTGAATCCCCAGCATGTCATCTTTCACGGAAGAAAGTGGAATACAAACCATGTTATAAGTTGGAACCCTGAGTGACTTTTTGTATGGCATAATAAAGATGCAGAAATATTTTCATCTATGTGCACTGCACTGATCTTACTATTCCTGCTGGGCAGTGGTCTGTACTTAGTTAACTTTGTTATAATGTTGTATATGAGGGTTTAAATAAATAAATGCTGTCGCACTAGAGATCTCACAGTTAATTACTGCAGAACCACAGTATAGCTCCAAAATAGAAAGCAGAGGATCAGCATGTGACTGTTCATTCTGCCTTCCCAGTAAGGCTTCCTTTAGCAGCACACAGCAGCTGCAGATAAAAATAGAAGGTGATAAGCAACCAGAATCTCTAGTTAAACACAGAAGTCACTCTCTGTGACAGCAAGGAGTCCAGAGCAACAATGAAGTCTCTCCGATTCATTAGTGCTGAAGCATTCGTGTCAAATGCAGAGTTTGCCAGGAAGAGTCTCAGCAGTATTGCTCATAATCTTTTTCCTCTTCTTTTTAAAGCCAGCTATTTATTGGAGCAAGGGGAAGTGATTCATGACTTGGTAGAGAACTGGCCACTTGTTGACTTTAACATGGGAAAACTTTTGGGAACTACTGTGGACTACCAGGAAGACCTGAGCCATAGAACATGTGCAGTGTGCTTGGAAAGCTGTCTGACAGGGCTGAGAGACTATGTGCTGAATCATCCTTCGCCGCACGTGAAAAGGTTGAAAGTGGTCGACCTGACAGGTATAAAAGATGTTGAAGTTCAGTTTTGTGAATGTAAGAAGACAATGGGCAGGTGGGCCAGGACACAGCTGCTCTCTAAGCTTTGTTTAGAACTGCTTGTTTACCTGCAACATATGCAGTGCAATCCAGGTACCTTTGAAATCAGTATTGATGTGCTGATTGACTTGTTTGTTACAGAGCGAAACTATGAGCTGGTAGTGCAGGCCCTGTTGAAGAAATGCTATTGTCCACTGAAGATCTGCTGTGTGTCATTCAGATCTGACAACCTGGCTTTGCAGAAATTCTTCTATATCATAAAGCTCACTGATCCCTCTTTATTGCGCAAACTGGAAATTGTTCACAATGTTCGCTTGGAAATGGAACACTTGGAAATACTCTTCAACAGTATCCACTTCCCTCTATTGATGTCCTTGACCTTGCCAGCACGAACATTTAATGTGCGAAGGTTCACAGCTACAGATGAACAGATGCTTACTAACATTGGAGAAAAGTTAGGTGAAATGACGCAGCTTACTGAGCTGAGTATGCCGTTTTCTATACTCACAGGAAGAATACAGAGCCTCCTCAGGTAATTTGATCATCCTGCTTTCAGTCAAACTGTAAAGAACAGCCCTTTGTGCCATCGGTAATCTGAGAATATCTGAGAATAAGGGAAGTGAGCATATCTCAGGGTATGTGTGAGAAAGGGAAGTAGAAAGCTAGGAAAGAGTATTTGTTGTGGAGAACTGGAAGCCAATATATATATCTAATACACTTAGAAGAACTGCCTGTTCTTGTTAGCATTCCAGAGTATGACTGATAAGTATGGTGAGAATATACTTTTGGCTACCACATAAGAGATGAGTGCACCCAGACATTTTTGATTTGCCATATTCTTGAGCTTATATCTCAATCAGCTTGGGTTGGCCTTTGATGCAATACTTGAGTCATATTCTGAGTATTTTTCAAGGTCTTTACTGAATTTTTGTCCTCTAAAAAACAGGCAGTAAATATACTAACATTTGCAGATACTGTATTTTTAGGTGGGCAGGGGAACAGTAGACTTTGATTTAAGACTTTGATTTCAATTGTTTGTTGTGTCTTTTTGATCTCAAGACAAGAAAGATCTGATGCTTTTCTGTACTGCACATTAAGCTAATACATGACTACTCATTATTAATTCCTGGGAAAAATTGGAAATTTTCAAAAAGATAACAAGGTGCCAGCAAACAGTTCATATTTGAATAGAAAATAAGTTAACGGTATGCTTTTCAGATCATTTAAAAAAAAAAAAATTCAGACAAAAGTTTCACTGAGACAAAATCACCTTGGTCCAAAATTCCTCCTATACATAAAATTTGTAGTTTCATGTATAAGTTGTGAATGGCACACTGCTTATATTGATAGGTATTAAGTACAAGTTTCTAACCTTGATCCATCTGAGGTCTATGGCAGAAGTTTCACTAAGATTTAATATGTATGAAAGGGATCTCTTAATTTTTATCTGTCAAAACTATTTTATATTCAGCTAGAATACTTGCACATAATCTAAGGTACAGTTTTTCCAACCTTCTTCATCAGAAGGTCTTCATACAACTTCAGAACATTATAATGTATAATCCTCTTGGACGTTTAAAAATATAGTAGAAACAAAACTGGAAACCAAAGCAGAAGTCTTGTCAGAATACTAATTGGCTTTCACTTTGGAGTGAATCCTTCCTTAATGAAAATGATCTAAATTTCTGGAGCTATAACAGCTTTCTACAAGAAGCAGCCACCAATGCTTTTACGGTATTAATGATCTGCTACTATTAATTCAACAAGTAATAGACACCTGACAACATACAACTGATAACAGAATAGACACATGGAATTTTACCAAATTAATCCCCATTAAAACCACACAGTTGGAGTCATGCCCAGTAGGAGCTAATTCATGGAACTCATTTCAGGAGGAAAATATATTCGTCATTGTTTGCACATGCTTCTGTTTCTCTAAAGAGGTTATAAAAATAATACGTCAGATAGCTGCATTCAGAATGTGAATAGCTGTATGAAAATTTGTAAATGTAGTTTTTCATTGGTTTATGCCTTAAAACTTTTTTTTCTCTTTAATTCTGCAGCCCACTAAAAACTCCGCTGAAGAAACTGGATGTTTCTAACTGCTCATTGAACCATGCTGATATGGTCTATTTAGCCAATAGCTTTCATGTTGATCACCTAGAAGCCCTGGACCTGAGCGGTCATAATATACCTGACCTTTACCCATCAACATTCTTTAAGCTTCTCAGCCATTCCTCTTCAGTGCTCAGGAGTCTTACTTTGGAGGACTGTAACATCCAAGACACTCATGTCAACATGTTGATTTTAGGTTTAAGTCCTTGTCAGAAACTAGAGGAGTTTAGGTTTCTTGGAAACCCACTGTCATCCCATGCACTTAAACAACTTTTTACGTTTCTCTGTGAGTTGCCAATGCTGAAAAATGTGGAGTTTCCAGTTCCAATGGACTGCTACCCTATTGGCATCACATACCCAATTGATGACGTCAGTCTCTGCAGATTTGATCACCAAAAATATGAAAGTGTAGCAGAGGAGCTTAAGTTCATTTTACTCCAAGCAAATAGGGAGGATGTGAAGGCTTCAACTCCACTCTTTGGCAGTTATGATGCAGCTGTTCAGGAGACGAACAATGAACTGGGAGCTTACTTGATCAAGTCCTTCAAAGAGGCTGTGGAAAAGTTCACTACTTCTCTTAACAAAATGGGTTAAAGGCGTAATACAGTGGTGATGAAATGCTCTGTCAAATCAAAAGTTAATTTAGTCTTTTCTAGAACTGTACCTTCATTGGAATGTCTTGAGTTTCCTTTAATTTCTTGGCTGAATTTACTTCTGTTTGAATAACCTGTGATCATCTGAGGTATTTTAGCTATGCCATATCTATTGCATATACTTTACATAAGCACTACCTTATCTCATAAGAGATCAAAAGCACTTCTTTTCTCAGTAAAACAATAGGTGTCTAAGCTTGGCTGATTTCCTATACAGTTTCCTCTGGATTTGGTAATGAGGATTGTAGCCATACAGAAAAGACAAGACCTTTTAAAAGTCCAGCAGGATGTCCCAAAGATTTTGCGCATATCCTCACTTATGGCTCCCTAAAACAGTTTTCGGTTTTGCCCTTGGCCTTCCAAGTTCACCATTCTGTGGTTTATCCAGTACATTCCCAAAGGTGAGGGATGTAAAACAGCCTCCATTCCCTTATGCTTCTCTTTCTTCTACAGAGACAAGCACAATAAACCTCCTTTTGCACAGGGTTTTGTCTAATGCATTGTGTTGGTGAGGAGTGAAGTTCTGCACTGAGGAGGCAGCAAACCAAATTGTTGGTTGCCTTCCCCCAGCAATACAAAGCAGCCTCTGAGGACTCTGCTGAAGCTCTTGCAAAGTTTATTTCACAAAACCGTACCAGCACAGTGCTGTACAGCTGTAAGTGTGATGCCAGCAGGTAAGTGCCTCCAGTTACCTCCTTTGTTGTATCACCTTATTGGTTGGTAGAATGTATCTTGCTGCTTTCAGCTGTTTTAAAGAAAGTCTAGGACTAGTGTCAAAAACAAACATAGAAAAATTAATCCAATGCCAATTTCAAAAAGGGAGAAGGTGGGTTCCTGAATAACTAGAAGTTCATCTGCATAAAATACTGCCTTCTTCTGCCGGGACTGTGTATTGTTCTGCTTCATAAGTAAAACCGGCACCTGGAGGATTCACATTTATTTGGCAAGCTACAATGCATGACAGAGTAAAGAAAATCCCAGACAACCACACACACTTGTGTTGGAACGTGGGTAAAGGAGCCACAGAACAAATCTGGGAAGGGTACTATAATGGGGGAGTAGGCAAGTGTCAGAGTCTTCCCAGCTTCTCACCTGTAATGCTGTAGACAGAGCAGAGAGGAAGATATTAGAAAATCTTACCTAGTATCAGCCAATTTTAGATCTCTGCTGACAGGTTCTGTCAACTCAAGAGGGTTAAAAGTGCTCTGATGTAAAACTAGAGACTTGGTTAGCTTCTAGGTGATCCAAAACAAACAAACAAACAAACAAACAAACAAACAAACAAACAAACAAAAACAACAAAAAAACCAACCAACCAAAAAAAAACAGGATGCTCAAGTTAATGCCCAGCACTCTGTCACTAGATATACCTTAACAGCTCAGGAGAACTTGATTTTACAGCACTGAAAGTGAATGTTGTAGCAGTAGTTGAGGTATCATTGCAAACTAAGCTAGTTTTCCAGTAAAAAAAAAAAAAAAGAAAAAAAAAAAAAAGACTGAATGCCAACCATAGCTTACAGGTTGCACAGCATGCGTTTAAATGATTTTTTGATGTCTTCTTAACTTATGTTCTTCCTTCTAACATGTTTTATTGATTAAACATACAATGGTTAAATTAAAAGTGAACGGATGTGACCTATTTATATTTACAGAGCACTAAAAACTATATCAGTAATCTAACTCACTGAGCCAAGCAGCTATGATTTAGAAAATGCCAGAAATTGGGTTCCAATATGGTCTTGCTTATATTTGGACAGACTTCCACATGCTCCCTTGTCCTCACCTCTGCTCTTTACCTTTCCCTCCTCCTGACCTTGCATTTTTTCATCCTAGACTTGACCCATGACTTCTCAGCCAGACATGAGTGGTTTGAATTTTGCTAGGCCAAAGCTCTACTCCTTTGGGATGAGTAGTGACACTTCCTCTTGCTTGGAGAGGACATTCCATGTAAAGCAGCTGCAAACCTATGTGTAGTGATTCCTCCACCCTGGCAGCAGGACCAGCTAACAGGTTGTACCCGGAGGTGAAGGCTGACCATTTTAGAAGCATGTTGTGCTACAATAGCCAGTCCCTGGCCTTTTCAGAACAAAGAAAACAGACAGCTTGTTCATAGATCATTTCTTTTTTCCAGAATATTTAGATGCCTTCTGAAGACTGTTGCCTATGCAGCCATCTCCCTGTTTTCTCCTTGACTAAAACCAGTCCTGGTCCACCCATTTATTTTATTCCCTCCTTCTTCTGCTTCCCACAAACTCCTGTCTGTCTTCTCTTTTCAGTCTTACATATATATGCTATCTATTTGTGACTCTCTGGGCCAGGAAGAGTATGTAGAGGCCATGGTTCTAGTGCCCAGTGAGGATCAGCACTATGTCTATTTCGAATATTCCATTTGAGCCTGGAGTATGGAATGCATTGCATTATAGAAGAAGTGTGCATGCATTGCTTCATGCAGAATAGCTGTGAATGACTGATGAAGAGTTGTAGCACACAGATCCATGTGCAGAAAGGATTTGGACCTCTTTGCCAAGAAGCCAACTGCTCTGCAGATGTGTGCAAGAATTTTCAAACTTTTGTGATATTCTAAAATGCATTTTGATAGGACTGAAGTAAAAGTTTTATTGTTCACACCTGCATGTTAAAATGTTATTGCATGAAGTACAGTATAACTAAAATATGTAACACGTATAACATTACTTTGAATAGTATTGAATCCAGAATGCTGAACTGCAATAAAATATTGCTGGTATATGACGACAGTATTTTACTGACACAAAACTATTTTTCCCTCAGAACTTGTTGGGAGAAAATTATATATTTAAGGTGAGTGGGAATTTGTACCCTTCTGGAATGGAATCAGGTATTTTTTCTGTTTTAAATCAAACAATTTCCAACTTCAGAGCCAACTTTTTCCAAGTGCTTAAGAACTTCAAACCAGCTGCACGCAATTACCTTTGCTGTGGTGATAGGAGCTCCTTTGTGGAAATCCTGTCCTTAGGCCTGTTTTGTGATAGATACCCTATCTTTGTCTCTTGAATTTCTTAGAATCGTAGAACAATTTTGGTTGGAAAATACCTTTAACACCATCAAGTCCAATCATTAACCTAATACAGCCAAATCCATCTCTACACCACGTTCCTAATAACCTCTGCTATGCATCTTTTAAACACCTTCAGGGACGATGACTCAACCATTCCCTGGGCAGCCTGTTCCACTGCTTCACAACCCTTTCCATGAACGAATTTTTCCTAATATCCAATCTAAACATTCCCTGCAAAGGACAGTAAGGCAGATCAAAGCACAGAAAGGCAAAGGCAAGGCAAGACAAGGCAAAGGCAATGCAAGGGAAGGCAAGGCAATGTGGGGCAAGGCAACAAAAAGAAGGCAAAGGCAAGGGAAGAGTAACCAAGGGGAGGAAAGGCAAAGGCAAGGCAAGGAACAGCAAACTTAATGCAAGGCAAGGCAAGTTAAGGGCCAGCAAGGCAAAGGCAAGGCAATGCAATGCAAAGGCATGGCAAGAAAAGGCCAGGCAATGGTAGGCAAGGAAAGAGACAGAAAACCAAAGGCAAGGGAAAGGAACGCAGGGCAAGGAAAGGCAAGGCAAAGGCAAGGCAATGGATGGCAGGGGAATGAAAGGCAAAGGCAAAGGAAGGTAAGGCAACTAAAGGAACAAGCAGGTCGAGGAAGTCAAAGGCATGACAAGGCAACGGAATGTAAAGAAAAGGCAAAAGCAAGACAAGGGAAGACAAGGCAAAGGTAAAGGAAGGCAAGTCAACGAAAGCAAGGCAAAAGCAATGGCAAGCCAGGCAGTGCAAGGATAGTTGACATCCAGGCAAGATAAAGGCAAGAGCAAGGGAAGGAAAGGCAAGGCAAAAGCAAGGGAATGTAAGACAAGACAAAGGTAAGGCAGACTAAGGCAAAGCAAGTGAAGGAAAGGAAAACAATGCAAGACAAGGCAATGGAATGCAAGGCATGTGTGTATGCATGTGTGCGTGCCTGTGGATACACTGTGTGTATATGTGGGTGCCTGTGCATACAAATGTGTGTTCTCTTTTGCATGTGTGTACACATATGTGGTTGTGCGTGCACTCACGTCTGTGGCTATATGGGTTTGTGCGTGCACATGTGCGTGACATATGCATATATGTGAGGGATGTGCACACATGTAGGTGTGTGTTTATACACATGTGTTTGTGTGTGTACACCTGTTCATCAGTGTACACATGCATGTGCATGTGATTGGGTGCACAAGTTTGTCCATGTATTTGAACACAAGCAACAAGAGAGCTGCTTGCAGGGTCCAACGAGAAGGAGCCAGAACTGAAAGTTTTTGCTGGCAATCACTCTGGCCTAACAAACTCTACACAGTCACATGAAAACTAATGCTCTGTCATTGATCTACTACGTATCTCTCACCAAGCCTATCATATCACCAATTAAGAGCAACCTGTGCATTTACACACCTGTTCATATACATGGGTGTGTACATTTGCATGTAAGTGCATTTTTGTGCATTTGTAAATGTGTGTGCATGAATGTGCAGGTGTATGTATAGATTAGTGCTTGTGCATGCATGCCTGTGCGCACTTGTGTATATATATACGTGTGGCTGTGTGGACACATGCCTGCATGTATGTAGGTGTGTGTGTGTGTCTATCTTGTTGCACGCGTGTAGACTTCGGTGTGTGCACAGCATGTGGCTAGGTGTGTGTGTACTCACACTGAAACACTAATAATATGTGGCTGGTCAACAAGATATCCCTCACCAAGCCAATCATATCAGCAAAGAGCAACAAAGTGTGGGTCACACACACATGCATGTATGTTGTAGTGCGTACACACATGTGTACATATGATTGTGCATGTATGCTTGTGGTTGTTTACATGGGTTTGGGTGCATGTGTGCATGTATGTGTGGGTATATGGATGCCTGTACATAAATGCGTGTGTATTCACGTGTGTGGACATTCATGTATGTGTATATGTGAACAGAGACCTACACAGGTATACACATGCCTTCCCATACATGAAAATGCTTTTGAGCACACGTATATACACTCACATGAATGTAGACATGCACCCACATGTGTATATGCATGCCCTAACTTACATGCAAATGCTAATACATACACACACACACACGTATGTGCATACTCATGTCTATGCACACAAGTGTGCATACAAACTTACAGCTGTATATATTCACATACACATTCACACTTGTGTGCACACAGACTCACATACTCTCACACGTGTGAGAACCGTCGTGTTGTGTTTCTTTGGCAATATGTCTTAATGAGGGATATCTTACAATCAACAGAGATTACCCATTCTTGTGCATCTGTGAGGTGTCTATCAAGCAAAGTTATTGCCAGCGACAACTTTCAGTTCTGGTTTGTTTGTGTGGAAGCCTTGCCAAGCAGTTATCCATTGCATGTGTCTACATAAAGGGACAAGCTTGTGCACCCAGTTACACTCACATGTGTGTCTGTGCACACGCACATGTGTAAACACACACCCACACCCACCTTACAGCGTGTGCACACTCATGTTGACTGAAACACACAGATGTACATGCATATGCACACACCCCCAAATACATGAGTTCCCACACACATGCATACAAGCACATGTGTGAGCACACACACAAACACATTTGCACACACATCTACACATGTATAGACACACCCTCAAGTATACTCAAATGTGTGTGCACAGACACAGGGGCATATGTGTATATGGACACCTGTGTGTCTATGTGGCTGTGTGTACACACGAGTGCATGTATGTGGGTTCATTTTTGCCCACAGGTGTGAGTGTATATTGGTGTATGTGTGTCAACAGGTGTGTTCTCTTGTGCACACACATGAAGGTGCATGTGTATATACACTTAGGTGCCTGTGAAAATGCAAGTGTGCATCTGTGGGTGAATTTGTGTGAACATGTGCACAAATGGGTTTGTCTGTGCAGACACATACATGCAGACAAAAATGTGTGTGAAGTTGTATGTATACATGCATGGGGGTGTGTACGCACATTTGTGTGCATGCACCCATATATATATATATATATATATTTATATCTACATGTTTCCACATACACGCACAGGCATGGGCAAACTCACAATCACATAAATGACCTCAATTGTCCAAGCAAATGTGTGTGCATAACCCCACATTTGTATACACATGCACCAACATACATGCACATGTGTACACACGTGCCCATATACAATGTGCACAAGGGCGTGCACATAGAAGCACGCTGACCCTGACACTTGACTCCTAATCCTGATCCTGAACACAAACTCTAAGCCCTGACCCTAACACTGAACATTATTCTTGACACTAACCCTTGACCCTAACTTTAATCCTGATCTTTAAAACTGACCCTGACCTCAGGCCAAACCCTAACCCTGACCCTAATATTTGAGTCTGGCATCTTCTTGCTTCTCATTGGTTCCTTTCACTGACCCCAGGCAGGCCTTTATTCATTTTAGCTGCAAACATTGTTTATATTTTGTCTGAATTAATCCTATTTTGTTCAGCAAAGTGCAAAAGAAGGCCTTATCTTGCAGGTGTCCATGGTGATCTGTAGATGGTAGACTAAGTAGATACAAGTTTGGTGATATGACTAGAATTTTACAACATACAGCTTAAGATTTCAGCGAATTCAGCTTACTAACTAACATGAAGAAGATAGTATATTAAAATAATGACCATATAATTCTAAGTGATTCATTCTATTTAATATGCAGTTACTTAAGCTAAATGAGCAATATGAAACTTAAATTTGGCTCATCCCGTGATGTGTGAGCAATAAAAGATTGTCACCATAGAGCCAGCCTGTGTAGCGGAGAGAACTCACTGTAGCTCATGCAGGCTGTCACATTCATGGAATAAAGCACTTGGCTCATCGTCAATCACACACAGTAGGGAAGATCTGCACAAGACTCCTTGCACCCACAACTGATTGGTATTCAGTGCCATTCTGCTTCCTTATGGGTTTCTTGAAAGGAGATCTTGGCCCAGCTGCGGCTCAGGCCTTTACCTCCTCCAGAGCCTGGACCAAACTGCTACTGGTTTGGCTTGGGGAGGGTAGGATGAGTGTATCCATCACACAGAGTGAGAGATTTTGGGTTAGGGTTGGGTTTGGGACCACTAGGGTTAGAGTTAGGTTCAGGGCCACTATGGTTAGTTCGAGCTGACATCCACTTATTTTGGAACTGAGCTCTGGTCATAGTGAGCACAGAGGAGAAGGTTTAGGATTAGGTATAGGGTTAGTGCTAAGGTTAGATTTATGTCCATTAATGTTAGCACCATTAAGACTAGGGTAAGCACTAGGGCAATTAGGTTTAATGTTAAGAGCTAGCATCTACTTTCACTCTAAGAGTAAAGTCCCATCCCAATTCCAGCCAAGCATTCTGACACCTGCTTTGGCTAGAAGTGATTATGTAGTCACATCATGAGGCAGTTGGCTTACTGATCTCTCTGGGAAAAAAATATAAAAAATAATTTTTGCCAAATGGTTACAAACTCTGATGGTGCTATGTCACAACTCTTTGCTTTTTCTTTCTCACCATGGTCCATCCTGTACCTCTTGCTACCCTCCATCTTATCCACCTGCCTTGGCTTTTAAACTACTTTGTACCTTTCCTACTACACTTACAAAGGTTATGTGGGGAGGTGGAACAAAAAAGACAGTGATCCTCATTTTATTTCCTGATGTTTCAAACGCCACAAGGTGCTTGCCATGACAGATTTGGAGGTTTAGGTGCCAAACTAGTAAATGCTTACTGAATATACTCAAAAAGAATTTTGGAGGCTAAAACGATGACATTTCATTTTCACTCAGTTCTTTAAAAGGAATAAGAATGCAACTCTTATATCCTAGAATGAGACCAGCTTATTTCCTAAAGACTCTAGTCTTCAAGGCATTTCAGGACTATAATTTCTCAGTAGAATTATTATTAAATATTTATGTATTTGTAAGCATTCAACACCAGAATAAAAAAATAATAGAAAAACAAACCTCCCAATCTTAGTTTGAAATATTTGACCTCTTAAACTCTTATTCTGTGAGGGCACAAATGATACTACCAGGGAAAAACTGGACAGTATCAAAACTGGCTACAGACCTCATGGCAGGGGTGGTGGGGGCAGTAGTGAAGGGTATGGGGAAAAGCCCAGCTGGTGTTCTTTGTCAATCCTGGGTAACTAGAAAGGAACTAAAAGCAAGCAGAGACCTGACATGCACTCTGCTGGTCTCCAAAACACACCAAGAAGCATGTGGAGGCACTCACATTTCAATGAAAGAGACAGAGACACCCTGGCTATACATAAAGCACTGGAAGCACTCCAGGCAAAGCATCCTTGCCCAAACCTACTGCTGACTCTAAGCCTAAGACACCCATAGTGGTGTACCATTAAGTGTTACTGTGCATCATGACCTTCTGAATGCCTTTCAGTACGCTTCAGGCACATCTGGGAGCTGTGTCAAGTGTACCAGAATCATATGAGGGGTCTTCTGTGCTCCCCACTGCTCTCAAGAGTGTTTCTGAGGCAAAACAGGGTTTCGAGTGACATTTTGCACATACCAGGCTCTAAGTATCTTACAGTATGGCCACAGGAGCCTCCATTAGCCTTGCCTTGCACAATGGCCCTCTGAGAGCCTTTTAATATGTCAAAAGAGAAGTCAAAATATATTTAGAGTGCACCAAGGGCATCCGATTACATTTCTCTCCTCCCCAGTGGTCCAAGAATGCCTTTTCATGTATTATTTTATATGCTGTGCAAACCTAGCACCTTCAGATGCCTTCTGGTAGCCCACAGGGCTCTGTCTTTCATTGTACCTAAGGGCCCCTGGATTGCCTTTGATACGCCCCCAGGGTATCTCTGAATGCCTATACATACACCTGATCCTTAACTAAAGCCTAAACCTACACACAGTGGTATGCAGGTGCTTTCTGGTGTACAGCATGCCTTTCCAAGTGCCTCTTGGCATGCCACAGCAGTGTTTGACAGTGGTCTAAAGTTCACTGGGTCATCTGATCAGCTTTCTGTGTTCCCTCTGTTGCTGCACATCAAACAACAGAGACTGGTAATAGCTACTTTCAGCTTTGGTTGTTTATAACTTCATTTTGCTTTGCCCAAGAGCACCAAGATAAAAGCACTGGCCTTGAACTTAGTGAGGAATTTGGGCCCTGCATCACTGCTATCCTACTCCGAGCAGGTATGTTGATTGTTCTACTCTAAGAGTTTATATATGATTAAATAAAACCATTCTTTTGTAATACAATCTTCCAATACCCAACAAAAACTTTAGGTCTTAAACATTAACAGCACTAAACAATGTGTCCAAAAACAGGAAGAATTGAATGAAGCAAGTTTTTATTGAACATCTAAATTTTTCAAAAATTTCAAATGAAACACACTGAAGAGGTCATTCATTTCAGAAAAGCAGATTTTATTTAACAGTAGCACAAACACTTTCAAAATATACATATTTGAAAACAGACTGCATTTCATCAACTAACTTGTGGTTTACCAATTGTTACAGTTATATCTGCAACCAGGTAGAGTGACTGCATCATAGCCTTTGTATGAGTTGGGTGCTCTCAGGTTTCACTGGTATAACTGCAATATACTATAACTTCTAGTAGCTCATAAAAAAACCAAAACAAAACAAACACAAAACAAAATGAAACACATAACTTGTCAATTTACTGTTACTGTCACCTGGAGGCTTCAGCTAACAAAGTATTTTAAATAGAGAAATGTGATTTTTAAAAAAGTGTAGCAAATTATTAACTTCAAGGAAACACTTTATGCATGTAATAGACAAATTTGAGTGGGCATACATATTTCTAAAGTTTCCTGAACCAGGACTAATCCCAACACAACCAACATAGCAGCATTTTGGTAAGGGAGGAAGCCAACTTTTCCTAAAACCTTTCCCTTTTATTTAGATGCAGAACAAATTAAAATAATCAAAAGTTGCTTACATTTCTAGATATTTAAAAATACCACTGCCTTACCATTTATTTTCTGTGTTTCACCAGTTTAACAACTGTCAGAATATGCTACATGTAAATATCCTAACCCATTCACCATTTACCAATTGACTACAGAAATATTTTCTACATCAATTTATCCTCTTAAAATATAATTTAAATATTTTTTTTAAACAGAAAAACCAGAACACATTATCAGAAGATTCAGCTTATGGGTAATTTTTAATGCACTGAAACTCTTATGAAGCTGCTCAAATTATGGCATATAAGTTTTTCTCATTTGGGAGGGGAGTTTGAACAAATTGTGCAATCAAGTTAAGAATAAATGGTGATCACTTCACGTCCACTGCCTCGGACCAGGAGAACTCTATCCAGACCTTCTGTCAGAACTTCCAAAAACTCCATGTCTGAAATATCATTAAGTCAAGGAATCTATTCAGAAAAGAAACAAAATAACCACTAATCTCTCAAAAAGTGTAACATATAATGCAAAAATTAAGTTCAACAATTTCATCAAGGAGTTTTCCTGTGTCACCCTTTACTGTCCCATTATGTAATCTACTTGCTTGCTTAAGTGGAAGCAAGGCCCAATTGGGGGGAAATTTCTAATTCTGCCCTACTCACCTACAGAAAATACTAAAGCACATATTATTTTAAAATAAGTTTAAAATTTAGAAATTCTTTACATCAATTCCATCAAAAAACCACCGTCAACATTTCTTAAAACTCTGTGGAATCAAAAGTCGTTTTCTTAAAGGTAAATTCATGCTTACTACAATTACTAATGGTTATCCCAACAAACAAACACCACAATCATAAAAATCAAGTTCCCAATTTCAAGAAATATGGAAGCAATATAGCAGAGGATACAGTTTTCATCTCCTTTTCTGTTTTTAGGAGGTCCAGGCATATTCAGGAGAACTAGCTGAGCATGCTGTGATTTATCAAGCACTACTCCATTGAGCTTCACAGCTGTGTGCATTCTTCTCACATTTGTCCGATTCCTAGCATGCAAACAAACATTTTTAAGTACTGTCACAATACTTATGTATTTGAATTACATGTCTTTAAATTTATAAATTTAATCCATACGCATGTAGAATAAGCTGTTTTCATGGACACTAGTATTTGTACACATTCAAAATAAATTTGAGAAAATACATTCCCTAGGTTTATAAGATTTTTCCTTTGAACAAAACATGTAACTCTGAAATTCAAACAATACTAACTAGATTGCCAAAATGCACAAATCTTCTGATTGCCAGTTAACTTTTACTAAGATGAAGCAAAAACTGAATTTCAATAGAAATTTAGTGAAAAAACACTGAGAATCTAGTTTATTGAATTATATAAAAAAGTAACTAGATTTGTACAAGAAATTCCAAACAAAGGAATTACAGGAATGTGATGGAAAGATTGAAGTATAAGATTGCCCTCAAGCTCCTTTAGAATGAATACAAGATTACTGTAAGCCTGGTGAAGAAAATCCAGGAACAGTATAGAACTTCTGAAAAAATTACTAGCTTCTCATGTCATAAGAGTAAGACAGTAAGTAATAAACTGAAATTGAGCCTCTCTCCTTACATTATCAATAGTAACTAATGTTTCACTTGTGCACCCACAAATATAATCACTAAGTTTGTGTGTAAGAGGAAGAAATTGCTAGGACTTCAGAGATTTTCTTATTTTAGGATCTACCATGGATAATTAGTTGCTCTTCTGAACAAAATAAGAGTTTCCTTACAGTTCCTGAGAAACTGCCATCTGTGTAAAACTAACAAAGATTGGAAACGATTCATATGCTACAGTGCAACAAACATCCAGACTCTACTTAAGGCCATTTATCAAAAAGATCCACTGCCCAAAAGTAGATTCTTTACAAGTGAATTGAGTCACTTCAAAGGGAACATCAGAAACACATGTCAGTGTAGCAGCTCTTGAGATAAGACTTATGTTGCTCTATCCTGTGCAATTTTCTTAGCACTGTAACTAGTGGTCTCCCAGTAAAAGCACAACTGTCCCCTGCCAAGCTGGGCTCACACGCTGTCCTGTGGCAGAGAGGGGAACAACAGATTACCAGCAGCGGGCCATGAGACAGGCAGCCAGCATCTTTCAAATTCCACTAAGCAATCAAAATTGCAGCACAAACTCCAGCACTGTTTCTGTCAGTTAAACAATAGAAATGAATGAGATGTCTTTTCTCAAAAGACAAATGTTTAGGAGGCCAGAATTAACAAAAGGAAACTCAACTTTGTTCTACTACCAGAAGTCATTTCAGTGGACTATACCAACACGCAATCCTGGAATCTTCTAGCAACAGCCTCAGATTATATAAATAAGTGTGGAGTTGAGAACAACAACCAGATACAGGATCATTCAAACACAGGAGACCAAGAAAGGTGAAAAATGCTGGGATCATACGTACTTGTATTCTATTAAGTCCTATTTTTACTATAAAGGGAAAAATGCATTAACAGAACACTATTAGAGATAGCATGTCTCACATAGTATTTTCATCCTTGATTTTGCAAGGGCAATTAAAAAAAACAAAGGCATTTGGCCTGAAATTTAGTGGCCAGTGGAGACCAACTTTATAATTTCAAATGATTCTCTTCGCTTCACATTCTCTTCACATTTTCCTTCAAGACAATGACATTTCAAAACTGAATTTATCAGTCCCCCCGGGGAATTTTCTGCCACATCTACCATCTATCCTAAGACCCAACTGTATAACAATCATATAAGGAACAAAAGAATACTTGAAGCTCAAAAAGACCAAAGAATAACTGAAGAGTGTATAATTAAAGAGGTGTATAAATACTGAAGTAGAAACATTGCCAAGCTAAAGATAAAACACAAGGGAAATATGGAGGGTGTATATTTTTGATGGAGTGGGCAAGAATTAGGCACTGAAAGGCTGAAATTAACTAAAGGTATGTTGTGTACAATGTGAACCAAGGCTGATGAACTTCATTTAGCCTTCAAGCTCTGGTAAAACTGAAACTATGCATGGTACACAAAGTAAGTTTTCTAAGTTTTTGAAAGAAGCTCAATTTGCTAAACAGACAAAACAACGGCAACACTGTGCTCTGAAAAAAGCAGAGCAGTCACAAGTCAGTTCCACCCATGAACAGAGATGCAGTGTCCCATTTTTGTAAGCTGTCATACCCAATGTATATCTGTACTTACGCTATTTCTACACACATGGGTTGGTAGAATGGAGGCAAGAACTGGCATTTGATAAAAAATGAAAGTTCCCTTTGTGATAGAACTACTTGGACAATAAGGATAGAACAATGTGGGCTGTTTTTCCAGAACAAAAATACATTCACTTTAATGTAGTTAATTAGAAGACTACACTAGTGTAAAATTTAGTTAAGTTTCACATTCTTACAGAAAATAAAATTCACGTTCTGTGAATTACCTTGAAGGGAAAGTTGATAATATTTAGAAGAAAGCATAAGTCAAAATGAAGAATACTTTTCAGTGAAAAATGCTAAATCACAGTATATAAAACAACATACAAAAATACACATATTGCAAATCATTATTCAAGAAACATGCATACAATGCACAAGACCACAAGAACCAGGGAACACAACCTAGGTTGCTTAAGTGAAATGAAATTTCAACTTACAGATTTCCCCATTCTCTACATGGAAGGGAAGCAAATGCACAGAAAGTGTATGCCATTAGGTACATTTTTAAATCAACAGTATTAATATATTATAGAGGCACAGCAAGTTTGAACTGTAATTTCCACTCCCAACCACATATAGTAGTTTTAAAATAATATCTGAAGTGTCTTGCACAATTCTCAAGTAATAGGAAATATTTCCAAAATACAATCATAGAATAACTTCAGTTGGGAGAGACCCTCAGGATCATAAAGTCCAACCACAACCTAACTCTAGCACTGAAACATGTCACTAAGAGCCTCATCTAAATGTCTTTTAAAGACCTCCAAGGATGGTGACTCCACCACTTCACTGGGCAGCCTGTTCCAATGCCTGACAACCCCTTCTGTGAAGAATTTTTTCCTAATACCCAAGCTAAATCTCCCCTAGTGCAACTTCAGGCCATTTCCTCTTGTACTATCACTTGTTACTTGGGAGAAGAGACCAACACCCTCCATGCTACCACCTCCTTTCACATAGCTGTAGAGAGTGATAAGGCCTCCCCATAGACTCCTTTTCTCCGAGTTAAACAGCCCCAGTTCCCTCAGCTGCTCCTCATCAGAGTTGTGCTCCAGACCATTCACCAGCTTCTTTGCCCTTCTACAAACTCACTCTAGTACCTCAATGTCTTTCCTGTAGTGAGGGGCCCAAAACTGAACACAGTATTCAAGGTGGGGCCTCACCAGTGACAAGTTCAGGGACACAATCACTTACTTAGTCCTGCTGGCCACACTATTGCAGATACAAGCCAGGATGCTGTTGGCCTTCTTAGTCACCTGGGCACACTGCTGGGTCATGTTCAGCCACCTTTGACCAACAGTCCCGGGTCCTTCTCCTCCAGGCAGCTTTCCAGCCACTCTTCCCTAAGCCTGTAGTGCTGCCTGGGGTTGTTGTGACCCAAGTACAGGACACAGCACTTGGCTTTGTTAAATCTCGCACAAATGGCCTCAGCCCAATGATCCAGCCCATCCAGATCCCTTTGTAGAGCCTTCCTACTGTTCAACAGATCAACACTCCCACCCAAGACATTAACAAAAAAGCCCCTAAGAATTACAGTATAATGCAGGTCAAAACAAAAACTGTGCTTTAGAGTGTGAGCAAGGTGATGTTTGGAATTTGCAGAAACCAAACTGTTTCTGAAAAGCTCAGAGCAAATCCACAAAACAATGTCAGACTTTAAGGTGCTAATTCTAACTGTATCTTCTAACTCCATTTTCTATGAGACCTAGATTTCAGATTTCCTTTAGATATTTAAATTCCCCTTGACATCCACAGTTTTGCTTTAGGCATGTGGAAAAAATAGTCTAGGCCACGGTTATAACAGCATTCTTCCTGAAATCAAAAACTATGCATGTGTATGCTTGAATCATAACATGAGGAAGCAAGGAAGTCCATGCCATTCTGCCTACAACATCAGGTTTGACAAAGGTAGTAGCTCTTACCTATTTAAGAGCTTAAGACTTCAAAGTAATAAAAAGACAAAGAAATATGTCACAGAAAATATTTAATATAACAAGACATACATGTAAGCACATGTTGCTTTGCTTACAGGATGAGGGCTGAATGTCCATTTAAAAGAAGAAAAAAAAAAATCTTGTGAATGACTATTCTCTCTGGTGACCAACGATAGGACCCAAGGGAATGGCAGGAAGATATGTCAGGGGAGGTTTAGGCTGGACATTAGGAAAAGGTTCTTCACTCAAGAGGGTGGTGGAGCACTGCAACAGGCTCCTCAGGGAGGTAGTCATGGCCCCAAGACTGACAGTGTTCAAGAAGCAACTGGACAATGTCCTCAGATACATGGTGTGAATTTTGGGGTTGTCATATGCAGGGACAAGAGTTGGACTTGATGATCCTTGTGGCTCCCTTCCAACCCAAGACATTCTATGATTCTTCACAGTCATTGCTGTTCCACCCAAGTCCATGCTAGTTTCATAAGCATGGTATTTAAGTGCATGGAAAGATCACCTTTGTAATGAACTCTACATAAAAATAAAAATTAAATATAAAATAAAAAACCCACAACAGAACAATCACCCCCCCCCCCCCCCCCCTAAAATACAGAGTCAAATAATAAACTCTAAACACTACATGGCTACACATATACTTACGGTTTCATGTTAAAAATATCTTTAAAGCCAGTCACATTCAAATCTTTGTTTTTATGCTTTTCAGCTACAAACTTTTCTTTAGTCCAAGTCATTTGCACTTTTTCCGGCATAGCAGCAGCCACACTTGATTTGACTGCTGGAGTTGAGTGCGAAGCAGTGTTTCTGTCATGGATCAGCTGAGCCTGGCCACAGAACAATCAATTACCTCAAGATTCAGTCAAAAAGAGTATTTGTAGATTACGCAGTATTAAAATTTTGAAAAGGAATTTCACAGCAGTTCAACAAAAGAATATACAGAAAAATGCACCTTACATTATTATTTTCTCAGATACTGTCACAAACACTGTCCATTTCACATACCTTTAGGTGAACTACCAACATGACTCATGATCTCAGTAACACAACTTTTGACTGGCTGAATTGAAGACTAGCTACATTCCACTAGATTATTTATGCATGCAAGTGCATATTACAGAACAAAACCAATTAACATAATCACAATGGGGCCTCCTCTTCCCTTGTAATAGCAGAAATTCAAATCACAACTTTAAGAACACAACATTGTTGTTTCCACATTCATACACACTTGTATGTTCTCCATTTTCCATTTCCCTTGCTCCTCTTAAGAATGAAGAAATATTTAACATGTTATTTATTCACTTCACTTTCCCTCATATTATTTTTTCCATAGGTTTCTGTATTTCCATTGAACACAACACAAATACAGTACCTTAGACTTAAAATCATAAGTACGGGGGAGAATTGTTTTTGAGTGAGGGGTTGCAGGTGTGGTTGGTTTTTTGTGGTTTGTTCCCCTCCGCCTCTTTTTTTTTTTTTTTTTTTTTTTTTACATTTTTAGTAGGTACAAAGTCTTTTCAGAGACTTGATAAATCATGAGTTGAAGCACCTGTTCCATTTGGGAACATCAATTAATCACGTGTTAGTGATGGTCATGTCCATTTATGTTGCATTTCAGAAGTATCAATTTCTTTCAGGTCATCAAAAGCATGAATAAAATAAGGACAGATAAGAAAACTACTTCCTATTTCTGAACAGCAATTCCCTCAGTGGTTCACAAACTGTAACTGCAGCTGCTTTTAAAAGGTCTAAGAGATTCTATATTTTTCCCAAGTTATTTCCCTAGTATCTTTCCTTGAGGATTCCTGAATCCTAGAGTTCACTTTTGGGGCTTGCATAATATCTATTTGACAGTCCTCAGATCTCCCGAGAAGATTAAATCACAAGTCAAGACTACAAATCTGAAGTTACTGTGGATACAGTTCTATCATGAGAATGCAAAAAGGTAACAAATACATGCAGATACTATGTGTGCCATACAGCAGTATCAAACTAACAATTTCAAACTAACAACTGTTAGTTCAGAGCAACTATGCTTCAATGGAAGAAAGTTTGTCATATTTAGAAAGACAGCAAGGCCAAGAGAAATTCTGGATCTGTAGCACACACCTATAAAGAAGCACACTTTCATTAGGGCTATTTTGATACCAAATTAACTACGTGTTAATTAATTAACTAACATGTTCTTGTCATACTTCATGAAGAAATGGAAACACAAAGGTATACAGCATTTCCACAAACTAGGCTACGAGCAACAGTTCAAGTGCACACTAAAATAATTGATTACATCACTCCGTTTCCTTTCAAACTCACCATGCAGAAAGTATTAACATTTATGGGTTAATGATGGCTTGTCAATAAGCATAGAAATGTCTTTAAACAGCCTTAGTATATCTATACAGTCTCTGAGAAGCTCGAGTACTGCAATGTCAGAACTATACAGGAAGGCAGTGCGTTATGAAAGCAAGAAATATGTTATTAAGGAAACTATTAAGACTTTAAGAGATAGAAGGCAGGGAAATCTCTTTGCTTCTGGCTCTTGTGAAAAACAGGCACTCAAACATAAGTGCTTCTTTTATGGAAAATAAGTATAAGAAAAAAAGGATTTAGCTCATGTCACAGAAGCATCATCTAGAGAAAAAATATAGGGTAAGATAATGAAGTTAGAAAAATATTGAATTAAAAATTTATGAAGAACTGTTCCATAACAACAAATAACCAAGTTATTCCTTTGTAGTTTGGTCCAAAATAGCGGCACTTCAAGTGTTGCTATAGGAAAATATATCTAGCCAGTACTACGTCCAACTACCTCCTCCTCTTGACAATCATTAGTCAGCAGTGCCTGCACATCTTGGCCAATGGACTGTGGACTGGAGTAGCTTTTCCTTCTGACTGAGCCTCGAGACTCATCAGTGATGCTCTGAATCTGGGACAAAAAGGTTACCAATGACAAAAAAACCCACCACCACCAGTCTACAGACAAAAGCAGATGATCATGTCATTCAAAATAAGAATTGTCTTTGTTTAAATAGATGAGATTCAATATCATAGCTTATTATAATCTTGCTTTCTTTTCACAAATATGCCATATGTTTATATATACTATTTTGGGATGTTAAGCAGTTAGTTACCAAGTCTCTTTACAGAGATTTATGAAAAGAGGAAGTGAATCGAATCCTTAGTCTACATAGGAACCTCAAATACTCACTCATTTGTGAGGTTCACAACCCTTCATATATGTGATGCTTCAGATGAATTGATTTTATTCAGTTACAATCAAAAGTATAAAAAAAAATTAAGCAGATGAGAAAGCTGCTTTCTGATTCTAAACTCTGACTTGTTTCCCAGCAATTCAAACTATAATTAGGCTCCTTGCCTACATGCACCCAGATTTCTGCCTATCTTACCAAACAGCAGCAATCTGCTGCACAATCCAACACAAAGCAGTGGTGAGATGGATGACTGCCTTTTCACAGCTCAAATGATATCACTGCCTGCCTCAGCAGCCAGAGAAGGAAGCCAATAACCACCAGGAAGGGCAGCAAGCAAGTGAGGGAGGTTCTACGTTTTCTTTAGTCTTTGTAGCGTTACTGTCAGAATCAAATGTTTGGCAGTTGCACTCAAGTCTTCAGATCTCACTCTCTGCAGGTATGTGTTACATTTACACCTGAATAGAAGCAAATCAACCAGTTTTTCAAAAAAAAAGGAAACAAATCCAATGGATCCCTGTGCCCCAATTTCACAAGAAAATCCAGGGGGAAGATCAAATAAGGTTCTATTTTAAAGAGTGACAGAAGAGGGGAGGGTGATTCTTCAGGGATAAGAGTATGCCTAGAGGGAAACAGTAAAAGAATGCCATACAAAACCAAATTCTCCTCTTTGCGAAGGTCTGAATCTTGTTTGAGGAGATACTAGCACACAAGTGAGGTTAAAATACTAATCTTGGTGGTAACAGGAAACAAAACTATAAGCATCATTCATAAGTTGGAGTATCAGCATTATATTTGAATATCTGGAGACATAACTAAAATAAAGGCAACGGTAATTTGAACTAGTGATATTAATGAGAAAAATGTTTTGGAGGTCATCATGAAACTGAAGGGGATGGCTCAGCTCATTTAAGACAAGATGATGAGATTAAGAAAGGTACACTGAGTGCATATTCTCAACTTGTAGCTCCAGAGGAAGTGAAAGCATAACTAAACATTTTCTGATGAAAATACAATTAGGGAATAGACTGCCTTAGCTAACAGAATTATTTGGTATACTGCTTCCTACAGAGTTCATTTAGAAACTGCTTATATAGAGCTTGCTTAGCATAAGTAACTTAGTTCTCTCTGGTTGCAAGCTGTGAACTTTGGAACTTTCTGCCTTGTTAATCCAAAAAGGCCCCAAAGACTGTTTGAAAGAGAGGATAAAAGTGCTATATCCCTAGAACTAAGCAAAGGAACGATAGGAGGGTCTAAAAGAAAATGAGAAACAGAAGGTTTTGGCTATGCCAAGCACTTATTTTTTCTTCCCAGCTACAGGTGCAAAATAACAAATGAAGGTCAGGACTTAGACTGATATCTTGTCTGATCAGTAAAAGACAACTACCCACAGAGATAAACAGCCCACCTGACAAAAATGAAGAGGATCCAATGAAGCAGGAGGAGACAGATTAATTTTACAATTAGTCCAAACTGACACACAAGAGGTCAAAAGCTTAGACTGTAACCATATAATTTGGCCAGGGTCTTTGCTAGGGGTATGACTTCCAGAGGCACCCAGCTCAATCTGCTTTATGTTGTACCTTATAAATTATTTATTTTAGAGGAATTTCTGGAATTCATGCTGAGTCTCTGCTTTGGGACACCCAGAGTGAAGAAGCTTCCCTAACAATACAAAAGAACAAGGTAGATTAAGATATGCCAATCAGAAATAGACAGATATGGCTTTTATTCTTGGACAAGGCAGGAAATAAGAACTAGATGTTCTTAGATTTATCAAGGATTTTACTTCAGATAATGAAATAAACTCAAAGGCATTTTTAATATCTCAGATTGTACCCTGCCTTGATATGAAGAAACAGACTGGAGTTATAACCATGATGAGAGAAAAGTGAGCAATAAAAACATACACAGGAGGGCAAAGGCATGAAAGCTTCCAAGCAACCAACACTCAAGTAATACAGACTCCAACCAGCTCACAAAGTTGAGAAGAAAATTTGCCTCCACTGCAATTTATATGCTATAGACTATAGAGCCTTATGTCCTTGGGCTACTTGTAATGAATACATGAGGAAGTTAAATCATTGAAGCTATTAATCTACAGTAGGTGTTCAACTCCACTAGAAAAATACTAGCATTCAATAATGAAATGAGAAAAATTTAAAGATACTGAGTAAGGAGTAGAGGATAACTTGTTTTTTTTTTACTGAAAATATGTTAGGCAGGCTCAGATTAAAAAAAAAAAAATACTTTGATACAGATGAGAAGAAAGAAGATTTACAGCAGCACATTATTGTGGTAATACAAGGCAGTTTTAGGAACCTTAAAAAAAAAAAACATCCTGCCAAACGGAAAAACAAACACATACCATACCAACTGCATAGATTTGTAGGATTAACACCAAAATGGCTTAGGTATAAAACGAGTTACAATTATCAGTAGAAAAAAAGTCACAAGAAAAAAATCTAGTTATTTTATGAATGAGCAGTTAAACATAGTGGAGATCTCTTATTTAGCTAGGAGGGTAATCACAGTGACAGCAGAGCCAAAGCATTTAATACATCACTAAAAATTGATTATAATAATAGGATAACTAACACAGTAAATGAAGGGGTAGGAGCACAAACCAAAAGAAAAGAAAAATAGTTAAAAGTTACAATCACTTACAAAAGTACAGTTGCACAAAGCCTGTCGCTACAACATGCAAAATACACCAGGGACTAGTAAGTATAGAGGAGCAGGAAATGTAGCATTCTCATCTGGATATCATAGGATTATAAGTCAGCCAGCCTAATTTTGGCTCCAGAAACAATTAGTTGACACATAAAACATTCAAAGTCATGCAGAAACTAAAAAACAGTGTGAATTAGCAAGACCAAGGCACAAATAAATCTGAATAGTCATGAACCTTAGATACTGATATATGCGAAGTCTGGAAATGTTCTAGATATACTTCATGCTGACATAAGTGTTTTGCTAGTAAATACTTGTACTAATCTTAAGGACACAAAAACTGTAAACATCTGCTCAAATAAAAAAAGGATTTTTTTTTCCACACAACCTCGTAAGTGAAACCTGCTGTAGAGAAACTAACATTGAAAACAGCTATAAAAGCTTTTGACTAGTTCAAAACTCATTAAAAGCCACAGCCAAGAAATACTACTTTCAGATTTTTCATAGAACGTCTTGCCACAAAGTCCCTACCTCTCTTTCCCTTTCATTCTTTGATAGCTGCATCTGTTTTAGCATCTGAGATCGCTGTTCCATCATAAGTGTCTTCTCATATGTGAATGCAGAAATATCATTTTCAAACTGCAAGAGATTGGCATTAGAAGCATCAGAAGAGAAGTATTACACAAAAGAACCACGTTTAGACTACACTTGTTCCTGCTTTCATTCAGTCCTGGATGTATTTATCACATCATAGTATTCCCAAGCATATAATTGATATAATCATTTCTGTTCTCATTCTTAGAACTTCTTCAAACAGCAGTCTCACACAATGAACTATCCTATAGCAACATCTGTGGGATTTTTATCTAAATTTGAGGTACTTGGGACAGACTTTCCATTTTTCTCTTCCAACTAGGTTGCAGAAATGAGAAAGGGTTGAAAGTGCTTATTTAAACTGGGTCTGCATTGCTGCTCTCCTGAGCATGTGTGCACAGCTGGTTCCTTAAAAACTGTTTAGCGCCACAAAATAACACGTCATCCTTTCACCAGTGAGAAATATTCATGAACAGAAGCATCTATGAAGAAACTCCAGCATACATTCTCACATCAGCGCAAAGCTAAAATACAACAAAAATCTATGGCGGTCATGTATGTTGTCACTGAATCAATGTCTCTTATCTTTTGGAAAATTCTCAGGTTTAAATATGACCCACATAAGAATAAATTGTGCTTCCTATATTATCTTTCCAGTAAAAATCCAGCCAAGACTGAGCCAATTTATGGTGTTCTGTTCATCTTTTCATCAGAACGTGCCACAGCATTTTAGTCTTTTATATTCAGTACTCTAAAAAAAAAAACCAACAATAACAACAAAAAACCCACACCAAAACTAAAATAAATAAAGAAATAGATTTATCTTACTTCCTAGATCAAAATACTAACCAAATTTTTCGTAAGTCATTTTTTTCATAATTAATTTAAACAATCCTTAAATTTCACTTTATGGCTAACTAGCACAATAAGTCTTTTTGACAGGTTTTGTTCATTCCAGGAGCTGGTGGCAGTTTAAGTATTGAACCAGTTGACAGACTACAGCTTCAGTCCTTAGCAGTCTATGACCAGTATTTAAAAATGGAAAAAAGTTAGAACTCATTTTATCCCTACTTGACTTGTGAATCAGTAGCTATATCATCTTGTTGTTCACTACTAAAGAGGCTGGCAACGCCCAAAACAACCAACATACTCCCATGGGGACCTAGGGATTCCTTATTCCAGGGAGATATTCATACAGCAGTTCGAAAAACAAATATGTCCATCCTCTCTCATGCTGGATGCCATGGACTATTAGATTAAGCACATTCTGCCTTCCATTTCAGTGCCCGCTAATAATTCAAGCATTTCCTTCCTGAATGAACTGTCTCTATGGAGTAGTCCTCATAAATAAAGTAGGCACTAACATACCAAAACTCTACTTGCCAAAACCATTAAACTCAGTATCTCATACAGTAGCATTGTGACATGGTATGATAATGTTGCTTTAAGAAACTTTTTTTCTAGGTAAGCCTGCAATCTTTCCCTTCTCATATTTGGGCTAACATCTCTTACTTTCAAAAATGCTAAATCCATTTTCCCAAACTTAGTCTCAATTGCACCTAAAATAATCAGTAACATACCATTTCAACAACTTCCACTTCCGCATTCAGTCTAAGATGATACAAGAACATCTGAAGATCCTTCTTCATTTGAATGCTATTATCATCCATTTGAGCGACAGTGAAGATACGCATTTTACATTTTCTCCAAACCTGTCAAAAAGATACATTATAACAGTTTGTAACAGTGGTTGCTATCACTATGCATAACTCTACCAAGTTGAAAGAGTATTTCATTAGAAACCCTTAGAACTATTAATTGCTAGAAAACAAAATCCCAGCCATTTTCTGTTGTCCTTGCCTTGTGCTGTCGAAGAAGAAAAGGCAGTAACATCAGCATGCCACCATCATGAACAATCCACCATACATCTATGTTTCCTTCAGTAAAACGTTCTTGATTTGTTGGAAATAAGTCTATGTTTTTAGCCACCAGCAGTGCTTGCTGAGCTGCTGTTGTTTCTCGTACAGTGTCTGCAAAGGAAAACAAGATCAAGAACTTCCAGCTTTCAGTCACAGCTTTTGTTTTGAATGTAAAACTTAAATCCTCACAGATTCTGCTGAGGCAAAAGAAGAACATCCTGGGTTTAGGGACCAACCGGCTTGAGAGAAGAATAAGAGAAGCTACGGCTGAGGTGACTGAGGGTTGAGAAAACCCACTCCATGTGAAATCAGATGTGGGGAAATATTCAGTTGTCCACCATACATTCAGTGTCACATTTACTCCACACAGCAAATACATCAGTTACATAGTTGTACTACAAATGCACAGGAGAAAGTAAAAAACATACCAACAAAATTTTTCCACGAGAAACGATTTTCTGTCTGCTTCCATGACTGTGGCCATGCCATCAGGACTGTGTTGTGCTTCATCCCTCCTAGACCAGCTGACTGAATTAAATAGGATATTCCATCTCTGAAATTGGGAGACACCACAATCTGGCAAAATCCTTTAGTTTTTTCTACTCCCATTAAGGCCTTAACATTCTGCAAAATGAAGATTACAGTCATCAACACTGGTAATAAACACCATAAGGAGTAACAGCACTAGTTAAGTGCAAAATGTTAGCTACAATACCAACCAACATCAATAAACTGCTAACTCCAAAAGAGGCAACATGATTTTATGACAACAAAACCCCAAAACACCCACCTCCCCAAAAGGCAAACACAGGTTTTTCATTGCTTTCATTATTCTGCCTTTTATTTCCAAAGAAGGATGAACAAGACACAAGTAAAACCATATTGACAAAGATAAGTAACACCGCTTCAGGTAAAGTCAAAACTGCTGACTGACAAAGCATTATATGTTTGGAATGACAAGTTCTTTATTTTGGTATTGGGAGAGTTTGGAAAAACGTGATGCCAAGGTCTTTACAAGAAGAGGCTTCCAAAGCTGCTTAAACAACTCTGACACTGAGAAGCTGATTGTTTATTCATCAGCTCCTGACAAGTAAAAAATAGCAGGAGACCACTGGAATCACTGGTTGAATAACAAGAAGATAAACTGATTAGATTAAAACACCCACAACCCTTTAATTTCAAAATGGCTCGCCTTCATTTAAAATCTGACAAACATCCAGACTCATAACCAAGTAATTTTAAAGTAGCATTCAAAATGGTATCAAGGTTGGCTAGGGAACATCAACCTAGGCATTTTTTATGTTTTGATGGCATGACTTGAAAAATCCTGTCAATATCAATGACTTGTGTGGGAGATCACCACATTTTCAGAAAAAGAGACAGCACACAAAAATCTAGAATTTTGGAAGCATCAAAATTCCTATCAAAAACCATCAGGAACAGATTTGATCACACTGGCTCAGTGTGGCTTCACATCAGAAATTGTTTAGCAGAGGAAAAAAAGTTCAGAGAATGTGGTAGCAAAGCTAGCAAATCTGTCTGTGCAAGCAATATCTGCAAAGGCCTATCAGTTGAAACAGATTTTTCTTTTAAAAAGACAGCAGAAATCTTGTTTTCTTACAAATCTTCAAGAAATGTCTTCTTGTTGAAATTTTCCAAAACCAATGAGGCCTCCAGACACTCAAACATTTAAAATTCATCTTCATTTTGATGTTAATTGCAATAGTTTCCTTAAACACCAGGTCTAATCTTTGAGTTTTCCAGCAAGTCAGGTTTCCCTTAAATTCATTCTTGTTCCATCTCTCAAAAATGTAATTGACTTCAAGTTAAACCAACTATAGGTAAGATTTCAAATCGTCACAGGTAACCAGTTACTGTTTAAAAGGTTTTGTTTTATTTCAGAGGTGTGATTGTGTTCTTAGTGTTGTTTTCTACTCAAACATGTTGATAATAAAACCTTAATAACCATTACTTTCACAATATATCACTGCTAGTCATTTTCCATCATGCTTTCAAGCTAATTGCTCTCCTGGAGCCTTTTTACATGATATCAGCTAGGCTATCTGGCTTCATACTTCATTACATTAAAAACCACTAGGGGTAAGTCTGAATACCAAGAGAAAGAAAAGAAAAACTGGGAGAGAAATGGCTGTTAGCTTTGTTAAGTCCATTTCCACATCTCAAATGCTTATTTTAGAGATACCAGGTTTGAATAAATCACAGGTGTTTTTACACAATTTTGAAGACAACTTGGATCAAAACAGGAGACATTTCAACTGATACTTTTTTCAATAACACTGAAGATATTAACCATATTTGGAAGATAAAAGGGCAATCAAAGCCTACTTTTGGAGTAGACTTTATAGTAGTTTTCTAAAGGTAACAGGTTTTTCAATAGTATTCAATAAATACACAAAACATTGCACATTCTAAAAACACTTCCCCACTCTATAAATTTAGGAGCAGGAGAGTTATCTATACTGAGTTACCCAATACTGGATTAAATAAAGTAGTACACAAGTTGTTTAAGACTGAACAAAAAGGGAAACTTGCTTTGCATTGAGTCCAAGCTGCATGAACAGTGGATCTTCAGAAGATCAGTCTATTAACCTCCCCTTAGACTCCAGGGGACAATTTAAGTTTAGGTTCAGGTATTTTCAAGGGCTTTCCACAAAAGTGCTTATTTATTTCCAACCAAGTAGCACAGTTAAATACTGATAAATTGTTAGGGGAAAAAAAAGAAACATTCAAACTAAACTCACTTGCTTGTAAGCACAGTAGATGTAATTTTAAATTACATGATAACCTACTGTTTTCTCCTACCGTGTCTTATTTCCAATAGGAAAGAAGAAAGAAAAGTAAAGGATTTCAAGAAGGGATTCTGGAAAAAAACTGCTCCTAATCCTAGCTCTGCTATGTATTTCTAGGACAACGCAGAAAATAATATCATGTATACATCTCCAGAGGATGAAACTGTAGTGGCAGAGCCCCCCTCCGCCCCGGGGGGATGCCAGCCTGGCTGAGAGGTGAAGTCAGAGACAAAAGAAACTAAAGGAGCACCATTAGAAGGTAATAACGAGTGAGCAATAGCGGAACACATGCATGCAGAGCGAGTGGACAGCACATGCAGCCTATCATGTTATTGTATAACACGAGTTACAACCAATCACATTGTTGTAAGGCGTGGACAGGGCAGCTTTGCTATAAAGCTAGCCTGGTCCGACAATAAAGTGAACTCTGTGAACATCATATTCGTGTGTCAGGTTCTGTGTCTCGCATGGAAAAAGCAACAGAAACTATGCCAAACACATCTGCATTTGTTAGATCGGTGTTAAATAAAACTGATTTCTTTATAAGGTAATTTGTTAAAAGTTAATCACTTGGTTTTTTCAAGAATGTAATTTGATTATAAGCCCAGGGTTCCCAATATTAAAGAAAATAAAAATCTAAGTAGTATCAGAATTGTCTGATCCTATCAGGAAATTCTATAAAACATTTTGCTACACAAGCCAACCTGTTCTTTAAATATCATTGCTTGTGTCAATAGTAAAAATCAATGGTTTATTCAATATTTTACAACAGTTATTCTAATTCAAGATACGAGTTATCCAGACTCAACAGGTAAATACTAATGGACATTACAAGTGTTTGTAAGATGACTTTTCCATACCTCTTCAGCCTTCTGAGTTTCTGTACATTTATCCAAGTAGACTCCCTGAAGCACAGAGCCCACAATAGTCAGTCCTTTACCAGCCTTCAGCTGAGAGGTGAAAGAAAGTAATCTAGGATGTTTCACCAATTGCTCATTATCCAAGTTTAATAAGACCAAAAGTTGGGGTCTGCAAAAAAAAAAAGTTAAATACATATATACAGACAGAAAAGCAAGAAATAATTGGAAAATTACAGATTAAATGCTTAATTCAATGGAAAACATTCAACAACCAAGCAAAATAATGATTTGCAATAGCAACAACAGTTCAGGTACAAAACACTTAAGTGAGCCACCATACAATCATTCTGAAAAGCTACATTGAAGTTTCAACAAGAAAATTATTAAATCAAAATTATCACCTTTCCTGCTACTTGAAATGGTTAAACACTGAATGTGCACCAGACTGTTTACAGCTCCATCCAGACGGATTTTGAAAAGCTCCAGAGACAGAGATATCACTCTGGGTAACCTCCTCAATGCTTGGTTATCCTTCTCAGTTTTGGTTTTGTTTTGTTTGTTTGTTTGTTTTTCTCTCTCTCCATTCAGTTGTGTTCCCTAATGCTCCTACCATATTTTGTTGTAAGGAGTCTGACTCCATCTTCTCAGTGAGCTCCTTTAAGGCACTGGATGCTTACTCATTAGTTATATCACCTTTAGGCTCCCCTGAAGCCTTCTCAAAGCTGAATAAGAGCAGCTCCCTCAGCTTCTCCCCACAGAAGACTGGCTCCTGTGCCCCAGTCTTCACATTGGTGGTCCTTTGCTGAACTCACTCCAGTCTTTCGTACATCATGGTGCCAGATGAAACATTCTAGATGTATTCTAATGAGTGCTAAGTAAAGAGGAATATTTCCCAATATATTCACTTCTCAATATACTAGCTATGATCCTGTTGATGCACTCCAGCATGTCACTGCCAAGGCACATTCCTGGCTTTCTATTTACTGGGAACCACAGGTCCTTTTCAGCAGAGCAGGATCCCAGCTTTGTGCCATTGCACTGGACAAGTCTGTCCCAGGTACTGGACTTTGTACTTGTCCTATGTTCTTGTTGACCCTTTACTTGCATAGGTCCTTCCAAAAGAACATTCATACCCTTAACTGTACTGATATCATGTACGTTCAGTTCAAAGCACATACTTGATGAAGGCACATTGTTTCCTTTAATCAATATCCAACCTGATTACCTTTCCCAAACCAACTTTTAATAATTTTCCTGTCATTACCACTAATTAAAAGGAAGGAGATAGAATTGGAGCGCAGTTCCTGTCTCAGAACCAACACAATTTTAAGATGAAACAAGAAGATCCAGTTCCATCAATTACATTGACACAACAGAAAGAGAATCCATCCAGAACTTAAGTGATGTCAGACATTTAACATGAATATTCTTAGTCATCACTATATTACATTGGTGCCTCTGAGGTGAGAAGTTCAGACAGACAAAGGCAGTGGCTCATGTACTCCATAGTAACTACTCACGTGCATAAGTGGTTATGTGCAGGATCATAGGCTTACCATGACAAATGGTAAAATAAAGCCGTTACTATGAAGGGCAACAGAACATTGCACACACATGCACCAAAGGATACTATCACAGAGCAGTGACTCTAAATTATCATGCTTAGTGACAATTCCTTGTATGTTCTGCTGATTAGAGCTCTGATTTGCATTACATTCATCACAATTGACAATGTACAAGTGTCCTTTCCTTTTTTTTTTTTGTGTTAGCTTTGAGAAAGACTGATTGTTTAACAAGTAAAAAGAATACATTGCAAAAAAAAAAGTGGTGGGACATCTAACCCCATTACATACAAATGGACAGCAAAAGTGAGACTGTTTTAATGATATCTAAGCAGCTTAGAAAGCATTACTACTAAATGAAGCTCTGTAAAAAAGGTTGCCACAAAAAAGTAAACAAATAATGTCTCCTCTGTATATTTATACAATGTATTTAAGAGGAAACATATATAGTAGCAAAAAGACAACTTATGAAATTGCCATGTTTCTTCTAATAGAGACAGTGAGACTCAATGATAACTGTTCTTTGGAATCTAAAGACTCCAAATAATCAAACATTAAAACTCTTCTGCACTTCAGAAAACTATGTTAACACCACATGGATTTAAGTTTGATTTAATTTGCTCAAGTTTCCAGCAAAGTTGATTATGTGCTGAGCATAAGTCGCATTCTATTGCGGTAATTAAAACTATTGCAATGACATCATTGCCACTCCCAAGTTAAAATACTTTAATTTTTTTTGGCCATAGCTTTACCATCAGTATTCCTAGATTTACATATTTCAAGAATTATGTGACCTTGGAAGGCATAGGACTTACCTCCAGTTCTTGGTGTGTGGAGGACCATCTTCAACACGAAGCAAAGCATAACGAGCTGCATTTAGAGACAGTCCTCGGATGCCATCACCCCATTCTTTCTCCGCTCTTCAAGGTGCAAAAGAGAAATTCAGTTAACAGGATCTCATTTACTTATACAAATGAAGTGCGCTTTCTCATGTGAAGGATAATGGGTATAAAATTGAACACTGTTTTGCATGAATGCAGGAGAAAACATCATCTTGAACATTTAAATCAAGAATGAAGACTAACCATGGTAAAGGGATCTAAGACTGCTTCAAGAAAATTATTTTTTAAGTATTTATAAGTATTTATTATGGTCTATTTTATTCATACTTCAAAAGTTTTTGTAATCGTGAGAGCTACTTCAGTTGTTTTCAAGCACTAGAATGAATAAATGAGGGCAACTCAAAAGGAACTGTTTTAGAGCAGCAGAGTAAGCGAAATTACTTTGGATGAATTAGTGTGTTGTATCTTTCCTCCAATACCACCACTACGGTTTTCTCCACTTCCTTTCCATCCCAGTTTCTCTACTGGTTGAGTATAAAGCTTTATCTGCCCTCCTGATCACTTTCAATTTCCCTATATTTTCCCCTCATCTTTCTCCCAATATAAAACTGTGCTATATGCTGAGTGGCCAATCAAGTAAGAAGTTGAAACATTATTTTGCTCTGTGGGGATCCTACTACAGCAAGCAGTCCATATCCCTTGCCCTCCCCTCCCTCTTATTTCCATTCATGAATTCTCACTGAACTTTTGCTACCTCTAGCCTTCTTTTGAAATTCAGATTACATAAACCAAACTGAATTCAAAAGCTATTACAGAACATGGCAACACCCTGACAGAACATTCATGTAAGTTCCTTTCATTTAGTTATACAAAAATTAAAACTGAGGTTTTTGTCAGACAGTAGTTTGTACATTTTCGGGTGAGTTTCTACCCACTTCCAAATCAGCCCCTGCATTTGTAAAGGTAGGGAAAAGTTAAGTCTCTGAAAAATTAAATAAATAAATAAATAAATAAATAAATAGATAGATAAATAAATATCCCCCTCTTTCTACAGGGTTGATGTGTTGGCTATGTGCCAACATATGTAGAGTCTGTATATGAATTTGGATGTACATGTAATTTTATGTATCTGCATACCTACATACACACAAGCAGAACTGTTATCCTCCGATCTGACTTCTTGGCTAAAATAGGCAAATTAATTTCCTTATAATTAACGCAGTAAATGGAGCTCTTACAATCCAGGAAAACATCTAATCTGGAAATGGAGCTATTAAAAGATGGAGAACCCACAAGGTGGAGCAGTTTATACCAGCTGATCCACTTAAGATCTGTGCTTAATTATTTATCAACACAACTAGACTCACTTTGGTTTCCTTTTCCAAGATATTACTGTTTTCTTGACTAGATTATTTCAGCATTGGGTATCTTTCCTTAGAAAGGGAAATCACACATCTTACTGATCATAATTACATCTAGTGTTTGGGTATGTTTAGTTGGGGGGTTTTTGGTTAGTGTTTTTTGGGGTTTTTTGTTTGTTTGTTTGTTTTTTTAAATGAACTCAGCATGCTCTTTATATCTCCTACTTGCACAGCATTTCTTACAGGTGTGGCTCTGTATGTGTCCCTTGTCAAATACATACAACACAAAGTATGTTGCAATTTAAAGGTTATTTAAACCTTCAGAAAACAGCCAGTTTTCAATGGACGCTCTGGACTGTTCAGTACAACGCATTCTAAAAAGTGCTAAAGTCCACAAAAACAAGTTTTTAGCACAAATTAACAATAAGGCAACAGTTTTGTAACAGTTGCTGCTTGATATTTAAAGGTGATGTTCCTGAAATACCAAAACGTCACACCATGATCTCTGCTCAAATGAAAATTTCCCAGTCTTATTGGTTCTTATTTTGATTCTGGCTGTCAAGAAGTTTCAAACAGAACCTCCAGAGAAACTAGAACCTGAAAACTAGAAATCCTTAAGAGAGATGGGATCTTATCTTCTTTCAAAGAATACTCTTAATTCTATTACTTCAGTTGTATCTCTTTTATACAGAAGTAGTTTTTGCTTAAAGATATTAAATATAGAACAATAAGATATATGGTCTTACCCTCTATATTCTATGTATTTGTATATACATCCTGCGATTAGCATGGCAATCAAAGCATAGTACCAAGAGCAAATGAACATCAAGGCAAGACATAAACTCATCCCCAGGAATGATAGAGTCCTAAAAAAAACCATTTTTTTCCATTTTTTTAAATAGGCATGCAAATGTTCTACAAATTCAATTTCTTATCTAAGTTAACTTCCAGAAAGGTCCTCCTCCTTCAAAGGCCATTTCGCAGCTACTATATAAATAAAATTACATTGCCCCCCCCTTTTTTTTTTAAATTACATTCTGAACCTTTGTGTGAAATAAATAATACAACTGAACTAGATATAACAATAGATTTACTACATTTGTCAGTTCTGAAACTCTATCAGTATCACCAAGTAAAGTCAGTTTCAAAACACATTCCTATCACTCACTGTTGATTTGAAATTAAGCTAAAAAAATTCTCAAACAATACTAAAAAACATTATATTACTTCCTGCAAAAATAGTTGATTAGTTTAAATTAAATTTGAAACAATTACATTGTCTACTCCTGTCATGGCCTGTCTCTTAGGCAAGAAAACACTCAAAGGCTACAATGAAAGAATGTGTGAGAGCTCAAAAAGTTATACAGCATTTCCAGATTAAAGTATATATATGCCTCATTTGCCCACACTATTACTCAAGATAGATGTAAGTCAACTCAGAACTGGACAGTTTTGTGAATACTTTTAGTCATTTGTAGCACCTCAAATGTCTTTCAACCCAATTGCCAAATTAGATTTAGCTTTCACTGTATTAACAAAGAGTGCTGGCTGACCCAACTTATGTTTCATACTTTCCTTTACTTTGCTGCTTTAGCACCATATAAATATCAAGTCCAAACGCATCCACTTTTAAACCAAAGAAGAACTTTCTACCTGTTCTGAGGACATTATGGAAATGCAGTTTGTTTAAAAGAACAGCCCCTCTTTCACACTTGACTTAGCCAACCTAAGACTCTACTTTTACTCAAACTCCCATTCTGATTCTAGCCAAGCATTCTAACACCTGCTTTGGCTAGAAGTGATTATGTAGTCACACAATGAGGCAGTTGGCTTACTGATTTCTCTGGGAAAAATTATAAAAACAGAATTGTTGCCAAATGGTTATAAACTCTGATGGTGCCACGTCACAACTCTTTGCTTTTTCTTTCTCATCATGGTTCATCCTGTTCCTCTTGCTACCCTCCATCTTATCCACCTGCCTTGGCTTTTAAGCTACTTTGTACCTCTCCTACTACACTTGTTCCACAACCAGATTATTTGGGGAGGTGGAACAAAAAAAGACTCAAAAAGGCAGCAGTCCCCCCATTTTACTTCTTGATGTTGCAAACACCTTTAGGTGCTTGCAGTGACCGACTAGGAGACGGGCACTAATGTAATTGGAAATTTGGGTGCCAAACTATTAAGTGCCTACTGAACATATTCAAAAACAATTCTGGGGACTAAAACTGTGACATTTCATTTTCACTCAGTTTTTTATAAGGAAAAAGAATAGGCAACTCTTACATCCTAGAATCAGACCAGCTTATTTCCTAAAGGTTCTAATCTTCAAGGTATTTCAGCACTAAATTTTCAATAGAATTACTGTTAAATAAATACATGTATTTTTAACATTCAATAAAATAGTCCCAATCTTAGTTTGAGATATCTGAATCTAAAGTAAATAAAAAAACCACCTAAACAAAAGAACACACCCACACTTTCATATAATTGACCTTTACTGACCTGGTCAAGTGCCCACTTGCCTACTTCAATTATCAAATGCAGTGTCAGAAGTATAACATTTTGCAAAAAGGGATTATATAATTTAAAAACCAACTGATATACGGTGAGATATTTTTATGTACAAGTTTTGTTGTTTTTGTTTGTTTTGTTTTGTTTTTGTTTTTTGGTGGTTTTTTTTTGCATAACTACAGTTAAATAATGTCAACCTTGCTGAACATTTTACCTGTTCTCCTTATCTATATATACACAAGACAGTTCATTTTTTTCATCTTCTTTCCCACATATTCAGAAGATCTCTTGACTTATAAGTAACGTTAAATGTCATCCTGTATCCTCCTCCCAAACCCTGTACATCAGCCACGTTTTCACAGCTATTAGCCCGATCCCAAACAGACGAAAACAAATGTCGCTATTAGAATATTCACAGCAGGAATAATCTTGTACCTCATTTAGGTCAGGAGACTTATTATTATTGCAAGAAAAACAACAATTTAGGGCTGTGTAATCTGTTTTAACTCTTTTGAATGAAAGAATATTCCCTACCAATGGTAATATTTGAAACGAGGTCTCCAGTTGGGAGTCCGTAAAAGTGTCTGAACTGCACAAGCCAGATTTACAAACATATAGCACATAAGGAAAAACCTGTGAAGAAAAAAAAAATTTTCCAATAAGAAATTAACTAGACAGATTTGAATCAAAAGACTCAAGACAATACAAAAAAGGGTAGGAACTTGTACACCATATTCATAGTGGCCAGTAGAACACAAGACAGACTAAATACTTGTAGAGTATTAGGCCTCAAAACATGGTACTAGCATAATACAGAGCATCAAACAACATCTTCAGAGGAAAAGTAGCAAATAAGTGACAACTATGGTGTACTAGTTTTGGGTTAATTTTCTTCATAGTTCCAGGTTTGGAACCAAAATGCTGTTGACAACACAGGGATGTTTTAGCTGATGCTGAGCAGTGCTCACATGGCATCAAAGCTTTTTTTTTTCTTTGCTGCCCCACCAGCAAATAGTCTTGGGGAGGGGACACATCTAGCACAGCTGAACAAAGGGATATTCAATACTATATGACATCATGCTGAGCAGTAAGAGCTCAGGCAAAGAAGAAAGGGGGACATCTAGACTTAATGGTGTTTGTTCTCCCAAGTAACAGTTACACAGGGTGAAGCTTTCCTAAAAATGGCTAAACATCTGCCTGTTGACAGTGAATTCATGCCTTATTTTGCTTTGCTTGTATGCAGAGCTTCTGCCTTACCTATTAAGCTGTCTTTATCTCAACCCCTACATTTTCTCAGTTTTACTCTTCCTATTCTCTCTCCCCTTGTACTATGGAGGACTGAGCAAGCAATTGTGTCAGGCTGAGCTGCCCACCAGGGTCAACCCATGACACATGAGACAAACCCCCAAGACAAAGTCAGTAATATACAGTTTATAACCTAAAATATTAAATTGTTTTGTCTCTCTCTATTAGATGCACTTGAGCTGAAACAGTAGGAATTTTAAAATTGAGGTTTTTAAAAGCTTAACATACTTCTACTAGCATTCAACAACTCTGTCATGGAAAAAGTTTTGTGTCTAGAAATCAGTTCCCATCAAAATATGTTGTTGTTTCATATTCCTATTTGATCATGGAGGTAATATAACTTGTTAGAAGACAAAGTCTAGCACATATTTTAAAATAAAAAACCATTACCTACTTAATTTAAAAATAAAATACTATTTAAATTAAGAACACAGAACATCACACTCATACTTACATTGAAAGAATTGGTGCTACACTGTCCAATGAGGCTATCAAAATTCCTATTTCACAAATACCAGCAGTGAGGAGCAGAGCCCAAGTTGGTTCTCCATTTGCTTTTCCATGACCAAATACCTAGAGTTCAATTCAAGTGAACAGTAAAATTAGGGAAAGCTGTTCATTGCACAGTTAAAAAAAATACAGTGTAGATCATGAGCTAACTCTACCCGGAACCAAAAATCGTCATTAGTTAAAGGAAAACGAAGACATCTATACTACAAAAAAGCCACAACCAAATTGCAAAAACCACCCATTTCCGATATGAAAAATGTTTACTAAAACAAGCAATGACTACATAAATGTACTACTGCAGTTACTGTTGAAATAAACCTAAGTAACTTAAAATCCACATGCAGATATTTATGCTTAGCCTATAAAAAGCCAATATAGTTGAGTGCAGTATTTTTTTGTAACACACAAAATATGCATCAACTCAGTAGTTAGGAACATAAATACTGATCTTTAAAGAGCACTTAGGTAAGCCTATAATCCTTCACCGAGCCCTACCAAAAATTATTCTGCATGTGGTAATTTCCCTTGAGGATAATTCTGTTCAACTATACCAGTGACAGATAGCAAAATGCCTCACCTTAAGTTCCAGCCATATTTATTCTCCTCCAAATAACTATAAAGGCTAAACCCTCACTGCCATTTTCCATAATGGCTTCCTTTCCAAAGGTCTAGTTTCTTTACCTCACTCATTCTCCATACCACCTCCTTCCCTTAGCTGCCTGTCATCCATCAATCTTCCTTCTCTTATATTAAAATGCCATTTTTCCTGCTCAGGCTTCAAGTCTTTTTTGTTGTGTTTTTTTTTTTTTCCTTAAAAATGTCATATTCTTTCCCCTGTATTGATCTCCCTGCAATCATTTCCTTGATTGCCCACACAGCAGCTATATCACTCCAAAACTGCAAGCATTTTTCAATTCTCAGGTCCTTTCTGAAACATCCTACTTCTCCTGGATTCCCTTTCTCCGACTTCCCAAACCACGTAAATTTTTTCCTTCCAATTCTTCACTCCTTGCATATCTAATCCTGATAAGACAGAGTCATACTGTCACCCTTTTACCAAGTACCAAATTTTTACTTCAGACAAAAGCGATGTTTTTTGTTTGCCTCTCTCAAGACAACTCAAGACAATTCATTGTATTACAACTTCCCACTCACAAGTCAAACTCCATCATGATTCTGTCTCCCCACCACAGCATACCTAGTGTATTTACTTCCACTTACAGATATAGGTCTTGCAAATCAGGGAAAATGCCACCGCTCTCAACTGTGGAATAAAGTAGCAGCATGTTTTATATCCTTGCACATCCTTATCTTTCTCCACCCTGGTAGAAAAGATACTCCTAAACTAAGGGAATATTAATGGAACTTTCCTAATGAACAAGTTAACAATACTTGAAACACAGAGCAGCTCAAGCCAGTAGAATCAGAGTCACAGCAGCTGCATTTCCCACCAGCAGTAGCACTGCTCCAAGCACTGCTGGTAGAACATTCAGGCAGTAAAGGGGCTGCAGAAGCAGCAGCTTCTGTTCTTCTTAGTCTTACTTCTCAATTCATTAACCCTTCTGGCTCTCGCTCCCAGCCCAAATGCTAGCATACAATTCCAGTGACTATCCAGCCCAAGAGAAGAGAAGGCCCTGCGAGAAAATACCAGGGATATAGCCCCACTGAGACTAAGCACTGTCAGACAGACCAGGGAAGCAGCAGCAGTGGAACAGACCAAGCGATTAAAGACAGAACCAAACTGACAACAGCAGTATGATGTGCTTATGGGGCAGGAAGAGAGGGGAAGAAACAACAACAAAACACCACCACACACAAGAAAACCTCAACACACACAAAAGCCAACCGATCCAAAGCCACTAGCATTACCTCTTCCACTTTATTTTGCTCCTTAGCTTGTCCAACCACCTCCTCTAACCCATTCCCTGTGCACTCCTTCCCCCTCTTCACACAAGTCCTTTCCTTTCTTATTTTCCTATTCCCACATATTCTGCACAGCTTCTTGCCTCACACATGTTTCCCCCACAACCTCACTCAAATTCTTTGGCTACCCTGTCATTCATAATAGTCCTAGGCACATCCTAGCTAAGGAATTTTCTCCTCAAGTCACACAGAGTGTTGACTTCCCCAAACTCAGGAACCAAACAAAGCTGCTGCTATTCTATACCCAGCCCTCACTGAAGATGGATTATAGATATTTCTTAATATGGTCTTCAGTTATTCACTAAGAGTAATAGCTCATTTTTAACACCACATACTACACTGACCACAGATGTGAAAAAATGACCTAGAGCACATGTCTGATCAAGACTCCAGAGGTAAGTGTGGGTATAGTAGGAAATACTCAAACTTAAGTTTGGTCACATAATTTAGGTATCAAAATAATTATATTAACCTGCCAAAGAGTTATATAGAAACCAACAAGTATTTCAAATAATGTCCAGGATTCCCTCCATACAGAAGCGCCTATTGACCGAAATTCAGCCCTAGCTACCTTCAGTATCTGTCCTATCTGCAATTTCTGTGTGCTCATTTGACAGCTGTCCCCTAACTCTGTTTCCAAAATATTCAGAGTTACTCAGACATAATCTTTCTTTTTACACTTGGAACTGTTCTTGATAGTTTTTCACTGTGCTGTGCAACTGTAGGCTACTCATGACAAGCTGTCAAACTCCAAAAACATAAATCACAGCTTTGCTCTCTAGACATTTAGAATTTAAAATTTATTCTTAACAAGTCCAGCTGTCTAATTTTTGCAGCTGCAGCCCAGCAATTGTGTTAAATATGTCCCAGCAAGATTTCTTATTTTCTTTTGTTTGCCAGCTCCTTTACTCATTTGCTTTGAGAAAAATCTGATCTACTTGTTTTTAAAACATGCACAAGGATGCCAGAACAATCTTAATGTCTGGAGTAATGAGACAGAATTCTAGTGTTACATCTTTGGCTTCATTTAGCTTACAAAAATGAATAAAAATTAGAATTGTATCTCTACGATACAAGTAGTAACATGCAGTTCCATAGTGAGATTAAACCAGTTAAACCAATTCTGTTCACACATACAAGTTGTAAACATGGCCTGGAGTCAAGAAATTCAGTTGTTAGTTGCTTCTTAGTTAATTTATTGCCATTTATAGAAAACTCATTGTTATTTTTGAACCACTAACTTTTAGGTGTAAGAACAAAAATAATTAAGTTGCACTGCACAGAAATCTAAGTTCAAACTTCGTTCTACAATAGCCTGATTTCTTATTATACACAATGAGAACCAAGCTCCAAATCTTTTCCTCACAGTTCTACAGGAATTTCAGAATTAATGCATTGGGCTTTTTTTTTTTGTCATAATGTAAGCCATACTTGAAGTACTATAAAGAAAAGAAATCTCACTTGAATGAATGGTACAATGCCATCTCTTGCAATGGCCTGCAACAGACGGGGTGCACCAGTGAGACTCTGGAGACCAGCACCACACGTTGAAAAGAATGAACCAATCACAATAACCCATGGTGAAGGCCAGGCCAGTGTAGCAACCACTAGATTTCCATTAACTGCTTCTCCAAACCTTAGGGAAGGAGGGGGGGGAGGGGAGGAAAGAAAAATAAAAACAGTAAGCATTAAAATAAATTTTACTATAGCTTCACTCCTCACATTTCAAGCTTTTTGAACAACACTTTTCAACAATAAACACCACATCACAGTATGCGCTACAGGATTTCCCAACCAATTTATCTTTACTCTGCTGTTTTAAAGAAAACATTTAATTGATGTATTACAAGCGCTGCCTCTAAGCGGACATGCAGCAATTATTAGGTATCCTGGCAAACTTTACAGAATCAACAGCAAAAGTATTTACATATGCATTTTTAGAGCCTTGTGACTACTAGGAACTAGATTGCAGAAGTCTGTTCTACAAGCAATACAGGTATATCCTGGGGCATAAGCAGGAGGTTTGCAAAACAATGTATTAGCCTTTCCTTTCAATAGTGTGAAACTGATACATGGATAAATAACACTGCTAGACAACCATTTCAAGTTATCCATATACATTCTGACTGTAATACTACCTGATGTAATTTTTAAATTACTACGGTAAGCAAGCAGGTAGAAGTTAGGAAGAGGTGCCACACTGGGATAACCTGAAAACTTGGAAAAAAATAAACTGTTCTTCAAAATAAACACCAGAGAAAAGAAACAGCTACAGACTAAGAAAAATGAAATGCTTTCTCTCTTTTCAGACCTGCTCTTAAATAGGGTCAAGAAACATTGTAACCAGGTTAACATAATAAGCCAGTGTTCAAATTCTTGTATATGCCCAAGCTCAATGCATAGCTACATACTGCTTTCAGCATATGGTAAAATCGGAAAACACAGCCTTTAAAAATACAGGAGAAAAAATATGCTTCTGTGATGACATTTATACAACTGAACATTCATTCTTAATTCAAATTCTAATATCTATGTTTTAATTAAACATGGCTAGGAACAATCTGAAAAGGTGAAAGACAAACACAGAAAGATGTACAACCTTCTTTTTCCCATGTCAGATATGACAATCCATAATTTAAAAGAAAAATCTTTAAACTGGACCAAAATCCATACATTTTACTGTTATGGTGGATTTCAGCCAAGAACTGGCAGCACTGTAAATGGAAGAACATGGGTTTAATGCTTTTGCTACAATGCATCCTGCCCTAGTGACAGATCACCCGCACTCAGAGGTTGCAAAATTCCACCACCTTCCCCCACTACATGTCAAATACGTTGCTTCCAGAACTGTGATTATAGATGTTGGCTCTGCATTAATTTATACTTCAGAATTTCAGAATTCGTTTACTATTTCATAAGCATCAGCTTTATTCAGCTTGTATATTTATTTTGAAGAAAAAGAAAACGGAGATTTTCACTGAAACAGCAATACCATTTTGAAGCAAAAATGATCTCCTGCTGCTTCTAGTATTAGCTGTGATTAGAATCCAGCTTTTAACTCATGGTTTTACTTCTAGACTAAAAGATTCTTTTGAAATAAGCTGCTGCAGCATCATCTCCATCAAGAAACAACACCCCAATGCCACTGCTTCATCACCAAAAGCAAACTTGGGCCTTACTAGAAAAGAGAACCAGACACCAGCAAGGAAATAAATGAGAAACCTACCAACACATTCACCTTAGTCAACTAAACTTTTCCCAAGGTAAAAATTAATCAAAATCTGGAGATTCTGTTAATGCTTGTCTTATGCTTATACATTTATTCCCTTCATGCTTCATTTTATGTCTCAAATATCCTCAGGCAACTACATGGGTGAAAACTGATGTGACTCCTGGTCTACAATTGATATTTTAAAACAAAAAAAGAGTCATACATCCAGGGTAAATTGTGGGCCTGATGGTGCATTGTAGTCCCTCTCATGAACACCCCTTGACATTTAACTGTCAAAAGTCTTTTTCTGTCTTTGTTTCTCAGGAGTATACTACTTCTTCCAAAGTATTCCCACTCCCTTCACCCCCAAGCATCAGGTCTGCAAATACTAATCATGACTTTCTTTCAAACAACATTTTATTAGGGACAGTTCCAATTCAAACATTTTAGATTCTCCTTCTACTTCTTGAAGAGATACAGCCTGATAACCTGATCAGTTTGTTCAGCCATCTCAGTTTAACAGATAGACTTCCTCTCCAGTTTTAACCTAAGCAAAAGAAAAATATCACATATTTCCCAGAAGAACCCTATTACCATAACCCACAATCATACATACTCACTGTAAAATTAAAAGTTGAATATGACTTACTTATCTCTTAATACCACACCTTCTATACAGGCACCAAACAACACTATACAGGAGAGATCTATTACTGAGACTGAAGGAAGATTATAGTATAAGTAATCATATCTATAGAGCAAGAAAAATATTTTTCACCTAGGAATGAAATTGAAGTGTCCATGATAATGAAGTGGGGGTTGTTGTTTTGTTTGTTCTGGTTTTTTGTGGTTTTTTTTTTTTTGGTGGTTGCTTTTTTAATTCTTGCCTAATTCAACTTATTAATTTATGTTCTCTACAACTGCATTCAATGCACAATTGATTTGTATTGGAAGTATTGGAAAAGGTCAATTCATATATCATGCAACAGAACAGATTTTTTTTTTTAATACAAGTAAGAATTTGTTCTTTCCAGGTATTGAAGTACTAGCAATTTCTATTGCTGGCACTTTGCTTTAACACTTCTACTGGTATAGTAACAAAGCCATCTGCCAACTGAAGCATGATGCTAAAAGTCTCTACATCACTTAAATAAAAAACATCAATTATATCTTGGAATTTGAAGCACTTGAATATATAAATATTTAGCTAAGTAAATTTGATATATTTTAATAATATAAATAATATACTTTAGACAAATATTTCTTTTCAGTTTAGATTTCATTCATTTTATACTTGGGCAACTCTAATGACTTTTCAATAAAAATTACCAAGTTATACCTACAGAATATACACTGGGGAAAAAAAAAGTTCACAGCATAAAGGATACAAATAAGAGATGTAGTTGAAATAGCCAAAATTGTTCCAGTAGGAATAGATTTCTGAGCATCCTTAAGATCTCCAGATCTGTTTGAACCTGCCATAATACCTTAAAAAGAAACCCAATTTAGATGTCAAAAAGAGTTAATACTAATTCAATTTAAATAAAAAATAGAATAGGAACATCTAACTTTAAGCCTGACATATTATTACCAATGGAGCAGGTTATGGAAATGTATTATAACCCTTCACAAATCTTCAATTTATTTATATTTTATTCAGAAATGTGTTACCACCCATTGTTGACTGAACAAATTCCAGAAAGCTCAGGAAAATTATTTAAAAAATGAAAAAAATCAAATGTAACTTCACCATTGCTTTTAAAATGTGGAAATATTAATTGTCAGGGATGGATGTTATAAACTAATGGGGATTTAGCTATTTTAGCCAGTGTGACCAAATGTACTAACTTTCTACTAAACAGACCATACTTAAGATATGCAAGCAAATCAATAAACTCAATAATAAAAATACAGAAACAAAAGAAATGAGCAGGCAGGAAGTACAAGAAGAATGGTGAGGAAGCCACATGTTCGAAAATATTTTTGTTCAAATAAGAACATATACATGTACCATGATAGGAGTGAAAAATCATACAATAACTGAGTAATTCTGCCATCTTTCCTAGAATTCCCCTGACCACTATTGGAGGGAAATCCAGGAGAGTTAATGTCAAGATGTTCCAGTGCAAAAGCATTATCTACTCCATGTAATGAAATCCTAACCACAGGCTCAGACACAATGAGATATCGATAAAAGAGCCTGAAGTAGAAAAACAGGAACAGTAGGGGACAAGAATATAAAGGGACACCTCTGCCTGGTATTCTAGTAGCAACCAAATATCAGAATTCTGTGTTGCTTCTTGATAGTACAATTGCCTGAGCTGTGACTTCTGAAGAAAAATTTCTCTGGTTATTTCAGTCAAATGTGACCTGAAGAAAATTATATACAAGTCATCTAACCTTTAAGCTTGACAAAAAGGTTTTCAGTGGTTACAACTGGAAAAAAAAAAAAAATACTGAACACAAACCACAGGTGGTTCACATCTTGAAAACCTGAAGCAATCATCTTAATACTCAACTGTTCTCTCATGCATTTGAAGATTAAAATATTATAAAGGTATGTGTCGTCTTTTGAATAAGCTTTTGTTTCCTTTCCAGAATAGAAAAATAGCACTTAGCTCATTGTTTAAGTCCTATAATCTCTTAAAATAACCAGTCAGCAGCTATGTCCCTCTAGCATCTGAAAGTTTTAGGTACATACACTTTGGGACATACAGACTAGCAATATCATTTTTCATCAATAAAAATACACGTGCAATGTCTTTTTTTCAGGTATAGGTACACATCTCCTCAAACAAGAAAAAATAGTTGTATCTACCTGTCACAGATGGGAAATAAATCCCTACAAGCATTGTGAAGTAGGTCATGATGTCTGTAAAAACATAAGGGAGTCCACCCATTTTTGTTTCTTCTGATCCAGCAACTGATGCCTGATTTTTTTTCTCAAGTAGTGATCCTTTTTCTGAGTAGGCACTCCACAGATTATCTACAAAGGCAGAAAAGACAGTGTCCTCTCTCTGTTTCAGGATAGTAAGAATGTAATAATCTCATTAATCAAATGGCTTTTCTTACACAAAAATAATTTGATTCCAAACATTTCCTTATAAAGCCAAGAACGCAGCAGCAATATGATCAATAACAATTGTAAATGGTGGACAATCTCATCATATGCCAGTAGAAATGCAGTAGTGTATGGGATGCAACATACAAGATTTCCGCTTCCATTAACGACAGATTTACTTATAGAATTAAATTAAATTAAATTCTAATATATTTGTAGAATACCCACTTACATTGCACAGGCAATTCTTAGGATGTATTGTGAACAAATAAGGAAACTATCTCCAAGTTCAGGGAACCTTAGCATTTATTCATATTTCTTACTGTATTTTGAGGAGCAGGACAAAATGGTATTTATCAGTAGCTTAAGCTCTTTGTGACCTGCTGTACAGAAGAACCCTGGACAAGTTCAGGACTCAGCTGGTATTCCACACAGTTACAAGCACAGAGTAACCAGACTCCAGAAAAGAACTGATAAGCACAAAAAACCAAAACAAAAACCAAAAAGAAACCAACAAAAAAAAACAAACCACAAAACCAAACCATAAAGCAATCAAAACCCAGCAGAACATAGCTCAAATTCCACAAACAAAGGATGCTTGTTTGATTAACAGGTCAAAGTACCAATAGCTTTTGAGAGCTTTTCATTTGTGGAAATACAGATTGTATCCCTTGACAAGACAGTGAGAACCTACAGCCCTGATTTTACTTTAAAATGAGACTAGTTGTCCTACCACATGTGAAGGAAGAGTAATTACTCTCCCTCCCTGTCAAAGAGCCAAAGGATTTAGCACCACAGAAATAAACAATTTCCATGGATTGCAAAGATGATGGATCTGATAGCCTATTTATCAGCCATCCAGTACAACTTAAGGGAATTAAGTACAGTATTCTAAGCCTTTGTAATAGCAAAAGTTTACCTTGAGCACAACAGGAGATTACTCTGGATCTCCTTAAGTGGCTAAATATAGGGTGCTCATACCCAGATTTGTAATAGAAGTCTTGCAATCGGTAAGCATATATGGAAGCATGCATAAGAAACATAAAAGAGAGCAGAACAAAGATTGCTACAGAATGTTATGTATGTTAGCTCATTCAAAGGAAGAGGAATAACAAACTTATCTGGAGATAAGACTGAAGTCATAAAAAGAAGAGTTAAGGAAACAACAAAATTTTACTACAGAATTGAGGAGTGACATAAAACAAGATATCCAAACTAACACCTTATATTCCCTATGAAGCATAAAAAGTCAGTCCAAAACAATCAGTTTGTCATTGCCAATCAAAAGCACTAAATACTTAATGAGGACTCAAGTCTCTGTTCTTTATTCAGCATGACACAGAAGTGACAATAGCCTGAGCACTCTAATGCATACAACTCTAACTGTTGAAGTGTGCATGCCAGCACGAATGTGTAAAATCAGCTTCGAAATTTTGTAAAATAGAAGTTACTTCCCCTTTCATAAGACATCACACAGAACTTTGTTAGACTAAATTTCCTATGTTCATTTTCCCAAAGCAATAAAATCCAAGTGGACTTGAAAGTTATTGTGAGGGAAAAGGGCCACTTTTCAGAAGAGTCCAGACATATGTGTGGAGGTAGGCTTCCCTCCTAGGACAATTTATGGGTTGTGAAGGGTCCTCTAGCAACATTTAGGGACACAAACAAGATCTAGTACAACATATCTAAACCAACAACATGCTACCATAAAGTAGAACAATGTTGATGGAAGCCGTTTCCAGAACTATTTCATTATTGTTGGAGCCATATGCATGGGCATGCTTGGTCAGCTATGTGTGGAATTATTTATTATTGTTAGGACAACACTGACAGAACGTGTATAAGAGATGCATACTTACTCTACACAAATGCCTAGTAAATGGTGTGAGGACTTAAAAAAAAACTTCCTGAGACATACACGCATATCTGAGTCTTCCCAGCCACCGCTCCAGAAACTTAAATGTGCAGACTCTGCAGCTGCAAAGTCTTCACACAAAGCAGAACATACAGCATCAGTGGAAGAAAATCCTCCTTGAGAAATCTTTGCCAGTCATGTTTAAGCTTACATTAGGTATCAGAATGTGTGCTCGCATTCCACAAGCAGGACAAGGCGATCTACTTAGTCTTAGCATTACATGACACTAGGGTAGTGAAATGTGCTTTTATTCGGTGGTGCTAGTTTAAACAAGTGTTAATCGGTGAAGAGAACCAGAGCACATTTTTCCAAAATCATAAAAATTTGTACTTAGCCTGGAATCTCCCAAAATACTGAAAGACCTGAGGGACTAACTGTGAGTCTACGTGAAATGGTATTGCTAAGGACTGAAACATGACAAATACAAGGCCAACTTTAAGAGAGTTTCAGAGATATCAGAAAACTAAAGGCTCACAAAAAGCATCTGCAGGTGAACAGTTGATAGCAACAACAACAATGGGTAGAAGCAGGAAACACACAAGTGTTATCTTTGAGTTCTGAAAATAAACAGCAACTATTCACAGGGGGATATTTTCTTGAGTTTGAGGAACTGAGAGAGTCTCAGCTTAGCTTTCGTAAAAGAAAGTTGTCAGAAGTATTCAAATTTCTTTCAGGAAACAAACAATGGCGATCTACTTAATTCAGTCCTACCTGGATTTCCCATATTTTTGAAAGATTCTTCACCCAATGAATCTATAGTAGCTATGGGATAAGAGGAAAATTCCTCACATGGATAAAAAAAGGTTTAAAGATAGAAAACAGGTAAGAGTAAATGTAAATACAATTTTATAATACAGGAAAGCCATGAGTAAGCTTCCACAAGGATAAGTAGCAGGATGTAGCCAGCGCTTTCCAGTACATTTAAACAGCCTGGAAAAAGGAGCTAACAGCAAGGTGAGAAAGTTTACTGGTAATACTCAGTTACTCAACGTTTTGGAAGTAAAACCAACTGCAAAAAACTACAGAAAAACCACATCAGACTCAGTGACTGAAGATAATGCAATTAATGAAATTCGCTATAGGTAAGCATCAAGCATTGAACACTGGAAGACACAGCCCTGACACTGAGCTTTCAACAGACTCCCCCAGTTGTTAGAAAGCTTAGCATTACATGATAATAGAATAGTGAAATACACTTTTATACAGTAGCGCTAGTTCAAAGAAACATTAATCAGTGAAGAGAATCAAAGCACAATTTTCCAAAACAAGAAAAATGAGTACACAGTCTGAAACCTTCAAAAGCAAAACAGCTTAAAGCTGACACAGTAGCAAAATTCAGAACAGAGAGTTATCTTCTGAATTGCGGCAGGAAACAGATATTCAGGAAAAAATGTAGATATGCATGTGGTAAATTATAAAATGCATAGAACAAACCCCAAGTCACATTTCTTGTAACAAATATTCCAATCAAAAGTAATTTCATTTTTCAATGAGGAAAATGAGTGACTTCTTTAAAACAAAAATTTTGATGCTTTTTTAGTATTTTAGTATTTTACTATGTATTTGTACTCTTTATATTTCATAATATAAACTGAATTAATTACTATGGCAGTAGTGTCCCTATGTAGAGTTGCATATTTATTTAAGTCAAATCTTATTTTAACGGGAAGCAGGGGAGATGTATCAGAACATCCATTTCATCCCCAAAAACGGTGTTTGTATACAATAGAATCCAGTACATGTTCAAAACTAATCTTATGTCCCAGAGCAATTGGAATCCCAAGCCGCCACAACCATACAGGAATGTAAACAGAAGAAAATCTATACATTTTGTAGAACACCTCCTGTCCAAATGCTAGACTAGAAGCTAGAAAGACCACTTTTCTCCAAACCCATCATTAACTTGCTGTATCACATTGGACAAGCCACAGGACTTTATTCCTCAATGTATCACCTGAAAATTAGAAACAAGTTCTCCCTCAGGAGAGTTTGAGAATGTATTAATGAACAGCTTATTGAAATATGTGTATCTGGCATACATACATACATAGGTGTAATAAACACTTTACTTTTTTTTTTTAATAGAATCATGGCTTTTGAGAGAGTGCCTATAAAACCGAAATGACCCTTAAATTAAAGCATTTGGTATAAAGTGTCTAAAAACAGATGGAAACTTTATAAGAGTAAGCATACTCCAGGTATCTTTCGCACAAAAAAGATGAGAGCTAAAGTAGTAGTAACAGGCTAGACCACTACATTAGAGAACAGCTACAGGCGAAATTAATCATGTCCACAAACTTTCAAATTACTGTGCTTTCCAACTTACCAGTTAGAACTCCACTCATTATTCCTGGAATCCCTTGAATTTCTGTTACGTTATTGAGACTAAAGTAGTCATCACATGTTGCATTAAACAGAGAACTGTCACAGAATAGGCGCCACAAAGTTGTAGTCTTTGTTTCATTATTGTTTTCAGTAAATTTGGCACAGACATCAAAGCTGCGTTTAGATAACGTACGGTTTCCAAGGAGACAGATACTATAAACAAAAAATAAAACAGTGATACTTCAATATAGTGTTGTGCATTAAACCACTTTTTTTGTCCATTAGATTTCTTCATAAACCTGTTTTATACAGTAGCTATCTTACAACCTATAGTACATCTACTGAAACCGTATATTGATAATTGTTTTATATGTAGATACTATAATATTTCAAACACTGATCAAACATTTCTACTTTAAGGTATTAATAGTTCTTTTGCCTTCTTATGTTTTTTTTTTTTAAATAAAAATCAACTCAAGCAGCTTGGCCATTAAATAACGAAGATCATGATTTATCCAGTCCTACAAATAAGAAGTGAAATTGAGTAATACTTTATATAACAATGAGCCTGACCAAGAAAATACAAAAGTAATATTAGGCAATTATCTCATATCCTTTCCTAGGAAATAAATATTTTAGATGGCGCTCAAAAATACTAAACTCCAAAAGGTAGGAAATAAGCCAGCAGGATTAAACAGCAAAATCAAAAAGCATTGATAGGAGTACAAGTCAAAGAATCACATAGCAGGAAGAAATTAAAACACTCAGAAATTAAAGAAACAGAACAGTTCGCAAAAAGCAAATTCCTAACAGTAAATAATATTAAAGATCTAGGAACATTTATTTGCTGAGCTACACAAAAGATGTTTAGGAGCTATCTATTCCAGGGTTGCTTAATAATGAAGTTACATATAATATCTAAGAAAACAAAAGAAGGAACAAAGAAAACATCTGTGTTGGGTAGGTAAATAGAAGAACACATAGTATACATCTAACACTTCTGAAGGAGTTCAGTTAAGAAGCTGATAAACAGTAAAAGCATACCATTTGGCATTACAACAAGTATACCAAACCAAGCAGAATACTGACCTACTGCAATATCCTATTTTTGATGCCAATTAAGAATAGATACCTCAAGAAGAATACAGGACACCAGTATAGCTTCAGGGCATTACATTTAAGTTGAGCAGATTTAACAGAAAGCTGCTGCTTTCTGCAAGAGATCATCTTGCCACTTGCCTTGCTAGTTTTTAATTTTAAATGCTATTGATTTGGTGATCGTATAGCAGCTGGGTGAGTTGACTATCCATGGAAACTTCTTCCAGTTTGATTCAACTGGGAGATCATGAGGTAAACTATTTTACCATCTATACAATGGCCAAACCTAACAGAGGTGCCAACCTAACCAACAAACTAGATGGAAGCTGGTCTTTTTGGTGATCAGCTCACCACCAGATCACCTTTACCATACTATAAAACCACACTCTCATTTTGAGGCAGACTGGCCAAAGTGTGGAACAACTACATTTATTGGAATATAACCTTTATTTTTGTTTTTCTCAAACAATATTTCACAGCAGCAGTCACAGATAAGGTTTCCAGGAACTTGATAACAAGCCTTACCTAAGCTACATATCCAGATAAACCCACTTTTTCCTACAAAGGTGACTAAAAGAAGTATATCCCTATTGGAAGTTAGAGTTTTAGAAATTCAAGTTATCTTCAGAAAAAATATCAGTTTTGAATGCACTTTTTTTTCAATAGAATACTTGATATCATTTTACAGGACAGTCCACAAATACTGGTTTAACACTCAATGCATAACACAACCATCAAGACTTCAAAGTACTATGGAATCTGTAACAATCACACAGCAAAGGATAACTTTAGTCCTGCATAACAAATGGTACTTGGTAACAAAAGTTACGAGGCTATTGTGTTAACATGTTAAGCAGTATCATCTTGTTTTCTCTCCTGACAGCAAAAGATGCACAAAAATACAACTTGCATACTGATAACTGGACAAAAGAAATAATTCTTGGGGAGGTGAGAGAGGTACAAGATAACACTGTTTAGAAACACTATGCCAATAAAATTTGACTTTTATTAACAAGAAGATAGAAAGCCTTCATAAACACTGCAATGTCTCCATTTTAAGTAGGGAGAAATGCAAGTTTCAAAGATTTCCTCATAACAAAGAAAGTCCGAAAGTATATTTCTTTCAGAACTACAGTTCATAGCTACAACATTGTCTTGAAGTTTTTACTTTATTCTGTAGGTTTTTAGTTTAAATCTTTATCTAAAGCAGCTATATTTACTGTCAGCAAAACCACCTCCCTGTTCTTCACGTGCAGATGGGATAACAGCCAGTAACTTTACCTACCAAAGAATGTTTCCCAGATTATCATGTCTTATGAAGAATGAGAAAGATTCAGACTGGTAGGCTCAAAATAACAAATGAGCACATAATTGCCCAAAACACATAAAACCTACCATTGAAGCCACTGTGCTTGTATTTTGAAGTTTAGCTCAAAATGTAAAATTGTTACAGTAGTATTTGCCCCATACACTTTTTATTTAATAACTCATACTACTTAAAGCTATTGCACTTACGGAAAGTCAGGTGGGTCAAAAGCAGTCTTAATTACTCCAGCATATATAGCAATGATGGAAAGAATCACACAGGCAAGGAAGACCAATGCAAGTTTGTTGACATACTTCACTCCCACAAAAACTACTATGGCCATCAGAATGATAATGCATGTTCCATAAACTCGCATGTTGTTCAGCATAGCCTTTGTTTCTTCACCAACCTCTTCTGCTTTAAATATAGCAGCACTTGGAGAAATGTAGGTCTGCAAGAGATATGGCAAACTATCATTCACGTATAAACAAACATTTTATTAAAAAACAATTTACTTGAACCCCAAAGTCTAAACTTGTAATACAATATCAGTTTTATTCTTTCACAAACCAGTTCAACCAGATGACATGGACATTTAGAAAGTGCAGAGGTAAAAGAAAGGGGTAGGCAGAGATGAAGAACAATTAGTTTTGAGAATGAGGTACTGTTTTCAGTCCAGCATCTTCTCCCCACTTTAAGTTTCCGCTCCTTAAATTCATGTCTGCACCTGACAGGAAAAACTAGTATGGACCTGAGGTGGTAAGGGATAGGTGGGGTGGGTTGAAAGAGGCTATTGACAAGAAGGAAGATGAGAGAGTTAAAACACAAAAACACACCACACACACACTAGCTCAAACCAGATATCTCTTCAGATTTATTTATCCATTTGAAGCATTTACTGATTAATAATCCCATTGATTGAAAGAAAATACAAAGAGCCAAAGAAAAGCATAATAAAAAATAAATGTTTTCAGTACTCTAGCCCATGCACTACATTACATAAAATTTGAACAACTATACCTTAGATATTGTCCCTTGAATAACATTTTATGGTGAGATAATCTTAATTTTTAATCTGAAGTTAAAACAGCACAATTTAAGAACAATATGACTAATCTTAGTTCTGTGCTAAACCAGACAAACTAGTGTAATTTCAAACAGGATTCTATTATTACAGATCTCAATTTCCTATAACTTTTCTGGGTTTACCTGAAAAGACATTGGAAGCACAGTTTATAGGACTCACACTGATAAATGCAAATGAAAAGGCAAATTCTGACCTATAGTTCTGAGACATTTGTGTACTACACTCCATGATGGAGATCTCTTTATTTCTTCTAACACCTTCACAAAAAAAAAAAAAAAAAAAAAATCTCTGCTCACCTATTGAAGCAACTCCACTCCTTCAAAACAACTGTTAAATATCTTTAAATAATTTAACTTCTAAAGGCAGGAAGAAACTTTGAGCAGGAAGTTAACCCGATATATTCAGAATAAAAATCCAAAACACAACATAGGCAACACTTCACTAGAATTTTCTTTAGATTTAATTAATTTTAGACCAAATTTAAATCTAATAAATTAATATTTACTAGAATGCCAGAAGTTATTATAATTGTCACATCACCATGAACAAAACCAAAGCAAAACAAAAACCTGATTGCAGAGTATTTACATATACTTATTAGTGAAGTCCAACATTGTGATGTTGCAGAATTATCAGCCTCTGTATGGAGGCACTCCGGAAGGTTTTCTTGTGCACATCATTGCTCTGCTTCTCACAGCCTTTGCTGTGAAAGAGCCACAGCAAATGATTGATTTCTGTCCCTCTAAATAATCCACGTCCCAGTGCAGGGGAAGAAAAAATAAAATACTTGTGCCTTGTGGTTAGGCTGTTCTGAAGTCTTCTGCTACATATGGCATCCTTGGATGCTTTTTACTTGGAATTCCACAGCTGAACCCCATACAAGTTAAAGCCAGCATGACTCTTAGATAGGGGGAACGTGGCACCAAATCCTGTACACAGCATGACATGGTGCTAGTGTTGTTAATATAGATCATATCTCACAAGCTAGCAGTAGTGAGGGAGGACTATCTAACTTCAAATCCAAGCTGCTTTGAATTTATGACATAGTTCACAGCAAGTAACAAGAAGGAGGATTTCTGAAGTACCTCCTGTGAATACCAGGACTGTCCCTGATATGATGACTAACAACTGTCTGGCACCTCTTGGATGAGGCAAAGCCAAGGTAGCTGGGTCACTGCCATAAAGGCAGTCTGACACAGTGTCTTCGCAGGAATATGAAATCTCAGAGTCAGTAATCTGAAAAGGAGGAAGTGGGATAAATTCTTAATTCCTACCTCATAGGAGATATGCCAGTCACATTCTCCATAACCTTTAATCGGGTAGCAGCTTTGCCCAGTGCACATGCCAGTGTCAAGTAATGTAGAAGCTGAAAATTTCTGTGAGTTATCCTGGGAATGCTTGTCTACTGCCAAGCCCACAGATTTTCACTTGGAAAAAGGAGAGGAGTCCTCCTAGACCAGGGGTGTCAAACTCATTTTCACTGGGGGTCACATCAGCCTCACGGTTGCCTTCAAAGGGCCAAATGTAATGTTAGGACTGCATAAGTGTAGGAGTAATTACACAGTCCTAACATTGCATTTGGGCCTTTGAAGGCAACCGTGAGGTTGATGTGGCCCCCGGTGAAAATGCATTTGGCACTCCTGTCCTAGATCTTAAACATGGCTCAGAAGGACTTTTGCCATGCTGTCCTGGTTTTGTTAAAAACAAGTTTCTCTTTTAGTGAATTTGCCTGTCAGCTAAAGCCTTCATGTTAGCTGCATTTTCCTGGAGAACCCAACACGTTTTGGTTAAACCTAGCAATGGAATGCAAACTTATTGATAAGCACGGACGGACATCTCGCAAGAGGGGCAACGAGAAAACTGATGACCAAGAGACTGACCAATGGTGTATAACATTCCATTCACGTGAATACTTCATATAAAAGTGGGAGATCACGAGGATCTCGGCCCTTTTTACCTTTTCCCTTCCCTTCTGCTTATGGCCAACATTAGGAGAGGACCTTGCTGGACGTCCCTGCAAACTGAGGCCTAGTGAGAGACTGAATCCAGCTCCGGTTGGCTACAGAGTCTAATCCAGGACTTTGGGTGCTGGCTCTGCAGTTGCTGAGACTTACAAGATTGGTTTTGTATATTTTGTGTTATTTTCTCTATTCTTATTAGTAGCATTAGTAAAACATCTTTAACTTTTCCAACTCTCTTCTCTCTGTCCTTCTTTCCCTCCCAATCGCCTGTCCTGAGTGGGAAGGGGGGAGAGGAAGGGGCAAAAGGGGGAAGTTGGGGGGAGAGGAGGTTAACAGTACATCTGCCAGGGTTTGATTGTCACCCCGCAATCTAAACCCTCGACAGATAATTGGCGCCCAACGTGGGGCAAGAGAAAGGGGTAAAATTTGGAGATATTTTAGCTTTTCTACTGCTCTGACGTACCTTTCAATTTTCTTGGCACGGTGCCAACTCATAGAGTTGTGATACTCGCGCGTCTGTTTGCTTCGGATATTTTTTAGTGGTATTAAGGCAAAGTGAATTACATTGACTTAAAGATGTTATGGCAAAAGTTGTATCAGTTATTTTCTATATTGCGCTCGCTGATCCCATATTGTGTTGGTGTTTCCTTCTGAATCGAAGTATTCATTATATAACAACAAGAAACTGGACAGCGGTCATGATGATTGTGTGGTTTGGCATTGGTTTATTTCATATTACTGCAGCCGCTAATGAATTTCTACTCGCTTCTGCTTTACCTTGAAAAACCTCCAGGAGAGATTAAAGAGCAGAATGGCTCTATATTTGCTAATTGGTCAAGCGAATCTTTAGAAAGGCTGACTAACAATACTTTTGTGTTTTCCCTAAGACAGTTTGAAAGTGTTTTAGAGAACTTTGAATATCCTTGGAGCTTTGATAGAACGGTGATGGTGTTATCTGGTTTGCTGAATGTGTGTCAGTTTGTGTTACTGTTAAGAGAAATGAGGTTCAATAGGAGGTTTGCGTCTCTTTTTAGTCCTGAGATTTGCAGTGCGTCTTCGGAAGCTTTAGCAAAAAGCACTCCTAGCCGCTCGAGAAAAGGCAAAACAGCCAAAGCTGCTGCTGCAGCCACTGCCCCCCCAACCACGGCTTCACAGGCTGAAGCTACAGCTCCTCCGCAGAGCTCCTCTGCCAAGGTCGCTGCAGACAACGTTATTTCTCCAGCCTCAGAGGCTAACAAGGCAGCCCCCCCGTCTTCACACACTGGGCACTGTTGCTGCTGTAACCATACCAATCACTGTGACAGTCATTCAGACTCTGAAAATGAATCAGATGATGGTGAACCCATATCAGCATCAGTTGCTGGTTGTAAGAAAGTCACTAGAAAGACTACCCGTGCAGCAGGTGATGGCACAGGGCCAACATCAACCCAAGAGGCATCATCAGGACAGGGTAGAGATGAAGTGACCACCACCTCGGTCCTTTTCTCCAGGTGAGCTGAGAGATCTGCAAAAAGACTTTAGTCGTCGTGAAGGCGAGAATATTTTAACCTGGCTGCTGCGATGCTGGGACAATGGGGCAGAAACAATTGAATTAGAAGGTGGTGAAGCCAGGCAGCTGGGATCTCTGTCAAAAGATTCCACCATTGATAGGGCAATTTCAAGAGAGTCTAATGCCACTACTCTCTGGACCCGACTCCTGGCAGCTATGAAAGTCAGATTTCCCTACAAGGAAGATTGTATATCCACGTTAGGGAAATGGAATACTATGGAGAGAGGTATCCAGTTCCCGAGAGAATTAGCTGTGCGAGAGATCATCTATCTAGGACCAAACAGCCAAGAGGGGACAGACCCAGACAGAATCAATTGTACAAAATCTATGTGGCGCAGATTTGTACAAAGTGCACCACCTGCATATGCTAAGTCATTGGCAGGAATGGTCTGGTCAGCTAGAGGTGTACAAGAAATTAATGAAGTGATTGAGCAGCTCCAGTACTTTGAGGACAGCCTTGTTGGTTCTCTATGGGCTTGTGTCTCTGCTGTGGAGAAACTGTGTGAAAAATCTAATGACCGGTTTGAAAAGCTGTTGCAAGAAATCAAAGAGCTCAGAGAAGACTCGTACCGTTCACGACCTGCACAAACCTATGTTTCAGCTGTTAGGAGAAGGTGTTTCCAATCTCGAGAGAGAAGGCAGAGACAGCCCACAAAAAGAGGTTCACTGTGGTTCTTCCTACATGAGCAGGGAGAAAACATGAATAAGTGGCATGGAAGGCCTACCTCAGAACTTCAAGAACGAGTACGTGAGATAAAAGGAAAAACTCCTAGGAAGGTGGCTGCTCCAGTTTACAAAAGGAGCAGAGGAGATTCTGATGCTCTTGAAGGAACCTCTAATTCACACCCAGAGACTGTGCAAAACAGGAATTAGAGGTGCCCTGCCTCCAACGAGGTGGAGGAAAGGGATAACAGAGTTTATTGGACTGTACAAATACTATGGCCTGGTACAACACAACCCCAGGAGTACAAAGCTTTAGTGGACACTGGTGCTCAGTGCACAATAATTCCTTCTAATTATAAAGGAACACAATCCATCAATATTGTTGGAGTGACTGGGGGATCCCAGAAGCTGACTGTTGTAGAGGCTGAAATGAGTCTAACTGGAAAAAATTGGCAAAAGCATCCTATTGTGACTGGTCCAGATGCTCCATGCATCCTTGGTATAGACTACCTCAGGAGAGGGTATTTTAAGGACCCAAAAGGGTATAGGTGGGCATTTGGTATAGCAGCTGTGGACACTGAGAAAATTGAACAGCTGTCTGATTTGCCTGGTCTTTCAGATGACCCTTCTGTTGTAGGACTGCTGATGGCTGACGATCAGCAGGTGCCAATTGCTACCACGACGGTGCATCGCTGGCAATATCGCACCAATCGAGACTCTCTGATTCCTATCCAGAAGCTGATTCATCAATTGGAAAGCCAGGGTGTGATCAGTAAGACTCGCTCACCTTTTAACAGCCCAATCTGGCCAGTGCGTAAGTCTAGTGACGAGTGGAGGCTAACTGTAGACTATCGTGGCCTGAATGAAGTTACACCACCACCGAGTGCTGCTGTGCCTGACATGCTAGAACTGCAATTTGAACTGGAGTCAAAGGCAGTCAAGTGGTATGCTACAATTTACATTGCTAATGCATTTTTCCCTATTCCTGTAGCAGCAGAGTGCAGGCCGCAGCTTGCTTTCACCTGGAGGGGCATCCAGTATACATGGAATCGCTTGCCCCAGGGGTGGAAACACAGTCCTACCATCTGCCATGGACTGATCCGGACCATGCTGGAGCAAGGTGAAGCTCCAGAACACTTGCAATATATTGATGACATCATCGTATGGGGCGACACAGCGAAAGAAGTCTTCGAGAAAGGTGAGAGAACAACGCGTATCCTTTTGGATGCTGGTTTTGCCATAAAACGAAGCAAGGTCAAGGGACCTGCACGAGAGATCCAGTTTTTAGGAATAAAATGGCAAGATGGCCGTCGTCAGATCCCAATGGATGTGATCAACAAAATTGCAGCAATGTCTCCACCTACTAATAAAAAGGAGACAGACTTTCTTCGGCGTTGTAGGTTTTTGGAGAATGCATATTCCTGACTACAGCCACATTGTGAGCCCTCTCTATCGAGTGACTCGTAAAAAGAAACAATTCGAGTGGGGCCCTGAACAACGACAAGCCTTTGAACAAATTAAGCGTGAGATAACTCATGCGGTGGCCCTTGGACCAGTCCGAACTGGACTAGATGTTAAAAATGTGCTCTACACCGCAGCCGGAGATAATGGACTTACCTGGAGCCTCTGGCAGAAAGCACCAGGAGAAACCAGAGGTCGACCCTTAGGTTTTTGGAGTCGAGGATACAAAGGATCTGAGGCCAACTATACTCCAACTGAAAAGGAGATACTAGCAGCGTATGAAGGAGTTCGAGCTGCTTCAGAAGTGATCGGCAATGAAGCACAGCTCCTCCTGGCACCTCGACTGCCGGTGCTGAGCTGGATGTTCAAAGGGACGGTTCCCTCTCCACATCATGCAACTGAAGTTACGTGGAGTAAATGGATTGCACTGATCATACAACGAGCTCAAAGTGGAAGTCCTAACCGTCCAGGGATCTTAGAAATTATTACAGACTGGCCAGAAAGCAAAGACTTTGGGATGTCTCCAGATGTGGAGGAAGTAAAACGTGCTGAAGAAGCACCACCATATAATACGCTTTCAGAGACTGATAAGCAGTATACGCTGTTCACAGATGGATCCTGTCGTCTTGTAGGAAAACATCGAAGGTGGAAAGCTGCTGTGTGGAGTCCCACACGACAAGTTACAGAAGCCACTGAAGGACAAGGTGAATCCAGTCAGTTTGCAGAAGTGAAAGCCATCCAGCTGGCTTTGGACATTGCTGAACGAGAGAAGTGGCCAATACTTCATACTGACTCATGGATGGTAGCAAATGCCTTGTGGGGGTGGCTACAGCAATGGAAGAAAAGCAACTGGCAGCGCAGAGGTAAACCCATTTGGGCTGCCACACTGTGGCAAGACATTGCTGCTCGGCTAGAGAGCCTGCCTGTGAAAGTTCGTCATGTAGATGCTCATGTGCCTAAAAGTCGAGCCACCGAGGAACATCTGAACAACCAACAAGCGGATCAAGCTGCTAAGATTAAAGTAGCTGAGGTGGACTTGGACTGGCAACATAAAGGTCAACTTTTCCTAGCTCGGTGGGCCCATGATGCTTCAGGGCATCAAGGTAGAGAGGCAACATACAAATGGGCTCGTGATCGAGGGGTGGATTTAACTATGGACACTATTTCACAGGTTATTCAGGAATGTGAAACTTGCGCCAAAATCAAACAAGCAAAACGGTTGAAACCTGTATGGTATGGGGGCAATGGTTAAAGTATAAGTATGGAGAAGCTTGGCAGATTGATTATATTACACTTCCACAAACACGTCAAGGTAAGCATTATGTACTTGCAGTGGTGGAAGCAACCACTGGATGGTTAGAAACATATGCCGTACCTCATGCTACAGCCCGAAATACTATCTTGGGCCTTGAAAAGCAAGTCCTTTGGCGACACGGTACGCCAGAAAGAATTGAATCAGACAGTGGTACTCATTTCAAAAACAGTATTATAGACAATTGGGCCAAAGAACATGGTATTGAGTGGGTATATCATATTCCATATCATGCACCAGCCTCTGGGAAAATTGAAAGGTACAATGCTTTGTTAAAAACTACACTAAAGGCACTTGGTGGTGGAACCTTTAAAAACTGGGATTCACATTTAGCAAAAGCCACTTGGTTGGTCAACACCAGGGGATCAACCAATCGAGCCAGGCCTGCCCAATCAGATATTCTACGGACTGTAGGAGGAGATAAAGTCCCTGTAGTACAGATGAAAAATATCTTAGGAAAGGCAGTCTGGGTTACTCCTGCCTCAGGCAAAGGCAAACCTATTTGTGGGATTGTTTTTGCCCAGGGTCCTGGCAGCACCTGGTGGGTGATGCTTAAGGATTGAGAAGTTCGGTGTGTACCTCAAGGGGATTTGATTTTAGGTGAAAATATGCAATGCTGAACTGTATGATGTCAATTGCCGCACTAACAATGTTTAATAAGTGTCTTTCAGATCAAGACAATAATGATGAAACTATAGCTAGCTTCTTCGAGTGGCGCCCGACACCTTCTTCGAAGTTGGTGTCCTTAACCCACAAACAGTGGTCATGAGATGCACTTGTACCATTTTTCCTGCCCTGGGAGACTGTTGTGACAAAATGAACTTAATGAACTTTTCAAAGGATGGTCCACTGATTAATTACTCCTGTGTATACATATATATATATATAGTAGTAGTGATTAATTAGATTGTATTGATAGATTGTATTGATAAGGTTTAAGTATTCTGTGAATGTCATATTATAAGGGGTGGAATGTCCTGGTTTTGCTAAAAAACAAGTTTCTCTTTTAGTGAATTTGCCTATCAGCTAAAGCCTTCATGTTAGCTGCATTTTCCTGGAGAACCAGACATGTTTTGGTTAAACCTAGCAATGGAATGCTAACTTATTGATAAGCACGGACGGACATCTCGCAAGAGGGGCAACGAGAAAACTGATGACCGAGAGACTGAACAATGGTGTATAACATTCCATTCACGTGAATACTTCCTATAAAAGTGGGAGATCACGAGGATCTCGGCCCTTTTTCCCTTTTCCCTTTTTTCCTTCCCTTCTGCTTATGGCCAACATTAGGAGAGGACCTTGCTGGACGTCCCTGCAAACTGAGGCCTAGTGAGAGACTGAATCCAGCTCCGGTTGGCTACAGAGTCTAATCCAGGACTTTGGGTGCTGGCTCTGCAGTTGCTGAGACTTACAAGATTGGTTTTGTATATTTTGTGTTATTTTCTCTATTCTTATTAGTAGCATTAGTAAAACATCTTTAACTTTTCCAACTCTCTTCTCTCTGTCCTTCTTTCCCTCCCAATCGCCTGTCCTGAGTGGGAAGGGGGGAGAGGAAGGGGCAAAAGGCGGAAGTTGGGGGGAGAGGAGGTTAACAGTACATCTGCCAGGGTTTGATTGTCACCCCGCAATCCTAACCCTCGACACATGCTTACCTCAAGTAAGCAGTTCTTCCAACAGAAATGTAGAGCCACCTGTGTATGTTGACTGCTTATTATGAAGTAGTTGCCAGATTTCAAGTCTTATAGTCATTATCTCAAAACCAGAACAGTAAAATGGTAAATTAATTCCAGTACATAGAAAGTAACTGGAAAATGCCCTGAAGAGCTCACTAAAGGATTTAGAGCTTAAAGGCATACAGCCTGGGAAAAGTCAAACAAGATATATACTGAGAACTTACAAGCAAGAAAAAAAAAGTTCAAGAGAAGAAGGATGGCTAATACCACAAAATCCATATCCTTCTTAAAACCTGTGAGAATCACAAGGAAAGTAACCAAAACCTTCTTCTGTTAGAAGAAAAAAATGAGTAAGATTTCATTCAAAGTTCAAGGAAGTTGAACTCCTGGGTCCCTCGGAGCATTGCTGGGTCCTTCCTGACCTCCTGGGTCCCTCCCAGAAGCGGGGGGGGGAGCGGGAAGAAAAACTGATTCTCAAGATGGAATCTTTAGCTTTTAAATTCCAAGTCCCAAGTCTAAGGTGACCTAAAGGAGGTGCTATGTGCATCTGTGCATTTTTGTTTGGAAAAAGAAAGGAGAACATACAACACAAAAGCAGCATAATATTATGAATAAAACTTTTTTAAAGTTCACTGCAGTTCACCATGAACATATGCAGACAAACATTCAAAGAGAAATTATTTCCTTCACATTTGTAAATTAACTATTTTTTAAAACTGACTTAACATCACTAAATCCAAATGACATTTCAGAGGAGCTGAAATTAGGTATTGACAACTATAATTTAATCTGCAATCTAATGTGATACTTCACTAAGGACTTCACTCTCTCTTATGGCATTTTATTTTCATTTTTGATATGAAAGTTGTAGTTTTAATTGGGCACAAAAAAAAAATTCACTGAATTAAATCTTAACATTCCTCTAAAGTCTGCCTGTTGACCTGATGTTATTTCCGCAAAAGTTTACTGAAATACGTCCTATTTATTTCTTATTTCCAGTTTATATCTCCAGTTTGATCTTATACCTTCCGTTCTGGAGTTTTAGATATGTCTTACTAAAGTAAATATAGTTTTCCTTGCAACTCTGTAGGTGTACAGTAGTGCAGGCATAATTCATGGGAACATTCAGTATTCAGAACATGTTATGAAAAGGTGACATATTGTATTTAGTACTAATTAGTAAGTGTCAGTTAACAAATTCTGTTTCCTACTTTAGAACAAATTTATATCAAGCAGCCTTTGTTTTTGTATTGCTGACCACAACTTTTTGAACTTTTTCAAACAGTCACAAGGAGAGAAAGAATAAATATTGACATACTAGAAATATAGTATCAAAACATTAAAGAAAAAAAGAAAAAAAATCACGAAACTTGTATGCATTTTAGGCCAAGTGTGTTCCTCAGCAATCTCCCAAAACAGACCAAATAGATTTAATCTTAAGAGAAAATAGTACTTACCAATAAAATTTCAATGGTACCAAGAATGTACATTGCTCCTGCAAAGGTTGTACCCAAGTAGAAACAAAGTCCCACTGCTCCACCAAACTCTGGTCCTAAAGACCTTGAAATCATGTAGTAAGAGCCTCCAGCTGTGAATTTAACAACAACAACAAAAAAAAAAAAAAAAACAAAACATACAAACAACAACAAAAAAAAACAACTCAAGACCTTCAGATTAAGGACAGCAGTAGAGAATAAAAATTTCAATCACTCAGTCAACATAATCAAGATAAATACTGCATGCGCCTCCACTGAAATGTTCACACCAAAATCTGTATTTAATGTCTATATATGAACTAGGCTGTTAGAACACACACTTTGAAGTGAAATGCGGAACAGAAAATAAATGCCAAAGAGGAAAAATCACACAAGCTAAACAATATAAAAGTAAATTAAGAAAAGCATATACAGGTACAAATATACACGAATCAATCTTCAGTTTCTAACCTCAAGCTTCAATCACACAATAAACTTCCAAAGCAATTTCTTTACGAGATGGGGACAAAACAGAATTTGATTCACTAATGCCTTATTTTTCTTTTCTGGACATGAAACCATTACCACTTTCACTACAGTTATTTTTTTCAGTACCATTTAAAAGCGTTAGGAAAAAACAGTCCCTACCTATCTGCTCATACTATTCATTTTGCCCCGATTTTTTCAATTCTCACTCATACTTCCCACATACATGCATCACCTTTAAGTTGTAAGCTACACACACACTCCCTCCCACTTCACCTGTACCATTTCCCTTTCAATAAGGCTTTAACTTTCAAGCTTTTTCTCTCTTTAGAATCTAGACTTTCCACCCAACCCCCTCAAGGCATTCTCCTCTCTAGTTCCCTCTCCATCTTCTCCTAGTTTCATTATGTTTGTCCCACTCGTGAAAACTGAGGAAGAAAGAGGAGACAGAGAAAGGAAGAGCTGTATTTTAAATAAACATACAACAGCCTTATGTAAAATTAGTCTGCAAATAAGAAACACACTTCTAATCAAAGGGTAGATTCTGAAACAGCTTCTCAATCTGAACAAATGTGAAATTGAAAATTTATGATTTAGCACGAATCCTTTTACTAAATACAACGCTGTTGCACATAATGCTAAGAGACAAGATCCTGCTGTTTAGAAGGTCTCTTTCAATCCTAGGTTCCTATCCATGCTTTCTGCCTCCTCCATACATTCCAGCAGAAGCAGCATTTATCTAAAAATTGTATCAACAAAAAAAAAGTGAGAATGAAGACCTGTCTAGCGTAAAAACCGCAAACTTGACACTCAGATGTTAAGCAAAACCTTTACAAAAAACTCTAAAAATATGAGGGATAAAAGAGCAGAACATTTTAGTTATCTGATTAGAATAACTACATTTCATTATAAAGTATTTGTAGAAAAATTTTCCATTGTATTTGTATTTCATATATGGCACTGTATCCATGAAACAACTATTCTACATCTGTGAAAGCAACAGCATTTACTTTTACCCAAGAACTTAGGCATCAGTTCTGGAACCCCTTACTGAGCTGGAGAAGCTCTGCAAGCAAGGAATCATTTTAACTTCTGTTCATGACTATGTCTGAAGACCAATATTATTATTTAGTGTGTTGAGAAACTGAAAAGGAGAAGAGCTTCAAGGGCTAACTGATTTTGCGTCTAAAAAAATTTTCAGTTTCATAATTGAAAAGAAACAAGTCGATCCATTTATCCTGAAAATTTAAGGAGATGAGCATTAACTAGAACGCTTATATCCAAAGAGATTTCTGCCAGCAGACTGGTTGTTACTCTTGTAGAAAACAACATAACTAGCTCTAATGTTTAGAAAGGGAATCTAGGAAAATTCAGGTAAAAGAAGAAGCCTTTTTATAAAGACATCTGCTTTGCATGAAGATGAGTCTCCATTAGTTCAAGTTATAACATCATATATTTCATTCAACCAGAACCAAATGATTGATTACAAAAATGTGCTATAGTTTGTAACTCCCAGAAAGTTCAGTTAAAATATTGCATCTCACCCTAAAAAGTAATTTATAAATCAGTCAAAAGAAAACAGGCACTTGACACAAAAGCATTACTTCTGATATCTCAGACTACAGTAATGTCTTATCCCAGCTTTAAGCTTCCAGAATTTGACTGTTCACTATTTAAAATAAAATTCTTCGTTACCTGGAACTACACCATTTGTTGCTATTGCACTCATTGAGATTGCAGTCAGCATAGTCTATGGAAAGATGAAATAGAGGAAGTTCAGAATACTAAAAGTTTTTTGAAAGATGGGGCAAGACCAAGTGATCAAATGTAACACTTTTTAGTTTTTTCTTTAAATAAGATGTTACAGCAACCAAAATTGATCATAATTTATATGAATATCCCAAACCAAAGATAAGTACTAATTTTTTTCAAGAGAGGATTCAGTTAATTTAAACGTTTGACAGTCTTCAAAAAGAACTGGAAGAAGACAGACCACCACTGAATACACTTAAAATACGATGTTCATTACTGCAATTAAATAGTAGTGACAAACTCATCAAGTGTCATTGTTATGACAATATCTCCTACTAATGGTCTCACGTTCCAATATATTAGTTTATAGGTGTAACACTGTGGATTCATTTGTAGTTTATATTTCAGTTTGTTCTGAAGTTGTGAAAAGCGCAACAGTTCAGGCCTCAATGCAAATAAGGAAACATTTGCTAAAAGCCGCTTTAATAAAATCCATATAATGCTTCAAACAAAAGTTTACTGTGATCAACTCAAACTCCATACAGGCTAGAATGATACATGACACTCAGTGCATATCTATCTATCTAATGTCTCTCAAATACACTGATACTTAACCATTATGGAGAAATCTTTCTTTGCTGCTTATAAATTAGAAGGCAGCAGTACTCTTGTAACAGAAGATTTGGCCAATAGTAAATAAAAAGGTTAACTTACGCAAGCACAACACATAAACACAATGATGAAAGACTCAAGAACTCCAGCTGTACCCACAATCCATGTTAAACGTAGGAAAAGGATAACTCCCAAGATGTTCTGCAAGCAGGGCAGGTACACACCAATAAAAGTGCCCATACGTGGAACCTGGGAACAAAGTCAGAACACTAATTCCTTGGCACTGAACAATTTAAGTACATAAGCACTTCCTTCAACAAACACTTATCACGAATGCCCCATGAATAAATGCCAAGTAGAAACGAATGGTAGCTTCAGAATGACCAGCTCTGCAAATATTCATAGGTTATTTATGCAGAAAGATTCCCAAAAAAGAAAAAATAATTTGTGATAGCAAACCACCTCATTCCCTAGGAACTAGGATGACATCTTGACGGGGTAGGATGGTCTTTTCTCTGTTAATTACAAAGCTTTACAAACTTTCTTCCAAAACACCAGCTATAGACTACCATCGAAGAGACATTACGGCCATAATCAAAATACAAAGTACATTCTGAAAAAGAGTTGATCACCATTGCCCTGCAGCTGGCCCACAAAATAATATTCAGCAAGTGTTTTCAATTTTTAACTAAAAACAGTGTGCTGGTTTGACTGAAAATGAATTAATTTTCTTTGTGCAGTTAGAAACCTTTCTTTTTCATAGCTAGCACAGTCATTATTTGGACTTAGTTTGAGAACAAGAAGATAACACGCCAGCACAGAGTCAATGTTTTTAATTGCTCTGATCTGAGAATGAAGGACATTCTGAACACTCTGCCCACAGGTGTGAGGCATTGAGGAAGGGGGGCATGGATGGGGGAGAGCTTGACCGACATCCAGACTGATCAATAAGAGTATTCGATCACATTAGCATCATGCCTCATATTCAAAGAGAGTCAGGATCTTCCAGTATCTCTTTCACACCATCTTCGCTTTCTTCACTCTTTTTGGCAGAGCTGGGATAGTTCTGTTCAAGACATTTAGTATGGCCTTTTTGCCATACTGCCATTTCGCAGAGGCCTTTGGGTCTTTCTGCCTTTTTCTGTCTCCTCTCTCCAGGAACAGCTGTTTGAAACTAGGTGGTATGTCCTGGGACTGGCTGCTCAGTGCAGATGGAGTTTGTGAGGAATTGCATTATTTCTACTTCAGACATGTATTTACTAGTAGTGTATTAGTTTTTTGTTATTTTATTAACCTGTGTTTATCTCAATCCAATTTTCTCCCCTATTTGGAGAGGTGTGAAAGCGGGTGAGCGAGCAGTTATCATGGCAGTATTGCTAGCTCAGGTTAAACCACAACAGACAGACAAGGTATTATGACAAGGCCAAAAGAAATGCAGAGCTGACTACAATTTGGTTTTCCAAAAAAAATTTGGTTTGCAAAAAAACCTGCTACAGAGTTTTAGTTTGTACTTTTGCTGTTGATCATCATGGGTCAAGACACACACAGACTTTAGCCTTCATCATTAAAGTTCCAGCCTTCAACACTTATGAAGAAAAAAGGTCTTGAAATACTGAACTTAGAAGCAATAATTATACACAGTAGATTTCCAGATACAAAAGCTCTTCTTAAATCACAACTTGGGCTGTGAAAAAAGGCAATCAATTTAAATATATAAGCAATCATCAGTGCATTTTAAGTTAACAAAATTATGAAGAAAACACTAAGTTCCCAAGTTTTTATATTCAGACATGGAACTGAAAAAAGACATGGATAGAACTCGAGTTTTCAGGCCACCAGATGGTGCTCAAACGAAATTAAACACCAGTGAGGAAACAGTGTTCATTCGGCTAATCAGTTCCAGGGGTCTAACACTGTTGCTTTAACAAAAACCTCCACAGCAGCTGGACACAGGACAGGGATCACACTATGAAAAGCACAAGTTGATTAGTGTTGGTTTTCTCCTATCTCAAGCTGTATCTTCAGATGAGAAGAAAAATACAGGAAAAGTACAATGAGACAAAGAAAAATAAACCCCCCACACAAACAAATGCAGAATAAGCCAGAAGCTAAAACAAACAGCTAGACTTCATTTATTGCCCTTGCCCATTGTCCTGGTACCAACTTCCTATACTAGTCAAGTCCTAATCCAAATGGTTCAGTAGAATATTCATGTACCATACCATACTCATGTACCATACCATAAATCTCTCTTCCAGTCAAATGAGATCCAGTTCTAACTTTACTTTCAAGAACCTTTTCATATCTGTCTTTTTGCTATGTGCTCATTTCCTTTTAGTCATTCTTACGTACTTCTCCTTCCCCCATACCTTAGCACACAAACTTAGCAGCAGCACACTTCTCTTACACAAAGGCAACTGATTCCCAGTACTCTCCTTTACTCAGTATCTATTGTAAATTTCTAAGTTTCAGTCACCAGGCCCAGCCAGTTCCAGGTCATCATTCCTCCTTGCCTGAGAGTTTTTGTACTCTGTCAGGTCACATGTTTTTGATCTAACCTCCTCTTTCTGAAACATCTCCCTGCTCACAGAGGAATCAATCTAACATCTCATTGCAGAGTCCAACTATTGCGTATGTTCCATTTCTACACAGACCTAGATGGGCACTGTGGGTATCCAGTAGACAACTGTCAAAGTTCACTTGCTGTCTTCTAACAAGTGTGTTAAGGGATGTGCTTCCGCCTTTCCTTCACCCCCTGCCCCAGTAAATATCATATTTGAGGCATGCAATAAAACGTTTCCTTGGAATGTGTCCACTAAGTTTTAAAAATACTACAACATGCAGAAACGAGATACTCAGGAAAACTGCTGCCATGTTAACAAGAATAAATATGCCTGCAGATTTAAGAGAGGGACCTGTTTAATCTCAAGTTTTCCTTAAATTTCAACTTGAGGTAAAAACTCAGACAATTAACATGTATTAATGAACCATCCAGAAAAAACAAGTCATATTGTATCCTCACTGGATGTAGACAAAAGGATTGATGCTCATACAAGCACAGAAGAAAAAAAAAAGGAAACTGGGTACACTGTATGTTTCCAGTCCCAGTTTTGCATGCATTTTATCTAGGGCTTTTACAGTAACATCTTGCTAAAACATGCTGACAAGAACGGAGTTAACACAAGTCCTACTCCAAATGCAAACCTTACTCCTGTTTTTAGGCATCTGCATATTTTCTTTTTAGGTTGAAATATGCTCCTCTTTGTAGTTAGCTTTGTTTCAACTTAAAAGTTTAAGTACCTTGACTTCTTTTCGCTTGCTGTCTTCATCTGCTTCATGTTCCACCACACCTTGAGTCAGATTAGTGTAGTTTGCTAGTTTATTAAGAAGAGATGACACCATGGGATTACTATCCATTTCCTCCTGTTGGGATTTCAAGAATACTCCATTTATTAAATAGGTTTTTAAGGAATTATTTTATGGTACTACTTCAAGCACATACTCAACAGGTCAGCCCTGATTCACCCAAATCCAAAAGTTAATATGACAAAATACCAGACAGTTTTCAACAAGAATTCTAAATCTTTCTAGAAGTTCAACACTACATGGCTATTTTGCAATATTTCACTTTTTTACAGTTGGAACATAAGAGAAATATCACGAAGGGACATTACTATAGAACTCTATTCCTATCACAGTATGGTTTTCAGGGGATTATATATTCCTATCACAGTATAGTTTTCAGGGGATTATACTGGCAGGGTCAAGTCATTATGGTGTTTTTCCAACATCTTGCTTGTGTCTAGAGAATAGCTTCAAATGATTCAAGCATCAAGATACTTAAGGACCACTCTCAAGAATATTGCAGCAGGCTTACAGACTTTATCTTTAATCATGCATATTAATTCTAAAGTATTTGTTGAAAATACAGGTACATATGCATATCATATGGAATTGCACATATGTAATATTACTTGACACAGAAGTCAGGCCATCTTTCTTTAGCCAAATATCTGCTACAAACCAAAAATATGCTAAAAAAAATAATAAAATCCATGAGAAGCACATTTAATGAAATGATGCCAAGAAATGCAGAACCAGAGAACTCAATCAAGTATACAAGATCAAATATTGGAAGGTAGGCAAGAGATCAGGATTTCAAACAAAGACAAGAACTAAGGTATCCCTGCCCGAGGCATTAGGTCATGATAATCACAGTTAAAATAGCCAAGCTTCTTTGTAACAGTTCATACAAAAATTCAAAACACAAGTCAGCTGAAAACAGTAGAAGAATAAGATCGTAAGAAACATACTATGAGATATATATACTACCAAAAAGATTCACCACAACAGCACTGGAAGACTTAAATGCAACACTGTAACAGCACAGTCTATAATCTCAGATATGTAAAAGACAGTCAGCATTATACCATCATCTGAGGATTTAATGTCAGCAACTATTCAGAATAACTGATGCAAGTATATGTTCAAAGGAGATCAGGGACAAAAAAGCAGCTACAGCCAATTTATCAATACCGAGGAATACAACAGGAAGTTTTGGACATTGCTTTATGAAATAGAGCTTGAAGGAGAGAAATTCAGTGATAAAACTCCACTACCATGGTTTCCCTCCAAAAACTGTAGGAAATTCCATACATGACTGACAAACAATTAATGACCATCATTACTTTGATCCTTAAAAGAAGACTCAGCGAAAAATAGTAAAAATACATTATTTAGGTCATGCAGAAAGAAGGAGCTGAAAGATCATGTCCTCTGTGGAAAGACGCTTGAAAGGAGACAGGATTGTATGGGAAAAAAAAGAAAAAAAAGTAGGTAGAATGCAACAGCAAGATGGTTAAGCAAACAACGTTAGAAGGACATTGTTTATTGTTAACAGAAGCATCAAAGCAAGACCAGCTGATGCTACTAAAGTAGAAGAATTTGGGTCAAACTTTACTAAAAGTACTATTTCATTGCAAAAGTGGCACTTTAATGTATCATATCAATATATTTTTTCTGTAAATAAATTAAACAAGTATTAAACTTGCATTATAAAGTAGATGTTTCTATTAGAAAGTAGCTATGGTATGCTCTACATTGTAATTAGATACTGTAAGTCATGGCCTATCACAGTTTGTTTTATAGCTTTGCTGCTTTAAGAGACATTTGTATTCCCCTGTTCAACATATTTGCTAATCCTTTTAAAACTGGATATTGCTTGTGGGAGATTTGAGGGATTTTCTTGAAGTTACTGTGTGGATGGGTTTCTATTAGATGGAGATTTGTTACTGAACTAGCCAGGTCCACAGGAATTTCAAGGCCACACCGTCAAGCTGAAAACAGGATCTGCTGTGGGAGTAAAACAGTTCATCAGCAACAGGGCAGCAGCACGATGTATATCAACAGACCTATCAGCAGTGAGACTCAAGCACATGGACAGCTCGTGAACATAGACAATATCCAATCAGCTAATGCATGCTTGGCATGGACGCATGATCAGGAAATAACCACATATACAAGGAGGCTTGTTTCTGCAATAAGTTGCCTTTGCTTGAATTCACATTGGATTGTGTGGAGTCCATCATAATTCGCCCTCACAATTGCTTTGTTAGAACCACTAGATTGAACTTCCGGTACCTTTCTGTAACAATTTCTAGATCTGAGACAAAAAATTTTTCATGCAAGAAGGCTTATTTCATATCTTCACATCAGCGCATACCAAAATTTACTGTTCTTGCCTATACAGATAAACTAAAATATAGAAGGAACAAACCATCTTTTTAATAACATGCTTTTTTCTTATTATATCATTAAAATTCACTGAAATGGTGTGTTAGCAGGAACCAAACCACTGAAAAGTTATTATTTTTCCCCTCATTAAATTTCAAGAGAAAGAAAAGGGTTTGCTTGTTTTCATCTTGCTACCAGAGCTTCAATCAAACGTGGAATACAATTTGGGGGTATTTAACTTACCTCAAAGAGAGCCATATTCTTTCCTTCATACATGTTTCCTCTGTCCACCTCAGCACTGTTAATAAATGGACTACTTTCCTTGGCAATTCCATCTCCTGGTAGAAAAGCAGAATAATTGGAAACAGAAAGAAAAAAAAACCAAGGTATACCGTAAAAGGAATATTCAGAAGATGCTGGTTTAAAAAAACAGTTCTAGGTAACACTGGAGGTGGCTGCCAAACACTCTGTCTTTGTCCCAGACACAGGGACTCAAACTTAATTTCCTTAGATGTGGACATTAACAGTCTAATCTTTACATACTATTCCACCTCTTAACTATTACTTATTATTCTTTAATACATACACTGATATCTCCCTTTTCCCCTGCCTCACCTTTCTAATTTACTTAAAGCACTTGATAATATAATTTCACATAAATCTTCTGGCCAACAACAACTCAACCAACACCAAGCAAACACAGACTACCTTTTTATTACATTATCCGCTCCCTCAAAATACTCCAGTAGCTGAGTCAGGACTTTATGAAAAAAACAAAAGGGGAATTATTTTGTAAAGGTTATGGAGACATTTTCATGACAGCCTATATTTACTCTATTCCTTATTGAAATCTCAATCTCATTAAGCTGTAGTTCCCCTGATGTGCTCTGGAACATCTCTCAAAAAAAAAAATAGAATCCCTTTCACTGCCCGTTAGTCCACACAAACCCTATTACATGTTACCTATTACTGTCACAACACTGGCATTTCCAAATAGTCTTAAATCCTTGCCTATTCCACTTTGCCTGTCTACACTTTCGGCCTTCTATTCACAAGTTACAGCAATAGCACCTACACAGTCTCTTTACTACAGAATTAAGGAACAGCTGGAGAACAAGTTGTACTCTTCTCCCTATGTCCTCCACTCTGCCCCTACAGCACATGACTCCCCACATGAAGTTCCAAAACAAAGCTCTTGTAAACATGGACACCAGTCTCAGCACAAAGTATTATCTTGGTTGTAATAAAGACAGAAATAGATCACAGTCCCTCAAGCAGATGTGTGGCTACATCCCTGAGAGATTTTCTACCACTGTCCATAGCTCCCCTTGTTCAACAAATTCACTATACTAATTGGTATTATGATGCAGAAGTCACATACTCTCATAAGAAAAACAAGAAGATAGCTATTGTCCATCAGGCCTCTAGAATTAATTCCACAATCCAGAGAACTGTTGATGAATTCATCCACAACTACAGTTTTTATCCAATGTACCTCCTTCTATCCATATCCTCCAGCTTTAATTTTTGTTTCTTTACATTTTATAATTCATTCCTCATTACTTCAAGTCCTACAGCCTGGCTAGCTCTCCCTGCTCCAATAGAGCTTAATGCAAGGCCAGCAGATGGGATACTGCAAATACAAAGGAATCCCCCTCGTGGACCAGCACCTCAAGTTGTTTCACAGTGCATGGAACACGCTGGTTTCACACAAAGTTGTCTGAGAAGTTGGCATTTATCCTTTAATCAGCTCCACTGTATTTAGAAAAAGGTTGAGTTACCTTTCCATAGACGAACTCTGTCCCTAACCAAATACATGCCAATTCCTCTCATCATCATGTTGATGTGTACGACCACTAGAGCTTCTTAGTTAAGACATTGCATTTTCTTCCCAACAGTTTTTGAACACTGTTGTTTTTTTGTTTGTTTTAACATGGTCATTTCAAGGAATTGAGCTATTTTTGCTAAAGTTTGTGCAAAGCATTCATTACAAGGATCATGCCCATGTTAAAACGTTTGGGGTTCAAAAGGCGTTTAGACAAGGTTCTTAGGGACACAGTTTAGTTAGGTTAGGTTATTGCTGGGCTCAATGATCCTGAGGGTCTCTTCCAACTCAAATGATTCTATTATATTTGTCTTGCTAAGACTACACTTCTATTGACTTTCTTGCCTATTGACAGCTGGCCATTGTGGTTACTAACTAAACATTAAGTCTCCCTTCAGGGCACTTCCAATCTCCTCAGAAAGGATTATTCTTCAAACAGTGAGCTAGGACATTTTTAGCATTTTTTTGTTTTCATACAGACTGTAATGTCACTGCAGTCACTACTTCAGTGGATATCATTAGACTAATCAAAATATCAAAAGGGTAGCCAAACAAATAACATGAATCAGTATGCATAATTCTGAGGTTGAAAAATATAGTTTTGTCTTACCAGCTCTGGATGTTGGAAAAAACAAAACAAAAACCACCACCACTACAAAAGAGTCAGCATGTCAGCACTGTACATTAGATAGTTTGAACTGTAGGTAGGAAAACAGTGAAGTCTTCCTTTATGTGTTTGTATTTCTAACCAAACTGTTAGTTGGCTTTGCTCCAATAGGAAAAAGCTCAGACCACAATGTCTCTAACAAACAAATCTTGTCAAATACATCTAAAACTTCAAACAGAAAAAAACCAAAGAACTTAAGTTTCCTATTCTTCAAATTCTTTCCAATCAGTATTCCATCTATTTTTAAGCTTTCTAATGCTGGTCTTCAAAATAACCTGTCAGTACCAGACTCTAACTCATTTCCTTAATACAGTTGTCTCTTTTCATATTTAGTGAATGTTTGGTACAGCATTTTAATAGTATTTGACATGATCAGGATTATCTATTTTAGCTCTATTTGAAAGGGAGTCAATGCTGAAAAAGTGACCACAAAAACATACTGACAAGTACTCTCTCATCTGCAGTTCACTGACTCATCCTACAAACTATGAACACCTTTGAACAAGCTCCTTTGGGTTTTCAGCATCTCTGTCAGCAAAAGTCATATTGCCTGTAAATTAAAAACCACAACCTCTGGAAGCATGCTTATTTATTATGCTTAGAAATACACTGAGCCTTACAAACATGTAACTTGAATTGAGATGTATAACACCATCCAGTGGAAAAAACTAGGTTTAGGACCTCAACACATAATCAGCAACTATGGTGAGATTAATGAAACAAGCTACTATCCCAATCTATAGCTCATCCTTTCTTCAAAACAAAGGATTTATTAGGAAACCAGAACCAAAAGATAGGATTTACACTTTTCACAAATGTCACCTCTGGTGCATCAAGTGGAATGGAGCAAATAGAGAAAAATTCTTTCAGTTGCTTCCACTGAGGTAGCATGGAATATAGAAATAGGTATTTAATTCCACTAGTAAGTCTCAAGTCATTTACAGCTTTGTATTTTAACCCTATTCCCTTGAATTCTATGAGCAAGCTTAAAAATAATCAAATCACGGAATCATTTAGGTTGGAAAAGACCCTTGAGATTAGAGTCCAACCATTAACCTAACACTACCAATTCCACCACTAAACCATGTCCCTAAGCACCACATATATGCATCTTTTAAACACCTCTAGGGATGGTGACTCAACCACTTTCCTGCGCAGCCTGTTCCAGTGCCTGACAAGCAAAATACCTTTCTCTCAGGCCTCTCTAAAACTGCATCAACTCTAACTCTTCTCAGGTGTGGAGGCAAGTTAAATATACAGTAAAAACACTACCTTTCAATATAGTTCTAGACATTCCCCTAAACCGCACATCTTCTGGAATCCAATTAAAACTTCTGCAACTAACGCACTCTAAGTATCTCTACTTACTGTTGCTTGTTTTCTGAAAGTAATTCAAGTTATGAGGGCTTACAAGCAAAAAAAAAAAAAAACACACCACAAAAGAAACAAAAAAGCCCCCCCAAAAAAAAAAAAAACAAAAAACAAACACAAAACACACACCAAAAAAGCCACACACAACAGGAACAGCAACAACAACAACACGACACAACACACAACACACCAAAACAAAAAAACTTGGATTACATTAGTCATCCATTTGAGCAAGTATTTCATCTTAGACCACCACTGGTGTTAAAAGATCCATAAGAATGGCAAAATAAATCCACAAAAACTTCCTTTATGGGCTTGATTAAATTATAATGTTTCCTCTGTTTCATGACACGTACCCAAAACCAAAAAACCCTGATGTGACATTCCCTTCAACTTAACATAATGTGATAAAAGCCTAAACTCTAGAAATAAATCTGTTTCCCCATCCACATATATAATTTAAAAATATTATTGGTTTTAATCTGCTGTGGAATGTTCATATACTATAGCTCAACTCTGTACTTATTGAGGGACCAGTAACAAACTAAAGTCATAATTAATGTACCTTTCCTAGAAGCCTGTCTGCTATTTTCTTTGTTGATGGGACGTGCAAAAATTCCAACTCTTGATTTCTACAGATAGTCAAGCACTGTTATGGGTATAGCTACATCTACATGGAAGTTACCTGCAACAAACTACATTTTCTTGTCTACATGAGTTATACAGCTGCATGCAGACAAGGTAGGAGAAACATCAACTTTGGAGGTAATATTCAGAGCATTCATGCAGGCAGATGATCACAACATCCACACCCAGACAGCCCAGCCCCCCAGCTGCCAACACAGTGTAACCAATACAAGTTATCACAAACCATCCTAGAGTTGTGGTAGCCTCAAGTTTAGAGCTGCCAATGACATCAGATGACTTCTCATTAAGATTTCCACACACCAAACAAAACTTACATCAAAAATGTCTGCATAGCACAATTCAAAGTGTTCATCATAGAACCAAAAGACAGTGCTTTGTTCAAATTTGTACTCCTCAAAAGTTTCAGAGGAGTGATCCTCCCAAACATTGACAGGCAGACTACTTTAAGGTATACCATTGGTTAAAAGTTTAAGCTGATGCAAACTGGTCCATTTTATACAGTGTAAGAAAGAACGCAACAGTATAGCTTAAACAGGCAGAAGCCATCTTTGCCACCAAAGGAGTGGCCTCTCATTTCCCTCTCACACTCAATGCTCATCCATTTGTGTCCCTGTATCACACTGTTCCTCACACAAACAGAACTATTCATTCTAAATGCAACAGTAGTGTATGCTTAATGCTGAGTTGGAAGGGAGTTGTTTTGCTTTTTATTCTTGCTGCTACTTTTAATCCAGATGAGTTTGTGTGTTCCCTACACAAATGCTTGTGCTTTCACTAGAGAATCCACCAGTGCAGGAATGAGCAATCACTGTAAGCAAAACCACTCTCTTAGCATTGATGCCAATATTACTAAATCACAAAACTAGAGTGGTTCATTTCCCTCTTTTCCCACCCCTTCCCCATCTCAAATCAAAAGAGGTAGAGTATGAGGGGAAAAAAAAAAAAAAGTGTTACAGGCATCTTGTCTCAGAGAAACTGGCAGAGCAGGGCTTGGTGTACAAGAGGAAATGATTGTTGAAGTGATCCTAAATTTGTACTAGGATGCCTATTCAAGAGATTAAGGATAAAAAGAAGATAAAAAGATTAGATGGTCTAATATTGCTGTTCCACAGGTTGCAGAATTTTATTTCTGTGTTGCACTCTATAACTGAAAAAACATACTGAGATTTGATCAGTAATTCTCTTGATGTTTTCAGAACTGAAATAAGAAAAAAGCCTACCAATTTATCTTCATAAAGATTAAGGGGGTTTGTTAATTACTGGGAAAATATCAAAGAAATTGTTCCTTATTTCTATTTAAATCAGGCTCTTTCAGACTTCTAGCTGTAACATTTTAGTACACCTGAATTTAACCACTCACACTTAGTATTTTCTATCTGTGAAGGTAACTATACTTATCAAATCTCAAGTATCCTTTCAAAAAACTGAAACAGTTAAGTTCATAAAACATTTTCCTAACCTTTAATTATTTTGTGGCAACATTCTTTCCAGTTTAAGTTTAGATAACTTAAATTTCAAGCTTTAAAAATCAAATACAGCCTTCGAACACCAGTCTCAATCATGCTATTTACAGAAGATTATACATCACCTATCTATTCCAAAGATCAGGCTAGCCCTCTTTACCATGGCATTAAACCAAGCTCATGATATTCTATTCCAGTCTGACCCCTAAATCCTTTCAAGATTCATTGCTTCCTCACTGTCCCACACTACATCTGTTATTATTGTTCACATTCAAGAATGTTCTTATTTGCCTTCGTATTCAAACACATTTTGTCCAAAAAAAAGTAAGCATCTGTGCCTCCTATCATACTGTAAGGGCTTAATATCTACCAGAAAAATAAAACCAGATTCTTTTTATATGGCAAAAGAATACAGGTGTTGTTTTAACAAGTAAGAATGATCTAAAACCTTTGAATCACACAGCCTCAAATAAGACAGCTTAACTATGATAAAGTATAGCTGTTCTCTAAACAAGTACACATGTAAAACTAAAATGTCTTGCTTCCCCCTAGAATTTCTAACTTTATAGGCTGCTGTCTAAAGTAGAATGCAGTTGAAGAATAATACTTCATAAAGAAGTCCTAACCTTTCATAGTTTCCAAAGGGCAACTCTTAATCATAGTCCATATACCTTGAAGCAGCTTCCTGTTAGCCAGATGCAGGTGAAAAACAACAGTTTTTAATAAAAACTACATTAACATTTTCATTAAGTTATTATTTGGTCACATTAAGAACAAACCACTGCACACAGAATATGAAGAACCTGTTTAGACAAGGGTAAACAGGCATTTACTGTTAATATAAACAAAAGGTAAAAATACAGAAAGTTTAAAAGTCACTAAAACTGATGTATAGAAGTGCCATGTCCAGTAAAGCTGCCTGTGGCAAAAAACTGTTAACCGTTGTCTCTATCACACATATTTACTTCCTAGATGTCCAAATTTTCAATTGTCAGGCAACTGCAACTAAAGAAAACTCAGATAATCCTAATTTCTTACCAGTCCTAATCCAAAAATATCTAGAAGTATTCTTTGGATCTCCAACATAAACTCACATTTTCAAAAGTAACTACCATGCTTTAATTCAAATCATGAAAAGGCATCAACCTTGTTTGAACACATCTTGCCTCTGAATTTTTGCATCAGATGGGTTTAAGAACTCAGTGCAATCTACTTCAAAGTTGCAGGTCATTGCAGGTTTTTTTTTTTTTTTTAGTAAAGAAATATCTAAGTATATTTACTATATCACCAATTTCTTCAGCACAATTTATGGAAGTTATCTTGAAAAGCAGAATGCAGTGTACTTAAGCTCCTTATAAACTTCTTAACATAATTGAGAATTCTAATGCTACATCCATCAATTACCTCATCAACATTACTAAACTTCAGAGTTCCTTTACTTAGGCTACTATTACAATCAAGCACAGGCTACTTCAAATGAAAATACACTGCAAAAGCTCTTTATAATTCTTCAAAATATTCCTAGAAGTACAGAACGTGCTATTTCAGTAAAAGACTCATTAGAACCACAGTATTGTCTTTTAAAGAGACTCACTTGGAGTTGTCCCACTTTCTTCATAATCTTGTTCACTCATGGTTAAGCAATATCAAGTCATTCCCCTTTGTTGATTCTTCACGTATCAGGAATTGCAACAGGAAACTGACAGTTGCTTCCTCGCTGCTTTGTGTAAGACCTCAAATCCTGTTTCTTACTAGTATCGGATTAGTCTTGAAACAAGTCATTAAGGCTTCACACAGTGTGAAGGATGCACATGACACAGCCAAACTACATGACAGTCACAGAACTTCCTAAAGAGAATTAAGCTGGAGGATTTCCGTCAGCAACAAGCAGCATGCTTAGTGAAATGGTCAGGATTAAATTACTAAAACATCCCATGTCTTCGCCTAATAACAAATGCATGTAAAGTTTTCTTTCCATCAAATCAATTCACTTTAAAATACCTCCATTAAGCAGATCAGTATACATTAGTAACAAGTAGTATTAACCTACTCCGAAGATCTACTATTAAGAAAGCCAATTTTGTGCATCAAGTACGTATTAGATCTTAAGCAAGTTAACCATAAGCATAGTTGCTAAAGATTGACTTCATGTAAAAAAGAGCTTGCAGTAATTGTACGTAGGATGTAGCAAATAAAAAGTTTAAATTCTAGTAACTTTGCACTCTTTTTAAAAAGAGATATTTTGAAATGATAAAGGGGTCCTCTTTAAGACTGGCTACATAATTTGTTGCTTCTCTTTCAAATTAGATATAACACCTGTTAGTTTATGCATTAATCTATTTCACACCTTCTATACCAGCCTTAAATAAGTTTATATAAACTGTTTCAATTCTATGAAATGGATGTTATTGCTTAGAAGAGACTAGGCTCCTGCGGTTCAGTCTTTGAGTCACATCTGAAATCTATTTTTCTCTGCAATCATAACACCTATGCCACAAGCACAGTCAACTGTGGAAATGCTGAAAGGGCTGACGGCTCCTTACATGTCCATTTCTCAAAGTTCCTGCTTCCTAGAACCAGCTTTGCTGCCTGCTAGGCCCCTAAAAGAGCCACTTTAACTCACTGATGCTGCAGAAATAGCCTGCCTCCTGTACTTCCCCCTTTTGATTCTTTTAACTGTTTTTCCCCATGGACTGCTTCTCATTCTTCATAGGCAAAATAAATCAGCTTGTACAAGTCCTCAGCACACATTCCACAAAGTAAGAAAGTCAGTAAAGGGGGATAGAGATAGGGCTGGTCACTAATGAATCACAGCAATCTATTAGGTTGCTCATCTTTAATGTCCCAGTAAGTTTCTGTTAGGACAGCTCTACTGGTAACAAAGCAAAGTTCTGACATATTTTCAAGGATGTTCTAAACTTTCATGTCTGAAGCTAGAAGATAAACACATAAGCTTCCCATTCTTCAAGACTGAGGAAATCTGCTGAAAGATTTTATTCTCTTCAAAAAGTAAGCTTCTAGGAAGATGCTTTTCATTTTAAAAAGTTTCAAACTTGTGTGCCCCTTGTCAGAAGGAAAGAAACAGAACAAGTTTCATTTCTTCCAGAAACAGATATTTTCCCAGAAGACACACAGGATTTAAAAAAAAAATTTTTTTGCAAAACAGTTATCACTCAACCTCTCACCACCCAAAGGCTCCCAGAACTATTCTTAAATAGGTGGAATGCTGCTTATTTCTGGTTGCCATGAGCTAGCTAAAGGACACAGCTAGTTAAGGTATCTAATTAAGAATGTCAGCTATTGAAATCAGGATGCAGATAATAAATATTGTCCAATTGACACAGATATTAAGCCATGCTTTCATATTGCTGTGATTTAAGAGCAAAATGCATCAGAACTTCATCCAATTTTGCAAATACTTTAAAATTTGCATATGAAATCAGAGAGACTGCAGTTTTCATTGACTTCATGTGGTGGGTTGACCTCAGCTAGCCACCAGGTGCCCACCAAACTCTCACTCCTCCTGAACAGGACAAGAGGAGAAAATAAGATTAAGTATTTTGTGAGTTGAGAAAAGGACTGGGAGATCACTCAGCAGTTACCATCACGGGCAAAACAGACTTGACTTATGGAAAATAATTTAATGTCAATTATAGAGTAGGATAATGAGAGATCTAAGAACCTTCCCTCCACCCCTCCCTTTCTTCCCAGGCTTGACTTCATTCCCAGCTTCTCTACATCTTCGCCCTGAGCAGCCCAGGGGGTCAGAGAATGGGGGTTGTGATTATGTGCCACTCCTTCCTCCTCTTCAGTGCAGGGTTCCTTCCACTCATGGGAGACAATCCTTCATGACCTTATCCAATATAGGGTGCTTCCTATGGGCTGCAGTTCTTCAAGTACTGCTCCAATATGGGTCCTTTCCATGGGGTATAGCCCTTCAGGAACAGCAACCTGCTCCAGCATGGACTCCTCTCCACATGCAACAGTTCCTACCAGGAGCCTGCTCCACCACGTGCTCTCCACAGGTCACAGCTTCCTTCAGGGCACATCCACCTGCTCTGGTGTGGGGCTCTCCACAAGTTGCAGCATGATTATCTCCATGAGCTGCAGGGTGGCAACTTGCATCCTATAGTCTTCACCACAAGCTGCAGTGGAATCTCCGCTCCGGTGCCTGGAGCACGTCCTCCCCCCTCCTTCACTGACCTTGGTGTCCGAATAGTTGTCTCTCCCACATATCCCCTCTCCACTCTCTTTGCTCCTGTTGTGCAGTGTTTTTTTACCCTTTCTTACTAACATCACCAATGGGCTTTGGTCAGTGGCAGGTCCATCTTGGAGCTGGCTGGAATTGGCTCTGTCTGACATGGGGGCAGCTTTTGGCATCTTCTCACAGAAGCCACCCCTGCAGCCTTCTTGCTATCGAAACCTTGCCACATAAACCCAATACAGTTCATGTATTTTTCTTTCAGCATGGAAGGAAAAAATGTTCACAGCCACTGCCAAGAGTGATGACATCTCCACTGAATTTGTCTTTGTTGTCACCACTGTGTCACATAGAAAACATATTGCAAACCTAAAGTACTCTTATTATCTTGGGGTAAAGGAAGGTAAAAAGAAACCTAACAGGGTAAGTTACACTATCAGCAGAATTAAAATTCCGCTAGCTACTGTCTGGACAGTTCACAAAGCCATAGCATACAAATAATTGCAGTTATACAAACTATACTGTGTAGCAGAAATGCTCCTTGTTTGACTGGTACATTGAATCAAGTAGGAAAATACTATCTGATTCCAGAAAAAAATACCACATAAGCCACAAAAGGATTACATAGAAAAAAAAGAAAAATGTAGGAGAATCCATTTAAATTTGTAGGATAAATAATTTAAAACAAATAAATTTTCTTAAGAGGGCAAAACCCTCAAGCATCAATATTTTTACTCAGATTCAGAGAATAAGCCCCCTGTGATAACATTCTATAGTTCACTAGTCTGGAGAACAAATAAAAATAGCACCAATTGTTTCATTTCCCATACTTCAGTATCTATTTTTAAGTAAAGCAACAACATAGTTCAAAGATGCAGGAAAAATTAATCAGGGCAGTGCTTCCAAAACGGGTGGTTTTCTGTGTTGAGGTGGGGGTAGAACAATACTGTTTTTCTGCAATAAACTGATTCAAGGAAATAAAGCCTCTTAAAACAACTTTTTAAAAGCAGCTGGTTTTCTCTCATAGCTGGTTTCCTGCTGATTTGGCTCCCTAAAACAGTTCACAGGCAGTAGCGATGGAGAGAATCAAAATACTTTTTTTTTCCCCCCATCAGAGAATAATAAGATCTGCTATGCAGTAACAAACTATATCACTTATGAAATGCAGCCCTTACAATGCCTACCTGTGAGTTTTTAACATAAGTTATCTTAAACATGCACCATAAAAAAACATTTCAAGCAAAGTTCTTTTCGGAAAAAGAGTAAAAAAAAAACAACACACAACAGTTCCATCAGAAAACTTACTCACCATATTCTGATGGCTTCAAAAGTAGTCTCATCAAAAGAGGAATCAACAATCAGAGATCAAAAAAACCCTCGGTAATAATATTTTCATCACAGGACCAGAGAAGTTAAAATTATGAGAACTGATGCCACTGTATCTGATGTTACTTTCTGCTGGAATAGTCTACTTCAAAGTTGCTTTATGACTAGAATTTTTACCTTTAGCTCTTCAGCAAGAACACAGTAAAAGAATGTTAGCATTTCGTTCACATGAACTTAAGACATGGTCAAAATAATAATTTCCTGTCCATCTCAAGCATTAAGATCCTCTCCTTCACTAAAAGGGTCAAAACTACAACACTCCAAAAGAAATGTTTAAACAGTTAAAAAATGCTAAGTGACCACTTTCTCCACAGTGAAGTTAGTTTATCATCCTTAACTCTGCCTCCTTTATTTGTCCCTATTTCCCTTGGGCCTATCAATATCCAACAGAAACACTTATATTCACAATGATACATGTAGCTGTATCAAAGAGTGAAAGGATCAGTTGGAGCACCTTGGCAGAGCTAGACATGCATCAGGGATCAACCCAGACAGTCAAGGCCCCTCAGAGTGAAGAAAATATCTATGTGTAGCTCCCACACCTGTGATCACATGTCAGATATGCATCTACCTGCAACAGGAATAGTATTTTGCATTCCAACATTGTATTATGCAGTAAGACATTGGGCTGGCTGGGTAGGACAACCAACATGGTTTTTGCAAAGCGAGATTCTCACATGCCTACAAGAGTTCTTTGAAAGAATCAACAGCGGGAACCCAATTTATGCAGTCTGCCAAGATCTCCAAGAGACTTTTGAATAAGTCCTTCTCTGAATATACTTCAGGAAATGAAGCAGCCACAGAATAAAAGAGAAGATATTGCATAAGCCATAGGTAAATAGTTTCGTAAGAAAAGACATATATGGCCTACTCTCAGAGATGGAAATAGCAATTGAAGTTCTGCTGGGCCACATGATGCTCCACACATAATTAAAAAACAGCAAGAAACATGAGATGACCAGAAATGTTACAGTTCTAAACTATTTCAAGTTATTTAGGATACTAAAGGCACAGGTCAACTGTGAAGAGCTGCAGATCTCCAAGACTAAATGAGTGTTAAAACAACATGCAAAACTGGATGTAGAAATTTAAAGAGTAGATATATACACATATGAAGGAAAACAATCCTAAACCAGTTGGGCTCCAACTGATTGTTACTTCTCATGAATTAGACACTTGCGTTATGATTGTTTCATGAAAACACCAGTTCAATAATCAGTCTTCAAACCACAACCTGAACATCAGAAAGGAAAAGGGAAAAAAGTCCATGTTAGACAAAGGTATGAAAAAAAAAAAACCACCCACAACACTATTTGTTCACAACTTGATTATCATGCACTACACTTCACTTCAGAATGAACAGAAGTGGAAAAAAGTTCAGAGAAAGAAAGAACAATAAGCATGGAACAGTTTCCATGTAAAGAAGAATAAATTAGAGTCTTCCATTTGGAAAAAATGTGATAGGGTTAAGATGGGACAAGGTTTACAAAAATCTTGAGCGATCTAGAGAGGGACCTGACAACTATTAGTGTGATTTGATGCCTTTAATCTGATGACTGGATCAGAAAAACAAACAAGAGGTAATTTGCCTTTGAGCAGCAAATCTTACTGCTAGTTTCCAAGTGCCAAAAATATAAATTGATTCCTGACTGCACAACAGAAGAGAAATTCACAGAGTATATTTGGAAAACAAACAGATTTAGAACTTAATCTAAACTCACCAATAAGTGAGAAACAAATCCAGTTTCATAGAAGGCTCATCTTTTTCTGACCCACAAGTTGCTGAAGCCTGGAAGAGCATGTGGAAAACAGTATCGTATTTGCCAACCCATGCTCCCAAGCATATTCCCAGACCTGAGCCTTTAGCCAGTACTGGAAACAGTATGCACACTACTGCCTAAGCACCTAAATGGGGCAGAGAGAGATAACTAACCTGTGGAGGCTAAAGAAAGAGAGTGAAGACATCAGTTTGCATTATTTTGGGGTACAGAAAACTGGACATACTGCAATGGGATGAAGAGGAACACGTAACACTATATTTTTCTGTAAAGCAAGTTCTGAACTACAGAATGGTTCTGTGTTTGAGCACAAGCTGATGGAAAATGCACTAGACATCTCAGCAAGATTAGCCTGTCTTCCCTACATTGCACATATGTATACCTGCTTCAACTAATCCCTGGATTTTCAGGAATCAGCATTTCACAGAAATTCACAGAATTTATGCTTCATTAGTCATATGATGACTTCACAGTAGATGATCAGGTTTGCCATTGATATTCCGTGTACTTGAGGGCCTTCAATTTAAGAGGATTTTGTAAGAGTTAGTTTTCATAATGGTTTCTAAATAAGACGCCTGTGTGGTCAAGTTAATAATACCATGGGAGGGGAAAAATATGAGCTATGCTTCGAAACACCTGACATGCAGAGCTGCTAATGAAATGGAGATTTTACCAACTTTACAAAGTTTTGACAGCTCTATCTAATAGAGAGTCACTACTGATGTGTAAAGAACACAGATAAAAAACCCAACACAAATCAAATGAGAAATTCTGGTTTAAAACTGCATCCATAACTGCCTACAATAGACTTCTGTTTTCTTCTTGTCTTCTACCTGTTACTATTTCCTGACTACCCTTCCCTTGCAGTGTATTATGAACACATTAAAAGACATATGCTTCTGCATAGGCACATATGCCTTCTGCTAATTGGTGCATATTTGAGTCAGCAGCCTCCAACCCTCAACTACATTGTTCAGTCCAAGCACTAATTTCCACTCTGCCCCCTACTCTTCCCAAGTACTACTCTGGCCAGTGCTATAATCCAGCCACTCACCCAAGTCTTCTCTCCTTCACACAGGTGAGGGTATCACATAACCAGAAAATACAAGGCTATAGACTTTCATACAATTATGGAGTGAAGAGTACAAAGTAAGAACATCCATCTTACTTCATTATCACATAGACAAGCATCAGATAAGAATATGTGGAAGGAGATAGATGCACAGAATTGGTAAGTGCCTTGCTAATAAGATACCAGAACCACCTTACGCATTATCTAATAGCTGAAGAGCATACAGCCTGCTTCCCTCCAAAAAACAGTGTTGTGGGTTTGGTGGGGGTGGGTTTTGTTTGTTTTTGTTGTGGGGTTTTTTTTGTTTGTTGGGTTTTTTTTTTGTTTTTTTTGTTTTTTTTGTTTTTTTTGTTTTTTTTTGTGGGGGGGGGGGTTTGGTGGTGGTGGTTGTTTTTTGGTTTTGTGGGGATTTTATTTGGGGGGAGTGTGAGGGATTTAAACAACATACTAGTGCAGTCAAGGAAATCCCAGAACAACTACTTTGTTTTCAAACCAGACAATTCAATCAAAACTGATACAATTCTAGATTCCTGAACTAGTGGAACAATATTATAGGCTAAGGGTGAGCTGAAGGCAAAGTTCCCATTCCCACTCTTTTTTTTTTCCTATCACTGCTCATCGTTACCCCCCTTCCCACCTTGACACAATTCTAGCCATTCTCAGACTTTTGCAGCCCTCACTCAGCTCAACTCCAAAACAGCGGAAGCATGTTTTTCCCTCTGCAGGAGTTTAGTTTTCTGCCAGTTTAGCACATTGAACCAGCCCAGTGAAGTGTCTCATGAGCACCAAGGTCAAGCACAGGAAAAAGGAAGGGGACCCAAGGGCAAAGAGGAGGGCAGAGAAGGAATGTTTTACTCCCTAGGCTTTTTCTCAAGGCTGTAGCTAACAAAAAGGAAAGCACTCCTCCGCGCAGCAGGCTTTTAGATAGGCTTAACTACAACAGCTTTTAGCTGTACTAATAGTTTAGAATTCTTTAAAGTTTTCAGAAGAATGAGTCAAGGAGAATTATTTGATTACATAGCATTAATTAAACTTTATACATGACAGGTTAACATACCGCAAACATCAATATAATACCTGAGGCAACATAAAGTATGCTGTTCATGTCCCAAACCTCTGTATCCAAGTATAGCATGTGACATCTTAAATGAAGTCACAACTCTCTGACTATACTTTGTTTACAAGTCAACACCCTCACTTTTCAGTATTTTCCTCTCCCTCTTTTACAGGCACATTAATGTGAGAAATCATACATAAATTCATCTGCTCAAGCTTTTTAAACACATATTACAAGTACTGCTAGCCCACACAAATTCTACTTAATTGCATGAAGAATTATTCTTTTTTAATCACAACCCTAAAGGTTAGAAATAAGCCACTACTAGAGTGACAATTCTACTCTTCCCCTCACCCTCCCAAGATGTCCAAACATTCCAAGCCTTGCAAGTGCTTCATATATACACATGGTCTAACAAATTCTCTCTAACTATGCCTGTATGCATGCTCAGTACATTGACATACCATCTGACTGAACACTAACTGTAAATAGCTCTTCTACCATAAGGAAAACAAAGCGCACAAACAGATTAATGTTGTGCCACTGTCACCCATCAGTACAGGAAACAAACTGTGGCCATAGTTTATGCTATTTTGGTTTTTTTTTTAATTGGAAAATTGTGGTAGTTACTAGAACACTTGCTCATTGCTTTAATATATACTACATGTAGTTGCATTTCCTTTGGTGTATCTTTCACAGGTCACTAGGGGCTTGAGGGTAGGTAACAACCCAGCTTTGTCAGTTCGGTGTTTTACTGGATGATCTTCCTAAAAAAAATACTTGTGCAAAAAGAAATGAAAATAATATACACATGTTAAGTTTGTCAAATATCTGTTTTCATATCTCTACATTCAAATCCCACACTATTAGCCTTACTTATCTGTGATATATACCACAAAAAGCAGAAGCTGCCTTTTACAAAAGCCTATCTTTTCACCTGTGATCATCTAACATCTAACAATAAATAAAAAGACCACGCACAACAAACCGTTAGGAATGAGTGCTGACTGTAACCTAACGTCCAAAATAATGTGCAAAATGCAACCAGCTCTCACAGTGCTAGCCGTGATTCGAGCACCATACTTGGTATTGCCGTCGCAACAAGCTTCAGAAAGAGGAAGTGCTAAGGGCTCCTGAGGCAAAGGAAGAGTTATTGCTTCCCTAGCAGTGCCCCATCATCCGGGTGAGAAAAGCACTCATTTCCCCACCACCGCCTGCAAACAAACACGCATGCTACTGCAGAAGAGGCCGCCCAGACCAGACCCTCGCTCGCGAAGTCCGAGCTCCACCTCAGGCTTGATTCTGCTCCCCCAAGCAGCTTCAGCGGCGAGGCCTAGCAGGAGACAAGGTCCTGACACTGCACCGTCAGGTAGCGAACACCTACTTCACCCCAAGACACGATCGCTGGTGCAAAAGCACACGGCTGGACAACCACCTGGGGCAAGCCCCGAAACACTGCGCTCTTCTCCACAGCCTCAATCTCCCATGCTACCTCTCCCTCTAGTGAGCTCCAGCAGCACTTAGCTTTCAGCTAGAGCTTCCAAGCCCGCCTGTTGAACCGCCAGCGGCACCGGCTACTCCCGCTCCACACGCCAGCGGGAGGTACTGACCGCGCCGCGCCCATCTCCGAGCTCCTCCGCTCCCGCGGCCGGAGCCGGCCGGCAGCACTTCCTCCGCTCGGCTGGCGGCGGTGGCTTATAGAAACAAGCTCTCAGACGCCCCAGGCGCCGCACTTTCGTCCTCTCCCGAGGCGCTCTTCTCCACCTGGACAGGTAGCCCCAGCACTGCCCACTGTCGAAACGCGATGCGGCTCTTCCATAGGCTACAAGGGTCCCCCGGCGGCGAGCCGGTCTGCCCCAGGCGGCAGCCCCGCTCCCCCGCACACAAAGCATCGGTGGTGCCCTCAAGCGCTACCCTCCGGCAACTCCCCACTCTCACCGTGGCCTCGGTCTCTCTCGTCGTCTTCCACCTTCTGCCACTGCTCATCCCGCTCCGCCGGTCCCCGCTCCTCGCCCTGCGCCTCCACCGGCACCACCGTGAAGCTGGTCGGCATAACGCAGCCGATCCCGGGACGTACCCGCACCTTTCACCCAGCGGGCAGGATAAAGCAGCGCTGCCGCCCCCCTCACGTGAGAGCCATTTCCTCACTCAGCGAGGGGCGGGGGCCGGGATCGAGCCTCCGCCCCCTCCCGCCCCTTCGCCGCCTGACTGACGGCGCTGCGGCCGCGGCTCCGGAGAGGGAGGCGGGGGCCTGGGGGCGCGGGCAGCGGCTTCCCCTGGGGCGAGGAGGAAGAGGAAAGGGGTGGGTGCTATGAGCAGCTCTGATTTACAGACACGCAACTTCTCAGCTCAGAACCGAGGCAGGTTGGTGGGAGGATTTGTTCTCCCGCGGAGCGCTGAGGCGTTGGCGGGGTAAGTCGGTCCAGCCAGCCAGGCGAGGGAGGTGATTGGCCCGCTCTGCTCTGCGCTGGTGCGGCCTCACCTGGAGCACTGTGTACAGTTCTGGGCACCACAGGATAAAAAGGATATAAAGCTACTGGAGGGTGTCCAGAAGAAGGCTACGAAGTTGGTGAAGGGTTTGGAGGGGAAGCCGTGTGAAGAGCGGCTAAAGTCACTTGGTTTGTTCAGCCTGGAGGAGACTCGGGTAACCTCTTGGTGGCTACAGCTTCCTCACAGGAGGAGGAGGGGCAGGCATTGAACTCTTCTCTCTGGCGATCAGTGAGAGGGAATGGCAGGAAGATGTGCCAGGGGGAGGTTTAGGTTGGACATTAGGAAAAGGTTCTTCAGGTGGTGGAGCACTGGAACAGGCTCCCCAGAGAGGTGTCACGGCCCCAAGCCTGACAGTGTTCAAGAAGAGACTGGACAACATCCTCAGACACATGGTGTGAATTTTGGGGTTGTCATATACAGGGACAGGAGCTGGACTCGATCCTTATGGGTCCCTTCCAACTCAGGACATTTAAGATTCTATGAAGTGTCTCCTGTGAGTTGACATAGTGCCATTGGGGAAAAAGCCCCAGAAGGGTGTGCACATGTGTCTGAATGTGTGGGAGCTACCCTGAGTTATTTCACTGGGCTTCTTCAGCTATGGGGTTTCGGCACAGAAAATTCTTCCTCTGTTTTAAACTTTGCCTTGCATATATCCTTACGGCACTGGGACCACCTGGCTGCTGCTCTTCAGACCTCAGCAGACAGAAACTATCTTCCGAAGGAAACTGTAGACTGTAGGGCTCTGATCCTCCATGTCTGTAAAAAGTATGGCAGCATCCAGAAGGCCCAAGGAGGAGCTTTGCGGATCACATTTTGGACAAGAGGAGAAGAAAGTCCACTGTTTGCCTTGGGACTACCAGGAGATGAAGATAGTTCCCAGAAATCTGCCATGAGTTTCAGGGGGCAGCTGAGGGCCCCATGATTCAGGTTGGAGTCAGCATGTAAGCTCTGACCTTCACTTCAGTGAAGCAGATTCTATGAGTCAGTAGATGAGCAGTGTATCAACTTTAATATTAATGATGTAGCACTAGTGGTAAGCTATAGCTCTTGGTTACCTTAAACTTCCTTACCAGAGGAGGCATTTCTGCTCCAAAAGTAGATAAAACAGACTTGGAAGCTGAGGGTCTTTTTCTTGTCTCCCGCTATTCTACTATCTTCCCAGCGAAGTGCTGGAGCAGAAAGACTATTCATGTGGGTTTGTATTCATGTTCTCGCTTTTGGAAGGGAACTGATGGGTTTGTGGGTCACATACCTCAGTGGGATGGAAGATGTCTACCTAACAGTACAGTCTGTCCCACAGCTTAGAGGACTTCAAAGAAGGGCGTGGGGAAAGTGGTTCCGGCCATCAAAAGTGACAGATGTGGAGGTGGTAGGGCAGCAAGGAAAGCAGAGGGAGAGAAGCTTGGTAACATTTTGATACCCGGTATAGGCTTCCAGTTCTACCTCCATTCAAACCATGGTGTAACTGCGGTAAAGAGAACAGTAACTGAATGAAAAAGGAGTTTCTGTATCGGGGATGTGTCTCTTCATCCTCACTGTGCCACTTTCCAAGCTCAAAAAAGCAACTGGAATCATGTCTTTGCTAGCGATAGTGGATTTCCTGTATGTTAATTATGTTAACTGCAGAGGCAAGGATATTTTGGTGCACTTTTGTTAAAGCTCCTTTTGTTGTGGTACAGACTATTATCAAAATTAATGGTACTAAGGAACTAGATACAATGATAAATTAGAATAGTAAATGTAATTTTATGACATATACAAAAAATAACAATTCCTTCTTCAAGGACTGAAGAGCATGCAGTGTATGAGGTGTGGTATCATATATGAGCATTGATAAGAAATTTGTAATTAGCTGATCATTTTTTAAGTACCATCCATCTGGTGTCTTGAGAAATCTATTGAAAGAAACTCATGTAAGATAAAGATGAAAACCGACATACAGTGTCATACTGCATGCACAAAAGGTTTAGTGGGGAGAAATTAGAATTGCAGCATTCAGTTTTACTTCAACCTGATACATTTTCTTTTTGTCTAAAATAGCTAAGAGCAAAAGAAAGAGAAGGTTTGGCCCAAACAACTTCTGAATGAACAGAGGCAGTGCTCCCTCTTCCAACTCACATCTGTTTCCTCTGTCATAACCATGGAGAGCCATTTGATGAAAATGAGGAGCAGTTCCATGGAGCAAGGATGGTAAGTTCATACAGGGTTCTGCATTGTCACCCATTACAAGGACACACTGTAATCTGAGGGCTGCCATTTGTGAGCCTCTTAAAAGTTTTTGCATGATGAGGACCTGGGACTGGAAAAAGTAACTTACTTCAAATAACATGAGATAAGAAGTGTTGTGATACATGCCAGGTTTAATGACAGGCTACTCTGGTGGTACCGTTCTAGGAATAAGAAAGAAAAAGAACAGAAGTAGAATAAGATGAAGACATTCTATAGATCTGTGTCAAAAAAAGTGCAATGCTGGAATCATAACATTACATGACTGTTTTGTTAAAAAAAAAAAAAAAAGGAAAGCTTTCAGTCTGTGATGTTCACTGAAAACACAGAGCTCTGGACCGTCACCATCTTTCTGTTTGGCAAGATAGAAATGCAGCAATTACACCACCAATTCAACCAGTTATATCCAGCTGGACCTTTAACAAGAGAGGATTTGGGGGTGAATATTCTACTAATTGCTCCATCCCAAGGCCCCCCCTCCAAAAAAACCCAAATAAACAAAAAACACACAACAAAAACAACAGAATACATTAAGAGATGTGAAGGTATAATGAAGCTAGTTTACATACTGAGAGCCATCTCCACCTCTGAAAAAGATCAGCCAAGTCTCTGTTGTGGTACATACTGCTGTGGCACTGCTGTCTTAGAGCTCTACAAGCTCTAATTCCTGTTCATCCTTGTTCCATTGCTTATTATCACTTGCAGAATTAACTTTCTCATTACTTCTGTGCTTTCTTTAACAATATGTCACAGAACAAACACAGTGTTCCTTGTCCACTTGGCGTAGTGTTTCATGTATACCTTGAGCTCAGAGACTGTGGTGTGAAAAAGATGCCACAACTGCAGAGATGCACCGGTAGAGTATGCATAGTAGATTTTTCTGGCTGCACAGTATGTGCAAGCTGGAGCTAGTTTTGTAGTTACAGAAGTGATTAAATAAACTACTATTATTGACTAAAAACAACCTCTCTGCAGGATGAAGGTAGGAACACCAACATGTTTGCATAGTATACTAGCATACTTTTCACGTGCACCTGTTCCTCTGTGCCATTGCTAAACCAGTGCACTGGGGAGGGGGAACTTCACTCATCATGGAAATATTTAAAGCAATTATGCCTCATGAATAGCCTGTGCCTCTCAATAGCATCTGCAGGCAGACACAGTGATACTGACTCACAACATTAGCACTGCAGGTTAATCAATGCCACGGTTTAAATGAATTGTGAAACAAGTTTCATAACACCCAGTAAGTGAGGAGAACATAGAAGCATGTTATAAAAATGTAAGAGTTCTTTACGTTATCAAATGTATGTCAGGAAAAAATATTAAGATAATACAACAGAAGTTAGTACTACTTTTGCTTTAATACTACTTTGCTTTAATTGTGTTTTATTGTTCTGCTGACATGGACTACTTGGCAGAAAAAAGCCAATTATGTTGCTTTTCTTCTGAAGGGAAACTATGCTCAACTCAATGCTGGGAGTCCCTTCTACCCAGTGAGAACCCCTCATCACTGAGCAGCAGCACTGTCTGGTTTCATATATGCACTCCCCAGAGTGAGTTCTCTGCTGGACAGTGCTATAGTTTCAATAGAAAGGGTAAGGAGTAGCTTCTTGCATACTCATTAAAGATATTGTTTTGCGATAGAGGAACAGCATAGTTGAATCCCCTCAGGCAAGAAATGTTTATAATCCACCCGGAGGAGTACTCTAAATAACAGGTTATTATGCTAAAAGTAGACCCTTCTTCTGTTTTTAATTAACTTTTGGCTGTTATATGTTATGTTCTTCAATATGTCTGCTGGATGAGCCCCCTCAGAGGACATGAGCAAAATTAGCTGTTTCTCTGCTCTGTCTGAATTGCAGTGAATTTATGGAAACAGGCTGATTCTTCATGTGTGAAGGTGCTCAAATACCAGCATTAAGGAAATTTTGCAAATTGAAAATCAGATCTTGATTGAATCAATCAAGGCACATACAGTGTTAGCAGACAAGTATGTCTTCTCTATTTCCATCCTGGACAAAGGCACCTGAATTCCTTATGTGTTTTATTAAATGCCAAGGAACATAGTCTTAATGTAGTTCATGATTATTTGTAATTATGTCAAGGTTTAAGGCAAGGTGGCAATAAACCATGGCAGACACTCCCTGTTATCCCCTTTACCTCCCACCACCCCTTCCTTTAGATCGGAAAGATGATAAGAAAGATAAGGGGAAAGGAAGAGAGACTTCAAGTTGAAGAGTTTTAAAGGGTTTTACTAATACTACTAATAAATAGAGAATATATACAAAATACACAAAACCAGTCTCAAGTGCTTGATGTGGAGTTGGCGTCACTCCAGCAGCAGGAGCTGGGTGTGCAGAGCTGGCGGCTCCAGCAAGTGCAGGCCAGGCCCCCGGAAGTCATGGGTGGGACTTCACAGCAAACCAGAACCTGGTTGCAGGGATGCAGGGCCTGAGGCCTGTAGATCACAGGCAGACAGACAGGGTCCTCTCTAGATGCTGGCCATGGTTGAAGAGAGCTTGACCCTTGTGATCACCCTCTTATATAGGGGGTATGATGATTATGGGATGGAATACTTCCGTTGGTCAGTTCTAGTCACCTGTTCCATCCACCCCTCCTCAAACACGGCCCTCTCTCAACAGAACATGGGAAAAAGTATCAGTCTTTCTTAGCTACCATAGTAATAAATCTAAACACGAGCTTCTTCAGCATTCCGTTGGTCTCTTATCAGCACCGAGTACAGCATCCTAGGAAAAATATGCAGGCTAAAACTCAGAAAAATACAGCCACCTAGAAGAACTTAGCTGAAAGAAAAATCACTGAAAGAGAAACGGTCTTGTTTTTAACAAAACCAGGACAAATTGGCTCTTTAAAAGATTGAAGCATTTGTCAGAATCAGCTGATGGCACTTTTCCCTCTCCATATATTATGCCAATTGACCTTTTTTTTGCCTTTTAAATAATATCAAGGATTCATCTTATTTGAACATTACTATATCTTCTAACTTGTTCATCACTATCAGCTGAGAATATTTCACCTACATAGAGACTTCACAGGTGTGGTTAGGAGTGATACAGTATGTTATCCATTTTACATGTTCTGCAGGTGATAATGACTAGAGCATTAAAAAAAATAAATAAATTGCTTTAAAAATACTGAAATTACCCCCCCCACAGATGTTGGTTATAGTTTATCTCTCTTCCTTTTGATTTTCCTATGCTTCTCTGCTAACATCTGTGATAAAATCAAGCTGCAAATACACACACATGGCACTTACTAGAGAACCATGCAATTGGGCCCAGTCAATATGGGTTTATGAAAGGGAGGTCTTGTTTGGCCAACCTGATCTCCTTCTATGACAAGGTGACCCAACTAGTACATGAGGGAAAGGCTGTGGATATTGGGTACTTAAACTTCAGTAAAGACTTTGACACCGTATCTCACAGCATTCTCCTGGAGAAAATGGCAGCTCATGGCCTGGATGAGTGTACTCTGATATGGATAAAGAACTGGCTGGCTAGCTGGGCCAAAAGAGTTGTGGTGAACGGAGTCAAATCCAGTTGGCAGCCAGTCATGAGTGGTGTTCCCCAGGGCTCAGTTCTGCTTATTCTCTTTATTAATGATCTGGATGAAGGGATTGAGTGCAACCTTAGTAAGCTTGCAGATGCCACCAAATTGGGTGGGAGTGTTGACCTGCTGGAGGGTCAGATGGCCATACAGAGGGATCTAGACTGGCTGGATCATTGAGCTAAGGCCAGTTGTATGAGGTTTAACAAGGCCAAGTGCTGGGTCCTGCACTTGGATCACAACAACCCCAAGCAGTGCTACAGGCCTGGGGAAGAGTGGCTGGGAAGCTGCCTGGCAGAAAAGGACCTGGGGGTGTTTATTGACAGCTGGCTGAATATGAGCCAGCAGTGTGCCCAGGTGGCCAAAAAGGCCAACAGCATCATGGCTTGTATCAGGAATAGTGTGGCCAGCAGGACTAGAGAAGTGATTGTGCCCCTGTACTCATCACTGGTGAGGCCGTACCTTGAATACTGTGTTCAGTTTGGGCCCCTCATCATAAGAAGGACATTGAAATACTAGAGAGAGTTCAAAGGAGGGTGACAAAGCTGATGAGGGGTCTGGAGCACAAGTCTGATGAGAAGCAGCTGAGGGAATTGGGGCTTTTTAACCTGGAGAAAAGGAGACTGAGGGCAGAACTTATTGTAGACATGCTGTCTAGAGCTACCTGAAAGGAGGCTGTAGCATGCTACTTCTCCCAAGTAGCAAGTGATAGGGCAAGAAGAAATGGCCTCAAGTTGTGTCAGGGAAGGTTTAGATTGGATATTAGGAAAAAATTCTTCATGTAGAGGGTTGTCAGGTATTGGAATAGGCTGCCCAGGGAAGTGGTGGACTCACCATCCCTAGAGGTGTTTAAAAGACATTTAGATGAGGTTCTTAGGGACATGGTTTAGTGCTAGAGCTAGGTTAGGTTAGGTTATGGTTGGACTTGATGACCCTGAGGGTCTCTTTCCAGCCAAAATGATTCTATAATTCTATAACTGTAAGTATATCTCCCCGTTTGCTTATAAGGTGATTCTGCTAGGTTCATGTTTTTGTATTCCAATTAGAGGCAGAGTTATCTAGCGTTTTTTCTCAGATGCTGTCTTTCAGTTATTGGAGGACTGTAAGATAAAGATGTAAACAGAAAGTTTATGACCCGTAGTAGCAAACTGTCCAATTAATTCTCAATAAAGAGAGCAAATATCTTTTATGTATGGGGAAAGCTAGCCAACCTAATGAGCTTGCAAACTGATAGAAAACTGTTAATCTCAATGAGGCCTTTCTATAACTTGTTGCAATGGCTACAATTACAGGTTCAAATTTGATCATTGACTAAAATTATAATAAGGCTTGTGATGCTGAAGTACTAATTAATATAATTTTATTCCCTTTGTATAATTGTGTTCAACCAAATAAATGCAAAACCTCATATCTATATTAGATTTTCTGTTTTTTAAAAGTCACAGTTTTCACAGTAGTTGAGAATACATAGTCTCTGTGGATTTTTTTTTTTTAATCATATGCCCCTGTATTGTTGTATACTATCATCCAGTGGAATACAGTTGGGCAGTGGTTATCAGCATAGGCTGAGGAAGTAAAACATGATTAAACAGTACCTTTCCAACCAAGAACCAAATGGAATTTTTCACCCACATTTGAAGCAGTGAGGCAACTGGGGCTGCAATGGCATCTAATGATGACCAAAGAGCACGGGAAAGAGAGTCAGGTTTTAGAAGATTTTTTTGTTTTCATAATCTAACTAATTCAGTGACAAACACAGCTGTGGTAGAATCCAGGAAAACAAGCTAGATTGTGCCTGCTCCATGGACTTTGATCACGCTTATCTAGAGACTACGTGCTGCAAGCTAACTGACTAGGAGATGGTTTTAGAAAAGCTGTCTGTGTCTCTACAACAACCTGTTCTCACAGATTTTCTTTAGAGATAAGCTCTCAACATCAGCCAGTTTTGCCTTGCAGGAATAAATGCCTATGCTGTAATGCAAAGGCAAGTCCTGATTTGAGCTTCACCTTCATTTAGGACATTATGCCTTGAACTGTTTTCTACATGGAAGGTCAGGAAACTGTGTGAAAGTGCTGGGGGCTGAGCAAAGCCTTGTAACTCTTCGTGAAATGTCACCTGGTTTGCAGCCAAGAAGATGGCCTCAGCAAAGGGAATGATGCTTAATTTTGAACTTCCAAGTTTTTCACTTTTTTTAAGTTTTGAACTTTTACAGCATAAACAGAAGGGCATTGTTTTCCCTAGCTAGGCAGCTCATGTGGCAGTGGTTTTCTGAAGTCAAACTGAGTAAGTCATGGATATTGAGAGTCTGGTGCCTCAGCGCAAACAGCCAGAAGAGTTCCAGGTCATTAGTTCTCAACTGGTAGCTAAAATGTGCATGTTTTATGTTTTTCTTTTTTTTTTTTCTTTTTTTTTTAAAATGTAGCTAAGTAGAAACCACCCTCTCCACTATTCCTAAGAGAGTGCTACAATGAAACTAATAAAAGAAATTATTTCTGTGTCCTTACTAGGTGGTGATCTATTAAAAATAATTGACTTTGAAAGGAAAAATGTGTAGTGTTCTGTAGCTTATAGGTTTGAGTCTGCAAGTTTTAGTGAATTTGGATTCCCAGAAGAGCTTTTCAGAACTGACCCCAATGGATAGAAAAGACAGATGATACTGTATGCATATGTCTGAGCTGCCAAGGTATACTATCATTGATTTCAGCAGTGACACTTTGGGGCACCTTATTAAATGTTCCAACAGAATAAATCAGTTAATGTTAATAGATGGAGTGGAATAGTTAGTAGATGGAGTATAGAGAAGAGGGTGAAGAAAGAATAAAATTAATACCCTTTTTGTTTAAAATATCACTTCAGAGTTGTAAGGAATATGGACCTGGACATAAATTGACCAAAGCTGATTTAACTGAAATTGACTGTAATTTAATGAACAAAATCACGAGAAAGTAATTTATGCTGCCCACCAACTTACTCCTAGAAACAGAATCCAGTTAAGGCCAGTGTGCGAAGTGGATAATGCTAGCAAAGGATTTAAGCAGTTAAAAAAAAATAGCCTACTAGCGGTAAAAGGCAGCTCAACCAATGGTCAGCACAGAAAATTAAGTATTCAGTACTTGTGTACTTTTTTCATTTGAAATGAAAAGGTCTGCTAATGCCTAACAAAATTAAACACCTATGTCAAATTTGGCCAGAATTAGGAAAGAACAGGTTGCAAATTACTTGTATCGACTGAATGTTTTATTGAATCCACGGCACCTAACAAAATTATCTTTATTGTGTCAAGTAACTCTATGTAACAATTTTAAAGCTATTAGTGGACACCCATATATTTTACATCTGTTAAGACAGGGACCGTACAGTCACTATCTGAACAGCCTTGCTTTTTCTCTCCTATCCCTGAGTATCTTTCTTCATCCAGTCCAACATATTTTTTTTTCCAGTAAAGGCAGGTCTTATGATCAAGCTGCCACCTCTTACACAACTCTGTCCTTCTATTTTCAGAAAATGGATGAAAACTGTCATTCTCTTGCCAAGGCAAAGGGGTTTGTTTTGGGATTCATTCACTCCTCCCATCAGAAGGCAGATTTTCAGCCATCTACAGTAAAGCCAGGCTCCATCATGCTAACAGTTACTTGGGAAGGCAAACTCCGTAACTCCAAACAGCCTACCCCTTCCTCCTTCTATGGCCAGATGTTATTGCTGTGCGTGACATCATATAGTGTGGAATATCCCTTTGTTCAGTTGGGGTCAGCTGTCCCAGCTGTGTCGTCTCCCAGCTCTCTCTGCACCCTTGGCCTAATCACTGGTGGGGCAGTCTAAGCAGCAGAAAAGTCCTTGATGCTGTGTAAGCACTGCTCAGCAGTAACTAAAACATGCCTGTATTATCAACACTGTTTTCATCCAAAAAACTGATCAGCAGAAATGTGATCTGCTTCCTGTTGCACAGTAAAGCAAACATGTGTTTGCCAGGATTGTGAAAAAATGTCATTAAAAAGTAGAGGTGTTCCAATGGGTAGAATGAGTAACAAGTGAAATTTCGCGGGAGAGCACAGTAATTTAGAGGAAGAGTTACATGAAGTTGTGGTTGGGCTTAAAAACAAGGTTTCGATGTGGTGATAATGGTATGTGGCAGAAGACAAAGTAGTATTTGAATCAGAATTCAAAATGCTGGAATTGATGCTTGCATATTTAAACAAGTGCAGAGGAGAATCACAAATGTGTTTGTTCCAGGAAATGAAGAACGTGGCTCAGACCATTTTCTATTAATAAGGGCATAAGGTGACCAGATAAGTGTATTAGACTAGTTTTGCAGATAGATAATACAGAGCACTAAAGAGCAATTAATCTAGTAGGAAAACACTGATTGGATGCCAGAACCAGATAAAGAACTGTTGACTCAGTCCTGGAGGAAATTAAAGGCTTCTGAAGTCCATCAGTTTGCACAAAATCCAGTAGCTTCCTCTGTAACCTTAGACTTCATGGATTTAAAAGTCTGTACAGCCATCCCAATTTTTGCACATAACAAGCAGCTGTTATCTTGATTTATGCTTCCTTCTACCTAGTGATCTTTTAGGGTTTGTTTGTTTGTTTTTTGGGAGGAATAGTTTCTTTACCAATTATTTTAAAATATCTGAAACAAGATTCATTTTATGTAAACAGGAGGGATGCTCGTGGAGCATAGCAAAAGGGACTTTAAATTTTTTCTTCTAATATACAGGGTGTTTCAGAAAGATGGACCCAGTTTGCAATCACTATATTACACAAATACTGATAAACTGAGAGTGGGGGAAGCTCTACAACTGCCCACACAGATTGTCATTCCCAGTAATGCCACAAGTGCAACACTGGGAGATGTCCCAGTGCACATAAAGGGCACTTCTGAAAATGTAGCTGGCACTCAGGTGACACAAATGAATTGTGTAATTATAACATGTTGCCATCATGAAATATACTGCTTTGATATTAGGTCCATCTTTTTTAAACACCCTGTATATTTCCAGAGAATTATCTCAGTCAGGTCTTCCTGGTGGAGGTACAGTCCATACTGACAAAAGAATACTTTGGCTAGCAATCACTTAAGACAGCATCCTAAAGAGAACAAGTCACACTTGCAGAATATACTTACTTTTAGCTGGTTATACCTTTAGGTAGGAATGTGGTGGGGGGAATCACATCTATGACAGATGGTGTCAAAATTTAAAGGTATAGATAATGTAGTTAAAACTTTAATGTTAAAATCTTAAAATTCTGTAGAGATGTACAGTGTTCTTGTAAAGAGCACTTGCCACTATTTCAGTTCATCACTCTGCTACATACAAAACATTTATCTGGAGGGAATAAATGTCTTATGTCACTTCACTCTCACTCTAGAGATTCTGTTGCCTGTAAAAATACATTTTTCCTTTCAATATTACAGGCATATATATAAAAAATGACTGTTACTGTAGGATTTATTACCTGATATATATGTATATAAAGTATTTATAAAGTGTGTATATATACACGTATATGTGTATACATATATATATAGACCCTGATCTATTAATCTCATTATAATTCTTATAGGATTAGAACAAGGATACCATATACCTCCTTAGCCAGAGTTGATTGTTCATCCTGTCAAAGTCAAGGAAATAGGCAGCAGGAAGTCATATCAGAAAAAGGAGTCAGAAGTTGCTCAATTAACTGAGAAACTGCTGCAAGATGCCCCTTTGAACACAGACTTTGTGAAAAAGACCTGTCTTCACAACCAAACAAGAGAAAAATTGAACATATGTGAAATAAACTGCCCATGAGAAAGATTATGTACGAAAAGACTGGGTGGAATAAATTGTCATAACTGCATACAGCTTGTTTGGGCTTGAATGGACAGAAATGGGTGACTTCTGTCTAGTTCAGAGAATGGGAAACCTGGAAAAGTCAGGGAATAGATGCAGCCTTGATCTGAGGGCAGGGAAGAGAGGAAGAAGAGTTACAGCTGTGACTATAACATGATCCCTCTAGAGTTCAGTGCAGGGTTATGCCTATGCCAGTCCTCTGGTATTCCTGCAATATGTAGACTCCACTGCTTTTTTGCGAGGCTAAAAACGCTTTTTCAGCTCTCCTCAGTGTCATTTGACCCTTAGTCACAGCTCAAGCTCTGGACTTCTTCACAGGGCTGAAATTTGATCAAAACCGAACAGTAGAGGTGGTCTGTAAAGTATGGCTGCAGCCAGGGGGTTCGCTGCCCACATCTACCTGTGTGACCTGCTGCTTCTTCTCTCTGCTAGAATATTCTCTATTTATATCTGTTTCTAGATCGGTCCACTGCATGCCATTATTCCGTAACAACTCAAGACATACCCCTCTCTCTTTCTGTCTAGTCTGCCAGGCCAGCCCTGTGCTGTCTTTGCTGTTTCTATTTAACTTTCTCACAGCCAAAACCAAAACCCCACTCCTCTACCAGGTGATACCGGGCTAATTTCATTGGAACATACCAGCTTCACCAAATGTATTCTTGTCCATAACTGAAAAAATCTTATCTCTGTTTTGCCTTCTCTGGCTGGGCTTTATCCACATGTATGGCTCATGTCTGACCACATTCTAGCTGCTGGAGCAAGTTAGTACACTGCTGTCTTCTTCCTTCCTAAAATACTGGCCTGTGTACACCTTTCCCATTTTTCCTTACCGATTATGATGTGACCCTCATGCAAGACCACTGTATTATAGACTGTCCACAGATTTTATGTGGTTCAGTTGATGTAATATTAGCAGTAATGATAGCAATGTAAGAGGGTTGTCCCCCTAGCCCTAAACGCACAGGGGAACAAGTTAGAACATGCAGGAGGGTTATGCCCAGTCTTAGCAGGCCACCAGGAAATCCCCAAGCAAGCCCTGCCCCATGCAAAGAGCCTAATCCTGTGAGTCTGACCAAGAGACCCATGTATCCAAGCTACCAGGATGACTATGGCAGTTCCTGGGGCAGCATTTGGGCTTTGCACTGTTCTGCAAGATACAAGCAATTTTAGGACAATGTGTGACACAAGCAATTCTTTTGAATTTGTACATTATAGCACCGGACTCATCTGCTTTGAAGACTGCACAAGCTGTTGAGCAAGTACTGTGCCCAATCTTGTAACTTGAATCTCAATAGATTAAAATCACATGGGGTTTATCAGTAGTAGTCAAAATGTTAATATATTTTGTAAGCCAGGTTCTACAACCACAGGAACAATCACTGAAGATGCTTAGCCAAACAAACAGTATTTCACAGACCATAACAAAGAATCCAATCTATCATCTCTGGTTGCTCTGCAAGAACAGAATAGAAGACAACAGAATTTATACCTACAGTTAGTTAGAGGACAAGTGGTGATCACCCAGAATTCACTGGTGCATTTAATACTTATTGGTCTTAAGGACAATTTCTCTTCCCCTATTACTGGCAAATCGTCACAGAACCGAGTGATTTTTTTTTCCTCAATTGGTTTTAACTCCATGCTATTACCTGGCACTCTATCTACCTTAAAACCTAGAAGCCTTCTGATACTTAACCCAACAAGCATGTTGTGCACTCTCTTGGGCTAATCTGTCAGGGAACTTAGTGCCCACTGCAAAGTGAACTTCTCAGATCTCCCAAGTCTTCCGTGTATTGGCTTTCCCATCCACTCCTCTGTGACTTTGCCCACCCTTTGAAGCAGGCCAAACTCGGGTTGAAGGTCCACCCCACATTTGGCAGAGGAGGGAGGTTTCACCAACATTGCTTTGTGAAAGTGTAACAAACATCATGTAAAGAGCCTGGAGAAACAGACCTTCTCAATCTCACACCTACCCCCCCGTTGCCTACCATGCAAAACTTCTTCACCTGTGAGCTTTGATGCAACCATGAATTCCAGGTATAACCCGCCTATTTCTCCTTTGATCACAGTCTACAGTCATTAGCTCATATTTGCTAAATCTCCCATTCTTATTTTCAAGCAACCTCGTCCCTCAGTGTGCCACTGGAATGATCTGCTTACACTTACCAAATGCCTGGGCCAGCTCTATTTCTTTTTGAAGAGTATAGCTGGTTGCAATATGCTCAGAAATACTGTTGAGTGTACGTGTCCCTTTCCTCATTTTGTCCTGCTTTGCTGTCTTTTGCCATCACTGTGAGACTGTTTCCATCCATGTCTCATTCCAGAGCCCAATTTTCTGCCCTTTTAGCAGAAAATGGATGAGCAACATTTTCTGCATTCCATGGCTCTACCTTCTCTGAGTACCTCATGACCCTGAGGCATGCTAGGGGAATCCACACCTGGGCTGCTAGGGTGAGCCTTTGTTCCCCACCACACGTGTTAGTCCCTCTGCTTTCTTCCTCCCATATCTTAGCCAAACTTGCTGCTTCCTGGCTGTCTTATGCCCCTAGACCTGTCCTTGGGAAGCCAAGCTCAACAGCACAAGGCATATGGCTCCAGACCAGTTTCTAGTGTCATTCATCTACTGTGCTAGCATCTACATATGCTACCTTTATGTCTTCAAGAATAAAGAAATGAATCTTCCCCATACCCTTCTAGGACTCTCCATGTGTTTGGCACCCTTATGACAGAATATTGCCAGCTCTATTACAATCTTCTAGGAACTCTGGAATGAAAAGCCCCAGTCATTACCTGAGTCCAGCTATGTAGAAAAAGAACTGTTAAAGCTCAAGGACAAAACTGAGTTAAGAGCATAGCTTGTTTAAATTGACCATGAATTGTAGGATCATATTGGTTGGAAGGGACCTCAGGGAGTTGATGTCCCATTGCCTGCTCCAAACGTGTCCAGTTAGAGAAGGTTGCTCAGGACTTCATCTAGTTAAGTTTTTAAAGTCTTCATTAAAGATTCTATAACATATCTGTGCAAACTCATCCTGCATTTCACCACCCTCATGGTAAAAGTTATTTTTTATTTTTCAAGTCATAGTTTCTCATGTTTCAATTTATGCCTATTTCCTCTCTTCCTTCTACAGCACACTCTGGCTCTGTCTTCTCTATACCCTCCCATTAGGTAGTTGTGGACAGCAGTAAGATCTCTTATTCTCTCTTTAAGCCTGAACAAATCCAGTGCCTTCAGCCTCTCCATGCAGGTCACATACTCCTGCCTCCTGACCAGCTTGGTAGTCCTCGGTTTGATTCAGTCCAGTCAGGCCTTTCTCATACTGGAGAGGCTGCAGCTGGACCCAGTACTACAGAAGCCATCCCTCAAATGCTGAGAGCAGTGATCTGTCTCATTTCTGTCAACCTCCTCTCTTTGTGCTCACCGACACAACACAGTAGGCAGCTGACTGCCTCAGCCACAAGGGTGCACTAACACACATTCAACTTGCTGCCCACCAGGACCCCCTGCCCCAAAGGTCTTTTTACACAAAGCTGTTGTCTAGACAATGGGCTCCAGCCTCTACAGTTGCACTGGAGTTATTCTGTTCCATGTGCATGGCTTTATGTAGATTTAGGCTGAAGACTAAAATAATTTCTCATAGTCAGGGCTGGAAAAAATGGGAGAGCCATGGGTTAAAAAATTTCATTGATTTCATATGGAACTTTATCAGCTATTTCTTTGTAAAACATTACTTACATTACTTAGTAAGTACTTAGACATCAGCTAGCAGGTAAGATGTAGCACTCCTTAAATGCCTAATACAGTTACCAGAAATACACCTTAAATAAAAATTCATTAATGAGTTATTTCATTGCTATTTCAGTGACATCAATGCAATACCTGTTTAATCACTCCCGACTTCAAGATAATATAATTAGAATTGCATAAGCCTTTGAAGGTGAACTGTCTTTCCTAAGCAGTCACACAAACATATACTCAATTAGGAACTTTGACACCTATTTATTTGATGCCAACATATGGAATTTAAACACCAACCTAAATCAGTACTTACCCAGGAGTTACTGCACTGACTGAAGATTTTAATTAACGCTTCCTGAAACAGCATTGATTAATATGTATTAAGATGAATCTAACTTATTGGGTAAGCAGTAAATTCTGAAATCCCTTAAATTGCCTGTTAGAAAAAAAAGTTAAGCTCTCTACGTGCCTTGAATGGACAGAATGTACCTTCCTAACTGTATTGTTTGATAGGTAACTGTCCAACACACCTCACTACTGTTTTCACCACAGTCTTTTATTTCCTAGAACTCAGATTTATAAAAAATGCTCTCTAGTAAAAGATGTAAGCTTACACTATGTACACAATTTTGAAAGAGACAGCCCTTTTGTTCCTACCTACTATATAGTGTTATATTAAGAGGAGTTTTTCTTTACAGTGATCATGATTTTTAGTTTAGTTTAGTTTAGTTTCTACTTACAAATGAAGCCCTCTAGTACTTTGACTGGGATAAATTTCCTATACTTGAAGAGAATAAATATGGATGTAGCAAAAAGACTGGACATTGGAATAAGCACACATTAGATCCAGTAGAAAGCTAAATCATTTACTAGGTGGCAGTTCTTGGACATGATTTCACAGAAGATAAAGTTGTGAGGGGCAAGCAAAGCAGATATCCACACAACAGTCATGTTTTTCCCCTCCTTCCTCTCACTGGGAAGAGCTCCAGAGCAGGCAACAGTAGGCCATACAATGAGGTTACAGAGGATTGCCTGAAACACTAGAAAGGTGCTATGTCTTGGTCTGTGCTCTGAAAAAGAGTCTGTCAGTGGCAAAACACATTTTCTATTGTGAAAAAGACCTGTATTTTCCATAGAAGTGCAAAACTGGACACCTTGACTTAAAAAAACAGTAGCTGATGGGGTGGCAGAACAAGACCTAAGTCTAGACTGTACCACAGCCCTACTCTAGAATATACTGCATATTCAGCAGCAGATTTCACCCACTGTACATAAAGTGTATACTCAGTGTACATAAAGGCACACTTGCCTATCCCTTGGCTGGAAGCTAAAAGGATCCACATGCTGTTACCTGCAACAGGGTCCTGTTAACAGCAAAGGATCCACAGGATCCTTCTAGGACCTGGCTTCTCCCAGGATAGCAGCAACATTGTCTCCTTCCCTCTGCTCAAGAAGCTACACTACTTCCTCCAGAAATCCTGACATAGCAAAGACTAAGAAACCTGGTCTAGAGCTCAGGAGCATACAAAACACAGCGTTTCTAAAGATACCTTTTCTAATGTCTCTGCCACAATGGTCCATGGTTAAATAACAAGTATATAGAAAAAAAATTTGCTCATCAACCATCTTCAGAATCCAGGATCTTAATAAAGGATGAGAACAGCATTTGTTAAATGGCAAGGCTTCTGCTGGGAATTCAGCATCTATGAAGTCTAAAATACTCAAAAACCAACATTATTTGAACAGCAGTATCTAAGCATTATATATATATATACACACACACATATATATATATTTTTTTTTTTTTTTAAACCTAGTAGGGGACTGTTGTGACCACGTCATAACTCAAATTACTACTTCCAAACATGGACGAGGTAAGTGAACAGAAAGCAAAATTGATTTGTCTTTTCTGCTGCCATTTGCACACACTGGTAACGATGACATGTTTGGTCACCTTCTAGTCAATGACAGTCTTGAATTGCAAGATTTTTTTTTTTCAGGTGGAGATTTCCAATTAAGATCTGTTTTGCAATATTTATGCATCTGCAACATGCCATCTTCATCCTCCAAAATATCCTGAAAAAAAAAGTCCGAACTTACTGGCAGTTGAGGTAGTATGACAAAAGGTTTTCAGCTGTCTTTGAAGAACTCTTCAATCTCAGATAATTTCTTGAATTTCTTTAAGTCATCCTGCACTCCACCTGAAATTTTAGGGCAGTTAGGTAACTTTTTGCTGCTGTTCTTCATTTCTGTGGCTTTTGCCATTGGAGATGCATCACTTGGTATTACAAAAGTTTCGGGAGGAAGCAGTTTAAATTGTTTCCAACTTCTGATTTTCAGACTGTTTGCTTTTTGAGTCTCCCTGCCATCTACCAAACTGTCTTGGCAAAGTTTCACCCATCTCCCCCGATCTGTAATCCTATATTTGTTAAATCTAATGCCAGTAGGACTTTTAAGTGACATTAGTCCTCAGTTCCTCCAGCCCCCTGGCTCCATACCACTCCTCTTTACAGTCATCATTGCAACTGAACAGTGGGCAAACAACAATGAAGGGACAATGAGTCAAAATAATACATTTTATTGCCAAGTAGCATTTAAGCTGACATAGTAAAGGGTTTTTCAGATAATGTACATTTCTATTCAGATAGTCATCTGTCCTGTACTTCTGAATCCTGGTAAGGTAGCAGATAATCCTTCATCTCAATTTCCTGGGGAGTGCCTCTTTACTTGCTTCATTCTCCTTAGAGCATTCATTTAAAAATCACTTCAAATCCAGGAAATCACTCCCCATATTTCGAAATTCGACAAAAAAGACTCCCCAGGCTTCCATTTAAATCTTTATTGTTTCTCTGTGGTATCTTTTAACTTTGGAATGCCAAGACAAAGCTTGCAAACAGTTCCAAAGCACTGAAGTTCCAACTTGGATTTATTTAATGTTTCTAAAGAAAGTAGTTTTATACCAGTAACTTGAAAAAATATAAGACTTTCAACAAATAATTTAAGTGTTTTAAAACAATTTTACTTTGCTCAATTCATTATGCAGCAGATACTGTACAGAACTGCCACAGAAACACTGGTATTGAAGTCTACTCAGGCGTCTTACACAATTTTAGGTTAAACCAAAGCACTGAATATTCAGAGCACTTTAAACATGTTAAACAATATAGACAGGTAATAGCACAGCCCAAATGCCAAAGTACTGCCTATCTTATACACAATTTTAAAAGCACTTCATGAAGTTGCATGAATTTCAACAGACGTCACAATTAATTGCAAAAGATGCTTATTGCACAGTCCTTTTTTCAAATAAATTTACAAGAAACAATAGTATTTTTAGGGATGTAGAAAATGAGTAGCATATCAAAGCTTACGTCTTGGTTCCAGTGATGCCAATAGGATTTTTGCCACTGACTTCACTGATGCAAAGATTTCTTTTATCCACTCATTTTTCTATTAGATAAATGATAAAGGCCAGCTCAGATTTACAAAATAGCTATTTGAAAAATATTTCCATGAGCCGCATGTGCAATATGAAGACGAGTTATCACAGATATCAAAACTACAGCCTTTAGTGCTATTCCATATGAAAGTTACAGATAAATTGCAGCAAAAGCAAACCAGAACAGAGAGCACCACTGTTAAACTTTGCTGAGTTCCTTCTTAAGGCTATGTAACTGTGTTCTGGGAGGAAAGACATCAATATTTTTGGTATAACTTTCCCGGGTAAATGTATGGTATCATGTTCTTAACCAACCTAGTAAAAATGCTTTTCAAAATAATGTTTCTGTACATGTGACTTGCTTCATAACTACAGATATGCTCCAAAAGCCATAATTTAGAGATACGTAACACACAGTTCTAGAAGAATATTTTAACATTCATGTAGTTAAGAGATTTAGTGATGAGAGTTATGAATTCTCAGTATGAACAGATTCAGTAATAAATTTAGTCTCATCTTGAGAAGCTGAAGATTACCTTGGTTTTCTTATAAAAAGCAGTGGCAAACTGGTACTTGACTGCTGAAGTGCATCTCACCAAGGTTAACATTGTTATGTTAAAGCCATAATCTGATAAAGATTCCAAAGAGCAGAACTAGATACAATGCTATTAAAACCTTTTAAGTTTTAAATTTCAAATCAGAGGTGCAAATGTAAAGTTTTAGCTATATTCATGTGAAACTGTGTGAAAAGATGATAGGCTCCAGCTTTATTCTGTTTATTATCAACTAAATCACTTTGGTTTTCTGTAATGTTAGATCTACCTGTGGTATACCAACTGCGTGTGCTCCAGTGTACATGCATCTAAATTTCTATTCTCAGCTCACCAGACATGTGTGCCAGCTCCTGTACAGAACCTACCTCTGCATTATAACTATGTACATTCTCTATAGCAGGTGTTACATATTCTCTATAGCTTCAGAACAGTGCATAGTTGACCCTCATCATAGGGAAGTTTGTAGCCTACCTGGGGCCCGAATCAGGGATATCACCAGGGCACTCCCTGACTTGGTGCACCCAACAGACTACTACCCACTGCTGATCTTCCAGACAGGTGGGGAGGAGGCTGCATCCCACAGTATGAAGGGAATAAAGAAAGACTTCAAGGCTCTGGGACAGATGGTGAAAGAGTCTGGAGCTCAAGTGATTTTCTCGTCACTCCTTCCATTTTTGGGTGACAACGTGGGATGGAATAGAAGAATTAAATCCATAAACGATTGGCTTCGAGACTGGTGCTACAGGCAGGGCTTCAGATTCTTTGATAATGGCTGGATTTATAGGACACCAGTCCAGACAGTGATGCATGGGAATGGTTTATCCTGCAGGGGCAAAAGGATGCTGGGTCAGGAATTAGCAGGGCTCATTTGGAGAGCTTTAAACTAGACTTGAAGGGGGATGGGGTTCTAGGTGGGCTTGCATCAGTGGGGCAGCATTCTAGAATTGATGGGGACTGGGAGGCCCCCCATCCCCCTAGGGTGGAATCAGTATGCTCAGCTCGCTCCCTGAAATGCCTGTACACCAATGCACGCAGCATGGGGAACAAGCAGGAGGAGCTAGAAACCTGTGTTCGGGCAGGAGATTATGATCTGGTGGCAATTACGGAGACATGGTGGGACAGCTCACAAGACTGGAACATGGTCATGGATGGCTATGTCCTCTTCAGGAAAAACAGGACAGCCAAGCAAGGTGGGGAGTTGCTCTTTACGTGAGAGAGCAACTACAATGTATTGAGTACTGTCTGGGCACAGATGAGGAGCAAGTTGAGAGTGTATGGGTGAGAATTAAGGGGCAGGCTGGCAGGGGAGACACTGTTGTGGGTGTCTATTACAGACCACCAGATCAAGGTCAGGAAGCTGATGAGGCCTTCTACAGGCAGCTGAGAGCAGCCTCACAATCACAGGCCCTGGTTGTCATGGGGGATTTTAACTTCCCTGATGTCTGCTGGAAGGACTACTCAGCCAGCCAGCCAGCCAGCCAGAGTCCAGGAGGTTCCTCCAATGCACTGAAGATAACTTTCTTATGCAAATGGTGGAGGAGCCAACCAGCAGAGGTGCACTGTTGGACCTCATCCTCACTAACAAGGAGGTCCTGGTTGAAGCGATAAAGGTTGAGGGCTGCCTTGGTTGCAGCGACCATGAGATGGTGGAGTTCAGGATCTTGTGCAGCAGGAACAGAGTAGCAAGCAGAATTGGAACCCTGGACTTCAGCAGGGCAAACTTTGGCCTTTTCAAGCAATTGCTAGAGAAAAGCCCATGGGCAAGGCTGCTTGAAGGTAAAGGGGCCTGAGATAGTTGGTTAATATTCAGGGATTTCTTCTACCAAGCTCAAGATCAGAGCATCCCGACACGTAGGAAGTCAAGGAAGGGAGCCAGGAGACCTGTGTGGCTAAACAGGGAACTGCTGGGTAAGCTCAGGTGGAAGAGGAGAGTTTACAGATCATGGAAGGAGGGGCTGGCCACTTCAGAAGAATATAAGGCTGTTGTCAGGGGATGTAGGGAGGCAACTAGGAAAGCTAAGGCCTCCTTAGAATTAAAGCTGGCACAAGGGGTCAAGGACAACAGAGCTTTTTCAAATACGTGGCAGATAAAACTAACATCAGAGGCAATGCAGGCCCACTGATGAATGAGGTGGGTGCCCTGGTGACAGAAGATACAGAGAAGGCAAAGTTACTGAATGCCTTCTTTGTTTCTGTCTACTCTGCCGGAGTCTGTCCTGAGGAGCCCTGTACCCCTGAGGCCCCAGAGGAAGTCAGGACGGTGCAAGAATTTGCCTTGGTTGATGAGGACTGGGTTAAGGAACAATTAGGCAATCTGGACATCCACAAATCCATGGGCCCAGATGGGGTGCACCCACAGGTGCTGAGGGAGCTGGCTGAGGTCATTGCTGGACCACTCTCCATCATCTTTGCCAAGTCTTGGGAGATGGGAGAGGTGCCTGAGGACTGGAGGAAAGCAAATGTCACTCCAGTCTTCAAAAAGGGCAAGAGGGAAGACCTGGATAATTATGGACCAGTCACCCTCACCTCCATCCCTGAGAAAGTAATGGAACGACTTATCCTTGGTGCCATCTCAAGGCATATCTAGAATAAGAGGGTCATTAGGGGCAGTCAACATAGCTTCACCAAGGGGAAGTTGTGCTTGACCAACGTCATAGCCTTTTATGAAGATATAACGAGGTGGATAGATGATGGCAAGGCTGTGGATGTTGTCTACCTTGACTTCAGTAAAGCATTTGACAGAGTCTCCCACAACATCCTCACAGCTAAACTGAGGAAGTATGGTCTGGACGATCGGGTAGTGAGGTGGACTGCAAACTGTCTGAAGGAAAGAAGCCAGAGAGTCGTGGTCAATGGGGCAGAGTCCGGTTGGAGGCCTGTATCTAGTGGAGTGCCTCAAGGGTCAGTGCTGGGGCCTGTACTGTTCAACATATTCATCAATGACTTGGATGAGGGACTAGAGGGTACTATCAGCAAGTTTGCTGATGACACCAAGCTGGGAGGAGTGGCTGACACGCCAGAAGGCTGTGCTGCCATCCAGCGTGACCTGGACAGGCTAGAGAGCTGGGTGGGGAAAAATTTAATGAAATATAACAAGGGCAAATTGCATCTGGGCAGGAACAACCCCAGGTTCCAGTATAAATTGGGGAATGATCCATTGGAGAGCAGTGTAGGGAAGAGGGACCAGGGGATCCTGGTGGACAGCAGGATGACCATGAGCCAGCACTATGCCCTTGTGGCCAAGAGGGCCAATGGCATCCTGGGGTGTATTAGAAGGGAGGGTGGTCAGTAGGTCGAGAGAGGTTCTCCTTCCTCTCTACTCTGTCCTGGTGAGACCACACCTGGAATACTGTGTCCAGTTCTGGGCTCCTCAGTTCAAGAAGGACAGGGAACTGCTGGAGAGAGTCCAGTGTAGGGCAACCAAGATGATCAAGGGAGTGGAGCATCTCCCTTATGAGGAAAGACTGAGGGAGCTGGGTCTATTTAGTTTGGAGAGGAGGAGACTGAGGGGTGACCTTATTATTGTTTACAAATATACAAAGGGTGAGTGTCACGAGGAGGGAGCCAGGCTCTTCTCGGTGACAAACAGTGGTAGGACAAGGAGTAATGGGTTTAAGCTGGAACATAAGAGGTTCCACTTAAACTTGAGAAGAAACTTCTTCTCAGTGAGGGTAACAGAGCACTGGAACAGGCTGCCCAGGGAGGTTGTGGAGTCTCCTACTCTGGAGACATTCAAAACCCGCCTGGACACGTTCCTGTGTAGCCTCATCTAGGTGTTCCTGCTCTGGCAGGGGGATTGGACTAGATGATCTTTCGAGGTCCCCTTCCAATCCCTAGCATTCTATGATTCTATATTAAAATAGCTCTGAGTTTCAAAACCAGAATTAGATTTTGTCTGGCCACACTGAGCTGGCACTTGTCTGCAAGCACTGGAACCGATACACTCCTCTCAATGAAGAGATTGAAGAAATACATTTCTAGAAAGATGCTCAGCAACTTATTTTTCAGCTGAACTTAGCAAAGCAATACACCTTGTAGAATCAAACATTAATTTGCTTAAGAAATTAGGGCAATACAAGCCATGTAAATTTATTTTTAATTTCTGTTCACAAAATGTTAGACAAAAAAGGTAAAACCAACTTAAACCACTACATGCAAAGTAAAAGCCTGAACACTCTTGAGGGTTGAGAATCCTTCTGGTAACTATTTTAGCTGAAGCATATGCATTTCAAATGTTTAGAAACATGTAAGACTGCTTAATATTTTATGTGAAATAATAAGCTCCTACAAAAATAAGCAATAACAGCATGCATTTTTATTTTCAAACATTTGGGGGGACAGATACAGTCTCTGTGAGCTTGCTGCTCATTCTTTCATGTTTCACAAGCTCTTCAAGATGCAATGTAGCCACAGAATGCTTCACAGTTAAGGCTCAGGGTCGCATTTAACTCTCAGTGAACCTAAGCATGGATAACTGACTTCCATTTTCTTGGCAACAAATATTACACTACACCATAGTAAGCTGACTGAAAAACAAATCAACAAGAGATGACAAGTCTTCTGCTAGATCCGCTTCTTCATTATCATAAGTCTCTTTTAGCAGCAGCCTCTTATGCTGCACAGGGGACTTGCCTCTAATACTACATGTAGCCAGCCACAAGGAACAAGAAACGAAAGTGCATCAGATTTACTGAAGTTATTCATTCAAAAAAACATCCTCAAGTGAACAGACATTAGGCATATTCAGAGCTGTGCCACCTCTTCTGATCTCCTCTCCCTACTCACCTACCTTAAGTCATCTGGAAACAATTCACCATCTATGATACCTTCACTGTTTAAAAACATCATCCCATTTTGTTTATGGCACTTCACATAAAACAAAGATGTTCCAATACCAAACAGTTTAGACAGATGGTCTTATAAGTTTTACAAATGTTGTTCCAAATTCGTAACATACTTAAAACAAAATTCATACATTCACCTTAAGCTTGCATAGTACAGAAAAAGATTATAAACCCCCAACAAAACCATGCAAAAACAAAACCCAGAAGACTATCAAGCTAATGTACCTAAATGCAAATTAAACCAAATAGAACACCAAAACTATATATAAAGTCTACGTTTGTTCAAGGTCTTGAATAACAAAGTATTAATAATTTTATGGTGATGTTTTTTCTGGGGGGGTGGTTTTTGTTTTGTTTGGGGTTTTTTTTTTGTGGGGTTTTGGTGTTGTGTTTTTTGGTGGTGTTCTTTTTTATTTTGGTCCCTTTTTCTTTTTGTCTTCCCCGGCCGCCCACATCGTATTTGAGATAAAGTAAAGTAAGTCTTAATTCCCCACCTTCCGCAAATCCTGGTTCTTCAGATACCAAAGGAAGTCTGTGCTCTTAATGGGCATTTAGTGTAAATATTCATGCTTAGACTAAATTTTATATTTCCTTCCATGTAGAAGAGTAACTCAAATCCCCAAATTTAGCACATTAACACAAAAGTTAATTAATAAAATACAAAAACATATCAAGAAATATTTCCATCAGTGTTTTGATATAGATTATTTCTGATCCATTATAAGTTTGGTGAGATATTTCAAAATAAATCTTTGAGATTTATCATTGTTCTTACTACCGCCAAAAATATATTTGATTACCAGTTCTCTCACTTTAAAGGCATCAATGGAAATCTACATCATTCTGACAGCACATTATTAAAAAAATTGCACCAAACCCAGGTTTAAAAAGCTATGCTACTGTATTATGCAGTTACACAAACTGCAGAAATGCATAACTTTTTAAATTATCGCAATCCATCTAACATTAGATGTTAAATCATGAATATGCCCAAAAATTGATCATTTGACAGATAACGAAAAAGCCTCCTCACACAATAACTTAGTATCTTCACCTCTAAGCTTTTGTACCATAATTCTACATCAATCATTTCAATCCTGGACATCAAAGTAGTCAATTACTGGCTCTTCTTTTAATGGCTTGGATAAACCACTGTTTCCACTACCTCTGAAATTATAAGAATATCAGATGTTACTTACTTGCATGAAAAACAAGATAGAAAGTAAACTTAAATCACCAACTCCCATAATGTCTCAGTGTCCACATGAACACTGCATTGGTAAATGGCATGCATTTCTAAATTATGATTTAATGGAAGTACCTTAATGCTCCTGAAGGCCTTTGTTAATTGATTTTTGGAAAAAACATATACTTTATTAAATTAATGTACACCAATATGTGGCTGAATTGAAACAATTTGTTTTGTGGTTTTACCAGAAAATACCATTTACTGGTAACATTTATTACAAAACCAATACTTCGCTGAATACTAAATGCTCAGCATGCCTTTTTAAAAGAAAGAGTGAAAGAAATACTGCGAAAGTGAGTTGATCTAATCTGCTTGCTTTTAAAAGCAAGAGTAACCAAAAAATATATGGTAATATCAAATTCAAACACTGCAGAGATTTATTTTTTTTATAAGACAGTATTAGACTTTGCAGAAGATTTTGTAGAATTGAGCACTTCTAGGAATTACAAACAAATGGCTAAAATCCTTTTTAAATTTAGTTTTGCCACATAACCACCTTTCATTAGGGTCACTGAAGACAGGAATCCCACAGAAGTGAGTGGCAATAAGGACTAACAACCTTTTTAAAATTCACATTGAGTTACATCATGAGCAGTCATTTTAGTCATGTTTTGCTCTAGATGCTTAGTTCTGAAACAATTTAAATCTTCTCAGAACAGCCTACTTTGTATTCCAGCAGCACCTTAAGCATCCAAAGCTACTGCAAAATTAAGCTCTCCCTTTCTGCAAATGATACTTCACAGAACACAATTTCAAATGCTAATTTGGAAATAACTTGGGTGGAAAAGTTTTGAAAAGTAAACTTGAACAAAGAATAAGCCATCCATTATTTTAATTCATAACTATGAAATTCATAATTCATAACTATAAGATGACAACAGGTAACTGAAGTTGGCAGGTCATACAAAGTAAAGGCTGTTCTATGAGACTATTCACCGAGAAGCCTTATATATCCCATCTGCAGTAGTTTTCACTAAGAAAAATGGTAGTTCACCTTCAGGTAACTGTGTAGTCTTATCTACACAAGAAAAATACATTTACTACCTGTCTTACTGGCATAAAATTATTTGGACATTACTCTTTTAAACAGAACAGTTAAAGGTAAAAAAATCCCAAAGTCTCCAAAACAGTTCTCTTCCCAACTATCTAATTTTATTAAAAAAAATGAAAAGAAACCCTCCACACTATTTGTTACATTACTACTCCTATACCACGTAGCAAATCCTACATTTTCTTAGCACTTCATTTCAGGTTTACTTCTGTGGGAAAAAAAAAAAAAAAGTGCAGGCTGCAAGCTCCAAAGCTGTGTGTGGGTTGTGAAAACAATGCAACAGGGAATCTAAAGTTGAAGCTTATGAACACTCAGGTAACTCAGCACAAAATTGAAGTATACTGTTTTATAAACAAATTCCTTACCTATCTGCTTGTTTGTAATGAGGAATAGGAGGTGGAGGCCTGCTCTGCAACTCTTTATCTAGCACAGAAGTTAAGGTATTGCTTGGACAAATGGATTTCCCTCTAGAGAAATAAAAGAAAGGTTATTTAATTCAATAGGAAATTCTGGTGTCATATTTGCATACTTAAATCACCTGTTAAAATATTCAGTTTTCCAACCACTGAGACCAATAGTGTGAAGAGCCCATTTTCATTACAAAGAACAAGATATCCAGTATTCTAAATGTCTCTTGATTGCTGTCTATAAAAGATGCAGAAGCAGCTTCCAAGATTTGAATGCTGGTGCCCAGACTCCTTCCTTTCTGCATGTGAAGTGCACAGCTCATTTCTACTATGAAGTGTACAACATGACCAACTGTTAAAATACCAAAAATGCAATACTTGCCTCTGGGGCAAATAAGCTGAATAAATTAAAATTCTTAAACCTTGTCAAACTCAATTTCTTACCCATCTTGCACTTTCCTCTAAACCCAAGCTACTGACATTTTAAGACCCAACTCCTTCTGGTACACTAAATTGGATTGCTTTTGTATTTCTATCTGAATGGTTTATATTGGATATTAGGAAAATTGTCTTCACTGAAAGAGCTGTAAAGCACTGGAACAGGCTGCCCAGGGAAGCGACTGAGTCACTATCCCTGGAGGTGTTTAAAAGATGTGTAGACATGGTGCTTAGGAACACGGTTTAGCGGTGGACTTCATAGTGTTAGGTTGACAGTTGGACTCAATGGTCTTAAGGGTCTTTTCCAACCTAAACGATTCTATGATTCTGTGTCAACCACTAAATAATGTTTCCTCCTCGTTTATTTTATTCATGATTCTTTTTTTTAAAGTCCTTAACACGATAGAGTACCTTCAGGATGTCATCAGAACTTCTGTCAAATTGGAAGTGAAAGTTATTCCAGATACCAGAAAGGCTGCAGAGACAGTTAACTTGTTAAGTAAAATGACCTCGTACCTGGAGATCAAGTACTGAAATGTGCCCAGAAAAACTTAAAGAAGCCAAAGAATAAGTCTGTTCCCTCAGAGCATATAATTTTCTTTCAACTCTGCCACTGGACTGTACAGTTTTTGCCTTCTGTGGTGCAGCTGCCATGATCTGATAAGGGTGTTCCATGTAACTACAGGGGTTTTAATTTCTTCAGGTCTTTGTTCCTGCTGGTCTTGTGTAGCCTTCAACTAGATAATCACTCCTAAACTGTCTCTAGACTGACCTCATTAAAAGAAAACAAAATCCTACATGAAGAAGAATAATAGAGAACACCTTGATGACACTATGGCAGGATGTGGTTTTCTCAGTGAGAATAACGTGTGGAGACTCTGAAACGTTCTTGAAAAGCCCTCTTGTTTGTGAGGAGAGAGATAACCTATTCATGCTCCTGGAAGGAGCAAGAAAAGGATGGGTCTTACAGAGATGACTGTTCAGAAAAACAGCTCCAGGATGGCTCAAGCCCGTATGAGCTGCTTAAATACTGGTCACTACATAACAACTAGCAGACACCCATTAACAGGTTATAAGCACCACAGTTATTCATAGGAGGAAGAAATTAAAATGGCTAAAAGACTTAAAACACTGACAGGTACAGTCAAGTGCATGTGTTGACTTGGAGAGGAAAGCCTTCCCCTTTTCACCATACCAGTCTGGACATTACCTTTGAACCTGGTTCAGAAGGAATCTGGTATTGCAACTGCTTGAAAGATAGTGACTGCAATGATGACCAACAGGGAAGCACAGAGAAAGGCACTTGCAAAGATTCACTCAGAGACTTACAATTCAAACGATAGCAGAACTGTAATTCAGATCAGCCTTGACGGTCAGTACTGGGTATGCTCTTTATGTGGCAATGCTGTACGTCAGTGATTCTAATGAAGCTAATATGATCAGCTCTTACTGAAGTGGTGTAATGATTATGGAGGCACGGACTGAGGACAAAGCAGATTTGTGGTGTTTGTTTGCTTCTAGATATTTGAAAAAGGAAGAATGGTCTCTTTGCCTAGCATCATTTTGAATTATCCATACTCAGAGGAGCCCATAATAGAAATCTGTAGGGAATACCGAGAGCAGGATGAAAAAAAAATTAATCAAACCATTTGGACTTTCTGGTGACTTCTAGCCCCTGGACTTGAAGAAACTACTGTGAAATAATAAAAAATATCACCCTTGAACCTGAGCTATCACTTGTCTGTGGCTTCAATGCTTTCTATGCCTTTAAGAAGGGGCAAATACAAAACCAATAAAAAGCAGCTTTGGATTAATCCACTGAAATAAGAAACACTGATATGCATCCCTGGAGATGTTTAAAAGGCATATAGATGAGGTTCTTAGGGACATGGTTTAGTGTTAGAGTTAGGTTATGGTCGGACTCTATGATCCTGAGGATCTCTTCCAACCAAAATGATTCTATGATTGTTAGTAGACCACTCAGTGTCTGTAAGAGTGGCAGAGATCCAATAGCAGCATGTGTGTTCTGCACAGTACACTGTTGCCTGACCAACGCAAGGGAAGGAGAAAGTGTGCAATCTCTTCTAAAACCACAGGAGAAGACCTCCCATTCTCAAGACACAAGATACATCTTTGTCTTTAAAGCATAGTCATCTAATTTCTCATTCCAAACCCCAACCACATCTACTACTTTTTCTAAAATAAGCCTTTTCCAATATAATATCTTTTCTCACCTTCCTTTACTAGAAATGAAATGAGTATCTTAAATTGTTTCATGGAAACAGAAAGGAGTACCAAAGTGGTGTTGCATCTCTCTTGGAAGAAATCAAGATTGTCACTAAGCGACCAACCCATGAACAGGCTCAGGAGCAGCTCATGGCACTCTAGTAGCATGGAAGGTTACTGTTTGTTTTATAACTACAGTCAATATCTACAGCTGAAAACAACTGGTTGTCAAAGAATCACAATTTGACATTGCTAAATTAAATATGCTGCTCAGTGTGCAGCAGAAGCAAGGAAGCCTTAATACCTGATCTGGGAAGCCTTCCCATACTATGTCTCCAGTGCAATCACCTGGCTTTTCCAACGGCTATATTCCTTTCACTTCCTTCTCTAATAATTGCCTTCTGCAGGTCTTCTCCAAATATTACCAGTTTCGTTTAGAAATGCCTTAAATTTGCAGTAATTCCAGCTCCCTCTTTGTCCATTAACTAAAGAGGGAGCATACTCTGTGGCAGGCTCAGATAGAGAGAGGAGAAATAAGTTCCAATACCACATATTTTCAAAGAAGGTGTAAATTTAAATATAGCTTCTCAACTCAGTAATTAATTTTTGTAAAACCTCATGATATTTATTATCTTTGATCCATCTATCAAATCTAGCTGATGGCAATAAGACAAAAGGTTATTGCCAAGATGAATGGAAAACAGACTTGCAAAAATATTTTCTTAGCTTTTTTGTTTCTAATTGTGTTTTCTTCTCTGAAGATTTACTTGACCAGTAGAAATAGGAACCTATGAAACAATCAATTTTAAAACTGCTTAAAAAAAAATTCTACTAGAAGTTACTGCATGTTGCAAATTGCACTGTAAAAAAACTTGATCAAGTGATAAAAACATCCAATTATTTAAACTATAGTTAACAGATTTGAAAAAAATGCATTACATACTTCACTGCAGTGATAACAACATTACGCTTTGGTTCATTGTCATAGCTCACACTTTCAATGCCATAAACCTGAGCTAATTCATGGATGATTCTGCGGTGATCTCTGTTCATTGGTGGGTAACAATGGCTCTTCTTTGTATGCTTGCCCTGAATTCAAGAGAAAAGGTTAAAGAAAAAAAGGGTGAAGTTTTCCTTTAAGGGCAGGCAGAGGAAATTAAAAAAGGAAGTGCTTCTACCTCTAAAATTTTGTCACTATGACAAAATCAGTACCACAAATACCTCAGTATTGACAGAAAACTTATCTAAAAATGTCAATTTATTTCCCCAAAAAATTAAATTACATGTTCTCTGTTGTTCCTATCACCTCAGAGTATGCATACACACACAAGTTTGAAATACAAACTCTGAATGTATCCATTCTACTTACAGCCCCAAGAAACAGCATAAAATTATTTTTTCTGAATTTTTAGTTTTCAGAATGATCTGCCAATTTTGAATCAGATCTGATTTTATTTCTCAGACTGGCTTTGCAATGCATATATTACAGATAGCTACAAAGATTTCAGATTTATCACCTCCCTCTCCCAAAGAAGCTATTTATCTGCAAGATCTGCCATGTAATGGCATCAGTGGACTTTTTATTAAATAAAAAACAAAACTGTAGTTTTGATTTCAGTTAACAAGGACTGATAACGCTTGATTCCACACTGATTGCTATGTAAACAGTACAAGAACAAACAAAAAAGGAGGGTCCTATGAGCCCTGTCCTAATGGGATGGGCAAGTTTTTAACAGCAAATGGAGATGAGGAGACACACAGTGCTTCACTCTGCTTCAGGGACTCAAGACATTGCTTCAGCTTTTGCCTTGGTTGTCGCCAACAAAGTCTTCTAGGTGTTTGGGTCTATAGAGAGGGTTCAAGGGGAAGACAAACTACCAGCAGCGGAACAAGTTTGAGTCAGGGATTTTTAGAGAACCACAGAATACCAGGTTGGAAGGGACCACAAGGATCTCATGGTTCAGCCTTACTTAGGCAAAATGCACAGTCTAGACAAGATGGCCCAGCACCATATCCAGCTGAATCTTAAAAAGTGTGTAATATTGGAGAATCTACCACTTCCTTGGGGAGATTTTTCCAGGTACATGAAGGAGAAGAAACTCCTCTGTAGTCAGCATGGCTTCACCAAAGCTTCACTAATGTGATAAACTTCTACCAGGCACATCACTTCATCACAGATGAGGGGAGGGCAGTAGCTACTGTCTACCAGCCCTTCAGTAAGGCCTCCTTGTCTCCCATAAGAGCCTCACAGCCACTTAAGCTGTTGCTGTAGGGGCTGGATGACCAGACAGTGAGGTGGACTGACCACTGACTGAATGGTTGGGTCCTAAAGGATGGTGATGAGCGGCAGAAAATCTAGTTGGAAGCCAGTAACCAGCAGTGTACCCTGGGGGAAGAGGAGGAGGGCTGCGTACTCAGTCCAGTCCTCTTTAACATCTTCATGATGTTCTTTATTAGTTATTTAAATGACAGGGCAGAACTTACCCTCAGCAAGTTTGCCAGTGACACAAAGTTGGGAGGAGTGACTGATAGGGCAGAAGGTTGTGCTATCATCCAACATGAGCTTGACAGACTGGAGAAATGTGCTGTCAGGAACCTCACCAAGTTCAGCAATAAGTGCAAAGTCCTACACCTGGTGAGGAACAACCCAACACAACAGTATATGCTGGGGGCCACCCAGCTGGAAAGCACCTGGTCAAAAAAGGACCTGGAGGTCCTGGTGGACATCAAGTTGAACATGTGCCAGCAACATGCCCCTGTGGCAAAAAAAAGCTACCTGGTATCCTGGGCTGTGTTAGGCAAAGTAATTTCAGCAGGCTGAGGGATGTGCTCCTTCCTCTCTGCTCAGCACTGGTAAGACTACACCTAGAGTCCTGTGTTCAGTGCTGGGCTCCCCAGTATAGGAGAGACATGGGGATCCTAGAGAGGGTCCAGGGAGGGCCACAAATATGATTAAGGGATTGGAGTGTCTCGCCATTGTGAAATGCTGAGAGAGTTGGGACTGTTTAGTCTGGAGAAGGCTCAGGGGGATTTCATCAATGATACTTCATCAAATATCTGAAGGGAAGGTGTAAATAAGATACAGACTGGCTCTTTTCCATGGTGCCCAGTGTCAGTACAAAAGGCCACGGTCACAAACTGAAACACAGGAGGTTCATACTGACCATCAGGAAACATTTTTTTTTTACTGTGAGAATGACTGAGCACTGGCACAGGTTGCCCAGGGGGGCCTCTTCATCATTGGAGATACTCAAAAGCCATCTAGAAATGGTCCTGGGCAACTGGCAGGGGGTTTAGACAAGATGACCTCTGGAGGACCCTTCCAACTTCAAAGATTCCATGATTCTATGAAACAACTATAGCCTCGTGTTGCAAGGCACAAGTCAATCTACTGTTACCAAATGGACTCATATGCAGAAGCATAGGAAGTTTGTAAGCAATGTGAATAATGTCGATCTAGAATGGGCATCTAAATAGAAAACAGAAAATCAGGATTCTAAACATTTCAAGAAGGAATTTAACAGCCTTGTGAAAGTTGATATGTAACTAAATAGATAATTTTTAGGGACAGAACATTCAGACTGTCACAGAACTCCTCAGGTAACCACTGGGCTTGCCTACGGAAGACTTCATGAATGAAGAATGATTTCTTATCTGCATTTGCATTACAATATATGGATACCAAGCTTCAAGGTTTATCACTTGCCTTTGGCGCTCAGAAAGAAATATCTTCCCCTTTGAAATATAATTTTACTTCTGGGGACTTCTTGTACCTTATGAAATAGCAATTCCCAACACAGCCTGAGGGGCAGCATGGTACAGAACTGATCTTTGAGATACTGGGCCTAACTCATCCTGATCATGATAAAAGCTTAATAACTTAGTAATTCTCCTTTTAGGTCAGACAAGGAAAAGATGGCCATACCTGTTTTTCATGTTTTCATTCTCTTCTGCAATGTAGGGTCATGATTTAACAAATAGTACATTACTGCTGACAGCTAAAGCATTGGAAATGCTCTTGAGCTCTCTGGTTCTCTTGTTTTGTCACTAATTTGATGTCACTAATTCATTGTATATTGCAAATTCAAGACCTGTGGCTGCCCAGTTTTTACCATACATCATATAACTTGGTTTTATATTAGTATAGGCAGATACATTGGTATGCACAGTTAGCATATATATACAGGCCTGAACATTATTAGACACAGATGGCCCACTTCCAGAATCTCATTCTAATGTGGAAAACAACAAGCAAGAACATTAGACAGGCTGACAAGCACAAAGACTGTTGAAGAAACTTCATACATAAAAAAAAAAGGAATACAGTTAACTAACTGTCCTCAGAGGGCAAAGGGAAGGAAATTAATGCTTTCCACTGAAGGTTAACTCTTCCTTGAGCTAAGGGCAACTGAGTATAGTATGGTTTATACTGTCCTTTGAACCACACCTCATTAATGACCTCATTAATTTTTATAAACATGTAAAAGAGTGTCAGGAGGATGGAGCCAGGCTCTTCTCAGTGACAACCAATGATAAGACAGGGGCAGTAGGTGCAAACTGGAACACAGGAGGTTCCACTTAAATATGAGAAGAAACTTCTTCACAGTGAGGGGAACAGAACACTGGAACAGGCAGCCCAGGGAGGTTGTGGAGTCTCCTTCTCTGGAGACATTCAAAACCTGGCTGGACACATTCTCATGTAACCTCATCTAGGTGTTCCTGCTCCGGCAGGGGGATTGGACTAGATGATCTTTTGAGGACCCCTCCAATCCCTGACATTCTGTGATTCTGTGTGATTCACACGTACTGGGTCAGGCATGGTGCAGCAGAAAACCAGGACTATGCTAATCTGACAGGCCTCAAGGCAGAATTCTGCTTTCACTGAAAAACCTTTGAAAAACCTGGCTAGATATACCAGAGTCTGCCAAACAGCTGCAGCTGAATCCCAGTCTCCTTAGAGAAGGAGGACTACCTTGCATCCTGGCAAATGCAGGAAGGTATCCACAAATCTGTAAGAAAGTTCCACTACAGGGATCAGAAGAACCTAAGCTTTCCTCCTCAAAGTCAGAACCTTTAAACAGCCATCCTTGACTTTATTAATGGAGATACAAAAATTAACAATAAATCCACTGATGCAAAGCATTGACGCAATGATGCCTAACACTGATTGAATCTTTAAATAAAGCCTGTCTGTCACTGAAGTGATCGTGAACTACTATGTCTCCTGAATTTTTTTTTCTAATTATAATTAAAATGTCCACTCTATTGGAGCCCAAACAAATGTAGTGTCACCTAATAACTATTAGTATGAATAAAGTTAACTGTTTCTCATAATTAAGTCATACAGAATATCTGAATACTGACCTTATTCACAGCTTCCACAAGCATCCTCATTTCCTTCTCAATGTCACTGACAAATTTTAAATCCTTCCTGCAAGAACAGCATTCTAGGTAAATGAGGCAAGAGAGTGTACAAAGATATAATATCTTCATATTTTGTAACATTATTTTCAACAAGAACAAAATGAAAGAACTCAATTGACTGAAGCAGAAGCAGGAGTGAGAGCACGTTTTGATTTATATGACACTAGTTACATTTTTAAAGTGTAATTATGTCATCACTATTACAAAAATAATGAATTATTTTCCCTTCTATCCTTGGAACCCAGCATAAAATTCTATGATACAACTCCACTGCAAGTCGCCATTTCAGTGTTTTTAAATTACTTGTAATTAAGGCAATTCACTTAATTAGAACGTATGATTAGACACAAAAATGAGGGTTAGGTAAACAGAGTGGAGATCTTTTCCAAGACAGAGCAAAAGTACACTGACTTCAGACATCAACTTTTCTAGCAATAAAAGCCAAAGCAGCAGCATAAGGCTACTTGCAAGCAAACAAAGTGTTCTGGATATGAGATACTAAGGATTTTTTTAATTTTTTACCTTGCTTTATCACAGTAGGTCAAGTGTTTCACATAAGGGTGAGCTTTGTGTTCTGTTCTAAAATAAGCAGATAAACTAACTCCAAAAGTAAGGTCGTTGTTTGTTAGGACATCATCCCCAAGAGGAAAAAAGGCTACCTGAAGATTTCATATCTCAAACCTGTTTAGTAGTAAATAACCTTGTTTCTTCAAAAATACCACAAAATGAATGATGTCAGAATTTCATCCGTCAAAAAATGCCTACCAAAACAGGCAGTACCATCTTTAGTAGATACCCTACCAAAGTTCTGGATGCTGAAGTGTGTGTACCATCAAAAGACCCAGTGGATTCAAGAAAGCATGCAAAATGGGAATATTGAGTAGCTCAGCTCCCAACATCACTTGATCACTGGTACGACAGACTCAGCTCATCACTGGAAAACCGTCCAGGTTTTGCGATAGTGGATGGGCATGGCATGTAGTTGTCAGAACTCCTTGATCTTCAGTGGCAAAAAGCATTACATTGGGAGAATTGCAAAAAGGACCTGGACTTGTACAGTTAAAAAGAAAGGACACCTAGGCTATGAAATACAGAGTCAGCCCATACAGCATGAGGCTTTGGAAAGAATATGACAGCAACAGTCTCAGGTTAAAACTAAGCAAAACCCAAAAAACACCACCACCAACAACAAAAACCAACCAAAACCACTGATACCTTCAGGATGATCTTAATTCCATGGAGTCAGAAAGCAAATGGTACACAGAGTGCCAGTCATGCACACTCAAATTTCAAGGTGAAGTGATCACAGGAGGTAAGAAAAAAATGGAACCAACAATCCAATGAGACTGTCCACAAGCACCTGATGTGTAATATTTAAGAACCTACTGAGGAACCAGCTCACTGACTTGAGGATATGTTCAAAAACATCAACTCTTCAAGAGCCTATAAAAACAGAGTTATCAACTGGAAGTCAAAAGCGAAATCAACCAGGTGGGAGTTCTTTCAGAAATACTTAGGCTCTCAGCTTCAGGTAAACCCAAGATAGTCAAGACTGAAATACTCCAATAGGAAGATAAAACAGAAAGCATTCTATGCTGGAAACAGGGCCAGCGATTGATTGGTGGCAGCAGAAAAAGAAATATTAAGATAATATTATTTCCCTGTAGGAAAAGGTGTGATGGATTGGAGTAAATGAACTGTACAGAAACTAATTTCATGGGCAACACCTAATATCCCTAGTTCCAATAACTCTCTACAGAGTAGAGGCAGGACCTTACTCCCTGTTGCTTGTAACATACTACACAATGGCAGTTATGACTACTGATACGTGCATTCAAAAGCGAGGCAAGTGTTTTATGTGCACTTTGTACCTCCCAAAGAGTTACAGACCATTCAGACAGGAACAAAGGACAGGCCAATGTACATGGTGGGAGAGACAAAACAATTGCTGTTCCTTTGGAATCATCAAAAAGATTCTAAAATATTCTAAGAGAGCATAACTTGGGTTGAGGAATGTTTAAGGAAACTACAGACTTCAGTACTCCTTAATCTGAAATTTTCCTTTGAAAGAGGTGTCATCAACAAATATCTGGATTATCCTAGACTGTTCTGGCTGTGTCAGTAAACAACTGAGGCAATCCAATGGGAAGATGCATCTTCTGTATCTACATGTTCAGAGTGAAGAATATTCCTTCAGGCTGTTTACTCCTCTGCCACTAAGGCTGACAAAGTACAAACAGGATTTTCTTTACAGCATCAAGCTCCCTTTGAGATCACCAAATGAAACAGTAAAGAAAAAATAGTCTTGTTTAACAGTGTGAAGTCTTTCCTTTCCAAATTTGGGAGTAAGCCTCATTAGACTGCCATGACATAAGAGGAAGGGAGTGTCAGGTCTACATGCAAGGAAATATACTCTTTATTCCTAGCTATACAGAAGAATGAACCCACGCTTCACTGAAGGGCAAAAAGAAGCCTGCAGTTGCCAAGAAACACTGGCAAGCTTGACTATTAGCAAAGGTCTCAAAAGGCCAACGGTAACGGAAACTATCTGTTAAGGAAGAAAATGAAGCCTATTGTAAATCATTTCACAAGATGGAAAAAAGAAACCTCTGCAGGTTCAGTAGTTTTCTGTGTATGATCCTGATCAGATACCTCGGTGAGCAAGGACAGTAAGAACTGGCTACTGCTTATTTCTCACCTGTATTTGTCTCTAGTTCTGGTCTTACAGTTTTAGGCTGCTTGTTTTGGCATTCCTCTTTGAGGAATTTCATTTGTGGTTGTCCTGAGCAGGGATTCGCTTGTATATTTGTTGTTTAAGAAAGCTACAAAGGTGTCTTGCCCCTACCCCTGTACACTGCTCGTGTTGCCACATCACACACAGGAGTGCTTGGCTCTGCCTTCATTGGCTACAACAGCATGTAGAGTGTTAATCCTTGGGAAGACTTGCTAAGAGGAAGCCTATGAAGGACCCATCTCCCTCTCTGTGTCTCTAGACTTAACCATTCGATCCAACATTTCCCTGGTCCATATAGCTGCCGTGGGGTCTTGCACAGCCAGTGACAAAATAAGGGAATTCTCTTCTGTGTAGCTCCACGTGGCCAGATATTCCAGATGTCCTTCTCCAGTAGTCTTAATTCACCAAAGAGCAGCCTTAACATCATCGTTGTCAAACGGGGGCACTGGTACTTGTGCCAGTCTACCCTCCAGCTTCATATCAATGGGACAGCTTGAGCATTTGCTTGCTCTCTCTTGTCTGTTTCTGAAGCCTCTTAGAAAGGTCAGTGCTGAAGTGTCCACACAGTGAATCTGTACCCCCAATCTGTGCTTAGTTGTCCTGGCACAGTCATCTTCATGCTAGAAGATAAGTTCCCTTTGGCAGAAGGATGTCTCCTCATGTAAAGCTCTCAGAGACTTCTCTTCTAACTCCTTGTCAGATTCTGACAAATGTATCAGCCAGATCAGTATGCAGCAGCATTACAATGCTGCTTCTGGTCCTCCCTTCTCCTGTCACTCTCCTACAAAGGAGACATATTATCCTGGAATGCTTCCACTTGCTCATCTTATTCCTGTTGCCTAGAGTTGTACTGCACCCTGGAGGTTTAGGGTTCTGTAATTAAAGATTACAGCTCAAAATCACGAGTTTTCCCACAGCTTTCCCAAGTTTTCCCATTTCTGTATATGCTGGGTTTTTGTTTTTTTTTTCAGCCCTAGCTTCACAGATCAATGGATCGCCTAAACAAGATAATAACACAGCATTCTACTAATGGTTTTGGCAGCTACCTTCTTCTTGAGGCAGTGACCCTCAATGCACAGGAAGGTGGCTGTCATATTTCTCATAGTTCTGACATCCCATACATAGATGTATAAATTAAGTTCTGCAGAAAACCACAAGCCCTGAACTCTTGCGTTACTGAAGGGATCTGCTCAAGCAAGAATAAATGCATCTGTCAAAACTTATACAGAATGCTGAGCTACCTGAAAAAAACACTGTAACAGATCCGCTTTGTAGATCATACCATTGTGAGGGAAAACCTAGATCTTTTCCAAGACTGACAAGAAGAAAAATCATCAAGAGTAGCCAAGGAAGTTCATAAAGCCATAGTTTTACAAATTGCAGATTGCTGCTCATGTAAAGAGAGAGATGTTAATATAGGGAAAAACTAATTTATCTTGAAGACTAGATAAATAAAATCCAATAATTCAATGTGCAAAGTCATTGACTTGAGGACTAACTAAAACTTTCGCTTTAACCTGTGAATCAGTAAGAATAGCCTGAGTGTACTAGTTTACCATGAGTTACCATTATGAAGTGGCTACAAAGAAAATGCAAATAAAATCACAGAATGACTGAGATATTTTCAGAGAAATGTGGAAGAATTAAGGCTACTTTTCAAGGTATCTGTAAGACCATCTGGAATACAGTCCATGATTCTGGTCATTTCAGTTCATGAAAGATGAACCATGCACCATGGATAAAAAATGGCTGATAGGAAGGTGAGATTGTACTCCAAAAAAAACAAAGAGGTGAGTGCACACACAACACAAGATATTCAACACAGAAAGAAAGGGAAAATGTGTGCTTTGTTTTCTGAAAGATGTACAACAAATCATATTCTATACACACTTAAGAGAATAGTCCTTATAAAATACCACTTTTAAGTTCAAATACTAATAAACCAGTACCTCCACAATGCAAATATTCAGCTTTTTATCTTGCAGTAGGCTAATCAGTTGGAAGCAAAGCAAGAGGTGATTTAAATTCTGCATGGCTATTTATGTAAAATTTTCATTTGTCTCAACACATCAGCACATTAAATCAAGGATTTTCAAGTAGAAAACATCCTCACAAAAATATGGAATGTATCATTAGGATAGTGAAGCAAGAGCAAACCAGATTCAGCTGTTCTAAAAACTTAAAGCTGGTAAAAACTAACATCACACCTAAAAACACACACATGTGAGTAAAAACTTCTCAGATTACACTTATCATTTAAGCATTTTTCTAAAAACAAGTCTGATCCCTTCCAGGTTTCAAAGTGTTTATTCCTGTGATGCTTTGGATATTACCTTGATTTTCTATTGCCTCAACTTTAGATGTTTCAGTCTAGCAACTCGCTTTGCAGTCAGCACTGGCATAGGCTTAGCTCTGCATCAACAATTTTAATAACTCCATTTCTTTATTTTTAAAAGTAAGTAAGGCAAAAAGTAAGACAAAAAAATAAGACTGGTAGAGGGAAATAACATCAGGCTATGAGACCATATTTCATTACTTAGCTATCCCTTTTGTCTTTGTCTTGAAAAGCTTACACAGAGCACTGAGATGGGGATTGGTTGTGTATGAAAGCAGCAGAGATGTAAGTAGTACAGGTACTGATTGGTAGTGAGAAGAATGGTGGAAAATGGAGCTCCCGTTCTAAATCTGGTCCTGTTACAGAACAAAGCAACCCATCAGGCACTCGTTGATCTTCAGGTTCTCATTTTAGAGGTCTTGAGAGGTGGGCATCACCTCCTTTGCATCAATTATCACCTATTGCCTAGGCTGGAGAGAAGACTAAACATTTTCAAAAGAGTAAATAGAATTACTCTGCATTTCCCATTTTGCTCTCAACACTCTTCACCAATGGCACCTGTCATCATTTGAACACATACCTTGCATCTTCTTTTAAAAGGTCACTGTACTTTGGTCCAGAAGAACGGATGTTAAAAGGATCAGAATTATGATCTATTTCAAGAGCCTCAGCAAGACGCCTAGATTTGAACATAGCAGGGAAAAAAAAAAAACAAACACAAACATAACAAAACCACAACCAAACAAAAACAAATACACAAATTCCCCCAGCCTCCCAAACATGTTGTCATTGAAGAGTAAAGATATGGGTGATTAATACAGATTAACAGCTCACAAAACATACAGTCTGTATATTTGAAACTACTAATTTAGGACTTTTTACTAGAATATTTTAGTAATATCTCAGATCAGTCAATATAGATCCCTATAGCATAATTACTAGAATCATCTCCACATGTATCAGTTCTCAAGGTCAAGAAGGAAAGGATATTTTTCCACACATCATTAACTTTCTGAACCTGGACTTGCTCTGAAATGTAGCAAACATGTTCATTGCCCACCTGTTCCTCTGAAGAGCTAAGCATTCTTCATCACATTGTAACCTGAATTATGAAAGAAAATACAATTAAAATCACTGCTGTTACTCATACTTTTCAAACTTTGTTGGTGTCACATCATTATCACAGCCTAATGTACTAAGAAGGGTGTATGAGAAGAGTTTATTGTATTAGATCAGATAATAAAGCTAAAACCAACCAAACAAGATCTTTGAACACACAAGCCCTTCACCAGGTCTTGAACAGAAACAGCAGTTACCAAAACCATATAGAAGCTGAGCAAAACAGCTTCTGAATTGGATTATATTGGTAAATTAGATCATCTGAGAAAAAAAATGTGGTTGATATCAGCTATGAGGGGACACTAGGAAGGATGGGAAACTAGCAGAGGTCACTTACTCCTATGTATCATAAAAAATGTAATCAGTGAGGAAAACAAAGAAGTTAGCTATGTGTATGGAGGATTGTGATGCACCATAAAAACCAGTATTTCAACCAGGCCCATAACTTCAAATGTTAGTAGAGTTACGAATTTCAGTTTTCTGTCTCATCCTTGAAAGGTATTTTATAATTTTAAAGGATTAAAATGTCAGAGAAGGATCAAGAGTTCTCCAGAATTTCACAGTGACAGTTAGAAACTTCTGCCCTTTAGAATGAATAAGCAAGCTGACTCTGTTTATTATAGTTCCTTGATTTCAAATGAACAATTTCTACAGGGGAAACTGGTTGATTCAGTGATTTGTATTATGTTTGGAGACACATAGCTATACAATCCAGAACTCCCGGTGGTTTTCTCAAAGGAGGCAGAAGAAAGCTATCATACTTGCACTGTAAGATCAACCTGCTATTGTTTAAAGTAATTTGCTTGAAGAATAATTTTTTCATCTTCTAGAAGAGGAACATGACCAATTTACAGAAGGTACTCTAGGACCAACCAAATTTGTCACAAAAAAAGTCCCAAACCCTAATAAGGAAACCAAACTAAAGTATAAAATATCTACAAACCAGACAAAAGAGAGAAACAAAGACGAAATCTCTGCACAGTTTGCATAAAATATTCTGCTATTGTAAATGAATGAAGCAGATATGTAAGTTACTTGAAAAATACAGGAGTTTGTCAATAAACTAGAAATTTAAGAATAAAGATTTAATGTGCCATCATCTGTTTCCCCCCCTGCTCCAGTATCTGATAGATGAAAAGATGAGGAAAGAGAGAATACTTCCTCTGGCTGTTCTTGAATAAAGGCTACCTGCCACAGTTCAGATATAGTAGGAAAGATTTGCACAAAGTAAAGTAATCTCCCAGTAATTTCAGCTATTCAAGGAAAGGGCAGTAGAAGTCTTCCCACAGAGAAAGATGCATGACAGTGACTACAACACAATTTATATTACACATTGCAAAGGCTGGGACACCAACAGAGACACTGGTGACTTATTTGCTCTCCTGAAAAGTATGCAGCTGTTGGACAGACGTGCAGCTTCAGTAGCTAAAAAAGTCATCCCTCTTTCTTTTACCACTCCACACTCCCATCTTCCCTCCCGAGTTCTAGCACTGCCAAATGATTGCTTTCTTCAAACAGTGACTCATTTTTGGAGCAACTGAAGTTGACTTCATTGTTGAGTATATTTGTATCTGGTTGGTATTGTGACACAAATAGGAAAATAGTTGAGGTTCAATCTGGGTAAAGCAGAGATTATTCCACAGTAATTCTAGAGACAAAAAATAATGCTTATATTGTACATTTTGAGTATTCAGTTAACTGAAATAAACAGAGTAGGCTGAAAAAGGCTCAATTACCGTTTCCTATTTGTGTCTGCCTTATACTATGCTCACACAGTACTACCACCACACTCTTTAAAGTTGCTTGCAGGAATCAGCATGGCTCTCCCTCTTTCACCTTGTTTTTTCACCCCACTTTCTTCTGAAGGATGACACCGGCCCAAACAGAATGAAGCTGGAGATGGGGATGAGCAGGTGCTCCCATACATCATTTCTGCTCTTAGTTGATCTTGCCCATACATTCAGAGTTAAAATTATTTAATTGTAGAAAATTATCCAAAAGGACTCAGTAATTATGTGCTCCTATTTCATAGACATTAAACAAATAAAGAGAACAGAATGACTTCATGAAGGTCTTGAAGTACCCTGGTATTAGCTTTTGATATAGGAAGTTATGAAGCATCTGTATGGGAAATTTCACTGTTTTGACTTTACACAATATAAAGGAATATTAGATTTTAAGACACATAACAGACTTACCCTGAAATAATCAAATTCACAATTAAGAGGAGAGACAGTAACAGAAAATAAATTAAACAGAAATTAGGGCCTCCAAAGGCAAAGACTTCAGGAGGCCGAGTTTTTAACAGAAGGATGTTGGAGAAACTTGAGAATTCCTTAAAAAAAATGATACCAAAAGTAAGAAGACAAGCTACTGCAGCCCCAAGAAACAACAGGAGGAACAGAAAAATCACCAAACTTAAATCACAAGTGTTTCTGTGAGTTTAAAATAGATCTGCAGTGCCAGCCAGTATGAGAACACAGAAGCGCCAATCAAATTGACATACAAATGAAAGAAATCTAAAAAGGGTAACAGAAAAATATTATCAACAGTAAGACGAAAATACGCCCTATTAATCATCCAGGAAGGAATGCTAGATGCTGAGAGAGAAGATAATAGCAAAAAGTTGCACTGTATAGAAATCTGAAAAAAATCCAGAGGAACTCTAAGGAGTTTGCTGGATAGCAACGAACACTAAACCCACAATTATATTGTTCCATATATAACAACAAACCAGCCAATGATGGTTAACTCATTCTACATAAAAGCGAAAATGTAAACCACTAAGGAATTGCAAAATAATCTTTTAGCAGTACTGTTACAGTAGAGTCTTCGTATTTTAGCTGGGATTTTGCTCATAGTAGTATGCATTTTCCATGTCACCTATGATTCAGGTACACACAAGGGTTTCAAATATGTTTATACAGGTATCTTCTTACCTGGCCTGCTTCATTTCCTTTTTTGTAATAAGCCTGCTGATTTCCACTGAATCCCCAAGCTGTAGATCTGTTAGCTTAGTGGCTATAGATATAGCAGCTATTCTGGAAAAGAAGAGCGTTATATTTAATTTGAGGCAACACATAAACCTTTGAAAAGGTGTATAAAGCTGAGATTTAAACATCCAGGTGGAAGAAGTAAGACGGACTGACCATTGCCTCATCAGATTACAGAATGGGACTCTAGCACCACATCACCTAGTTTTAGGAGTCTAATCTAGCTGTGTAAATTAAGAGGTTACTCTCTCTCTCATTTCCCTCAAGCAGCTAGGAGCAAGACTAACAAATGGATGTGCTTCTTCAAGGAATGTTTCAGAGCATCAATTCCAAGCAAGTCTAAATGAGGCAATGTGAATACTTTCTTCTCACCTGCTAATATTCAACCCATAGCTTACCATATAGCTTTAATTGCCTTTTTAATTTTTACATTATTCTTCCTTAACTGTGTACAACTGAAATGTGTAGAGTGAATTTATAAAGTACTTAAGAAATTTGCTTAGAAAACATGGATTATACAATCCATAAATGAAGAGCAAAAAGCCTACTGTTACAAATTTTCTTTATTATAAACATTCTTCATCATTCCCTTCAATACTAAGCCTCCCCAGTATGATTTTTATGCTAAAATTTCTATAACTAAAATATTCAGCAAGTTTCTAGGGAAAAATCCCACACTATTCTCAAACAAAATCCTAAAAATGGAACTTCTATCCTCTGAATCATCTTTTCTGTCAAATTCAGATAAAAAGATATATTTGTCTCTGTATGTTCTGCATCACATTCAGAGTACTAATATCTGTCAGGAAGGAGGATGATTATATTACCTGAAGACAAAAAGCACTGAGAGGCACCATCAACTTCATATTTATTAGGTGGTGACAAAGTCTAAGGTAATGGGCCATTAGATTATATTACATTATCATTAGTATCATGTGTACACACATAGCAGCACACTCCCTTTCCTGTTCTGTTGGGCATACATTTTTTTTTCTTTCTTTTTTTTTTGGGGTGGGGGGAGCTGGTGAAGGAGTGGTTTGGGTTGGTGGTTGTTTTTTGTTTTTGTTTTTTTGTTTGGTTTTGTTGTTGTTGTTGTTGTTGTTGTTGTTGTTTGGGGTTTTTTTTTTGTTTTTTCTTTACAAGTGTGTAGGTGGTTGGAAAAAAGCCAAACCTAACTCCTACAAAATCAGAGTATTTTAATCTTTCAGCATCCTGAACAGTTGGAGTTATCATACAAACTTAGCTAGCATTAAATCCTGCTTTTGTTAATATCACATCAGCCAAGAGTAATCTGTAAGCTTATATGAACATATTTGAACAAACACTTGCTTTAAACTGATTGTTTCTTTCCCTTCCTCTTGACTTGGGCTCTGATTAGATAAATAAATACGTGTAGAGCTTATGAATGCAAAGACACTCACTGATTTCAAAGAACCATTTCCTCCTATGAATATCTTTGCAGTGCCTGAGTTATAGAAATAGTGGAGAAATAACAGCCTTCAAAACTCTGGACTTGTAATTATGTTACCTTCCCAGCTTATAGTTAATAAAAGGCATGTGTCAATTTAAACTGTTATTTCAAAGTTGGGTCAGTCTTCTGGATTGTATTAATAGTGACACAGATCTCAACAAAAAAACATCTTTTTCCTAAAAAAGAAAAAAAATTATCACCACTATTTTAAGTCTAACTTGCATGCAACTTAGTGTTGACTACAACTGTTCTTAACTGTTTCCAATTAGCACATTTTTCTCATCTCTTTTATTATGTAGTATTAAGCATCTATTATATAGATGCTAAGCCATGTTCTGTCACAATTTGAATCCAGGCAGTGTTCAGCAGGAACAAAGCAGCATATCTTAAGCTGACCTAGTATTGGGCTCTCAAACAGCAGTTCCAAATAAAATCTGTGACTGCTCTCCTATCAGCTGGGATGCAGAGCAGAACTCTGGTTGCATACCAACTCTCTAGATCAATTTTTTTACTCCCTGTCAATCACAGCCTCAGACTAAGATGTTTCTTAATTATTATTTACAGTTTTGCTATTTTCATTTCAGAAGTTCCAAAGACCTACTTTTCTTCTTTTGCTTGTCCCCTCCTTGCCCTCTCTCATAAGACAGAAAGAGAAGTTTCAAAACAGGACTTGGAGACAAATCTATTGTAATAAATGGATTTGGGTAGGACTCCGTTTGCATATTAAGAACCAAGATTTATATGACAAAGCTCTCCTGCCTAAGTTTAGCTAATTTAGAATGACTTGAAATCATTCTTTATCTTCCATCATCTGTATTGACTATAAATAGATTCCATCACACATTAATGGAAACTTAGACAGCAACTCACACATGGACTGCTATATGTAATCACCTACAATCAGGAACCTAAATCTGGACCTTCCCAAAAAAGTCTGTATCTAATTGCTCTGTGTGGGTGGAGCAGAATTCCAGAGATGGGAGATTCAAGCTTTGACACACCATCACAGTTAGACTAACAATGGTAAAAAAGAGGAACGTGTTCTATTACAGCACAGCTGGTATTAAAGCTCAGGGGAATACAAAAGAAGAAACCATACAATAAAGTGCAAAAGAAATGCAAAAAAGCTTGTGAATTAAGTATATTTAGTCAAGCTTGAAATTTAATCTAACTGAAAAGAAGAAAGTCCCATAAGGAATTGAAAGAATTATTACAGTACTACCTTTGATATGTATTAGATGCTTCTGAGCAAATCATACTCTCCTTTCTTCTTCCACACTCACACTGAAGATCAACCTGTTGTATCACACAAGAGAGCAGCTTTTTTAAACTTTGCCTTTTTATGGCCACAGAGGGGTGTGAGGGAGGTAAATTTATTTCTTCTGAAAGTCCCATTTTAGTGGAATAATGGCTAATTAAAAGCGATGAATATTTTTTTTTTAATTCCATATTATACGTTCATGGAAAAAATGTCACGCTATCAATATACTAACATGTCATTTTTTGTTACAGCTGTTACTGGTTGACAATTAAACCATACAATTTGCCTGTGAACTTGGAGAGAACTTTCTTTGCATATCCAACCTTTGTAGAGCAGGATGTTGATGGACAGGGCGAAGAAGGATGACATGGAGCCATACAGGGATGATTACAATATAGCCTTGGAATAGTACACGGTTGTTTACACTCTTCATCTATAAGACATTCTCCTTTATGACATATTCTTTTACATTTGTGCATTCCACATTTTAACATTTGATTGCAGCGAAGTCCACAGGAAATGTCAGTGAGATGACAAGGAATATTACTTCGCAGCTGGAAGAGGGGAGTAAAAAGATGGCAACTAAAATGAAAAATTATAAACACATATCTCAAAGTACTTTTACTGATAACACCTCCATTTGGCACTGTCCACACAAGAACAGTAATACTAAAATATCTTGGGACAAAGACTGAGTTTTTCTTCATATCATAGTCCAATACAGCAATTGGTTTGAATGTGTATGGCAAAAAAGATACACTTTTCTAATTTAATCACATTTAAACTCAAACTCCAGTAACATATTCCATTCCAAAGAGACCATAAAAATCTAAGCCTATGGTCCTAGAACATTTTGTAGTATTCAAAAACAGTAAGTGTCCAGACTTACTTCATGCTTGCCCATACACCATTTCTGAGTGAGATAGGTACAGGGTGGACATTTCTCCTCACTGTGACATGAATGGTACACTGCAGTCACAGAAATATAAAAGCCAGCACAGTTTTATTAGCATACTTCAGTCAAGTGCATGAAAGGAGACAGTAAAGACTATTAAAGATGAGTTTGAATTTCAGAACTACACACTTTATGGGAAGTACAATGCTTCACGCAAGAATAATTGCTCTATTAAAATTATGATGGCATATTTTTAGATGAACATTCTTTCATATTTTCTAAATAGCAGAGAACTTTTTAACTTCTGAGAATGGTTATTCTATCAGACAGAATTTGTCAGAAATCATATCTGTTTGACCTGTGCTACATTTTTTGTGATCAGCCAATGTAATTTCCAGGAATGTAAAAACTAACTGTTCACTAGATTATCCCACTGTTTCAATAGAGCACTTAATCTTTGGACTATAATATTTAATGTGTTGTGATAAATGATAAATAATAACTATCAGAAAAAAATACAGTGCTTTTAACAGTCAGAACTACCACTACTAGTATTCATCTCAAGTTTTTAGTTGGTTGGCTTTGAAGCATAGAGTTTTGGAAATATTCACAACTAAAATGCATCTAATAAAAAAGCAAATACTTTTGCAAACAGACCTATGCACACTTTTCTACATTTTCATTTAAAAAAACCAACAAAACCCCACACCAAACACAAGCAAAACGGAATTGCCTGACTTACCTGGATGGTCACAGTCATGTGGCCTGGTGCATGTTTTTTTACACTCTGGTGGCTGAGTGCCACAGGGGACAGGGGGGTAAATCACAGATTCACCACAATAACAAGTTAACTCCTCAAAACCTGAAAAAAACAAGTCAAATATATCCCAATGGCTACATGTATCTGCACTTCTCTGCTCTGAGAAATCTAACATGCAAATGTTCTACTCCAGCTTCATTTTTTGATGTTAAGCATCACTGTAAATTTATTAGCTTTTGTGGCTCCTACAAGAAAATGGAACTATAATCACTTCATTAGGAATTACACTTGCTTTTACAGAATGGTTCTTTGACAGCAACATTTTGAACTGGAGCAAGAGAAATGCAAGCATCAAGTTGAAAGCTGCTGCTGTTCTATCCTTGACTTAAAAAAAAAAGAAGGGGAGATATCTCTTGAGTTTCCTTCCAGAAAGCAAATGATCCCCTGCCATCAGTTTTTCAGATCAGTGGTTACATTTTGTCCTTTTGCCAAGTCCTGTACATGGTACTGGGAAGATTCCAGAGAAAATTACCAAGAGGTTGCCAGTCTGTAGACTTCCTTCTGTAATTTCTTCTGTATACTTCCTTATGTCATTTAGTATTACATGCGTCCTCATAAGCAACTTGTGAACCCGTCCAAATACTTACAAGCCAACTTTGTATGTT